>NC_142467.1:27125000-29625000 GCF_049115385.1 Moschus berezovskii | reverse complement strand
TGGTCTTGTTTCTCTTTAAACTGTACTATTTTAGGAAAGCCAACTTTTGCCGAGTGAAAAAATTCTCCAAGACCAACTCTCCAAGAAAATGAGTTCCCATTCACGCTTAGAAAAATACAGGTTACATTCCATTTATCATCTCAAATGTTTTATCATTTGAGAATGAATTTCAATTCTATGAAATTTTATTCTATGAAATGAAGCTTAAAGTAGGTTCAAAATTTGCTGGAGCTTGGTAAAGTTTTATTAATGATATATTTTTTCATTCTAATAAGATTCTGTTTAATGAGTTTAGATCTTATACAAATAGCACAAGTGGAAATAGCTCAGTTTTAGAGTTTTATACTATCTGTTGACAGATATGTTATTGAGACTGTATTGTGGGAAGGAGGACAAAACTGGTTTTTACAGAGGCATGGGGAGAGGGTAGAGTCCTTGGAGGTCAATTACACATTGACTAAGGGGAGGGGACGTGGTCAGGTGCAGCTCTGGAGCCAGTCACTCCCCAGCTTCAATGAGAATAGATCTCCCCTGGTCTGTTTCCTGTGGGTTTTTTCCTGTGTCAAGGGTTCTTGCCATTCTGGCTTCCTGTCCTCTCTCAGCTACTGCCTAAATAAAAAGCTACTCCTATCAGGCCAATCTCTCACCCATGCTAATTTCTACCAAGATGTGGCTCAAGCTACTTACTGCCTAAAAAGCCTCTTTTACCTCCAGCAATTTATCCTTACACTGTCTTCAAGGAGGAAAGAATCGACTCCTCTCCAAAGTTGTCTTTAAACATCTTCCCTGACTTTGAATTGCCAAAGAGCTGACCTTTGTAGTTTAAATACTAAATCTCACTCTTGTTTATAAACTACCTTAAAATTATCCTTCAGCTATGGTATATGTGTGATGGTGTATGGTGTATGTGTGATGCTTTCAAGATAGTCTTAGTACTTTTTAAGATATTTTCAAGATAGACTATTAATATAACTCCTTTAAGATGAGGGCTCATCTTTTGCTCCTTGTATTAGTGCTATTATTAATTCCAACACTATACCTTGAAAATGAAATATGGATTAAAACAGTAAGTACTACCCAATTTTCATTACGAATACCAGAAATTTTAGACTTGCCATCTATCAAAATTTATATCAAAATAAGTATAGATTTTTAAAACCAGAAATAAGTATAATTCTTAATAGTTGTGAAAATTTTTTCAGCTAAAAGGTGACAGAAAAAAATAAGCTATATTTTGAAATTAAAAATAATTTTAATTATTTTAATGATGGATAAAGATAGTTAAAAGCATAAAAGCTTTAAAAAGTGGGAGAGAAGAGGATATCCCAAAAAAGAAAAAACTTAGATTTTTATCATAAATATAATCTGAAAAAAAGGAGGGCTTCAAATTCAACAGAGATAACATAAGAATGTTTCTTTAGTTATACAATGTTCTATGGTAAGTAACTGTACAGAAAGTTAAGAATTAATTATTGGTGGCTCTCCTTAGACACTTGCAAATCACATTTATTTGTTTAGGTTGTTGGGTTTTGGTCCAAACTCCAAAAGAATTGAAACTTTAATTTATATGACTTCACTAAGTATGTTCTCATCCTTCATTCCACATATGAGTTTGTCTTTTACTAAGCTGCTCAGTGAGTGCTCAGATGCCAGCAATGATGGAAGAAGCAGATTTCATGTTAATAAAAGAAAACAAGGTCTTGAGGCACCTTTTATAAAGGATAAATGGAAGCATTGTTAAATGTAACTTTGTTATGTTAAACCTGTGTGCATCACTGAACCGAGCATAGATGGAAACCTAACTGGATGCAAAGAAAATAAGGAAGGCCCTGAAAGGATTCAGAAGAGAGCACCAAGGCATAGTAAAAGCAAACAGCCAGAGCTAAAACGTGCGGAGGAGGTCAGAGTCAGAGTTGAAAACAAGGAAGTAGTATCTGAATTTGCTTCTATTGCAGGGTGAGTGACCATATAATTTATTCCAACTGGAACACGTGGGCATGTTTAATAATTATGATGGGACAACCAGGACTGTCCAAGGAAAACCAGAACATGTGGTAATCCTGTTTTAGAGGCTACTGTTTCAATGATGATGAAAAACAGTATGCACTGAAACGTGAGCGTAGACAAAGTGTCGGCATTATTGAGCATCTCCTGAATGCCAGCTCGTGCTATGTTCTGCGACGATAGTGATGAACAAAATGGTCCTCAAAGAGCTTATAATATGTTTAGTGTGGGCATCAGCTTCAAAGGGTCACCTGATATACCTCTGAAGGTAGATGAAATTCAAATGATACACATTTATTTCAATTTGATGACATGCAAAAGCATTGTAAAAGGTGCTGAGATACAAAAAGTCAAGGCTGCTTTCTTAAGATGTTTGAGTGAACTCCGGAAGTTGGTGATGGACAGGGAGGCCAGGCGTGCTGTGATTCATGGGGTCACAAAGAGTTGGACACGACTGAGCGACTGAACTGAACTGAACTGTACTGAATCTAGTTAAGGGAAAAGACCATTTGTAAAATTACTATGTAAGACAAATATCAATTCAATGTGGCTATGGAGTGTCATGAGATAATGCATAATTAATTGACAAGTTAATCATAAAGAAGTAATTGTTAAAGGAGTTCCTAAAGTGATAATTTCCTTCAGTAGGAGATGATTGGCTTTATGGAGAAGTGTTTGTCCCAGGTCTTGAAGCCCAGGTAGGACTGGGGTAGATAGAGAAGAGAAGGAGAAAGAGATGGAATATGAGAACTAAGCTCGGAGGTAGGAATGTGTAGGGTGATTTGAAGGCCCTTAGATCAGCCCAGGTAGGGGAAGAGACAGAGCTGGAAAGATACTTGACTCTTAAAAAAACTTTCCCCAGACTTTTTTACCTTTTTAAAAATTGAAATGTAGTTCATTTATAATGTTCTGTTAATTTAACATAGTGTTAAATAGTGTTCTGTTATATAACATAGTGATTTAATATTTTTATAGATTATACTCCTGTATATATGACTATATATGAATATATCTATAAGTGTATATTTATACACTACATACCCAGTAGTAGAATTGCTGAATCATATGGTTGTTCTGCAGTATTTTCAGTTTTCTGAGGAACTGCTACACTGTTTTCCGTAGTGGTTGTACCAGTCTACATTTCCACAAACAGTGTAATAGGGTTCCCTTTTCTCCACATCTTCACCAATATTTATTTGTGGTCTTTTTGATGATAGGCATTCTGACAGGTGTAAAGTGATCTCATTGTGGTTTTGATTTGTATGTCTCTGATGATTAGGATTGTTGAGCATCTTTGTGCCTATTAGCCATCTGTATGTCTTTGGAAAAATATCTATTCAGGTCTTCACCAATTTTTTAATTGGGTTGTTTGGTTTTCTTATATTTCTTATATATAAGCTGTTTTATATTTTGGAGGTTAACCCCATATAGGTTATATCATTTGCAAATATTTTCTTCCATTCAGCAGCTTGTTTTTTCATTTTGTTGATGATTTCTCTTGCTGTGCAAAAATTTTTAAGCTTAATTAGGTCCTCTTTTTTTTATTTGTTTCTGTTTCCTTTGCTTAGAAGATAGATCCAAAAAATATTGATATGACTTATGTTAAAGAGTATTTCATTTTAATGTATTTTCTGCTAGGAGTTTTATGGTTTCCACTCTTAGGTCTTTAATCTGTTTTGAGTTTACTTTTACATACAGTTGGAGAAGATGTTTTAATTTCATCCTTTTACTATAGTTGCACAGTTTTCCTACTGCCACTTATTGAAGAGACTTTTGCAATTGTATCTTCTTGCCCTCTTGTCATAAATTAATTGACCATGAATGCATGGGTTTATTTGGGGGCTCACTGTTTTGTCCCATTGTTATATGTGTCTGTTTTTGTGCCAGTACCATACTGTTTTGATTATTTTGACAGTATGGTCATTTTAGCAATATTAATTCTTCCAATCCATGAACACTGTATTTTTCCATTTCTCTATATCTTTATTTCTTTATATCAATTTTTGCAGTGTTTTATAGTTTTCAGAGACTATGTTTTTCACTTGTTTAATTAAGTTTATTTCTAGGTTTTTTTTTGTTGTTGTTATGTGACTTTAATGGGTTGTTTTCTTGATTTTTCATTCTGATAGTTCATTATTTGTGTACAGCAAAGAAACAGATTTCTGTATATGAGACTTGTATTCTGCAACTTTTCCTGAATTCATTTATTAGTTCCAATATTTGTTGGCGACCTTAGGGTTTTCTTTATATAGTATCATGTTGTCTGAAACAAGAGATAGTTTTACTTCTTCCCTTCCAATTTGAATGTATTTTATTTCTTTTTCTTGTCTAATTTCTGTGGCTAGAATTTCCAATAGTAGGTTAAATAAAAGGTGTCTTATTCCTGATTTTAGAGGAAAAGCTTTTACCTTTTTATCATTGAGTATGATATTAGCTTTAATTTTATCATACATGATCTTTATTATATTGAAATATGTTCCTTTCATACCAATTTGGATGAGATTTATTATCACAAATGGATGTTGAATTTTGTCAGATGCTTTTTATGCATTTATTGAGATGATCATATTATTTTTATCCTTCCTGTTGTTAATGTGGTATATCACATTGACTCATTTGTAAATATTAAACCATTTTTATATCCCTGGAATAAATCCCATTTAATCCTGGTGTATGATCCCTTTTTTTTTTATATTTTTGGATTCAGCTTGCTAATATTTTGGTGAGGATTTTTTCATTTATATTAATCAGAAGTACTGGCCTGTAATTTTCTCTTTTTTTGAGTGTCTTGGTCTGATTTTGGTGTCAGGGTAACAATAGCCTTATAGAATGAATTTGGGAGTGTTCCTTTCAATTTATTTTGAGAATGCTAGGTATTACCTCTTTTTTGTATGTTTGATAGAATTCCCTGTGACACATTCCAGTCCTGATCTTTTATTTGCCTTAGTTGAGAACTGCAGTAGAGCAGAGCCCTGGGAAGTTTCAGTCTGCATCCTTTGCCTTGTTCCCAGGAATAAGGAAACATTGATTCCTTTAAGAGTAGAGTCTACGTTTCTTATACAGCCCTTCTGTTAGTCCCACTGGTTTTAAAACCAGCTAAGGGTGCTCCTTCTCTAGGGGTGAGACCTCAGGGCTGGGGTATCCTCTCCTAGGGATGCAGGTCCTGACCTGATGGTGTTTTTTCTCTTCCTACCTGACTCTGTGTTGATCTTTCTTTATAGCCATAGTTGTTGTATAAGAGTCTTCCTGCCACTCTCCAGTTTGTTTTCAGTGTTGTGAATTGCTCCACATAAAGATGTATTTTTGCTGTGTTCATAGGGAGACTTGGTGCCTTGTACTCTGCCATCTTTTTACCTTCTTGAAAGCAGCATTAGAAGTAGCAGAACAACCTCTACCATGATAACTTTCATTCATGATGGGCAGTGAGTTGTATGTATACCTGAATGCCTCCTACCTTTTCCACAGCACTGGTAATCTCCCATCCACTTTTGGCTGCCAGGCTTTTGAGAGCCTCCACATTGCCATCACTCAAGGATACCTAAAGTATAAATAATTGAAAAGCTGTGAGTTCAGTACACAGATATGTGATCAAATGTTTTCTGCTTAGAAAATGGATACTGGTAGAGCCAAAGTGATGATGTTGAAGTTAGAACTAAGTTATAGGAACATAATTTCTGTCTCAGACTCTTAATTCAGAATTCAGATAAGTCATGTGAGTCATATATGCTTAGGAAATTAGTATCATTTTAATTGGTATCCTAAGTAAAGACAAGAATACCCTTCAGTGTGACTAATTTAGTTCAGTTCAGTTGCTCAGTCGTGTCCGACTCTCTGCGACCCCATGAATCACAGCACGCCAGGCCTCCCTGTCCATCACCAACTCCCGGAGTTCACTCAAACTCATGTCCACAGAGTCGGTGATGCCATCCAGCCATCTCATTCTCTGTCATCCCCTTCTCCTCCCGCCCCCAACCTTTCCCAGCATCAGAGTCTTTTCCAGTGAGTCAACTCGTCGCATGAGGTGGCCAAAGTATTGCAGTTTCAGCTTCAGCATCAGTCCTTCCAATGAACACCCAGGATTGATCTCCTTTAGGATGGACTGGTTGGATCTCCTTGCCATACAAGGGATTCTCAAGAGTCTTCTCCAACACCACAGTTCAAAAGCATTAATTCTTCGGCGATCAGCTTTCTTCACAGTCCAACTCTCACATCCATACATGACCATGGGAAAAACCATAGCCTTGACTAGACTTGTGACTAATAATCAATGTGTAATAAGTAAATTTGGATTTCCCTTTACATTTCATGGTCAAAACATTAAAATGACTAATACTTTTTTGTTGAGAAGGCGTGTCATTCAGCATAGACCATGATGAGACACTAGCTCTCAGTGTCCTATGTTGCTTGAATGCATTTGATGCAGATCAGCCAGAGTCTATGACTCAGTAACTGTGTAGATAATTCAAGCAAGGCATTGAAGCACTGAAGCATCTGGCTGCTGACTCGTTACTCACAGGTTGGTTTTGTTTCATTTTGAGATGACAGGCTGCTACAGTTCACCTCTACATCTAACCAGGGTAGGCACAATGTGAGCCAGTTAAATGAGGGGGTTCCTGTTTTTGTAATGAAGTGATTTTTACATGAAGAACTTCAGATCATAAAACTGTCACCTGGTTGCCAATATCCCAGTAAATGCGAAGTGGAACTTCTTCTTTGTGGGAAATGACATATTTTCTGGAAAAAATGAAAATATTAAATAATAGTTTTCTTCCCTGTATCTAGCACATAGCAATAACTGTGACACTATCTTGAAGTGAAATCAGCAGTTACAAAAAGCTGCCTTTACTGGTGGAACAATCAGGAAGAACAATTTTCATCACAGTAGCGTCCACAGTCAAAAAATATCAAAGCTTCTCTTTTTATATCATGTGGGAATAGAGACCCAGAGAGGGCTCTTTGCTATGTAATTTGTCAGATAAAAGTCCATAAAATTTTACACCTGAGTCCCTTACCTGCCTAGGCGAATTCTCTTGCGTGCGAGAGCTCCACGATACCGTCGAAAATCATCCTTAAATAAATATTAAAAAGAAAGTAAAATCAATACATTCTTAATATTTCTGTGCTACAGTCCTTAAGTCTCTCTCTCCTAAGTCAGTTGAAAAGGCTAACTGGGACAAGGAGTCTTTACTTGAACTATCTTCAGGTCAGAGCTGGCAGTAAGGCAGCTTATTTCACAAGACTTAATTCTGATGAATGTAGAGCAGCGTAGAGAACTGGATATAAAGCGGGAAAAGAGAGTCAGAAATGAGACATGGAAGACATATGCTTCTAATAGCAGCATGTGGCTGAATAGATGTGAGATCTTCAGGGCCTTCGCCATTTAAATAAAAGACCAGAGTGATTTGGAAAAAGAGGAAAAGGATCATTTTACTTTGTGAGGCAAAAAAGAAAGAAAAGCAAAGGGGAATGGACATGGAGGTTGTTGCCAGTGCAGGAAAAGATTCTGGGTGGAGCTCTGTACCACTGCTTCCCTCAGAATAAGTGGTCTGATTACTGAACTGCATGTGGTAATAACTGACCTTTGACATGGGTTTGATTTTTGGAAATGTGATCAGTTCTTCCTTATCATTGACAGCATTATAAATGAGAAAAGCACTGTTGATGTGACGGCCCCGGCTCTCAGACCACTCCTGGCAGTCAAAGGCCTCCACGCGCACTCCAACTTCAACACTGCAGAAGGGCAAGAAGGGTAGTGGGCAGAGAGTCTGAGCATGCTAGGCCTCCTGGCCTACCACCCCACCAGCTCCTCCAGGCAAGGAAGAGAAGGAGGACCCTGTGTTGTTGTTTCTTTGTTGTCTGCTAATCTATGCAGCGGTTAACATCCATTTCATCAAGACGATTGATCTTATGTACAAGCTCCTGGGAGCATGTCTGCTTTACTTTCCCACTTTCAAGTAGTAAAAAAGGTCAGTGGAACCTTGTATACATTTATGAATAAATTTTGGTAATGGAGGGGTGGGGTGTTAAATTATCCCAAAGTCAAGTTTTCTCTTCTAAAACAATAGTTCTATAATTTAAAAGTATCAAACAATGAAGTTGGATAGGAAATACAGATGTTCTTTTTTACATTTAAAAAGAAAAAAATACCAAGTTAAATCTTTTCTCTGTGTGTCAAGAATAATAAAAATAACTGAGAAGTGTTTTGGACTTCCTAGTAATAAATGACAGGTCCATTATGAATTGGTTGACCATATGGGACCCTTTTGAGAGTGAAAGGAAGAATTAATGATTATGATACACATAAATGAAGACCATCCTGGATCAAGTGGGAAATATAGTCAACCTTATTATGAGACAGAAACCAACTTATCATAACTTAGTGTGAGGAGTGCTCAGTGGAACAGAGGATTAATATGTATGTCTATAGATTTTGAACATGAAATTTCAAAAAAAATTAGAAGGAATGTCGTTATTTTAAAGTATTCCCTATACTCACCTCCAGATTGAGATAAAGAACATTGCTTATGTGCAAGTTTGAATTCATTTTATAGCAATCTAAGAGCACCAGACGTGCTTTACCAAGTCTGAAATGTGTTGTTGACAATGGCTTTGACGACAAGGCGGTCTCCAACTGTAGATGGTCCCCTGAACTTAAACATGTCTACGGACTTCAGAACAGGATGCACTTGACACAGGCGGCTGTTGAAACAAAGGGAAGGAGAGAGAGAAGAAAGTGATCATTCTCCAAAATGTTTCAGAAACTACTGCTTTGCTTAATGGATGCAATAGACATGTGTTCGGGGTGATTTCTAATGAACATCTCTTTTAGCTCAAGAGGATAATAAATAATTGGATTGTGTGTGTCGAGAGTGGTCCTGTAATATTATCTGCAAATATTTTAGGAAATAAAATGTCCCAGTCTGTGGGTGGCTTTTCCAAGATGCTGGTACTTCTGCTTTTTGGTGACAGTCCTGTTCTTGTTTTGTGCCCTATGGAAGTATCTCCAAAAGCCAAACAACTGTCTTTTGTTCTGATTTCAGAGTTTTATTCCTCCTGACAGCTCAGAAATACAGTCACAGGAAGCTGGGACTCCCAGGTTGGCATGGGAAACAGTGAAGAGAACTTTCAGCTGATGCCATTCACACGAGTTCCTTAGCTTCACTGTTACCTAAATTCACCCACATGTCAAAGATCAATTTTTCTTCCCCACAAAAAATGTTACCTGCATTGCTGCACAAAGCCTGAAAGGCTGCAAGGTACACATTTTACAGTTTTTTGGTATGCGAAGTTTTGAAAATCTATAAAGAAAATTTGATCTCAGAAAGTTACTATAATTGTCTACATTTTAGATTCCCACTGTGGTCATTCAGTTACTCTAAAGAATTCTGCCAATTATAAGTTAACAGATTCTACCATAGTTAATTACATTGTAAGCCTTTATAGTAGAGCAGGCTTAAATGCTTTATTGTCATTAAGAATGACAATGTCGTTTTAAAATCAAGCTCTTATATTTGTGCACAATTTTAGGATAGCCACAGGTTTCTAATTATAGTCATAACTATAGACATATTAATAAATAAAATTCTTTTATTTTCTTGGGAAAATAAAACCTTAAAATTTTCTGTGGTTACAAAAATTGTCAGAAGGGCAGATCCTATCCAAATGCATTTTCAGAGACTACAGTGTTCTTTAAAGCTGCCCAATTATACAGAAGAACTGTACAAAAAAGATCTTCACGACCAAGATAATCACGATGGTGTGATCACTCACCTACAGCCAGACATCCTGGAATGTGAAGTCAAGTGGGCCTTAGAAAGCATCACTATGAACAAAGCTAGTGGAGGTGATGAAATTCCAGTTGAGCTATTTCAAATCCTGAAAGATGATGCTGTGAATGTGCTGCACTCAATATGCCAGCAAATCTGGAAAACGCAGCAGTGGCCACAGGACTGGAAAAGGTCAGTTTTCATTCCAATCCCAAAGAAAGGCAATGCCAAAGAATGCTCAAACTGCCACACAATTGCACTCATCTCACATGCTAGTGAAGTCATGCTCAAAATTCTCCAAGCCAGGCTTCAGCAATATGTGAACCATGAACTTGCAGATGTTCAAGCTGGTTTTAGAAAAGACAGAGTCACCGGAGATCAAATTGCCAACATCTGCTGGATCATCGAAAAAGCAAGAGTTCCAGAAAAACATCTATTTCTGCTTTATTGACTATGCCAAAGCCTTTGACTGTGTGGATCACAATAAACTGTGGAAAATTCTGAAAGAGATGGGAATACCAGACCACCTGACCTGCTCAACATTCAGAAAACTAAGATCATGGCATCTGGTCCTATCATTTCATGGCAAATAGAAGGGAAACAATGTAAACAGTGAGAGACTTTATTTTCGGGACTCCAAAATCACTGCAGATGGTGTCTGCAGCCATGAAATTAAAAGACGCTTACTCCTTGGAAGGAAAGTTATGACCAACCTAGATAGTATATTCAAAAGCAGAGATATTACTTTGCAAACAAAGGTCCATCTAGTCAAGGCTATGGTTTTTCCAGTGGTCATGTATGGGTGTGAGAGTTGGGTGTGAAGAAAGCTGAGCGCCAAAGAATTGATGCTTTTGAACTGTGGTGCTGGAGAAGACTCTTGAGAGTCCCTTGGACTGCAAGGAGATCCAACCAGTCCATTCTAAAGATCAGTCCTGCGTGTTTGTTGGAAGGACTGATGCTAAAGCTGAAACCCCAATATTTTGGCCACCTCATGCGAAGAGTTGACTCATTGGAAAAGACCCTGATGCTGGGAGGGATTGGGGGCAGGAGGAGAAGGGGACGACAGGGAATGAGATGGCTGGATGGCATCACCGATTCGATGGACATGAGTTTGAGTAAACTCCGGGAGTTGGTGGTGGACAGGGAGGCCTGGCGTGCTGTGGTTCATGGGGTCTCACAGAGTCGGACACGACTGAGCAACTGAACTGAACTGAATTACCTACATGGCTCCATTAAGAATGAAATTATCCTTTTTGAAACTGTGCAGCATTTAAAAATACTTTTTCAAGTTCTTCCCTTTTTCTCATCATATTTTTCAATTAATCCTTTGGCCATAATGAATCTAACCAGCACCATCAGAGGTCAGACCTAATTGTGAACCACCTTTTAAAAAGTTTGTATCTTGACTGTTTTTAAGTGTAATGGCTATCTTCTGTTTTCTATGTTCTTGGTCATAACTAACTTTATAAGAGTTTCAAGATCAACAGTCATAATTCAGAACAACTGTAAGAACTGTCATTTCATTTTTATTTTTGAACCAAGCATTTAAACTTTAACCCTCAGGAAAGGACAGAATAATTCTCCGGTAAACAGGAACATGACTGATCATTTTCTCAGTTTGATAAAAGGCAACATTGTTCTCTGCTTGTTCCCTTGACTCACCCTGTAGCCAGCCTCAGACCCTTCTGCCTTCTCCTAACTAGTCTCAAGATCACAAACCAAAGGTTAAAACCAAGAACCTTGCAGAAATAGTAGCCACCGCCTCCATCCAAGCCATAATCTGGCCACCAAATGTATTTCCATGATGGTTTGCATGGGGTGGAAGGACCAGTTCAATGCTCTGAACAGAGGTGCCCCTTGTGGAAACGGTTCCTTCTTCATCACAAATGGGATCTGAAAGGTAGACATAAACAAAAATGGTAGAGGTAAATGTAGAACCTGAGGCTATAACCTTTCCTTCAACTCGTGAGATGTTTAGAAAAATTATTTTTAACTTTTCTGAAAATTAAATATTATTAATTAAATAATAATACTTAATTAAAAATTAAATATTATTACCCAAGACTTAAAACTCCTGAGGAAATGAATAGGTTTTATTTAACAGTGAATTGGGTAAGACAACAGATCAGAAAAGGCATTTTAGAGATTGTATTTCGACCTATTTTATAAGTCAACCAGAATTTTGATCAAAAGAATAAGCAAGTTTAAATTTGAGTTGCTTCAGGTGGAGAAGGGGCAGATTATAGCAGGTTAGGGCAGAAAGAAATTTGGGGATTGACGGATATGTTATTGTCTTGATTGTGGTGATGGTTTCATGGGAGTATGCATGTCTCAAGACCTATCAAGTATAACTTTAAATATGGGCCATTTATGGTATGTTAATAAAGTTAATGAAAAGAAAGGGATTTGAGCTTTAGGGGCCATGGACACAGAATCTGGAACAGTTTCCAGCACTATAAACTTCAGAATGGGAATATGGCCTCCCCTGGTGACTGCTTTGTAATGAAAGCAGTCACAAACAGAAAAGACATAATATGTTGTTCTTCTTAGTGTCTTTCTGCTGCTTTTGAATCATATCTGCTTCATTTACCGACAAATTGGTTTTTCCTCTCAACAATGGAGAAATCATTTACTTTGGCTGCAGAGCAGTAAAATGTATTCAGTTATACTTCCTGCATCATCAAGTGAATCACCAGCTAGGCTTAAATCTCATGTGCTGTTGTTGCGGAGGTGGGGGAGGAGCTACAGGTCAGGGGCACCATGCCGGTTGTACTCTCAGAGGCAGAGCTGAGCTGGCAGTGTGAGAGCACAGATATGCCCAGCTGTTGCTGGTAACTGGGAATGGAGCCCTTCTTGGCACATTTACATATAAGTCAGCAGAGAAGTGTGGTTACAGAGATTTTCATTCCATTTCCTAATGTAAATTTTATATTTTTAATTAACTGTCTTTTTCTTTTACTTTTTCCCCCTGCATTTCACTGATCATTTCAGTCCCCTCCTTAAGAACATGCAGTGACTTCCCTTGGCCTAGGGAAAAGCCCCCAAGCCCTTCCTTTCTTATCTGGCCTATGCCTACCTCTCCAGCCCCAGCTAGTCTGAATGCCAGTAGCACCCCTTCTTGCCCCATCACATCTTCTCGTAATCTCTCTCTCCCTCCGTTCCAGCCATTCCAGCATTTTTCAGCTCCTATAACTAAAATGCCTTTTTCAGCATCAGGGCGTTTGTGCCTGGTCTCTCTCTGTAAGTAGCAGTTCCGCTGGCCACCACCACCTTCTTCCATTTACTTCCTATTCTGTTTTGGCCCATCTCAGTTACCACTTCCTCGGGAAAGCCTTCTCTGACCTCCACACCTGACTCCACTGTTATGAGCTCCTACTTGTACCTTTCTTTCACAGTCACAGTTTTATGTTTATTTGTGTGATCATTGATTATCTGACCCCCTAGATCCTGAGCTCCTTTGGGTAAGGATTGATTTTTTTAAATCCTAATAGAATTCCAGAATGTAGGTGCTCAGTCAGTATTTACTGAATGAATGAATGGATGGATGGATGAACAAACTTAACTTTGCTGATTTATTCCACATTCACAGTCCTTACTATCAACAGGGTGTTTTTAGGTAACAAAATGATTGTGCCGATTCATACTTCTGTTTTTTACAGTAGTTTCCCCAGCTCCTCATTTTCACTTAATTAATATTGTGGACTCTTCAGTTTTTCCAGTTGTGTGGCTGTGATATAGGGCCTCATGGTGGTTATAGTTTGCCTTTCCCTGATTAATAATAAGGTCCAAAATCTTTTCATATGAATATTAAACTTTCATGTTACCTCTTAATAAAATATCTGTATTGTTTGCTTCAAGTGTTACTTCTCTCCCAATTCTTTTTCTCCTCTCTTCTTGGAACTTTGATTAGATGCTTGTTAGAATTCTTACTCCATTCTATCTCCTAATCTCTTGTATGGTTTCCATTTCCTTATTTATCCATCTGCATTCCAGGTAACTCCTTCAGATTTACTTTCCAGTTTACTATCTTAGATGCTGTTTCATTATTAAGTTTTAAATTTTAATTATTTTATATTCTTTTTGCATAGAAATTCTTTTTGCTTCTTCATCTAATGTTCTAGGTCATTTTCTTGTTCCTATATAATACTTTTGATACTCTTTTATTTCTTAAAATATATTAACCTTTTACTTCAGATTCTTTATGTGGTAAATTCTATTTCTTTAGTTTTCATTGCAGGCTTTATTCTGTTGTCTGGAGCTTTTCTGAATTCAGGTGACTTACTTATGTCTTATGATTCACATTCCTTGGATCTCTATCTGTGGGAGTTCTTGAGGACTGGGCTTAAAGTCGTGTCTGCACAGAGGATTTGCGTTTGTGGCTGCAGATCACCCGTGAGTACTTAACACAGTATGAATTCACACTAGGTTTTACTTGGTCTGTTCTAAGCCAAACAAATTATGTGAATTCTGACACCAGATATGCTTGAGGATGAAGTTGTGATTGAATCCTCAAAGAGAAACAAGTGTTTTTCCATTCCACATAGGGCTAAGTGGAAAGCATGCCGACCAGAGCTCCCAGAGGCATGGTTTTCCAGTTGACCCACCGAGGGTTTCATTTTGGAGGTGTTTCAGCTCCAGGTCTGGTTCCCTGATCCGCTTTCCCACTTGACTGTGCCTCCTGCTGCATTTGCGTTTCTGATCATTTGTGGACGTGAAGCCTCTTTCTTAGTTTTCTGCCTGCTGAGATGTGTTTGTAAATATTTTATCCAGAAATTTTAGATTTTTTTCAGACTGCAAGTCCACCATATTGCTGTAATCAGAATTGGATTGCTTCCTAAAGTAATCCTTAAAAAGCACATGAAATCTTAAGTTCTTAAATCCTTCCAACTTCTGTCTTTTTTAAGTACTGATTTTGCTAGGTAATTTTTTATAAACATCCAAAACTAGTACTGATTGAGATTTTTTTAAGGTTAATTTCTCTTACTCAAATGGCACTTTTTTGGTTAAAAATAAATTAATATAAATTATCTGCACAATATATAGCTAAATTAAAAAAAAAGAAAGGTGTGTAATTGTTTGAATATCGTGTTACCAAGATAAAATTAAAAAAATAAGAAAAGACCTTATACTGTGAGAGACATTGTAAAGACTCAGATATAAGGCAACTCCTTTTCTGATAGATAACTAAAGAAAAATCTACTTGATTCCTATGCAGACATACATGGCATACACTGGGGTACATAGAGCTGTGTACTAGGGCAGGTCACATGTGTATAAGGATCATCTAGGAAATGTACGCAGGAATGTATTGAGTATAGGGGGCCTTGGTGCAGAAGTATGCCTATTTGGAGGTAATTGCCAATCACTGGGGGAATGGGGCGCTCCCAGGTTTAGACTAGAGACCAGTCTAAGCTCAGAGCTTTGGCTGTGCACCCATGTTAAGGACAGTAAACAAACCTCATCCTTTCTACAGGTTTCCAACTGGGACATACTCGTCTGGAGGTCAATTTCAGTTCTTGTACTTTGGATGTTTATAAGTATTTTGTCATTCCTCTTGGACAATGTTACATTTGTCCCACATTTTTTTGGTCAGGAACTTTGACCTGAATTGAGGTTATTCTGTCTTTGGTTTTCTGTCTCACTACCAGAAAGGATCAGGACAGTGGCAGAATGCACATTCTTTTCAAGTGCACATGGAACCTCCTCCAGAATATGATCACAATCATATAATTAAAGTTCCTGTAAATAGATTTACTAACCATCAAACTTGTCACCTTCCTTCATCAAGTTTTTAAAGGTATCTTCATGTTGTAATCGAACTTTCCTTCTCTCAGAAGCCAGATTGTATTCCACATGATCTTGTTCAGTTAGAAGTGTGACTGGTTTTAACTGAATCTAGAAAAAGAAAAACATTTATCTTTCATTGCCTTGTTAAATTATAAAAGTGAAACATGAACTTTGCAAAACAAATAATATGCCACATTATTTTCTAACTCAAAGTAAATAGAGTATTTATGGATATGAACATTTAATGTATAAATAATGGATGTGTACATTTTGTCTTAATTTTTTTCTTAAAACATTTTTAAACTAAAAAAATCAATGTAGGCTTCATAATTTGTTCATATAATATGTGCCTTTAAAAAGTTTTCCAAATATTAATTTTCCCTGATTTAAAAAATTTTCAACAGAATTACAAAATAGTCTTCAAATTAATGAATGAGGAGAGGGACTTTGACTCCACTAAATTCTTATCAAGAAATGTTTTCTACCTTTTGAAAAATTAAGATATCAGAGGGAGAGAAGAAAGATATTCTAGAGAAAGCTGTCATGATATTCCCTATTTGGAAATTTCATCACATGATGGGAACATTATCTAATAAGCAAACTGAAAGAATCAATATATCAGAATAAAGCTTGAGCTGATCTCCAGAAACCTGGAAATGTGATGCAACAGAAGCAAGGGCTCAAGTCTTCCAGAAATGCCTGAGTGCTGTCCTGTGTGTGAGTCACGCTGCAGCTGGACTGGGAGAGC
The DNA here is from genome assembly GCF_049115385.1 of Moschus berezovskii. Classification (NCBI taxonomy): domain Eukaryota; kingdom Metazoa; phylum Chordata; class Mammalia; order Artiodactyla; family Moschidae; genus Moschus; species Moschus berezovskii. The sequence continues at coordinate 29,608,695 of NC_142467.1, read as the reverse complement.
TCCATGCTTATTTACAGGCCACGTAAAGTCTGACCCTTGACCAAGATAACGATGAAATAGCTAGCGATTTCTAATACGTGGTTAAAGTCAAACTCCCCTGGATGACTTCATCCAACTTGTTTAGGAATGTAATGACTAATAGCTTATACTGGTTTAACTAATTACATAGCTTTATTTTACTTGTGTGACCCATGGGGTGCAAAAGACCACCTGGTAAACTAATGTTTCGGCTTTCCTATCTGAAGATGAAGTACATTTTGTGTGCTGAAGAGATCCCTAAGAGCTTTGACTGGAAGTCTTGAACCTCTCAGATGTTTGCTGTGCTTTCTTTCTCCTGCTGTGCCATTTCCTTTAGTTTCAGTAAGGCCTTGCACGAGCATACCCTGTGGAGTCTTGGGAAGTGTTCTATGATCTGGCCTGTGTCATGGCTGAACTAGTCTGAGTTAATCATTGCCCATCTCATCCTGGGATGAACTCACTTTGGACAGAGACCCAGGAAGCCCTGTCGGTTCAAACCACTGATTTTTCATGGCTCTCTTAATGGTGTGCTACTGAGTAAGAATGTTACCAACTAGAAAATACAGGTGCTTTACAATCAAGGTTATCTGAGTTAACCAATTATGGCAGCATTGAGGGCACTTGCTTTCTCCGAAGCACTGTTGCAAAACAGATCTTTAGGTTCAGCGGAGACTAGACTGAAGTATGGCTATTCTATTCTTATTCCACGAGTCCCTGAAACTGGAGGGGGAAAATGATGGGCTTCGTTTTCTCCTCCATGTGAAAGAATGATTTGGGGAGGTGGTTTCCTTTGTCACTTGCTCTCAGATATGAGAACTCTGCAACAACCCCCATATTCTCTCATGCACAAAAGTTTGGAGATTCAGAGGGGATTCTAGGAAAAACAGAATGTTTGACAAGACCTGTCTCAGTGTCTCAATGATTTTAGTGAACATAGGATCCCTAGGATGCTTTGTCAAAGTACAGATTCCAAACTGCTATACTAGTGATTCTATTGCAGTAGGTCTGAGATGCAGCCCAGAAAGCTGCATTTTTGTAATACAATAAGTGATACGAACTTCAGTTTGAAAAAACAGTGCCCCTGGGCAATGGGGATTTGCTTGTGGTCTATTTTATATCAGACAGAGAGTGGAAGAAGTGTCCCAGTATACAAAACTGCAGAGACACCTGCCACCCAGGCACCACCATGGCCTAACTAGGTCCTGGCCCATCTGTGTGCCTCCTGGCCCAAGTGAGGAGTTGCTGGTGACTCCTTCTTTTGGGTACAGGGAAAATTTTGCTTTGTCCCAGCTGGCTCTTCCATGTGAGGAAGACTTCTGCAGAGTGAATAGTACTTATGGAGCTAGGAGAAGCCACTGTGCCCACTTCTAAAGTGAATAGTACTTATGGAGCTAGGAGAAGCCACTGTGCCCACTTCTAAAGCGATCCTTCAAGTGAAAGATCTGAGTTCTAAATTGAATTATTACATTTTAAAATGCTTATACTAAGTGTGGATCCTCCCCTAGGTATCCTGGCTCTAAAAAGAAAATCCAAGAAATTATAGTAAATCTGCAGTAGACAAAGGACAAGCTGCTCTGGGCCAACGCCAGGCAAGCCCACTGGAATACCTACATCAGGCCAACATATTTCTATTAAGGGTGTTTTTACACCATATGCCCTGCAGCTTATTTTCAAATTTCAGTAACTCAGCAACTTTGACATTATTCCTTTATGCACATACCATAATGCACAATTGGTAGCTAAAATGCTCTTGCTTTAAAAAATATTTTAACTCAATTTTGAGTTATATAACCACAAAAGAACCAAACCAGTAAGCAATATTTTGGGGAAACTGTTATGACCTTCAGACCACTTAAAACACAATGTTTTTTCCCTCTTTCACAAACTGGCTACATCTCTCATTTTTTCTAAGGTAGTTAATACTATGATATCTTGCATAAGTATTGGTGACAGTTACAGTAAGTATTGGTGAATAACAAATCTTGGGAAAGTGTATTCCTGGTAAGAAAGAAATGTCCCTTACCTGTAACAATTCTGATGCTGGTAATTCTGTTAATAAGTCCCTGAATTATATGCTTGATACTTTTCAGACAGAAATTTACCTTTTCTTTTCCAACTGGTTTGGCTACAAAGGTAGAGAAAGCCACACTAACAAGTTTCTCAGTGCCAGCGAGCATGTCCTCTGCTGTAACCTTGATGCTGATCTACAGTGGAAAGAAAAATAAAAAATTTTCAGTCATCCAGACAACAGATGACACTGCGGCATTCAAAATTCATTTATGCATTTCACCATTGTTTTGCTTTTTGAATAAAACCAGTATTTTAATTTACTTTTAGTCAGTATTGTCCTCTCCATGATTTTCTATTAAATTGAAAAAAAATCTCTGATTATAGAAAAATGTATATTTACCATGGAAAATTTTGCTAAGTATAAAAATAAATGATAAAAATGGAATCTATCAAGAGTAAATATTATCACTAATCCAATCACCCAAAGTAATAATTACTAAACTTTATATAAATTTTCTTCCAGTGTTATATACATATGTATGAAATGTGTCTATATGTATATAGATGTGTATGTATATGTATCTGTATACACACACAAAAAAGACTATCATACTGTATTTACAGTTTTATATCTTACAACTTTGGGGCATTTATTAAACATTTTCAAATCCTATTATTACTAAATGTGCTTTTGAAAATAAGATATTAACAAATGCCTTATAGCCCATCAGAGAGGTGTACCATAACTATTTTTAATCTTCAGTCTCAGTTTTATAACCAAGTTGACGTGGATAGAATGTTATTTATAGTCATGTTATTTGCAGCTTTGTTTCCTCTTTCAGGAGTTTTCTTTTTCAGGATTAGCAAGAATTGGCTTAGACATGCTGTGGTGATAGTACAGTGGACTGGATTTCCCATATGAAGAACTCTGAAGCTTAGGTCCTTATCGTGATCACACTCTGCAGAAGTATAGGTAAACCTGGGAACATAGCCCAGCAAAATAATACTATCTTCTTGAAACAGTAGGCAACCTTGCCCATCTTAGTTCAGCACTGTGTTATCAATGATGGTATCTATTTCTTCATCTTCACCAAGTACATCATGTACAGAAATAAACATCAGTCAGTGAATCACTTAACTTATGAAACCAAATTAGTATTTGCCTGGTAAATGTAACTTAACTAGATGGTGACAAACCAGATTTAAACCGTCCATTCTCAACTCCCAACATTTCTCACCCACATAACTTTCTACTTTCAGAGAGACAGGCAAATGAAAAATAGACAACTAACAGTAAAAACAAAGCAACAGTTTTGGAGAGTTAAAGCAAGTTTTGAACCTTGTCTTATATTAGAATAGTTAATGACCAAATGTCTCAAAAACATATGCCAGGGAGAATTTCACTTTTTGTCATGACATAGTAGGTCAGTTTAGAACTACATCGCATGAAAACAACTGGAAAATTGGACTAAGTATAGGAAGCAAGTGTTTTCACAGGACATCAGGCAATGCAGAGCTGGATCTCCAAGGAAAGGGAAGATTAATGAGGGGAGCACTTGCCTGGGCTCTCATTCTGTAGGCAGTTCCCAGACTATGACCAAGGAGGGGAAATGGGAAACACTGAAATGAGGACCCAGAAATCAAGATCAAGGCAACTGAGATTGTCCCAGAAAGGAAGGAGCTACAAAAGGAAAGAATCCCAGGTATGTGCATATTGTCCCTGTTGAGTGTTTGGGTTGATACCAGTCTGAACCTGTGTAGGGTGAAATTTCACAAAGTCAGAAAAGAATAGTTTCTGAGGAAGAAACGATTATAAATTGTAAAAATTCCAAGAGCTCACACAGCCCTGGGAATCTGGTGTTCCCTCCAGCCAGACCTCACTGAATACGCAACACATTCATGGAGACCACAGAGGACCACTGCTTTGCAGAGGGACTAGATTAGCCCTAAATGGGGCTAGTATTTATTTTTCTTCAGATCAGAAATCTATGCTTTCCACTCACTGGGTGCTTTTTTTCTCTTTTCTGTTCTTTTCTTAGCATTTAGTCAAACTTCCTTTGGAAATTCCGGCTGGTCTCAGGGCAGAGGACAGGAGGAAAGAAAGGGGACTTTGATCTATGCCTGGGCTGGATAGAGGGAGAGTACTTTCTCTCAGGAGAAAGGCCAGGCCCAGAGGCTACTGTGTGCAGAGATCAAGAGCCCCGTAGTTGAGAATCAGAATCCAGAAGCACTGTTATACTGTCTCCGACATGACTCATTTTATCCACAAGCTTATATAACCTTTCTGATTTCTTCAAGTTTTTTGTACCCTGTTTACATAGATACTAAGGGAAAGTGAGGACTAAATCAGGGTAAAGCCATCACCATAGGTATGGTTATTATCAAAATAGTTGTGTTTTGGGTTAATTTGTATCCCGCACCAAATCTGATACCTCAGAATGTGACCTTATTTGAAAATGGGGTGTAATTGTTTAAGACAAGGTCCTTCTGAAGTAGGATGGACCTCTAATCCCATATGACTGATGTCCTTCTGAAAAGGCAAATGTGGACACATCAACACAGGAAGAACACCATGTACAGACAGAGGCTGAGATCGGGGTGAAGCAAATCACTGCAGACCATCAGAGGTCAGGAGAGAGGATGGGGGCAGATTCTCTCCCGTAGCCCTTGAGAGGAACCTACCCTCATAACACCCTGACTTAGGCTGCTAGCCTGCAGAACAGTGAGGCAATCAGTTTCTGCTACTTAAGGCACCTAATCTATGAAACTTTGTCCTGGGAGCCCTAAGATACAAATTTAAGTCCCTACATGTCATTTGTGCCCAGAGAGCAAAGAGACTGCTACTAACCAACCTACAAGTTGCAATATGGGATCCAGGGAATCCTTTCCTGCTATTTTAACCTGTATTGAGACTTTTGTATTTCTGAGAATTTTGTATTCATAACTATAGTAAAGAAAAGAAAACTAAGTAGATGAAGAAGAAAAGTCTAAGCTTCCCTTCTTGCTCCAATTACTCTGCCCTTCAAAAACTAGTTAATTGTGGGGCTGGTTTTCATTAGGGATGAGGAGATGGAGAAAAAGTAGAGTTAGACTATTAATAGAGTCAGAATAATTAAGAAATAAAACCCATACCTGGCAAAGAACCAAGGGTGTCCTTCTCCCTTGTATGTTTAGTTTCTGTGTATCCTTCTGTGTAAAAACCGTTCATTGCATCACATTTAATTTTAGTAGCAGGGAAACATAGTCTCCTTATTTACCTGTGAGCCTGAGTACAGATTCAAGGGCCTTCTGAAATTCAGAATCTCACAAACTCTACGTTATTCCAGGCTTCCTCCTCTGCCCTCTGTAACCAGTAAAGAGATGAGCACCAACAGGCAGTAGGAAGAAAAGGGAGCCTCTTACCTCCATGCTTGTGCTGAATGCTCTACTAACTTTTGCTTTGATGGTTATAACTTGTCCAACTCTAGTGAAAAAAAAAAAAACAAAACCTCAGTAATTCTAGCACATCTCATTTCAGACTTGAAGATTCACTTAAATATGTATGCCATCGAACAGTTCCATCTTACCATGTTGATAATGCTCGTGCATGAAAAATGCAAACTAATGATAACATAACAAGACAGCAGCAAAAACAGATGCAGATCTTTGTAAACCATACATGTGTCAGCCGACTAGCCTCTTAACAGAAAAGGGCCTTTGCTAAGATGGATGTGCAAAATGATTTCCAAATCTACACCTTGTACCACAGCTCTTTCCTAAAGAGAAGTTACAACAAACACATGCAAACCTATGCAATTGATATTTTAAAATGTTGGTTAACAAATAAACGGATAGACATACAAGCAAGCAAGCAAACAAACAAATGGAATAGCTTCACTAGGTTTATAGGAGCACTCAGTGTTGCCAGATGATTCATTCACTCCACATTATTTGTAACCACAAGTTGTTTCAAAGCTTTTGTGTTTAGGCCCCTCACTCACCTAATGGTCTATGCAATACAAGCCTCCTCAATTTTTCTCCCTTACTTCGGAGATGAACTTCATTCTCACTGTTCTTCTCAATCTTTTCTTTCAGAGGAAGAAAACTAGATCTCTTCCAGACCCCTTTCTTTACCTGTGCCCTTGACCCCATCCTGCCCTTAACCTTTCCTCCTCCACCGATGGCCTGGTCCAGGCAGCTCTTCACTCTTGTAGCCTCAGTCTCTGCCCCTTCCTTGACTCCTTATCAGTCTATGAAAATGTTCAAGGCTTTTCCTTTCTAAAAGTCTTGAACTCTCGAGTTTATTCTATCTCAAGATTCTTTTCTCTTCCCCTCCATATTCAAGCTTCCTATAATATTTTTCTTTTTCCAGCTCATAACATTTAACTGAGTTCCAACTAGTCCTGGCACTAAGCTAAGACCTCAGGATACAGTGATTAATAGGACAAGGTTGCCGACATCAAGGAGACTGTTATTCACTTGGGACACGAGGATATAGATGAAGTGTAATGCCATGAAATTTTTCAAAAAGAAGGAAAAAGCAGGTATTACAAAAGCACGCAGACGTGACTAATTCAGAAAGTCAGGGAAGAAGTCATAGAGGAGGGAGCATCTGAGCTGGGTCTTCAGAGATTAGGGTTTTGCCAGGTTTAAAAGTCTGGGGGTTTCATCCCTCATTCCCTCTCAGTCACTCAAATCTAGGTGTTGCTTCCACATCTTACTCGATCTCTCCAAAGTCAGTTCCTAACAGCTGAATCCAAGGTCTCCTTTCATTTAACAGCATCAGTCAACCTCTTCAGGAAACCTTCTCTTCCTTTGGCTTTCAAAACACTTTTCTGTCTTCGTTCTCAGTTTTCTTCACTGGTTTCCCTTTCTTAATCCATCCCTTAAGTATAGCCATGCCCCAGATTTATGTTTGTTTGTTTTCTCATTTTACCCTCTTCCTGAAGACTTGTTCTCTTCCATGATCCTATCATCTTTACAGAGATGATTCTCAAATCTTCATCTTCATTCTTGAAACTCAGAGCCATATTTTCAAACTTCTTTCAGCAGATTCAACCAATAGTTATGGAGGCTCTACTGTGTTAGCTACCTAAACACACATTACCTAATTTAACCCCTACATTTACCATGTGAAAACCAAACCAGTTTCCTTAAATTTGTTCCTCCTTGACTTCCTAGCTCTAGTAAAGTTTCTAGCAAAGGTTTTCAGTAATAGCACAAGGTACAGAGTAAGTCCTTCTTCAAAGCTACTGTAGTACTTTGTACTTATATGCTACTGAAATCCTCTGCCTCTCTGCCTATCAGACATTGAGAAAGGGAAGTATCTTGCCATCTTGCATCTTTTTTATCTCTTGTGATCTCTGCCCTGCCTTTGAAGGCAGGAGAAATTCGTAGGACTTGGTTCTCCACCAAACTAAACTTCTGACACTGAATTGTCAAATGAATGGAACGGCTAAAACCCCAACTAAGTAAAATCAGTTTCATAGCATGGCATTCAAGGCTTTCTGTTACCCAGCCCCACACTACTGCTAGGTCATCATCTTAGCACACCAGGCCTTTCCTAAGCACACCCACTTCTTCCCAACTCAGTGCTTAAGCTCTTACATGTACCTCATCTTGTGAAGTCCTTTTCCTATTCACCAATGAAAATCTATATCTCATTTAAGGCCCATATTAAATACTACCTCCATCATGAAACACTCATTGATTGTGTAGTCAACATGTACCTCCCAGAACTTACGTCTCACCCTAGGCATGCATCCGCTATTCTGATGACTATGTATTTGTCTGACTTTCTTACCAGACTGAATGACTGCCACACTCCAGAACTGTGTCATAATCATTCACATATTCTCTTGAGCCTAGACCAGTACTTTTAGTATATGCAATATATATTTGTGAGTTAAAAATATCTAATATGGCTTTTAACCGAATTATATGGCTTTCTATAGGTAGCTTTCAATTTTCTTCTTTTTTTAATGGTGTGGGTCCCGTGTGTTTTAGTGGCCACAAATCCTTTCTGATAACACAAACACAGCATAGTACAAACGGCAAACTACAATTCAATGCTGAGATTACTTGTTAAGTCTAAGTTATAGAATTTAGGATTGGAAAGTATATAATAGATATTTTATTGTAATATACTGTTGTTAAGCTTAATAATGGTGCTTCAATGTGTTCTCAAATAAGTTTGCATTTTCAGTAATCTGTAATTTTGTTGAGATAAAGACACATGTCAGCTTTTTCTGCTTGAGGGAAAAAAATCACGTAGTGTCTGCACTTAGTCAGCAGAACTTCATTTGTATCTGCAAATGTCTAGAATGTCACAGGCTCTTTCAGACGGTGCAGCAGACTATGAGAACAAGTGTCAGGAGATGTTCAATAAAGGTTGCTGATCACAAAGAAGAAGTGGGTTGGGGAAAGCACTGGATAGAGCGTAAGAAGATCCAGGCTGTAAGTGCCTTCTGACCTTTGGCTGGCTCTGGGGCTTAGGCATCAGGTTCTTATCAGTACAAAGATGACTGCATTGAGTTCTAAAGGTCTCTCCGTATCTATGATTCTAATGCCTACCAAAAATTTCTTTTGGATTAGCTTTGAAGGTATAATTTTTTATGCGTGTGGTTTTATTTAACTTAATTTTGTTTGTATATAAATGGATAAGTGCCAGATAGATAAATGTAAGCTGAAGATTGGAGAGATGAACTGGGCATCTCAGTGGACAGATTCCCTAGGGTTTGAAAACTGATGGCAACTATGCCATGGTCCTTGGGAAGAGTCCCAGACTAGCAGCAGATAATCTTCTCTCTTCCTTTTTTTTTGTAGGTATGTTTATGTCTTTTAGGATCAAGATATTCAGAAAGAAAAAGAGATACAAACATAAAATCCAATACAGTAAATAAAACTATATGACCCTAGTTCATTAGAATTACTAATATTACCTCTTAAAAAAACATAATTCCTAATTCTGCCACCAGAAAGGTATAGAAATAATGACCAACCTTGTATCAGTGAACGTGTTAAACAGGGACACAGTGAACAGATACAAAATGTAGTAAACTGTATAGGGCAAAAGACCAGGTTTCTTTAGAAAATAAATTGCAAGAGAAAAGAAGAAAAGGAAAATTTATGTTAAAGGTCATAGCAGCCATATTGGTTCCTCATTCAATAGACCAATTGTTTAAAAAACAAACAAACATTTTTAATACTATTGGGAATGAAAGTTTTGGTTAATGGTATTGTGTCTATGTTATTATGTTTTCTAAAAGAGCCCATAATTTTTAGAAATATATATGAAATATTCAGAGATGATTATGGGATTTGCTTAAAAATAGCCCAGGTGTGTGGGGGATTATGGAGGGTTACTGATGAAACAATATCATCCATGAATTGATTATTGTCGTAGTTAGGTGTTGGGTCCTTGGGGATACACGATACTATTCTCTCTTCTTTTGTATATGGTTGAAAGATTTGTATATCTTGAAGTTTTCTACAATAAGAAATGGTAAAACATACACACTCCCACATATAAAATGTTTTTCATAATTTAACATCCCTACTGAGAATAATTAATATTTACCCAACAACCTAATGATGAAATTCACCATTATAGAGATACTTATTATCATTAATTATTCCTAGTAAAGGAAGGAGCCATTTAAGAATCAGCTTTTAGAAATCCCGTAATGCCTTTTACCAAAAGGCATTTAATACTGAGAGCTATTTCTTAATAAATCAGGGCTATCAATTTTACAGTAAGAGTATTTACTAAAAGTAGGTCCTGAAATTATTATTATTTACTGATTTACATTAGCTCAAATATTATTTATTAACAAATTGGATCCCTGACTCCAAATGAGTAAGCTTAGGTGCCACAAATACATGTTGTAAATGAACTGATCAACCCAGGAGAAAGGCATGATAAAGCAATGCCACTTACCTAGCTGTTGCTTCAAATTGTATGTCATCCACTGAGGCTGTGACACAGGAAACGCCAGCATGTTTTTCAGCTTCAAAAAATCGGTTAAAAAAAAAGGGGCGGGGGGACTGGATTAGTTATGTTTAAATGCTTCAGCATGCAGGAAGAGGAACAAAACAAGTGGGTTTATTCAAGTAACTCATCCCTCTATTCAATATAGGACCACTGTACCCACACTTTTGAATGAACTGGATAAAAGTTCCTTTGCTTGATAAATTCTTTTTATACTGCATGGAAATTACTGTACTTCCTCCAGAGTTTTAGCTTATACTCTCTTTGATTTGAAATTCAACACAATACCCAGCATATCTAGCTACTTGAATAGTTACTTGAATAAGTTGGTGTCAACTTTAACTATTTTGTCAAGTACTACCTTTCTTTTTCTTTTTTAAAAAAAAACAACAACAATGCATCAGAGCTGTATCTGTTATCCCACGTAACCAGTAGCTGAATATATTTAAACCACTTAACCAGTGTAAGCACTGAACAGTACGGAAGACTTCAAGGTCATATCCCAAATCAGAGAGAAATTTGTCTCAGTGTCAGAGAAATAGAGATGGGCATGTAGTAAGTATTTAATCATTATTTACTTACTACTAAATCTGTATGAAATTCACTTGCATTAATTATGCTGGAGGAGGAAAGTGTTGAGTAGGGTGAGGGGTTAGGAAGGAGCTCCAATTATTTCCATGCTCCCTGTCTGCATTATTTAATTAGTTGAGTTTTTTTTTTTAATTGTTGGTTTTACTTTATGTAAAAGTATCAGAATTTATCCTCTTTGGGAAAAATTTTGACATGTGTTTTTTCCAGAATTTAATTTTGAGAAAAAATTAAAACCTAAACAGACTGACTGCATTAGCTTTTTAAAGAAATTTTAACTCCATTTTAATTTTGCAGACTTCACTCCTAGTGCCATATTATGAAAAAGAAAGAGATAGTGAATTATACTGAATCTGCATTCTCTGTGTACAGAGGATTACTTTAATTGTAATATATATTGACAGTCTCAGGTAAAGAGATATGATAAAGTACTCTAGAGAGCAAGTATGTGAAACATTCCTCCCTATGATTTAATTCTGTAGAAAATGGGACATTCTGGTTTTACTCATTGGAAATAGTTATTCTTCCAAATATGCACATGACCTAAACTGAGTTACTAGAAAACTAACCATAGCAGAACTGTGTATGTGAGTGATGGAGAGGGGAGAATGGGCTTCCCAGGTCTGAAGTTCAATTAGAGAAAAGACACATAAAAATATTACACTCTAGAAATGCTCAAGGTGGACTCAGTTTAATTCAGTGTATCAAATATTTGTTAAATTCCCATTGATTTTCAGACAGTTTGAGCTGAATCAGTCCTATCTTTTAATGAGTCTACTCAGTGACAGAGACCTAGCCATAGTCAATGCCCTTTTTCTGGAGAATGATTGGGACTCTTGCAAATATATGCTGTAAAGTGTGGACTAAATTCATTCTGGTTACCAGACATGAGGGAATGATATGTTTATTGAACTACTCTTGTCAATAAAGTGTAACCTTGTAGCCAACCAATTTTGTAACCAACATGAGTTACCAAATTTTGAGTGATTTAAATGATGACTGAAGTGCAAAAAAAGACAACTTTTTATTGTATATATTGGGTGTCTTCTATGTGTATGTAGCACTGTACCAGATGGCGTTAGGGATCGCAAAGAATATAATCATCATAATAATTATCATTTATTATTGGCCTGGCATTGAGCTAAGTATGCGTATTAATTAATGAAGTTGATACTGTTAATAGTTCCATTTTACGAATGAGGCAATATTGGCTTAGATCAAATACATTGTTCTAAATAGTGATTTTGACTATAGGTGCAATAGGAACTCTGAGAAAAAAGGCCAAACCAAGGAATGCTCCCTAGAGAAGTTCTTGGCTGACTATGAGCTTTAGGGACTCAATTGTCATGGTCTATATTATAGCCTTTCAAGGGCCATTAAATTAAAAATGAAAAATTAAAATATGGGGAACCAACATAGGGCCACAAATTTTACGTGGGATCATTTTTCTTTGTAAGTGTGACAGATATGAATTCGACAGGACCAATCTGTTCTGGTTCTTGGTTTTAATTGTCCTTCATGCAGTATGCCAGTAAAAGTGGAGGACCCCTAAATTTCTGATTTCCTGGGAAAACTGAGAGAAGCTGAGGAATAGTAGCTAAGTGGATGTAATCCAGGAATGATGATTGATCAAAACAATGGTGACTTCATTCCTTCTTTTAACTAATATTGATTAAATTCTTGGGCTCCAAAATCACTGCAGATGGTGACTACAGCCACAAAATTTGAAAAACGCTCCTTGGAAGAAAAGGTATGACAAACCTAGACAGCATGTTTAAAAGCAGAGACATCGCTGCCAACAAAGGTCCATATAGTCAAAGCTATAGTTTTTCCAGTAGTCATGTATGGATGTGAATTGGACCGTAAGGAAAGCTGAATGCCAAAGAATTGATACTTTCGAATTATGGTGCTGGAGAAGGTGCTTGAGAGTCCCTTGGACAGCAAGGAGATCAAACCAGTCAATCCTAAAGGAAATCAACCCTGAATATTCATTGGAAGGACTGATGCTGAAGCTGAAGCTCCAGTACTCCGGCTACTTGATGAAAAAAGCCAACTGTTTGCAAAAGACCCTGATGCTGGGAAAGATTGAGGGCAAGAGAAGAGGACAACAGAGGATGAGATGATTGGATGGAATCATTGACCCAATGGAGATGCGTTTGAGCAAACTCAGGGAGCTGGTGAGGGACAGGGAGTCCTGGTGTGCTGCAGTCCACTGGGTTGCAAAGAGTCGGATATGAGTTAGCGACTGAACAGCAACAACCTGTGCTGTGCCAAGCTCTATGTAAGGTCCTGGAAATGTAAAACAGCCACTGTCCTTATCCTCATAGAGTCTAGTGCAGAAGCCAGACATTAATTAAACGAGTGCATAATAACAAAATAAGTTAGGTGATCTGAAGAAAACATGGATATTTTGAGGGTCTGTAACTGAGGAACCACACTTGGGTGGGATGTCAAGGAAGGTGTCCATGTGGAGAGGATGCTTGAGGTGAGATCTGACAGAGGAGAAGGAGTAGAAACAGGTGTGTGCTGTGGAGGAAGGAGCAGAGAAGGGAGGGCTTGCTGGGCAGAACTGTGGCTACCAAGGTCCTGATGGAGGCTTTTGTGGAAGAAATGAAAACAACAATATGAGTAGGCAAGAGAAGGCTGAGGATAAACCACACACCTTGAAGGGCCTTGAAGCTCTTGGTTAACAATTTTTATAATATTTAGTATTAAAGATATTGTTTCAGTATCTTCGGGCCTCCAGATGAGGCTCACTCTTAATGAAAGTGAAAGTGTTAGGTGCTCGGTCATGTCCAACTTTGCGACCCCATGGACTGTAGCCCATCAGGCTCCTCTGTCCATGGGATTCTCCAGGCAAGAATACTGGAGTGGGTAGCCATATCCTTCTCCAGAGGATCTTCCCAACCCAGGGATTGAACCTGGGTCTCGTGCATTGCAGGCAGATTCTTTACTATCTGAGCCTGGAGGAAAGCCCTAATTCTAATGAGGTCAGTGACTAATTCTAATCCTTATTTTCCTATATATCATAAAGTGTTTTTCTCTACTTTCAAGATTTTCTCTTGACCATAGTTTGACGATGATGTGCATAAATGTGACTTTCTTTGTATTGATTTTGCTTGGTGTCCTATGATCTTTTTGAATCTGTGCATGTGTGTCTTTTACCATATTTGGGAAAATTTCATCTATTATTTCTTCAAATATTTGTTTTTTTTCTCATGCCTTCTCTTGTCTATGGGACTTCAATTATAAAAGGCATTTTATGCATTTGATTTTTTTCATAAATCCCAGACATTTTATTTTTTAAATTCATTTTTTTCCTTCTATTCTTCAGATTGGATAATTTCTATTGATTCATCTTTATGTTTAGTAACTTTACTCAGTCACCTCCATTCTTTGTTTAATCCTATCCAGTGAGTTTTTAATTTCAAATACTATAATTTTCAGTTCTGGAATTTCCATTGAGTTACTGTTTTTATAGTTTCTATTTCTGTGCTGAGATTTACTGTGTCTTTCGTTATGATCATATTTTTCACTATATTCTTGAGCAGAGTTATGACAACCGCTTTAAAAATCCTTGAAGCTTAATTCCAGCATTAAGTCTTTTAGGGCTTAGTCTCAACTGACTGTCTCTTCTCTTAAGAATGGGTCATGCTTTCCTGTTTCTTTGAATATCAAGTAATTTTGGATTGTAGCCTAGTTATTATGAGTGATATGTTATAGAAATTGTGGGTTCTTATATGATCCTCTGAAGAGTATTGTGTTTTTTTCCATTGGGTAAATTAATTAAACTCATAGTATAAAACTGTCTCCCTAGAGGTGGGATCGGCTCTTTTAATTATTTTGGCCTCAGCTAGGAAGTCTGGAGTCTGCCTGTGTATACAAGACTCAAGGTTCACCAGAGAGCTGAGCAAAGATTATAAATATATTTTAGGGCTCTGCCTCTCTGGCTCTTTCTTGTCTTGAATTTCCCCCTTACATTCCAGTAGCTGTATTTTCCCCAAATCCTCTGGCTCTTTAAATCTGCAAGTCTGTGGGTTTCCCTCAGAAATTAAGCTGGGAGAATAGTGGATTCTTTCTAAGGAAAGAAAGAAGGTCTTAAAATCATTAAAAAAAAGACAAAAAAAGACAAAGTTCCTTAGCACCGTGCTGTTCCTCTGAGTGTTGATTTCCAAATGTTTTAAACCTGCTTTTGTTCACTTTTCAGTTCCCTTACGTGGCTTTTATTCAGTGTTTGTTCCAGAGTTTATAGTTGTTATCTGTGTGAGATACTTACCATGTTAGAAGAGGAACGTTTATAACCTTTGGTAAGGAAGACAGTGGGACAAGATGAATAGAACAAGTGACATGATCAGGTAAACACCTTCAAAAAGTACTTTAGATGCAGTGTGGAGCGGAGGCCAGAATGAATGGAGAAGACAGTTTGGAAACCACTGCTGAAGTCCGCATGAAAGATGGCGTTTATCCTGCACTAGGTGGTGGCGGTGGAGGCTAGCAAGACGCTTGGGTTTGAGAGACTGCTTCAAGGGAGTGTTGATAAGATTTGGTTCATGGATGAGATATATGGATGGAGAAGCAAGGTACAGAATCAAGGATGGTTGATGCATAGATTTTTGGCGTGCATCACTGGATATTTGGGTGCCATTCCTGAAAGAGTGAACCCTGGAAAAGATGCACAAATGAAGCAGAGAAGGACATGTGAGTCTGAGATATTTTAAAATATGGAGGGTGGAGAATGACTCATAGATGGCTTAAAGCCTCTAGGATTAAAAAATGAGAAGAAGAATGGGGCCACTGACAGAAATGAGGTCTAATGGCAACGTGATAGTGAATGTATTTAATCTTCCTTTAAATATCGAGAAGGCATTTGGGAATCTAGCAGTGCCTGGGTGTCATGGAAGTACTTTGGGGTCACAGTTGTGATCATTATTTGTCATAGTAATGTGTCTACACAGAAATGTGGGTCACTAGAAACTCTGGTTGGAAAAATGCCAGAAAAAGTTTTTTTATTATTATTATTATTACTCCTATTGTATTAAATATAATGCCATGATGGAGCATTTCTCTGCCAAAGATTCAGTTACACCTTGGCTATAGCTCAGTTGGTAAAGAATCTGACTGCAATACAGGAGACCCTGGTTCAATTCCTGGGTCAGGAAGATGCACTGGAGAAGGGATAAGCTACCCACTCCAGTATTCTTGGGCTTCTCTTGTGGTTCAGCTGGTAAAGAATCCACCTGCAATACAGGAGACCTGCGTTCAATCCCTGGGTTGGGAAGATACCCTGGAGAAGGGAAAGACTACCCACTCCAGTATTCTGGCCTGGAGAATTCCATGGACTGTATAGGCCATGGGGTCACAAAGAATCGGTCACGACTAAATGACTTTCACTTTCACTGGCTAAATAATGTCCTTTGCTTATGTGGTGTCTTTTCTTACTGTGGAGTGTTTAACACAGGTATTAACCATGTTTCCAAACCAACTTTATCATAAAGGTTTCTTCAGTATTGTATCATTAATAATATAACTATTACGGTCCACAGTAATTGGTTATCAGTTGACTCCTGCTGTGGTCTGAGTTTCCAAAGATGTAATAGCATAGAAATTTTTATGAAAATTGCAAAAGGGCAATTGTTCCTTCGTTACAGGACAGAAGCACTGAGTGAGGTAACTTTAAAAGTCACTTCAATATTCACATGATGAATTCAGTTGCCATGGAAATAACCTCGTTATTATTAGCAACCTCCATAATTTCTATACTGGTTTCTCCTCCATGTGATTACATTTGTATTCATATCGCCATTATTATGTTATTATAACAACCTCAAATCCTGATTAAAACTGTTAAGACAGAAACCAAACATTCCTATCAATAAACAGAAATCAAATAGACTGGCATCGGATATATGACAGTTTTGTGGGTGGTTAACACACAGGGGATTAGAAATTGTATGAACACTCATTGAGGAAAGCATGGATTTGTAATTAGCTGAGCTTTACTTTTGTCCTCTGTAAAATAAGAATCCTGGGATACGTGATCTTAAGCTCCTTCCAGCTCTAATATTTTATCCTAACATAGTCTACTTAAAATGTACATTTGCTGAGTCTATGAAGTGTCATATGCAAAGCCTGGCTTCCTAAATAAGATTTCAGGTTCTGGACACATCCATTCAGTTACCCATCCATATAATTAGGAGGTTTTTGTTTAGTGCATAATAAGCATTAGAAAACTAGCTTTAGTTTACATGCTAATTGGCCAGTCAGGAAATCAAAGGTGAACATACTAATACACAAAGTAATTGCAGATTGTGTTAAGCGGTGTGAAGGAATTCGGAAAGGGTGTTGTGACAAAAGTGATGAAAGGGTGCAAGTGTACAGCAGGTGGTTAGGATAGATTGCTATGCAGAAATGACGTTTAGTGGAGATGGATGAAAGGAAGGGCCAAGAGAAGAGTGCAAAGGCAAAAAGAACAGCAGGTGCAAAGGTCCTTCACGGAGACTACACGAGGGTGTGGAAGGCAACAAACTGAATTCAGAAGCAGCTATGGGAGATGGGTGATGTAGTAAACTGAATGTTAAAGAGATCTGCAGAAATGTAAGCCAATGCCACTTCTCTTAAGTACATTTATGTTCTTGTTGAAAATAGCTATTTCACAATAAAAATATGCAATGGATTTTTGTTATTTTCAAAAGATTATTTTTAAAAATTTCACATATGGTAAGTATGCATATAAAAAAGAACCCACATGAAAGTTCTCTTGGGGCCTCGCTTATTTAATGGGATAAAAGACCAAGAGGTTTAAGAACCACTGGTCCAGGACTTTCCCAGTACTGGATAAACAGTCTCAATCATTATTTCCCAGCTGCACAAGGCTTAAAACTCTGTAAATACCCTCCTCTCCTTCCTTCTCCCTCCTTACCCATTCCGGGTCCTGGGGTGGCGCAGACCCGCACCCCACTGCCCCAGATCTTTTGACATCCTGACCTCTGCTTTCCTGACACCCGCCATCCTGCATCTCCACATCCCAGCCCGCTTCTCAGGCACTCCCCGCCATCCCGGACACTCGCCTCCCCAACACACACTGGGCCCCCAAGGAAGGCTCCCCCTTTTCCGGACCCCGGCACCCCGGGTCTCCCTGGTCTTACACCCGCCTTCCAGCACTCCTACCCGCCAGGCAGGCTGTGGTGTCGATCCACTTGAGCAGCTGTCCGGCGCTCAGCTCGCCCCGGGGGTTGGCGTGCGCAGGCTGGATGGCCTGGCTCATGCGCACCTCCGCGGGCGCCGGCCGCTCCAGCTCCATGGCTCGTCCAGAGTGCGAAGCGATCGGGCCTGGGCGCCGCCTGGCCACTGGCCGGGCCCGCCCCAGCTCCAAAGGGCACTGAGCCGCTGTCCCCAGCCCGCATCCCGTGCCCTGCTGCACCAGGAGGTGAAATTTAAGGGGCCAGGAATGTCGCGAGGAGAGTGAAAGGGAACTAACTCTTCACTGAATCTGGGGCGACCGAGGTTGGAAAAGCTGGAACCAGCTCGGGTTTCTCACCCGAGTCATCTCAGAGGACTGTGCAGAGAATTAGTGAGATGAAGTACAAAACTCACGGGCGTGTGCCTGGCTAAGGGGACATGGGTGTTTGCCAAGTAATATAGTGAGGTTACTGTCTGCCCAAAGAACTTGACAAGTGATGGGGAGTTAATAATTAGTTAAATTTTCTCCAGAGAAATGTAGACCTTTCACTTTACAAGTTGATTTGTAAAGTATTTGACTTTTCTTTATTTTTTTTCTGCTGTACACTGCCAGGTAGGGTGGGCAATCACTCCTCCCATCCCTAGTTCAAAATCCACCTTCTGGTTCTTAGGATAATATAATGGCTCAAAAAAAGCCCCTCTGTTATTCATCATTTTGCTATGAAATTACCCCCACAGCCAAACAAACAAAAACGGGCTGATTTTTGCTGGCATATCAGAGTCACCCAATAAGGGAAGGCAACCTTTTGATTTTAATGTAGAGAATAAACTGTTGCTGCGTTCCAAATGAGCTCAACAAATCCTAAGAGAATTTCTTCTTGATGAGAGACAGAATCTAGAATATTAAATAAGATTTCTCGTTGTCAACCTTTAGCACACATAAGCTTTCTAGAGCTGAAATCAGTGATTCTATAAAGCACTCCCCATTAAGGAAACAGTGACACCAGAAAACCTACAGCATATTATAGAGCCATAGATGCCGTATTGGGAGGACTGGCTGCATCTGGGAGGGCATTCATGGGTGAGGAAATGGGTGCCTACAGGGCTGTCAGGCAGGCAGCTGATGTGAAGGAGCAGTTAAGGTGGTTGAGCACCTGACTTGAACTCAGGGCTCCTGACTTACCACAAAGTTTAATCGACTCCAACAAATCAGTGATGCTTTTTTATCCCTTTGCAGATGGCCTGCTAAGCCCCAGCTTGGAGCATCCAAATGGAGATTCTGGTAATTTTGCTTCTTTTTTAAAAGCACTTTTAACATAAGAGCGGAATGAAGGAAACACGGACGTGATAGCTTTTCAGGATCCTCTGTGGGTAGGTTTCTGTCCCATATGAGCTTAAGAGTTGGATGCATTCAGTTGGGTAAGTAGGAAGTTTGACTTCTATAAAATGACTTTTTTAAACAAAGTAAAGCTTATGCTTCCAGGATGGTCCCCTTATAAGATGATTTTCAAATAACAGTGTTATTACTTTTATCACTTTTGTCATTGCTCGTTAGAAAGTGCCTCTAGAGTTCTTTATAGCATCTTGGCAGATTGGATTATTATTCAGCAAATACTCCATCTACTGACAACTCCACAGGAGGCAGTTACTGGTGTGTGACTTGGCCTTGTGACCTGCATTTTATAGAATGTGAGGAGGTAACAGTGTACTAGTTTGAACCTAGCCTTTATTTTCAGGGACATCTGACCTCTGCAGTGAGAAGATGCTGTGCCTGAGCCGCTGGCCCACGAGCATCTGGGTGATGGGCTGCAGTCATGTATTGCAGAGCCATTCCAACCGACCTGCAGACTTGCAGCCTGAAGCTGAGCCATGCAGCAGACATGCAGACTCCTGAATGGGATTTGACTATTTATTTTTGTCTGGCACTGTGATTGGGGGATTGTTACACAGCAATGCCTAACAGTTACATGTGCAAATTTCATTTATTAATATTTTAGAAAATTTATTAAGTTATTGGAAATAAAACATGTTTAGGCTGGGTTTTATTGTTTGGGGTGAAAAACGGTGACTAACATAATAATATGTATGTACTTGCTTTATGTGTATACTTGACTTTCCAAAATGATTATCTGGAAAAGGACAGCATGTGTCTGTATATGTATGTCTAGGAATGTATGACCAAAGAAGCAGACAAAGTACACAAAATCACCGTTATGCTTTGTTATATGTATTATCTCCTAATTAGATGTCTTGATTATGGTTTCTTAGCTTTTGTTGGTTTTGCACCAATTTTCAATTTCACAGCCTCTGCCTGAAACTACTGTTCTTAGTGTTTTTTTTTTTTTAATAGCATCAGCATGTGTGAACATTTGCTATATCCTTTATCTGTCAAAGATTTCTGTTATTATGTTTGAAGAAAAGGGTTCCATTTTTCCATTTCTGTTTAGAGACATCTTTTGAAGATGAGCTGGCTCTGAAGCCAGCTTGATTTTAGAAGGTCATGCGCAAGAGCAGAAGAGCTGTTCGGGAAGAGTAGAGAGAATATGATAATCACTAGAATAATAAGAACATCTTAGGATGTTGGAGTGGAAGGGAAACGAGATAGTCAGACCCCCTCAATCTGGACATGAGGAAATGAGGTATTTACCCTGGGTCACATTGCAAAGTTAATGGTCAAGCTCTGAGAAAACTGAAAACAAGAAACAGGAAATGTAAGCAAGGAGGAAAAGAAGTGCTTCTCCCCAAAGCGGACCCTCCATCAGAAATCTGAGAGCAAGCATTATATTTGGAAGAAAACTGCAGAAGGCACTTGTAGGAGAGTCAAAGTGTGGTCCCCAGACCCTCAGCATCAGCATCACCTGGGATTCTGTTAGAAATTCAGAATCACCCCATCCCCAGTTTGCTAAGTCAGAAGCTGCATACTATTCCAATTCCCAAGGGAGTCATAAGCATATTGACGTGAAGTCGCTCAGTCGAGTCCGACTCTTTGCGACCCCATGGCCTGCAGCCTACCAGGCTTCTCCGTCCATGAGATTTTCCAGGCAGAGTACTGGAGTGGGTTACCATTTCCTTCTCCAGGAGAACTTCCCGATCCAGGGATTGAACCCAGGTCTCCCGCATTGTAGGCAGACGCTTTACCGTCTGAGCCACCAGGGAAGTCCCATAAGCATATTAACCTTTGTGAAGAACCTGCCTGAGTTTTTCCTCCCAGGAAGTGGGAGCTGGGATTTTTACCTTCCAGTTCCCACCCTTCACTGCTGAGGGCTGCTTCCCAGCTGAACTCTTCAGCACTTCTGATTTCAGGGCTGAGAGCAGCTCTGTGCTGAGAGCTGTGCCTCCATAGGGAGGGCGGAAGCTGTCAGCTTGTACTAAAGCTGGGATGGAGAGTGCTGAGGGGCCACAGGCAAGGTGCCGAGAGCATGATACTTTCTGTCCTGAACTGATGTTCAGAGACTTCCCAGGGGCAGCTGGGAACTTTTTCTTCTTATGAGATGAACCCCAGGCAGAGGGTCTAGTAACAACGTATTTCATACGGAGATGAACTTTATTAGCTAGCAGTCTCTATCTCCACCTTTGGTATAGGTTAGGAAGGGTGCCAGCTCAATGTTTTCAAATTCAAATTTATAGGGATGTGGTTCAAAGTGTAAATATGAAGTTTTTAAACAAAAAAACTCAGAATTGGTTTCCGTATATTTCAAGTGCCAGCTTATTGCCTGGAGCATCGTCTTTGCTCCTGGATCTTCTTCTTGGGGTCACGCTGACCTTAGGGAATTGGACTGTCCCATTTAGCATCCGAAGCCTCAAGCCAACCTTCCTCCTGTTTGTTCCCGTGCCTTCTGTGTCCGAAGCTCTCAAACAGACAAGCATTAGGTGTACAAGCCAGGTGTCACCTGATGTGTGGAGTACAGCACTTTATTTTTTGAACAAAAGCCATGTGTATTAGTCCAGTTTTTTCACTTCGCAGGGTTTGCTTGGCCTCACCTTCAGGAGGTGCAGTAGTAAAGAATCTGCCAGCTAGTACAGGAAAGACAAGAGACACAGGTTCAATCCCTGGGTCTGGAAGATCCCCTGGAGTAGGAAATAGCAACCTACTCTAGTATTACTTGGAAAATTCCATGGACAGAGGAGCCTAGCAGGCTACAGTCCAGGGAGTCACAAAGAGTCGGACACCACTGAGTACACACACACACCTTCTTCCCAGGACCTGCTCAGTGGAGGCTCCTGGATACCACTGACACTGCTTGACAATTTGCTGGACTCCAGGGTTTGCTTTCAAATATGGAGTCAGCTTTGTATCTCTGGAATAGCCCCACTTGGTCACAGGGTTTAATTCTTTTTACATGTTGCTGAATTCTGTTTGCTGATATTCTGTTAAGGATTTTTACATTTACAATTTTGAGAGAAATTAGTCTGTTCTCTTTTCTTTACTGTCTTTGGTTTTGGTGTCAGGTTCATAAAATGAACTAGGAAGTGTTCCCTCTATATTCTAGAAGAAATTCTTGTTCAAACATCTGTTAGAATTCTGCAGTGAAGCCATCTGAGTCACTCATAATACACTATACAGCCCTATGAAGTATTATACTATTATTAATATACTATTATATTATTATTATATAATGGGTATTATTATGTTAATAATTACCATTTTGTAGATGAGGAAACTGAAGCAACTTGCCAAAGATCAAACAACTAGGAAATAGTAAAGCCAGGATTCAAACCCAATAGTCTTGCTGCTGTCTCAACTAGGCTGAGAAAGTGACCAGTGGGGTCCAGTTCAGTTCAGTCGCTCAGTCATGTCCAACTCTTTGTGACCCCATGGACTGCAGCACACCAGCCTTCCCTGTCCATCGCCAACTCCCGGAGCTTGCTCAAACTCATGTCCATTGAGATGGTGATGCCATCCAACCATCTCATCCTCTGTCATCTCCTCCTCCTCCTGCCTTCAATCTTTCCCAGCATCAGGTTGTTTTTCATTGAGTCAGTTCTTCGCATCAGGTGGCCAAAGTATTGGAGTTTCAGCTCAGCATCAGTCCTTCCAGTGAATATTCAGGACTGATTTCCTTCAGGATTGACAGGTTGGATCAATTAGGAAATGATAGATGACAGTTTACCTAGATCTGTCTAACTTCAAAGGCCATGCTTCTTCTAATCCAAGCTACCTTCATCCTCGCATTCACTCATTCATTCGATCAGTGCATATTTAGTGAGTGCCTACTTGACCAACCTAGAGAGCATATTAAAAAGCAGAGACATTACTTTGCCAACAAAGGTCTGTCTAATCAAGGCTATGGTTTTTCCAGTGGTCCTGTATGGATGTGAGAGTTGGACTGTGAAGAAAGCTGATCGCTGAAGAATTGATGCTTTTGAACTGTGGTGTTGGAGAAGACTCTTGAGAGTCCCTTGGACTGCAAGGAGATCCAACCAGTCCATTCTAAAGGAGATCAGTCCTGGGTGTTCATTGGAAGGACTGATGCTAAAGCTGAAACTCCAATACTTTGGCTACCTCATGTGACGAGTTGACTCACTGGAAAAGACTCTGATGCTGGGAAGGATTGGGGGCAGGAGGAGAAGGGGACAACAGAGAATGAGATGGTTGGATGGCATCACCGACTCTGTGGACATGAGTTTGTGTGAACTCTGGGAGTTGGTGATGGACAGGGAGGCCTGGCGTGCTGTGATTCATGGGGTCGCAAAGAGTCGGACACAACTGAGCGACTGAACTGACTGACTGACTGTGTCCCAGGGACTGTTTGGGGCCTTACATTAGTGAATGATGAATGAAATAGACTTAGTCCCCAACTTTATAGAGTTCATTGCTTAATAAATAACATATGAAAGTACTACAAAAATTAATTCATTCTAATAAGTATGAAACAATGATAAACATGTATGGAAACTAGCTGATGGCTGTGGGCAGCTCCTCAGATTATATCTTGCAATTGATCATTTACTAAAATTGAAGGTCACTCCTGATTTGTGTTTTTAAACAATCACAGACCTTCAGAACAGTGGAAAATGAAGTCACTCAGTCGTGTCCGACTCTTTGAAACCCCGTGTACTGTAGCCTACCAGGCTCCTCCGTCTGTGGGGTTCTCCAGGCAAGAATACTGGAGCAGGTTGCCATTTCCTTCCCCAGGGGATCTTCCTGACCTAGGGATCAAACCCAGGTCTCCCGCATTGCAGGCAGACGCTTTACCCTCTGAGCCACCAGGGAAGCTCTAGAACAGTGGAAGTACCATACAAAATGTGCTTGTTGCTGTCCAAGTGTCACTGCTCCTAGGCCCTTACTGTGGACAGAGCTATGAAGTGTGTGTGGGTTTATCTGTCTATAGTGGGTTGAATGATGGTCCTCCCCAAAGATATGTCCGTGTCATACTCACTAGTATGGCTCCCCATGGGCCCATCGACCATGGGTCTAGATGTGGCTGTGACTCTGCAGTGAGTGGGAGAGGGCAGGGGCTGACCCCCATTGAGCTCAGAGCTCACCCTGCAGGACCAAACACATCTTTAACCATGAGGAGTCATCAGCCAGGGCTTGGTGACTGGAGCAATGCTGGAAGGCTGCTGCTGCTGCTGCTAAGTCGCTTCAGTCGTGTCTGACTCTGTGCAACCCCATAGACGGCAGCCCACCAGACTCCCCCCTCCCTGGGATTCTCCAGGCAAGAACACTGGAGTGGGTTGCCATTTCCTTCTCGAAGGCTAAAACCTACCTATTTCATTTAGGAAGAGGCCTGTACCTAAGCATCAGAGGCATTTCCTGGTGGTAAAATGGATATTTATCCCCTATTAGAGAGAGATCCATCTGCTGAGGAAAAGCGCCAGATTAAATTTCAAGGATGAAACAAGATTTTTCCTGACAGGTACATAGATCCTCAAAGAATATGTAATAACCTCCTATAAAACAGCCTGAAATTATTTTTTATGGCAGTTCCCCACTTTGTAAAGAGCCTTTATGATTTGTGCTTAATAATATACTGCCTTAAAATTTAGAATTGTTTAATACCAGCATGTCTTTTCTCTCTAAGGAGATTCAGGCATCAGCTATTTCATTAAACGTATTTTTTTTAATGTATAATATTGACCAGACACTGGGCTAAGCATAGGTAAGGCCCCCATTCTCAAGGAACTCTGTCTGGTATTTAAATCAGTAATGTGATGTGGAAAAGGCGCATCACAAGCTACTATATGCAGTGCATGGGCACATCGAGAGGGGAGGCCACGTGGCCATCCCCAGAAAGTCTTCGTTGCTCTGCCAAGTAAGCAGCAGGACCTAAGCATTCTAAGCAAAGGAGAATGATTTTGGGGCTCCCAGAATTGGCTAAATACGTTGAACCAGGCTTGACAGTGGGCAGGTGCAAAGACTTTGCTGCAAGGTTGGGACATATGGCAAATGTTTATTAAGAAGTTTCTGTTGTGGCCCTGCCTCTGCTTCTTCCTTCCATGTGGACCTTGGTTAAGCTCTAAAGTCTCAGGAGAGAGCATCTATCTGACTAAGCTTAATTCATATGTCTTTTCATGGCCCTAGGACTGGGGAAGAGAAGAGCACAGGAGGAGCAAAATCTTTTTCTCTTGGTTTCAGTAGAGATTGAGACAGGTACCTGGAATTACTTTCTCATGAAGATTAAACACACTAGGGGAGAAGTTATTCCCCCAAAAGAAATTGATCTCTGATTTGGAATGGAGAATGGAAGCTAGATGAATTTTTAGAATTATCAGTGACTTGTACAAAGGCATTCAGGCATTGGGAAGACATAGGGAAAGGCACGTTCTTGAGAGTGTTGATCAGCGGCTGGGTCAAGCCTCACCTGAAACCAACATTCTTTGGAATTTTCCAATTACAAGACCAGATAAGTCTTTTCTATGGCCTCTTCTCCCCCACTTTTTCTTTTTTTTTGCTTAAGACAAAACAAAAAAACAAACAAAAAAACCATGTTTGAGTTTGGGTATCTGTCATGTGTAACCAAAAGATTTCTAACAAATACATACCCACTCCCCATTGTTCTTACACAATTGCTGGTAGTTTGTTATTTTTCTTTTATCTCCTATGGAAATATTCATTTCTATTTTTCCAGTCTCTGAGTGACATCCATACTGCTCATTTTTAGCTCATATCAGGTGAGTGACACAACTCCATAACAACATTTTTAAGTCATTTTTTCTCAAATAGGTTATATACTTTTATAACAATGTTTGATTACAATGCTTTGTAGCATCCTAATAAAACCAACGTAACACACATTGGAAACAGTTTTTTTCTTACAGCAAATTTGAAATGTTTTCCAGCCATCCAGCTGACTGGGCTAGAGATACGAAGCCTCCACAGTCAACAGTGTGTCTTTATATCAGGCAACTGCTTGGTTCCCACCAGGTCTCCCTGGCCTGAGCCCTGCCTGGGTGCTATGGGGCATACACAGTAGCATCAAAGAGATCCAGGTCAGTTCCTATCCCTATGGGAGACTGAAAAAGTAACACGACGTGATACAATGCCACATTATCCTGGGGGGTTTAGTTACTAATTTACAAGAGAGTCTGCCTAGGACAGTCACTCTAATTATTCCAATTTTTAAATGAGGAAACTAAGGTCAGAAATTTACCCTGCATTGTCCACCTAGTTCGGTTCAGTTGCTCAGTCGTGTCTGACTCTTCACAACCCCTTGGACTGCAGTGCTCCAGGTTTCTCTGTCCATCACCAACTCCCGGAGTCTGCTCAAACTCATGTCTGTCAAGTTGGTGATGCCATCCAACCATCTCATCCTCTGTCATCCCCTTTTCCTGCCTTCAATCTTTCCCAGCATCAGGGTATTTTTCATTGAGTCAGTTCTTTGCATCAGGTGGCCAAAGTATTGGAGTTTCCACTTCAGCATCAGTCCTTCCAATGAACACCCAGGACTGATCTCCTTTAGGATGGACTGGTTGGATCTCCTTGAAGTCCAAGGGACTCTCAAGAGTCTTCTCCAACACCACAGTTCAAAAGCATCAATTCTTCAGCACTCAGCTTTCTTTATGGTCCAACCTAATCAGTAATCGAATCTGAATTCCTAAGTAACTCTGCCTCTGGAGTCTCTTTCAAGGTACTGCAATCCTTGCCATTTGCCATGTTATTTTAATGTATTAAACAATATCCTGCTGCTACTGCTAAGTCGCTTCAGTCGTGTCCGACTCTGTGCGACCCCATAGACGGCAGCCCACCAGGCTCCGCCGTCCCTGGGACTCTCCAGGCAAGAACACTGGAGTGGGTTGCCATTTCCTTCTCCAAAACAATATCCTAATACTTACCATTTAGTATTTGAAAAGAAAACAATGTCCCATAATGTAGATACTGACATCCCTTGGATTTTTCATTTAGGATCTTTTTCTCTTGATTTTATCACATGCAGAGAACACAGAAGAGAGAATTAAATTTTTGTTGGAAGATAGTAATTCATCCGTTCTGTTCTGTCGCTCAGTCGTGTCCGACTCTTTGCGACCCCGTGGACTGTAGCCTACGAGACTTCTCTGTCCATGGGATTCTCCAGGCAAGAATACTGGAGTGGGTTACCATTTCCTTCTCCGGGGGATCTTCCCGATCCAGGGATCGAACCCAGGTCTCCCGCATTAGAGGCAGACGCTTTAACCTCTGAGCCACCAGGGAAGCCCTAGTAATTCATAGGTCAGAAAAATCTTGGTTTACAGATTGGAACTAACGAAGACAAACATTTTAATAAATCTTAGAAAAAATGTCTTTTCTGCCTGTTGGAATTATAACTGTTTTGCATATCCTCTCCTCTGTAGAATCACATATGTAGCCTGGGGTATCTAAGGGACATAAACATTGGCCATCATTCCTTACTTTTTTATTCTTGCCACTTGAATTAGGTCAGTAGAAGTTTGGAGGCAAAAGACATAATCAATTAATCTTTCAAAATCCTGATATGATTGGGAGTAGGTAATAAACATAGGCCATCATTCCTTACTTTTTTATTCTTGCCACTTGAATTAGGTCAGTAGAAGTTTGGAGGCAAAAGACATAATCAATTAATCTTTCAAAATCCTGATATGATTGGGAGTAGGTAGCCAAGTGGGTACCTCAGCAAATGTTGAGAGCTTATCCCTGCTAGAGCTTACATTCTGGTAAGGGGAGGCAGACACTGATAAATGTGTGTGTGTGTGTGTGTGATGCTTTGGAGAAAAAACAGGAGAGGGGAAGAGGTAGGTGGGCATGGTTGCAACTTTACACAGAGTGATCAGGAAAGGCTTCCCTGAGACCCTGACAATTGAGCAAAGGTGAGAAGGAAGTGACTGAAGAGCCAAGAGGCCTCTGGGGGAGCAGGCTGTCTTCAGGAGTGCTCCCTAGTGTCCCTGTCCTCCTCCTACTGTTCACGTGGTGGGACTGCATCTCATTTCTCCTGCAGTATGAACAGATTTGACCAGTGAGACATAAGTAGCAATGGGTGAAGGGCGTTAAGAGTCAGGGCACGACTCATCAGTTCCCTTCTCTTCAGACAGTGGAGTCCACATAGAGGAGTCTCCTGAGGATGCATCTGGATCGGAACATCATGGGCCAGAGCCAGCAGCTAACCCAGAGACTCTGTTGCTCTAACCCTGAAATGTGAGAGTTGTTTGTCATTGCAGCATTCCCTAGATTGTTCTGACTAATGTATCAGTGTTCTGGATGAGGGAACAGCAATGCCAAGGCCCTTAGCTACGAGTGTACCTGGCATGTCTGAGGAAAAGTGCAGAGGCTGTGTGGAGCAGATTGGGCAGGAGAGTCCTGAGATGATATCAGAAAGGTGATGAAGGGTGATTCAGGTTGTGCAGGGCCTTCAAAGCCATTGTAAGGACTTTTGCTTTTAATCTGAGTGAAATGGGGTATTGGGGAGTTTTGAGCAGAGGAAAGATAAGATTTGCATTGCATTTCAAAAGGATCATTCTAGTCGTTCTGTTGAGAATAGATTGCAGGGGGCAAAGTGCAAGAAGGGGAGTAAGGAGACCACTGCAGGCCATGGTCTACTTTCCTGATGGAACCCATGGGCCTGGGAAATGGTGTGGAAGCCCGGGTGGGCCCAATCACTGCCACGAATGCTACTTGGGAAATGTGTGAGTCTAGTCCTTGCAACTCACAGCTCAGGGATTTGTGAGTGTGTATCTCCTGGTTCCCAAAGAGGGACACTTCTGCTGGGGGAATCCAGCAAGAGTTCCAGTCACTCCAGTCTCCTTGTGCCAAGAGACCAGCAGGAAGGAAAGATGTCACCATCCTGGCAGGGGAAACTGATCTAAAACTCCAGGAGTAGGCTGGACTTTAGGGGAAGGCAAAAATCCATTTGGCATGCAGTGATTTGGGGAGCATCTCTTGGTTCTTCCTTGCCTGGTTTTGATGATAAATAGATCTTGCAGCAGCCATGTCCTTTGAAGGGCATGATGACCAGGATAAACAAGCTCTTCAGGGATGAGGACATTGTTCACTCACAGGTAAACCACCTAAGCCCGTAGAGGTGTAGCCAAGGGTAATCTAGAATGGGTAATTGAGGAGGGTGATTATTAGCATCATCACAAACTGAAACCAGCCACAGTAGGGGGGTAACAGTTTGTCTCATACATTTTCTCTTGTAAGTTTTCTCCAGGAAAAGAGACCAGCTAGAAACTTGGAGCAGCTATTCCAAGGTCATCAGACTTACTGTACAAAGCAAGCAGATCCAAGCAGGTAAGGGGCGGATTTCAGTGAATTTTGTGGTGTGCTGCACACAGTACCCCTTGCAGGACCCAAACACTCATTCTCCAAGTTACCAAGAGTGTCTCCATTCTTGGATGACACCTGGGCACCTTTCCAGCTATTTCCCTTCGTGGATGGGAACTGCCAGGATTTTATTTATGTTCCCTCCCCAAGGGGGAGTCATTTTTGCTGACTGGCTTACTTGCAGAGTGTAAGGGCCTGGCCTCTTGCCTCCATCTGGGACATCTCTGAAGAGCACGCCTGTCTTAGAATCTCTGTGTGATTGGCTGAGGTCTTTGTTGGCTTCCCCCAGGTGTCTAACCCTTCTTCCCAGAACTCATGAATGCGTTGCCTTACGTGGCAAAAGGAATTTGCAGGTGTAATTAAGTTAGAGATGTGGAGATGGAGAGATTATCCTTGGTAGACCAAATGTCATCACAAGGGTCCTTCTAAGAGAGAATCAGGATATCAGAGAAGAGAGAAGATGCTATGCTGCTGGTTTTGAAGATGGAGAAAGGGGCCACAAGTCGAAGAATGGAGGTGGCCTCTAGGAGATGAGAAAGTCAAGAAAACAGATTCTCCTCCAGAACTGCAGGAGGAAGGCAGCCCTGCTGACTGATTTTGGACCTTGATCTCTAAAACTATTAAATGATAAATTGTGCTGAGTTAAGCCCTGTTTGTGTTATTTTGTTTGTTTGTTTTTTACAGGAACTATAGGAAACACACAATCCCTTACAGGTACTGTTTGGGAAAAGCACTCCCCAGTAAACTTTGAACCTGCAAACTTTTGCTTGAAGTCTGTTCCCCCAGGGAATCTGGCTTATGCTCTACAACTGTGGACAGATTTTTATTAGGAAAAGAATCCTGTGGGAGATCAAATCTAGTGGCCAAGAGTTTTAGTTTCTCCAGCTGAATTGGACAGTAACTTACACATGATCTTCCCAGGTGGCTCAATGTTAAAAAATTTTTTCCTGCCAATGCAGGAGACATGGATTCGATCCTTAGGTCAGGAAGATCCCCTGGAGAAGGAAATGGCAACCTACTCCAGTAGTTTTGCCTGGGAAATCCCAGGGACAGAAGAGCCTGGTGGGCTACAGTCCGTGGGGTCACAAAAGAGTCAAACATGACTAAGCGACTAAACAATGAAGTCCACAGATAATCTGGTCCCATGCTCTCCAGCAGTTTCCATCATCTCAAGGCTTTTTGCAATTAGAAAGTCCTTGGATGCACTTTGTTTTAGACTAAGATTAGAGGTAAAGGAATTGTGTAAGGATGTTGGAATAATTTACATCTTTCCTACTGTTATAGGGAGAAATCTTTCTGTGACCAGAGGTTACCTATGTTACTATGGTCATTTTTTGCTCCTGGCAAGTCTCACTGTCTCCATGGGGGCAGCTACAAAGACAGCCTGCAACCTGCTGAAGATTGTGGCAGTTTAGAAACTTGCAGTTTCTTGACACTCCTCCCATTGAAAGACGGGGTCTGTGTCCACTCCCTTTCAGTTTGGGTTGACTTGTGACCACCTCCTGGGCTTCCCAGGTGGCACTAGTGGGAAATAACTCACCTGCCACTGCAGGCAGATGTCAGAGCCGTAGGTTCCATTCTTGAGTCAGGAAGAGCCCCTGGAGGAGGGCACGGCAACCCACTCTAGTATCCTTGCCTGGAGACTCCCATGGACAGAGGAGCCTGGCAGGCTGCTGTTTACAGGGTCGCACAGAGTTGGACGTGACTGAAGCAACTTAGCAAGCATGCACTTGACCACCTCCCAAAACAGAGAGCGTACTTTGTGATGTGAAAATTGAAATCAAATGGAGACCAGTCTTGAAGGTTCCCTGAGCAGACAAAACCGATTTAGTCATTAATTTAGCTTAATTACCAATTTCTGTGGCGATGCTGCCTCTCACTATATATGCTGTTTGTGTCTGCATGTGCCTCTTTTTCCTTGTTCTATTTGGGTGCTCTTGGTTTGCAAACCATTGTTCAGAATGTGGGCAATAATTTTTATTAGTTGCTGACTCATTGGTTTTATTATGATATGGCCACTTTTGAACCATGGACATTTAATGGTGCCTGAAGTGGGGCTCAAAGAAGATGAACCCCACAAACTCAAGGCCAGTGGGCAAACTGGCTGCTGCCTCCCATGAGCCCTTTCTGCCTCTGTCTTCTCGCCAGCTGCAGAGTCCCTGGCAAGTCCCCCTTGGGTCTGAGCGCCACTCTTTGTGTAACACGCATTCCAACTTTATCATGCACACTGTTCCACGGCTGTTTGTTTGTTTCTCTGTTCTGTTCATGTTCTCTGCTGAAGTTTCTTGGTCTGCCACTCATCCTTTTTATTTTATTTTATTTTTACAGAGCCAGGGAGGCTGCCAGAAAGTGTTTCTCTCGGGCAGGTCCCTGAGTAACCAGTCCCCAGTTCAGCAAGCATCTGCTGTGTCACAGCTGCATCCACGCGGCCCCTGGACCTGCACAACGGCTGCTCGCGGTTTGGGTGTTGCTGCTTTCATTATGACTGTAAACCTGTAACCGGCCCCTTGTCCCAATATGACTGGATCTGTTCTCATGAAAGAATCGCCTCAATAAAAAGGGGTGCAGGCAGTGTGCAAGAGCAGGACTGGGCCTTCTGAGAACTGCAAAAGCCATTTGTCACTGTGATCCCGGTGCTCCTGAGATGAGTTGGGTGCAGAGCGAGGAGGAGGCCGCTGTTTGGGGGCCAAGATGAGTGCCCCTACACTCATCCTCTTTAAAAGGAGGGATAGCGTGATTCTGTGTGTTTGGCAAGAGCTCTTGGAAAACAAGACTCCTCACAGTTACCACTTTGAGAAGTCATTTTTAACACGAGATTTTTGCAAAGTTAAAGTTAATTTATCTCTGGAAGATATTTTAGGGAATCCAAACCAAAATAATTTCCCCTGGTGCTTGGGTCAGGCTCTTGTGCCTTTCTGGGGGGCGGGGAATATATATATATATATATATATATATATATATATATATATATGAACTTTTGAATGATTTGGAATTGTAATAGCCATTCTGGGGAAACTTTGTTTTAGATAAATCCACCTTCAAAGCAAAAAGAGAGGATCTTAAATCTGTTGGAGACAGTGGAATGCATTTTTAAATTGGTTTGCGGAAACTTAAAGACTCCAAAAATAGCTCTAAAAGGATCCTTTGCATGCATGCTAAATCGTGTCCAACTCTTTGTGACCCCATGGGACTGGAGCCCGCCTCTGTCCATGGGGTTTCCCAAGTAAAAATACTGGAGTGGGTAGCCATTTCCTTCTCCAGGAGATCTTCCCAACCCAGGATTGAATGAAAGTCTGCAGGTTCTTTAACACTGAGCCACCAGGGAAGCTCCTAAAAGGATCCTCTTTGTATGCAAATAAAAGTCTTCAGTAGGACCCTTTTGCCATCAGAGCTTGCAACTTTAACTTAGTCCAGTTGAGATAGTCATGGTGATTCAACTATTCTTTTGAGTTTTTTACCTGAAAAGTGGCTGCTGCTGCTGCT
Source organism: Moschus berezovskii (assembly GCF_049115385.1). Lineage (NCBI taxonomy): Eukaryota > Metazoa > Chordata > Mammalia > Artiodactyla > Moschidae > Moschus > Moschus berezovskii. Next base: position 29,575,735 of record NC_142467.1, on the reverse strand, counting down.
AAGTCGCTTCAGTGGTGTCCGACTCTGTGCGACCCCATAAAGTGGCTAACTTTAAAAAAAAGTCTATTTGTCTATATATCTGTGTGTGCATATAATGGATATACTGTAAGTTTTTAAACCTCTGGATGGTATTGCTAAGATTTATTTGTAAAAAAATCTCTATTCAATTAGTTTAAAGACGAATACTCTCTAAGTATATGCTCAGAAACTAGCCCAGGTGTTTTCAAGTTCTCATGGTTTGAGATAGTATTAATGTTCGATAGGTAAAAGCTGGTTTAGGGTTGTTGGTTTGATTGGAGTGGGCATGCTTCAGAATTGTCAGCACTGACAACAGTGCAGCTGTTTTGGGTAAACTAAATTTAATATACTATTAAAGCTAGGTATGATTTAAGAGCAAATGAATTAGATGAACGTAAGTGAGGTAGAAGTTTTTAGGTGAACTTCTTAGCAAAAATTATTGTTTAAATGGTTTTCCAGGTCTTTTTGGTGGTTGACACCATTAGAATTTCGCTCCTTTCTGTAGAGGAACTGGGGATATTTGGATCTATTGGTGAACATGTACGTGCCATATTGAAAAAACTTACAATGAGGATGAATCAAAAGGTGAGGTGACAAATGGCTGTCCACTGCTCTGCTGGCTTAGGGAAGACAAGATGGAAAAGCAGGGTAATAAGGTAGAGACCTTAGCATCACATTTTGCAAAGCTAGGACAAAAGATGCCGCAGGTTTAAGATCCAGGTGATGACAAAGCCTGATTAGGAGAATGTGCAGGAAAGCAATGAATATAAAAGTGAGTAAAAGAGACTTCTAGAAATACAGCCTGTGGAAGCCAAAAATTGATTCGTATGAAACTACTAGAAATAATAAGAGTGAAACAAAATGACTGCGTATGAGAGTATCATGTGTGTTTTTGGTAAAAGATGGTAAGAGAAGTGGAGGAATTATTCTAAGAGAAAAATCCAGGGTCAAACTCCATGTTTTCCTGCTATATTGTGTGTCTGCTTCCTATGCTAGTGTGATCAATTTTCAGAGCATCTGTGTGGGTTAGCAAACTTCGGTACAAAATATTTGCGTTTCTTTGTAATAATGTACTACAGAATTCTCTATTGGCTCACATGCGTTTTTGGATTATCAGTCTGTTCTTGATGAGAAATTGTAAGCAGGGGATTTTGTTTGCCTTCTCAGTGATCTGCCTTGAGAAAACAAAGATTTTGTGTCCTGTCAATTTTTTCCTCTCACCTAAGAGGGCTGGACCTTAGACACACACACACACACACACACACACACACATGTGTTAAATTACATGGGTGGTTGTGGTGTAGTTGCTAAGTCGTGTCCAGCTCTTGCGACCCCATGGACTATAACTCACCAGAGTCCTCTGTCCATGGGATTCTCCAAGCAAGAATACTGGAGTGGGTTGCCATTTCTCCAGGGGATCTTCTGGGCATGGGAAGCATGTCAAATAAGTATTATGTTGTTTCTAGGAATGATGCAAAATTCCTGGAAATCTGGTATGTCCAAATAGAGTAACTTTGACAAGCAGAGTTTTCTGATGACTTTAAGATCATAAAACTGAATTGGGTAAGAGTTTCCAGAACAAGATTCAAGCAGAACAAGAATTAAGATAGGATTGAATTATCTGATGAGGATGATTGTAATTTCTTCCAATATAAAGAAACCTTTCCTTTTAGACCATCTATGATTTACAGCCCAGATAGGGAGAAAAAGAACTGTTTCATATGTCTTCATTGCAAGCCTGTTTCTAAAAATTGTACATTTTAGAGCAAGAGTCCAAATGGAGGCCCACACACCATATGTCTAAATATTTAAAAATTATAACTCAAGTGAGCAAATTGTGAAATAAAATATGTTCTATCCTCTTGTCTTAAAATACACATTTATGATGACAAAGCAGAAAGTTGGCAAAATACAAAACACAACTGAATTTATTATTATCCATGTCTTTGAGCGAGCGAAGTTCGGATGAGTTACTGTCTCATACTGTGGAGAGAACACAGCCACTGCGCGCTACTGTGGCACACACATCCCTAATTCCCAAGTATCTCCCTAGGCAGGATTGGAAAATGAAGAAAACAGAACTCCCAAGAAATACCTTGATGTTAACCATCTTACAGTAAAGTTGTCTAGTGAATTGGTTTCTCTTTTTACATACTGAAATTTTCCCCTGAAATTCTCTCAATGATATCCTCCCACACTCTAAAAACAGTGTTCATTTCTGACTTAAAAATCACAAACCTTTATTAAATTCAGACAGCTTTTGAGGTTGTAGAGCAAGCAGAGTGGAAAGGCATTTCTCTGAGACCTGGACAGTGTTGCTCATTAGACTGGATATCTAGGTTAGGAATGGTGCCATGTCAGTGAGTGCCAGACCCCAGGAGTATTGCATGCATCAGTTCAGTTCAGTTGCTCAGTCGTGTCTGACTCTTTGCAACACTGTGGACTGCATGCAGCACGCCAGGGTTCCCTGTCCATCACCAACTCCCAGAGTTTACTCAAACTCATGTCCATTGAGTCGGTGATGCCATCCAACCATTTCATCCTCTGTTGTCCCCTTCTCCTGCCTAAATTCAGTCTTTCCTAGCATCAAGGTCTTTTCCAAAGAGTCAGTTCTTCCCATTAGTATTGGAGTTTCAGCTTCAGCATCAGTCCAGTGAATATTCAGGACTGATTTCCTTTAGGATGGACTGGTTGGATTTCCTTGCAGTCCAAGGGACTCTCAAGAGTCTTTTCCAACACCACAGTTCGAAGGCATCAGTTCTTTGGCACTCAGCCTTCTTTATGGTCCAACTCTCACAACTGTACATGACTATTGGAAAAACCATAGCTTTGACTAGATGGAAATTTGTTGGCAAAGTAACATCTCTGCTTTTTAATATGCTGTCTAGGTTTGTCATAGCTTTTCTTCCAAGGGGAAAGCATCTTTTAATTTTATGGCTGCAGTCATCATCTACAATGATTTTGGAGCCCCCCAAAATAAAGTCTGCCACTGTTTCCATTGTTTCCCCATCTATTTGCCATGAAGTGATGGGACCAGTTACCATGATCTTAGTTTTCTGAATGTTGAGTTTTAAGCCAACTTTTTCACTCTCCTCTTTCACTTTCATCAAGAGGCTCTTAGTTCTTCTTCACTTTCTGCCCTAAGGGTGGTGTTATCTGCATATCTGAGGTTATTGATATTTCTCCTGGCAATCTTGATTCCAGCTTGTGCTTCATCCAGCCCAGCATTTTGCATGATATACTCTGCACATAAGTTGAATAAGCAGGATAATAATATACAACCTTGACGTACTTCTTTCCTGATTTGGAACCAGTCTGTTGTTCCATGTCTAGTTCTAACCGCTGCTTCTTAACCTGCATAGTTTGATAAAAATTTGGGTTAGAGTGCTTGTGATACCTGGACCCTTTTAAATAAAGTGCAGGATCAGGGCAGGGACCCTTTTTAATATAAGGGCATTGTCACCTCATTGTTCCATAACGTAAGAATAGAAGTCTGGGAAACAATGATAGGACTCTATGTGAGGTTTTATCCACTTTTAACCCCCACCACCCCCAACAACAGAACAGGGATGAGGCTGCAAACCTACAGTTTAGTGATTCGTGTTCATTGTTTCCATTCATGCATGTGTCTGATGCTGCTCTAGGCATAGCGGTGAGCAAGGCAGTCAGGTTTCCTGCTCTCATCGAACTCACATTTTAGTGGGAGAAGGCCAGAGATAAACAAATTATAAGTAAGATAATTTATCATAGAAATAAGTACTATGAAGAAAAATCATGAAATGGAGCAGGGATGGGCAACTTTAGCTACAGGGGTAGGGAACGAACTCTCTGGAGAGGTGACTTTCGTGCTGAGACCCACAATAAGAGTAGGAGGCAATAATGCAAACACTGAACACATTCGCTAACTAGATTTCTTGATATTAGAGGATTAAGAACCATTTTTTAAACTTCAACACTTGATGAACATCTTTCTCAAGTACTCTGGCCCACAGTCTTATTAATGTCTGCTGCTGCTGCTGCTAAGTCACTTCAGCCGTGTCCGACTCTGTGTGACCCCATAGACGGAAGCCCACCAGGCTCCCCCGTCCCTGGGATTCTCCAGGCAAGAACACTGGAGTGGGTTGCCATTTCCTTCTCCAATGTGTGAAAGTGAAAGTGAAGTCACTCAGTCGTGTCCGACCCTTAGCGACCCCACGGACTGCAGCCTACCAGGCTCCTTCATCCATGGGATTTTCTAGGCAATAGTACTGGAGTGGCTTGCCAACGTCTACAGTGCAACAAATATAAAATTTTTCATTCTTCTGGACTTTCTACCACACCTTGATCATTAATGCACAGAATATAAATGTAAAATTGTGATCAGGCCAAATCTCACTTGAATTCAGAATATAGCCTATAAAACATCACTTTAATAGAGTTTTTATATCACCTACCTTGCTGTTCTTTCTCAAATAGCAAAGTAATAAAAATTGTCTTTGCTGTTTCTAATGTTTTTCTATAACTGATCTTAACATGAAAAGCTTAATTTCACTAGGTAAGTTTTAAAAAAGCTACATCTATATAGAATAAAAATTTATTCTTTTACATGAGATTTTTAATGAAAGCATACTTGAAGTTCTAAAAGTTCTCAGTCAACTAATGCACTTCATAGCCTGAAACAAAGCAAAATCTTAATTTTTTTTCATTTGAAAAAAGGAAATTTACCAGATGGTTTTAAAAGAAATATGCATATATAATTTGGGATTTTTTTGTAAACCCTAAATATTTTTTCATATAATAGAATAAGTTCGGTTCAGTCGCTCAGTCGTGTCCGACTCTCCGCGACCCCATGAATCACAGCACGCCAGGCCTCCCTGTCCATCACCAACTCCCGGAGTTCACTCAAACTCATGTCCACAGAGTCGGTGATGCCATCCAGCCATCTCATTCTCCGTCGTCCCCTTCTCCTCCCGCCCCCAACCTTTCCCAGCATCAGAGTCTTTTCCAGTGAGTCAACTCTTCGCATGAGGTGGCCAAAGTATTGCAGTTTCAGCTTTAGCATCAATGTAAAATAATTTTTCCTCTCAATATTTTGTAATTATAAAAGAGAATCATTAGACTTATTTTCAGTACTTTATTGTTGCTTGTTCCAGACAGCATGCAAAATAATGTATATGCATCATTTCATGTAATTGTCACAAAACCTTGCATGGATTAGTATAAGGTAACACTAAAAATTCTTATTTTATATTTGAGGAAATGAGCAAAGTTAGGTATTTTGTCCAGAGTCACACACAGTGGGAAGTTGTTGAAAGAGATGTTGAACCTAGGCTGGCTGACTTCTGAATCACCTTAATGCTTGAGATTGACAAGCTTCTAGATATTTCATACTACTTTATCCTTTATAGTATTGTCATGATTACATTCATACATAATCTGAATGTTGCTTCTTAATTCTTAGTTTCTTCAGAAATTCAGTACTGAATTTTAAAAATATAATTGTAAGTTTTTAAATCATTTTAATATAATCCTGTAATTATAGAACATAAAATTATATAATTTTAATATTCTATAATTTTATATAACATATTAATATATTTTTCTGTAAAATAAACTTTATTCTAAAACATATCCCAAACTGCAAGACACAAGTACTATTGAAATAGGTAAATGTATATGTACATTTTATGGTGAAACAAAAAATCTTGACCTTGAAGAAGTCTCTATTGATAAAACCCAATATGAAGATTTATTTCCAAATTACATATATAAACTCTAGCATAATTCTAAAAACAGTCAAAGTAAAACACAAAACTATGTGAACTGTGAATTCAAGTATAAAAACAAGATATATGTACATTTGAATCTGTGCAGAGTGCTTCAACTTAATTGTAGTCTAATTTCAAACAAATTGATCACACAACCAAATCCACAACAAGTCATCGGCTAATGAACAGATTTTATTAAATAACAAAAGTGATTTATTTCCAAAATCTCCTGTATGATCTGGCAACTGCCGCCTCTTCTCTTTCCTTACCTCAAAAATAAATCGGGTTCTGTCACATCTGATGTTAACCATTACATGGCTTGTTAGACTTGGGGTATTTTTAATTGAGACTTCTTCATTAAATTTGCTTTCCTGTGACATCTTTATCTGTTTGTCTTCTAAATATTTCAGGTACCAAAATCTCATTACTACACAACTGTGTAATTATGGTAGCTTCATTCATTCAAGTGGACATTTAGAGTTCTCTTCACATGAATGAAAAAGAATAGCAGAAAACTTGATAAGAACAAGTTAACTTCATAAATACACTTCTTTATCCTTTAATCAGTTCAGTACAGTTACTCAGTCATGTCCGACTCTTTGCAACCCCATGGACTGCAGCACGCCAGGCCTCCCTGTCCATCACCAACTCCCAGAGTTTACCCAAACTCATGTCCATTGAGTTGGTGATGCAATCCAACCATCTCATCCTCTGTTGTCCCCTTCTCCTCCCGCCTTCAGACTTTCCCAGCACTGGGGTCTTTTCCAACGAGTCAGTCCTTTGCATCAGGTGGCCAAAGTATTGGCGTTTCAGCTTCAGTATCAGTCCTCCCAATGAATATTCAGGACTGATTTCCTTTAGAATGGACTGGTTGGATCTCCTTGCAGTCCAAGGGACTCTCAAGAGTCTTCTCCAACATTGCAGTTCAAAAGCATCAATTCTTCAGCGTTCCGCTTTCTTTATAGTCCAACTCTCACATCCATACATGACTACTGGAAAAACCATAGCTTTGACTAGACAGACCTGTGTTGGCAAAGTAATGTCTCTGCTTTTTAATATGCTGTCTAGATTGGTCATAACTTTTCTTCCAAGGAGCAAGTGTCTTTTAACCTCTTGAAATATTATTAGTAACTCCCCAGGTTAGAGTTTTAGAGCTTGGATCAGTGAAAGTTCAGAATGTAGTAAAAGGGACAAAAGTTAGTCCTATAGAGATGTGGGTACATTTAAAAATTCTGTTAAATGTGTAAATGAGTTAATGCATTGGGCAGGGGACACATTTAATCATGTCACTTCTGACTCATCCCTTCTTAGTTGCTTTTTTCTTTAGGAAATTAATATTTTAGTTTTAGATGGAGAAAATCACTATTTTAGGGAATTTCTCTGGATTTTTAATGGTAACATACGAAAATTGGTTAACATATGAAAGTGAAATAATAAGTGGTGGTGAACTAAAAGAAAAACCAGTTTTCCAAATTTGCTTTTATTAGCAGACTGTTTCTCTACCTCAATATAATTTTCTAGCTATTTACAAGATCCCACCGTGACATTAGCAGTTTTAGATACAGTATTCTGGTTAGTATCCTCAAAATGCAATGGCTTTAAGATGAGGTAATTTTATCATTGCTATTGATACTTTCTGGAAGTTTATAGTGTGTACAGGTTTTTCAAATCCATCCTCCTAGTTTATCTGAACAAACTGAGGCTCAGCAACAACAACCTGTTGAGTCATATCATGACAGCAAGATCATCACCCGCAGTTTCTGTCTGCTAGTATTATGGTCACTGTGACTACACTATACTGTATCTAATCAGGTCTTTATTCATTTTAAAAATAACTAAAATATCTTCATCAGCAAAAGTAACAAAACTTTGAAAGTTAATATCTGAACGTTTCTTTTTCTTGGCTAGAGTTTATATTCTTTATTAGGAATATATCTCTATCTTCCTTTTTAGGATGAGTCAACTATTTATGTTTTATTTCACTGAAATGTAAAACCTGAAACTTCAACAATCTTAGAAGAAAAGAGGAAAATTTCCTTGACACTGATTTTTGACAATGACTTTCTGGATATGACAGCGAAAGCAAAATAAATAAGTGGGATTATATCAGACTTAAAGACTTCTGCACAGCAAAGGAAATATTCAGAAGGAAAAAGCAACAATATTTGTTTTTCTCTTTCTGACTTACTTCACTCTGTATGACAGATTGTAGGTTCATCCACATCACTACAAATGACTCCAAATTTTGTGCCTTTTTGTTGCTGAGTAATATCCCATTGTATACATGTACCACGTCTTCTTTACCCATTCCTCTGTCAATGGACATTGAGGTTGCTTCTGTGTTCTGCCTATTGTAAATAGTGATTCAGTGAATATTGAGGTGCGTGTGTCTTTTTGAATTTTTAATGCATGTATACAGAATCTAGAAAAAATGATATAGATGAAGCTATTAGCAGGGTAGGAATAGAGACACAGAGAATGGACATGTGGATATTGGACATGTGGATATGGGGGGAGGGAAGGGGGTGGGGAAATGGAATTGATGTAGATACACTGCTGCTGCTGCTGCTGAGTCACTAAGTCACGTCCAACTCTTTGCAACCCCACACACTGCCAGGCTCCTCTGTCCGTGGGATTTCCCGGGAGAATACTGGAGTGGGTTGCCATTTCCTTCTCCAGGGGTATGTACACTACTATGTATAAAATAGCTAGCTAGTGGGAACCTGCTGTATAGAGCAGAGAGCTCAGCTAGGTGCTCCGTGGTGACCTAGAGGGATGGGCTTGGGGGAGGGGATATATATATATGCATATGGCTAATTCATTGTGCTATACAGCAGAAATTAACATTGTAAAGCAACTATACTCCAATTAAAAAAAAAAGAAAAAGTAAGCATTAAAAAAAAGCAACCTATGGAATGGAGAAAGTATTTTTAAACCATGTCTATTAAGTGCTTAATAACCAAAATAGAATTCCTATAACTCAATATCAAAAAATAAACAAAGGACTTTAATAAATATTAATATATTTCCAAAGGATACTTAGAAATGGCCAACATGTATCTGAAAAGATGTTCAACATCACTAATTAAGAAATGCAAATAAAAACTACAATGAAGTATCTCATACCTGTTAGGATGCTGCTTATTTAGAAAATAATGTGTTGAGAAGTATTGAGGAAAGGAAACCCTTGTACTCTCTGAGTGGGAATGTAAAATTTTCAGCCACCATTAAAAAGAGGATTTAGTCTCCTCAAAAAATTAAAACCAGAACACCATAAATAGTCCAGCTATTGCGCTCATGGATATATATTCAAAGGAATTGAAATATAGGATCTTGAAGGGATACCTGCCTTCTTGTGTTCACTGCAGCATTATTCACAATATTCAAGACATGGAAACAATGTAAATTTTCACTTATGAATGAATAAAGAACATGCAGTGTATATGTACAATGAAATGTTATTCAGCCTTAAGGGAATCTTGCCATTTCCAACAATGTGGATGGTTCTGGGGAACATTATGTTAACTGAAAGCAGCCAGACACAAAAATGAATATTGCATGTTGAGTCTAAAAGTCATCAAATCATCAATTGAGAAACAGTAGAAAGGTATTTGCAGGAGCTGGAGGAAATCGGGAGATCATATTCAAAGGGTAGAAAGTTTGAAAGTGAAGTCGTTCAGTCGTGTCCGACTCTTTGCGACCCCATGGATTGTAGCCTACCAGCCTCCTCTGTCTATGGGATTTTTCCAGGCAAGGGTACTGGAGTGGGTTGCCATTTCCTTCTCCAGGAGATCTTCCTAAACCAGAGATCGAACCCAGGTCTCCTGCATTGCAGGCAGATGCTTTACCATCTGAGCCACTAGAGAAGCCAGAGAAAGTTTGAATTATGTAATAATCTCTGGAGACATCATTTAGCATGCTTCCCTGATAACTCAGCAGGTAAAGAATCTGCCTGCAATCCAGGACACTCGGGTTTGATCCCTGGGTTGGGATGATACCCTGGAGGAGGAAATGGCAACCCACCCACTCTCATGGACAGGGGAGCCTGCTGGGTTACGGTCCATAGGGTTGCAAAGAGTCAGACATGACTGAGCCATTGAGCAAGGACATTATTCAGCACAGTGCCTAGAGCTAACAATACTGTATTCTTAGCATGCACGGACATAACAAGCTGGGTGAGAGGAAGCTTTGGGAGGTGAGGGTATGTCTGTGTTCCTGATGGTCTCATGGGTGTAGCTTATCCCCAAGCTTAGTGATGTGTGCATACAAAATATGTAGAGCTCTTTACCTGTCAGTCATACCTCAAATGCTTTAAAACAAGACATGCAGACTTTAAGAAGTTTGCTGCTCTTTGTTGCTGTTCGCTCACTGGGAATAGACTGGTGCTGTGATTTCTGGAGACCTCTAGGCTTCCATGTACCATTCAGACTCATGGAGAAGAAGCATACCCTGGGGAGGGGTGTTGGGAGCCGGCATGAGAGACCCCGCCCATGACAAGGTCTTGGCTTGAGGAGCTGGCACGCAAGGTCATCCAGACCTCCAGGGATTTCTCAGGGCTGCCCCATCATCTACTCCCGGGCCTCCGTCTTTTCTTCTTCTGATGCTTGGTAGTCCTCTGTGCTTTCTAAGAATTCTGACTCCTGCTCAAATATCCCTCTTGAAGCCTTTGCATGGCAGCAATACAGTCCCTGGGGGTGTATGGGCCCTATAAACAGGCCAGGAATAAAGAAAATATTTTTACACAGAACATCCTACCCCTTCTGGCCCTGTTGAGGTTATAAATGTCAATTTAGAATTTGGAATGCTCAGGACTGCACAAAGCGCCCCCGGCATAAAACTAAGTCTGCTAACAATAGGCCTAAACACTCCACAAGCGAAATAGATACAGAGCCTTTCACGAGTTTAGAAGGGCCCCTTAGGGTGAGATCTGGAGGGAGCTCATGAGACTCTTGGCCCTCAAGGTCACATACCAGTGCTTGCTGATATGTCTCCCTGCCCCCTGTCTATGGTGTGCCTGGGAATACACTAGAAGTAAACATAGAGATAAAGGTTGATAACAAAATGAATAAGTATATAGTATTAATGTAGAAAATTGTCTCTGCAGATGTATGGGGGTAGAGCCCAGAAACAGATACTATGCTACCTAGGGAGTCACAAAGTCTGCGCAGAACTGAGGCTCCCAAGATAAGGCTTGCTAATAGTTTTTACAGTTGACTAACTGCTACACAGATAAAGCCATTTTTCATGCCTTGTGGCCTTGATGTCTTAAGAGCCCATTGTTTAAGAGTTATGCGTGAAGGTACTGACTGTTCTGGAAGATGGTCTATGACTGACACAATCTTATCAAGACAATCCCTCTCCCTTTTTAGAATTATTGGTTTTAGGGTATATAATAAGCACTAATGTGAAAAAAATAAAGTAGTCTTGATTCTGCACTCTACCAAGACTCGACTCACTTTTTTTTCCTCGCCGACGCTGCTCATCCTGAGGGTATTCCTGGACTCTGCCGAGGCTGGACCCCAGCAGAGGGGTGTGTCCTCCCTCTGCTCCACAGCTGTTGTGTCCACCAACCTGGCCAGAGGTGCGGTCTACACACAGTTCCATCCCACCTACATCTCCCCCTTTAATCTTAGCCTTTGAGTAGACATGTGAGTCATTTGGGACACTGAGTAACATCACAGCACTTTAATCAGCATATTCACTTCGTAGTTTTACTTGCCTTTTGATGGAGGAGGAAGTCTCATCTCAGGGATGTAACCAATTAATTATTGTGCGTGTGTGCTAAGTTGCTTCAGTTGTGTCTGACTCTGCGACCCTATGGACTGCTCGGCTCCCTCTTTCCATGGGATTCTCCAGGCAAGAATACTGGAATGGGTTGCCATGGCCTCTTCCAGGGGATCTTCCTGACCCAGGGATCAAACCTGCGTCTCTTATGTCTCCTGGCAGACAGGTTCTTTACCACTAGCACCACCTGGGAAGCCCGATTGTTGTGGAGCAATCATCAAATACTCAGGTTTCAGTAATATGTTGGACTATGATTTGATTATTTTCGTTAAGAAATGTATTGTTGTTTAGTTGCTAAGTTGTGTTCAACTCTTTGCGACCTCACGGACTGCAGCATGCCAGGCTGCCCTGTCTGCCACTATCTCCCAGAATTTACTCAGATTCATGTCCGTTGAGTCAGTGATACCATCCAACCATCTTGTCCTCTGTCATCCCCTTCTCTTCCTGCCTTCAATCTTTCCCAGCATTAGGGTCTTTTTCAATGACTTGGCTCTTTGCATCAGGTGGTCAGATTATTGGAGCTTCAGCATCAGTCCTTCCAATGAATATTCAGGGTTGATTGCCTTTAGAATGAACTGGTTGGATCTCCTTGCAGTCCAAGGGACTCTCAAGAGTCTTCTCAAGCACCACAGTACAAAAGCATCAATTCTTTGGTGCTCAGCCTTTCTTACAGTCCCACTCTCCAGTAGTCATCTATGGATGTGAGAGTTGGACCATAAAGAAATGTATACTATTTTACTTTTGAATGCCCAGTGACTAATTTTAGCCGGATATGACTGCCTTACCAGCAACAGTCTCTCCATTCCCTCACATCAGATATTGAAGTAATTGAGTGTGTTTAGATGACAAACACTGCAATGTTATGTTTTAATGAATTAGGTTTGCAGAAATTCATAGATGAAATGAGCATGTATCTATAATATTTAAATTATTTATAGATTTTTAGAAGTCTTAGAAAAAGAAACACCTGGAGTAACAGGCAAATTTGGCCTTGGAGCACGGAATAAAGCAGGGCAAAGGCTAATAGAGTTTTGTCAAGAGAACGCACTGGTCATAGCAAACACCCTCTTCCAACAACACAAGAGAAGACTCTACACATGGACATCACCAGATGGTCAACACCGAAATCAGATTGATTATATTCTTTGCAGCCAAAGATGGAGAAGCTCTATACAGTTAGCAAAAACAAGACCGGGAGCTGACTGTGGCTCAGATCATAAACTCCTTATTGCCAAACTCAGACTTAAATTGAAGAAAGTAGGGAAAACCACTAGACCATTCAGATATGACCTAAATCAAATCCCTTATGATTATACAGTGGAAGTGAGGAATAGATTTAAGGGACTAGATCTGATAGATAGAGTGCCTGATGAACTCTGGACGGAGGTTCATGACATTGTAAAGGAGACAGGGACCAAGACCACCCCCATGGAAAAGAAATGCAAAAAAGCAAAATGGCTGTCTGAGGAGGCCTTACAAATATCTGTGAAAAGAAGAGAAACGAAAAGCAAAGGAGAAAAGGAAAGATAGAAGCATCTGAATGCAGAGTTCCAAAGAATAGCAAAGAGAGATAAGAAAGCCTTCCTCAGTGATCAATGCAAAGAAATAGAGGAAAACAACAGAATAGGAAAAACAAGAGATCTCTTCAAGAAAATTAGAGATTCCAAGGGAACATCTCATGCAAAGATGGGCTCGATAAAGGACAGAAATGGTGTGGACCTAACAGAAGCAGAAGATATTAAGAAGAGGTGGCAAGAATACACAGAAGAACTGTACAAAAAAGATCTTCATGACCAAGATAGTCACGATAACGTGATCACTGATCTAGAGCCAGACATCTTGGAATGTGAAGTCAAGTGGGCCTTAGAGAGCATCATTACGAACAAAGCTAGTGGAGGTGATGGGATTCCAGTTGAGCTATTTCAAATCTTGAAAGATGATGCTGTGAAAGTGCTGCACTCAATATGCCAGCAAATTTGGAAAACTCAGCAGTGGCCACAGGACTGGAAGAGGTCAGTCTTCATTCCAATCCCAAAGAAAGGGAATGCCAACGAATGCTCAAACTACCGCACAATTGCACTCATCTCACACGCGAGTAAAGTCATGCTCAAAATTCTCCAAGCCAGGTTTTAGCAATATGTGAACCGTGAACTCCCAGATGTTCAAGCAGGTTTTAGAAAAGGCAGAGGCACCAGAGATCAAATTGCCAACATCCGCTGGATCATGGAGAAAGCAGGAGACTTCCAGAAGAGCATCTATTTCTGCTTCATTGACTATGCCAAAGCCTTTGACTGTGTGGATCACAATAAACTGTGGAAAATTCTGAAAGAGATGGGAATCCCAGACCACCTGACCTGCCTCTTGAGAAACCTGTATGCAGGTCAGGAAGCAACAGTCAGAACTGTACATGGAACAACAGACTGGTTCCAAATAGGAAAAGGAGTACGTCAAGGCTGTGTATTGTCTCCTTGCTTATTTAACTTATATGCAGAGGACATCATGAGGAATGCTGGGCTGGAAGAAGCAGAAGCTGGAATCAAGATTGCTGGGAGAAATATCAATAATCTCAGATATGCAGATGACACCACCCTTAGGGCAGAAAGTGAAGAGGAACTCAAAAGCCTCTTGATGAAAGTGAAAGAAGAGAGTGAAAAAGTTGGCTTGAAGCTCAACATTCAGAAAACAAAGATCATGGCATCTGGTCCCATCACTTCATGGGAAATACATGGGAAAACAGTGGAAACAGTGTCAGACTTTATTTTTTGGGCTCCAAAATCATTGCAGATGCTGATTGCAGCCATGAAATTAAAAGACGCTTACTCCTTGGAAGGAAAGTTATGACCAACCTTGATAATATATTAAAAAGCAGAGACATTACTTTGCCAACCAAGGTCCGTCTAGTCAAGGCTATGGTTTTTCCCGTGGTCATGTATGGATGTGAGAGTTGGACTGTGAAGAAAGCTGATTGCCAAAGAATTGATGCTTTTGAACTGTGGTGTTGGAGAAGACTCTTGAGAGTCCCTTGTACCACAAGGAGATCCAACCAGTCCATTCTAAGGGAGATCGATCCTGGGTGTTCATTGGAAGGACTGATGCTAAAGCTGAAACTGCAAAACATTGGCCACCTCATGCAACGAGTTGACTCACTGGAAAAGACTCTGATGCTGGGAAGGATTGGGGGCGGGAGAAGGGGACGACCGAGAATGAGATGGCTGGATGGCATCACCGACTCTGTGGACATGAGTTTGAGTGAACTCCGGGAGTTGGTGATGGACAGGGAGGCCTGGCGTGCTGTGATTCATGGGGTCGCGGAGAGTCGGACACGACTGAGCGACTGAACTGAACTAGAAACCTAAATATGTTTACTCTAAATCACACTGAGGAACTGTTGATTGGAGAGGTGGAGGTGGCTTGTTATAAACCAAGGAGTTCACATTTCATCCATGTTCAGTTCAGTTCGGTTGCGACCCCATGAATCACAGCACGCCAGGCCTCCCTGTCCATCACCAACTCCCGGAGTTCACTCAAACTGATGTTCATCGAATCGGTGATCCAGCCATCTCATCCTCTGTCATCCCCTTCTCCTCCTGCCCCCAATCCCTCCCAGCATCAGAGTCTTTTCCAGTGAGTTAACTCTTCACATGAGGTGGCCAAATTATTGGAGGTTCAGCGTCAGCATCAGTCCTTCCAGTGAACACCCAGGGCTGATCTCCTTTAGGATGGACTGGTTGGATCTCCTTGCAGTCCAAGGGACTCTCAAGAGTCTTCTCCAGCACCACAGTTCAAAAGCATCAATTCTTTGGCAATCAGCTTTCTTCACAGTCCAACTCTCACATCCATACATGACCACGGGAAAAACCATAGCCTTGACTAAATAGACATTTGTTGTCAAAGTAATGTCTCTGCTTTTTAATATACTGTCTAGGTTGGTCATAACTTTCCTTCCAAGGAGTAAGCGTCTTTTAATTTCATGGCTGCAATCAGCATCCGCAGTGATTTTGGAGCCCCCAAAAATGAAGTCTGCCACTGTTTCCACTGTTTCTCCTTCTATTTCCCATGAAGTGATGGGACCAGATGCCATGATCTTAGTTTTCTGTAGAGAATCAATAATGAAAGAGGAAAGGGCATACTCTCACCATCCCCTCCTTTCCCTCATTGTTTGAAAACATTGGGAAGAAAACTAAACACTTAACAGTATTCAATCAAAGCTAGTATATAAGATATTAGTAGATATTTGTCTCAGTGCTACAATATGTGGAATAAAAAAACCAGAGTGAACTCAGGGTTTTCAAGGATCATATGCCTACCTAATATGAAATAAAATAAAAGGAGGAAAAACACCCTGAAAAACAAACACCAAATGGACACAATGCAAACTAAAGAAGTTGGGGGTAAAACTTAAAACAGCTAAAAGTTTCATGGGTCTCCGTGGGAACTGACAGAGGCTGGGTGCAAGGGAGACAGGCAGTGGGGCTTCATTCTGAGCGGACTGATGCTGCTGCTGCTGCTGCTAAGTCGCTTCAGTCGTGTCCGATTCTGTGCGACCCCATAGACGGCAGCCCACCAGGCTCCCCTGTCCCTGGGATTCTCCAGGCAAGAACACTGGAGTGGGTTGCCGTTTCCTTCTCCAATGCATGAAAGTGAAAAGTGAAAGTAAAGTCGCTCAGTTGTATCCAACCCTTTGAGACCCCATGGACTGCAGCCTACCAGGCTCCTCTGTCCACGGGAGTTTCCAGGCAAGAGTACTGGAGTCAGGTGCCATTGCCACCTCCGAGTAGGCTGCTGGTGTGTGCTATACTGACTAAGGAACTGCCTGTTGCAGATTTGGTGGTATGTGTTTATTAACATTGCTCCTGTAACAGGACTCGAGGGACCCATGGGGAGGGATACAAGTAGGAAGAGGTCGAGGAAGATTACTGTTAACTGAATGTAAAACATGGGCTTGAGTGTGAATGATGGGTCTTGTGGTAGAGGCGAGGAGAGTAGCTAGCCCTAAAGCAAAACATCTTGAACGATTGCTCAATGGAGAAATAGAATTCTTTAATCAAATTGTAATCATTCATTATAGGAGAGATTACGGTGATTGTGAGGTGCCATTACCACTTGCCACAGTAGTATAAGATTTGTATCAGCTTGGCTTTTAGTTAATTATGTTTTCCTGGAGTCTTTTTTTGTCTTAATAATGGTTCAGAAAAGACTGGAATCTGTTCTTACCAGTGCCAGAGTTACTCCTTAAGGAATAAAGTAGTTGTTTCAAGAACCACATTAATCCTTTTTAAACTAATAACTACTTATAAAGGTACATTAATTTTTAAAATCTACATATACCTTAATTACAAGGACTAATTGTAGGTACTAGAGATAACAGAACTCCCAAATGAGAGAGAAAGACATATTGACATGATTTAATGTAATTCTACTTTAAAAAGTTATAGGAATTTCTCATTAAACAAGTTAGATTTCATTTGATCATGATAATGTATGCTTCAGTTCAGTTCAGTTGTTCAGTTGGTTCCAACTCTTTGTGACCCCATGGACTCTAGCACACCAGGCTTCCCAGCCCATCACCAGCTCCCAGAGCTTGCTCAAACTCATGTCCATTGAGTCGGTGATGGCATCCAACCATCTCATCCTCTGTCATCCCTTTCTTCCCCTGCCTTCAATCTTTCCCAGCATCAGGGTCTTTTCCAATGAGTCAGCTCTTCGCATCAGGTAGCCGAAGTATTGGAGTTTCAGCTTCAGCATCAGTCCTTCCAATGAATATTCAGGACTGATTTCCTTTAGGATGGGCTGGTTGGATCTCCTTGCAGTCCAAGGGACTCTCAAGAGTCTTCGCCAACACCACAGTTCAAAAGCATCAGTTCTTCAGTGCTCAGCTTTCTTTATGGTCCAACTCTCACATCCATACATGACTACTGGAAAAACCATAGCTTTGACTACATGGATCTTTGTTGGCATGTCTCTGCTTTTTAATATGCTATCTAGGTTGGTCATAACTTTCCTTCCAAGGAGCAAGCGTCTTTTAATTACATGGCTGCCACCACCATCTGCAGTGATTTTGGAGCCCAAGAAAATAAAGTCTGCCACTGTTTCCATTGTTTCTCCATCTATTTGCCATGGAGTGATGGGACCGGATGCCATGATCTTAGTTTTCTGAATGTCGAGTTTTAAGCCAGCCTTTTCATTCTCCTCTTCACCTTCATCAGTAGGCTCTGCTTGGATAACTAATTTCTTCATTGACCTGTACCTTTCTATGTACTCTTCTATTATGAAAGGAAAATAGATTTTTTTTTTAGTCCCCTTCTTGAAGTTTCCATTCTCATACCCCTATCTTGTTTTAATCATTTATTTATTTTGTTTATGCTGAGTCTTCACTGCTGGGAGGGCTTTTGTCTAGTTTCAGTGAGTGGGCTTACTCTCTAGACGCTGTGTGAGGGCTTTGTATTGTGGTGGCTTCTCTTGTTACAGAGCACGGGCTCGAGGTACTCGGGCTTCAGTGGTTGTTGCTCATGGGCTCAGCAGTTGTGGCTCTCAGGCTTAGTTGCTCCTTAGCATGTGGAATCTTCCTGGACCAGAGATCGAACCAGTGTCTTTTGCATTGGCAGGCAGATTCTTTACCACTGAGCCACCAGGGAAACCCTCATACCCCCATCTTAATTCATCCTCTTTGCCTTAAACATGACTTGAAAAATAAGAGTTTTTTTGTAATGAAGGCAGAATCTGTCAAATTCTAACTGCAGGAAAAGGAGTGTGCTCTGGTTGCATAAATGGATGGAATTATCTCATAGGAAGACAGAGGAACCAACCTTGCACATAAATTTCTTGACTGTTTGCAGCAAGACTCTTCTGGTCTCATCTCTGCTAGAATGTAAAGGTCAAAGTAAACTTCACACACCCAGCTTCTCATCTCTATATGCTGACTAAATGTCTCAGGATGATAAAGTTTAACTAATGGGAAACTTAATTCTGTTTGCTTCTTAGAAATGTGCAGATTATGCTTTCCAGTTGAAACAGTTCTATATACAAACATCTTAAAATCCCAGTTCTTCTAGATCTCTAATTTCTTCTTACTGAAATATACTTGATTTACAATATTATATTAGTTTCAGACGTCCCACATAGTGACCCAGTATTTTTACAGATTATGCTCCATTAAAAGTTATTACAAGATAATGGCTGTGTTTCCCTGTGCTTTACAACATATCCTTCTTGCTTATCTATTTTGTACATAGTAGTTTGTATCTCTCGATCCTATGTCCCCTAGCATGCTCTTTTTCCCATCCTACTGGTAATCACTAGTTTATTTTCTATATCTGTGAGTATTTCTGTTTTGCTATGTACTTGCATTAGTATTGATTCTGTATATCAGTGATATCATGTACTATTTGTCTTTCTCTGTCTTAACATTTCACTAAGCATAATATTTTGTAGGTTCATCTCCATTATGACAAATGGCAGAATTTCATTCATTTTTATGTTTCAATAAAACAACATTGTGGTGGCTTCCCAGGTCACTCAGTCAGTTCAGTTCAGTCGATCAGTTGTGTCTGACTCTTTGCGACCCCATGAATCACAGCACGCCAGGCCTCCCTCTCCATCACCAACTCCTGGAGTTCACTCAAACTCATGTCCATCGAGTTGGTGATGCCATCCAGCCATCTCATTCTCTGTCGTCCCTGTCTCCTCCCACCCCCAATCCCTCCCAGCATCAGAGTCTTTTCCAGTGAGTCAACTCGTCGCATGAGGTGGCCATAGTATTGGAGTTTCAGCTTTAGCATCAGTCCTTCCAATGAACACCCAGGATTGATCTCCTTTAGAATGGACTGGTTGGATCTCCTTGCAGTCCAAGGGACTCTCAAGAGTCTTCTCCAGCACCACAGTTCAAAAGCATCAACTCTTCGGCGATCAGCTTTCTTCACAGTTCAACTCTCACATCCATGCATGACCATGGGAAAAACCATAGCCTTGACTAGACAGACCTTGGTTGGCAAAGTAATGTCTCTGCTTTTTAATATACTGTCTAGGTTGGTCATAACTTTCCTTCCAAGGAGTAAGCGTCTTTTAATTTCATGGCTGCAATCAGCATCTGCAGTGAATTTGGAGCCCCCAAAAATAAAGTCTGACACTGTTTCCACTGTTTTCCCATCTATTTCCCATGAAGTGATGGGACCAGATGCCATGATCTTTGTTTTCTGAATGCTGAGCTTCAAGCCAACCTTTCACTCTCCTCTTTCACTTTCATCAAGAGGCTTTTGAGTTCCTCTTCACTTTCTGCCATAAGGGTCGTGTCATCTGCATATCTGAGGTTATTGATATTTCTCTCAGCAATCTTGATTCCAGCTTGTGCTTCTTCCAGCCCAGCGTTCCTCATGATGTACTCTGCATATAAGTTAAATAAGCAGGGTGACAATATGCAACCTTGACGTACTCCTTTTCCTATTTGGAACCAGTCTGTTGTTCCATGTCCAGTTCTAACTGTTGCTTCCTGACCTGCATACAGGTTTCTCAAGAGGCAGGTCAGGTGGTCTGGTATTCCCATCTCTTTCAGAATGTTCCACAGTTTATTGTGATCCACACAGTCAAAGGCTTTGGCATAGTCAATGAAGCAGAAATAGATGTTTTTCTGGAACTCTCTTGCTTTCTCCATGATCCAGCGGATGTTGGCAATTTGATCTCTGGTGCCTCTGCCTTTTCTAAAACCTGCTTGAACATCTGGAAGTTCACGGTTCACATATTGCTGAAGCCTGGCTTGGAGGATTTTGAGCATGACTTTACTAGCATGTGAGATGAGTACAATTGTGCGGTAGTTTGAGCATTCTTTAGCATTGCCTTTCTTTGGGATTGGAATGAAGACTGACCTTTTCCAGTCCTGTGGCCACTCTGAGTTTTCCAAATTTGCTGGCATATTGAGTGCTGCACTTTCACAGCATCATATTTCAGGATTTGAAATAGCTCAATTGGAATTCCATCACCTCCACTAGCTTTGTTCGTAGTGATGCTCTCTAAGGCCCTCTTGACTTCACATTCCAAGATGTCTGGCTCCAGGTGAGTGATCACGCCATCGTGATTATCTTGGTCGTGAAGATCTTTTTTGTACAGTTCTTCTGTGTATTCTTGCCACCTCTTAATATCTTCTGCTTCTGTTAGGTCCATACCATTTCTGTCCTTTATCAAGCCCATCTTTGCATGAAATGCTCCCTTGATATCTCTAATTTTCTTGAAGAGATCTCTTGTTTTTCCTATTCTGTTGTTTTCCTCTATTTCTTTGCATTGATCGCTGAGAAAGGCTTTCTTATCTCTCCTTGCTATTCTTTGGAACTCTGCATTCAGATGCTTATATCTTTCCTTTCCTCCTTTGCTTTTTGCTTCTCTTCTTTTCACAGCTATTTTTAAGGCCTCCTCAGACACTCAGTGATAAAGAATCTGCCTGCCAATGCAGGAGATATAGGTTCAGTCTCTGGGTCAGGAAGATCCTCTGCAGGAGGAAATGGCAATCTACTCTAATATTTTTGCTTGGGAACTCCCATGGACAAAGGAGCCTGGCTGGCTACAGTCCATGGACATGATTTAGTGACTCAACAACAACAACAACATTGTATGTATATTCTATCTCTTCTTTCTCCATTTGTCTCTTGATGGCAGTTACCTGTGTTGCTTCCATATCATGGTTACTGGAAGGAGTGCTGCTATGAACACTAGGGTGTATGTATGTATCTTCTCAGATTAGTTTTTTCATCTTTTCTGGATATATACCAGGAGTAGAACTGCTACATCATATGGTAGTTTTTAGTGTGAGAAACATCCATACAATTTCCCACAGTGACTGTACTATCTACATTCCCACCAACAGTGTATGAGAGTTTCCTTTTCTCCACATCCTTACCAATATTATTGTAGATTTTTTGATGGTACGTATTCTGACAGGTGTGAGGTTCTATCCCATTATCCTTTCGATTTATTTACATGCCTCTGATTCACAATGTTGAGCATCTTTTCACGTGCCTGTTGGCCATCTCTATGTCTTCTTCGGAAAAAATGCCAATTCAGGTCTTCTGCCCAGTTTTAAGTTGGGTTGTTTCAATGTTGCATTGTATGAGCTGTTCATATATTTTGGAGTTTACTCTTTATGGTGAACCACTCCAGTATCCTTGCCTGGAAAATCTCATGGACAGAGGTGCCTGGTGGGCTGCAGTCCATGGGGTCGCAAAGAGTTGGGCGTGACTGAGTGACTAACACGTACTTACTTAGTCATATTTGCAAATAATTTCTCCCCATCAATAGGCTGACTTTTTGTCAGTGGTTTCCTTTGTTGTAAGTTTTATTTAGTTGTAGTTGATTTTAATCTTTTTGTCTTTTAATCTTTGTGGTTGTCTTTTAAGCTTTGTGGCTTAAGTGGCTGATCCTCAGTCCTTACATTTGCCTTTCCTCAAGGAAATTTCCTTTTCCTGTAGATACTTGCCTGTTTTCCTCTTAGATAAGATCCTGTGACTTTTCTTTTAGGGTAGATTTGAAGTGAAGTCGCTCAGTCATGTCCAACCCTTAGTGACCCCATGGACTGCAGCCTACCAGGCTCCTCCATCCATGGGATTTTCTAGGCAAGAGTACTGGAGTGGCTTGCCATTGCCTTCTCCAATAGGCAATAGGGTAGATTTAGTGTGGATGAACTCTTTTAGTCTTTCCTTATCTGAGAAATTCATCATCTCTCATTCTTTTGTAAATGATAATCTTGCTGAGTTTAGTAATCGAGGTTACGTTTTTCTTTTTCAGAACTTTAAATGTATCATGCCACTACCTTCTGGCCCACAAAGTTTCTGCAGAGAAATCAGCAGATAGCCTTGTGGGGATTCCCTTGTATACAACTCTTGTTGCCTTTAGAACTTTATCTCTTTTGCTATTTTGATTCTGTTATGTCTTGATAAGGGTCTGAGTTCATCTTTTTTGGGACCCTCTGTGATTCCTGTACCTGGATATCTGTTTCCTTCTTGATTTGGGGGAATTTTTTAGTCATAATTTCCTCAAATACATTTTTGATTTCTCTTTCTTCTCCTCTGGGACCCTTACAATGTGAATGTTGGTATGCTTAATGTTATATCAGAGAGCCCTTAAATAGTTTTCACTTAGAATGTTTTTTTTTTTTTTTTTAGATATTCTGGTTGGGTGATTTCCACTGTTCTATTTCCAGGTCACTTATGCATTCTTCTGTGTCAATCTGCTACTCATTTCTTTTAGTGTATTTTTTATTTCAGCTGTTGAATTCTTCATTTCTGATGACGTATTTATTTTCTAGTACATTGTTAAAGTGTTCACTGTGTGCATCAATTCTTTTCTCTAACTCAGTTAATATTACTCAAATATTACTCATGCTTTATGCTCTTTAGTTGGTAAATTGTTTATTTCTGCTTCATTGTTTTGAGGGGGTTTCTCTTGCTCTGTTTCAATTGAGAGTAGCTCCTCTGGATTTTTGCTTAATTTCTCCGCCTCTGTGAGTTTAGGTGAAACAGTTAGCTACTGTGGTCTTGAAGGGGTGCTCTCATGTGGGAGCATAAGAACTGGTGTGCCCAGTACCTTTGGTGGATGAGCTAGATTAGACAGGGATGTAAGTCACATCTTTCTTCGGGTCTGCTGTAGCTATCGCCTCAGCGGGTGGTGGGGCTAGAGATGGAGTGGCTAGAGCGGTGCTGGATGTGACTTCCCCTTTGCTCAGGGGCTGTCACTGCCCCGAGGCCCTGGGGGCTGTCAGAAGTGGGTCTGAGCTGGTCCTGTTCCCGTTCCCCTCATTGTGACCCTTTCCCCAGGGTGTGCCCCAGGGTCGGGGAGTGCTGAAGCGGGTGGGGCCTGTGCAGGGTCTCAGGAGTGTCCTCTGCTGACGGGGGCCTGAGTTACTCCCGTGTGCTGCCTTTACAGGCATCCACAGTTGTTTCCTTCACTCTACTTAGATGCCGCCTCCCTGTAAGGCCCCTTTCTCCCTCACCGCCAATCACTGCCCCCAGCCTCCACTGCCCCTTCCCTGCATAGAATTGCCCCGGACGGGCAGGGCCCATGTTGACTCTTGGTGTGTTCTGGGGGATAAGCGGTGGTGCAGTGGCCACCGTCAGAGATCCCGGCGCCTTCTGATGTGCTGCTTGTGTGGTCACTAACGACGGGCACTGCCCTCCCACCCAGGCTCCACCCGAGGCCGGGTCAGTCTCTCCCCTGGTCGTGGCTCCTGCAGATCGTGTGATGCGCTGGGGAGGGATGTGAGTGGGGCCGGAGTGTTGGCTTGGCTCAGGACGCCGGGTGCAGCAAGGTGGCTGCAGGAAACCCAGCAGTCGCCAGAGCGAACCTCTCTCTCTTCTGCCTCAGGGGCAAGGCAGTGAACGTGCGCTCCTTACCAGGCGAGTTCCGGCTCTCCACGCTCTCCTGTCAGCCCTAGCGTCCTCCAGCTGGCTGAAGGGACTCGTCTCCTCCAAGCAGGACCCCAGCACTGAAGGGCCCAATCTGTGGCTCCAACCATTCACTCCCAGAGTAGGTTCCCCCCTTCCCTACATATTCCCCCTTTTCCTCTGAGTCCCCTCCCAGTGGCACAGGTTCCAATCCTATCGCTTTCCTTCTCTGCCCGATTACCTGTGTCTTTCTTAGAGCCTTGGTTGTACAGGAGTCCTTCCGCCAGTTTGCAGTGAAAACTGTCCCACTTGTAGATGTATTTTGATGTGTTTATCGGGGGGGTGAGCTTCACATCCTTGTACTCTGCCATCTAGATCTGAACCTCTCAGACCTCTGATTTCTTATAATTAAGTCCCAACTTTTTCAATATATTCTTTTAACATAATCACTGAAAACAAAAATTCATGTCCAAGTAACTAAAAAACGTCTTGAATTCTAAACACATTCTGAATATTTATGTTTTCAACTTTTAATCAAATGGTAAAATAGAAATTCTATTTGTAAAGTAAGCATTTACCCCCATAGAGTTTGAAAGTTGAAACATGTTAATAATTTACTGTTAGCACATATACTGGGGACTCTCTCCAAGTCCTGAATTGCTTAGGTATTTTTCATAGTTCTCTTGGTTGAGTCCTTTCTTTTGTGTATGTGCTTTTATGCCAGAAATAGATTTGAAGTGTTTTAATTGTTGGCATTTATATTTGAAAACAGTTGGAATCATAAAGCTTATTTTTGGCAAGCAGAATCAACATCCACCACAAAGCAATCTGTAATATAAAGCCTATAGCATAAATTTTTGTCTTTAGTGGGAGGAAATCCACCACAATAGGTTAGGGATTAACTGTATGCATTTACTTCTGAAGTTTATGTGGCAGTTAAGTGATTTTGGTAAATGCCAATTTCCTACTTATCAGGAGAAGAACATCTATTTGTGCAACTCAAATGGAAAATATATGTGGTTTAATTATCTGTCTGCTCTAAAACTCCTCTTCAGCAGGATAGGATTGTACATTTCCAGTGCCTCTTTAATGCACAAGTGGGGACCTCGATTTTTGAGACCCAGTGCAAGAACTCATGTCATGGGAAACTTGAGAAATAATACTGCCAAGTGAACCAGAAAGATATTTTATTTTAAACAGGTTTCAAATGAAGGTTGAAGTAATCCGGAACAGACACTTTTGCAATCTACATTTCATGTTTTCCAAAGTGCTGACTGCCAGAGCAAAACAACAAAATTGTTTCTGGATACGTGAAGGGGAAAAGGTTGATATTAGTTATTCATTTTTGCAGATGCACAGTTCAGTAACTTGTACACAGAAACACTATGCAAATCTTTCTAAAACTTGAAAATACAGTAGTGGATGCCTTATTAAACAAGGTTTTAAGTCATCTGAGAGGTAACCAGTGACAGTTCGCCAGACTTCTACTCACCCCAGATCACCTCCCCTCTGAGATGATTTATAAGGTTCATTTTAGAGATACTTGTAGCATACACGTTCGGTAGAGATTTGAACTTCAAATGTTTTACATTCTAAACTGAGCTTCACTGGACTATGTAGTTTTACAACCGGAAATCTTTCAGCATTACTCTTTTTTGGGAAGAAACTGAGAAGACTGTGTTGCCTATTTCAAAAGGAATTTTTGCTTAAGTGGATTGAATTTTAAACACTGATGTCTCAATATTGAGAATTTGGTTATGGTCTGATTTTTGTGGAGATAATTATCTTAGAAATACTGATAGTGGTCTTATTAATCCACCTATGGTCAAACTAGATACAGCTCCTGTGTTGGTTTGGTTATTGGGGTCAGTAAATTTCTTATTAACTCTATACTGAGCATGTCACTTTGGCTTGGGTGTTAGTGTGCGGACTTCTGTGGTGAGATGTGTCTCTCGCAGTTGCTGCTGCTCTGTTTCATGTAACACTTTCATACATGGCTTACTGTCTTCGTTAAGTGTCCACTGTATTGTCTTTTTCAATGGGTATAAATTCAGTTCTCTGGAGGTTTTTCAATTGAACGAAAAATTGTACCTAGGTAATACTTCTCAAAGATGAAGTAACTATATGACATTTGGCTAGTAACTGCTTATTGAAATACCATGCTGAGTTCTCAAAATTAAAATGAATAGAACTTTCAATGATTTATACATGTGTTCTATTAAAACAATTTTGAGACTGTTAATTACGTGTAACATCCCTTCAGTCATAAGTGAATAATGACTAACGATGATGAAACAGTGAGCACCAGTAAGACTATCAAGAGAATACTTTTGACTTTTCAATTCTTAAACTACTTCTTTCCCTGAAACAATATTTACAAAAACAAGAAACACTGAATTCTTGTACAAATTGTATTCAGATTTTTGTATATGTGATAACCAAGATTATATGGTGAGCACACTTAAAGCAAAGTTTTCCATGTGACATGAGTAGGTATAAAAGCTTCCTTCCTATTACCATCAAGAATTATGTGCTGTAAGATGCAAAGAGACAATCATGCGAGGAAAATCTGAGAAATGCAGAGAGAAATGCAACTGTAGCCAAGCTGAGCCCTACAGACTTCAAGGGAAACTTTGCAAACTGATTGAGACAGATAAACACTTGGATAGGTAATGTCTATTGACTTGAGGGCTTTGTAAAAAGCACTACCATATTTTTTCATCAGACAGTTTTTGTAGGGAATAAAACTTATATAATTTCTTTTTAATTTTTAAGTCTTTCTAGATGTACAGGGTTTATTTTACCTTGAGGGACACACTGAGCTACAGGAACACTTGATGAGTCTTGCTGTGTGGGACTGGGTGTGCATCCAGCCCCTCACCCTTCCTTTCCTGCTCTTTTACTGTTATCTCACTCACCAGAAGGAGCCGAGGAGAAATTAAACTAGTTCTATTGACTTTTATCTATGTTACTCTTGTTCTGAACCTACATGATGATACTACCATTAACAGCCACTTTCATACAATCAGAAATAGTTTAAATAACACCTTCTGAAAAAGTTCTTTGTTATAGGACTCTAGCTGTTTTAAATTCAGGGACTCTTCTCTTGCCTTGCTACCTACCTTCCATCTGCCAGAAATCTAGACACCTCGCTAAAACTGTCATTTTAATAAGTTACTTGAGGTAACCTTTAGCTCAGTAAGGTGTCTGATCAGTGGGATTTACAGTTTTTTCCTCTCTAAACACTATGTACAAATGTGTGGCATCACTTAACTAGAAGATCCCATTTGGATCAAAAACCATAGTGCTAGAAATAATTAACATTAAATCCTCTTAAATACTACAGAAACAGTATTTAAGGATTTATTGAAAAAATAATTTATATATTTCCACTGATACCTAGGATGAATTAGTTTTAAACTCAATTATAGACCATCCTCCTTCTACAGTCTTATCTATAGAGCTGTGTACAGAACCTACTTCAGAATTTTTATGTGGGTAAATAAATGCTCATGGTGAACTGAGGCGACAGTCTGTGTAATTCATTAGAAAGATGAATGTACTTGAGAAGAAGCATAATGTTACATGAATTATGTGCATATAACTTCACATTTCTGTATTATGTGTAATCCTACTTGGAATAAAATACTGAACTTTTATCCATTAATTTTGCTAATAATATCACTTACTTTTTGGTAGTCAAAGTTTAGTTATCTGACTAAAAAAAGCTAGCCACTCATCATAACCTATTTAAATACATATAAATAAATTCTTTGATACAAGACTGCTGGGTTTTACCTAAAGCAGAATGTCTAATTCAATTAGAGACACAGATGTCCACATTAGTTACAATTATCATTCAGAAAGCATTTGTGCTAGTTTTATATGAACAATTTCCTTTACTTTTTCAATAAGTAATAAAGTTAGTCTAGCAATGAAAAGGTAGAAACTGTAAATGAAATACTGTATTTTTAACATTAAATGTGAAAATGTGTGAAATTAATGGATATTTATGTACATCTTTATGGCAACCTTTCCCACTACATGAATAGCTCAGATATTTTCACAAAAAAAGAGATAAATCCATTTGAAAATGTAATAATGCACATGTGTGCATGCATGTGCGTGCACACACACACACAGGAAGATGCTAAATTTACAAAATGTGTCGGGTAGCTGGTGGCATGGTAGAATGAAAAATAGTAGATTACGAAGAGTCATCCCAGATTCCAACTATATTTATACATCAATTGTGCATTTATAAAAACCTTACAAATAATTGTTTTTCCAGGAAGACATTATAAGTAACATTTAAATACATGTGGTAAGAAAACATCTTAAATTCTTAAAATCACAGTAAAACAATACAATAAGCTGATGACTATAAAAGAATCTTCTTTGTAAAGACTTGTCCATTCATGTTTGAAACAACACCCATGTTCTTTATTCATTATAACATATAATTCCTGCTAGGTTTTTTTAATTGTTTCAATGCATGGAAAGTAATTATTCTGAAATACGACAGAAAGTCACATACATATTTGAACCTGTTGTTTATTTTAAAAGCATTTCTAAAGTGTTGCTAAGGTTAAAGTGGATTTACTTTCAAATTATGTAAACTGGAAAGGTTATTTGAATTGCTTTCTAATAAGCAGATGATTAATTGCATTTACCTGTCAGGACATGATGGTAATTTAGATAATAACACATTGTCTTGTGTTCTGAGAACACTATGAAGAATCCAAATTTCCTTTTCTGAGCAACAGACTGAGGTCATTTG
Organism: Moschus berezovskii; assembly: GCF_049115385.1. Classification (NCBI taxonomy): domain Eukaryota; kingdom Metazoa; phylum Chordata; class Mammalia; order Artiodactyla; family Moschidae; genus Moschus; species Moschus berezovskii. Next base: position 29,547,044 of record NC_142467.1, on the reverse strand, counting down.
GCACACAAGAGAAAGCAGGATAAAGTTTACATGTTAACTGCAAATAAGTTCTGGGAATACTTTTTTCTAGGAATATTAATACTTGCCTTTGTCATGCTAATTGTACACCTCACTTAAAAGATGGAAATGCCAAATATTTCCAGGAAAATATGACATTTCAATGACTGAGATAGTTGAAGTGAGTCCAGTCCTGAAGACAGTAAATCCACAAGAGGTGGTGGTGGAAGATGAACTGTAATTCTATACATGAAAAGACTTAATCCCACTTGAAACTTTACAGTATCTATATATTTGCCTACATATTTAAGGTTGTAGACAGCAAAAGTATTTACATTAAACTACTTATAGAAATTATTTTTCTTCTATTCAGGAAGACCATTACATTATCTTAACACGGGGAACTTTGAGGAAATACTCCTTAGGAGACTTACTCAATTGAGAATTTCTCTTTAGCACAAAGTTCAGAAAAGTAATTAAAGAGGTCTCAGGTGTTTTCATCTGTAGGTCCTTCCTTTCAATCTGAATTACAGTCCATGGGTAAAGCTGACACTTGTGGTGAAACAGATGAATGTCAATTCAATTTCTTCTAGACAAATGTCTACATTGAAAGACTGTAATTATTGCACAATTCATGGCAGTGAAGTGACCAAGGATTTAGGTGGTCCCCTATGCTCTTACCTTTAGATGCAATGCCTTCATAAGAAAGCCTAATGTGGACAAAGCTAGCAAAGGATGTGAAGCAGGCGAGGCCATCTGTTTATATTTTGCATTACTCTGTCCATCCCAAATGACTTAAATCAACTAATTTTTACCATTGAAATAAAACACAATCAAAGGAAGGAATTAATCGTTACCAGTTAGGCTATAGCACAATCCAAGTCATAACGGAAGTGTTTTGTGAGCAAACTTCCACTGCTACCCCCAACACACATGTACACACACACACAAGTTTAATATGCCAAATGGAAGTGTGTTGATAGTGGTTCACCTTTTCAGTATTTCTCAAGGTATGGGTCACTGACACAATGAACAGTAAATCTACAAGTGGAAACTGTAATTTTTACCCCCTGGGAAAACCGTATACTGTATGAAGAAGAAAACTGTAAGGGCTGAGAAGGTAAAAATGTTCACTTTTTATTTCTACTGGAGTATGCAAGATTGGGAGGGAGGCATGAAGAAAAATACCAATCAAGACTTCATGGCATTAAGGACTGTGGAAAACTTCTTGCCAAGGGCTCAGTACTAAATGCTTTGCTGTATATTCTCAGAATGAAATGACAGAGAAAAGGTATGGACAGATGGAGGGCTTCCTCATGTCCCAAACTGAACTCCTTTATTTTCATTTGCTCTTTCAAACCACAGGAAGAATGTTAACTGATGAGTCTATGAAATGCAACAGAGTTCAGAGAGCTTAGAGAATCATAAAAAAAGAAATGGACGTTTCCACTATTTTATTCCTGGAGAGAAATGATTGTTGTAGGCACTTTCCATGGCTCATGGAGCAGATTTATTAATTTTCTGGCCATAGAGAATTCTTAACCTCAGATTCTTAGCTATGTAATTCCTGTTCATCAGAAACTGAGTCCAAACTGGAACACTTGGGAAGAAGCACTAACATTCACCCATCAAAGCTGTGAGCTGTTACCAGATCAATGGTACCTCCAGACTTTGTTCCCATGTGCAATTCTGCTATAAGAAAGACAGCGGATTAAAGACATACATACCTTAGAAATAACTTGACATATATTTTCAACTATGGTGAGTTAGGCAGAACGCAAAGCAGAGTGATAAGAATTAATCTTTTCACCTGTTTATTTTTATATTACACATGTATATTTTATATGTTCAATGTAGGCAAGAATTGCTAATGTTACTGTGAGATGAAATGTTAAAAGTAACTCAGGAAAGGGTAGTATACATAAAGACCAACACAAATGCATGGAAAACATAGGTGAAGAGAGAAAAGGATAAGTTTTAAATGATTCAACACCTAAACAAAATTAATATACAGATATACTGTTTTCTATTTGGTGGATGAGAAAATTATTTCATGTTAGAATTAAGTATCCTTATTTTCTGGTTTTCTTGTATACAGCTTCTTCAAATTTTAAACTGTTTCAGGAATTTAAAAGACTAGCTATTTTTAATCTGGGTTCCAAGAGAAAAAGAAATACTTAAGCTGAATTGATTGCTATACCTTGGTTTTTACTTTTTTTTTTTTAAACCAAATATGCTAGAAATAACGGGACCCACATTGTCATCCACATTCCAATATTACCCCCAAAATGAGAGCAAGTAAAATCATGCTCACGATTCTTTGATAATAAGAAACAATACCTTCTTAGAAGGCAAATAAAAGAAATTCAAGATCAGTAACGATGGAGAAGAGAGTCAACAAAAGTTTTCAAAATTCTAGCATTATAAGATTAAGCTTATCACAAGACCATCAGTTTTCACACACTATCATAAAGTGAAAATTAAAATTATCCTTGGAAAATTCACGTGTCTGTACAAGGTGTCATCTTCAGGTTACCCTGGCTTGACTTAAAGACCTTGTGGTCCGAATTTTTCATGAAAGCCTCTCTGCAGCTTGAAAGCTTGAAGCTGTTCTCCAGTGTGCAGTCCCAGCCTCTGCACAATGTGTGATTAATGGCAACCAGTTTGATTAGTTTAAAATCTGGAACATAAATTTTAATTCAACTTCCTCTTTCCCTTTTAACAGTTCTGCCTAGCATCCCTGTCATGCACCGGCAAAAATCTTTATTTTCAGAAGGAATAAATCCTTGTGGATTTGAGAGAAGTAAGTCATCTAAGATCAATGACGAGGAAATATAATGCCAAAGTGTCACTTTAGAGACCATTTGCCTCAAGAAAGATGGATGCCCCTTACCTGAGATTAAACAATGCTTTTCAAAATCTCTTGAGTTTGGATATATAGTTGTTTATAATTTTAACAGGAAGGATCAGCATCTTAGCTTTCAGAGTCTAAAGTCGGTCTTCACACTTTTCACTATAACTTTGGTGTATATGTATGATGGAACACAGGAAACACACAAGATCTGGAAAGGGCCACAGAGCAATGTGTTTTCATAAGGGAAGTGTTTTGTTTAAATTTTTCTAATGTTGTCTGAACAGTTATATGAAGTAGATATATATGACTGATGTCAATGACTACAATAATTTCCCTATAATAAAAGTCCTATATCCTGGGAACACAGCACCTGCTTTGCTGCCAGTGAGTAGGGACACACAGTCAATTCTGCCACTAGTAAGATACTTGGGTAGAGAAGCAGCACTCCAGAACCCCTGGGGTGTGATTAAAATTTTCCTTCTCCCTTGTGCTAAAAGCCTCGATCATTTGAATGTGTCTCTTTGCAGTGTCTATGTGAAAATATTCACAAGAAGTCTGAATAAAAATGAGGCACCATTTCACATTAGTATCTTATTAAAAAACTGAGCTCGAGCATTCCTGGTGACAAGTGACTAATTCAAGCAAATAGTTATTACGTCTGGGCTTTATTGTGTTAAAGAGAAAATGTGTTGCTAAAAATATGATGACCCCTGGCACTTTATTGCTATGGTCTTAGCAACTGAGGCTAATTACTGATTTTCTGTATCATCTAAGCCAAACCGAGAATTCCACCTAGAGCAGTTACTGCAGAAATATACTGTGTTAGGCCCCAGCTAAGCTTCTGTTGATTTGAAGTTTTTTTCCTACGTAAAAAGTACAAAAATACTCACTGAAGGTTACTGAAAAATTGTTTGATTTGACATAAAGATGAAGACACACTTCTTTTCTTAGTACACTTTGTCATTCACAGGATAACTTGCATCACACGCGATTTAATGAAAGCTCTCAAATAAGCGATTTTATTCCTATCCATGATTGCAGACATTTACAAAACCATAACATCTGAGTTCACCTTAAAAAATAACTTATATAAAGCAGTGATATACACAGCACAAAATAGTTCAGGGAGGGGCAGGAGCAACTTTTAATAATTAAAATGTAAACGTGAAAAAAAGGATGGAATAAAAGTCCCTACTCATTTCTACTTAAGATGTCATGTGATAGTATTTTACAATGTCCTGTGGGTCAGTGTATGTATGTGCATGTGTCCATATAACATACACACATACAATACATTCTCTTTCCCACACATATACATACACAGATAATCATTTGCAGTTCAGTTGAGGGCAATTCTAATGTGCCGCTCCGTACAGTTGTTCGAATCACGTTTGGACCCGCTTTCTTCACAAAATAGGGGAGAGAGCAGGAAATAAAAAGGTTGGTTTGGTGTGACTGAGATTCCTTGGTTTAACTGTACACTGTGATGAATAATTTTCTTCCGTAGTAGTTCTGTGAAGGGCTGACTCACTGTGGTTTCCATGAGGAGACTTGGTAATGGATCACACACTCATTGTCATGCTAGGGGAGTACTAGGAGAGAAGAATCCATATTTTAACAACAATTCTACAGGCCACGGACATCCCCCTTGGTAAACAATAGTAACTGTGAATTTTAATGCTTTTTATGAACAAGCTTTTAATACACCATAAAAATTTAGAAGGCAGGAAAACAGTAAATTATACAGAATTGACTGTCCTGAAATGTTAACTATTTCCTCTGGAAAGCAACCAGTCCTGTCCTCTCTCTGAGTGTAAGGGGTTGAAAAGAACCTGGTCCCTTAGCTTTTTTTTCTTCTAGCCAGATTCAGGTTTTATGGGCCCTTGGAACAACTAGGGCAAAAATCTAGCCCAAGGTCGAATTGTATGAAATAAGTATGAGGGACAGGACAGTCTTAGCTTTCTGCTAGCGTGGTTAAGATGGGAGGCTACCAGCATCCTGGTGCCTGCTTCCTCCCCGGTTAAATCTGCTTAATGATAGTATTAATCTTAAAGGGGTTTTGGGAGGTTTGAATATAAACCCCTTACAACTATGAATTTATTGGAAACACAGAAATGTGCTCAGTAAATGCTGGATTAATAATTGAACTTCTAGCTGGCCATAAGAAATCCTCACTAGAGCACTGAAAAAAGATCAATACTTAAAGAGTCTGATTTACACTTCAGCATATAAACTTCCCTGAAACTCTGACTCCAATCTCAATCCACAAGCATTTCTGGGTGGAAGCAGGGGCACTGCTGTCACGTGTTACTTGTCAGTTTGAAGCTGACCACTGGTAAAGGTGAGGCTTTCAGAAATTTGGAAACGTAGTCTTAAAAATGATAAATAGAGCAGTTATTCTGATAATGATGCCAATATACCCTCATACGTTTGTAGAGCTTTTTATTTTGTATTGGGGTATAGCTGATTAACAGTGTTGTGACAATTTCAGGGGGACAGCCATACATACACGTGTATCTATTCTCCCCCAAACTCCCCTCCTCTCCAGGCTGCCACATAACAGTGAATAGAGTTTCATGTGCTATAATATAGGTCCTTGTTGGTTCTCTACTTTAAATAAGGACCAGGTATTATTTTTTCTCCAAAACTCCAGATGTGTTTCTAATGAGCAGCCATGTTTAAAAACACGTGGACTATATAATGATCTTTTACTTTTATCTAGTTTCACTTTTTCTATTTCATATTTGGTGCTCCCATTTCATTTAGTTTTCAATTTCTCCATCTCTTTTTTGTTTGATGTTCTTTCTCAAGCCTTTATCAAGCATAGTAGAAAAGCTTTTGTATACATAGATGTAAACAGTATGTATAAGATATATTTTAGAAAGCCTGAATTTTTACCTAACTTTTTAGTTAAAAATTTTTTAATTTGACATTTGGATTCCATTTGTTTGACTTAGTGTGAATATGCTAGATTTCTAATTTTAAAAAAACAGATGTGCAACAAGCAACAAAGGTTTACTGTATAGCACAGGGAACTGTAGTCGATATTTTGTAATAACTTATAAGGCAAAATAATCTGAAAAATAGTATGTGTATATGTATACCTGAATCACCGTGCTCTGCACCGGAAACACTGCATATCAACTATACTTCAATAAAACACACAGATCAAGAAAAAAATTAAATACAGCAGTGTGTACATGTCCATCCTAAACTCCTCAACTGTCCCTTCCTCCATCCTTCACCCTCGGCAACCATAAGTTTGTTCTCTAAGTCAGTGAGTCAGTTTCTGTTTTGTAAGTAAGTTCATTTGTATCACTTCTTTTTAGATTCCACATATGAGGGATGTCATATGATATTTCTCCTTCTCTGTCTGATGTCATTCAGCATGGGCCATCCATGTTGCTGCAAATGGCATTATTTCATTCTTTTTGATGGCTGAGTAATATTCCATTGTATATAGGTACCACATCTTCTTTTATCCATTCCTCTGTCGATGAACATTTAGGTTGCTAAATGTCTGGGCTACTGTATACAGTGATCCAATGTGCCCTCATACTCTTGAGGAACAGACTGTGATGGAAGAGTTCTAGAGTAGCATTGCCCAACAGAACTTACTTCGGTGGTGGCCATGTTCCACAATCTGTGGTGTCTAGCATGAAAGCCACTAGCCACATGTGGCAACTTGAGCACATGAAACGTGGCTAGGAACTAAAATTTTAACATGATTTAACTTGAACTTATTTAAATGCAGCTAGTGGCCGCTGTCCTGGACAACATATTCTAGATCATCTGCCATGGGAGAAGCATCTGCTACAAATGAAATAAGTCTCTGGATGAAGGGGGTTTCCAGATTAGATGTAAATATGAGTTCTTAAATACTTTATATGTTTTATACAAAACTGAGGACCAGGGCCTTTTCATACTGTTTATGGGGTTCTCAAGGCAAAAATACTGAAGTGGTTTGCCATACCCTTCTCCAGTATGTCAAGGAGTACATCAAGGCTGTAAATTGTCACCCTGCTTGTTTATGCAGAGTACATCATGTGAGATGCTGGGCTGGAGGAAGCACAAGCTGGAATCAAGATTGCCGGGAGAAATATCAATAACCTCAGATATGCAAATGATACCACCCTTATGGCAGAAAGTGAAGAAGAACTAAAGAGCCTCTTGATGAACGTGAAAGAGGACAGTGAAAAAGTTGGCTTATAGCTCAACATTCAGAAAACTAAGATCATGGCATCTGGTCCCATCACTTCATGGCAAGAAGATGGGGAAACAACAGTGTCAGACTTTATTGTTTTGGGCTCCAAAATCACTGCAGATGGTGACTGCAGCCATTAAATTAAAAGACGCTAACTCCTTGGAAGAAGCCTCTCATTTTATCTGCCTCTTTCCATGGGCACAATTATTAGTGTCACATTAAAAGGAATTCCCTTTTGCCCTGGTCCTCAGTTCAGTTCAGTTGCTCAGTCGTGTCCGACTTTTTGCGACCCGTGAACTGTAGCATGCCAGGCTTCCTTGTCCATCACCAACTCCCGGAGCTTACTCAAACTGGACAAACATAGACAGTATACTAAAAAGCAGAGACATTACTTTGCCAACAAAGGTCCGTCTAGTCAAGGCTATGGTTTTTCCAATGGTCATGTATAGATGTGAGAGTTGGATTATAAAGAAAGCTGAGTGTCGAAGGATTGATGCTTTTGAACTGTGGTGCTGGAGAAGACTCTTGAGAGTCCCCTGGACTGCAAGGAGAGCCAACCAATTCATCCTAAAGGAAATCAGTCCTGACTATTCATTGGAAGGACTGATGTTGAAGCTGAAACTCCAATACTTTGGCTACCTGATGTGAAGAGCTGCCTCATTGGAAAAGACCCTGATGCTGGGAAAGATTGAAGGCAGGAGAAGGGGACGACAGAGGATAAGATGGTTGGATGGCATCACCGACTTGATGGACGTGAATTTGGGTAAACTCCGAGAGTTGGTGATGGACAGGGAGGTCTGGCGTGCTGCAGTTCACAGGTCACAAAGAGTCGAACATGACTGAGCGACTGAACTGAACTGAGGACCAAGGCAAAAGGGAATTCCTTTTAATGTGGCACTAATGATTGCGCCTCATGGAAAGAGGCAGATAAAGTGAGAGGGTTTGGTCCATTCTGCAAGGGCTTCCCCAGGAACAATGATGATCCTGAGAAGGAGGGCGTGAACCTTCTGAAAAGGGAGCAGAGAGGACAGATGATGTGAGCTCCAGATGAGCTAAGGCAGTATAGGAATCAGAAATGAGGTATATAGTGTGGACTAGATATGGATGGATTTGTTAATATGAAGAAAGCAGGATTTCCCAGGGAAGATTGCAGGGTGACAGTGGTTTTGCTGGCAGAAGTCTGGACTGAAAGTCATCAGAGTTTGATCTATGGCTTAAACCCAAAACCCCACATTGATCTTGAGTAAAAGTAGATGACTAGGCCTGAAAACAGGTCACCAGAGCCTAAGAGGAGGATTGTTCATCCTTTAAACACAGGTCCAATCAAGAAAAAAAATCTACTTGTTAATCATTTAATAGCCTCAAATTTCCATTCAGTCTAGAAAAGCTAAATTAGACATGTTACTGACTTTCCGTGTTGGAGTACAGTGAGTAGGTTGATAAAAGGGGAGACTGCCAGAAAAGACAAAGGGGATTCAGTTTGATAGAAAATGTCTTCCCCTTTAAGCTTGATAGTGGCAGCAAAAAGCAAAGCTAAATAAAGCCCCAAACCCCAAACAATCATAGACAAGGATCTGTGAAGTGGAGCCCACCCTGACCCTGTGCTGGGAGGGGATCTACCCCCAACTCATCAGGAGAAACCATGCAAATCTCCATGACAAGGAATGACAGCATGCTGCCACAAACTATCCATAGATTTTGACAAACAATTATATTTTGGTATTTGACCTTTAGGAGCAGGACTAAACAAGAAGATAAATGGATACCAATGTTTTATTAAAAGTAGGAAACACTAGAATATGGCAAAATGGGCATAGGAAATTTGTTGCTGTTCAGTCACTAAGTCGTGGCCGACTCTTCATGACCCCCATGGACTGGAGCCCATCAGGGTCCTCTGTCCATGGATTTCCCAGGCAAGAATATTGGAGTGGGTTGCCATTTCCTTTTCCAGGGGATCTTCCCAGATCAGGGATGCTCTCTATGGCTACTGTTATTTATAGTAAGAATCGGTGAATCAATCATACTGTACACAGAACCTTCTGTGATGATGGATATGTTCTATTCTGTGCTGTCCAGCACAGCAGTCATTAGCCACACACGGCTACTAAGCCCTTAAGATGTAGCTAGTCTGATTTAGGACCTGAAAATTTAACTGGATTTAATTTTAAACAACACAGCAAGATCATCAATCATTATTTTAAAGACAAAGACTTTAATGGGTATATTGTGCCAATCTAAAAACAGTAAAAGCCTTTAAAGCTTTTCTGAAAGGACTTCAAAGGGTATGTTGGAAAAATTTTCTGGGTAAGTCATAATTAATTCTAGAGACCATCTCATTTAATGCACATCCTGAATAATCGGATTTTAAAAATCCCTGAATCCTTTTTTCATAAGGATTATTTCAGTTCATTCATATGTCAAGTAACATTAGGTAATATTGTTAAGAATACATTACAGTATTCATTCTAATTATACACTGTTAAAAGCATGCATATATGCAAACAAATATATGTGCACATTCCCTGCTACCAAGCATGTTTATTGGTTGTTCCTATTTCTTAACACTGGCAATTGTTAAGATTTTAAACCTGTAGTATTTCAAATGTCTTAAGCAAATCTTAACATTAAAATGAGAATCTGTTAGAGATTCATTGGGAAGTTAAAGAGAGTTAGGTTTATTTAGGGAGGAAACTGAGTGGAAAAATAGGGTACACCAAGAAAGGGCCAGATTTAGTCAGAAAGGATGGAAGCATCATCTCTAAGCAATACAACTCAGAAAAGTTAGCAAGCATCTAATAAAATTTAAAATTTGAAAGTACAAGTAACTGTAAGATGAGGCTCTGAGTATATTTGGAATAGTAAAATAGATTGTGTGTAACTGTCTATATAAATGATGGGCTATTTGCACTGCTAAGTCTGTAAACGACTTATCTGCTGTTGCCTTTATTGAAACTGCTTCAACTAAGTGAGATTGAGGGAAATCACAAAATTTCTAGGAAAACTCACAGAATGTGCAAGCAAAAGGGAATTTTGCTATTGATTGCTATTCAAGCAGAAGAGAAAGAGCTTACATTTTTTCCCCAGAAGTAAAGAAAGAGTAGGTGTTAAATGGGATATTGTACTTAGAGACATGAAATATTCATGGTGTACTGTCCTGAGACCACACTGCATGTTTCTGTTGTACCACTGCATCAATATGCCAGGACATATTCTAGCGTTTATGTGGGAGTCTGTAATATCAGGTTCTCCTCTGTCAGGTGAGAACAGTTTTGGCCTTATGAAACTGTTGACTGCATCAGTGTTTGGTTTAGCATGTAAAGCATGAACTAGAGAATTTATTATACCCACTTCATGTACCATAGACTTCATAAGAAGTATCCATTAAATCTATAACCAATGTGTGTGCATTTCTGTTCAGACACTTTAAGAATACTTCAGATCTTATGTTTATTTCTAAGTATCTAGATATTTTCTTTTCTAAATAAGAGATAATATTACGGGTACCTGAGCTGAACTAAAGTGAAATAAATCTAGTGTGTATGTGGCTGTGTAAAAAAAAAAATACATGGGGGCATATGTGATTTCTTTGCAACAACAGAAAATGACAAAAGGCAGTAAGGGTAGTAAGAAATGATCCACTGCCTTGTTGATAATTCCTGTTTGGCAATATGATTTTAACAGCATGTTTGCTCAGCTGATTATAGTTCAATGCTATGGCAAAGTATCATGCTAAATTAATTCAAGAAATAAGACTGCTTTCTCCTGAGAGGCATGAAGCACTATTTTGAATTAAACCTTTTTGTATTGTTTTCAAAACCAAACATTTTCTAGAGTTTGAACACTAGGGGGCATCTTTGTTTTTTGAAATAAAGGCTTGTTTATGATTTCCCACACCCGGACCCAAACAGAGTCTGAATAGTGGCTCTATTTTTTTGGTTCACATTTTTCTACATAAAGTGTGTTGGCACTTCAAGGTTTCTGCCTTTGGGTGGACATTTCCGTCTGTATATGGATTATATTAAGCAGCGTGTGTGAAATAACTGGGACAGTGTCTGTAACAACCAGTTAAAAGATGTTTGCTTCCTTCCCAGGCCTCTTCTGTGGTTAAACTTCAAAATAAAGACTGACAGACCCTCAAAAGGCAGACTGCTCAAAAATTTTGGCTTTACAGACTTTTTGTGCATTAAGCACTAGAATCTGATTTGCATGTTTAGTCATGGGAAATGTTTTCTTTTTGAATTCATTAAGTAGTTCTGCTTTTCCTTGATGATAGTAAAGCTAACTTAGCAGAGACACCTAGTCTATTTACAACTTTAAGGCCTTACTAGTTTTGTCTACATATGTCTACACACGACTACGATTTGCAGTGAATTTCTTTTGCCTTCCTCCTCTCTGCTCTGTTTCTTGATCTTTTAAAGTGCAAACCAAAATGCAATAGAAGAATCCATAACAAGGGCGTCATTCATAGTGGAGACCCCTCACGGGGTGGAGAGTGGGGGACGCTGGTGGTCAGTCTGGACTTGCTTCCAGGGCTGCACTACACTCTAGGCAGAGGCAGGTTCTCCACCCCCATGCAAGTAGTTCTCTTTGCGGGACTCCTCTAGTGGGGACAGGAGAGAGGGGAGGGGAGACAGGCTGGAGCTTTTGGGTTTTTTTTTTTGGGTAACTCTGCATAGCAGCTTTGCATTTTACCTGCCTCATGGCTTCAAGGGTAGCAAGGCCGGACCAGGGGCGGGGGAAGCCCTGTTCCAGCAGCTTTCTATGTTGTGTACACAGTCCCAAAGGGATCTGCTGTTTGCTGAGTGCAGAGTCCACTTGGGGTCAGAGGGCGAGGCTGGTGTTTACACAAAGTAGATTTTAAACTCTCCTTATATCTGGTTTTCTGATCACCACGAAAAGCTCTCTGATGCCCACTATGAAGATGGCCCCTCCCTGACGAACAAGCAGTCACCAACAAGGAATCTGGGAAGAAAGAGTGGGGAGAGTTCCTCTTGTCCCTGCCCCTAAAGTCACATGGGATCTCTTTAAAGAAGTTTTCCTGTCCAATACAAAGCTAATAAATTTCCTCAGTGCTCTTTAAACACATGGTTTCTATCTATTACAGTGCTTATTAATCTGACACGTGGTTTAATTAGTTGTGTAAACACACGTTCCCCATCAGATTGCATTCTTTGAGGTTAGGGATGTGTCATGTTTATTTCAGAATACTTTGTCCTTAACCTAGCGCTCTGCATACTACAGGCTCAACACACGTCTAATTGAACTGAATTAATTATCATATACTTCACTGAATTATAAAATTTTGTTACTGGAATAATTAACACAAAATGAAATTAATGTCTCTAATTAGATAAAGAGAATAGTAACTAATTAAAATTAATTTGTCCATAGTCTTGAAGCAAACTAGTGAAAGAACCAGGATCTAAAAAAACAAAATCCCATAACCCTAAGCCTTATGACAAACTATACAGTTTCGCACATTTTTCTGTTTCCTCATCACTGATGGGTTAATCTTTTGATTTTTTTAAATATAAATTTTTATGTATACCTTTCTTGTCCCCACTAGTCATATATAGCATGCAAATGAAAGCCAAACTAAAAATCAGTGTAATCTTATGTCTAGTTTTAACAGAAGTCAGGTCTAAAAATACAGGAAGTCTTGTCCCAGGTAGAGGTGCTAGGTCAATACCAAGAAGTAAAAGAATCCACAGAGCACTCAATCTTGGGCTCCATTTTGGGAAGTAGCCATTCTGGGTAAAAGTTAGGCATGCTACCAGCTACTGCTTCAAATTCTGATCTCTGGTAAAGGTTGAATTAGGGCAAAATGAAGGTAAAATCAGAAGGGTTTCTCTTCTGATTCTGTTTATAGTTTAGTAGATCCTCCATCATTTTAATAATGGCGGCACGTGTATTGGAGGCACTGATCCTGTGAACATGAAACCAGCTTGGGTTGTGAAGTTCTTCATTCCAGTTCAGGTATTCTTAGCAGAGAACGTGGATCAGCACTGCTGATGAAGCTTTCTCATCTGGAAGTATGCTGGGCCCTGCCCCACTCCTGGAAATCCTGTGTCACTGGGTCTAGGGAGGATTCTGGGAAATTGTATTTTTAAAAATTCGATAGGTATTTCTAGTGTGAAAAAACAGTTAACTATTGTATAGTGTAATCATTCCTTGAGAAAGATACCATGTTGCCCTTTCGGTCTCTCCAGTGCCTAGCATATTGCTTTGGCGAGTGCTCAGCAACTGTTAAATGAAGGAATGAATTTTATTGCTTCTCTGCTGCTGTCTACTTTTATGCAGACATGAAATGCTGCCTTTGTTTAAAACTACAGTCACACAAAAAATGATGTGAGTATCTTGTTCAGGTTAAATGTAAACAACATGTTAACATACCAGGCAGGAAAGTCCAGAGTATGAAGTAAAAGCATCTTACAGACACGTTTCAGAGCCTCCAAGGACAGCACTGAGAACAGACTTGGTTCTGCAGTGATCCAAGACATTTCAGTAATGTGAAGACTCATGAAAATGATCAAATACGCAACCTGTTTCTAGTATGTTTTCTGTAGAAAAATTATTATTAAATTTTTCATTTTTGTAACTATGTACATAGAATCAGAGTTGAAAGTGCATTTTTTTAATGTTTTCAAAGAAATTCCACATAATTTTCTAACCCTTAAAAGATCAACCTACTGAACTCTAAATAGTCATAATAACGGATTTATGCATTTATTCTAAAGAAGAGCTTCAGAAATAAAATCTGGATATAATAATGTAGTCAAGGGAATACTTACACTCTCACTCTGAAAAGGATTTAAGAAATTTCCCCCCATTTCGCCATCATCCCTTGGAGTGCCCGGCTGATTACTCAGGCTCATATTATTGGGAGAATTCTGTAAACAAGATTTAGAAAACAAAGCATTTTTAAGATTTTAATTTCCCTTTTACAGTGTACTGTTTCAAACATGTAATCTATAGCATCATCTCTAAGGACAAAGTAGATATAATTCCTACCTCAGACTTCTACCATTTATTCCAGTTTATTCTTTGTAACTTGACAAGTACTATATACTTTCCCAAATGAAAATTAAAAAACAGAAACCCCAAATAACTCACCATAACTCTTCATCTTAATCTCAGAATCAATATTTATTCAAAATCTCACCTTCAGTTTATGGAGTTCCTAGGACTCTGGACAGAGTTTAAGAAACATTCCCAGGAGGCCCATGATGAACACAGTGGGCTACCCAATGATTAGATACGATGGAACAATGCCTTCCCTGGGTGATTTTACTAACCAGACTTGAAAGGTCACTGTTTTCATAAACATTTCCCTTTAATTCTATATGCATTTTACATAAGTAACACGATTTTAGCCATTATTTTTATACGAACCATAAGGAAGAAAGGAAAATAGTTAACAATAGTTAAGAACAAGAGGAATGAATACCCTAGAACTTGAGAATTCAGTATGTACTTGTAGAGGGAAAGGAGGCTTATGTGTGGAGTGATCTAGAATCCTTTCCAACCATTTGTTTGGGTTCAGTTCAGTTCAGTTCAGTCGCTCAGTCATGTCCCACTCAAAACTCAAGATAAAATGGTTGATAGGAGCTATCTAGTCAAACACTAAGTTAGCAGTATATTGCTTTATGCTCTATTCAAATTTTCTAGTCTCATTATTACTGTGTGATTTTAGCCACGTGAGGTCATCTGACACTCCACCTCGATGGGGAATACAGAGTGGCAGTGGCACACAGAGCATGCGCATACAGGGCTGCAGCTGTGACTGAGGGACTCTTGTAGAAATAAACTGCAAGGGTAAAAACTCGTACTTGTTATTTCAAATGGAAGCCAGGCTTTGGAGTCTTTTCCTGAGTCACTGCCATTTATATTCTGTTTCTGAATAAGGTTTTAGATTTTTTTTTTTAAAGAAAATTTCTGAGGATTCTGACTTAAGTTATGTCATAAAAATGAAAATTTCATGAATGAGTTATTCCCAGAAGAATATAGGCTTTTAAAAAATACGGTTAAACTGTAAAGCAGAAACAGGTAGATGAGCTGGTGGAAATACAGCTCGTGTCTTGTGCTCTGCACCTCAGAGGGACGATCTGAGAACATGGATTCTCTGAAGTCCATAGGAGATCCATTTGCCAGTGAACCACAAGGGCCCAGGAACCACTGCCTAATGGCATAAAGAGGGTTCTGTTTTTTTGACAATTGTTTTTCCTATGAAAATGTTAGTTTCCTAAGTATAAAATAACTGGACTTTGAAATGTACTGGGATAACTTAATTTCCTGGAAAAAAAATTAAGTAAAATTGAAGTGTAATTACGTAAGCTACAACTCATTAAATTATTAATCAACTGTTTTAAAATAAGGAGTGATAATACTGACTTAGTTCAAAAAAAGGAAAATTTATTTAAAAAAATATTGTAAGATTTCCCCCAAGTCTAGCAGTCTTTTTGGTCCAGACAGATTTGTCATATCGTGGACAAACTGTAATCTTGGAGTAAAAAATAATCTAACATACCTCTATAAGGGTTTTTGAGCTGTATACTTTGACATATTCAAAAAAATAGATGAAATAAGCCCTCTCCATCCTCGTCTCATATTCAGACCCCTAGTCAGAAGCGTGCAAGACACCCTAAGAGGAACGGCATCTCTGACCTCGCTGGTGCTCCCGACTCTGTTGCACTTCTGCCAGGTATCATTCCTTTAAAAATTTTTCATTTTATATTTAAACATTTTTTAAAAAATTGGAGCATATAGTTGGTTTACGGAGAAGGCATTGGTGACCCACTCCAGTACTCTCGCCTGGAAACTCCCATGGACCGAGGAGCCTGGTGGGCTGCAGTCCGTGGGGTTGCTAAGAGTCGGACATGACTGAGCGACTTCACTTTTCACTTTCTTGCACTGGAGAAGGAAATGGCAACCCACTCCAGTGTTCCTGCCTGGAGAATCCCAGGGACAGAGGAGCCTGGTGGGCTGCCCGTCTATGGGGTCACACAGAGTTGGACACGACTGATGTGACTTAGCAGCAGCAGCAAAGTTGATTTACAATGTTGTGTTTCAGGTGTATAGCAAAGTGAGTAAATTATACAAATACATACACTCATTCTTTTTTTTTAAGATTCTCTTCCCATACAGGCTATTACACAGAACTGAGCAGAACACCCTGCGCTACACAGTAGGTCCATATTAGTTATTTATTTTATATAGTGTACTGTGTATATGTCAATCCCAATCTCTCAATTTATCCCTCCCCACCCTTACCCCCTGGTAACCATAAGCTTCTTTTCTACATCTGACTCTATTTGTGTTGTGTAGAGAAGTTCATTTGTACCTTTTTTTAGATTGTACATATAAGTCATAACATTTCTTGATTTATAACTCTGAAAGTCTGGCTACATTCATATTGATTCCTGATTCAAAGTGTCAATTTAAAAAAATATTTAAAGTTTAATAACAGTAGATTAATATTTAAATACTTATAAAACACTTCATAATGTTGTTTTCCATGCAGTCTTTTCATAGCGTGGTGACTCAGCATTAAGCTGTTTTATGAGCAGACAGTGGTGTATGTAAGAACATTAAGAGGAAAGTTAAAAGGACACATCCTTATATATAACTGAACTAAATATCAGATCTCTGAAACTTGTTCCTATCTAGGTCACTGGGTATATTTGAAAATTGTGAAATGACATAGGACATTTTTAAAAAAGAAATCTGAGGTAATTTCTGTAAAACGTTGTGAAAACAACAGAAGTTGCTGAATGGGGAGTCTTAAGGAAACCATCAACAGTGCTGTTGATGGTCCCTGGATGCCAGGAGGATACAGGGAAAGACATACTCAGTGCTGGCATTGTAGGTTAGGGTGAGGGACGGGTTATGGTTCCAAACGCCAGCCCAGAACAGGTTATGACATGGGTGGCAAGGAACTGTATACATGCACGTAACTGTAGCTCTGTTTTTGTGTAGTATCTCCAGTAGATTTCATCCGCAAGACAAGACTCAGTTCAGTTCAGTTCAGTTCAGTCGCTCAGTCGTGTCCGACTCTCCGCGACCCCATGAATCACAGCACGCCAGGCCTCCCTGTCCATCACCAATTCCCGGAGTTCACTCAAACTCATGTCCACAGAGTCGGTGATGCTATCCAGCCATCTCATTCTCCGTCGTCCCCTTCTCCTCCCGCCCCCAACCTTTCCCAGCATCAGAGTCTCTTCCAGTGAGTCAACTCGTCGCATGAGGTGGCCAAAGTATTGCAGTTTCAGCTTTAGCAAGACAAGACTAGAGGGCACAAAAATGGTTATGTTGGTCAAACAACTTTTTAAAATAGGAAATTTAAAAAATGTAACACTGATGCTTGACAACCTAGAGGGGTGGGATAGGGAGGAAGGCAGGAGGAAGGTTTAAGAGGGAGGGGACATGTGTATGCCTATGGCTGATTCATGTTGATGTATGGCAGAAATCATCACTGTATTGTAAAGTAATTATCCTCTAGTTAAAAATAATAATAAAGTTTAAAAAAGAAAAAAATACAGGTTTAACTGGAGAATTAGGAAGATGCAATTGGAGGCTCAAGAAGGATTGTGAACAAAAATAAGCAGTAGTGTTTATTAAGAAATAAGATTGTCTTCTGATTCACAAAGAATGACTAGAAAAAGAATAGGATGAAAAGGAAGGAGCCCAGGAAATAAGAGAAAAGAGAGGAGAGTTTCTTGAGATAGCTGGACATGTGTTGGAAAGGAGGAAGACAGGGAAAATGAAGTTAGTGACACCTTGCTTAGCTCAACATGAAAGACTGAAAAATTAAGCAGTGAGTGGAAAGAAGTAGCGAAGAAAAAATTGGGAGGGGAGTGTATGGTACGTTTGATGCTGCTGATTAGAGATAAAGTGACTATTAGTGTAATGGAGATGGGACAGACAATCATGGTGCCATCACCAGACAGACTGGTTAGAGCCTGCAACCTGGAATGAGCAGTGGGGCAGTGCAGAAATGAGATGCTTAGGAGTCCATTTGAAGATGGATGCAACTAGTCATTTCTAGTACATTGTTAGTGGCAACTTTATTACTTGGGCATAATTCTTAGGTCAACTAAAATGTATTTGAACTTCCCTTTGTAAAAGTTTTTCCTTACTGTATTTGTTTGGTCTCCTTAGTTATACTAAGCTTTTGGGGGGCAGAGACTATATCCTGTTTAACTTTGGATTTGTAAAGTCCAGAATAAAGCCTTGGCACATTCATGTTTACTGAATGAAGGACTTCCTGCCTAAGTATATGAACCACTTGAGGGCGAAGATTATGTTTGTATTTAAAGAAGTCTTTTGTATTTTCCCACAGTGCACAAGGCAGTATTCAGTACACAAAAGTACACAATGGGTGGTCAATTAATGCTTCAAGAATAAACAGTACAGCATTAGGCAAGAGACTGTTACTAGCAGTAGACATAGTGTGAAGGAAAAACTTGTTTCTGGGAATAGGAATGGAAAAATAAGCATAAATGGCATAGCAACAAATCTGATAAGAAGGTAGATTAGAAGATGGTATTTCATTTGTCACTATGGCCCTTAACATTTTTTAAAGTGCTTTATAATTACAAAGTACTTCCCCATGCAAAATTTTGTTTACATCTATGTAGTATACAAGGTTATGTTAGTGGAAACTTTAGGAAGATGGTCTTAAGCAAACTGGATGTTCCCGCCTTTGTTAAAATAAATTATCTTTAGATATTAGAATATGCTTCTCAAGTTTAACTTCAGACATTTTACTGTGACCACAAAGCACAATTCAGCCAACATCAATTGTCAGATACCCAAGACAGCCAATATAATCATGGTCATCTGGTTTGTAAAGATGCTTCCGAGAAAGAAGTCTCTAATGGAATTATACAATGAATCTTATTTTGAAAACAAGATTTTTGAAGGCTTACCTAATATAATTTCCCACAGAGGTAAGATAGTGCCCACTGTATATATTTACCTATTTTTAGAAAAGAAAAAATAGCTTCCAAGTGGTTCCTAAACACAGACATCCAAACTGCATGTCAAACTTCTCAGGCCAAGCACCCAAGCGATGCAGATATAATGTCAGGATGCCAATTAAACTTTCTCTCTCTCTCTTTCAGTTTGAAGTCTTAATTTGGAAATATCCATAGCTCAACTTCATTTTACTTTTCTTGGCATCAGGAATTTTACTTTATTATACATGAATATAAATTCAAAGTGGAATTAAAAATGAAGGCATCCTTTAATGAATTTCTCTATTTATTGGTATAAAGCAGACTTCTGAGAGAGTCACTCTAATGGTAGTTAATAATTAGTTCTTATCAGCCATTCTAAATATATATTTGACCCACACAGAACTATTTTAAAATTCACCATGACCTAAAAACTATTTAGGTATTCTTCTTCAAAAAATATAAGGCATCTTAGCAAAGGATTAATTTTAGATACTCAGATGATTGACAGAGGAAAAACATGGACATGTGCTATTAGAAGGGTAACTTTCCTACTTCTGTTAAGATAACTTCCCTCTAATTACTTTCTTACTCTATTTTATGGAACTATAATAATGATTAAGAACATCAGCATTGCCTGATAAGGGTTTGAATGACAAATGAGATGTATAAATGTAATACTTAATGCATATAATAATCACTCTTTCAAATTTACCTCTTTTCATGTTGCTCTAGACTCCTTTACATTTTCAAGATTATCTAAACGATGTCAGTTTGCTTTACAAATGTTCAACATCATAATGTGATTAAACTGATTGTTATTTACTGGGTATTAGTTAATCATGTATATCACATCTTGTAAATGAATCTTAGCATGCTTTGAAACCTTCTTTAAAGACTCATTTACCCTTTCCCACAGATTATGTGCATTAATATTTTAAACTTTTACTTAATTGCATCTCGCCTTCTACTTTCAAGCTCTTATTCAAGAACAAAATTCATAATGTTACTCTCATCATCTTAATAAGAGTTCTGTGTGGAATAAAATACAGATTAAAATCACAGAATATACAATACTCACCTTGGAAATACTGTCCATATCTCCTGAGCCTAAAACAAAATATGAAAAAAAAGCCTTTATTAGGTAAATTTATAAATTTATTCTATTTATAAATTAAATATTCCTTTAATATAAACAAATGCAATAATAAAGTATACTGTATGTATTTTCCAATGCATGTCTCCTGGATTTCTGAATCTCAAAAAATTATCTTTATACTATGTGGTGAATAAGTATCATCTGATGGCAAATTCAAAGAAAAATTCTAACTCTACTTCCCAATCATCTACTTTTTCTGTATAAAAAAATTACTATTGCTACCATAAATTCCTGAAAGTGAAAGAGCAGACACACGTATCCTACTCAATTCAAAATTTTAACATGTGTATACTAATATACATATGTGTATATGTTTAGAGATATGTAACTAGCAAGAGACAGATCTCTTTTCTGAAATGATGCTTCTATAAATCTGATAAAATGTAGAATGGGCACTTGCAACATGACCTGACAATATTCTGAACCACATTTCACTATAATAACCCAAATTGAAGTATTTTTACTATTAAAATTTTGGCAGCAATCAATATGTGTGGCAATCCATCAGAAGTTAAAATGTCTTCAAAATATAATGTTATAGTTTTATTTTAATTCTTAGGAAAACTGGACCATCAATACTAATTTATTTTCTTACCTAAGAAACGGAATCATAACTTAGGTAAGAAAAATAATCAAATCCTTGCCACAATTTTAGCTTTATTTTCAACTATTTACATAATTATCCTGGCATAAAAATATCATATTTTAATAGCACAGCATTCAATAGACAGTCATAAAGTGAGAGCCTATTAACATGATTAAGTTATAAACAAGCATAATAAGCTGTTAAATACTAAATGTATATATAATTATGTAAAATATATAGTAACATTCATGATAGATAACAAGTAAATGTGAAACTATTCTGAAAATTCTATTCCAGTAAGTAATATAACTGAGAATCTTCTATGACCAAATGCTATCTTTTTATGAATGATATTACAATTAAAAGACTGGAAAGTAAATTATTTTGCAATAGATTAGAAGGTAAAATTCTAGAATGGTGCTGTCCAGTGGAATTTTGTGTGATGCAGGAAATGTTTCTTTGTGCTGTCTGTTATGACAGCCATCTGCAAATGTGACTATATGCACTTGATATGCAGCAGTGCAATGGAGGAACTGAATTCTGTTTCATTTGAAATCAGTCACACAGGACTAGTAAATACCATAATGGGACTGTACAAATTGATATTGTGAAATCTAGAAAAATAAGCATATATCCTTAAAAGTAAAAAAGTCTATCAATAAAGTGTAATTTCTTGATTACTGAAGGTACACAGCTTTTCAGAATATAAGAGGATGGTATTTCCTGACCTAGGGTAAAAGTTAAAGGTGTTCAGTCATGTCTGACTCTTCAACCCCATGGACTGTAGTCCATGGGATTCTCCAGGGCAGAATACTAGAGTAGGTAGCTTTTCCCTTCTCCAGGGGATCTTCCCAACCCAGGGATCAAACCCAGGTCTCCCACACTGCAGGCAGATTCTTTACCAGCTGAGCCATAAGCGGACCTAGGGTGGGGTTGTGAAATCGGTGTAAACCTGAGTTACTCATGGGCATGGTTTCTCCAACTTAAGTAAAAGATGGTTCTTTTTCAAAAGAAAAAGATTTGCACAAACCTCCAACCCCACTGTCAACTTTTAAAATAGCTTATGATATATGACGATGATAAACATATAGATATAAAACAAACATTTTTTTCTTTATTTTTGCATTTGGCCTGCCTACACATACAGTGTGCTGTGTGACCACGTCAATTTTTTACCACTTGTTTCTACTGTTGTGAACTTTTTGCTCACCTTGTAGGTAGCTGGCTTCATTTGTTTTCTTACCAAATGAAACATAAATGAGGAATGTTTTCAACCATTATTTGCACTACTTGAAATCAGCTTTATTATGAACACAGACAGTATGGTCAGTGTTTTTTCTTAAGAGAATCAATTTATCCACAATATGATAACTGGTTTTACTTTTTAAAAAGAGACAAACATTAAAAAGGAGAAACAAAATCAAGAAATTCTTGCCGAGAACTGAAGTTCCTTGGAGACTATGTCTATAGACCTTGGGAGATACCAAAGGCCCATTGGGAGGACTTCACTCCTCCAGGTGCCCAAAGCTGCAGCATCTCCTTTTATCATAAGCACTCAGATTTTGATAGGTTAAAGGAAATACCTGCGAATATGAGCCTGGATAGAACAAGTCTCACATATCTGAGTTCTCAAATGTTCTCCAGCCATCATAGCAAATATCCCATGGATTAAACTATCAGTTGTAGGTAAAAGCTGAAGCATTTCAAAATGAGCTCCTATTCACAGAACTTTGTAAATCATGATATTATGTCAAATTAAGGTTTTGTTTTGAATTCATTTCTGAACATCAGATTTAACATCCTTACCTAAAGAGCCATTCATGTGATGTGACTCCATTCCTCCTAATCCACCCATGGGACCATCTGACCCAGGGCCCATTGGAAACTATTTAAAAAATGGAAAAAATGACTGTGATCATATTGAAAACAGCTGTTTATCTCAATGTCACAATATCTATCTTCAAAGCTGTTAAGATACTCCTACAACTTATTTTCATTTATAAGTTACAGAGATTATTTTCTTAGATTTTCCCCCAGCTTTCTAGAATCTCTATCTGCACTGCTATTTCCCTTATTTCATCTTCTCTATGTTCTGGATCTTCAAGCTAATCCTTATCCATATCCAAATTTTCCTTAAGATATCCTTAACCAGAAAGCACATATATTCCAGTGCAAATGAGAAGGGAAGTATTCTCTTTTATGCTGCTGACAAATTTTGCTATTATAAACCAGAGGTAATTCTTAAGCTGTTAAAAGTATTGGCTTATTAATAAGAACAACTGAACATTATATATTTTTCGTAGGAGACAATCTCTCATTGTTCAAATGGGCATAATAAATAATGTCATCTTGCAGGTTAAGTACATTTAGTGCCTTGGGGATAGCTGAATACACCTAAGTTGTCTTGGCAATCTCAACCCCGTCAGTTCAATGACAATTAGGCATTCAACAGAAGTTATATTTCACATTTGTTTAAAGTAGTGCTACTTTATTTTCAAGTGAAACCTTACATTAGGAGCCTAGTACAACACATGTGTGAACAGATGTCCTGTGGTAGAGTGGGTGGTGGAAAAGTCCATGACCTGCCGCTCAGTCTTTGCCTCAACTCCCTGGATACTTCGGAGGAAGCTCAGACTCCTCTTTGAAGACAGGCTATCTATAATCACCTCATATTTACAGCTAAGATACTGAAAACACTTGTTCTTAACATTTCTCATGCCTAAATAATTTCTTCCTTGTTGTACGGTGCAGAGTATTGGATGTATGTATGTGTGTGGTGTATGTATGTGTGCTTGTAGATGGGGTGGTGATGGTTACTCATCAAGGAGGCTTCAGGGGAAAAAACTGTCTCAGCAGACATACTGTATATCACCGACTCTGTGTGGAAATAACATGGCTTTCCATCACTGTGCTCACCCATAACACATGCTTATACATCTTCCCAGGGTGATGCCAATTCTGTTGCCTAAAAGCAAAAGTATGGATTGTTTTTTATTTTCCAGTAACAACTTGGAATATGTATGCCTCTAATGAGAGGTCAGAGAAATTAACTTTGAACTTACTGTTGTTTTTCAGCTTTTTTTTCCCTCAAAGCATAGTTTAGATCTGGGCTGAGAAACTGGTACCAGTGAGGCTAACAGCCTGTGCTCCTCCTTGGTTTGGTCCCTTTATCTGGCAATCACTGTGCTTTAAGCCCCACTGACTGTAGGTATGATACTTCAAGCACAGAACACTGCAGTCCGAGCCCTCAACAGTCATTGGCTTTTACTACCCATGGCTCAAATAAATTATATTTGAAAGAATGACATGCTCATCATCTACTTCTTTTGAATCTCTTATCTTTGTAACAAGTGAGAGAACCAGAAAGGAACACACTTGGGTGATATCAGTTCCGCTGCCTGCAGAAATGTCTTCAGTACCATATGCTCTTGGTTTCCTCCCTTATTCCTTCCCTTTCAAATATCAAGTTTTAAGATATGAAATTACAGTATGAAGTGCTCTTCTATATTTGTGCTGCATTTCTGAAATGAACATTGTTCATGATGGTATTCAATGTTTTTAAAATCTCTGTGAAAATACCTATTAGACCTTACTGATAGGAAATTGTTTTTTTTCCTGAAAAGGAATTTATTTGATTATATAAAGGGAATACTGGTAATTGAAGACAGTGCTGCTTAATAGAAATAAAATACGTAAAGTTCAAGTGTGAACTACGTAAGTAAATTTGGATTTAGTAGCAGCCATCTTTAAAAGCTAAAAAAAAACAGGTAAAGTTAACTTTAATAATTTTATTTAGTTATGTCATCAAAATTATCATTTCAAAATAGTCGATACAAAATTTTAACACGATATTTTTTCGTATAAGTCCTCAAAATCCAGGGTGTGTTTCATACTTGCAGAACATCTCGGTTTGGACTAGCCACATTTCAAGTACCATACTCCACCGGACAACTTTGTTTCCCTTTGTTGTCCTTACCGATAGGAAGCTCAATTATAATATTTCACCCGTTTTTGGTATACTTTGGGGAATTCTTTATACATGTTTTTTCTTTAATTTGAGCTACCTTTTATTCATATATCTATATTAACTGTATTGTTATAAATATATTTTGTTAACATGTAGGTTTCATAGACCATTTTTCTGTAAGCGTTTGGAGAAAAATCACAACCATATGCCTTATTAAAAATGCCCAAATTCTTTCTGTAGAACTGCTTCAGTTCTATATTTAAACTCCAGATTTCAAAAATTAAAAAAAAAAACAAGTATATTCAATTTCCTAATTTAGTTTTGAGTTTATCAGGAAAAAAAACACAACCACCAGAATAAATTAATGATGTGCAAAATGAGATGATCATAAATGATTACACATTACCTGTCACCTTCAAATAGTCAATATAAATTATTAGATATTCGAGATAAAATAAGGCCACAGACCAACATTTTATAATTAAGTTCCATTTTACATTTACATTATACTAATATTAAATCTCTTGTTATGTATGTTATATATAAAGTTTTTTTCCAACCCAGAACATAGAATCTGATATTTTGATATACAGTAAGGTCCTGGATAATAAACAAAGCCAGTATCAAGGAAAAGAAATGTATTTAGAGACTTGAGTCTTCAAATACATTCCAAAAATTTTTTAAAAAGGCATAGTTACATTAGGCCTGTTAGGTCCTGGAGGTACTGCATTCATTAAAGTATACATGTTGTCTCCAGAGTTGGTTGAATCTGAAACAAAATATTATTGAATTAATATATTTTATTATAATTTATGCCCAAGTCATCACAAAATAATAATCAAAGATGACCTGGACACCTATGTATATTAATAGCTGTACCACTTGAAATAGTCATTACTGATGTTCAGAAACAAGTATCTGTAAGTCATTTTCTGACCCAGAAATTATCATTCTGAGGTCATAAATTAGGAATATTTACTTAATATATAAGGAATAATCACTTGAATAGTTCAGGTCAAAAGGAATATCACTTTAAAAGTCTAAAAAACTATAGTAAACTTTTCCTTCTTTAAAAACATGGAAAACTTTTGACTTCTCTAAGCAATTTATATGAATACCTATAACAAAAATCTCTTAAAATTCATATTTAGTAAATTTTTAGTTATTATTTATTAAGGTTTCTTAATAGACCAATTTAAAAAATTTATTTAGCTAGTAATAAAAGCTGGTGGAATATCCTGGCTTACTTCCCAAATAAAGAGATTAGAACAAGAGGATACAACTGGAATGAAAATTCTCTTGCTTGAAGTAAAAGCCAGCTTTCACTAGTACAACTTCCAATACAATTTTTTTCAGTCATTTTATTTTTGATTCATTATAATAAAAATAACTGTAGTGTATATCTATATAAATACATGTAACATTTTACATTTCATGTCTGTTACTAGTCCTAATTAAGTCTGAGTATAGGTGTTTCTAATGTATAGCCTAGAATGAAAGGCTTAATATTTTATATTTAAAAACTATTAGTTATAAAATGTTTTTCTATTTTCCCACAATTATATAGTTCTCTTAAATAAAATATTGTAGTCCTCTACTTTGAAAAAGTTGTTTTACACTGATTTAAGGCAGAAGATAAAAATCATTTGCTTTCTTATGGCAATAATCGTAGAGTGAGAAATGGGCAATTACTTTTCCTCTTATTTTGTGATTATTACACATTAATTTATTGTTTTAGAGTAAGAAGACATTTATTCTTTGTTTATAAACAGTGATCCATAATCCTAAGTATTATTTTTTTACATCTAGATTAACAAATCCTATTTTTAAGAAAGTTGAAATGCCCACCTCTGGTTGACCTCTGTTTATACTAAATAAGATCCTAATCTACTTTTGTGGCCTTAAGTATTTTCACATTTTTGTGTATACTATATGCAGTATTCTTGCCTGGAAAATCCCATAGACGGAGAAGCCTGGTAGGCTACAGTCCACGGGGTTGCAAAGAGTCGGACACAACTGAGCAACTTCACTTTGATACGCTTGTCAACTCAGGCTACTTTTCTTTCCTGCATGTGTGCATCCTTTTCCATCACCTTATTTTTGTTCTTTTTCCTCCAAGTGGCTTCGCTACCCAGTCTCCACTTACTGAGATGACACTCTCACTCTTCAAGGCCTATTGCCGATGATACCTCTTCCAAGAAGTTTTACTTCCCCTGATACTTAAAAGTGTGTGAGTGCTCCTCCACCACTGACTTATGCTTTGCATTATAGTTAATATTTTGTCTTCTTCTTCCCTCCGGCTCCAAACTAGGTTATAAGTTCTCTGAGAGGAGGAAAGGGGTCATGTCTTGCTCATATTGTATACTATAGACAATAAATATCTGCTAATTTAGATTCAACTCATGGCATAAACTCTATCCCATAAAAACTTATCTTTTAGAAAAGCTGGGTTTGTTTTTTAAACATAGGAAAACTTCAAATGGCTTTTCACCTTTATTAATCTTACTAATTTTAGTAATTAATTTGAAAGGAAAATGGGCTGTATATTTTAAAATATTCAGAAAGAAAATTCATTGCTTTTAAGACCAATCAAAAGAATTTCATCTGAAAATGAAAAAAAACTTTGAGGGAATAAGTTTGGTATTTTTTTTAAAATGTCTGATTTCTTTTCATATACAAAAAAACTACAGATATTCTGGCACCTATTTTTTGGAAGCTGGTGCGTACTGGCTTCATATTAGAGGATTGAATGATAAAGAATGAGTACATAAAAGAGCATGCAGAAAAGCCAGCAATACTGGTGGCAATTTTTGGCTTCAAAGGAAGAATTGATCAGATTACTTATCATCTGCAAAGTCTAGTGTCGCTCCAAAAATTTTCTTTGAGTACTGCAAGTAAAACATTTGTTAATCATATGCTACCGTCATAAATTAAACCTTAACTCCACCAAAAGGAAAGAAAACGTGGGCAAGATGTTCAATTCATATAATTCTATCTTCAATGAATTCTGTTTCACTTCACTGAAGATGTTCTGAGGGCAGAGATCTATGAAATATTTACGATTCATTCCAAAGAGTTAGTGACGCAAAGTAAAATTCTGAACCAATCAAACTTCTGTTTTTTCTAAATTGCGGTTTCAAAACTTAAAAATACTTATTGGTGTGATTAATGATACTTAATTTCAAACTTCTATATATCTTAGATTTCAACAAATTCATAAGATATGAATTTGAGTGCAACATAATAAAAATTATTTTCTAATTATAAAAATTTCCCACATATTTCATTACCCAGAAGTTAAAACTGATAGTGTATTTCTTATCTACTTTTTAGATTTCAGTGTAATATATTTAAAAATAATATTGTGATCACGTTGTGTTAAATAATGAACATTTATTTCTCTGTGTCATTAAAAGTTCTTTGACAGTAATTTTAACGGCTAAAGTTTTAGTCCATAAAACATAAAAATTTAAAAATATCTCTAAAATTAGATTAGGCATGAAAGTTGTTTCTAGTCCACTGCTGGCTGTATCAGATGAGCATCACTGTACATGATTCTTGGGTTATACCTCAAATCATTTCTAGTAGTAGGATTATGGAGTCAAATGATGTGAACTTTTTCATGGCTCTTGCTACATGCTGCCAGGCACTTCTAAGAGGGTTGTACTATTAATATCACTAGAGGCGTCAAGACACAATACATTCACTAGTTTGTATTTAAGTCTCAAAGGAGAGAGGCATTTAAAATAATCATATTACATGATTCCAGGAATACTGAAGTATTTTAGTTTAAAAGATTAAAAAACTTGCCCCGTTACATAGTGGATTAGCTAACTGATAAATACCTATAGACGTGTAGGGTAAATGATATTGACAGCACACCCACAGCTATTTTAGATGCTAGATACACTGTGAGTCTGATTTGCTGTTTTACACCTAATGGGTCCATGTATTTCATGTGTTACTTGTGCAGAAATTTCCTCAAGCTGTGAGATCTGGATCTTTTCCACAAGTTCAAGCAAATTTCTAGTCAGATAAAATTATTGGGCAATTCATACAGATCAACACAGTTTTCATTCTGGTTAAATCTGCTACCTACACAACAGCAGTGTTCTAAATGCTTAAAGTAACTGGAAAATAGTTACTTGAAGAGCACTATTTCCTCCTACTTTCTACCTCTAAACTTGTGAAACCACCAATGAGATACGGAAACTACCAACTCTCTCATAACGGTTTCTGTACTCTATTATTTTACTCTGAGAAATACCCATGTGGTCATTCAATTACAGTACCTGCTGGACTAGGCATGATGGGTGTTCCTGGTGGCCCTCCACCTCCGGGAGGACCCTAAATAAGTACACAAAATGTCAGTAAAAATAAGGCATTGCATTTAACAATATAAGGAAAAACAAGTTAGACTTTACAACAATCCAATTTGAAAACAGCAGAGGCAATATATTTTCTCCATAATTTACTTTCTTTGAATGCACAATCGTTTCACTGTTATGCAAAATATAATTTAGGTTAAATATACTGAGATTGTTTTGACAAGTTTCTCAAAACAATTCATGACTTAATCACATCAGGTATAATGAGGTTAAGGAGAAACGATTTAAGAGGGCCTTTACAAATCCAAAAGATAGAAATAATTCATGCGTATTTGTATTTATGATTTAGTTTACTGTAATTTTCTTGTATTTCGTATCATTGGTTTTTATAGGCAATTGAAAAACAAAAGATATTCATATGTTTTAAAAATATATTGATGCTATTTCTTCTGCCAGTCTCAACTACAACATCTCTGATGCACTGTACTTTCAGCCATCCCATCAATTAGAAATAAGAGGTAATGCTGACTAATGTGAAGGCTCCTAAGGCCGTAGGTACACAATCAATTTGAGAGGGATGTTAGGTGACTCGAAAGTTAATTCAGTTATTTCACACAACCAAAATGGATAATTCAGGCAATGAGTTTTAGAATTTTCAGAGGGACATAGTCAAATTAACTTTTAAACAGCTAGATTTTTGTTTCATTCTGAGTGCACAGACATAGTCCACTAATTATTCCAAATATTACATGTATTGCTATTTACTAAACAGCTTAAATTTACTTTTAAATATGTCAAATTTAGAATTTCATAAAACTATATATGAAGCTTATTTTTAATTGACTTTAAGAAAAAATAGGTTGTACCCAAACTTTTTAACTTTCATTTTGGTTTCATGGAGAACATGAAAAACGTTACTTTCTTAGTTTGTATAGCTTAAGGGAATTCTGAGCACTAAGTTCACAGGTCCAAAACCGTGTGTGTTTTTCACTGTGCTCATAGAACACTGTTTCCATGGAAAGTAAAACTGATCAATTGATATTGATCTTCCAAAGTGCTCTTTTTTCCTACTCTGGTTAACCACCGCCTATGAATATTTCCTTGGGAAAGATTTTCCATTTTACCATTTATTCCTGCTTCTCTGCTAAACAGTATAACAAATTATCTTCTGTGATGGCCTTTAGACGCAGCATGGATTCTAATGTGATGATGGTTAAAAGGTCATTTATAAGTTCAAGAGATCACGTAAAACCCGCTGATTTGACAAATATAAATCACTGGAAATTTTTAACATGTACAAAATGATAAGTTCTCTAGATTTCTAACAGTGAAAATTAACACCTCTCTCCAAAATTATTAGTCATTATTCTGCTATTGGATTCTCTTTGTGATTGGGAGAAAGTTTAATGTCTTCTTAGACTCTGTGTATGACAATGGGATGGTACGGGGGTGTAGATTATGAAGAACTGCAAATTCAAGCATATCATTGTGTAACTGGGGATGCTTCTTCATGACTGGACAGGGTATTGTACTGGCTTACAGAAACGTATGCTGAAGTAAAACACAGTACTCAGGGCAATTTTGGCCAGATTGATAACTGTTTCACTAATGAACATCAGCATATGTACTGAGGTTGGCAGACGAAACAACTCAATACAAATCAGATGTTCACTTCTTGGCCAATACACAGGGGCTCTTCTTAACATCTGGACAACTATTTCATTGCCCAAATAAAATGTAACATCAATTCTTATGAGCAAACAAACCCAAATGTACTTACTACATAATTCCCAGGAGATGCTGAGGAGTATGGTATCTGGAACATGAACAGGACAAAAAACAGACATATTCTGATTCATGTGGCAGTAAGGAGACTGACCTAAAATGAACCTATTTTCTAACTTTTATCAAGTTTTAAAATTTATCACAAAGGATAATAAAGGATAAAGGCATTTATATATGTCTAAGTGCTAGAAAACTGAATAAAATGCGGAACTATCTTGAATTTATTAAAAAAGGGAAAAGATATTAGTCAAGAATTTAGATAGAATTACAGTTTCAAGTTATATTGCTTTCAGGGCAGTTATACTCACTGCTTGATACTAGTGACACTTATTCTATTACTAGAAAGATATATATTTGTGCAGCTAAAAATCAGAAACCAGAGTTTTTCAAATTAGTAGACTTTACAGATGCAATTTCTAATTTATGTGCATCTGGGATACATTATTTTTTTAGAGACAGATTTCAGGCTACTATATTCATGCAGTGTGGGTCAATACTTGATATATAAACCTCACCGTTTCCCCTTTTCCTTTCTAACTAGCTTCTAGAAAACAATATAACGAATGCAAAATATTTTGCTAATTTAAGTCTCCGAGGACTACTAATTTGTGGGGATCAAATATGGGTAACATATGCCCTCGTTCCCTTCAAATCAAGTTCTTAACCAAGCTCTTTTCTAGAGATTAGAAGGTATTACTATAACATTGCTATGAAAATTTAAGAAATGAAAACTGGAAAACATATATTTAAAAATAACTCCTTAAGTGTGGATATTAATAGAGAAGTTGATCCAAATATTCTTTTTTTCACACATGCTCACTAGCTTACATCTTTCATCTGCACATCCAGAAGAGATATTTTTGCCTTATTCTGAAAAAAGCCAGTAAATTACTATCTTCTTGGAGTAAGACAGCCAGGGCCAAATTAGGACCTTAAGAATGGTGAAAAGATAATAGTACCTGTACCTAAATGCTCCCTCTACACCAATACCTTCCTTCTAATTAAACATAAAAATAATATGAAATCATAAAGCAGACAGACAACAAAGCTATACTTTTTCTAATGATTTTAATATTCAGTTATTTGAAAACTCTCTTCTCGTTGTTTGGTGTCCTTGCTCGGCTTTAAGCCCAGACCACAGGCGTCTGAGCCTCTGCTTGGACCACTTAATATGTAACTCAGCACTGCACACGGCCGTTACTGGAGTGCTCAGTATCGTGAGTGGTGATGATTATGTCTGTGAGTATCAGGATAGCCATGGCACTGTACATTTATTCAACTGGGGGAATGAATACAGCTTTGCTCTCTTGGATCTTATGCAGTTCATGATCAATCATCCATCCTCTGCTAATTATTTTAAATAAATATACCTGCTGTCTCCAAATCACCAACTCATCCGCTGGCTCCAGCTTTCATCTCCTTATAACTTAAACACCAGGCTCATGTTCTTCTGTCTCTGTTGCCTACTGTCATCCTTAAGCAACTTCAAGATATGATCTAACAACTCCAATATTCTTGCCTTGAGAATCCCATGTCTCCATGGGAGACTGTACAGCCCATGGAGTCACAAAAGAGTCAGACACGACTTAGTGACTAAAAAAACCACTCTTTAGATGTTAGGAATATACACTCACCGCCTTTACTTTACAGAAATACCCTCCCCGCGCCCCTCTTCCAAGCCCAGTTTTTTCCCATATATGAGCATGACTACATCCTAAAAGTTTTTGCACAGAGACCTAAGATCTAAACAACTTTCCTGACATCTTTCTTGTTCTTCATGACACTCACAAACAACATTCTATATTCCAACCAGAATCTTATCCCATCACAATTCCAGCATTTTCTTTCTCTCTCTAATATCTTAAATTCATTATCCTGAAGTCTACTATGTTAATTCCAAACTCTTTGGTCATCCTCTAGCCAACTTTTCCGTTTTATAGTAGAGAGTGCCTGGCAAGAAACACAAAACAGGGCTGACAAAGTCCAATGCATGATCATGTTCTCCAGCTTCAACCTAGTTTTCACTAACATCTGGAAGCATTTTGGCTCAGCTGTTATGGAAGCCCGAAAGTATTCTAGAGGTGTGCCAGTAAACTTGAGGGAAAAACTCCCAATCTGTAGTATATGCCAATTTATGCTGTGTAAATATTTCTATAAGGCAGATTTCAAGCTACCAATGATTTTAACAATCAGCTGACAAAGTTCCTGAATTTTTAACAACTGACTTTTGTGAACTGGCCCTTATTGGTGGTTAGACTATCCTGAGTCAGTACTTTGTCCTTGTCACACATTAAAGCCATCAAATTCTTGCTATGCCTTTATCTTCAACTAAACACTTCATCATTTATAGATTTAAAATTTCATCCATTCATCTCAGGCAGGGGGAAAAGAAGTCTTTATTTCCAAA
The DNA here is from genome assembly GCF_049115385.1 of Moschus berezovskii. Classification (NCBI taxonomy): domain Eukaryota; kingdom Metazoa; phylum Chordata; class Mammalia; order Artiodactyla; family Moschidae; genus Moschus; species Moschus berezovskii. Next base: position 29,513,803 of record NC_142467.1, on the reverse strand, counting down.
GTTAGCCCCTCTTGAACATCCCATTCTCCTAAGTACTAACTTCTCCCTCTTCATGGTTTCTTCAAACAGCATTAAATATAATAAACATTTAAAAATACTTTAAAAAGTTTGTTACCCCCTCCAGTTCAGTTTCTTTCCATTTCTGCCCTGTCAAACTCTTGTACTCACTGTTTTCTACCTCGTAGTCCTTGCCCTCATTTGAGGAAAAGGAGCATTTGGGCTCTTATCCCTGGCACTTATGGAATCGGAACTCTTGTAAATAACAGCAGTGTCTGTCAGCCTAGTTTGAGAAACCAAATACAACAATGATAAAAGCAGGACTATGTGGGTACAGAAGATGTATTTGAGCTGGGAAGCTGGGAATAAGAGAGAGAGTGGGGGTTCATTACAAGCACAAAGAGAAGGATCAGCATTTAATAAAGAAATGTGAAAGTACTATACAGTTTATTAGGGAAACGGTATGTAATTTTACAGTTGTTGCAGTGTGGGACTTATAGGCGATTGTGGTAAATGATGAGGCTACACGGTCAGACTAAATTTATGCTGTTGGAAACAGCAGGTTTTGAGAGACATGTTCAAATTTACGTATTTCAGTAAGATAACTCTACAGGCATCATGGAGCATGAATACAAGTTAGAAGAATATTGCAAAAAGTCTAGGCAAGAGATGATAAAAAGCGTTCTAGGCAAAGCTGATTAAGATAAGTAGGGATAAGAGAATTTGACAGACTTTTCGCAAATGTACTCTGCAGGGCTTGGGGACAAACTGGGTGAGAAGGAAATTCCAAGATTTCCAACATGCTGACTGGATGGACGATGCTGCTACTAATTCATATATAGGTAGTTTATAGGAAGCAGGGGACAGGTTTGGGGAATGTCTGATGTTGTATTCGAAAGCTCTAGTAGACACTGAGTTAGAACTGATCAACAGATATTTAGAAATAGTGGTTAAGAACTCCTTCGAGATCAGGACTAGAGACAAAGTTTCAATTAAATAAATCCCCATTGTGTGCCATGCACAATACTTAACACAGGATTTGACTACATTTAGTGTTAGTAGGGCTTCCCTGGTGGTTCAGAGGTTAAGGCGTCTGCCTCCGATGCGGGAGACGCGGGTTCGATCCCTGGGTCGGGAAGATCCTCTGGAGAAGGAAACGGTAACCCACTCCAGTATTCTTGCCTGGAGAATCCCATGGACGGAGAAGCCTGGTAGGCTACAGTCCACGGGGTCGCAAAGAGTTGGACACGACTGAGCGACGGAACGGAATGGAACGGAGTGTTAGTTGAAAACGTTAAACTGAAAAAAAAAAAAAGCTCAAGATTGGAATTAAAGAACATTACTAATTAAAAAAGGGTAGATAATGGTATACTAACGCATATACATGGAATCTAGAAAGATGGTACCAAAGAATTCATTTGCAGGGCAGCAATGGAGAAAGAGACATAGAGACCAGACTTACGGACGTGGGGAGAGGGGAGGAAAGGGCAGGACGTATGGAGAGAGTAACACGGAAAGTTATAAAACCGTGTGTAAAATAGAGAGCCAACGGGAGCTTGCTGTATGCCTCAGGAAACCCAAAGAGGGGCTCTGTATCAACCTAGAGGGGAGGGAGATGGGAGGGAGGTTCAAGAGGGAGGGGATCTATGTATACCTATGGCTGTTTCATGTTGAGGTTTGACAAAAAACAAACAAAATTCTGTAAAGTAGCCTTCAATTAAAAAATAAATTAACTTAAAAAAAAAAAAGGGTGGATAATGTGACTGGAGGAAAACTTGGAGAAAATATTCTACAAAATGTCAAAGTTGTGTCCGACTCTTTGCGACCCCATGGACTGCCTACCAGGTTTCTACATTCATGGGATTCTCCAGGCAAGCATACTGGAGTGGGTTACCATTTCCTGCTCCAGGGGATCTTCCCAACCCAACTTCTCTGTGACACACCCAAGAATAAGTAATATAAAGGAATATGCTAGTACAAATATGGAAGAAAACATTACTTAAATGAAGAAAAGAAATTAACAGACATTTAAAACAAAACCAAGGTGTCGAATATTTCAAAGGTCAGATATGATGACAGAAAATAAGTCCTTAGTTTTGGTAAGCGGAAGGTCACTAGTAACCTTCAGGTACTTTTCACAGGAACTGAAACGGTTGAGAAGTTTAATCTAATCAATCTCTGTCCATCACCTGCTATATTTCTGGCACTGCACAGGAATGAAAAGGAAGAGTATCGAGGAATTCACTGCCCAGTAGAATGGTGGTGACACAGTCAGTGCAGCAGACGCAGGACTGTGGTGTGACACTGAGGAAGGGTTGAGAGAAGTCTGCTCTCAGTTATCCCTTCCAACTCTAGAAGAGAGAAAGACTGGGGGCTTTAAGATTGTCCCGGGATTTGTTAATTGGCACACTATTAGGGAAAGTTCCAGCCAATGGAAATGGATAGATGAAGACTCCTTTAAAAAATGAAAGAGCAAGATATGTAGAAACATTAAGAGGTGGTATAAAGAGACCAAACCAAATGGCTAGCATTGAGAAGAACATTACTAAGACAAGAGGAAAGAAATATGATTAAAGGTCTGATAATACTGAAGTACAGAATTTGAAGAAATGTGAGTCTAATGTTTATTTATTTATGTATTTTCCACTGTAAGATAAGAGACAAGTTTAGCTGACAGAAAAGGGGCCAAGAACAAGGAATGTAGGAAGGGCATGTGACTAAGGAAAAATAAAAAACTGCTGGTCACACATCAGTGGGGACTCAGCAGAGGTTGAATGTTATAGATGTATTATAACATAATGCATTAAACCCAATTACAGAAACACACATTAGGCACTGTAGAAGAATCAAAGGTGGTGCTTTACAAATTCCTGAAATTTAACATTCCAAAAACAAAGCTCACAGCCTACCCTCTAAGCCTGCATTTCCCCCATGTCCTTATTTCACTCTGTGTGACTCCCATCCTCCTTGATGTTGTTGCTGGGTTGATCCATCCTGTCCAACTCTTTGTGAACCCATGGACTGCAGCATGCCAGGTTCCTCTGTCCTCCATTATCTTCCAGAGTTTGCTCAAATTCACGTCTATTGAGTTGGTGATGCTCTCTAACCATCTCATCCTCTGCTACCCCCTTCTCCTTTTGCCTTCAATCTTTCCCAGGACCAGGGGCTTTTCCATCAGGTGACAAGAATATTAGAGCTTCAGCTTAAGCATCAGTCCTTCCAATGAATACTCAGGGTTGATTTCCTTTAGGATTGACTGGGTTGATCTCCTTGCAGTCCAAAGGACTCTCAAAAGTCTTCCCCAACACCACAATTCAAAAGCATTAATTCTTTGGTGCTCACCCTTTTTTATGGTCCAACTCTCACATCCATACATGACTACTGGAAAAACTTTTATAGCTTTGATTATATGGGCCCTTGTTAACAAAGTGATGTCTCTGCTTTTACACATGCTGTCTAGGTTTGTCATAGCTTTTCTTCCAAGGAGCAAGAGCCTTTTAATTTCATGGCTGCAGTCACTGTCTGCAGTGATTTTGGAGCCCAAGAAAATAAAATCTGTCACTGTTTCCACTTTCCCACCTTCTATTTGCCATTAAATGATGGGACTGGATGCCATGATCTTAGTTTTTTGAAAGTTGAGTTTTAAGCCAGCTTTTTCACTCTCTTCTTTCAATCTCATCAAGAGACTCTTTAGTTCCTCTTTGCTTTCTGCAATTATAGTGGTATTATCTGCATATCTGAGGTTGTTGGTATTTCTCCTGGCAATCTTGATTCCAGCTTTTGAGTCATTCAGCTTGGCATTTGGCAGGATGCTGGAGAAGACTCTTGAGAGTCCCTTGGACTGCAAGGAGATCCAACCAGTCCATTCTAAAGGAGATCAATCCTGGGTGTTCATTGGAAGGACTGATGCTAAAGCTGAAACTCCAATACTTTGGCCACCTCATGCGAAGAGTTGACTCACTGGAAAAGACTCTGATGCTGAGAGGGATTGGGGGCGGGAGGAGAAGGGGAAGACAGAGGATGAGATGGCTGGATGGCATCACCGACTCGATGGACATGAGTCTGAGTGAACTCTGGGAGTTGGTGATGGACAGGGAGGCCTGGTGTGCTGTGATTCATGGGGTCGCAAAGAGTTGGACACGACTGAGCGACTGAACTGAACTGAACCCTGCATATAAGTTAAATAAGCAGGGTGACAATATACAGCTTGGTTGTACTCTTTTCCCAATTTTTAATCAGTCCATAGTTCCATGTACAGTTCTAACTGTTGCTTCTTGATCTGCATACAAGGTTTCTCAGGACACAGGTATAAGGTGGTCTGGTATTCCCATCTCTTTAAGAATTTTCCACAGTTTGTTGTGATCCACACAATCAAAGACTTCAGAATAGTCAATGAAGCAGAGCTAATGTTTTTCTGGGATTCCCTTGCTCTCTCCATGATCCAATAAATGTTGGTAACTTGATTTCTAGTTCCTCTGCTTTTTCTAATCCCAGCTTGCACATATGGAAGTTCTCTATTTATGTTCTGTTGAAGCCTAGCTTGAAGGATTTTGAGCATAACATTAATAGCATGTGAAATGACTGCAATTGTATGGTAGCTTGAATATTCTTTGGCATTGCCCTTCTTCGGGAATGGGATGAAAACTGACCTTTTCCAGTCCTGTGGCCGCTGCTGAGTTTTCTAAATTTGCTGACATAATGAGTGCAGCACTTTAACAGCATCATCTTTTAGGATTTGAAATAGTTCAGCTGCAATTCTGTCATCTCCATTAACTTTATTTGCAGTCATGCTTCCTAAAGCCCACTTCACACTTCAGGATATCTGGGTCTAGGTGAGTGACCACATCATCATAATTATCTGGGTCATTAAGACCTTTTTTGTATAGTTCTGTGCATTCATGCCACCTCTTCTTAATTTTCTTTTGCTTCTGTTAGGTCCCTACTGTTTCTGTCCTTTATCGTGCCCATCCTTGTTTGAAATGTTCTCTTGGCATCTCCAGTTTTTTCCAATCTCTTTCCAAGAGAGCTCTAATCTTTCCCATTCTATTGTTTCCCTCTATTTCTTTGCACTGTTCATTGAAGAAGGTCGTCTTATCTGTCTTTGCTATTCTTTGGAATCTGCATTCAATTGGGTATATCTTTCCCTGAAAACTAGTCTCAAAGACCTGAAATCACCTTCAAGTTCATTTCTTGATCCTCAAATCCAACGATCCCCAGTTGTTTTTGATGGCACGTGTGACATGTTTATCATCCTTGCTCCACTGCTCTACCCCAGACTCTGACAATAGTTTGTAAGGCCTGTTACGCTACTCTTCTAATATTGTTTCTCTATGTATCCATTTTATATATTATCATCCTAAAACAAAACTCTGTTCCACACAAATGATAATTCCAGCTTTTTCAGCATTCAAAGCCCTGAACACATCATGGTCCATCTTTCTTTATCCAGCTTTGCTGTCTTCTGTGCCTTCCAAAGCTATGTTCCAGCCACTAAGAATCTAATATTTTTTCCTCACACATTTCCTGCAATCCCTCTTCTCTTTACTTTTGTCCAGGCTTTTCTCCACCTCCAGGGACCAGAATTTCCCCAACATAATTAATCTTTTCCCTCCACCCCTCTCCCATATACTATACAAAATATCCATTAAGATAAAAATGCAGATGTAGAAGATAAGTAAGACTATAGAGCTAGATGATCAGAACCGTAGAACTGCACAAATCTCTTATTTGAAAGATAATAAAAATTAAGGCCATATGTTTGTCTGGTTAAGCTAGACAGAAAATTCAGGAGATGTAACAACAATATAAAAATCCCGAAATATTCTGACTCCTAGTATTTACGACTGGTGCCATGGTCGTAATGAATAGCAGAATACCTAGAGATTTTCTTTGGCTTTATTAAAAAAAAATGATTAGCTAAGTAGCTTAACATTTTAGCTAAGGAGTTTTCATCAACTGTGAAATTCAAAACTACCTTATAGGCACTGAAATTCAGTTCACTAGAAACCAGGGAGGGAGACATTCTCTGTGTCACTGTAAAGTTGAAAATGTTCTTTTATTTTTTAGTGCTCTTTAAAACAAACAAACAACAACAAAAAAAAAGAGCATCTATTTTTAATAGGGCAAAGCTCCTATCTGGAGTAAAATATTTGTATTTCTCTTAGGCTGAATCACTCTAGTGGATCCTTTTTCCTTACAGGAGTTTTCTCTGTTTCTTGTCAAGTTAGTGAGCTGATGAATACAATGCTGTTCTGATCATCTGTTGTTTCTGCGCAGCCCCTCTTCTGCCAATTGTTCCTTGCATTTTCTTTGAACCATATCTCCCTTATTTTTCCATGTGGTTCAGGTGGGGCTCAGGGGGTTGAATGCGTGAACCAGGCCTGGGGATAGAGCATTGTACTCCTGGGTCATAACTGGTTCATGAATAAGCCTATGTATCCAAGCTAAGCAAATCTACTTCAGTTAGTTACTTCTAGTACCTGTGCTTAATTGATGAGAGTTTTGCTCTTTTGTGCTTAATAGGGAGCTGTGAGGATACAAATGTGGAGCTTCACACAGCCTTCTTGCCAGACTCATGGAACAAGGGTAAGCGATGAATAGGGACAGGGTCCTGATGGTGTTATTTGAACCCCTGGAGCCAAATGTGTCCCCCAGCAAATTTATATCTGGACTTTTCAGATACATGATCCAGTAGTATTCTCTTTCAGTATGAGCCTAGTTAGGTTGGTACATATAATCAAAAGTATCTCCTGACAAAGCTAATTCAGGTATTTTTGATAAAAGTGCTTGCTACTTTATGATTAGAACTTGTTTTATAGCTCAGCTCAAATGTACAGTTCTTTGTGAAAAACATAAAAAATAAAAAGGCTGGCAGACTTGTAAGTTTCCAAATAAGAATTAGAGGCCAATACTGTTATACTCAGCATAAGGGAAGTTAAAAGTAAAAATCATATCCTTATCTGAATTAAAAATATAAATTAAAAAAAAATTTATTTCGTTTTGGCTGCACTGAGTCTTTGCTGCTTAGTGCAAGCTTTCTCTAGTTTTGGTGAGCAGGGGCTACTCTTCGTTGCGGAGTGTGGGCTTCTCATTGTGGTGATTTCTCTTGTTGAGGAGTAGACAGACTCTAGGTGTGTGGGGTTAGTGGTCACATGGGCTCAGTAGTTGCGGCTCGCAGGTTCTAGAGTTCCAGGATCAGTAGTTGGTGCAGGGGTTTAGTTCCTCCTCAGTATGTGGAATCTTCCTGGACCGGGACTGAACCCATGTCCCCTGAGTTGGCTGGCAGATTCTTATCCACTGTGCCACCAGGTAAGTCCCATAAATTTGTTTTTAAGAGTGTTTCTCCTGCTGCCATGTAAAGGGGTGCCAAAAGATTTTTGTTTGAAGCATATATGACAAAACTATGTACAGATACAGATTACACATAAATTTATTGTGGGTAATGGTAAGCAGACTTCTTACTTTCAGAGAAGTGAATAATAAACATGGAAAGCAGAAAGTCTAGAATGAACTCTGTTGTGTTGAATTACAGTTGAAGCACCAGTGTGCACTCCTGGTTTTTGCTTTTAAATTTTATTGGATTTTAGCTGATTTACAGTAGAGTTAGTTTCAAGTGTACCGCAAAGTGATTCAGTTATACATATACATATATTCATTCTTTTACAGATTCTTTTCTCATATAAGTTATCACAGAAGACGAGTAGAGTTTTCTTGGTGTAGAGTAGGTCCTTATTGATTATCTGTCTTGTATATAGTAGCATGTGTATGTTTATTCTCAAGCTCTTGATTTATCCATCCCTTCCACATTCTCCCACTTTGGGAATCATAAGTTTGTTTTTGATACCTGGGAATCTGTTTCTATTTTGTAAATAAGTTGATTTGTATCATTTAAAAAATCAGACTTCACATATGGGTGATATCATGATATTTTTATTTGTCTGATTTAGCATGTTAATCTCTAGATTCATTCATGTTGCCACTTATGGCATTATTTCATCCTTTTTTTTTTAAATGGCTGAGTAATATACCATTGTGAAAGATTAAAGGCAAGAGAAGGAGGGAACCACAGAGGAGGAGATGGTTGGATGGCATCACTGACTCAATGGACATGAGTTTGGGTAAACTATGGGAGTTGGTGATGGACAGGGAGGCCTGGCATGCTGCAGTCCATGGGGTCATAAAAGAGTCAGAGATGACTGAGCAACTGAACTGAACTAACTATACCATTGTATATACACAGCACATCGTCTTTATCCATTCATCTTTTGATGGACACTTAGGTTGCTTCCATGTCTTGGCTAATTGTAAATAGAGCTGCAGCGTGTACTCCTGGTTTTAATATGGATAGATACAGAAAGATACAGATGTGTGTGGCTATATGTATGTGTGTGTGTGTGTGTGTATATATATATATATATATATATATATTTGTATCTGTTGGTTGAGACGGCTAGAAGCTAGTCACACCAATGGGCTCTAAATACCACTCTCCACTAAAAGGAACCAAGGACCCTTATATAAATGGCTGTTATCAGGATTAAGGCTGGGAAAATATGAGCTTCAAAATGCTCAAAGCATAACAGGGATATGTCAAAAGGACAAATGACCCAACTTGAAGGGGTTCTAACTGGGCAAATATGACATAATTTTATTTAAAAAACAAAACCCTTTGGACAAAGTAGAATCCACAAGTACATCAGATATACACGAATGATTGGAGAAGAAAGAAAAACTCATCTAGTAAAGAGTCCAGTAATAAGTAGTGAAGGAAAGACAGAATTAGAAAATAATCATTTGGCAACCAACATAGTGAAAAGATAATTCAGGAGAGAATTATCAATGGATACAAAAAGCAGCAGATTAAAGTATGATTTTTATGGCAGTGTTGAAGTATGTCTCACAAGCAGATAATTACAAAGGGAAAAACAATAATTTAACCATTAAGAAATGTAACAAGTACTAACTTAACTAAGTGACTGAAGTTAATATAAGTAACACAAATAATAGACAATTACCATCACACACCTCCTGAAACGGTGCACTTGGTAAAACACAAAATTACTTCTGGGGATTCCTGACGAATATATATAACCTGAATCTAACTGTGAGGAAACATCCGCCAAGACCAAATTATGGGACATTGTACAAAATAACTGGCTTGTGATCAACAAAACTCCAAGGTTAAAAAAGACAAAGGAACTGTTCCAGGTTAAAGGAGACAAAGGGACTTGACAAATGAATTCAACAAGTGAATGGGGATGTTCTTTTTTTACAAAAGACATTGTAGGGACAACTGGTGAAATCAAAATAAGGTGTGCAAATCAGAAAACAGATTACATCAATATTAATTTTAAAATGTTGATCCTTATACTGTGAAAGATAGTCTCTTCGTTTTTAGGAAACAAAGTTCTTAAAAGAAAAAAATAAAACATATTTGGAAACAGCAAAAACAAAGCAACCAACCTTTAGCATGCTACCCTAAGGAGCCCTGAGCATACTGTACTGACACAAAATGAAAACTATTTGTAATTTTAAATACAGACAAAAAGTCCAAAGAACTTGGAATTCAAAATAATACAGGTAAATTGTCACTACAGGATAATCAATGGTATGTGGGGAAGAAAAATCCCTCTTGAATACTTTTGCTTTGTTTCGTGTAAGCCTTATGTTTTTGCTAGAAAGTTATCAGTTGCCTATGATTTTTTCTTCTCATAAACAACCATATTTCAGAGGAATGCTTTTCCTTTCAGTGCTCAGGATGATGACTCCTTTCTCTTTGTGAAGAGAAAACGACAGGAGTTCTCACAACTTTTCCATATCCCATCAAATTCTTTGAGGGTAGGAATACACATATGTGGTATACATTAATCACATTAGCAGGGACTGCTTTCAAATTGATTATGGGCCTACAAGCATGCTAGCCAAATGCCCACTTTGGCGTGGTTGTTGGACAGTGATTTGATACGCACAGCTCCTTCTCTTAACTCCCAGTGTTTCCCAGGATCTAAAATAATGCAGAGCTGCTGACCTGATATGGTGAGTTCTTCTATCCACACTGCTTGGTTCTGTGAAATCCTGAAGAGTGTTTTTAGTATAGCAAGTCCCCTAAATATGAATGAGCTCTGTTCTGTGAGTGCATTTGTAAGTCCAATAAAGTTAGCCTAGGTACCCAAACTGACATAATTGGCTATATAGTATTACACTGTAATAGGTTTATAATACTTTTCACACAAATAATACATAAAGAAACACCAAATAAACATTTCTAATCTTACACTATAGTACCTTGAAAAGTACAGTAGTACAGTACAACAGCTGGCACTTCTTAGCAGTACCACCTACATCACTGCTGCTTTTATGCCAAGTTCTGGACATCCTGGACTTGAAATAAAGATACTATATGACTGTACTCTACACAGCAAAGTACACAAAAGCACAACCGGTTGTGGAGGATGCAAGCAGGTGACAATATACACCAGACATGTGGACTAACTTACACGATTGGACATGTGAACACATGTTCATATCTTTGAAAGTTTGAAACTTGAAGGTTCATATGTCAGGGACTCACTGTACTTTAAAAATCATAAGAAAGTACAACTCTTTCCTCATCTCTGCCTCTATCTAATACTCTTTACTCAGATGACACACTTGCCAGGTACAATGTACTACCTTCAGTATCAATCCTTCCTTGGTGGCTTTTAGAGGATAGGGCCTCCAGTTAAGAGTACAGAAGGAGGTGCTGGGGAAGGTGCGCAGTGGTGGGTGTGAGCTCACTCCCGCCCTGCAGTGTAAGCAGTGTAGGGATGGCTGGCTAAGTGGGTAGTGAGGAAGGAGAGAGGTCTTTTTGCTTTTATATAGGAAAGCTTCCTAGTGGAGGTGGGTCATCGATTGTTCTTTTTAATCCTGTTTCACCAGATGTGCAGATAATAGAAACATGTTCCAGATTCTGACAACAGGAAGACGGGCAGAGTTTCTACTGTTATTAAAAAATTGTTTTCCTGCACCTTTGGGTATTTTAATGGGAAGTTCAAAAAAAGCATCTGAGCTGCTAGTTAGATGCCATTTTAAAGAGTCTTAATATTTGAAAGGCACATAGAGCAAAAAAGAAATAGAAATGTGAACTATTCAAAAGCATATACGCAAATGAAAAGAAAACTGGAGTAAAGATAGTCATATATAACATAATCAGGTAAAAAAGTATCTTATAAGATCTGTTGAAACAGTGCACTGAAGGCCCAAACAGAAGCAACATCATCATTCTCTCCACCCCAAGCAATTTTATTTAATTATCAAACGTCACAGCTATTGAACTAAGAGACAGGCAAGTAATACAGATTAAACATTTTCTCTAAAACTATGACAGTTACTTAATTGCGAAGTAAGTGATTTCTACTTTAGCAATAGATTCAGGATGATTCTGTCTATACCATCCACCAGGGAAGCCCAAGGATACTGGGGTGGGTAGCCTATCCCTTCTCCAGCAGATCTTGCATACCCAGGAAATGAACTGGAGTCTCCTGCATTGCAGGTGGATTCTTTACCAGCTGAGCTACATGGGAAGTCCAGACCATCCACACTTCACATTAAATTTTCTTGAAATTTAAATTAATGTTAAACATTGGATCAGTTTCATGTTTATTCAGAATTAAGGCCACTGCTAGTCAATGGAGGTACCTCTGCATATAAGCAAAAGGCATCCCTTCTGGGTAAATACTCCACAGACTTCACGACTGGTAACCAGCTATCTGTCCGTCTCCTGCTGACTCTCTGACTCAGGCACCTATGTGCAGTGCACATGCTACACAGATGGACAGAGCAGGACTCTCTCACATACTGAATTCAAGGTTTCAAAAGTCAAGAAAACTATTTCCTGGGTCAGTGTATTTAAAGTATTATTTTTAAGACTGAAAGCTTAAATTTTAACCTGTGCCTATATTTGTGACATTACTAAGAAAAAAATATATTTATGCAGTCAAATCACAGCCACAAAATGTATAAGGAAAATTCCCATGATGCCAGATACATAGATACCATATATACAAGTGTAAGGATGGCAGTTTAGTCCATAGGCACAAGGTAAAGGTATACCTGCTTCCTGCAGCAGCAAGAGAGCAAGCCTAAGTATAGCTAGAACAGCAAATATAATCATAATACCTGATAACAATTGGTTTTATTTGGCAATTTAGTGATTATTATAGCTATTTTAGAAGGTGAATTCATTATATGATAGATTTTATGATAAATGTAGGCTACTGCAGTATTCTTTTTGCAATAAATCACGCTATTCCTCTATTTTTGAATGTCTGTTAATCTACATAGAATGCATCTTTACCTTACATCTTGAAACAAATCACATAATTTCAAAGATTACACATATTTTTCTAAGAACATATAAAAATACTTTTGAATTATTACTTAAAAAAGGCTAATATAACCAATTGTGGGGCTTTCAAAAGGAATAGATTTTTGTTGTTAAATGTTACAAAGCACAAAGAAAGTGAAAATATATATATATACTCACTGAATTGGCATTTGTCGGGTTTGGCCAAGGTCTACCACCACCTGGGCCCCTACAAGACAATATGATAAATGAAATTTTAACCCATGCTCTGAATGTTTCACAATAAGCAACAACATCATAAAATACTAACATTTATAATTCAGTTACCATGCTGTTCTAGTTCAGGACTGCAATTACTCTTTATATTCTCACAGCTTTTTTAATTACTAAAACCCAAAAAACTTATCATTCCCCAAACAGCTTTCTTTCCAAATCAAACTACTTTTACTAATTCGAGTTTTAAGTTCAGTTATTATAATAACCACTAAAAGTGGTAATCACCTATAGCAGTAAATATATACATACATATATTGAATCACTATAAGAATCTGCTTTTGGAGTAAAAATCACTAATTATGAGATAAATACAAACTATAATTGTGACATCAATATAAGTCCTCTCTGTATCATTCAAAATGAAATTGTTTGTAAAATACTATTATATATAAAATTATTGCTTGTATTAAGCTACAAATAAATGTATATAAAAGTTCCCTTCTCTTCAAAAATTTTGCATAGAATATCACATTACTTTATACATCTATATGTCAGTCTATCTTTCAGTGCTGACAATTTTGTTACTATTAAACAAGGGGATCACATTTCTTGTTTTCATAATTGTAGTTCAAGTCAGTGGTCCGAGTAAATCCTGAGGGAAAAAAACAGGAGGTAATCTATGCCAGTGTATGTCAATACATTGCTTCATGTTAGGGTGGAGAAGCATGCTCCCTATTCTATAGCTTAAAAGACATAATGATTTTAAAACAAAATTAATGCCTAGTTAATTAAGTTAAAATGTTCTCTTGTCCATATGCTTTTAGTATTAACTGAACCTGAATAAATACTGCCTGATGAAAAAGAGACTACTGTTAGCAGGTCCTCTGTAATTAGGGTCACTCAAAATCCCTTTTCCCTCTAATATCAATGAAAACACTGAGCTTTTTAATTAAAAAAAAATAAAGTCCCCTGATTCTTACTCTAGGGACCTTAAACCTAAAATTCTAAATGTTAGATAGAAGTTGTCCAAGTTAGCTGTATTACCCATGTTTGGTTGGAATATTTAGAACTGTTTTGAGTATTATTTTGGGATTCCCAAGGAATGCAAACAGCAAGGAAGGGCATGAGAAATTGTGTCCTTAGGCTCCATTAGGATGCCCAAGTACAATTTTACCCAATTCTGTTTGAGGAATAGAGGGGGAAATAAGATGCCGGAGTAAAAATATTGGTCAAAATATTATGCACAGCCAGAAGGTGAGGGACACATGTATTGTTTCTAGAAATAATTCCTCTCTAAGATAATGATGATGACTTTACAATTAGTTACTGGAGCACTTTAGAAAGGTGATTTTACATAGAGGATTCAATGTCTTAATGGGCAGAAACTGAGGTTAAGCATAGGATATATGCTGATCAAGTGAAATATCTGACTTGCTTGATGTTAAATAAAACACAGTGGAGAAATTAGGAAATCCTTATCTTACATACAACATAATAATATATTATATATATCCAAATCATGGCCAAAAATTGTTTGCAATGATATGCAGATAATCTCATAATTCTGAAGTATTATGTTTAAACAAAGACTGTGTGAATAAGATATATTAAATATAAAATAATTTTTACTTAAAATTTGCTTAATGTTAATATGTTAAACTAAATATTAAAATAATTAAAGACATAATAAATAAAAAATAAATGATTAAGTTAAATTTATTCTAAGAACCATAAAATACCTTTTATGCATTTCAACTGTTTGACAAATACTAATGTCTCAGCTCATCATGTATTTCATAATAAATTGCATTTTACTGTAATGGATTAAGTATTAATTCATTTGGATAAGCTAAATTTCCCCTATCATTACCACTGTGTTAGAAAACACTTTAAGTTTTACAAATACTATTAAATAAAGTGAGAGTTATAGTAGTGAGTAGTTCTATTAGAACAACTTCTTAAGTGCAGTTGAGTTTTCTCTACTTTTGAGGGCCATCAGTATTATCAAGAGAGTAATCTACAAACTATAATGCAGGCATTATTTTGAATGTAAATTTATACATAAGTATAGTTTGAAGTAGAATCAGTTAATCACATTTGAAAATGAAGAGAAAAATGAAGCTTAAAAAAATGCTGTTTACTTAGGAAGTTTTCAAGGCTGGTCTTCCTTTGTTTTTTATTTTTACTGATTCTAACTGAACTCTCTTCTCTTTACATTTCCTACTCATAAATACTACCTAGACCTCAAACCAAATGGACTCTATTGTAGCTTGCTACAATTTCCTTGTCCCAAATTACAATTCCTCTGCTATTCCCAAATAAACTCATCTTTTTAAGCTCACAAAAAAATAAAAAGTCTTTAATTTTTGGTAGGGTGTATGGATATGATGAAATGAAGGCAACCATGACTACCAAAGAGAAAAAATATCTTTTCTTCTATAATTCAGTCATTTTATTTCAAGATAATAACTATGTAAACTTTATAATTCTATAGGGTATGATCTAGAACCTAAAGGGTCTAGATTCTTTGAAATTATTTGTCCTTTTGGTTCCTATAAAATACCAAGGGACACAAAGTTGAATTAGAAATGTTTTAAAATGCTGAAGCTTACATTCTTTTTAAATTTGCACAAATGTACTTTATTTCAAAATACAGTTTTCTTTTAAAAATCTATGATGCATTTGAAAACATTTACATTGTGGTTACAGTTTGTAAATTCTACTTTAAGTTATGGAAATTGATATTGAATTTTAATTCGAAATATATACTACTAGTTATAGAAACACTAAAAATAGGCTTTTATTTTAATTTTAAATGACACTACATATGATTTGATGCTTTTGAACTGTGGTGTTGGAGAAGACTCTTGAGAGTCCCTTGGACTGCAAGGAGATCCAACCAGTCCATTCTAAAGGAGATCAATCCTGGGTGTTCATTGGAAAGACTGATGCTGAAGCTGAAACTCCAATACTTTGGCCACCTCATGCGACGAGTTGACTCACTGGAAAAGACTCTGATGCTGGGAAGGATTGCGGGCGGGAGGAGAAGGGGACGACAGAGAATGAGATGGCTGGATGGCATCACCGACTCGATGGACATGAGTTTGAGTGAACTCCGGGAGTTGGTGATGGACAGGGAGGCCTGGCGTGCTGTGATTCATGGGGTCGCAAAGAGTCGGACACGACTGAGCGACTGAACTGAAATGAACTGAACATATGATTTATCCTGAGTTTAGAGCATGGAAATATAAAAATCATACCAAAATAACCATTTTCTTTGGAGATGACCAATATGTTTTTTTAACAACACAGTAAACAAAATTTTGTTCCAAATGGTTTGGTTTCAGTAAGAGAGAAAGCTATAGTTAGAATATGGTATTTATTTACTTTCATGACCAGGGCTGGGTATTTTTTACTATCATTATATTTTGGTATCAAATAATGAAAAGTGACAAACTAAAGAAACCACATCCAGATATGATCCTTTGGTAGATCCCTCCTGATCCCAACACAAATATCTAGACGATTAAAAATGCAGCCCAAGGTGGTGTCTGTTGTTCAGTCGCTAAGTCAGGCCCAGCTCTTTTGCCACCCCCAGACTGCTCTGTCCTTGGGATTTCCCAGGTATGAATACTGGAGTGGGTTGTTATTTCCTTCTCCAGGGGATCTTCCTGACCTAGGGACTGAACCTGCATCTTCTTCACTGGCAGGAGGCTTCTTTACCACTGAGCCACCAGGGAAGCCCTAGCCTAAGTAACACTAATTCTAATGCCCTTTCCTTTAATTTTTAATTTATCCAACATGTAACAAAATGACATGAAGAAAGTCATAATTTCAGTTAGAAATACCTACTTGCCATTACACAGTAAGATTTAATTTTTTTTAATGATAATAAATTATGGAGTGAATTTCAATAAAATTTATTGAGTACAATGGAGACAATAATATGGCTTATTTATGTCTCTTTAAATTCACTTTTGCTTTATTGGGGCCAAAATCAATAAAACAATGAGTCTCTCTGGTTGGATTGTCCATATTTCAGAACTTTCTCTGTTAGAGGGAAATATTTATGATGTCATTGTCCTTAAAGGAATCCTAATTTATAGAAAACTGAAAATTATATAAGACCCCAAATAACAGTCAATAATAAATAATGGAATGTGAATCTGTAAAGCTTAAAATTTCTTTAAAAGCCAGAAATTATACAAATAGTAACATAATATGTAATAAAAAATATTTTAAAATATCTGGATATATTAAAATGAGAAACCCAAACACCAACAGAAATAGTCATTTGAACTTTTCAGCCATACATTTAGTCTTCATATTCTATGGAATTAAATATTACCATAAGTATCTGTTTAAATGTATGTGAGAAAGAAATTAGACAATTTTAAGTAGCTATTTGATTTCCAGTGGTCACATGAGAATGACTTTTCTAATACTAGCAAAACCAAGTTGATCTAAAGTCGACCACATCACTAATTATCATGATGAGTAATATACCAAATGATATTAGATACATTCTTAATATTTAATGAGAATTCTGGGTTGATCACAGCATTCAAAATGTATACTCCTTCAACATCTATACATAGAATTCAAATTATCCTTTAAAAGCTATTTCATTTTAAAGTCAGAATCTTAGGTAAATTTTATATATATCTAAATCCTATTATTGAAAGTTTCAGCTTTTGATACAAGCACAAAATATCACTCCTTTTTGTAGCAGTCATTAATAAGGCTAAACCTTTGAGGAATTTAAGAAAAGACTTCATGTCTATCCATTTTTACTTTAAAAGTAAAAAAGATGGGATAGGAAAATTTGACCTACTTTTTTCCCCCTTGTTCTGTCAGTTTTGAGCCTGGTTGGTATCCACCTATTAACCTATTTTCTATTTTAGGCAAAACTGCTTTCCATGAAAATGGTTCCAGAAACTTAAACAAATCCCTATGGACATCAAACAAAGCCTACCTCAGTATATTTTCAATGCCATTAAATGATGGCAGAGTCGTTTAGTTTGATAGATAAGTAACCAAAACATGGACTAATGGGGAATATGGAAATAGATGAGAGACTACCCAAGCCATATACAGAGCTCTTTCATTATTTCTGATAAATTTTCTTTAGGTTACATCATGGAATTGAGCTTCTAATGAATTAATGAAGGCCGTTAACAAGTTCTGGGTGTATATGGAACTTTGAGGGGGCAAGTAAGATAATGAGAAAGAAATTAAATTCCTTAACAAATTGCATTCTGTTGACTGATAGAAGCAACTGCTCTCTTTGGTTTTGAAGGCCTTTATAGTAAAAAAATAAAAACAAAAAAAGTCTATTAGTTTACTCCCTATCTAAGTATATCTTGAATTTTCAAAAGAAATTATACTATGGAAAGTTCTTTAATAAAGAAGAAACTACCAGAAACTTCTTCCTGGGTTAATAGTGGTCCCAACAAAGCAAATATACATATATCTTTAGGAAGGACATATATAGATATATATATTTCTAACAGTTTAAAACTCACAGGAATCATGTTATATCTGTTACAATGAACAATATTCAATTGTCTACTTCTGGAGAGTTAAGTCATGGTCCTGGTGTCATCTCTTCATATTTTTGTATGGACTGCATGAATACTATGTGCTTATTTACAAGAGATTCATTTCTATGATAAACAGAACATGAAAATCAGGCTAAAAGTTGGCATTTGAAATGGAAAAAAATTTAAAGGTTGCAAAGGAAGGCAGAAAAACAATATGTTGTGAAAATGAAGCAAACACTACAGTTCACGTTTAGTGCATTGATACTATCGTTTCATTTTACATTACAAAGAAATTTAGCTTAAATTGTGTTACAAATTAGTGTGACTTTAGAAGACAGAAAATAGAACACTTTACAGGACAATATAGCATTTTGCTTACATGTTCATTCCAGGCATTCCGGGGCCACCTAAAGCATTCAGTGGGGGTCTCATTGCACCTCCATAGTTCTGTAATGATAACCAAGGGTCAGACTACCACAAAACAAAAAAACAAAACCAAAGAGGAGGGGGGAAAGAAAGGAGAGCAGGTTAATGATTTCCCTACATAACTCCTGGTTGGATAAGGCCTGTGCAATTCATTCTCTGAAGGGTCCACTCTTAAACTTTTGCTTCTATTTAGCAGTTACATTGGCTTGTGTCTTTTAAAAACTACGTGAATATGTATGATCATTGGAGCATATTAAATGATTAAGGTATAGTTACAATTGTAATATTCAATTATCTTTATTAATTTCTTGATATCTGTACAAAAGTGAACTTTTTCAAGCAAGACATTTCATAAATCCCAAACTCTGTTTTTAAAGAAAAGACTAAGTCAACATTTTGAAATTGTCAGAATCAGAACAATTATGTAGTCTGAAAACAAACAGGTGAATCTAATGTAAGCAAGTTGAATGCGAACTTCTGTCTGCAAAATGATATATTCCAGAAAGAAATGTACTAGTATACAAATCCACAAAAATATATGAACACTAAAGTATACTTCTTTACTTTCTGCCCTAAGGGTAGTGTCATCTGCATATCTGAGATTATTGATATTTCTCCCAGCAATCTTGATTCCAGCTTGTGCTTCTTCCAGCCCAGCGTTCCTCATGATGTACTCTGCATATAAGTTAAATAAGCAAGGTGACAATATACAGCCTCGACGCACTCCTTTTCCTATTTGGAACCAGTCTGTTGTTCCATGTACAGTTCTGACTGTTGTTTCCTGACCTGCATACAGGTTTCTCAAGAGGCAGGTCAGGTGGTCTGGTATTCCCATCTCTTATGGAAGAAAGTGAAGAGGAACTCAAAAGCCTCTTGATGAAAGTAAAAGAGGAGAGTGAAAAGGTTGGCTTGAAGCTCAACATTCAGAAAACAAAGATCATGGCATCTGGTCCCATCACTTCATGGGAAATAGATGGAAAAACAGTGGAAACAGTGTCAGACTATTTTTTTGGGCTCCAAAATCACTGCAGATGCTGATTGCAGCCATGAAATTAAAAGACGCTTACTCCTTGGAAGGAAAGTTATGACCAACTTTGATAATATATTAAAAAGCAGAGACATTACTTTGCCAACAAAGGTCCGTCTAGTCAAGGCTATGGTTTTTCCTTTGGTCATGTATGGATGTGAGAGTTGGACTGTGAAGAAAGCTGATCGCTGAAGAATTGATGCTTTTGAACTGTGGTGATAGAGAAGACTCTTGAGAGTCCCTTGGACTGCAAGGAGATCCAACCAGTCCATTCTAAGGGAGATCGATCCTGGGTGTTCATTGGAAGGACCGATGCTAAAGCTGAAACTGCAATACTTTGGCCACCTCATGCGACGAGTTGACTCACTGGAAAAGACTCTGATGCTGGGAAGGGTTGGGGGCAGGAGAAGAAGGGGATGACCGAGAATGAGATGGCTGGATGGCATCACCGACTCTGTGGACATGAGTTTGAGTGAGCTCCGGGAGTTGGTGATGGAGAGGGAGGCCTGGCGTGCTGTGATTCATGGGGTCGCGGAGAGTCGGACACGACTGAGCAACTGAACTGAACTGAACTGAAAGTATACTTAAAATATGCACGTGTGAATTATGACTCGACAGACTTCTGTCAATATTTGAATGTTATGTGCATTCAAAAAATAAAAACATTTAATGGATATATCATATTCGTTTCCATAAGGGCCAAAATATTAATTTTAATATGGTCATGTTAATATACTTTGAACTATCGACTATTATACTTCATGCTTGGCTTTCTGACATTACTATTCCTCCAACATTTCTGACCATTCTTCAGTTTCCTTTGGTGATTCCTTTTATTTTGCCAACTCTTTAAATATTGCTTTTCTCCAAGTTCTTCTTTTTTTTTTTTACTTTTCTCCAAGTTCTAGCCACAGCATCCTTCTAAATAAATACGCATTTATGGGTAAACTTACCCGCTGCCATTAGTTCAACAATTATTTATATGCTGCTGCTGCTGCTGTTGCGTCGCTCAGTCGTGTCCGACTCTTAGCGACCCCGTGGATTGCAGCCTACCAGGCTCCTCCATCCATGGGATTTTCCAGGCAAGAGTACTGGAGTGGGGTGCCATTGCCTTCTCCATATTTATATGTTAGGAATCTGAAATCTATTTTGTCCTGATGTCTCCCCTAAGCTCTTAGACAACTCACATGCTGAACTTCATATTGGTTGTTTCTATTTGGTACCATTTCCCACACAACATACCTGAAAGTCACCTCCGTTTTATCTTGTCACAGCTGCGTTCTTTATATTGCCTTCCTCATTCAGTTCTGTGGCATCCCCTTCTATGCAGCAGTCTAGGCTAAGAACCTCTGGGAGCTCCTTGATGTTTCTTCCTTTTATTTCAATTTCCGTATCCAGTCAGTTACCAAGGCCTATTGATTCTGCCTGTGAGACAGCTCTTGAAATACCGCTCCCTTCGCATCACTCATCTCTGTCACTTACTGCCACTACTATACTCTCTTAGTTGGTCTCTCTGACTAAGCCTCTCGCCCGCCCAATCTATTCTCCATTCTGCCTCCAGAACTGTGCTTCTTAAACTCAGTCCTCTTCATGTCGCTTAAAAGCCACGATGACCCACGCTGTCTATCAAATGAAGTCCATTCTTCAGCATGGCCCTATGATGTTACTCACAGGCCAGGCTTAGCTGCCCTCATTTCCTATCATATTTACTTTCTTCCCTTCCCCCCACCTCGACCCTCCAGATTACTGACTTTCTTGTGGTTTAGAAACATGCAGTGGACTTTTACACTCATGATAACTCATCTGCTATGGCCTTCTGTGGAGTAGGTGCTAACATGACAGGGAAATATTCAGTGAGAGGAGGTCTGTTAACTCCAGGGAGTAAGCCACAGTTTGTAAATAAACTACCTAGTTACATGTTGTTCTCATTATTTGCTTTTATTTTCAAGAAATAATATTTAAATGTCTCAAATGAGGTGCTATGGAATAGGAGAATGGTATCTATCCACAGCTGAGAGAGCTATTTCTCTTAACCTCTGGATCATGCATGGGGATGGCAGCAGCAGTATTAGCAAGGAGTCTCTGAGAAGAAAATTTATCACTGGGAACAAAATCTATGTGATAGACTTTAACAGGAATTCTTCATAAAACAAACTGCCCCCGTTTTGGATCCTAGAAGGTCTGTGTTTTGTTTTATCAAGGGATACATTTGTTTTCCTCATAGCTCTGGACATAGTGGTTTGAAAATCTGTGTCCCCTGCTCCATTTCCTCTGCTCCCCTTTCTACACGTGTGTTTACTGGTCAGATTCTCCCAATGATCCATTCAACCTTAACTTTCTTCTCTACGAAGTGATAATATCATCTCTCCTGTAAGCTTATTGGAGGAAAAATGAAATCATACAAAACACCTATTATAGTGCTGATGCATTAAAGGCAAGATACGTGGTGCTCAAAAACTGTCATTGCTAACTCTTAAACTGTTAATAAGGGACCAACTTAAGTGAGTCTTTTCATTTTCCCTTGGGCCCTCAATCTTAACAAAATTACATGCTTTTGACCTAGTGACTCCCTGCCAGAGAATGCATATTGCTTTTTTTGACTTTTTTCCTACTGTTTAATAGTTTTTCTTTATGTATCTGCATCTCATGTTAAACAATAAGTACCTGAAGGTAGAATCTGTTCTACTTATCTGTGAAGATCCAATGCTCATGTATCACAGTTCATAAGTGTTACAGGAAATTATCCAATTGGATAAGAAATTATCCAATACATATTTTGAGAAATTTATAATATTTTCAGTTTGCAAATAATCTGAAGCAAACAGAAAACAGGAAGATAAGAAAGAATAACAACAGGCATTCTAATGGGTAACAGAGGCAGAATGGGAAGAGCTACTTTGGAATCACTGAATTTTAAAGCTGAAGGCAGCAGTAAAATTCCATCTGGTTTAATCTCTCTCCCAATGCAATGGTCCTGACAAAGGACTGTTCAGACTCTGCCTGGAAGGTTTACAAAGAGTGTTTCCGTGATTGGGCAGGTAAATTTCTAGAAAGTTATTATACTGAACTAAATTCCACTTCCTATCTTAGATGTGAAAATACAGAATTAGTTTACTTCCTCTTAACATCTTATTTCTTCATCCTAAGTATTTGACTTGGAAGTCATGATATGTTCCTATTTGCATATAACTCACTTAGCCTCTAGATTTCTGAAGGAACTAGAACTAGTTGGAGAGTCTTGAATTTTTCTGTTAATCATGTGTATCTGCTGAGCCTAAGAACACAGACAAGCTAACAATATATTATTATAAGAGTCATACAGAAAAATGACTTCAAATATGATATTAGGGAAGACATTTTGCTTGATTGAATAAGTAATTCTGCTTTTCCATCGAAAGGATACAGATATCAGTCTAAAAATCACGTATTACCACTGAACTTTGATTTAAAATAAATTAAGGGGAAATGGCAACCCACTCCAGTGTTCTTGCCTGGAGAATCCCAGGGACGGGGGAGCCTGGTGGGCTGCCATCTATGGGGTCGCAGACACGACTGAAGCGATTTAGCAGTAGCAGCAGCAGCAAGGGGTGGTAGAAATACACCAGGATTTGGAGCAAAGTTTTATTTCTTCCTCCATGCAGTAGGTTTTAATCATATATTTACTATATTCTAGGTGTGCATTTTGCCTCTGGCAGCATTAAGAATCAGATTATATATATTTATTTTAGGAATTAAAAAGCAGAAGCATTCTGTTCTTGGATAGTATCTGTATTATTAAATATCTGTCATGAGAGTCTTTTTTTCTATTTAAAGAAACACAGCTAACTTTTTATTACAGATCTCACAGTTTATAATCCATATGTTACATATACCAGGTGTTATAAGTAAATATCTCATAAGAATCCCTCAATTTAAATGACTTTTCTTCACTTTTAACCTACTGTATCATTCATATGAATATGATTCCTGTTTTCATTTAAGTACATGATATGTATAAACAATTTCATTTAACCTTTTATACTTAAATACAGTGTTACATTAGTTGTTGCAGGCATTTCTGGTTTCTGAGGTAAATTCACACCTGAACACTTTACTTCCCCCAAATTATAAAGAAATAGATAGTAAGGATATTAATCCAAGTAGAAGAAATAAACTACTCTCTTTGGGTTTGAAAATGCAAAGGAAGAATTCATGCTTATATGATAAAGTGAGTAAAACTCTTCAGTAAGAGATTACTCACAAGAAATGTTTACTTACTTTCTATTGTAATTTACTTATAACACAAAACACACAAATTTTTGGCTTGACATGTTAAAATATAAAGACCAGTATGCTTTTTCACTTCTGCATTTTCAAATGAAATCTAAGTATTCATATGTTCAGTAGCTTAGGTAAACATCGGTATATCTTTCAAATACTGAAAAACTTACTCAAATCAGACTCTAATTTTTAAAAGTGTTGAAAATATTGGTATGGAATGACAAAAACGCAAAGAGGAGCTAGCCAAAAAGTCAGTGACCTGAATGAAGAATAACTAAATTACAGACATCAACTTTTGACATATATTCAAAATGTATCTATTATGAAAATCTTTTGAGAAAAAAATTCTTCAAGTTGTATATAGATTTAAAACTGGTTGGCTTAGTTTATTAAAGACTAAAACTAAGATCATGGCATCCGGTCCCATCACTTCATGGCAAATAGATGGGGACACAGTGGAAACAGTGGCTGACTTTATATTTTGGGGCTCCAAAATCACTGCAGATGCTGACTGCAGCCATGAAATTAAAAGACACTCCTTGGAAGACAAGTTATGACCAACCTAGACAGCATATTAAAAAGCAGACATATTACTTTGTCTACAAAGGTCTATCTAGTCAAAACTATGGTTTTTCCAGTAGTTACCTATGGATGTGAGAGTTGGACTATAAAGAAAGCTGATCGCCAAAGAATTGATGCTTTTGAACTGTGGTGTTGGAGAAGACTCTTGAGAGTCCCTTGGACTGCAAGGAGGTCCATCCTAAAGGAGATCAGTCCTGGGTGTTCATTGGAAGGACTGATGCTGAAGCTGAAACTCCCAATACTTTGGCCATCTGATGTGAAGAGCTGACTCATTTGAAAAGACCCTGATGCTGGGAAAGATTGAGGGCAGGAGGAGAAGGGGACAACAGAGGATGAGATGGTTGGATGGCATCACTGACTCAATGGACATGAATTTGGGTAGGCTCCAGGAGTTGGTGATGGACAGGGAGGTGCTGCAGTTCACGGGGTTGCAAAGAATCAGACATGACTGAGCGACGGAACTGAATTGAATTGAAAAGTATATTCAGTCAGTGAACTATTCTACAGATCTTATAAATTCTAATTGCCATTAATAGATTAATGATGGTTGGTCCCATAAATCACCATTCCTAAGATGAGCAGAAATAGCAAAAAATAATTTAAATATCTAGATCAGAGTTTTATAAGATCTTATGAAAATATATAGGAAATAAATGAGCCTAAATAATATTTTTTTATTTTGACGATCTCACAAATATTTACATAATAGATATCTCTGAAAAATTTGTGCTTCATGTTCCAATACAGTTTGTACATTTGATCCTTGAACAACATGGGATTGAACTGTGCCAATCCATTTATAAGTGGGCTTTTTTCAGTAAATATATTATTGGACCATTTTTGTGGATTTGCAACAATTTGTAAAAACTTGCAGATGAAACGCATAGTCTAGAAAGAGCAAGAAAATAAAGGAAAAGGTATGTCATGAATGCATAAACTATATGTAGACATAAGTCTACACTCAGGCATAAGGAGAGTGATACCTAATATAAAATGAATGTCTTAGTTTTCTTAATGTTTTATAATTTTGCTTTCAAAGATCTACATTACTGTATAGAATATGCTTCTCTCTCTCTCCCCCTTAATTAGAGAAACCATGTTATCAGCCTACCATCACATGTAAGCGGTTTAAAAAAATTTAACAATATTTAAATACTGTATTCTGAATATGCCTGTAATACTATACGCCATGAAAATGTTATGATTCATTCATTAGTGTACAGGCTAGACTATGATGAAGCAAGTGTTGATTATTAAACTAGGTTACCATAAAGCTATCACAGTGCTGCTTCTTCATATCAATGCATGAATTGTTATACCTGTAAATAAATAGGAATATATTCGCCTTTTCATTTTTGACATCTAGTGTTTTAAATATATGTAATATCTACAGTGTTTCATATCATTTAAGACAATATATATAATTTTAATCTTAGACAAATCTTGTAAGCAGGTATCTACATATTTTAAGACAATACTGACATAGATACTGACAGATAATTCATCTTATAAACAGATGATGTAAACTTACAGTATTGATATAGTGTTGTACTGTAATTGTATTTTCTTATAATTTTCTTAATAGCATTCCCTTTTCTCTATATTACTTTATTGTAAGGATACAGTATATAATATATTTATAAAATATGTATTAATTGTTTATGTTATCAGTAAGATCTCTGCTTAATAGTAGGCTGTTAGTTAAGTTTTAGGGAGTCAAAAGTTATACATGGGTTTTCAACTGTGCAGTGGTTTGGTGCCCCTAACTCCCACATTTTGACAAGGGTCAACTGTGTATTACTACATGTTGATTAGGAACTCCTAGAAATAAGTCACATTTACCTGGGTAAATGTGGTTAGAGGGTTAGAGTCTTAAATACCTGTTTTGGGCACACATCAAAATACTTAACATTTTTAAAGTAGATACATGAAACAAGCTTCTAAAACTATCACTTATATAGACTGTTCTTGGAGAGAATAAGAAAAGTAAACGATCCTTTTAACCAGTGGTGTGTTACACTGACCTCTGACCTATAAGGAAGAAATGTACAATTCTGAATTCTGGATTCGTTTCTTTGAAATATAACATTACAAAATTAATTTCTACCTCATGCAATTTTCCCAAGAGAGACAAAGAGAGGTTTTAGCTAAAATAAGTGACAGCCTGGAGCAGCATACTAAAAAATGTCATCAACAGCTGAATAGGTTCAATCTTGGTGTATACTCCTGGGAAATTGTGATAGAGAAGTAGGCTAATAACATCTAGTGTATACTGTTGTATTATACTTTTTCAGCAAGACCCATTTTAATGTTTATTTATAAATGGTTTTCTATTGTTTTCATAATCAAAATATAGTACTATATAATGGTCAGTGGCATTCTTTAAAAGACTTACAGAAATATATTTTATGCCACTTATTCTATTTAATTCAATTAGGTTTAAAATTATCTTAGTTATCCTTTATAATAATTAATATAATTTTTCATATTTCCTCAATATAAAAAGGGTAACAGTTATCTTTTTTAGTAATAATTACTATAATGGATTTCTAAATAATGTGTTTTCTAGAATGTACCAAGGGCAAATGTGGTAGCACCTGTTGAAATATGGCTTGATGTTACATCTATTTGGACATGTCATAGATAACATATCCTCAAGAGCTTAAAAACTATGTCAAATTAAGTCTTTTATGTATAAAGAACCAGCAAATAATATAGGTTGTTTGTGTAAGATAAAGGTAAAAAACTCAGCCTCTAGCTTCCTGCACTTATTATTTACCTGTGGTCCTAAGGGCACCATTCCTCTTGGAGGAGTCATTCTCTGCATTGGCCCACCCATATTTGGATGACCTAAAAAGAGAAAAAAGTGTGACAATATTAGCAATGTAATGAGCATTAGTCTTTGTGCTTGGTATTACATCTTAGTTACTAAGGGACTGAATTATTGACATCACCTCATCTTGGCTTCCACAGCCAGTCTTCTACCTCTTACCACAGGGCTGTCCCTGCCCTCACTCTCCATTAATGTCTTGAAAGTGAAATCTTCCTCTTCTGTGTTGAATTATAATACATCTTTCATGATATTTGCTTCCCTTCTTTTAGAACAGTGAACAGAGCCATACATGTTTGTGGTACCTAAACAGGTCAATGGAAGGACCCAATTATTGGGTTTGTTAAACTATCAAGTAAGTCACTTGCTGCTTAGCATCATCTTTCCTCCTGCTTATCTTTCTGGTGGACAAACCTCTCTATCTGAAAAAGGCAGAGAAAATTATAAGCGATATAGTCACTTTGATTCTCACTTGCTAGTTATATAAAAAGTTTTAGAAGTTAAGCGTTAAAACACAAATTTTGGATATTTAATTATTCTGTTCCTTGTGTTATCACTGTGCTATCACAAATAATTAAGTTAGCAAAAAGTATAATTACTTGGCCATGTTACCAAGTAAAAATGCAACTGATATAATTATGAAAGATCTATACAAATGATACATCCCCTAATAAACACAGGGTTTCCTTTGAGATTCTGCACATCAATTTAACTTTTAAAGTAGTCACCTTGTTGTCGAGTTGGGTCCATTCCACTGGGAAGTAATGGCTGACTTCCTGGGACACCTCCAAGTGCCTAGCATATTTAGTAAAAATAAAAAGCAGTAAGTATTGTAACTATTTATAAAATAAGAACTATTAACAATTACAGAATGCATTTGAATATTTCACAAGATTTTTTTCAAGCTGTATTTTATATTAGATTATATTTGATTTACAATAATGTGTTAGTTTTGGGTATACAGTATAGTGATTCAATTATATTGAATATATGCATGATTCTTTTCTATTATGGGTTATTACAGAGTATTGATTAGAGTTCCCTGTGCTATACAGTAGGTCCTTGTTGATTATCTATCTTGTGTATACTAGTCTGTATATATTAATCCCAACCTCCTAGTTTATCTCTCCCCCACACCTTTCCGTTTTGGTAACCATACGTTTGAAGTCTGGGAGTCTGTTTCTCTTTGTAAGTAAGTTCATTTGTATCACTGCTTTTAGATTTCACGTGAGTGATATAATATGATAATTGTCCTTATCTTACTTCACTTAGTATGATAATCACTAGGTCCATCCATGTTGCTGCAAATGGTATTATTTTTATGAATGACTAATAGTCCATTGTTTGTATGTACCACATCTTCTTTATCCATTCCTCTCTCAATGGACATTTAGGTTGCTTCCATGTCTTAGCTACTCTTTAGTACTGCAATGAACACTGGGGTGCACGATCTTTTCAAATTATAGTTTTCTCCAGTTACATGTCCTTGAGTGGGATTGCTATATCATATGGTAGCTCTATTTTAGACATTTAAGGAACGTACACACTGTTCTCCATAGTGACTATATGAATTTATATTCCCACCAACAGTGTAGGCGGGTTCCCTTCTCTCCACACCCATTCCAGCATTTATTGTTTGTAGACTTTGATGATGACCATTCTGACAGAAGGGAAGTGATACCTATTTTTGATTTGCATTTTTCTAATAATTGGTAATGTGGAGCATATTCTCATGTGCTTTGTGGCCATCTGTATGTTTTCTTTGAAGAAATGTCTATTTAGATTTAATTTTTATCGTTTCTGTATCTTAAGCTGCATGAGCTGTTTGTAGACATTTGGAGATTAATCCCTTGTTGGTTGCATCATTTACAAATATTTTTCCCCATTCTGTGTCTTTTTGTTTTGTCTATGGTTTCCTTTGCTGTGCAAAAACTTTTAGGTTTAACTAGATCCCATTTATTTTTGTTTTTATTTTCATTACTCTAGGGGGTGGAGCCAAAGAGATACTGCTGTGATTTATGTAAAAGAGTGTTCTGACTTTGTTTTCCTCTAAGAGTTTTATATAGTGTCTGGTTTTACATTTAGGTCTTTAACCCATTTTTAGTTTATTTTTGTGCATGGTGTTAGAGAATGCTCTAATTTCATTCTTTTATATGTAGCTGTTCAATTTTCCCAGAACTTCTTATTGAAGACGCTCTTCTCCATCCATTGATCTATTTGTTGTTGATCAGTTGCTAAGTTGTGTCTGACTCTTTGTGATCCAAAGGACTGCAACACTTCAGGCCTCCCTGTCCTCCACTGTCTCCCAGAGTTTGCTCAGATTCATGTCCATTGAGTTGATGATGCTATCTAACCATTTCATTCTCTGCTGCCCCCATCTCCTTTTGTCTTCAATCTTTCTGAGCATGAGGGTCTTCTCCAATGAGTCAGCTCTTTGTATCAAGTGGCCAAAGTACTGGAGCTTCAGCTTTAGCATCAGTCCTTCCAAAGAATATTTACGGTTGATTTCCTTTAATATTGACTGGTTTTATCTCCTTGCAGTCCAGGGGACTCCTTCTTCAGCACCACAATTTGAAAGCACCAATTCCTGACAGCTCAGCTAGTAAAGAATCTGCCTGCAATGCAGGAGATCACCAGTTCAATTCCTGGGTCAGGAAGATCTGCTGGAGAAAGGATAGGCTACCCCACTCCAGTATTCCTGGGCTTTTTCCTGGTGGCTCAGCTGGTAAAGAATCTGCCTGTAGTGTGGGAGACCTGGGATGATCCGTGGGTTGGGAAGATCCCCTGGAGAAAGGAATGGGTACCCACTCCAGTATTCTGGCCTGGAGAATTCCATGGACTGTATAGTCCCATGGGGTCACAAAGAGTCGGACACGACTGAGTGACTTTCACTTCACTTTCTTTATGGTCCAACTCTCATATCCATACATGACTACTGGAAAACCATAGTTTTGACTATTTGGACATTTGTCGGCGAAGTGTTCTGTCTACTTTTTAACATGCTATCTAGGTTTGTCATAGCTTTCTTTCCATAAACTCTGTTACTGCTTCCATTTTCCCTTCTTCTATTTGCCATGAAGTGATGAGACCAGATGGCATGATCTTAGTTTTTTGAACATTGAGTTTTAAGCCAGCTTTTTCACTCCCTTTTTCGCCCTCACCAAGAGACTCTTTAGTTCCTCATTACTTCCTACCATTAGTTATTATCTGCATAACTGAGGTTGTTGATATTTCTCCTGGCAATCTTGATTCCAGCTTGTGAATCATCCAGCCAGCATTTCACGTGATGTACTCTGTATAGAAGTAAAATAAGCAGGGTGACAACATACAGGTTGGTTGTACTCTTTTTCCCAATTTGGAACCAGTTAGTTGTTCCTTGTCTGGTCCTAACTGTTGCTTCTTGACCTGCACACAGGTTTCTCAGGTGACAGATAAGGTGGTCTGGTATTTCCATCTCTTTAAGAATTTTCCATAGTTTGCTGTGATCCACACAGTCATGGCATTAGCATAGTCAATGGCTTTAGTATAGTCAATTGAGCAGAAGTAGATGTTTTTCTGGAACTCCTTTGCTTTCTCCATGATCCAAATATATTTCAGTTTATGGCACTCCTATACTGTTTTGAGTACTGTAGCTTTATAGTATAGTCTGAAGTCAGGGAGTCAGAGTCCTTCCTTCACTTCCATTTTCTTTTCTTTCTTTTTAAATTTATTTATTTTAATTGGAGGCTAATTACTTTACATTATTATATTGGTTTTGCCATACATTTTCTTTTTCAAAATTGCTTTGGCTATTTAGGGTCTTTCATTTTTCCATATTTCCAGTCAAATTTTAAGATTTTTTGTTCTAGATCTACAAAAACTGCCATTGATAATTTGATAGGGAATGGCAGAGGAACCAGAGATCAAACTGCCAACATCTGCTGGATCATGGAAAAAACAAGAGAGTTCCAGAAAAACATCTATTTCTGCTTCATTGACTATGCCAAAGCCTTTGACTGTGTGGATCACAATAAACTGTGGACAATTCTGAAAGAGATGGGAATACCAGACCACTGACCTGCCTCTTGAGAAACCTATATGCAGGTCAGGAAGCAACAGTTAGAACTGGACATGGAACAACAGACTGGTTCCAAATAGGAAAAGGAGTACATCAAGGCTGTATATTGTCACTCTGCTTATTTAACTTATATGCAGGGTACATCATGAGAAACACTGGGCTGGAAGAAGGACAAGCTGGAATCAAGATTGCTGGGAGAAATGTCAATAACCTCAGATATGCAGATGATACCACCCTTATGGCAGAAAGTGAAGAGGAACTCAAAAGCCTCTTGATGAAAGTGAAAGAGGAGAGTGAAAAGGTTGGCTTAAAGCTCAACATTCAGAAAATGAAGATCATGGCATCTGGTCCCATCACTTCATGGGAAACAGATGGGGAAACAGTGGAAACTGTCAGACTTTATTTTTTTGGGTTCCAAAATCACTGCAGATGGTGAATGCAGCCATGAAATTAAAAGACGCTTACTCCTTGGAAGGAAAGTGATGACCAACCTAGATAGCATATTCAAAAGCAGAGATTTTACTTTGCCAACCAAGGTCCGTCTAGTCAAGGCTATGGCTTTTCCAGTGGTCATGTATAGATGTGAGAGTTGGACTGTGAAGAAAGCTGATGGCCGAAGAATTGATGCTTTTGAACTGTGGTGTTGGAGAAGACTCTTGAGAGTCCCTTGGACTTCAAGGAGATCCAACCAGTCCATTCTAAAGGAGATCAGTCCTGGGTGTTCATTGGAAGGACTGATGCTGACACTGAAACTCCAATACTTTGGCCACCTCATGAGAAGAGCTGACTCACTGGAAAAGACTCTGATGATAGGAGGGATTGGGGGCAGGAGGAGAAGGGGACAACAGAGGATGAGATGGCTGAATGGCACCACTGACTCGATGGACATGAGTTTGAGTGAACTCCGGGAGTTGGTGATGGACAGGGAGGCCTGGCATGCTGCGATTCATGGGGTTGCGAAGAGTAGGACACGACTGAGCGACTGAACTGAACATTGAATCTGAATATTTCCTTGGGGAGTATAGTCATTTTGACAGTATTCTTTCAATCCAAGAACATGGTATATTTTTCAATCTGTTTGTGTCATCTTCCATTTCTTTCATTAGCGTCTTTTCAGAATACAGGTGTTTTCCTTCCTTAGGTAGGCTTATTTCTAGGTGTTTTATTCTTTTTGATGTGATGGTAAATGGCATTGCTTCCTAAACTTGTTTTTCTGGTCTTTCATTGTTAGTGTATAGAAATGCAACATTTTTGTGTATTAATTTCGTAGTCTGCAACTTTACCAAATTCACTCAACTCTCGTAGTTTTCTGGTAGTATTGCCAGGATTTTCTATGTACAGTATCATGTCCTCTACAGTGGCAGTTTTACCTCTTCTTTTCCAATTTGGATTCTTTTTATTTTCTTCTCTGACTGCAATGGCTAGGACTTCCAAACCTATGTTGAATAAAAGTAGTGAGCGTGGACATCCTTGTATTGTTCCTGATCTTTAGAAGAAATGCTTTCAGCTTTTCACTGTTGAGTATGATGCTATGTGTGCGTCTTTCATATATAGCTTTACCCTGTTTAGGTTATGTTCTCTCTATGCCGACTTTCTGAAGAGCTTTTTTTTAAAAAAAATTATAAACTGCTAATAGATTCTGTCAGATGCTTTTTCTGCATCTACTGAGATTAATGTGGTTATCATACTGATTGATCTGCAGATATTGGAAAAATCCTTGTATCCCTGGGATAAATCCCACTCGATTTTGGTGTATGATCCTTTTAACGTATTGTTGGATTTGGTGTGCTAGGGCTTTGCTGTCTATGATTTTCAGTGACACTGGCTTGTCACTTTGTAGTATCTCTGTATCATTTTGGTACCATGTTTGAGGGTGGCTTCAAAGAATGAGTTTGGGAGTGTTCCCATCTCTGTAATTTTCTGAAACAGTTTCAGAAGGATAGGTGTTAACTCTTCTCTAAATGTTGGATAGGATTCACCTGTGAAGCCATCCGGTCTGGGGTTCTTTGTTGGCTTGGGGTTCTTAAACCAAAGTTTCGATAGCAGTGCTTGTGATTGTTCTAGTCATATTTTCTATTTCTTTCTCGTTTGGTTTTGCAAGATTGTACCTAAGAATTTGTCCGCTTCTTCTAGGTTGTCCAGTTTATTGGCATAATGTTGTCTCTTATGATCCTTCATATTTCTGTGTTCACTGTAACTTTTTCATTTCTGCTTTTATTGATGTGAGCCCTCTCCCTTTTTTTCTTGATGAGTTTGCCTAAAGCTTTATCGATTTTATTTATCTTCTCACAGAAGCAGCTTTTAGTTTCATTGATATTTTGTACTTTCTTTGTCTCTATCTCATTCTTTTCTGCCCTGAGTTTATCATTTCTTTTCTCTGCTAACTTTGGGTTTTGTTTGTCCTTTTTTCTAGTTGCTTTAGGTATAAGGTTAGGTCGTTTATTTGAAAATTTTCTTGTTTCCTGTAGTAAGATTGTATTGCTATAATTTTGTCTTAAACTGCTTTTGCTGTGTCCCATTGGTTTTGGATTGTTGTATTTTCATTTTCATTTGTCTGTAGGGAATTTTCTGATTTCCTCTTTGATTTCTTCAGTGATCTGTTTAGTAGCACACTGTTCAGCTTCCACATTTTTTTTTTTTTTTTTACAATTTTTGTTTGTAGATTTGTACTCTTATTGCATTGTGGTCAGGAAAGATGATTGATGTAATTTTAGTTTTCTTAAACTTATCGAGGCTTGCTTTATGGTTCAGTACGTGATCTACCCTGGAGAATATTCTATGTGCATTTGAGAAGAATGTGTATTCTGCTGCTTTTAGATGGATGCTCTATAAATATCAAGTTCATCTGGTCTAATATGTTGTTTAAGACCTGTGTTTCCTTAATCATTTTCTGTTTGGATGATCTATTGATGTAAGTTGGATGTTAAAGTCCCCCACTTTTATTGTGTTATTGTCAGTTTCTTTTTATGACTGTATTTGCCTTATATATATTGAAGTGCTCCTATGTTGGGCGCATATATGTTTACAATTATCTTCTTGGATTGATCCCTTGATCATATGCAGTATCCTTCTTATAACAGTCTTTATTTTAAAGTCTATGTTGTCTGATATGAGCATTACTATTCCAGCCTTTTTAAAAAAATTCCATTTGCATGAGAAATCTTTTTCCATCCCCTCACTTTCAGTCTTTATGTGTCCCTATATCTAAAGTGGGTCTCTTGTAGACAGCATATATGTGGGTCTTATTTTCGTAACCATTTAGCCAGTTAATGTCTTTTGAGTGGAGAAATTAATCCATTTACGTTTAAAGTGATACTGATACATATGGGTTCTTATGGTCATTTTGCTAATTGTTTTGGGATTATTTTTATAGGTCTTTTTTTCCTTCTCTTTGTCTTTTGTTCTCTGGTAGTTGCATGATTGTCTTTAGTGTTGTGTTTAGATTCCTTTTTCTTTTTTATGTGTATATCTATTGTAGATTTTTGATTTGTGGTTACCATGAGGATTTGATATAGCAGTTTATGTATACACAAGACTGTTTTAAGTTGCTAGTCTCTTAATTTCAAATGCATTTCCAATATCCTGCATTTTAACTTTCTTCTTATGATTGCTGGATTTGATATCTTATTTGTGTGGATGATTTCCCACCTTGACTGTATGTCTGCTTTTACCAGTGAACTTTCCCATTTTTAATTTTCTGGTATCTAGTTGTGACCTTTTCTACCTAGAGAAAGTTCTTTTAGCGTTTGTTATAAAGCTGGTTTGGTAGTGCTCTTAACCTTAACTTTTGCTTGTTTGTAGTTTTTGCTTTTTCCATCTAAACTAAGTGAGAGTCTTGCTGGATAGAGTAGTCTTGGTTGATTTCTCCCTTTCATTACTCTAAATATACCATGCCTACTCTAAATATATCATGCCGTTCCCTTATGGCCTGCAGAGTTTCTACTGAAAAATCAGCTGATAACCTTAATGGGAGTTCCCCTGTATCTCACAGGTTGCTTTTCCCTTTTTACTTTTAATGCTTTTTCTTTGTCTTTAATTTTTCTCAGTTGTGTTTCAGCATGTTTCTCCTTGGATTTACCCTGTATGGGGTTATCTGCACACCCTGGACTTCGGTGATTGTTTCCCTTTTCATGTTAGGGCAGTTCTCAGCTACTGTATCTTCAAATATTTTCTCAGATCCTTTCTCTCTCTATTCTCCTCTGAGACCCCTACAACACGAATGTGTTGGTGTATTTTTTGTTGTTGTCTCAGAGGTCTCTTAGACTGTCCTCATTTCCTTTCGTTCTTTGTTCAGAAGCAGTTATTTCCACCATTCTGTCTTCTAGCTCATTTGTATGTTCTTCAGCCTCATTTATACTGTTACTGATTCCCTCTAGTGTTATTTTTCATTTCATTTTTTCTACTGTTTATTCTTTGTTCTTTAAATTTTTTTAGTTCTTTGCTAACAGTTTCTCGTATCTTCTCGATTTGTGGCCCGTTCTTTTTCTGAGATCCTGGATCGCCTTTACCATCATTCCATGAATTCTCTTTTGGGTTGATGGCCTATCTTCACTTCCCTTAGTCGTTCTTCTGGGGTTTTACCTTGTTCTTTCATCTGGAACGTATCTCTTTACCACCTCGTTTGGTCTGACTTTCTGTATTTGTGGTCCCACTGGCTGCAGGATTACAGTCCCTCTTGCTTTCGGTTGCCTGACCTCCGGTGGATAGGGCTGGTCTAAAAGGCTTGTGCAGGATTCCTGGAAGGAGGGACTGTTGCCTGCCCAGTGGTGGGTGGAACTGGGTCCTATTCCTCTGGCTGGCAGGACTGTGTCAAGGGCTATGTTTAGAGGTCATTAGAGGTGGCTGTTGGCTCAGGATGACTTTAGGCAACCTGTCTGCTGATGGGTGGGACTGTGTTCCCATTCTGTTGGCTGTTTGGCTTGAGGCACTCCAGCTCTGGAGCCTTCTGGCGGTTGGTTGGGGCCAGGTCTTGGCATAAAAATGGCAACCTCTAGCATAGTTCACACCAATGAGTACCTAGTACCTCCATCGCAGGTGTCCTCATAAGACTTCTATTTTACATTTTGTGAACTTTATAGGTCTGTACACTCAGTATAATTTCTTAGTTTTAAAATGATTCCACTTTGCCCCATTTTGCGGCAAACAAAAGAGCTATTGTTGGGAACAAAATCTAGGCAAAAATTTTCCTATTTATCCCTGAGAAGTTTAATGCCCTTCCCCAAAATCGA
This sequence comes from Moschus berezovskii, assembly GCF_049115385.1. Lineage (NCBI taxonomy): Eukaryota > Metazoa > Chordata > Mammalia > Artiodactyla > Moschidae > Moschus > Moschus berezovskii. Next base: position 29,477,294 of record NC_142467.1, on the reverse strand, counting down.
TCTATTAAGTATACAAAAATAACTAATTTTTCTTCTTAAATGTAAATTATTTCTACAGATTATTTTACTCACTGGGGATTATAATAGAAGCAGAACTAAAATGTCAAGGGGCCAATTGATATTATTTTGAATAGTCATATTTTCCCTAAGAAACTATTTAGAAAAATAATATTCCAATTAAGTTCAAACAATTTGCTGAGTGGGAAGAGAACTAGAACTGAAGAAAGGTGGAGATTAACAAACATGGTTTATTTTATGCAGTGGTGTAATACTGGTTACATGCTGAACTGTAAGTTTCAAATGGTCACCTGAGCAGCACTTAGACCTGGACCAAGCTATAAATGATTTAAATATACTGACCTTATGAAAAATGTATATATACATATATACACATAATCCTGGCAACTGGTTAAGAATTTCTATGAATGTTCACTAATTTGACAAAAAAAAAAATTTTAATTTGTTTAAAATTTTAAATATTTCAAAGAAAATGTGCTATTAAAGAATTTCTATATCCAGATCAGAACTATTTCCTTAATTGTTATATTGGGATGCAGTAATTTTGTAATCCTTTGATTTTTGTTTTTTACAAGCACACTGAATGTCTATTTATTGATTTCTGACTAAATGATCTATTCCCTGCTTACCTTTCCAGGTTAATTTCTTACCACTGACACACTGACATTCTAACTTCATTATTCCAAACCTCTTTCAGTTTCCTTATTTTTTTTCAATTCATGTACTCAGTACTAAGGATTATATTTAGCCTTCTTCCTCCTTTTATATGTACCAGTCAATATTTTCTCCAACAGTGAGATGCCTGGCTTTCATTATCTTTATTATCTTTAATATCATTATCTACCACTTTCATATGACTCCTCCCTGCCTCTCTGAATATCTTAGCATGCAGAGGAAGTAAGGGCTTCTTATGTACTTTTACAGATCCTTTTACCTCACTTTTATATGCTCATGGTTTGTCATCTGCTCTGTATCCCCAATAAACTGTAAGTTCAGAGACTGGAAGCTATCTGTGCCTGTTAATTCAGAGTAATAAATACTTATCAAAAGAATAAAAGAAATTTTTCATTGGACAATTTTAGGAATCATCAGTGACAAAGTCATAAGAATGGACTAGATTTCAAGAATTTAGAAGAAAAAAGGTCAAAAACAAAGATAATTTTCTTAAAATACCGATGAGTTAAGAGAGGAAAAAACTGAATAGCTAAAAAATTAGCAAATGGACTGGGAATATTTATTTCAGAGTGCATGAGGGGAGTTTCAAGAAGTGTTCGATACTATCTGAAAGTTATAAAGAAGTAAATTAGGAGGGGTGAAAATGAATGATTAAACAAAATTATTTTCAATTGTGAGCTTGAAGTTCTTCCATTTTTTAAGTCTTAAAGTGATTCTAGTTTAATACTCTGATTCTAAATTTCTAAATTTCATTGGTATACCATGTTTTATCACTGGAAATAATTTTCTTCAAAAGTTTATTTTTTTCTTGTTTATTTTGAAGTATTAGAACAATTGACAAGTCTATTTGCTATTATCACTAATCCTATAGAAATCTTGATAGAGGTCAAGTTGTCTTTCAAAATGACTCTTTACCCACACTCAACTCTTTAGTCACCAGTGTTTGTCTTTTGATAAGTCAAATTTTAACTTTTTAAAAACATTTTGATCAGTCCCAGGATGACCAGATGATGGTTTTATGCATCAGAAGGGTATGATCACTAGATTCTTTAAATCCATAATATCAGGAAAAATAAATTTATACATTTTGTGGGTTAATATTCTCATATTTGTCAACATGTTAAATGTATTCCATTGAGACCTAACTAGTCACAAATTTTGGACACATTCTTTGCTTTATAAAAGATCTTCACTTTGACAGAAAATAACACTAATGATGAGGATGCTTAATAGCAACAAATAGAAAGTTAACAATAATATACACTTGTGAGCCAATATACCTGTTAACAGAGTTTCAGGAATGGTGAGAAATTCTAATTCTATAGTGTCAATAAATCAATAACTTACTCTTGGTGCCACTCACTAACAGTCTCTGTACTTCTGGCTGTCTTGGTTTCCTTAGCAGTGTTGAATGAACACTGAATTTTTCAGATTAAACATTTTAAACTATGAGAAGGTTAAAGACCTCCAGGTTATGGATGCTTCAACAACACCAACCTATTCTGACAGCTGAACCAATTCCAATGTAATTTCTGTTTCATGTGTTTTCCCATAGGCATTTATTCTTTACAACCTTGCAGATTTTTGTAATTTTACTTTTCCTTTCAACATTTTAGACACTATGACCCTTTCCTGAATTTTTGGGCATAGTGATATTATATCATGTTCTAAACACTCAGTCCTATAAATATATAAACAGTATAAGCCATTGTGTATTTAGCCCAGAATCATGAAAAACCACCTCGGAAATAATTAATTGTAAATTCTGGAGAAGCTCTTTATTAAAGGCAAGTCTTTTGCATATTCAAATGACTAGTCAACACCACTGAAGAAGTTAATAGTTTACTTTTTATTTTCTTAGATACAATCTACCAATAAAATAAAGTTTTGATCATTTTAAATAGACTAGATTTTAAAATTTAACATTTGTTTTAATAGACATCATTCCAATTAATCACCAAAAATATCATTGCCAATTCTACTGTAATGACTACATAATGAAATTGAAGAACTGTTTTGTTGTTTGAAAATGTTGTGCTATTAGTTAACAGTGTAAATGTTGTTTTAGGAAAAGTTTAACAGTTTGTTCAAAGTTCTTTAAAAACAATAGTATAAATGTAAATTATTATAAATTTGAAAGATGTCTGGATTAATAAAGCTTAACTACACATGGGGAGGAGGACAAAAAAGGGCCACTCAAAAGAGTACAATTGTTTTAAAATATACTTAGGTAAAGACTGTTCAAAATTATTGACAAAAAAGAACCCGTATTGTAACTCTTTTTTACCTTTAACTTTTTAATTGCTTCTTTTAAAAATCCAAAGGCATTATATATTAGTTCTTCAAAAATATTTCAAACAATCTAGATTTAGGATTCCACATTTCTACCGCCAGTCCACTCCTCTTTCCAAAAGTCTTTCATTTTGTCAGTTTCTTTGGCTGTGGAACTTAGCTTAGTATCTTATATGTAGCAGGCATTTCAACAGTGTCAAATGGATACAATTACAGTAATTCCAAGATATTTTCATAATTCATATGGAATAATGGAGTCAGAAAAATTCTCACATACATAGGGAAATTCACATTTCCCTAATATAGATTCTTGCTGTTTAGTGGCTAAGCCATGTCTGACTTTGTGACCCTATGAACTACAGCACGCCAGGCTTACACACCTCTTATATCTATGGATATATCTATGGATGGGATGTCTGAAACACTATGACAACTGCAGTGAAAGGTATAACCTTTTGTCCTTAAAAAGGAAATTTAAAAGACTCAGGCACCGATAAGCAGATCTGACTGTCAATATACACAGGTTCACCCACAGAGAAAATAAAACTCCCCATATGTTGGAACGCTTGGCATCTGTGTGCTTCTTTTTCCTATTTCCTGCCATGTCCCCCTGGCCCTATGTACTGAATGCAGATTCGGTCTGAAGGAGAAAATTCCTCCAGCTGCTAACGTGAGGACTTCAGCACTGTAGCAATGGGATGATCCAGCCTTGCTGCCTGCTTAAAGGTTTCCCCTGGGGATGAATGTGGGTGCTGGCACGCCCAATTGTGTTAGGACATTTCAAGGACACTAATTTCAGTAAGAGGAGAGGGGAAGCAAAGCTCCATTTTTATCAAATGTGCTATCAAAGAAAACACAATTTTCTTGTTTCATTTTTTGGTCAGGAAGCAAGCAGAAATTTTTCAGAAAAGAAAAGATTTATTGTGATAATAGGCTTTACTTCAGATCTGGGTAAATGATGATAAAAACAACTGTAAGTGACAAAACAATTATCTTAACGTAAATATTCCAAACAGTTAAGCACTTAATTTACTCTTGTTTACACACACACACATGCACACTGTCTCTAGTCTAAACTTAAAACTGTAACATACCTGCAAGTAAAAACCGTGCTCTATTCTCTTTAGTAAATAAATATTTATGTTATTGATAAACTATTTGAGGACAAAAATCTATGAAATCTCAGAGCTCTTGTAGGTAAAAATAGTTGGACAATCTACTGTTAACTACTGATTTAACTCTCGTAGAAGAAGCTAATTATATGCCAGATACGTGACTATAATTGGGCAAAATTGATATGACTGCCATGTTATTGTAACTGTATAATATAAAAATAAACTTAAGTATGTTCATAGAAAATTTCACTGCCATCCTTTAGGGTGTAATCTGCATTTACCAAAATCATACATATTTTGAAGGTTAGGATCAAAGTATATGGCAGACTCCAAGGGTCAGCAAACATTTTCCTGTAAATATCTAGATAATAAATATTTGAGGGTTGCAGGCTACCTACAGTCTCCATCATGACTCAGATTTCCTGTTGCAGTGTAAAAGAAGCCACAGACAATGCATGAATGAATGAATGTGGCACTGTTCCAGTACAATTTTATTCATAAAAAGTCAACAAAACTATGGGCCAACCATTGATGTAGATTATACATCACTAGAAGTTCCATAAAATGAGATGAAGGATAATTTAGCATTTTTATAAGAAAGAAATACATGTGACATTGTCAAGATCTTTATTGACTCTTTAGAAAAAATAAAAACACTAAAACATCAAACTTCAGTAGTACACATAAAATCTTACCTGGTTAGGTATCCTCAACGGGGGCCTTGGACCTCCAGGGTATCGAGGTGACATAAAAGGCTATTGAAGTAAAACAAATAAACAAAACAAAACAAATGTAAAATACAGATCTGAAAATAAACTGCTTTGAAGAATTTTTGAATTATACAAAACATAAATTTACTTCTGCGGCTAATTTCAGTAGAATAAATGCTTTGAGAAAAATTACCATCCTATTTTTTTTCCGTTTGCAAAATATATGGAAAAACTGCCAAATTTTTAAAAAATGGGAATTATTATTAAGATAATGCTATATAATTGGTAAAAGGTAAGATTAAGAAATTTAGGCAATTGAATTTTAGTAATGACTTCAGGAAGAGGATTACTGGCTACATCATTATACAAGTTGGATTCTGAGTATATTCTTTGGACCAAATTACCCAATTTGGTTTTTGTTTTCCTCTAATAAAGTTGCCAAATTTCTTCATCTTTTCTTTTGTTGTTCTGTTTAAAATGGTAAAGACATTTCTTTCCCTAGGGACATTTGTAGTTAAGAGTTTGTTGTAATTCAAAACTGATTATAAATTTCAAAGTTGAAATTTCTTTGCATATTTTGAGCCTAGCAGACTATGAGGTGTGTACATTTTTAATAAACAGTTTTTATCAAAGTATAGTTTATTTATAATGTTGCATTGTTTCAGATGTACAGTAAAGTGATTCAATGATACACACATATATATGCAAACATATATATATACTTAGATTCTTTTTCAATATAGGCTATTATAAGATATTGAATATAGTCTCTGTGCTATACAGCAAGTCCCTGTTGTTTATTTTATGAATAGTAGTGTGTATATGTTATGAGGTGTATATTTTTATGTACTTTTATGTCCTTATATTAAAACACAAGTTGATTATTTTGTTAGATGACTCAGAGCCTGCTAAGATGTGCTGACTCTGACAGTCCCAAAACTATCTGAAAAATATGCTAAAAGTATCATTTTGATGATTATTCAATATTGAGTGGAAGAATATTTCTGACACTTAGATTTGAGCACAAATTTTAAAAAATTATTAAAAATTCCATTTTTATAAATATAATTGTTTGCTTATACTATACATAATTACATGTAATGTAAGCAAATTATCAACTCCGAAGGGCTGAATATTAATTAAAATATTAAGAATGAATTCACTGAAGACTTGCACAAGCCAATTCTGTAGTTCAGTTCAGTTCAGTCACTCAGTCGTGTCCGACTCTTTGCGACCCCATGACACAGCATGCCAGGCCTCCCTGTCCATCACCAACTCCCGGAGTTCACTCAAACTCATGTCCATTGAGTCGGTGATGCCATCCAGCCATCTCATTCTCTGTCGTCCCCTTCTCCTCCTGCCCCCAACCTTTCCCAGCATCAGAGTCTTTTCCAGTGAGTCAACTCATCGCATGAGGTGCCCAAAGTACTGGAGTTTTTCAGCTTTAGCATCAGTCCTTCCAATGAACACCCAAGATTGATCTCCTTTAGAATGGACTGGTTGGATCTCCTTGCAGTATAAGGGACTCTCAAGAGTCTTCTCCAACACCACAGTTCAAAAGCATTAATTATTCGGCCATCAGCTTTCTTCACAGTCCAACTCTCACATCCATACATGACCATGTGAAAAACCATAGCCTTGACTAGATGGACCTTGGTTGGCAAAGTAATGCCTCTGCTTTTGAATATACTATCTAGGTTGGTCATAACGTTCCTTCTAAGGAGTTCAGTTCAGTTCAGTTCAGTTCAGTCGCTCAGTCGTGTCCGACTCTCCGCGACCCCATGAATCACAGCACGCCAGGCCTCCCTGTCCATCACCAACTCCCGGAGTTCACTCAAACTCATGTCCACAGAGTAAGCGTCTTTTAATTTCCTGGCTGCAATCAGCATCTGCAGTGATTTTGGAGCCCAAAAAAAGAGTCTGACACTGTTTCCACTGTTTTCCCATCTATTTCCCATGAAGTGATGGGACCAGATGCCATGATCTTTGTTTTCTGAATGTTGAGCTTCAAGCCAACCTTTTCAGTCTCCTCTTTCACTTTCATCAAGAGGCTTTTGAGTTCCTCTTCACTTTCTGCCATAAGGGTGGTGTCATCTGCATATCTGATTATTGATATTTCTCTCAGCAATCTTGATTCCAGTTTGTGCTTCTTCCAGCCCAGCATTCCTCATGATGTACTCTGCATATAAGTTAAATAAGCAGGGTGACAATATACAACCTTGACGTACTCCTTTTCCTATTTGGAACCAGTCTGTTGTTCCATGTCCAGTTCTGACTGTTGCTTCCTGACCTGCATACAGGTTCCTCAAGAGGCAGGTCAGGTGGTCTGGTATTCCCATCTCTTTCAGAATGTTCCACAGTTTATTGTGATCCACACAATCAAAGGCTTTGGCATAGTCAATGAAGCAGAAATAGATGGTTTTCTGGAACTCTATTGCTTTCTCCATGATCCAGCAGATGTTGGCAATTTGATCTCTGGTGCCTCTGCCTTTTCTAAAACCTGCTTGAACATCTGGGAGTTCATGGTTCACATATTGCTGAAGCCTGGCTTGGAGAATTTTGAGCATGACTTTACTAGCGTGTGAGATGAGTGCAATTGTGCGGTAGTTTGAGCATTCTTTGGCATTGCCTTTCTTTGGGATTGGAATGAAGACTGATCTTTTCCAGTCCTGTGGCCACTGCTGAGTTTTCCAAATTTGCTGGCATATTGAGTGCAGCACTTTCACAGCATCATCTTTCAAGATTTGCAATAGCTCAACTGGAATTCCATCACCTCCACTAGCTTTGTTCGTAGTGATGCTTTCTAAGGCCCACTTGACTTCACATTCCAAAATGTCTGGCTCTAGGTCAGTGATCACGTTATCGTGATTATCTTGGTTGTGAAGATCTTCTCTGTACAGTTCTTCTGTGTATTCTTGCCACCTCTCACGTCTGTGCCGCCGGAGTCGGCGTCTCTCGCAATTCTGTAGCAGTTTACGTAATTCTAAATTCCATTTTTATAATACTTTCTATAAATATGTTTAGAAATAGACCTGCAGTTCATGTCTACACATATTTTCTAGGGTTATTTTAAAGGAAGCATCTGAAAAATAAAATTATAACAAATTTATGTGGTATAGACTTTCTCTTTTGGAGACTCGGACACATCAATAAGAACTTTAGAACTCAGCAGTTTGGCTTTTTGCTCGCTGTGTTCTCATATGTTAATGTAGTCTTAGGAGATCATTTTAAATAGAAACAGTGGATTATTCAGGTAATAGTGTCAACTTCAGCTGATAAAACTTAAATGGATTTTCCAGTTTAAACATTTAAAAAAATGTTTAGTTTTTACACATTGTCAAAGTTGACACTCCTTTACCAATTCTGAAGTGTTGCTCTAAATTGGATTAATTAGTTAACTATACTGTCAACTAGAAGCTCATCTCAGTATTCACACTCCCTCTGCTACTTTCCTGATCACCTAATTTCATTTATGAAACTGTCCTGGGCTCATTTAAACCAATTTAATAATTAAGTGTGGTGTCACAGATTTTGGAATGGTTGGCTTTCTTTCACAAAGTGTTTTATGACATAGTCAGTAAGCCAAAATACAATATCAATTTAGTGTTTGAGACGTGGAGAAATAAAAATAGGTTACTAATAATTCCTGCCTATAATAAAATCACTTCAAAATGGAATACAAGGTAGAAATTGTTAATGTTACTAAATTCTGGTACACATTGAAATGCACCTTATTTGGGACAGAGAATTTGAGATTGTATGTTCCTCTGAATGTAAAGTAACATTACAGTATTAATATAAATGGACTATTTAAAAAGAGAAGTTTTCCTCTAATCCGTGGCATTGTGAATAAGTGTGTTTTAACAGGACTGTTGTACTCTCCTATCCGAACATGAGGCCCCATCGAGACACTACTGAGACAGAGGCAGTGCATGTGGTTGTGAACCTTCAGCTGTGAACCTGAAGGCCCCTCTGGAATAAGATTAGGAGAAAGGCTCTTTCAAATTTACTTCCCCTTGAATGCCCTCCTCCAAGAAGTTCACTTTTTTCTTTGGGTGGGGGTGGAGGGGTGTAAAAAACAAAATTGAAATCCACTTACAATTTTCAATCTATTGCTATACAATTAAAGCAAAAAAAATAGCAAAAAGCTAGTTAATTTAGATAAGAATCTACTACTTGTCCTTAAAATATAAATATAAAAAATGGGTAAAGGATTTCATTGGAGGGACTGATGCTGAAACTGCAATACTTTGGCCACCTCATGCGACGAGTTGACTCACTGGAAAAGACTCTGATGCTGGGAAAGGTTGGGGGCGGGAGGAGAAGGGGACGACGGAGAATGAGATGGCTGGATGGCATCACCGACTCTGTGGACATGAGTTTGAGTGAACTCCGGGAGTTGGTGATGGACAGGGAGGCCTGGCGTGCTGTGATTCATGGGGTCGCGGAGAGTCGGACACGACTGAGTGACTGAACTGAAAGCATTTTAATACTAAATTAGCACTGTAGCCCTTAATATTCAGATTGATTCTTAAGTTATCCAGTTAACCACTGAGGTCCTCAACTGCTTGTTCAAGTGCAGACACAATAACAGAACTCAAAGAGTTTAGTATTAGAAACACAACATTCTACTATATTTGTATTTCACTATTCAGAAGTCAATTTGCTTTCAAATATAATTCAAGATATTAAAATAAGTTTAAATTATTTTATGGTAAAACGCTAATATAAGAGATTACCTACCGATAGTATGTGTGTGTGTGCTAAGTTGCTTCAGTCATGTCTGACTCTTTGCAACCCTATGGACTGTAACCTGCCAGGCTCCTCTGTCCATGGGATTCTCCAGGCAAGAATACTGGAGCAGGTAGCCAAGCCCTCTGCCAAGGGATCTTCCTGACCCAGGGACTGAACTCGCATCTCTTCATCTCCTGCGTTGGCAGGCAGGTTCTTTAATATTAGCACCAGCTGGGAAGCCTCTACATCTATTGACAGACCTGTCAGTACTCTCTCTGTTGATAACCTGGAAAGAACAGATTCCTCGAAGGAGCCCTTAGCGATGACAGTGTGCTTACTTTTTATATTTGGGGAATTCTTTTTCATAGTTGGGACATCAAAACATTTGCCTGAAGATGTCAGGAGGATGAATCAATATTTTAAATGGAAAAAGCTTTCCTCTGAAAAAATGGGCTAAACAGTTATAATGTGTGCAGAAAAAACTTGACTGGGAGTCAAATCGGTCCTGGATTCTAGTTTTTGTATGTCCACTAATTAGCAGAGGGACCCTAAATTAAAAACCTTTCAGGGCTTTAGCTTTCTCAATCTAAAATGAGAGTTAGACTAGATGATCTCAAAAGTCTTTTGGGAAATAATAATTTATAAAGTCCCATGATTCTGTGTTAATTATTTCCAGCATTACCCCTAAGTGTAAAGGTTAGCATACTACATCAATAAATATTTGAAGTGTGCAGATGGGACTGGGGTGGGATATCAGTGTATGTTCCTAAGGCACAAACTATCTTTATCAAGGAGCTAGAGAAATAACCTCAGATATGCAGATGACACCACCCTTATGGCAGAAAGTGAAGAGGAACTCAAAAGCCTCTTGATGAAAGTGAAAGAGGAGAGTGAAAAGGTTGGCTTGAAGCTCAACGTTCAGAAAACGAAGATCACGGCATCTGGTCCCATCACTTCATGGGAAATAGATGGGGAAACAGTGTCAGACTTTATTCTTTTGGGCTCCAAAATCACTGCAGATGCTGATTGCAGCCATGAAATTAAAAGATGCTTACTCCTTGGAAGGAAAGTTATAACCAACCTAGATAGCATATTAAAAAGCAGAGGCATTACTTTGCCAACCAAGGTCCATCTAGTCAAGGCTATGGTTTTTCCAGTGGTCATGTATGGATGTGAGAGTTGGACTGTGAAGAAAGCTGATCGCCGAAGAATTGATGCTTTTGAACTATGGTGCTGGAGAAGACTCTTGAGAGTCCCTTGGACTGCAAGGAGATCCAACAAGTCCATTCTAAAGGAGATCAATCCAGGGTGTTCACTGGAAGGACTGATGCTAAAGATGAAACTCCAATACTTTGGCCACCTCATGCGACGAGCTGACTCACTGGAAAAGAATCTGATGCTGGGAGGGATTGGGGGTGGGAGGAGACGGGGACGACAGAGAATGAGATGGCTGGATGGCATCACTGACTCGATGGACATGAGTTTGAGTGAACTCCGGGAGTTGGTGATGGACAGGGAGGTCTGGCGTGCTGTGATTCATGGGGTCACAAAGAGTCGGACACGACTGAGTGACTGATCTGGACTGAGAGAAGTTTATTACTATGCTTTCCAGAGAAAAAGAAAAACCTAGTTGAAGAAAAAAATATACTCCAACAATGATGCTCTTTGTTCAGGTCAAAGGTCAATATAATAAATAACCTATGTTTATTGATTAAAAGGTATGCTAGAGATTTGTTCATTCACCAGATGTCTAGTTAACACCCACAAAGCCACTGTTCTCAGTGGCTGGACATATCAGTGAACAAACCAGATAAAGATCATTGCCTTCTGCTTAGGAGTTTTCAAAGTTCACAGTCCTATAATTAACAGGAGAAACAATTTTCTGGAAAAACTATTTTCTACAGTCCACTAATCTGGAAGAAATAGAACGTTCTCCTCACCAAATGGCAAATATCAATGAAAACCAAAAGAAAATAATATTTCAATCTGGTGCCTTCCCTCAGAAGTCATATTACATCATCTCTACTTGATAGAACATGTAGTGCTATGAATGACTGAAGTTCAAGGTTATGCTTCTAAAAAAGCTTCCCAAATTAGGGTTTCCTAAGGTTCTTTATAATATATAGGATAAACTGAGTAGCACAGTTAGTACCCTGACATATGGAAAACATTTACAGGCATAAAAGCTCATTTCTACATGTTTCAGCGATTTACATAGACTGAATGGGATAAGCCAAAGTGGAAGCAATAAAAATATATATGAAGCCAGAAAAATCAATAAATTATTTGATGACTAAATGAAAGGAGAAAAAAAAAACTAATAGAAATATAAACCAAGTGTCCAGCTCATTTCCTCCAAGTAGTCTTTTAGAGAAAAGATCACACCGCTTAGAATCATAATTTATTTCAGAATGAATGTCATTCCATCTTAAAGGATTATTATTTTCCATTATATCAAGAATTATTCATGAAATATTAAACTTCTGCTTTCCTAAAAGAGATTTTCCTTTATGCGTTTCCATTTCTGCTAGTAGAAAGTCGTAGTCTCCCTCTTATTTGATCTTCATAAGCCATTAGTGCTTTATCTCAATTCTCTAAGATTTAGAAGGAACTGGCTCTTTCTCATCTTTCCTTCTCTGAAAATCCTGGAACCCACTCCGCCCTCATGGAATTATTTTACAAATAATTTACCCACCCTGAAATTATAGGTGGTGAGAACCATTTTAAGCCCTAACTTCTTTTCATATATATATATGATCAAGCTGTACATCTTAAATGACACACTGCTCAAATGTTAACCCTACTAATATCTTCTAACATTTTAATAGTTTCTAGAAAGCATAAATATGATTAATCATCAACAGCAGAATATTTCTTGAGATAACTCTGTTCTCTCCTTTCTCTGCCAAGTAAATTTCTACTAACCCTCCAGAGGCTGGTTTAAGTGTCACCCCTTCTTTAAGGAAGGTCCACAGGCTCCTTTCCCTGCATTTTCCGAGCACGTTGCTCACACTGTCCTCGTAGAGGACTGAGCACACTGCAGGGGAATATGTGCCTTGCTTGATATGAAGGGAACCCACTTCAGGAAAAGAGCACAAAACCAGATCAGACCAAGTACCTTAATGTCAAGGCAATCAATGCATGAAAGAAAACTGGTATTTCTAAGAATCCTTAAAATTGATGTAGCAGTGTACAAATCACCTTATTTTAAATATTTCAACATGGCTTTTGAAACTCCTGATCTTTAAGAGCAAATTGATAATAAAGAATATTTTAAAATCACTGAAATAACTAAAAGCTTCTTTAAAATACCCTCTTATACTTAAGCATTTTCTATATACTACATTTTCTTTTCAGAGCACAATTTAGAACAAATCAGTGATGAAGAGAATACTACTAAGTTCTTTAGTAGAAACAAATCTAACATTTAGGACACTTTACAACTCTGAAAATTTATAAGTCAGAGGTATGTTCTACAGTTTAAAATACTTTTTTGAGGATATAACTGCAAAATTTGCTTCTATTTTTGAAAAAATAATATTTTAAAATGACAAATACATAATTGCAAAGTTTAAGAAAATATGAACTTAGGAAATAATCTAAAAAATACATACACACTTAAAAAATGACTTCACAAAACTACTCAAGTGAAGTTTTATAAGTTCTGTAATTGTACGATTATAATAAAATCTGATTTAAAGAATTTTATTTCAATACACCTTTTTGACACATTTTACAGGAAAAAGTTTTTAGACTTAACTAGGTCAACCTCCTTATGTTATGTAAAAGCAAACCAAAGGCCAAATTTCTTAACTGCCACTTTAGTTTTCTTAGAGCTATATAACATCCTACTACAGTAACACCTTTGTATTGTAGAATAAAGGCAGGTACACATACTACATTCTTATGACCAACTGACCATAAATAAACTGCCTGACAAGGCACTTCCTCCTAGGCCCCTCAGCAACCTTGCAACCATTTTAATGTAGAATTCTTTATCTTGCTCCCATTCAACTTTGAAAAGCTGAAAGGACAATGGTATTTCAAGTAATCAAGTTAATTTGCACATAAAGTAGTAATTAGCATGTGTTCTTCATTCAACAGATGAAATGAAATTCAACAACAGAAATATAAAATAAATCTAGTAAGCGCTATCTCCCCTTGAACATTTTTGGTAGAGTTTTGATAATATAGGGCTTCCCTGATAGCTCAGTTGGTAAAGAATCTGCCTGCAATTCAGGAGACCCTGGTTCTATTCCTGGGTCAGGAAGATCCCCTGGAGAAGGGATAGGCTACCCCCTCCAGTGTTCCGGGGTGGAGAATTCCAATGGTCACAAAGAGTTTGTCAGGACTGAGCGACTTTCACTTTCTTTGATAATATATGTTGATTTCAGTTCATTTATTTAAGTCAAATACAGGAAAAGAATAGAAGACAGGTTAGGAATGGTGGTGCATGGATATGGTATTAGTAGAAGAGTACTATCATTATAATGAAACTGTTCATTATAATGTGATAACTTATAATGAGGTTCAGGAAGAAGGGAAGGAAGCAGTTAGCACATTATAAGAGAGAATTTGCAGAGTCACATTCAATAAACACTTGGTTGTTTCCATAGCTGGCTCACTGACTGAGTGAACAACATTGATGAAAGACTGTAAAAACCAGCGAAAGGTGTAATAAAGTCTGGTTCTCTTGTATAAAATCTCATCTGGCCAATTTATGTGTCTTGTTAAAAATAAGTAGCATCAATTGATATTGCAAAGGTTAAGGAATAGTATTGGCACAGTATATTTGGTTGTCTAATGAGAAAATGCTTATATGTATAGAAGGGAAAATTCAGCTTGTTTATGTAGGATAAATCATATCTTTTAGAGGACTTCATAAAAGTAGGTAAGGAACAAAGTGTTGGAGACTCCAAGACCATATCTAGTTATAATGACAATATTCACATTAACAACATATAAGATAATTTCTGATTAAGATGACTTCCCTGGTGGCTTGGACGGTAAAAGCATCTGCCTACAATGCTGGAGAACCGGGTTCAATCCCTGGGCTGGGAAGATCGTCTGGAGAAGGAAATGGCAAACCACTCCAGTACTCTTGGCTGGAAAATCCCTTGGACAGAGGAGCCTGGTGGGCTACAGTCCAGGGGGTCGCAAAGAGTCAGACACAACTGAGCGACTTCACTTTCTAAGATGACTAAGAAGGTCTTATACTCTCTCCTACTGCTTTCAAGTTTCTCTGTTTCTGGGGTTTCGGGGTTGAAAATAGTGATTCTTAAGCAGTTTTACAGAGTGTCAGCATTTAGTAACCACTTTTTGGTACAGAAGGATGTCAGGTTAATCCATGTATGATTTGGAGGGAAAAAAGGTATGATAACTTCCTGGTTTCTTTCTCTGAAGCACAGGCCAGCTATGAGAAATGCCACCAGTTTAAGACACCCCACAGTGGGGTGTTTTTTATGGTGCTGCATGTACTCATGAGACTCTATTTTTTTTAGGCTTAAATATATTCAAAGAGCTATAAGCCTCAGGTCTTAGAAACAATGTTTTAGCTTACATATTTTCTTTGCATTAAGAAGAGGCTGGGCACTATGTAAAAGTATTAAACATTCTCCTTTCTTAACATCATATTGTCTTTAGCACATAACCATTTTCAGTGCAAAAATGTGTAAGAAAAATGGCTATTTGCTAAAAAGTAATTTGCTTCCAGCAATATTTAGGCAAAAACACAAGGTACAAAGTGATAAATAGAAAAATATGGGTTATCTTCAGTAACTATATTAATTACAAAAGATCAAATATCTACTTTACTTGGTCCTGTGCAGATATGACTTGAGACAGATTAATCTTCTGATATTTTTTATATACTGTTTTAGGCAGACACACAGAAATAATATAAAAGTCTGTGACATAAAAATTATTCTAGAATCTTTCAACAGAAAAACTTCTCTTGAACACCATTTTTTTAAATTGATAAATATGGAAGGTTATAATTATAGTCCTGTAAAGGTAATAAAAATATGTTCACTATGAGATTTTGATCCCAAGCATAAACATTGTCTTAAAAATTAAACATTACCTTTTTCATTCATTCTGTGCCCATTTTTTTAGTTTAGTTCAATTCTCTTTATATAATTTTCCTATATAGATTTCTATTCTCTATTTTGTTATTTGAAATTTCACTGAGAAGTAAATCTTTTTCCTTAATTGTGATAAGAGTTTAAAGCATATGCTATCAATAATAAACAATATTGAGAATATTATTTAGAAAAAAGCATCAGTGTTATGACTTGTACATTTGTTTCTGCCATTGCACATATAGTAAAACTGTTCACATTTTTATTTTTATAATTCCATGAGATGCTTCATAAGTTTTCTGTAGAAAAGTAATGAAGCATAAATTATACATCAACTGAATTTCGTCAAAGTTACTTTACAATTCATATATCTTAATTCGTTCAGTTCCTTTTCTGTTTTTCATGAAAATCTCCATCAGACATTACTGACACCCCAGTGGATAAGACACTCTTGATTAACACATTTTAATTCCAACTAGTATTAAACTAATTTAGCTCACAAAATGACATGCTTGTGCTGGCATATTCTGCTAATAAGCATAAATATGTAGTTTATTTTCCATACATTTTAGATATTCTATCATCAACAACACTTAAAATAACGCATATAAAATAACTGTAAAGTAAGATGTTTTTTGGGCAAGGCTAATCTAATTCAGCACAGAGTTATAAGCAGGTTGATTCTTTGGATATGGATTTAGTCTAAGCATCCAAATTGCTCACTTCTATTATGGGCCTTTTCAAAAAGATGAGACAATTTCTCAAGCTTTCATTACCATATATCAGATACTGGTTTGTGGCAATGGACTTGTCAATTGTGAATGACCAAGCTTCCTCCAAGCTGCCTTCTGGGCTAATCAACTAACAGAAGTTTGAATATAATCTATAAAAACATTAATAAACTGTTTTAGATCAATTTATATTCATAAATACACGAAGACACTTTTTTTTTGGTGTCTGTGGGACAAGTAGCTGGAGTCCTATATAAGCTGAATTTGGCTCTGTGCTGCCTCCTACCGCTAACTCAAGTCACAAGGACAGATGAACCCACATTATTAGTATAGTTTAAAAAAATCACTATGGGTATGAAAATAAATATGTAAGATTTATAATTCAGGGAAAAGTATCAGGCTGACTCAAAAAAGAAGCCAAAACAATAAGTTTTTTAAATTACTCTTAATTTTTCATTGAAGGATGCAAAAGTATTTCCCTCTTCCCCAGCATTTTCCCTATTTTATATTCATGCTTCCATCCAAACTTGTTCCAGATGACAGTGTTGGAGACAGACACTTTAATTTACCTAAACATACCATTAGGTTTGAAGAAAAAAAAAAAAAAGCTATGTTACTCTTATCCTTCTGATATTTTGATATGCTAGGGAAGTTTCTACTGATTAAGCAGCAGTCTTTTTAAATTCACAAGCAGTGATAATATTTGTTATAGAAACCTGCCTATGGGCTTGGTCTCTGGTACAAGTGCCAGATTATTACATATATATATATTTACTTTCTTTAGAAATGAAATGTTATGCTTCACATTTGCTTGGTTACTTACCTGCAACGTGAAGTCTATTTAAAATTACTTATGTCCAAACTACACAGAATACTCTTTTCTACTGAACAGATTTTTACAGAAATTAATGCTCAAAAATATCTGCTTTGAAACTAGAGCTTACTAATTTGACTAATGCCAAACAGTATGAAAATAAGCAAGATGGGAGAATTCCAATTGAACAAAGTGAAGTGACTTCTTCATCTTCAATTTAATGGATGCATTTTGAACCATGTGTCTTAAACAGATACAGAATAAATGTACAGAATAAAACTGAGAAGACAAATTTGAGTGGAGAAAATATTACTGATGTTAAAGTTATCTGTAATGTCAGATTATTTATAGAATATAGAAATGACAGAGAACTGGCAGTAGTCACAGTTGAAGGTATCTTTAGTAAGTAATTCTATTTTACTTTCTTGATAAGCATCCTACTGTGTACAAAGAATATCCGATTACTCTATTCCCTAGCACTGTGTCTTTAAACTCAAGATTATACCTGATAGTTGGGTACAATAGATGGTACCTGGCAACAGCCAATACTCTCTGCTCACAGGTGCCAGCAGAGCTGTTTTCTTTGTCCCTCGGCCGGGATGGACAGTTTATCATAGCCAACACTCATTCACAGCAGCATTTCTTTGACCTCCCCCAGTTCTCCCTCCAGTTACTGCTTCATCTCTTATTTTTTCTTTAGAGTAAAACTCTTTGAAAGAGTTTGACACACTCGTTGCCTCCAGTTTCTCTCTTCCTGCTAAATACTGAATCCACTTTTATGCGACTGTCACCCCTATCACTCCATTGAAACCGGCCTTATCATGGTCTCCAGTGACCACCTCATTAGGTCCAACCATCAGGTGTGAGCCCTCAACTAATTTGAACCATCGGAAGCATTTGACACAGCTGATCATTCCTTATTTCCCTGAAACATTTTTCTTCTCGGTTTCCAGGCTCCCACAGCGCCTGATTTTCTTCCTAACTCATGTGTACCTCCTTCTCATTTTTCTTCCTGGTTACTCCTCATCTTCTTGTCTTCTTCACATCAAAGCTTCGGGATGCTTCTTGTCTCTCTCTACTCTACCCTGGTGATGTCATCCAGGCTCACAGCTTTCCATATTATCCATATGCTAATAACTCCCAAATGTCTCCAGCCCAAGCCTCAGGCATAAAACTCCAGATCTGATACCTTGCTCTCTACTCGACATCTCTTGAATATCTAATAGTCACCTTAATCTTAACAAGTTCAAACTTAAGCTTCTGATATTCTTCTCATACTTCCTCTTGCAGGTTTACTTACATGAGTAAATGTCAGCTCCATTCTTCCAGCTGAACAGGTCAAGAACCTTGCAGTCACCCTTCATTTGTCTTTTCCTCTCACAACACGTATCCAGACCGTTGCCAAGATCTGTTGGTTCTAACTCCAAAATATATCTAAAATCCAATCACTTCTCACCATGGTTACCACCTTTGAGCCATAATAACCTTTTGTTAAAATTTTGTAGTGATATCCAAACTGGCCTCTCTGCTTCCACCATTCCCTCCAATAGACAAATCTCAGCATCGCAGCCAAGATGACCCTGCTAAAACCCTCCACTCAGCAAGACCCCAAATGACCTACAAAGTTCTACTTGATGTGGCTTTCTGCTGCCTACGATTTGTGTATCTGACTGTTCTTCCCCACTGACACTCCACTATAGCTACTCAGGCATTCTAGTTGTTCCTGGATAAGGCCAGTTATATGCTGAACTCAGGGACTTTACCCTGGCTGCTCCCTCAGTCTACAACACTTCCTTCAGACACCAGATTCTTATTCCCTGACTTCCTTCAGGTCTTCACTCAAATAGCATCTTCTTGTTGAGACCTTCTGTGGCCAATCCATCCAGAACTTCCTCTACATTGTCAGTTCTCCTTTTCTGATTAATTTTTCTCTCTAGTCTTTATCACAATCTAACATGTCTTATATTTAAAATATTTATCTTGTTTACTGACTGTCTCTCATAGTGGACTCTAAGTTGAGTGTGAGCAAGGGTTTCTATTTAGCTTGTTTATTACTGCAGTAACTCTAGCATGGGTAAGGGGGGGCAGTCAATATTTGATGCTGAATGTTATCAGCTATCTTAGCCAGTGGTTCTCAAATTTTAGCTTGTTAAGACTCACCTGTGAAAAAAAAAAAAACACAAGAACAAAAACCAAAGGATTCTCAGCACCATGGCCCCACCACCAAGAATTCTGATATACTAGGAGGCAGGTGACCCCCAGGACTCTGCCAATGTTACACAGAACATGTTTGGAGAAACACTGTTCTTAGTCCTAACCCTTTAGATTTCTCACAGGCTGTCTCATGATGATCATATTCATAAAGAACAAGAATGGGCAAATTGTAGCTCACAGGCTAAATGTGGTCCACTACTTGTTTTTGTAAGTAAGGCTTGATTGCAACTGCTGTTGTTCAGTCACTAAGTCACGGATGACTCTTTGCTACCCCATGGGCTGCAGCACACCAGGCTTCCGTGCCCTTCACTACAGCCATGCTCTGTAGTCTATACAGTGTCCACGACTGCCTTTACACTACAGCAGAGTTGAGCAGTGTCATTTCAGGGCCTTCAGATCCTTAAATATTTACTATTTGGCGTTTTATAGAAAGTGTTGACTTCTGATATAGACAGAAGACAAATTATTTCAGAACAGTATCACCTAGTGATAAGTTATTTTAGTTTTTTTAGGGTGATTTTTTTTTTTTTTTGCCACACAGCACAGCATGTTAGTCCCCCATCTGGGATGGAATCTGTGCCCCCTACAGTGGAAGCATGGAGTCTTAACTACTGGACTGCCAGAGAAGTCCGATATGCTATTTTTTCAAAAAGCTGAAGGTATTCTAATGTATACTTAGGCCAAATCTATCCCACCTATATAGGGTACTTGCAATATATTTAATTTGATTTATATTTGATGGGCTTCTCTTGTGGCTCAGCTGGTAAAGAACATGCCTGCAATGCGGGAGACCTGGGTTGAATCCCTGGATAGGGATGATCCCCTGAGAAGGGAAAGACTACCCACTCTAGTATTCTGGCCTGGAGAATTCCATGGGGTTGCAAAGAGTTGGACATGACTGAGCAACTTTTACTTTATATTTAATAATTCATTTCTTTATCTTTAATTCCCCAAAGAATGATGACCATTTTTGTTGCTTTTGTTTCTATAACAAACATTAAACAAAACACAAATATTCTGTTATAAATTGTCTTTGGATATTTGCTATAAATTTTTTGTTTCCCAGGGACCTATAATAAAAATGGACATATTCTGGGAAGAATTTTCAGTAGTAAGACATTGGTCTAGGATAGCCAGGTTAACTTTTTCATAAATAACTCATTTCATAAATAGAAAAAGTACGGTTTCTAATAAGAAAGTATTTCATTCTGTTCTAACTGAAAAACCCAAGACTCTGAACCCCTGGTACTCCCCTCTTTGCTTGTTGTCCATCTAGTCAAAATGTAGGATCTTTAGTTTGAAACTAATTTTTTTTTTTTTTTAACTTAAGTTACTCATGCTGAGCAGTTTCAGTTTGTTCTAAGAGTTGAGGCCGGAAAAACTACTACTACAACTGTAGGAAAGCATTATCAAAACCAGCAGCTGCCAGGCACCTTTATTATTTTTAGGCTGCTTTTATCTTCATACTAGAGAAAGATTTGTTCTGTTCTTGGTATTTAGAACCCTTGTTCTTTAAAGATTCAAAATTACATTTCTAAGAAAATGAATCTTCAGCTTTATTTCTTGAACTTCGGTAAATAAATAACCTTCCCCACCTCTACTCTCCATATCCTGGTGTATTTAATTCTGAGAAATACTACATTTAATGACTGAATTTTAGACTATATATTAAATATACTGATAATGTTAAAAGTTATAGTTCAGTAAGCCAATTCAACTTGGGATATTCAGTAATCATTCAAATTAAGAAATGATACACTTCCTAATCTTTTGGTTTGTTACCTGAGGTCAAAGATGATATCTACAACTTCTGGAGAGAAGGAAAAAAAGAGTTTCTCTTGGTTTAGAGTATTTCTAAGACTAACTTCTGAAATAGACATAATCAGGAGGGATAAGAGGAAAGGCAAACCATTGGGAGAGAAGACAATCGAAAGATTAATAATAGAAGGGAACTATTTAAGTATATGTGTAAGTAAGGTATAGACACTAACTATATGTTAAATAATAGGGTAAAACAAGTCCTCTGATAATAAAACAGTTGTATTGTGAAAGTCTGAATAGGAGGAGCAGAGCAGAGGAGTATGCTTAGTTATGAAGGTTCCTGGATAGCTCAGTTGGTAAAGAATCCGCCTGCAACGCAGGAGACCCTGGTTTGATTCCTGGGTCGGGAAGATCCCTTGGAGAAGGGATAGGCTACCCACTCCAGTATTCCTGGGTTTCCCTTGTGACTCAGGTGGTAAAGAATCCACCTGCAATGCTGGAGACCTGGGTTTGATCCCTGGGCTGGGAAGATCCCCTGGAGAAGGAAAAGGTTATCCACTCCACTATTCTGGCCTAGAGAATTCCATGGACTGTATAGTCCACGGGGTAGCAAAAAGTTGGACACAACTGAGCAACTTTCACTTTCTATGTCCAGAAATAAGTCAAATAAATATATACCTCCAGAAACATTTAATAGTGTAAAAACATTTCTTCCTGTTTGTCCCTTTCAGTTGCAGTGTTAAATACATATTTTTCTCCTTTTTGACTCTTTTTCCTTTAAAATATTAAGAATATCATTATTACCCTGAGTTTTGTTTTTGTCTTTGGTGCTTTATAAATGTCATTTATATTGAGCTTTTTCTAGCCAATAACAGTACCATAGAGAAAAGGGGAGATTTATTTCTATTTTATGTACTTCTTATTACGTTATTACTATGTCAAAGCATTAGGTCAACTTGCGATTGTGCAGTCTTGCTAAAAATAGAACCTTTGGAAAATATACCCAAACAAGTAGAGACACTGGCAAACCACCACTAGATGGCAAAGCCGCTTTACCATTGCTGATGCTCTGCCTGTAAACAGATTGTGACTTACAAATGTGCTGCAACACATTTTCCCCCATATCGGAGTTTAGATCAATTTGGATTTTAAAATATGGATGGCCACCACAGTCTGAAACTAAATTACTTGGTATACTTTATCTTAAACAAGTATATATAATCTTATTCATGTCAAACAAAGCCTTACATTTACAATCCATCATCAATATATTATTAGTTTTCAACAGTTTTCAGTAAAGACTACAGATCCAGTGACTAAGAAGATAGCAAATGGATCAAGATAAAAATCAAAACACAATATGGTACACAGTAAAAATGAACAAAAGGTGACACAGAATTCAGAATTAGATATTTACAAGTATATCCCACATTAGTTGTACACTCAAAGATTAAACCTATTAAAAGATTACATTGTGTTTTCATATAAAAGTTATAGATGTACTGCAGAAGGAAATGGCAACCCACTCCAGTGTTCTTGCCTGGAGAATCCCAGGGATGGGGGAGCCTGGTGGGCTGCCGTCTATGGGGTCGCACAGAGTTGGACATGACTGAAGCGACTTAGCAGCAGCAGCAAAGTAATATAAGATGTGGTTTTCTTAAAAGTTTTCATGTGGTAAGGGCAGAAAGGAGGAAAAATAAAGTAATTTTCACCCCCCAGATTTTTTATTTTTGGTTGAAATCAGAAATGCTTTAATTAGTATGTTATAATAAATACGTTTAAATAACTATAAAAAGTTACAATAATAAGTTTATAAATAAATAAATTTAAATAAGTACAAATAAGTTAAATAAGTATGTTATAATAAAGTCACAAGAGAAGATTTCTTATTGCTCAAATCTAGAAAATTATAATACTTCTTAAGGTGACAGAGTTAACAGTCTATTTAAAAAAAACATGAATGAGAACTTTGTTTATAAACGCATTTAACTAAACTATTTTATTATACACAAATGTGAAGAAAATCTAATTGGTTCAAGGGTTAATGCTGCCTATTTGATAAAACTACAAAATCAAATTTTGCCTGATTTTTAGTATGAGTGCTACGAGAATGAAAATATAGCAGACTGAAGCTTTTAATCCATGATTCAAATTTCTCAGCATACATTGAAACTTGTGACTAATAACAGGAGAGCCATAGTACAGATTTAGTTCAAAGGGTCTGTTATGTGTATTCATACCATGCAACAATACTTTGCCAAATGGCCACTTTTACTATCTTCCCTCTGACCCTAGTAACAAGATTCCTCAACTTAAGAAAGTTATTCTAAAGTTATTCACCAGTTCTGTGGTAGGTCACTCTGAGAATTTATAGTATTTCTTATACAAATTACTCCTTTGATAAAAGACTCCAAGTAAATGAATGTGCCTTACTTCAAATGGCTTCATTTTACTAAACTAACACCTTTGTTTGTATGTTCAGCTATACCCCTTGATTTTACTTAATTGAGCTCATATTCAACAATACAAGCACTTCCATTTCAATAAAAAATGACGGTTTAAGGGTTTATGAGGGTTCAAGTCTGAACTATGTTGATATCTGTTACTAACAGATGCTAATCTAGAGACTGTCTTCCAGGATGGACTTATTAAATGTATGGGGAATTAACCATATTTATTTTGGAATCTAAGTTAACTGTATTCTTGGGCTCCAAATCACTGCAGATGGTGACAGCAGTCATGAATTTAAAAGACGCTTGCTCCTTGGAAGAAAAGCTATGAACAACCTAGACAGCATATTAAAAAGCAGAGTCATTACAGTGCTGACAAACGTCCATCTAGTCAAGACTATGGTTTTTCCAGTACTCATGTATGGATGTGAGAGTTGGACTATAAAGAAAGCTGAGCGCCAAAGAATTGATGGTTTTGAACTGTGGTGTTGGAGAAGACTATTGAGAGTCCCTTGGACTGCAAAGAGATTCAACCAGTCAATCCTAAAGGCAATCAGTCCTGAATATTCATTGGAAGGACTGATGGCTGAAGCTGGAAACTCCAATACTTCGGCTACCTGATGCAAAGAACTGACTCATTGGAAAAGACCCTGATGCTGGGAAAGACTGAAGGTGGGAGGAGAAGGGGACGACAGAGGATGAGATGGTTAGATGGCATCACCGACTCAATGGACATGAGTTTTGAGTAAGCTCCAGGAGTTGGTGATGGACAGGGAAGCCTGGTGTGCTGCAGTACATGGGGTTGCAAAGAGTCGGAGACTACTGAGCAAATGAAATGACTTGATTCTTCATGCAGGTGTTATGAGTTCACATATTTAGAGTTTGCAATAATTTCATTTGGTAATGTAAAGTCCATGGGGTCGCTAAGAGTCAGACACGACTGAGAGACTTCACTTTCACTTTTCACTTTCATGCACTGGAGAAGGAAATGGCAACCCACTCCAGTGTTCTTGCCTGGAGAATCCCAGGGATGGGGCAGCCTGGTGGGCTGCCGTCTATGGGGTCACACAGAGTCGGACACGACTGAAGTGACTTAGCAGCAGCAGCATAATGGAAAAGGGGAGCTTCCCAGGTGGCTCAGTGGTAAAGAACTTGACTGCCATGCAGGAGACGCGGGTTGGATCTCTCAGTCGGGAAGATCCCTTAGAGAAGGAAATAGCGATCCACTCCAGTATTCTTGCCTGGGAAATCCCATGGACAGAGGAATCTGGCGACTACAGTCCATGGGGTCACAAAAATACTTCTTATGGTATGATCACATATTGAGTGAAGCTCAGAATTGTTGAAGATGGTGAAGCTTTATGCATTAATTCAATGCATAAAGTGTCACCTTTCTTTACCTCCATTTATTAAATTCTATTAGGCTCAATCCTTTCCTGGTCTAGTCCTATTCCAACTGTCCCCAAATAAGCTTTGCACTTCCTCACTAAGAATGGGGATTTAAAACCATTTTCATTCTCTCTAATTCTTGGACATCACTATCTCTATGGAACTGGATTAAAAACTGGTATGTGGACTTGAATTATCATGTCTTCATGATGTGTTTACTTACAGAAGGCAGCTACTCTCCATTAACAACAGGCATCGTGGTCAGAATCATGCTGAAGGACAGGAAAGTGATATTGATATTTAGGAAACAGACCCCGAGCCCATCATGATATGTACCAAAAACAGACTGCTGCTTTTTAAAAAAGGTTTGATGACTTGAGTTTTCCAGTATTTCAGAGAGGCATTTCTAGGGAGAATGAACATACTTAAGCCTACTGAATAAGGAAAATGAGTATTTAAAGGATTAGCTGGAATGGACTCCCTGGATAAAAAGGGATGATGTTTATCATGCTTCAGTTCAGTTCAGTTCAGTCACTCAGTCGTGACCGACTCTTTGTGACCCCATGAATCACAGCACGCCAGGCCTCTCTGTCCATCACCAAATCCCGGAGTTCACTCAAACTCATGTCCATCGAGTGGGTGATGCCATCCAGCCATCTCATTCTCTGTCGTCCCCTTCTCCTCCCGCCCCCAACCTTTCCCAGCATCAGAGTCTTTTCCAGTGAGTCAACTCGTCGCATGAGGTGGCCACAGTATTGGAGTTTCAGCTTTAGCATCAGTCCTTCCAATGAACACCCAGGATTGATCTCCTTTAGAATGGACTGGTTGGATCTCCTTGCAGTCCAAGGGACTCTCAAGAGTCTTCTCCAGCACCACAGTTCAAAAGCATCAATTCTTCGGCCATCAGCTTTCTTCACAGTCCAACTCTCACATCCATACATGACCACGGGAAAAACCATAGCCTTGACTAGACAGACCTTTGTTGGCAAAGTAATGTCTCTGCTTTTAATATACTATCTAGGTTGGTCATAACTTTCCTTCCAAGGAGTAAGCGTCTTTTAATTTCATGGCTGCAATCAGCATCCGCAGTGATTTTGGAGCCCCCCAAAATAAAGTCTGACAGTTTCCACTGTTTCCCCATCTATTTCCCATGAGGTGATGGGACCAGATGCCATGATCTTCGTTTTCTGAATGTTGAGCTTCAAGCCAACCTTTTCACTCTCCTCTTTCACTTTCATCAAGAGGCTTTTGAGTTCCTCTTCACTTTCTGCTTTTTCTACCTCTTATCTTTCCTAACTAGGTAAAGACATGAAAGTTTTCCAAGGGCCTAAAGTAGGAACCTCAGAATCATCTTTGATTCCTCCAAGTCCAACTTGTTTAATCAACTAATGCATTGCTTCTTCCTCCCCAGTCCTGTTGCTGTTGCTCTTAAATATTAATAGGTCCTCAGAGCCTCTCTCTTGAGCTACTGTCACAGCCATCCAGCTGACCCCCTGCAATAGCCTCTCTAATGGGTTCTGTTGCCTTCACTCTTCTTTTGAGTGTTAGTGTTTTGGGAGTTCAAGTATACATCCCTTTACTCTCCCATTCTGTACTTTCTCCCTGAACAGTCAGCCTACACCTGTGGATTCACGTCCTTGATGATGACAATCCTGCAATTTTTATCTATAGTCTAGATCACTGTCTTGGCCTTCAAACCTTTATGCTCATTGGTCTATGGGATATCTTAAATTGGAGGTCCCACCTCAAATTTACCCCTCATTTTGTCGTCCCTATCATCAAATCTCATGTGGATTACTGTAACAGCCCCCCTAAATAGTCTCCCTACTTTCAAAACTGTCCCTCTGCAATCCTCACTACATCCTATAACTGAGTGATTTTTCAAAAATAAATGCAAATAGGAACAGGCCTCCTTTCAGTTTAAAAGTCTTCAATAGCTTATTACTGCCTTTAAGATCAAGCTCAAACTCTTAACTAACCTACAAGGCGCCCCCCTCAAGGTTCCTTTGGAGCCTCATTGCCAGTCATTCTCTCTTTAGCTAATAATTAAGCTCCAGTTTTTTTGGAATTATTTGACCTCTGCTTTCTTGTCTGGGTCTTCATAATTGTTTTCCCCCTCTTCCCAGATTATTCTTTTCATCTCTCCCTGCTTCCTTTGCCTAATCATCTTTAGATGCCAACTTGGATTTATTTATTGTTTTGGCAATATTTTCTGACAATGGCTCTCCCAAGATTGAGTTTGGTGGCCTTCTGATTTGCTCTAAAAACACACACTACTCTTTTAATTTAGCCATTTCTTTCTAAATTTGAATTCCCTTTTCTCTTTCTCATTCACCACAGTGTAAGTTTTCGAGGGCAGGGATTTTGTATACAACTATATGATAGGTGCTTAACAAAGTGTTAATCTACCCTGTAGTTTTAATTCTCGTCACTGCCCTTCTCAAAGATGTCTGACAGCTCCTACAAGCCTAGTGAATAAAGACTCAAGTTCTTTACACGGCACACAAGGCCCTTCTCAAGATGCTAGAGTTTATCTTCCAATTGGATTTCCAGGAATTCCTGACTGCCTCCCTCCTCTACTGTCCATTCATATTTCGCTGAACACCTCTGCATAGGTAATTCTGATGCTTCCATGATTTGCTTATATATTTCCCACTTTTTAGAGTATTGTTCCTCTGATTGTTCTCTTAGAAAACTTAATAGTTCTCTTAATCAGTTCAGTTCAGTTTAGTCTCTCAGTCGTGTCCGACTCCTTGTGACCCCATGAATCATGGCACGCCAGGCCTCCCTGTCCATCAGCAACTCCCGGAGTTCACTCAAACTCATGTCCATCGAGTCGCTGATGCCATCCAGCCATCTCATTCTCTGTCGTCCCCTTCTCCTCCCGCCCCCAATCCTTCAGAGCATCAGAGTCTTTTCCAGTGAGTCAACTCGTCGCATGAGGTGGCCAAAGTATTGCAGTTTCAGCTTTAGCATCAGTCCTTCCAATGAATACCCAGGATGGATCTCCTTTAGAATGGACTGGTTGGATCTCCTTGCAGTCCAAGGGACTCTCAAGAGTCTTCTCCAACACCACAGTTCAAAAGCACAGTTCTTCGGCGATCAGCTTTCTTCACAGTCCAACTCTCACATCCATACATGACCACTGGAAAAACCATCTTGACTAGACGGACCTTTGTTGGCAAAGTAACGTCTCTGCTTTCTAATATGCTATCTAGGTTGGTCATAACTTTCCTTCCAAGGAGTAAGCGTCTTTTAATTTCATGGCTGCAATCAGCATCCGCAGTGATTTTGGAGCCCAAAAAAATAAAGTCTGACACTGTTTCCACTGTTTCCCTATCTACAGGCAGACTTAATAGTTCTCTAGGTCAACACAGAAGTTTACTCTGTTTCAGCACATATCTTTCTATATTACAGTTATTTATTTTAAATAATGACTCACTGGTTAGACAGTGAGCTTTAGGAAGGTACATATAAACACATTCATGTTTAGATGCCTGCCATAGTGCCTGCCATCTAGTGGCAGTCAAATGTTTATCTAACTGGATTAAAACAAAAATTAATTTTGTTTCAAGTACTCTTACCAAGACTTAGGCAGAAGGCAGGTAAGGGAAGAATGGCTCATTCTACACAATGTGAAAATGAAAATGTATAGGTTTATACATCTTTGCTTGACCCTAGGAAGAATTTGGCTTCTTTCCCAACTCATCCTCTTTGTTTTTTTCTAAGTGCCACTTTCTTGCCTAGAAAATCCCATGGATGGAGGAGCCTGGTAGGCTGCAGTCTGTGGGGTCGCTAAGGGTTGGACACGACTGAGGCGACTTCACTTTTCACTTTCATGCATTGGAGAAAGAAATGGCAACCCACTCCAGTGTTCTTGCCTGGAGAATCCCAGGGACAGGGGAGCCTGGTGGGCTTCCATCTATGGGGTCACACAGAGTCAGACATGACTGAAGTGACTTAGCAGCAGCAGCAGCAGAGAGCGTCTACTAGCTCTTGTAAGTAGGTAAACTCTTCTGATTTACTCCCTAACTCCAATCTATCCTTAGCATGAGGAAAACATATAAAATGAGCTAGAAATATTTTATGAACAATGATCAACTATGAACATTGGCTCAGAAGGTAAAGAATCTGCCTGCAATGCAGGAGACCCAAGTTTGATCCGTCGGTTGGGAAGATACCCTGGAGAAGGGAATGGCAACCCACTCCAGTATTCTTGCCTGGGAAATCCCATGGTCCACAGGGTTCCAGAGTCAGACACGACTGAGCAACTAACACACACACACATGAACTTTGAACAGTAAAGTCAAGGGCAGGAGTTCAGAAAGCCTTGCTTTGAATCCCAGTCCTGTGACTTTCTGACTTTGTACAAACTGCTTATCATGCCTTGGTTTTTTTATTTGTGCAATAAGGATGATGATAAGGCTTACTTTACACTTAGGTTATTGTGAAGATGAAGAGTTTATACATGTGAAACATTTAGAACAAAAGCATGGCATACAGTAAGCAGTTACTGTTAGGTTTTATTATCTTAAATAGTGATTAATTATATGTTTCTATATTTTAAGGTGCTTCAACACAGAATGTGAGCTCTAAGACTTTGAATATCAATATAGAGTAGCCAGATCCTAAAGGACTTAACATTTCAGAGTTAGTACCCAGTTCTAATTATAACTTTTTTATTCAATTGCTGTACTGTGGAAAATTACTTATTTTTCTATTTTCACATTTATAAGTACATTGATCTACTCTGTAATGATGGTATGTATTAACAAATTTGAAAATACAAAACACAAAAGTGACAACAATATTGCCTATTACATTAATTCCTGTACTGCCTTCCAATTGTAGCTCTAACTCCTAACTTCTTCCTAATTTTCTCAAAGGGTGTTATAAAATTAACTACGTAGTTAAACTTCAGAATCTCTTTTGGTTTGGGTTAGAAAACTGTCAGATTTAAATGTGGATGCCATAAAAGTGACGTAATTTAAAAAATCATTATCATCTTTTGCTAAAATAAATGTGATTGTTGCAAATTTAAAATATGCATTTTAAAATCTGATTTCATGTTATATAATGATATTGATAAAAATCTGTTTAAAAGCCACAAAAATGATTCTATAACAAAAATATTTGTTATAGCCTATAATTTTGATAAATGAATAGGTTATGATTTAGCCATAGTGTGAAAGTACAGCCAAATCTTGATTATCTTTGGTCTGTGGAGATATGGATGGCTGACATAGTTAAAATCCATGTATTATTCTAAAACCTCATCCATTAGCCTTTTCTTCCACCAAATCTTCACCACATTAGCTTAATGGGCTAATTTGCACTTAAGCTACCTTTCTTACTTGAACAGTGAAATGGCAAAATAAATACACGAATAAAAATTGGACAACAAATAAAACACTGGAAGGAAGAGCTAATCTACATACTAAAACAGGTTTCTGAATAATCAAGAGTTGGCTGCACAGTATTATGTTTATTTTAAGGATTACAATAGCCTCATTCTCCTTTGTATCTTTCAATAAAATCGAACAGGAGTTCCTATGCCTTAACAGTCCTAGTCAGAGTTGCTCTGAGTACCTGAAAGAACCCTGGTGGTACAGGGCCTACTGGCATGCCATCTCCTGGGGGAATGTTTCCTAGCACTGGACTGGGAGCTGCTGCAGCACTCTGCAAAGAATAAAGGAGAAACAAACCTATGTCATTACAGAGAAGGCACAAAACCAAAGAGTGATGATAACAGACTGTAGGAAGGGAAGCTTTTCATTCCTGGGAGCAAATATTGGTAATTTTTCCCACTCCAGAGGTAAACTAAGATATAGTAGTTACTTTGGTATATGACTAAGTTATTTGGTTTAAACAGATCTCTTCAAAACTTTTTAAAGTTACAAACTATAATAAGATGCTATATTTGAGTGATATATAAAAGGCAATTAATATTATAAAATGATAGAAGTTTAAAGAAACGCTTTATTTTAAGGCAAAGACTTATGAAATGGCAACATCAACAACCAATAGGTAAATAAGTAACAAGTTTGAAAATGATGGTTGTACGAGATGGAAAAAGCAACTCTGTTTAGATTAATTCTTTGTCAACAGGTGGAAACACTCACTTTATTCACTTTCTAATATAAATACTATAATTGGTAGCCAAAATAGATAGCAAAAATAGGGTGGTGAGGATGAAAAAGTAATTAGGAGACTGAATAAGAGAAAGGAATTAGATTTGCACAGATTAGTCTCATATAAACAGATTACAGAAAAATCAGATTGAAAAATTCAAAGTGTGCTTTACTTGCAAATTATTTCATGGAATCCTACAGCTTCATGAAATAGGAATATGAAAAACTTTGGGACAGGCTCTTCGTAACTGAGTCAAGGTTTTAGATTTAATTCTTACATAGAGCAGTAATACATACAACTATTTTACAACCATGGGTTTCATCCCTCAATCTGTTTAGATACATTACAAATCCTAAGAACAGTCAAGAAGGGATCAAAAATATGTTAAAGACAGATCAGTATGAATCCAACAGTTCTGTTATGAAAGTAACTCAAATCCATTATCTAGTATATTTGTTATACTTTTCTCCCATCAGTTTATTCATTCATGCATTAATATTCCATGAGAAGATGTAATATCTCAGCATATTTGCAGCATATATTTCCCAGTATATAAACTGATAAGATACTAAAGTATGTTTATTCTATAGTACTGTAAGTTATTGTCAATCAAGGCCAATGATTTTGGTCTTTCCTGAGGTAAACCTAGATTTAAACTTGGTTATCTAAAGTGTTTACCTATGAATGCCAAAATTCTAAACTTCTGATAAAACACATAAGTATTAAAGGAGAAATAGTATGTCTTAGATATTAAGATTAAACATCAATTTATTATCCCATTTTAAACAAAAACATGCAATTTCATTCAGTGTACTTTAATTGAATACCTACCATTTGTCACATATTGTTGTAATTTGCATTATATATCAACACTCATGTTTTTTAAAAAATTAAAGGCAAATTGCTTTCTCATTTTAACTAAATTTGTATAAAATTTTCATATGCAATATTAGAGTAAGAGAAAACCTTACCAAACATTTATCTTCTTTTAGTTAAATATATATGGTTATAGGCAGATCTAGGAAGAAAGATTTGATCTACATCTTTTGACCATCAATTACCATAATGGGGATGTTGCTCTTAGTACTAAAAGTTAGACACAGGATGTCACTATTGTTCTAACTATTTGTAGAACAGAAACCTTTTCCTGCAATAATAAACTTACTTAAAAGAGACAAGTTTGTAAACCACACTCACCTATACTTTTATAGAAACTATACTACAACGTTGAGCAGGTTTACAAGAAAAAAAAACAGAATTTAGTGAATTGCTGCAACTGCTTAGTGCTGTACAAATACACTATTTCTCTTATAATTCTTGTTGCCTAGCAAGTATACTGGGGCTTAGGTGGCTCAGTGGTAAAGAATCTGCCTGCCAATGCAGGAGCCGCAAGAGACACAGGTTCGATCCCTGAGTTGGGAAGGTACCCTGGAGGAGGAAATGGCAACCCACTCCAGTATTCTTGCCTGGGAAATCCCATGGACAGAGGAGCCTGGTGGGCCACAGATATAGTGTTGCAAAGAACTGGACACGACTGGGCACAGCACAGCACAGGACAGTAAGTATATTAAAAAAGCTTTTGTCTATCTAAAGGGAAAAATATTTGTTTGTATCTAAACTAAAACTTAACAAGTAAAGACATTAGGTTGTCATCGGCTCCTTTATTTTTCTCTTTTCTGAGGGGGGATTACATTGTTAAAAGGTATAAAATATACTAGATTTTTCTTCAAAGTTCTTCATTGTATATGTTTTGTAAGGGCTTTTTTCAGCTATTATTTAAAAATGAAACAAATGAAACAGATGAAGTTTTAAGCAAGTTAAAGCTGAAATACCTTCTGAATTTTCATTTTATGACTTCAAAATTATTTAATAAATTCAATCAAAACATATCTTGCCAGGACTCTCTTACAAACTCTACAACATAATAGCTGACACAATAGGAAAAAAAAAAATCCTTGCCTTTTTGGAATTAACATTCTAATGAGGGGGGAAAAACACAATTAGTGCTATGGAGAAAAAGAAAGCAAGAAATAAGGGAGTTCCAGTTAAGAGGGTAGGAATTATAATTTTAAATAGAATAGTCAGAAATGAATGTATCAACCAAACAAATGGATCAAATTATGGTGACTGATTGAAATATGCTTCTTACTCTGTTGTTGAGATCACCTTCCTACATTTTAAAGATGTCTTACATATTTATATTTTGCACCTATTCCTTCACAGTGTCATAAGAATTATTAGAAAATTTTTCTTTCATAACAATCATACTGTGGCCATAACAATAGAGATGTCTTTAGAGTAGTTTTGCAGCCCCATGATTTCTAGTATAGAGCATGATGCTTTAGTTTCTGGTGTAACAGCAACTTCTAGACTTGGCCTAAGGACATAAATCGAAGTGAACGGAATACTAGTAATTATCAAATTTATTTACCCAGTACAAAGCACTAGTGGAGAGCATTTCAGTCCAAACTTCACTTTGTGGATCACAGTTTTGAGCTGAATTATCCATCCATTCTTCTGGGATTTACTGACAAGGGATAATTGCTCCCTTTGTTGTACTGTGTGGACTCAAGCTTAGAGTACCATTTGGTACACCACGGTGATCAATAACAAATACTAGTCTGATAATAAACACTAAAAAGACACATTAAATGTTACTCTAAGGATTGGAAAATAGTGTATTTTTCAAACTACCTAAATTGCTCATTTATATACAGTAGCAATATAAGTCGGAGAAGGCAATGGCAAGCCACTCCAGTACTCTTGCCTAGAAAATCCCATGGATGGAGGAGCCTGGTAAGCTGCAGTCCGTGGGGTCGCTAAGTGTCGGACACGACTGAGCAACTTCACTTTCACTTTTCATTTTCACACATTGGAGAAGGAAATGGCAACCCATTCCAGTGTTCTTGCCTGAAGAATCCCAGGCACGGGGGAGCCTGGTGGGCTTCCGTCTTTGGGGTCACACAGAGTCGGACATGACTGAAGTGACTTAGCAGCAGCAGCAATATAAGTAATATTAAAACATGCTTTGAAATTGTAAGCCACAGAAGAATCAGGTTTTAGGGATTAAAGCTTTATGTAGAAGGGTGAAATACTGCATTTCTTGGGTTTCATGGCTGGAATTTCTGAGACTTGTTTCAAGTTTACTTTCAACTCACGAGACAAATTTATCTCATGACTTGAGGATCCACAAAAATTTTGTTGGTTCTAACTCATAAAGTATGTTATTATTCTGGGGCGGAGGTTGTGACTGAATTACAAAAGGAGAGCAAGTAATTTAATTATACTAAGAGCTACTACAAAGCATTAGCTTCACTGGATTTGTGTGAATTCCCATTAGAATACCATGGAAAATCCTTTATATATAATATATCCGCAATTATTTAGGGTTGACTTTTTATGTTCTCTCTCCTGTGAAAAAGAAAGACATATAAATAACATGGTTTTAAAATATTTCTTCTAATTAAGTGAATATTTATGGAGCAAATGTAAAAATATTAATTACCATTAAAAACATTTTTCTTTTTACTGGTTTAATTTATATGATTTTAATATATACTTTCAGATTTGTATTTTCTAACTGCTCTTAAATTAACTTACTTTGCCATGTGACTTGAATTTCAATGTTTTTTTGAAAGTGAAAATTTTACTTTTAATCTTAAAAATATTTTCCTACATATTTTCAAATGAAATAAATTATGGAACAATTATTTGCTTTCCTAAGGAAACTATTACAGTGAACTTTAAAGAGTCACCACAAAATGAGTCTTCAATTGCTATATATTTAAGTCTCCTTTCTTGGACTTTGTGTTTTCATATCTTTCTACTTTGTAACAAGGCACAAGTCAGCCTATGCTCCTTCCTCATGTTATTTACTTTTCCCTTGTATATGTATCTAGCACAATTTCCCATTTTCTCTTAAATGCTATTATATAACTGAATTTTAATACTATTTTCATTCTCTAATTCCCTATTTCTGAATGTAAAGAACAGTGAGGTATGCTGTTATTTTATATTTTCCTTTTTTAACAATCTAAAATAAAAGCTAGAAGAGTTCTTATTTTAACCTTAATTATTATCACTAGTAGCCTCTGGTAGAAAAAAAAAAGTTGTATATACTCTTGTAAGAAAGTTTCAAATCTACCGGCATAAAATAAAATTTTGCTTAAAATTAAAACTAGGATGCAGTAGATTATAAAATACACATTAAATAACTAACAGTTTTAGTTACTAAGGATGGTACAGAACCAGCTGCCTAGGAATGCACTGAGAATCTGCATTTGGTAGAAAAGGAAAAAGATCTTTAAAGTATACATAAAATTGTGAAGGTAATAACAGAGACTAAAACAGTGACATGCTTATTGGAAACTGGAAGAAATGAGTAGGAAGAGACCTGGCAGAGAATTATTGGTATTTACTATTAAGACATTTGTGTTATTTTTAAGGCAGATACAAGTATTGTTTTGAGAAACATTTAAAATGTTGATACAGTAGACTCCCTTATCTATGAGGGATAGATTCCAAGACCTTCACTGGATGCCTGAAACTGCAGATAGTACTGAAAACCCTGTATATGTTTTTTCCTATACATATATAATTATGACAAAGTTTAATTTATAAATTAGGCACAGTAAGAGATTAACAACAGTAACTAAAAATAATATAACAATATACTGTGATAAAAGTTCTATGAATGAGGTCTCTCTCCTTCCTAACTTCTGGCAGTGGCTTCTTCATCAACAGATGCAGCTCTTTTGTAATTTTTACATTATTTGATCTAAACCTATTCCTGCATCTGTGTAGCCATCCCTTACCGGCAGAAAATGGCTTGATATCACCTGGTTCGGAAGATCTCTTGTTGAAGTCTGGTTCATGTCTCCCAGCCGTAAATGTTATTATACCTTTTCTACCTTAACTAAGTCCTCATCATGCACTGTGGCCATAACATTTGCAGTCTGAGGTGTGAAAACCAGCACAGATGTCTTTTTTCCTTTGTCACAATTTCATAGAAGACTTGTTCTAACCAAAGATCTTAGCAACCTCAGCATATGATTGCTTTTCCTTCCTTATTAAGTCTAGAACTTTCAACTTTTCACTTAAAGGAAGCCTTTTCCAGCTTCTTCTGGTGTATCTGAATTGCCCACGTCACTACTGCTGTGCTTTGGACCATTAATAAGCAAAGTAAGGGTCACATGGATCTGATAACCCAGACAGCGGCTAACTGATCAATGGGTGGGTTAAGCCGGACAAGGATAATTCATGTCCTAGGCGAATGACGCAGGACAGGGTGAGACTTCTTCACACTACTCAGAATAGTGTGCATTTTAAAACTTATGAAATGCTTATTTCTGAGTCTTTAATTTTTTTCAGATCCTGGTTGTCTGTGAATAACAAAAATTGCAGAAATCAAAACTGTGGTTAAGCATGGCTCTGTAGTAGTTTTTCTGTCTTCACAATTTTAATGCAGAGCACAGTTACATACTTTGGCTACTGGTTGAAGACATGTTCTTTACCATACTAAGAAATATTTCTATGCCTAGTGTTTTTTAAACAATTTTCAAAGATCAGGAATAATAAGAGACAAATTGCCTTTTCATATTTGATTGGTATTATTTAGTTTTTCTTTTGGGAAGCATGATATAAGTACTATATATTGACAGTTTTCTTAAACCATCATTGTACTTGAGATAAGCCATGCTTGATCATTAGGGCTTCCCTGATGGCTCAGAGGTTAAAGCGTCTGCCTCCAATGCGGGAGACCCAGATTCGATCCCTGGGTCGGGAAGATCCCCTGGAGAAGGAAACGGTAACCCACTCCAGTATTCTTGCCTGGAGAATCCCATGGACGGAAAAGCCTGGTAGGCTACAGTCCACAGGGTCCACGGGGTCACACAGAGTTAGACACAACTGAGCGACGGAACGGATGCTTGATCATTATGGATGATCTTTTTAATAGGCTAATAATTTTATTAGCTAAAATATTTTATTTAGGATCTTCATATCTATTTTCTAAGTGAGACAGGTTTAGAAAATTCCTTGCTAGATTATATTTTCAACTTTAAGCATTAGGATTATTCTGCTTCCTCAAAATGGACTGGATGGCAAACTCGTTTGCAATGCTCTGAAGAAATTTACATAATATGGTGTTTATCTATTTTGTGAAGTTAAAAAATATGCAGTGATAAAACTGCCTGAATACAAAGGCAGTTTTGGAAGTAATTATGGTCCTTATTATTTTTTATATTTTTTATCTTATTTACTTCAATTCTGTTCATTTATCTTTTTCCCAGAAAACTTCATTTCTTTGGGACTTTTTGTTTTATTCATATACACACTACTTTCACATGTTTTAAAAAGGTTCTGTGTAGCAGCTGTGAGAGACTGCAAGTAGACCAGCAACATCTGTCCTTCGTCTTTTCCCACAGTAAGAGAAACGTAGCCAGGGACCACAAGCCAGCTACATGATGCTGCTCAGTCTCCGTTGCCCTCACCAAGAATTAAGCTCTTACTAATGTGAGCAGAAGAGGTACACATCTTTTTCTGGATGCTTCCTGCTGCTGCTACTAAGTCGCTTCAGTCATGTCTGACTCTATGCGACCCCACAGACGGCAGCCCACCAGGCTCCACCGTCCCTGGGATTCTCCAGGCAAGAGTACTGGAGTGGGTTGCCATTGTCTTCTCCTACTTACTTTTAATTGCAGATCCAATTTCTGTCATGCCTATAAGACCAATGCCCTGAACAATGGCGGAGGACCCGCTAGCCTTAGTCTCTGGATGACTCTGTGGAGCACAGTCTGCTTACCTGCCCTGGCCTGCCTTCCTGAACTGCTGGTCCTTAACAGATATGACTTGCTTTCTCCTAAATTGAATGAGTGTTGTCATCATTGTCATCATTATCTTTGCCAGGAACTGTTCTATTAATTCACTTTTTTTTTCCTATTTAATATATTTTATTCTTTAAAATTTTTTTCTACTTTCCTTTGTTTAAAAAAGGTTTTATTTTCAAACTTTTTAATAAATTAGTAAATATTTTCTTTTTTAAAAAAAGATAAATAATATAAAATTGTAAATTTGGCTCTGAATTTATCCTTGATTGAACCTTCAAGGTCTGACGGTGGTATTCATGATTTTTTCCCTAGATCATCCAATAAATACAATTTTAATTTTCCAAAGAGTTACTGGATATAACTGAAAACCAAAATTATACTGATTAGATGATTTAGAAAAAAATGAGAACACTAATATCAAACTTGTACATGTAACCAAAGATATACTTTAATTTACAAATGGATGGCGGTTTAATTTTCCTTTATAGTTCCCAGTTTCCCAATTGTGCCCAGGTAAGATATACCATGGGCTTCCCAGGTGGTGCCAGTGGTAAAGAACCTGCCTGCTAATGCAAGAGAAGTAAGAGATGCAGGTTCCATCCCTGAGTCAGGAAGATCCCTGGAGGAGGACATGGCAACCCTCTCCAGTATTCTTGCCTGGAAAATCCCCATGGACAGAGGAGCCAGGTGAGCTGCAGACCATAGGGTCACACAGAGTCAGAAATGACTGAAGCGACTTAGCATGCATGCAAGAGACACAATTTCTGTATTTAGGAACTTTTGAATAATTTTTATATGGCCTAATCAATGACCAATTTTCATAATATTCCAGGAATACTTAATTAAATATCCTTGTTCTTGGTCTATATTTTTATCCATTTGACAAATACCTTTATATTGTCCCTAATTTTTATCCTCTTGCTCTTTCAAATATATATATAATACCCTACAACTGCTGCTTGTCCATTTAACTTTTCTTTTTCATGTTTAATAATCACTGCCTTGAATCTGTTTTACCTAAAATTAATATTTCAAACTCAGCTTTTTGTGTGCTCATATATCAAATCATCTCCCATCCATTTTATTTTAAAACTTTATATTTTATTTAACTGTTCCACTTGTTAGCAGAAAAGGCCTGTATATGCATCTAATGAGATGTCCTTTAAAGCTAGAAAGAAGAAACTTTTCTCTATCTTAAGCTTTAAAGGTACTAACGTTAAGACAAACAATACTGTTTAGCTTTCTTTATGAAAAATGAAGGTGGCTTTCTCTTATTCTACATCACCCTCTTTATTTCTTAACCCTTATTATAAACACCTAGAGTTTTAGGTATAAACTTTTTGTCTTAATTACCTCTTCTTTCAGTAATAATTTTTATCTCTACATTCAGTTTTATACTTTCAGCATAAAAAATAACTCCAATTTTGTCTAGTTTTTTCCCTTTCAGCTTAAGAAAATAACAAAGCTGTGCTACTCATATGAGTTGTAATTTGCATACATATCTTAGTTGGCTGCTGCTGCTGCTGCTAAGTCACTTCAGTCGTGTCTGACTCTGTGTGATCCCATAGACGGAAGCCCACCAGGCTCCCCCTTCCCTGGGATTCTCCAGGCAAGAACACTGGAGTGGGTTGCCATTTCCTTCTCCAATGCGTGAAAGCGAAAAGTGAAAGTGAAGTCGTGTCCGACCCTTAGCGACCCCACGGACTGCAGCCCACCAGGCTCCTCCATCCATGGGATTTTCTAGGCAAGAGTACTGGAGTGGCTTGCCATTGACTTCTCCATCTTAGTTGGCTAGAGGATGTATAAATACCATTTCCAAACCTGTATATGTGCAAATATCTTTTTTAACTCACATTAAACTAGACACCACTGTCCCACTGCTGTCTGGTATTAATGTTGCTGAGAAGTCTCATGCTGTCTGCTTTTGTCCCTTGGGATGTAAACTGTTTTTCTCTTCTAAAGATATGATGGATGTTTTCTTGATATTTATAATTCCCAGTGTTTCAATTCCAACAGTATTGATCTCTAAATTTCTTGTCTAGTGAGATGTGAACTTTTTCAGTGATCATACCTGGGTTATTTTTTTCTAATTACAAAAGTTGAGGGGAAATTTTTTTCAGTTAATAGATGTAAAGGAAAGATCTGGCAAACCTTGCAAATGTTTTTAGCAACTAAGTAAATAGTTATGATATTCTTGATAACTTTGGAAATATGCTTAGGAATCTTGCTAGGAAAGGATTTTAACAAGTTAATACTGGCATGGAAGGGCTTCCCTGATGGATGATAAAGAATCAGTGATAAAGAATCTGCCTGCCAATGCAGGAGATGTGGGTTCAATCCCTGGGTCAGGAAGATCCCCTGGAGGAGGAAATGACAATCCATGCCAGTATTCTTGCCTGGGAAATCCCATGGACAGAGAAGTCTGATGGGCAACAGTTCATTGGGTCACAAAATATTCGGACATGACTTAGCAACTGAACAATAGTGGCATGGAAAACTGATCGTACACTTGTAGAAAGTACTTCACATACGCACACCATGTGCTATACAAAGTAATAAATTTTGATTTATCTTTCTTTTCAGATACTATCCAGTATAAATTTTGAACTATGAGAAAAACAGAGTGCATTAAACATGATGAGTGTCATATATTTATAGTAAGAAATAGTCAAATTTACTAATAATATAATACTTCTATAAATTGCAGCACAAATAAGTGACAGAACATGTTTCAACCATCAAAAATCATAGTTACAAATGGAATTATTTGGGAAACAGGAGTTTATTTATGATATGAAAAAGGAAGTATTAGTCACTCAGTCGTGTCCAACTCTTTGTGACCCATGGACTGTAGCCCACCAGGCTCTGCTGTCCATGGAATTCTCCAGGCAAGAGTACTGGAGTGGGTTGCCATTTCCTTCTCCAGGGAATTATCTTCCTGACCCAGACATCAAACCTGGGTCTCCTGATTCTTTACCATCTGAGCCATCAGGGAAGGTCTTATTTATGATATCACTTCAGCTCATTCGCTCAGTTGTGTCCAACTCTTTGCAACCCCATGAATCGCAGCATGCCAGGCCTCCCTGTCCATCACCAACTCCTAGAGTTTACCCAAACTCATGTCCACAGAGTCGGTGATGCCATCCAGCCATCTCATTCTCCGTCGTCCCCTTCTCCTCCCGCCCCCAACCTTTCCCAGCATCAGAGTCTTTTCCAGTGAGTCAACTCGTCTCATGAGGTGGCCAAAGTATTGGAGTTTCAGCTTTAGCATCAGTCCCTCCAATGAACATCCAGGATTGATCTCCTTTAGAATGGACTGGTTGGATCTCCTTGCAGTCCAAGGGACTCTCAAGAGTCTTCTCCAACACCACAGTGCAAAAGCATCAATTCTTCGGTGATTAGCTTTCTTCACAGTCCAACTCTCACATCCATACATGACCACTTGAAAAACCATAGCCGTGACTAGATGGACCTTTGTTGGCAAAGTAATGTCTCTGCTTTTTAATATGCTATCTAGGTTGGTCATACTTTCCTTCCAAGGAGTAAGCGTCTTTTAATTTCATGGCTACAATCACCATCTGGAGTGATTTTGGAGCACAAAAAAATAAACTCTGACACTGTTTCCACTGTTTCCCCATCTATTTCCCATGAAGTGATGGGACCAGATGCCATGATCTTAGTTTTCTGAATGTTGAGCTTCAAGCCAACTTTTTCACTCTCCTCTTTCACTTTCATCAAGAGGCTTTTGAGTTCCTCTTCACTTTCTGCCATAAGGGTGGTGTCATCTGCATATCTGAAGTTATTGATATTTTTCCTGGCAACCTTGATTCCAGTTTGTGCTTCTTCCAGCCCAGCGTTTCTCATGATGTACTCTGCATATAAATTAAATAAGCAGGGTGACAATATACAGCCTTGACATACTCCTTTTCCTATTGAAACCAGTCTGTTGTTCCATGTCCAGTTCTAACTGTTGCTTCCTGACCTGCATATAGGTTTCTCAAGATGCAGGTCAGGTGGTCTGGTATTCCCATCTCTTTCAGAATTGTCCACAGTTTATTGTGATCCACACAGTTAAAAGGCTTTGGCATAGTCAATAAAGCAGAAATAGATGTTTTTCTGGAACTCTCTTTCTTTCTCCATGATCCAGCGGATGTTGGAAATTTGATCTCTGGTTCTTCTGCCTTTTCTAAAACCAGCTTAAACATCTGGAAGTTCACGGTTCACATATTGCGTATTTAAAGCATTCTAAATACAGAATTGGGTGTATGATTATAATTATGGAAATGGTAAAAAATTATCTATCAAAGATGATGGATATAAAAAATTAAGTGTTAGAATGTTATAACTGATAAACTGTTCACACACTTTCTGAAATTTCATGTTTCTGTTTGTAATATAAATAAAAATTACTGTATGTTAAAAATATACACTGCCAGTTTTGTCAATAGCTATAAAAACAAGACAAAAATGCTATTAATAACTTAAGACAAACCTAATCCCTAATTTTAAGTTTAAATAAAATGCAGACATTTCTAATTTAAAAAAGAACTCTTATTTCAATAACATATGAAACACTTTAATTTTCAGGCCATGATGAACCAGTTTTTCTGTTTTGGAAAGTTAGATCCTAGAAACAATCTAAAAATCACTTTCATTATTGCCGGGCATTAGTTTTCTCTGTCTTCACAAATTCATTTTTAGTGTCACATGCTTTCTACCCTAGTCCACTCCACTCAGTCACCCTTTGAAAAGTCTAGAGAACTGGCATCATTGACTACTGTTTTAGGCTTGTTTTAAAAATATTTTATAGGTAGTTTTCATAAAACTTAATTATCCAGGGTATAATACTCAAACACTTTAGGCTTCCAAAAGAGGGCAAGACTCAGAAATAACATTAAAAATGAAATCGAAAGTAGTTCCTGGGTACCCAGGAACACAGAATGTAAAATAATTGATCTAAAAGTTACAGCTAATGCTTGCCATGCAGAAGAAAAAAAGTGCTTTCATTTAGCTGGTAATTTCTACAAAATGCGACCTTTTTCACACAAAAGGCAAGAAGCATGGGAAATATGATATGCAATAGAAGGGAAGCAGCTAGTGATGCTAAAATATGCTTTAAGTGCAAGAGAAATGCAAAAGTACTCTGATAAACACAGTGATGATTTCATTCCTAAAGAATACTTTAGCAGGCAGACTTTGATTTAGTTGTTAATTTTCAAACTAGCAAAAACCATCATATTTCATAGTTCAGAAATCAGCTTCCTTGAATTCTCTTTTCAACTTTAATCAGAAAAGATAGATTAAAAGAAAAATGGCTGATTAATTGGTAGATTTAGTTAGGTGAGGGGTATTGAGTATTCATTGTATTATTTCTAAAATCTTCCTTTATGTTTGTAAATTTCAGTTTTCTAATAAAAAATAAATTTTAAAAATATGAAAAACTGAAATAAGCTAATGAAATTAGGCTGCATTAATGTAAAATAATTCACCTTAAAATGTGGCAAGACTGTACGTCACAAGATGAATTGAGGGAACTCTTCTCTACTTGAACTGCACCACCACACGAACTATTCTCTACTTCCATATTTTCAGTAACTTTATAAATGAAAAGAAGAAAAAGAGCTGACATAAAGAGTCTGCTTTGAGACAATTTAGTTCCAGGTGATATCTTCGCATCCGTACATGCAACCCAAATATCAGATACCTACTATGTGCCTGGGGCTGATCTAAGATGCACAGATTCATTTTGATCACAAAGAATTTTGAACCTAGTATGATGATTATTCCTTGCAATTATGAGTTGTGACGAAAACTCAAATAGCACATAAAATTTTCTGTTTAAAAACGAAACAAAATGGGGACATTTTAGTCAAACGCTTACTAAAATAACCTGAAGCGGTATTTCAAAATACCAT
Source organism: Moschus berezovskii (assembly GCF_049115385.1). NCBI lineage: Eukaryota > Metazoa > Chordata > Mammalia > Artiodactyla > Moschidae > Moschus > Moschus berezovskii. Next base: position 29,433,437 of record NC_142467.1, on the reverse strand, counting down.
AGTTTAAAGGAAACACAAGGAAAATGTGTTAGGTTTTTAACCGTTATTGATTCTGGTCGTTGCCCTACTTTTTCCTTTTTGACTTCAAAGCTGGAAGCCTTTGTCTTTTTCTACACTATTGATTCAGTATAAAAATCCCTAGGCTTTTACCAGTTTGGGGTCTAGGTATTTTAACTACTCTTATGGTAAGAGAAATTGGACAATCAAAGTCATCCCTTGGCAAAAAATTACTTTCCTCTATGGTAGACAGACTAGTCCCCCAAAGATACCCATGGATAATCCTTGGAGCCTGTGAACATGGTGGTTTCTGGAACCTGAAAGCAGTCTCTGGCTGACTTCTATAACCACAAGGAACTGAATTTTACCAACAATCTATATAAGTGTGGAAGCTGATTCTTCTCAGAGCCTCCTAACAAGAACCCAGCAGGCCCAGACCTTGATTTCAGCCTTGTGAGACCTAGAGTTAAACAGTCCATTCAACACTGACTTTTGACCTAGAGAACTGTGAGATAAGAAACTTGAAAGCTGCTAAATTTGTGGTAATTTGTTAAGTCATAAATAGAAAACTAATAACACCCTTCCTCCAAAATTACTATTTCATTTTGAAAAACATTTTCCATGAGGCACCTAGAAATGAGGGAACTCTATGGGTTCTTAGAGGTTATTGGATTTGCTTTGCTGCATAGTGCTTATTATCAAATACTATAATTTTGATTAAATGAATTGTCTTTCCAATCTCCCAACTGAACAAAGTTTAGTTTTGTGGTATTCTTGGTCTCACAAATCTTTTAGTGGCTTTGAATCATGTCTCAGGCTTTTCTCTTCCACAGTTAAGAGTGTGGACGCACAGTGAGAAGAACAGCACAGGAAGTGTCTTTTCTCTGGTTATAATCACTTGCCAGGACTCTTAACTCCACCTTCTTATCCACGGAGACATAGCTCCTTAACTATTAACTGAAGGATCCCCAATCCCACCTAGACTCCAGCCAAGCTAGCTCCACTGACAGGAAAATACAAAGACAACTGAAACCATCATTTAGGATTCACCATCACATCAACTTTGCTAATGGTCCCTGACCCTGTACACTGATTCAAAGAAACTAGGATCCAGCTCCAATCCTTATACCAGGAAAAAGCCCATTCCTTACTTTCATTTGCTGAGCTTTCAGTGTCAGGTCCCATCTAACTAGCATCTCAATGCCTTAGAGACAATAAGAAAACATTATATCGAGTTCATTCCTCATATTAATTCTGAGAAAGTATGTTCTGCCATTGGACTTCCATTGCCACAGCTGAGTCATCAGTCTTTGCAGTTGGATTCTTTTGACACCAAGAGTTAACTTGTTTAGACATGTACTCCTTGTTTCTTGCCATCACCCTCCCCCTCTCCATGCATAGCTTTTTCCACCTGCTGAACATTCCCATTACTCATTCTCTAGCATCCTAATGATAACCATTTGCACATACCTCTGTTTCCTGCTATCAGTCTCTAAGATCTCCATGGCAGATCTACTAACCTGTCTTAACTCCCTCTCAATGATATCTCTCTCAATTGCTTCCTCTCTCATCTTACAGTAGCTTGTCTTAGAATCCAAGGCACGCTTATTCCGATTGCATGACTGCAGAATCTCTATTTAAAAAGTTCTTTTTTTAAACTTTATCACAGAACAAATTACAGTCATGGAAGTATAGTTCTGTATCAATAGCAAGAATCACTGTCATCTTTGTGTATTTAATTTTTCCAGGAGGAAGATAACCATTCTATACTCATCTTTTAAGAAGTCATATCCCATAAGAGTCAGTTAAAAAGTTTATGTAAAAGGCACAGCTTCTGTGAAATATCCCTTTCTCTTCTGTAATTTACAGCTTTTGTAGGAAGAAATTTAAAGTCAGTATTTTTGAGTTTTTGTCCTTTAACTGCATTATTAGCATGGACCTGAAGCTTAGGTCCATTAGATATACGGACTATCTATCCGTATATCTAATACGACAAATTAAAGTTCTTAAATTTTATCTAGAACAAATAGTTCAAATGTGCTAAAGCAGAATTTTTTAATAGGTGTGAAAAAATTTATATTATTTCACTACATCACAATATTTTGGGATGATTTCTATGCAAAGGGTAATTTCTAAGCTTCAACATTTATCTCATGTCTCCAAAAGTTGTTATGAATAAAAAGAGAACTTGAAAGTAACTTGAACAGAAATATTATTGTTTACTTTTAAAAGATGGTAAGGAAAGTTATGACCAACCTAGATAGTATATTAAAAAGCAGAGACATTACTTTGCCAACAAAGGTCCGTCTAGTCAAGGCTACGGTTTTTCCCGTGGTCATGGATGGATGTGAGAGTTGGACTGTGAAGAAAGCTGATCGCCGAAGAATTGATGCTTTTGAACTGTGGTGTTGAAGAAGACTCTTGAGAGTCCCTTGGACTGCAAGGAGATCCAACCAGTCCATTCTAAAGGAGATCAATTCTGGGTGTTCATTGGAAGGACTGATGCTAAAGCTGAAACTGCAATACTTTGGCTACCTCATGCGACAAGTTGACTCACTGGAAAAGACTCTGATGCTGGGAAGGATTGCGGGCGGGAGGAGAAGGGGACGACCGAGAATGAGATGGCTGGATGGCATCACCGACTCTGTGGACATGAGTTTGAGTGAACTCCGGGAGTTGGTGATAGACATGGAGGCCTGGCGTGCTGTGATTCATGGGGTTGCAGAGAGTCGGACACGACTGAGCGACTGAACTGAACTGAACTGAATTACTGTTTTGTTAAAAGTAGCATAACATATGGATTATAAAAGTCACAAAATAAAAATAATGATAATAAATGAAAATATTTGTTTATATTGCCTCCAAACTACAAACAGGGGCTAAGTCACTGAACCCGTTTTCTAAATCTTTGTTTACTAAGACTAAAGTCTAACTTGGCTTAAACTAATTCTGCCACTAGGTTTGGAGGTATTTAATTGCTGCCACAGACAAAATGTTATCATATGTTAATACATATAAATATACAAATTAAGGGATACCTGCAAAAGGAGCTTTTATATCTGCGTAATGTTTTGGTGGAGAGATAATATAAAAAATGCCTTATCAAAGATTTTAAAAATAGCACCTAAAAATATACTAAAAATGAGAAATTCAGTAAATAACTGGAACTCTCTATTAGATCAGAGAAAGTTAAAGAAAATCATGCTAAAGATCTGCTTTAAATTAAAGAAAGTAAATCTCACGAGGCAGTGATTAAGATAACATTTTGGCCAAACTTGACCTACCATTCTTTTTCTCTAACCTTCAACTGCAATGTAAGAGTAATAATAGTAATTACTGATGGTCACTGATATAAAATATGTACAGCATTGAGTTATTTAAAATATTTAGAGAAGGATAGTTAAGTATACGTTCAACACAAAGAACTAGTGTGGCTTTTTAACAAAAATAACAAAAAACAAATGCACAAAATCTTATATTACTAAGTGGTAGTGGGCTCTAGAGTATGCCAACACCCCTCAAAACATCTGCAATTCCTTCTAGGGAACTATCTGCCTTCAGACACATTCTTTTGGATATTCTCAAGATAAGAAATATTTATCCTTAAACAGTTAATTTGCTTTTTGGAAGGAGGCAAAATTCATTTGATCCAGTGTTTTGTAAATAATGGTTAATAAGAGTAAAATTTTGATTAAAATTTTTTTTAATATGACAGTCTTTCCATATAAAAAGGCTTTGAATTCAATTGCAAAAATTTGAAGTTTTTAAAGTGATGACATGATTGAGATGTCTGAGGTATACTTATATTTTTTAATTGATTTTTTGCCCTCACAATTTTCACTCATTAGTGCATTTTCTATCTAACAAATATTTGTGCCCACTACATGTTTGATACTACATCAAGTAGACCTTGGGCTTCCCTTATAGCTCAGTTGGTAAAGAATCTGCCTGCAGTGCAGGAGACCCAGGTTCGATTCCTGGGTTGGGAAGATCCCCTGGAGAGGCATATGGCCACCCACTCCTGTATACCTGCCTGTAGAATTCCATGGATAAAGGAACCTGGCAGGCTACAGTCCATAGGGTCTCAAGAGTCAGACACGACTTAGCAACTAAAAACACCACCACAAGTAGGCCTTATTGCTGTTCCCAGGAGCTTATGATTTAGAGGGGTAAACAATTATCTATTTATTTACCAAAGTGATAAATGCTAGAAAAATAAAAGGAGATGTACTTTAGAGGATTACAGACTGTCCCCAGAAGTAAAATTTAAGCAGATAACTGAAGACTGTGTTGGTGATAACGGGGCAAAATGAGACAACAGAGTTAAATTATTACAAACTAAAAGAATTATTACAAATTAAAAGAATTAAAAAGTGAAGGCCCTAGGATATGCAAGAGAGTGGCAGAGTATAAGAAACAGTAAGGAAGGTCAGTGTGGCTGAATAAGTGATTACAAAGTGTGGTTTGAGAGATGAATTTAACTTTATTATAGGGCCAATAAGTTGACAAAGGGTTTTGAGACAGATGCATATGATCATCAGATTGATTGTTTCAAATAGGTTAACTCTGATACCTCCCTTGAGAAAATGAAATAGAGGGAGCAAGAGAAGATTTCTTCTTAAGTAGCACTGTGGTGGGCTGAGGTCTTTGGGCAGCAGTGGAGAAGAAATGTGAATAGATTCAAAATATGTTTCAAAATTTAAAAATTGCCAAGATTGATGAAGGCCAATAAAATCGGAGTATGGAAGAAGGTCATGTCACGGATGACCCAGATATCCGGCATAAGCAATGCGAGGATGCAATGAGACGGGTAGCACTTGATGTGCATCAGGTTTGGAGGGCAAAGTGTGACAAGGGAAGAAGCATCAGCTCAGTTTTGAACATGTAAGACATTCGGCAAGAATGTTTATTTACCAATAACTGGGCTCTTACAGAATATTTCCAGAGAAGAAATTCCATACACCCCACCTACTTTAACAATCTTATTGATACTGAATTTTAAACACACTTATTTTCATTTAAGTCCTTCTTTTCCATTTCCTTACACGGAAAACAACTGATCGCTACCTTAAGCATGCACTTATAGCAATATATACCTTCATTAACAAACAATGAATAAGAATTTATGGTTTCTGTAACTCTTGCATAAATTCTCTTGTAGTACCAACCATGTTGCATTGAGATTTTCTCTGTTCAGTTTGAAAATCCTTAGCCCTAAAAGGTCAAAGGTGTTTTCCTCTTTTTGTTTACACAGTGTTTAGTCATGCCTGGTGTGTGGTCAGTAAAAAATAGCTGAACAGAATCCATGCTATTATGATAGCATGTTTTGTTCTGGCTAAAATAAGTGTTATGTCACTTATAGAATTAATATCTTAAATCTAAACTAGCCCATGTTATTTTATGTCAAGCAAGCATATCAAGTTCCTGAAAGACAAGTTGACAGAAGTCAATGTGGCTGGTACATGCTTTGTTATTTTCTAAATGGGCTTGGATAGTTTTAAAGGACACTAAAGTGAAATAAATTATACAATCTTCATGTTAGCATTCACTGCAGGTGATGAACATGAATCAGTGGTGCCATTACATGGGAAATGTCAAATTATTTTTAGTATCATTTCATCTGAATAGTAATTTGACTACTGTAAGATGACCACATAATTCATTTTCAAGATCAAGTTCTAATATATGGTTGCCAATCACATATAACCATTAAGTTAACTCCACTTTAAACACCATTTTGAAAATGGATCCATAAAATAGCCATTTATTTCTTTGTGAAATCACTATTGGTGATTACTCAACTAGATAAAACTAGATATTTTGTCTAAAAATAAAATTTAAGGCAAAAAACATCAGTAGATAGAGGTTCTTAAGAATAAAAGGAATGATTTACAAGCAAATTATACAGATCCTAATGCATCTAGTAGTACATCTTTAAAATATACATAGCAAAACAAATCAGGTAACAAAATTACAGATCCATCATCACAGTGAGACATTGAGTCTCCTCAGGAACTGATATATTCAAACAAATTAAAATTTAGATTTGACCACTATTAACAAGCTTGATTTAATGGACACTTCTAAGACTCTGAACCCACAAACAGAAAATGTACACTTTTTTCCAAACACTCTTAGAATATTCATAAAAAACTGATCACAAACTAGGCCACAAAGAGGCATAGAAAAGCCAAGAATACATATAATATGGATTATATTCTTAAAATTAAAAAATTTAAAAATTATCCAGAAATATATACTTTTAGAAACTGAAAATACATATTTCTAAATATGTAAAACCACAATGGAAAACTATTTAGATCGGAACTACAAAAGTCCTACATTTTAAAACTTGGATAGCTAAAGCAGTACTAAGAGAAAGTTCACAGCTTAAATGTACATATTAGCTGATGAGAACGGCTATAGAAACATTAGCTGTTTTAGATTTATCATGGTACAGTAATATAGGAAGCCCCCATTTGAAATTTACAAACATATTTATTATGTTTCTATTTTAGACTTGACACTTGCCAGATGTAGTTGAGTGGAGCAGGATGTAAGATTCTATTCTTAAGTTTACTGTAGAAAAGAAAGAATGATTATTTGATTGTGCAAGGTACTGCATATAATCAACTATGATATGTAATGGTAAAAAACACAGCTATGGGGTAAAACCAACTATACTGTGTGCATTCTAGCCTCCAAAACTGCATTGAAGTGGAAAGTTAAAAAAAGAGATCTCAGAAGGAAACAAACACCATTCAGATTGGGGAAAAAGTTATTATAAACTGTAGTGTATTTCACTGCCTTGTTAAAAATATTACACGTTCTTTGTATGAAACCATGGGTATGGAACCATCTCACGTTCTTTGTGAGAAACCATGGTATTCACGCCCAAGTTGAGGCATGGCAACCTGTCCCACACACAATAACCCCCCGATAATAAGGAGATCCCAGAGAAGTCTCAGTTTTTTCTGCAATACCCGGGAGACCAGTGCCTCACCAAAGTGAAAGTCACTCAGTCATGTCTGATTCTTTGCAACACCATGGACTAAACAGTCCATGGAATTTCTCCAGACCAGAATACTGGAGTGGGGAGCTGTTCCCTTCTCCAGAGGATCTTCCCAACCCAGGGATTGCCTCACCAAAGGAACAGGTAATTCAGAAAACAGCTTCTAATAAGTGCTACAGAAACCTACATTAAGACAAAAACAACCAAACATTGGGATTAACTTCACAGAAGATAATCATAGTTAAGATGAATCTTGAAGAAGACCATTCCTTATAGAAAGGAATAAAAATAAACAAAAATTCAGACCAGAATAAAAACAAAAATCTAAGAAAGCAATGAAATACAAAGGAACTATAGAAGACAGGAAATGTCCTTGCTTGGTTATCGGGGGAAGAAAGAGTTGTATACATGAGATAGGACCAGTTGCTGGGAATTCTGGAAAATATATCAAGAATGCTGGGAACTATACCACAGTGTATATGATCGAGTGAGTTGATAGTTATTATATGTCTCAAAGATATGAAGCAACACAGTAACGTGATGATAGTGACATTTCTCTGGTAGTAAAAAGAGGAAAGAAAAGCGAGTAAAAACTGAAAGCAGACACCAGCATTTTAAATAATCCAGGTTTTCAGTTTGAAAAAATGGATGGCAGACATGGTGATACAAAGGAATGAACACAGAAGAGAAGGCAGGAGAGAAACAGTTCAGGTTTCAGACAGTACGCTGCTGCTGCTAAGTCACTTCAGTCGTGTCCAACTGTTTGCAACCCCTGCCAGGTTCCTCTGTCCATGGGATTCTCCAGGCAAGAATACTGGAGTGGATTGCCATGCCCTCCTCCAGGGTTCAGACAGTATAGTTCAGTTCAGTCCAGTTCAGTCACTCAGTTGTGTCCAACTCTCCGCGACCCCATGAATCACAGCACGCCAGGCCTCCATGTCTATCACCAACTCCCAGAGTTCACTCAAACTCATGTCCACAGAGTCGGTGATGCCATCCAGCCATCTCATTCTCTTTGGTCCCCCTCTCCTCCCGCCCTCAACCTTTCCCAGCATCAGAGTCTTTTACAGTGAGTCAACTCGTCGCATGAGGTGGCCAAAGTATTGGAGTTTCAGCTTTAGCATCAATCCTTCCAATGAACACCCAGGATTGATCTTTAGAATAGACTGGATGGATTTCCTTGCAGTACAAGGGACTCTCAAGAGACTTCTCCAACACCACAGTTCGAAAGCATCAATTCTTCGGCCATTAGCTTTCTTCACAGTCCAACTCTCACATCCATACATGACCACGGGAAAAACCATAGCCTTGACTAGATGGACCGTTGTTCCAAAGTAATGTCTCTGCTTTTTAATAAGCTATCTAGGTTGGTCATAACTTTCCTTCCAAGGAGTAAGCATCTTTTAATTTCATGGCTGCAATCAGCATCCACAGTGATTTTGGAGCCCAAAAAAATAAAGTCTGACACTGTTTCCACTGTTTCCCCATCTATTTCCCATGAAGTGATGGAACCAGATGCCATGATCTTTGTTTTCTGAATGTTGAGCTTCAAGCCAACCTTTTCACTCTCCTCTTTCACTTTCATCAAGAGGCTTTTGAGTTCCTCTTCACTTTCTGCCATAAGGGTAGTGTCATCTGCATATCTGAGGTTATTGATATTTCTCCCAGCAATCTTGATTCCAGCCTGTGCTTCTTCCAGCCCAGCATTCCTCATGATGTACTCTGCATATAAGTTAAATAAGCAAGGTGACAAGATGCAGCCTTGACGTACTCCTTTTCCTATTTGGAACCAGTCTGTTGTTCCATGGACAGTTCTGACTGTTGCTTCCTGACCTGCATACAGGTTTCTCAAGAGGCAGGTCAGGTGGTCTGGGATTCCCATCTCTTTCAGAATGTTCCACAGTTTATTGTGATCCACACAGTCAAAGGCTTTGGCGTAGTCAATGAAGCAGAAATAGATGTTTTTCTGGAACTCTCTTGCTTTCTCCATGATCCAGCGGATGTTGGTAATTTGATCTCTGGTGCCTCTGCCTTTTCTAAAACCTGCTTGAACATCTGGGAGTTCACGGTTCACATATTGCTAAAACCTGGCTTGGAGAATTTTGAGCATGACTTTACTAGCGTGTGAGATGAGTGCAATTGTGCAGTAGTTTGAGCATTCTTTGGCATTCCCTTTCTTTGGGATTGGAATGAAGACTGACCTTTTCCAGTCCTGTGGCCACTGCTGAGTTTTCCAAATTTGCTGGCATATTGAGTGCAGCACTTTCACAGCATCATCTTTCAGGATTTGAAATAGCTCAACTGGAATTCCATCACCTCCACTAGCTTTGTTTGTAGTGATGCTTTCTAAGGCCCACTTGACTTCACATTCCAAGATGTCTGGCTCTAGGTCAGTGATCACGTTATCGTGACTATCTTGGTCGTGAAGATCTTTTTTGTACAGTTCTTCCGTGTATTCTTGCCACCTCTTCTTAATATCTTCTGCTTCTGTTATGTTCCTACTATTTCTGTCCTTTATCGAGCCCATCTTTGCATGAAATGTTCCCTTGGTATCTCAAATTTTCTTGAAGAGATCTCTTGTTTTTCCTATTCTGTTGTTCTCCTTATTTCTTTGCACTGATTGCTGAGGAAGGCTTTCTTATCTCTCCTTGCTATAATTTGGAACTCTGCATTCAGATGCTTCTATCTTTCCTTTTCTCCTTTGCTTTTCGCTTCTCTTCTTTCCACAGCTAGTTGGAAGGCCTCCTCAGACAGCCATTTTGCTTTTTTGCATTTCTTTTAAATGGGGATGGTCTTGATCCCTGTCTCCTGTACAGTGTCACGAACCTCTGTCCACAGTTCATCAGGGACTCTATCAGATCTAGTCCCTTAAATCTATGTCTCACTTCCACTGTATAATCATAAGGGATTTGATTTAGGTCATATCTGAATGGTCTACTGGCTTTCCCCAGTTTCTTCAATTTAAGTCTGAATTTGGCAATAAGGAGTTCATGATCTGAACCACAGTCAACTCCTGGTCTTGTTTTTGCTAACTGTATAGAGCTTCTCCATCTTTGGCTGCAAAGAATATAATCAATCTGATTTCGGTGTTGACCATCTAGTGATATCCATGTGTAGAGTCTTCTCTTGTGTTGTTGGAAGAGGGTGTTTGCTACGACCAGTGCGTTCTCTTGACAAAACTCTATTAGCCTTTGCCCTGCTTCATTCCATGCTCCAAGGCCAAATTTGCCTGTTACTCCAGGTGTTTCTTGACTTCCTACTTTGGCATTCCAGTCCCCTATAATGAAAAGGACATCTTTTTTCGGTGTTAGTTCTAAAAGGTCTTGTAGGTCTTCATAGAACCATTCAACTTCGGCTTCTTCAGCATTACTGGTTGAGGCATAGGCCTGGATTACTGTAATACTGAATGGTTTGCCTTGGAAACGAACAGAAATCATTCTGTCGTTTTTAAGATTGCATCCAAGTACTGCATTTCGGACTCTCTTGTTGACCATGATGGCTACTCCATTTCTTCTAAGGGATTCCTGCCCACAGTAATAGATATAATTGTCATCTGAGTTAAATTCACCCATTCCAGTCCATTTTAATTCACTGATTCCTAGAATGTCTATGTTCACTCTTGCCATCTCCTGTTTGACCACTTCCAATTTGCCTTGATTCATGGACCTAACATTCCAGGTTCCTATGCAATATTGCTCTTTACAGCACTGGACCTTTCTTCTATCACTGGTCACATCCACAACTGGGTATTGGTTTTGCTTTTGCTCCATCCCTTTATTTCTTCTAGAGTTATTTCTCCACTGATCTCCAGTAGCATACTGGGCACCTACCGACCTGGGGAATTCCTCATTTAGTATCCTATCATTTTACCCTTTGATACTGTTCATGGAGTTCTCAAGGCAAATATACTGAAGTGATTTGCCATATAGTACTCTGGTTAAAAACAAACAAAAAACCAGAACACGGATCTTGTGTGATACTGGTCAGCTGCTGAAACTCTCAGTGCAATGGTTCCTCCTTCAGAAAATGTGCATAATGAAAGTACCTATCATGTAGAATTGTTGGAGAAATAATGAGTGAATTCAAATAAAGCAGTCAGAAAAACTGACACAAAGTAAAGGATCATTAAATATTAACTATCGTTTCTATTGTTATTTGTTTCTAGTTTGAGTTGATATACACGTAGAGGTATTTGAGAGGCCAATGGGAAAATACACAAATGAAACATGGATACAAGATGAAAGCTAGATACATATCTTGGATGTTTTTCCCATCCTTGTCCCACAGCCATTGTCAAAATCAAGTCTTCCCCCATGTTTTATGAAAGACTGTTACAACAGCCCCTGTTTTTTTCCTGTTTCTCTCAGGCCCACATTTAAGGCTGCCAATAATTACCTTTTTATAAGCATAGATGTGCTCATATCAAATCTTCATATGAAAACTTTAAAATGAATGAATGAAAGTACCTCATGTCATAGGGGAGAAAGCCGATTACCTGGCATAGTGTAAGGTACAACTTACGATCATTTGAATGTTCTTCTCTCATTTGAGTCAATGAAGTTTTCAGTAGAGGAGGGCTGCCTTATTTAAATCACTAAATCTCCTGTGCCCAGGAGTACAGAAAATGTTAAAGACGTGTTCACTGAAAGCTATGTAAATACATATAGTGGTAATTTTATGGTGCCGAGCAAACACTGGCAAATACAGGCTCTCAAAAAAAGAATTTTGTGGGAATAAACCAGAAAGGTTTAGAAGGCAAAAGAGGTGATCATTTGGAATATTAAAAATGCTGAATGACGCACTGATCAAAAAGTTTTAGGAAAGGAAAAGATGCAGACTTTCAGGTCAATTAAGAAAACTAATTATGAGCTTATATATTAACCACTGCAAATACAAATAAGATATGATTATAGCTTTAAAGGAACAAATGTACTATAAAGTGGGAACTAGACACACTAAAAAGAAAGAGAAATTCATGAAGAGTTCATCTGCAGAGTTTAAAGAAGGTTTCTTGTAAATTATTATTCTTACTGTTGAAGTAAATAAGAATTAACAAGGCAAAGAAATTTAATTACAGTGAGGTTGTAGTGTGAAAGCTATAGCATAAGGTGTGAAAATGAAGTTGCTAGGAAATACAGGTAGTAGCTATGGATTTTAAAATCTTAGCTAAGAAAGACTCTACAGAAATCATAAGGTAGTTAAAAGGAATAAGACAGCCAAGTGGAGGTTTTATTTAGATGGGGAAAGCATATAAGAAAATGATAATTCGAAAGCAGGACTTCTAAAAGACAAAGAAAAAATTAAGAGCATAGTTTAGAAAGGGAAGAAGGACCTTTCTTCTGAAACAGAAAACAAAGACAAGATTATAATCCTCTATTGGTAAAGAAAATAAATCTTAATCAAGGTGAAAGCAGTATATCATGAAGTTCATTCCAGATGGTCTTGGTCTCCTGTCAAAAAGGACATGAAGTTATCAGCTGTCACTGAGAGAAGCTGAAACTGAGAACATTTGGAAAGGAGATATTTGAAACAATTGCTATAAAAAGTAAGTTGTGAACTAATGAGCAAAGAGTGGTACTGGCAGGAATATACATGCCCAAGTTTATGTTGAAAATGCACACCTGAAAAGACAAAAGTCTGTTTGATAAGAAGAATGGCTGAGTTTTCCTAAAACTGCCATTTTGAAATTCTTTATCAGGTGAATTACAAATCTCCATGTCTTTGGATTTGCTTATTAGAAGATTACTGGGATCTTTTGGTGATGTCATGATTTTCATTTTTTACGTTCCTTAAAGTTTTCCACTGTTGTTTGCATTTAAAATATCAGTCACCTTCTCCAATTTTTATTAACTTTCTTTAGACTAAAAATACCTACTATCAGTTCTGATACAGATTCTGAGGTATTCTTTGACCTTGTATGGACACAAATGCTCCATGCTTCTTGCTTCCTCCAGTCGTTGAATTCTTAAGCTGGTCTTCTTCAGATTCTACAATGGACCGGGCCAGCTGCTAATAGCCCTCTGTTTTTCTGAAGGTGGCACCTCAGCTCAAGCTTATTATTTCTCCATTGCCCATAGACCCTGGTCTACTGTCTGAGTGAGCTCCTTGCATACCAGAGCTTGCTCTCACAGCAGCCCTTGGAGCCACCCAGGGAGCCAGCGACAGAATGGGGAGAGGTGTGGGTTTGGCATGCATACACTGGGGATGTCCACTGGTCAGTTGAGGGGATCCATGGGTGAAGTTTTCCCTTTAGCTGGTGGGTGAACGTCCTAATGGAGTCCAGAACACAGTCAGCAGGTTTATCCTGCTAATGCCCTTTGGGAGCGTTATGCTGCTCTCTGCCTCTACTTCCTCCCGTAGCCATGAAGCTCCCTCTTTAATGCTCTAGATGTTGTGAGAGAGGAATGTGTCTCTCTGGCAGTGTCCCACACAGCTACCAGCTGTCTAGCGTAGCCCTAAACTGCGCTTCCTTGGAGGAGGAATGATGCTGGCAGACAGGAGCTATTACTCTTACACACTTCAATGCAGCCAGCCTCTTTTTTTCTCCCCCATCTCTAATAGGGTTTTGGAAACCTGGACTTTCACAAAGGCTCTCTCATCTCTGTTTTGCAGGTGCTCCAAGACTGCAGCCAAGAGTGTCCAGAATTGGTTCACAGTCTCCTGTAGGTTCCACAGCTGGTACCCAAGTCGATTACCTATTACCCCATGCACTGGTTGGTGAGGTTGCTGGATTCCACAACTCCCACAGAGGTATTTCTGTTAATGTTTAGTCGCTAAGTCGTACCCGACTTTGTGTGACCCCCATGGACATGACAGGCTTTCCTGTCCTTCACCATCTCCCAGAGTTTGCTCAAACTCATGTCCATCGAGTTGATGATGCCACTGAGTTAATGGATGGATGTCAGACTTTTGTTATTGAAGTCGGGGGGACAAAAATGAGGGTTGCGTTACGCTACGATTATGCTAATGTCACTCTGCTTGGGCATTCTGTATTTTATCTGACAATCCTACCCACACTTAAGCAAGAAACAAATTTTTACTATAATGCACTGAAATTTACAATTGTTCTATAACCACTTGACTAAAGTATAAAAATATTTCAAGGAGTAGTAACAGAAGTAATTAGTAGTAGTAATAATGATAGTCATAGAAAGAATTAGGTTTGTGAATGAAGTCTGAAAACATAACCACATAGTTTATTATGATTAAGTTGATAAACAAGTAGCTCTCTCAGGCATAGTATATGAAATAACTGAGGTTCAGGGGATTCATTTATGATACTTGTTGAGTGTGTATTAGTTGTGATGTACTGGACAAGGCAACGGCAAGTCACTCCAGTACTACTGCCTAGAAAATCCCATGGATGGAGGAGCCTGGTAGGCTCCAGTCCATGGGTTCGCTAGGGATCGGACACGACTAAGCGACTTCACTTTCACTTTCACTCTGGGAAATATAACAATGAATAAAACACATTTTGTGTTTTCAGGGCACAGCAGGGCAGCTGGTACAAACATTAGAATAATTCTTGCATAATGCAAAAAAGCAACATACACCAAACTAGGAGGGAAAATGGTGTTAATGCAAAATCTTTAATGTGACACCACAAAAGTGTTTCAGAAGAGACAGGGAGAGAAAAACTGATCTGTAAGAAAACAGAGTATTTTATTTTTAATTTCTTTGTCATGCTATGACATTCTATGGCAAAGAACCTATGCTACTAGAATCTAAAGTCCATTCCATTCTTGGTAGACAAACGAAATGCACTTACTTTCCTTTTGCCTTTAATGGTTTTTAAAGAGAATGCTTAAGTATAAACCCAGCTGATGTTATTAAAAACAATCATGATGGCTACCATTTATTGAGCATATACTGGTTGTTAGGCCTTGTATGTACCAAGTGCTTTATATGATCTCATTTAATCACATGATCTCACTTAATAATTATGCTAGCCATGAATAGCATTATGTTTCCCAAATATGCTACTCAGTTTTTCCAAATTACATGCTACTATGTACCAAAATCACTTTAAATTCAGTTCTGATTTCAAAGCTTGTATTCATCATCACTAACCTATCCTGTATAATGATATTTTTTAATGTATTTATTTTAATTGGAGGCTAATTACTTTACAATATTGTATTGGTTTTGCCATACATTGACATGAATCCGCCATGGGTGTACATGTGTTCCCCATCCTGAACCCCCTCCCACCTTCCTCCCCATCCCATCCCTCAGGGTCCTCCCAGTGCACCAGCCCTGAGCACCCTGTACCATGTGCCAAATCTGGACTGGCAATTAGTTTCACATATGATAATATACATGTTTTAATGCCATTTCCCCAAACCATCCCACCCTCACCCTCTCCCACAGAGTCCAAAAGACTGTTCTATACATCTGTGTCTCTTTTGCTGTCTCACATACAGGGTTATCATTACCATCTTTCTAAATTCCATATATATGTGTTAGTATACTGTATTGGTGTTTTTCTTTCTGGCTTACTTCACTCTGTATAATAGGCTCCAGTTTCATCCACCTCATTAGAACTGATTCAAATGCAGTATTTTTAATGGCTGAGTAATATTCCATTGTGTATATGTACCACAGCTTTCTTACCCATTCGTCTGCTTATGGACATCTAGGTTGCTTCCATGTCCCGGCTATTATAGACAGTGCTGCAATGAACATTGGAGTACATGTGTCTCTTTCAATTCTGGTTTCCTCAGTGTGTATGCCCAGCAGTGGGATTGCTGTGTTATATAGCAGTTCTATTTCAGTTTTTTAAGGAATCTCCACACTGTTCTCCATAGTGGCTGTACTAGTTTGCATTCCCACCAACAGTGTAAGAGGGTTCCCTTTTCTCCACACTCTCTCCAGCATTTATTTCTTGTAGACTTTTGGATAGCAGCCATTCTGACTGGTGTGAAATGGTACTTGATCGTGGTTTTGATTTGCATTTCTCTGATAATGAGTGATGTTGAGCATCTTTTCATCTGTTTGTTAGCCATCTGTATGTCTTCTTTGGAGAAATATCTGTTTAGTTCTTTGGCCCATTTTTTGATTAGGTCGTTTATTTTTCTGGAATTGAGCTGCAGGAGTTGCTTGTATATTTTTGAGATTAATTGTCCGTTGCCCCACTCCAGTACTCCTGCCTGGGAAATCCCATGGATGGAGGAGCCTGGTAGGCTGCAGTCCATGGGGTCGCTAACAGTCGGACACGACTGAGCGACTTCACTTTCACTTGCTATTATTTTCTCCCATTCTGAAGGCTGTCTTTTCACCTTGCTTATAGTTTCCTTTGCTGTGCAGAAGCTTTTAATTTTAATTAGGTTCCATTTATTTTTGCTTTTATTTCCAATATTCTGGGAGGTGGGTCATAGAGAATCCTACTGTGATTTATGTCAGAGAGTGTTTTGCCTATGTTTTCCTCTAGGAGTTTTATAGTTTCTGTCTTACGCTTAGATCTTTAATCCATTTTGAGTTTATTTTTGTGTATGGTATTAGAAAGTGTTCTAGTTTCATTCTTTTACAAGTGGTTGACCAGTTTTCCCAGCACCACTTTTTAAAAGAGATTATCTTTTCTCCATTGTATATTCTTGCCTCCTTTGTCAAAGATAAGGTGTCCATAGGATTTATCTCTGGGCTTTCTATTTTGTTCCATTGACCTATATTTCTGTCTTTGTGCCAGTACCATACTGTCTTGGGCTTTGTAGTAGAGCCTGAAGTCAGGCAGGTGATTCCTCCAGTTCCATTCTTCTTTCTCAAGATTGCTTTGGCTATTCGAGGTTTTTTGCATTTCCATACAAATTGTGAAATTATTTGTTCTAGTTCTGTGAAAAATACTGTTGGTAGCTTGATAGGGATTGCATTGAATCTATAGATTGCTTTGGGTAATATACTCATTTTCACTATATTGATTCTGCAATCCATGAGATTATTATATACCTCAACCAATCAAGTCTTTAAGCCAAACTGCTATACAGCTTGAGTTATTATACTGATATAGAAGTCAATTTTTAGGTGAAATTTGAAAATGTCTACTACCACAAGATGTGTGAACACTTTCTCAGCATCTTAAACCTTAACTTTCAAGAGCTTTAGTACTTTTTAGGATTGTTACATTTATAGTAACAGATCTTTGAAGTCTAAGGGATAAAACTTTTTATTAGCAGAATTCTTCATATATGTTCCAAGATAAAACTGCTGGTCTTTGTTACAAGACCTTAATTTTCTTAGAACATGTGTCATTTACATTTCTCCTCTTCATTAAATTTAGTAAAATATTATGACTCCACTGTAACTATTGAACAGGCTACTGAAGAATAGAAAAAACAGCAGATGCATAATTCAATTATTTTTATAAAAAGTGACTTTACAAAAGAAATTTACCTCCTAACAGATGCCAATGGCAACCCACTCCAGTACTCTTGCCTGGACTCTCCCATGGACGATGGAGCCTGGTAGGCTGCAGTCTATGGGGTCACGAAGAGTTGGACACTACTGAAGCAACTTAGCAGCAGCAGCAGCAGCAACAACACCATGCCAATCTTATAAACGTAAAATTTTAAATGTCACAATACATTCTGTAGAGTCTGAATATATACATTTTCTCAAAAATCACTCACAAAAAATTCTCTTATAATTTACTGGAATAATGATTGATTGGCATTCTCAGCTAGACTAATCATTACTCATATAATTTGGGCTTTTAGTAAGGGGCAAATCTTGACCAAAGAAAGAAATAAGGCCTATCAAGAAATATATGTTCAGTTCAGTTCAGTTGATCAGTCGTGTCTGACTCTGCGACCCCATGAATCACAGCATGCCAGGCCTCCCTGTCCATCACCACCTCCCAGAGTTCACTCAAACTCATGTCCATCGAATCGGTGATGCCATCAAGCCATCTCATTCTCTGTCATCCCCTTCTCCTCCTGCCCCCAATCCCTCCCAGCATCAGAGTCCTTTCCAGTGCGGAAAACTCTGAAAGAGATGGGAATACCAGACCACCCGACCTGCCTCTTGAGAAACCTGTATGCAGGTCAGGAAGCAACAGTTAGAAGTGGACATGGAACAACAAACTGGTTCCAAATAGGAAAAGGAGTACATCAAGGCTGTATCTTGTCACCCTGCTTATTTAACTTCTATGCAGAGTACAACATAGGGAACGCTGGGCTGGAAGAAGCACAAGCTGGAATCAAGATTGCTGGGAGAAATATCAATAACCTCAGAAATGCAGATGACACCACACTTATGGCAGAAAGTGAAGAGGAACTAAAAAGCCACTTGATTAAAATGAAAGAGCAGAGTGAAAAAGTTGGCTTAAAGCTCAACTTTCAGAAAACTAAGATCATGGCATCTGGTCCCATCACTTCATGGGAAATAGATGGGGAAACAGTGGAAACTTTACTTTTTGGGCTCCAAAATCACTGCAGATGCTGAATGCAGCCATGAAATTAAAAGACACTTACTCCTTGGAAGGAAAGTTATGACCAACCTAGATAGCTTATTAAAAAGCAGAGACATTACTTTGCCAACAAAGGTCCATCTAGTCAAGGTTATAGTTTTTCCCGTGGTCATGTATGGATGTGAGAGTTGGACTGTGAAGAAAGCTGATGGCCGAAGAATGGATGCTTTTGAACTGTGGTGTTGGAGAAGACTCGTGAGAGTCCCTTGGACTGCAAGGAGATCCAACCAGTCCATTCTAAAGGAGATCAGTCCTGGGTGTTCACTGGAAGGACTGATGCTAAAGCTGAAACTCCAATATATGTTCAGATAGTACTATACCAGGCTTATAGTTCTTAGAGAATGTTTTAACTATGGATCTAATGTACATTACTTCTGCTCAAATAAAATTCTTCAATGACATCTGCATGAATTAAAGGGAAATGAGTAAAAACTGTCCTTCCCTTCTCTTCCTCATGCAAGTCCTGATATGTTTTAAAATGTTTAATATTAGGAGGTAGTTTTATAAGCTGAGATTTTATACATACTTAACTAGCATTATATTCATTTTCATCTGAGAAAGACTAACCTAAATGCTTGATAAGCAAGGCATACCATATACTTTTAAAATTATCAAAATAAACTTCTAACTGCTGAATCACTATTTGGCTTCAAGGCTTAAAGATCTTAAATTTCAAAATTTTTCAAAATCATCTTTGTCCTTTTAACCTATAACTTTGTTTGTCCTATAACCTATAACTTTGTTTTTCATCTTAACAGAACCATTGAAATAAAATAGCATTTGATCTATCTTTGTCTTTCTCTCTCTTCAATCAATCCCTCATTTCCTCTGACAATGTCAGATCACGCTGTCAAACATCTCTGCTCTAAACATATCACTGATATATCCAAATGTCTTCCATGAATCTATTTCTATTTATCTAAATTAATTCTATGTTTTTTAAGCTATTATATGACCGTCCCTGTTCTGAACTGGGTTTTCAGGCCTATTTTCTACCACCTTCCTACATATATCCTATATCCTGTTCTTGATTTGTACATGTATCTGCTCCACCAAGCTAGAACTGTAGGCCCCTTGGAGAGAAGAACAATGCCTACGTCATTATCCTATATACAAATGGGGTTTGACAGTATCTATTGAAAGATATACTAAAAGAACACACAATTAGAGATTATTATGATAGTGATTTTACTGAACACTTACTGATTATCAGTATGGCATTTTGATTTTGTAAAGAACCCTAAGAAGTCATAATCTTAAGGTCAATAGGATTTGGTATGTTCATCCTCTTTTTCTGAGCTTTCTTTTCTGAGACAGCAGTCTTCTCTTGAGAGGATGTCAAGTCCCCTTCTTTTCTGTGTTATACTTCCCCATATCCTTCCTTCCAATCTCCACATGTGCAGATTCACAGCTCAAAGATATGAAAGAATATCTCTGATATATTTACTCCTGCTTGTTGATGTACTAATTAAACTTCAATGCAAATTAATTTTTAGCCTTTGTTGCTATACTTGAACACTAATTAGTAGTTACCTATATTTTATACTCCAAATCTACTTTCTAGAATTTGGAAAGCATAACTATACTTTTGATGATATTTTAATCTTTGAAGTCTAACATTAATTTTTTTTTTAACTTTTTATGTTTGGGTCTTGACTCTATATTGTAAATTCCATGGAGACCACAATAATGTCTTACACTCTATCTACTGAAATCTGATTCAGCACCTTAGACTTAATAGCTAGGTGTCAAATAAATAGTGTTATAAAAACAACATATTAAGTTATCCCAATTTGTTTTACCAAAGAAGTTTTATTAATGAGAAAATGAAAAGCAACAGTTTAAAGATTTTAAAAGGATAAAAATATCACATTGATCCATTCAGTTCAGTTCAGTTCAGTCGCTCAGTCGTGTCCGACTCTCCGCGACCCTGTGATCACAGCATACTTAACCTTTATTCTGAATTTGTCCAAATGATCTAAATCTTCAAACTAACCCTTAGTTCTTAACTGAGCTGAATGGGATAATTTCATTCTTTATATATATCTCACATGATCAATAAACTCTACTTGACTTAAACACATATAATTTCAGGATATGGCTTTTTATTTATATTTCATGATCATGGATAAGATTCTGAGTTTCCAAAATATAGGCATCATATTTTACTGTAAGAATAGTAATCATACAAAAAAGAAAGCTCATGTTATTATAATTAACTAGGAATCAATTTCTTTTTACTATAAAAACAGCTAATTAACTAGCCCGTAAGATTTTTCTGTTCTGTATTATCTCATTACATCTTCAAATACAATTGGTTTCAGGAATTAGATAAACAAGACCTTATTTTTCTTAAGTATATGTATCTGTTTCATAATAATAAATTTGATGATTCTATATTCAGAAGATATTTAACACATGCATAAGCACCAGGTTTTCTAATTAATAGTATTTCAAGTGAAGCATCTTCTGTATCCACTTTTGCAGTTTTATTATACTCATAATTTTAAAACTTTCAGAAATGCAAATGCTTGTTTTATACTGAGTTAACCTATAAAATTCTGGAATTCTAGAATCATTCTCTTGAAATGGGAAAGCTTGAACAACAAATGACTCTCTCAGACAATTATCTACTTGTACTATACTACTAAGTAAAAGCATCCTTTTCCATAAAGGAATATAACAGAATTTCTTCCAGTAAAGTACTCAGATCTTACTGGAATTTTTTTTTTTGATGGCCACTTGTCAATTATAGGATTCAGTAATTATATTTCAGTACTGAAAACCATATAAAAATTAATTTTTCTAGAATTTAAAAATGTATACTCTATTAAATTTAGAATAATAAGAATTTGTGTTTATTTTTATGTCATTTTCCTTTTTACATTATGTGTACTCTTAAAAAATACCTATGAGACTATTAAAATGTTGATAACTATTAAATATTTCTAAAGTGATTATGCTTTATATGGTAGTTAAGTTTCAGAGAACTTCAAAGAACTTGAAGCAGGCCATTTTACTGGAGTGGGTTGCCATTTCATTCTCCAGGGGATCTTCTCAACCCAGAGATCAAACCAGTGTCTCCTGCATTGGCAGATGGACTTTTTACCACTGAGCTACCTGGAAAGCCATTTTAAGAAAACAACTAATTAAATATGAGAAGGTATAAGTATGTCAACTCACATTTGACTAACCACCTACCATAGATATGTATTTTTAAACAATAAATTGTAAACATTTGTGATTGCTTTCATTCATTTTCCAGTTGCATTCATTTGAGATTTAAAAAAATTGTTTACAGATTTATCTTGTTTCATGTTATTATTTAGCTGCTAAGTTGTGTCCAGCTCTTTTGTAATCCCATGGACTATAGCCCACCAGATTCCTCAGTCCGTGGGATTTTCCAGGTAAGAATACTAGATTGAGTTGCCATTTCCTTCTCCAGGGTATCTTCCTGACTCAGGGATCGAGCCAGCGTCTCCTGCTTATCTAGCATGAAGCTAATAACGTTAGCTGGGTAGTCTTTGAATGTGTGAATATGTGTGTTAATTCTTGCATTGAGTGATACATAAGCAAACAACAGTCTATAAAGTATGTTTAGCCCTCGTCACATGGTTGAATTGGTTTCACAAAGTATATATTTAAAATAAATATCAATATTTAAGAAACAGAATAAACCGTAGATTTAATTATAGTCAGAAACTATATGAAGAAACCAGAGATTTTACACACTCAAGAAACCAGAGATTTTACACACTCACGTAAAACAAAATTACAGAAAATAACATAAAGGTGTGCTTGTAGGGAAGGAGATGGTAGAATAAGCAGTTTGGAATAGTTTCATTTTTTAGTTAATTTATGACTTGAATGGTGATAGACATTTAGTAATTATAAAGAGCTTGCATGTGCAAAGTAGACTCAGAATTCATAAATGTTTCATCTATTTTGCACACCAATGTATGTAACATAGCATGCAATACTATCTCTTCCCTTGAAAAGGCAACATTAAAAATAGGTCACAGCTTCTGACGGAGATACAAACTGCCAGGATGAGGACTTGGAGCACAGTAGGAGTTCATAGAAGACGTAATGATGATTCTTAGCTCTGCTGAGAAAGTGGGAATTCTCACTCCAGGCCAGTGGTTATCCAGCCCTATCACAATTTCTGTGTGGTCTTGGGTGAGTCACTTAAACTCTCTCATTTGATTAACAGCAATCCTGAATTGACTTTGCTCACAAATGTATTATTAGGTACAACAGGGCCAAGATAGAATGTGTACATAATACATAATCCTACACTCACGACCCTCATCTTCCTAAATGCCTTTTATATTTTATTTTCTCTAAGACAACGTTTCCTTGCAAGAAAAGTTATGACCAACCTAGACAGCATATTAAAAAAGCAGAAACATTACTTTGCCAACAAAGGTCCGTCTAGTCAAGGCTATGGTTTTTCCAGTGGTCATGTATGGATGGGAGAGTTGGACTATAAAGAAAGCTGAGTGCCGAAGAATTGATGCTTTTGAACTGTGGTGTTGGAGAAGACTCTTGAGAGTCCCTTGGACAGCAAGAAGATCCAACCAGTCCATCCTAAAGGAAATCAGTCCTGAATATTCATTGGAAGGACTGATGGTGAAGCTGAAATTCCAATACTTTGGCCACCTGATGCGAAGGGCTGACTCATTTGAAAAGACCCTGATGCTGGGAAAGACTGAAGGCAGGAAGAGAAGGGGACAACAGGATGAGATGGTTGGATGGCATCACCAACTCAACGGACATGAGTTTGAGTAGGCTCCGGGAGGTGGTGATGGTCAGGGAGGCCTGGCGTGCTGCAGTCCATGGGGTCACACAGAGTCAGACATGACTGAGTGACTGAACTGAAGACAACTTTCAGATTTTCACATGTCACAAAAGCTGAGAGATTAATTCTAAAAATATGAGAACCTTTCAGAAAGAGGATTTATTTTAAAAGGGTGAAGGGTAAAAACCTCCAAAATATTGGTTTTACTTTTTCCTCACTTCATGTAGAAGAAAACTCGAAAGCAACGTCTTGAAAATGAACTAGACACTTGATCTTTGATAAATGAAGAGTGGCATGCAACCTAAAAATACTTGTAGCATTATACTAGTTTGGAAAGACTACTCAACTAGATACCATTCAAAACTCTAAGAATGATTTTGAAACTGTCACTTTAATACCTCAGAGCAGGGTTCTCCAGTCTTTAAATCCATCGCTCTAACAGACCTTTTCACTCCACCTTTTGTATATACCTATCTGCTAAAACTGTTAGATTTACCTTCTCTAGCTTTTAATATAAAAAGTTATATTAAATATGTAGTTTCCATTGCCTAAACTCTCTTTCCACAACAAGAGTTTGATACACTGCCACTGAACTTTTCCATTTACTACCCTACTAGCCATATCTTAGATTTGTACAGGATATTTTTCTTACTCATAACATTAATACACAGCATTACCAAAGTTAACTTAGAAAGCTCTGAGATAGCTATTTTCCAGTAGTCATATAAAAAGGTTTTAAAAGTATAACCAGAACAACGTTCCTTTATGTTTCAATTACTCAGAAATTCAGTAACTACATCACCAAAAATATACATATTGTTTCATTTAATTATATATGAATGAAATGATATCATTATGGCAGCAGGGAGTAGAAATGAGACAATGAGAGGATCTTGTTCTGGCAGAACGATTTATAATTAATTTTTATACAAATGAATTATATGTACAGCTAACTCTTATTTTCCTTTTTTCCTCTTTTCTTGCTATCCTTTCCTCCCTCCATCCTTTCCTCTCTCCCATTCTTCCTTCTTTATTCCTTCTTTCCATCCAACACTGGTTTTTGGCTGAGACCACAATTTTGATAAGAAATAAAAATTGCATTACTCAGGAAGGAAGCTAATAAGTTTACCCTCCTCAAATGCCATTAGAGACTTCCTGAATAAATGAGAAGCACATTAATTTAAAAAAAAGGAGAGAGAGAGGATGCTTACATAAGCAACAAAATCAGATTCTGGTCTACATGATGTTTAAAACCAACCTGAATAATAAATGTCAGATACGGATAACATCTATTAGAACACCTTGCACATCTATGACCAGTGTAGTTTGCTTCTAACAATTGTGTGGATTTCTTCAGTGCTGTGTTAAATAACAAACAGCAGGACTTCTACCACTCCCCTTTAAGGTAATCCCATAACGTACTGCATTTTAGTAACAGCAAATTTCTTTTAAATATAATCCTTACTAAAACTTTCATTCAAAATCACTGCTTTATTCATTGTCATAATAGTAGAATAGATGGGATATAATTTACACACATAAATACACAGACATATATGTCTGTGCATGTGTTTAATTATAAATATATTACTGAATATATTTAATTTTATATAATTAGTTTCATATTTGACACACGGGCTTAAATTTTACACTTTATGTAAAAATCCATCTTTATCCACATGTATCCTGGTTCTAAAGCTCATTCACTATTTTTTTTTCTTAACAAGGTTACATAAAAATTCCTCTTACAAGTTACATTTTAATTATAGTTAACCATCAGCCTATTGACTCATTTTACTCATTTTAAAAGACAAAGAGAACAAACATTCTGGGGGTTATTTTTTGCTTGGTTTTATGTTTTTTTGCATGACAATTTATCTCCAAGTCAGCAGTTTATAGTCTAAGCTTCAATCGTGAGATTGCCCTAAACAAATGATTTGGTCATTATAGAGAGAGAGATTACTTTGCCAACCAAGGTCCGTCTAGTCAAGGCAATGGTTTTTCCCGTGGTCATGTATGGATGTGAGAGTTGGACTGTGAAGAAGGCTGATCGCCGAAGAATCGATGCTTTTGAACTGTGGTGTTGGAGAAGACTCTTGAGAGTCCCTTATACTGCAAGGAGATCCAACCAGTCCATTCTAAAGGAGATCAATCCTGGATGTTCATTGGAGGGACTGATGCTAAAGCTGAAACTGCAATACTTGGGCCACCTCATGCGACAAGTTGACTCACTGGAAAAGACTCTGATGCTGGGAAAGGTTGGGGGTGGAGGAGAAGGGGATGACGGAGAATGAGATGGCTGGATGGCATCACCGACTCTGTGGACATGAGTTTGAGTGTACTCTGGGAGTTGGTGATGGACAGGGAGGCCTGGCGTGCTGTGATTCATGGGGTCGCGGAGAGTCGGACACGACTGAGCGACTGAACTGAACTGAACTGAACTGAAATACCATTCAGAGTTATACGTTAAATAAAAAATATGTGACTTAAGAGATGAAATTTGGTAAAAATTGGTTTCTATTTCGATGACTCCTAGCATAGTGCAGCCCCTGAAGTCAATTTAATGTTTGTCAAAATCCACTGAACTTTATAGTGAGCATATGGGTAGTGCTACAGTGCAGATGTTGAATGGAATATCACAATAAAATTATGTAACATCTCATCTGGTTAATAACAGTACTTCATTGAAAAATTTTTTCTGTAATTTCTGACTCAGTTTTGCCCAAATAAAAGCTGTTCATCTTTTTTTTTTTTAAAAGCACAACTGTGATTGCTTACAAAACAAGTCCTCAAATATATTCTAGGTTTTATTCACAGTTAAATAATTTAATTTTTCAGATTAAATATAAACCACTAATATAAAGCATCATCTACAGGTCACAAAAATTAAAAACATCTCCATAAACCAAACTTAAAATTCTGAATCTCTGGAAATGAGTGACAAAGTCTAAATGTAATTTATAACTTAGAAACCTCTATTTTCTCTCTTTTTTGTGGTAAACTATATTATAGGGTAGTGCTCATATCAGAGCTGGTCAAATATAAGGAATTGAGGGACCTGAAAGTATTTATTAGAGATGTCAACTAAAAATTCCTCCAACTGTTCGGTAACCAACAAGAAGCATTTTCTTTACCCATCTTCCAGGAGTCTCATCTTTGTCTAACCCTGACAGAGTCTCTATTCTTCCTAATTCATTCATTTTGGCTCCTATGTCTCATCCTATTCCACCATTCGATGATTTTTATTAGTGATACAGTTAACACATGTTCACTGTAGAAAAATCAGAAAACACATGAGAGCCAGTAAGAAAATAAAAATCCACTGTAATCTCACGATTCAGAAACTATAACATTTTCATATAAATTTTTAAAAATAAAAATGAGATAAGGTATAATCTATATAGGTTTGTAAAGTGATATTTCCATTTAGCAATATATCCTAAATAGCTTCCACTTTTCTAATTCCCTTCACATTTTTAGTATCTTAATTTCTCTTTTTCTCAAAAAAAATTTCCAAGTCCTTACTGCGTTATTATTGTAGACAAAAGGTCAGCAAACTTGTCCAGAAAAGAGCTAAATAGTAAATATTTTAGGCTTTATAGGTTATATAGTCTCTACTACAACCATTTCACCCTGGTGTGGTAGTGCAAAAGCTGCCACAGACATACACCAAGAATGGATGTGGTTATGTCTCAGCAATGTTCCCAACAAAATTTTATTTTAAAAACAGGCAGAGAGCTGTAGTTTGCTGAACCTGTATTCTAGACGACTGCTTGAAAAGAAATGTTGCATATCACGATCTCTATCACCCATAGCTGAATATTTTACAGATTATCTTTACACTCAATCTTTTCCATAAATCCAGATTTATCCCAGCACATACCACCAAGGGGTATGTTCATTTCCTTTGGTAACTGTAAGTGTGAATTCTTCAAAAGTGGTTGAACATCATCCTTGCCAGAATAGTACCAGAAAGACTTCCCCAGCTCATTCTGTGACTTAGAAACCTGTATTTCAAGAGCAAAGTGGAAGGATGCTCTTCCTTCTCCCCTCTAGCCAACAGAAGTCCAAGTTAGTAACTTGGTGACACACAGAATTTTCATCCCTGTTTCAAATCTCTGAAAGAGAGAGAAATTGAGATCGAAGGAGTTGGAACAGCAGGAAACTTACAAGTTTATATGCATCCACATCCATGCTTTCCTCCTTCACCAATGTGACAATAAAAGAGGTCTCTCTCCTCCTAAGGTCCCTCAATCCATTTATATTTGCTATGACTCTTATTCCCTATTGCTTTGCCCAAAAACTCTTTATTCTCTGTCTCCCTCCTTCCCTTCCTTCCTTCTCTTTTCTCTCCAATCCTCCCTTCTTTACGTGTTTTCTCTCATCAGCATTTAATCTACTGCTGCTAAGTCGCTTCAGTCGTGTCCGACTCTGTGCAACCCCACAGACAGCAGCCCACCAGGCTCTCCTGTCCCTGAGATTCTCCAGGCAAGAACACTGGAGTGGGTTGCCATTTCCCTCTCCAGTGCAGGAAAGTGAAAAGTGAAAGTGAAGCCGCTCAGTCGTGCAGACTCTTGGCGACCCCATGGACTGCAGCCTACCAGGCTCCTCCGCCCATGGGATTTTCCAGGCAAGAGTACTGGAGTGGGTTGCCATTGCCTTCTCCAGCATTTAATCTAAGATTTGCTTATCTTAGAAGGTCTGGCCTTTCCTAAATCTCAAAACAGTACTTGCCTATGGCCCTACTCTCCCTTTTCACACCCCAGTTTCATGAAAGAATTGTCTACACTTCCCTTTTCTCATTTTTCTCATTTATTCCTCAATCCACTGACACAGGTTTTTGCTCCCATTTGAGTCACAAAAACTGACTAAAGTTGTCAGTGAAACCCTTATTTTTAAATCTGTCTGTCACTTTCATCACTGATCTTGCTGGTCAAAAGCATAAATTGCATAGTTAAATTATCTGAGCTCAAATCTTGATTCTATTAGCCAAGAGTTTTCTTGGGCAAGTTGTTTAGCCTCTCCGTACCTCACTCACCTCATCTGGAAAACTGGGATATGTTAATACCTAGTTCAAAGAATTGTGATAAAAGTTAATACAGCATTGCAAAACTGTTTCCAAGAGAGCTTAGTCCACAGTATCCTATATATGAAAAGTGAAAGTCACTCAGTTGTGTCCAACTCTGCAACTCCATGGACTATACAGTCCATGGAGTTCTCCAGGCCAGCATACTGGAGCGGGTAGCCTTTCCCTTCTCCAGGGGATCTTCCCAACCCAGGGATTGAAACCCAGGTCTCCCGCATTGCAGGCATATTTTTTACCAGCTGAGCTGCTGAGAGGTCTATTAACTAACAACCTCTACAAAAATGTTAGTTATTACATACCTCTCAGCAGCGTTTGACACTATGAACCTCTCCCTCCTTTCTGAAAATGCCTCTTTTCATAGCACACTTTTCTTACCTCTTTGATTCATCCTTCCTAATTTCACTTTCATATTTCTCTCTTTATAAGCTGGTTTCTCTCCTAAGCTCCCCTTTCTGCTGACATCTTCTCCCTAGGCAATCTCTCTCATTCCCATGACTTCAATTACCATTCTGGATCTTCTAGCCCATTATCACCCATCAAGACTTTTCTCAATCCAGATACCAGTATAAACTGGCTCCAGTATATCACTACTTGGCTATCTCAAGTCAAGCTACACATGTTTAAAACTCATTCCATCTTTCCAACTCCGACCCCATCTTCCACATTCAGTAAAGATCCTGTCACTTCCAACTCTTAATAGGTACTAATATCAAATCTGTGCACATCTCTCCTTCCCAAATGCAGTCAAGGAAACTATCAACTTTCATCTATATTATTTCTATAGACTTTACCTGAAGTCTCTACCTTGAGTATTAAGGCCCTCTTCAATACAGTTATACAATGCAATCAAAATATACTAATTGCAAATCTCATCAATGCTGAAAAAAGTTTAGTGGTTATACCCTTCTGAAACTCTGGCACTCCATAATGTAGACAGATTTTAAAAGTATTTATGGCCTATTTACCTCTTTAGCTTTGTGTCATACAACCCACTCACCATCTACTGCAGTTTTCTACATAGCTGATCACACCACCTGCAAATAAAGACAATTTTACCTGTTCCCTTCTGTTTGCCTCTTTTTTCTTTTTTCTTGCCCGAGTCCACTGGCTAGAACCTTCAGTATGGTGTTGAAATTAAGTAGTAAAAGTGGACGGATACCCTTGCTTTATTGTTGTAGAGGGTAACATTCAGTATTTTACCATGAAATTGAGGAAGTTACGTTTTATTCCCAGTTTGCTGTGGGTTATAAAAAAATGAATGTTGGATTTTGTCAAATGCTTTTCCTGTATTTACTAGATGACACATTGCCTTGACTGATTTTCAAGTGTTAAACCAACCTTATATTCCGAGAACAAACTCCACTTGCTTACAGTATACATCCTCTTTATATATTGTTATATAACTTTTGTTAACTTTTGTCAAGAATCTTTTGCATCTATAATCACATGGAATACCAGTCTTTAGTCTTCTGAATTGGAACGCCTTTGTCTCATTTTGGTGGCAGGATAATGCTGGCCTCACTGAATGAGCTGGGCAGTGTTCTCTCTTCTTTACTCTTCTAGAAGAGTTCATGTAGATTTCTTCCTGAAAATGTTTGATAGACTTTTGGATAAATCTGTTAGAATATGGATTTTGTTTTGTGGAAATGTATTTACATACAAATTCAGTTTCTTTAATAGCTATTCAGATTATCAATTTCTTCTTGAGTTGGCTTTGGTAACTTATATTTGTCCATTTTATCTAAGTTTCAGAATTTATTGATACATGGTTGTTGTTATCTTAATACATATAGAATCGGTAATGATGCCATCTCTCTCAGTCCTGATACTGGTTTCAGCGTCTTATTTTCTGACCAATTAGCTACAGATTTATCCATTTCGTTGATTTTTCTCAAGGAATCAACTTTTGGTTTTACTGGTTTTCTCTGTTTTTGTTTATTTCATTAATTTCCACTCTGATCTTTATTATTTGTTTTCTTTCTGTCTTTGGTTTTATTTTCTCTTTTTCACCCCTATGTGCTTGAGGTTGAAACCAAGGTCACTAATTCAAGGCCTTTCTTCTTTTCTAAACAGATGATTTTCCTGTAAGTATTGGTTTACTGGCAATCCACAAATTTTTATGTCGCTTTTCATATAGTTAAAAGCTTCCAAGCATTTGGGAATTTTCCAAATATTTTCCTGTTACTGGTTTCTAAATTAATTTCACTTGGTTAGAAAGCATAGTTTGTATGACTAGAATCCTTTAAAATTTATGAGATTTAAGTTTTAAAAGGATTCTAGCTAAGAATACTGCTTAACTTGGTAAATATTTAACATCCTTTTGAAAATAATATATTCTGCTGTTATGGGTAAAGTGTTTAATAAAGGTCCCTTAGGCCAAGTTCAGAGAAGGCAATGGCAAGCCACTCCAGTACTCTTGCCTAGAAAATCCCATGGATAGAGGAGCCTGGTAGGCTGTAGTCCGTGGGGTCGCTAAGGGTCGGACACAACTGAGCGACTTCACTTTCACTTTTCACTTTCACACACTGGAGAAGGAAATGGCAACCCGCTCCAGTGTTCTTGCCTGGAGAATCCCAGGGACGGGGGAGCCTGGTGGGCTTCCGTCTATGGGGTCACACAGAGTCGGACACGACTGAAGTGACTTAGCAGCAGCAGCAGCAGGCCAAGTTAGTGTTGTTCCCACATTTTATATTCTTACTAATTTTCTATCCAATTTTTTCCTATCAATTATTGATAGAAGGGTATCTCCAATAACAACTTATGGATTTCTTTCTCTTTTAATTTAATTTTTATCTCATATTACAGTATAGTTGATTTGCAATGTTGTGTTAGTTTTAGGTGTACAGCAAAGTGACTTGGTTTTACATATACATGTGTCTGTTCTTTTTCAGATTTTTCTCCCACATGTTATTAGGGTACTGAGTAGTTTTCCATGCTATATGTAGTTCTTTGTTGATTATCTATTTTAAAAACAGTAGAGGGTATATTTTAATCCCCAATTCCTAATTTATCCTACCCCTCTCCATTTGCCTGTTAGGTAAACATAAATTTGTTTTCTAAGTCTGTGAGTCTGTTTCTATTCTGTAAACAAGTTCATTTGCATCATTTTTTAGAATCCACATATAAGTGATATCATATGATATTTGTCTTTCTTTGCCTGATTTACGTCATTTAGTATGATAATCTCTAACTCCATCCGTAACACTACAAATGGCATTTCATTCTTTTTTATGGCTAATATTCCATTGTATATACATACCCCATCTTCTTTATCTGTTCATCTCTTGACGGACATTTAGGTTGCCTCTGTGTCTTGGCTCTTGTAACAGTGCTGCTATGAACACAAGGCTGCATGTATCTTTTGGAAGTACGGTTTTCTCCAGATAAATGCCCAGGGGTGGGATTGGAGAATCATACGGTAGTTCTATTTTTAGTTTTTAAGGAACTGTCATACTGTTTTCCATAGTGGCTGTACCAATTTACATTCCCAACAACATTGTAGGAGGGTTCTCTTTTATCCACACCCTCTCAAACATTTATTGTTTGTCGACTTCTAGGATGGCTGTTTTGAATGGTGTGAAGGTTCCTCTATTTTCTTTTTATAGTTCCATTAGTTCTTACTTCCAGTATTTTGAAGCTCTGTTAATAGGTGCATAAATGTTTAAGATTATGATATCCTTTTGATGAATTGACCCCTTAACTATTTTAAAAATGTTTTAAAACTAAGAATTGCACACATGAGAGTTGGACTGTGAAGAAAGCTGATCGCCAAAGAATTGATGCTTTTGAACTGTGGTGTTGGAGAAGACTCTTGAGAGTCCCTTGGACTGCAAGGAGATCCAACCAGTCCATCCTAAAGGAGATCAATCCTGGGTGTTCATTGGAAGGACTGATGCTAAAGCTGAAACTGCAATACTTTGGCCACCTCATGCGAAGAGCTGACTCACTGGAAAAGAGTCTGATGCTGGGAAAGGTTGGAGGCGGGAGGAGAAGGGGACGACAGAGAATGAGATGGCTGGATGGCATCACCGACTCTGTGGACATGAGTTTGAGTGAACTCCGGGAGCTGATGATGGATAGGGAGGCCTGGCGTGCTGTGATTCATGGGGTCGTGGAGAGTCGGACACAACTGAGCGACTGAACTGAACTGAAGGTATACAACATGGTGATCTGATACACATGATGAAATACATAATGACTACAATCACACTAATTAATATAGTTACCTTTCTGTGCATGTATGATGAGAGTATCTATAAAACTGCAACTCTGCACCCTCTGGTCACCATCTTCCCACCCCTATTAAACACTGTTCGACTCTTTTATTTCATGTATATGACTTTGTTAGATTTTACAAACAAGTGAGATCATGCAGTTTTTTCTTTTTCATTCTGTGTCTGGCTTCACTTAGCATAATGTCCTCTAAGTTCATCCATTTTGTTGCCAATGGCGGATCTCCTTTTCAAAGGGTAGATAATAATCCATTGTGTGTGTGTGTATCACAAAATTTATTTGACCCCTTTATTAGATGAAATGACATCTATATCCTTGGTTATATTTCTTTGAAATCTTTTTCTAACATTACTATAGCTACTCCAACTTTGTTTAGTATTCTCCATTCTTTTTATTTTTAATGTATTTGTTTCTTTATACTTAATGTTGGTTTCTTTTAGGCAGCATAGTTGGATCTTGTTTTCTTATCCAATCTGGAAATCTCTGCTTTTAAAATGGGATGTTTAGTTTCTATTTCATGTGACTGTAGACATGGTTAAGTTTAAATCTATCATCTTGCTGTCTTCTGTTTTTTACATCTACTCTTTACTACCCTTTTCCTCTGCTTTACCCTCTTTTGGATTAAATGTTTTTAATGATTCCTTTTTTATCTCATTTGATGAGTTATTACGTATAACTCTTTGTTTATTTTAGTGATTGCTCTATGGTTTATCGGAGAAGGCAATGGCAAGCCACTCCAGTACTCTTGCCTAGAAAATCCCATGGATGGAGGAGCCTGGTGGGCTGCAGCCCGTGGAGTCGCTGGGGGTCGGACACGACTGAGCGACTTCACTTTCACTTTTCACTTTCACACACTGGAGAAGGAAATGGCAACCCACTCCAGTGTTCTTGCCTGGAGAATCCCAGGGACGGGGGAGCCTGGTGGGCTTCCGTCTATGGGGTCGCACAGAGTCGGACACGAATGAAGTGACTTAGCAGCAGCAGCAGCAGCTAGGGTTTATAATATTCATGTCTATATAGTATGTAGTAGTGTAGTGTGTTAGTCACTTGGTCATGTCTGACTCTTTGCAACCCCATGGATTGTAGCCCAACAGGCTCCTCTGTCCCTGGAATTTCCCAGGCAAGAATACTGGCGTGCATTGCCATTACATTCTCCAGTGGGTCTTTCCGACCCAGGGACAGAACCAGGTCTCCCGCCTTGCAGGTACTCTTTACCATCTGAGCTGCACTTAAGACACCACTTCATGAATGTGCTGGCACTTTCTGTGTAGCATAAAGAGCCCTATAACAGCTGCTGCCTTTCTCTCCTTCCACCCTTTGCATCATTGTTGTGCACTGTACATGTGCCTATGTTATAAACCACACACTACATTTTTTCTGAAGTCATTTATCTTCAAGTGAGATATGAACTATAATAAAACATTTTGTGTATTTATTCACATGCTTACAATTTCTGATTTTGTTCTTTCAGTTGTGTAGATCTGTCTTTCAATTATTAATATTTTGTGGTTTTAACATATATAAGTCCCACAATCAGTGACTGAAAAAAAGACTGCTTTTCCTATAAACTTTAACAAAATATACTGAGTAACAGAATTCGGTAGTGTATCAAGTGAGTCTTTTACTATGTGCCATGATTAATTGTATAATACTTCCTATTTAGTTAGAAATGGGAGTCATGCTACTACTAGATTCTTATGTTATTTCCAATTTTTTAAAAAAATGTTGTGTTTAAATTTTAAGAGTGTGAATAATTATATTTGGATTTAAACATTGTCCCTAGATAACAGTCAGAAAACCTTTATAGTTCACTGTCCTGCTGTTTAGATCAGAACATAGATGTGAGTGTACACTCTGTACTGTTAAAGAGTTGCAGAAAAATGTAAAAGACAGCCAGAACTTTGACCTGTAGGGAAAGCAGGCACTATGGCATAACAGCAGATAATTCTAGCTAGATATGAATAGAAAACTACCTCAGTACATATTTTCCCATCCCTGGTCTCTGATACCCCTTTCTCTCTTCACACTCCATCAGACAAGAACAGCATACTTAGATTTTATAGAGATACATTATAACAGACTTGACAATAAAGCTATGTTTTATAAATAAGTTCTGTTCTCATTCAGTTCAGTTCAGTTCAGTCGCTCAGTCGTGTCCGACTCTCCATGACCCCATGAATCACAGCACGCCAGGCCTCCCTGTCCATCATCAGCTCTCGGAGTTCACTCAAACTCATGTCCACAGAGTCGGTGATGCCATCCAGCCATCTCATTCTCCGTCGTCCCCTTCTCCTCCCGCCCCCAACCTTTCCCAGCATTAGAGTCTTTTCCAGTGAGTCAACTCTTCGCATGAGGTGGCCAAAGTATTGCAGTTTCAGCTTTAGCATCAGTCCTTCCAATGAACATCCAGGATTGATCTCCTTTAGAATGGACTGGTTGGATCTCCTTGCAGTATAAGGGACTCTCAAGAGTCTTCTCCAACACCACAGTTCAAAAGCATCGATTCTTCGGCGATCAGCTTTCTTTACAGTCCAACTGTTCTCATTAGGTATTACAATAGGTAACATTCTTGAAAGTAGAAGAATATGTTTAAGAAATTACAGAACTTTTAAGAACCATTACAAATTGATATAGTATTTTTTGTTAAAGACCACTGTCTCAGTTCCCAGACTTCAGCACTGTCTTCTGATCAAAAGGATTTCTCCAATTCCCAGAAATATTTTTCTACAATTAATGTTTTCATAAATTAGTTTTCTCACCTACTTTAATAAATGTCTAAAAGTGCTAGAATAAAACATCACACCAAGTAATATAATCCCCTGATAAACCTTCCTCAAGAATGTTTCTTTTCTGATTTATATTATGAACCTCCTATGACACTGGAAAATGAAGAGACTGAGAATAGAAAAAGGAAGTAAAATATCGTCAACAGTCTCTTAAAACCTAGAAAACAACGATGAGTATTACCTCTAAAAGGTGGCTATAGGTATCTTTAAAAATCTTGCTTCTTATTCATGGCAGTAAATGATGGTAATGCAGTATGTGAAAAAACAATAGTCGGTCTGTGCTTTTTTACCTGTTAACCCTAAAAAAATAATTCTAGTTCACAGCTTCTAGATCAGGCCTCCCTGGTGACTCAGTGGTAAAGAATCCACCTACCAATGTGGAGATGCAGGTTCAGTCCCTGGGTCCAGATGATCCGGAGGAGGAAACTGCAACCCACTCCAGTATTCCTGCCTGTGAAATCTCATGGACAGAGGAGCCTGGCGGACTACAGTCCACGGGGTCACAAAAGACTGGACACAACTTAGTAACTAAACAACAAACTTCTAGTCCAAAACAGCAGCCTTAGGAAATACATCCACAAACAAATATTGTCAAAAACAGTCAAACCAAATTATTAGATACAGTTATTCTATTAATACTAAATTTAAGAAAATTTTTAGATTGAGGGGAAAGAACTGAATTTTGTTTCCAATGCCCCTATGTTACTGAGAAGAAATTCTGAGTTGCAGCAATGCAGAAAGAAAGAAATCAATAAAGCACTACAGAGTAGAATTGCATCTAGATAGCAATTGTACACTGTAAATGCCTCTCATTCATCATAATCTGCTCAAATTAAAGATTCATTTTTAAGGTCTTGAGAACTCACTAAAGCAATGTCACAGCTCTTTTTTTTTTTAAATCACATGAAATATGAAGGCAGTCTTGAACATGATTAAAATACTTAGACCCTTTTTACTTACATAACAATGATGACTAAGCAGTACAAAAAAGTACAGTTCTAGCAAGAATGTATTTTCCATTTTTAATATTTATCTTAGTGGTCCATAGCAAGTGAGATACATAGTCTTTCAAACCACATTAACAGAGAGGACTCTAAGAAAAATTCACTTTCCTATATGTCATTTTTCATGTAAATGAATATCTTAAGTATATAAGGATATGGCATTTTATAAGATAATTGATTAAATTGGTCTATACACCAAATAACTGACATTAAAACAACCAAGGAGAAAAGGGAAAAAACAAGTTATTAGAATCATCTAATCATATGATATTGTATGTAAGAACAACCACATCATGTCCTAAGGATCATGAATTAAAACATACTTTTTTGGAAAATCTGAGATTAAACATAAACTCCAAAAGAAACATAAAACAGGTACTAACACTAAAATTTAGTAGTTTAACAAGGTAGAATATCAATATATGGGATAAAAATGATTATATATTAAGATTCTAAAAACAGCACTTATTATACCATGAAAATCATAAAAATATTTTGCTATAAATCAAAACAGTGTGTGCTGAAAAGCTACAATTCACTAATAAAAGAAATTTAAGAAGACTTAGATGGAGGAATGTGCAGTGCTCAAGAATGGGAAGGCTCAACATTGTTACTATTTCCCTTCTCCTCAATCTATAAACTCAACAGTTTATAGATAGTTCCAATCAATATCCTAAAAGAACTGCTTTGTAGAAATCAAAAGCTGACTTCAAAATTTATACAAAAATGGATAGCCAAAAAAGTTTGAAAATGAAGAACAAAATTGGAAGCCCCACACTATCTTATTTCAAGACTTATATAAAGAATAGCAAACAAGATAACAAGGCCATGGAGAAAGAACAGTGGATCCACACATGCTGGTGATTTTGAAAGTGAAGTCGCTCTGTCGTGGCCGACTCTTTGAGACCCCATGGACTGTAGCCTACCAGGTTCCTCCGTCCATGAGATTTTCCAGGCAAGAATACTGGAATGGGTCACCACTGCTTCTCCAGGAGATCTTCCCAACCCAGGGATTGAACCTGGGTCTCCCGCATTGTAGGCAGACGCTTTACGGTCTGAGCCACCAGGGAAGTCCAAGATGCAAATACAATTCAATGGAGAAAGAAGAGTCTTTTCCACAAATGGGGCAGGAACAACTGGATACTGACGCACCAAAAACCGAGAGTCCAATCCAAACTCTGGACCATACATTAAAAAAAAAAAAATGGGTCACAAGGGGCCACAGAAAGAAAGTAAAACCGGAAACTGAAACTTCTTAGAGAAAGCACAGGGAAAAAAAACTGTGCAATCTCGATCTGGACAAGGATTTCTTAATATATCACCAAAGTAAAAATTGATAAATTGGACTTCATCAAAAGTAAGAACTTTTCTGTTCTTTGAAGAACACTACTAACAAAATTAAAAGACAAGCCACAGCAGGGAGAAAATATATTCAAAGGACATTTCTGCTAAAATTTTTTGTATCCTGAATATATAAAGAACTCTCAAAACTTAAGAGTAACAACCCAGTTTTAAAAATGAGTAAAAGATCTTGACACCTTACCAACCACATGAAAAGGTAATCAGTCTCATTATTCAACAGTAACATGCAAAAAAAAAACAAACAACAAACCACAGTTAGAAGCCAGTACATACCAAACAGAATGACTAAAAACAGGAACAAAAACCCCCACAAAACCTGAGGATAACAACTGCTAGTGAAAACACAAAGCAACTAGAACTCTCATGAACTGGAAGGAAAGCAAAACACAGACACTTTGGAAAACAGTTTGGTATTTTCTTTTAAAGTCAAACAACACCATACAACACAACAATCCCATTCCTAGGTATGTATCCAAATGAAGAAAGAAAAAATATACCATAATCCTCTGTTTATATTGGCTTAATCCATAACTGCGTCAAGCTGGAACAACTCAAATGCCTCTCAATCAAATAATGAATAAACAACCTGAGGTATATTCATACAATGGAATATGGCTCATCAATATGAAGGGCAAACTATTAATTTGTTGTTGTTGCTTAGTCACTCAGTCATGTCTAACTCTTTGCAAACCCATGGACTGTAGCCTACCAGGCACCTCTGTCTGTGGGATTTTCAGGCAAGAATACTAGAATGGGTTACCATTTCCTACTCCAGGGGATCATCCCAGCCCAGAGATCAAACCCACATCTCCTGCACTGGCAGACAGGTTCTTTCTTTACCACTGAGCCATCAGGGAAGCCCAAACTACTATTAATAACATGCAACATTATGGAATAATCTCAGTTATATTACCTAAGTGATTGAAGCCAGACTCAAAAGGCTACATACTGTGTGATTCCATCTTTATGACATTCTAGAAAGACAAAACTATTGGGACAGAAAACAGATCAGTGGTCACCAGTGGCTAGGAACGGGTTAACTACAAAAGGCTAAGGGGTCATTTTCCTAGGTGATAGAATTGCTCTGTATCTCCACTGAAGTGGTGGCAGCATTACTTTGTGTTTGTCACAACTCACAGAACTGTACACGAAAAAGGGTGAATTTTATTGTATCTAAATTATGTATTAATATACAGAGTGGGCAGGAAAAAACACCATAATCAGACAATGAGAAATATTCAATACTAAGTTATTTGATCATGACTGTAGGTTGAAAAACATGATCTTCCCAAACTTCAACTAGTTCTGGATACTGTTCAAGATTTTACTACATAAGGCAATATTCTACCATTTAGTAGGTAAAAATAACATTTAAAATAGAAAACTGGGAAACTATTGCATATATAGGTATCATGCAAAAACAGGGCATGCATGTTCTCTGTTCTCAAGACCATCTCATTTCATGTATTGAACACATACCTACTGAAAGCAAGAACACATGGTAAAAAATATCATCAATGGATGAAAGTCACACACTATGATGTCTTAGGGAAAAAATCAGGAACTTTCAGAACAGAGAAACAGGCCGAACTTCAAATTTCTCTTATGCAACTTACTGAAATTAGAAATGTCAATTAAATTCTAGTTGATTACACTAGAAGTAAAATGCTTTTCTTTCCTCTTTCTCTTCTTTTCTTAAAACCCAAGTTTTCCCCAAAGTTCTAGATTTGAGAATGTAAAGTAACTTCTTTTTAAAAGAATAGTGTTCTCATTAAGAAAACCCACATGAATTAGTCCCACCAGCTTCCCTCTCATTTATATTGCCACAACCCCAATTGGTGATGCACCGCTGATCTATTATTATCGATGAGTAGTTAGCGTCTCGGGGCGGCCAGCGTCTAGGCTAATCAGTGATCTGTGAGGCAGGCAGGCTTGAAGAGCTCTGCTTATAAAGAGTGATGGTAATTTGTTTAGCTAGTCAGACTGAATAGTATTTTTAGACCTAAGAGAAAACTGGCTCAGCAGCAGCAACAGGAAGAGCCGATACACAAAGACAAGTAGTGTGTGAATGACTGTATACATGTGAAAGAAGGTTGTGTGTGTATGTAGAGGACACATTTGTGGTGTGGAGGTGTGTGTGTAGAGAACACATCTGCCAGGAGAGGGCCTGCGTGAAAAGGCTGGGTAATGAGAGAGACAGAAGCTACGACCGAGAGCTGCCTTGGTACCCGACAGCTTTCTAGATTCGGTTCTTTATCCCCTTTATGAGTCCTTATAATAAGACTCCTTTTCCTTAAAATGGTATATTAAACATGTTTCATTGCCTGTTCTACCCTAACCACTTTCAGAACTTTTTTTCTCTGAGATTGTCATCACTAAGGACTATGCGCAGCTTATTGGTCCAAAGGAAGTATCTGAGCCAAAGCAGCTTACTCCACCCAGATTCTCTCAAGACCAAGATACTCATACAGACAGACAGTGACTGATTCTCCAGCAAAAGACAGATAAGAGTTAGACTTGTAATCAGCATCTTAGAATATCAAAGTTTCATGTAAAATAAGGCTATGAGTTATGAGAAATCAAGAGAAAACTGGACTAAAGAATGAGCCAGTCATTTACAAGCTTTGGTATTCAAAAGCTCTCTCCCGGTTTCCTGATTCTTCTAGCGTCAAACATCACCTTACAAGATTCTTACAAGGACAATTATGATGACTGCTGTTTGGTCAACAATTCAGCTGTAAACTGTATCCCAATTACAGGAACATTACAATGTAAAAAAGTGCATGCTATAAGTGATTAAATAATATTTCAATTTGATTGAAATAATATTTCTACTTGGTTCATTAACTGTATTCAAAGGGATGCTCTGGTGCTTCAAAATAGCCCTGCTCTCTTAGAGTTCCTCTCCCACTCTCTTTCCACATGCATATCCCTATCATGGAAATCGGTGCTAGAAACATCTTTCCAGTTGCTGCCGAAGAAACATCTGTACACTTTTGTGTTCCCTGTCTAGTTAAAATTTCAAAAGCACCTGAAAATAACCAATTCCTATGATTCTCACAACCTACT
Source organism: Moschus berezovskii (assembly GCF_049115385.1). Lineage (NCBI taxonomy): Eukaryota > Metazoa > Chordata > Mammalia > Artiodactyla > Moschidae > Moschus > Moschus berezovskii. The sequence goes on along the minus strand of NC_142467.1, from coordinate 29,392,626 downwards.
TCCAATCAAAGTCAACTGGGCGAAACGATACAATATTACGTACAGTTTCTTGTGCATCTGCTCCTCTCAGTATCCCTTTCCATTCGCAATGCTTGATGATTCTTTACCATATAATAAGAGCTGCTTATTACTGTCTTTAGTTTCTTTTAGTTATATATTTCAAAATTAAAAAGTTGGGACTGTTTTTTTCAAACAGTCTAGTAATGTGGCATGGTATCTGAAATTAACCAATTTTTAAAAAATCTAGGCAAAGTCATATAACCAGAAGTAATGACTGGTGGTTATCATCCTGTGATAGCAACTATTAAAAAATGTCTTACATACATAGAGCATAGCATAATTAATTTCTAATACCAGTAATAAACTCATATCCTCACATCACAAAAAACATAAGCACAATGACCTGAAATTTTTAGGATCAAAAGATAATTTTTGAAAAGTCTCACAAGGACTTTCTGAAGTCCCAAAATACATAAATAACACAGGCGTAGTATTTTTGAGTATTGTAAAAATTGTTCTCCCATTTTATACATTTGTGGTTCCACAGCACTGTGCACATGCTTCTATTTAGATTTATCAAGTAATATTACAATTTGAGTTCTGTCTCTTCATTGACTATAATAAACTCATTGAGAAAAAGATACCTGCCAATGCAGATGTGTGTTTGGTCCCTGGGTCAGGAAGATCCCTTAGAGTAGGAAATGGCAACCCCTAAAGTATTCCTGCCTGGAAAATTTCAAGAGGAGCTTGGCAGGCTATCAGTCCATGGGTTCACAAAGAGTTGGACATGACTAAGTGACTGAGTATATATCCCTCACTGTGGAGTCTTCAGTACCTGTAACAGGGCTTACCTCAGAGTAAGTACATTATAAGGATTTGATGAATGAAATAAATACCCATTTCATTGCAAATCTTGGTAAAATGATCAAGGGAATTTATGCTAGTAACTCTTAAATTTGTAGCATCTCACACATTCAGAGAAAAAAATGTTTCCAGTCTATATACTCAACTTTCTTAATCTGGCTAAAAAAAGTTATATGTTCATATTTCTTAGCTTTCATTCTTAAAAAATACTCAACTAAGAATTATACTTCCATGTCATCAATCATTTAGCAGTAAGAACTCACAGGAGAAAATATCAGGCTCCAAGAGAACCATAATAAAAATGAAAATTCCTGGATACATGTATTCAGTTCAGTTCAGTCGCTCAGTCATGTCCGACTCTTTAACTAAAAGATACACAAAGATAAAATTTGGGGCTATATTTGTTAAAAACAGGCTATGAGTAATATATCTTCATTCGGTTTATTAACCGAGACTCTGATAAACAACTGCTAAATTGCTTTTTATAATATTGATGCAGTGTGCAAAAAAGGCTCAGATTGTAAACTGAATCCTTATGAGAGTAAGATAATTTTATTCGGTCCCATAGTTTATTCTGAAAATGTGTATTCTCATTCAAAAGGAAGACAGAAAACAATACAGTTGTCTACATACAAACATCAATACCATTATTAAAATATGAAGCAAGTTTTAAAAACAGTCATTAGAATGTATATCTTTTTATATTTTAAAAAACACAACCATTTAAAAATTTCCCTTTGTACACATGTGACAATTTTTTTTCCTCTATAAATAACAAGCCATTATTTGAAGCTGGGTATTAACCCTGCATGAATGGTCTTAACAAAATCTAGCTTGTAGAAGAGTCTATGTTAGAAATGTAAACATATGTGTGAAAATATCATAAACAAAGATACACAGGAAAATATAAGAGGAAAGAAGGAAAGAGGGGAAGAGAGGCAAGATCTACCAAAATCTTGCCCAAATATCAAAGTTTTCTGAGGTGCTTCTGAATTAGAGAGGATGGTTGAGAATTCTAAACGCGTGCTACTAACCTAGGTCTTAGAATAAAAGAAAGGCAAAAGTGCACCAAAATGCACTGAGTATCTTTAAACATACTGAATAAATTTTCCAAAGAAAGAAAGGATTGATGTATTTTTCATTTTTTGGAAAGATTTTTCTGATGTGGACAATTTTTAAAGTCCTTATTGAATTTGCTATAATATTGCTTCCAGTTTATGTTTTGGTTTTTTGGCCACAAGGCATGTGGGAGCTTAGCTCCCCAACCAAGGATTGAACCCGCACCCTCTGCATTAGAAGGTGAAGTCTTAACCCTTGGACCTCCAGGAAGTCCCTTCATCTTGCTTTTTAAATTCACTCTTTCTTGGTGTAAACTTCTGCGAGTTCTGACAAAAGCACAGTGTAAACACCACCTTAATCAAGATAGAAACAGCTTTATCATCCCCCAATTCCCTGGTACTCTCTGTATCCTGTGTCTTATTCCAGCCATTAAATTTAGCCATCCTTTGTTTAGTGAAAACAGTTTAACAAAGGTAGACAGGGGAATGGGAGGATAACTACTTTCAGTTAAATTCTTAAAAATTATTTGCACAGGAGACACATTTACATCCTAGAAGTAATCCTCCATTACTCCACAATGTTACGAAACAAAATAAAATACACAATCAGACTGATGACTTTCTCTAAACATCTGACTGCTCTCCAGTGATGAGAACTTCCACTGCTGGTACAGTCATGCCAAATCTACTTTGTTCCACAGAATTAAATCGGTAGTATCCTCACAAAATATCCACAACTAAAGTCAACCTCTACACATATAAGCAGCAACTAATACAGTAATAATTTAAAAGGCATATCAGACAGCTTTTTGCTGCCAGGGTTTTTTTAAATCCTCTCACAGGTAGAGCAACAGCTGTTACTGAATAGTTCTGGCCACTAGAGAATTTCTTTTAGCACAGTTTGACATCATGGCCTAAATTCAAAGTGACACCAAATTAAAGCTTGTTATGGTAATAATCATGGCAGTGTAAAGTAGTTTAGAAAAACCTGAAGTCTGAAACTTCAGATACAATTTCAATTTTATCACTACTGAGTCTAAGCTAATTTTGAATATTACTTTAAGATAACACTATAATGACTTAAAAATGTTCAAAACCTTGATAAAAAAAGGACATCCTATAAACGGGCAATATATTAACAACAAAGTCTTCCATTTAAATGCTACTTACTTGTCCAGCAGAGGAACAAGATGGAGTAAATATCTTTTCAGAGGCTAGATACCTAACTTTAGAGCTTTCATAAGCTTCCAACAGTTAAAACATAATACACAGAGTGATGTCAGCAGGGTGGGGGAACAGGAAGGGCCAGTCCTCATCCTCACAGAGCAACACTGATTTAACAACCCCATGAAGACCAGAAAACCTTGAGGAGAGCCCCAGAAGCCAGCAAAGAAGATGCAGCACCCTAAGAGAGTACAAAATCAAGAACTAACTACAGCGACAAGTAAAGAAGGGCGATTTCACCGTACTTGTGTCTCTCCCGACTCCCAATTCAGCACGGGAAAAAAAAATCCCTTCAGTGTGTGATTTCTATTCACATAGGAGAGGGCGAGGGGGAATCCTACCTCCCGAGACCCTCAGGGTGCTGCCCCAGAGAGACGCTCGTGTTTCACCTCAGCCGGAGCACTACCGTTCCACCACAGCCTGAATGCCTCGGGAAAGCTGAGAGCAGGGAGGGATGGGAGGTGGCGCTCAGCAGTGACCTGTGCGGACTGCAGCTGCCGGTGTGGAGGGCAGCGGCGGGCATGGGCCCCAGCAACAACTGTGGACCGCAGCAGCTAGCCAGGATCTCAGGGGCCTGGGGGAGGTTCCCAGCAGCTGGGGTGGCTACTTGGCTCTGTAGGACTGGAAGAAGGCACACAATCCTTCCCCTCTGTGGGAAGGAGGGAATGGGGGAGAGGAGTGGAATATGCACCAAACATCCCAGCGGCATCTCAGGGCACTGCTGCTGCTGCTGCTGAGTCACTTCAGTCGTGTCCGACTCTGTGCGACCCCATAGACGAAAGCCCACCAGGCTCCCCCGTCCCTGGGACTCTCCAGGCAAGAACACTGGAGTGGGTTGCCATTTCCTTCTCCAATGTGTGAAAGGGAAAAGTGAAAGTAAAGTCGCTCAGTCGTGTCCGACCCCTAGCGACCCCACGGACTGCAGCCTACCAGGCTCCTCCATCCATGGGATTTTCTAGGCAAGAGTACTGGAGTGGCTTGCCATTGCCTTCTCCGTCTCAGGGCACTACCCTGGGGAAAAGGTGGCTACCAACACTTCATGGGATCGGGAGAAGGTTTACTGAGAATTCTCCCCCAGGAGGCAGGGAAGGGAGTAGAATATGCACATCATGAAATGATCTGAGACATTCTCAGAACTTCTAGTGGGGCTGACGGGTGAAAGCCTTTTCTTGGCCAGTGCTAATCCATAAAGACTGGAAGAAGTTTCTCCAAATATGCAGACACCAAATGCAAACTTTGCAAGACATGTTCATACAAAAAATCAGGGAAATACGCACTGCCAAACAAACAGAATCAACATACTCCAAAGTAATGGAGACCCATGAATGGCCTGACCAAAAAAAAAAAATCATCTTTTTTTTGGGGGGCTGTGCCACATGACACAAAGGATCTTAGCTTCCTGATCAGGGATCAAACCCATGCCCCCTGCATTGGAAGTGTGGTGTGTCTTAACCACTGGACCACCAGGGAAGTCCCCCAAACAGTCAACTTAAAGAAGTTCAGTGAGATACAGGAAAACACAGATAACTAGATGAAGTCAGAAAAACGAAACATGAACAGAATGAGAATATAAACAAAGAAACTGTTTAAAAAACCACAGAAATTCTGAAGCCGAAGTATAGAATAAGTGAACTGAAAAATCCATAAGGCAGAAACTTCCATAGATACACAAAAAATACACAGAAAGAACAGCCACTGGACCAAGAGGGAATTTCCTTATCAGCCTTAAAGAGAAGTAGAACCACCTATTTGTGACAAAACAGACGGAGCTGGAGGACATTACACTAAGCGAAGTCAGTCACAGAAGGACAAATACTGCATAATTCCAACTATATGAGAAATCTAAAATAGCCAAGCTTACAGAAGTAGAAAATAGAGTAACAGGTGCCAGGTGATGAAGGGAGAGAAGACAGGAAGTTGTTCTATAAAGTAACTGGCATACAAGATGAGTAAGTTCTAGAGATTTGCTATAGACAGAGCCTACAATTATTGATATAGTATTAATTTGTTGAGAGTAAGCAGATATCAAGTTAAGTGTTCTTACCGCAAAGGGACACAAACAAACTTTTGAAGGCGATAGATACGTTTAACACCTTGATTTTGGTGATGGTATTACAGATGTATGCACATGCCCAAACTTTTCAAGTTGTATATAATGAGTTTTGTATCAATTTTACTCAATGAAGCTACAGATCTCAAAAATATATATATATATTCATATATCCATAACTCCCCAAATATATATAGAAAAGAGGTTAAGTTCCCTCTAATATTAATACTATAATGGTGTTACAAATATTATAATCAAACATGGTGGATCAATTAACATTTTCTGGCTGACTAGTATCTGAATAGTATCAGAGTTCTTGAAAACTAAATCTTCCAGTTATCTGAAATGAGGCAAATTACAGAACTTTTGATAACTAACTTCACTAAGTGGAAACAAGTCTTTGAGCAATAGTACTTAGTATGTTTATTTTTTTAATTACCCCAATCTCTGACAAGCAATTAGAGAAAAATAAAAAGATCACAGTACACTGAAATGAGTCTACAGAGAAATGCCCTCAGAACACCAACCACCAAATCAGAGATGCTGCATATGGTGGTTCTGGGTTTGCATACTGCTCACTGTTCAGAGGCATCTGGCTGAGAAAGCAGAGAAGCCTGGAACTGAACACACTTCACAAGTTATGCCATGTCCCTTACGGGTAACCCACAGAAAATATAAGGGTAAATTATTACAGAATAGTTTTGAAAAGTATTACCTTATCAGTCACTAACGCAGCTCAATGTTAACATTACCGGAGATCTCAGAGAGAATCTTAACCTCAGGGTTATTGCCTCTCTGCTGCTGCTGCTGCTGCTAAGTCGCTTCAGTCGTGTCCGACTCTGTGCGACCCCATAGACGGCAGCCCATCAGGCTCCGCCGTCCCTGGGCTACTTCCGCCAAAGAAATCCATCGTATCCCGTTGTAACCTATACTTGAGTACTTCCGTGGACAGATGTGACCATTAGGTAGTTCTTTGTGATAAGCCAAATTGTATCTCTTTGAAACTTCTGCCCTTCGCAATTACTGCTCTATTACATGATAGCCCGAAAGGATTCCTGAAGACCACTAACAAACTGTTCTTTCCCCCTCTTCTTCGCTGCAAATAACTGGAATCCCTTTAATTCATTATTTTATGACATTATCCTAGACAGTGGCTACTCCAAAGTTCCTAGGGCAGGCTAGAGAACTTGTCTTGAAGTCTCTTCTGTGGGGAAAACAGAGAGGTTCTAATTAGCTTTTATATGATACTACTTTTGTCTCCCTAATAGCTGTCCAATTATGCCAAAGATAGTAGTGATAGCCCTTACTTAATTTTTGCCACAAATCAAACTTTGACACACTGACTTGTAGGTTTTAACAGATTTGTTTTTTGTTTCTTTGTTGATTTGTTTCTTCCTTTGATTTCTTTGGGGGGATACCCTTAGCGAGACTTTGGGGTGGGAGTGCAGGAGACAAAAACACATTTTGCAGCCCTCTAATAGCATCTTAAAAAGCAGAGACATTACTTTGCCAACAAAGGTCCGTCTAGTCAAGGCTATGGTTTTTCCCGTGGTCACGTATGGATGTGAGAGTTGGACTGTGAAGAAAGCTGATGGCCGAAGAATTGATGCTTTTGAACTGTGGTGCTGGAGAAGACTCTTGAGAGTCCCTTGGACTGCAAGGAGATCCAACCAGTCCATTCTAAAGGAGATCCATCCTGGGTGTTCATTGGAAGGACTGATGCTAAAGCTGAAACTCCAATACTCTGGCCACCTCATGTGACGAGTTGACTCACTGGAAAAGAGTCTGATGCTGGGAAAGGTTGGGGGCGGGAGGAGAAGGGGACGACAGAGAATGAGATGGTTGGATGGCATCACCAACTCTGTGGACATGAGTTTGAGTGAACTCCGGGAGTTGGTGATGGACAGGGAGGCCTGGCGTGCTGTGATTCATGGGGTCGCAAAGAGTTGGTCACAACTGAGCGACTGAACTGAACTGAACTGAATAGCATCTAGGCTTGTCACATTCTTCTCAAAAGACTGTGTGCAGGAAGAAGTAAAAGCAAAAACAAAAAAAGTGGAACAATTCCTTCTTGTTACTACTGGATATGATATTTAACTTATCAAAACCCCTCACATATATTTTCCCTATTGAGCTGCTTTCTAGTCATAACTCTAAATTAATACTTTTTTAACTTAAATATAAACTTGGCTATATTTATGTAATTAGCTAGTGTTGGATTATATATCTGGTAAAAATTCAACTATATAAGTTCAATTATGTATATGAAAGATTTGGTTTCTTTTTTAGTTATTAGAATAAAGTTTCCAAGAGTAAATAAAATTAGCTAAAATATTTAATAATATTATTTATCAGGAAGTCCTACAGGCAGGATGTTTCCTAATTCTTCCAGTGGTCTTTTCCTATTAGATTTCTAACAAGCCAAAAGAGACCTAAATTCTATTGATACTACAAATGAAAAATGACTTAGTAAAAAAAATGTGAGCTCAGTTTCAAAGTAGTCATGGCAATCCATCTAACTAAATATTTTATACTTTTCTTCCCTTTCCAACTCTTCCACTTCAGTGAAATTGATCAGTTAACATTAAATTTTAAAAATTAGTAAATATTTTTAATTTAAAAGATTCAAAGAAAAAGCAAATCATCCATTTGGAAAAATTTACAACTCTCTACACACAGTATCACACCAGATATGTAATGAAAATAAAAAGGGTATTCTACTTCTCACACTAATTTGATGGCCTAGTACATATATACTTTACAAAGAATATGAATTCACGGGATTCCAGGAAAATAACGAATAACCAATTAATCTGAAAATAAATCTGAGTAGCTCTAGGAATGTTCTGAGTTTATAGTAACATTTTTAGAGCCTCAGGGACAAGTGTTGTGGAATAAATCTGTTTTAGCTTCTCATGCCAGTGAATTCCTTTGTGGCAACTTTTAAACCACAGGAATTATCCCATTTGGAGGCTATAATTCTCTTATAAGATGTGCTTCCCAATTAAAGACCACATCCAGGAAAACATGTCAGTAAACATTATGGCTCCACGGAGAAATCTTGAGGGGTGATTTAAGTTGTCATTAAGAAGGAAGCTTATTTACATTAGATTTACAAATTTTCAAATAAATTCTAGCAGAAAAGGAAGGGCTTCCTGGTGAAAAGACTATAGCTTCAGGTAAACAATAGAATCAATGTAATTCGGCACTGAAGAGGAATTTCAGAGATCATATAAGAAAGCCTGCATTTACAGAGAGTGGCTCATCCAAAGTACCGCCATAACTGGAAATCTGACTTTGGCACTTTTCCTTTTTTAACTTGCCTGATCTCGAGCAAGTCAGAACACCATACTAACAAGACAATACCATCCCCATAGACTATGTCACACAATTGGTTTTCAGGATATGATTTCAACATGCACACTGCTACCATCCCTGTCATCTCTATAACTTGGTAGCCCAAATTTAGGTCCCCAGGGGCAGGGAATGAGGAAAATGCCTGCAGTGACAGTCTCTTTCCCCTACTTCCCAACAAATCCATGGGACCACAAAAGGTCAATCATCTAATTATTAAAGTTTTGGGGAAAGTACATTGTTGTGCTTCATAGACTTCTACCTGACGTACATGCAACTGGTGGTCTGAGTAGCCAGAGACACTCCTTTGCTCATCAACCCCAGACAGATGTAAACAAATGTACTGGAGGCTGTTATTGAGGTTACCAAAAGATCCTCTTCAAAAGTATTTGAAATGTCCTGACACCACCCTTATGGCAGAAAGTGAAGAGGAACTAAAAAGCCTCTTGATGAAAGTGAAAGAGGAGAGTGAAAAAGTTGGCTTGAAGCTCAACATTCAGAAAACTAAGATCATGGCATGTGGTCCCATCACTTCATGGGAAATGGAGAAACAGTGGAAACAGTGTCAGTCTTTATTTTTTTGGGCTCCAAAATCACTGCAGATGGTGACTGCAGCCATGAAATTAAAAGATGCTTATTCCTTGGAAGGAAAGTGGTGACCAACCTAGATAGCATATTAAAAAGCAGAGACATCACTTTGCCAACAAAGGTCTATAGTCAAGGCTATGGTTTTTCCAGTGGTCATGTATGGATGTGAGAGTTGGACTGTGAAGAAAGCTGAGCGCCAAAGAATTGATGCTTTTGAACTTGGTGCTGGAGAAGACTCTTGAGAGTCCCTTGGACTGCAAGGAGATCCAACCAGTCCATCCTAAAGGAGATCAGGTGTTCATTGGAAGGACTGATGCTGAAGCTGAAACTCCAATACTTTGGCCACCTCATACGAAGAGTTGACTCACTGGAAAAGACCCTGATGCTGGGAAAGATTGGGGGCGGGAGGAGAAAGGGACGACAGAGAATGAGATGGCTGGATGGCATCAGCAACTCGGTGGACATGAGTTTGGATAAACTCCGGGCGTTGGTGATGGACAGGGAGGCCTGGTGTGCTGCGATTCATGGGTTCACAAAGAGTCGGACATGACTGAGTGACTGAACTGAACTGAACGTTTCATCACCTTTACAAAATCCTATTTAGAATCAAATCAACCGTATCAATACCTGTAATGCTTGGATTCTCAGATATCTGGAATGTGAAGGCACACCCCTGAGAGACCAGAGGACCTGGGAACTAAGGGGCTCTTTCAAATTTGCAACCCCTAAAGATAAAAACATGCTAATGCCACAATCCACAAACATGCCCCATGGGATATCTTCAATATTTAAGGTAAACACAGGAGTATTCACAAATGTTGAGTATTGTGTGAACTACTAGCTCACACTAGTGCAATTTTGATATTAATGTGAAAATTAATGTGAAAAGGAAAATGAATCATGTGGTGTCTGATCTGATTTCAAGATTTGAGAGGTTGTGCAGTGCCCAGTAGGTGCTCAGACCCTGAAAGTAACTGTGATTATTTTAAAATGAAAATATCTTTTTTCTATAAATTTATATTTTTAAATGGCTATTAAACTCTTAGATCACAAATACTTATTTACTTAATAAACAGCACTGTTAAGGTTGTTTGTTTGTGTTAAGGGGCCCCAGGAAGAATACTGAGGTACTAAGGACTCTATGAACTGAGATAGTTTGAGAATGCTATGCTAATGTAGAAATGAGATACATATACGCCGAATGGCTTAAAGGTTATATAAAACTTCAAAATAAAAAGACTAGAATCCCTAGTCATAAACACAGATACACCCAAAATTATAAATCATAGACTCAATATTATCATGTATTTATCAGCTGTCAATTGTACTTTATTATATACAGCACTGACTGGATAAGACTGGTTTCTAGAGTTCAACAGCCTCAGCTTCAAAAATTAATTTTATCATTAACTGTGCATCTTGACTACTTAAGTCTGTTTCCTAATCTGTGGTAAAAGGTACAATAATAGTACTTACTTTATATGTATTATATTTATAGTATGTACTGTAAAGATTAAATGAAATAAAGCATGAAAAATACAGAGGAGGACCGCACCCAGGGTGCCTCTCTAAGTACCTGATGCGCCAATCTACAGACGAGGACCCCAGCCAGGGGGGCCCCTCTATGTGCCTGAACTGGCAGAGCTACGGAGAAAGACTGACCAAAGAGGCCTTCTGATTGCCAGCTACAAAAAGCTCGAAAAAAGATTCTGGAAGGGCCGTAACTCCTGCCACGGAGGCAGTCCAGTGTTCCTGCACACCTGGCACTGCCAGGGTCCCCACAAACCAAGTTGTACCACCTTTACCCTTAGCCCTGAACTGCCACAGGCAATAAAACGCCTTGCGTCTATGCACGCAGGGTCGCTTGGGTTGTGTCCAATTCTATGCGACCCTATGGACTGTGGCCTGCCAGGCTTCTCTGTCAGCGGGGTTCTCCAGGCACTGAAGCATAATGGCCAATACTGGTTGCCATACCCTTCCAGAGCACTATATTTCCTGCTTCCCTAGCTGCCAACTCCCCTGAGTAGCTGGTGCTGCCAGAACCCCTGAGACCCAAGCAGCTGTACCACCTCCACACATGGCTCTCACAGGCAAACCCGAGTCCTCTAGGGCATGCTCAGGAGCAAACCCCAGGACGACCCACATGCAGAGGTAGAAATAAAACCACAATTGAAACCCAGGGGCAGTGTGGCTAAGGAAGAAGACCCAAAACCTTCCAATCAGCTGTACAAGCTGCCGATTAAATCCACATAATCAACTAGGCAGACTGTGTGTCTATGGAATATATAAAAGGTCTTTGAGAGCTCCCACAGAACAAAATGTCCTAGTTCTGATAGCTGTGGACACTGGAGGCAAGAACACACAGGAGTAGGACCAGATTAGAATCTGAGCTGCCTGCACAGCAGGTCCAGAGATAGCACTGTGTTGGAGGGCATCCTAGGGAGGTGAGGTGGACTGTGACTACCAGGGAGGAAAAGACTCTAACAGCAGTGACTCAAGGAAAGCATTTATTTTTCTTATGTTTTGACTTGTTCTATAGATCCTTTTGGATTTTTTTTCTTTCTTTTCCTTTTATTCCCCCCTCGATTTTATTGCCAGTAGGAAATCTAATTAAGTTTTTGAGCCTTTTTTTTTTTTTTTGCTTTTTTTCTCAGTCACATTTTTTATTGTTGTTATAAACTTCTGCCTCTACGTTGGGCTTTTGCAGTTCTGGGGAGTTTTCTTTTTTTTTTTACTTTTCTCCTTTTTTAATTTTATTTTTTAAAACCTAATATTATTTTTTCTACACGTATTCCTTTGTTTGCTTTTCCTACTCTTCTTTTCCCCTTGCAGTTAATCTTTAATGCATATAAATCTTCTTCATCTACCTCTATTTAACTGTGTATATCTGTTCTTTCTTTCCTGTCTTTCTTTCCTTTCATCTCAACATATTTGTTAATTTTGTTTTCACTGCTTTATTTCCCACTTGGCACCTAGGTTTAGTTTTGTTTTCTAGTTTGTGCTTTAGTTAGTTTTGTTCTTAACTGGTAAATAAATTTTTTATTTCCTTTGTTCACTGGGTTAATCTACTGTATTTCTGTTGGACTCTTTTGACTTTGCTCATGGGTGTATATGTATATGTGTGTATTCCATTATTTTAATTATTATTTGCCTGATTTTGTAACTGCCATTTGTCTTGTTTGTTTTAATCTCACTTAATGCCATAACAAACCATGTGTGGGATCTTCATTCCTCACCAGAGATCAATCCCTGAGCCTTTGGAGTGGGAGCACTGACTCCAAGACCCTAGACTACCAGAGAACTAACCCCAGGGAGCATCAAATAGTGAGAACTCACACAAAGGAAACCACTTGAATACAAGACCTGGTATCACCCAACCACTAGTTGCACCCTGTGCAGGACACCTCATCTAAACAACAAACAAAACAAAAATACAAACCCAATCATCAGAAGACAGGGTTACCATCTCACTCAGCCTTGCCCATCAGAGGAAAAACAAACAAAAACTCAGCACAAATCTCACCCCATATGAAGCTTACACAAACCACTGGACCAACCTTAGAAGGGAAGAAACCAAAAGGTAGAAAGGATTCAACCTTGAAGCCTGGGAAAAGGAGACCTCAAACACAATAAGTTAAAAAAAAATAATGAAAAGGCAGGGAAACATTACACAAATGAAGAAACATTGAAGTCCAAATAAATGAAGAGGAAATAGGCAAAGTACCTGAAAAAGAATTCAGAATAATAATAGTTAAGATGATCAAAACCCTTGAAAACAAAATGAAGAAAATGTGAGAATCAATTAACAGAGACCTAGAAGAATTAAAGAATAAACACGCAGAGACAAACAACACAATTACTAAAATTAAAAAATTTCTAGAAGGAATCAATAGCAGAATATCTGAAGCAGAAGAACAAATCAGTGAGCTGGAAGATAAAATGGTGGAAATACCTTCTGAAGAGCAGCATAAAGCAAAAAGAATGAAAAGGAAATGAGGACAGTCTGAGAGACCTCGGGGACAATATCAAATTCACAAACATTCTAATTATAGGAGTCCCAGAAGAAGAAGAGAAAAAGAAAGGGTATGAGAAAATTTTTGAAGAGATTATAGTTGAAAATTTCCCCAACATGGAAAAGGAAATAGTTAATCAAGTCCAAGAGGTGCAAAGAGTCCCATACAGGATAAACAGAAAATTAATAAGGAAACACAAGTCTTATATGTCTGACACATTAGATGAGATGGATCTCATTGATATCGTCAGGACACTCCATCCAAATTCAGAAGAACACACCTCAAGTGCACATGGAACATTCTCCAGGACAGACCACATCCTGGGTCACAAATCAAACCTCAGTAAATTTAAGAAAATTGAAATCCTATCAAACATCTTCTCCAACCACAATGCTATGAGACTAGATATAAATTATAAGAAAAAAACTGTAAGAAACACAGACACATGGAGATTAAACAACACGTTTCTAAATAACCAACAGCTTACTGAAGAAATCAAAGTGAAGTCGCTCAGTCGTGTCCGACTCTTTGTGACCCCATGGACTATAGCCCACCGGGCTCCTCCATCCATGGGATTTTCCAGGCAAGAGTACTGGATTGGGTTGCCATTTCCTTTTCCAGGGGATCTTCCCGACCCAGGGATTGAACCTGGGTCTCCCACATTGCAGGCAGACACTTTACCATCTGAGCGACCAGGGAAGTAAAAGATAAATAAAAAAATTACGAGAAACAAATGACAACGAAAACACCTCAACTCAAAACCTATGGGATGCAGCAAAAGCAGTTCTAACAGGGAAGTTTATAGCAATACAATCCTATCTCAAGAAACAAGAAAAACAACAAATATACAACCTAACTTTACAGCTATAACAACTGGAAAAAGAAGAACAAAGAAGACCCCAAAATTAGTAGAAGGAAAGCAATCATAAAGATCCGAGTAGAAATAAATGAAAACATAATGAAAAGAAACAACAGTAAAGATTAATGAAACTAAAAGCTGGTTCTTTGAGAAGGTAAACAAAATTGACAAACCTTTAGCCAGACTCATCAAGAAAAAGACAGAAGAATCAAATCAACAAAATTAGAAATGAAAAAGGAGAGGTTGCAACAGACAATGCAGAAATACAAAGGATTTTAAGAGACTATTATGAACAACTATATGGCAATAAAATGGATAACCTGGAAGAAATGGACAGATTCTTAGAAAAGTTCAATCTTCCAAACTGAACCATGAATAAATAAAAATTATGAACAATCCAATTACAAGCACTGAAATTGAAGCTGTGATAAAAAAAAATCTCCCAACAAAACAAACCCCCAGGACCAGATGGCTTCACAGGAGAATTCTATCAAACACTGAGAGAAGAGCTAACGCCTATCATTCGAAAACTCTTTCAAAAAATTGCAGAGGAACATTATCAAACTCATTCTACGAGGGAACCATCACCCTGATACCAAAACCAGACAAGTTCAGTTCAGTTCAGTTGCTCAGTCGTGTCCAACTCTCTGTGACCCCATGGACTGCAGCACACCAGGCCTCCCTGTCCATCACTAACCCCTGGAGCCTACTCAAACTCATGTCCATTGCATTGGTGATGCCATCCCACCATCTCATCCTCTGTCATCCCCTTCTCCTTCCGCCTTAAATCTTTCCCAGCATCAGGGTCTTCAAATGAGTTGGTTCTTCACATCAGGTGGCCAAGTATTGGCACTTCAGCTTCAGCATCAGTCCTTCCAATGAATATTCAGGACTAAAAGAAAGCTACAGGCCAGTATCACTGATGAACATAGATGCAAAAATCCTCAATAAAATTTTAGCAAACAGAATTCAGCAAATATCAAAAAGCTCATACATCATGATCAAGTTGGGTTTATTCCAGGAATGCAAGGATTCTTCAATATATACAAATCAATCAATGTGATACACCATATTAACAAATTGAAAGATAAAAACCATATGATAATTTCAATAGACGCAGAAAAAGCCTTTGACAAAATTCATCACCCATTTATGATTAAAACTCTTCAAAAAATGAGCACAGAAGAAACCTACCTCAAATAGTAAAGGCCATATATGACAAGCTTACAGCAAACATTATTCTCAATGGTGAAAAACTGAAAGCATTACCCCTAAGATCAGGAACAGAACAAGGGTGTCCATTTTCACCACTATTATTCAACATAGTTGTGGAAGTCCTAGATACAGCAATCAGAGAAGAAAAAGAAATAAAAAGAATCCAGATTGGAAAAGAAGTAAAGCTCTCACTGTTTGCAGATGACATGATACTGTACATACTGCTGCTGCTGCTGCTAAGTCACTTCAGTCGTGTCCGACTCTGTGTGACCCCACAGACGGAAGCCCACCAGGCTCCCCTGTCCCTGGGATTCTCCAGGCAAGAACACTGGAGTGGGTTGCCATTTCCTTCTCCAATGTGTGAAAAGTGAAAGTGAAGTCGCTTAGTCGAGTCCGACCCTTAGTGACCCCACGGACTGCAGCCTACCAGGCTCCTCCATCCATGGGATTTTCTAGGCAAGAGTACTGGAGTGGCTTGCCATTGCCTTCTCCGATACTGTACACAGAAAACCCTAAAGATAGTATCAGAAAATTCCTAGAACTAATCAGTGAATTTAGCAAAGTTGCAGGATACAAAATCAATACCCAGAAATCACTTGCATTTCTATATACTAACAATGAAAAATCAGAAAGAGAAATTAAGGAATCAATCCCATTCACCATTGCAACAAAAAGAATTAAATATCTAGGAATAAACTTACCTAAGGAGACAAAAGAACTGTACACAGAAAATTATAAGACACTGATGAAAGAAATCAAAGATGGCATAAACAGATGGAGAGATATTTCATATTCCTGGGTAGGAAGAAACAATATTGTGAAAATGACTATACTACCAAATGCAATCTACAGATTCAGTGTGATCCCTATCAAATTACCAATGTCATTTTTCACAGAACTAGAACAAAAAAGTTAACAATTCATACAGAAACACAAAAGACCCAGAATAGCCAAAGCAGTCTTGAGAAAGAAGAATGGAGCTGGAAGAATCAACCTTCCTGACTTCAGATTATACTACAAAGCTACAGTCATCAAGACAGTATGGTACTGGCACAAAAACAGAAATATAGACCAATGGAAGAAGATAGAAAGCCAAGAAATATACCCATGCACCTATATGTACCTTATTTTTTGACAAAGGAGGCAAGAATATACAACTGGCAAAGACAGCCTCTTGAATAAATTGTGCTAGGAAAACTGGACAGCTACATGTAAAAGAATGAAATTAGAACACTTCCTAACACCATATACAAAGATAAACTCAAAATGGATTAAAGACCTACATGTAAGACCAGAAACTATAAAACTCTTCGAGGAAAACATAGGCAGAACACTAGATGACATAAATCAAAGCAAGATCCTCTATGACTCACCTCTTAGAGTAATGGAAATAAAAACAAAAGTAAACAAGTGGGACTTGATTAAACTTAAAAGATTTTGCACAGCAAAGGGAACTATAAGCAAGCTGAAAAGACAAACCTCAGAAAAGGAAAAAATAACAGCAAATGAAACAACTGGCAAAGGATTAATCTCCAAAATATACAAGCAGCTCATACAACTCAACGCCAGAAAAACAAAGAACCCAATCAAAAAGTGTGGAAAAGACCTAAACAGACATTTCTCCAAAGACGACATACAGATGGCTAACAAACACATGAAAAGATGCTCAACATTGCTCATTATTAGAGAAATTCAAATCAAAACTACAATGAGATGTCACCTCACACTTGTCAGAATGACCCTCATCAAAAAGTCTACAAACAATAAATGCTGGATAGGGTGTGGAGAAAAGGGAACGCTCTTGCACTGTCGGTGGGAATGTAAATTAATACAGCCGATATGGAAGACAATACGTAGATTCCTTAAAAAACTAAGGATAAGACCACCATATGACCCAGCAATCCCACTCCTAGGCATATACCCTGAGGAAACCAAAATTGAAAGAGACACACGTATTCCATTGTTCACTGCAGCACTATTTACAATAGCTAGAACATGGAAGCAACCTAGATAGCAATTGACAGATGAATGGATAAAGAAGTTGTGGTATATAAACACAATGGAATATTACACAGCCATAAAAAGGAACACATTTGAGTCAGTTCTAATGAGGTGGATGAACCTAGAACCTATTAAACAGAGTGAAGTTAGGCAGAAAGAGAAAGACAAATACCATATTCTAACGCACAAATACAGAATCTAGCAAAATGGTACTGAAGCATTTATTTACAGGGCAGCAGTGGAGAAACAGACATAGAGAATAGACTAATGGACATGGGGAGAGGGGAGGAGAGGGTGAGACGTATGTAAAGAGTAACATGGAAACTTACATCACCGTATGTAAAATAGCCACTGGGAATTTGCTGTATGGTTCAGGAAACTCAAACAGGGGCTCTTTATCAACCTAGAGGGGTGGGATGGGGAGGGAAATGGAAGGGAGGTTCAAAAGGGAAGGGATATATGTATACCTATGGCTGACTCATGTTGAGGTTTGACGGAAAACAACAAAATTCTGTAAAGCAATTTTCCTTCAATTAAAAAATTGAAGAAAAAAAAAGAAAAAATAATCAAAGCAAAATGAAACCAAAAAAGGTAACAAAACGGAGAGAATAAAAATTTTTAAATAATAGATTAAAACTCCCATGTGTCATAAGCATACTAAATGTACACAGAATAAATGTGATTAAAAACAAAAGATTGTCAGATTAGATTTTTTTAAAAAAATCCAACTACATGTCAGTAACAGGTCACAAGCCTTAAATATAAGGATATAGAAACTTTGAAAGTAAAAAGAAAGAAAAAAGATATAGAGGCAGCTATCAGTCAAAAGAAAGCTGATGTAATAGCAGACAAAGTACACTTTGAAGCAAAATATAATTGCTGATTAACATATATACACTCACTACTATATATAAAATAGCCAATACTCAATATTTTGTAATCACCTACAATGGAAAATAATCTAAAAGATACATATAACTATATCTCAGATACATATGTATAACTGAGTCACTGCGCTGCACACCTGAAACTAACACAGCGCTGTGTATCAACTGTAATTTAAAAAATATAGCAGTCATTCTCACAAAAGCTGCTAACAAAATTAAAAAATAAATAACTGCTGGAGTCTGCGACAGCGTTCTAAAGTGATTAGACAGCAATCAGGAAAAGGGAAATTTGTTCAAGAATTCTATTTCTTACATTCTTGTCAATTCAATGCATATACTACATACCTTAATCTCAGATCTGAGATGGTAAAAATGTTCTAGTTGAATTCCCTATATGTAAAACAAGAAGAAACTGAGATTTATTTTTAAATCTCTCCAAAGAAATTATAGTACGGCCATTTTAAGTTCACACAGACAATTCGTGGAGAATTTAGTTCGTATTATCATTGACAGTCTCCAATGTCAAGTTGCAGGGCCTTTGTCTCCTTAAAACTTAAAAATTCAAACACATTCTTTACTCTGGACTAATTTTATACTCAAGTGAAATATCTGAGCTTAACTTGCTAAAACATTAACCAGTATATAACACATATGGCACTAACTATATGTTAGGCACTATTCTAAGTATCTTATGCCTTTTAACTCGTTCAATTCTCATAACCAGAATTAGAGATAAGTACCATAATTATCCATTTTTTATTAAGAGAGAAAGTGAAACACAGAGTTCAAGTATCAAGATCACACAGATAATAGAGAGAGAGGATTGGAACCTAGGCTCCAGAGTCTGTGCTCTTTATCAACCAAGAGAAGCCTCTGGGCTTGTGGTTGCCTCTACCACTGTGGTGCTGGAGAAGACGCTTGAGAGTCCCTTGGACTGCAAGGAGATCCAACCAGTCCATTCTAAAGGAGATCAATCCTGGGTGTTCATTGGAAGGACTGATGCTAAAGCTGAAACTCCAATACTTTGGCCACCTCATGTGACGAGTTGACTCACTGGAAAAGACTCTGATGCTGGGAGCGATTGGGGGTGGGAGGAGAAGGGGACGACAGAGAATGAGATGGCTGGATGGCATCACCGACTCGATGGACATGAGTTTGAGTGAACTCTGGGAGTTGGTGATGGACAGGGAGGCCTGGCGTGCTGTGATTCATGGGGTCGCAGAGAGTCAGACACGACTGAGCTACTGAACTGAACTGAACCACAAGCTAGATGTCTAACCTTGCAAGCCATTTCATATTTCTACATGTTTTTCTTAACACAGAGAAATGGAGAATTTTACCAAATATTACCTAAAATCTATTTTAATTTTTAAAAATCTCATTCTCCATAGCAAAGCTTTATTGTGTATTTATATCCTTAATCAGATATAAGTAAGCAAAGCTTTATTATATATTTATATCCTTCTATCATGTAAGCATAGAAAACTTACATGAACACTAGGCCTTTCCAGACAGTTTAATTATAAGTTTCCAATTTCTGAACAACATAACTAATATTATCATAAGAGTAAGGAAAGAAAAACTATTAATAAAATGCCAGCATATTTTTCTGTAATTTTTTTTGTACAATCATTATAAAGGCAATTGTATTTTCCATTAAAAAGTAATTCTTGTCTCTTGGAGTTTTAGTCTCCCCCCCGACTCCGCCCCGACCCTGCCAAAAATAATCTATTTTCTTACAAAACTATAGAAATTTTCAATTGGACACATATTCATGTAGCTAAAGACCACATTTGCCAGCCTCTTGAAGCTTCATATGGCATACGACTAAGTTCCGATCAACATGACTTGAGCATAAGTGACATGCACAATTTTGAGGTCATTCCTTTCAAAGCGAGGGGTGTGCTCTCTTCTTTCCCTTCTTTCCTCTTTTTAGCTGACTGGGTTTGAGTAGAACTGGACCACTCAATGGAAACTGCATGTTGAAGCTGGCATAGCAACAAGAAAAGAGAAGCCTAATTCTCATATTTGTGGGCTCATCATAACAGCCAAGATATTTATGAGTGAAAAATATACTTCTATATTACTGGGGAACTCTTAACTTCAGTCACTGATCATGAACCCTAACTACTTTAGAACTAGGAAATCAATCACAAACGGATTTGTATATTCACACAGAAAGCTATAATTAGGGAATGTGTTCTTACCCCTAGTCTTTAAGATAAATGTTGTCAATAACACAGTAAGAGGAAAAAATGAAACCAATACCATTAAACTCCCTTACAATATAAAGCTATGACATGTTACTACAAAAGACATGTAAATATGCTATGAACATTGATTATACAAGGCGTATATGACTTCTGCATGTAAATATAAAATATATATTATTAATACAAATCACAATTATATATGGTGCTGCATAAATGTGACCTAGAATTAACAAGTCAGCTATAATCTGACTAAACATTTGATTACTAACTTTGCTTGCTACCTTGGAACTTAATTCAAGGAAGTTTTACTTATTTCTGTATTTCTGTAACGATAGCTTCTCTTGTTTTCTTACAAACCAGCCCAGGGCAGCTTAAACTGTATACTACTTCTCTCAAATAGTTTTTTAAATGCAATAATTTTATTGATCAGAGAGCTATATCTTGTAAAAATATGATGAAGTTCTTCACTACTCTTCAGTTTAGTTGGCATCTGATGACAAATTTGATGTGCTATGGGTAATTAATGCAGGATATTAACCAGAGTTCTAACTTAAACTGTAGTATGTCTGAGTATCTGAGTGCTCATTGATTCATGTGTTTCTAATGAACACCAGAAGATGGCTTTTTAAATAAGGTTTAGTTTTCTCAGAATTAACCGAGAGGAATTAAAGACAACTCTGTGGGTGATGTGTGTACAGAATTACTTGTCACTGACCACCAATCACAAAACTTTAGTCACTAGATTGGAAAAAGAAAATCGTAAGGCACAGAGGCAAAGTCCTAGACCTGGTCTTGTGTGCTGCTGCTGCTGCTAAGTCACTTCAGTCGTGTCCGACTCTGTGCGACCCCATAGACGCCAGCCCACCAGGCTCCCCCGTCCCTGGGATTCTCCAGGCAAGAACACTGGAGTGGGTTGCCATTTCCTTCTCCAATGTGTGAAAGTGAAGTTGCTTAGTCATGCCCGACCTGTAGCGACCCCATGGACTGCAGCCCACCAGGCTCCTCCGTCCATGGGATTCTCTAGGCAAGAGCAGTGGAGTGGCCTGCCATTGCCCTCCCCTGGTCTTGTGTAATTCCCTTTTTAAGCCAGGCATTAGGGTTGACTGGAGTCTAGATGTCTAGATGCACCATGACCTTAGGAACTCCTCACCTCAAACTTTTCCATTTATACGAAGCCATTTTGTCATATATTACTTCTTTCTGCTTTTGCTGTAAGTTTGGAGGTTCTCTCATCTTTTGTCTGTCTCTGACTCTTGGCATTTGTGCAGGAGAAACACTTGTCTTTGCTGAGTAAGGAGAAACATCCCTCTTCCATTGGTGTTATATTAAGTTGCATGGTATTCAGCTTCCCAGTGTTAGACTATCATGCTAAACTAATCTGAGCTCCTTTCTTGTGTTGCTTAAGACTGAATATTTTCATTGACTCGCTGGCTTTAAGAAAACTGTTTTCAGTTTTTACTCTAAGTTTTTTTATTTTTATATGTTTATGATATCAATTACGATATATTTATATTCCTCCAAGTGAAAAATGTCCCAACATTTGAAGATTACTTAAGAAGTTATTAAAAAAAGAAGTTATAAATTATTTGTGAAAAAAATAAATAAATTATTTGTGGAGGAAATACAATATAATTTCTTCAAAAGATGAATAATCTTCTATTAATATAAACACTACTACACTCATTTTAAGGTTGCTTTGAAATCATACTTGAACAGTCGCCATCATGGACTAGCTTACAGATAATAAGGACTGAGGAAAATAAAATATCCCATGTAATACAAAGAGTATTAGAAAAGCATAAGAACAAAATTACAAGGAAAGCAAAATCATGTCTTTAATGAAACATATTTGTATTTTTCCCACATAAAATTTCCAATTTCCACACAACTTAAGCTAAAAAATTTAATAATAACCCTATATAAATTATTACATCCTTTTTTCCACCTCTTTTGCTTCATGTTGAGATTAACTTTCAAGATGGAATCTAAATATTTACTAAAAAAATGGCAGCAGAAGTATGTTATAGCAAAAGTAGGAGTAGCAGCTCTCATTATTAAGTGCTTACTATATGATTTATGATTTAGTCACTAAGTCGTGTCTGACTCTTGCGACCCCATGGACTGTAGCCTGCCAGGCTCCTCTATCCATGGGATTCTCTAGGTAAGAGTACTGGAGTGGGTTGCCATTTCCTTCTCCAGGGTATCTTCCCAACCCAGGAATTGAACCCAGTTCTCCTGCACTGCAGGCAGATTCTTTACCAACTGAGCTTACTATATACCACTGTAAAATGTTAAATGAATTACCTTGTTTAATCCTTCTTACACTTCTGTTAGACACATTTTAGCCCCATTTAACTGGAGCAAAAAATATATAGAGAGAGGAACTAAGTAAACTTGCCCAAGATGAAACAGTTTATAAATGGTTCAAACAGGACTTAAACTCATGTGGGTACACCAGGAGCACACTTCCAGACTTTCCAAAAACATATTAAGAGCATTCATGCTTCTGTAATTACTCCCTTACAGTCAAGTTTTCCTTTAATTAGCAATTACACACATATAGACTAAATAACAGGTTGAAGATACTACATTGGCAACTACTTCCAAACAAGAATCAGAGAATGTTTGAGTTACAGAGCTTCAAGAGTTGCATGCTGACATAACTCTACTAGAAGTACTCTCTTCTTATTGTTTTCTCTTGGCCACTCCAAAATCCCAACGAATTTCTGAACTTGGAAAGAATCAGAATAGCATTACAAAGACCACACTGACCTATTAATTTAATTAGAAGATAAATTTTACTTCAAAAGAGATGTTATATGGTTGAATTTAAATTATTTCTAGATTTTTAAAAAATGTAAACAATGTAATGAAAACAAAGAAAAGGACAAAAATAAAAAGTGCTGAAAGACTGGGAAGCAATGAGAGGGAAAGATGAGTAGGAAGGAATATAAAAAGGGCAAAGAGAAGAAAACAAAAAAAGAGAAGAAAATTTAACAATGAGAAAGATTATAAAAAGTAAATTACTAAAATAACTTATAAATTTACAAAAGTAAGTTACACAAATAAAATAAATCATAAAAAATAGACTGGGGAATTCCCCTGTGGTCCAGTGGTTAGGACTCTGTGCTCTCACTGCCAAGGGCCCAGGTTCAATCACTGGTGGGGAAAACTAAGATCCCATAAACCACACGGTGCAGCCAAAAAAGAAAAATACTATTAGCAAAAATGAAAAATGAAAAGTGAGAAAAACCTATGCCTATGACCATTCTTTTCTTCCAAACCTCTACTAAGTACAGATCTCTCCGTTACTCTTTTTCCTAGACTACTATTCAGCAGTAGCTCTTCAGACCCAGTGCGAGCTATTCCATAGGTCTGGAAAAGACAAACACACCCTAATCCCTTACTCATAGTCTCTTTCTCTTTTAACATCTTTTTCTTTTTGAAGTGCACAAACTACAATTCAAGAATCAAAATGTCCTCAGTCACTCAGTCGTGCCCAACTCTGTGACCCCATGGACTGTAGTCCGCCAGGCTCCTCTGTCCATGGGATTTCTCATGCAAGAACATAGGAATGTTGATGCATGAGTCAGGGCGCTTGGAGCTGGTGCACTGGGATAACCCAGAGGGATGGGATGGGGAGGGAGGCAGGAGGGGGGTTCAGGATGGGGAACACATGTACACCTGTGGCTGATTCATGTCAACGGATGGCAAAACCACTACAACATTGTAAAGTAATTAGCCTCCAATTAAAAAAAAAAAAAAAGAACATAGGAGTGGGTTGCCATTTCCTCCTCCAGAGAATCTTCCCGACTCAGGGTTTGAACCCATGTCTCCTGTATTGGCAGGTAGATTCCTAACCACTGAGCCACCTGGAAAGCTCAAGAATCTAAATGGTTATATGAAATACTAAAAAGCATTTTATGATAAACATATTTTCTTAATATACTATTAATCAGTTTATACTGCTCTTCTGCAATATGATATTAGAAAGCATACTTCCTTTCAAAGGTTAATATATTACTTATAATAGGCAATGTCAGAAGGTCTTCCCAACCTGCCAATAATATATTTGTCATAATGAAATCAAAATCAAAAGGAATGATGCTTTCCTGTCTGGTCCTTTTCCAGACTAACTCTCATTTATATAAGTAATTTCATTTATCTTAAATCTGGAATTTATTACTTATGAACAAAATTAAGAACAATGCTTTAACCAAAAGTATATATAACATAAACCCAAATGCCACCAGAAGGAAATGTTATTTCACAGAATTAAAAGAAGATGAGATGACATTACTCCTTATTTATTTAGAAACATCACTGGTGCTTCTTCTAATGCAGATGAAATTTTGATTATAAATAAAAATCTGCCTGTATAAGAATATTCACAAATCCATTGATTCACAACTGAGTAAGTATATTTATAAATTAACTTCTGAGTGGTTTAAAAATCTGTCCACGGACCCTAACTGGAAAGAAACAGATATAAAATGCAACTCCCATTGGAAAAAACTTCCAATTTATACATGTTCATGAACAGCCATTCGAGAGTGACTATCTTCTAAAGTCATCAATGATTGTGATAATACAAAATCAACATGATAATGACTTACTGTCA
Source organism: Moschus berezovskii (assembly GCF_049115385.1). Taxonomy (NCBI): domain Eukaryota; kingdom Metazoa; phylum Chordata; class Mammalia; order Artiodactyla; family Moschidae; genus Moschus; species Moschus berezovskii. The sequence goes on along the minus strand of NC_142467.1, from coordinate 29,367,679 downwards.
CTGCAACTTGGTCTGGGTAACACTTCAGCTTTGAAAAATTGAGGGGAAATTTTAATATACCAAAAGATATACTTCATAATGAAAATATAATCTATTTAAAATTAGCTATGTAACTTGTCAATATCCTGTATTAACAAACAAAATTAAATGATCCCTAGTGATTAAAGGCCCTGATACTTGAGAACATTCCAGGAAATACTCTAAAATGTGTCAGAAAAAAATTTATTTAAAACTACTTATTATCATATATCTTAAAAAACAGCTAACTTACACTTTTTCCACGCATGATCTACTTACCCAGTCTGGGCAGGAAAAAAGAAATACAAAGGGGCAGTCAAGGAATAACACACTGATCTGGAATGAACTTCTTGCCACCACTTTTTGGCAAGGCATAAGACCCTAAAGCAATGACAACAACCTTCTCTGATATTGCCTCTCTGTCATATCAGACTCCTCTATGCATGTATCTTAATGAAAAATGGGGTCAATCAATCAACTTTGGTACAATAAATTTTTTCCCAATCCTAAAATGTAAAAATAATCTTCAGTGTATCAGAAATGAACTTATTTACAAAACAGACTCAGGGACTTGAAAAACAAACTCATGGTTGCTGGGAGGAAGGTTGAGGGGAAGGGATAGTAAGGGAGTTTGGGGTGGACATGTATACACTGCTATATTTGAAATGAATAACCAGCAAGGACCTCCTATATGGCACATGGAACTCTGCTCAATGTTATGTGGCAGCCTGGTTGGAAGGGGAGTTTGGGGGAGAGTGGATTCGTGCATATGCGTGGCTGAGTCCCTCTGCTGTCCACCTGAAACTATCACAACATTGTTAATAGTCTGTACACCAATACAAAATATAATTTTCAAAACAAAATAAAAAAACCCCAATGTATCAGCACAAAGTAGTCTGAATGAAATAAAAATATACATGTTTATACACATGTATGTATATGTTTTATACTTGAATTAAAGTTTACTTTTCACTTTAAAGATCAGGAAATGAGTCTGGCAGAGGTTCATTAACATACTGCTTATGGTCCATGATCACATGGCATTTAAATTGCAGAACATGAATAAAAATCTGGATCTACCCATCTGACTCCAAAGACAATGCTTGCTCTCTGTGATTATACTACGCTGTCTTCCACTCGAAGTAAGTACAGCAAAATGATTAATCATTCCATATTTATTCAATGTTTGTATGAAATGTACTGCGCATTGTGCTAGGCACTGAAAGTTTACAACTATCAATATATAGTACTACCAAATTACACCAATAATTAAAATTTGTTTTTGTTAATAGCCATTGCTATATATTAGAAAATAAAGGGTTAAAAAGTACAGATACCAAAGGACCAAGAAAGGATTTATGAAGAAAATCATATCTAGAGTAGGATCTCAAAGGATGAATTACATTTAACAGGTGAATAAAGAGTTCAACCATTAGAAAACCTCAGGGAGATAGTTCCAAAGTCTCGTGACTGAGAAAGGGCTGAACTGGTTTAAAAAGTAATGGATTTGAGTGCAGCTTTAATGCATATTCACAGGGGAGTAAAATAGGCAGACTTGGCTGAAGTAGAAAATTAATAATGAACATAGAGAATAGAACCAGATCACCATGAAACTGAATGCCAGATAAAGACATCTGGATTTCTTCTTGAAGTACTAAGAAATTATTAAACTTTTTGAGTAGGGGAATTACTTGAGAACATCAGTATCTAGTAACTATGTATCAGTCTGATAAAAGGAAAGGTAGCCAGAAACAAAAGATAATTTGCAGGATGTTGGTAAAGAAAGAGAGGGAAGGGTCAAACAAAGTTTCAACTCATGGAAAAATAGAAGAAAAATGATATCAAAAACAGAATTATGGAAGTTAGAAGGGGATAATAAGTCTCTAATTTTTTTTTCAAAAAGTGTCCTGTTTTTTAGGTTTAGCTGGGGTTGAGTGGATTTAAGTATTTTAAAAACACTTTATATAAAGTGGGATAACCATGTCTAAGTATAAATGTCCAATGGACCAACTGGTGAAAAAGACTAAAGCTTGAGAGGGATTGGGGAAATCATGTTAATAAGGATGATGAAATATGAGGACAAAAGCGAAAAACTGATAAAGTAGCAGTTCTGAGTGTTAAGGCACAAGAAGGGGACTGACAGAGGAAAAAAGAGATTAAAGTATATAGACCTTGTTAAAGTGAAAGTGAAAGTGAAGTCGCTCAGTCTTGTCCGACTCTGTGCGACCCCATAGACAGGCAGCCCACCAGGCTCCCCCATCCCGGAGAGGGTGAAGGTGGGATGACTGGGGAGAACAGCATTGTACCATGTATATTATCATATGTGACCAGTCCAGGTTCGACACATGATACAGGATGCTTGGGGCTGGTGCACGGGGATGACCTGGACGGAGGATATGGGGAAAAGGGAGGTGGGAGGGGGGTTCAAGAAAGGGAACATATGTACACCCGGGGCGGATTCGTGTCAATGTATGGCAAAATCAACCAATATATTAATGTAAGGTAATTTGCCTTCAATAAAATAAATTTTAAAAATTAAAAAAAAAAAAAAAGAATACTGGAGTGGGTTGCCATTTTCTTCTCCAGTGCAGGAAAGTGAAAGTGAAGTCGTGTCAGTTGTGTCCGACTCTGTGACCCCATAGACGGGCAGCCCACCAGGCTCCCCCGCCCCTGGGATTCTCCAGGCAAGAACACTGGAGTGGGCTGCCATTTGTTTAAAGAATGGTTACTTCATTATGTTTTTAATTTTAGCTGCCCTGTCATCATCCACTGGAGAAATTGGAGTGGAAACATACTGGTTTTAAATGATACAGTTTCTACCATAGAGTTTCAAGTAGCTGACAGTAAAAACGGCACCTGGCCTCTCAGTACACGTGCACAAACACACACACCCATTATGTAATCAGATAAAGGCTTTCACAACAGGAAAGGAAGCTGTCAAACAGCCCCCAGATACTGCCTGGTGAATAGTTTGGCCAGTTCCCGTCCTGACCAACTGCCAGCAATGGTTTTCAAATTAATTAAAACATATGGTCATTAAATTCACAGGAATGCATTACAAAAAGACATGTTTTGCACAATAGATGATTCATAAGAAGTTACCAGTAAATATAATTTTTAAATTTAAGAAATGCTGAATCTTAATATCTGATCTTATTTTGGCAGTGACTCAACTCAATTTTCAGTTTATTTGCCCTCTAGCCCCTCAGTTAAGAAGCTAATGTTCTACACATAACATTTAATGAATTAAGAAAGCTTCTTATTCCATAGACCATACAAAAAAGTTTTGTAAAACAAAAAATTAGGACCTCTTGGTATGCACTTTGAAAATGTGAAGTGTAGGGAGAGGGTGAGTGGTATACAGTTGGACAAAGAGGTTTTTCTATAGAATAAAAACTGTAGTTCTATTAAATTATGGTCTCTACAATACAAGATACTAAAGCAAAACTATAGCAATGACTTACTACTGTTAAACTTTTTTTCATAGAAATCTGCCCAACTGTACAGTAATTAGATAGAATTTATTTCTTTGAGGGAAAAAAAGAGGTCGCACTAGTAGTCTAAGAAGTGGAGTCAGTGATATATCCTCAAGAGTGAAGAACCCATGTTAGGTCACACTCTTGGCACTGCTTAGGTGGGCAGTGAAGACCATCAGTTCAGTCAGTTCAGTTCAGTCGCTCAGTCGTGTCCGACTCTCCGCGACCCCATGAATCACAGCACGCCAGGCCTCCCTGTCCATCACCAACTCCCGGAGTTCACTCAAACTCATGTCCACAGAGTTGGTGATGCCATCCAGCAATCTCATTCTCGGTCGTCCCCTTCTCCTCCCGCCCCCAACCCTTCCCAGCATCAGAGTCTTTTCCAGTGAGTCAACTCGTCGCATGAGGTGGCCAAAGTATTGCAGCTTCAGCTTTAGCATCAGTCCTTCCAATGAATACCCAGGATCGATCTCCCTTAGAATGGACTGGTTGGATCTCCTTGCAGTCCAAGGGATTCTCAAGAGTCTTCTCCAACACCACAGTTCAAAAGCATCAATTCTTCGGCGATCAGCCTTCTTCACAGTCCAACTCTCACATCCATACATGACCACAGGAAAAACCATAGCCTTGACTAGACGGACCTTTGTTGGCAAAGTAATGTCTCTGCTTTTTAACATATTATCAAGGTTGTTCATAACTTTCCTTCCAAGAAGTAAGCGTCTTCTAATTTCATGGCTGCAATCAGCATCTGCAGTGATTTTGGAGCCCCAAAAAATAAAGTCTGACACTGTTTCCACTGTTTTTCCATCTATTTCCCATGAAGTGATGGGACCAGATGCCATGATCTTTGTTTTCTGAATGTTGAGCTTCAAGCCAACCTTTTCACTCTCCTCTTTCACTTTCATCAAGAGGCTTTTGAGTTCCTCTTCACTTTCTGCCATAAGGGTAGTGTCATCTGCATATCTGAGATTATTGATATTACTCCCAGCAATCTTGATTCCAGCTTGTGCTTCTTCCAGCCCAGCATTCCTCATGATGTACTCTGCATATAAGTTAAATAAGCAGGGTGACAATATACAGCCTTGACGCACTCGTTTTCCTATTTGGAACCAGTCTGTTGTTCCACGTACAGTTCTGACTGTTGCTTCCTGACCTGCATACAGGTTTCTCAAGAGGCAGGTCAGGTGGTCTGGGATTCCCATCTCTTTCAGAATGTTCCACAGTTTATTGTGATCCACACAGTCAAAGGCTTTGGCATAGTCAATGAAGCAGAAATAGATGTTTTTCTGGAACTCTCTTGCTTTCTCCATGATCCAGCGGATGTTGGCAATTTGATCTCTGGTGCCTCTGCCTTTTCTAAAACCTGCTTGAACATCTGGGAGTTCACGGTTCACATATTGCTGAAGCCTGGCTTGGAGGATTTTGAGCATGACTTTACTAGCGTGTGAGATGAGTGCAATTGTGCGGTAGTTTGAGCATTCTTTGGCATTGCCTTTCTTTGGGATTGGAATGAAGACTGACCTTTTCCAGTCCTGTGGCCACTGCTGCTGAGTTTTCCAAATCTGCTGGCATATTGAGTGCAGCACTTACACAGCATCATCTTTCAAGATTTGAAATAGCTCAACTGGAATTCCATCACCTCCACTAGCTTTGTTCGTAGTGATGCTTTCTAAGGCCCACTTGACTTCACATTCCAAGATATCTGGCTCTAGGTCAGTGATCACGTTATTGTGACTATCTTGGTCATGAAGATCCTTTTTGTACAGTTCTTCCGTGTATTCTTGCCACCTCTTCTTAATATCTTCTGCTTCTGTTAGGTCCATACCATTCCTGTCCTTTATCGAGCCCATCTTTGCATGAAATGTTCCCTTGGAATCTCTAATTTTCTTGAAGAGATCTCTTGTTTTTCCTATTCTGTTGTTTTCCTGTATTTCTTTGCATTGATCACTGAGGAAGGCTTTCTTATCTCTCCTTGCTATTCTTTGGAACTCTGCATTCAGATGCTTATATCTTTCCTTTTCTCCTTTGCTTTTCACTTCTCTTGTTTTCACAGCTATTTATAAGGCCTCCTCAGACAGCCATCAGCCATGTTAATTCCAAATCCTACTCAAGCTCATGAATATTTACTTAGTACCTACTGAGCAAGCCTTGCAGGGAAGACAGATAACGACAACTCAACCAAAAGACAGCCAATGCAGAATCAAAATCCATACTGGTTTTCGGTGTTAGTTCCAAATTCAGATTATAAATCTTAATTTTTTGGTTGGGAAAAGAACATCACTGTGTCTAATCTCCCAATTCTCTGTTCATATCTCCACATTTTATTGTTGTTTCTGTGTTGTATGTATTTATTATTATTTATTATTAATGTATGTATTAGAATTATTGTGTATCCCTGGTAGATTGGCCTGTTGGAAGAGACTGATATTTCACTACAGATATTATAACAATAATATCAGTTTAGTTCAGTTCAGTCGATCAGTCGTGTCAAACTCTTTGCGACCCCATGAATCACAGAACACCAGGCCTCCCTGTCCATCACCAATCCCCAGAGTTCATTCAAACTCATGTCCATCGAGTCGGTGATGCCATCCATCCATCTCATTCTCTGTCGTCCCCGTCTCCTCCTGCCCCCAATCCCTCCCACCATCAGCGTCTTTTCCAATGAGCCAACTCTTTGCATGAGGTGGCCAAAGTACTGGAGTTTCAGCCTCAGCATTAGTCCTTCCAACGAACACCCAGGACTGATCTCCTTTAGGATGGACTGTTTGGACCTCCATGCAGTCCAAAGGACTCTCAAGAGTCTTCTCCAACACCACAGTTCAAAAGCATCAATTCTTCGGTGCTCACAGGTCTAATACAATCTTAGTATCATCTCAGGTCTAATATAATACATCAAGTATACATCTGCTCAATGTCAAGGTATTTAAGAGGCAAAACATGTTAACTAAAAAAAAAAACTTATGCGCAGATGAGTAAAAAAAACTCACATGTAGCTGAGAAAAAAAAAAAAAAAAACTTCCTGAATAGAAGACAAGGACACCCAATGACACCATATGTTAACACCAAATGCTGATTATATTGCACTCAGCTTCTGATTCCTCCATTATTTTAAGGCATAAATGGTTAAAGATAATGAATATAGTTATTATCATAATGAAGGTCTTAAGACCATTTAAGATCTCAGATCTAACAAATGAAAGAAAAAACTATAGACCAGGTAAACAAAATAGTCTGCTTTTTATCCAGAGTAGAAAGCAACCCAGGAGAAAGTTAAGTAAAAGCACTGATTTTATAGGTCAAATATATAGTCCATCAACCTGATTTAGTAGAAATGTTAATGATCTGGTACCTGATAAGCACCCACTGATTGCAATTCAAACATAACATTTATTGCCTAGGTCTGTAAGAAACAGAGAAAAGAATTAGTGGTGAGGTATGCTGCAAGTGAGATCAAGAGTACCCACAGGTCAGAAATATGAAGCTGGAAATAACCATGAGCATATAATCCCTGAAGATATGTAGCAGTATTAAAGAGGCCAATGCATGGATAGGAGGCTTCAGCTGACACTGGGGTTAAACGTAAAATGAAAGTGTATGACTAGATGAGCCGAAAATTCACTTTTAGCTCTAAAAATCTGTTACTTCATACTATATAATCTTTGCAGAGGCAGTACCATGTTAATAGGAAACTTCAGAGCCCAGAAAGGATATCCAGTAAAAATAAGAGCAACTCTAATAAATTGAAAAATTCAATTCCAGCCTTTTAAAAACAGTAGAGAGAAAATTTATGACTTCTCCCCATAGAAGATAAAGGAAAATGTTTCTACTGGGAGAATCTATCACTTATAGCTACTTATTGCCTAAAATTGAACAAAGTACAATGATTTTTTGAAGTATATAAGTACAGGAGATAAACTGTATTTTATATTTTGTAAAAAAGCTAAGAAGAATAGTCTTGTTCTCATAATGAAGTCTATGTACCCTGTCTCCTCAGGGTTTTCTATTTGACTGACTCCTTTTAAGAAGGATACATGCAAAATACGCAGTCCAAAATCAGGAGTGCTGTGCTGTGCTCAGTCGTGTTTCACTCTTTGAGATACCATTGACTGCAGCCCACCAGGCTCCTCTATCCATGGGATCTCCAGGCAAGAATACTGGAATGGGTTGCCATTTCCTGCTCCAGGGGATTTTTCTGATCCAGGGATCAACCTGAAGTGTCTTGCATCTCCTGCACTGACAGGCAGATTCTTTACCATTGAACCACCTGGGAAACCCAGTACAAAATAGCAGTAGGTCATATAATTGTTCCAGGAACAAAATAACTTAATTCAACTTTGTACTAGCTATAAATTCTAAATAAAACTTAATTCAGAAATTTAGAGCTTACTAGGTTAAAAATATAGAAATGTCTTTATCAGCAGCAATCAAGTTCTTTCTCAGCTAAGGCCTTTGATTTTCCTCAGTTTTTCAAAGGGCTTCTTAAACTGAGTCTCAAAGTAAATAGCTTATCCTTTGGAATTTAAGTTCAGTTTGTTTAAGTATTAGGTTAAAGCTCTGGTTGTTTTGTCTAAGAAAATCCATCTTCTTGAGACAAAAGTATTTTTCTTTGTTAGGAGTTGAGGTCTAGAGCTGCTATTATTTTTCCCTTTATAAACTTTTAAAAAATACTGAAAATCAAACAGGTAACAAAATAAAGTTTTATTTTAAGGAAACTGAATTTTGAAAAATTTATGATACCACAGATGAGACTTTTTAATCCATTTTAGTCATTAAAAACCTATATAGTTCAATATGTAATTTCATAAATTCACAAAAAGAAAACATTCTTCTGAAACAGCTTATATTGAACCTTGTATATATGTACCCAATTTTTATTATACCATGAGTTCCTTCATAATATACATTTCTCATTTACAGAAGACGTGAAGAATATACGTGAAAAAATTTTTATAATGATTATTGAAATTTGATAGTAAACACATATGATCAGATACACTACTATCCTCTTTGAACATATATTCTGAAACATAAGTAAGCAACAGAGGAACTATGAAGAAAAGTACATCAAACAAATAACTGGCACTATCACACATATGTTTCTCTTGCATTTTATAAAGGAGACGTTTTTATACATTTCCAATCAGAAATGTGGTTTCCTGTGGGGCTTCCTATAGCTCTGTTGGTAAAGAATCCACCTGCAATGCAGGAGACCCAGGTTCAATTCCTGGGTCTGGAAGATTCCCCTGGAGAAGGAAATGCAACCCACTCCAGTATTCTTGCCTGGAAAATCCCACGGTCAGAGGAGCCTGGTGGGCTATATAGTCCATGGGGTCACAAGAATCACACATGACTTAGCGACTAAGCCACCATCACTGTCCAACTAGTTTTAGAATATATTAGATTACTGATGACAGATACAAAAACTACTAATGAAGAACAGCTTCTTGGCTTTCAAAAAGAACATGGAATTTTTTCCCATATTTGCCTAACACAAATACCTAAGTCATTCTAAAATTGCCACCCAAAGTTGTTTTCTAGCTCTTACTGCAAATTCAGCTTCACCAAATGCAGTTCTCCATTGAACTAGTGTTAACACACCAGATGCTTTTTGTATTTGCTATTCTTGAATTTTTTAATATAATAACTATATCATGGTAGTCTCCATGCTCAAAAACTAGTTTGAAACAGAATTATAGTTAGTCAATATAACACTGATATGTGTTATTTAATAAACATTACAAATATTACTATATGCATCATAAATCTGGAAAAAGAGAATAAGTCAGTCAATTACTGAGCTATTCATTAATAGTTAGGTGGTGCTTTTAGTGATACATGACATATTCAAATATTTGGTTTAAAATTTTTAATGTCCCATCTAGAGGTTTGCCAAGAGTTTTGTTGTATTAGTAGACAATGATTAGTTAGCTGAATTTCTAATAGTTCTTACAGTGTATCTTATATTTGAAAGAATTAACTTTTCACATTAAGACATTCATACATAATTACAACACGCAAGGCAGCTTCAGGTTAGGCAACAGGCTCTCATGAAACATTTTCTACTTCTTAGTACGAAGAAAGAACTTTTATGATATAGCTTTACTATCCTGGACTAGACAATCCTTTAAAATTCTATTTTATCCTTAAAAAATACTGCAAGGGAACAAAGCATAGAAGATTCATTCTTACAAAAGTTGCTTTCCAAATAATTGAGTACTATGCCAGAGAAAAAACACAGGAAACAAAGGCCAAGTAGGGAACCTACTATGATATGAAGAATCAGAAAAACCCAAACCAGTACATATATAAATGCTAAGAGCCTACACTATAAAGCAGGAGAACTGCAACATTTAGCAGCAAGAGAACGTGCTGGTATAAATATTCAGTGAGGCAGCAGAAGACCAGGTAAGAGCAAACTGAGGAAGATAACATTGCTGTGCAGGAATTCCACACAAAATAAAAATTATATGTTAAGCATACCTAATGAGACAGTTATAATGTTTAAATGATGGCCATAAATACTTTCACACAGCTTTTTCACATATATCATAATATTTAATCTTCAAAACAACCCTATGAGTTAAGTAGTTTTCAATTAGGAAACAACAAGAGATAAATATATAATACTTATATCTCATATAAACTATTAAATAAGAAAAGTAAGTCTTCCTAGAAACTTTGAGAGTCCTCAAAAGCAGCAAACATATGGTCAACAGCACTGATACAAAAAGTGTCTGAGTTGACATTTGCTTCAGAGCAAAAATACACAGCTTTCTTTCCCCCTCTCGCCTACCCTATCTTCAGTTTTTCCCTAGTCCTGCTACTCTATTTCCCTAGCATATGCTTTGTCTTTTTTTTCCTCCTCTATTTACACTCCTTATCTTCAGTTCAATACCAGTTTCCTCTTAAAAGGCTTCCCCAAGGAATCCAATCTCTCTCTTCTCTGCATACCACATGAAAGAAAATCCTAAATCTAGATCTTCTAAATTTCATTCGCAAATCAGTTGTTTGAAACGTGCAACGAAGTTTTCTGTAAGAAAACTTGCTATAAAATTTCTGTGTGTTTCATAAAAGACTTTTAAATTCACAGCACAAATACTATTTGCGGAGAAAAGCCAACGGAAAATTGTTTTCATAACATTAAACAGCCTATAACAAAAGCTAGCATTTGCTCAATTAGCAAAATTAAGGTCTGTATTGACCTTAATGGAGTTTTTTGGATACTTTTTGGAAGGACCTTCAAAGTCTAAAAACAGCGTGCCAAAAAAAAAAAACCAAAAAAACAACATTGCAGGCTTGAGGTTGCTACCCTTAGAGAGGTCTGCATGCAAGACACCTGGTCTCTAGGTGTCTTCTGGAAACTGACTGCGGAGGCTTCTTACCACTCACAAAACGGAAGCTCACTATGCCTAAACTCTTTGTACAAGCGACATGGTCTATACTGAACACTTGTTTTCCTTCTAAGAGAGTGTGCCTGCATGACCAGCCCCCAGTAAAAACCTTAGGCACTGAGTCTCACACAAGCTTCCCTGGTGTAGGTTTTACATTTTTTTTCTTCCAGTTTTATAGAGACATAATTGACACAGAACACTGTATAAGTTTAAGGTGTGCAGTATAATGATTTGACTTATATACATCATGAAATCACCACAATAGTGAATATCCAGCATTTTGTACAGAAACAAAATTAAATAAATAGAAGAGTTTTTCCTGGGATGAGTACTCTTGCTGCTGCTGCTAAGTCACTTCAATCGTGTCCGACTCTGTTTGACCCCATAGACGGAAGCCCACCAGGCTCCCCCGTCCTTGGGATTCTCCAGGCAAGAACACTGGAGTGGGTTGCCATTTCCTTCTTCAATAGGACTTCATTTATAACATAGAGCTGTACTAATTATATTTATCATGGTGTACATTACATCCCCAGTACTTATTTATCTTTATAACTGCAAGTTTGTACCTTTTGACCGCCTACATCCAATTCCTCCTTCCCTACCCCTTACCTCTGGTAACCACAAATCTGATCTCTTTTTCTATGAGGTATATTCTTTTTAACTACAACAATATATCCGTTTCTCTTACACAACATAGTGATTTCATATTTCCACACATTTCAAATGTCTCATCATCTGTCTCATCTCTCCCTTAGCTCCCCCACCCTTTTTCCCCTCTAGTAACCACCTGTTCTGGTGCTGGAGAAGACTCTTAAGAGTCCCTTGTACTGCAAGGAGATCCAACCAGTCCATTCTAAAGGAGATCAATCCTGGGTGTTCATTGGAAGGACTGATGCTAAAGCTGAAACTGCAATACTTGGGCCACCTCATGCGACAAGTTGACTCACTGGAAAAGACTCTGATGCTGGGAAAGGTGGAGGGCGGGAGGAGAAGGGGATGACAGAGAATGAGATAGCTGGATGGCATCACCGACTCTATGGACATGAGTTTGAGTGAACTCTGGGAGTTGGTGATGGACAGGGAGGCCTGGCGTGCTGTGATTCATGGGGTCACGGAGAGTCGGACACGACTGAGCGACTGAACTGAACTGAACTGAACCACCTGTTCATTCTCTGTATCTGTAATTCTGTTTCTATTTTGTTTGTTCATTTGTTTTGGTTTTTAGACTCTACATATAACTGAAATCACACAGTATTTGCCTTTCTCTGTCTTACGTATTTCACTTAGCACGATACCCCCTAGGTCCACTGATGTCTCAAATGGCAAGGTTTAATTCTTTTTTATGGCTGAGTATTAGAGGGCCGAGAGAAGCTACTCCACGTTCAAGGTCAGGAGGGGCGGCCTTGAGGAGATACCCCTCATCCAAGGTAAGGTACAGCGGCTGAACTTTGCTGGAGCGGCTGTGAAGAGATTTTCCACGACCAAGGTAGGAGAAACCCAACTAAGACGGTAGGTATTGCGAGGGGGCATCAGAGGGCAGACACACTGAAATCATAATCACAGGAAACTAGTCGATCTGATCACATGGACCACAGCCGAATGTAGTCCACTGGAGAAGGGAATGGCAAACTACTTCAGTATACTTGCCTTGAGAACCCCATGAACAGTATCAAAGGGCAAAATGATAGGATACTGAATGAGGAATTCCCCAGGTCGGTAGGTGCCCAGTATGCTACTGGAGATCAGTGGAGAAGTAACTCTAGAAGGAATAAAGGGATGGAGCAAAAGCAAAATCAATACCCAGTTGTGGATGTGACCGATGATAGAAGAAAGGTCCAGTGCTGTAAAGAGCAATATTGCATAGGAACCTGGAATGTTAGGTCCATGAATCAAGGCAAATTGGAGGTGGTCAAACAGGAGATGGCAAGAGTGAACATGGACATTCTAGGAATCAGTGAATTAAAATGGACTGGAATGCGTGAATTTAACTCAGATGACCGTTATATCTACTACTGTGGGCAGGAATCCCTTAGAAGAAATGGAGTAGCCATCATGGTCAACAAGAGAGTCCGAAATGCAGTACTTGGATGCAATCTTAAAAACGACAGAATGATTTCTGTTCGTTTCCAAGGCAAACCATTCAATATTATAGTAATCCAGGCCTATGCCCCAACCAGTAACGCTGAAGAAGCCGAAGTTGAACAGTTCTATGAAGACCTACAAGACCTTTTACAACTAACACCGAAACAAGATGTCCTTTTCATTATAGGGGACTGGAATGCAAAAGTAGGAAGTCAAGAAACACCTGGAGTAACAGGCAAATTTGGCCTTGGAGCATGGAATGAAGCAGGGCAAAGGCTAATAGAGTTTTGTCAAGAGAACGCACTGGTCATAGCAAACACCCTCTTCCAAGAACACAAGAGAAGACTCTACACATGGACATCACCAGATGGTCAACACCGAAATCAGATTGATTATATTCTTTGCAGCCAAAGATGGAGAAGCTGTATACAGTTAGCAAAAACAAGACTAGGAGCTGACTGTGGCTCAGATCATGAACTTCTTATTGCCAAATTCAGACTTAAATTGAAGAAAGTAGGGAAAACTACTAGACCATTCAGATATGACCTAAATCAAATCCCTTATGATTATACAGTGGAAGTGAGAAATAGATTTAAGGGACTAGATCTGATAGAGTGCCTGATGAACTCTGGAGGGAGGTTCGCAACATTGTACAGGAGACAGGGACCAAGACCATCCCCATGGAAAAGAAATGCAAAAAAGCAAAATGGCTGTCCGAGGAGGCCTTACAAATAGCTGTGAAAAGAAGAGAAGCGAAAAGCAAAGGAAAAAGGAAAGATATAAGCATCTGAATGCAGAGTTCCAAAGAATAGCAAGGAGAGATAAGAAAGTCTTCCTCAGTGATCAATGCAAAGAAATAGAGGAAAACAACAGAATAGGAAAAACAAGCGATCTCTTCAAGAAAATTGGAGATTCCAAGGGAACATTTCATGCCAAGATGGGCTCGATAAAGGACAGAAATGGTAGGGACCTAACAGAAGCAGAAGATATTAAGAAGAGGTGGCAAGAATACACAGAAGAACTGTACAAAAAAGATCTTCACGACCAAGATAGTCACGATAACGTGATCACTGACCTAGAGCCAGACATCTTGGAATGTGAAGTCAAGTGGGCCTTAGAAAGCATCACTACGAACAAAGCTAGCGGAGGTGATGGAATTCCAGTTCAGCTATTTCAAATCTTGAAAGATGATGCTGTGAAAGTGCTGCACTCAATATGCCAGCAGATTTGGAAAACTCAGCAGTGGCCACAGGACTGGAAAAGGTCAGTCTTCATTCCAATCCCAAAGAAAGGCAATGCCAAAGAATGCTCAAACTACCGCACAATTGTACTCATCTCACACGCTAGTAAAGTCATGTTCAAAATCCTCCAAGCCATGATTCAGCAATATGTGAACTGTGAACTCCCAGATGTTCAAGCAGGTTTTAGAAAAGGCAGAGGCACCAGAGATCAAATTGCCAACATCCGCTGGATCATAGAGAAAGCAAGAGAGTTCCAGAAAAACATCTATTTCTGCTTCATTGACTATGCCAAAGCCTTTGACTGTGTGGATCACAATAAACTGTGGAAAATTCTGAAAGAGATGGGAATACCAGACCACCTGACCTGCCTCCTGAGAAACCTGTATGCAGGTCAGGAAGCAACAGTCAGAACTGTACGTGGAACAACAGACTGGTTCCAAATAGGAAAAGGAGTACGTCAAGTCTGTATATTGTCACCTTGCTTATTTAACTTATATGCAGAGTACATCATGAGGAATGCTGGGCTGGAAGAAGCACAAGCTGGAATCAAGATTCCCGGGAGAAATATCAATAACCTCAGATATGCAGATGACACCACCCTTATGGCAGAAAGTGAAGAGGAACTCAAAAGCCTCTTGATGAAAGTGAAAGAGGAGAGTGAAAAGGTTGGCTTGAAGCTCAACATTCAGAAAACAAAGATCATGGCATCTGGTCCCATCACTTCATGGGAAATAGATGGAAAAACAGTGGAAACAGTGTCAGACTTTTTTGGGGCTCCAAAATCACTGCAGGTGCTGATTGCAGCCATGAAATTAAAAGACGCTTACTCCTTGGAAGGAAAGTTATGACCAACCTTGATAGTATATTAAAAAGCAGAGACATTACTTTGCCAACAAAGGTCCGTCTAGTCAAGGCTGTGGTTTTTCCCGTGGTCATGTATGGATGTGAAAGTTGGACTGTGAAGAAAGCTGATCGCCGAAGAATTGATGCTTTTGAACTGTGGTGCTGGAGAAGACTCTTGAGAGTCCCTCGGACTACAAGGAGATCCAACCAGTCCATTCTAAAGGAGATCCATCCTGGATGTTCATTGGAAGGACTGATGCTAAAGCTGAAACTGCAATACTCTGGCCACCTCATGCGACGAGTTGACTCACTGGAAAAGAGTCTGATGCTGGGAAAGGTTGGGGGTGGGAGGAGAAGGGGATGTCAGAGAATGAGATGGCTGGATGGCATCACCGACTCTGTGGACATGAGTTTGAGTGAACTCCGGGAGTTGGTGATGGACAGGGAGGCCTGGCATTCTGTGATTCATGGGGTCGCGGAGAGTCGGACATGACTGAGCAACTGAACTGAACTGAACTGAACTAGTACACTGTATACACATAGCACACCTTTATCCATGCATCTGTGGAGGGACACTTAGGTTGCTTCCATATCTTGGCTGTTGTAAATAATGCTGCAATGAATGAGGAAGGGGAGGTGGTGCTGGTGATAAAGAACCTGCCTGCCAATGCAGGAGACATAAGAGACGTGGGTTCGATCCCTAGGTTGGGACGATCCCCTGGAGGAGGGCACTACAACCCACTCCAGTATTCTGCCTGGAGAATCCCACAGACAGAGGAGCCTGGCAGGCTATGACCCACGAGGTTGCAAAGAGTTGGTCACACTGAAGTGACTGCACACGTGCTGGGTGTCTGCTGCTACCTGTGGGCTTTTCTCTAGCTGTGGCAAGTGGGGGCTACTCTCTAATTGTGGTGCACCAGGTTCTCCTTGTGGTGGCTTCTGTGTTGCAGAGAAGAGGTTCTAGGGCACACAAGCTTCAGAATTTGTGGCTCAGTAGCTGCAGCTTGCGGGCTCCAGAGCACAGGCTCAACCACTGTGGGGCAAAGGCTTAGTTGCTCCATGCCAGGTGAGATCTTCCTGGAACAGGGATCAAATCCATATGTCCTGCATTGGCAGGTGGCTTCTTCACCATTGAACCACCAGGGAAGCCCCTATGTCTTTTGGAATTACTCATAGCAGTGAGTATGCCTATACATTGGGCTCTGTGAATCCTTCTAGAAAATCAATGAATGTTCAAGTGGTCTTAGTACAGTAACCCAATACAGGCTGTTACTATGTTTTCATCTCATTTCCATTAAATGTATGAATATTTCATCCTTAATACAAATAAACTAGTAACAATATTCTGAGTCTTCTCATTTCTTATTAGGGTTGTTTGAGGTTCTCTTTATATAAAGGAATGAGCAAAAGAGGAAGATTAATAATAACAAAACCATGTTTAGAAGAGGAGAAAAGTTCAATAAGATGTCAATATACACATAAGAGGGGGAAAAATACTGCCTGAAACAGAATAAACTGAGATGTGAATTGGGAAACAGGTCCAGAGGAAAGGGGGGAAAGGGAGGAAACGTGGAATGTAGCGTTTCTATAAAGAAGGAAGAGGTGGTAGATGGAGACGATGAGTCCAGTCATTACGTCCTTGCTGCCATGTAGATGCAGAATGTCTCCAATGCTAAATGCAGTGTGAGCAACAACTGACATCTGAAGTACATGTGGGTGAGTACTTGGTAAAAACTTGTTTATCAAGCTCAACTTTCGCATAAAACACTATGGAGTCACCAAATTTTCAAAAACCTATGGATAAATGAGATAGCTTTTTCAGAGAAAAGGTTTTTTTTTTTTTTTTTAAATACTTATTGACAAGATGCCTAAAAACTTTACAACAACATGTTAGAAACAAATACAAAATGGAAGGTCACATATCAAAAAAACAGAACTTCAAAAATATCAAATAGGAGCAAACTGTTACATGGGCAACTAATAAAGTAAAACAAAACAAAAAGATCTTTAAAGGTAAAGGGGGATATTTTGAGAAAAGAAAATTCTGACCACAAAAGAAAAACAGGGAAGTCTATGAAGCAGAGGATGAGAAGTGAGATAAATCAAAAAACAATTCAAGTCCTTACTAAGAGTCTTTAAACCAATAATAAAAAGTTCTTTAAATAAATCAAAAACAGGAAGTCAGATAGATTATAGCTGGTCCACTTAATCTTGGTAAAAATAAATGCACTCATGGGTGAAGAGTATATAGGGAAATGTAATAATAAAATTACAATTTGTATAGAGTTTTACATTTTTCAGAGATCATTTATACACAACATTTCAGTTGAGTTTTACAAAAACTCTGCAAGAGGAACAAAGGTGTGAAAATCCTCTTTTAAAAGTGAAAAAAGGATATTCAGCTAAATGACTGACTGATTCTAGATGAACTGATTCTAAAAGACCTGACACTAGGACCCATATTTTTGTAATTCTTAAAACTGGGATTTCCTTCCCCCACCAATATATTTCAAAATGTGTCTCTCAGAAGTTGCCTTAGAGATGTATTTGGTGTGAACAGCAAACAGTTGAAAAGAACTATCAGGCTCTAGCCAGAAATTTTAAAAGAATTTATCAGACAGAAAATCAAAGTAGGAATTTTGTACTTTTCAGCTCAAATTTGTAACCCAGGAGCATAAGCAACATAGATGAACAACGCGATTATATATTGAGGGACCTGCTCATATGTTTTCCACATAAGACGTAGAAAGCTGGAGACAGCATCATTTCCAGCCTTACAATAAAAAAGGCAGTTAATCTACAAAACTGTCAATTTCCTTGAACCATCAGAGAGCTCATCTAAATACAGACAGATACCTCCGAGGAGAAACATGATATGGACACCAGATAACCTGAAGCGGAGACGAGAGGGAATACAAACTGGAAAGGACTCAGCTAAAATCTCTAAATTGCTAAAGGCTGAGTGTGAACTAGCATGAGAATGCAGAATCCCTGAGATCCAGAGACGTCACAGGAAAGCTCATCTCGTCACAGACTCTTCTCTACATACCTCACAAGGTACTCACAAGTAAAACTAAGAGAACGCAAGAGACCAGAGAGACTCCCTCCTGTAGTAGACCTGGAGGAGAGGAAAAGCAGCTACTGTGGGGCCGAGGGGAGGGGTGAAGCGCAAAGCTCCACTTACTCCCCTCTCCCCTAAAAAAGGTGACTTCCCTGATGGCTCAGATGGTAAAACATCTGCCTACAATGCAGGAGATCTGGGTTCGATCCCTGGGTTAGGAAGATCCCCTGGAGAAGGAAATGGCAATCCACTCCAGTATTCTTGCCTGGAGAATCCCGCGGAGGAGCCTAGTAGGCTACAGTTCATGGGGTCCCAAAGAATCGGACAAGGCTGAGCAACTTCACTTTCACTTTTCCCCTAAGAAATCACAAAAACCTATGGCCCTCAGGGCACAGGTGAAAACCCATTAAAGATGAAAGAAAAGAACAGGGGAAAAAACTCTCCACTGTGGAGAAGGGGTAGAAAAAAATTCTGAACCAACACTACTAGCGATCCTCTACCACTGCGACAGGACAGGACTGCCCACAGTGTGACACTCTTGAGACCCAGGGAAACAACCCCTGCCTAACAGGCTGAATCAGAGCAACAGACTGCCATCCTCTGTCCAATACTACCAGGCAGGTAAGCATCTAGTAACAAGCAACACGGTCAACTTCTAGAGGAGGTGCCAGATAGAAAAACCCTCTTCAAAGCTCAGAAATGAACAGGGGACTTAAGAGCTAAAGGCAGACTAGATACTGAATAAAACTCCTGAGCAAACCAGCCTCCATCCTGAACACAAAGTAATGCTAGAGAAATCTGAAGTCTGTGGTACACTGACAGCAAAGCAAAATCCAACTCCAAATCCAAATCCAGCTCAGTCCCTGACTAGATTAACCTAACTGCTCTCCCCATACTTGAAAAGACTACAAAAAGAAGAGATCTGTCATTTTGCAACATGAATACAATTTACCTTAGCCTCTATTGTCCTATACAAGATGTTTAGCTTTCAACCAAAAAAAAAAAAAAGAATTAAAAAGATACACTTTCCATCAACAAAGAGATAAAAATAAACATTGATACATTATTAGAATAATCAGGCAGAAAATTTTAAACATCTAAGATTAATGTGTCAGAGGTTCTAGTGGCAAAGATGAACCACAAGCATGAATGAATGGAAAATTTCAATAGAAAAAAAGACGGAAATTAGGTAAGACAATCAAATTAAAATGCTAGAAATAAAAACCCTAGTGACAGAGATGAGGACTGCCTTTGACAAATTCATCAGTAAACTCAACACGGTGAAGAAAGCAGCAGTGAATATGAAGGTAAGTCAACAAAAAGTGCTCAAACTGAAACACAAAGTAAAAAGAAATAAAAAAGGGAACAGACGATTGAAGATCTATGGGACAATATCAGTTTAACTTATCTACAAGAAGAGAAAAGGCAGGGATGGAAAAAATACTAAATGAGAATTTTTCAAAACTGATAAAAGACAACAAAACATAGATCCAACCTGCCCAGAAAATATCAAGAGGATAAAAATCCTACATAGACACATCACATTCAAATCCCAAGATAACGAGAAAATCTTGAAGGCATCCAGAAATAAAAAGACATATTATATACAGAGGAACAATGATTGGAATTACAATAAACATCTCATCATAACTTAGCATACACAGGACAATGGAGCAGTAACTTTGACAGAAGCATCAAATGTCATGGAGCACAGACAAGTTATGCCTACCAAATGCCCTTTCTGAATTCTTCAACCAAGGACCCGTAACTTTGCTTTACACCATTATTTTGGGGGATAATTTAGTTACACAGACACAGGAAGGAGAATAGAGAGCTACATATATATCCCTACCTTGGCCTTTGTTTCCTCCATATTGATACGAGGGGACCTTTTTTAAAAAACACAAATCGGATCAATGTTTTTCCCTCTGTAAAGTAAAAATTCCCATCAGCTTCAATTTGCCCTCAGAGAAAATCGTAACTTCTTAAGTTGGTCTTCAAAATTCTCTCTGATCTGGTCCCTTTCTACCGATCCAGTCTCATCTCTCAGCATTCCCCTCATACCTTTTGTTCTAGCCATATCAAGCTACAAGAAATCTCTTAAGATTGCATACTTAGTTTTACTTCTGTATTGGTTTATGATTTATCAAAATTTTAAAAAGAGGGTGCCTTCTGGGCCAAACCCTACCTTGATTCTTAATAACTAAAATCATTACCCCTGTCCCACCAAGAATGCAAAGAAATCGGGCTCTGACTTTATTCTTCAGACATATGTGATACTAAGCAATAACATGCTCTTCTTCTTCTGAGCAAAGTAACAGTCTTTAAAAGTTCAGAACCTTACAGTAGGGTTGGCATTTGGGAATGTATAATAAAGAGAGTACTTGAAACCTGATACCTGAAATTTAGCCTCCGCCAGTAGGACAATTCTCTGGAGGGAGGGAAAAATGAAGAATGCCCAATCTCTTCCTTTTCCCAGGCCGGAAGTTGTAGGCTAATGATGCTAGGCAATCACAGGTCCTGTACATCATTAGGTAAAAAGTTCAGTGGTGAGTCCAATCACATCATTTTTACTTTCTTTAGGACTGAAAAGGACAAGTTTCTATTTTTTACCTTATTCTTCAAAAAAAAAAACCTCTAACAAAAACAAGCACATTTTTCTAAACCAAAAGGCCTTTGCACAGGGACTTTGAAGATATTATGTATTTTGTTATCTAACTTCTGGGAGAAGTCAGAGAGTCCCTCACAGCTGTGTGCTGGAAACAACAGGCAGTGGTCACAGTCTGATTCCATAGGGGGTGAGAGAGGAAGAGAAGGGAGGAGCGGGAGAGGGCCAGTGAGGCGGGGAGGAGGGGGAGGGAACGGGGCAGATGGGGAGAAGCGGGGAGGACCGTGGGGGGAGTGAACGTCTGCCTCAGGAGAGGATTTTCACCAAGGACAAAAGTCTGTGCGCATGCTGCTCCCTCTTTCTAGAACAACCTTCCTTCGTTAATCTTTCACTCAACTCATTCCAAAGCTCCCTGTCAAAACGCAGTTCGACAGCTCTGCTTTTCAACAGTCATCAAATACCTACTGAGGGCCCACTCTACTCTGGCAATTAGAAGAGAGGTCCTGGGGATACAGACAGGGTTAGGACCTCAATTTTCCTGCACTCACAGAGAAGCCTAGCGAATTCCAACCTCCTCCTCCTCCTCCTCCTCCTCCTCCTGGAAGCCTGCTCTCACTTGTGAATGCTAAGTTTAAAGCCCACGACCTGAATGTTTCCTCAGTGCGTGCATGCTCAGCCACTTCAGTCCTGTCTGACTCTTTGAGACCCCATGGACCATAGATCACAGACTTCTCTGTTCATGGGATTCTCCAGGTAAGAATTCTGGGTTTATTTTTCTGACAGAGCTCATTTTATTATAATCATCTGTCAACTAGTCTCTTCTATTAGAAGCTCCTTAAGGGCTGGGACTCTTGTTTTATTTCTATCCCTTCAAGACCTAGACTTTTGTTTGGCAAGGTAAATAAATAAAATTTTAATTAAAGAAGGAGTAAAATAAAAGAGTGGTTTGAGATGGTCTAACTGCCTTTTTGAAAATAAAAGATGTAGAATTAGATGCTAAAAATAAGATAAATCACAAATAATAATTTTAGAAATATCTATCTGTGGGTCACACATAATGCATATCATATACTAAAGCTCTACAAAGTTAAAGATCCTGCACATACCTTAATTAAAAAATAAAATTCACACCAATGTTTCATAATACTTGTAGCATTGTTATAAATAATCATAGAAAAAACTGAAAGGACGAGGTGAATACATGAGACAGGAAAAAAAGGAGGAAAAAACAAATAATTTTATAATCAAAAAATTTTAAAGGACAACTAAATTCCTTACAACTTACTTTGCCTGTATTTCTTACCAAAGCAACAAAACAGTATAGTAGAATAGATATTAATGTAGCACAGAAGGCAATTCTTTCCTTTAGGAATGCTTTCTTTATAACTCTTCAAACTTAGTTACCTTTGACTGAATACACTGAACAATAGAAAATAAAAATATCACTATGTAGGGTTTACATTTTTTAAAATACAAAAGCAAAGTCCTTACACTGTCGTCCAGTCTATCAATACAACTGACCACATGCAAATGAAGCACATATCACTGTCTTAAGCCATCTCTGGATAGTAGTAAAAAATAGTAAGTGAAATTAAAGTAGTCTTTATTGATATAACAGCTATTTCATTAACAGATAAATTCTGAACTTGGAAAAATCAACCTTATATATTTCTAAATTAAGGCCTCTGCTGATAATTTCCATAGATCCAGTTTAATAAGATGATCCTATATATAATGTATATTCATTTTTCAAAGGGTATCTGCATTTATAACATAAGCTAATGCTGTAACAAATCCGTCTGGCAGGATCAGAAACAGACTGGGGAGGGAGGTGTGGCTAGACAAGAGCAACAGAAGGAGTTATTCCGGTTGTGTACCTTGAATATGGTGGTGGATGCAAGAACCTACAAATGATAAAACTCACACAAAACTAGATACACACACTCAGCTGCAGCTGCTGCTGCTGCTAAGTCATGTCCGACTCTTCAAGACCTCATACACACACACACACACACACACACGAGTACAAGTAAAACTGAGAAAATCTGAATTAGATTGGTGGATTCTATCAAGATGTTGGATCCAAAGACTAGAGGACACAGAGTACTTCCAGTGAGGGACTAGGTGCTGATCAAGGTACTGACTGGTTACAGGTATTCTGCTGAATATCAAATCTAGTTATTGTACTAGCATTTTGCAAGATGTTACCATCAGGGGAAACTAAGGGTACATGGAATGTACAATAATACAAATGTATTTGTATTTCTTACAAGTGCATGTGAATCTATAATTAACTGAAAAGTTAAAAAAACTCAATCTGGCACAATCCACCCAATTTTCACAATTCACAAGACACACTCACTCCCTTCCCCACAATCCTCAGATATCTCTTCATAATTACAGCAATATTCAAAATTCAGGAGCTAATCATCTAAATCAGGTCAAGATTCAAATGGTGTTCTTGGGCACTGCATCTTGAGTACGATTCTTCTCAATACAAAGACCTGTAGACTGAAGAGACTAGTTCTTTACCTCCCACACATCCAAAATACCCAGTTTTCCAGGCCAGGATAATCACAACAGATTTCCATTCAAAAAGGTAGGAGAGGAAGTAGAGTCTAGGAGGTGTGTCAATGTCACTGGTCTGTAATAATTCGAACATCCAGCAGGGTCCATGTAACCAGTACCTTCATGAGACCCGGGTCCCATTCAGTGGGAGCATTTCTCTGTGTTCTGGGTTCTGTTCTCTTCATTCTACCATCTGAGTCACATTTCCTCTTCCATAAAAAAGAAGCCCGTGTTTGTAAAACTTTTCTCAGCTTTCTTCCTGCCTACAGGGACCTAAAAGTCTCTTCATTTTGTGTTGCTTCATTCCAAGTCTAGGCTCATATAAATCTTTTTAAAATTTTATAGGCTTCTTTTGAATCAATTTATGAATCCATTAATTCAGGCAAAAGCCATGACACAGATCGCTTTGAAGTAAGCCCTTCTCAACCTTGGGCTCTCTGTGAGGCTGCTGTAGAACAAAGGCCATGGATTCTTAGAAGCCCTTTTGTTTAACAGACAGGAACTAGGAGGGAAGCCCTCAAAGTTACTTGGGGAGGCTTTTTGTGTGTCTGAAAGAGTCTATGAGGACTACCTCAAATCTTTCTGAGATTGTAAAGATATTATAGTTGCACCTTAGTTTCATTTTTGCCTCGAGACCACATTTTCTTAACTTCATTCTGGATGTGATCTTTGTTTCAAGGCCCCTTCTTACTTTGAGAACCCTTTGCAGGCTGGAAAACTGTCCTGAACCCTTTATATTTCCTCCAAATTGTTGAAAACAAGAATTCCTTTTTTTAGCTCATTTCCCTCCATCCATATCTCATGAGATATAGCTAAAAGAAACAGTTGACAACACTTTAGACATTCTGCCTGGAAATCTCCTTTGCCAGATCTATCAGTTCACTAAGTACATTTCCTATTTTCCATGATACCCTGGGTAACAGTTTTGCTTAACTTTCTGCCACTAAATAATAAAGGTCTTATTTCCAGCTTCAAATACCATTGTCATCACTCTCTTTCAAGTCCTCACCAGCCATCACCATGAATCCCTTCCAGGTTTTACCCAGTGGCTGCTCCCATGTACTTTGGTTACAGCAGCAATCTGTATCAGAACATACCAAATTACATTCTGATTATCTACTGCTGTTCCATCCCTGGGTTGAGAAGATCCCCTGGAGAAGGGAATGGCAACCTACTCTAGTATTCTTGCCTGGGAAATCCCATGGACAGAGGAGCCTGTCAAGCTACAGTCCACGGGGTTGCAAAGAGATGGACACGACGGAGCAACTAACACTTTCACTTCATTTATCTACTGCTGTATAACAAACCAAACTCAGTAGCCAATAAATAAGCAACACTTTTTATTTATTATTAATGCTTGTGCATTCTGCAATTCAGGACCTTGGGCTGTGAGTAGCAGAAATAGCTATGTGTTCAGACTCTGGACCTAAGATACCTGGACCTCAGCTACAAAGATCCAAACAGCTAAAATTAAACTCTAAACATCTATCAGAAAAAAACATGGTAAATCAGCTTGCAAAATCTTGCTTATATCTTTAATAAGCAGGGTAAGCTCAATGTGGTCACAAGGTTACCATGCTTTCAACCCCAGCTAAAATGGCAACAAAGGCCTTAAAAATTAAATGCTTTGATGGGGTCGCAAAGAGTTGGACACAACTGAGCGACTGAACTGAACTGAAATAAATCTTAACTGATTTAAAATTTAAATATTTCATACAGATAGGCACTGATGATCGGATTTTTTAAATGACATCATTGACCATGTAAAGTGTTATAAGATACATTTTATTTTCCATTAAAAATGAAAATATTATTTGAGAAATCTCATGGCAATTCCTTCAAGATTTCAAAATGATATAACTTTACTTTTAATATTTTGGACCAGTTTGATTAAAGAGAATTTTTTCCTCTACTTCAAATGAAGTAAAGAGACAGCAAGAACTCATAAGATAATAATTTAAATTATTTTTTAATAACTTTGAACAATGTTTACATATTTAAATCAAAGAGTTTTTGTTTTCATTAGATCACTTGTCCAATATATAAACTAATCTCTGATTTTCAGAACTTTCCTAAATATTAAGGTCTTATTTCTCATTCTTCCTTTCTGGTTCATTATATACAGCTGAATAATGGAAAATTTATTAAGTAGAATTTTATATTTCTTACTCTTTATTTTAAAAGTTGACCCTCAGTATGATTCATTAAAAACAAAAAACCTCCTTCTTTTTAAATAAAATTTACAGAAATAAAAGTCTAAACTGAATCACTATTTACCCTCCTGAATTTAACTCTGATTCAATTCATTGACTCTCTCCAAAAGAGAGATGGGGAGAGCAGCACCACACAGCAAATTAAGTAACTACTTACTTATATTTACTCAAGGGAAAAACATACACACTTTTTTCTCTACAAATATTTACAGACAAGATCTATTATTCATTTTTTAGATTTCTAATTAACTCCCATTATTAGTAAAAATAAGTAGTTTTACAGAAATCACAGTTGAACCAAAAAAATCCCTAAAGATTTATTTAATCTAAATTAATCAAGCCTAGTTCTCTAAGCACCTCCCTTTATTGCCTGTCTGCTGCTGCTGCTGCTAAGTTGCTTCAGTCGTGTTCAACTCTGTGTGACCCCATAGATGGCAGCCCACCAGGCTCCCCCGTCCCTGGGATTCTCCAGGCAAGAACACTGGAGTGGGTTGCCATTTCCTTCTCCAATGCATGAAAGTGGAAAGTGAAAGTGAAGTAGCTCAGTCGTGTCCGACTCTTCGTGACCCCGTGGACTGCAGCCTACCAGGCTTCTCCATCCATGGGATTTTCCAGGCAAGAGTACTGGAGTGGGGTGCCATTGCCTTCTCCGTTATTGCTTGTCTAGACTATGCCAAAGCCTTGGACTGTGTGGATCACAACACACTGTGGAAAAAATTTTTCAAGAGATGAGAATACCAGACCACCAAACCTGCCTCCTGAGAAATCTGTATGCAGGTCAAGAAGCAACAGTTAGAACTGGATATGGAACAACAGACTGGTTCCAAATAGGGAAAGAAGTACGTCAAGGCTGCATATTGTCACCCTGCTTATTTAATTTATATGCAGAGTACATCATGCAAAATGCTGGGCTGGTATGGAGCACAAGCTGGAATCAAGATTGCCAGGAGAAATATCAATAACCTCAGCTACACAGGTAACACCACCCTTATGGCAGAAAGCGAAGAATTAAAGAGCCTCTTGATGAAAGTGAAAGAGGAGAGTGAAAAAGGTGGCTTAAAACTCAACATTCAGAAAATTATGGTCATGGCATCTGGTTCCATCTCTTCATGGCAAATAGGGAAACACTGGAAACAGTGACAGACTTTATTTTGGGGGGCTCCAAAAATCTCTGCAGATGGTAATTGCACCCATGAAATGAAAAGACACTTGCACCTTGGAAGAAAAGCTATGACCAAACTAGACAGCATATTAAAAAGCAGAGACATTACTTTGCTGACAAAGGTCCATCTAGTCAAAGATATGGTTTTTCCTGTATGGAAAGCTACAGATGTGAGAGCTGGACCACAAAAAAAGCTGAGCGCTGAAGAATTGATGCTTCTGAACTGTGGTGTTGGAGAAGTCTCTTGAGGGTCCCTTGGACTACAAGGAGATCAAACCAGTCAATCCTAAAGGAAACTGGTCCTGAATATTCACTGGAAGGACTGATGGCTGGAGCTGAAGTTCCAGTACTCTGGCAACCTGATGCGAAGAACTGACTCACTGAAAAAGACCCTGATGCTGGGAAAGACTGAAGGCAAGAAAAGAGGACAGAAGATGAGATGGTTGAATGGCATCACTAACTCAATGGACCTGAATTTGAGCAAGCTCCAGGAGTTGGTGATGGGACAGGGAAGCCTGGTGTGCTGCAGTCCAAGGGGTCGCAAAGAGACGGACACAACTGAGCAACTGAACTGAACTGAATTGAGTCTTCTGATATGAATAAGGAAAACATGGGGTGCTGTTTGTTCCTGACAGATACTAACAGCCCATGAAAATTACATATACATTTAAATTACAGAAAACTGTATATAATTATCACTTCTTAAACTTCCTAAACTAAGGGGAAACAATCCTTCTGGGTTTTTTTTTATTTTAAAGAAAACTACTAAGATAATTTTTTCGTTTCCATTCAATCTTGCTATTACTTTAACTCCATGAAAATTTTTTTAAAAAAGAAGAAAGTCAAAATATTTTATTCACATTGTCTAAGTGAAAATCAAATTGTTAGAGCACTGATACACAATCTTGTATTTTATCTTTTAATGTAGTTGATATACAATATTATGGAAGTTACGGTATACAACTCACCCATAAAAAAGAATGAGATTGTGTCATTTGCAACAATATAGATGGACTTGGAGGGTATTACATTAAGTGAAATAAGTCAGACAGAGAAAGACAAATACCGTATGATATCACTTATATATGGAATTTACAAAATAAGGCAACCTCATATTTTAAATTGATAAAGTAGACAATTTACTAAGGTCACAGAAATTAGGAAAGTCCTCACTAAAGAGGCAGAATGTGGCTTTTATCCTGAATGACAGAAGAGCTTACAAAGGCAGAAGCAAGGATATTATAAGATAAAAGCCTACCTTTTCCCTCTGCTGGAAACTGTTAAAGTTGACCACTGTTCAACAGAATTTAAATTTGAGAAAGGAGGCTGAGAGTTTATTCAGATAGTATCTGAAAAACTGATCTGAGCAAGTGGGTCCCTGAGCAAGGGAGCCAATCATTTTTGCTCTAGAAATGAACATTTCTCAGATAAGACAGAACTCTGTACATGATCTAACTGGATGCACAATTTTGACATAAGAAAATACAGGAATGGGCTAAAAAAACTGAAAGGAGCTATAGTAACAAAAAGCAGAAAGCTTCCCTCATAGTAATGCCTGATGTTAAATCTCCCTGGCAATGAAGAAACTAAGCCTAAACATTCATTAAGAACACAAAGGCTTAGTTACTCTCAAAGGTAGTATTAGCCTGAAAATCCCAGCAAGTAGACAAGATGATGGAAAATTAAGCATTAAAAGGCAGCAGAAGACCCAGGTGGAGAACCTTTGAGGGTCAGCTAGGAAAGTACCATCCTTATTTATTCTGCCCTTTCAGAGAGACCTCTTGGAAAGGGAGAGGTTTCCAAGGATACCACAAGTTCTAAAGAACCAGGCAGTAGTGCCAGCTCAATCCTTGCTTTGAACTTGAAGAAGAATGAGCTCTCATTCAGTCAAGAAAAGAGAATAATTCCCAAATAAGATATTTAAAATACCCCTACCCACTCCACCTTTCCAACAACTCCTTAAATAAATAAATAAATAATCAGGAATGTGGTTTTGGAGGTAAAACCAGGTAAGTTCCATTTATATGTCAAACAAAATCTTGCTAAGATTCCAAAGTCTGCAAACTCCCTGGTGTCTGTTTTGTTACTTCCTGTCCGTCTCTGTAGTGAATAAAATGAAAATTCTAGACATAAAGAAAGAGAGCAAGCACTGTGGGAGGAAAAAACTGACAAAGGAAAATGGGAAGAAAAAGTCAAAGGTTATACTCAAGGTCTGGAAAAGACAGAAGAGTATGCAGGCAGGTGGCCTGTGATGGAACAGGTCTCCAGATTTAACTACAAGTTTCCAGTGTTTCTTCATGGGGATATTGCAGGTTAGAGCAAAGAGGAAGTTAGTCTGGTTATGCGGTTACGTGTTGATGAAAAATGCATATGGAAATTATGCCCATAATTTCTAATACACATTAAATTAAGATATACTATTTAAGCAATAAAGGAGTTATTTCTTGATATCTAAAGACATTCCCCCATTCCCTTTATGTATTTGAGCTTTTGTCCATAATAAAAAATTATAATTTCAGCTCTGAAATATTTTTCTTCATTTTCTCTTTTTCATCTCTCTCTTAGGGCTGACAAAGAAACGATGATGATCAGGAAGAGGGATAAGGTGATAAACAGGGTAATTATCAAAGGAAAGAAAGAAGAAATATCAAATGAATCACATATGAGGAGCAGTACGAAGTTTCCACGGAAGTCGGGACACTTAGTTTAGAAACAGATGCTACTAGTTCCCTAGTGGTGCAGTGGATAAGAGTCCTCCTGCTAATGCAAGAGACCTGGGTTTGATCCCTGATCCAGGAAGATTCCACATGCAGCGGAGCAACTAAGCCCAAACTAAGCCCACGGGCCACAACTACTGAGCCTGGGCTCCAGAGCCTGTGTGCTGTAACTACTGAAGCCCACGCACCCAGAGAATGCTCTCGCCAACAAGAGAAGCCACCACAATGAGAAATCCACACCCTGCAACGACAGTAGCCTCCACTTGGCACAACTAGAGAAAGCCTGTGCAAAGCAACAAAGATCCAGCACAGCCAAAAATTAAAAAAAAAAAAAAAAAGAAGTACTAAAAAAAGAAATAGCATGCCTGAAGAATGCATATTCTTTCATCAAATCCTGAGTACTAATTAAGTACAAGCCACTAGACCACCAAATTGAATGTGATGGACTTTTATAGTCTTCACGTATGCTTACCTCCCTGAGGTATGAGAACTTTTACTGATTTAACAGGCAAGTCAACACATGTTTACTCAAGCAAAGTTGCAAACAAAGAAGGCAGGCTAATATATTGGGGTTTCCCTACCTATTAATCTAAGTTTAAAAACTTTCTGGAAGATGGTTTCTTCCATGGTTTGGATCATTTATGTCCACTTAGTTCTTCTCCAAACTTGAATCTACTTTCTCCCCTTCACAATACATGACTGCTTTCTAAACTGAAATTGTAGCCCATAAAAATCATCCAGGCATTTGACATAGTAGGAGTCTTGAGTTTTGCTTCAAAAACCATAAACAACTTTTGAATATCTTAGGAACTCAAGATAGTACCTTAACACCAACACATTGTATTAGCTGCTCTAGGATAGAGTTCACACGGGACAGATCCAGCAACAGGCAACAGATCTGGTGAATTTCCCGGGTTAAAGTACACACCACTCAAGCCATCTAAGCCTGACTAGCTAGTGTGATAGGTGTTCACCTCTCATCGTATCATATTTTTCCTCTGTCTTAACACTAGCCTCTTCCTTTCTGTCACCTGCTAAAGGTATTTCTTTCCAAAGTTCTATCACCAGGACTCTATTCTTATTTTACCCTTATTCCCTTGTTAATTTAACTCACATTTATAACTGAACCTTCTTTCTTCATTCCAAATTTCAGATTTCTGATAACAGTATCACAAGTCTCAGTTAATTAGTCATGTTATTTTAAAATAATTTTACAAATTATTTTGAAAATTTCTTTCTTCCTCAATGCTTACAACTAGACAATCTCAACTTTTTAATTCTTCATTTTCATTCTCAATTTTCCATTTCATTTGTTACCACCCTCATTCAAGGGCTTTTCAGCTGACATCAGAACTATTAGGATAGCCTCCTCACAGTCTTTACCATTAGCCCGTTCCCTTTTTCAGCTCCTCTTACACACGCCCTCAGATTAACTGTCCTAAAATAGAATTTACTATTTTCTGAATATGCTTTAAAAAAAAATGACTCTTGAGTACAGACAGAACAAAACTTTCATCCAGAACAGTTGAAAAAGTACTCAATGAAAATATGGAAAACCTGAGTTTTCCCAGCTAAACCTCACTCCATTTTTAAACAATGGCATACCATATCCTTTATGTCTCTAAAGACCCTGAAGCTGGAAAAGACTGAAGGCAGAAGGAGAAGGGGATGACAGAGTATGAGATGGTTGGATGGTATCACTAATTCGATGGACATGAGTTTGAGCAAGCTCCAGGAGATGGTGATTGACAGGGAAGCCTGATATGCTGCAGTCCACGGGGTCACAAAGATTCAGACACAACTGAGTGAAAGATGCTGTCTCTGGGTATGTACAAAGTTTTTTATGTACTGTAAACAGATAAATAGTAAAATAACTAGGTCAGGCCAAATAAGCAGTTTTCAACCTTTTTAAAAGTTTTTGATTAAAAAAAGATTCATTTAAAGGCGAAAAGATAAGCCTCAGAATGGGAGAAAACATTTGCAAACAAAGCAACTGACAAAAGATTAATCTCTAAAATATACAACTAGCCCATAAAGCTCAATATTAAAAAAGCAAACAACCAAATCAAAAAGTAGGCAGAATACCTAAACAGACATTTATACAAAGACATACAGATGGCCAACAAACACACAAAAAGATGTTCAACATTGCCAATTATTATGGGTTTAGTCTCTAAATCATGTCCGACTCTTGAGACCCCCATGGACTGTAGCCCACCAGCCTCCTCTGTCCATAAGATTTTCCAGGCAAGAATACTGGAGTGGGTTGCCATTTCCTTCTCCAAATTATTACAGAAATGCAAATCAAAACTACAATGAAGTGTCACCTCATACTGGTCAGAATGGCTATCACCAAAAATCTCTACAAACCATAAATGCTAGAGAGGGTGTGGAGAAAAAAGAATCCTCTTATACTGTTGATGGGAAAGTAAATTGATATAGCCACTGTATATAGAACAGTATGCAGGTTCCTTAAAAACCTAAAAATAGATCTACTTTATGACCCAGCAATCCCACTACTGGGCACATACCAAGAAAAAACAGTAATTCGAAAGGACATATGTGCCTCAATGTTCACTGCAGCTCTATTTACAACAGCCAAGAAGACATGTGTGCTCAGTCAGGTTCAACTCTTTGCAACCCTACTGACTGTAGCCCGCCAGGCTCCTCTGTCCATGGGATTCTCCAGGCAAGAATACTGGAGTGGGTTGCCATGTTCTCCTTCAGGGAATCTTCCCAACCCAGGGGTTAAAACCATGTCTCCTGCATTATAGGCAGATTCTTTACCACTGAGCCACCAGGGAAGCCCAAGACATGGAAGCAACCTAAATGACCATCAACAGAGGAATGGATAAAGAAGAAATGGTACATATATTCAATGGAACATTCAGTTCAGTCGCTTAGTCGTGTCCGACTCTCCGCGACACCATGAATCACAGCACGCCAGGCCTCCCTGTCCATCACCAACTCCCAGAGTTCACTTAAACTCATGTCCACAGAGTTAGTGATGCCATCCAGCCATCTCATTCTCGGTTGTCCCCTTCTCCTCTCACCCCCAACCTTTCCCAGCATCAGAGTCTTTTCCAGTGAGTCAGCTCGTCGCATGAGGTGGCCAAAGTATTGCAGTTTCAGCTTTAGCATCAGTCCTTCCAATGAACACCCAGGATCGATCTCCCTTAGAATGGACTGGCTGACGCGGCCATAAAAAAGGAGCAAAACTGGGTCATTTGCAGAGACGTGGATGGACCTAGAGACTGTCATACAGAGTAAATCAGAAAGAGAAAAACAAATATTGCACATTAACACATATATTTAGAATCTAGAAAAATGGCATAGATCTTATTTGCAAAGTAGAAATAGAGACACAGACATAGCGAACAAACATGTACATGAAGAGGGGAAAGGAGATGGAGGGGGAAGAATCAGGAGACTGGGACTGACATATATACACTATTCATACTATGCATAAAATAGATGTGATGAGAAAACACCGAATAGAACAGGAAACTCTACTCAATGCTCTGTGGGACCTGAATGGGAAGGATAAAAAAAAAAAAAAACTCATGTATGTATAAAAATAGCTGATTCACTTTGCTATACAGCAGGAACACAACATTGTAAATCAACTATATACCAATAAAAATAAAAGAATATTCATTTATAGCATAAGTAACTAGTTAAATTGGAGTTCCATTTAGTAAGAAAGAGAAAATATAAGAAACTAGGAATAGGTGAAAACTGAGCTACTCTGGTTAACACAGAGGAAGCCAAGGACCTTCTGGTAGGATTCTCTCAATCTTACTACTAGGCACCTTCAATGGTCCTTCCACTGCACCCCAAAGTCCAGGGAACTCAGCATGAAACCAGTGAAAAAGATGACTTACAGTTTTAAAATGCTACCATCTGTTAGCGAAGCATTGATCTGGAGTTTGATTTTTCTACTCTGGTCAAACAGCTCTTCTTATCATTCCTTAAACATACCTAGCATTGTTTCAATATCAGCCAGTTTTTCAAAATCTCCAAAATAAATTTATGAGTTTCAAATCTCTAAAAGAAAGTTTGATGTGCATGCTACTTTTGAAAGAGTATCATATTTCTGTCATTTATGTTATGACGCTATTGGCAACATAATCACAGGCAGTGCAACATCTGCCTCAAAAACAGTTAATTAAGGCCTTTCTATCTTCATTTTTCCACATTCACCAGAAATTAGACTTTAATAAAATCACACCAGTGGGAGGAAAAGGGTCTAAGATGAATCCATGAAACAACATACTTTGAAACAATACATTATTTTTCGCAGTGAAACAAACTATGAAGTCAGATCTGCTCTGCTGTTTGACCTATTTTCCATATTAACTTCTTCACTTACCTCTTTTTGAATTTTATGTCTATATGGTGGTTTAGTCGCTAAGGCATCTCTGATTCTTGTGACCCCATGAACTATAGCCTGCCAGGCTCCTGTGTCCATAGGATTTCCCAGGCAAAAATACTGGAGTGAGCTGCCATTTCCTTGTCCACAGGATCTCCCTGACCCAGGAATTGAATCTGGGTCTCCTGCATTGCAGGCAGATTCTTTACCAACTGAGCCGCCAGCACCCTGTATGTCTATATAACGCAGTAAATTATTCTAAGAGATTAGGTAAAGTAGAATTCTTCCCCAATGCATTTATAGTTTCCCTGATTGTCTCCCGTTATGAATGTTTACCACTGAATGACTGAAGTAACATATTGCCCTACAGGAAATTTCAGGATCAAAAGTAACAGGGAGAATATCTGATAGCTCTTAGCGGTACTTAGATGCCCCTCAGAAGCCATCCTATGCCCAAGGACGAGTTGATAAGACACACACCTCACAAGTAAAGTGGTGAAAATAATTCTTGAAATCAACATAGCTTGCACAAAAACAGAACAAAATAATCAACTTATGTTGTGCTATAAAGAATATAAGCTGGTTTATATCACTTATACTTGGCAAGAGAAATTAAAGTTAATCCTACAGGAAATGAAAACAAGAGCAGAAATAGAGCAGATAAGAATAAGGCAAAAATTTGCAGCAACATGGATGGACCTAGAGAGTGTGATTTTGAGTGAATTAAGTCAGACAGAGAAGGAGAAGTATCATATGACATCCTTTATATATGGAATCTAAAAAGAAATGATACAAATGAACTGACAAAACAGAAAGAGACTCACAGACTTAAGAAAACGGACTTATGGTGGCCACGGGGAGGATGGGGGGAGGGATAGTTATGGAGTTTGGGATGGACATGTACACACTGCTATATTTAAAATGGATAACCAACAATGACCTACTATATAGCACATAGAACTCTACTCAATGTTATGTGGCAGCCTGGATGGGAGGGGAGTTTGGAGAAAACGGATACATCTATATGTATGCCTGAGTCCCTTCCCTGTTCACCTGAAACCATTACAACGTTGTTTGTTAATCAGCTATATTCCAACACAATATAAAAAGTTTTTAAAAAACTTTAAAATATTACAGCAAAAAATGAATCTCATTACAGTGGTCCTTTGGTATCTGTGGGGGAAGTGGTTCCAAGATCCCAACAGATACCAAATCCACCCATGCTCAAGTCCCTGACATTAAAAAAAAAAAAAAAGGCACAGTACACTTAGCCCTCTGTCTCTGCAGATGTGGAACCTGTGTGTCCCTACCCGTTGAGCTGAACAACTACCAGTATTGACCGACAAGTATATTTTGGCTCGACCTTTGTTTTAGGACAATAAAGGAATCATCTATTCATACTAGAGAACTACAAATATAATCACTGTTTTGACAGTTTTTGTTATCTTAATGGATTTAAAATATAACTTTATTTGTTCCTAGTCTATCAAGAATTCTAGTTTTACATGTACTGTTTAGGAGAATTATGGTCCAATGTGAGACTATTCATCCATCTGAGCATTTACTAATTATGTCTACTATATGCCAAAACTGAATACATATCAAAAGTTATATGTATTTATTCTCCATATTCTATTTCTCTCCATATTCTTACATATCTATAAATTCTGATGCGTCTAGCAATATAATGCTATGTCTACATATATTTTACAATTTGATACTTCAAACTTCTTGAGAGAAGATCTCTTTTGCCATGAGTGTGGGAACTATATCTGTTCTGTTCACCACTACATTCCCTAGAGCCATGCCTCCCAAGATTATAAAGCCTCTGCTACCTGCTTTGATTCACTTATTTCTTTACAAGCTGCCATTTTATCTCAATTTGTTTCAAAATACAAAGTGAGTAAAAGTAGCACTAAATGACCTCTTTGCAACTACATATTCAGTTATATTAAAATAAGAAGTGATGAATACTTATTAGATAATATTTTAGTCACTCATTTATATAAACACAAAACATGATTTGAACATCTCCTGTCAGGCACCCTGCTGGGTAGAAAGAATGAAAAAGATAAATAAGACAAAGTCTATTCCCTGAGGAAGCTCATAAATTATCAGAGAAAACATCCTATTATGAAAATCTAATACACAGGGACCTTTAGGAGATGCGCAGAGGATGTTACAGGATCGTGGCAAAGAATGCGCCTGTCTACAGTAGTTTCTACACAAGTGTTTTCCTAAATAATATGTAATTATCTGTAAAAAATCTTCCTAACATACAAAAATATTCTTTTACTATTTTATGTACATAGTAGGTGTTTTTATATCATTAAAAAAAAAAACTACCCCATCTCTACAAACCTGTAACATAATTCTTTTCAGATGTTACAAACACTCTCTCAGGTAAGAATACAAAAACCAGCCACATTTTATCAACGATTATAACTCAAGCCTATCACTATACCTAAACAGTTGAATGATTTGAAATATTTCCAGTTTACCAATTAACAGACTACTTCATTCTGTGGACATTTATTGAACATCTATTATTTGACAGATCCTGGGAAAGAATGGGTCTAATTTTCTCTGCTCTCAAGAGCTCACTGTAATAATGCGATTTCATTACCACCACATTACTAAAGCAATAATATATTTTGGCTCTATCTCTGCTTTAGGACAATTAAGGAAGTTTCTATCCATACCAAAAAACTAAAATGATCATCATTGTGTATGTTTTTAGTTAAAAGTTTAGTAGCATGCATTGACATTTTTGCTAAATATTTTGGAAATAAATGAAAGCAGAAATAAATTATTAAATAAAACAATTCTATGTTAAGCTGTAGTAGGAAAAAAAATTCAGTAAACATTAATTAGCTCCACATGAAAGCACTGCCTGAGATTTCAGAGTGAAATAAAAACATACTAATGGGGAGAAAAGGAAAGCTAGTCCAAAAAACTTTATAAGGTAGCAGGCATTACTTATAATCACTTGAAATGATGGTTTACTTTTCAATGATAATATTGTATGTATATAATAATAATTTTATATTTAGATAAACCTGGTTTTCACTTAGGTTAAAAATAACAGGCTAACAGGCCAAGCAAAATATCTCCAAAATAATCATCCTAAAATCTCTCTTTTCTTACAAAATAAGTTCTTAACTAAATTTTCCTCCAACATTTCTGATCTTATTCTGTACTCCCCTCTAGAAAAATCAACAGGTGACACACTTCATAGAATCTGTCACAGAAGAGAAGAAACAAACACAGGTTTATGTGGAAACCATCCCTACGTTTTCTCCATCAGTTCTCAAGGATGAACTACAGCAATGCCTAGAAACACATTAGAAATGACAGTGCTCATTCTTTTTCTAAAGTTAATTAATAAAATGTATAAGAAGCCATACAAAATAAATGTGTGGCACTATGCAATTTTATAAAGCAAACATATGGTTATTATAAAGTAACCACCACCATCTCAGAAGCCCAGGCCACAGGCCCCATTTCAATCAGAACCTCTTTCTACCTTTCATTGTCCTGACAAGTACAGTAATCTTTTCTTGTGTTTTTTATAGCTTTGTCATCTAAAAGTACATTCCTACACACTATTAACTGCTGATTTCTAAAGGTATACTTGTTTTACAGTTGGTACTCCATACAGATTGTAAATAATGTATTTTAAAATATAAATGCAAGAAGATAAAAATTTTACTCATTTAAATGCTTCCTCTCTTTTTAAATTTTTCTCACAGCAAGTATGAACAGGGTAATTTTTTTAAAGAAAAAGATATTAATTAACACTGCATCTATAATTATTTCACAAATAAAATGATACAATGACAAAAATCAGTATTCCTAAAAAGGCAATGGTTAGAAAACAAATTAAAAAAAGTTAAAAACCAAAAGTCAAAAAAATGTTTCTGGGATAATTATTATCAAAAAAGTTATTAGAAATTATAGAATGGCTCAAAATAACATCTATTCACTTTACCTATCTCTCTCTTAGTATGTGTATTTACCAAAAAACAAGTTTTTAATGGGAAGTACTCTTGATGAAAGTGAAAGAGGAGAGTGAAAAGGTTGGCTTGAAGCTCAACATTCAGAAAACAAAGATCATGGCATCTGGTCCCATCAATTCATGGGAAATAGATGGGAAACAGTGTTAGACTTTATTTTTTTGGGCTCCAAAATCACTGCGGATGCTGATTGCAGCCATGAAATTAAAAGACGCTTACTCCTTGGAAGGAAACTTATGACCAACCTAGATAGCATATTAAAAAGTAGAGACATTACTTTGCCAACCAATGTCCGTCTAGTCAAGGCTATGGTTTTTCCAGTGGTCATGTATGGATGTGAGAGTTGGACTGTGAAGAAAGCTGATCGCCGAAGAATTGATGCTTTTGAACTGTGGTGCTGGAGAAGACTCTTGACAGTCCCTTGTACTGCAAGGAGATCCAACCAGTCCATTATAAAGGAGATCAATCCTAGGTGTTCATTGGAAGGACTGATGCTAAAGCTGAAACTGCAATACTTTGGCCACCTCATGCGACGAGTTGACTCACTGGAAAAGACTCTGATGCTGGGAGGGATTGGGGGTGGGAGGAGACGGGGACAACAGAGAATGAGATGGCTGGATGGCATCACCAACTCGATGGAGGTGGGTTTGAGTGAACTCTGGGAGTTGGTGATGGACAGGGAGACCTGGCGTGCTGTGATTCATGGGGTCGCAAAGAGTCAGACACGATTGAGCGACTGAACTGACTGACTGACTGACTACCTATGCTTATGAATATAACATGGTGACATGAAAACATATGACCACTTCAAATTTACTGGGTTTTATTTTCTAATTTTAGAAGATTAGAACCCACTATAAGGTGAAATTTAATCTGCTTTAAAGTAACTCTCTTGAATATAAAATTAACTATAGATACTTGGAAAATACAGAAATATATAGATAAAAATAAAAACCACGCATAATCCCAATGTCAAAAGATAAACACTTTTAACATTTTAACTTATTTTTTAATTAAAAGGATTATTCATAATTTACCTTATTATGCCTCCATGATTTCTTTTTAAAAAGTAGTTTATTCTTTCATTATCCATTCAATTTCATAGATAAATGACGATTATAAAATAACGACTTTTTAAACGTATCAGACAGTACACATGCAAGTATTTTTTAATTCTAAAAACGCAGTTAATAAATAAAATATTTTTAAGACTGTTTCTTTGAGAACTACCTTGAAATTCAGTGGGTATATATATTAATCACTATTCTAAAATGGTTCCCCATGGACTCTAATATAACAATATAACATGACAGAATTTTACCAAAATCTGTTTGTTCCTATTTCCTATTTCTTCCCTAAGTCTTTCAAACTTCATCTACACCTTAAACATGAATCATGTTGATCATTCAGAAATTGTCTACTATTAAGAATTTAGGAAATCCCACCCACAAAAATTACCATAAAAGTGTGCTACAGGAAACAAACATTTCTAAAACTCCAACTGCAATATAAAATTACATAAGCTAAACTCTACCTTTACAGCAACCTCCATTAAAAAAAAATTTAGAGATGTATTATTACATTAGGGATGATTACCATTAAAAGTAAACTGACTTAAAAAGGTATAATAAAAATTCCATCTAAGAAATCAAATCTCTTAAAACTAATGTTTAAGATAAAATTATAAAATACCTGTTAAAACACGTGCTAACTGATTACAAATTGCAAAATCCAAATACTGAATTTTTCCCAAACTACATTTTCTTAGGACCAAATTAAATGAGGAAGAGTTATTCTTCCTATAAAATCCATTCTAATTTCACACCTACCTCCGGTCATTGCTTTATTTTCAAAAACCCTGAAATATTTAAATGGGCTTCTAAAGTTTACAAGCCACTCCAGTGTTCTTGCCTGGAGAATCCCAGGGATGGGGGAGCCTGGTGGGCTGCCGTCTATGGGGTCACACAGAGTCGGACACGACTGAAGTGACTTAGCAGCAGCAGCAGCAAAGTTAACAAGTCTGAGTACTCTCTGAAATACTGAAAAACTACCTTATGAATGCAAAATGATTATGATGATAATGTCTAAGGCAATGACAATGGTGATTTATCTAATGCCTCCAAGAAGGAGATACTAATTAGTTCAGTGTTCCTTTTAAGATCTCCATGGTGAGTAGATGGTTGCATCTTTCTATACAATGGGATTTTGAAAAAATGCTTATATAATTGATTTCTTAAGATGTAGATCCATAAATACTGTATGTCATTTACAGCAGAACACTGGTACTCTCTAACGCCATCTAGTTGTCAAAATTATCCCATTAAGGGCAGGCCAAATCGAGGCATGTTTTTCTTGATGTAAGAGATAGATGAGATGAGTATCTTACTCTAGCCAGAATCTTCACACTCTTCATGGTTGGGTCTCTGTTTTCTTTTACAGCCATTACCCAAGGGTGAAAAAGGAGAATCAGATTGTTCAAATAAATGCCATGTCCTGGGCCCTGTCTTACCTGCCTTTTCTGTGCTTTTTCTTTATATGCAGCACCATCCCTTTTACTCACCTTGTCCCCAAGAGCTAGTGTTTAGCACACAGCAAGCTTTATGAGTACAATCAATATCCGATGAAGTAATCACAAGCAGTCTCACTTTAATCAGTTTAGTACACATTTAAAGTATTACACAGTCCCTGTCAGATGCCCAAGATTTTCACTGAAGTCTGCGTACTCTTCCTTGTGCTATGTTTGGGGTTATAATTCTGGCTATTTCCACTCTCCAGTCTAAGGCTGAAGTACTCCCTTTGGAAGAACAAGTTCCTTTCCCATTTTGAGGCCTGGTTCTGGTTATAAAGGGTATTTACACAGAATGATGCCACCCTTTTACCAACTAAACATGCATCTCTCCAGTAAATTTTTCCGTTCCGTTCTGTTCCGTCGCTCAGTCGTGTCAGACTCTTTGCGACCCCGTGGACTGTAGCCTACCAGGCTTCTCAGTCTGTGGGATTCTCCAGGCAAGAATACTGGAGTGGGTTACCGTTTCCTTCTCCAGGGGATCTTCCCGACCCAGGGATCGAACCTGGGTCTCCTGCATTGGAGGCAGACGCTTTAACCTCTGAGCCACCAGGGAAGCCCCAAGTAAATTAAATTTTTAGGTACTTAAAATCGGTATTTCCTCAGGTTCCAGGTCTAATTCCACTTCCTCTAAACCAAGGTAACTGGTTTTCCTCCATCCCAAACTCAGTCTGCATGTCTTATGATCAGTTCTGCAAACAGTGTTTTCCTAGCCCCTTTAAAGCACAGTCTCGCTGAAACTTCCCAGCTGATCCAGAGGCTAAGATTCTGAGCTCCCAATGCAGTGGGCCCAGGTTTGATCCCTGGTCAGGGAACTAGATACCACATGCCACAACTAAGATTTAGCATGATGTAACTAAGGGATCCCACATACCACAGTGAAGATTGAGGATCCTGTGGTTCTGAAACTGAGACCTGGTGCAGTGCAGCCAAATAAATTTTAAAAACAAAACAGTCTTGCCATTATTAAATGCCAATTTTCCCTGAAGAAAATCTACTCCCCTGGCCCCCACCTTTCTTTTACAATTCTACTTCCTTGTGCCATCAATTCTCTAAAATCACATTTATAATTCTTCTTAAAAAACACTCACTATACATCACGTAGTCAAGGATAGTCCACTGCCCTGAAGAACTTTAAAAAAAGTTCATATTTTCATTTTTTGTCCAGACATTTCTGCTCTCTTATCTTGTATTTCCTTTAATTCACAATACATTTACTTATGGAACTGTGAAATTTAGTGAGCAAATATTTAGCCTTATAATAATGTAACTCAAAGTTGTAAAAAATAATGTAATACTTCTATATATTTTTTAATGGAAATGCAGAAGAAGAACTTTTATAACATTCTTATGATGACTTTTTTGTGGAATAACTACTACTTAATTTTTATAAATAGGCAATTGCACAAATCAGGCACACTCAAAGGTAAGAAACACCTCTAATAGCTTTAAGTTAGGACTACTCTCTTACCCTAAGCTTCTTCAACAAGACTCACACATCCATTTGTGTTTCACTTTTAAAGTGATAAGCCTATTTCCCAAGAAAAAAACAATAATTCCTTAAGTACCAAAGGAAAAAAATGGATGGTCCAATGTATTTTTCAAGAACAGTAGTTAAAAAGAAAACTGACAATATAGCTTAGTAAAACTGTATAGAAACTTACGTAATCATGGAAGGCTTTTGCTTCACTTGAATGTTCACATGTTTCCCGTCTTTCTGGAGCTGCACAGTAGAGATCCCAAAATACACTAAAAAAGTAATTATAGGAACATTAAGAAAATCATATGTCAAATGAGAAAGCACAATTCCAAAAACAGAAGGCAAATATTCCTTACAGAATATGTGTTTTCTTCTTTAGGACAAACATTTATTTGAAAGATTTAAATTCAGAGAAGGCTCTTCTTGTAGTAATAGGTATAACCTAGCCATCATTCAGAAATGCTAAGATTTTTCTAAAATGACAATAAAATTTAAAACTGTCATTCTTAATTGTCTTAAGAATGACTTAAACATTTGATTGAAATAATTATAACACTTTTCACAACTTTCCCATGAAGAATAAAAGATTTTTTAATACCAATTTAATCATTAAGGAATAAAGTAACTTTATTTTTAACAGTGAAATTCACTTTTTCAAGATAATTTTATTGTCCAACCCCAGGCCAATACCCTAACCATTAGGTCACACCTGCCAAATAAATGTATTTTCTTAAAATAGCCTCTGGTTTTCCTTTGTAATTACCAAGATAGGTTGGTCATTTTGAAAATTAAAAAATTCACACTTTCTTTTTCTCTTCCTATTCAAGAGCAATAAAAGCAAAACAGAACAGGTTGGGAAAAATAATTATACTACTTACAAAACACATAGCCCCAATCATGTTTCATAAAATTAACAATGAACATGAACAAG
The DNA here is from genome assembly GCF_049115385.1 of Moschus berezovskii. Lineage (NCBI taxonomy): Eukaryota > Metazoa > Chordata > Mammalia > Artiodactyla > Moschidae > Moschus > Moschus berezovskii. The sequence goes on along the minus strand of NC_142467.1, from coordinate 29,324,928 downwards.
GGATTAAAATCAAGAAAGCAAATGTCTGAAAGTCCTAATGATAAACAAAAGCAGTTTTACTGATCAACGCATATTTTTTTTACTGTACATTAACCTCTCTAGAGAATTGGAAAGTATGCTAAGCCAAATGGTTAATGGCATAAGTTTAGGAATATAACATATCTGAGATAGAAGCTGGCCCTGCCACCTACTAGCTCAATTTGTTTAAACAAGAAACAATTCTCTCCTCTATAAAATGGGGCTGTTTAGAAAATTAAATTGTATAAAATAAGCACAGGGTCTTACAGTAAACGTATTATTAATAATATAACTAACACTATAATTAGCTTGCACAAAAACTTAAAATGCATACATATTGTTAAGGCAGGTCATTGGGCTGAGGGCACAGTTAACAATAGCACAATAAAGCTTGGGAAATCAAACTGGTCTCTTTGTTTTGACCTTTGAAGTCTCATTTCATCTGGATCTCTCTCCTGAGCTAGGATAAAACATTCTCTAGGCATTATAACAATTAATTCAATAAAAGAGGATTACTCTTAGAAGCAAAATATATGAAAGATTAAGTACTGACATTTATTTCCTTTTAAATTTCTACAATAAGCAAGAAATACAAAGCAAACAATAAGGACCAAATTAATTCAAATAATTTCAATTCCTGAACTAGAGTGCAAGCAGTTTAAAGTTGTGCTTGGCTTTCTTATATCCCTTTTGGTATAAAAAGTGTAATAATTATACACAGACAAGGATACAGCTTAAAGTTTTCACCTGGATCAGGTGTGTTATGAATTATCATGTATTGCAATTATACTTATTTTCATGTTCTTAAGGAACTTCAAAGTTCTTAAAACTAAAATTTTATAATGGCTGCCTTTAAACTGTATTTAATCACAGAAGATTATATGCAATATTATGACAATATTTCTCTTTGTGGATTTAGTAAGTGGTCAAAAATTTATAAGAGCCAGAATAAGGATAATAAAACAAATTACTAAAGTCAGACTTTATTTTTGGGGGCTCCAAAATCACTGCAGATGCTGATTGCAGCCATGAAATTAAAAGATGCTTACTCCTTGGAAGGAAAGTTATGACCAACCTAGATAGCATATTAAAAAGCAGAGACATTACTTTGCCAACAAAGGTCCATCTAGTCAAGGCTATGGTTTTTCCCGTGGTCATGTACGGATGTGACAGTTGGACTGTGAAGAAAGCTGATCGCTGAAGAATGGATGCTTTTGAACTGTGGTGTTGGAGAAGACTCTTGAGAGTCCCTTGGACTGCAAGGAGATCCAACCAGTCCATCCTAAAGGAAATCAGTCCTGAATATTCATTGGAAGGACTGATGTTGAAGCTGAAACTTCAACACTTTGGCCACCTCATGCAAAGAGTTGACTCACTGGAAAAGAGTCTGATGCTAGGAAGGATTGGGGTTGGGAGGAGACGGGGACAACAGAGAATGAGATGGCTGGATAGCATCACCGACTCGATGGACATGAGTTTGAGTGAACTCCGGGAGTTGGTGATGGACAGGGAGGCCTGGTGTGCTGTGATTCATGGGGTTGCAAAGAGTCGGACACGACTGAGCGACTGAACTGAACTGAATAAGGATAATAAAACAAATTACTAAAGTAACATAACTTTATATATAGTATTTCTAATAATCCTACATTATTAGATGTATAAAAAATGTATAAAAAATATACATTATTTTCTTGAGTAAAGGTAAAGAAATATATCCTTTTAAAGACACCTACCCAAAGAAGAAATACACAGTTCTACAGTAATAGAGACAAGGTGAAGTCTTAACCACTGGACTGCTAGGGAAGTCCCTAAATTATTTTTAAAATAGCATACAGGTATTAAAAATATTCTAGAAAAGACTCATAGAGTTATTATGGCCGAAAAAAGTTTTCTTATTAACGAAGTAAAAGTTGTCTCAATTTCCTTTCCAATCCTTTGTATTTAGTGGAAATTTCCAAGTTGTTGTTGTTGCTGTTTTACAATGTCTTCCTCCAAATCTTCCTTTGTATTCCACACTCCTTCCCTACTCTCCAACACATTTCACTTTTCCATACAGTCTGACCACTTCTATTGCTTACTTTCTTTCTTGCTAACACTATTTATTCCCTTCTTAGTGTTATTATACTCCTCCTTCTATACTACATTGTCTTATATTGATGTTTAGTTTAACAAATTCACATAAATAATTAGCTATGCAATGCCTATTACAGGCAAGACATACAACATGAGTAAAAAGTAGTCTGCCACTTACAAATATTATATACCATTCCAGTAAGCCTGCTGACTAATTTCAACACACACCATTATTTTCACATGGATATTTGGTTATTCTTAGCTACACCTGATGTCATTATTAGAGTCTAAGATCGTCAGAGTGCTAGCATGCTGCAAAATTTGACTTTTCCACTGCCAAGTGACAGAAACTGGATTCTTATGATAAACTTAGTCATTGGTTCATTTTTTTCTGCAATGTTATACATATTTAATTACAGGATATAAATACATGAGCCCAAAGTTATTCCAAAAGGTTTTTATATATAAAATTAAATTTAAAAGTTTCTTCCATTAAAAGTTTAAATAGGAAGTTTTAAAAAGTGTGTATTTTTAAATTATACAAATGAAAAAGGACATTAATTTCAGGGGAAAGAAGTTCCTTAGCATTTGTATCCCTGAAATCCATGGAAGAGAGCTGGGAACTTTTATTAAAGCATATTAACTGGAAACGTGTTTTCAAGATAGATTTGATCACAGTTAATGAGCACGGGAGAGAGGCATAAAAATTACAATAGTACTGGGCATGATACAAACTGAAAGAAGAAAAGAAATCACAAGGGACATCATATTAGGAACAAGAAAAACATTTCCAGAAAGTAAAATCACACACTTTCCCCTAAGCCATACGAAAAGGAGAAATTTCTCTCCTCTCCAAGGCCTCTGACCCTCATTTCTCCCGTAATTTATTCTGCATTTTTGTTCATGTTTATTCTCTTTCAGCATCTTCAGTCTCCCCTACTATTTCTACCTCCATCTATATACATGCTGAAATCTATTCTAAAAATAAAAATACAAAAACGCTAGGTCCTGTTCTGTGTTGTTAATCCTGAAACTACTATACATATCACCACATATTTCAACTATTCTTCACAACCCTGGAGCTGGAAAAATGGAACATAACAGTCTCCTAGATTTCATGTTCACTATTCCACTGAAACTGTTCTCCCCTAGAAGATCTAAGAAAACCTTAGTTCCTAGTTCAGGAAAACTTTTTTTTTAACTTATACCTGCTGCAGAATTTACTCTCTCCTTTGAAAAACTTTTCTAGTTTCCATATATTATTCTTTCCTGATTACCCTCCTTCCTCTCTAGGTATTTTCTTTTGAGGCTCCTCTTTATCTGTTTACACTTAAATGTTGACCTTCCTCAGAGTCCCAACCCCAGGCCCTGTTCTTACTTGTTACACTGTATATTACTATAATTGTGGATACATGTCATTAAACATTTGCTCAAGGCCACAGAATGTACAACACCAGAAATGAACTGTAATGTAAATTATGGACTTGGAGTGATTATAGTGTGTTAATGTAGGTTCATCAGTTACAACAAGGGTACTACTCTGGTGGGGATGTTGATTATGGGGAGGCTATACATTATGGAAGCAGGAGTTATATGGAAAATCTCTACCTTCTCCTCAATTTTGTTACAAACTGACTGAAAATTACTCCAAAAAATAAAATATTAATTTTGAAAAAAAAAAAAAAAACCAAAGAGATCTTTGAAACAACTGGGGAAAAAAAAGTCGGGACGCTTTTGGACATAAGGCCCATCAGTCATGGTTAGCTACATACAATGATCAGAAAAGCCTAGGATCTGGGCAATGTCCTGAAAGAGGGGATCCTTAGCTTTTCATCAGTTCTTAGAGGACCCCATGACTTCAAAATCATTAAGAATCACTCATTTATATCGATAAAGCAGGCACCTCAAAAGGTACATTTAGTAGTTTTAGGGAAGAACATTAAAAACATTGAAAATAATGTACCTTTTGCATATGCTAGACTTACATGAAAATAAATATGGCCTAAAACAGTTATGTGCCCTTTATTTACAATTTCTTGGGTATCTATAACTAAGTAAAAATTACTTAAAATACGAAAACCACAGAGAAAGAGCTCCCCTGAATCTAAGAGCCACAGAAAAAGGAAGAGCAATAGCAGATTTAAGAGCTGCACCTACTGATAAAAAAGACCAAAAAAACTGAAGTCTGAGAGAAGCAAATAGCCAAGGTATTCAGTGAATTATTATCAACCATCTACAGTAAGAGGATAGTTTAGATTCATGAGGAAGGGACTAAAAGAAAAATGGGTGCAAGAAACGGAATTAATTCTATAATGAAAAACTTAAAATCTTCATTTTGTTAGCCCACTAATCCAATAGGGACAGACCTCTAACGTGGTTTCTTGTCACTTTATAGACATAATAGGAAACATATAAAATATAAGGATGTCGATAAGGGGGGAACCTCAATTACATTCAGCAGTTAAGCACTTATAGTCTAGATCTAGATATCATAAAAACAGTTTATGTAAAACGAAAAACTGACTTTTAAAACATTATGTTACAAGACCTCAGTCTTAAGCCCCAGGAAAAAGCACAACAATAGTGCTTAAATGCAATGAACCGTTATTCCAAATACAGGAACAACTCTGAACCAAAGGACCGCACCTGTTCCTGCCATACGTATTTGAGACTAACAAGGGAAACCCACAATCATAACTGACCAAGTGCAGTTCCATTCACCATGGAACTTCTAGTAAAGCACGTTTTCAGGAGAGAGATTAAAAAGATGATGGCACTAAGTAACGGACCAAGGAAACCACATCCACGGCACTAGAAGAGAACTTTTATTTTTGTTTTTTCCTTTTAAGTATGATGCTGAGAGATGAGTGTATAATGTACTGAACAGGAAATGCTCCTAAATGAAGGATTTTTTTAAAAAAAAAGAAAAGAAAAAGCTTAGCTTGTCCATTTGATACCTAGACTAATAACTGCTGCTGCAGAAAAGTCACAAACCTGGGTGTACTGGTGCTGCAATAATATTTGTAAGTTCTGATATCAACTGAGCCGTTAATACTGACTGACCACTTGTGTGTACATACCTAGGCAGTTCTATCTCTGAATCTATCTAGAACTATTTCAAACTTTTTTAGACTATTCTAAAAATTCACCACCACCACCTTCAGTATCTTCAGGTTTAGATGAAGTCACAAGGGTAGGGCCCTGATGATGCAATTAGTGCCCTTACAAAAACCGCTGTCAGAGAGCTGGTCAGTCAGTCAGCATGCGCTTGCCCTGTCTCTCATTCTGTTCTTTGTGCGCTCTCTCTGCGTGTCCACGTGGGGACACATGGCCAAAGGCAGCTATCTACAAGCCAGGAAGAGAGTTCTCATTAGAAACAGACCATGCTTGGCAGATTGAACTCGGGACTCCTGGCCTCCAGAACTATGAGAAAATTAATTTCTGCTGTTTAAGCTACCTGGTCTATGGTATTTTCTTATGGTAACCAGAGTTGAATAATACAAACTCATACTTACAGCTGGAGAGTCCACATTGGTCACAATTCCATCTTGACTTAAGTTAATTCTTAATGCTGGTTTTGAGCTTTTTTTTATTTTATTTTTATAAGTGCTACCTTTCAGAAAATAATTGCAGAAAATGAAAAAGTATAAATGAGAAGCATAAAACCATAAACAGGTATGTGCAAGCCTCGTGAAATGCATCATCAATCTAATGAAAATGGAATAAAAGATACTTACCACCACCAAGAATGTAAGAATCCTGGTGGCTCCCCCAATGTGATGTTCTTTTCCCATCTTATCTAAAATGAATAAAATAGATATTAAACACTCCTAATAATACTTTCCCCACACATGTGACAAAGCAATATTTTACCATTTAAAATTTTTATTAAGATAATATATAGGATTTTAATCATTTTCTTATTATTCTTTATCCAAGTTTTACAAATACTCATTTTCTATTATAACTTGCTGACTGAACAGTCTGAGAGAAGATGCCACCATTATTTTCCTGAATTTGCTTCCCACTGTGCCAGAATTTCAGAAGGTATTTCAGGATCTTAAGGCACATGAAAATCACAATTATTAACACCAATATGGAAATCAGCTATCACCACTTAACCCAGACACTTGCAAGAACTTGGGCCTAATATGTACAGACTCCAAATTAAACTTCAAGGATTGAATTTTTGAATAAGTTTCTGATTTGAGGGAATGGAACTAAAAGGCATGTGTAAGAATTTTAAAAGATGGTGATATTAACTTTCCAGTTATTTATATTTCAGATGAGTTGAAGTTCACTATAATAAAATTTTAAAACAAGGTCAATATTCTCAAAATTAAAAGTTCTGATTAAATGCTTTTAACAAATTAAATTTTAAAACTGCAAAACTGAGTGTGTATTTATACAGTGCCTTTTCTAAGCACTGGATAGCATTAAAAAGAAAAGATGAAAATCTTTGCATTCAAGGAGACTACATTTCAGAAGGAAGGATTGCTGTTGTTTAGTTGCTAAGTCATGTCTGACTCTTTGCGACCCCATGGACTATCCTGCCAAGCACCTCTGTCCATGGGATTTCCCAGGCAAGAATACCGGAGTGGGTGCTCATTTCCTTCTCCACAGGATCTTTCTGACCCAGGGATTGAACCCACATCTCCTGCATTGCAGGTGGATTCTTCACCATTAAAGAGAAGCTCAGTAGGGAAAATGGACCATAACAAACAAATGTCCCTGCCCCATCCCCTCCCAAAATGACTGCATTTATACTAGAGTAGAAGGTGACAAATGCTATGGAGGAAAATAAAGCAGTGAAGGAGGATAAAGAGAACAGACAAACTGTAAGAAGTTGTAATTTTAGCTAAGGTGATCCAGCTTCAAGAACAAACAACCCTTATATATAAGTATAGCTTTTAGTTTTTTAAATAACTAAAAAATAATTTAATAATATTCCAATCGGTAAAATGTGCCCATTGGCCCTTATCACTACTAAGAAGCAAACAACTATAAATACTGACTGATTCAAATAATTCTTTTCATCACCTACTATGGAAGAAGTTATCCCAACAGGATAAAAAACAAAAATATTTTAAAATAAAAACTCATAAAGTGATTCTAAATGTTAAAACAAAAAAAAAACCCTCTTTAAGGAAGAGATGTAAAACTTAAGCATAATTAAAATCACTGAAACTGATAGAATTTTTAGAGTGCTTATGCACACAAAATACAAACCAACGAAAACTTTGATGTAAAAAAGTAATTTACTCTCAAAAACCAGAGAAATTCTCTGAAGATTAGAAAATTATGTATGTGAAAGCCATTTTAAGAGCTAAAAGGTGAAACTATAATAAGAGTTAATCAACTTAAATTTATAAAGTCAAATGGGCTGGAAGAAGCACAAGCTGGAGTCAAGATGGCCAGGAGAAATATCAATAACCTCAGATATGCAGATGACACCACCCTTATGGCAGAAAGTGAAGAGGAACTCAAAAGCCTCTTGATGAAAGTGAAAGAGGAGAGTGAAAAGGTTGGCTTGAAGCTCAACATTCAGAAAACGAAGATCATGGCATCTGGTCCCATCATTTCATGGGAAATAGATGGGAAAACAGTGGAAACAGTGTCAGACTTTATTTTTTTTGGGCTCCAAAATCACTGCAGATGCTGATTGCAGCCATGAAATTAAAGGATGGTTACTCCTTGGAAGGAAAGTTATGACCAACCTAGACAGTATATTAAAAAGCAGAGACATTACTTTGCCAACAAAGGTCCATCTAGTCAAGGCTGTGGTTTTTCCCGTGGTCATGTATGGATGTGAGAGTTGGACCGTGAAGAAAGCTGATCGCCGAAGAATTGATGCTTTTAAACTGTGGTGCTGGAGAAGACTCTTGAGAGTCCCTTGGACTGCAAGGAGATCCAATCAGTCCATTCTAAAGGAGATCAATCCTGGGTGTTCATTGGAGGGACTAATGCTAAAGCTGAAACTCCAATATGTTGGCCACCTCATACGAACAGTGGACTCACTGGAAAAGACTCTGATGCTGGGAAGGATTGGGGGTGGGAGGAGAAGGGGACAACAGAGAATGAGATGGCTGGATGGCATCACCGACTCTGTGGACATGAGTTTGAGTGAACTCCGGGAGTTGGTGATGGACAGGGAGGCCTGGCGTGCTGTGATTCATGGGGTCGCAAAGAGTCAGACACAACTGAGCGACTGAACTGAACTGAAACATAAACAATGAACCAGAACATGTTATATGAATGGAAGCCAGATCCTAACTTGAATTCTCCTAAGTAGTAACATTCAAAATTTTTTAAAAATCTATGCTATCTTTTATCTGAAAATTTCAGGTGATCAATATTTTATCTTTTTTGGTTCATGAAAAATGGTACTTAATGAGTCTTTTTTTAAATTTATCTATTTATTTTTAATTTATATTGGAGGCTAATTATTTTACAATATTATATTGGTTGGTTTGCCATACATTGACATGAATCCGCCCCGGGTGTACATGAGTTCCCCCTTCCAAACCACCCTCCCACCTCCCTCCACCCTTTATCCTCCCTCTGGGTCATCCCCGCACACCAGCCCCGAGCATCATGTAACATGCATCAACCCTGAACTGGTGATTTGTTTCACATATGATAATATACATGTTTCAATGTCATTCTCCCAAACCATCCCACCCTCACCCTCTCCCACAGAGTCCCAAAGACTGTTCTATACATCTGTGTCTTTTGCTATCTCGTATACAGGGTTATCATTTGCATCTTTCTAAATTCCATATATATGCATTAGTATATTATATTGGTGTTTTTCTTTCTGGCTTACTTCACTCTGTATAATAGGCTCTAGTTTCATCCACCTCATTAGAACTGGTTCAAATGCATTCTTTTTAATGGCTGAGTAATACTCCATTATGTATATGTACCAAAGCTTTCTTATCCATCCGTCTGCAGATGGACATATAGGTTGCTTCCATGTCCTGGCTATTATAAACTGTGCTGCAATGAACATTGGAGTACATGTGTCTCTTTCAATTCTGGTTTCCTCGGTGTGTATGCCCAGGAGTGCGACTGCTGGATCATATGGCAGTTCTATTTCCAGTTTTTTGAGGAATCTCCACACTGTTCTCCATAGTGGCTGTACTAGTTTGCATTCCCACCAACAGTGTAAGAGGGTTCCCTTCTCTCCACACCCTCTCCAGCATTTATTGCATGTAGACTTTTGGATAGCAGCCATTCTGACTGGTGTGAAATGGTATCTCATTGTGGTTTTGATTTGCATTTCTCTGATTATGAGGGATGTTGAGCAATTTTTCATGTGTTTGTTAGCCATCTTTATGTCTTCTTTGGAGAAACATCTGTTTAGTTCTTTGGCCCATTTTTTGATTGGGTCATTTATTTTTCTGGAATTGAGCTGCAGGAGCTACTTGTATATTCTGAAGATTAATCCTTTATCAGTTGCTTCATTTGCTATTATTTTCTCCCATTCTGAAGGCTGTCTTTTCACCTTGCTTACAGTTTTCTTTGCTGTGCAGAAGCTTTTGATTTTAATTAGGTTCCATTTGTTTATTTTTGCTTTTATTTCCAATATTCTAGGAGGTGGGTCTTGGAGGATCCTGCTGTGATTTATGTCAGAGAGTGTTTTGCCTACATTCTCCTCTAGGAGTTTTATAGTTTCTGGTCTTATATTTAGCTCTCTAATCCATTTTGAGTTTATTTTGGTGTATGGTGTTAGGAAGTGTTGTAGTTTCATTCTTTTACAAGTGGCTGACCAGTTTTCCCAGCACCACTTGTTAAAGAGACTTTTCTCCATTTTATATTCTTGCCTCCTTTGTCAAAGATAAGGTGTCCATAGGTGCGTGGATTTATCTCTGGGCTTTCTATTTTGTTCCATTGATCTATATTTCTGTCTTTATGCCAGTACCATACTGTCTTGATAACTGTGGCTTTGTAGTAGAGCCTGAAGTCCGGCAGGTTAATTCCCCCAGTTCCATTTTTCTTCCTCAAAATTGCTTTGGCTATTTGAGGTTTCTTGTATTTCCTTACAAATTGTGAGATTATTTGTTCTAGTTCTGTGAAAAATATCGTTGGTAGCTTGATAGGGATTGCATTGAATGTATAAATTACTTTGGGTAGTATATTCATTTTTACAATATTTATTCTTCCAATCCACGAACACAGTATATTTCTCCATCTATTAGTGTCCTCTTTGATTACTTTATAATGAGTCTTATGAGAAATAAAGCTCTGACATCCTGCTCAAGTTATAATTTAGTCAAAAACCTGTGTCTCATCTTTTCTCTCAATCTTTTCTCTTACCATCTTTTCCCACGTCAATGTCTTCTTGAAGGGCATAATGATGCCCCTCACAGATGTGTCCCAGACATACTAATATTCCTAATCCCTGGAATCATCCTAAGCATATGAACAGGAAGTTTTTCAAAGTAGAGTCCTTACTTTTCATCTCAGCTCATCTTGACTTTACCTAACACAACTGTAAAATACTTAAAAGGAGAATGTGAGATGACTTATGAAGAGTCAAAGCAGACTGACTAGGTCTGAATGACAGACTGTGCTAGAGGTTACTAAACTCACGGTCTAATAAGAGTCCTGCTGCACCACGTCACCTACTAAGCAGTCATTTTCTTGCATTTTCACAACTTCCACAGCCAGTCATCAGATGTTTCAGGAGATAAGGTACTCTAGGAAAACACCTACACGATTTATATTTGATATGGTCTTCTACAACAGGAAGCCTGAATGTAATGTATTTGTATTTGAAACAGCATGACATCTTATTACTCCTAAGAGAAACAAAATGTTTCACAAACATCATCTCTTTCATCCTCAAAATATTATTTTCTATATCATGAGTGAAGTTCACCTTTCTCACTTTAAATTGCAAGTCTATGGAAGAAACAACTAAAACTTTGGTCAAAAATATTTAAGTTAACACAAAAGTCATCCTTTCACAGTTATTCAGTGAACAACAACCAATGTGCAAGGTATTTACAAAAAGGAGATGGTTCTACAGAGGAATATGTTTCCATAGTGAATGGTAGTCTTTTGCCTAAAAACTAATTACTATTCTGTTACATGCATGCTTAGTCGTGTCCAACTCTTTGTGAGCCCATGGGCTGTAACCCGCCAGGCTCCTCTGTCCATGGGATTTACCAGGCAAGAATAGTGGTTGGGTTGCCATTTTCTCCTCCAGGGTATCTTCCCAACCCAGGAATTGAACCCATGTCTTCTGCATTGGCAGGTGTATCCTTTACCACTGAGCCACCACTACTCCAGATAATACTTATTTAAAGAAAGCATGAGATGATATTCAGGAAAACAGAACCTGGTCTAGAGAAAACTTTGTCACATTTACTGCGGCACTGCTACAAACAATGAAAATTAGAAACAACCTGAAAAGCATTCACCAACAGTGAATGCCAAATAAAATTTACTACTTAAACACTACAGAATAGTGTGTAATCATTAAAGAGAATAAGATAAATCTATATGGGAAAAGGGCTATGATAGACTGGTTTTTCAAATGAGATTAAGAAAGGCTACAGAATAATACATACAGTATAAAACATTTCCTGTTTAAACATATGTGTGCATATGTATGTATGAACTTGGTTGTATGAAAAAAATGACACCAAACTTACAACTATTATCTCTGGGAAAAGGTAAAGGACTTTCATTTTGAAGTCATAATCATATATATAGTTTAATTTTTTTAGCAAACATAATGATGGATGAGGTTGAGGAACAGCCAGAAAACACCTCTAAATACCAAAAGTCACTTTAGAAACGATTCTTCTGCCATCTATGAAGAGGCATTTTCTGTTGTACTGAGTTTCATGGGCTTCAGGGTTGTTTAGGTGCTTAAATGGTAGCTATGCAAATAATTTCTCTCTATTTTTCCTTCTTGTATTATTGCAGCATATGTATTCCCTAGTCCTTAGGCTTTTGCTCTTTAAATCATCTACCTCCCTTCCTTCCATCATCAGTCCAGCTAAAAGCTAGTATTCTCCTGTAACCTTGTAAACTGCAAGGCCAATGCCTACCACCATACTTTACATCTGAGGGCCTTTTCTGTGTAGGCAGTGTCTCTGTAATATGATCTAGTGTTTTCAGCATTTCTATAAAAATGCAGAGCTAAACACTGAATCATGAATGAATGGTATACTGGCAAGAATAAGATATGCCATACGGTTTATAAATGAAAATTGGAAATTTCAATGAACATATACTCTCTGATACAGCAATTCTTCTAGGAATTTATTAATATGGTCACATGTGCAAAGTTACATATAAAACAATTTTCAGTGAAACATCATTTGCAATTGCAAAATACTGGAAACAATATAAATGTCCATTAGTAAGGGGACGGAGAAGGCAATGGCAAGCCACTCCAGTACTCTTGCCTAGAAAATCCCATGGACGGAGGAGCCTGGCAGACTGCAGTCCGTGGGGTCACTAAGGGTCGGACACGACTGAGCGACTTCACTTTCCCTTTTCACTTTCACACATTGGAGAAGGAAATGGCAACCCACTCCAGTGTTCTTGCCTGGAGAATCCCAGGGACGGGGGAGCCTGGTGGGCTGCCGTCTATGGGGTCACACAAAGTCGGACATGACTGAAGTGACTTAGCAGCAGCAGTAAGGGGACTGGTAAACTATACTATGGCACAGGTCATAGAATGAAAAATGCTATAACCACAAAAAGAGAATATTTGTAAAGTTCAGCAAACTGACAGAAAACAACTGAAGTCAAGTAAAACAAAAATCAAAGCACAGTAAGTGTGTATAATAAAGAATCTGTGATACACACACACACACACACACACATACACATACACTTATTATTTCAGCATTATTTGCTCTGGCAAGGTATACTAGTCATTTACCTATTACTTCTCAGCCCCACACCCACCTTCCTATATCCTCCATTCTACACTCCGTACTTGGATTCTGAAAATTACATTACCTAGGCTCCTAGTCAGCTAGTTTCCCTTAAGTGCTAAAAGGAGATACTAGTAGGAGATCAAAGGGCAGGGGAAGAAGAGAAGCTTCCTGCCCCTGGCTCCAAAAGAAAAGTGGTTGCTTGTTGCAGAAGCGGCAACAAAGTAGAGGTGGGGCAATTCTGGATGCTGTAAGCACCTTTTCGGGGGGTTCCAGGGGGGTTTGTCATTGTGGGACCACTTCAGATCATCTAGATCTACTTCAACAGCATCGCCAGCAGCACAGCAGTACATTCGAAGCTCATGAGATCCAAACTTTACAGAGTATTCTTAAGTCCTTTCATACTTTTTGAAAACCAATATTTAAAAAATTAATATTATAAAAGAATAAAGCTAGTTCCTATGTTAAGAATCTGTATACCTATGTATAGGCTTCCCTGGTGGCTCACAAGGTAAAGAATCTGCCCATAATGCAGGAGACCTGGGGTCAATCCCTGGGTTGGGGAGATGTTTGTTCCTAGAAAAATTCCTGAGACTTCTAAGTTTTATACTAATTTTCTAAAACTGTAGTATAGGTGCAGCTATACACTAAATGTAATAAAAGGTAAAGCTTTTACATTCTAATTTTAAAAATTAGAGCAAACAACAGGAAGAAAAATCTGCACTTTGAAGGAGATGTAATTCAAAACTGTGCTATTCAATGTGGTACTCATTAACAACATGTGGCTCTTTACATAGAATTAATTGAATGTTCTTCGATTTCTCTAGCCACTTTTTAAGGGCTCCGTTGTCACATGTGAGTAGTGGAGAACTTACTAAACAGCAGAGATTAGAGATCATTTTCATAATCACGGAAAATTTTAGTGAATAGTGCTGTTCTGCTTTAGAAGGAATGCAGAAGTCTTTATAAAGGCGATTTTTTTCTTGGGAAATTGGGAAAACTCCTTGGTGGATCCTTCATATTTCTGGGCCAGAAAGGCATAAGCTCTTAGAAACGGTTTGAAAGTAAAGAACAGATAGCTAATATTCTACATAATAAAATAACAAGGATTTATGAGGTTACTAATAGTTTCCAGGAAGGAGTAGTCTGGGGGTCTGGGAGTATTCAGAAAAGGAGCAATCGGGAACATTGCGAGGACTCAACAAGACAAAAGGTAGAAGGAGTCTTCAGGACAACAGCTGGTGAGAAATTCTCTATGGCAGGAAGACCAAAGAACTTAAGGATAGTTGCATCTGATATCCGAGTCAATGTTGTTGCTTGTACTGTACTTAATCAATGCTTAATAGTCTTCAGTTTTTCCCTAACTTTCAATAAGAATCCTTCATACCCAAGAGCAATGCGTTAGTGGGGCTTTAGGCTATGAAGGCAACAGGAAAGCTCAGGCAAAGAAAAGGTATCAGCCATAACGAAGAGTAGCAGGGCTGTAATACTGAGTGAGGGCAAGAAATTATAGCAAGTGAAACGTTAACAACCTCCCCCCCGCTCCTTGTAAGCCCCAGAGATACTAAAGAGGACCTGAGACAATCTGTCATATTAGGGTTTGAGTTGGAGTCATTTTGGTAGAAAAGGTAACCCTAAGAAGTAGGAGGGTTGTGGGCTATCAAGGTGACAGACACTTGGAGCTATATGGCACATAGGCTATATATTTATATTATTGTTGTTCAGTCACTAAGTCATGTCTGACTCTTTGCAACCCCATGGACTGCAACACACTAGGCTCCCCTGTCCTTCAGTATCTCCTGGAGTTTGCTCAGATTCATGCCCATTGAGTTGGTGATGCTATCTAACCATCTCATCCTCTTTTACAGTTTTATTTTTAAAGAAATAAACTACACAAGATAGAAAAGAATTGGTCAAGAATTTTCAAAATAGCACTTTTGAGCGCTTACCACATGCCAGGTCTTTCAAGTCATTTCATATGTACTAACTCATTTAAACCTCAGCACAACTTTAAAGTACTACTATGATTATCTTCTTTTCATAGTTGAGAAAATGGAATAAGTAAGTACGATTTAGAACACAATTCATATCCAGCAGTGTGGACCCACAGTCATTGCTCTGAGCCATTATACTATGTTGCCTCCAAGTTAAAGTTCAAGAAACATGTAAGGAAATCACTGCTATTATTTCCTCTCTTCACATAGATGAAAAAATTAACAGAGAGAACAGAATTTTTGAGTCTATGGAGTTCCATAATTTAGCATTCCTAACAAAATCTGAAGAAGCCACCCATTAGATGTTTTTAAGCTTCTATTTCTGGCTACCTGACGGAGAAGGCAATGGCAAGCCACTCCAGTACTATTGCCTAGAAAATCCCATGGATGGAGGAGACTGGTAGGCTGCAGTCCGTGGGGTCGCTAAGGGTCGGACACGACTGAGCGACTTCACTTTCACTTTTCACTTTCCACTTTCACACATTGGAGAAGGAAATGGCAACCCACTCCAGTGTTCTTGCCTGGAGAATCCCAGGGACGGGGGAGCCTGGTGGGCTTCTGTCTACAGTCGGACACGACTGAAGTGACTTAGCAGCAGCAATATAGTACAAACAAGGTAAAATTATTAAGAAGAGAAAATCTGGATCTCTGCAACACTCTTAATTCTTAATTTTATTTGCCTCATTCCGAGGCACAAATGCCATGCAAAATTTCAGGAATAAAAAGGAATTATCTTATCTAAAATGAAACAATATAACCCAGCAAAAAGATAGTTTTTAATGAGTCCAAAGTAATATTTAGGATTTAGACATGGTTTGAAATCTATGATGAATCAGAGAACAGTGAGCTGGTCAACACAACCTGGCTAGACAAATGTTTTAATTTCTATTGTTAGTCCAATCCTATCTCTCTTAACTAGGAAAAAAAATTGCTGGACTAACGAGTGTCCTACTATTTTGACTGATAACCAAAGCTACCAAAAGCAATTCAATTTCCGACAGGCTAAACTAAGGGCACTGTCAGAAAGGCTAGCCCAAGTGAGAACTTAGATGCTGAGAGTCACATCTTAACTTGCTCAGATGATGCCTAGAGTTCCAACGCGACCTTCTCACAACTTAGTCCAGAAGGCAAACCCACACAATATGAAAGAGGTGGCCCAGCACAGAAAATCCTGGCTGACAAGGGCTCACTAATGTCATATCCATCCATATCCTCACTCATCCTGAAGGAGAAAGCCGAAACTGGAAAAAGCATTCTACTTCACCTTGAACCAGAGTGAGAACATTGAATACTTGAGTAATTGGTGCCACTTCAGTCATCTCCTTTTAATTACAAATATCCAATTCAAATAAGTAAGTCTTATTTTTAAGTTCCCTGTTTAACAGTACTGAATTAGATAAAAATCTGGTATAGCGTAAGAATTTAGGTAAGATGGTCCTTTACTACACAAGTGACTCAAGAAGTCATTCTACAACGTGCTCAATGTGCTAAGTCGCTTCACTCGTGTCCGACTCTGTGCGACCCCATGGACTGTAGCCTGCCAGGCTCCTCCGTCCATGAGATTCTCCAGGCAAGAATACTGGAGCGGGTTGCCATGCCCTTCTCCAGAGGATCTTCCCACCCAGGAATCGAACCTGCAATCTCTTACATCTCCTCCATTGGCAGCCGGGTTCTTTACCACTAGCACCACCTGGGAAGTCCCATGCTACAACAAGCAGTCTTAAATTTTCCAGGCGATCCAAGTGAAAGTAAAGAGAGAGAAAGCAATTCTAAATAGGGTATAAAGCTGTAAAAGATTACACTGTCCACAGTTTAAGAGGATGGGTATTGCCATTCACCTAGACACTGCAGTACAAACCTAATGATGCTATTCTTTTACTTTAAAGTTCCCTTTTGCCGAGATGATAAGTCCAAGCTTCTTGGCAGAATATGCAAAGGCTTTCATGATAAGAATGCACTATCAGCACGGAGAGGTGGAGCCCTGAGCAAGCTTTCCAAGAAAAAGCTACTTCTGAGCTAGTCAAGGAGAGAAGGGGAGATTTTAGGCAGTGAACAGCACTGAGTAAAGCCCAGATGAGAGACGCCTTCTGGCGTGTATCGACAAACACAAGCAGCTGGTATGATGGAAACTTAAAGCATGAAGGAGGACAACATAGCAAGCTACTGAAATTTTACCAACTGAAATTATAGTCAATGGTCCCTAACTGCAGGTTCCACATCCACAGATTCAAACAACCATGGGTAGAAAATACTTGGAAAGAATGTTCCTGAAAGTTTCAAAAAGTCAAATGTGAAATTGCTCACAATGGGCAACTATTTACATATCATGTACATTGTATTTACAACTATTACACAGCATTTGCACTGTATTAGGTATTATAAATAACCTACAGATGATTTAAAATACACGCAAAAATGAGTGTAGGTTATATGCAAACACTGTGCTGTTTTACATAAGGGACTTGATCATCTGTGAAATTTTGGTATCCACAGGGGAGGGGGGTGGGGTCCCAGAACCGATCCCCAGTGGATATGGAGGGATGACTGTATCTAGAACTCTAGGGTATACTCAGCAGTGGCCTATTACAAATCTACCTCCAAACTTCCATTTTAAAAACAAGATAATTTACTATGCAAATATATGTGTGTGTGTTTGTGTATATTTGCTTTAAAAAAACCTACAAATATTTTTTATTGCAGGATAAAAATTCCTTTTTAAATATGTTAACAACCCCACTCCCACAAACAACTACTCTGGAATGTATATTCTTTCAGACCTTTGAATTTACTTCACGTTCATAAATATGTACCCACAAAAATATATATTATTGCTTTATGTTCAATGGTTTTCATGTAACTGTCCTGGGAATCACATACACTCATCTCCAAAGTCCAGTAATACTGTATATCTTCCTGGTGACAGGAGTTTATTTTCTGCTTAACTGATTCCTCTTGTGAAATTGAACCAAACTGATAATGGAGAAATCCTCAGTTTTGTATTCCAAATGCAACCAGACAAAATAAAATCATGGTATATATCTGTTTAAAAATGTGCAAACTTCTGAAATTATTTTATTTTTACCAAATAGCACTAGAAAAAGTTGTATTTCCATTGAGTTCAGAAGCACAGCAGTACAGTATTTAGTTATCTGCTCAATCTATATAACTTATTTGAATCCAAATAGCTGAACATTTTTTTAAGCAACATTTTTTTTTTGTTTGATGAAGTGATTATGAATGTTGGCAAGAAAAAAGATTCAGAAAGTTGAGCCAATTCAAAACAATTCTTTATCTAGGAAAAGTGATCAGTAACTCCTTTCATCAAGTTTTCAACTGCATTAAGACAAAAGTATAAAATCCCCATAACTGAGTTTAGTTTTTTTAAATATAAGTTGGCAGTGATTAAGAATATAATTATTAAAAGTACCCTGTTTGCAATTTCAGTTGCTTCCTTTGTAACAACAAGCAGTGATTGTGACTCAGAAAGGTTATAGACCAAAGTCTTCTAATTTATGATTTAATCAGGGAAAGATACGTTAAACTTGTTTTGATTTAAATATACTTTGAAATCACATTTTTATTACACTGCATATATTCCTTCTATGGTAAACAATTGACTTAAGTTCTGAGCATACCTCTCAATTTTCTTACTTGCAAATAGGCCCCAATGGTTCACATATACTAATTAATTAGTTTGATTAGATTGGGGGGATACGTGTGTTTGTTTACTTGTGTGCTTGTTGGGGGATAGTGAATCTCAAGAAAGCTGTACCTCAGGCAGGGACTTTGGTCAAAGGGTTGCATGTCATGTCCCTGATCTTGCAGAGGCAAACTAATGAAATCACTAGAGACAACATAATTTTGATCAGCACTGTCCAACAGAAATATAATCATAGGCCACAAATGAGAGCCACAGATATAATTTTAAATTTTCTAGCAACCACTTTTAAAAAGAAAAATAACGCTAGTAATTTTATTTTACCTAATATATCCAAAAATATTATGCTTTTAATGTGATCAAATTTTTTAAATTATTGATACTTTGTATTCTTTTTTTCACATCAAGTCTTCAAAATCCAGTGTGTAACTTCATACTTATAACACTTTTCAATTCAATCAGTCATATTTTAAGTGCTCAAAAAGCCATTTTTAGCCAGTGGTTACCATGCTGGACAGCACAGATACAGAGGGAAAAACAGCACAGATACATGTTGGAATCAACATGGACCTAAGGTTTGATTTTAGTTCAATAACTTACTAAGCTGTGTGACCACAAACTAGTTACATAAACTCCCTGAGTCCTGTAGTTCTTATCAATAAATCAGAAATGATACCAGATGCCTTGCAAATTTCTTAGAAGAACTAAGATAGATAATATGCTCACACATACTATAACTCAGTAAAGTCCTCCTCTTCCTCATTATTATATAAATTGAAGAAGAAAAGGTAACACTGTATGAAAGCTAAAATTTAAGGTTTAAAAATTGTGAAGGAGAAAAACAGAAACAAGAACTTGAAGCAAGATTATCAAAATCTTTTCTAACTTAAGTTCGGTCATCAACCCACTATTATCTATACAAAATAAAAACAAAAACCGTATTTTCCAAAACTGTGAATAATGCCAAATAAAATATTTCTAAAACTAGAGATATGATGGTGTTTTCCTTTTTTTCTTAAAGCAAATTTGCTTTCTTGTTTATTGTTGCTGAGGTTAATATTAATTTCTATTCCTCGGAGGGGGGAAATGGCTAGAAAGTTGAGTAGGAAGTTATTTGCACGGAAATGGCATTTCGGGATACTGCAAATGCTTCCAATAATCTACAAAGACTACATTATGCATTTGGATAACTGAACATTCACTATTTTCAAATAACCATTACATTTTATTTCTCATTCACTTATACATAATATATCAAAACACAATACAGAAAATATACACAACATACCTCTGATAAAAATGTTTGGGCCGATTTCTGAGCTCCTACATGGAGCAGATACTCATATACGTAGAGTGCTAACCTGGGAAAAGAATAAAATATTTATTGAGAAGAGGTATATTTAAAATTCAGTCTTTAAACAATGCATACACCCTTTCATTACGAAAGTATTTTTCACACTAACAGTGACAGAAAAACAACTCTTCCAACATCTTTTCAATGGGAGTTTATACATGTATGTTCAGAAAGAACTTTAATTAAAATAGGACACAAAAGAATAAGACACATTGTATCTTTTGGCAAGATACACCTAAATAAGGATTTTTTGTTTTGTTTTGTTTCATCTAATTTATCATACCCTAAATTCTCTTTTGTACCCAATATGAATTATTAATTTAACCCATAACCTATGTTAAGGTATAATTATTAGTATAATAAATAATTGGACTTTTAAAACAACACTATATCCTTCCATCTTTTTAGTGAATGTTATTATAAACTCCAGCTGTTTACACATCCATATGCCAAAATGGATGTTGAACATCCATTGTAATATTTGTTCAGCACTTTCTCCTTATTCTTTAGATGTTATTGTTAAACCAACAATTTTTTAGTTTACAAGAAACTCAAATTAACTGCAAATCACAGCATTAGGTAAACTTTAAAGATACTAGATTATATTAGGCCTTTGGGGACTTACAATTTAAATGTTAACACAAAAGTACATATAAATTCATCACTCAAATATAGAATATTAAGTATGCACTATCCACTTATAGTACTCTCATTAACTAGTGGATTCAGAATTTTAAGCTCGACCATGTGGCTCAATTTTAGTTAAGCTGTTAACAAAATATTATTCATAAACCCAAATTAGTCTGAGGCAGTATTTTTAATGATATCTTGGACCAATGCCCAGATAGCTCACAACACTTCAGTTTCTGCTACACTGTATTTACCAATATTGAGCCAGGTTTACAGTAAACAAAACAATGTAACAATAACCACAATTCCGTACAGCTACACCATTTATCTTGCCAAGTGAATTTATGATTGTTAAAGACTGATGGCATTTGCAAAAATGAGTATTTTCTTCATGTTTATGAAAACATAACATGCACTTGTTATGAAAAGGGAAAGCCTGTATATAATCACTGCTCTGTCCATTTAATTATTTCTCCATTCCCAAACTGTCAGACATTTAAGATGAGAATCATTCTGTGGTTAGTAAGCACCATGAATCAGTCAGTTCAGTTCAGTTCAGTCGCTCAGTCGTATCCGACTCTCCGCGACCCCATGAATCACAGCACGCCAGGCCTCCCTGTCCATCACCAACTCCCGGAGTTCACTCAAACTCATGTCCACAGAGTCGGTGATGCCATCCAGCCATCTCATTCTCTGTCGTCCCCTTCTCCTCCCGCCCCCAACCTTTCCTAGCATCAGAGTCTTGAATAGATACATGTTAAAGTTACTCATAGATGAAAAGTATGCTGTTGACAGTGAGTATAGGAATATAATTTAGAAACATCTATTCTCTTCAAGCTGAATGCCATTTCCTAGGTCGGTGCTTCTCGTCTTCTGCCCTAACACAGATGAGGCACATGTCACGTCCCTGTGTGATGCTCCGTGGGGAAGGTTCATACCCAACATACATCATATGGGATCTGGGAACTGAAATGTTCCTGTAGTTTCAAACAAACCAACCCCACTGGTGATTCTTATCACACATTCTTCACACACACATATTCCACATACCCTGTCCCTCTATTAACTGCTACTAACCCTATCACATGAGGCCCTGACCATGATGGCAGGTTTCATCTTGAAAGAGAAACTATCTGTGAATTTCTCCTGAAGAGACCAAAGCCTCAAAATTGCCTGCCAGTGGCATCGTGGCCCTGCTGCTGTTGCCCTAGAGCCTCATGTTATTCCTGTGGGTTGTAAAATCTTGGGCCTAGAGCCAAACCAGCGGTGACGGCTAGAAAAGAAAGCCAGGTCCAAGTCAAGGGCCCAGTGGTAAGGATGCCCCACCAAGCCTGGAGAAGCCGAAAGCTGAGAGCACTGAGTGAAGAGGGGCACGGTGGTGGGTCAGGTTGGGGCTGAGGTGAGAGAACCGACCGCGGAGCAGCCGAAGCCAGGGCTCAACTCAGCTGTCCTTGCAATACAAACCATTCCTGAAAGCCGAGCGAGCTGCTGCCTTGGAATCTCTTTTTTGTAATAGTAAAGAAGATAATATGTTTCTTCTATGTTTCCCCCAATTAATTAGGTAACAAAAAGTGTATCTCTTTATAAGTACAATTTAAAGCAACAATCTCCCCTCTTTGAATGAGTCCAGGACAGGGATTCTAAAAGATATGTTGGTGGGGGCAGAGAATCAATGAGAGGGAGGGGTTTCAAACTATAGAACTAAAGATTCTGAAGCATCTTCCTAGGTGTGTGCCTGTTCTCCTATCCTTCAAATCTCAGCTGTAGCAGCACATCGTATTTTTACCAACAGGGTGATAAAACAGGACAGGGCTGAGAAAATCTACCTACAATGCCGCCTAACGTATCCTAATGTTCTATCACCTCCCTGGAACAAAATGAATGCTTCCCAGGCAGTCAGGACCTGTGATCTGGAAAGAGTGGCAGGGAGCATCACACAGGTGAACAATTAATCAACTCCACTGCCATGGTGACTGTGAAATACATCACTAGCAAATCTCCGAATTTTAACTACTGTCTCTGTGCATGCGTGCTAAGTTGCTTCCGTCATGGTGTCCAACTCTGCAACCCCTTGGACTACAGCCCTCCAGACTCCTCTGTCCATGGGGATTCTCCAGGCAGGAATTCTGGAGTGGGTTGCCATGCCCTCCTCCAGGGGATCTTCCCGACCCAGGGATCAAACCCGCATGTCTCACACCTCCTGCACTGGTGCCACCTGGGAAGGCTGCCTCTGTGCATAGGATTTTCCAAACCCATCTCTGTAGTCCAATCCTTTCTACCAAGCTACAAACCAGCTTCTCCAAATCAGTTTGAAATTTCTAGCAAGGAAGTTCTCTCTTAACTTGACCATGTCCAGCATTAAATTGACCTTCTCCGTCTGTTTACAGTACCCATGCTCACTTTCAAGGAAACATAATTTCTGAGTCTCAGTTTCCTCATTTGCAAAATGGGAAGGATACTTTCCTTGCAGTGCTGTTGAAAGGATTGGAGAGCACAGCAAATGGTAACAATGATTGCAACAGTTTCAGCTAATTATGTCACATATCACATTGCCAAGCTAATTATGTCACAGCTAATTCTGTCACATATTACCAAGTCACCAACACCACAGTCGCTCCCACATCTGCCATTCCTTTCGATCCTCCCCTGCTCCTGAAGGACCACTAAGAGCCACAGTGACAGAAGTATTTATTTTACCTTCAGGTACAGACACTGTGGATTCCCATTAGCTTCCTACAGAGGCATTAGGGTCACCAGAAATAAGAACCTTCAGAAGGTTCTGAGGGAAAAGCCCTGTAATAAATTAATTTTGTATGAAGACAAATGTTTCCAGGGGAGTGGGGAGTGACACCTGTCCATCTGTGCACGTGAATCACAGCTTGGTCCCTTACCCAGTGACATGAGATCACCAAACACTTTATTCAGATTCAATATCTACTGAACAGCGAAAATCTAAAGATAAATACTGAATGTACAAATATTTTAAATGTGTACACTGTCATATTACCATGTTCCTTTTCCTTTTTAGGATCTTTAAAAAATTTATCTACTTTTGAAAAAGCATAGAGTGGCTATTTAATCTAGTGAAATGAAAAAGTGAAAGTTAGTCACTCGGTCATGTCTGACCCTTTGTGACCCCATGGAGCCCTTCAGGCTCCTCTGTCCATGGAATTCTCAAGGCAAGAATACTGGAGTAGGTTGTCATTCCCTACTCCAGGGGATCTTCCCAACCCAGGAATCGAACCCAAGTCTCCCACTTTGCAGCCAGATTCTTTACTGTCTGAGCCACCAGGGAAGCCCCAGTGGCTTATAATATCATTCAATTACATTGAAAAAAAATTAGTAATCATGCAGCTAGAGTTTGGATCCAAAAAGCAGACACACTTTTTTTTTAAAACACTGATTAACAAAAAAGTATATCAAAGGTTCATGGATCATATATCTTTTTCTTCATTTCATTCTAAATTTCAAATAGATATGAACGACTGAGTTAACAAAATCATTTGACCAGCAACTCTAGAGAGAGACCCAAATCTGAAACAGCTCAAGACCTGCTTTACTCCCTGGTTACTGCAGGCACTACACTTTAAAATTAAGAGCAAAGACAGAGGTTACAAACAGACAAACACTGAAAACAGCTAAAGCCTGAAACCACTTGGCACTGCCCTCAAAACACCAATTACATATCAGCTACAAATGGGATGCACATTCAGTTCACTGTCTGCAAGTTACACACATATGCACTCGTGAGGCAGAACAGTAAAGGCACTGACAAAACTTCACAATTCAAATTCTATCAATCTCCAATTCTGATGGAGTGAAATCTGTTTCAACTAGCCTTCATGGATTCAAAATCTCTAGTAAGTTGGGGTGGATCAGTCTACAGTTTAATTTTTTAAACTGTTTACAAAAGGAAAGGGGGTAATTCCAATCACATTTTATTTGGTACATAATTCTAACAAATGTAGATTTTTTATGAGTCACAAAATATATAATTAGAAGCGAATTAAAGATATATAAAAATGAAAATATACAAAAAGATGTTAAAACTCTGATGATCCCTCAAAAAGAACCAAATAAAACTAAAAAGCAATAACGGACTGAGAAAAATGGATATATGACCCACAGGACAACAAAAAGCTAATATGCTTAATACACTCTGCTCATATCCTACAACCTGCCAGAACATGAAACTCTTAATTTTTAAATAATGAGCAAGGATGGACGTTAAAGGCCAAGTAAGAAGAATGGCTACCAATGGCCAGTAAATAATCCTAAGGAAAAATATTCAACCTCACAGCCATAAACAATATTTTAAAATTTCACCAATGAATGTAGCAAAGACTCTACAAACATTAAAGCATTCAGCGCCTAAAGCCTAAAATACTGAAGTGTAAACGTACAAGTGAAAAACATAGGATGCAGAACAGCTTATACAGTACACTCCCATGGATACTATACATACACATGTATATTCTGCCAGAGGCAGTTCATATACACACAAGCACAGGAGCAACAAGTGTCACTCCCCAAGCTGCCCCCTCTGGTGAAAACATATGTATCCAAACAATATTTTTTATTGCAGGGTTTTTTATCCCTAAGGAGTGGGAGCCTAGGATAAGAGGCAGACTTTTTCTTTAACTGCATAAACATTCTTCTGTTTGATTATTTACCCAGTACTTCTTTCTATTATCTAATTTAAAAGAAATAGAGGAGTAAATGGGAAGAAATTAAAATAATCAACCTTTTGTAACCTCTGACCTAGTAATTTTTATTCTAAAAAACTGTTTTAAAGAATTAATCAGAAATCCAAACAATTTATAATGAAGTTTATGGCAAAAGTGTAGCAGTGAAACACTGGTAACCTAAATATCCGACGAGAGAAATAATTAGATTGTGATATATGCAGGTAATGGGAAAATACATTTTTGAAGATGTTAAATGAAGAAATGTTCATAATTCATTGTTAAAAGTGTAAGGATGTATACATACAAACATACCATACTACATTTAGAAAAAGAGTAGAAGGAAATTTGAGTTATAGCTACTGGTAAAAATATCAATAACTGTAAGAAGAAGCATGATGAGCAGCTAATATGCATGTGGCGGCAACAATAAAGCATAAAATCAGTGTGGTCTAATCAGACTAGGAGCAAACACCCCCATGCCCCCTTCAGAAGGCCTTAGGACAACTCTTGTAATAGAACGGTCATTATTATATACATATCATTATTAATCATAATTAATAATCATAATGTTAGCTTTGGGTCTCCAGTAAAAGATCATACTTTGTGCCATTCATGCTGCATAAAGATCCAAGATATGTGGCTAGATAAAAATATTAAGCCACAGATGTTTTCTGCAAACATTTTTTCCCCGGTCTGTTGTCTGATTTAATTTTGGTCAGGTTTTCCGGGGCTTCCCTGACAGCTCAGTTGGTAAAGAATCCACCTGCAATGCAGGCAACCCTGGTTCCATTTTTGGGTCGGGAAGATCCACTGGAGAAGGGACAGGCTACCCACTCCAGTATTCTTGGGCTTCCCTTGTGGCTCAGCTGGGAGAGACTGCACCTGCAATGAGGGAGCCCTGGTTCAATCCCTGGGTTGGGAAGATCCAGTATTCTGGCCTAGAGAATTCATACAGTCCATGTGGTCACAAAGAATCGCAAAATACAACTAAGCGACTTTGACTTTCTGGAGGGGGAGCGGAGAGCAGAGAGGGGTGACACATTTAGATACTTTCGATTAAATTTACATGTAGAAATAACTATTAATAATATGAAAATAAAAATTCTAAACTTTATAGAAAATGGGCAGAAGCAATAACAAACATCACAACTAATTTTGAAACATGGAAAACACTAAACCTTACTGGGAATCAAACAAACACATATGAAAGCAACAATGAGATTTAAATTCTCACTTAAACAATATGTAAAAAAAAAATGGATATTCAAATACTACTGATGGCAATAAACTGGTACAGTTTTCAAAACCAATTTGGCAGTAAGTATAAACCACAACTTGCTAATCATACACTTTGATCCAATAATATAATACCATTACTTGAGAGTCTAGCCTAAAGAAATTTTCCTAAATGTAGAAAAGCTTAACACACAAAATTTTTTAATGAAAGAACATGTAGAACAATAAAAAATAAATACGAAAGTGACTGGATCTGTAGTAAAATATTTTGCATTAGTTAATTTCATGTTTGAAAATATAATTCAGAATTTATATATATTCATTGAAAAAGCACCGAAGAGAATCTTGTGCATGCATGCTAAGTCACTTTAGTTGTGTCCGACTCTTTGTGACCCCACTGACTGTAGCCCACCAGGTTTCTCTGTCCATGAGATTCTCCAGGCAAGAATACTGGAGTAGATGGCCATGCCCTCCTCCAGTGAATCTTCCCGACCCAAGGATCAAACCCACGTCTCTTATGTCTCCTGCATAGGCAGCTGGGTTCTAGCACCACTAGCACCACCTGGGAAGCCCAAGTTCTCCTAACAGACTATAAAAAGTCATGTTGGATCTAGATTCCTACCCACTGCTATATCTAAAATGTATAACCAACAAGGACTCACTGTATAGCGCAGGGAACTTTGCTCAATATTATGTAACAACTAATTGGGAAAAGAATTTGAAAAATAATACATAATGTATGCATGTAACTGAATCATTTTTTATATACCTGATCTAAAATGTTTGTTAGTTTCAACTATACTCCAATATAAGTTTCTTTTTTTAAAAAGTCATATTGAATCTAGAAAATAGAATTCTGTTATTCCTGATGCACTGTATAATTCCAGTGTTGACTAATGACACATATCAGTATCCAAATGTGTCTCCTAAGTGATAAAATGCCAAGAGTTAGCTGGATCACAGCTAGCTAACAAGTAGCAAGGAGCATTTGGCAGCCTCCGAGAGACTGCTCATGGGATTTTAAGTAGTTTAGCAATGAAACTAGATCAGCCTGATCAAATTTTCAACAGAGCTTACAACCTGGTGCTAAGGAGGTGTGAAAAACTGGAACTCTGTTTCTAACATTGTCTTTGTAAAGTTCTTCATCGTTAACAGTGAAGTGAAAAAACAGGTTTAGCATGTCAAAACCAGTGTTTATGCAACCACACAAAATATTAATATCCAGCCTTTGTTTTAAATACACTTAAAAGTCTATTTTTTTATATTCTCAATATCAGTTTGAGAGAAACAGATAACTCATATACATAAAGATATGGAACATACTAAGCCTTCTCTCTATTGACCTGTACTTCCCAAATTTTCTACAAAGTACAAATGAACAATAAGAGTTTATTCTAATCATAAGTTAATAGCCAAGAAAATACCTTCTTTCTAAATAAATTACATATCCCAAGAAATCAAGATGAGTGGAAAACATTTAAAAGCAGTCTAATGTTATTTCTCTTACTACTAAGCACTGAAAATAACCGACTCAGAATTTCTTCCTGGTTTTACCTTTTTTTTTCCTTTTTTATCTCATGCAAAAGTTTATTGTAAAACTAAAAATAAGTTGTTGTTGCTGTTCAGTCACTAAGTTGTGTCTGACTCTTTGAGACCCCATGGACTGTGGCACGCCAGGCTTCCCTGTCCTTCACTATCTCCTGGAGTTTGCTCAAACTCATGTCCATTGAGTTGGTGATGCCATCCAACCATCTCATCCTCTGTCGCCTCCTTCTCTTCCTGACCTCAATCTTTCTTAGCATCAGGGTCTTTTCCAATGAGCTGGATCTTCTAATCAGGTGGCCAAAGTATTGGAGCTTATTGGAAAATAAGTTGCATCATTTAAATATCTCTCTCTCTCCTACTTATTTACAAAACAGAAACAGACTCACAGATTTTAAAAACAAACTTGTGGTTACCAAAAGGGAAACATGGCAGGTAGGGATAAATTAGAAGTTTGGTACTAAAATATACACACTACTCTATATAAAAATAATCAGCAAGGACCTACTGTATAACACAGGAAACTGTACTTGATATTATGTAATAATTTATTTGGGAAAAGCATCTGAAAAAGAATGGATATGTGTATATGTACCATATAACTGAATCACTTTACCATTCACTTGAAACACAACATTGTAAATCAACTGCATTCCAATATAAAATAAAAATTAAATTTAAAAAATCTCTCCTTATTTCTGTTTTTTAAAGAGTGCACAGAGCAGAAGCAATATGTATAGATAGCACTTTCTTATCATTAAAGATCATTTCCCTGGTGTCCCACAGGTCACATGCCAGATGGTTGCAACCCACATCAAAAAACCAGGTCTAAGATCTATAGTTCAGGATCTACCTTCTTTTCTGAAGCTGTTCAAACTTGGGATCACAGATGTGAACACTTCATTCTGACTGGGTATTAGTAACCTGGATCCACCACAGGTTTCAGTTCAGTTCAGTTGCTCAGTCATGTCCAACTCTGTGACCCCATGAATAACAGCACGCCAGGCCTCCCTGTCCATCACCAACTCCCGGAGTTCACGCAAACTCATATCCATCGAGTCGGTGATGCCATCCAGCCATCTCATTCTCTGTCGTCCCCTTCTCCTCCTGCCCCCAATCCCTCCCAGCATCAGAGTCTTTTCTAATGAGTCAACTCGTCGCATGAGGTGGCCAAAGTATTGGAGTTTCAGCTTTAGCATCAGTCCTTCCAATGAACACCCAGGATTGATCTCCTTTAGAATGGACTGGTTGGATCTCCTTGCAGTCCAAAGGACTCTCAAGAGCTTTCTCCAGCACCACAGTTCGAAAACATCAATTCTTCGGCGATCAGCTTTCTTCACAGTCCAACTCTCACATCCATACATGACCACTGGAAAAACCATAGCCTTGACTAGACGGACCTTTGTTGGCAAAGTCATGTCTCTGCTTTTCAATATGCTATCTAGGTTGGTCATAACTTTCCTTCCAAGAAGTAAGCGTCTTTTAATTTCATGGCTGCAATCAGCATCCACAGTGATTTTGGAGCCCAAAAAAATAAAGTTTGACACTGTTTCCACTGTTTCCCCATCTATTTCCCATGAAGTGATGGGACCAGATGCCATGATCTTTGTTTTCTGAATGTTGAACTTTAAGCTAACTTTTTCACTTTCATCAAGAGGACCTTAACCCCAGTCAAATTCATACATTCATCAAGCGATAACATATTTGGTGATGTCTTTAGTTGGACCTACCTTGTGATTGCTATATTTCAAGTATCCGCATTAATATGCACCATTCATTGAGGCTGCTGCTGCTGTTGCTAAGTCACTTCAGTCGTGTCCGACTCTGTGTGACCCCACAGATGGCAGCCCACCAGGCTCCGCCATCCCTGGGATTCTCCAGGCAAGAACACTGGAGTGGCTTGCCATTGCCTTCTCCGTCATTGAGACAAGTGTTTGTAATTCATTTTCCACTTTCCCTACAGGAATTCTGGAAGAATTTTTCTCTTAACAAATTCCAGCAATGCCTCTGATCTGTACTTCTTAGGGCACATGCAGAGCTGGAAAGAAATGCTTCAGAAGAATACACCCATAGACACAGGACCCAAAACACCACAGAAGGAAATGGGCAGGTATTCAAAGGAAAAACCCAACTTAGGAAAGATATGGGATAATTTTTTCTCTCTGATTTTCAGAAGGTATAAATGTATGATAACTGATTTTTAATTATTAGCTGGAGCTCATTTTAAGTTCCATATAAAATAATTAGGACCATAGGTTTTTTTTTCCTATGACTTAATTCATTTCCTAGCATTAGTCTGGAATATTTAGACGTTTACAGCATTTAATCTTTCACACCAGTTATATATCTGTTTATCAGGCAACTCTTAAGCAAACATCTATCTTGTGTAAAGTACTGAGAACCAAGGAAATAATAATTTAGGACCCACCACAGCAGAATTTGTAGCAATACGGTCAAAGAATGAATCTTTACACTAAGAAAAAAATTTTTACAAGTTAGTAGCATAAAGATAATTCTAAATATCTAATATTAGAAATGGAGAAGGAAATGGCAACCCACTCCAGTACTCCTGCCTGGAAAATTCCATGGACAGAGGAGCCTGGTAGGCTACAGTCCATGGGATCACAAAGAGTCGGACACGACTGAGCGACTTCAATGTCAATATTAGAAACAAAAATTATTTTGAAACATGAGAAATTTTATAAACACTTAATACTCATCACCATCAACAATTAGTAAGCTCCTACCATTATTCTAGCTCTTAAACCAAAGGGGAAAAAAACAGAAGATGTAAAATTTGTCTTCAAGGAATTTTCAGACTTGTTAATTGGGATAATTAAAAGTAAGATCAGTAAACACAAAGTGGCATATGACTGGCACACAGGCAACAAAACATCAAGAATTCAGAATAGGAAGAGACAATTGTAAGAGGCTCTTGACAAAAGGGCTTTAGCTGACAGAGGAAATAGTACTTAAGCTAGGTATTAAGGGAAATGGGATAAGCAGGAAGAAAAGAGGATGTTTAATGAAAGGATAATAGCCTGAAAGAATTACCTAAATTATATACAACACTGTGGCCAAAATAAAATTCTCTATATACCTTAAAGCAATAAAAATGGTTTCACAAAATATTATTGAGACAGATTTCTACTATCACTATGCAATATAAAGGTTTTACTCTACTATATAAAACATGATGGAGTAATAATAGGAACTTATATTTATAGTATTTTACAGCTTATAAACTGTGTTCACATATGAAAGTAAATATCTATTTACTAGCAGTTTATAGCAGTTATTTTATTAAGAATTCCTCCACAGTTACCTTTTTTTTTTTTTCAACTTTTTGGCATTGAAACATATATTGTCATATGTGAAACCAATCACCAGTTCAGGGTCGATGGATGTTACCGGATGCTCGGGGCTGGTGTGCGGGGATGAACCAGAGGGAGTTACAAAGGGAGGAGGGAGGTGGGACGGGGGTTCAGGAAGGGGAACTCATGTACACCCAGGGAGGATTCATGTCAATGTATGGCAAAACCAACCAATATAATATTGTAAAATAATTAGCCTCCAATAAAAAAATAAATAAATAATTAAAAAAATAAAAACTAAGCTTTTCTGTGTATATTTGTAATTCAGAAAAATCCTCATCTAAAAGGGATTCCTTATGGTATTCCTTATGGATGTGCTGCAGTCCATGGGGTCACAAAGAGTCGAACACAACTGAGCGACTAAACTGAACTGATAGCATTTCCTAACTAAAATTTAGGTTTTTAGAATATAAAAGCTTATCAGAAAGGGATATACGTCAAAGATACATATTTTTTCCTACATATCTATACATTTAGATAAAGATATTCTGATTCAGTTACATTCGTATCTAAAATAAATGTTTAAAATGTATCTCTACATAAGAAGCTAAAATAATCAATAGATAAAAGAGATAATAGGATTATATACAGGAACCTCTACTAAATTAATCTCCAGACATTCAATTTCCAGTCAATTGCACAAAGAAGCATTTAGCGTACATGGGTGCCTAAATCAATGAAAAGAGTAAGCTAAGAAACTGCGACTTCCTTAAGTAAATATACAAATTATCAAACTAACTCCCTGATCTTAGATACACAATCACAGCATAATCATCAAATTTGAAAATAAAACTGAGATAACTAACATATTTAGATTCCTACATTAGTATCTGAAAAGAACAGGTTCTCTGAAACACTGCACTAAATCTGATAAGATTAAGTTAACAAAAATAAATGTACAACTTTGCACTTAAATAAAAAATCTTGTATTGACAAAAATCTTGTAGGACTGACAAATATAACAATAGCCCCAATTAAAAGACAGGTTTTAGCTGAATGCAAGTTTAATATGAATTAATAGTGCACTTGACTACCCTGCCAAAAGAGCTAATTTTATCTTAAATGCATTAATGGAGTATAGAACTAGAAAAGGAAAGATAATAAGTCCTAGAAAGACAAGGGGAAAAAAAAAAGACAAGTTGTGAGCAATGACTGGAAGTATCAGTGATGCACAACCTGAAGAAAGGAAAAGCTCAAACCCTTAACAGGTTGTCAGCTATTAGCAGGACTGGTTTTATTTCACATGGTTAAAGAGGGTGGAACTAAAACCAATGGGTTAAGGTGATAAGAAGGCAAATTGCAACTCGATATCCCAAAGACCTTTTCTGTAACCATTAGAGCTATCCAACAATCTTATAGGCTGGGAAAAGAATCATTTTGGGGTTGGAAAACATGAGAGTCCAATCTCTGAAAAAGTAAAGGCACAGTATCGGTTGAAGCTGGGGATACTGCATGGGCTTTATTCATTAAACAGAAGTTTGGATCAGAGGAACTTTAAAACGCCACTCAATACAAGACTACCTAATCCTAGTATCACTAAAATACGGCCCAGAGCAACTGAGGGGCTTCCATATCAACAGAACTATATGGTAAAAGGGTTGAGATGAGGATATAGGACTCAAAGCTTAGTCTGCTATATTTAGCAAAACAACCTAAGTCAATACCTTTCATGAAGAAATTATACTCCACAGGAAATATCACTCTGTGACCAAGTGAAAGATGGAAAAGTAGCAAGTTTACCTGTCCAAGTCAACCTAAGCAACTGCTTGTACAACTACCACTCCCACATGCTGCTCCTCTTAACATGAAGCAGATTAACTGTTTCTCCATAGCCTAAGTCTGCGTGGTTCCTACAGATCATATGGCTCTATGTCCCAAGGTTTCCAAACCAAAAATGGAAGTTAAAAGCATGCTATCTATCTATACTTATGGGGAAAATCTAGCCATACGAGTTAAAGATTAGTCAACTGACTCCATGTAAGTTGGTTTGATGGGTAAAATCAGAGCATGCAGAATTTCAATCAATAAGTGGAAAGAGGCATATCACAATAAAATTCTTATCTAAAAGAATATGTGATTTCTAAACATATTTACTCCTTCCAAATTCTCCCAGATGTTAGCAGAGAATTGCTACATTCTACATTAGTATAATCCTTTTAACCTAATCTACCCTATAATTAGAAACCATACATTTTATTCCAAAACAGTTGAAGAGGATAAATTACACTAATGTTGACAATTACAAAGCCAGTTAAATAGAAAATATTTTATAATAGGTTCATGGTACTAAGCCAGATTACTATGTCATTTCAGTATTTCCTTGGCATATCAAAATATAATTTATAGAATGGAAGCAAAATATTTTAGCAAAGGTCTGCCTTCCCTAAGTGACAGCCCTAAATATCTGCAAAATTAAATGTTTAAAAGCAGAAAGGTTTATAGATCTAAACACTGTCAGGTGCTCAGTCTATTTATCTATTTTTAATAGTTCCCTTAGGATTAACCACAGTAATGTCCAGGAGAAACATCACGGAAGCTCCAAAAAACAGAGAAACCAAATTTACAGAGCTTTAAGAAAGCTTTTATTCACCTGCTTCAAACATGCACACACGTGCGCACATACACACATTTAACCTCCTCTAGAGCAGAAACTCCGGAGAAGGCAATGGCAAGCCACTCCAGTACTATTGCCTAGAAAATCCCATGGATGGAGGAGCCTGGTAGGCTGCAGTCCGTGGGATGGCTAAGGGTCGGACACGACTGAGCGACTTCACTTTCACTTTTCACTTTAACACATTGGAGAAGGAAATGGCAACCCACTCCAGTGTTCTTGCCTGGAGAATCCCGGGGACGGGGGAGCCTGGTGGGCTTCCGTCTGTGGGGTCACACGGAGTCGGACACGACTGAAGTGACTTAGCAGCAGCAGCAGCAGAGCAGAAACTCTTAAGTTGCTTGGGGTCTCTCCTCTGAGCAGTGAGAAACCCAATTTTTAGCTTGACATATTGATACCAACCAGGATTCTTGGCCTTCCTCAATCAATAGAAATTGACTAGAGGCCAGATAAATTCAGGCAAGGTTTTACTGGGGCCCCCACTGTAGCAGGAGGGAGCGTTAACAAGTAACTGGTTCCTTTGCACACGTGCTCCCTGAGTGGGGGTGAGCCTGTCCTTTGTATGGGGTGAGGGTAGGGGTGTGCCCAGGCGTTGGGTGGAAGGGTGACTTGGGTGTTTTGCCCACCCCTCTGGTGATGGTGAGTGCAGGGGGCATGCTCAGTACCCTGTTTTGCTCCTGGTTCTTCAGAGGTGACAGATGAGTTTTTTGGTCTTTTTTATCTTTTGGTCCAAAGTTTGACCCAACTATTTGTCTGCGGTTGTCTTTAGTTAAATAGTTCTTTGTATTTTGTTCTTTTAGGAGAGGTTTATCCAGGTGCAAGTGTTGGAGCACTCACAGCAAAGGGTTGCAGGTCCCAGCCTGTCTCAATATTATGCCTCAGCTAAAGTGTGTGTTAATCACTCAGTTGTGTCCGACTCTTTGAGACCTCATGGACTGTAGCCCGCCAGGCTCCTCTGTCTATGGAATTCTCCAGGCCAGAATACTGGCATTCCCTTCTCCGGGGGATCTTCCTGACCCAGGGATCAAACCCAGGTCTCCTGCACTGCAGGCGGATTCTTTGCCATCTGAGCCACCAGGGAAGCCCCAGCTAAAAGGTAATATTCCCCTATTTCCCTTGAATTTGGGTGTATTCACCTGCCTCAAGTTTAGCCAAGGAGTTGGAGATTTAAGTTGAAAGACTTACATAAAGGGGTATTATTCTACATTCCCGTATCCTACATTCAGCCTATTTAAGGCTGGTATGACTGCTAGAGTTCCAGCCTCCCTCTTGGACCATGAGACCACTTTAGGAATGTCAAATACAATGAACTGAATATTTGTGTCCTCCCAAAATTGATTTTGGTTAAAATTCTAATTTGATTTGTTAAAACTCTAATTCCAACATGATGGTATTGAGAGGTGGAGCTTTGAGAGGTAATTAGGTCATGAGAGGGGTCTTCATAATGGGATTAGTACCTGACAGGCAGAGACTAGGGAGCTAGCTAACTTTCCACCATGGAAGGACGCAACAAGAAGTCTACAACAAGGAAAACCATCCTCCCTCGAAACACACCATGATGGCACTTTGATCTTGGGACTTCCAGCCTCTAGAACTGAGAAATTTCTGTTCTTCATAAGACACTCTGCCTTCGGTACTTTATTATAGCAGCCCAAGCTTACTAAAACACTAGAATAAAAAGAGAGAAGAGGAATAGACCCATGACACCTTCATAGAACTGCCATTTCAGTCCTGGATTCTCAACCTTCAGACTTCTTTTAAGAGGTAATGAATCTTAATCTTCTTTAGGATTTCCAATTATATGCAACCTAACCAATTCCTAAGTACATGTGCTGATTAAGTCAGGCTTATTCTCCACCCTTCCCACTGTATGATTTCCACACAACACTATCTGAACTACTCTTGCTATGTTGTTAAGTGTGGTCACCGGTTAATCCTTGTCTTAGTTTATTCTGTTAGTACATATGATAACTCTCCTGATAACTCCCTCAGACTTAAAACATCAAATCACTCTTTATTCGTTCTCTTCCATATCTTATCTTCTCCCTCCTATCCCAAAAATGTTGGCATTCTCCAAGGTTACTTCATGGTCCTGTTCTCAATTCTACACATTTTCCTGAGACCTACTATGCCAGTCAACAGAAAACAGTCCATGTTGACACCACCAAACCTCCATCTCTAACTCAGAGTTGCTAAAAGTTCCAGGTCAATTAATTCAAATGTATTTTGGGCACAATCACCTGAATATCCCCCAGGCAACTTAAATGCCACACTACTCTCTGTTCATCCTCTAGTTAATAACACATGTTCATTTAGCTGTCCAAATCAAAAACCTGGTTCAGTTCAGTTCAGTCGCTCAGTCATGTCCGACTCTTTGCGACCCCATGAATCACAGCACGCCAGGCCTCCCTGTCCATCACCAACTCCTGGAGTTCACTCAAATTCATGTCCATCGAGTCGGTGATGCCATCCAGCCATCTCATTCTCTGCTGTCCCCTTCTCCTCCCGCCCTCAATCTTTCCCAGCATCAGAGTCTTTTCCAGGGAGTCAACTCTTCGCATGAGGTGGCCAAAGTATTGGAGTTTCAGCTTTAGCATCAGTCCTTCCAATGAACACCCAGGATTGATCTCCTTTAGAATGGACTGGTTGGATCTCCTTGCAGTCCAAGGGACTCTCAAGAGTCTTCTCCAGCACCATAGCTCAAAAGCATCAATTCTTCGGCGATCAGCTTTCTTCACAATCCAACTCTTACATCCATACATGACCACGGGAAAAACCATAGCCTTGACTAGATGGACCTTTGTTGGCAAAGTAATGTCTCTGCTTTTTAATATACTATCTAGGTTGGTCATAACTTTCCTTCCAAGGAGTCAGCGTCTTTTAATTTCATGGTTGCAATCAGCATCCACAGTGATTTTGGAGCCCAAAAAAATAAAGTCTGACACTGTTTCCACTGTTTCCCCATCTATTTCCCATGAAGTGATGGGACCAGATGCCATGATCTTTGTTTTCTGAATGTTGAGCTTCAAGTCAACCTTTTCACTCTCCTCTTTCACTTTCATCAAGAGGCTTTTTAGTTCCTCTTCACTCTCTGCCATAAGGGTGGTATCCTTAATTCCTTACACTAGCCTGATACGAATTCAGCCACTAAGTATTCTATAGCCTAGAGTCTATGGCTCATATCTATATTCTCTGGCAATGTCCTCACTTCCCCAGATTACTGTAATAGCATTTGAACTAGTCTTCCTTTCTCTTATTCTCGCTTCTCTCCATTGTGAAATCAAAAGATCATTAAGAAAAACATCAATCTCTTAAAGTTGCTTCCTTGGTCATCAGTAGACCCTCATACCAATAGGATAAGGACCAGATATCTAAACATGGCAAATGCAGCCTGCCCAGATTTGGCAATGACTTCATCATACAGCAAAAACCTGAACAAACTGCAAAATCAACAAACCTTAGATCTGTAAGAGAGGTGAGGTCACTGAGCAAACCGCTGCCCTCAACAATGGAGAGGCAGATAGGCAGATACAGAGAAATACAACCAACCACAGAGCAAACCCCTGCAAAAGGAATCTCCCCAGAAACCAGTGCCCGAGTAGGAAAACCTGAACTGTAACTGGCAAAGTGCTAGAGACTCTGTATATACAAGTTTGAGAGATAAAATCTTCAGGGGAAACCAGTCATGGAGGACCTACATACAATCATGAATTTTATCTCCAGGAGCCCATTTGGTTCTCACAGTGAATGCCAGAGAAAAATCTCCTCATGCTTCTAGCGAGAGGTTGGGGGAAACGACCATTCTGAAATGCACTTCAGTTCAGTTCAGTCATTCAGTCGCATCCAACTCTTTGGGACTCCATGGACTGCAGCACGCCAGGCTTCCCTGTCCATCACCAACTCCCAGAGCTTGCTCAAACTCATATCCATCGAGTTGGTGATGCCATCCAACCATCTTATCCTCTGCCGTCACCTTCTCCTCCTGACTTCAATCTTCCCCAGCATCATAGTATTTCCCAGTGAGTCAGTTCTTTGCATCAGGTGGCCAAAGTATTGGAGTTTCAGCTTCAACATCAGTCCTTCCAATGAATATTCAGGACTGATTTCCTTTATGATTGACTAGTTTGATCTCCCTTCAGTCCAAGGAACTCTCAAGAGTCTTCTTCAACACCTCAGTACAAAAGCATCAATTCTTTGGTGCTCAGCTTTCTTCACGGTTCAGCTCTCACATCCACATGAAATGCACTAGAGCATTCTATTCTTAAAAAGGCCTGCCCTCTAGAGAAACCAGTTTACAGCCCAAACTGTTGGGGTTCCATCAGAGGATAACCTACTTGGAGTAAGTAACATACACAACTCCAGCCTCCTCTAGGCATACTGTCCCACCTAAGAAGGTAAAAAATAAACAAAACAAAAAACCGAGAAGCACTGGTGAAATTCACAGTCCAGGAACACAGGCTCACCAAAGACTGAGACCCAATCCTAGGACTGTGGAATACACACCACACCTCTCCATTGTATTATTAAAGGCCTTCGTTACTACAGTTCTTTTTACCCAGCACATCATGTCCACCTTTCAACAAAAAGTTACAAGGTACACAAAAGGACAAAAACACAGTTCAAAAAGATTGAACAAACACTGGAACCAGAATTTGATATGGCAAGAGTTTTGGAATTATCAAACCAGGACTCTTTTAAATCATGATGAATATTCTGGGAACTTTAACGTAAAAATTAGGCAACATGAAAAACATATGGTTAATGTAAGCTAACTACATTATTATTACTAGAAACTTCTCCCTTAATGTGAAGATAACAGTGCTTTCTTCTTTTAATGGATTTAAGATCTTATTTATGCTAAATGACATAATATTTATCTTTGAAAAGATCACAAAGGTTAGGTAACTTAAAGACAATTTTAATAAAGACTTTCAAATACATAAAAATAGTGGTTTTAACATTACCCTCAATGGTGAAAAATTGTAAGCATTTCCCCTAAAGTCAGGAACAAGACAAGGATGCCCACTCTCACCACTACTATTTAACATAGTTTTGGACGTTTTAACCACAGAAATCAGAGAAGAAATAAAAGGAATCCAGACTGGAAAAGCAGTAAAACTCTCACTGTTTGCAGATGACATGATCCTCTACATAGAAAACCCTTAGGAGTCCTGGTTCCACATAGGAAAAGGAGTACGTCAAGGTTGTATATTGTCACCCTGCTTATTTAACTTATATGCAGAGTACATCATGAGGAACGCTGGGCTGGAAGAAGCATGAGCTGGAATCAAGATTGCTGGGAGAAATATCAATAACCTCAGACATGCAGATAACACCACCCTTATGGCAGAAAGTGAAGAAGAACTAAAAAGCCTCTTGATGAAAGTGAAAGAGGAGAGTGAAAGGTTGGCTTGAAACTCAACATTCAGAAAACGAAGATCATGGCATCTGGTCCCATCACTTCATGGGAAATAGATGGGAAAACAGTGTCAGACTTTAATTTTTTGGGCTCCAAAATCACTGTGTATGCTGATTGCAGCCATGAAATTAAAAGACGCTTACTCCTTGGAAGGAAAGTTATGACCAACCTAGATAGTATATTAAAAAGCAGAAACACGACTTTGCCAACAAAGGTCCGTCTAGTCAAGGCTATGGTTTTTCCCGTGGTCATGTATGGATGTGAGAGTTGGACTGTGAAGAAAGCTGAGTGCCGAAGAATTGATGCTTTTGAACTATGCTGCTGGAGAAGACTCTTGAGAGTTCCTTGGACTGCAAGGAGATCCAACCAGTCCATTCTAAAGGAGATCAATCCTGGGTGTTCATTGGAAGGACTGTTGCTAAAGCTGAAACTCCAATACTTTGGCCACCTCATGCGACGAGTTGACTCACTGGAAAAAACTCTGAATCTGGGAAGGATTGGGGGCGGGAGGAGAAGGGGACGACAGAGAATGAGATGGCTGGATGGCATCACCGACTTGATGGACATGAGTTTGAGTGAACTCCAGGATTTGGTGATGGACAGGGAGGCCTGGCGTGCTGTGATTCATGGGGTCGCAAAGAGTCGGACACTACTGAGCGACTGAACTGAACTGAAAATTAACACACAGAGAAATCCCTTGCATTCCTATACACTAACAACGAGAAAACAGAGAAATTAAGGAAACAATTCCATTCACCATTGCAATGAAAAGAAAACACTTCGGAACAAATCTACCTAAAGAAACAAAAAATCCTATATATGGAAAAGTATAAAACACTGATGAAAGAAATCAAAGATGACACAAATAGATGGAGAAATATACCATGTTCACGGATCAGAAGAATCAATATAGTGAAAATGAGTATACTACCCAAAGCAATCTACAGATTCAATGCAGTCCCTATCAAGCTACCAAGGGTATTTTTCTCAGAACTAGAACAAATAATTTCACAATTTGTATGGAAATACAAAAAACCTAGAATAGCCAAAGCAAACTTGAGAAAGAAAAATGGAACTGGAGGAATCAACTTGCCTGATTTCAGACTCTACTACGAAGCCACAGTCATCAAGACAGTATGGTACTGGCATAAAGACAGAAATATAGATCAATGGAACAAAATAGAAAGCCCAGAGATAATTCCACGCACCTATGGACACCTTTGAGCATGACTTTACTAGTGTGTGAGATGAGTACAATTGTGCAGTAGTTTAAGAATTCCTTGGCATTGCCTTTCTTTGGGATTGGAATGAAGACTGATCTTTTCCAGTCCTGTGGCCATTGCTGAGTTTTCCAAATTTGCTGGCATATTGAGTGCAGCACTTTAACAGCATCATCTTTTAGGATTTGAAATAGCTCAATTGGAATTCCATCACCTCCACTAGCTTTGTTTGTAGTGATGCTCTCTAAGGCGCACTTGACTTCACATTGCAAGATGTCTGGTTCCAGGTGAGTGATCACTCCATCGTGATTATCTTGGTCGTGAAGATCTTTTTTGTACAGTTCTTCTTACAAAGAAGAACTGTGTATTCTTGTGGTGTATTCTTGCCACCTCTTCTTAATATCTTCTGCTTCTGTTAGGTCCATACCATTTCTGTCCTTTATCGAGCCCATCTTTGGATAAAATGTTCCCTTGATATCGCTAATTTTCTTGAAAAGATCTCTTATTTTTCCTATTCTGTTGTTTTCCTCTATTTCTTTGCAATGATCGCTGAGGAAGGCTTTCTTACCTCTCCTTGCTATTCTTTGGAACTCTGCATTCAGATGCTTATATCTTTCCTTTCCATCTTTACTTTTCACTTCTTTTCTTTTCACAGCTATTTGTAAGGCCTCCTCAGACAGCCATTTTGCTTTTTTGCATTTCTTTTCCATGGGGATGGTCTTGGTCCCT
Organism: Moschus berezovskii; assembly: GCF_049115385.1. Classification (NCBI taxonomy): domain Eukaryota; kingdom Metazoa; phylum Chordata; class Mammalia; order Artiodactyla; family Moschidae; genus Moschus; species Moschus berezovskii. The sequence goes on along the minus strand of NC_142467.1, from coordinate 29,283,481 downwards.
GTCTCCTGTACAATGTCACAAACCTCCCTCCAGAGTTCATCAGGCACTCTATCTATCAGATCTAGTCCCTTAAATCTATTCCTCACTTCCACTGTATAATCATAAGGGATTTGATTTAGGTCATATCTGAATGGTCTAGTGGTTTTCCCTACTTTCTTCAATTTCAGTCTGAATTTGGCAATAAGGAGGTCATGATCTGAGCCACAGTCAGCTCCTGGTCTTGTTTTTGCTAACTGTATAGAGCTTTTCCATCTTTGGCTGCAAAGAATATAATCAATCTGATTTTGGTGTTGACCATCTGGTGATGTCCATTTGTAGAGTCTTCTCTTGTGTTCTTGGAAGAGGGTGTTTGCTATGACCAGTGTGTTCTCTTGACAAAACTCTATTAGCCTTTGCCCTGCTTCATTTCGTGCTCCAAGGCCAAATTTGCCTGTTACTCCAGGTGTTTCTTGACTTCCTACTTTTGCATTCCAGTCCCCTATAATGAAAAGGACATCTTTTTTGGGTGTTAGTTCTAAAAGGTCTTGTAGGTCTTCATAGAACCGTTCAACTTCAGCTTCTTCAGCATTACTGGTTGGGGCATAGACTTGGATTACTGTAATATTGAATGGTTTGCCTTGGAAACCAACAGAAATCATTCTGTCATTTTTAAGACTGCATCCAAGTACTGCATTTCGGACTCTTTTGTTGACCATGATGGCTACTCCATTTCTTCTAAGGGATTCCTGCCCACAGTAGTAGATATAATGGTCATCTGAGTTAAATTCACACATTCCAGTCCATTTTAGTTCACTGATTCCTAGAATGTCGACGTTCACTCTTGTGATCTCCTGTTTGACCACTTCCAATTTGCCTTGATTCATGGACCTAACATTCCAGGTTCCTATGCAATATTGCTCTCTACAGCATCGGACCTTGCTTCTAGCATCAGTCACATCCACAGCTGGGTATTTGTTTTGCTTTGGCTCCATCCCAAGGCAGAGGCACCAGAGATCAAATTGCCAACATCCGCTGGATCATGGAGAAAGCAACAGAGTTCCAGAAAAACATCTATTTCTGCTTCATTGACTATGCCAAGGCCTTTGACTGTGTGGATCACAATAAACTGTGGAAAATTCTGAAAGAGATGGGAATCCCAGACCACCTGACCTGCCTCTTGAGAAACCTGTACGCAGGTCAAGAAGCAACAGTTAGAACTGGACATGGAACAACAGACTGATTCCAAATAGGAAAAGGAGTCCGTCAAGGTTGTATATTGTCACCCTGCTTATTTAACTTATATGCAGAGTACATCATGAGGAACGCTGGGCTGGAAGAAGCACAAGCTGGAATCAAGATTGCTGGGAGAAGTATCAATAACCTCAAATATGCAGATGACACCACCCTTATGGCAGAAAGTGAAGAGGAACTCAAAGGCCTATTGATGAAAGAGGAGAGTGAAAAGGTTGGCTTGAAGCTTAACATTCAGAAAACGAAGATCATGGCATCTGGTCCAATCACTTCTTGGGAAATAGATGGGGAAACAGTTGAAACAGTGTCAGACTTTATTTTTTGGGGCTCCAAAATCACTGCAGATGCTGATTGCAGCCATGAAATTAAAAGACGCTTACTCAAGCAAAGGAGAAAAGGTAAGATATAAGCATCTGAATGCAGAGTTCCAAAGAATAGCAAGGAGAGATAAGAAAGCCTTCTTCATCGATCAATGCAAAGAAACAGAGGAAAATAACAGAATAGGAAAAACAAGAGATCTCTTCAAGAAAATTAGAGATTCCAAAGGAACATTTCATGCAAAGATGGGCTCAATAAAGGACAGAAATGGTATGGACCTAACAGAAGCAGAAGATATTAAGAAGAGGTGGCAAGAATACACAGAAGAACTGTACAAAAAAGATCTTCACGACCAAGATAGTCACGATAACGTGATCCCTGACCTAGAGCCAGACATCTTGGAATGTGAAGTCAAGTGGGCCTTAGAAAGCATCACTACTAACAAAGCTAGTGGAGGTGATGGAATTCCAGTTCAGCTATTTCAAATCTTGAAAGATGATGCTGTGAAAGTGCTGCACTCAATATGCCAGCAAATCTGGAAAACTCAGAGTGGCCACAGGACTGGAAAAGGTCAGTCTTCATTCCAATCCCAAAGAAAGGCAATGCCAAAGAATGCTCAAACTACCGCACAATTGCACTCATCTCACACGCTAGTAAAGTCATGCTCAAAATTCTCCAAGCCAGGCTTCAGCAATATGTGAACCGTGAACTCCCAGATGTTCAAGCAGGTTTTAGAAAAGGCAGAGGCACCAGAGATCAAATTGCCAACATCCGCTGGATCATGGAGAAAGCAAGAGAGTTCCAGAAAAACATCTATTTCTGCTTCATTGACTATGCCAAAGCCTTTGACTGTGTGGATCACAATAAACTGTGGAACATTCTGAAAGAGATGGGAATACCAGACCACCTGACCTGCCTCTTGAGAAAGCTGTATGCAGGTCAGGAAGCAACAGTTAGAACTGGACATGGAACAACAGACTGGTTCCAAATAGGAAAAGGAGTCCGTCAAGGCTGTATATTGTCACCTTGCTTATTTAACTTATATGCAGAGTACATCATGAGGAACGCTGGGCTGGAAGAAGCACAAGCTGGAATCAAGATTGCTGGGAGAAATATCAATAATCTCAGATATGCAGATGACACTACCCTTATGGCAGAAAGTGAAGAGGAACTCAAAAGCCTCTTGATGAAAGTGAAAGAGGAGAGTGAAAAGGTTGGCTTGAAGCTCAACATTCAGAAAACAAAGATCATGGCATCTGGTCCCATCACTTCATGGGAAATAGATGGAAAAACAGTGGAAACAGTGTCAGACTTTATTTTTTTGGGCTCCAAAATCACTGCAGATGCTGGTTGCAGCCATGAAATTAAAAGGCGCTTACTCCTTGGAAGGAAAGTTATGACCAAACTTGATAATATATTGAAAAGCAGAGACATTACTTTGCCAACAAAGGTCCATCTAGTCAAGGCAATGGTTTTTCCCGTGGTCATGTATGGATGTGAGAGTTGGACTGTGAAGAAAGCTGATCGCTGAAGAATTGATGCTTTTGAACTGTGGTGTTGGAGAAGACTCTTGAGAGTCCCTTGTACCGCCAGGAGATCCAACCAGTCCATTCTAAGGGAGATCAATCCTGGGTGTTCATTGGAAGGACTGATGCTAAAGCTGAAGCTGCAGTACTTTGGCCACCTTATGCGATGAGTTGACTCACTGGAAAAGACTCTGATGCTGGGAAGGGTTGGGGGCGGGAGGAGACGGGGACGACAGAGAATGAGATGGCTGGATGGCATCACCAACTCTGTGGACATGAGTTTGAGTGAACTCCGGGAGTTGGTGATGGACAGGGAGGCCTGGCGTGCTGTAATTCATGGGGTCACGGAGAGTCGGACACGACTGAGCGACTGAACTGAACTGAACTCCTTGGAAGTAAAGTTATGACGAGCCTAGATAGCATATTAAAAAGCAGAGACATTACTTTGCCAACCAAGGTCCGTCTAGTCAAGGCTATGGTTTTTCCCGTGGTCATGTATGGGTGTGAGAGTTGGACTGTGAAGAAAGCTGAGCGCCAAAGAATTGATGCTTTTGAACTGTGGCGCTGGAGAAGACTCTTGAGAGTCCCTTGGACTGCAGGGAGATCCAACCAGTCCATTCTAGAGGAGATCATTCCTGGGTGTTCACTGGAAGGACTTATGCTAAAGCTGAAACTCCAATACTTTGGCCACCTCATGCGACGAGTTGACTCACTGGAAAAGACTCTGATGCTGGGAGCGATTGGGGTAGGAGGAGACGGGGACGACAGAGAATCATGTGGCTGGATGGCATCACCGACTCGATCGACATGAGTTTGTGTGAACTCCGGGAGTTGGTTATGGACAGGGAGGCCTGGCGTGCTGTGGTTCATGGGGTCGCTAAGAGTCGGACACGACTGAGCGACTGAACTGAACTGAAATGATGGACACCTTATCTTTGACAAAGGAGGCAAGAATATACAATGGAGAAAAGATAATCTCTTTAACAAGTGGTGCTGGTAAAACTGGTCAACCACTTGTAAAGAAATGAAACTAGAACACTTTCTAACACCATACACAAAAATAAACTCAAAATGGATTAAAGATCTAAACGTAAGACCAGAAACTATACAATTCCTAGAGGAAAACATAGGCAAAACACTCTCTGATGTAAATCACAGCAGGATCCTCTATGACCCACCTCCCACAGTAATGGAAATAAAAGCAAAAATGAACAAATGGGACCTAATTAAAATGAAAAGCTTTCACAAAACAAAGGAAACTATAAGCAAGGTGAAAAGATAGCCTTCAGAATGGGAGAAAATAATAGCAAATGGAGCAACTGACAATTAATGTCAAAAATATACAAGCAATTTCTGCAGCTCAATTCCAGAAAGATAAGCGACCTAATAAAAAAATGGGCCAAAGAACTAAAGAGACATTTCTCCAAAGAAGACATACAGATGGCTAGCAAACACATGAAAAGATGCTCAATCTCACTCGTTATCAGAGAAATGAAAATCAAAACCACAATGAAGTACCATCTCACGCCAGTCAGAATGGCTGTTATCAAAAAGTCTACAAACAATAAATGCTGGAGAGGGTGTGGAGAAAAGGGAACCCTCTTACACTGTTAGAGGGAATGTAAACTAGTACAGCTACCATGGAGAACAGTGTGGAGATTCCTTAAAAAAACTTTAAATAGAACTGCCATATGACCCAGCAATCCCACCACTGGGCAAACATACTGAGGAAACCAGAATTGAAAGAGACATGTGTACCCCAATGTTCATCATAGCACTGTTTACAATAGCCAGGACATGGAAGCAACCTAGATATCTATTGGCAGACAAATGGATAAGAAAGCTGTGGTACATATACACAATGGAATATTACTTAGCTATTAAAAAGAATGCATTTGAATCAGTTCTAGGGAGGTGGATGAAACTGGAGCCTATTATACAGAGCGAAGTAAGTCAGAAAGAAAAACACCAATACAGTATATTAATGCATATATATGGAATTTAGAAAGATGGTAACAATGGCCCCATATAATCAAGGCAGAGAAAAGAGACACAGATGTAAATAATAGACTTTTGGACTCTGTGGGAGAAGGCGAGGGCGGGATGATTTGAGAGAACAGCATTGAAACATGTATAGTATCATATGTGAATTCGATGGCCAGTCCAGGTTCGATGCATGAGGCAGGGTGATCAGGGCTGGTGCATTGGGAGTACCCTGAGGGATGGCATGGGGAGGGAGGTGGGAGGGGGATTCAGGATGGGGAACACGTGTACACCCATGGCCAATTCATTTAAATGCATGGCAAAAACCATCACAATATTATAATTAGCCTCCAATTAAAATAAATGAATAAATTTTTTTAATGGTTTTAAACTGATCCATGTGATCTATGGTCATTTAAATATTTCATAATGAAGGATTCCCTGGTGGTCCAGTGGTTAAGAGTCCACACTTCCCAACCTAGATTTCCATCAACAGACGAATGGATAAAGAAACTGTGGTACATATACACAATGAAGTATTACTCAGCTATAAAAAATGCATTTGAGTCAGTTCTAATAAGGTGGATGATCCTAGAGCCTATTATCAAGAATGAAGTAAGTCAGAAAGAGAAAGACAGTATCATATATTAATGCATATACATGGAATCTAGAAAGATGGTACTGATGATGCTATTTGCAGGGTAGCAAAGGAGATGCAGACATAAAGAACAAACTTAGGGTCACAGTGAGGAAGGGAGAGGACAGGATAACTTAGGAGAGTAGTATTGAAACATACATTAACATATGTAAAAGAGACAGCCAGTGGGACTTTGTTGTATGATGCAGGGAAACCAAAGCCAGTGTTCTGTGACAACCCAGAGAGGTGGGATGGGGAGGGAGGTGGAGGGAGGTTTAAGAGGGAAGGGACATATATAGACCTATGGATGATTAAAAATAAAATTAAAAAATTTTTAAACTACTAAAAGTTTTAAGTAATAAATAGAGGGAAGATGATTGCAAAAAGAAGAAGAAAAAAAGAACCCATGCTTCCATTGCATGGGGCACAGGTTTGATCTCTGGGTGGGGAGCTAACATTCCTCACACCACTTGGCAAGGCCAAATAAATAAAAATGTTAAAAATAAAACTGGCTTAAAAGTAAATATTTTTTAATGATATTACAGAAAAAAGGAAGTGTCGATAAAAAGAAAGAGCACACAGGCAGAACCTGACTTGCAAATATTAATTCTGTAAATTTGCCACATCTGAGAAATTCAAGTCCTTGGGCAGGCTGCCTGCCAAGATTCCAGTCCCTTTTGGGCAGCAATTGTTAAATATTCCCCTCCAGTTTCCTGTTCTACTCATCCAACTTACATTACCCCACTCCCCTTTAATGCCATCTTGAATCCACCCCATTATTACTCCATTTACCCTGCACTCCCATTCTTCCTCTTCTAGGTGCAAAAGCGTCTCTACCTCCTGAATGATCTTTCATTCATCTATCCCCCTGCAAAACTACTTCACCCATCCCCCTAACTGCCCAAAGCCCATACCTCCTTCCTGTCACAGCTGCAGGGGACACTCATTCTCCTATTGCCATCACCACTACCACAGTTGGTGAAGAAATCTCTGACTGCCAGTGGGTGGGGGAAAAAATGGAAACACCCCTGCTGTTTAAAGCATATGGAAATTGGGATGGGGGAGGAAAGAACATTCTTCAGTTATTAAAATTGCTGGAAAGCAAAATACAGTCTCTGAATTTTAAAGTTACAGCTGGAATCTATATCCCCAAAGATGAGACCATAATATTGTTAGTTCTGGAATTCAGCTATATTATGGGTACCATTTGGGAATATAATTACAATTCATAATATTTCCTCTTTGGGGATATGGTCCCTTGTATCAAACAAGCCAATATACAAACCACCTTTTGAAAGACAACCTACCTAAACACTGGTGACAGCACGTAGAGTTATTCTTTCATATTATCCTGGAGTAAGAAATTAAAAGTACGGGGAGATAAAACTAAGCTGCTGAAGAGCAGAAGCCTTAACTGTCTTGCTCAGCATTTTATCTTGTACCCACCATCTGATACACTTTAATCTCTCAACAACTATCTGGGTGGGGGGGCAGAAATGGTGGGAGGAGACTGAGGACAGGAAGAAACCCAACATCCACAAGAGGACTGTTCCATGATGAACTTGTGTCCATGATTAATTAAGGAAGAGTACAGCGCATTTCAGAGACAGAGAAGAAAGGAGTCTTCTTTAATCTTTCAAGTTACCTGAGATGAGCGGGGATTCCATTTTTGAATAATCTTAATTTATTCATACCCAAAATCTTACCTATCCAGAACAGGCTATCAAAAATAAGGTCTGTCCAGTTGAAAAATGAGACATTAAGTCATCTTTCACTGGTAACACTGCAAGTTAACATTCAATTTTAACTGGCCAGAAAAATTAAATGGAGGACCAAGAACATTTTTCTACATAAAGCTGAGAAGCAGAAGAAAAAAACACTAGTCACAGTAGAAAACTCTCTCAGACTGAATTATCCAGATTGGCTGGGTTTGGTTCCACTTCTTCTTTCATTCATTAAAATAGCTATACCCTTAGGTATGTTTTTATTACAACAGTCTATGACAGCTTTTATTGGAATTTACAACCTGGCATTTATTTACATAGAATGCTTCATTAATATCACTTGCCTGATCTTCTGTTTTAATTAGATTAATATCATTTGAAATGAAACAACTGTTTCAGGAACTAAAGCACAAAAAGGTAAATGTAATAGTTAACAACTATGATCACTAGCTTTAACATTTTTAATATTACTGTTTCTTTAACTATTTAGTAGAAAATTTTGAAGAATAAAGTGAAGCAAGACCTGAGGTTCCAGTTCTAGTGTCTAATGTTCTGGAGACAACTAAAATCGCTTAAGAAAGAAAGTCAGTTCTCAAAATAGGCAAGGCAAAACACTGAATTAAAATATTACATTCCATTAAGTATAAATCCCTTAAATCCACTAATAATTACTCACATACCCAAAAGATACAGTAAAATGATAAATGTGTCAAATGAACAAACAGTGACATTATAAAAATAAAGCCATAATTATCTGCCCCTCAAGTAAAATTTTCTAAAAAAATTTATCTAAGATCTCATCTATACATCCTTTTGAAAAATAAGTTCTTTACAGGTGTTTTATATCCTGATTAGTTTTTATATTCAATTTCTTTCTCAAGGCACTATCTCCTCAAAGGCTAAAAATGATATTGAGAAATTTATGTGACTATTTAAAATAGACAAAAGTAAGTCATACAAAGACAAATATCATATGATATCACTTACATGCAGAATCTAACAAAGGCTACAAATGAACTTATTCACAAAACTGAAATAAAAGTTTCAGATGTAGGAAATAAACTTGTGGTTACCGGGGGAAAGCAGGGTGTATAAACTGTAAGACAGAGTTTGACATACACATGCTGCTGCTGCTAAGTCACTTCAGTCGTGTCCGACTCTGTGCGACCCCACAGACAGCAGCCCACCAGGCTCCCCCGTCCCTGGGATTCTCCAGGCAAGAACACTGGAGTGGGTTGCCATTTCCTTCTCCAATGTGTGAAAATGAAAAGTGAAAGTGAAGTCACTCAGTCATGCCTGACTCGTAGCGACCCCATGGACTGCAGCCCACCAGGCTCCTCCGTCCGTGGGATTTTCTAGGCAAGAGGACTGGAGTGGCTTGCCATTGCCTTCTCCAATACACATGCTACTATATACAAAACATAACTAATAACGACCTAATGTATAGCACAGGGAATTCTACTCAGTACTCTGTAATGGTCTATATGGGAAAAGAATCTTAAAAAGAGTGGATACATGTACTTGTATAACAGGTTCACTTTGATGTATATCTGAAACTAACCCAACATTGCAAATCAATTATACACCAATAAAATTTTTTTAAATAAAATACTCAACTGTGATTAACACAGAATACAAAAGAACTACAAAGAAAATATACAGAAAGTAAAATATTTTAAATATAAAATACCAACCTAAAGAGCAGATCATCAAAATTAATTTAAAAAAATTTTAGCGTACTAACTTAATTATTCTACTTCACATGTAAATGGTAAAACAGGTGGCCTAATATACTATATGATGCCATCTACACTACAGGTATTTAATAAACAGCTTTGTCTAGATGTTCCACCTATTTTCACAGTTCTCAATTTATACTAGTTTATTTTTTATAAACGGCACAAAATAGCTCAAAATAAAAAAGTAAGACAGTGCTCACCCAAAATTACCCTATAAACAAATAACTCATTTTCAGCAGTAAGGAAGGACTGATGATAGCATGAGGAGTGGAAAGATAAAAGGCATTTATTTCAACTATGCATGCTTTCACCAAGTTTAGATAAAATAATAAACACCAATCTCCACTGTGCAACTTGAAAAAAAAAAGGAATTAGCCAATGGTTGACAGTAGAGTCCAACAAATTTTTACAATTTTAGTCTGTCAGGAATAAGTTTAAGGAATAAAGCAAAAGTGAAAGCCGCTCAGTTGTGTCCGACTCTTTGCAACCCCATGGACTATACAGTCCATGGAATTCTCCAGGCCAGAATACTGGAATGGGTAGCCTCTCCCTTCTCCAGGGGATCTTCCCAAGGTCTTCCGCATTGCAGGCTGAGCCACAAGGGAAGTCCAAGAATACTGGAGTGGATAGCCTATCTCCTCTCCAGCAGATTTTCCTGACCCAGGAGTCAAACCGGGGTCTTCTGTATTGCAGGCAGATTATTCACCAATTGAGCTATGAGGGAAGCCCCTAATAAAGCAAAAGAAGTGCATAATTTAAGCTTACTGAGCAAAAGAATTCTGATTTAACAAGTACTCTGAGACATTAGTATTCACTAATTTAACTAAACTAATATAACTTTTTGTTAGTTGCTACTGCTAAGTCACGTCAGTCGTGTCCAACTCTCTGTGCGACCCCATAGACAACAGCCTACCAGGCCCCCGTCCCTGGGATTCTCCAGGCAAGAACACTGGAGTGGGTTGCCTTTTCTTCTTTTGTTAGTTACAAAGTCCTTATTCATCACACACTGTAAAGTATTAGTTTGAGACTGAGAAAGATTCAAGATCAAAACAGGAAAAATACTGCAACAGTCTAAATCAATAACTGCTAGGTGTAATGTAAGGTAGAGTGTTGGTCATAATTACTGAATGCTCATTGCATCTACTCTGGGTAGCCATTCTACAATTTCCACATCATGAAAGGGAAAAAAAAATTCACTGAAAAAACCATTAAGAACTTCCAGGCAGCTCTCTGGTGCCACTAGTTTTACCCAAGATGGCAGCAGGACAGGGAGTTAAAATGATTATCTTAGCATCACAGCCTTTACCCTCCCCCTCAATAATCCTGATCTCTGCAATAACTGCCATCGCCCTGCCTATGCCTAACTCACAGGAATGAAAAGCAGTGGGGGAAAAGCGGAGATGAAGGAAACAGATTAAGTCCTTGGTCTTAGCAAGCATCTTTCTGTTCCACTGGGTTGCTTCTAAGCAAGATACAAAAAAGGAAGCCAAAAATTATTAATACATAAAAAAATGAAAATATGTAAATGAGTAAAAATGAGGATGAATTTTAAAAGACAAGACATAAGTGGACTTTTCCCCTATTGTTACTCTTCAATATTATACTGAATCCTAACTAAAGGCTTTAAAAACAAGTTTTAAAAAATGAATTACAGACTATCATATGAGGAGAACTACAACAAAACAAACATAAATCTCTCAGAGATTCTATCTTGCCTACAAAATTGAACTGCTCAATAAATTACCATTTGGGGTGGTTGTGACAGTTATAGATCAGCCATGTAAAGTGTCTAACCCAATGCCTAGCACCTTATGGTTAAAACAGTAGCTATTATTATTATGGTAAACACTCAGAATATATTGATAAATAGATGAACTTGACCACATTATGAAAGTACTATAATTCCTTTTCCTTCAAGCAGGACTTTAACAGCCAGAAATGTAATCCTCCAAACTGTGCAAGGCTTCAAGATTTCTAAAGCAAAACAGAAGAATAATATGGTCATAAATTCAATTGGCCTGATTATCTACAATCCAGCAGCAACTTCAACTGAGGCCCTGTAAAGGCACAGACTATCATGAGTATAAAAGAAAGGAAAAAGCAGTCCTAAATGAAACCCCATTATAGTACCCGGGGTAGCTAGGTTCAGGATTCCAGGATTCCTAAAGCTCATATCCTAGGTCTTCCAGCTCCTGAGTCTCTCCATCCTCCACCTCCTAACTCCAACTGTGAAGCCAGAAAAAGCCAGAGGGATAATGTGCTTGGTCGCTCATCGTGTCTGACTCTTTGTGACCCTGTGGACTGTAGCCCGCCAGGCTCTTCTGTCCATGGGGATTTTCCAGGCAAGAATACTGGAGTGGGTTGCCATGCTCTCCTCCAGGGGATCTTCTCAACCCAGGGATTGAACTCAGGTCTTCCACACTGCAGGCAGATTTTTACCATCTGAGCCACCAGGTAAGGGATAATGGAGGTATTTCACAGAGCAATCAAAGAAGGAGGACTCTACAGAAATACTAAACACTACCTAGGCCCATCTAATCCTCATGTCTTTGTATTTCACTGTCCATCCTTGATCAATCTGAACAAATTCTTTTCTATTAAGCATCTATGTGTCAAACACTATGCTAAATGATTCCACTAAAGATGTCTCAAATGAAAACAAACTTTGAGATTAGGTCAATCTCATAAGGCCTTTTATTTTAGTCCTATCAAAACGAGCTCAGCAAAATACAAAACCAGTAATGCAACAGATATTCTCATCATTTTATTCTATCACTGGCCTCCAAAGAAACCCTGGACTAAAATAATTACTTCCTGAGCAACTCTCAGAGTGTTTGGCATAATGCAGAATCTCTCAAGATACACAGTATGTACCATTCCATAAACCCATTTCACCTCTGAACCCCTTTATCTTAGAATGCCAATGTACATAGTAACTGATGCTTTCATAGAGGATTAAAACTTAAGTTTAACTGTATCATTAATAAGGACGATTATAAACAAAGATACATGAGACTAATAAGTCGAACCTTGAAATAAACAAATGCAAAATTAATTTTTTCATAGTAAAAAAGATTCTGCAGTATTTAGAAGGGACAAAAAATATAGATTCTTGCTACTACTTGGTGTCACTCATACACAGGGCTTTCACGCAAAGCAAAGAAAGGAAAGTAATGGACGCCCCAAAACAAGATTCCGAAAATGCAAACTATATGAAATGCAATGCCAAAAAGTTCTGAACAAATGCAGGAATGCTATTTTTTAACCAAACTTATCAATTTACTCTTTTATCCAGACATTTGAGCATGAATTCTCTGCTAGTGCTCCAACCCAGTGGGGAGAACCCATATGTCACACAACCGAATGCCAATTCAAATGGTGTCACTACTTTTATTGTTTTACTTTTGACTGTGTGGATCACAACAAACTGTGGAAAATTCTCAAAGAGATGGGAATACCAGACCACATTACCAGCCTCCTGAGAAACCTGTATGCAGGTCAAGAAGCCAACAGTTAGAACCGGACATGGAACAACAGACTGTGTTCAAAATTGGCAAAGGAATAAGGGAAGGCTGTATATTGTCACCCTACTTATTTAACTTAAATGCAGAGTACATCATGTGAAATGCAGGGCTGGATGAAGCACAAGCTGGAATCAATACTGCCAGGAGAAATATCAATAACCTCAGATATGCAGATGACACCACCCATATGGTAGAAAGTGAAGAGGAACTAAAAAGCCTTGTGATGAAAGTGAAAGAGGAGAGTGAAAAAGCTGACTTAAAACTCACCATTCAAAAAGATCATGGCATTCGGTCCCATGACTTCATGGCAAACAGATGGGGAAAAATGGAAACTGTAACAGGTTTTATTTTCTTGGGTTTCAAAATCACTGTGGATAGTGACTTTAGCCATGAAATTAAAAGATACTTGCTCCTTGGAAAAAAAGCTATGACAAACCTAGACAGTGTATTAAAAAGCAGACATCACTTAACCAACAAAGGTCCTTACAGTCAAAGCTATGGTTTTTCCAGTAGTCATATACAGATGTGCAAAGTGGACCATAAGGAAGGCTGAGCACTGAAGAATGGATGTTTTTGAACTGTGGTGCTGGAGAAGATTCTGGAGAGTCCCTTGGACTGCAAGGATATCAAACTAGTCAACCCTAAAGGAAATCAATCCTGAATATTCATTGGAAGGACTGATGCTGAAGCTGATGTTCCAACACTTTGGCCATGTGATACAAGGAGCTGACTCATCAGAAAAGCCCCTGATGCTGGGAACGATTGAGGGCAGGAAGAGAAGTGGGTGGCAGAGGATGAGATGGTTGGATGGCATCACTGACTCAGATGGACATGAGTTTAAGCAAACTCCAGGAGAGGGTGAAAGACGGGAAGCCTGGTGTGCTGCAGTCCATAGGGTTGCAAAGAGTCCAACTGAACAGCAACAACACAGGAAGGTAGATCAGAACTAGTTTTTGTCTCTTTCCATTATGTCCCCTTAAACAGCTACACAATATCTTCATAGCCTTTAGCCTGCTAAGAGATCTGTGACCCACTCCAAGCTGCCATTAAAATCTCAATTGAACTACTGGACAGTATAAGAAATGTGACTTCTCATGCTATGTCTAAACCTTAACATTCTCAAACTCCAGTAACTAGGAATAAGAACAGATATTTACACACAGTCTCCACTGTTTACTGCAAAAGACAAACTGGTCATTTTAATGAGGGATCTTTGTCTTTCACCCTCCTTTCCCCCCCCCACATATCTTATTCCGTATTCTTCGTGTGGTGGCTACTTTATTAAAATGGTTCAATATTTAATTAAGGATTAAATGGTAAAGCAGTTTGCCCATTAAATTATAAGAACCTTCAGTGTTTACACAGCTTTTTAAAAATTAATTAAATAACTTAATAGAAGTTTCAAAATTATATTTAAAAGTGAGCTTTGAGAACACAAATTATTTTGAAGATATTAAGCCATGACAAAACACATGCACAGTCATGACTTCAAAAGACACATGCAGTGTTTTCAGCCCAGGAGGACTCCCAAAGCACTAGCATCCTCCACCATTAACTGCACTGTCTGTCAGATGGACACACAAAATTTAGCATTCATTTAGTGATTCTGCGGGACGAGAGAAGCAGATAAGGTTATCTGAAGAGGCCCAGAGGGAAATGCAACACGTATTTCCAGGGGAAAAGAATCAAAATAAATTACTTTAAAACTCTGTTATTTAAATTCTTCTCTCACTTAATTATTAAGCATTGAGTCTGAGTCTTCATGTTTATTTTCCTAGTAACAGAAACACTGGAATTATTAATGCTTATGAATGCTTTCTCTTCAAAAAGGAGTTTAATAAAGTCAGCTTACTTCAGATTACCTTTCAGCTTATTTTAAATACTTCTTTTTAAATTTACAGATCCAGAATTGAGTGCTAAGGTTTCCCTTGGACCCACAGACAAATTCTACATTTTGTTTCCTTATTATATTTATTCTATTTTCATGTATAATAAATGTACTGAGATAGAGCGGAAAATATCTACTACCTAAAATATCAGAATAAATGCCAATGGAGCTTTCCTGTTGCTTCAGTTTCTTCGACACATGAGTGAGCAGAAACCTGGAAGCTGAGGCGCTGAGTGAATCCCCAAGCCAGGCAAAAGCCAGGCAATCTGAGCCCTGTTAAATGGTCACATGATCACCGTGGCCACGAAGCAGCACTGGGACTTGTGCTACCTAAGCGATGAGGCGGAGAGCTGGTGATGCTCCTTAGTCACCTGGCACTCTTTGCCTCTCCTTTCTCAGTCCGTGCACTGTGGTATATAATTAATGATGGCATGATCACAATTTGCGAAGGGTGTGGCAGGTTTTCACTATCCTATTCACTAACTTCTATAAAAATTGTACGCTTACATATGCTTTCTCAGTTACCTACCAGTCTTAAGAAATACCATCACCAGCTCCCATTTCCCTGCCATATCACCATCTGTTTAGTTCTGTCACTTACATTGTATTATAAACCCACTGCTTTCCAAATTTTGCATGCATAAATACATACACATAAACAGACACACACAATTGTGGAAATGTTGGGCTAAACTTGGGTAAGTTTCTTTATTGCTGGACCACTTAGAACCTTTAATGTGCTAATCTCAATTTTGTGACACAAACATAATATGCCACATTTCCAAATCTATTTGGCTATGGAGACCTTTTCTTAGAGAACATTTACAATGGTACACACCTTGAAAAACTCTCATCCAAATTACTCAAAACAAAATATTTTATATGTAGATATAAACGATCTATTATATATGAAACAAATATGTGTATGTAGCAACAAATATATACATATTTTCCATATCTATACGGAAAATATGTATATTCATACAAATATGTACATAAAACAAATCTGAATGTATCAATTTATCCATTTACACCCATTCCACCAGCCATCCAACAGATAACACAGAGTATATAAAAATGTAAACATTCTTGTGCTTGGTGTTGTGCGAGATAAAGAAATTTGGAAATATGTTTAACACACTTTCTATTATTTTGTTATTAATCTCCACATAAAACACTGGTGCTGCTTTTAAAAGAGAGTTAATACGTTAAAATTCTTGAAGAATCTATTAACAGAAAACATAACAATAACTGATCTTCCTTAAATTGTAAGTGGCAAACTAAAAAAAGATTTACTTCACAAAAGTGCTTTAAAATACTAAATGTCACAAGTATAATTTATATTTATGTTACACAATTTTCCAGAAACAACTAAAGTTAAAATAATCAACTGATTTTCTAAGCAAAAATTTTAAATGTGCTTACATATCTACTTTAGATTTTAAAAGCCATAAACACACTAAGACAATTAAATGTATCTTAATTAGATTCGACCAATCAGCTGACAAAGGTCCATCGAGTCAAAGATACGGTTTTTCCAGCAGTCATGTATGGATGTGAGAGGACCATAAAGAAAGCTGAGTGCGGAAGAACTGATGCTCTTGAACTGTGGTGTTGGAGAAGACTCTTGAGAGTCCCTTGGACTGCAAGGAGATCCAATCAGTCAATCCTAAAATAAATCAGTCCTGAATATTCATTGGAAGGACTGATGCTGAAGCTGAAGCTCCAATACTTTGGCTACCTGATGTGAAGGACTGACTCACTGGAAAAGACCCTGATGCTGGGAAAGATTGAAGGCGGGAGGAGAAGGGGATGACAGAGGCTGAGATGGTTGGATGGCATCACCGACTCAATGGACCTGGGTTTGGGTAAACTCCAGGAGTTGGTGATGGACAGGGAGGCCTGGCGTGCTGCAGTCCATGGGGTCGCAAAGAGTTGGACATGACTGAACAACTGAACTGAACTGAATCAATGACTGTGTAATACCAATCACTTCGAATTTTTGCCCTGAACTTTGGAATTCTTCTAAGCCAAGCCTTCTTTCAGTTCTCTCATTTTATTCCTGACTTTTATACTGAAAAACTACCAAAAAAATCTTTCAATTATTTAACCATAAACATTTTTTATCAAGTAAAACTTAAGGAACAAAGATGCAGATGTAGAGGACAGATTTCTGGACACAGTAGGGGAAGGAGAGGGTGTGACGAATTGAGAAAATAGCATTGAGACATATATATCACCATTGGTAAAACAGACAGGTAGTAAGAAGTTGCTGTTGTAACACCAGCAGCCAGGTGTTCTGTGATGACCTAGTGGGGTGGGATGGACTGGGGGTGGGAGGGAGGTTTAAGAGGGAGGGGACACTTATACTTATGGCTGAGTCACTGTTGTATGGCAGAAACCATCACAATATTTTAAAGCAATTATCCTCCAATTAAAAATAAATTTTTAAAAAAGTGGTAGGAATTCCAATCTGGACATGTAGGCAGGCGACCAAATACACCCATGATTAGTATGTGCTGTACTTTATAAGCAACCTTACTTAATTTAAACAAAGATTACTTATGGCTCCGGTCTCTACAGCTTTACTGGGTGGTACTCTGACCTTTCCCTTTCACAGATCACTGCCTTGTCATGGCAAAGGGGCAGAAGACATCAAGAAGAGATGGAAAGAATACACAGAGCTATACTAAAAAGACCTTAATGAACCAGATAACCACGATGGTGTGGTCAGTTTAACCACGATGGTGTGGTCAGTTGCCCAAAGCCAGACATTCTGGAGTGTGAAGTCAAGTGGGCCTGAGGAAGCACTGCTGTCAATAAAGCTAGTGGATGCAATGGAATTCCAGTAAAGCTATTTAAAACTTTAAAAGATGATGCTATCAAAGTGTTGCAGTCAACATGTCAGCAAATCTAGAAGACCCAGCAGTGGACACAGGACTGGAAAAGGTCAGTCCTCCTCCCAATTCCCAAGAAGGGCAGTACTAAAGAATGTTCAAACCACTGGACAACTGCATTCATCTCTGATGCAAGTAAGATCATGCTTTAAAATCTTGCATGCTAGGCTTTACCATTATGTGAACCAAGAACCTCCAGACATCCAAGTTGGGTTTAGAAATGGCAGAGGAAGCAGATATCAAACTGCCAACATTCACTGCATCACAGAGAAAGCAAGGGAATTCCCGAAAAACATCAACCTCTGTTTCATTGACTATGCTAAAGCCTTTTGATTGTGTGGATCATAACAAGTGTGGAAAACTCTTAAAGAGATGGGAATACCAGACCATCTTACCCGTCTCCTGAGAAACCTGTATGTGGGTCAAGAAGCAACAGTATGGAACAACTGAATGGTTCAGGATTGAGAAAGGACTGGCTATTTACTGTCTTGATGTTTATTTAACATATACTCTGAGCACATCATGAGAAATTCCAGTCTGGATAAGTTACAAGCTAGAATCAAGATTGGCGGGAGGAACATCAACAACCTGAGATATGCAGATGATACCACTCTAATGCCAGAAAGCAAAGAGAAACTAAAGAACCTATTGATGAGGGTGAAGGCAGAGAGTGAAAAAGCCAACTTAAGTTAAATATTAAAAAAACTGAAAGATCATGGCATCCAGCCCCATCAGTTCAGATCAGTCGCTCAGTGTCTGACTCTTTGTGATGCCATGGACTGCAACATTCCAGGCCTCCCTGTCCATCACCAACTTCCAGAGCTTACTCAAACTTATGTCCATTGAGTTGGTGATGCCATCGAACCATCTCATCCTCTGTCATTCACCTTCTCCTCCCCACTTCAATTATTCCCAGCATCAGGGTCTTTTCCAATAGGTCAGTTCTTTGCATCAGGTAGCCAAAGTATTGGAGTTTCAGCTTCAGCATCAGTCCTTCCAATGAATATTCAGGACTGATTTATTTTAGGGTTGACTGGATCTCATTGCAGTCCAAGGGATTCAAGAGTCTTCTCCAACACCACAGTTCAAAAGCATCAATTCTTCGGTGCTCAGCTTTCTTTATAGTCCAACTCTCACATCCACACATGACTACTGGAAAAAACATAGCTTTGACTAGATGGACCTTTGTCAGCAAAGTAATGTCTCTGCTTTTTAATATGCTGTCTAGGTTGGTCATAGCTTTTCTTCCAAGGAGCAAGTGTCTTTTAATTCCATGGCTGCAGACACCATCTGCAGTGATTCTGGAGCCCCCCAAAATAAAGTCTCTTACTGTTTCCACTGTTTCCCCATCTATTTGCCATGGAGTGATGTGACCAGATGCCATGATCTTAGTTTTCTGAATGTTGAATTTAAGCCAACTTTTTCACTCTTCTCTTTCATTTTCACCAAGAGGCTTTTTAGTTCCTCTTCAGTTTCTGCCATAAGGGTGGTGTCATCTGCATATCTGAGATTATTACATTTCTCCTGGCAATCTTGATTCCAGCTGTGATTCATCCAGCCCAGCATCTCTCATGGTGTATTCTGCATATAAGTTAAATAAGCAGGATGACAATATACAGCCTTGATGTACTCCTTTCCCTATTTGGAACTGGTCTGTTGTTCCATGTCCAGTTCTAACTGTTTTTCTTGACCTGCATACAGATTTCTCAGGAGATAGGTAAGGTGGTCTGGTATTCCCATCTCTTTCAGAATTTTCCACAGTTTGTTGTGATCCACACAGTCAAAGGCTTTGGCATAATCAATAAAGCAGATGCTTTTCTGGAACTCTCTTGCTTTTTTGATAATCCAACGGGATGTTGGAAATTTGATCTCTGGTTCCTCTGCCTTTTCTAAATCCAGCTTGAACGTCTGAAAGTTCACAGTTCATGTACTACTGAAGTCTGGCTTAGAGAATTTTGAGCATTACTTTGCTAGCATGTGAGATGAGTGCAACTGTACAGTAGTTTGAGCATTCTTTGGCATTGCCTTTGGGACTGACATAAAAACTGACCTTTCCAGTCCTGTGGCCACTGCTGAGTTTTCCAAATTTGCTGGTATACTGAATGCAGCACTTTCACAGCATCATCTTTTAGGAGTTGTAATAGAAGGGGAAAAGGTGGAAGTAGTGACAGATTTCCTCTTTTTAGGCTCTAAAATCACTGCAGATGGTGAATGCAGCCATGAAATTAGAAGACGACTGTTTCTCAGCAGGAAAGCTATGACAAACCTAAACATCACAGTCATGTACGGTTGTGAAAGCCAGATCGTTAAGAGGACAGAGCACCGAAGAACCCATGCCTTCGAACTGTGGTTCTGGAGAGGACTCTTGAGAGTCCCTTGGACAGCAAGGAGATCAAACCAGTAAATCTACCCTGAAAATTCATTGGAAGGACTGATGCTGAAGCTCCAATATTTTGGTCACCTCATGTCAGCAGTCAACTCACTGGAAAAAATCCTGATGCTGGGAAAGATTGAAGGCGGAAGGAGAAAAGGGCGTCAGAAGATATGAGGGCTGGATGGCATCACTGATGCAATGGACATGAACCTGGGCAAACTCTGGATGATGGTGAGAGACAGGAAGGCCTGGCATGCTGCAGTCCCTGGGGACAAGAAGAGTCAGACATGACTGGGCAACTAAACAACAGCAATAACCTCTGTGCTTTTCCTTTCATCTACGCAAGGTCAACACAGCTTCCTGAACTTAGTTCAACCCCTAATCCTGTGCAGTTATTTTCAATGTTTCCACCCTACAGGCATCTATCTTACCCATCTCAGAACGCATAGTACTCATGATCCATTATCACTCATAACATCTATTACGTTTCAGCTTATATTATTACTCTATACTGCCATTTAGCCTTTTGTGTATCATGGTTTTCTATCTGTCTATACTGTGACCTCTCAGAAGACAAGGAACATTTCTTACCCTTCTTTACAACCTGTAGTAAACCTGAAATAAAGTAAGTGCACAAATTACCTCACAGAATAATAAAGTTTCACGTCTGAACGTGCAGATCTCTCATTTTGCAAATATGAAAGGAAGCCGAGAAAGGTGAAGTAACTTGCCCAAGGTTATTCAGTCAGCTGGGAACTGAATCAGGGCAAGAACTCAAGTGTGTGGATCTAATCTAGCATGTTTTGGTTTAGCCTAAGTTAAAAGAAAGAAATTGTGCTAACAGACACTTGTTTACTTTCCAGTTTTAATAAGCACAAAAAGCCAACCTGTGTGTAACCAAAAACTTTGCATTGCCTCAAAATAAAAATTTTCTTCAATATTAATCACTGGCAATCCTAAGAGTGATGATGATGATACACGTAAGATGAAGGCAATGCAGTAAAATGTCTAGTGGCCCAGAACAGTGTTACTGCTTCCCTTTAAAGCATGATACCAGTGGTGGTGGAAGGGGTGAGGGTGTTATCAAACTAAACAGGTCGCTTACCAGGTTTAGTTAATTGGGATTTTATCTAAATAGCACTAACGAGCTACTTGTCTCCCTCTAAATCTTACTGTTCAAGAAGTCTTCTCACCATTTATGGAATAATCTTAAAAAAAAAAAAACAAAAAAACTAGCTGCTTGATAGTCTGATTAACCTGATTTCCTTCAGAGACTCTTCTATCATCTCCTTAAGTCCTCCAGGGAAGTAGGGCCATTTAGATGCACAAGAGAACAGCTGGAGCATGAAGTGACAGATAGATTTACTTTAGAGATTTGCCCCAAGAGAAGTGCTTGGTTCTCAGTTAACTTTGTGTATTTTAACATAAGAAAATTCCAGGGAAATAAAATTATATATAGGGATATTTCCACAAACTACTCATTAGATAACTTTATAGCTCTAAGAACCAGAACAGGGAGAGTTCTGTCAAAAGTGCCTTCCATTGGCATTAAATTAATTTCATCTGAGAGTTAACAGCGCAATGAAGATCAAATGAGTTTCTATTAAGCTTAAGCTATTGGGAAAAAAAAGAGTCCTGACCTCCAGTCAGGCTTCTTTTACTAAAAGGTTTAAGTGTTATTGGTTAAACAGTCCCCACCCAAAAAAGACTTGTTAGAATACTAGCCCCCAGTACCTCAATGTGACCTTATTTGGAAATATGGATGTTAGGATGAGGTCATATTGGAATAGGCTGGGCCTCTAATCCAATATGACTCGTGTCCTCATAAAGAGAAGAAATTTGGAGAAAGACCTGATTAGAGGGGAGATGATGTAAATAACCACAGGGAGAGGATGGAAGAGGCTTGGCCAGGCTCCTCCCTCACAGCCCCCAGAAGAAACTAATCCTGCCAACAATGTGATTTTGGACTTTTAGCCTCTTGAACTGTGAGACCAAAAATCTCTGTTGTTTAAGCTACTCACTATATGACACTTTGTTTCAGCAGCCTTATCAAACCAATACAAAGGTGTCTGTAAGGTAAATGTAAAATAGCAATAAGCTAGAAATTTAAAAGTCCTAAATCCTAGGTTTCAAACTGGTAACTTCTGGCATCAATGTCTGCTTCAGTGTCCTTACCTATACCTCTTTTAGGCTGTTGTGAAAATAAGGCTTAATAACACATATGACAGTTCTTAGAAAAGTACAAAGTATTAAATAGAAAATGTTATGACCCAACATTTAAAATTCACTTAAGAAAAAAAGCAAAGGTACAAAAAAGGTACATATGATCCCTACATTTTTTCCTCAGAAACAAAATTAAAGTATTAGTCACTCAGTCCTGTCCGACTCTTGGCAATCCCATGGATTTTAGCCCTCCAGGCTCCTCTGTTCATGGGATTTCCAGGGCAAGAGTACTGAAGTGGGTAGCCATTCCCACCTCCAGGGGATTTTCCAGACCCAGGGATCAAACCTGGGTCTTCAGCATTGCAGGCAGAATCTTTACCGTCTGAGCCGGCAAAGAAGCCCAGAAGAGAGACTAATGACTTCAGATGTTAATCAAAATCTAAATCAAATACACAGTGCAAATTAAAGCATATCATGGTCAATATTTCCTTATCTACTAATTTTTACAATAGCAATCCCCACTAAAAAACAAATAAACAAAAACCACCCAGAAACATTCATAACTATATAATGATTAATTTTTCTGATCTTGTTCCATGTCTGCTATATTCCAGGAATTGGATACCAGAGCTCAGAGACATGAGTAGTAATTTCAAGGAGCTCCCTCTACAGCAAAGGAAATAGGAAGTGATTAAACAAAGATTCATATAAACTATGACACAGTTATGCACATAGCACAATAGAGCAGATACAATTATTTGTATGTACATTGAATACAATAGGGTTTAATTTTCTGGAATTAACAATGCTTTACATAACACATATAGCAACACTTTAATGAGTTAACTGAAAAGCTTTTCAATGTTTTTTCTTAACTGAATCATTGCTTAATGTTAGAGATAGAAAACTTCATCCCTCAAAATTTTTAGAGCAGCCTTAAAAACAGGTTGTTTGTTGTTTTTTTCTTTAATTTGCTACACTTGTATTTTATCGTTCTCTTTTGCTGGGGAAGAGAATTATAGTTGAAGATAGGTAACTGGATATTTATTTTCATAAGAGAACACCAGAAAATTAATGTTCTAGACCATACTGAAAATTCTACTAAAATACCTTTCATATCAACTTTATATATGTGGCCTGTGTTTCCCAATTAAAGCTGTCTTTGATGGCTAAAGATTTCCCAGGTCCTTAGGAGTCAGCTGAGTACCAGTGATCCAAGCATAGTCTTTTAACTAAGCACAAAAGAACAGTATTCTGGGTTGATCTTTACCCCTAGGTGGAGGGTTAACTGGGAGAGGCAGGGACTAAAAGTTAATTTAAAGACAATTAAATTTACTAGAAAAACACTTTTACTGTAAACTCCTTTTGTTTTTTTAAGGGGAAAAAAAGTAAGACAACGAATTCATTCTGAATCAAAGTTAAAGGTTGACTATGAATAGTCTAAGAGCCAAACTACACAAGAGTGTAAAAGTAAGCATGAAATAGTGAAATGACTCAAAAATTCTTTATCACCCTCTTTGTTTACTTATGTCAGTAAGAACTTGAAAGCTATATTTGCAAAGGCTAAAACACAGAGCAGATAATCGCTCGATGGATAACTGAGTTGACACTACTAGGATCTGGGAGCTGCAAAGGCAGTAGAAGCAATGGCCCCCATTTTCTGGAAGTTTAAAATTCAATGAGCAAAGACCAAGTAAATTACATAAATGGAAACAGAAGCAAATACATAATCAACTATTCAAGTAAGTCTCTCTGAATTTTTTCTCCTGGTCTCTTTTACACCTTTCTTTTCTAAGTTTTACCCCGTTCCTCTTTCCTACTTTCTCTTTTGCAGTGCAGTTAAGCAAATGACCTCTCCAATACAGTTTCCTTCATTGTTTCCACCACTGTGTGCACAGTTCCCAGGAATCCCTTAATAATATCTGAATTACAATGCACAGTTATTAACAAATCTTAACCTAGCTCATGATATACAAAATACAGACATATGAAAATGTGAAAAAGGAAAAAGAGAAACCCTAGAAACTTGACATATTTATGTCCAATTTGATCTCCAAGAACTTAAGGAATTAAATCATAAACAGAAAAAGAAAAAATAGAGACTTCAAAATGATATGAGGTTTCTAAGAATTTAAGATAGATTTTTCACCTTTCTGAAAATTTAAAAATATGTCCATTTTAGTTTCTTTATACACCATTATTCTTTTAGAAAGAAAAAAAACTTATAAAAACAGTAAGATGAAAAGAAACATTAAAAACTCACCATAGCCAGACGTGTAACACTTAGAGAATTATTCTTTTGTATATGTTAGGAGTAAGTCTGTCTGGGAGGCAGAGGTTCTCTTTAATTCAGTATTTTAATTTAAAAAATTAAAAATTCATCAGAAGAAAAGCAGACACAAATTCTTACCAATACTTTTTGTTTGTGCTTTTAATTTTACACTGTCAATTCAAATACTCAACTGAACAGGCATTACATAGTACTCTCAAATATAGCAAATTTACTCTTTATTAAATTAGAAGAGAGAAAAATTTCATGACAATGAACTCTGGCACAATAATTCAAACTACTACAATAATTCAGTAATCATTTGTTGAAAAGAAAAAAAACCTCCCTTTTGATCCTAACTGCTATGAGTAGAAGGAGTTGTATGATACAATGGTAACTAGCAGCCCAACTATAATGGGATGTAAAAGGTAAATTAAATACTGGAGATGAACGAATGAAGACTGTCTAGTAGATACCCTGGGAGAAAAACGTAGCTTCTTCACAAACACAGTGCTTCCTGATGTTTGACGGTAATTTCAGTGTTTCACATCACACATCACCTTTCCTTCCTAAATGAATCCCAAACAAGAAACTCTGTGATCAAGACTTGCACTGGCTAGGGTTACTCTCAAATAGAACTGAAAAGATGACGATGAGCTTTTAAATGACATGATAAATACCTACATAATTATGAAATTTCGTCAAACTTTTCTGTGAAATTCCTGTATCAATATTTATTGGTCATTTCCTAGAAGCCAAAGTATATTATGAGAGGCTAACAGATGGAAAAAGAACTGAAGACTTGAATTAGAAAATAACTTCTCATGCTTAATAATACCAAAAGGAAACTAAAAAGCACATTTCCATAGAAACAAAACAGTGTTTCAAATATAGTATGTACACATAAGTGCTAAGGAAATTCCAAGCCTCACTCACAGAGTGAGTTGGAATAGTGATAGATGAATTCTAAAAACAAATAAGTGAGCCATGTTTGAATATAAGAAAGAAGGAAGAATATTCAGGGAAGAAAGAACAGTCATGAAAACAAGAATAGAAATCTGTTAATCACGTAAAAAAATTAAATCTGATTAGGATTTGTTTATATAAATAAATAATAATTTTTAATATCTTTAAAAAATTACAATAAATCCTAAAGAACAAAAGCAAGGAGATTTATTTTTGAATGTACACTTGAATATGACTATATCGAATGCTCTTATAAAAATAAAACCTTTTATTCTTTCTTTCAGGCATAAACTGAAATAGTTAAGAGGGTGCAAAAGCCTAGATAGAGAAAGTTTAACTCTACAAAGTTAATTGTTTATTCACAACTTGATGCAGGAAGGGAATTAAATAATTAGGTGCTTATCTTTAAGAACATCTTTCTTCCAGCTCCTACTTAAACAAAGGAAATAAAAAGCCGGTCTGTTTTTAAACAACTAAACTCAACCAACTGACTGATTCTGCCCAATAAATTCTCAATGAAATATCTGTTCCAAATACTCTAAAATATGGATAATTCCCCTTTGAGATGATTACTTTGTGAAATCCGAAAAGTAGACAGTTTCCTATAGCTCACCACTTTACCAGAAATTCACCGTATGTTTAAATAAAAGTATAATGAAGCAGAAGGTAGTCTTTGCAAAGTATGAATCAATGAAAGTTCAATAAAGGAGGATCATCAGAAATATATCCATTTGTATAATGAGAGAAAAAGTAAAGCCTCTGAAGTGAAGTGAAATGAAAGTCACTCAGTCATGTCTGACTCTTTGGCGACCCCATGGACTGTAGCCTGCCAGGCTCCACTGTCTGTGGAATTCTCCAGGCAAGAATACTTGAGTGGGTAGCTGTTTCCTTCTCCAGGGGGATCTTCCCAACCCGGGGATAGAATCCAGGTCTCCCATACCTCAGGCAGATTCTTTACCATCTGAGCCACCAGGGAAGCCAAAGCCTTTGAGGATATACCTAAAGGACATACCTTTGAGGATAAAATCTAAGTAACAACTTATCTTCAGATAAATCATCGAAAGGAAAATATTTTTATATCTATAGCCTCTTTGTGATAAATGATGCCTAAACAGATATATGAATTATAGCAGACAAATAAACTGATCATTCTGCCTGATAGGAGAAAATTTAAAACTTTATCTCAAACAAAAGAGATAATAATCACAACAGCATATGGAGGCAGTACAGCACAACAGTTAAGTGTGTGGGTTCTGAAGTCAGGTTATCTCAACTCATATTCTTACTCCTCCACTTCTGAGGTTAGTGGTGATGGACTGTGGCAAAATTACATAACCTTTCTATACCTCAATTTCTTCATCTACAAAAGGGAGGTATAAGAGTACCTTTTCCAAAAAGGTGGTGTGAGGTGTAAATGCATTCAGTGGAGAACTCAGACAGTCCTTGGCACTTAGTATGCAACTGTAAGCTATTAAAGCTATTTTTATTATCACTGTTGATATCACAGACATGACATATTGTAGCTATCATTAACCACTAGCTCTTCATGCAAGATACCAAATTATGGCCTGAATAAGTCATATGAGGTTTTAGCTGAAACAGAACTTGTGAACAGACAGGGATATTCACCAGATTTTCTAAAAAGCAGGGGGTGAGGGGAGACAGTACTATCAATTAAAAAATTAAGATTTATGGTTTAATGTGGTACACTGAACTTATATTGACAAGCACACTCCCACCAAAATGAGAGTAAAGGGTTTTTGGGGTTTGCTTTTTTGTTTCAAGGCTTAAATGCACAAGGACAAAGCATTTAGGAGATGAGGTAACAATAACAAAATTACAGTAAACGTCTTTTCAGAACCTAGAAATGTGAATACTTAACAGACAAAAACGGAAAGTAAAAACAACTCAATGAGCATGACAGAACCTCCAAAAGACAAAGAAGGATTATAAACAGGAGGACTGGTTAAATATCTGCCTGAAAAGCTGTTATATTCCTAATTCCTCACTCCACCTCTCCAAAACTTCAGATAGCTTAATGCTCCTCCCCAACCCCTGCAGAACAATAAAGGTTTGTTTTCTGGAGATCTTTTTAAAATGGCCTTATCAGTACTGAACGACATAAGGCAAGTTTAGAACAGACACGGAACACTAGAAGAGAGGACTGCACGACGCTGCTGCTACGCTAACGGGAGCACAGAGTTGAAGTGCTCCTTCCTAAGACCGGCTTCCAAGACACTGGACAGGCTCACACTTCCCAGTCAGGTAATACAGAGTCTTCTCAGAAGAATCTAAGCAGCCTGAAAGAAATCGTTTAAAAATATGGACATCGGAGATTCCCCAGCTGAACAGCACAGGCAATTTTCCCTGAAAAGTAGATTACAAAACTGATATTTGCAAATTTATAAGCCTCACCCAGAGACACAGAACTACTGGTCAACTTTTGAGAAATCTTATCCCTGGGTCGGGAAGATCTCCTGGAGGAGGAAACGGCAACCCACTCCAGTGTTTTTCCCTGGAAAATGCCATGGTCGGAGGAGCCTGGTGCGCTACAGTCCATGGGGTCACAAAGAGTTGGACACGACTGAGCAACTTCTTTCTTTAAGTGAAAAGGTGAGCCAAGGGCCACCACACATTTAAGGACTCCTGAGGCAAGAAATGCAGAGATCAAAGCAAGCAAATAAAAAATAATAACTTGGAAGGAACACATAATAAAGAGAAGAAAATTTCCTAAAACTGTCATTAATAATCTTCAAAGAGACAAAAGAAAACAAGCATCCATGAAACAAGAACAAGATGATACTAAAAAAGAGAAAGCGGTCCTGTAAGAAGAAAAAATTTTTAATCTACAGATGATTAAAGATAAAACTCTATGGAAGATAAAACTGAGGAAATCTCCCAATAAAATAAAACCAGAGAGAAAGATGTGAGAAACAATTGAAGAGGAAAGCTAAAATAACTGGAGACCAATCCAAGTTCCCGCAACATCTGAAGAAAATGGGCATTCTAACCAAAGAATTAAGGGAAGGAAATTAAGAACTGACTCAATAAAACTTCCCCAGAACTGGGTCTGATTTTCTATATCAAAAGAAGCCACCAAATACTTAGGATGCTGCTGGAGAACGTGCTCCACCAAAGGAGGACCCAACAAAGTACAATATCAGATAACAGGGGATCCAATACGATAAAGAAGCAAAAGGAATCTCTAGGATGATGGACATGATAGGAAAGGAACGGTCTAGGATAACAAACTACGAAAAAGACCAGAAGAATACCCAGTATTCATGAGAACAAGTCAAAAGAGACCAAGAGATGCATCTTCAAGAAAATAAAATTAATAAGAGGATATTTATACAATAGGGTAGACTCTGGGGATAAATTAAGGATAAACATACAGAAAATTACGCTACCTTTTAACAAATAAGTGTATTCCAGGAATAAAACTATATATAACAAAGAAAAAATAATCATAGAATACTATGACATGGCAGAGCTATGAAGAGCATCTATATTATTATAATAATGTAAACATAAAATACTGTTCTAACCAAAATTAGAATAACTGCACTGGGAGGATGAGAAGGAAAGAAACGTATATACGGATGTGGAAAGAGGACAAGCGAGAAGACAAAATTTTCATCTTCAACTGTGGAAGTCAAACAGTGTCTAAAAAAATCAAGTAGCAGCAATGTAAGTCTGTTATTTAGAGACAGAACAATACGTAGCAAAAAAATCAGTTAAAAACTGTTGAAGGTAGTTAACCCTAAAAAACAGAATGAGAGAAGCGTGATGGTAGACAATGCAGTTTGCCATTACAAGCCTCACAGAACTATTTGGCATGCATTAAACACTGTGTTTATAAAACACTGATAAAATTAGATCAAAATAAAAAATAATTTTCCTAATCATAATTTTAATACATGTTCATACAATATGAAAACTGCAGAGACTAAGAGTAAAGTAATCTTGCCATCCAAATAAAACTATTATTAACATACTGCTGTACTGCCTTTGGGCGCCTCCCATTATAGCCAGGAAATTAAAAGACACTCGTTCCTCGGAAGGAAAGCTATGACACACCTAGACAGCATGTTAAAAAGCAGAGACATTACCTTTCTGACAAAGGTCCATAGAGTCAAAGCTATCGTCTTTCCAGTAGTCATGTATGGATGTAAGAGTTGGACCATAAAGAAGGCTGAGTGCTAAAGAACTGATGCTTTTAAATTGTGGTGCTGGAGAAGACTCTTGAGAGTCCCTTGGACTGCAAGGAGATCAAACCAGTCAATCCTAAAAGAAACCAACCCTGAATATTGATCAAAAGGACTGATGCTGAAGCTAAAGCTCCAATACTTTGGCCGCCTGATGCGAAGAGCTGACTCATTAGAAAAGACCCTGATGCTGGGAGAGATTGAAAGCAAAAAGAGAAGAGGACGAAGGGGATGAGATGTTAGATAGCATCACCAACTCAATGGGCATGAATCTGAGCAAACTTCAGGAAATAGTGAAGGACAGGGAAGCCTGACGTGCAGCAGTCCACTCTGAGTGGCAGAGTCAGACATGATTTCATGACTGAACAACAACTGCCTTTGAATACTGTGCTACATGAACACACACTTAAGTGTGTGTGTGTGCTCAGTCGTGTCTAACTCTTTGCGACCTCATGAACTGTAGCCTGCCAGGCTCCTCTGTTTATGGGATTCTACAAGGAAGAATACTGGCGTGGTTTACCATTTCCTTCTCCACACTTATGTAAGTAGACTTTTTTAGAATTGCAGGTTCATGCAGGATATGAAAATGTACATAATTTTTAAAATTATATCATTAACATTTTTATGTCCTTAAATACTCCTTTAAAACACTATACTATTCCACTTTATCCTCCAGCATCACATATTTAACCATTTTCCTATTTCAGTTCAGTTCAGTCACTCAGTCGTCTCCGACTCTTTGCGACCCCATGAATCACAGCACGCCAGGCCTCCCTGTCCATCACCAACTCCCGGAGTTCACTCAAACTCATGTCCATCGAGTCAGTGATGCCATCCAGCCATCTCGTTCTTTGTCGTCCCCTTCTCCTCCCGCCCCCAATCCCTCCCAGCATCAGAGTCTTTTCCAGTGAGTCATTGCATGAGGTGGCCAAAGTATTGGAGGTTCAGCTTTAGCATCAGTCCTTCCAATGAACACCCAGGACTGATGTCCTTTAGAATGGACTGGTTGGATCTCCTTGCAGTCCAAGGGACTCTCAAGAGTCTTCTCCAGACTCTTCAGCAAACAAATGGTTAACAAAGGTCTCCTTTCTCAAACTTTCATCACTTGAATTGTGGTATCTTTCCTGACTTCATTCCTCTCTCTAGACCCAAGGGTCTCTCCTCTCCCCAGTATCCCCTGTAAACATTAGTGTCCTGCAGGATTTCATCCTCCATTTCCTCTCCTCACTCTGGATAACTCCCTGACGACGCAATACCAAGATAAATGACAATCACAGTTTTGTTAATTCAACCTTTAAAATAACTTGAATGTATCAATTTCCATCAATCTCCACTACTACAACCCAGTCTAAACCATCATTACCCACCAGCCTAGAGTCCTAGTTGATCTCCCAGACTCTATTTCTCCCCCCTTTCACAGCATTCTCTAACATAACAGTCACAATCTTTTAAAAACACAAATCTAATCTCACAGCACCCTCCTTGAAAGTTTTTAATAGTTTACTGTTTCAGAATAAACTCCAAAGTGCTTTCCTGCCTACGAGGTCCTGAATAATCAGGCCCCTGCCAATTTCTCCAGCTTCATTTCATACTACTACTCCCTCTGCTTCCCTATGGTCCGACCACACTAGTCTTTCTGTTCTTTGAATTTACCAGTAAGTCTCTTGCCTGGAGGGCTTGGCACATGCTGTTTCCTCTGCCTGAAACAATTCTCTCCACATCTCCACAACTCCTACCTTGGCTGACCCCCCACTGATTCTGAACAAGACCTTAAAGCTGCTCACTTTATTATATGTAAACAATGTCTCCTGCAGTTGGGCAACAGGGGAGCTCTGAAATCCAAGGAAGCACTTTAATAAAGTACTTTGTATTTTTTCTGTTAAAAGTTTGTGTCCCATGAAAATGTAAACTACACTGGAAAAACCTCTGTGCAATGCTAACGGTTCCTCAGGGCCTACCATAGTGCTTTAAACAGTAGATAGCCACTGAGAAACCTGTAGGCAGGTCAAGAAGCAACAGTTAGAACTAGACCATGGAACAACAAGCTGGTTCAAAACTGGGAAAGGAGTATGTCAAGACTGTATATTGTCACCCCAGTTATTTAACTTATATTCAGAATACAACATGCAAAATGCTGGGCTGGATGAATCACAAGCTGGAATCAAGATTGCCAGGAGAAACGTAAATAACCTCAGATATGCAAATGATACCACTCTAATGACAGAATGTGAAGAGAAACTAAAGAGCCTTTTGATGAAGGTGAAAGAAGAGAGTGAAAAAGCTGGCTTAAAAGTCAACATTCAAAGAACTAAGATCATGGCATACAGTCCCATCACTTTATGGCAAATAGATGGGGTAAAAATGGAAACAATAATAGACTTTATTTTCTTGGGCTCCAAAATTACTGCAGATGGTGACTGCAGCCATGAAATTAAAAGATGCTTGCTCCTTGGAAGAAAAGCTATGACAAACTTCATTCGTTCGTTCTGTCGCTCAGTCGTGTCCAACTCTTTGCGACCCCGTGGATTATAGCCTACCAGGCTTCTCTGTCCATGGGATTCTCCAGGCAAGAATACTGGAGTGGGTTACCGTTTCCTTCTCCAGGGGATCTTCCCGACTCAGGGATCAAACCCGGGTCTCCTGCATTGGAGGCAGACGCTTTAACCTCTGAGCCACCAGGGAAGCCCAAACTTAGCATATTAAAAGGCAGAGACATCACCTTGCTGACAGAGGTACGTACAGTCAAAGCTATTTTTCCAGTAGTCATGTACGGATGTGAGAGTTGAGCCATAAAGAAGGCTGAGCACCCAAGAACTGATGCTTTCCAATTGTGGGGCTGGAGAAAAGTCTTCAGAGTACCCTGGACTGCAAGGCGATCAAACCAGTCAATCCTAAAGGAAATCAACCCTGACTATTCATTGGAGGGTCTGATGGTGAAGCTGAAGCTCCAATACTTTGGCCACCTCATGGGAAGAGCAGACACATTGAAAAAGACCCTGACGCTGGGAAAGATTGAAGGCAGGAGAAGAAGGGGATGACAGCAGCTGAGACTGGCATCACTGACTCAATGGAACTGAGTCTGAGCAAATTCTGGGAGATGGTGAAGGACAGGGAAGCCTGGTGTGCTGCAGTCCATGGGGTCTCAGAGTTAGATACGACAGTGACTGTACAATAAGCCATTTGTTGAATGAATAAGTGACGCCCAAATGTCTATTCTGTTGTTCAAAACTCTAAATTCTAAATCCATATAATCAACCAAAATCTCTACCTAGATGCCCTATGCTGCTGCTGCTGCTGCTAAGTAGCTTCAGTCGTGTCCAACTCTGTGCGACCCCATAGACAGCAGCCCACCAGGCTCCCCCGTCCCTGGGATTCTCCAGGCAAGAATACTGGAGTGGGTTGCCATTTCCTTCTCCAATGCATGAAAGTGAAAAGTGAAAGTGAAGTCGCTCAGTCTCCTAGCAACCCTATGGACTACAGCCTACCAGGCTCCTCTGTCCATGGGATTTTCCAGGCAAGAGTACTGGAGTGGGATGCCATTGCCTTCTCCAGGTGCCTTATAGGTACCTCAAACTCAACATACTCAGGCCTGAACTAGTCCTCCCCAACAACCTTTTCCTCATGCTTATTTTCCCATTAATGGTGCCCTGTTAATTCTGCTCAAGTCTTTCTTGAATCAGGCCCCTCTTCTCTCCCCATTTTGTCAAAGGCTTTCAAGCTCAGAATCTTACCAAATCTTATCTTAATTACCACACTATCTTAATAAGGAATCTCCATACCTTCATATCAACCTCACCTGTCTTCCAACCTCATTGTCAACATTATGATTTTTAACTAAAAAAAAAAAACTTGATACTATCACTCCCATGCTTAGCTTTTTCAATGACCTTTTCCCCACATGTGCAATATTACTATACTACTGGCAAGTCCCTGAATGTAGTAATCTCTCTTAATCTTGTGCGTTTGTCTTTTCTAATTCCCCTGCCTGTATGATCATCCTTTCTTACCCATTTTGCTAATTTTTTTTAAGACCTGACTTAAAGATATGCTTTTCCTGACCACCTCATCCCAGGCAGAGCTGGGTGCCCTTCTTCTTGTTTCTACAGCGTCCTAGGCATCACAGCATTTACTACCCTATAACAGAATTTACCTGTCTGCCCCTCCATTCTATCCTCAGCGCACAAAAGTGCTGCTGCTGCTAAGTCACTTCAGTCGTGTCCGACTCTGTGTGACCCCATAGATGGAAGCCCACCAGGCTCCCCCATCCCTGGGATTCTCCAGACAAGAACACTGGAGTGGGTTGCCATTTCCTTCTCCAATGTGTGAAAGTGAAAGGTGAAAGTGAAGTTGCTCAGTCGAGTCTGACCCTTAGCGACCCCACGGACTGCAGCCTACCAGGCTCCTCCATCCATGGGATTTTCCAGGCAAGAGTCCTGGAGTGGCTTGCCATTGCCTTCTCCGACAAAAGTGCTACATGTTGTTTAATCTTTGAATTTCCTGAGTCTATTAAACAGTAATCTCCTCCCCTCCAAATATTTGCAGCATGACTGCCTAACATCATTGGTAATATAAAGTTTGGTATAAAATTTTCTAACTTTTGCATAATTAAATAAATATATGGTTTAACTCTCAGTAGAAGAATTTTCCATTTTAAAATGTCCTTCAGTTAATTATCCTTTAAACACTATAATCATGGTTCTAAAACTTAAGAAAATAGGTTGTACTTATTGACTCAATACAACCTGTTGGAGACACTTCTCAATGGATCTCTAACAGTCCTATATGTCTTGCTGGGAATGCCAGAAATGAAAGATCCTGACCACTCTGTACCATGGTCACTTCTCAGGAGTATGTCTGCAGTAAGCAACCTTGAGGGATGAGGAAATATCACCCTCCAGGATAAAGAGTAGTCTTAGTTACTATGAAAGCAGCAGAGCCCCCATCCATGTTTCTCAGCAAGAACTCACTACATATGCAGCACCCAAGTGTACCACACTGTATCACCTCCAGGGACCTGGGGGCAAGCATTCTTTTCTACCAGCACCATGAAAAAGTAACAAGCCACTTATAAGCAGAGTGAAATCAAATCCCAGACCTACCAACTCAGGCCACAGCAATTCCCCAACCTCTGGGACCAAATGGTTTAAACAAGACATTTAAACCATGGAATGACACTGCCATTTCTTCTTTACCACCCATGGCATCACTGACTCAATGGACTTTGAGCAAAC
Source organism: Moschus berezovskii (assembly GCF_049115385.1). Lineage (NCBI taxonomy): Eukaryota > Metazoa > Chordata > Mammalia > Artiodactyla > Moschidae > Moschus > Moschus berezovskii. The sequence continues at coordinate 29,248,804 of NC_142467.1, read as the reverse complement.
TCTGGGAGATAGTGAAGGACAGGGAAGCCTGGCATGCTGCAGTCCATGGGGTCACAAAGAGTCGAACATGACTTAGTGACTGAACACCAACTTATTTAAAACAAGTATGATACATGAAAATCTATTCCCCACAGAACTCAACTTATCATACATGTCAATATTTTCTGCATGCTTATTTATACTATTTTACTGGTTCAACTATTTTGTCCCCAACAAAACTTCATGATTCTATTTAACTTTTCATTTCTCTTTTTTATTCTTATCCTTAAATGGAAGAATTTTCCAGTATATTAGCTCTCCAATAATAAGATCTAAAACCCACACCCAAGTAATTCACAAAACCTACCTAAAAGGTACCAAAACCAATCAATGGATATGTTGTTGTGGTCTCTCCACATTAAAAAAGTCCTCAACGTACAGCTAAAGCATCCTGGTACCTCTTCTGAGTCATAAATGAGTCACAGAGAATTCTAGGTTGAATTCTAATCTTATAGGCCCCTGAGAACTCTTGTACCACCCTGAGGAAGTTAAGTAGGCTTTTTCATTATTTTAAAGTTTTTCTTTTTGATAACACTTTTCACACCTTCCCAGGCATTAATCAAATAACTAAGAAATTATACTTCTGAAAAAGGCAGGGAAAGGAGACAAGGAAAGCTCACAGTGACAGATTATCAACAGGGAAATATTTTTTAGGAATTTACATAAGAATAGTAGATGGGGGAAGAAACTACCAGGGTTTTTCACTGTGGCAATAATTTAAGTAATGTACAGAGACAGAGGTCAGAGGACTAACTGGAAAGAGTAGATCTAAAGTGGCAGACTAGCAAGGAAAAACCTACACAAAAACTGAGAAAAATAAAAGAAAAAGAAAAAGAAAGAAAGAAAAGAAAATAGACATGGATTAGCTTTGAAAGCAGGCAAAGTAGGCTAGCTCTCACCAGGTCATCCAGTAACTACCACTCAGCCTCACGTGGCTCTGCTAGGAAACCCAAGTGGAAATAGTCTCTACATTCAGAGGAAAGCAACTGAGACTTCAGAAATCAGGAAGTCGGTGGAAGCTGAAGGTTGCACAGCTTCATCAAACTGAGGCTCTACATTAGTTAAATTTATTAACACAACTGTGGCAAGAATATAAATTTTGCACTTCATATATTCCCAGGAGTGCTGCACAGGAAAAGAGAATCTGTCAATATTCAATGAGACTGAATCCTTAGGGGAACCTACCTAAAAAATGCACTGATTGGGGTCTTCCCTAATACGCAGCCACAAGTAATTGCATCACAAATAAGACTGTAGCTTCATTAACACATAAAAGGACTTTGGGCCACAGAAACTCTAATGTAAACTTCTAAGGCCATTTCTAATCTAGAAATTGCTATAATCCCTTAAATAAATCTCTCACTTAAAATACAATTGATATTTAGTGAACACTAAATCTGTGATTTTTCTGTTTTTCCTCCACTTACATTTCTAATGAAAAACATGAAAGATATTTTTGCCAGAATCACATAGTTCATCTTTTCTTCAGTAAACATTTGTTATGTTTACTCCTACAGTGTTTCCACTGAAGCATCCATGTTTATCAGTTAGGATCCAGATGAGGTCACCACAGGTTTCCAAACAGAGTATGATAATAACTTCCTGCTACAGAAGCCCACGGGCTGCCTTCAGGTCTGGAGCAGCAGCAGTCTAGAAGATCTGGCCCTATGCCTTCTGCAGCAGTGACAGCTGCTGGTGGCTGCCCTCTGAAGTTACCCAGCTCCCTTCTCCAGGAGTTACAGCCACCATGCTCCTCCTCTCTCGCCCATTACATCCCCCAACTCCCCCAAGAAAATCTAAGGCCCATCCAAAGGACAGATTACCACCCTCATCCAACCGAGCTCATTACTTCTCAAAAGACATGCCCTCCGTGGTCTTCTCGATGTCCACGATGAAGGAGACAGAGAGGAAAGGTGAAGAACAGGCTCCTCGCACTAACAGAGGGGACACCACGGGTACCCAGGATCTTTCTACTCATCCTGATCATGAAATTGAATTGGGGCTCAACCAGAGCAGCTAAGGGGACTCCAGAAGAGAGCTGGGTCCATGTTATAAAAGGTACACAGGATTGGTTTTCAGTAAGATGATGCGAATGGATACAACTGCCTTTCAAAGAAGAGTTTATTACTCTCAGTTCCTAAAGAGGGCAAGTGGGCAGGCGGGCAGGCTGCACCACACAGGGCTACAGGGGAAACACCAGATGGGTCAGGAGGCAGAAGGACAAGGGGAAGACATGGGCACAAGTCTTCACTGTGGTTTTCCCAAGAAAGTCAAGGTAGGGCAGGGCAAATCACTCAGGATTGGCAAGTCTGAGTCATTTCAGCAGCCTCTAGGCCACAGGGGCTACTACGGTTTGGCTGCAACCGGGCCCTTGGGTGCTATCAGGGCCAAGGCATGGCAGGTTAGCCTGAAAGAGCTCAGAAAAGGTGGTGAGTAAGGGCTCTCGGTTGGTGGGTTTGTAAACGCAAGGCACACTCCCAGAGGGCTGCTATCACGAGGAATTCTAGCTATCTCTAGGAATCAGCTAGTGCTGGAAGGGGCAATCTGACCCCAGTCAGCAAGGTTCCAAAGATATCAAGGTATCATAAAACACAGAAAATAAAAAATATGATTAATACAGCCAGGTTGTATTTGTGGGCTCAGAGTTCATCTAGGCTGCACCTGTTTCATAATCTCTGGTCGCATGGCATGTTCTTAGCTAAAGAGTTTTCCTAAACTAAGAACCCTCCTTGAAGCGCTATCAAGCCCATCTCTACCTCGTATCACCACAACCATGTGTTGGAGGAAAATAAATCAGAGCAGTCACTTCAAATGGTCTTCCCTTAGTCTCATGCTGATTATTTTTTATATCACAATTTGAAACCTGTATCACAACCCATCCAAATGATGGCATGGCCTTTGTTATAACTTCTGAAGGTGGCACACTACTGCTGTCAGAATCATTCAGAACAGTAAGCTTCAGGTGCTATAAAAGCATACACGCTAAGCTTTACAAGCTCAACTGTTAGCTACTGTTCAGATGTTTGCATAAAATTTCAACACAAAGAACACAAAAATAATGCCTCGGGACTTCAAAGACATCACTAGTGTTTATCATCGTCTAGAAAAAAGGCAAGAAAGCTGACTAGATAAATATCAAGGCATCTCCCCCTCTCCTCCGTCGCTAAGCTTCTGAACAGAATTTTTGCTCTGCTTTACAATGCCATCAGCAATGCACTTTTTGAATTCACAATTTTGCTATAACCATAGTTCAGTCCAGTAGATGTTTAGCCATAGGAAAAACGTAAATCTCTACACTTGTTTTTTTTTAATGCATTTCACTGTTGAACTATTTGTTATACATGCTGCTTGATTATTTCACGCAAAAGTAAAACTAGATCTGTGTAAAACACACACAAATAACATCCGTAACAAGGGGTTTTCTTTTTGCTATCTTGTTTTCACAGTCACAGGCATGCCTGCTAATTAACCTAATCATCAAAAAACAAAGTATTGGGTAGAACAGCGGTTTTAAAACAAAACTAAGTGGGAAAAAGTAGACCAGATACACAGACAGGCTCAGTTCCACATTCTCTAGTATATTTGTCAACCACCCAGCTTAATACCATTTACAGAAACTTCAGAAAATAGTCACAATTGTAGAAGACCCAAAATCTGTGAGCTATTAGTCTGGATGGATACCACAAAAAATATTAAGACTACTACTTGATGGGATGGTTGGTCACAAAAACAAGTCACCTATTTAATCCTTCTAGATCAGACTTAAGAATCACAAGATCTAAAAATATTTCCAAATATTTTTCTTAACTTCTGGAGAACTCTCCCAACCCAGACAACAAGCAAACAGTGGAATGGATTATATTACAGTGTCTAAAGTCAACAAGTATTAATGTCTAGAATATTCAAGGAATCCTTGCTGAGTAGGGGAAATGGGCAAACGATATAAATAGCAAATTGACATTTATTCACTCAGCACATATTTATGAGTACCTACTTTTTTAAGTGCTAGGGTGATAGGTGTATTCAGCACAGATAAACACAACTGCCTTCAAGGAATTTGAGCAGTAGAAATAAACAAATAAATGAATAATAAAGTTAAATTACTATGTCTTGTGATAAACACTAGAAAGAAAAATATAACAAGACACAGGGTGATGAAGAGTACTCTTTTCAGTAAGATGGTCAAGGGTTTGATATTTAAGCAGAGATCTGAATGAAGTGGGTAAGTCAAACAAGTAAGAAAGAGTTTTCTAGGCAGAAGAAACAGCAAGAACAGAAGATTAAGGATATTGGATAACAAGTACATGAAAAGATAATCAACCTCACTAATAATCAGAGAAAGGAAAATTTAAGTAATGCTATACCACTTTACAAATATCAGACCCACAAAAATATAATGTGAGAGAATACCAAGTGTCAGCAGAAGTGGAGGGAGAGGGAGCCCTCATGCACTGTGGGCTAGACTGCAGAGGTAAACCGTTCTGGAAAGCCAGCGGGCAGTACCCAGTGAAATGAGAGTGTGTACACTCCAAGATCAAGAGATCTTGCCCTGGAACATCAGAGCTCTCCCCAAAGCCCTTACGAAGACATGGACGAACCTAGAGATCATCATACTGGGTGAAGTCAGACACAGAGAGAAATATGGTATGACACAGCTTAAATGTAGAGTCTAAAAAAATGATAAAATGAACTTACTTACAAGACAGAAACAGATTCACAGACTGAAAACTGAACTTACGGTTGGGGGAAGGAGCGAGGGGAAGGAGAGTCAGGGAGCTTGGGACTGACATGTACCTTACACACCGCTATATTTAAAAGGATAACTGACAAGGACCTCTGCTCAATATTATGCAACAACCTAAATGTGAAAAGAATTTGAAAAGGAATAGATAAATGTGTAACTGAGTCACTCTGCTATACACCTGAAACTAACACAACAGTGTGAATCAACTATATATACTCCAATATAGCATAAAAAGTAAAAAATAAAAAAAGGTATTCCACTTTAATTCTTTTAAAAACTGTACAAAGAAGGTATGCTCAAAATGTGTTTAAATACATTAAAAATCAAATTAAAAAAAAAGACATGTATGAAAATGGAAATCATTAGAGTTGCCAAAAAGGTATGATTAGAGTGTTGAATGAAAAGATCTAAAACCACCACCACTGTAACAGAACACCACTTATATAAATGAAAAACATACATGTGCATAAAACACGAACATATTTTTTAAAGATACACACATATTCAAAACACTCAAAAGCAGTTCTGGCTCAGTCTCTGTGAGGTCTCTGGGTCCTGGTGTGGATAAGGGTTTGTTTCAGCCATCCGAGCATCTCTGGCTGGTATGGGGTTTGATTCTAAATGCGATTTCACCCCTCCAACCACCTTGCTTGGACTTCTCCTTTGCCCGCGGGGTAACTTTTCTTGGTGGGATCAAACACTCTCCTGTCGATGGTTGTTCAGGGGCAAGTTGCAATTTTGGAGTTCTTGAAGGAGAAGATAAGAGAAAAGTCATCTTTTTTCCGAAATGATGAGTCTGAAATCAGTACTTGGCTGCAATCTCAAAAATGACAGAATGATCTCTGTTCGTGTCCAAGGCACCTATTCAATAACACAGTAATCTAAGTTTATGCCCTAATCACTAATGCCAAAGAAGTTGAAGTTGAATGGTTCTATGATGACCTAAAGACTGTCTAGAACTAACAACAAAAAAAAGCTGCCCCTTTCATCATAGCTTCCCTGGTGGCTTAGACAGTAAAGCGTCTGCCTACAATGCGGGAGACCTGGGTTTGAATTCTGGGTTGGGAAGATCCCCTGGAGAAAGAAATGGCAACCCACTCCAGTACTCTTGCCTGGAAAATCTCATGGATGGAGGGGCCTGGTAGGCTACAGTCCATGAAGAGTCGGGCACAACTGAGAGATTTCACTTTCACTTTCTTTATGACTTCCCTGGTGGCTCAGATGGTAAAGTGTCTGCCTACAATGCAGGAGGCCCGGGTTCCATCCCTGGGTCGGGAAGATCCTCTGGAGAAGGAAATGGCAACCTACTCTAGTACTCTTGCCTGGAAAATCCCATGGACGAAGGAGCCTGGTAGTCTACAATCCATGGGGTCACAAAGAGTCGGACACAACTGAGCAACTAAACTATCACTTTCACTTTTCATCATAGGGGACTGGAAAGTAAAAGTAGGAAGTCAGGAGATATCTAGAGTAACAGGTAAGTTTGGCCTTGGAGTACAAAATGAAGCAGGGCAAAGGCTAACAAGAGTTTTGCCAAGAGAAGGCACTGGTCATAGCAAATACCCTCTTCCAACAACACAACAGACGATTCTACACGTGGACATCACCAGATGGTCAATACCAAAGTCAGATTCATTGTATTCTTTGCCGCCGAAGATGGAGAAGCTCTATGCAGTCAGCAAAAACAAGACTGGGAGCTGACTGTGGCTCAGATCATGACCTCTTTATTGCCAAATTCAGACTTAAATTGAAGAAAGTAGGGAGAACCACTAGACCATTCAAGCATGACCTAAATCAGATTCCTTACAATTATACAGTGGAAGACACAAATAGATTCAAGAGATTAGATCTGATAGACAGAGTGCCTGAAGAACTATGGACGGAGGTTCATGACACTGTACAGGAGGCAGTGATCGAGACTATCCCCAAGAAAAAGAAATGCAAGAAGGCAAAATGGTTTTCTGAGGAGGCCTTACAAATAGTGGAGGAAAGAAGAGAAGTGAAAGGCAAAGGAGAAAATGAAAGATACCCGTCTGAATGCAGAGTTCCAAAGAACAGTAAGGACAGAGAAGAAAGCCGTCCTCAGTGATTAATGCAAAGAAACAATAGGAAATGGAAACAGAGGGAAACAACAGAATGGGAAAGACTAGAGATCTTTTCAAGAAAAGTAGAGATACCAAGGGAACACTTCATGCAAAGATGGGCACAATAAAGGACAGAAATGGTGTGGACCTAACAGAAGCAGAAGATAGTAAGAAGAGGTGGCAAGAATACACAGAAGAACTGTATAAAAAACATCTTCATGACCCAGATAACTACAATGGTGTGATCACTCACCTAGAGTCAGACATCCTGGAATGTGAAGTCAAGTGAACCTTAGGAAGCATCACTACAAACAAAGCTAGTGGAGGTGATGTAATTCCAGTTGAGCTATTTCAAATCCTAAAAGATGATGCTGTGAAAGTGCTGCATTCAATATGCCAGCAAATTTGGAAAACTCAGCAGTGGTCACAGGACTGGAAAAGGTCAGTTTTCATTCCTTTCCCAAAGAAAGGCAATGCCAAAGAATGCTCAAACTACTGCACAACTGCTCTCATCTCACATGCTAGCAAAGTAATGCTCAAAACGCTCCAAGTAAGGCTTCAATAGGATGTGAACCAAGAAACTCCAAATGTTCAATCTGGATTTAGAAAAGGCAGAGGAACCAGAGATCAAATTGCCAACATCCGTTGGATCACAGAAAAAGCAAGAAAATTCCAGAAAAACACCTAATTCTGCTTTATTGACTACACCAAAGCCTTTGACTGTGTGGATCACAACAAACTGTGGAAAATTCTTAAAGAGATGGGAATACCAGACCACCTGACCTGTCTCCTGAGAAATCTGTATGCAGGTCAAGAAGCAACAGTTAGAACTGGACATGGAACAATGCACTGGTTCCAAATTGGTAAAGGAGTACATCAGGGCTGTATATTGTCACCCTGCTTATTTAACTTACATGCAGAGTACATCATGAGAAATGCTGGGTTGGATGAAGCACAAGCTGGAATCAAGATTGCTGGGAGAAATGTCAATAACCTCAGATATGCAGATGATACTACCCTTATGGCAGAAAGTGAAGAGGAACTAAGAAGCCTCTTGATGAAAGTGAAAGAGGAGAGTGAAAAAGTTGGCTTAAAGCTCAACATTCAGAAAACTAAGATTATAGCATCTGGTCCCATCACTTCATGGGAAATAGATGGGAAAACAGTGGAAACAGTGTCAGACTTTATTTTTTTGGGCTCCAAAATCACTGCAGATGGTGATTGCAGCCATGAAATTAAAAGAAGTTTACTCCTTGGAAGGAAAGTTATGACCAACCTAGATAGCATATTAAAAAGCAGAGACATTACTTTGTCAACAAAGGTTCATCTAGTCAAGGCTATGGTTTTTCCAGTAGTCATGTATGGATGTGAGAGTTGGACTATAAAGAAAGCCAAGCGCCAAAGAATTGATGCTTTTGAACTGTGGTGTTGGAGAAGACTCTTGAGAGTCCCTTGGACTGCAAGGAGATCCAACCATCCATCCTAAAGGAAATCAGTCCTGGGTGTTCATTGGAAGGACTGATGTTGAAGCCGAAGCTCCAATATTTTGGTCACCTGATGCAAAGAGCTGACTCATTTGAAAAGACCCTGATGTTGAGAAAGATTGAAGGTAGGAGAAAAAGGGACGACAGTGGATGAGATGGTTGGATGGCATCACCGACTTGATGGATATGAGTTTGAGCAAGCTCTGGGAGTTGGTGATGGACAGGGAAGCCTGGCATGCTGTAGTCCATGGGGCTGCAGAGCTGGACACGACTGAGCGACTGAACTGAACTGACTGAATATACTCAAAAACATTAGCATGAATGTCTTTGGAGGGAAAGAATGAGAATCAAAATTGGGACTATATGAGAGTTGTTTCAAATAAAATAAAACAAGAGTGACGGGCATACTTGCCAAAGCTGACAGTGACGGGCATACTTGCCAAAGCTGACAGTGAGTGTGCCATTATCTGAAGAGTTCAAGTTTTTTCACCTGAGGTCAAGAAAGGAAACGTGAAGCAAACACAAAGTTCCCTAGGATCAGATGATCTGACTTGGGGAAGGGGTATTGCCACCCACACCTTGGACCCATGGAATCAGACTCCAGAATTCAACAAAATATACTACTGTTCAATTTCCATTTCACATACGAGAAACTGAAGGAAAGAAGTGAAATAACATTCCAACTCAACCCAGCAAGTAGAAGAGGTGGAATTCAAGCCCAGGGCAAGAAATGCCGTACCTACTCACTGCGCTACCAACGCTGCACTATTCTAACATAAAACCTGCACACTGCTACCAAATTCAACTTCCTGAAGTCCTACTTCATGCCACAGTGCCATTGTTCTTGGCAACCACAGAAAAGAATTAACTTCTTTATAGACTATATACTGCCCCCAATCACCTTCATCCACTCTTTCAAAAATATCCTTTTTTTTTAACATTCTAAATCCTCTCTTCCAGTCACACTATTCCTTATTTCTTTCAAGATACAGAGAACATCTCTAAGCACGTTCTCCAAACTGCAATACCTCTCCTCTTCTTGACAGTACTTGGTTGTTTCCCTTATGTCCTACGGGTCAGCATTCTGAACACTTGCGCAGCACTAACTGAATGAAGTTCCACAGATATTCCAAGAAGTCGCCTTCATGACATCAGCACACACCTTTTCCTTCTTTAATGTCTTTTGCACTTACTCTCTGAACCACTCAATTAGCCCCTATTACAGTAACACCTCATTTATCCAGCATCATTGGGAAGGGTAAGTGTTCATCAGAAGTGCATTTTCCAGACAACTTAAGCATTTATTTAGCAAGCAGCAAAATAGAGTGAAACTAATTGAGGAAGCAGCAGAGTCTTGCTGACGTTAGCCACAGAAAGACTTAGGCTCAGATCTCACTACCAACTAGCTATGAGCAGGTGACAACTGTCTGTTTCATCATCTATAAAGTGGGGACATACTACTATCTTCACAACATCGCTGTGGGTATTAGAAATCACATGCAAAATCTGGTACAACATCCCTTAAGTCATGGCTGTGTAACTCCAACTAACAGTATACACAAAGACAAAATCATTCTTATGGAAATATTCATCAAATGTATATATTTTGAGACTCCTCTCAGAGAATAGTGAATGTAAATTAATTGACTCTTGATAGCTCATTATGTATTCAACATTTACTCATTCAATTCAGTAAAGCTGCATGATACCAAATCAATATACAAAAATCACTTCTGTCTACTAATAATGAACAGCAACATTTTTACAACCCATTTATAATAGCATCAAAAGAATAAAATATTTAGGAATAAATTTAATGAAGTAAAAGATCTGTAAACTGAAAGACAGTGATGAAAAAAAATTTTTAACACAATAAATGGAAAGACATTCCATTAAGAAACATTAAGACTGTTAAAATGTCCACACTATGATACCCACTTTTTTTCTCATTCTTTTGTGAAGTAAACATGGACTAATTTGACCTAGAGTCTGCATCCCAAAAGAAAAGCAGCAGCAATGATACAGAGCAATGATTTTTTAAATTTTGCTAAAAGGAATAGCAATTAAAAAAAATAATAAAACATTTCCTGTTACTCCACTACCTAGAAACATAAATACTGGAGCTACTCTAACGGGGTCTCATTTAATATGATGTCACCTCCTTCAGTTCTTTCTGGAAGTGTTATACGATTAAGAAGACATACATGAAGAAAGCTGAGCACCGAAGAATTGATGCTTTCTAACTGTGGTGCTGGGGAAGACTCTCGAGAGTCCGTTGGACTGCAAGGAGATTAAAGCAATCAATCCTAGAGGAAATCACCCTGAATATTCATTGGAAGGACTGATGCTAAAGCTCCAGTATTTTGGCCACGTGGTGTGAAGAGCTGACTCACTGGAAAAGACCCTGATGCTGGGAAAGATTGAGGGCAAGAGGAGAAGCGGGCAACAGAAAATGAGATGGTTGGATGGCATCAACCCAGTGGACACGAATTTGAGCAAACTCCAGGAGAAAGTAAAAGACAGAGGAGTGTGGCATGCTGCAGTGCACGAGGTCACAGAGTCAGATACGACTTAGCGACTGAACAACACCACTATTAAGAACATTGGCCTAGAAGTCAAAGGATTCCAGTCCTTGTCCTGAGGGTGACTTTGTAACAAAGTCACCTGTACAAGTTACTTAATGTCTTCAGTTACAGCCTCTCCTTTATTAAAACGAAGATAAACCTGACATACTTACCACACACAACAGTGTGAACCAAAAGCACTAATATTGAGGGGAATATCATCACCTTCTAGATCGAAAACTAACACTACATCTTTCACTGCTTTTGTAATAAATTCAGACTGCTTGTCTGATGTCCAAGTCATATGGAAATATTCAGGGCCCCAAGAATGAATTAACTTTTGCAAAGGACCAAGCCAATTTACAAACTGGGAACTGTGGCATCAAATGGAATAAACACATTTATTGAATCCCTACTACATTTGATGCCCTATGCAATGCTACAACCAATTCCAAACAATAACTAAATTTGGTGCTTGATGGAAAATGAAGTTTACCTTTTAAATACTTATTGAGTTTAAAAAGTCAATGAGATACTCTCAGACTTCTCAATGGTTTCGACATGTTAAACTTATTTACTTTTTACAAATCACTGAATTAGGTTATACTTGTTCTTGTGTGTATCTACATATACATCTATGGAGAGATATATTTATACATACAGTAAGAGAGACAGACCTGAATTTATCTGAGATAGATGGTCTCCTTTGGGCTGGAAGTTGCAGAAATGGGGAATGCAAGTAGACAGGCATCCGTGAATGAGTGAAAGAATAAATGATTGTGAATTAAACAACAGAGAGGCCTGACATGAACCAAAGATGATACTATGCCATGAACTGGGGAGTATTATTTACTCAATCCTCTATATTTACCTTCAAAACAAAGAGATAGGTATATATATTGATGGAGAAAAAAACTAAATCTCGTAATTTTAAATACCTAATTCTAAACAATTGGTTCATATTATTAATCTCTTTTTAATCTAAAAGACAAAATAAAAAGTAACAATTTAACGAAATAAATGTGCATAAAATTTCTCAGATATGTGAGAGATACAGGAAAAACACTTTTTCCAGTAATTGATTGTTTTTTTAATTGAGATGTTGTTGGTTTTATTTTTTCTGTCCATGCTGTGCAGCTTGCAGGATCTTAGCTCCTGATCAGTTGAATGTGGGCCCTCAGCAGTAAAAAGTCCAGAGTCCTAACCACTGGACCATGAGGGAATTTCCAGAGATGTTGTGTTTTTAAAAATAAACATTATTTCTGAAAGAATTTTTAAATAAATTATTTTCTTTTTAAAAAACATTGTATTTTTAAAAGAAATTTTACAGTCAAAAACACCTGTTACTAAAAATCTGCAGGCTTGAGTTTTATCTCTATTGAAAAGCAGACTGCTCATATAGAGTGATACACTGAAATACACTTATTCTATGGTACATAATTCTGATTTATATCTTATCATTTAACTTTACATCATTGACTAGATTTTTTCAAGAACTATAATCTGCTAATTTAAAAAAAATAGACTTTTTATATAGCTCAATACAAATCTAAGTAGAAACTGAGGTTCCTCCTAAGTGGTAAAATTTCAGCAGATTCATTTTAGATAAGAAATGAACCAAAATGATGAACATCTTACCTGTTGTCATCACTAAAAAATCTATTTAATAAGTAAATTCCCCCCAAAATCACTTCTAATAGTATTGTTATTGTAGTAAAAACCACGTAACATAAAATTTACTATCTTAACCTGTTTTAACTGCGAAGGTCAGCAGTGTCAAGTATATTCACACTGCTGTGCAACAGATCTCCAGAAATTTTCATCTGGCAAAATTGAAACTCTACACTCATTTGAAAACAAATGTTCAATGGAAAACAACAGGTTCAAATATGGATTCTATAAACACTAAAATGTATGACCTTAGGTTTCTAATTATTTTTGTCTCAGATTCCTTGTCTACAAAAGAAGATAATGTCCACTGTGTTGGTACTGCAAGATAATGAATGAAACCACTAATTTAATATCCTGTGTTGCTTAGGTGGTTCCTTAGCTGATTCAAATATGTTAATAGTTGATTAACAAACAATATATAAACCCTTTACCTTTTTTAGATGACCAGGGATTTAAAGACTAACAACTAATATTTTCACAGAGCAGAATTATTGCTCTCAAGAAGTAATCACAAATCCATGTGACTGCCAAGCCAAATGAATCTTTGGCAATATCCTATGGAAAAGTATCTTAGCTTATGCCAACTAAGGGAGAAAGATTTCCTGGCTGCCTAAACAAGCTTCAGGCAAAAGTGCTTATCCATTTCAAGTGTTCCAGTAAGGAACCTTAAAAAATAGAAAGTCAATTTCTTTATCCAAATAGAGTTCAATTAATATGATTTTTTTTCAACTTCCAGATTTCAACACATCTACAGGAGAGATGTTATCCAAGTTAAAAGGAATCCCTTTCCTTTTCCGTAAGAACAATGAACCATTTATTTGTAGATTATTTGGGAGGGCTAATTCCCAAAACTTTGCTTCTCTTCTCCCTGTTGGCTCTGTATAACTTGAGAAAGTGCTAAGATAAAACCCAAACTGGAACTTTCTTTTATTATAAAATTAATTTACATGGAGAAATGAAAAGTTCTATCTTCATTTCAATTATCATGTCAGGAAAACAAAATCTTTCGCCTTTTTAATACTGCAATGTGTTGGAGCATCAGATTTTAAGGTCTTAAAATTGGATTCAAAAGATGATCTTTGATTTAATGTCTTACCTCAAATCAAGGTTGTCTGTGATATCATTCACTTCTGTGAATTAGAAAATCTTTATAGTAATACTTAAAATGTTATATCAAAAGTAGAAGAACCTACTCAATCAGAAACATAACATAAATAGATTTCAGAAATTAAATATGCAAAAATTCATGGCGTATGATGTTAAACCATCAGGCTCTTCAACTGTTTCCTTAAATCTTTTTTTCTTAGTTTCTAAATATGGAAACTATCATTCTCTTTTTTCCAAAATAATGTGGTAATCCATGATCCATAGTATGGATAAATATTTTATTTTTTTAAAATACAATGTGATATGTAAAAATCAGAAATTTATTATTCCTGAAAAAAAAAAAGATCAAATATCAGGTCACTTTAAAAGTATAAAAATTAAAATATGAAGTTTACTTAAGTAAATATTAACATTTATTTGAAGAAAGATATAAAAGATAATTAAAATTTAAAACATACTTTCTATACATAAAAATCATAGGGGAAAAAGATAAAAATATGGCTCTTGGTAATCTATATCAAGGCTGGGAGCTTTTTTTTTTTCATCTCCAAGGAATACCCTTATTGTTTTATACCCATGTGTCCCAGTTAGCAATCAATGCTATAACATAAGTCCATTAGCAGGGTTGGAGTTACCTGTGTTTTTATTAATTTATTTATTTTAATTGGAGGCTAATTACTTTACAATATTGTATTGGTTTTGCCATACATTGACATGAATCAGCCATGGGTGTACATGTGTCCCCATCATGAATCCCTCTCCCACCTCCCTTCCCATCCCATCTCTCAAGGTCATCCCAGTGCACCAGCCCTGAGTGCCCTGTCTCATGCATCAAACCTGGACTGGTGATCTATTTCACATATGATAATATACATGTTTCAGTGCTATTCTCTCAAATCATCCCACCCTCGCCCTCTCCCACAGAGTCCAACAGTCTGTTCTATACATCTATGTCTCTTATGCTGTCTCGCGTATAGGGTCATCGTTACCATCTTTCTAAATTCCATATATATGTGTTCAGTTCGGTTGCTCAGTCGTGACCGACTCTTTGCGACCCCATGAATCACAGCACGCCAGGCCTCCCTGTCCATCACCAACTCCCGGAGTTCACTCAAACTCATGTCCATCGAGTCGGTAATGCCATCCAGCCATCTCATTCTCTGTCGTCCCGTTCTCCTCCCACCCTCAATCCTTCCCAGCATCAGAGTCTTTTCCAGTGAGTCAACTCTTCGCATGAGGTAGCCAAAGTATTGGAGTTTCAGCTTCAGCATCAGTCCTTCCAATGAACACCCACGACTGATCTCCTTTAAAATGGACTGATTGGATCTCCCTGCAGTCCAAGGGACTCTCAAGAGTCTTCTCCAACACCACAGTTCAAAAGCATCAATTCTTCGGCAATCAGCTTTCTTCACAGTCCAGCTCTCACATCCATACATGACCACTGGAAAAACCATAGCCTTGACTAGACGGACCTTTGTATACTGTATTGGTGTTTCTCTTTAAACATATATTAAAAACCACTGGTCTTTATGGAAGAAAGTAATAATAATTTACAGCCCAGACTGCAACACATGCAATAAGAGTAATGCCAATGAACTCTGCAAATTTACTCTAAACATCTTGCAAATAACATTTTAAATGTTTAAAATAAAGTAGTTTTGCTTTCACATGTTCAACTTTCTATCAAAATTCTACCAAGATTAAATAGAACCTCTTACTTAATTTTTTAAACTAAGTTCTGAATGATAATCTACCAGAAGAAATGACTATTTGCTTGTTTTTCCTGTTTTGTTGCTTTTTATAAGAACTTCCCTTTTTACAGATACAATAAATTACACACGCAAATAAATAGTACAACAAGCAGTCTGAATGCAGCTTTTATCTGTGGTATAAAACTTTTTGTAGCTTGGTTACTTTGAGTGGTTCACATAGAGGAAAGAAATCTTGACTACAGGCGAAATTGAGTTTTGTATAGATGCACCTATACAATAAAGTATCTTATGCTCTTTCTAATAAACATTAAAAAAAAAAAAAAACCCAGCCAGACATCCACCATCATTCCCCCTCCCCACTTCACTATTTCAGCAGCCTGATCCATTGCTGGTTAAGTGGTACCTTAACATTTTAAACAATTAGAAAAACAGCACACTCAAGAAACATTCAACTTCTACCTTTATACATTTTAAATGAATAATTCTCTCATCATTGGAAGAGATCTGAGAAAGTAATTCTAAATTTAAAATTCTCCAATTAGGATAATTTCAAAAGATTTAAATATCTGAAATATTTTAATTGATTGTTAAAACTGTAGGCTTCGTCAGACAAAATAAATATGCCCAGAATCCCCCAATAATCAAGGTCTTATTAAGCTTCTTTTAATGTCAATCAGAAAGATCAAATGCTATCAGTCATCAACAGAAAAATATGAAGGCCCCAATAATCTCGATTCCACTGAATGAAAAATATATCTTGGAAGTCAGCCAGAGAAGAGAACTAGTCATATGGTAATAAACAAACAGAAGAAATAGAGAGAGCGCCCATGACTTTCAAGCATCAGAAAAATGAGTCTCCCTTAGTCACACTAAATTACGATTGTAGGAATTCTCATCACACATCAACAGCTGGAAGAGAAGGATCAGAGACAGCCATTACAGCCACAAGGGTGGAAGCTCATTAGACTTCAAACTGAAGTATCTGCACTGATAAGTGATATGTAACACGTAATGTGAATTTATTATAATTACTTAAATTGGATTACTCAAAATTAAACGGGCTCAAGAATTCTCCTTTAGTACCCCAACTTTGCTGACAAGAAATTATTAACCTAGATTTTACTGATTCCTTTTTTCTTTCTATATAGCTCACCTTGATCTGACCAAACATCATACACTAGACAGTATTTGCCTATAGCAATATAATTTAGGAAACTGAAAGATCTCCCATAAGCCTGGCTATTTTTGTCTACATAGAGCCCTGAATACTAAATAGTACTTGTTTCAACTAGCTGAATTTCTACACATTTAAAACTTGTTCTCTGCCCTGTAAAGGAAGTCCAAAAATTTATAAACATCATCAGTCTTGCAATTATCTGGAGGAAAAAAAAAGCAAATGTATTCGCTAACGAGACTATCAGAAATGTGCATGTTGTATCATAAATACCTATTCATTCAAAGTAAATGGACAAAAGGATGACATTTTCTGATTAGAATAGAGTTAAATCCTTTATTTTAATTAAAGCTACTTAAATGAGTTGGTAGGCGATGTGGAAAAATAACACCAACTTGTATCTGATTCTCCGCCTTTTACAATTTTTAAATATATGGATAAAAAGGTAATTGTTTAATTTGTTATATTACATATTAACAATAAGAAAAAAATGTGGTAAAACAGAAAACATAGCAAGATACCTCTAAGCAAGACTTTATAAAGGGCTGGTAAACCAACTGTAAGGTATTTTTCATCTTGGTTTCCGGTTGCAGTCTGACAAAAATATCTCCTTTCTTCTACTCTAAATGACAGCAGGCTACTATCAACACAACACATATACAATTCTTAAAGTCCCTAGCCTTGCCAGGAGAACAAGTCAAACAGATGAGAAGTACAACCACAACCTCAACAAACTTTCAGTACACACCATACAACCAACCAGCACAGGATATGGACTTAGAAAGGGTTGCATGAATCTATTAAATCTATTAAATAGATTTATCTATATTTAAGAAGTATTTATACGGAAAACATTTAAAGATGGTATGTTACACTCTTAAGCCAGTACCATCACTGCCTCTCCAATCAGTAACTGGTATCAAGACCACTGCCCTTACTGGAAGATTTTTTAAATAAACGCCACTTTCTTCAAGTTCCCAAGAGAAAAATCAAACTGACTTACACATGTTCCTCACTGTTGATTTTAAAAGAATACAAGCATACTAAATTAATGATCAAATGAAAGTATTTAAGAATTTTGCTTATAACAGCAATGGTTGTAAACTTTAATTCATTTCATGTGTATCTGAAATTATATTAAATATATGCTGACAAACCTTAATTTGTTGTATCTTTTATAACTATATAACAAAAAATAACAAACATGTTAAATACATTCCAACGCACTAATGAAACAGTCACGAGATTTACATAAAAGGCAAATATGTTATTAATGATGTTATATAGAACTAATTCGTATACTCTAAATTTTAAAAATTCAAATATACTCTTAAATAACTAAATTAATGAGAAGTTACTATTCTACAAATGGTAATTAACAACCTATTTTGTAAACTTCTCTACTGACAAGGCAAAGATGTTACAAATTTTATCACGAAATAGTAATATACATAAACAGACCACCAGTAACAAACAGTACTTTATACCATGTTTATATATCCATTTGTTTTCCTCTGTGCTTAAGCTTATCCTGTTATAAATAATAAAACATATTTATCAATCCATTTGTGCTTTTGTATTACATCTGGGTAAAACTAAACGGACATTTTTTTTTAAAACATCTCAGATGACCTGTTTCCTATTTTCAAGCTGGTAGAAAGTAAATTCTAACCAAGGCACTTCCCGGCTTGAACCCCAAGTAGCCTCAGGGTGAATTCAGAACTTAGCGTGGCTTTCAGAATCTATACAACTCTCTAAATCCAACATTCAGTTTACAGGCGATATGGAGCACACCTCAGGAAAACAACTCAAAGAAACAACCAAACAAAGTGAATTTGAGTCATTCTATAGGACAAGAGACTGGACTTCTCAACATTTCAATTTTATGGGGAATATAGGGGAAGATAATGTTCCAGAATCAAGATTAAAAGATTTTTAGGAAATAAAATTAGTAAAAAGAAAAAAACTAGGCTTTTTTATCTCTGTAGCCTCCACCACCTTTTCAAAAACCACCCCTCCCCCTCAACACACAACTAAAGCACTAATGAACTTTCTGTTTCTAGAAAGGATGAGAGTCCCACTCACTTCTACACTTCTCCAGAGCACAACCTGCTCCCTATGCCAAAAGCCCTGCTAACTTCTCTGCCAGGGTGTATCTAACCCCCTGGTGTATCCCCATCTGTCTGGCACAGAGCAGAACTTTGAATAAGTGAATTCCATAAATGAACACAGTAAATAATTTTAAAAGCTTTATTTTAACCTTCTGTTTTTGAAGAAGGAATTTATTGAGGACTGGAAAATGATAAATGCCCACAAACTGGGCTTCCCAGGTGGCACTAGTGGTAAAAAATCCACTTGTCAATGCAGTTAGATGCCAGCAACACAGGTTCGATCCCTGGTGGAGAAGATCCCCTGGAGAAGGAAACAGAAACCCACTCTAGTATTCTTGCCTGGAGAATCCCATAGACAGAGGAGCCTGGCAAGCTACAGTCCACAGGGTCACAAAGAGTCGGACACTACTGAAGCAACTTCGTACACACGTACATACACACACGCACCCTCTTATTTAAAAGGGTACGTTTTAGTCAAGTAACTTTGATGCTTTTATTAAATAATCTTAAAAATTTATATGTATGTATGTAGAGAAAAATCAGGAATGTTACATGATTATTTTTATTTTCTTCATTTTGCTTATCTGCATTTTTAACTTTGAATATTACTTAAATACTAAAAAGTATTTTAAAGAGTACTATTGGGCACTACAGAGGTTTTACTCAAGTATTCTCATTTGTCCCTTTTACTAATTTTAAAAGTAGAAAGGAAATGTCACTAAGTCATGTCCAACTCTTTGCGACCCCTGTGGACTATAGCCTGCCAGGCTCCTCTGTCCATGGGATTTCCCAGGCCGGAATAATGGAGTGGGTTGTCATTTCCTTCTCCAGGGGATCTTCCCCACTCATGGATAGAACCCGTGCCTCTTGCTGGGCAGATTCTTTACCACTGAGCCACTTGGGAATCCAGAAAGGAAATGTAGAGATACTCTACAGGGAGGAGTTAGAATATGCTAACCAGAGATTTTAAAAAATATTTTCCCATCAAACTGTTTCTTTAAGGCTAACAGTGAACTGATCGGTAGCCTTACAGCCAGCTATTAAGTTCTTAAACTATTCCACAGTCATTTCTCAAGCATCACTTGAAAATGTTCCTTTCATTCCAATCTCCTAAGATTTAAAAAGGCTGTTAAAAATCAGCTGACAAAAGCTAGCAATGTAAACCCCACCAAAGAATCTCACCGCATCCTAAAAATTATTTTTAAAAATTCACTTTCTAAGCCCAGCCACTAAAACTACACTCACTTTACCTACTTTCTTCTTACCCTTCCATATTCCCTAGAAAATTCTAGTTTTGACATCTTTTAATAAAAAAAAGTAATTCAAAGCAACTGACAAAACTTCTTTATAAGATAATAAAACCAAATAGTGCTTGCCAAATAATACTGCCCCCCACCCGCCATGCAAAATCACCCAGTTAGATAATCGTATCTTCCATCAGTCTTCTCTATGCTTCCTTTCTCAAATGAAGGCTGTCTACATTTAACGTCTCCACTTTCTTGCCTGATCGTTGTTTAGTCGCAACATCGTGTCCAACTCTTCTGTGACCCTATGGACTGTAGTTTTCACCAGGCTTCTCTGTCCATGGGATTTCCCAGACAAAAATACTGGAGTGGGCTGCTATTTCCTTCTCCAGGAGATCTTCCCGACCCAGTGATCAAACTTGCATGTTCTGTGTTGGCAGGTGCATTCTTTACCACTGAGCCACCAGGGAACCCCTTCTTGCCTTACACCCAAGCTATTAAAACACTGCCTGTTTGCTTGGGTGTATTCCCTGGTGGCTCAGCTGGTAAAGAATCCGCCTGCAATGCAGGAGACCTGGGTTCAATCACTGGGTTGGGAAGGGAAAGGCTACCCAATCCAGTATTCTGGCCTAGAGAATCCCAAGGACTGTATAGTCCATGGGGTCGCAAAGAGTCGGACGGAAATGAGCGACCTCCACTCCAATGAAGCTGCTCCCCCTAAGGTCACAGCAGATCTTTTATTCTAAACAGTCACCCTGTCTAACCTCCTCATTCTTCTCTATCCTCTATCACAGTATCTTATGCTTCTGTTCTCAAAAGTTCTCTGCCTTGACTTCTGTGATGCCAGTTCCTTAGGAGTTGCCCCTCATAACCCTCTACTGCTCTTTCTCAGTTTCAATCTCAAAACTTTTTCTTCAACCTATCCTTTCAATTGTCCCTAAAGTTCCAGCTTTGATCTCTTCACACTTTCTCCTTGGACATTTCCATGAAAAATTACTTCATTCCCACCCAACTTATGGCTTCAAAACACAAAAATGGGTCATATATAAGGGGTGAAAGAGGCAGAATGAATCTGTGCTGTTAAAAGTCGGGGAGGGGGGGTAGGTTGGGGCAGGAGGGTACAATGTGTCAAACTTCCAGAGTGCTGGTAATGTTCTTTGTCTTGATACGGGTGCTCGGTTAACACTGCTGTGTTCAGTAAAAATTCATCATGCTATACACTTATGATACATACGCTTTTCTGTATGACTGACTATCTCACTTTGATAAAGACAGAAAGTTTAGATTCCAGGTTTGACATGTGTGACTTAGCTAATTCACGTATCCTATTAAAGCCTTAGTTTCCGCATCATTAAAACGGAGATGACGAGATGATAACACCTACTTCACAGCACTGTAGAGAATCAAATAAAATATAAATAAGCTGCCTGGCCCAATGCTTGAAACCCAGGTAGCTTATGCTTACAAATGTTATTGCTCTTCCCCATACTTTCTCAATTCTGCATCTCTAGCCTAGACATCTGTCCCCTCAACGCCCAACCAGCTCAAGAACTACATATCCAAATTCCCCCTAAAGCACTCCATTTCTAGGTCTGAAAGGCACCTCAAATTGAACATATCAGCTTCCTTCTTAATAAATCTATCTCCTCTTCCTCCTGTAGTCCCCTGAAGTCTGACTGAAATTTCTACACACAATTATAACCTTCTTAAAAACCCTTATTTTTCACATTTAAGCTACCAAGTCCTATGTATTCTCCATTTGAAGACACCCATCGGACTGCCAGTAGTGCAGAAAATGGTGATTACAGCAGCTGATTCATTACAGCAGCTTCCCAGTATCGTCTCCCCCTTCACCACAGCCTCCATACTACTTCCAGAACAATTATTCTAAATGAACCTCACACGATGTAACTTTTCTGCTTTCAAATCGCTTCTCTCAGGGCTTCTCTAGTGGCTCAGGGTAAAGAATCGGCCTGCACATGCAGGAAACACGGGTTTGATCCTTCGTCTGGGAAGATCCCACTTGCTGCGGAACAGCTGAGCGTGTAGGCCACAACTACTGAAGCACGTAGTGCCCATGCTCCCAACGAGAGAAGCCAGTGTAATGAGGAGCCCCTGCTCGCTGCATCTAGACAAAGTCCGTGTAGCAATGAAGACCCAGGACAGCCAAAAGCAAATACGTAAAATTAAAAATGTATATATGCGTGTGCATATACATTATATATATATAATTGCTTATTTCCCTGATCAAGTTGTCATTGAATTTTTTCTTGAAATAGTTCCTGTTGGATACAGAGCACACACCAGTGGTTGCCAGTGGGGAGGGTGTGGGAAGGGCATATAGGGGTTGGGGAGTGGGAGGTACAGACTGCTGGGTGTAAGGCCACAAGGATGTATTGTACAACACAGGGAATGTAGCCAATGCTTCGTAATAAAACAAAAAATAAGCTTTCAAATTATATAAAAAGTAAAATTAAGCAAATGAGACAGTTTCTGTTTAGAGTATTCCTCAACAGCACATCCAGGTGGCCCAGTGGTAAAGAATCTGCCTGCCAATGCAGGACATGTGGGTCCCTGGTCTGGGAAGATCCCACGTGCTGTGAAACAACTAAGCCCATATTCCACAACTGCAACTTGCTTGCAGTTCACCATAATGCCTCCATGTCTCTGTACGTATTTCTCTCTCTCTCCCTAAAATACTCTTTTATTTATCCCCTCTCCCAACTTGGCTAATGCTTATTTCTCATTTAATAAACATCCTCTTGGAAATATCTCCTGGGTATGGCACAACTGCTGGCTGGATGCAATGTCCTTCTGCAGAACTTCCACAGACGCTCTGCATACCCGTGACAGTGTGTTACCCAGAGTGGTGACCACTGGTTGCAAGCCTCCCCTGAGAGTGAGTCCTAGTGGGCAGAGACTGCTGTTATTCAGATCTGACAGAAGAGGGCTCAACAGAGACTGACCTGTGGGAGACAGTGAGCATTTAAGTGAATAAAGAATGAAAGAAAGCAGAAGAAATATTATCCCTAGCTCATAAAATGTATACAAATTTATAGTTATCATAAAGTCCTTAAACAGGTTCTAAAAACTAATTTTAAGTGCTATTTTGACCAAAGAACTGAAAGACTTACTTCACATCTATAAAAATTTAGAACATGAACACTGGGCCCTGCTGTGACCAGGAAGGCTGATCTCTACCGAGTGCATCACCTCAGCTCCCTTTCCCGATGGTTCCAGGTTGGGCTCTACAGACAGGAGGCACTGACTGATCAGAGGGCAGGAGAAAGAAGAGCCCCCGCCGCCAGGCCCCCAGCCTCTCTTTACAGTGGGTTTGACCATGGCTGTGGTCCCCATCATAAAACCGCAACTCCAGGAGGGGAGCCCACCTACAATGACCACAGTGTTCATCGGATTCTGGTAACTGCTCTCTTTTCCCCTCAGAACAAGAGGGGAAAAGCTTCTCTTGTTCCTAACCCCTGGGTGTTAATCCATCCCTAGTGAGTTTTAATTGTGCACATACCTTCAATAAACTCTCTCTTCACATGTTCTTTTAAGGGAGCTATCCTACTGGGGATCTAATACAAATACAGAAATATTACTAACTAGCAGCATTTTAGCCAGTGATTGCTGTATCATGGACTCACTTGTTAATAATTCCCCATCTTACAGAAAAGCATCAACATCATTTTTTGGCATTAACTAACTTTATTATGAAAATCATTTTGCAATATATACATATACATATATCCAATAATCACAATACACACCTTAAACTTATCCATACTATATGTCAATAACATCTCAAAAACTGGAAAACAAAACACTCAAATTTTATATTAACTATTTCTCAATCCAAAACCACAAAAAAAAACCTGCCTGAGCCTCACCCTGGACATAGCTTGGTACTGCCAGCTTAATATGGTCACAGTAGATTCTTCTGTGGGTGCAAAAATTGTGTATTAGTTTCCTATGGCTAGCTTCCTTCATAGCTCAGTCAGTAAAGAATCTGCCTGCAATGCAGGAGACCTGGGTTCGATTCCTGGGTCAGGAAGATCCCCTGGAGGCTGCCATGGCAGCCCATTCCAGTACTCCTGCATGGAGAGTCCCATGGACAGAGGAGTCAGGAAGGCTACAGTCCATGGGGTCGCGAGGGTCGGACACGACTCAGCAACTGAGAAAGACAGTGTAACAAATCCTAGAAATGTAATGGCTGAATCAACACAAATTTATTATCTTCTACACTGGAGATCAGAAGTACTAAAATCAAGGTGCTGGCAGGGCTCTGTTTCTTCTGAAGGGTCTAGAATCCATTTTTTGCCTTGTCTTGTTCTTGCCTGAAGAATCCCAGGGACAGGGGAGCCTGGTGGGCTTCTGTCTGTGGGGTCACACAGAGTCGGACATGACTGAAATGACTTAGCAGCAGCAGCAGCAGCTTGTTAAGGATGACTGCGTTACTTGGCCGCTGGTCTCACCCTTTCCCTTCAAAACCTGCAGCATTCCCAATCCCTTTCTCTGCTTCTGTCACCACATGGCCTTGCCTGACTCTGAACCTCTAGAGTCTTTCTTACGAGGACCCAGGTGATTACACTGAGATCATGCAGATCATCTAGGGAGGAAGTAACCCATCTCAAGATCCTTCATCCAAGATCCTGAACTTAGTCATATCTGCAAAGTTCATTTCCTAGGTAACATAGTCACATGTTCTAAGGGTTAGGATGTGGCCATCTTTGAGTTGCCATTATTTAGCGTATCATAGTAAAAATCCAAGGTGCTGGGTGGGGAAAAAACACAAAGACAAGAAATGGAAACATCATTTAAAGTTTTACTTAAAAACTTGCCTATACTGTAATCTTTTTGGCCCTGAATCCAATTTACTGACTGAGCAACAATCTGAATTAAAAATGAATTAGTAAGTCATTTCCCAAGATGAACTTCTACCTGAAAACTATTCCCAGTATGTACACAAATATGTACATATATATGCACACACAAAAAAAAATCCTCACTGAAGTTTTTTTCAATATTTTTACAATATTTCTAAATGAAAGAATAATAGTATCAGTCCCTCAGCTTAATTTGAGGGGAAAAAATGCTTACTGAAATACCTTTAATAGCTTCCTAATAACAGCTATTGCTTAAATGCACTGATAGAATATAATAATCACATAATTTTAATCCCATTTTAATGACAAATAGCACATGACACTGTGAAAAAGTGAAACAAAGGAATTGTTTCTATTTTCTCCAATAGTCAGTACTATAGAAATGACTATGTAATAAGACTCAGTATAGTTGTACTATTGCTCCTAGACCACATGGAACCTTCCAGATGCCCTAGTCCAAAAACAAAAAAAAACCCAACAGGCCATATGCTGGTTAGAAGAGAGAATGAAAGGAAACTCATAATTAGAGGAGAAAGCATTTTTTCTACACATTACATATTCTTCTATTTATTTCTGTCTCTAAAATTTACCAAGTAAAGTAATTCATTCCAGATTACTTTGCCTCTAGATACAGAAAGAATGGAGAAACAGCTCTACCTGAAATTATAAGCTGAACTCTTAATTGGCATCGTGCTCTCTGAGAAGCATTGTATCCAAGCTGTTAAATCTCAAGACACCGGCTAACAAATTTGGAGCTATGTGTGGAGGGACCACTTTGGGTAGCTGTAACTCTGCCCACCTTTTTAGCAGCTGTAAAATGTTTCCTTTAACCTCTTTCTTCTTCAATGCATCCAACCCCAAGTAAAAATGGATATGTGTAAAGAGAACTATCCAAGCAATCCCCTCCCATTCACTACCCTCGTGACTCCCATTATTTTTTTCCCATGAGGCAATAAAACATACTGAGGCAAGATGTTTAAAATCGACAGTGGACTCAGAAACCTGGGTCTGAATTCATACTATACAATTGACTACCTGGCCTTGGACAAAGTATATAACCTCAGTGAGACTCAGTTTCCCCCTATGTAAGATGGGGCTTTATATCAACTTTAAGAAGCTAATGAGTGGATAAAGTGAGCAAATAAAAAAGCCAGATACAAAAAGACAAACACTGCATAATTATCCGCCTGCAATGTGGGAGACTTGGGTTCGATCCATAATTTGGGAAGATCCCCTGGAGGAGGGCATGGCAAACCAATCCAGTATCCTTGCCTGGAGAATCCCCATGGACAGAGGAGCCTGGGGCACTACAGTCCACGGGGTCACAGGGTCGGACACGACTGAGCGACTTAAACACACACACACAAAGTATTCTTGCCTGGGAAATCCCACAGAGGAGGAGACTGGCGCGCTACAGTCCATGGGGTTGCAAGAGTCTGGAACAACCTGGCGACTAAACCACCAGAGTTGGACACGACTTAGTGACTAAACCACCACCAAAGTATCAAATTCATTGTGACAGAAAGGTGACTGCCAGGGGCTGGGGGAAAGGAGAAATGGGGAGTTATTATTTAAAGAATATAATGTTTCAGTGTGGGAAGATGAAAAAGTTCTAGAGAGGGCTGGTGATGATCCTGCACAACAATGTGAATGAGCTTAATTAATAACCAGCATATACACACACATACGTATATTGTGTATTATTGTATATATATGTATTTTATGGCAAAAAAAAAAAAAAAAAACACCTCACTGAAATTTTTTCATTGTGTGAAAAAGTCGCTCAGTCATGTCTGACTCTTTGCAACCCCACGGATTGTAGCTCCCCAGACTCCTCTATCCATGGAATTCTCCAGGCCAGAGTACTGGAGTGGGTTGCCATTCCCTTCTCCAGCGGATCTTCCCAACCCAGGGATGGAGCCCAGGTCTCCCACACTGGAGAGGGATTCTCTACCATTTGAGCCACCAGGGAAGCCTGGTGTTTTTTTATTCATTACAACATGTCTAAAAGAAAGAATAATATTATCAGTCCCTCAGTTTAATTCAAGGGGAAAAAATGCTTATTACAAAACCTTTAATAGCTTCCTAATAAATAGCTATATCTTAAATGCACTGATACAGTGTAATCATCACATAACTTTAATGCAATTATAAATGACAAATAGCATAAAACATTGTGAAAAAAAATGAAATCTACACCTAAAAATGGTTAAAGTGGTAAATGGTATATATATATTTACAACCATAAACATAAAAACAAGAAAAGAATATTCTATCAATAATCCATATCAAAAAAACGTTCTCTCCCTTATTGGAGAGAGGCACAGAAGGAAAAAAAATACACTACCTCAGCTCTCCAAATTGAAGCTAACTAGCAAAAGAATAGAGTTCATCAACCTAAATTAGCATAAATCTTCACAGACTAGAAATTCAAACTACCTCCAAATCCCAAACTAATCAATTTATATAACCAAAGCATATGGAGTTCAAATAAATAACAGATTTTACTTATAGTGTAGCACTTTTGGAGTTAAGTAATTATATAGGATTCTGTATAACCCACGTTGTAAAAATATTTTTCACTGAAAGTATTGACATAAACTTTTAACTATCTTCTAGTCCACAATTCTCTGTTGAATCAAATCCATACTTAAGCTTTCTTAAAATATATATGAATCTCTTATTTTAAAAGAGGCCGCTGTAGTATAATGAAACAAACACTGACCTAGGAACCAAAAAAATCTAAATATGACTAAACTCTGCCATGTATTACCTATATCACCACAGTTGGGTAAGTCAATTTCCATGTACAAAGCTCTACAGTCAATGGGAATTATCACCTACCTCATAGAACTATTGAGAGATTTAAATAAAGCACATTAAAATGCCTTGAAACTCTAAAGCATAATTCCATCTATACTATTAATTTGCTGAAACACAAAAAGACTATTCTATCAAAAGTTCATATTAAAAATGTACATGTATTTCATACTGATACAACTAGATAATCTCCTGTAGTCCTGAAAGCCACAGAAAACACTAAACGCCTATATTAGAGAAAACTCTTTAGGAACTACACACTAATCCTGATTCTAAATATTGGGGAGAAAATGAGCTAAATATAGTGATATCCTGTTGTGATATATTTATAACCAGTTACATCCTTGATCCATTAATTCCACAAATATCTAATCGGAACTCCAAGCACTGTGTTAGCCAATAAGACTACAGTGGTGAAGATAATACCCATGGTTCTTTCTCATCAGGGAACTTCCAACCTAACCAGATGAGACATTAAACAAAACTTCACACAAATGATCCATAAATTTGTGACAACATGAAAAACGAAAAGTAGAGGTTGCTATGAAGCACAGCAAGGGGGTCTTATCCAATATAGGAAATTTATGAGAAATAATTATCCAGTTGTACCATCCTTTCTCAAACCAACAGGCCTTAAGTGTTCAATAAATCTTAAATATTTCTTCCATCAATAATATTATAAAAGCCAGATGTTCCACTGCCTTCATTAGGAACAACTACATCCCTGGGGTTTAGAAGACAAGAGATAGACAACCTTATTATTTAGGAAAATCCACATAAACTAAACTCACCACCCAACTGCTCGATAAAAACTAAAACCAGACTCTAGGAAGAATAGCTTCTCATCCCAATTTTGACTCATATTTTATATATCCTTGAGCAATTATGCTGATGCTGAGAGGTTACCTCAATGGTAGTTTAGCCTGTTTAAAATGCTCTAACCCCAAATCTTCTCATGACTGACTCTTTCAATATTACTCAGGTCTCTGCTTACTTAGGTCTCCCCTGAACCACCCAATCTAACGCAGCCTCCCAGTCATTCTCTGGATTACAATTACATTACTTTATTACCCTTTTAGTACTTCTATCTGAAATTGCCTCCTGTATATATTGGGTTAGCCAAAAGTTTCATTCAGATTATTCCATAAGATGTCCCAATATTTACTTGTTTATTATTATATGCTTCTCTTTCAAACTTGAAAGTAAGCTCCATAAGGCAAGGACCCATTTCATTCTCTCCATATCTTCAAGATCCAGCTTCCTTGCCAAAGACCTCCAGTTGTCTTTAGGTAGTTCAGATACAAGGGAGGAATGTTCCCAGCCTGGAGGATGACCGATTTAAGTCACTTACGGTTATCCCACTACCGTTCCCAGTAACTGGTTTAGCAGAGGGAACTTAACAGTTTTCTTCAATAAGGCACAAGAAGACATCTGCTAAGTACCTCAAGAAGAAGCTTTTCTCTCTGATTAATAAGCCATAAAGGAAAACCCTTGCCCCTTCTCCCTTTATATTTAGCTGTATGAGGAAGTGACTCCGGGAACCTGATGCAGGGACGCTGCATTCATGGGAGGGAAAAAATGAAGAAGGCAGAGAAGCTGATCTCTTGGTGTTCTTGAGTCTCTAAATCAACTCAGAAACTACCTCTTCTAGACTTCCTGTTATATGAGAATTATTCTTAAGCCCTGATCAATTAAGCCATTTTCTATCTCTTGTTTTGATACCCACCACCAAAAGATTCCCTGGTGGCTCAGAGATTAAAGTGTCTGCCTCCAATGAGGGAGACCTGGGTTCGATCCCTGGGTCGGGAAGATCCCCTGGAGCAGGAAATGGCAACCTGCTCCAGTATTCTTGACTGGAAAATCTCATGGAAAGAGGAGCCTGGTGGGTTACAGTCCACGGGGTCACAAAGAGTCAGACACGACTGAGCAATTTCACTTTCACTTTCTTTCTTTACCAAAAGCACAATAATCTCTTAAGTCTCTTGTTTCTCCTGTAACATTAACAGAAAGCAGGACCTACAGTCTAGTGGATTCTTGAGATTAAATGAGACAACGCAACTAAAGTGCACAGACACTAAGTCATGTCCAACTCTTTGTGATGCCATGGACTGAAGCTTGCCAGGCTCTTCTGTCCATGAAATTCTCCAGGCAATTTCCTTCTCCAGGGGATCTTCCCCATCCAGGGGTCAAACCCACAACTCATGCTTGGTAGCCAGATTCTCTACCCCTGTACCACCTGGAAAGTCCCAAGTAAAGTGGCAAATATACACAAATACTCAAATGATAGCATCTGCTGTTACTGTTGCTATTAAACATTTAACTTTCTATGACAGAACTCCACAAACTCTTTATGTAGTATTTGGGATTTTGCTATTTTACAGAAAAAATTCACTTTAATCCTGTTTAAACAGAATCATTTTTAACAGGATTACTCATTCACTTTCTTTATTTTTTTATATTAGTAAAGAAGATTTGGTTTTTTTCCTCAAGTTTGAAGTAGGTAAAAAGAAGAATCAAGGCAAATATCAGATCACTAAAGAAAAATAATCATATTAATTTCAGGTGAGACCTTGTTTTTGGCATCAACTCCTCCCTTAACTTACACAGAGCTAAATAAAAATTTTCATCTACTATCTTATCTTCACAAAATTTCATTAGTATTTTAAGATGCCTTGTGTTGTGTTAGTTGCTCAGTTATGTCCAACTCTATGCAACCCCATTGACTATAGCTTGCCAGGTTCCTCTGTCCATGAAATTCTCCAGGTGAGGATATAGGAGTGGGTAGCCATTCCTGTCTCCAGGGGATCTTCCTGACCCAGGAATCGAACCCAGGTCTGCTGCATCGCAGGCAGATTCTTTACCATGTGAGCCACCAGGGAAGTAGATTACACTAACTACAAATTCATAATATGTTAGTAACTAAATCTGTGTTATATATACAATTACAAAAAAAAAATCTTTTTTAAAGAAAGTGCATACATTAGTTTCTACAATTTTTTTCTGTGGTCAAGTACTTGTTTGATATGCCATGAAGCAAAATTAACACAGAAGATCAAAAATAAGAGATTTCCAGGTCACTGGTTTAAGCTCACTCCCAATGAATTGTGATCTAAAATGTTACGATGGCTCATTACTATTGGAAAGCGGTATGGGTCCTACATGAAACAGAATAATCAAAATTCTTAAAGTAAAATATGAAGGTGGTTTTGTCACTACTAAAGAAGTGACACCAACTGAAGTGTCTCTTTTAAAGAGGAACAAAGAACAAATATTAATTCCTTCACTGCCTGGAAATGCCCAGGCTCTTGTGAACTCAGATAAATTTCTGGTTCTATCAACATTACAAAAACATTATTAGCACCACTTCTCAAAAATCTTTACTAACCCACTCTGACAAAAATTACCAGTTACCCATTATGACCAATAAAAATCTGAGCAACTTGTACGGCTATTAAAAGTAATCTGGAAAAACACTACTCTTCCCTGGTTAGAACATTTTTCTACCTGTTTTTCAACATCTCACACAGTGACTAAGATATATAGTTCAGAGAAGAATAGCCTCTACTATTTCTGTACTACTGAAAACAAGCAGGATATAAATCTTGGCAGACCACCTTTCGGATCACTCTTTAGCGTATACAAGGGGTTTTGGTATTATAGTCAAATAACTCACAGTCCAAGTCATGTTAACTTGTATACACGTGTTACATTAATAGATGTTACACATGTAAAACGTACATAAAATCTGACAAGCAAATTTTAAAATCCAAATATAACCACTTACTTTTAATTCCAAACTCTTTTCAGATTTCAAAATATATCTTATTCTATTGCTCCAGTGTTATTTTAAGGCCTTCCTTTGATAAGCAGTAGGTTATTAATAAAGTAATATTTTAGCATGTTTACAAAGGCTTACTAACCAACAATACATCGCTAGTACACAAATATTTTCTATCCTTCCCATACCAACGTCAAAGCAATAAAGTACACACAATGGTAGGGAATAGTCCCACATATTACAGAATAAAATTATCTTCAATACACATTTTAAATTAAACATTCTAAGTAGTTTCCTGTTTTTTAAGTGTAGTACATTAAGCCTCAATCCTATGCCCCAACATTACTGTAACAGTTGTGATCTCTATGGAAGAGAGAACATTCTAAATTCCCCAAATTTTACTTCTGATTCTACACTATTAGGGTAGAGTGTTAATAAACAGCAACCTCGGTATTCCAACCCTTCTCTACAATGTATGTTTCAATTTTAAAACAAAATAATTCTATTTTCTAGAAGTAACTGATGATGTAATATGCATTTAGTTCACTACTGCAAAGTAACTAAAACTTAATTTTTTTCACCCTACATTGGTTTTATATGGCAAATTGGCTGTAGGGTGTGGAAATAAACCTATTTTTTTTTTCTTTCACAGCTCTGAAAAAATACATTTCAACATTATTACTATTTCTAAGAGTAATAAACTCTCTAAATAAACAATACTAAAAGTTAACTCTCAACATCTTAAACTTTTTTCTTTAGATTTGTTCCTTCAAAAAAAATCATTTTTTGGATACTTCTAAAATAATGGAAAGGAGATCAATCAAAAGTAAGGCTCTCAGAGCTGACATATTAGATACAAGTTATTTTGGAGGAAACATCCTGAGGATTGAGAAGGGAAGAGTCAATTGAATATCGTATAGAAAATTTAATCCCCATAAAGTTATTCCTTCATTAGTTTTAGAAATCTTGAATTGTGTTAAATGAATTAACTGCTTGTCAATCAAGTTTCTGACGAGATTTGTATTACTTCACTTGCCTTATTTCCTTCAGGAAAAAAAGGAAGCAAGGAAGAAGAAAAGTTTACCATTTTTAGAGGGGGCAATTTAATCACAAAAAAGAGGTCATGCTGATGCTAGCTGATCTACAAACTCTCTTACATGGAGTAGTATTTATTGTTTTTTTCCAAATTTCCAAAATTCATTTGACTAAATTCTATTTCATGCATAGTCATGACAGTCTATATGAAATCATATTTAAATGATCAATAGATTTTAAACACTTAAAAATGAGTTTATGTTGTTTTCATAGTTTAAAAATGGAAGTTACTTTTCAGAGCCCAAGGTCAAATGTACAGATTTCTATAGTTTCTGACAAATTTAACTTAATGTTACTATTTAGTATCTTTGTTCAACGTTGTTTTATAACACATTCATCTTTCTATGCTATTACATAATTTTAAAGGTGAAATTAGTTTCACAAATAGTATCACACACATCTATTCGCAGGTGCCAGGCACTCTGCCTGTGGCAGTGGTGGCGTATAGAGCGGTCTAAAATTCAGCAACATTTCATACAGAACTTGTTCACTACAATGTCTGACTTTAAAACGATCACACAAAAGTTCCAGAAGGAAAAAATCTCAAGAAACAAGAATTTTTCATTATTTTAGGCTTTCAACTTTCCCTCCTAAAGTTTGTCTTCCCCGCCCCACACACAAGTCTGCACTCTGTCAAAACAGAGGGCATCCACATAAGACGCACCAATGTAAAGACTACATATCTGATCAAATACTTAAAGTCTGTTATATCTGATTATGTAAAGCTGTTCCCTAAATCTGTAGCAATCTACCCTAAATCAAGAAGGCAAACTAGGATAGTGAAACAAATATATCTTTCATCTTCAACTACAGATTTTAAGCAGAGATATCTTTGTTAGAAACCCAACTAGTAGTGTATCCCTGGGCAAAGTTATTCAACTAGTCAAGAGTTTTCTTATTTCTTTAATGGAGAAAAAAAAAATCAGTTATCTTGCAGAATTTTTGCGAGAATTAGAAAAAATAAAGTGCAGAACACAGTGACTTACACACAGAATGACAATTTAAATAATGATTACTCTTTTGTTATCAGTTATTTTTTAAATACCCCTAAGCTAGAGAATATGGAATTCAAACTTCCAAAGTCCTTATTTTGGAGGTCACTAAAAAAATTTTTTTTCACATTGAAAAAATGCCCCCGAGTCTAACATCTTCATTTATTTAAGTATTTAGTTGGTGCTTTCGCCATTTGAAGACACTAATGTCCCAAGGACACCTCAGAGAAGAAATCCGAAGTATTATCCCTTGCCCTCAAGAAACTTACATTTTAAAGGAAGGCAGATATTAAACAAGCAATTGTATAGTTACTTAATTGCAATTGAGACTGCAGTACAATGTTACAAAGAAAGCCTGCTAAAGGGGGAAATGACCTAACAGGATCAGAATTTATATTTCTACACAAACATCCCTCCTCCCTCCAAGGGTTTTTTCAATCACCCTGTCTATAATTAAACCTAATCCAAACTTCTGTATAGACTTGATCCGTCTGACTTTTAACACAATGAAATCAGTAATTAACCTGACTCCAGTCATTTTTACGTTCAGAAATGTATAGCGAAAATATAGAACCTGCATAAAATCTACAAATTAATTTCAAGTATCCCACATAGTGACTTAATGAAAGAAAGAGCAAAGATATAATATAGATAAGGGCATGTCTGGTCTCCTCTATGAACTCATAAGAAAACGTATGTCTTGGATTATAAAACCAGTATTTTTATTTTATGTGCATGCCATTTTTTTAATGATGACTCATTCTTCAGAATGTTTTTATTGTAAAATGTTTACATATTCATTACTGAAAAACATTATTTCTGAGACTTTTAAGGTCAGTACAATTCTAATTTGCTATATAAAAGAACATTCTTCACTTGGGCACTTTTTGAGGTCTGCCGCCTGAAAAAAATTTTTTTTTAATCTGGTGATATCCATTTTAAAGACAACTTCAAGATACCATATCTTCAGAAGTCAGTAGGTTATTGTGGAACAGTGCCATTAAAGTCCCAAGTACACATAAAGGGCAAAAAATGAGTAATCAGATCAACTCTTCTAGCAAAATGAAATTTATTGCATCAAACAGAATCTAGCTAAATGTTTGTCTTAGATTCAAACAACATTCGCCTAGAAATTAATGCAACAACAGTTAACTCAGAATGGTCATTGTCAATTCTCCAAAAGTGGCCTCTTTACCTATATTTAGTCTGTAAGGCAAAGCAATCCAGGATTCCTGCTGCCAATTATAATGAATGGAAGAAATTTATTTAAATCAAATAGCACCATCTAGCAGAACTCTCACCACCTGGCTTACAAGTGTAGATGTTACTTGGTGTTCAGTTTGGCAGACTTGACAGCAAAATGGCAATTATTTGTTTTCATGACATAACCACAGAATTAGAGCTAGAAAAGATTCAAGGCACACCAGGTTCAACTTCCTCATTATTATGCTAGATGCTTTTAAAATTTTTTTTACAAAGTTATCATAATATAGATTAAATTCAGCCATTCCTGGAAGTTCAAGTAAAACCCAAAATTTGATTCTCAAATTCAACCACCCTGAAAATAAGTAAGATAAACCTCAATACACATTTCTATTCCTTCACTCCCAAAAATATGAAATCCAAATACTATGTAATTATGAAAACATCTTCCCTAAATCTATTTTCTCAGATATATTGCCACTAAATGATAAATGCACACAAATTACGCTATCTCAAAACTTCAATTCCAGTAACTTGCTATTTCTTAACCAACCTACAATGCTAAATCTTTTACATACTCCTTGTCACAGCAACAAGATCCTGAATACAGCTCAGAAAATAGCTTGGTGGGGGGGAAGGGGAGTATCTTTTTTTGGTTTGTTTTGATATGCCAAGGCCTGCCGCCCCTAAATCCTATAGGAATTGCGTTTACTGCTGCCAACACGAAGATTAGGAAATGTTCCCAACCCTAGGGCACAAGAAACTTTCAGAAGACTACTAACTGCCTAAAACTAGGAGGGAAACCCGGTAGTTTCTGCACATTCGGTTTTTATTTACGCAGCTATTTCCTTGTGCAAGGTGACTAAAGTAGCTTTTGAGAGATGCTCTCAGACTTTTCCCCAGTCTGAAGTCCTCGGAAAGGCAGAGCGCGTCCGATGACATGGATACGCCTCATCCTCAGAATGGAGGTGGTTAGTGGGAATCGCCATAAGAGCTGCTGCACAGAAAAGAGGGGTTCTTCCTCAGTGGTCACAGGCACTATGCGCTCTCATTTTTAGTAACAACCGAATCACCGTTACAAGCACATAAGAATAGAAGCAAACAACCCTGCTTCGCAGCGTGCCGTGACGGTGGCATCCCAGGCCGGGAGGGGCTCTTTTCTCGCCAGCCTCCCCTGGGCTCCCACCGGAGTTAACACCTGTATCTCACCGCCACACCGACCAAACAACTAACTCCTCCCCGGCTCCACGCTTCGACCTTTCCTGCAAGCCCGGGTTCGGACCCCTGCCCCCTGCCCGCCGCAGACAGCCCTCCTCGCGCCAGCGGCCGCGGCCCCCACGCTACCCCTCTGCGCCCCGCGCTCCCCGCTGGCCGCCCGACCGCCACGGCCCTCTACGTTTGGGAGGCTGCAAGTCTCCAAAAAAAAAAGTTCTCCAGCCGCCGCCGCCGCCGAGTTGGGTCGACTGCGAGCGGCAGAAACGCCAGCCTACCCCAGCGGCTCCCGCTTCTCGCCAGCACACTTTTCCTCCCCGGGACCTCGGTCCTTTGACTCCCAAACTTCAGCGGCGCCCCTGGCGCCCCCTGCCCCGGGCTCCGCGCGGCGCACGGGGCTGCGAACGCGGCGTCCCTCCTCCGGCCCAGGAGAGCCCCGACGCCCACCCGGCCCACGCCCCTCACACGCCCTCCGCGCCCCGCGCGCGTCTCCGCGCCCCGCGGGGCCCCGCTCGGCCGCTCCACGCCCGGCTTCCGCCCGCCGCGCGCCCGGCCCTGCTGCCCTCGCCTCGCCAGGCGCGACCGGCCCCGGCGCCCGAGCCCCCCGCCGCGGCGCCCCTCGAGCTGCCCGCCCCGACCCCGGCCCGCCCCCCCCGAACACCCACATTCCCGCCGCGTGCCCTCCTCCACGCAGCTGCCCCCTCTCCCCCGGCCTCCACCCCCGGGGGCTCTCCGCTACCCGCAGCCCCGGACCCCAGCTCCAAAGTTACTTTGCGAGGAGGTGAACCCGCGGGTTATTTCCCTCAATCACCCAAACAAGTTTCCATCCCCGCCGCCAGCACCGCCGCCGCCCCCCGACACACTCGCTCCCGCCCGCCCGCCAGACCCCACGGCCGCCAGACCCGCGCGCGCCCCTCCTGGGAAACAGCCGCTCCCCGCACCGCACGCCCCCCACCTCGCGCACCCCTCCCCCTGCCAGCCCACCCCCCGGCTCTCCCCCGGCAGAGAGTGTCTGTGTGTCTGGGTGTCTCCGAGAGAGTGTGCGAGTGCGTGCGTGCGTGTGTGTGTGTGTGTGTGCGCGCGTGAGAAGGCGGAGGTGGGTGAGAAGCGGAGACACTTACTTCTCCCGGGCCTGGCTGTCGGACGGGACGGCGCTGCTGTTACTCTTGCCTTTGCCGTACATGCTTGTGCCGAGAGCAGCTCCCACTGTCACGCACCTGTCAACCCATCACAGCCTCCCCGGGAACAGCCCCGTCCCCATGGCGACCCACGCAGCCACCCCCACTATTGGCCGCCCCACGCCAAAGCTCCGCCCCCTTCGCCCAGGCAACGCACGAGACTGACAGGCCTCCCCCCCCCGCCCCGACCTGCCGAAGCGCGCGGCGGCGGCTACAGCCTAAGCGGCAGTCTCCTCCCTCCTTCCTTCCCTCCCGGGTTCCCTCCCTCCTTCCCTCTCCGCTCTCCTCCCTCCTCCCGCTCCGCTCCCCCCCCACCCCCCTCCGAACCCCGGCGCAAGGGGGGAATTAGAAACTGCTCTAGAAGGATTTTAAACAACTGGCTGTTCCCTCCGCCGCCGCCCCTCCCCCCGCGCCGCCCGCGCTCGGCTCCTCACTGGAGAGAAGGCGCCGGGAGGAGGGGAAAGTGCGGCCTGGAGTCTCTGGCAGGAGCCGGCGGAGCCGGAGCCGCCGCGGCCCCAGACTGCGGGGCGCCCGCCGAGTACACAGGCAGCTCTACGGCCCCAGCCGCCCTGGGGCGCCTCCCCCACCAGCCCCTTTCTCCCGCTCCTCTCCTGTCTGGGACCCCGCGCCGGTACCCAGGATTGATCTCTGCGGTCCTCGGCCCTTCTCCCTGCGGTGTCGCCCCCGCCCAGCTCCCAGAGGGCCGGCTGGCGGGGGACACGCGCACTGTTCCCTCGACCTTCTGGCTGAGCGACCGGGAGCGACTCGCCTTCCCTCCGGGGAGGGACTGTGCCTCCGGCCCTTGGCGCCGCTGGGGTGGCGTCGCCTGGCTCCTGGGGCCGCGCCCTGCAGCCCGGGGGAGCACTCGGCTTCGGGCCTGGCTCCTCTCTTTAGAGGTGAGCCTGCCTCCCAAAGGTGGCCCAGTGACTCCTGGGGCCTCAGGGGCCCCTACCTTGTCTTCCTAAGATCAGAGCCCCGCGACATGCCAGACCTACTGCAGAAAAGGGCCCCGGGTATCCCCACCTGGCCTGCCTCTCCAGCCTCGGGCGTTGACGCCAACTCATCCTGACCTTTGGAGTGGAAAGGACCGTAGAAGGTTTTTAAAAACGTCCCTGTCTTTGTCCATCAGAAGAGGCCCCAGCCGTGCTCCAAGGTGTACAAAGCTTTTGCCAGAGCTGAAAGGCTGCCCAAGAATATTCATGGATCCCAGGCCCCAATCCCATTTCAGTAAAGGCAAAAAAGTTTCTGAAAACACACACAACCTGGCTCCCAGCTGAACTCCATCCTTTATCTTGTGGAGGTCCTTGGATGTAAAATAAGAGTGCAAACACGGTTGAAAAGAAGAGATGGGCGTCAAATAGGGAGTGACGGGGAAGTGGGGTGTAGTTGGGGGTCAGATAGGGGAAAACATCAAGAAAGGATAAAAAAGACATGGAACAGCTATGGAGGGGAGAGGAAATAGCATTCAAATGGAGAAAGGTACCTTTCTTTTCCTCACATGCAGCTTTAAACTTTTAGTAGTAGGATCATAAAAATGTATATGGAGATTCTGAGATAGATGGAATGCAAAGAAATGGGCTTGTGTGGGCATTGACAGCAAGTGATGGGAATATAACATCAACAGAAGGTTAAGGAAGGGCAGTTAGTAAAAATGAAAGAATCAGAAAAGGTGCTGGCAACCAAACATAAATCAAACACTGGGAAAAATGAAGAGAAGGGACCTGCTATGTTAAGGAAAGTGAAAAAAAATGGAAAAGGTAAAGTGTAAAAAGAAAAATAATAACAAACAAGATTAAATGAATTAGCCGTAGAATATGATAGCAAAAGATGACAATAACAGTAGAGGACTGACTAATACAAAAGGATACAAGAAAAATAAATTTTATTAAAAGGGCAAAAATTCAGCCAATAGAAGTGAAGATAAAGTCAAAAAAGTCACATTGGCTTAAGTTGATTTTTAAGTAATTTACCTTTTCTTA
Source organism: Moschus berezovskii (assembly GCF_049115385.1). Taxonomy (NCBI): domain Eukaryota; kingdom Metazoa; phylum Chordata; class Mammalia; order Artiodactyla; family Moschidae; genus Moschus; species Moschus berezovskii. The sequence goes on along the minus strand of NC_142467.1, from coordinate 29,209,727 downwards.
TTCAAAATTCTCCTGTTTACAATAACCTGCAGTGGTGGGGACAGGACATTCTTGGGCTCTGAGGTACTTGGAAGTGTTGCAGGAAGGGGGACCCCTGCCAGGGCCCGAAATTGGGCTCTTGTCTAACACTTGGAAATGAATTGTCCGAGGAGACACATGTGCTGACAAAGCAAGAGATTTTATTGGGAAAGGGCACCCAGGAGAACAGCTCTGCCACAGTCTCGAGTTTTATGGTGATGGGATTAGTTTCCGGGTTGTCTTTAGCCAATCATTCTGACTCAGAGTCCTTCCTGGTGTTTCCCGCCTTGTTCAGCCAAGATGGATGCCAGAGAGAAGGATTCTGGGAGGTGGTCAGACATGTGGTGTCTCCTTTTGACCTTTCCCGAACTCTTCCATTGGTGGTGGCTTATTAGTTCCGTGTTCCTTACCAGGACTTCCTGTCGTAAAACAACTGATGCAAATAGTTACTATGGTGCCTGGCCAGGGTGGGAGGTTTCAATCAGTGTGCTTCCCCTAAAGAAGTAGTAATAACCTCCCTCTTTTAACAAACTTTTGTTCAAAGTGCCCAAATGTCTATCAGGCTGTCACTGTTTACAAACTCTACCTTCAAGTTTGGTTCTATGTAATTTGCTGTTCCAATTTAATTTACTTCCATTAGCTTTAACTCCGAAAATTATTAGCATCCCCAGGCTCCATCACCCATAGAACATTCCCTATTAGATATTGGTTAGAGAATGCTGTCAAGGAGGGAACTCTGGCAGCTGCTGCCCACACCTGGAATAAGGTAAGGTTTCTGTTTAAAACCAAGAGTTGGCTTTGTACTATTACCTAAGTTCTATATTATCTTTGCACTGGTCTTGTGATCCTAATTCTCAGTCACGACACATTAGAAGTCCCTTAGAACTTTTTTCTTGTTGTTGTTCATTTGTTTTTAAATACCAGATCTGGAACCCCAGCCCAGACCTAATCAGAAACTTTGAGGATGGACCCAGGCATCTGTATATTTTTGTAAACCCAAGGACTGTTGAACACTGTTTTCAGTACCCATTTACAGACAGCCAACAGGCACCGTCTTTCAGAGAAAGATTTTTAGGCTGTGGCTCTACAAAGCAGATGACCCTCCCGATGTAAGACACTAAGACATCTGTACAGTAGACTTTACTTTTTATCCATTGAGCTAATAGATTTGTTAATAGGATGAAAATATATGACTACATGTGCTCTTATAGTGCAAGACCACAAATAGCCATGGTTTAATTTGCTATTTCCTAAAGAGAAAGGGAAATGAAGAAAGAAAACAAGAAGGGCTGTTTGCTATTTATTGCTGTAAGTTATTCATTTGATTGGTCTTTACCCAGATTTGTTACATGGACGAGTCTTTTGAATAATGGCATGTTTTCTGATATTTAAAAAATAAATATCTGCACAGTGAGGTATGGGATTCAAAGCAATTTGGTCTTAGTATCTGGAAATAATAAAATGCCAAAAGGTCTTAGTTCAGAACTTGCCAAGTTAATGTCAGAGTTACCTTTACAAGAATGTTATCATGCAACAAATACACAAAGTGAAAACATGATTGTTACTCTAGCTCATAACCTTACAGCTTAAGTAATCAAATCAATTATCTTTAAAATATCTAAGCAGCTACCTGAACCATCATCTCTGTTTTATTTTTCTCTTAATGTTTACACATGTAAATAAAATGCTTCTTTGCCCTTGTTCAAATTATTTTGAGTACAAAGAGTGTTCTTTGCATCAGCAACTGTATCTCACGGGGCCAATATTCTAATTAATGAGATTTGAAACACATATTCAGAGCCAAATTTGAGATCCCAGACACAGAATCGAAGACCCATGTTTTGTTTGTTTTCATTTTTTACAAGGGTGAAGAATTAGGACACTTTAAGATTCCTACTGTAAAGAATCTCTATTTATTTTTAGAAGTTTGGAGGTTTTTTAACCTCGTATATAAGGCTGATTAATTTGGGTGGGGGGGGTGGCTAGATTTAGAGTAGGGGAATGCTGATCAGCTGAGCCATCAGAATGGATCATTTGCATTTGAGGTTGATTTTTTTAAAAACCTTATTCTGTCAGATATAGAACACCAGAGTTATTCAACCATTAGGTCTTTTTTCCCTCCCGTTTTGTTTGGGCACATATGCACAATTTTCTCTTTCTGGAACCTGCATCTTTTTCTTGGAAGTCTTTATCATTTTAAAACAGGAAGTTTATTATACCATCCTACTGAAGCTCTAGATTGACTATACGTTTCTTAGACTCTAATTTTTCTCTAAAACATTGAGTTTAATAATGTCTGTATTCTTACAGTGCATGGAACTTTAGAAAAGATTTCCCTTTGCTATTAATGCACAGAACAAAGAGACTATCACTTTATGTTTAAATAGAAGCTAATCATGAATTTAATTATTTCCATCACATAAAATACTTGGCGTGTTAAAAAAGAAAAACATTTAGTGTAGAAAATATTTATTTAGAAATTTTAAACTATTTATACATAAAAATGGATTTTCTTGTTGAGGGGATAATTTTTCTGAAGGACAAAACTGTTCTATTGTTTGTTTTATAGAACTCATTCATTTATGAAAATAACATCTCCCTCCTCACATTCATATCACTTTTCATGTGAAGTCACTTAGCAGAATATATGCCAGTTAATTAGATTTTCCTGACCAGCTTTCTAAACCTGGTAAACTGAGTCCTAAGAAAAATTCATGAGCATTATCTGCTCCATAGAGAAAACAATACTAGTTCCAAGATGAGAACTCTGTGTTCCTGGCTGACAGTCCTGTTCCCAGACCACGAAGCCACACCTCTTTCTCTCAGAAGTGACTATTCCGCAGAGGAATGTGAGCAAGCGCTGAGATGCTTGTCACTCAGACTACTGTTTGAAACTTCACTCCTAAGCAGAAGAGACCAGCATGCTCATATTTACAAACTGTCCACATGCCATGTACCAAAGTAATGGAATGAATGGAGTCATTACAACTATAATATACTATGCAACATGGTCTCTCATACCAGAATAATAAGTAAAATGGGGCCTCATATTAACATCATTTGACTGTTGGTTTAACATTAGTTAATCTGAGGCAAGACTGTTTTCTTAACCTATTGCCCTAGATTTTTAAAATCCCAATTTAGATATAAACACTTACCAATGAATTAAGAGAGACAGTGTGCAAAGCTACCACTTCTAAATAGTTCCTTCTCTAGGGTGCCTAGTTTTTCTAACACTGTCAAGAATTTGCAGTTTAGAAACTGGAATAATTCTGATTCAAAGAATTGTGCATAAGCTAAAGACGAATAAAAGTTAAAAAAAAAAAAAAACAGGGCTACCATGTATGGCAATTTCTTACACTTTAGCACATTTTGCAAAACAAATTCCAAGTGTTGCAGTGTTCACTGACTGGATTTTTGTCATTAAATGTTGAAAGTTATGTAATAGGAAGTGTGCCAAAGAGTGTTCCTTATTCAAAAGTATTACTATATTTTTTTAGTGCATTCCTAAATCTTCATAATGATTTTTCACCTACTAAGATTATGCCAATGTGATGTCTTTGCACTCTTGGAGTTGACAAAAGCCCCAGTCTCAAGAGGGAAGCTGTACAACATTTCAGGCAGTGTCATTTCCTTCTGTTGGGAGTGGAAACATAGGAGAAAAAAATAGCACTACATTTGCTTTTCATAATTTTCCAACATAACTGGATCTCCTCGACCAAGTGTGGCAAAAAAAAAGGAAGATGACAAATATATCACTATGGTATTTTATTTACCTTGAAACGGTTTAAGTGTTAAAAATCTGCTTAAGATAAATGCTGAGTATTGTCATCGCCAACAGTCAGTCATAGTAATAAACAGTCTTATCAGGGTCATATATACTTCCCAGAGATATAGAGGACACTTTAATATTTTATTTTGGGGGTATTCAAAAAGTGTTTGAAACCGTTGGACTCCATCTTATATATTGCAGTAAGTTCCTGAAGATTTATACGTACTCTGTGGTAGTAACTGCTACCTGCTAGCATCATCATTAGATTATACCTGTACAAACCAAATTCCTCAACAGATAAATAATGTTATAATCCCATTATCATCTTTCAAAACTCCTCAGGCCTTTTTCTTTGGACCTAAATATTTGATGCAGAAGAGAGAAGTGTCCCTGCCCCATGGAGCTGAGCTATTGACTACTACAAGGCAATCCCCATTAGCCTCACCCAACTTCTCAGACCCAAGCTGTCTGTGGTCTGGAGGACCAGTGTTAAGAAATTTAAGGAAGAATACATTTTTGTCTTACGGTCTGTTACTGCTCCTCTGAGTGTGCCTCCTATCCTGTAACACTCTCGGGATTTTAGTTCTTTGAGGAGAAACTTTATCAGGGTCCACAGGCCTGTGGACACTACTTAGGGCTATGTTGCTTTGTTAAGGAGAGTTTTGACCAAGGATACTGACCTCTGGAATGTTTTTCTTTAATACAATATTTGGTGCAGAGATGCCCAGAAATTAGAGGCTTCACAAGCACCATGTCCGTTTGCCTGGCTTTTCAGCCTGGTCCCATTTCTAGTAGGAAGGCAAACAAAGAGGTCACTCTGGTGACGAATGTGGGTAGTCCATGGAGAAGGGTGGTCATGGAAGAACCCAGCTCTGGGCACTTTCTGCCACTTCTCTGGAAGAGTTACCCATGTACTGCAACGTTCTTGTACTGTTTCGTTTGCTTTTGCCTTGGCACTGTGTCCATTTAGGAGCTGTCAGTTCTACTCTTGGAGAAGGCAATGGCACCCCACTCCAGTACTCTTGCCTGGAAAATCCCATGGGCTGAGGAGCCTGGTGGGCTGCAGTCCATGGGGTCGCACAGAGTCGGACACGACTGAGCGACCTCACTTTCACTTTTCACTTTCATGCATTGGAAAAGGAAATGGCACCCCGCTCCAGTGTTCTTGCCTGGAGAATCCCAGGGATGGCGGAGCCTGGTGGGCTGCCGTCTGTGGGGTCGCAAAGAGTCGGACACGACTGAAGTGACTTAGCAGCAACAGCAGCAGCAGCAGCTACTCTATGGTTTGGGTGTTTTATTTTAAAGGAGCATTTATCATTTGTGGAATGAGAAGACACATCCATGTCTCAGGAATTTTCTAAAAACCTGGAGAGTTCACTAAAGGGCTGTGAGAGGTGTTGCGGGGACAGGGCTACATCTCACCACTTCAGCTTCCTGTCAGTGCAGGTTTTCAAAAGGCCCTCCCATGTAAACTCCCACCTTCCCATTCCTTCTTTTCCCCATTCTTCCTCTCTTCCCTCTTCCCTCTCTTCACCCCTTAACCCCTGACAAAAGCACAAAAGGTGAGAGAAATCGGCAGGTTTCATGGGAACACATTAGATTGAAATACACGAAACTGCTATATTTGCAAGTCAAATATGGTTGACTTGGCAGTGTTATATGGTTCACCATGCAAGAATTTCAGTTCTTTCAGACCACACTATAGACTTCTTCTATATTAACAACACTAATATTTATCAAGCTCTTGCCAGATACTATCTAAGTGCTTTACATAGAGTATCTCATGCAATGCTCTGCCTCAAAGCATTTACTCTTTCACGCACCATGATTCTAGAAGGGCAAGCCTCTCTATGAATTCAGGTTGGATTAAATATAGGCGAGGCCACTCGAGCAGGGCTTACGGGACCTTGCTTCAGCATGGTAAGCAGCACTGAATTCTGTTCTTACAGCTAACCCCCTGATTAGGTAAAATCAAAAACACCAAGCCACACCCTGCTTTATTACCGCCTTGTCTTTTATCAAATACATCATTTCCTCCCATTTTGACTGTTGCAAGGTAAATCCCTTGGCTCACTATAGGTTATTAAGAGGAAAAATGATGTGGCATGAATCTATTTTTTTTATGTTTAAAAGAGATGAGTATTCTCCTTACTCTGACTAAATTGGTCAGTTCATGTCTAATTTCCAATCTTCACTTTGTTCATTCCTCTGAGAAATATCAACCACATTTCCCAGAACTAGGTGGCTGTATGATCTATGGAAGATGATATCCAAAACCAAGGTCTTCATTTTAATTCACATTCTGCTTAGGAAAAGGGAAACCTGACTCACTGGATTCCATTGACATCCATTCACTGATCACTGTAAATAAGTGCCCTACCTCTGGAAATGGTCAAAAACTTGTCCCCCGCATCTAAATCAGCCAACTGCAATTCCCTTTGGGTTTTTTCTTTCCCCTGTGTGGTTTTCCTTTCCTGGTGAATTGTGGTAGTTCACTTTTACTTTTCCTTCTTCTCTTGTTTTTTTGGCTTCACTTCCTCCTTCTATTGTTGTAGCTGTCTTTTCCTCTCATCACTTTTCCTGTTGCCTTTCCAGTTGGGTGGGGCCCCCATCCAACTCACTCACTGTCTGGCTCTAGAGTCTCTTCGTTTCAGGACAGAATAATCTTGTGCCAAATAGTCTCAATCTCTGGGGCATCAGAAGAAAGATCCTAGAGGCTAAATATCCCTAAAGTTTTCTTTTATTGATCTTATATTAAAATGAAATCCAAGGATGCCTAATTAGGTAAGAAAAAATACTCATCCTCTTGGCCTCCTAGCCCCAGACCATTCTGAACTATGACAGCACCAACATCCATCAAATCCAACAATGAAATCAACTTCAGTTACTTAGCATAATAGAAATAAACTTGTAATATTCTATTAGTGAAGGATCAATGTCTCCTGTCTTGAAAATAAACATCAGAGCTTGGTCTCAACATTTATGTAGCAGCAGGAGACCATTATTTTGTGGCAGCATTCGATTACATTGACATCAAGACAGATTTATTAAATTAATAAATAGTACATGATTTTCAGCCTTTAATTTCCAATCCTCACTACCACCCCTCCCCCTTCTCAAGCTCAAGGTGATCTTCTGAAACCTTTCATCCATATTTTGGATTCCCCCATTATCTATGATTTTTATTTCTTTTTTGCTATTTGTCAGTTTGTACTCAAGTTAATTTTTTAAAAATCCATTTTTTTTCAGATGGAATATTTTAAATGGTTATTAAGAACAATGTTAATGATGAGAATCACTGAATTGCTAATTGTTAAAATATTTCATTGACATAGTATTTAAAGAAGTATTTCAGATATGCTTTTCAAAGTTCTGAATGTGGCTCGTAGCAAAAGCCCATGATCCTGCTGCCTCTTCCTCCAACTTCCAACCTCAGGGCCTCTATCCTGGCTGATTCCTCTGCCTGGAATGCTCTTCCCTCTGATCTTTGTATGGCTGGCTCTTCGTTACTCAAGTCTGCAGGAATGTCAGAGAGGTTTACTGAGATTCCTTTTTAAAGAGCTTACTCCTCCATCCTGTCACTCTTCATCCTGTTGCTCTGTTTTGGTTTCTTCAGTGTCACGTGTCACTGTCTGAAAGGCTTATGGTATGAATAACCCTGCTGGCTTACATACTCCATGAGGACAGCTGTCTTACTGTAATTATACTAGACTCTGCTATGTTTAAGACTTACAACAGTACCAGGTACCCACTGGCACTCAATGAACAAATACAGGTTGAACCTGAACAATAGGTGGGTTAGGGGTACTGGCCCTCCAGGCAGTCAAAAATTTGCATATAACGTCCATATACTTGGTTCCTCCATATCTGTGGATCCACATCCATGAATGCAACCAGCCTTGAATGATGTAGCACTGTATGAGTAGACCCACACAGTTCATAACCATGTTGTTCAAGGGTCAACTGTAGTCATCTAATGACAGACCCACTGCATGAACGGATAACTAAAATGATCAAACATGCTGCTAAGTCACTTCAGTCGTGTCCGACTCTGTGTGACCCCGTAGACGGAAGCCCACCAGGCTCCCCCGTCTCTGGGATTCTCCAGGCAAGAACACTGGAGTGGGTTGCCATTTCCTTCTCCAATGTGTGAAAGTGAAAAGTGAAAGTGAAGTCGCTCAGTCGGGTCCGACCCTTAGCGACCCCACGGACTACAGCCTACCAGGCTCCTCCATCCATGGGATTTTCTAGGCAATAGTACTGGAGTGGCTTGCCATTGCCTTCTCCGGATCAAACATGAGTGAACATATATCCTCAGTTCAGTTCAGTCACTCAGTCGTGTTTGACTGTGTAAAATGATCAAACATGAATGAATATATATCCTCAGTTCAGTTCAGTCACTCAGTCGTGTTCGACTGTGTGACCCCATGTACTGTAGCACGCCAGGCTTCCCTGTCCATCACCAATTCCCAGAGCTTAATCAAACTCATGTCTATCGATCTGGTGATGCCATCCAACCATCTCACCTTCTGTTGTCACCTTCTCCTCCTGCCCCCAATCTTTCCCAGCATCAGGGTCTTTTCCAATGAGTCAGTTCTTCGCATCAGGTGGCCAAAGTATTGGAGTTTCAGTTTCAGCATCAGTCCTTCCAATGGATATTCAGGACTGATTTCCATTAGGATGGACTCATTGGATCTCCTTGCAGTCCAAGGGACTCTCAAGAGTCTTCTCCAACACCACAGTTCAAGAGCATCAATTCTTCAGCGTTCAGCCTTCTTTATAGTCCAACTCTCATATTCACACATGACTACTGGAAAAAAACATAGCTTTGACTATACAGACATCGACAAAAACTAAAATGTCTCTACTTTTTAATATGACAGGTTGGTTATACCTTTTCTTCCAGGGAGCAAGCATCTTAATGTCATGGCTGCAGTCACCATCTGCAGTGATTCTGGAGCCCAAGAAAAGAAAGTCAGCCACTGTTTCCATTGTTTCCCCATCTATTTGCCATGAAGTGATGGGACCGGATGCCATGATCTTTGTTTTTTGAATGTTGAGTTTTAAGCAGGCAGGAAGCAACAATTAGAACTGGACATGGAACAACAGACTGGTTCCAAATTGGAAAAGGATTTCGTCAAGGCTGTATATTGTCATTCTGTTTATTTAACTTATATGCAGAGTACATCATGAGGAACGCTGGGCTGGAGGAAGCACAAGCTGAAATCAAGATTGCCAGAAGAAATATCAGTAACCTCAGATATGCAGATGACACCAACCTTATGATGACAGAAAGTGAAGAGGAACTCAAAAGCCTCTTGATGAAAGTGAAACAGGAGAGTGAAAAAGTTGGCTTAAAGCTCAACATTCAGAAAACTAAGATCATGGCATCAGGTCCCATCCCTTCATAGGAAATAGATGGGGAAACAGTGGAAACAGTGTCAGACTTTAATTTTTTGGGCTCCAAAATCACTGCAGATGCTGATTGCAGCCATGAAATTAAAAGATGTTTACTCCTTGGAAGGAAAATTATGACCAACCTAGATAGCATATTAAAAAGCAGAGACATTACTTTGCCAACAAAGGTCCATCTAGTCAAGGCTATGGTTTTTCCCGTGGTCATGTACGGATGTGAGAGTTGGACTGTGAAGAAAGCTGATCGCCGAAGAATTGATGCTTTTGAACTGTGGTGTTGGAGAAGACTCTTGAGAGTCCCTTGCACTGCAAGGAGATCCAACCAGTCCATTCTAAAGGAGATCAATCCTGGGTGTTCATTGGAAGGACTGATGTTGAAGCTGATACTCCAATACTTTGGCTACCTCATGAGAAGAGTTGACTCACTGGAAAAGACTGATGCTGGGAGGGATTGGGGGCAGGAGGAGAAGGGGACGACAGAGAATGAGATGGCTGGATGGCATCACCGACTTGATGGACGTGAATTTGAGTGAACTTCAGGAGCTGGTGATGGACAGGGAGGCCTGGTGTGCTGTGATTCACGGGGTCACAAAGAGTCGGACACGACTGAGCGACTGAACTGAACTGAACTGAACTGAACCGAACCCAACCCCTACAGCCTGGTAGGGGCAGGGGGCTCCTTATATTCTTAGGAACAATAGTGATTGAACAAAAAGCATCAACATGTCTTCAGATTTTTTGCTTCAGCTTTTACTCCAATTTATTATTCCAGCATCTAAGCCAGTTTAGCAGAATTTTGGTGAGCAGGACATGAGAGAGAGAGAGAAATATTTCCTCCTATTTTCTATACCGTGTATCTAACTTACTTGGAGTTCCAAGTGGCTTAATGTTGCTGACAATAAAGAAACAAGGAGCACAAGTCAGCAGATTAAGCTTTCAGTAATAAGTTTTCATCACGTCACTCTCCTGCTCAAAAACTCAATTCCTTTTATAGGATAACTTTCTCTCCCCCTCAGATTTATCCAATCTGATAGATCAATGCCTGTAGCCTTCTGTGCATTGTAGTTATGTATACATGTCTGTCTTCCTTGCCAGAGTATATACTCCTTGAAAATAGACCTTTAATTCACAGACATTTACAGTAGACCTACATGTTGAGCTTGATTAGGGAGAATATACTTTTGAAGACATTTTGCTACTCTCAAACTCTACAATTCCTACCTCAGTTTGTGCTTTGCTTTTAGGAAGTGATAACTAATGTTTCTGGAATTAAATTTTAGTCCCAGTAGCTGAATTCTGACAACCTGAGCTGGAATTCCCTGCTCCATCAGTTGCTAGCTATGTCATCTTAGGCAAGTCACTTAACCACTCTATGCCTTCATTTTAGCAACAGCAAACCGAGATGATGTTTCTAACCATATGTTAGAGTTATTATGAGGACTGAATGAGAAAATGCTCAGGGGTCCGCATAGGACTTGGTGCTTAGTGAAATGTTTATAAATGTTTTATTCCTCAGTAGAGCTTGTCTATGCCCTACATTGTCTGAAACCATGCACAAAATGACCTGGCACCTCTGCCAGCACTCCATCGCTTTACATGCTGTTCCCTTTGTTTTGAATAGCCTTGCTTACTCTGGTTCCTAATTCCTTTGAAAGCCATTCTCTGCGCTTGTAATCAGTATCATGTATAAGAAAAAGCTACTTTTACTAGAACTTAACTTTTCCTGTCGTCTCCCCAGTGAGACACATGCACAAGGATAATGCTGTGATTCTTCAGCAGAGCCTAAGACAGTCCTACACTCACAGCAGGTACCCTCTGACTCTTACCTGAAGACAGTGATGCAGAATGGAATGCCCAATTCAACAGCCTCTTCATGGTGGCAGTTGGTCACTGCAATGACATCATTTCGAATTTCATAGATTCAAAGGTGACAACAGGGATTTTGATGTCATCGAGTCACCTCTGCAAAGTGGGAATCCCCATGATATACCTTAATTCCACTGAGGAAAGTCTTTCTTATTTTTAACTATTGATACAATGTACTTTCCCTCATTGAATCAGCAATAACAATGGGAAGAAATTACCTCCTCCTCATAATAAGCCTACATATACTTCAAGAGAGTCATCAAATAATCCTCTTCTCCCAAATGAATAATCAAAATATTTATTTACACAGCTGCTATCACAGTCTAGGCAACAAAGCCACTCTCTTATGAAGAAGTCAAGCCCAGTGTAGGCCTGATCGTGCTTCAACCAGTCTGGTGGAGTTCTCTGGAGCAAATATTATCCATCAGAGTGTCCAGACTGCCTTCCTGGCTTCAGCAGAACCAAATCCACACCACTCCAGTTGCACACTTAGATCTCTTATCCTTAGAAGTGCTATATTCAGAATTATCAGTTCAGTTCAGTTGCTCAGTTATGTCCGACTCTCCACGACCCAATGAATCACAGCACGCCAGGCCTCCCTGTCCATCACCAACTCCCAGAGGTCACTCAAACTCATGTCCACAGAGTTGGTGATACCATCCAGCCATCTCATTCTCGGTCGTCCCTTCTCCTCCCACCCCCAACCTTTCCCAGCATCAGAGTCTTTTCCAGTGAGTCAACTCGACACATGAGGTGGCCAAAGTATTGCAGTTTCAGCTTTAGCATCAGTCCTTCCAATGAACACCCAGGATCGATCTCCCTCAGAATGGACTGGTTGGATCTCCTTGCAGTCCAAGGGACTCTCAAGAGTCTTCTCCAGCACCACAGTTCAAAAGCATCAATTCTTTGGCGATCAGCTTTCTTCACAGTCCAACTCTCACATCCATACATGACCACGGGAAAAACCATAGCCTTGACTAGACGGACCTTGGTTGGCAAAGTAATGTCTCTGCTTTTTAATATATTATCAAGGTTGGTCATAACCTTCCTTCCAAGGAGTAAGCGTCTTTTAATTTCATGGCTGCAATCAGCATCTGCAGTGATTTTGGAGCCCAAAAAAATAAAGTCTGACACTGTTTCTACTGTTTTTCCATCTATTTCCCATGAAGTGATGGGACCAGATGCCATGATCTTTGTTTTCTGAATATTGAGCTTCAAGCCAACCTTTTCACTCTCCTCTTTCACTTTCATCAATTCAGAATTATAGAAATACCAAAATGGTGTTCAGAAAATAATTTAAAACCGAGTTTAAAATCAGTTATAAATAATAAAATAGCAATGGGAATTAGAAGAAAAGCAGGAAGAAAAGATATTGATTTTTCTTTTCCTTTCCATGTATATGGTGAAAGTCACAGAAATAATACAACACACAGTTAAGCAGCTTCATAGAACTAGAAGGAATAGGAGAAAGTAACGTAGAGCATTTTGGAAGATAGGAGAAAACTGTGTTTTCCTTTCTCCATCTAGTCAGCTACAGTCTCATCTGAGGGACCTCTTCCAAAACATTTAAATTCTCTTTGCTTGAATCACTGATAATTGGATAGTACTCATAACAGATATTCTATCATGTGGAAATCATGGAATGAGGTACACTACGGAATCAGAGAAATTTGAAACTCAATAGAATGACTAGAGAAAGAATGGCTCATCAAAGCTCAAAATATCAGTCTTTTTCAATATCATGCAGAGCAAGGCACAGAAAATAGTGAAGATCTTTAACTGTCATTTCTGTAACTTAGTACTATACACCGAGTTCATAAATCCTCATTCCTCAGAATTTATCACTATGGCTAAAACTCATTGATTAAGATTCCATAAATTTGTAATGTTACAGTAATACAGCATGTCATTATGGCTAAGAAAACATTTGATGATTTTTTTTCTCTGAAAAGAAAGGGCCTATAATATTCTCCAGGCATACCTTCAAATTTTGGGACCAGCTAACGTCACAGGTGGTCATGATCCACTACCATGCACCAATAATGACTTGTAATTTTTAAACAAATTCACTTAATACCATTTTTTTCTCATACTATGCAAATTATTTATAAAATAATAAAATAGCATTTACTTTAAAAGATTATTTTTCACTGATTTTGATTGGGTGTTCTGCTCCTTTTTTCACATAGGTTTAGTGTAATCTTATTGTAACCCTTTTCTCCAATCCAGCTAATGGAGTTCTACATTTCCACCTAGATGACTTGGATGTACCAAAGAACTTCTTTTTACCCCTCAAAATCAGATTAGTACAATAGTATAGATGTGAGAAGAGAGTGGAGAAAGAGGGAGAAATTAGCTCAAAAATGGGTAAATGATAATATCCAAAGTAAATATAAACTTACATGTACCCCTAAACTATCTGAAGAGTAATCATGTCACAACAGTTTCCCACAAACGCTTTGGTCTTTCAATTTACTTATCACAAGCTATATTATTACCTACATAAAATAATGCACTTTAAAGTATATCCTATGAATGGACAAAGAAGATGTAGCATATATACACAATGGACTATTACTCAGCCATAAAAAGTGTGAAATCATACCATTTGCCACAACACAGACAGACCTAGATATGATCATACTAAGGGAAGTAAGTCAGAAAGAGAAAGACAAATACTATATGACGTCACTTATATGTAGAATCTAAAATATGACACAAATGAACACATTTATGAAACAGAAGGGCTTCCCTGATGGCTCAGAGGTTAAAGCGTCTGCCTCCAATGCGGGAGACCCGGGTTCGATCCCTGGGTCGGGAAGATCCCCTGGAGAAGGAAACGGTAACCCACTCCAGTATTCTTGCTGGAGAATCCCATGGACTGAGAAGCCTGGTAGGCTACAGTCCACGGGGTCGCAAAGAGTCGGACACGACTGAGCAACGGAACGGAACGGATGAAACAGACTCACAGATACGGAGAACAGACTTGTGGTTGCCCAGAAGGAGGGGCGGTGGGGGAGGAAAGGATTGGGATTTGGGGATTAGAGGAGGTAAAGTATTCTACATAGAATGGATAACTACAAGGTCCTACCGTATAGCACAGGAAACTATATTCAATATCCTGTGATTAAACCATAATGGAAAAGAATACAAAAATGAACACATATATATGTATAACCAAACCACTTTGCTATACAGAAATTAAAACTACACTGTAAGTCAACTATATTTCAATAAAAATTTTTAAAAAGTAATCATCTTAATAACTTTTAAAAATTTTAACAAATCAAGTTAAACACTTTGATGCTTTGATTTTCAGAGTGTATGTATCTAATGAACAATTAGATTAGGTATCTTTTTTTTTTATCATTATTGCAAAGAACATCATGGTTTTAGGCACTGCATCCACCACAACTGCCACAGGAAGACCCATGCAGTCCTAAGTCCTTCATCTCAGTGAACGCTTAGCACTGGACACCACGTGCTGGAACTTCCACGTGTCCTCCTCCAAAGCCAGAGCCTCCACTGCCACTTTTTCCAGAAAATGGATTCTGTGAGGCACCTACTCCCTCTCTCACTGTTCTCTTCCCAAACCACCTCTCCTCCAGCAAGTGGGACTGGTTGAGCCTGAGTCCCAGATTTGGGCTCGTGCTACAAGAGAAGCTGGGAAAGTGCAACTGGGGCTTATTAAATGGGGAGGTAGGACTCAGACTGTGGCGATTCCTCAAACATAGAAAGGGTGTTCAAGAGGTGGTAAGTGGCCACAAAAACCTCAGCATGAAAGGCAACAAAAATACAGAGCTCAAGTGACTGGGAGTGCCTGGGATGCTTCCCCAGTCAAGGAACTGGGTGACACAATGGTCTTCCCAGGGGGAGCTGGAGAGGAGACACTTGAGTGCTTCTTGCTGACATCATTCCTGGTGCTCCAGACTGTTCCAGATGGCAGGAAGTCCCTGCTCAGGCCTCTGGCAGGGCCTTTCTCCAAGAACTGACCCTCAACTCCTGCACAGGGGCAAGCTGCCAAAACAGCAGGGAGGCTCACCTACTCAGGCACAGTCCGTTCTCCGGAACAGTTTGGAAATTTAACTGACACACAGTGGGGAAAAGAACAGATTTTCAAGGCTTGTTACGATGCATATGCTAATTATTAGACAGAGGGGAACATTATAATTGAGTTATGAAACAACTAAATACAAATAAGAGTACCTGACAGAGAGCTTCTTTACATGACGTTTCTTTACACAATAATAAACAATGTGTTCTTTGTAGAGCTTAAAAAAACAGGATTCATTTCATTCTGTAAACTACAGTCTCTTGTAACTAGACTAGTGCTTGTGTTTGCTGACATCTTGATTTATAAAAACCTGAACAAGTCCAATTTCAATAATTCTTTTTGTTCAAGCAATACCAGAGAAAGGGGAAAAAGATGGATGTCTGCCCCACCCCCTCCTAAAAATGGCATATGCAAAAGTTTTAAAATTCTCTTTGTTCAACTCTGGGTCAGATTTCGTGAAAAAGTCATTGAAATTCCTCTTGCTCCCCATTCTTCCATGCATGTATGGAAGCTTGTGTTCTTAATGAGCACCCAGAAGCTTCCTTCTACAGAATGTTATCTTTGAAAGATGAAATCACCTGTTTCCCTCAACTCTTCTGTATCTTGTTTCTGTTTTATTAACACCCCCTTTCTCGACCGCAACAAACAACATGTGCTAATTAAACCACTGATGAAAAAGTCAATCTAATGCCTAAAATGGGTGCCATGTGCTAAGAGTCAAAGCAGAACCTACAGCAGAGAAATAAGGGGTCCAGGTTCTGTTCTTTTTTTAACACTGAATTACTTTGGGTAAAATCAAGAGTAATTGTGCCTATGAAATGGGAAACAAGTGGTTCACCATGTATTCAGTTTACTGAATTTGTGTGACATGTTTAAATAAGATAGGTAACAAATAAAGATAATAATATATAAATGAAGCAATTTGGAAAAAGTCTTGTGTAAACCATACTTATTCATAAGATGTTACTCTCTTCACATTATATGATAAAAGTAACAAAAGAAAGGAATATTCAAAGTACAGTTTCTGGTGAGAGAAAGGTTAATATTCCCTTTCTCTAAAGAAAATTATCTAAATTATCTAAATTTATCTAAGGAAAATATCTCTAAATTAGATGCTAATATGTGATAACCACAGAGAAATTCCCGTTCTTTAAGTAGCCACTAAATTCAAATACATATATGACTATAAAGCAGTGCCCTCCTTTACCCATACTTATCTGTATAATTCACCATCCTGGAATCATCCATGACTTCTACCATTAAAACAATAAACAATGGAGATTGCTTTAAAAATACACTTGTCAGTATGACACATCCACTTCTGGTAAATGTTCCATTTTCAAACAAATAAACCAAGGAATTAAATTTAACTGCTTACCCAAGCTCAACATACCAGAATCTACCAGATAAGTGATACTTTTTAGCAGGTTACTTACAATCCCCCTCTTTTAAGTCAGTTCCTAAACCAAAGAAGTTGAATATTGCACAAGAATAAATACCCAGAATGCTGTGTCATACATAGCTTAATAGATAACTACTATCCTGGAGCTGAAAGGGCTCAGAAACAGATTCACGTTGCTGTTGCCCATGATGCACTGGCATTTTCCCATATGTCCATCACATGAGACGGACAATGGAGAAGTATATTTTCTGCTGATCTGGTGTCTGGTATCACAGATGACATTTTAGGCTTTGTCAACCAGAGTTATGAGCTTCCCTCATAGCTCAGTTGGTAAAGAATCTGCCTGCAATGCAGGAGACCTCAGTTCTATTCCTGGGTCGGGTAGATCCTCTGGAGAAGGATAGGCTACCCACTCCATATTCTTGGGCTTCCCTTGTGGCTCAGCTGGTAAAGAATCCATCTCCAATGTGAGAGACCTGAGTTCGATCCCTGGATTGGGAATATCCCCTGGAGAAGAGAAAGGCCTGGAGAATTCAGTATTCTGGCCTGGAGAATTCCATGGGGTTGCAAAGCGTCAAACACAACTGAGTGACTTTCCCTTTCCCTTTCAATCAGAGTTATTATCTCAGCTTTTGACAAAGGGAATATTAACTTTAGCTAATAACTGGATCCAAACTTGCCTGAAAATCTGAGGATGGAATTTGCCCCCAGTGGCACTGTTTCCAAACAGACCCCAATGGAAGCTCAGATGTGACAATGACCTATCTTATCCAGTTTATTAAATGTCCAGCTTCCACTCTGCTCTCTTGATTGCATCTTTGTTTTGGCCACTAGACTGTTCTTCCACCAGAGAGAAGATCTAGAAAGAGAAAACTAAAATTGTAATTTGTGAGTTATTCTTTATTACCAGTGTTAGGGAAAATAATTTGGATTGAAATGTTTTGCAAAAAAAATAAGTAAATAAGGTTTGAAAGTTATCTATAGGTTTGAATCTTTGTTCCTATTATAAAACCAAGTTAAATAAGAAATAATATGGTATTTTTACATACAGTTATGAAGAAAAGCCTTATTGTTTCTAAAGTGATTTCTTGTCATCATCTCATTAGAAACTCCTGAAATTCCTGTGAAATATTTTAAGCAGATGTTATTTTTGTTTTAATATTACCATTAAGCGTTAGTTGCTCTGTCATGTCTAACTCTTTGCAATCCCATAGACTGTAGCCTTCCAGGCTCCTCTGTCCATTAGATTCTCCAGGCAAGGTTACCGGAGTGGGTTGCCATGCCCTCCTCCAGGGGATCTTCCCAATCCAGGGATTGAACCCAGGTCTCCTACATTACAGGTGGATTCTTTATCATTTGAGGCACCAGGGAAGACATATAACCAATTAAGCACTCCATTTTGCAGAAACTGAGGATGAAATGTTGAGGGTTGCTCAGGAATCTCCAACTAACAGTGGTAAAATTGAGACTAGATACCAGCTTTTCTGACTTATGATCCAAGGTGCTTTCTATGTGGTCATCAGCTCTGTTTTCTGGGTAATCACCTAGTTCTTAGCTGGAAGGGTCTAACATACAGTTTTCCACTTCATTAACTACTGGGTTCCAAAAATGTAGTTGTAGAACCTAGAACACACTGTCCTAGAAGAAAAACAATGCCTTTATCTCTGTGTCAACTCACAAGAACCTATGCTTGAGCCACAAAAGCTAAATATATTACTTTTAGACAAAATACTTTTCACAGAAGAATATTCTCTCAAGAAAGTTTCAAGAAGAAATTCCAAGGTCAAATAAGTTTGGGAAATCCTGCATATCATATCATATCCCACTCAGAGAGTTCATAATGTACATTTGCATATTAAAGGCTTTAAGAAGTTCTGCAGGAAAGAAAACTGCTTAAAATTGTTCCATTGAGAATTCATCAACCTTCTTCGACTTTGAAAACCTTTTATTGAGTAACGGATATTAACACCCAAAACTAGAGCTCCCCAAAACACATTCTGAAAATTACTGCTGTAGGAAAAGACGTTGAGTTGCCATGTGCAATGTTTGGAGCACCTCTGCTGCTCTGAGATTGGGTGTTACCCTGAAAAGTAAGACAGATACTGGTGATGATACCTGTGAAATCAGTCTGGGCTTTAAAATCAGTGATGGATGTTGGGACACAGAGCAGAGTCAGACGTTGAAGGATAAGGAACAGAACAGTCAAGGACAGGAAGGATCCCGGGAACACTGAGACGAGACTAGGATGATGGGACTGGGGGCACGAGAATGGTGTGTGTAATAAGATAGCAGCTAACGTGGGGATTTTTCCTGTCTGCTCTCTGTTCTTCCTCAAATTCTGCTACTGTAGACACTCCCATAGCCAAGACTAGGATGATGGGACTGGGGGCACGAGAATGGTGCGTGTAATAAGATAGCAGCTAACGTGGGGATTTTTCCTGCCTGCTCTGTGTTCTTCCTCAAATTCTGCTACTGCAGACACTCCCATAGCCAAACAAACCAACAGTAGGAAGCAGGGATAAAGCTGAGAGAAGAAGGGGTAGACCCAAGCATTAGAAACTCTCCTTACCTATTGATTAGTAACCTTAATTCTCTTTGGCCGTGTTGGTTAACACACTCACAGATGGGATTAGAACACTTTTGGGGGCTATTATTCTGCTCACTATGGCATCCTAGCAGTCAGGCTCTTCCATGATTTCGTTCCTCACCCCGCTTCCCTTCGTTCCAGGAACCTCTGACCCTCACTGTTGTATATAATGAAATTTTACTGAAGATTTGTGGATCAAGAAGGGTGATCATAGTACAGTATAGTATAGAAAAGTACTTAAAATCAAATACAAAACTTCTTTGTTTCAAAGTTTTGGCTACCAGGAATTTCTTTTTAGTCACTTCCCCCACCCCTGGTCTGCTCATTCTCCCCATCTCCAGGTATCTTTCTTTCCCCTTATTCTTTTTTTTCCAAGTGCTTGGCCTCTCAAAACATCTTCCTCCCAATTCTCACCAGAAATGGAAAATCCCCTTACTTTATTATTTAAAGCACATCAGCTTGTTTTGCCTCAGTCTTCTCCATCCGGGATGTGTCCTGGGCCTTCCCTTTCATTACCAAAAAGATCCATCAGTGTCTTTAGAGACAAATTCTGAATCCAATGTTCATTTTATTTCTTTTTAATAGTTATCATTTTCTTCTCCCTACATGCTATCAGAGAAGGCATTAATGCCGATTTTAGAAAGAACATTCCCTTTCCATTACAGGTGGGTGGCCTTCTACAATGCAAGGGCTAACTGGAGAGTGGTTTACAAAGAACTGAAACCAACTGGCATGGTGTCCCCTGGGATGATGAAACTGATCCGACTCTGGGGCTCAGGAGACCTGGCTACTGATTCTGGTTGTACTTTAAATGGCCTGATGACTTTGGGCAAAGCCACCGTCTCTCTGAGTCACCATTTTTTCACATGTAAAACAGAAACATTGAATTAGATTTTCTCTGGGTTCCAAAATTCCAAAATACTTGGCACTTTTTTGGTGTAGACAGAGCATGTGGCTCTTGGAGAAATCAACTCTAAGTGATCCGGTAATGTTCAGCCAGTGGGTCACTCCTCAAAATTTAGAGGATTTTGATAAAATGATGAAGCTGAAATTGTATATTAAAAACATTCTTTCTAGTGCCTCAGGGGTCGCTGATCACAGTGTAAATACCTCATTGAATTAGTGGAGTTTATGTTTGTAGCCTGGGGGGTTTATTTGACAAAATAAGCAGTTAGAAGCAAACCAGTGTCATGGGAGCTTTGGGGACTCCCAGAAACTCTGCTACTATTCTAGCTGGCTTACTCTCCTGGGATTACATTCAATTAGGGGACCCTGGACTTTTTCTTTTCTCTTTGAAAGATTTGTTGGGATGGTAGCCAACCTGCAGAAGCCACAGTGATGGACTAAAAAGAAAAAAATGACAAGACCAGTATCTTTTGAGAAAGATTAATCTAGCAGTTAGGTATGGGATGAAATGAAACAGTGGGCGCTAGGCAGCAGGAAAACCAATTAGGAGACAGTTGTAAAAGTACAGGCGTAATAAAAATGTAACAGGATACTGGATGGGACCTTTCCTGTTGTCTCAGAGTTTCCACCAAAGCACCATGGCCAAGGACAATGGGCAATGGGAGGCCACACGGTGTAAAGACAGTTGCTAAACTCATCCAGCCTAGACTTGCTAACTGGTTCTTTGAGTGTCCATTCAATTATGCTCCCCTCCTACATAAGAGAAGTTAGTGAATCATTATGGGAAGAATCTGGGATAGAAGTGGAAAGGCCTATGATTCGTCTCTCTTCTCAAATTGCATATTTGTTGGAGCTTGGGGAAAAGAGAGGCTTCTCACCTATAGGTGGACGGGGGCAGAGAGAATAGCTATGGAAGAGCCCGGCTTCTAAAATGTGATGGGAAAGGGGGGTAAATTTCCCATAAGCTAAATAGCATGGGAGGTAGCTGGGGTCCATGGCAGCACGCTGAGCCCAAGCATCACTTTCTTGGGAGACTAGAGCAGTGTTTGACATTCTTGACAGCAGAAGGCTGGAGGGATGAGAACCCAGAAACACACGTGAAAACTTTCTTTAAAGTAAAGGGCCAGCTTTGGACAGTTACTGTGGCCGAGGCCATTTGAGAGAATTATCATGAGAGAATCAAGGAAGAAGTACAAGGGGGAGCAGCAACCATCACTTCTGGTTGTCTCCAGCCCTTCCACCCCCACCAGTATGAAGGAGCCATAAACGGGTGACAGAAGCAAAGAGAGTCAAGAAACAGGCTCTGTGTTGCCCCCTCCACGGATCTGTGGGCCCCCTGGCAGGCCCGAGCTGGGAGGAGGGAAGAAGCTTTAAACTAGATGGCAAATGGCAGTTTTGCTTTAGATTGGACTAGACTTTTTACATTTTGAAAATGAGACTGTTGTCTAATATCCTAAAGTAAAAGGAAAGTACACAGAATCTGTCTGAAGTGTCACCCAGGGGCAGGAAGGGGAGATAAGACAGACCATGTTTAAAGGCAATGAAATTTAAAAATAAAGCTATTTCCTGTTTGTACCTCATATAGCCCAGATCCTATAATTCACTGGTATGACAATAATAATAAACAACCATGACCACAGCGGCAACAATAACAACTATTTGTTAAGTATTGGCCATACGTGCCTGACTGCGTTAGATGCTAAAAATACATTATTTCATTGAATCCTTACAACAGATCTCAAGAGGTAGACACCCTCAAATTTAGCCCCATTTAACAGCTGTTAAAAGTGAAACTTTCAGAGGTTAAGTAAGATGCTGCAAAATGCAGTTAATAAGTAGCTGACTTTACACTCCACAGCTAATTTAAGGCTAGAATAGGGTGACAGTTATAGAAGATGAAAGAATTAAGCAAGGAATGAATAAAATAATCTGTGTTTATTATTCTAATCCAAGAATTGATGACATAATTGATAAAGAGCCATGATAAAATTTTTGTCCATTGATAGAACTCCAGTTATCATACAGCCCACAGATATTCAGCATTTATCGTTAAGGATAAAATTAGTAAATGTATACTTTAAATAACTTGTTTTTGGTGGGTTTCATTTTGTTGTTTGGTTTTGTTTTTTCAAGAAGTGTTGCCTGGTGATTTTGAAATTAGTTCTCTGGAATACAACCAATATATTAATTAGTCATTTATACCATGGAGATGTTTTACTAGCTTAGGATATTTGATGGAAATAATCTAGTACATGTTCATTGGTTTAGTGATGATGTAGCCACTGAAACAGTCACCAAAATTCAATAATGATTTCGATACTCTGCACTCCTTGAAGCAGGGATCTTGTCTTACTCTAGACCTCATATTCATGAGGTCTAAGTATCTGGCACATTGTAGATAATCCTTAATGGAGAATCTTTTTATTGAACACCTACTGGGTTTCAGGCACTGAAGTGAGCGCCCCATGTGTGAGACAGAGCAAACCTCTTCACAGTGCGTGCTCACAACCCTAGCTACATCCCTGTTGCTCTCTAAAGAGAATGCTGGCTTTTGCCCACAGCTTCTAGTCTCTGCACTCGAAGAGGAATCAAAGACCTTTGCCTGATTCCAGGACATTTGTGATACTGAATTAACAAACTGGGAGCCAGGAAAACAGAACTAATGAGGTGGGAGGAAGAGGGAGAGAAAGAAAGGATACCCCTATGAAGGCAAGACTTTGGGAGGAGAGTGGAGAATTTATTTTAGGGAATGCCATTGTAGATGACAAATAGGACCTCCTTCATTGTGCTCTGAGAAACCCAAGTAAAGGATATCATTTGCTTCCAACAGCTCCTAGCTGCTATTTCTTCTCCAAGATAGGAATATGGGGGCTCAGATCACATGTGTCTTATTTCTAGTCCTTAAAACAACCTACCCATGGAGATATTAATATCTTAAATTTCCAGGCAAAGAAAGAGCCTTGAAGCAGATAAACCATTCTCTCAGGATGTACAAGGCTAGGATTTGAATCCAGCTCTGGTGCGCCTGAAGCCTGCTCTCTTTCCAGAATGCCACAATACGTCCCCATCACCATCTGTTGAGCTGTGCTGAATCAAAGGGCTTCCTTTGTGAGGGACCTCTATTTATTCTGGTATCACACATAAATGGGAAAGGCTTATTTCTGATATTTGAATCAGAGGAGAAAAGCTTAACTCCTAGCCTGGAAACCAGGCCTGCTTGCTGTACTAAGCTTGCCTTTGGGCTTGATGGTTCATTTTGAAGTCCAATCACTTTGCACTCAGGAAATGGCATTGTTTACCCCAAAGATTCAGCTAAAATTGCTCTGTGGCCATTCCTGTTTCTGAAAATCAATTTTCTGACTAGGTGGCTGCCTGATGCAAAGTAAAAGGTTGCTTCAAACAGCCAACCAAGTTACCCTAGACCTTTCAATGACCAGGTAGTAAACAAAATTATTTACCTTTGTTTTGTCAGATTATCATTTTAAATGGCTTGAAGCAATAAGCTAATCATCTGTTGCCATAGAAACCATTATAAAATTTATTTTAAATACATCAGAACTAGGACTACCTACCCTTATAGAAATGGATACTAAATGCAATGGACCTGCAAGGAAATAAATGACTGCTGGACAGAAAACAACACAGCCCATTAAAAGAAATCTCTTTATGATCCAAGTTCTAATGGACAAGCTGAGTGTATGAACAAGTAGGGAAAAAAGGATCCGAAAGTAGTATGAGGTGGTTTTGGAATAGTTTGCAGATACAACTTTCCAAAGTTGAATAAACTTCTCACTTGTTGAGGAAACATTCCAATGAGGGGTTAACAGTAGATTGATTTCTTCTATATTCAGGGAGTACATGCCATGGAGTCATTATAGACTAGACAGGCGTTGTATAAAAATGACTTGACAAAAAGAAATAGTCAGTCTGCTATGCCAAAATTCAAAGCATTCTTCTTCAAGGTGAATCATATTCCCTTCCAAAATGTCAAGTAGATTTAGTCATTTTAATCTTTTTATTGGATTAAAACTTGATACTTTTATAATAGCTAAAGGAAATGACTGGAATATAAGGCTCCACCTCTAATAAATTGTGATAAATTGTGTAATCTTGGGCAAGTTGCTTGGCCTCTCTAAGCCTTCTCTATCTCTAAACTGAAGGTGGTGCTTTATTAATAGCAGAATTAATGAAAATGAGCCACACAGAGGACTCAACATTGTCTTCAGCACTTTAGTGAGCAGCCAATAATAAGTGTTAGAAATGACTGTCATAAGGAATAATAAAAGTAATAACTGATAATGTTTTCTGAAGTCATCGACACATACTGTTGGCTTTTACATTCTGCCTTTCCCTGAACCCATGGACAGTACCTGATCTTAAATAACTGAAAATTGTGCCGAGGAAAACATAGACCTTAAAGACAGAGTCGATGCAATCTCTGCACAGCTCTGACCACTCTGGGACTGGTGGATCCAGAAGTTTGCATGCACCATGGGTGCCCTTCTTGAAGTATTTCCTTTCTGATGCTTGAAAAGAAAGTCTGTTTTCTTAAGACCTTGGGTGTGATTTCCAATGGGAAAAAGCCTGAAGAAATTTGGCTTCCTTTCCAAGTGTCTTTGAGCTTTCCCCAGTTGCACAGAACCTCCAAGCTTCTCCAGATTACCTCGTTTCAATGACATCCCGTCTTTCCACGGGAATGTAATAATTCCACAGAGAACTTAGCATTTCTGACAGCCTACCTCCCACTGTCCTCAGTGCTTCATAAATCATGCTGCTTCTGAGTGTGAGCCGGGCAGCACCGTTTTCCCGGCCCCTTGTGATTCATGGTTCCTCTTAACTATGTCACTGCCTCATCAGCAGAGCTGCTCCTTTTGGACAGAAAGTGATGTGATCTGCTTCCTGTAGGGCAGCTTGCTAATTACGCACACATTTTATATACTGATGATTTTTTTTCTGTACAATTTCAAGGTAACTAATAACTATTAACTTTAGGAATTACTTCCAAACTCAGAAAACATTACCATTTAATTAACAATCTGCTCTCTGTAATACACTGTGACCTGAGAAGGCACTCTAATGATAATATGCTGCTATCATTAAAATGAACTAACAAACCAGAAGAATGGTGCTGTTCAGGTCAGATATGGAGAGACTATAATTAAAAGAAAGTGAAACTAAAAACAAGTATCGGACCAAAAGATCAACACAGCATGGATGGCCACCAGTCCAGTTTCCCTGTTTTGCACTGCCCGACAGCTCCCTCCTGACCTGCAGCTCCCCAGAATGTCCAAATGTGGGTCCCCATTGAGCACAGGACTGAGCCAATTTGTCTGACAGTTTAATAAGGGCAGCTCAAAGGAAATAGGAAGAAAAGTTCCTGAAAATGACTTGCTTCTAGAGCACCTTCTCAAGTATCTCCTATCTTTACATATAAGAATTAAAATCCAGTCTTATCTTTCCCTAGCCTCTAGGAACTCATAGGCGTCTTTCCAGCCACACTGGTTCTTCCTGACTTAGGAAACTTAGCTCAAGGGGATGTGATGGAAGTCGATATGTGGAGGCCTTCCTAGCATTTCCCTTAACCCCTTCCTACCCCCTCAAACCCCCATCTACTCAGAAAGGGTTCTGCCATCGTGAGGGTGCTTCTTTGAGCTTAGGGAATGCAGAATTAGGAGAAAGGGGATGGGAAGAGATGTAAAAAAAAATGTGCATGGGATATGGCTAGGAAAAATGATCTAGAGGTTTAGAGAAAAAAATTCTCAAAAAACTATAGGATGAAGCCAGTGTGTTAGTTGCTCAGCTGTTATCCGACTCTCTTCCACCCCATAGACTATAGTCTGCCAGGCTCCTCTGTCCATGGAATTCTCCAGGCAAAATCACTGGATTGAATTGCCATGCCCTCCTCCAGGGGATGAAGCCAACAGGAAAGCAAAAGGAGATTTAAAACAAATACTTTGTGGATTATGTATTGACAGCACAGAGTTTGAGAGAGGCAAATATCTGAATTATTTTGAGATGACCTTTTAGTTGGTGGGCCATGTTTCTTGGGTAACGTGGTGACCCTGAGGTGGGATTTCCTGAATTTCAGCCTCGTAGAATTTTTTGAGGATGTAATGCAGCTTTAATGAATGTTAATACAGGTAAACTGATGCTACTACTCAGTTCAGTTCAGTTGCTCAGTCGTGTCCGACTCTGTGATCCCACAGACTGCAGGACGCCAGGCCTCCTTGTCCATCACCAACTCCTGGAGTTTACTCAAACTCATGTCCATTGAGTCTGTGATGCCATCCAACCATCTCATCCTCTGTCATCCCCTTCTCCTCCAGCCCTCAATCTTTCCCAGCATCAGGGTCTTTTCAAATGAGTCAGTTCTTCCCATCAGGTGGCCAAAGTATTGGAGTTTCAGCTTCAACATCAGTCCTTCCAATGAATATTCAGGACTGATCTCCTTGAGGATGGACTGGTTGGATCTCCTTGCAGTCCAAGGGGCTCTCAAGAGTCTTCTCCAACACCACAGTTCAAAAGCATCAGTTCTTCTGTGCTCAGCTTTCTTTATAGTCCAACTCTCACATCCATACATGACTACCAGAAAAACCATTGCTTTTGACTAGACAGACCTTTGTTGGCAAAGTAATGTCTCTGCTTTTTAATATGCTGTCCAGGTTGGTCATAACTTTCCTTCCAAGAGTAAGTGTCTTTTAATTTCAAGGCTGCAGTCAACATTTGCAGTGGTTTTGGAGCCCCCAAAGATAAACCTCCCACTGTTTCCACTGTTTCCCCATCTATTTGCCAGGAAGTGATGGGACTGAATGCTATGATCTTAATTTTCTTAATGTTGAGCTTTAAGCCAACTTTTTCACTCTCCTCTTTCACTGAGGTTCTTTAGTACTTCTTCACTTTCTGCCATAAGGATGGTGTCATTAACTTATATGTAGAGTCCAACATGAGAAACGCTGGGCCAGAGGAAGCACAAGCTGGAATCAAGATAGATGGAAGAAATATCAATAACCTCAGATATGCAGATGACACCACCCTTATGGCAGAAAGTAAAGAAGAACTAAAGAACCTCTTGATGAAAGTGAAAGAGGAGAGTGAAAAAGTTGGCTTAAAGCTCAACATTCAGAAAACTAAGATCATGGCATCTGGTCCCATCACTTCATGGGAAATAGATGGGGAAACAGTGGAAATAGTAGCTGACTTTATTTTTCTGGGCTCCAAAATCACTGAAGATGGTGATTGCAGCCATGAAATTAAAAAATGCTTACTCCTTGGAAGGAAAGTTATGACCAACCTAGACAGAATATTAAAAAGCAGAGACATTACTTTGTCAGCAAAGGTCCATCTAGTCAAGGCTATGGTTTCTCCAGTAGTTATGTATGGATGTAAGAGATGGACTATAAAGAAAGCTGAGCGCAGAAGAATTGATGCTTTTGAGCTGTGGTTTGGGGAAGACTCTTGAGAGTCCCTTAGAATGCAAGGAGATCCAACCAGTCCATCCTCAAGGAGATCACTCCTAAATATTCACTGGAAGGACTGATGTTGAAGCTGAAACTCCAATACTTTGGCCACCTGATGGGAAGAACTGACTCATTTGAAAAGACCCTGATGCTGGGAAAGATTGAAGGTGGGAGGAGAAGTGGATGACAGAGGATGAAATGGTTGGATGGCATCACCGACTCAATGGACATGGGTTTGGGTGGACTCCAGGAGTTGGTGATGGACAGGTAGGCCTAGTGTGCTGCAGTTCATGGGATCACAAAGAGTTGGAAACTACTGAGTGACTGAACTGAACTGAACATCTGCATATCTGAGGTTATTGATATTTCTCCCAGCAATCTTGATTCCAGCTTGTGCTTCTTCCAGCCAGGCATTTCTCATAATGTACTCTGCATATAAGTTAAATAAGCAGGGTGACAATATACAGCCTTGACGTACTCCTTTTCCTATTTGGAACCAGTCTGTTGCTCCATGTCCATTTCTAACTGTTGCTTCCTGACCTGCATGCAGGTTTCTCAAGAGGCAGGTCAGGTGGTCTGGTATTCCCATCTCTTTCAGAATGTTCCACAGTTTATTGTGATCCACACAGTCAAAGGCTTTGGCATAGTCAATAAAGCAGAAGTTGATGTTTTTCTGGAAATTTCTTGATTTTTTGATGATCCAGCGGATGTTGGCAACTTGATCTCTGGTTTCTCTGCCTTTTCTAAATCCAGCTTGAACATCTAGAAGTTCACAGTCCACATATTTTTGAAGGCTGGCTTGGAGAATTTTGAGCATCACTTTACTAGTTTGTGAGATGAGTGCATTGTGAGGTAGTTTGAGCATTCTTTGGCATTGCCTTTCTTTGGGATTGGAATGAAGACTGACCTTTTCCAGTCCTGTGGCCACTGCTGAGTTTTCCAAATGTGCTGGCATATTGAGTGTAGCACTTTCACAGCATCATCTTTTAGGATTTGAAATAGCTCAACTGGAATTCCATCACCTCCACTAGCTTTGTCCGTATTGATGCTTCGTAAGGCCCACTTGACTTCACATTCCAAGATGTCTGGCTCTAGGTTGGTGATCACACCATGGTGATTATCTGGGTCATGAAGATCTTTTTTGTACCGTTCTTCTGTGTATTCTTGCCACCTCTTCTTAATATCTTCTGCTTCTGTTAGGTCCATACCATTTCCTTGTCCTTTATTGAGCCCACCTTTGCATGAAATGTTCCCTTGGTATCTCTAATTTTCTTGAAGAGATCCCTAGTCTTTCCCATTCTATTGTTTTCCTCTATTTCTTTGCACTGATCACTGAGCAAGGCTTTCTTATCTCTCCATGCTATTCTTTCGAATTCTACTTTCAAATGGGTATATCTTTCCTTTTCTTCTTTGCTTTTGGCTTCTCTTCTTTTCACAACTATTTGTAAGGCCTCCTCAGTCAGCCATTTTGCTTTTTTGCATTTCTTTGTCTTGGTCTTGATCTTGATCCCTGTCCTTGGTCTTGATGGTCTTGATCCCTGTCTCCTGTACAATGTCATGAACCTCCGTGCATAGTTCCTCAGGCACTCTATCAGATCTTGTCCCTTAAATCTATTTCTCACTTCCACTGTATGACCTTTTGTAAAGTCAACAGTCAGACAGCCTCAACTCTCAAATGGAAGAATAGAACTGAAGACTAAAACTAGTTTCCCTACAAGCCAGAAGCACTAGAGCCCACCTGACTTCTGAAGCTCAAAGAAAAGAACCTCAGCATCAACACTGGTATAGACTCCCTGAAGGACTCCAGCCTCGTGATAAGGCTACTCCATCCTATTGCACCAGCTCCATCTTGTGTCTCTCTCCTTTAAGGTTTTAAGAGATCCAAAGCTTATGTAGGGAATAAAAATGTGGATACTGTGTTCCCTTAAAGAAATAGGTTTAGAAAAATATACAGATCCCATTATGGGTTAAGTAGGGTTTTTCTCTGTGGGCCTGAATTGATAACCTGTCATTTGAATGTGAGCTCTATGGGGGAAATGTGTTCTGATTTCCAAACAATGAAAGTGTATAGGGATTTTAGAAAGACAATTCAATGGAAGGTTCCCTTTTAATGTTTCTTGAGTTATACTGGTATTAGTTAATTTTTAAAGGACACAGTCCCCATTTATACTTTTAAAATATGTCAATGTAGGTATGCATATAAACAAGATATTGAATATTCACCAAGATGCTAATAATAATTATCTATAGATGGTAATATTATAACTGATACTTTCTTCTCTATATATTTTCCAAAATAGAAAACTATGAGGATTTTTCATTTCTTAATAGAGCAAATAGGATTGAAAAATGAAATTTAATATAAGATTCAAAAATTTTGTAAATAGGTATAATTTCATAATAAAAGAATTACAAGATTTCTGTGCTGAAAAAATATACAATATTGCTGAGGGGTTTGAAGAAAAAGAAAAAAAAAACACGTAAATAGAGATAAACATGACCATGGGTTGATATACTCAATATTGTCAAAAAGTCAATTCTCTCCAAACTGTTCTATAAAGTCATCGCTAGCTAAATCAAAATCTTGTGAGGTGTTTTTGTAGAAACTGATTCCAATAATACATGTGGAAAAACAAAGCAGCTAGAATAGCAAAAGCAATTTTTGGGAAAATAAAAAGAACAAAGTTGGAAGACTTAATCCTAATCTACCTGATTTCAAAATATAAAGCAATAATCAAAATGAAATAGTATTGACAAAAGGACAGGCAGATAAATCAATGAAACAAAATAGAGAAGTCTGGAAATAGAATCTCATTTGTAGGGTAAAAAGGCTTTCAACAAAGGTGACAGAGAAATGCAGCGGAGTTGGAAGGATGGTTTTATTCAGTAATCGGTTCTGTGAGAACTGGATAACTGCGCAAAAATTATGCAAACACAAATCATTAGCTTAAGATGTATCCATAGACTTAAATACAAAAGCTAAAACTATAAAGCTTTGAAGAGGAACTAGGAGAAATTTTTTATGATGAAGAGTCGGCAATGATTTTTTTCAACCAAAGTCCTAATCATAAATGAGAATATTGATAAACTGGACTTTTATCAAAGTCAAAACACTGCTCATCAAAAGACACTGTTAAGAAAATAAGTAATCAGTCTGCAGAGTGGGAGAAAATATTCATAACACATAGATTAGGCAAAACACTTACATCCAAAATACATAAGGTATGTCCATAATTTAATAATTAAAAGACAAGCATACTTTAAAAATGGGCAACAGACTTGGAAATGCCACGAAGGATGACATATAAATAGCCAATAAGCACATTAAAATATGTTCAATTCATTAATCATCAGGGAAATGCCAATTAAAGCACTGATATGCCACCATGCATCCACTAAAATGACTTAAAAATCTAAAAGATTGATAACATCCAATATTGGCAAGGGTGTGGAGTAGTAAGAATTTTCATAATTGCTGGTGAGTATAGTATATGGAATGGGACAATCTCTCTGAAAATTTTCATTACTTCTTATAAAGTTAAATGAACATTTACTCTATGATCCAGCAGTCCCACTCATAAGCATTTATCCAACGGAAAAATTTTAAAATGTGTTCAGAAAAGACTTGTGCCATATTCATAGCAGCTTTATTAATCATAGCCAAAACTCTGGAAACAACTCAGTTAGGAGGCTCTTCCTTGTCAGACCCCCACCTACCTGTCTATTGTCATCTTATATGAATCATCTTGCCCCTCCCACCCTTTCACTTATGCTCTCAGAACACAACACTCCCTCCGCTGTTCAGGCCTCTAAAATGGACAGGGAAGCCTGGTGTGCTGCAGTCCATGGGGTCGCAAAGAGTTGGATACAATTTAGCGGCTAAACAGCAACAACAATCTGCCCAGAATCCCCTCTTCCTCTACTCCTTTTCTGCTAGGATCAGCCTGTATTCTCTGAGTTGCCTTCCCTCACTCCTCTGTAATCTTGCTCACTTTCCCTTAGGAACCTGGAATGAAAATGCTGCGTTAAAATCTTTTGTGCATGTTCATCTTCCCGCCTAGTTCATAAACTTCTGTCTTCACGTATCTCTTGCACCTAGCATACAGTATATATTAAAAGAACATTTAAGTATATGATAGAATCTAACTTACGCTGCATTAAATACTGAAATATACACTTGTCATTTACCTTTCTTTCCAAATGCAAGTAAGTTTCATAATAAGGATTGCCAATTGAATACTTTCTCTGGTATGACCCTCTATACCTTAAGCAGTGCCTGTAGGAACATTAGTGTTTGTACTGTGCCAGTTACTACAAGTTCTCATTGAATTTTACCTGTTGCTCTTAGCCCTTTCAATTCTTTGATGATTTACACACTAGTGGAAGATTCTTAAGTAGCCTCTAAAAAGAGTGCTTTTTACTTTTTAATAGTGGCCTTGGCATGCAGGTGCTTAGTCACTTATAACCTACATATATCCAGAGGAAATAATACCTTTCAATAGTAGATACATTCCTAGAGATGGCTTCTTTGTTGTAGAGGGCTGTGCAATATATTGCGTGATATTTGGTAACATCCATAGCTTCTACTCACTGGAAGCCAGGACCACCAAATTACAGCTATCAAAATTGTCTCCAGGCATTGCCAAATATTCCTTGAGACATACCCTCACCCCTAGTTGAGAGCTACTGCCTTTTAGTTTAAGAGAAGGGTTCCTGGAATTAGACAGACCTTGATTGCCATTTAAGCTCTATTGCCAAGGGATCCCAGAGAAGGCAATGGCACCCCACTCCAGTACTCTTGCCTGGAAAATCCCATGGATGCAAGAGCCTGGTGGGCTGCAGCCCATGGGGTTGCTAAGAGTCGGACATGACTGAGCGACTTCACTTTCACTTTTCACTTTCATGCATTGGAGAAGGAAATGGCAACCCACTCCAGTGTTCTTGCCTGGAGAATCCCAGGGACGGGGGAGCCTGGTGGGCTGCCGTCTATGGGGTGGCAAAGAGTCAGACACAACTGAATCGACTTAGCAGCAGCAGCAGCCGAGGGATCCAGGTTAGGCTATTACCACTCTAAATTTCTTAATCTATAAAATGTGAATTGTAGGTAAAATCATGAAAGAATTTTAATGGACCAAATCATTACTGGGTGTCTTTAATTGAAAGCAAGTCATATGCATCTGACATAGTCTTCTCAGTTATCTGATTCTCTGCAATCTCTCACTTTTTGTTGTCTTTGAGCTACTGTAAACTATGACTTGGGCTTCCCTCAAAACCCAGTTGGTAAAGAATCCACCTGCAATGAAGGAGACCCTGGTTTGATTCCGGGGGTGGGAAGATCCCCTGGAGAAGGGATAGGCTACCCACCCCAGTATTTTTTGGCTTCCCTTGTGGTTCAGCTGGTAAAGAATCTGCCTGCAATGTGTGCGACCTGGGTTTGATCCCTGGTTTGGCAAGATCCCCTGGAGAAGAAAAAGGCTACCCACTCCAGTACTCTGGCCTGGAGAATTCCATGGACTGTATAGTCCATGGGGTCACAGAGAGTCAGACATGACAGAGCTACTTTCACTTTCAAACTATGACTTGTAGAAAATTAATAAAAATGTAATTCTTGATGATAAAAGCCCAAAGTGTATCTGGCAGTGAGATCAGTTACAATATTTACCTGTGGCTATTAGCCCATTTTTCCTGTTTTTGTATTTGTTTTAAATTTTCTTTCAACATATGTTATTACATTATGTGTGGTGGGTTTCTCAGGTAGTGCAGTAGTAAAAAATTGGCCTGCCAGTGCAGGAGAAGTGGGTTCCATCCCTGGGTCAGGAAGATCCCTTGGAGGAAGAAATGGCAACCCACTCCATTATTCTTGCCTGGGAAATCCCATGGACAGAGGAGCCTGGCAGGCTACAGATCTTGGGGTCACACAGGCAGACACCGCTGAGTGACTGAGCATAGACATACACACACACACACGTGTGTGTGTGGTTTTGTGAATTTTCTTTGAATCCACTGTAACATCTTAGATTTTTACTAAGATAATTTTTTTAAGTAACGAATTAAATGAAACCTTCCACTTGTGTTAAAAGAAAAAAGGGGTGATTGCTTCTACTGTTATTCACTTGTTCTTTAGGAGATGAAAACTTGAGACACTTGCCTAAAAACCTGCGCGAGGAGAGGTTTTCAAAATGCAAACTACTCAAGACAAACCACTCCTTTCTTGGTTCTTTGCAATGCCTGTAAGTTTTGTATGCATTAATCAAGGGGAATAAAGTGAGTGCTTTGGAAGAAATGGCACTGTCTACAATGCGACTTAGATTCTCTAAATTCCTTGTTTTTGTTGTAGACATCTACTAGTTCAAATGTAAATCCATGCTATATAACACCTAACCCAGTTGGTGACAATATCTGGAAAATTATCCCAGATTTCCACTGGGACACATCTGCCTTATTATTTGCAGAACCACAATGTATTTCATAGGTTGATAGATGTCATATTTCCTATGGAAGTTATTAGTTATAAAAACCAGTTTTTGTGGGTTTCCCTAGTGGCTCAGATGGTAAAGAATCTTCCTGCAATGCAGGAGCTGCTGCTGCTGCTAAGTCACTTCAGTTGTGTCCGACTCTGTGTGACCCCATAGACGGCAGCCCACCAGGCTCCCCTGTCCCTGGGATTCTCCAGGCAAGAACACTGGAGTGGGTTGCCATTTCCTACTCCAATGCATGAAAGTGAAAAGTGAAAAGTGAAATTGAAGTCTCTCAGTCATGTCTGACTTGTAGCGACCCCATGGACTACAGCCTACCAGGCTCCTCCGTCCATGGGATTTTTCAGGCAAGAGTACTGGAGTGGCTTGCCATTGCCTTCTCCGGCAATGTAGGAGACCTGGGTTCAATTCCTAGGTCTGGAAGATCTCCCGGAGGAGGGAATGGCAACCCAACCCAGTATTCTCACCTGGAGAATCCCGTGGACAGAGGACCCTGGCCGGCTACAGTCCATGGGGTCACAAAGAGTCAGACACAGCTGAACGACTAACACACACACACACACACACCTCCCCCACAGTGTTTCATTTTAGCCTACTTATTGAAGTGAAGTGTCCCTATTGCTAATAGGGCTTCAGAAGTACGGAAAATTTACTGGAACTCCAAAAGCACTGTCCTGAGATCTAAGAGAAACTGACTGGTTCTTCCTAGCTTTCTGCTCCTAACTTGTATGTGACCTTGGGGAAGCTCTTGGATCTTCCTGAATCTCCCATGCCTTGTCTCTGATTGATTAGAAAGCCTTAGGTTATTTTTAGCTTCAAGATTCAATGACATCATGGTTCCTTCTCTATGAGTATTCTCTTGAGAACAAAGTAGAATCAATATTTTTCAGGGGAACACAAGTACAGAAAAAATATGTTGCATTGCCAAGTTCCCCCCCTCCCAGGTTATGGCACCTTCTGTTACTTTTGACTGGGCTCTACCTTCCTTCTTTGGTCTAGTAACAGGGCTGCCCTCTGGGAACTGACACTCGGGCTCCAGGTCCTCCCCAGGAACAGCCCCAGCAAGTCATTTTACCCTCAGCTTCTCACTCTACATGGGTCAGTCTCTTTGAGAACATCTTAACGAAATATTCCCTCATCACTGTGGACAAAGGAATTTTTATTGTTGGGGTATCCCATTATTCTCAAGCTCAGGGATACCTCCTTTATTGTTTCCCTTCCCTTTTCCACCATCGGCTCCTCTTTCATGGCTGCATCTTTCTTCTTACAGTGTTGCAGGATAGGTCAGCAGCTGCAGGAGAACTTGATTAGTGCC
This sequence comes from Moschus berezovskii, assembly GCF_049115385.1. Classification (NCBI taxonomy): domain Eukaryota; kingdom Metazoa; phylum Chordata; class Mammalia; order Artiodactyla; family Moschidae; genus Moschus; species Moschus berezovskii. The sequence continues at coordinate 29,174,459 of NC_142467.1, read as the reverse complement.
TTGCCTCTGAGCAGATGCATTTCCCTGACAGCATCGATCCTGGGTGCTTTCGCTTTGCAGGCAGCTCCACAGAGGAGGAGCTTGGACTGCAAAGGAGGTGGACTATTGTCTGTTCAAGGTGAGTTTGGGGCAGGCGACTAATTCATTTCTCTTTGCTCAGCTGTGAATTTTGCTTAAATAAGACCTGCTTGAAAATTTTTATTTAAAATCCACTGCCTGACTGAGACCTTGTGATGGCAAGATTCAAAGACAATTTTTATTGCTAAGTTATTAGTCCTTTGAAAGAAGGAAAATTTGATGTTTAATATTTAAACAGTTTCTATTTTGCTGAATCCTTTGATATCTGAGCGTGAACTGGGTAACCATTTAAGGTCCATTTCTAGAGACTTTTCCAGATATTGAAAGCCCTATAGGAATTTATTTGTAATGCTCTTGCATGAAAAGTTGCCATTCATTTCTTGCCATGGTGGCCATTGCCAGAAGATATGTTCATTAGGGATGAAATAAAGAAATATTTTATATTTTGATGCATTTCAATTTGTCCACAGTACTAGTCTGTTTTTGAGGATAGGAATCTTGAAATCCTTTCATCTTGAAAATGTTATCGCTCCTCTAGATTTTGGGGAAAATTAATAGCTTTTAGCACAGGGAAATTATCTGTGGGCAAACAAGATAACTCCAAGAATTTTTATTCAATATTTTCCCTTGATTTTGGTTTGAGGCTCAGGAGTCATTGAAAAAAACTGGCACAAATGTGCCTGGGTGTAGATCGGACTAAGGGCTCATTTTTTCCATGCATTTTAAGGACGTCCCCACCTTTAGGGAACCTGTGCCTCCCTTAGCCAAAATTCCAGCTTCACAAAACCCTAAGCCAAAATTCCAACTCCACAAAAGCATCACATGACATTTCAAAGGCATATTCTATTACTTGTATAAAATTGAACTACAGTTATTGAATAACCCAAAATAATCTATTCAACTTATTCTTTTCATGGTATCCATAATTCCTACAAGTCTGTACCATATAAATATAAGAAAATGTATTTGCAAGCTTCCAGGGGAGTACAGCACTGACCGTTAGGTACAACATCAAAATGTGGTATTATGAGAGGAAGCTAAAAACGGCTGTGGTTTTAAATTAGCAAATTCATCCATGAGTGCTAATTGTGAATTAAACTGTAGATATAAAATTACCACCACAGCAACCTTCTTACAAAACTTGTGTCCATTTCCGTGGACACAGAGACAGCCTATATATGGTAGAAAGGCCAAGGGGCTTTGGTATCTAGTCTTGGGTCCTCCATTTTCTTTGTCAGATGACCATCACCAAATCATTCAGCCAGCTGGCCACAGCTTCCTTAGGTGTAAGGTAGAGATAGATAATTCCAGATCAAAGGAGACTATATGAAAACATTCCCCAAACTATAAAGTCATATTTACATACTTTTCATTTATGATTGGAGATATGTTAGTAATACTTGCTTCACTCAGAGCCATTTTCTCTAGAAACTGCCCAATTGTCCATATGCTAACCCTTCCTAAGGAGGTAGATATAGCAATCACATTTGTGCCTCCCTTCCTGGTGACACTGGTGGACACCTGATCAAGGACACAAATGGTGGTGAGGAATCAGATCTCTCAAAATTAAAGAGACTCAAGTGTGTCCTTAGATGGCAACCTGGGATCATTAGAAACTGGGATCTATGGTGACCATTTTCAGCCATGAGCATGCCGATGCATTGGCAGAGAATACTGGAGAATGAAGTAGATATACAGAAAGAAGCAAAAACAGTAAATTGCATGCTCACAGGGGTGACAAAGGAAGTACCTGATCTCATTCTTAATCCAGTATATGGGCTGAACATTGATTTTTTTTCCCCTAGGATGACCAGAAGATGACCCATATTAACATCACAAAAGATTCCCTTTGAGTGACTTTCTCTTCCTGGCATCCAGTAGAACTTTAGCTAAGACATTAATACTGCAATTGAAAGGTCATTACCAAGAACACCAAAAAATTTGAAAATTTTATCATACCAAAAGCAAAAGTTTCCAACTGTCCTTTGTAGCTACCAAGATGAAACTCTTTCCAGATATGTTTTTCCAGCTATAAAATGCAGACTGCAACATGGAAGATTCAAGAACAGGTTCAATTTGCAGCACATAAATTTACTAACTAGATTTGAAAATGTAATTCAACAATATGAGGTGTATCCCTCCAAATGAATTCTCTCCCGTTTAGTCCTCCCTAAATGAAACTTCAGAATTCACAGACCACAGGATAATAAAAATAGCATACATTTTAAAGGTAGTCTCAGATGGAAGATATGGCTCCTCTAAATCTGAGATCTATAAATTTGGTTAAGTTATATAACTTCTCTTGGCCTCAGTTTCCTCATCTATACATTAAGAATAACAATATTTCCGTTTCAGTCTGTTGTAAGGAATAAATGAGGTAATTTATGGGAAGAGTAAGTATCAGTTACTCAACAAATGTTCGTCTCCTCCTTTCCCTCACTCACCACGTAACTCCTATATTTTTAAAATAACAAACCACATAATATAACCCCAGATTAACAATCAGAGTGTGGAAACTAGAAGGAAAATAAGCTCTTTTTGATTTCTTGGTCCAGTCAGCTAGAAAGTTTCTTACATTATTTTTAAAAAGAAAAAACACATGTGGCTTAAAATCAGACTTCAAGCAGAAGGGATTTTAATTCAGATATGCATATTTCTGTCAACAAATTAGTTTTTCCGTGTAGTAACATGTGATGCTAATACATGTCCAAGACAGCGTGTGCAAGTGTCTACATGTACTAGCAGGACCCAGCCAACAGAGTGGTTTAGTTCATCGCATAGACCCACGATTGACTTGTTAAGCATATCTGCTCATTTGCATGAAGAAAGCTAGAAAGTTTCATCCACTGGGCACACTGCTTCAATATTCAGTAATAAAATCTATTAAGCCCATAAGTCATTATTTAGCTTAGGAGAGGAATATTCTTGACAAGGAAGTCCTGTGAGAAATGTAGTACATGATATCATAGGAAATGATTTCTAGGGGATGGTGATGAGTCTAACCAAATCATTTCAGATCACTCCAGCCCTGTCAGTCCATGTAACACAGTAGAAAACCATATGCATTCATAAAAATGTCTGATTCTGCATATAATAGACACAGCAAATAATATCCTAGAAACCAGACTTCGGTGACTATGATCAGTTTACAGTCAAAGGTTTAAATCGCATGTTTTCAAAGGAGGGGCACAAAAAGAGAGCAAGAGGATCATGCACTACTAGCTTCATACGTGAATAATTATTCCTTAAGTAAACTGACAAGAAAACATGCAAGAATCACAAACACTTTTCTAAAGGTACTGTCTCTAGCCTCTCTCCATCCATCTATGTCTAGCCTTGGTGCCAGGCCCAAATAACCTGAAAGTGCATAGAAAATATAGAAAAATATTTATATTATAAGAGAAAAGCTTTATTAAATGTGAGTTGCAATATCAGCTATATCCTAATATTCTAATTATGTTCTTATGTTAATATTCTTTTGTGGTTGTGGAAAACTATACTTTCATAAAGAATAGGAACAAAGCACTTCTATTTATATTATTATTTTTACGCTGTGCTCATTATATGCTAATTCAACATCCAAAGGAGAGGTATCAACAATGAGAAATCAAGTTTAAACAGGTTATTTAAATTGGGAAATTTGATAGCATACCAAAATTAATAAATCATAATCCACTAATCCATAGTTTTTTTTACCAGTCTCTGACTATTTAAAGTCAATTTAGAAAAGTTTTCAAGCAACTACTCTAAACCTAACTCCCTTTTCCATCTGCTATCTGATTAGTGTTTAAATAAGTTTATGATATAAGAGCATCATGACTCTCTAAAAGAGCACTCCCCCTCCAACCCCCCCCAAACCCCTCACTAATTTAGGTTAAAAACAAAGTAATGGCAGCAAAAGTGTCTTTAAGTTTTGCAATAATCCTTCCAGTACTTTTGCATCCCAAAAGGCTCCAGATGTGACCAGCCACTGCAAAATGGTAAGTTGTTTATCAGCATTCTACGCTGGGAACTGGCACCTGTAATTTTACTCTTATTTTGCATCAGCATTATTAAAACACCTAAAAAATGACCAAGTGAAGGTTTTGTGTAATCACACAGACACCTTCAGGGTGAGATGCCCTGTTGGCTGTCTGCATCCAGAAGGTGTGCCGGCTGTAACCAGCAGCTTCCTTCTCTGTCGTCTGGATAGCTGCTCTGAGCCTCCTTGTAGGGAGTTTGTGCTGGTAGCTGGAGCTGGAAAATAATGGTGAAATGTGGTTCTGGCAGCCTTGAAAGAATTGATTGTTGATCACTTTTGATAATGCAAATACTCACAATCCTTCTCTTTCATTCATTTTTTTCTTTTTCTTTCTTTCCCCTTACTTGCTGTTAATAGTCCTCTGTAGCTAAAAAAGAGGCCCCTTATCCACCTCAATCCAGGGTGAAGATTTAAGAAATAAACATAGGTGAATCATGTGATGACAATTAACCACTTTGTTGAGCCAGAGATCCCACTTCACCCTTACCTCCTCTTTTTAACCTCCGGGCTCTGTTACATCTTGCCTACAGTTTTCCTAGCTGCCTGCTTCAGCCTGCTCCCATCTTACCAGTGGTTTAGAAACATGACAAACTACCTTTTGCTTGTTGGCACTTTAACAATGCAGATTCTTGGAACTTCTGCTTAACTGCTGATTCCTAACCCTGTATGGCAATAGACTGTAATTTGGTACTGCTGTACAGTCAACCCAGACTTGAAGTTTGTTTTCCTAAAAAGTTTCTTTTTTTGAGTCTATGAAATGATTTCCCACTCAGATGCTTGATAAAACAGGTGGGGAAACTGAGGAGCAAAGGGTTTAAGGGACTCACCTTGGATTGCAGAGAGAGTCATCACCAAGCCGAAGTTGGGACTCAATGTTCCTGACAGTTGATGGTCAGCATGATATATTTGATTATAGTACTTCTGGAATTAAAGCTCCACAAAATTCTCCTTTCTTGGGCTTTGACTAGTTTTGTTTCAGCTTCTTATTCACGGTTGTATTGATACATTAAAATAACCCCAAGATCAAGGACAGTCTAGATAAGGTCATGCAGCAACATCTAATTGCTACTCCCTGAGGCAAAGAGGGCTGAGAGTAGCCAGCAAAAACCTCCTCTATCATTATTTGGGAGTTAGTTGTTAAAGTATCTGTAGCGTCAGTGATGGTCAAAATGTCTGTATCTATTCAAATAACTTACTGTAAAACAAAGCTTACATCCAGTGGTTCACCCATTGATCAATGTTAGGAAAGTCTCTCACCAACTATATAAGACAGTGGAATGTGTAGGTGTGTGGGAGGACAAGGAGATGTGGAGTAGTTATATACTGCTCTAATGGATATAAGATCTCATGCATGACCTTTCAGGTAAGGGTGACCATGGTGCCCCTGCTGCTGCTGCTGCTAAGTCACTTCAGTCGTGTCCGACTCTGTGCGACCCCATAGACGGAAGCCCACCAGGCTCCCCCGTCCCTGGGATTCTCCAGGCAAGAACACTGGAGTGGGTTGCCATTTCCTTCTCCAATGTGTGAAAGTGAAAAGTGAAAGTGAAGTCGCTTAGTCGTGTCCGACCCTTAGCGACCCCACGGACTGCAGCCCACCAGGCTCCTCAGGGCTAAATCAGGACTCAATAATGTTTATAACTTATGGAGTCCATCATTAAGCATGCCTCACCTTAACAGAGTTTGGGGGTTTGACCCCAGTCATCTGCATGTGACTTCATCTTGAAAAGCTATTTTTCAAAATTGGGAAAACTTCCATCATCTCAAGGTAAGTTCTTTAATGGATAATACAGTGTTTTCTAGTAATGTTAGTTATTTTAAAGAAATAAGATGAGACTTTTAAGAACTGGAGCCAAAAGATCCTTCTGATTTGGGGGTAGATGCCAAGACCCTACCTTTTCCATCATAAGTCCTCAGTGGAAGAGAGTCCCTTGAGAGCAAAGAGAGGTCTAGAGAGGACCAGGATCTCCCCCTGAATCAATCAGAAGCCCTTGGAGGAGTCCTAGAACCACCTGTCTCTAATTAATCTCCTCTCCTATATTCCCTCAGCACTTACACACTCATAATTATATTTATGCTTGTAATTGTATTATATTACAGTTCAGATCTCCTTACAATAAATATCACCATAATGAATACTTCACTATTATAAAAATTTCTCAGCCTGAGCCAGCAACTTACTTATTCAAGCATCTTCACTACCATAAAATTCTAGTGAAATAAAAGAATTTGGATGTTATGTCAATTCAGTTATAATGGAATTTGACCTTGTGACTATAACTTTGTCATATGAAAATAGTTGGGCTCTTCTACTGAATCACAAGGTCCTTAACAAAATAGTCCCCAACACAAAGTTCCATACATAGGAGATGCTTAAGAAACACTAGAACAAGTGCACAATTTACAATAGAATGTGAAAGCCATTATTGGTTATAGAGTGGATTAGACTGATTTCCCTTGTCTATAGCAATGGCGCTACTAGAATGGTTGAACTGAAATTAGTGTGGACTTCATTTTTCATCACCATTTTTATCACTATTTGAAGGAATTGAGTGTGAAACTGTAGCCGGTCATATGAAATCTTTTAGGCTCTTTTTGCATCCTTGATGCCTCCTTCAAAAAGTAACCAACTTATTATCATCCAATAACAGAAGGGCTAGTTGTGTCACCATAATGCTGTTTACAGTGGAATTAACTGGCTGGTAATCATCTGGCCTGGGATATTTATATTTCCCTAAATTTGTGATCGTACTATTGACATACATCCTTTATTACTAGTGGAAAACAATTGTATTTGAATATGGTTGGTCTATAGTATTATTTTTATATGCAAACCACAACATATTTTGTCTGTTTCAACTATCTACATTTGGAAAAGGTAGTGCCATAGTGCCTACATTGAAAATAAAAAATTTAAAATGTGGAAAGATTAATAAGAGAAGCAAAAAACAGTTTCTACCAAATGTGAGTGGGATCACTAAAACAAGGGAGCAACATGAGTATCTATACTTCTACCTGACAAGAAAAGACAATATTAGAAGGTAATGGAATTGGGGAGAGCTTGAGTGTTACACTCTGGAAGGATATTTTTCTGGGTATATGCTTTGCATACTCATGAAGAAAAGAATTAAACATGTAGGCTGTATGTATTTCACAATTATTTCTTTTATCACTGGAAGTAGAAGAAACATCTAAATAAAAAGGAATATGCTTGTAATTCATATTAATGAACTCATATTAATATGAAAAATAAAGTGAGCTGAAGAGCAGAACACAGCAAACAGAATTCTGGACTTTTTTTTTTTTTGCACCAGCAACTTATTTAAAGGTAAATAGCTATTAAGGAAAAATTTCGTTTCTCCATCAGGTATATGTATTTGGAAAAGAATCACTAGGTCTAGGATGATAGTTGTACAATCATGACTAGTGATTCTGGTCATGATGATTAGAGGGTGAGAATATACTAATAACCGTGAAATTGTGTACCTGAAATGATTCATTTTATGGAATATGAACTGTATCTAAAGGAGAGGGAATCACCAAGTCTTTTAGGTCTCCTGGGTCCCACTGTGCCTGGGTGGGAATACTCACTAGTTCCCCAGATTGCCAGGGAGGGAGGTCTGGCTGATCCTGAGAGAAGCCTTGTGTTGTAAAAATCAATCAACCCATAAACCAACAAACAAGGGGATAAACTTGTCATTTGTCTGAGTTCAAATGTGTGTTATATTCAGACTCTTGGCATTGTGCCTAAAAACCAACCCGTTTCCTGAGCTGTATAGGCAGATATCACTGTTAAGTCTGTGGCATGAGTTCAAGCCAACAGCAAACTGACTGCGGCCACCAGGATTCCAGCAAATGACATCCTACTGAAAAACCACCTAGTTCTGAACGTGAAATAGAGCCAAGTGGGCATCTGATTCTGATAGACACATTTTATAGATGGCAGTTGGAGTCAGTAAACCCTACCCTCTAATCATCATGACAAGACTGACTAGTCATTCTTTTAATCAGAAAGAATTTTTTATTCAGAAAGGTTTCATATAATACTACGTATGAAACAGGAAATATCTGTGAACAAACTCTGCCAGAGAAGAGAGACCTATTGTATTAGTTTAACGTGTGTAGCATTAGAGAAAGCAGATTTCATTACAAATAAAGCTGCTCTTGTCAAATGCTTGACAGGTACCTGCAGAGGTTAACTAGTCAAATCTTTAAGAACACTGCAAGGTAGGTCTAATGATCCCCATTTTACAGATGAGTAAACAAGAGCTCCTGGAAGTTTAATTTCTATAAGCGTAAACAGCTAGTAAATGATAGGGCTAGAATGCAAAATAAGAGCCTCTTTTCACCACACACTCTATACTTCTTGCACTACGAGAAGTTATCTTCCCAACAACTGAAAGCAGTTCATGTTGGGAGAAATATTCAGTCCTGCTTAATTAATAATGGCCCACAGGTTGATGAGAATTGAAAATAATTCAATAGGATGGAATCACAAATCTAGGAAAGATAAATAATTTTGGGCCATACCCAACAGGTTTTGATAAATGGTGATCTTGAGAGGATGGAAGACTCTGGAGGTTAACATCATGTCAATGTATGGCAAAACCAACCAATATATTATTGTAAAGTAATTCCATTCTGTTCCGTCGCTCAGTCGTGTCCGACTCTTTGTGACCCCGTGGACTGTAGCCTACCAGGCTTCTCCATCCATGGGATTCTCCAGGCAAGAATACCGGAGTGGGTTAGCCTCCAATAAAAAAAATAAAATTAAAATCTTGAATTGCTGAAGGAATTACTGGATTATCAAATACAAGTTATGCTTTCTGTACTAGTCTTCATTTACACATGTTTATACTCTAGCCTTTTGCCAAGCTGGTATCCAATATCCAGCCCAAAAGGAGGAGCTAAGATACCCTAAGATCTCTAAGAAGAGGGATTATGGGAACAAGAAATAAAACATAACCTCAGGAGACAGTTCAAATCCCAGCTGTCCTACTTTATAACTATATGGCTTTAGGCAAGTTGCATGGCTTTCCTGAACCTCTGCTTCCTGATTAGTGAAATGGGGATGGTGGTACTACTAGTATATAGTTCCTAGAACTATCTTGAGTATTAAATCACTAAATACAAAAATCACATTTGGCACACAGCAAGTGTTTAACATTATTTAGTTTTTATTTCTAACAGTTTTTTGTTGACAAGTTAAAATCTGACATCTATCAAAAGTATTTTCTTTTTCTACATGCTCAAATCTCTTACTACATTCAAATTTTTTTTTGTTATATTGCTGTCATTAGAGAAGAGACGCTATTGTCTTTCAAAAAAAGAAATAAATGATTATGCAAACCCATTCTTCAACATTTTTGTAGGATTTGGGGATTTTGTAGATTAGTTAGGAAATAACACTAAAATTAGATTACAACTACTAACATTATTGTAGTTGGTGATTTTCCTCAAAGTTGAAAATTTTATAATAATTTATTTAAGGACATTACCATCTGGGCTCTAATATTCCTCCAGATTCATATCCCTGACAAAAAAAGAAAGCCACCAGGAGCTTCAGATAAATAAATGGGACTAGGACCTTAAAGATATTTGAGCAATACTGTCTTCAAAGTTCTCAAGAATTAAAGGATGTGCATTGGAATAAAACCAATATGTTTAGGAGGTAGGGTATTTGCACTACTGAAGTGTCTCCTCACTCCCCAGACCACCTGTTCTAGAGCCCACATCAGCCATGGGAGTTACCCAGCCCCTCACAGCACTTGTACACAATTCAAACAGCGTTATCACACCTATGCTTTGGTTTGGCTTATATTTCATCCAATGGGTTTTTTTTCCCTAAAGAATTGAAATCGAAATATGCAGGCTGCCTGCTCAAAATCTCTCCCACTAACTTCAGGTAAAAGGACCAAACAAACTCCTCAGTGTGGCATGACAAGTTGTAAATGATCAGCCATGCTTCATTCTCCAGCTTCACCTTTTTCCTCTGTTCCCCTCCTCACTCTTTGTACTGTACGCAACCACACTGCCCTATCCCAGCCTGGGGTGGACTGTGTTCTTTCTCCCCTCTGGGTCTTGGGCCCATTGTTTCTTTACTGGAAAGCTGTCTCTACGCTCCGCTGCCTCCCTAGCACTTTCCCTGCAAAGCTTCCTTGGACTTTCCTTTCTCAAGAAGGGGTGGGGTGACTCTTGAAAATATTCCCCTAACAACCAATACATCCCTTAATATCACACTTGGCACTTTTGAGTTGAAATGTTTGTTTTCTTGTCCTTCTTTCCTACTAGACAGTAAGCTCTTTGAGGGTAGGTACTGGGTCTTGCGCATTGCTGTAGCTCCAGCTTCTGGCCCATTGCCTGGCAAATAAAAAAACTCTTAGTAATTATCTATTGAAGAGATGAATCTGAATCTATTTGATGAAACTCAACAAATATTACTTTTAAAATAATAGAGGGTAGATAACAAATGAAGAAAACACTATCTTCTTGCCTGCTGGTGTGAGAATTCCAGGAAGAGGCTTGCTCTGCTGTGAACACTGATATCCTGCTCTGGTGTAAGAGGAAGGCTTGTGCTGGGGTCCAGGCTTTGTGGAAAGGGGAAGGGGAGCAGGTGCAAGAAAGGGCTTCTTGGAGGAAGGCAGTCAAAGAAGATTCCAACAGTCTGCCCGCCTACAAAGGGACTTTGAAGAAAAAGGCACAAATGGGGGCTTTATTAAGTTGTTTCCTCTGTGGTATGTGATTAAAAACTCTTTCCTCCATCTACACTACTAAATCTTCATTAGGTCTACTTTGATAATGTTTTTGTGTAACACGTTTTGTGATTTGGGAAGCTCATTGACAAGGGGAACACTTATTACACATGCTTTTTAAAGTATACATCTTCCTGCATCTTTCTTTGCACTTTTAAACAAGTTGGGCTCCTAGGTACCAGTAACCCTGAATTGTCTGTAGATCTGTCTTTCTTTCTTGAGAGAGAGGATTCTGCAAAAATTAGCCTACTCACTTGGTTACATCTTGAGATAAACCAATGCCAGCCTATCACATAAGCATAAATAACTCAAGGTTACTTTGAAAGAGGTTATTTTCCTGTGTGTGACTAGGCAAGTTTGGAGAAAGTGGAGAAGTCTGTTGAAATGGCTATGCATAAAGCAGTTTCAAGAGACTGAGGGAGGAGAGGTGGGCTTTGGAAGGCTGAGTATTACATTACAGTAATACACTGTAGTGGGGGGAAGGGCAGAAAATAAAAGAAGGTCTACTGTGGTGTGGGTCTAAGTGGCATGCCAGAGAGACTTGAGCAGAGACACACTGCTGAATAAAAAGAGGGTTTATGAGAGTGTATCATGTGCAGGATAAAACCTTCCTTGATCTTCCTTCTAAAAAATTTAGTAAATTTTACAAGACTGACTACTGTTTTGGTTTTAAATAGATTATAGCCCTGGTGGCTCAGATGGTAAAGGATCTGCCTGCAATACAGTAGACCAGGGTTTCATCCCTTGGTCAGGAAGATCCCCTGGAGAAGGGAATGGCAACCTACTCCAGTATTCTTGCCTGGAGAACCCCATGGACAGAGGAACTAGGGCACGGGCTATAGTCCATGGGGTCACAAAGAGTCAGATATGACTGAACAACTTTCAATTTAGCTCACACCATCAGTACTTATAAGTGACTTGAGCGTGACTGTCAGGACTACACAAAAAGCTTTGTTAGTGGACAACTGTGACAATTTACACAATTATTTTTGCTTCTCAGATGGCTTACTGCTCAAAATTTCCCACTTTTCAACAATCCTTAAGGCTTTTTTTTTTTTTCCAAGAACTTTGATCATCATCACCCAGACTTTGCACTGGGGCAGTTTCAGAATCAGTACTGTTCTTCTCCCCCTTCTAATACAGCACAGCTGGGTGGCAGCTAGCACAGATTTGATACTGGGGTCCCTTTAGGGTCTAGGATGCTATTCTTGAAGAGGAAAATGCTGCTGAATACTATGGCCTGACCTGAGTCTATTGGTCATGCTTCTGCCATATTTACCCTAGCCTTCTCATACTCTAAATCCTTGTGGAAGAAAGAAAGTATACACTAATATGTTAGACATTTACAAGTCAGCTATCAGGATAAACACTTCATATGAGTTAAACTCAGGCCCACATATTTCCAAAAGTATCCATCAAGGAGACAAGGAACTTTATCTGATTATGGGCCATTTAGAGCAGTGCCTGATTCTATAGCACTCCAGCCAGAAAGATTTCTAGGCAGATTATTTGAGGCATGAAGACTGATTTTGTTTAGGGTGTTTAAACAACCATATTAATTTAGAGACATCCTGGAGGACCCAGTTCAAGTTTGTACCAGGCCCAGAGATTCACAGGATGGGTTGCTTTGTTTTTTTTATTAAGACTTTCTAATTGACAGTTACAGACTCTGTATCTTAAGAGTCATCTTGAAACCCACCCACAGGATTTTAATCTATTCAGCATGGTATCCTTCTCTCCTGGAGAAGGAAATGGCAACCCACTCCAGTATTCTTGCCTGGAAAATCCCATGAACAATGGAGCCTGGCAGGCTACAGTCTATGGGGTCACAAGGGTTGGACACGACTAAGAGAGTAAACCACCACCAACAAGGTATCTAGGGAGCAGAAAGAGTTTCACAGAACAGCACCTCTCCCTGCTTTATTTGGAACCCTGTGGTTTAGGATGGGGGAAGGATAATCTAGACTTTTTTTGTCTTCTTGAGTCAGAAGAAATGAGTGAGGGTGATTCTGACTGCAAAGAATTGTCTAGATCCAAAGCCAAATGGGCTCAAATTCAAAACATCCCCAAACCCTAAGTTAGTAAACAGATCGCAGGAGGTGAGGCCATACTCTGGCCCTCTGTGGCTGCTAATTGTAATAGTGCCACTTAGGGACAAGGTGATACTCCCACTTATATAATATCATGTATATATATGACTTCAGTGATGAATGCTGTTTAGAAGCAACAGATTTAGATTCAAGGCATATCTAGGAATGTTGGAAAATCTTTGACCTTTCAAGGAATGAAAAGATTATACAAGGGTTTAAAGGCTTATTATGAGTGGGAAAATAGCATTAAAATATCAGTCAGTGTTAGAACCAGGTGGACATTTACTGAGGACAAAACTATAAGTATAAATAGCTTGGTAGTTCATTACCGTTTGGGGCTCGTAGTGTTCAAAATAGTTTTAATTCTTAAAGAGAAGGAACATTATGAATCCAAGATAAAAATAAGATATGATCTATTAAAATAGTGGTTTAATGAAAGCTTATTTGCCTTTGATTTAAAATCTTAAAGCACATAGTAGCCTTACCTTGAATAAACATTGTTATTAACCTTCAGCTATAAAGTGACTTTCAATAATCAGAAGAGGTATAATATCAAAGAACACTTTCTAATACAAATAACAATGTTTAGAAAGACTACATATAAGGTGAGACTTCTTCACTGAAACTGGCCAAAAAAAATGCAAATTAAGAATTTACCAAAAATAGAGTGGTTTAGACGCTAATTCGTGTCCGACTCTTGCCACCCTATAAACTGTAGCCTGCCAGGCTCCTCTGTCCATGGGATTTTCCAGGCAAGAATACTGGAGTGGATTGCTATTTCCTTCTCCAGGGGATCTTCTGGACCCAGGAATCAAACCCAGGTGTCCTGCATTGCAGGCAGAGTCTTTACCGACTGAGCTATGAGGGAAGCTCAAAAATAAGAGTAGGAACCCGTTTTATTAGAAGTAAAGCAAAAGAAGGGTTCAGCCACCCAAAGGTCACACACCAGTGACTTAATTGGAAAGATTTTTCCTTATAAAAAGGATTAGTTCCAATTAGTGAAGAATTCAAATTATGTTTATCAATATAAACACTAACAGAATGCTATCATTCCATAGCATATTACTCGCATGGCACCTATCCTATAAAACATTTTGTAGGAGACAAAGTTTCATTAATTTTCCTAATTCTCAGTTTTATAGATGAAGAAGCTGAAGCATAAAGCATTTAGAAGACAAGCCACTGAAAGTTTCCAGAAAAACTGAAAAAAAATTCCTTTTGTTCATGGTACTACCCCAAGGGAAGAAAATTAAAAACAAGCCCTAAGTAGCACAAAAAATGAAAAAGGGAAAGTTTTATAAGGGTCTATCACAGCAATCCAGAAGAGAGGTGAACTTGAAAGTGAGAAATAAATATTTACAAATCGCGAAGACTTCAATTCCCTCCTCTCTGGCCCTTCTAATAAGGTAGGAATCCAAGCTTTTCCTTGATACAAAGGCAGTACCTTGGGTTCCTACCTTATTAGAAGAAAAACTCCTTGATACAAAGCTCCTAGGTTTGTACTTCCTGACAACTTCTTTTGTAGCACTTGTCAGACATTTCACATCCTTGAACAGGCACAGTTCATGCCATTGTTGACACCACCAGCCACAATCAGTTCAGTTCAGTCGCTCAGTCATGTCCGACTCTTTGTGACCCCATGAATCACAGCACACCAGGCCTCCCTGTCCATCACCAACTCCTGGAGTTCACTCAAACTCATGTCCATCAAGTCGGTGATGCCATCCAGCCATCTCATTCTCTGCCGTCCCCGTCTCCTCCCACCCCCAATCACTCCCAGCATCAGAGTCTTTTCCAGTTAGTCAATTCGTCGCATGAGGTGGCCAAAGTATTGGCGTTTCAGCTTTAGCATCAGTCCTTCCAATGAACACCCAGGATTGATCTCCTTTAGAATGGACTGGTTGGATCTCCTTGCAGTCCAAGGGACTCTCAAGAGTCTTCTCCAGCACCACAGTTCAAAAGCATCAATTCTTCGGCGATCAGCTTTCTTCACAGCCCAACTCTCACATCCATACATGACCACTGGAAAAACCATAGCCTTGACTAGATGGACCTTGGTTGGCAAAGTAATGTCTCTGCTTTTTAATATACTATCAAGGTTGGTCATAACTTTCCTTCCAAGGAGTAAGCATCTTTTAATTTCATGGCTGCTTTCACCATCTTCAGTGATTTTGGAGCCCCCCAAAATAAAGTCTGACACTGTTTCCACTGTTTCCCCATCTATTTCCCATGAAGTGATGGGACAAGATGCCACGATCTTTGTTTTCTGAATGTTGAGCTTCAAGCCAACCTTTTCACTCTCCTCTTTCACTCTCATCAAGAGGCTTTTGAGTTCCTCTTCACTGTCTGCCATGAGGGTGGTGTCATCTGCATATCTGAGGTTATTGATATTTCTCCCAGCAATCTTGATTCCAGCTCGTGCTTCTTCCAGCCCAGCGTTCCTCATGATGTACTCTGCATATAAGTTAAATAAGCAGGGTGACAATATATAACCTTGACGTACTCCTTTTCCTATTTGGAACCAGTCTGTTGTTCCATGTCCAGTTCTAACTGTTGCTTTCTGACCTGCATACAGGTTTCTCAAGAGGCAGGTCAGGTGGTCTGGTATTCCCATCTTTTTCAGAATTTTCCAGTTTATTGTGAATTAATATGACCTGGAAAAATGGGGCTTCTCTACGGAGATGTATCCTCAAGTCAAAGGGCCAGTGCAACCCCTGACCTGCTACACTGGGACTGAGATCTCAATTAGTAAAAGCCCACAACCCAGCAGGTAGGGGCAAAACCTGTCTGACCAACAGCAGACAAATCTACCTACTGAGATTCTCTGTGAGAACCCAGAAGCCATGGTTGTGATTGCCCCAGGCTGGGTGGGTGTGTTTGTGTGTGGGTTGTGTGTGGGTGTGTGTGTGTGTGAGAGAGAGAACAGAAAATGAAAACCCAAGGGATCTTTGTTGTTGCTACCTGCCTGCCCTCCAGAGGACCTTCTGTAATTAGTTACCCAACAGAGCCTAGGGCAGGAGTTGAGCACCAAAAGATATGGGGAGGAAGGAGGGGCCAGGTCATGGAGGGCACACGCTGCTCTCCATACTGAAGGGCTCGGATTTCATCCAGAGGGCATTTGGAAACCAATGAAGATTTTTAGCACAGAAATGCACTTGAGAATGATCCCTCCTGCCCGCCGTTACACAGAGTGAAGTGAGCAAGTACTGCCTTCTTCATCACTGTGTCACAGTATCTAGGGCAAAATAAAATGCTCAATACGTTATCTGTTGACTGGATGAGCGAATGAATGAATTTCAGTGGGGAGAAGCAAGAAAGGCCTGGCAAAGAACTTACTTTGTCGAAGGTTGCCAACAGTGTCTTAATCATAAGACAAATGAGATTTCTTAATGTACAGGGGGGAGGGGGCACACTGTCTCGTGTAGGATTGATGATGCCTTTTGGACGCTTTCATTATGGTAGAGGAAGCAGAAACAAAGACAATTAAGTAAACTATTAACAAATTGTGGTTGGTATCATAAGAGAAAGCAAGGGCTAAGACAGAAAAGAACAAAGGGGACCTACTCTAAAGGATATGATTGAAGAAAATCTCCCTATGAATGTGGTCTCTAAGCTGGGCCCTAAAGGAAGAGACAGAATGAACTATGGGAAAAATCAAGGAAAGAGCTTTACAGGAAGAGAAATCGTTCATGTAATGGCTCAGAGGCAGGAAGGAATTGGTTTTGTTCCCAGAACGGCAAGAAGTGACTAGAGTGACTAGAGCTGAGAGCCTGAAAGAGGAAATAACTGAGGCAGAGGCCAGGTCCCCCAGGGCTGGGCGATCAGAAGCTGACAGCTTCATCCCGCCAACCCCCTTCCCTGGTCCAGCAGGAGGAATGAAAGGATTCAGAGAGGCAGTGGAGCAGACAAGCAACTGGAAGAATGAGGGGATGTCAGACCAGTTTTATTCTAGGTCTTCCCCAAAGGGATCATCACATTCAAGAAACACTCCAAAAGGAAAGGAGAGCTTGTATTAAAGATAAAAGACTTCAGCTCGGTCAAAGGAGATGCTTGGGAAGCCAGATGCCTGGGCAACCAGTCTTTCTCTAAAGGAACATTATCACTTACCTGCCTCTTGGAAAGAGAGGTTTGGCTTTTTTGTTTTTCCTTCAATTATCTTAAGTAACTCCAAAGTAAAACTGATGAGGGGAAAATGTGAAAGAAAGAAACAAGGAGGGGATAAAGCAGATTGGGCGGGTAGTGGGGCGGTGGCAAGTCAGCAGAGGGAGAATGGCTCTCTTTGGCCCTGCCTCAGAGCTCTCCTACTTCTCCTCCTCCTGATGGACTCTGGCCTGGCCAGGGGGAGGATTAGAATAGAACAGATCCAGAGGGAAGAGGATTGTTTACCTTCTTTCCTCCCTGAACAGGGTGCATTACTATGCTGTAGTTTTCTCCTGAACAAGCTACACCTGCATAGGAAGTTCCCCTTACAGTAGGGGAAATGGCCTTTTCTTTTATTCTCTTTGATAATTCTCAAAGTTCTTCAGATTTTTGCCTGCAGCCCCCTGGTTCCACAAGTTGTCTAGGAAGAAACATTTTGTAGTTGAAAGCAGATGGGATCCCAGTAGTAGGGGGAGAAAGTGTGTATCCCACATGAACTGGGAAAGTCTGAGAGATGAACTCTGGCTATATCTTGGGTACCTCTGATTGATGGATGGGGCTTCTCCTTCCTGGGGCTCCTTCATGCTCAGCATAATAAGTGTGGGGTAAACCCCAGATCCACTTTACACTACATCAGTTCAGTTCAGTCGCTCAATTGTGTCCGACTCTTTGCAACCCCATGGACGCCAGGCTTCCCTGTCCTTTCCCAACTCCTGGAACTTGCTCCATCAAGTCAGTGATGCCATCCAACCATCTCTTTACACTACATGATCTTGAGCAAATTACTTAGGTGGGTCAAAGAATAAGTTTTCTATAGCTCTGTGTTTTTCTAAGATTGACAACCATTAATGGGTCATGGAATCAATTTATAGGTCCAACAAATACGTTTTTAAAACAGTAATAGAACAGAGTATAAGTGTTTTCCATGAAGCTGGTTTTATGTGTGTGTGATGTGCATATGATGGGGGTGTGTGTATGTGTATGTGGGGAGTGGGGTATACACACTCCTGTGTTTACTGGTTGCAATGTTAGATGCATTGCTTATTGTATGTGGTGATCAAAGAAGTTTGAAAAATACTGACAATTTATTTTCCAACTCCTATTCCCACTCAGAAATAGGGAAAAAGATGGAAATTGTACATTCAACACTACTCAGCATTTTTCAGTTTCCAGTTTGAAGAGGTTTTATGTCCTTTCTCCCCTTCCCTTTTGCTCCCTTCTTCTCTCACTCATGTTCCACCCTGCTTCCTTAGGCTGTGAGTCACACTCTCAGTGCGTGGTTTCAATGGAATTAGAGCTTCAAAGAGACATACTGACCAACAATAACCCCTAACTTACGAAGATGGGGAAAGACCGCAGAAAATGCTTTTAAAATAACATTCCCCACTACATGTAGAATTAATTCAAGGCTCAGTTCCTTTATCTATTAAGTGTGGTGAAGATCAGATAAGTTGAACATTTACATGCCTATCACATTTTAGGTCCTGGATAAACATGAAGGTGTTCCCTCTTTGGGCACTTATTTGCTGAGAGAGTTTCTCTAAGCCAGCCCTAGTCCTCCGGGAACTTAGGCTGTGATATGGATGCTATGGTACATAGAGACAGCAAAATGAAAACAAATCAATACATCAATGGAGTGGAAGGTATTTATATCATACTCAGGTCAAGTGCATTTTATGGCCCATGGCCAAAGGTCTAAGATACTCAACTGATGAATCCCCCAGGAAACTAGTTCCAACATGCCTCGCTTTAAAGATAAACAAATACTGAATTACAACTGCATGGACACAGACAACCCTAAGCAAACATGAGAGTGGTGAAATGTCTGGACCTGAGCCCTCTGTCTGTCTGCCCTGCTCCCTCATTCAGAGTCTGGTCTTCTCACCGAACATGTGGTTGCCCATATGCTCCTTTCACAACCCGATCCTCAACCACCCTCAGAAGATTCTGATAGCATGTAACAAAATTGACACTCCAACCTATTCTCACTGAAATGTTTCTGTGGAAATATATACACAAACACACTCACACATATTTTTCCTCTAAAGAAATTTCCAATAGAATCAAGGGACCTAAAGGAGCCTTACTTTAGCCCCTGAGTGTGGCAGAGCAGGTAAGGAACAGAAAGGGGAACAGGGCCTGTAGTCTGGCCTGCCCACAAAGCATGCCATCCTCAGCTAAAGACCCTCTGACCTGGCCCTGAAGCAAATGAGGTAGAGAAAGATGCCTCCACCTTCCATGGACAGAAGCTTCCTCACTTGTTGCTGTTCAGTCACGAAGTCATATCTGACTCTGCGACCCCAAAGACTGAAGCATACTTGGCTCCTCTGTCTTTCACCATCTCCTGGAGTTTGCTCCATTGAGTCAGTGATGCCATTTAACCACCTCATCCTCTGCTGCACTCTTATCCTCCTGCCCTCAATCTTTCCCAGCATCAGGGTCTTTTCCAATGAGTCAGCTCTTCTCATCAGGTGGCCAAAGTATTGGAACATCAGCTTCAGCATCAGTCCTTCCAATGAGTATTCAGAATTGATTACTTTAGGATTGACTGGTTGGATCTCCTTGCAGTCCAATGGACTCTCAACAGGCTTCACCAGCATCACAGTTCAAAAACATTAATTCTTCAGTGCTCAGCTTTATGATCCAAGTCTCACATCCATACATGACTACTGAAAAAACCATAGCTTTCCCTATACGGACCTTTGTCAAAAAAGTGATGTCTTTGCTTCTTAATATGCTGTTGACTGCAGCCATAAAATTAAAAGATGCTAGCTTCTTGGAAGAAAAGCTATGACCAACCTAGACTGTGTATTAAAAAGCAAAGACATTACTTTACCGATAAAGGTCCATATAGTCAAAGCTATGGTTTTTCTTGTAGTCACGTACAGATGTGAGAGTTGGACCATACAGAAGGCTGAGCACTGAAGAATTGATACTTTCAAATTATGGTGATGGAGAAGACTCTTGAGAGTCCTTTGGACAGCAAGGGGATCAAAACAGTCAATCCTAAAGGAAATCAACCCTGAATATTCATTGGAAGGGCAGATGTTGAAGCTGAAGCTGAAGCTTCAATACTTTGACCACCTGATGTGAAGAGCTGACTTATTGAAAAAGACCCTGATGCTGGGAAAGATTGAGGGCAGTAGGAGAAGGGGACAGCAGAAGATGAGATGGTTGGATGGCATAGTTGACTCAATGGACATGAGTTTGAGCAAACTCTGGGAGATAGTGAAGGACAAAGAAGCCTGGTGTGCTGCAGTCCATGGGGTCACAAAGAGACACAACTGAGCGACTAAACAACAGCTTTGTCACAGCTTTTCTTCCAAGGAACAAGCGTGTTTTAATTTCATGGCTGCAGTCACCGCCTGCAGTGATTTTCTACTACTCACCTAATGGAAACTAAAAGGCCTCAAACAGCCCCCCACCCCAGGTCTGCCCCTACTTTACTGCTATGATGATCACGATTCTCCAGAGGAAAAACAGAACCAAAGAAGGAGGGTGGGATGAAGAGAGTGAATTGAGATTTATTTTAAATAGTTGGTTCACAGGATTATGAAAGCTTGAAAGTCCAAAATTTGTAGGATGGTTCGGCAAGCTAGAGATCCAGAAAATAGCTGAGGCTACAGTTGAAGGCTGTCTGTTGGCAGAATTTCTTCTTGTTTAGGGAGGTTAGTCTTTTGTTCCATTAAGTGAAGTGAAGTGAAGTTGCTCAATCGTGTCCGGCTCTTTGCGACCCTGTGGACTGTGTCCATGGGACTTTCCAGGCAAGAGCACTGGAGTGGGTTGCCATTTCCTTCTTCAGGGGATCTTCCTGACCCAGGGATCGAAGCCAGGTCTCCCGCATTGTAAGCAGACGCTTTACCATCTGAGCCACCAGCCTTCAACTAATTGGATGAAGCCCACCCACATTATGGAGGGCGACCTGCTTTACTCAATGTCCAGCAATTTAAATGTAAATTTCAGGAGGACTTCCCTGGCAGTTCAGTGGTTAAGACTCCAGGCTTCCACTGCAGGGGGTATGGGTATGGGTTCCCCCCTGGTTGGGAAACTAAGATCTCACCTGCTGCACAGCAAGGCCAAAAACAAAAATGTAAATTCCACCCAGCAATTTACACCCTCATAGAAATATCCAGAATAATGTTTGACCCAGCCACCTGGTGATCTAGCCAAGTTTACAGGTAAAATTAACCATGAAAACTGCTAAGGCCAGAGTAAGCCTTCCTCAGCACACTAACTTTAATCCAATTGTTTTTCAACTCAGGCATTCTTTAAAAATTCCCAGATTCAAAATGCTTTATTCTAGCACATTTTAAGTTAATCAAGAGTTTAAAGATTGCTCATGGTTGTAATTCCTTCTCCCTATTTGACACACAGAAACATTGTAAAGTATTAGAGGGCAAGATGCTTTCATATATATATACAGTTCTCAGATTTTTTTGTTTCAGGATCCTTTTATACTCTTAAAAATTAAGAATGTAAAAGAGGTTTTGTTTATGTAGGTAATATCTCTAGATACTATGTTTTAGAGAAATATATGCATCATATTAGAAATATGAGATAGTTAAATATATATATATATGAGTTTCATTCAAAATAATAAGGTGAACAAGTATTAGCATAATATATTTTTAATTAAAAAATAGTTGTTTTCAAAATAAAATAATTGGTGAGAAATGTATCGCTCGTTTACTTCTCTGCATTTCTCTTTAATGCCTGGCTTAATAGAATATGGTAGGATTCTCATACCTGTGTCTGCATTTAACCTGTGCTACGCTGTTTTAATTAAAATATATGAAGAAAACCTAGCCTTATATGAATATGTAACTGAAAAAGGGAAGACTTGCCCAGGACTACTCAGACCACACTTTGAGAATCACTTGTTTCAGAGAACCACCCTTGCTGTGAGTCAGAGGTCCCAGGTCCTGCTCTGCCAGTAACCAGCTGTGCAAGCTGAAGCAAGTCACTAAACCATTCTGAACTGAAGCTTCTTTATGTAAACAAGGAAAGGAATTAACATATTGTTGAACACACATTATGTGCCAGGCTGCTGCTGCTGCTGCTAAGTCACTTCAGTCGTGTCCGACTCTGTGTGACCCCATAGACGGAAGCCCACCAGGCTCCCCCATCCCTGGGATTCTCCAGGCAAGAACCAGGCACAATTCATTTAACTGAATCTTCACAACAACTTACCATGTAAGCAGTGGTGTGGTGGTAAATGCTTAACTATGAGGGAGGAGTCAGCCCAAGATGCTCACATGGATGTGACTTACGTTGTTTAATGGGACACAGAGCCCCGTTTTCCGGTTTAATCTACTGCCGGTATAGACCAATGTACACCCTGATTACTTCTTTCTCAGGAAGGATGGTGAGGAAGGGGAAGAGACGCAGTGGAAGGGAAGAACCAAAATTAAATTTGAGTAATGATGTAGCGTGTGCCAGAAGTGAAAGGGAGGGGCTCCAGCTAGATATGCCATGAAGGTCAGGGTGTTAGTGTTAGCTTACTGGCCTAGAGGAGCCTTGGCTTGTAGTATTTGCCAATTTTCATGTATAAATATGTCTACCATAGCCAACTTTACACTACCAACCTGACATTTGAAAAAGGAGTTGCAAAAAGCTGGGCACAATTGATTTTTCAAAAGCCAGTCCAATGTGAGCCTATGCTTCTTATAGTAAAATTGAGAAACTGAGGTTGAAGGGATTAAAGGAATGGACTGAGAACATGCAAGCGCCCCTGGTACATGAAACAAAGTAAACCTCAGATAATATTAAGTATGGACTCAGACACATAATAATTTTTTAAAAATACATATGCATATAAATTAACTGTATGTAAATGATAGAAAAAGGTCCAGACATCTATACAACAAATTATGCATACTGATTTATTTGGGGGAAAGAAATGAAACAGGCATGAAGATGATAAAGAATTTTTATTTTTCTACTCTTTATATTTCTGTATTGTTTTAGGGTTTTTGTTTTTTTAATATAAGTGAGCCTGTAATTATGTGTTCCTTGTAGAATCTAAAATAAAACATTTTTCAAAGAGACTTAGGGATATGATTAGATATTTAATTATATAGAGTTAACAAAAATGATTCAAAGTTTTCAATAGAGGACTTCAGTGGGGACTGGTAAGCATCAGAGAAAGAGAAAGAAATTCAGAGAGAGACAGAAAAAGACTATATATTGATGTAGTGCCTCCTCTGTCAGGTGCCTTAGCAATTCTCTTTTCAAATAATTTCTCTCTGGTGGTTAAATTTGAAGTATTGAACATAAAATGTCTTATATTCTCTGGCTAATTGGAAAGGCCAGTAGCTTTTTTGAGTAGACTAATAATATTAAAATAAACCTTGAATCCCATATAGAAGCCTGAGCTCAGGTCTTAGCCTATCAATACTTAGTGAGCCACTTAGCTCAATTGGTTAAACATGGGGTCAGCCCAAAGCAAGCTTCAAGCTGTCAACCTTTCAGTCTTCAAAGGGGGTGGGGATGGGGGTGGGTGGGGGTGTTGTATACATGAATATATGCATGTGTTGGTGAGAATGCTTTCTGGTGAGTTGAGCTAAGTAAGAAAGAACAGAAAGGGACCCAGCCAAGATCATTTTCCCACATGTTCCACAAATTAATAATTATCTTAACCTGACAAATTCTTTTAAGGGTAAGAGTCATCAATATCATAACATAAATTAATTTTGTTAAGCAAATGTCTTCTTTTTTTCTCTACAACAAAAACTTAAGAAGTCAAAAAATTAGAGAAAAGGAAA
Organism: Moschus berezovskii; assembly: GCF_049115385.1. Taxonomy (NCBI): domain Eukaryota; kingdom Metazoa; phylum Chordata; class Mammalia; order Artiodactyla; family Moschidae; genus Moschus; species Moschus berezovskii. The sequence continues at coordinate 29,150,617 of NC_142467.1, read as the reverse complement.
GAAGTTTTTTGTAGTATGGGGCACTAAATTTGGGTAGAGAGAAAGGCCCCCACAGTGGTTTGGTGGAAAAGGGAGCCTTGATGTGAATCTGGGCTTTATCATTTGCTAGTATTGCTTCCTAGGGCAAATTTCTTAACTTCTTCAATGCCAAATTTCCTCTACCATAAAATAGAGATTGTATAAAAAGCAAGATCATTGCAAGACATCTATATGTGTGAGTGTGTATACACATATATATATGAACGTGGGACCTGGCATAGAGCCTGGTACATAGAGACTATGCAATAAATAGCAGTTACAATTTGAACAGAAAGAAAGGATAGTCAAAAAGTCTTGAGGGAAACTCTCTGAATTGATACACTTAAATAAGCTTCAACTCTATAAAAAACAAACATTTTTATTTAAGCACCTACTGGTTAGACTGTAATTCAGACATCAAAAGTTGGAACCAGCCACTTTCTGAAAATGGGGTACTTGGACATACCAGAAGCTGAAAGGTACAGAAAGGGCTGTAGAAAGAAGCTGAAGGAAAACACTATTCTGGGGTGACAGAAGAAACTACAATACTTGTTTCTCAACTGTATGCCTAGGGACAAGAGGATACAGGAGAGTGTGAGTGATGGCTCACTACCATTGTCCTTTAACTCAGAAAACAGCTCCAGTGGGCAGCCTAGGAGGGTTGGTCCCCAATGCCATCTTTCTGGAACAAGAACATGGTTCTTGTCTACCGTGCTTCCCATAAATAGCAATGATGGCACCGATACCAAATTAGATGAGGGAAGCCAGTTCCCTGCAGGAACCCTCAATTCAAACAGAGGGCATTTATGCTGAGAAGAGTAGAAGACAGGAAAGGCAGAGGCCAACAGACAACAGGGAGAGAGATCAGCTCCTGTCACCAGCCACCACTGACACTGGGCATTTCTGAGACTGGTGATGGTTAAGGAAAGGACCTTAGAGGAGAAAACGAATCTTTAGAAGATGTGAGGTTGCTTAATCTGGAAGACAGAGGAGAAGTTTGAAGAAGAAGAAGACTGGAGTGATGCGAGAGAAAGATTACTCAGAATTTTGAACTGACTGAATCAGAGAGGAAAGAAACTGAGTTTGCAATAGCTGAAAGTGCCACGACACTGGGGAAGGTGGTGTGGTGATGGCGATGGCAGTGGTTTCGGAGAGTATAAGGGTACAACGTGAAACTACCCTTAGAGCTACCAAATTACTCTCATAGTCATCTTTTCATTTTTTCTCATAATGCCCTGGGGGTACATAGAGACGTGCAAGTCAGAATTCATCCAAAAAGCTGTCAAGGTCAGAATTTGGGGAGAAGGGATGTGAAAGTACCAAGTTTTTACATACAGGTTTCTCCTCTCTGTGAAAGTAGAGCATTCCTAAGAAACCTTTCATAAGCTGGAATGATGTGAAGCAAAGAAGCAATTACCTTTTTAAATAAAAGTGAAAATTCTCTTTTGGTTCTTGAAAACAGGTACTAAAATAGGTCTTTCATAAAAGAGAAGTGATGTAAATCAAACTTTCAAAAGAAAAACAGGGGAAGATTGTCTTTCAGATTCATCACAACTTTAAATGTGCTCTTCAGTCTGAGGAACCAAAGATTTTGGTATTAAATTTATTTATTTACTTGAATTTTTGGCTGCACAGCATATGGGATCTTAGTTTCCCAGCCAGGGATTGAACCAGCACCCTTTGCATTGTAAGTGCAGTCTTAATCACTAGACTGCCAGGGAAGTTCCAAAAGATTCTGCTCTCAAAAAGAAGAGTTAACTATAGGAATTAGTATCACAAATGTGTCCCTTAACATCAGTCAGGTAGAAGCACCACATTCCAGGCATCACTGGTGAAAATTCAACCCGCTCAACAATGTTTATCAAACTAGGTAAACTATCTGTACACTGGCCATGTTCCCCTTCTACTAAACATTATTGTAAAATACTTGAAAATCTAAATGAAAATAGTTGCTGCAAAAGCAGACTAAAGGATTAAAATAAAGATGGCAAGGACAACTGCTAGCAAAAGCATGGTAGAGCCGCCAAATAATACATTTAACCCCACATGAATTCTCTGAAGGAATTTAACACAATTTCTCCCATTCTAACTCAAAAATTAATTTCTGTATATTGTCCTTGAATTTGGATTGGGAATAAAAAGGAGAAAACCGTTGAAAGTGTGAAGATTTTATGTGAATTAATCAACCAAGGGCTCAGACACTGGGGAGTGAAGATTAAACTTTATAGTTTAGAAACCCAAGGACAATACTCTTCTCAAGAGTGTACCTCACATCAAAAAAATCTCTACTGATATCTATGTCTCATTTACAACATTCAAGTGAAGAGGTAATTTTTATGACATCCTAATGAGAAGATGCAAAGAGGTTAAACATTTTATAGAAAAGTCAAGGGAGAGTCAAAATTAGAACAAAATGTCCCCGGCCCTGGCACTGTCTTGCACTCCAGATGAAAAGATAATTTCGTCCCTCTGTCCATTCACATTAAAGCCAAAGCAGATAAGACAGTTCAGCCTCAAAGAATCAGCATAAGAAAGCTGTCCATAGGGTACTGGTATTCAGAAAGAACTGCTATATTATTTGAGTAATAGTGGTTTCCCACCCAATGACCACCTCTGTCCACTGCTGACAGCCTGTTAAAACCATCAGTTACTGCTTGAAAGAATTCAGTCTGCAAGATAAGATACAGATACAAGACTTGTATATAGGTTCCTCTGGCCTGGTTTTCCCCAGGCATATTCAGAAGTACTCTATGGGAATAAGGTATGGGTGAGCCTACATGCCTCACTGTATGGCAAAGAGCTTACTTTTAAAAGATGCCGATTCCAGATATCATAGACTATTTAGCCTTTTCTAGAAAAAAATCTGAAAAGAAATATGTGAGCAAATGAACCTATAGGATCTGCCAGCTTTCATCTCCCTCAAGCACCAGTAAACTTACAAGAGTCCAGAATACCATATGCTAAAACGAGGAGTTAGGTTCTATATCCCAGAGTGAGCAACCTTTTCATTTCTGTCATATGCAATCAAGTTGGTGGACTTGACGTAAAAGGTATGCCTGGGTAATTCATTCTGTGCTAACTTTAAGGCCCTTGAGAACATGGTGAGTTTTTTTTTTTTTCCTGCACACTTCTCTAAGATTCCCATACAACTTGATCTGTAGTAGATATTCTTTCTATGTATTCAATCAACAATTATTAGACACCTCAATTGTTAACCAGTTAGGAAAAAAAAAAGTATAAGATGTCGTCTATACCGAAGACTTCAGAGTGGAACTGAGCTTACAAGAAATAGCTAAAAACATGTGCAAAGCATAATTTTATACAAGGAAACTAGGCGTCTAAGGATTAAGAAAGGGTCAGCATGACTTTAGAACTGGAAACCTTAAGAAGAGTAGCTTCCTCTGATTTTTGGAGCTTTCCAAATAGTCTATTCCTTCGTTCTTCCCACTGGTGGTGGTTGTTGTTTAGTCATTAAGTAGTGTCCTATCGTTTTGTGACCCCGTGGACTGTAGCCCACTAGGCTCCTCTGTCCACAGGATTCCCCAGGCCAGGATACTGGAGTGGGTTGCCATTTCCTTCTCCAGAGGATCTTCCTGACCCAGGGATCGAACTCAAGTCTCCTGCATTGGCAGGCAGATTCTTTACCACTGACCAGGAGCCCCTTCCCATAGGTAGAAAACCCCAGATAAAACAGAATGTGTATATACTTTAAAATATTGAGAAATTTCCACTTCTGGGAAGATGGAGCAGGCATACTTTCCCCTATTCTTCCCACTAAAGACAGGGAAAAAACCTGGGACATTATATATGTAAAATAAACATAAGAAGACTCTGGAAGGCAGAGAGAAGAGGCGAACTTAACACTCTCAGGATCTGAGAAGTGATGCAGTGGTTAATGCCCTGGGTTGCCATTCGGCTCATCTATCTCACACTTAGAACTAAAGAGGTCAGCAACCCAGAAATGCCAAATGAGTACAGGTGAAGAAAACTAAAAAAAAAAAAAGTCTGCATTCTCTAGAAAAAGGGCAAGGAGAGGAGCCACCAGGAAAGAAAGAAAACCTGTAGACAGTAACTGCTCTATTCTAGCGAAACACCAAAGAACTGGGGCTCCAGTGACACTTGTACCAGCAGAAGCCAAGTGGAACCCTAGAGTTTTACCTTCAGGAGGCTGAAATAAGTAAAACTCTTTCAGGTGGGATGAGAGAAGGCAAACAAGGAGCCAGGACTATCATCAGGGTAGATGCTCCCCTGTGTACTCACTGCTGCATGTGAAGCTACAATTATCTCAAAAAGTTTATTAAAAAATTAAAGGGATTGAGTCATTTTTGACACGAGGTGTCTCTATTGGGAAAGAAAATTTCATTCACAGGTTAATCCAAGATAGTAATCTAAACCTTGCGATCTCTTCTTAATATCTTCTGCTTCTGTTAGGTCCATACCATTTCGGTCCTTTATTGAGCCCATCTTTGTTTTCTTGAAGAGATCTCTCGTCTTTCCCATTCTATTGTTTTCCTCTATTTCTTTGCATTGTTCACTTAAAAAGGCTTTCTTAGCTCTCCTTGCTATTTGGTGGAACTCTGCATTCAGATGGGTATATCTTTCCTTTTCTAATCTAAAAGTCAGGAGTCTGCAGTAGTTTCCATGGCTGCTCTAACAAGTCACCACAAACTTGGGAACTAAAAGCAATAGAAATTTATCCTCTTACAGTTCTGAATGCCAGGTCTGAAATCAGTATCACTGGGATGACAGCTTCTGCTCGCATTCCTTGACTTGTGGCCACATCACTCTAACCTTCAAGTCTCTCTCTGTTCATCTTCATGTTAACCTCCTCCTCCACGTGAACGTTAATTCTCACTCTTCCCCTCTCTTATGAAGATACTCTGAGTGACCCATATATCTACAGTTGATTAATCTTCAACAAAGGAGACAAGAATATATAATGGAGAAAAGGCAATCTCTTTAGCAAGCGGTGTTGGGAAAGGTGGATAGCTACATGTAAATCAATGAAGTTAGAACACTCCCTCATATTGTACACAAAAATAAACTCGAAATGGCTTAAATATGTATAGACAAGATGGGACACCACAAAACTCCTAGAAGAGAACACAGGCAAAACATTCTCTCACATGAATCATACCAGTATTTTCTTAGGTCAGTCTCCCAAGGCAATAGATATAAAAGCAAAAATAAATAAATGGAGCCAAATAAAACTTAAAAGCTTTTGCACAGCAAAGGAAGCTAAAACAAAATAAAAGACAACCTGTAGACGGGAAGAAAATATTTGCAAATGATATAACCAATAAGAGCTTAATTTCCAAAATATACAAACAGCTCAGACAACTCAATAACAACAACAGCAAACAACTATTCAAAACATGTGCAAAAGACCTAAATAGACATTTTTCCAAAGAAGACATACAGGTGGTCAATAAAAAGTACATGAAAAGATGTTCAATGTTACTAATTATTGGAAAAATGCAAATCAAAACTATATTGAGGTATCATTTCACACCAGTCAGAATAGCCATCATCCAAAAAATCCACACATAATAAGTACTCGAAAGGGTGTGGAGAAAGGGACTCTCCTACACATCTGACGGGAATGTAAATTGGTGCAGCCACTTGGTGTTTTACTGATGGAAAACAGTATGGAGGGTCCTTAAAAAACTAACAAAAATAGAGTTACCATATGATCCTGCAATCTCACAAGAAAATTCTAATTTGAAAATATACATGCACTCCAAAGTTCATACCAGCACTATTTACAATAGCCAAGGCATGGAAACAATGTACATGTTCATCAGAGGAATGGATAAAGAAAATGTGTATACATGTTGTTGCACAGCAGAAACTAATAGAATCTGTGAAGCAATTATACTCCAGTTAAAAAATAAATAAAAAAAGTTATATATACATACAATGGAATACCACTCAGCCATAAAAAAGAATAAAATAATGACATTTTCAGCAACATGGATGAACCTAGAATTTATCGTAGTTAAGTGAAATAAATCAGAGAGAGAAAGACAGGTATCATATCATACCACTTATAAGTGAAACCTAAAATATAATATGAATGAACTTATTTATAAAACAGAAACAGATTCTCATTCATAGAAAAAAAATTTATGGTTACCAAAGGGAAAAGAGGGAGGAGGGATAAGTTAGGAGTTTGGGATTAGCATATATAAACTACCGTACATAAAATAAATGAACAATAAAGTCCTACTGTATAGCACAGGGAACTATATTCATTATCTTGTAATAAACTAAAATGGAAAAGAATATATATGTGTATGTTTATACCTGAATTGCTGCTGCTGCTGCTAAGTCGCTTCAGTCGTGTCCGACTCTGTGTGACCCCACTGACGGCAGCCCACCAGGCTCCCCCGTCCCTGGGATTCTCCAGGCAAGAACACTGGAGTGGGTTGCCATTTCCTTCTCCAGTGTGTGAAAGTGAAGTCGCTCAGTCGTGTCTGACCCTTAGCGACCCCACGGACTGCAGCCTACCAAGCTCCTCCATCCATGGGATTCTCTAGGCAAGAGTACTGGAGTGGCTTGCCATTGCCTTCTCCATACCTGAATTACTTTGCTGTAAATAAAGTGATACAACAGAAAGTAAAGCAGCATTGTATATTAACCATAGTTCAATAAAAAATAAAATAATCTGTTAAAAAAAGGTATTTAATGTGATAGCATTTAGGACCAACCTACTAATCTTAGATAATCCCTCCTCACATTCCTTAATTTAATGGTAACTGTAAGATTTTTTTTCCATATAAGGTTGTATTTACAGGTCTGAGATTTAAGACTTGATATTATACTATCTGGGGAAGGAAATGGCAACCCACTCTAGTGTTCTTGCCTGGAGAATCCCAGGGATGGCGGAGCCTGGTCGGCTGCCGTCTATGGGGTCGCACAGAGTCAGACACGACTGAAGCGACTTAGCAGCAGCAGCAGCATTATACTATCAGAATATCTTATTATCCAAATAAAATATTGTTGTGCCTACCACAGTATGCTAAGAATTCATTGTGTGAATATGGTGTAATATATTTAACAAATCTACAATTTTATAAAATACTCAGTGTGTTTTTATTTTCTTTACTATAAAGATAACAAAGGTATTTTTGCATTAACAAATATTTTTTTAGTATCTACTGTGTATCAGCTTCTTTTCCAGGCACTGGGGATAAGGCAGTGAACAAAACAGGCAAAAATCCCTCCCTCATGAAGCTTATAATCTAGTAGGGAAGGAGAAACATGGGCAATGAATGACTGAGGAAAAGGTGTAGAATTTTAGGTGATGGTAAGTGCCATGGAGAAAAATAATCAAATTGCCAACATCTCCTGGATCATCAAAAAAGCAAGAGAGTTCCAGAAAAACATCTGCTTTTGTTTTATTGACTACACCAAAGCCTTTGACTGTGTTGATCACAACAAACTGTGGAAAATTCTTAAAGAGATGGGAATACCAGACCACCTGACGTGCCTTCTGAGAAATCTGTATGCAGGTCAAGAAGCAACAGTTAGAACTGGACATGGAACAACAGACTGGTTTCAAATCGGGAAAGGAGTATGTCAAGACTGTATATTGTCACCCTGCTTATTTAACTTATATGCAGAGTATATCATGAGGAATGCTGGGCTGGAAGAAGCACAAGCTGGAATCAAGATTGTCAGGAGAAATATCAATAATCTCAGATACTCAGATGACACTACCCTTATGGAAGAAAGCGAAGAACTAAAGAGCCTGTTGACGAAAGTAAAAGAGGAGAGTGAAAAAGTTGGCTTAAAGCTCAACGTTCAGAAAACTAAGATCATGGCATCCGGTCTCATCACTTTATGGCAAATAGATGGGGAAACAATGGAAACAGTGAGAAACTATTTTTTTGAGCTCCAAAGTCACTGCAGATGGTGACTGCAGCCATGAAATTAAAGGACACTTGCTCCTTGGAAGGAAAGCTATGACCAACCTAGACAGCATATTAAAAATCAAGAGACATTACTTTACCAACAAAGGCCCATCTAGTCAAAGCTATGAGAAGGCAATGGCAACCCATTCCAGTACCCTTGCCTGGAAAATCCCATGGACAGAGGAGCCTGGTAGGCTGCAGTCCACGGGGCTGCGAAGAGTCGGACACAACTGAGTGACTTCACTTTAACTTTTCATTTTCATGAATTGGAGAAGGAAATGGCAACCCACTCCAGTGTTCTTGCCTGGAAAATCCCAGGGACGATGGAACCTTGTGGGCTGCTATCTATGGGGTCGCACAGAGTCGGACGTGACTGAAGCAACTTAGCAGCAGCAGCAGCAGTCAAAACTATGGTTTTTCCAGTAGTCATGTATGGATGTGAGAGTTGGACTATAAAGAAAGCTGAGTGCCAAGAACTGATGCTTTTGAACTGTGGTGTTGGAGAAGACTCTTGAGAGTCCCTTGGACTGCAAGGAGATCCAACCAGTCCATCCTAAAGGAAATCAGTCCTGAATATTCACTGGAAGGACTGATGTTGAAGCTGAAACTCCAGTACTTTGGCCACCTGATGTGAAGAACTGACTCATTGGAAAAGACCTTGATGCTGGGAAAGATTGAAGGCAGGAGGAGAAGGGGACGACAGATGGTTGGATGGCATCACTGACGTGATGGACATGAGTTTGAGTAAACTCCAGGAGTTGGTGATGGACAGGGAAGCGTGTTAGACACGACTGAGCAACTGAACTGAACTGCAGAGGATAGGAAGTATTAAGAAGCTGCACATTGTAATATTAAATAGGATGCCCAGGGAAGATCTCGTTGAGAAGGTGACATCTCAGCAAAGACTTGGATGGGATGGGAGGTAAAGCCCTATTTGTCTATTTCGAATTTCAGTGTGGCCAGAGCAACTGCAAGGGCAAGACCTGAGGAACAGCAAGAAATCAGGGTGGCTGGAGTAGAGGGAGAGGGGAGGTTACTAGGCGCTGAGGTGTGTCTCAGACTCCTTCTCTACTTAGTTTTAGATAAAATTAAAACAAGGATTATTCATTGATGAATGTTCCCATTCTTTACCTCCCTGATAATTTCAGCCTCCCTGGGTCCTGTGCCCTCAGGGAACACATATTCTAGATCTTCTCTGTCCAAAGGGAGTGAGGATAGCTGCCTGGGGCTGGGGTAGGAAGAGAACTTTAGGGCAGAGTATTTGAGGTTCACAACTCCAAAATACAGGCGCAAGGAGTGAGGAGAGAAGATGAAAAGGGATCTAATATATAATTCTGGGAGCTCATCCTTTCCAAGCTGTTTGACACAAACAAGTAAAGGGTGTGTTATTTTGAAATGACTTTTAACTATGAATTTACTTTGCACTCCACGAACTCTGTATTCTAAGACACCATTCATGGGGCACAGACCTTTTCGCAGGATAAATAAATTGCTACAAGAAAAATTTCTGGGCCAAAAGGAACACTTTAAATTTTGATACCTAGTATCAGGTCCCCTCTCATTAAAAGGGGTATGTCATTTTAGACAACAGTCCCAATAACAACTTGTTCCCTACAAGTTCACCACATTTGAATATTAGCACACTTAATTTGGGGGATTTTAGGAAAAATGTGGGAAGAATGATTTCTCAACAATATTTAAAAATTTTGCACTTTGGGAATGTGAGGGCAAAGTCTTTTTCTCTGTTTATTGGCTAAAATGTATTTATCTGTGTTTATTTCCTTGTGACTGAATTGTCTATTCATGTCCTTTGTTCTGTTTTCTATTGGAATATGCATCTTTCCTTATTGAATTTGTTAGAACCATTTGTATTGGGGGGCATTTTGCTTCAAACTGTAAAATGCTGTAAGTAGGTTTCTCAGTGTATTGTCAGGGGTTCTGGGATGCATGCAACAGAAAGTTGATTGGCTCATTCCAGCAGAAAATGAATATTTTGAAAGGATATTTACTAGATGACAATCATTTGAAAAGCTAGGAAACAGTGAAAATAGAGCAGTAGCATTAAGGGAGACTGGACAGAGAACTGCCCAAACTAAACTCAGGAATGACTGGTGAGGACTCTGCCTTACTGACATGAGATGCTGAAAGATACTCTGGCACCCTTGCCCCCACTGTCCCTGGAGTGGTCTGTTCTCTGTCCCTGATTCAGAGTGTCTTGTTGGCGTGCCTCTGTCACAGCCTGCTTCCTACTTGCCAGGGAGGTGAGAGAGTGAATATGGGGCATTTTCATCTCCTGAGGTGGAAAAAAGGTCCTGTGTCTCACCTGGAGTCACACAGAAGAGAATTCCATGAACAAGGAAGTCAGAGGCTAGGCAGAGACAAAGAGATAGAAAGAGAAAGGCCCCTTGCTGTTTTAACTTTTAACTTGTTCATTAAAGCTCTTAGCTTTACAGAGAATTTAATTTTGGGGGTGAAAATAACCTGAAAATATCTTCCTTTATGATTTCTGATCTTAACAACTCTGCTCTGACATTTATCCTACCCGACTTTCTACACTCACCCAGTTGAACCAACCAGGGCTGCAGTTTTCCTTTCAAGGACTTCTTGTGCACGTAGCCAGGGCTTTGAGTCCGTAGGCAGCTCTGATGTCCCAGGTCCTGCTCCAGTGTCAGAGACGTCCTTGACCCTGAGACACGTGTGGTCCTGCTCTGGAGGATAATTATCTTAAGTGGTGGCCCTGTCACCTCCTAGGTTGGGAATCCACCGCCTCTCAAAATGTTTAACATTCTGTCTTTCAAACAGGGGAATTTTTCTGACCTGTTCATCAAATATGTGCTTTCATGGCTAAGGAGTCTCCTAACTCTCCTACTGCTTTCAGCTAGGTGTATTTTATTACTCAGTTTCATTTGGCCTGGAAAAACATCATGGGACACTTGACATTTTGCTGTCTTGGGACGTCATTTTCATACAGAAAATCTAAGTTTGTCTCTCCTACTCCAAGGAAGATGTAGTGTGAGGGCACATTGAATACTTTTAACTGGTCTTTGAAGGGCTTAGTCATCCCCTGTCTTCTTGTCTATACTGTGAGAAGCCTGTCTACGCATGTTGGACAGACCAGTAATGCCTAGTCTAGAGGAACTTCTGGAGAATTCTCTGCTCACTCAGGGTACCCTGAGAAAGCTCTCATGCTCGCTCCCTATAAATACCCTTCCAGACTCAGCAGTGGAAGGAGAGGGAAGAATTAGCAGGTATGAAAATGACGGCCAGGGCCCTCCTTGCAGAGAGAAGCCCCAGCAAGTCACCCTCAGGAGTGGAGCTTGGACTATTGTAGTAGAAACCAAGCCTGGAGTTGCTAGAGCTTAGATGTGGGCTGTCCAGTGTAGGTGAGCAAGGGACTTGGAGATCAAAGTCCTCATGGGGGATGGAAGGAACCTGGCCAAAAAGGTAGTATCTGGAATGTTCTAAGACAGGCAGTAGGCAGCATCCTGAGCAGTGACAAGGGAGGCCAAAAATTGAGTGGAAGCAACTGGCCTAGGACTCGGGGACAGGGCTGCAGCTCCTGAGGACTCAATGGTGAGGACCTAAGACCCCAGGCAGCTCATCACCACAACACTCAGGCAGACAGAACAAGCTGGACTCTTGATTTTTAGAATGGGAGAAGAAGCTGGGGCCTGAGACAGAGGAATAAAGAGAAGCTTATGAGGGGGAAGTGGTTAAGTGCCTGGCCTATACAGCCAGCTAGTCTGGGCTCAAATCTCCATTCTGCCACTTAATACCTGTGTGACTTTGGTCAACTTACCTAGCCTCTCTGCACTACAGTTTCCTCATCTACAAAATGAGGAAAATAACACTGCCTACCTCATAGGGCTTCTGTGAGAAGCAGGTGGAAAAAGTCAAATGCTTAGAACAGGACTAGCACGGAGTAGGTGTTTAAAATATAAGCTGTTATTGTTCATATTACCTTTACTAGAACTGGCACAAATAAAGCCAAAGAAGCCACAGGGTGGCCCTGACGTGGAATCACCAATGTTTTTCTTATTCTTGTTTCCTGTGAATAAGAACAATATTGGTCACAGACCTGGGGTGAGGCTAAGCTTACAGAGGGGGGTCGAGGTGGAAAGAGCTGCAGAGAAAAGGAGCCTGGCAAATTCTTGCAAGTGCAGTTGGCAGTGTGGCATTTTCTCCTTCGGTGAACTCTGCACGCAGTCACTGTGCCCCCTGGCCCAGACAGCATCTCTGGGGTCCCTGCAAGGCCCTCGGCCATCTTGGGGACTCTGTCATAAGCTGGCTCATCTAAACCCTCATGGTGTGCAGTGGCCACCAGAGAGCATGCACCTGTGCCCTCACGCAGGCCCTTTTTTTGGGGTGAACCTGGAGTTTGAGGCATTAAAGTACAGATTCTGTTTCACAAGTCATGTCCTTGTGGATCCTTCCCGTATACAGGCTGACAAAACAGGGCCTTAAAAAAAGAGTTACTGGGGTAGGGGCTTGGGGAAGGAGTGGAAAGGGAGGTTGGGGTTAGCAGCTGTAAGCTATTATATACAGGATGGATAAACAACAAGGTCCCACAATATGGCACAGGGAGCTATATTCAATACCCTATGAATAAACGATAATGGAAAAGAATATTAAAAAAGAACATATATATATATATATATATGTGGCTATACATATGTATATAACTGAATCAATTTGCTATGTAGCAGAAATTAACAAAACACTGTAAATCACCTATACTTCAATCATTTTTTTAAAAAAGTTACTTATAATACAGTTGACCCTTGAACAACACGGGTTTGAAATGCATGGGTCTGCTTACAGGCAGATTTTTAAAATAGTAAATATTACGGTACTGCCTGATCTGTGGTTGATCAAATCTGTGGATCAGGAGGAGCCATGTACTAGGAGGGCTGTCTGTAATTTCCAGCCCTTGCATGGTTCAAGGGTCGACTATAATAATAATGGCCACCATGGCTGGAGTGTTCAGCATATGCAAAGGCACAGTGTTTGGACCTGAGGGCCACATGTCCCTCAGCTCATTTAGGCCTCATTACAATGCTGTGAGGTAAGTCCTAGGATAGTTTTGCAGACGAGGAAATGGGCTCAGGAGGGTCAGGTAACTTGCTAAGGCCAAGCAGGCAGCAAATGCTAGAGCCAGAGTTCCAGCTGAAGCAGCTCCATATTCGAGCCTGAGCTTCTAATGAGAAGAAACAAAGAACGCTTTGCGGTTGCTCTCCGAAAGGAAATACTGCACTTTTGACAGAAGTGAAATATGTGCTGTTTGCTCCCTTCCTTGGTGAGCTGACACCAACTTGAAACATTTGCTCCCTGCAGCAGCGTCTGTTTTGGTTCTCCAAGGACAAGGGTTCACTCTGTGGAGACTCTCTGTGAGAGGCCAAAGTTCCTTATAGCTTCTGGGATCACAAAACCCTTTTCAACAAAATCCCTCAGGCCCAGCCCCCTAAAAACTATGTAATAAATTTACCATCAAAACAATCTCACTTAGTCCCTCTGAGACCATTATGCTACAAACAAAGGTAACACGATATGCCAATAAATATTTCTCCTGTGAAGTCATTAGGGTTTTTTCTCTCATACACTAAACTGTAGTCTTCAAATTTAATATCATTTCATAGTTCCCCTAAATCATTCACGGATATATGTAAAACACTCAAGTGCTCCACATCCTGTCATTTGAATAAGAATGATTATTAAAGTTTAGGCTGAGTCTAAAATGCAAAAGCATTTTACTGTTTTTATTATTAAAAATGCCGTAATGAAATATTTTAAAATGTTATAGCAATTATCTTTTCATTGCACCAAACTGCACTGTCAACTGTGCCACATTAAAATGTTAAATCACTATTTTAATATCAAATTACGGAAAGAGAGAGAGAAACTGCTAAAATTCATCTTCCTGTACACTGTCTTCCCCTGCAGAATTCTAGCACACGTGGATTCTCATGACTGAGAGATACTGCGTCATATAAAGGAAACATCAGGGATTCTGGAGGCCCCAGAGTTGAAATAATGAGGGGTCTAGGAAATGTGTGATTCTTCAGTATTTTAAGACACTGGGACATTAGAAAGTTGGGATTAACACACACACGCACTGCTGTATATAAAATAGATAACCAACAAGGACCTACTGTATAGCACAAAGAAAGTGAAAGTCGCTCAGTCGTGTCGGACTCTGCAACCCCATGGACTTCACAGTCCATGGAATTATCCAGGCCAGAATACTGGAGTGGGTAGCTATTCCCTTCTTCAGGGGATCTTCCCAACCCAGGGATCAAACCCAGGTCTTCCACATTGCAGGCAACTTCTTTATCAGCTGAGCCACCAGGAAAGTTCAGGGAAATTTACCCAATATTCTGTAATAACTTATATGGGAAAAGAATCTGAAAAAGAACAGATAAATGTGTATATACAACTGAATCACTTTGCTGTACATTTGCAACTAACACACCAAGATAAATCAACTACATTACAATAATTTTAAAATAAATAAATAATTAAATATCTCCCCCAAATCAATAAAACATTGGGATAATTGGCTATTTTTCTGGGTTCCCAAACCCAAGCCTGCACGACATCACTGGAAAGTGAGCAGAACCAGAACAGCTGGTCTTGCAAAAATGAGATGATTCACAGAAACCATTCTGTAGGTTGTCTGCTTTGGGCATCAATGCTGTGGTCTCCCCAAGTCCAGCCAGGCCAGCACTTTGGGCTCTCACCACTGGAGGTAACAGCAGAACATCAGAGCAGCTCTTGCTGCCCCGGGACGAGTGATAATGAGGAAGAGGCACAGAGATGAGAGATACTACATTGGGCTCTTGCCTGTATGGTTCTCACAATATTATCTATAAAACCGAGCTACCTGTCTGGATCACATGGAGTATAACCATTACGCAGAGGGATTTGACCTGAGACTTCGTCTCTTTTGGTGATTAAAAAACAAAAGAGTATGCTTTTTAAATAGATTTCATGAGGAGCTGGTTGTGTGCGACTCTGGTTGCTTACAGGAAACTATTAGATGAGGTCCACGCTGGGTCAGTAACTCACCTTTAAGCCCTTGACATTACTTGGTCTTTTTTCTATGCAGTTTTAAAAACTGGTCTTGTTAACCTCAAAACTCATAATCATCTGAATAATGCCAATAGGTTATGTTATAAACAAACTGCCCCTTAATAGGGAGTCAGAAACTATTTATCTATGGGTACTTAGTAAATACTTGACTAATTGATTCATACTGGCATTATTTAACTTAATTCATCAAATCAGCCTTGAGGGATACTACAAATTCAAAGCTTATAACCTAAAAAAATTAAAAAAGAAAGATTAAGATTGAAGTAATGAAGAAGTAACTCCTTGTACATCTTCTTCCTGCTCCATATCTCCATCTTTGTTTAGTTTATTTGTTTTGCATCTTAGCTTTGACTCCTTGGGAAACAGACAAAGATGAAGACACGTGTGTACTCATTTTATGAGGATGTGCTTTGGAAAGCGATGCTTGTAAAAACAGGTGAGAAAAGCAGGACTGGGCAGAAGGAGAAGTTGAACTGTTGGTGCAGGTGGAACATGATTTCAGCCAATCCTTCTGGGAATCTGAAGGTGGATGGACCCTCAGAGAGGCCAGGACTTGGTACGACCTCATCAACCAGTCACTGGATGTGGGCTATCCCTAGAGAAAGATACATAGCTTGGAGCAAGTAAGCACCTTTTGGCCGCAGGCAATTCCTGGAGAGGGACTCGGCTATGAATCGACAGCAGAGAAGGAGAAGGGGACGACAGAGGATGAGATGGTTGGATGGTGTCACCGATTTAAAGGATACGAGCAAGCTCTGGGTGATGGTGATGGACAGGGAGGCTTGGCGTGCTGCAGTCCACGGGGTTGCAAGAGTCAGATGTGACTTGGAGACTGAACAGCAAAAAATGCAATGCTCTAACAGCTGTGGGGTAAGTGCCTTGGTCCTGTCCATGGAATTTGGGTAGCACACCAGTGTGCACTGTCCTGGGTTATACTACCATGGGAACACTACCATGTAAATTCACCAGTGGGAAGTAAATTCAGGCTCCTCTTAACAGTTAAATTTTCCTTCTGACTTTCCTCTCTTTGTTATCAGCATCACCATTTTTCCTTACCCAAGGTAGCAGAAAAGAAATCTGAAGATTTCTAAAAATTGCCTTGGGCGATTTTTAACAGTCTGTCACATTTAATTTCCAGCATATTTATCCTTTTAAACAATTTTAAATAATTCACTACAAAGTGAAATCTGGCATAAGTCCTATCTGTCTTTTACTCCCTGAATTACAGAAGAAGCCAACACAACAGATTTCTAGGCAGTTTCCAGGGCTTGGGTTGGGGACTGGTGGTATAACTAAGGAATGAGGACAGGGGCTGTCTCTTCTCCCTAATTTAGAGAAGAAAGCTCGAGTCATTGGTCAGGCAAATAAATACTCCAGTATTCTCTGGAGTCCTACTCTGTTTATAAGAATGCAAATGAATAACCTTGACAAAGAATGTTATTTCATGTAAAAATTTTTTTCCACGTGAGCTGTTTTCAGAGATTGAGATTAAAAAAAAATCTAAGAAGTAGTTGTGGGTACAACCTCAACTGCCACTAATATAACTACACTGTCAAAGACCTAGCTGCCACTCCAAACACTGTCCTCCAAGTACTTGCAGAGAAACACAGGGGATATTAAATTATCATGTAATTAAATTAAATTATCACTTTGCAATCCCACCAATAAGGCTGAGACGGCACTTCTGTTATGAAACCTTGCTTGCAAATCCTTTTACTCTGAGATGAAAACTCCTTCCTGGCAGAAGCAGTATCAGCCCAAAGGTGAAGCTGTGGATTACATGATTATGCCCAGAAGATTCTAAGGACAAAAAATAAAATTTGCTTGTTCTTAAGATTTATGATTTTTGAATAATTTAACTGGTCCAAAACAATTATCTATATGTTACCTATTGATGATTTCACATTCTAAATAGAAAACTTTTTTTTCAGATCTTCAGAACACTTATTTTTGTTGAGTAGTAAAGTGGGATATTTTAATGTTAAGAACTTTTGGATATGCAAAGAAAATATCTATTCCTGAATAACGGACCAGAAACCAGTGCTGATGGTTTGAAGCAAGAACTGTGGGAGGCATGAGAGTCTGTCATCTCCACACCTCCTGTATGCACAGCCCCTACAAGATACTATAATGACGAGAACAGTGTAGGAAAAACACAATCTCAGATTTCTAATAATATAAAATGGAAAACCCTTGGGGCTCAGTTTTCCTCTTTAAGCCCATGAGATTTCTTAAGCAAGGTTTCCCACTGGGGGCATGGGAAAGATGAGGTTCCTCCAAGAACCACTTTAAAGCCTCTAGAGGGGTCCACCAGGAGCTGTGCAGCTGACACTAGGTGTCCCTAGTACAGTTTAGGTGTGTGTGCCTGTGCCTATACAGGTAACTGAAGATTCTCGGCGCAGGAATGCCTTGTTGTGAACAAGCCATATAAAAGCACCCTACAGAATGGCTTCATCTATCCTTCTTATCTTTCAGACTCTCTTTGGCGTCTATCTGGGAGGTTGATGCAAGTGGCAATGGATGGATGCATGGTGGCACAGTGCATGGCGGCCCCATGAAGTGAACACTCAGAGACAAGGGATAAGCCAACCGTTTTCCCTCAGGCATGTTTTGGAAAGGTCATCTAACCAAGGGTCTACTGAAATTCTTAAACTTTAACCTGCTTCAGAATCACCCAAAAGGTTTGTTAAAACAGATTCCTGGGCCCCATACCCAGAGTCTCTGATTCAGCACATCTTGGGTAAAGTCTGAAAAATGTGCATTTCCAACAGATATTCAGGTGATGCTGATGCTGCTGGTCTAGGCATCCTACTGTATGAGCTCATAGTGTAAAGAAAAGAGTCTCTACTGTCCTGTTCTGGGGACTTCTAATTCATTGCTGGAGCTTGTGATGAGGATGACTACCAAGCGGAGGTGAGTGAATGTCTTAGGTAATGATTCTAATCCCTGAGATGAGTTACAGACCTGAGGTGGGAGCAGGAAGTGTGGAAGAAGTCTGTATGAGAACCTTGAGAAATCAGACAAAAGGCCCATTTGCTTTTCTGCTCCTTTGTGGAGGATAAGGCAAAGTTGTATCACCATAGCTCTTGTCATCGATACAAGGGTTCTGTCTGCACGGAGAGGCGTTCCTGTCCCCTTGGGGAACTGCCCTACCCACTCTCCAAGCATGTATTTCTGGTGGGCTTAAAATCAGAGCATTATACCCCAGGGCCACAGGGATGTGTGACCTTCCCTTGGCAAATATTCCTTTGGAACATGACGAGAGTCTAGCCAGTCAGAGTTCTTCCTTGGGAATTCATTAAGTTTACTGCTGAAGAAACTTCTCATTCATTTTTGGTCACAAAGCTGTAAGAATGTGTCCAAGAACTGCTGTCAGCCGTACCCACCACAGTGTAGAACATGCAAGAAAATGAAGAAGACAAAAGCCAAAAGAGAAGGAGCAGGAGAGAACCATGGCAGCCAGTCTCTGCCTCGAGACACTAAGGACTCAGAGCTGTGTGGGTTCTGCAACAATTTCTTCAGTTCTGCGGTCTCTATCAGTATCTAACTTCCATGCTTCTCTCATTTCTCCACTCACCCCTGCTTGTTTGCTTCAAGTAATTTTAGTTGTGTTTCTGTCACTTGCAAAGAATCCTGACTACCATCCCTCTTATAATCAAACCACCATAGACAGAGGTAGCAGAAAGAAGCCTTGGAAGGGCATTGGTCGTGGGATGCTCACATGTGCTGTCAGGCTCTTGTAGCTACAAGAAACAGCCGCACTCAGATCTCCCTGAGTACAAGGACATATATGTGGAGATGGGAAGTGGAAAGCCACCGAAACAAGGAGACAGGTCAGGGCCAGCTACTCTCTAGGGGTCTCTCTCCTGGTCTCCCCTCCATGTCAACTCTGCTTCTCAGAGTGTCTGTTCCATTCTCCACTTGCTCCTCTCTGATCAATACTCTCCCACTTTTCAGTCCAAATCCCAGGAGACCAGTTACTGGCATGGCTGTTCCCATTGGGCAGAGCCCCTTATTCGAGGTCGCTGGCAGGTGAGGCACCATCTCTAGTCCCATCAGGGTGTCCCCTGAACAACAATAACCAAACCTGGGGAATTCAGGACGAAGCAGACACTCCATTGTGCCCATTGTAGAAGTGTTCCAGAACACCAAGAATGAAGAGTCACAATATGAAAAATCAAACACTAAATCAACATTTGCACAATATATGTATACATATAGCTGGTTCACTTTGTTGTACAGCAGAAACTAACACAACATTGCAAGGCAATTATACTTCAATTAAAAAAAAAAAAACTTAAAAAACTAATTGTACCAGGAAACCAAAAGTATCCCAGAGGGGTGGGTATGACACAGCAAGGACTTGATGAAGTGATCTGTGCTAGAGCCAGGTGCATTCAGTTCAGTTCAGTTCAGTTGCTTAGTCATGTCCGACTCTTAGCGACCCCATGAATCACAGCACGCCAGCCCTCCCTGTCCATCTCCTGGAGTTCACTCAAACTCATGCATTAGGTCCCAGAAAAAACGGTGAGCCCAGAGTGAGTGCTTTCCAGACCAGAAGTGTGAGGCCTCTCACAGCCCCAGCAAAGCCATGGCCTCTGCTTGGCTTGCATCCCACTACCGACTGGGGGAAACTAGGGATGGTCCCACATTGCCTACTATTTCCATCATCTCTCAAAGACAGGTCACACACGAGAGCTCACTCAGACCGAGGATGGGGTTCTTGTAAGGGACTGTGGGCTAGTTTCTTAGGTTCTGAAGCCTCGGTTTCCTCACCTAAAGATGGCATTATCTGCTCTCATAGGATTATTGTGGACAGCAAATTAGACAATGCCTGTGAAACACTTAGCCCAGCTCCAGGCACAAAGCATTCATTGAGTACCAGCTATCATTGCCACATCATCATCATCATTATCCTCATTTTCATTAGGATACTTTGAAGGTGAGTGAGTGCAATGTGACTCCTGGGATACATCTGTGAACAAAGCCTATCTCTTGACCAGTTTGCTGATCCCAGTCATTTCTCTAACAAACACTCCCCACTTATAGGTGAAATTAAAATCAGAATATATTTTAATTGGACAGCTATGTGTGCAAAGTGAACACTATACTATTTAGAAGGTCTTTATTTTTAAAAAAGAAAGAGAGGAAGGAAGAAAGAAAGAAAGCAGGGAGGAAAAGAAGAAGGGAAGAACATTGCTTGTCAAAGTCCTCTTTCACTTGTAAGATTTTATACTTCATTATGAAGAGACGCCAACTGCTACCTGAGGTTTCAATGCAGCACCAACTACCAAAAAAAAGAAAAAGCCAGAAGAGATACCTCAAATCATTTCACTCTGTAATATCTGGGTGTATTTACCTAGTGTAAAGTCATTCATTTGGTCTGACATGCCTCTAGTATTACCAACAGTTTACTTGAAAAAGATATGAAAAGGTTGGGAGGGTGTGGTTTAAATATAATCTGCAATTTTAAAATTTAACTTTACATATTGCCATGCTGTTCCATTATATATGCAAGAAAGGGAACAGTAGTATTCTTCAGGCTTGAAAAAAATTAATCCATGTTTCTTGGCATGAAAAACCAATGTTATGTTTAAAATATACATGTATAATGTGAGACATATTATCTAATAAAAATCATGCAATCTAGCTTGTTCACTTTGTAACACATAATAACTGGAAGTTGATCAAAGAAAACTGCTTCCATTTTTATTACTACATTGTTCCTATTTTTATGAATAAAATTTAAAATGCATGATAAAAATCCAATATACAGTAATTGAAACATACAGTCTGACCTCACATTGCTCTGATAAATCTGTTCATTTCTGGCCATTTTCAGTGTTGCTATAGTGAACAGTGTTGACAAGTGGATGAAAAAAAGCTTACAAATGGAATTCTGATCATAGATAAGACTGAACATAAACTATCTCCCCACATTTCTGCATGTTGGGAGGCCCGGTGTGTGCCACAGATGGCCATCTCCCAATAATACATAAAACATTTCTTGCTGGAGCTCGGCTCACGTTGTTGAATTCACAGGTCATTTGAACAGAACAATAATTCAATTCACTTAATAATGACCTCACTGGGAACAAACACAGACACAGGATGATGCTGTTAGAAGAACAAAATCGTACTAGGGTTTTAAAAATGAAATTCTTAAAAAGCCGCCATGCTCTCTTGTCAAAATAGCACTTAAATGTATTCAGTGTTTAGCGACCAGGCAGGCTCACTGAGTTAATTTTAGTCTCTTGAATTTTACTGCAGCGTCTCTGTGCCATGTTTTCTCTATGTTCAGGCTGGTAGCTTTCCTGGGAAGGTCAGTGGTGACCACTGAACCCTGCATTGGCTTATTGGCTGAGCTCATTGATGAAGAAGCCTTGAGTACATCATTTTTTTCTTCTCAAATAGCTGAGATGGCAGTCAATGAAGAATGACTGCAGAAAGTTTCAGAAGGGCACGTGGGAATCATTTAACCAAACCAATAAAATCAGCTATTTATGTAAGTAACAGTTATTATAACCTTAACCATCCAGGCCATATTTCTCTGAAATAATTTTTAGGTTTAGGGCTGATTTTATTTCTAGTTTATAAGACGTAAAATCCTGGATTTCTGGCATTGGAAGAAATGAATGGACTCAGGAGAAATCAGAATCTAGAGTGACCTCTTTCTAGCATCTAGTTGCTTGCTAACGAGATAGTATGTATTGATTCCACTAGTATTCACAAGATCAGGTCTCTCCTCCTCAGAAATTTTAGCCATGATGTTTCATCTCTATATTATAAAACCAAGACCAAGTGCTACTGAAATCAGGCCCTTTACTGTCACAGTTTTTAATACCATGCTCTCCTTTGTCATTCACACATATTATAAAAGCACACACAAACAGCAAGGGCTTTAACTGTTTCTGCTTGATACATTTTATTAAAATGATTTTTAACTTTTAAGATCCAAATTACAAACTTGCAGAATTAGAGGGATTTTTTTAAAGGCAGCTAATGAGGATACAGTTTATTCAAATTATTACTATTTTAATGGACAGAGGAGCCTGACAGGCTACAGTCCATGGGGTCACAAGAGTTGGACACAATTTAGCAATTAAACCACTACCACCAATGTTGGAGAACAGGGAGAAAATTTTGTAGGACTTCCATCAACAATCCTCTCGTTGTTTAGTTTTATAGTTTAATTATTTTATTCTTTATCCCCCACCCCAAACCATCTTTCCGAGCAGACTGGAAAAAACGAAATCTACTTTCCTACAGAGTAGGGCCTTTATGCTTGGGAAACATTTTTTATAGGCACTAACCCATTAACTTATTTCTGTACCTGCCTCATCAATATCGGCTGGGAATACCCTGTAATCATGGCAATTTATTAACCTGGCTGTAAAAGCAGGAGAAAGAACACTCATGCTATTTTTCCATGAAAATGGTGGCTAGAGGAAGGTGTGTTTCAGGGGTATCGTAGTATGGGGTGGAGGGGAGGAAAGAAGAGTTAAAGAAACAGAGTACATTTCCAACTACACATGCATAAGCTTCTAAAGCTTAAAGAGGCATCTATAATCCAAACAAGACATCTCTTTTCCTTCCTCATCTCCCCCTCCCTCCATTTACTGACACTTCTCCCAGAAGACACAGTTCTTGCCTCTAAAAGAACTTACTGTGTGAAGGAAAGAAAACACAGACAGTAAATAAATAAATGGCAGCTGGTAATTTAGGGAACATGTTGGTATTATAGGTGTTCAGAGAAATAGCCATCAGGAAAGGCTTCTTGAAGGAATTGCTAGGCATCCTGCTCCCGTGACGTGTATTAATTATAGGTTGTCTATCAATTCCCAGTGAGACAGAAGGGAGTTTCCCTTCTTTTCGTACCCCAGAGGGCTCCCTTCTCTTACTCTCTCCTGAAAGTCAGGAAGTCCTTCTGTGGCCACGTCCACCATGTCAGTAGCAAAGCTCAGCTTCCCAGCTTACCTGGAGGTAACAGGCAACAACTCAGCTCCTCAGCTTACCTGAGGGCCAGCAGGGCTTTCAGACACCGAGTAGGACGCTGAAGCATTTCCGTACCTTCCTCTCAAGGGAAAGGGAGGAGGATGGAGCACAGGAAGCTACCCTCCTCTCTGGGCTTAGGCACTCCGAAAGGGGGAGTGGTAGGGAGGAAAAGTCCAGTGAATGCTGCTAATAATCACAATAGTAACATGTGCCCAGCATTTACTGTGCATGGAACTGTTCAAAGCAACTGACAATGGGTTATTAACCCAAGTGATCCTCACGACAGCCCTGTGAGGAAGTACTATTAATATCCCCATTTTACAGATGAGGTACAGAAAAGCTAAAGAACTTTCCTAAGATCACACAGCTACTTAACTGGCATCATTTGGACTGGAGCCTAGTCTCAGCTAGACTCCAGCACCTCTGCTCCTACGTGGCTTGCAACTCAGGCTGCACTTGGAGAGCTGTTAAATGGTATTGATACCTGGGCCTGCATCCCAGAAATATGGATTTAATTGATCTGCAGTGGGGCCCAGGGAAGGAGGACTCTTGAAATTTCCCCAGGTGACTCTAATGTGCTGCCAGGATTGCCAGCCATGCTATTCCTCCTCCTGCCCTCCTGCTTTCTCATTATCTCTGCACCTCTCCCCTCCTCCCTGTTACTCAGAAGGTTCTGTCTTGATCCCTTTATCTTCCCACACAAAATGGTCCTTGAGATAGTTTGAAAATATGTCCATGAATTCTCTGACATTCCTTCCTTCAAAAGCTAGAACCTGAACCCCGTCCCCTTAAGTGCAGGCCAAATGTAGAGACTGACTTCTAATGAATGGAATTTGGTGGAAGTGAAGGTTTGTGGCTTCCAAGACCAGGTCCTAAAAGATACTGCAACTTCTTTCTTATCCTCCCTTGTGAATCATAGAGTGCTCACTCTGGGGAAAACTAGCTGCCACACCACAAGAGCACTCAAACAGCCCCTAATGGAAGAAACTGTGGATTCCTGCCAATGGGCAACGAAAAACTGAGGCCTTCTGAAGCAAATAACCCTTCAGTGAGTGACAATGGGAGTGAATCTTCCAACCCCAGTGAACCCTCAAAATGACTGCAGCCCCAGTTGACATCTTGAATGCCACCTCATGAGAGACCCTGTGCTGGAACCACCCTGCTAAATTGCTTCCAGATTCCTGACTCTCAGAAGCTGTGAGATAATAAATGCTCGTTGCTTTGTGCTGATAAATTGTGGGGTGGTTTGTTATGTAGTGAGAGATAACTAATACAGGCATCTCCCTCCCCACTCCATGCCACACCCTCCCAACCTTGACTTGGAGCAGAGGAAGTTGCCAGGGCTGCAACAGAAAAGTGTCTGACATCCCAAGGTGGAATTCTGAAAGTCTTTACCATAGAAACGTAGCTCTATGCATATTTATATATGTACATATATGTATGTGAATACATAGGAAAAGTCTGGAAGAGACAAGCCATACTATTAACAGTGTTAGACGCAGAGATAAGGGAGGAGCGGGGTTGGAGAAGAAAGCCAAGGGGAATTTTCCTTCCTTCCTTGTCGACTGCTGTGTTATTTGGATATTTCACACCGAGAATGTGTCTGTGCATCACCTGGGTAATTAAACATATTTTTCCTACATAAAAGCAGGGGAAAATTTTTTTTTTTAAAGAAGTGCAATCATACCTGAGGATGGGTTCTGTTGGCAGTCAAGTTATTAAGAAAATAGTTCTTCAAGTACATTATGGTTAGGTAGTATTGATCTTTGCAGCCTGTTCTGACTGCCTTAGCACCAGGTAGAACACTGCACTGTGGTAGGCACTGTGGTGATGAAGAATTAAGAACAGTTGGGCTTAGAGCCTTGATGCTCATGTGTTCCGATTCCTGACTCTGACACTTACCAGCTTGGCAAGTCATGCAACTGTTCTGGACCCATTCTTTCTTATCTGTAAAGTTGGGAGAATAATGCAAAATTTTAAAAAGCTAAATATATAAGGGGCCTGAAAGAGTAAATGATCCAAAGGCAGCACTCATTGAATGGTAGCTATCATCCTATGGAAAAAAAATATTTTTCTAGTTTCAAACACATAATGGGGATTATGACATGAAAATAAATTGAAAAGCGAAAGTGTTAGTTGCTCAGTCGTGTCCGACTCTATCCTATCCTGTACACAGACATTGGAGGTTTGCACACGGGGAGCCAACCTATAGACCCCAGAAGCGAAAAGTGCTTTGTCTGACCCACATAGTGTTGTTGAAAACAGTGAAATTTTTGCTTGCATTTAATTTTGGAAGATGGATTTCAAGGGCTTCCCAGGTGGTCTAATGGTCAAGGCCTTCCGCTCCATGGGGCAGAGATTCAATCTCCGGTCAGGGAACTGACATGCCAGTGGCACAGCAAATATATATGTATATATAAATAAACACATAAATAAACATGGTGTTGGTGGTTTAGTCACTAAGTTGTGACCGACCCGTGTGATTCTGTGGACTGTAACCCACTAGGCTCCTCTGTCTATGGGATTTTCCAGGCAAGAATACTGGAATGAGTTGCCATTTCCTTCTCCACGGCATCTTCCCGACCTAAGGATCAAACCCGAGTCTCCTGCATTGCAGGTGGATTCTCTACTGCTGAGCCACCAGGAAAACCCAAATAGATATATACATATATATTTCAGGCTGCTCTTAAAAAACTGATGCATCTGCCTATCTCAGGCCAGCTGGTTGGCACTGAGTCATGGACTCCTCTTTAGTCAGGATAAGTGTTCTCCAGAAGGTCACAATTCCTCCGTGGACTGGCCTGTGTTACTCATTGGGGTGACCCCCTCTGCCCCTGCAGGCTCTGAGTTTGAACACTGAAACTTGGGATGTTTACTTCAATGCAACAAGAGTGTTACTGGGGTAGGATGATCACATGCTTCTATAATTATAAAAACTGCCTCAGCGTGCCTGCAATGTAGAGATCCCAGAAATGAAGTCCATCTCTCTCTGTTTACTTTTTAATGAACTGAAGAAAAGGAATGTAGAGCTCTCTAAAATGTTTCTATGAGGAGATGAGGAGCTGCTATTTATAATCTACTATACTTCTGCAATGACCTGATATTTATTTACGAGAAGGACCTCAGTCTCTCAAACACCATAGAGTTGCATGGCATCATAGCCCATCAAAATTATTTATGTCATCTTTTCCATTTGACCAAGTAGGCTGGGATTCTTTCCCTCTGCACATGCTCAAATCCTACAAACAGAAGAAAAAGCTGAACCACGACCCTTTCCTTTGATATATGGAGATACTTATCAACTTTGGTGATATTGAGTTCTTTTTTAATATTATGGAGTCACTTGTGAATCAATACCTGTCCCATACTTGCTTAATAAATGTTTCTGTCTGACCGTTATTAAAAACAAACAATAAAATCAGTCCTATTTCCTTAACTCTGCTTGAAGATCTCTCCATGGCAAAATTATTCCATAATTAACAAAAGCAAAATGTGAATTTGTGGTAAAAAGAATCTTTCATTTGCTAGTTAATTTTCTTAGCCTAAATCATTTTCCCCCAACATTTTATTAAGAAAACTTTCAGAGATTCCCTTGTGGCTCAGCAGTAAAGAATCCGCCTGCCAATGCAGGAGACACGGGTTCGATCCCTGGTCTGGGAAGATCCCCTATGCAGCGGAGCAACCAAGTCCATCCACCACAACTACTGAGCCCTCACTCTAGAGACCATGCTCTGCACGCAACAAGAAAAGCCTCCACAAGGCGAAGCCTGCACACTGCAACTAGAGAGTAGCCTCTACTCACTACAACGAGAGAAAAGCCTGCACAGCAACAAAGACCCAGCAGAGCCAAAAAGAAATAAATAAATTAATAAACAACAAAAGAGAGAAGGCTGTTAAAATAAAAAAAAAGAAACTTTCAAACATACAGAAAAGTTGGAAGAATGGCAGTCAATACCTATATATTTACCATCTAGATTCTGCAATTTACATTTGCTATACTTATATCACATATTCAATCTATCAATTCATGTTCTTTTTTTAAAAAAAAATTATTTTTTTTTGCTGCACTGGGTCTTCCTTGCTTCTGCTTGGGCTTTCTCTAGTTGCAGTGAGTGGAGGCTACTCTCTAGTTGCGGTACATGGGCTTCTCATTATGGCAGCTTCTCTTGTGGCAGAGCACACACTCTAGGTGTGTGGGTTTTAGCAGTTGTGGCACACAGGCTCAAGAGTTGTGGCACATGAGCCCAGTTGCTCTGTGGCATGTGGAATCTACCTGGACTGAGGATCAAACCCATGTCCTGGGCGTTGACAGGCAGATTCTTATCCCTGGGTTACCAGGGAAATCCTCATCTTCATTTCTTGATACCTTGATACCTTTCAAAATAACTTACAGAAATCAGTACATTTTACCCCTAAACACTTCAGCATGCATATCATTAGAGTTCAGTATTTGTTTATGAGTTTTAAAAACATGTTTTAAGTGTGGTAACATATCCATAACATAACACTTATCGTTTGAATAATATGTAAGTATACAGTCTGGAGGCATGCAGTATGTTCACCTTGGCGTGTAAATCATTACCACATCCGTCTCCAGAAGTTTTCATTTTTCCCAACTGTAACTCTCTACCCATTAGACACTAAAGCCCCACGCTCCCCTCCCACCAGCCCCTGCAACCACCATTCTACTTTTTATCTCTCTGAATTTAACTACTGAAGGTATCTACCTAAGTGGAATCATATACTATTTGTGTTTTTGTGACTGGCTTATTTCACTTAGTATAACGTCTTCGAAGTTCACCCATATGGTAGCGTGCGTCAGAATGTAATTCCTACTACAGGGTGCATAATATATTTTGTTGTATGTACATAGCACATTTTGTTTATTGATTCATCTATCACTGGGCATTTGGTTGCTTCCACCTTTTGCCTATTGTGAATAATGCTGCTATGAGCATGAGTGTACAGATATCTAAGTCCCTGCTTTCATTTCTTTTAGGAATATTCACAGAAGTAGAATTGCTGGATCATACAGTAACTCTGTGTTTAATTTTTTGAGGACTCTATGGTTTCTTTTTTATAAAAAAATTGTACACAGTGAAATGCACATGTCTTTATGTACCATTTTATGGGTTGTAACAAATGCATACTCTAGTGGATATTTTTTGCTTCTTTTTTAGGCCCTCCAAATATGTAAGAAATTTTCACTTAGAATGCTGCCACTTCCTTTGGCCAAAATCCTAATGGAAAGTGTATGAGCTTGGATGACATCAGGTGTCTAGTTTCAGGATCTACTGACCTTTTACCTGTTCACAGATTTTAAAGGAACTCACAGTACTGAAAACAGGAATTTGCAAAAAAGTATCTCCGTCTTCTACTACTGACTATAAACACTTTACCCTTTGTAAGCAGCAAGTATAATAGTTTCAAAGAGGGATTGTTTAAAAAACAGATGAATGTATGGCATGCTCATTTTTTTAGCTTCTGCCCATCACCAGGGGTGAGATGATGCCCCGTGCATCTCTCATGCAAATTTTCCAGAGTCTATAATGAGGCTTTTTCTAGAGTCTAAGCAGGCAGTAAGCAAAGTTTATCTTGCACATCAAGAATTTACATTATTGAAAATGAAAACAACAACGGATGTAGCATGTTTTTGCAATCTGATTGGCAAAAAGTGATAGTAGTCTCTTTGTGAAGGCTGCGGAGAAACAGCCATTCTCTATACTGTAGATGGCATTAAATGGTAGGACAATTTGCTAAAGTCTGTTAATATTTTTAATATACCTTTTGCCAACTCCAGGAATTTCACTTCTAGGAATTTTTCTTACAGAAATGCTTATACAAGTGCACCAAGATATACGTGTACACTGTTGTTCATTGCCACATGGCTTATGGTAGCAAAAAATTGGAAAGAACCCAAATATCAGTCAGTAGGTAATTGCTAAAAATAAATCCTAATATACCCACATTTAACTGGTATAACTTGCTTTACCAGTTTGGACACAAATAAGGTTACATCTTTTTTATTTTTTTCAAATTACATTAGACCCAAATATCTATGTGCCAGATTAGTGCCAGAGGAAGTCCACTGCCTGTCTTCTTTCTTAAGGCCTGTTCCCTCCTGTGAATTATCCAGCCACCCTGGGGCTTTACTTCTTGCAAAGTGGCCAGTCCTGTTTCTAAATGCCTCTTGGAGAGAGAACTAGGGAATCTGATTAGTCTATTAGAAGCCTTATTTTCAGCGTCTGTTGCTTCTGTTTGCCATAATATGGCTGATGAAAGCTGTAAAAGTAATAAATAGGGTTGAGCGTTGTAAAATGAAGAATAAAAAAAAGGTTTGATTGAAACTTTGTTTTGAAAAATTTAAAGATTATCTTATCTTTAAATATGATTTATCTTTGAAGATATACATATCATAACTCTAATTGTAACAATGCTCTAATTTTTAGAAAAAACAAAGGATGAATTAAGTGTTGATTTAGTGAAGGGAATAATTTTTCTAGCAAAATTATGTGATAGCAAATTTTGACACCCTTCACTTCACACTGACTTTTATAGCAGAATCATACAAAGGTCATTTTGAAAAAAGATGTGAGGGCTTCATCAATTTTCCCGAGAGCCTATCTTAATCCTTTGATATTCAAATAATTTGCCTTTTGAAGAATTTATTCTCTTATCATCCTTGTTGTTTTTCTCATCTTTAACTGTTAACTGGTCCAACACTGCTGGATACTCATTTGGTTATGGAACAGTTCTCCAGAATCACTTTCAATGACTTCATAAAATCCTGCATCTTTTGCAAGATTAGCAATTTTACGTAGCAACTGAAATGCATTTTATTTACATTGTATTGTTGGATGTTTACAACATCTACAATCAGCAAAATTGACTGGCTGAGTGGGAATAAATGCTGGTATTAAATTGGGAGGGCTATTTGAGTGGGGACTAATTTAGTAAGTGGCCAGTTCATTAGTGGATATTTTCCTGTTATGACCAATTTCTGCTTTCCTACACAACTTATCCACTATAGGGATTCAGATAATGGTAATGAATAGTTGGATCACAAGAAACTTGTATTATGCAGCTCTAAGTAATAATGAAGTGTGTGTTGACATGGAGGAATGTTCACAATGCATTGTTAAATGAAAAAAGCAAGCTCCCAAAGTCAATGAACTGTGTAACCATTTCTATGAAATAACAATAAATGTTAGTATATGCATCAAAAACAAAACTAAATAAAACAATGTGGAAGAATATAGTCCAAAATATTAGCAATTGTTTTCCAATAGGTATGTGGAAAATGGAGAAAGCCATCTAGGGAGTCTTAGTTTTAATGAGTACTTATTACACTTTCAAAAAAAAAAGAATTAAAGATACTTTAAACTAGTATAGTTGAGATAGGGCCAGAATAAAAAAAAGAAAAAGGCAAGAGAAATAGGCTGTTATTAGTGTCCAAACTGGGTTTTCCTAGCAAGAGCTTCTATAGACCTGTTTTGAAAGTGCATAATAGGATTCTTCAATATGAACTTGTTTTGTTATAAACACTCCAGAACTCTTTCTTAAAATAACGAAACGGCAAACACTGGCTGAGAATCTGTTATTTTCAAGGTACTGTGTTACATTTAGTGCCCAGAGGGATACAAGGACCTATGAGACTGCTGGAACCTGTCCTCAGAAAGCTCACAGTCTGGTTGAAAGGTGAGCAGCTGCTCAGTGAATGAGGCTGGCAACAACAGTTGGTCATCAGTGACTGTGGTTTGAGCAACAGCATGCAGCTATATGATGGCACACCTGAGAAACTGGCGCTCTGACTTCTGAGTCTTTGCCTCCACTTTGGTTTCAGTGGGTCAGATACTAGATGAGAGTGTAAGATATTACACTGACTGTAAGGTATTAATTTTTAAAGAATAATGCTACCCTGAACCTCCATGGGAAGGGAAATTCACCGATTGATCCAAAGGTTATTTAGAGCTCCGTCAAGATCTTGTGAGAGCTTCAGGGGTGCGTTTGATGGAGATACTAATGAAGTGAGATGGTAAACAATGGATATGTATTTTGTTTCCATCTTCTGCCCTCTTTTATGATTGAGGAACTTAAGACTGACTCAGGGTTACATTGCTGCTATGACAGATTCAGGATTTGAACCCAGCACTATGACAGTTGAGCTGGCACTCTTAATTTTTCTGACCCACTCCTTCCTCATTGCAGGCTAATCGTCACCTGGAAGGAAGAAATGTTCAGCATGGTGCT
Organism: Moschus berezovskii; assembly: GCF_049115385.1. Lineage (NCBI taxonomy): Eukaryota > Metazoa > Chordata > Mammalia > Artiodactyla > Moschidae > Moschus > Moschus berezovskii. The sequence goes on along the minus strand of NC_142467.1, from coordinate 29,119,349 downwards.
AATTGATGTGTATATTTATTGTGAAGTATTACCCCAGGAGAAAAGAGGCAACCAGCTGCATGAATGGAATTTGGAGAAAGGTAATACCTCCTGGCAAACAGCAGCAAGATCCATGAAATCTCTGTAGTCTTCCTGGATAAGAGTTTGCCAAGATTTCTGTAGACTCGGTCTTCCCTTCCACTCCTGGAAATAACCTCTTTAGGGTAGAGTTGAAGCACAAAACACAGTAACACTTTCACTTCTGCCTGTATTCTACCTAAGCAGTGGATAATTAGAAGTGCTTTGGGTTCTGAATTCAGCTGCAACAAAAAACACTTTAAACAGTTGCCATTAAGATGCCTGAATTACAGACTCACTTTGTATGGCATCTTCAATATCTAGGATGAAAGTGCTTTCTATGTGTTATATAACATAACCTAGAGTGATTAGTGTAGTGTGCGATGCTAGTTACCACTTGATTATACCAACTCATTCTGTAGAACACTTTGAAATACAAGGCAAGTACAACTTAACTGTCATTAGATTTTGAAAGTGAAGTGTTAGTCCCTCAGGTGTATCCAACTCTTTGTGACCCCGTGAACCCCACCAGGCTCCTCTGTCCATGGGATTTTTCAGGCAAGAATATGGGAGTGGGTTGTCATTCCCTTCTCTGGGGGATCTTCCAAACCCAGGGATTAAACCCAGGGTTAATTTGCAGGCAGATTCTTTACTGTCTGAGCCACAGGGAAGCCCCTTATCATTAGAGTTTAGTTTGGATTTATGACCCATTCTGGAAGAGTTAAAGAACCTTTAAATAGTGTATATTTTTAAAAGAAAAAAAAATCACTTAACCTTTTAGGCAAAATGTATTATGTATTAGCTTGCAAAATTGTATCATAGAAGAACCAAATATAAGGAAAAAAGGTTTCAGTTCACGACTATGGTCATTATAAAATTCAAGACAAATTATTTAGGTCACTTTTCTTGCTGCAAAGTGAAAACAAACTGCTTCTTACACCCACTCTTGGGACAGTACATGAAATGCAAAAATACCACTTTTATGGAAAATGCCCGGGAGTCATCGCCTTGAAAAATTTCTAAAAAATGTTCTCGACATCCTGAACAACAGGAAAATAACTTGTGGATAATGAGCTACACATTCTTTCTCTCCTTCTTTGCCTTCTTTATCTCCGAGAATGCAAGGACTTGGCATTAAACGTTGCAATGACTTATCGACAACCTCAAAGTTCTATGAAAAAAATAAGTTGCAGATTTGCTGAGAGAAGCGTCAGAATCCCAAACCTGACTGTCTCAGAGCAAATCACTTTACTAGTGAGTGGGCCCAGCTACCCACCTGGTAGTCACAGCTTAAGCAAGGTCTCATGGTTCTCTTTGTTACATCTGCAATAAATACTGCCAAAAGATAATAGCTTTGTTTCTTTGTGAAAAATATCTCTGAAAAGAAAGTCAACTGCTACTGTAGTGCTGAAAAGTGAGGGCATTTATTAATTGGCATAATTAGATTTAGATAATTCCATGATTATATTTATATTATGTTAAAAATTAGATGCATGACATTGAAGGCCTCTTGCTGCTGCTGTACTGCTGCTAAGTCGCTTCAGTCGTGTCTGACTCTGTGTGACCCCACCAGGCTCCCCCATCCCTGGGATTCTCCAGGCAAGAACACTGGAGTGGGTTGGAAGGCCTCTTGGTATACTTTTATTTTTTAAAATTTAATTGTAGTATAGTATAGTAGGATTCCCTGGTGGCTCAGAGGTTAAAGCGTCTGCCTCCAATGCGGGAGATCTGGGTTCAATCCCTGGGTCGGGAAGATCCCCTGGAGAAGGAAATGGTAACCCACTCCAGTATCCTTGCCTGGAGAATCCCATGGACGGGGAAGCCTGGTAGGCTACAGTCCATGGGGTCGCAAAGAGTCAGACACGACTGAGCGACTTCACTATCACTACTATCACTATTACTATCGTTGATTTACATTGTTCAGGTATACAGCAAAGTGTTTCAGTTATATACATATGTGTATATATAAGGCTTCCCTGGTGGCTCAGACAGTAAAGCGTCTGCCTGCAACGCGCGAGACCCGGGTTCGATTCCTGGGTCGGGAAGATCTCCTGGAGAAGGAAATGGCAACCCACTCGAGTATTCTTGCCTGGAGAATTCCATGGACAGAGAAGCCTGGTGCAGGCTGCAGTCCATGGGTTGCAAAGAGTCCGACACAACTGAGAGACTTCACTTTCTTTCATATATACTGTGCTTAGTATACATATATATAAAATAAGTCGTGTCTGACCCTTTGCGAGCCCATGGACTGTAGCCCTCCAGGCTCCTCTGTCCATGGGGATTCTCCAGGCAAGAATACTGGAGTGGGTTGCCGTGCCCTCCTCCAGGGGATCTTTCCAACCCAGGGATCAAACCCAGGCCTCCTGCATTGCAGGCAGATTTTTTATCATCTGAGTCACCAGGGAAGCCCATATATACACATACATATTAATTCTTCTTAGGTTTTTGCCCCTCATATAGATTATCACATAATGTTAAGTAGAGTTCCCTGTGCTGTACAGTAAATCCTTGCTGAAAACCTATCATAGATATAGCAGCATGCGCACATTCATGCCAAACTCCCAATTTAGCCCTCCCCACCACACTTCCCCTATGGTAACCAGAAGTTTGTTTTCAACATCTGTGAGCCTGTTTTGTAAATAAGTTCATTTGTATCATTTTAAAAATTAGATTTCACATATAAGTGATATCATATATTTCTATTTCTTTGTCTGACTTCCTTCACTTAGTGCGATAATCTCTAGGTTCATCAACGTTGCTGCTGCTGCTGCTGCTGCTAAGTCACTTCAGTCGTGTCCAGCTCTGTGTGACCCCATAGACGGAATTCCATCAGGCTCCCTGTGTATTTCTCTTCAGACTGGCATGTTACTTCTTTGAACAGGTACAGAAAGACAACTTCTGGTTTCACCTGTTGGTTAAGAAGAAAAAAGGAAGAAAATATTACATTGCTATGATCTTTTGAGGGCAAACACCTTTGGAAAACAAAAGTACTGTGTAACTTCTGGGCCCTGAGAGGGCTGTGTGTCGGGGGAGGAGGTGCGGGGGGCTGCCATTTCCTTCTGAGATGGCTATTTGGCAACAAAAGCTCTCTTTCCCCTAAATTGTGCTTTAAAAAAATAACCCTCTGTGGTTGCCCTTGCTGTTCACCATTTGCAGCTGAGAAAGGGCTCCTTGTTTTCAGCTGAGTTCCATATATTAATCGCAATAATCCCAGAATTTTACAAACCACATTATTAAGGTGGCTCCCAGCCAGGTTATCATCGGGCTATTCACAGGTGAAGAGCTGCTGCCACCTTTGATACACAGTCCGCATACCCTTTTCCAGGGAATGTTATCAGGCATGTTAAGTTCTAACTCGGGCACCAAGACTCGAATCGCTTATTATTCTATACATGCCCCTTACTGGTAGTCAGTGAGACTCAGACGAGAATACCCTATCCAGGATTTGATTGTGATGATACACGGCAAGATGTCAAGCATTTCCAGAGGTCTTAGATGTCTGGCCTATTGCCATCGGAGAGATAGTCTCTGCTTTTGCAAAAAACTATTCTCATAACTGGTTCTAGCTGCAATTCTTAGTGGTTATCTTGGGAAGGTGGTAGCATCATACACTTGGGCCCGTAGATTCTGAAGAATCTTTGCTGCCTCAGAAGAACTCAAGGAAATTTAATTTCCAGACCTGGAAGTGATCCATTTTTTAGAATCACTTGTTTAGCCTTGTTGCCTTCAGTCAAAATAAAGTGAGTGACTCTTTATGAAGCATGAACAATGCCGGAAACAAATTGCTAAAATGTTAATTTAATTTGGTTGGTTGAAGTTAGCATCCAGACAGTTTGGTTCACCTAAAACTGTCTGGGATTTATGATATTATTTTTGATCTGGAATAATTTTGGTCACATGAATGAGAGCTCTAAGGCGGTATAGTTATGAAGAGTCATCACCTTTGCTGTAGGTTGGAGACCAAAGTATGAAACATGCCTTCTTCAGAGTTGTTGATTTTGTACTTTTGGCAAACAATAAATTCACTTTTACGAGGAAGATAAAAGTTAAAATCTATTTGGCTGATAAGTCTGATTTTGTGTCCTTGGGTTGGGTTTTTTTCATTTGTTGTTTACTTCCTTGCCAATTTCTCTGAACTGAAATGCTCACTCTCAAGTAATACAGACCTTATTTTACTAGTCACCAGCAGGTCCACAGAAGAAATTAAAACTTTTCAGGCCCAGATAGCACAAGGGTATTCTTTTTCTATTTGCCGAGATAAAATTCCAACTTTTGGATTGAGATCATACTGTAAAATGTAAGTAACATTTTAATGAGCTCTGTAGAGGATGGGTGTGTTAGGCTGGTCGCCCACCACCGAAGGGCTGGATTTAGTGTACCTTGGGTCATAATGAAACTAGTTTGGTGGTCTTTGCCTCCCCAGTCGACATTTTCCCACATTAGAAAACCAGCACAGGAGTTCCTGCAATTCCCTACAAAGGACAATTGCAGTTCTGCCCAAAACCAGAACTGGAATGTGGATGGGATAACTGGAGGAGAAGTTAGAAGAGAATCCATACACAGACTTTTAATCCTAAATTAAACTCTAGCCTAGATTTAGAATGAAAGGGAAAGGGGAAAATAATTGCATGTGTATTTTTATTTCTGTCTATATTCTGTAATCTCAAATACTATGCAAAGACATCTTGTTTCCATTTCCTTTGCTGTTCGTGTTCTTGACTCTGTGAGAATACATTTTCAGAAACTGACTAAAAGCATGTGTTAACCTCTCTGAACTAGTAATTCCAGCTCCTGGGGCTATAGGACTGAATGCCCACATCTCAACAAAACTCCATGTGAATTGTACTTGTGTCTTACTTAACCTCTCCCTGATTCCAAATTCATCTTCTCTAAGTGTGAAACTGTGCTGGGCTCCTCTGTCTATGGAATTCTCCAGGCAAGAATACTGGAGTGGGTAGCCATTCCCTTCTCCAGGGGATCTTCCTGACTCAGGGATTGAACCTGAGTCTCCTGCATCGCAGACAGACTCTTTACCATCTGAGCCACTGGGGGAACCCATCTTCTCTAACCAACTATTTAATATAACTCATTTGATCCATAATCCAGGCACAGCCCCTGTTCCTACAGGAAGTCTTCTGTCAAAATAAGTGCACGTCTTCATCTCTTCTTTTTTGCACCAGTCTATATGGAACAGTGAGACTCCCCTGGTGGCTCAGCAATAAAGAATCTGCCTGCTAGTTTGGGAGACCAAGGTTCGATCCCTAGATCAGGAAGATCTCCTGGAGCAGGAACCCACTCCAGTATTCTTGTCGGGGAAATCCCACAGACAGAGGAGCCTGGCAGGCTACAGTCCATGGGGTCACAGGTATTGGAAACAACTTAAGCAACTAAAACAACAGCACATGGAACAGTTAAGGCCTAATGATGTACTTCTGAATTTCCCATTACTGTTCTATTTGACTGAAATATACGTGAACATTTAAAAGGGAGAGAGAAAATATCTTTTCAAATATAAGAAGCTACATTCTTGACCTCCATACCCTTCAACAAAGAGTATTCTTTAGGTCCTTTTTTCCTTTGGAAAGAGACACTAGCTCTAAATCCCTTAATAATTCTACTTGATTTAAATCTGACTTTAATCCTGCATGATAAATTAAGATTGTGTATCTTTTCACCTTTGCTTTTTGGAGTAATTTGTCTAAACCAACACCTGCATAAATAGATCAGCTCCTCTAAGTGATACGAAGGCACTAAAGAGTATCATTAGCTCCAAAACAGCTACCTTACCAGGGGGCACCCTGACCCGGTGCGTGCTTGAGGGCTTCAGGAGTGGTTGCATTTAGAAACCTACCCACTGAAGGAAGGACAGCTGATTCCTCTGATTGCATGTAGAGTTCCCTGGACAGCTGCTACAGGTCTCCTTTTACAGTAGTCCCAATCCGCCAAAGTCCACCCACAAAATATTCTACTTAGAAGGGGCTTCCCAGGTGGTGCTAGTGGTAAAGAACCCACACATCAATGCAGGAGACATAAGAGATGAATGTTTGATCCCTGGGTCAGGAAGATCCCCTGGAAGAGAGCACGGCAACCCCCTCCAGTATTCTAGCCTGGAGAATCCCATGGACAGAGGAGCCTGGCGGGCCTCAGTCCATAGTGTCGCCAAAGAGTTGGACACAACTGAAGCGACTTAGCATGCATGCAGAGGAAGAAAGCATTGTCCCTGGGAGGATGCCAGGTAGCCAACCAGAAGGAGGAACCCTGAGGTCTGCCCTAACACAGTAATTCCCTGTAGCAGGATAATGTGCCTTTCCTGGAGCTGGGCCGACTTTGCCCTGAGGTTACATTTCCACACAAAGAAGCCTTTAAGGGTGCTGGTGCAGACCTCCACACTGAAGGTTTATGTCTGTCAATCTTAGAAAAAAAGGAGGCCGTAATAAAACTGCAGGAGCCAGCAGTAGGGAATTACAACTTCAGGATCAGCGGAGGTCTGCCTATAGCCCTGCTAGATGCTGAGCACTGGTCTAAGGACGGAGAACAATAAAGCGAAAGGAATTTAAGTCAACTGACTGCTGGATTGCATGAGTAGGACTCAGAGAAGCGGGCACTTGCTGAGGGTGGTGCCTGATGCATGGCCACTGCCATCATGTCAGCCCAACTGGGCGACCCAGAGTTGGAGAGAAGGGGAAAAATTCACCCAAGTCAAACGAGTTGAGCAGGACTGCAGATGCTCAAGTTGGAGGTTGTGCATGCAGCAGCCAGGGCAACTCTTGAGAGTAATTCAGATGATTCAGTTAATAAGAACAAATGCTATTTAAGGTCTCAGTGAGTGACCACGATAGGCAGAAAAACAGGAAATACAGCAGACGGTGGACCGGCACACTGCAAAGACACAAGAGGGAGAAAAAAGCGGTGGCCTCTGGGAACTAGGCAGAGAGAGAGGTGGGGTGGTCACTGAGCACATCAGACTGGCTGGGGTGGGGTCTGGGGGGTGAGGTGGGGTGGGGTGGGGCAGCAAGTGGGGAATGGAGCTGAGAATAGAGAGGGCATCATTGCCACCTGTTCAGCATCTCCACAGCCCTCATTTTGGCAGTGTGGCCCTGATTCCTGCACAGAAGGCTGGTTGGACCCAGCTTGAGAGCTTCCTAAAATATCCTTGGGTCTGATGCAATATCACTTTGTGATGGCACTGCATTGCGATGCGGTGACAGGCTAACCTGGTGGTGGAGTAGGAAGGCCTTTTATGTCTTCATATGACCGTGTCTGAGCGACACCAAGTGAGCAGAGTGTTCCCAAAGGGCAATGGGGCACTTGGAAGACTGGTTAAGTTGTCTGATGAGGAAGGAATCGCGTTCCCAATCCCCCACTCCCACTACAGAGAACGACCACGTTTGGAGGGTTCAGTCAGGACATGGAGACTCAGACCCACAGGGCACCCTAAACTGCACAGGGAGCAGAGGAAAGGTTGTGCTAAAATCAACCTTCACCCTGAAGAAAGCAGAAAAAAAACAAGGTAGCTTGTCCCAGAGCATGCCCTCTGGGCAAAGGAGTTGGGTTGGGGAACTGGAGAGGAGAAGGGCCTAATCTGGAGAAAGCCACCAAGAACTAGCAAGAGCTGGCAGCAAGGTCCAGGTTGGCCTAGGTCTCCAAATAAAAACAATTTGCCTAGCCCTAGGCCAGTCCTTGTACTGCATCATGATATGAAATTTGAAATGTGAATTAAACCTTGCGAAGGAATGTAACTCTTTGCTCCCTCCCCCAGGCCATTCTACCTTTCTTAGAGGGGGTGAGGTGGGTCAGAGGAGGAAGGTTTAACATTTTTGCCCCTTTACGGAAAACATGGAAAGTGTCCACCACCTCTCCCGCCATCCCATTACCCCCCACCCCGTGCTAAAAGTGTTCAAAACTAAAAGCTGCAGCATCTTTTCAGCAAGTAATCAGCACAAGTTGAAAGGCACATGCTGTTGCATTTCTGATCAGATTGTATGTTAAGCAGGAAAATATCCCCCCCAATCTCCCCCCACTTTTTTTGGCTAAATGCTTGTCTGTTTAAAGAAGCCACCAGGCAGTGCCTCTCACTTTGTCTTGGCAGGGCACAACCATCAGACGAAGTGGGAGGAAGAAACATTAACTTCAACAGCTGTTTCTTGACCCCGGCTGTCAGTCTTCCCAAGAATAAATTTTGGAGAGTCCTATTTGAAACAAAGAGGGAGTTTTGGGGGAGAGAAAAGTTGGTTGGCTCCAGGGCGGCCGCCCAAAGGAGCAGGGACCGAGATGCTGGCAGTTACCATGCAGCCTGCCAGCCTCTGCCGGGTGCAGGGGTGGAGCAAAGTAACTTGAAAGCTCCCCTCTGGGCGCCCTGTGCCTGCAGCTTCCCCCCCTAACGCGCGCCCAGATCCAGCGCCGGTGGTAAGAGCCGTAGCTCGACTACAGTAATTCCCCAGCTCGGGCGGCTTGAAACTGCTCGGGCTGAATAGCATTTGCTGTTCCGTCCGGCGGCCGCCTCCCGCCGCCGCTGCCGCGCTCCCTGCAAAGCAGCTCTCATTATCCCGGAAGTTGTGCTGACACTGTCTCGCTGCCACCAGAAGTTTGTCAACATCAAACTTCTCCTGTGTGGGGTACGTTCACCTTCCACGAGTATTTAATCGAGCCAACAAGCAAACAAACAAACCCAAATAAACCTGCCCGTGATGTCATGGTCTTTTTTTTTGCTTTTGCTTTCCTGGAAGGCTGGGGCTGGTAGGAATTTGCTGGTGGGCGCTCAGAGCGCCGGTAGGTTTCAGCGGGGCTGGCGATCAGGGCCGTCCCCCACCGCCCCCGGGTGAGGAGTGGGGAAGGGGCTGCGGAGGGCGTGTGGGAGATTGGGGCTCGGGGACCGGGGCCGGTGGAGGGGTCCTGCAACCTCTTGGCTGCGGCTGGATTGGAGGATGCCCTGTCATGGGGCGAAGGTTGTTGCCTGGCGGCCCCGACCCCGCAGCAAAGGTTACCTGGACCAGGTGGCCAGGAGTGTACCGCGGGGGTTTTCTTCACTCCCACTGCGCTCTGTACGCCTGCAGGACGTTTCTACACACACCCCTTGGGGTCTTTGGGAATAAAGGGCATTAGGGTCATAAAATGTGTTTTTGAGGCTTCAACTGCAACATCAAAGAAATCCTTGCGATTTGAGGGCAGGGATGTAGCACCTTTTCTGCTACCTTGATAAAACCGTTTGGTCTAAACTTAACTCCTTTTCCTAAGCCAGGTCTCCAGGTTTAGTTTGAGTTGCTCCTGGGTTTGGGCGTTTGTGGTTTCCAGTTGCACCCCCGCTGAGACACTCCTGGCTCTGTCGCCGGGTGGAGCGGGGAGAGGAGGAAGAGGAGGATTGTGATTAACCCTTTCCGTCCCGTGCTTTTTTCAGGGTACAGTCAATCCTACTCAGACTGGAGAGGACAAGGCCTGACTTGCCAAGTTTTGACCCTAGGCACTCATGAATTAGTGCCCCTTGGGGTTTGGGGGGAGGAGCTGGAACCTTGGACACTGATACTAACTTTATGTCTAGTTTGGGAGGCCACACTCCTTCCAAACTAGATATAAAGACGGGGGAGATCCCAGGGAGGGTGCTGCTGTATGTCAAGTCAAGTCAGGTATGAGCAACTGAGAGGGTTCAGTATCCCTAAAGCAAGCGGCAGCCCAAAGCCTGGCTCATTGAATTGGAAATCTGTCCACTTGTGGATGCAACAAAATTTTTCTGTATTCTTCAATAATAAGTCAGAGTGGATAAATACCTCTATAGAGAATATTACCCATTGTGCAGTATGGTATTGCAGAGACGCCGATTAATCCATTTAGGGAGCGGGTAGTCTGTTATTAACCATGTTTTAGAAAAATTATATCTACAGTCACCTATCTTTGATAACAAGCAAGACGATCTCTCCTATTTTTCAGACTACCCTAAACAGGAAAATTGTGCTAGTCCCAAAGGGCTAGCTTACCTTAAACACAAAACAAAAACAAAAAGCTAAAAATAAAACCTAAAGAACTGAGGTGTTTCTCTGGCACTGGAAGTTACTTTTGACAAACACAAATCACACTGATTCAAATACATTTCTAGAGCAGCCAGTCCTAAAAAAAAATTAAAAAATAAAAGCCACACACAAAGAAGTGTGTTTTCTTAAAAGTTTAGCTATTCACTACAGTGAATTTTCCCTGTTGGCCAGGCCTCAAAAATCTCCCTGAATTATTCAGACTTCTTTTCTTTGGGTGGTACTTCAATTTTTATTTATTTATTTTCTTATAATCCACAAAGTACTACTCAACAGTGTTGTACCTCAGTGTAGACATGAATCAAGAAGGACGTGTGGAGGATTCCATTTCCAACTCCACGTGCATGAATTTTTTGCCCTGGTTGTTAATCTGTCATGGTGTAAAAAGTCTGATTTACAAAGGCTGGAGGACTTTTTGCAGAGCAAGGTTTTGTATGGTTTCTATGGCTGGGCTTATATACAAATAAAACCTTTTTGCATTTCTGTCCACAATTTCCTAGTTGCACAAGGATAATTTTCAGAGTTTTCAGCTTCTTGTCTCTGAATGGGAGCGGCAAGCATGAGGAAACAATTTCTTTTTACAGTGATGTGAGCTCAATGCTCTTCTGGATTTAGTTACTTCATAAGGTAAATATCACTAAATGTGCACTGAGATCTTTGGGGATCTAAGGTGGTGGACGGGTGAAAACAGTCTACTGTGAAATGCTAAAGAATGTCAAACAACAGAATTCGTTTACAGAGCTAATTGGGTCAACTATGGTACTCTTTAAAGTGGAAATTAATTCAAACATTTGAAAAAAAAGTATTCTCAGTTTACTTTTGGTTACATTTAGGTTATTTTAGTCACTATGATTTTTAGAATTTTACCCCAGGAATTCAATTAAAACAGACCCTTCTGAAAAATGTACACCATCCAATGAGTAACATCCTCTAGTGAAAATGTAGGTTTTAAACTTCATGCTAATTACATTTTTAAATAATGAAGTTCTTGTAATTATTTTTATTTAAAGGCATAATATCTGATAGACAATTGCCAAAGCAAACCAAACTGCTTTTAAAATTAATGAATATTAATGAAGTTCACGAGTAGCACAGTACTGCCCCTGCCTGCCTCAGGAAAACAAATGTATTGACTTCATTTTCCTAAAATAACAACTCTCAGTTATTGATAGTTAAAATAATTTTTATTGCTAAAAAGATTGTACATAATGCAATTTTTACAATTCATAAGACTTGGCCCTGTTTACTGGACTTCACTGGATCGCTTTCCAAAAGCTAAGCATATTTTATCGTTTTTACCTATCCAAATGTTGTTTTTTTATTAATTTGCCACCTCAAGACATTTTGTTTTCATTTTTCTAAGTTTCCCTGCTCTGTCATTTAAGTGGCTCTCATGAATGACTCAGGATTTTCAGGCCTTCATTTACATTTGCTACATAGATAATGGCATCATTAGTTAGCACCTCCATTCATCTAAATTTGTCTAAGCATAGTAGAAACTGCCCATGACATTTTCCAATGAAAGTGACAAATGGATGTCAATCAAGTGACCCCACCCATTTCAACCTTATTTTGTATGGTGTGTACATGTTTGTTTATATTTCTACCATAAAAATAGGCTATTTTTTGATCTGGACATCTGCCTGCTAAGGTAGGTTTCCCAGGCAGATCACTGGTTGGCATTAGACTAAATTTGGAAAATTTAACACCAAATGAATGACAAAAGAAGAGAAATAGGATATAAAATTAATTATGGCAGAATCCATTCCCTAAAGATAAATAATTTTTGATGCTCTAAATTTCAAGATTCCACAGTTTTACTTCAAATGAATTTATAATGAGAAAGGCAAAATCATTTCAAGTAAGCCAGCAAATTTGGGTCAAAATGAAAGCAGTTCTGAGAGAGAAAGAGAGATGTTCCTGCTTCCCATAGGGCTGGTTGTAATTTTCTGTCTATTAACAAAAATATATATGTATTTATTTTCTATTAATATATGTGTGTATATAAAAATACACACACAATAGTATACTCTAGTGTCCTCCTTATTTCCCTTTGTTTTTAATAACCAGTCCAATCTCTAGTGCTGTTTGGAAGGTGAATGCTTATTAGAACCTGATGCCAGTTTTAATCTGAGATTACTTTGCACTTGAAATCAATTGCTGTTTTATAATCTGTGACATGTTTTTACATGTTTAGAAGTGCTGCTGCTGCTGTAAAAAATTCTGTGTTGATATTATAATGAGTTTATGTGTTTAGCCAAAAAGTACGGTATGTTAAGATTAGACAGTAAAGATTCTAAAATCCTAAATGGGTTAGTAAACCCTTGGTAATAATTATAGTTTTATGGGTAAAAAATATTTCTAACAGCTTAATACTGCATTAAAGTGCATTTTCCCCTAAAGTTGTTATGGAATTTCTTTGTCCATAAGGAATATTTTTTAAAAGTTTACCATGTATACTTACTTGATTTGGAAATGCGTTGGAGTGAAGCTAATCTTTACACCCAGGACCACAGACTGCAATTTCACTTACCATTATCCATGGCAGGATGTTTAATTTTACTCCTGTGACCTAAAGAATTTTTAGTGACTTTTTAAAAGTGGAATGTGGAAAGTAGCTCCAGCTCATTGTGAACGTGGGAATTTGATAAATAATGCTCTAAATGACCATCTACTCTGTGACTTGTGGTATAATGAGTAGATGTGGGAAAGCAGCTATCAACTAGACTGTAGGTTTAAAGTTTAGAGTGTTTTTTTGGCTGTGGCTATAGTCAGAGTCATCATGGCAATTACATTTGTTATGTAGTTGGCAACATGGTTTTTGATCCATTAGTCCTTTCCCCCCCAAATTTGCAGAGGGTATAAATGCGTATTCTGCAAACTAAACTTGCTTTCTAAAAACCAGACTGGGCATCTCTTTCTGTTTACATATGGAAACCAAGAATCCTGAATTAGAAAAATACCTGGCTTTCTTGCTTAAGATTTTGGAAATAACATTTAAAAAATATATATATATATATAGATGTATATTGAAAGAAAACTGCCTTCTTTTTGGAGGAAAGCAGCAGCCTTGGTTTTGTTTATAAACAGTTCAAACCCAGTTCAAAACTACTATTGGGAATTAGATATGGAAAAGTTCAAGCTGTTCTGACTTAAATTTTCAGATACGTAACATATGTGATGACCACCCACCTAGTGGCTGAATAGTATGTTTACTTTCCTACAGTTTTCTGAACCCATTCAACTTTGGAGATTTAAATATGGCATAAATCTCTGTGCTCAGGAACCTGATGTGGGAATCCCTGCGTAGCAGGAACCTCCAGCCTCGACTCTGGTTCTTGTCAGTTTTTTTCCCTGGTTCCTTCTCCATCCCACACACTTGACTCTTCTCTTCCTCTCAGCCATCCCCCCTGTAGTGTGCCTCACTGGACCTGGCTGGAGCGCCCAGAAGGCAGTTGTTTAATGGCTGTACAACATCCTGTGGGTACAGTTTGACAGATTCAGCCTTGCACACAAGCTCTTTAAGGCTAAAATTAGCCAAGATTTTTTTTTCCCTCCCTTCTTCCAAAAGGTTATATTTAATCAAAGGATCTTACGTTTGGGAGAAGTTCTAGAAGAGGCTGATAAGCTGAGGTTGCATTCAGGTTCTGGTTCCTGAAGAATCCACAGCCTAGGACCCAAAGTCCCTTTAAAATGTTTCGTGATCATTAGAGGGCTCCGAAGGAATCCCTGAATGCCTTTAAAAGTCCCGGTGCCCTCCCTTCTCATCTAACCAGGGCTTGCAACCACACTGGGCCCATTGCCTCAACAAGGGCACGAAGAAGTTTGGAAAGCTTGGGTAGGCTTGGAAAAATGACAAGGATGGATGTTTCTCATCCCACTGTTTCAAGGAGAAGATTGGAGGACAGGCGGCTGAAGGGACAGATACCCGGTGCAGACACTTGACGACTCCTGGGCGGTGGGCCAGCCACCAGGCCGAGTACTGGGCGCAGCTCCAGAGCCCGGGCCCATGCCCAGGGCACTCAGTGGTTTAAAGCTGGCAAGAAAAGAACACTCCTGCCGGCAGGAAACTGAGTTGAACAGATTGGAAAAGAGCAAAAACGGGCTGCCCAGGAGGCTGTCTCCTGGCCTGGAGTTTCCAGTTGTCAGTGGCAACCTAGAGTAGAGCAGATTTCGGGTTTCCTCCTGCCTAGGGGGCTGGGAGAGATGGGGTTGGATATAGGGTGAGTACAGTGTGTAGAATTCAGCACAGGTCGGCACAGAGGCATACAGGCCCCTGGGGAGAAACTCTTCATCAACTTAGGCCTCCCAGGCCAGCTTTGTCTGGGCTTTGTAGTGTCCTCTGAGAGTGAGTTCTGGTGCGTTATAATTTCTGTAAAATATTAGAACTTCCTTGCCCCAGATTTATCCCAAGAAGAATTTTTGAAAGGGTAAGGCAAAGAGCAAAATTTTCTTAGCTTCTTATTTATTGCTTACCCTGTTTATAAGAAAAGGAAAATCAAAGAGTATGATCAGTCCTCCTCCTGTTGCATAATTAACTCCTATTTTTATATGTTAAACCCCTGCAGCTATTTCTTAAGGGCTAAAAGTTGGTAAGTCCAACTTGCCTATACCTGGAGGAAGGCAACATAATTCTGAGTTTTATTAAACAATTCTGGACCCTGGAGAATCCGGGCATTGTGTTAGAGCCAAGAGAACAAGAAAGAGAATGAAGCTTTGGGTTTGCAGAAATCCAAGTGGGCTTCAGGTTAATGGCAGGGAGTTGCAGCTTGTGGCTCATTTAATTAGCAGAAATCAAAAACAAAAACAGAGACACGACACTAAAACTCAGTAGACACCTCAAGGAGTGTGTTGAGGAATCTGACGTTTCAATAAAAATTTCACAAGTGATTTATATACATGTCGAATTTTGAGAACTATAGCCATGTAGCTTAAGAATAATGCCATCCTTCCATGATCCTAAAGCATGAAGGTAAATGTAAGACCTCATCTGAAGTCATTTCTCTCTTGTTTTTGAAAGCACTGTAATCGTTTTGCAGCACATTTTTCCTTACTAGTTGCTTTCATCTAGGGCAAATTTTTTATTGGTTAATATGTGGTGGAGGAAGATTACTGAGAGGTTCTAATCTGGCCATTAATAATCATAACAGTAAAAAACAAAGTATGCTACCCACTTTTCTAAAGTGCTTAAATATCGTAGCCCCACTTTACAGATGGGTAAACTTGACTGTAGAGAGGTCAGACAAATTTCCCAAGGTCAAGATGGGTGGCAGAGTCAGGTTTCAAACCATAACCTTGTGGTATTATAGTCCTGACTTCTAATCACTCTGTCCTGGGCAACCACTTTATCTCTATAAAATGTAGGGTTTTTTCGTTTTTTGTTTTTGTGTGTGTGTGTGTGTGTGGCTACCATAGGGGCAAAACCTACTTTAAGAAGGTGTGAGGGTTATATATTAACATAAAGTTCCTGACACATAATAGTCATCCAATAAATGGTTGCTCCTACCATTACCAAGGAGTAAGCCAAATAGTGGAAAATACACATGGAGATATCAGTAATTGACTAGATCTTCTGAATCAGCTTCATGGTGACATTTTATTAGGCCTGCACACCTACTTCATCCTTATTTTGTATAAGAAAGTCATTTCCTGGTCATTACCCAGTGCTCTGATTGGGGACCAGAATACCCAGGCGATGAATAAGCCACAGGACTAGAAATATCTTGCTGGTTTATCTGGTGCCAGTCTAACAAAATACAAAAGTCGTTTCTAAACACTCAAAACGACTGGCTGAAATTTTCTTGACTAATGTATACAACATCTAAGGAAAATTTCTTAAAGCAGCTATGATGCCATGTGGCATCTCCAGAGCTTTAAAATCCATTTTCAGAAATTGATTTGGTAACCTCATTGCTTTATTAAGGCCATAAAGTCTGTCCACCTCGCCTGGTTCATCTCCCCAGACAGACTTTCTAACACTTTCCGACATGCCTTACCCCAAATAATTGTATCTTTTTTTTCTGTCTTCCTGGATTGCTCTGATTCATTCTTCAAGGCCATGTCTTGAATGCTACCTTCTGTGTGAAGTCCCTCCATCCCACTTCCCCAGAGAGAATTACTTTCCTCTGTACTCCCACGAAACCCGGTTACCGCTCAGAGCGCCATCACAAAATGTTTCATTGAAGTGATCTGTCTTGTGAACCCTTCCAAGCCAAGGACCATGGTTTACACATCTGTGCATATGTCAACACAACTATTGCAGTTGATGTCACAGTTTAAGTGCTATGTAACTGCTTGTTAAGTGAGTAAAAAGTTTTAAATGATGTGATTCAGGGTTTGTTTTTTTTTTTTTATTAAAGAAATTTATTGTACAAAGTCCTCTGACTGGTTTTCAGTGGGCTGTCATAGGAGTTCTTGGTCACTCGTTGTGATGGAAGAAATGAACTTGAAGAAATGGACCTGACTTCATGAATGTACATACTCTCTGCTTTCATCTGTAGTGGTGGAAGTCATGCTTAAGAACCTGCCTTGCATGGGTTAAAGAGAACAAATACCAGCAGGAATGGTGGCCATGATTGCATAGTTAGGGGAAGCACCACAGAGTAGGTGGCCTTAATTTACCATCCTAGGTAAGAGTGGAATGAAAGATGACCTTGGAACATTTTAAGTTCAATAGGATCTGTTACTCAGTTTTCAGGTGTCCCTTTATTCTGAGCTGTGCCACATTTCCCCCTCTCTTACTCTCAAGCTTTCTATAAAATTTTACTCTTCACAGCAATCTTGGGCTAGTGGTGAATGAAGAATTAAGGGACAGAATGAGCTAAATTAAAGCCCTTTCTTATTTCTCTTTGGCTGAGACCAAAACCTTGTCAAGAAAAATGGTGTCCTGAATGGTAGAATGAGTGAAGATTCTGGGCCCTAATCCTGTTACTATGACCTTCCTAACCAGCAGCACCCAGCACAAGAGACTCTCTGTGTCTCTTGCTCCAGCCATACAAGTCTTATTCTTGATATGGTACTAACAAAGATTGCACATGCTATTCCCTTTACCTAGGAAGCTTTTCCATTCTCCTTTTGTCAAATGAACTATTTCTCATCCTCAACTCAATCATCATTTACACAGGGAAATTTTTCCTGATGAGGTCAGTCTCCTCATGATTGCTGCTTCTTAGTAGCATGTATCACAGTTATGGGTTTACATTTATTTGTAAGATAATTTAATTTATGTCTGCTTCCCCTGTGGTCAGAAGCTCCATGAGAGCTGTTTTTGCACCATTATAATCCCAGTTCCTCAAATAGAGCCAGATACAAGGTGGGTCTCATTAAATACTTGTTTAGTGATGTGAGAAAAATACTATTTCCCCCCCCAAAGATATTAGAGGTCGATGACCCCTGAAATGGAAGACAGTGGATAACTTTGGTTCCACATCCATTCACTGAGTCCCTTCTGTGTTCCTGACACTGTTTGAATCTTAACAACACCTGATGAATGGGACACTGAGCGTTGCTCTCATGGCTTCTTTAAAGCTTCTCTTAACTATGTGTAAGCTAATTACAGTGATGATGACAATGATGGTATTAATGTAAAAGTAATAGTGAATATGTGTAGTAGATTGAGTATCTACTATATACTAGATATACTGCAACATAGTTGTCTTCTGTTCATCAGTTCACCTGATTTTTACATAACATATGAGGTAGGCATTTATTGTCTCTAGTTTGTAGCTAAAGCAACAAAAGCATCAGAAAAGTTAAATTTCTTGCTCAAGATGACTCATCTAAAGCTCAAACTCAGAAATTCCTTGGTGGCCTGGTGGTTCGGACTCTATGCTTTCACTGCTGTGGTTCTGGGTTCAATCCCTGGTTGGGGAACTAAGATTCCACAAGCTGTGTGCTCAGACCCTTGGTTGTCTGGGACTCTTTGCAACCCCATGAACTGTAGCCCACCAGTCCCCTCTGTCCATGGGGTTCTCCTGGCAAGAATACAGGAGTGGATTGCCATGTCCTCCCAATCCAGGGATTGAACCCAAGTCTTTTATGTCTCCTGCACTGGCAAGCAGATTGTTTACCACTAGCACCATCCCAGAAGCCCCAAGCTGTACGGTGTGACCAAATAAATAAAGCTTGAACTCAACCAGAAACTCTGGTCTAGATAACTTGTTAGACTCTATTTTTGGATATTAGAGATAGGAATGAAAGTCAATCAGAAATGAATCTGAAATCCCCCTAAAATATCAAACTTCAATATTCTGCTCTCTGAGTACAATCTGTCCTTCCAAGTCTCACTCCCAACCCCAGTCAACCTCACAGAGACCCTCAGAGCCTCAACTTCTTACCCTGCCTATTCACTGACCTCCCTTCAGCCCTACTTCCATCTTAGCTTTCACAGAGGCTTGATTCCCTGAGAAGACTCTTGAGAGTCCCTTGGACTGCGAGAAGATCCAACCAGTCCATTCTAAAGGAGATCAGTCCTGGGTGTTCATTGGAAGGACTTGATGTTAAAGCTGAAACTCCAATACTTTGGCTACCTCAAGTGACAAGTTGACTCACTGGAAAAGACTCTGATGCTGGGAGGGATTGGGGGCAGGAGGAGAAGGGGACGACAGAGAATGAGATGGTTGGATGGCATCACCGACTCTGTGGACAAGAGTTTGAGTGAACTCCAGGAGTTGGTGATGGACAGGGAGACCTGGTGTGCTGTGATTCATGGGGTCGCAAAGAGTCAGACACGACTGAGCAACTGAACTGAACTGAACTGAATTGAAACTTCTACTTTTGCTGTATCCATCAATGAAGACTCAATGTCATGATCATCTCCTCTACTCATCCACAATTTGATCCTTAGATCTCTCTCACAGAGTTGTTGTGAAGATTAAACGAGACAATGCATGCACTCTTTAAAGCAGTTCTTCACATATACATAGTATTATTGCTTTTGTTTATCCCTGGTCAAGCACTTTTGGATGAACTCTTGTCTGTACTGACTTAGACAACCTCAGTTGGATCCTTAATGTTTCTGTCAATCTTCTTATTTAGCCAAGTTAAGCTCTCATATACTTTTTAAGGAATATTTCAAATCTCTATTCTTCACAAGTCTTTTACTCAACTACTAATACACTTGCCTTCAGCAAATGACCTTGGCAGTGAACATATTTTGTTGCCTGCTTAGCATCCATTCCCCTTTTATTCTGGTAATCACCACCACCCTCCTCATTCACCATTCTCATGTCTGTGGTTTGGGTGGATGACTGTATCCTTTTGGCCATAGTGATTGGTTCAGGACTAGGTATTGGACCCAATGGGAGCCAATCAAAACCTTTCCTAAGACATTAGAAACATGACTGTAAAAGGTATCTTTAGACCATACGTAAATGGACCTCTCTTTTACTTTTGACATTGTCTATCACTTCACTTCTCAAGCTCTCTATCTAGGTTCCAAGATGAGACAGCTCTCTCCCAGCCCCTCTGAAACCACTCTTCCTTATCTCTCTTCTGTCCCCTGCTTTTCTCATGCTGCATTCTCCTTGTGTACTCTAACTGCTGCTGCTAAGTCGCTTCAGTCGTGTCTGACTCTGTGCGAGCCCATGGACGGCAGCCCACCAGGCTTCTCTGTCCCCAGGATTCTGCAGGCAAGAATACTGGAGTGGGTTGCCATTTCTTTCTCCAATGCATGCATGCATGCTGAGTCGCTTCAGTCACATTTGACTCTGTGCGACCCTATGGACAGCAGCCCACCAGGCTCCTCTGTCCACAGGATTCTCTAGGCAAGAATACTGGAGTGGGTTGCCATTTCCTTCTCCGGTATACTCTAACTACTCCATAGTTTTCATTTTTAATGTATGCCAGTGACTCTTAAATCTATGTTTACTCAATCCAGTGTTCTACCTGGAACTTCAAATGTTTGCTGTGTACTTACACCTTGACATTCCAAGGGCATCAACTTAATAAAAACAGAACTTATTATCTTACTTCCAAATCTGCTTTCCCTGCTATATTCTCTGTCTCTGTTTATAGCACTGCAATTTCCCAGAGGTACAAGCCCATGTTTGTCTTCTGACCTTCACCTCACCTGACCCGACCGAACACTTTGTTGGTCTCCTAAAACATTTACTAAATAGATTCCCCACTTTTAGCAGATGCTGACGGCCACCTGCCTGACAAACATTCTCCCTGCCTTCTTCCCTGCTAACAGAATTCCAGTTTTGCTCAGGTATCCACGTGATGCTGTAAAGATATGTGCTTGAGGCAACTGGCTTCAGTTTCTGTCCCAGATCCAAAGGATGAGTCTTGATTTGTCTATTCTAAACCAATCATGATAATTCTTGTCAAAGAATAACTCAAAAATATTTAGTTACTTATCTGCACAGAAATATTTGACTCATATATGAGAGAAACAGTGATTAGATTGTTGTCAATGAACAAAGGCAAAACAACAGGAATTATGGGAGGAGGGGAGGAAAACCCCCCAGACATTCTGTGCACATTACATCTTGTTTTATATTTTGGATGAACTGATTAGCCAGCAGCTGCTTTTGTTCATTCTGCTGCCACTTTTTGCAAAATCCTTTTACCCTTTCCACCTTCCACTAGCTCAGCAGGTATCATGGTCTCTGGAAAATCTCCATGGTCAGCTCCTAACCCCTGTTACACACCAAGTGTATTAGAAGCCCTTCTTTTGTTTAGGATGGACACACACACACACACACACGAGTGTTGCATGCTGGCTGCTAGATTATTCTTTCTCTAGTTAGATGGGGAAACTACAGTTTAGGGGGGAAATATGTGCTATATGATAAATATAGATCTATTTGGGTAAGGCAGGATTTTGAAGAGGAAAGAAAAAGCCACGTTCATTGCCTCTGATTAGTTGTGACTAAGGACCCTTGCATGCATGCGAGTTAAGTCATTTCAGTCATGTCCAACTCTGTATGCCCATATGGACTATAGCCTGCCAGGCTCCTCTATCCTTGGAATTCTCCAGGCAAGAATACTGGGGTGGGTTGTCATGCCTTCCTCCAGGGGATCTTCCCAACCCAGGGATCGAACCCATGTCTCTTAAGTCTCCTTCATTGACAGGTGGGTACTTTACCACTATCACCACCTGGGAAGCCCTTTTCAGATCAGTTCAGTCACTCAGTCGTGTCCAACTCTTTGAGACCCCATGAACTGCAGCACGCCAGGCCTCCCTGTCCATCACCAACTCCCAGAGTTTGCTCAAACTCATGTCCATTGGGTTGGTGATGGCATCCAACCATCTCATCTTCTGTCGTCCCCTTCTCCTCCCACCCTCAATCTTTCCCAGCATCAGGGTCTTTTCAAATGAGTCAGCTCTTCGCATCAGGTGGCCAAAATATTGGAGTTTCATCTTCAACATCAGTCCTTCAAATGAACACACAGGACTGATCTCCTTTAGGATGGACTGGGTGAATCTCCTTGCAGTCTAAGAGACTCTCAAGAGTCTTCTCCAATACCACAGTTCAAAAGCATCAATTTTTCGGCGCTCAGCTTTCTTTGTAGTCCAACTCTCACATCCATACATCACTACTGGAAAAACCATAGCCTTGAATAGACAGACCTTTGCTGACAAAGTAATGTCTCTGCTTTTTGGTGTTCTGCAATTCTAGAACATGGATTATCTTATTTACATCATTTCTGAAATGGGTGGTTACTAAAGTTGAACTCCTAAATAATTGGAGACAGACAGACTCCCTTAGGATACACATAAAACTCGACTGTCATTTATTTAGCATTTTATTCAAGAGTTATAAAGTGCTTCCTAATAGCCTTGTTAATAGATGCTTGCCCAAGGCAAGTAATAATTTACTGGACAAGGTATAACAGTTCCCATTTTATTCATTTCCTATGGTATATTTTGTATGAAGGAAAACAACTCACAAAACTTTCAACTTTCCCTGCTAACTTTTTATTTTGAAAAATTTTAAACATGATGAAAGCCGTTATACCTTTCACCTAAAATCACGAACCGTTAACATTTTCTTATACACACTGTCTCTCCTTCCCTTCTTCCTCTCCCCAACAGGAAAACACCACACTTTTTATGACTGAAGAGTCTGAAAATGAGTTGGAAACACCACACTACCCCTTCATCCTTCAGCACGCATTTCCTATGGACAGTTTCTCTTACATAGCCACAATATCATTGTCATTCTCAAGAAATTTAGCATTAATACAATGACATGATCTAATACAAAGTGTACATTCAAATTTCTCTAATTGTCCCAAATCTAATTTAGCTTTTTTTCTCACCTGGTTCTTATTGAGACTCTTGCATTACATTTGGTTGTTATATCTTAGTCTTCTTTTCTCTAAAACAGTCCCTCGACTTCTTAAAAATCTTTCACAACATTGATATTTCTGAGGACTCCATTTTGTAAAATGTCCCATAATGTATTAGATTATTGCCTTTTGGGTGGATTCAGGTTAAGCATTTTGGGGAAGAATACTGCATAAGTGATGCTTCCTTCTTAGTGCAGAGCAGGAGAAAGTAGTTTCATTGTTGGTGACGTGCCGTTTGATCATTTTTATCTCTCTTTTGGTACACTTCTCAAGTGAATGAATTTTTATAGGAACCTCACAGAGATGAGACCAATATCTCCATTTATTGATTATTTAGTAACGTGAAATGGTGAATAAGGTAATTATTTTAAAAAAATACTTAAAAGTGGTCAGGTTTCATTTATCTGGATATTTTCATTAAAACATTTTTAGCATCTTAGGAAACAGAATTATCTGCAGAGTTGTTTCAAATCTGCAGTTCTCTTTGTTCACACAGATCTGGCCACCTAATGGCATCTATTATCTCCAATTCACAGATCAGCACAAAATTTAAATGGCTTAAAAGAAGCACAGTATAGTGGAAAACAGAGATTCATCTAGAGTCCAGAGTAGTCAAACTTGTCTCATCCCCTTAGCAAATCACATGCTTTTCCTGGGCCTCAATTTTCTCCTATGTGGAATGAACAAAGAGGACTTTAAGATCTTTAAAATTCTCCCATTTTAACAGTTCATTCATATCTTTAGTTCACTATCAAATATACCCTGAATCATTGTGACTCCTAACTTTAAATGCTTATGACTTGTGCAAGATCAAATTAACATTATTGTTTTTTCCTGGTGGAAATAACGGAATTTTAGTAATAAGAAGGAGTTGTGGAAATTTTCCCTTCAACCTCCCACATGATGTGGGAAACCCATCCTATTGGGCCATCTGGACGGCACTTGAACACTTTAGGTTATATGGGAGTGATCCTGGGAAGCAACCTGTTCATTTGTGGACTCTCTTAAGTTCTGCCTCAGCCGTTTTAGGTCCTACCTGATGATTGACGATGTCCTCACTATCTTAGTTTGTTCAGGCTCTTGTAACAAAATACCACAGACTGGGGAGCTTATAAACAATAGAAATTTACTTCTCACAGTTCTGTAGGCTGAGAAGTCCAAGATCAGATCCCAACATGGGCAT
Organism: Moschus berezovskii; assembly: GCF_049115385.1. NCBI lineage: Eukaryota > Metazoa > Chordata > Mammalia > Artiodactyla > Moschidae > Moschus > Moschus berezovskii. Next base: position 29,095,793 of record NC_142467.1, on the reverse strand, counting down.
TGTCCAATAAGAGCTCTGGCTCTTAAGTATGAGCCTTCACTGTATTCTCACATGAGGGAAGGGAAGGGATCTCTCTCAATTCTCTTTTATCAGGACATTAATCTCATTCAAATAGAAGAATTGATGCTTTTGAACTGTGGTGTTGGAGAAGACTCTTGAGAGTCCCTTGGACTGCAAGGAGATCCAACCAGTCCATCCTCAAGGAGATCAGTCCTGAATATTCATTGGAAGGACTGATGCTGAAGCTGAAGCTCCAATACTTTGGCCACCTGATGCAAAGAACCGTCTCATTGGAAAAGACCCTGATGCTGGGAAAGACTGAAGGCAGGAGAAGGGGACTACAGAGGTTGGATGGCATCCCTGACTCAATGGACATCAGTTTGAGCAAGCTCCAGGAGATGGTGAAGGACAGGGAAGCCTGGCATGCTGCACTCCATGGGGTCGTAAAGAGTCGGACCTGACTGACCGACTGAACTGAATCTCATTCAAAACCCAAGGATCTGTGTTTATGACCTAATCACCTCCCAAAAGCCCCACCTTCTAATACTATCACATGAGGATTAGGATTTCAACATTTATGGGTTTTTTTTTTTTTCACTTTAAAAGCTAGACTTTAATTTTTTAGAGAAGTTTTAGGTTCATATCAAAAGTGGACAGAAAGTACAGGGTCCCATATGGCCCCTGCCCCCTCACATACATAACTTCCTCCATTATCAACATCCCACAACAGAGTGATATACTTGTTACAATCAATGAACCTATGCTAACACATGATAATACCCAAAGTTCAGAGTTTACATTAGTTTCACTCTTAATGTTGTACATTCTATGGTCAACACATGGATTTGAGTGCAAGACACAGATACTCAGCTTGCAAGCCTTCACCTTCTCTTGACTTCAAGCATCCTTTCCTTTACTCTCCTTCAACAATGCACCTGTGTACCAGGAACTCATAGCTCAGCTCTTCTCTGCCTCTGTGATCTAGACTTTCAGTCTTCTTGCCTTAGACCACCTTCCTCCCTTCTTATTGCTCTTGAACAACACCTGGATATAAAATCTCTGGACACTTTTCTTCCTCCCCATTGAGTCCCTCACAGATATATTTATCTTCTGCCCAGCCTGGGAAATCACTTCAGTATTGCCCATACAACTTCCTAAGCACTCAAAACATTTCTGATTATACCAGGTATAACTGAATATTTATTTATATGCCAAATACTGCACAATGCACTTGCATAATATAAAACAGGTGTGCAGGGGAAAAAAATCAACTTGTGAAGAATACTGTGGGGTAAGTGTACAGTTTCTAGAATAAAAATATATATTTAACTATATTTTAACCTAACCAAGCAAATACCACTGACCAAATCACATATTATTCATATAGAATAATAATGGCAACTTTTCTGGGTGAAAATGAGACAGCTGCCAATGAAATTGAAAATAGTACATATGTAATCTTAAGGACCTTGAAATATAGATTATTGCAGACATGTGAGGTAACAAATGTTTCCTCTGATGTGTACTGATGTGCTATGGTTTAAATTGGAGATGGAGTACAATGATTGCAGATCAAGAAATGTGACCCTAAGGGTTTGAATGTGTTTTTGTTATATTTTTCAAGAGTAAATAAGTACATCATATTTTAAAACAACATGCTTTTAATGCTAATGTAAACCATGGGTGCCTTTCTTCATATTTTATTCCCAGCAGATTTCTTTGCAAAGTCTTTACGTGAATAGTTATATTAGAAATCAGAATGAAATATTGGCACAAGAAGGACTCTTAGAGATCATTCAGTCTATTAGTGAGGGAATTGAGGCCCAAAGGGGCAAAATCACTTTTCCAACATTGTATAACTCTGGTGATCCAGCCAGATCTAGAGCCTGGTTTTGAGGTCAAATTATTTTCCCAGTGATTTTCAAGCCTGTCTGTCTAGGGGCTTGAGGGGTCTCTGGAGGCATGTTAGCACTCCCTTGGAAGGGAGCATTGATTGTTTCTCATCTTCTTAAGCTAGTATCCACTACATTTGAGTGTCTTAAATTTTGTGGTTCTGCTAAAAAATTTGAACTAGGGAAAAGGATTCCAGTGTTAAAACATACATATTTTTAAAAATTGGTAACCAGGCCTTATTCATTCAAATGGTAATTGAATTTTCCCCTGTAGCTAATTAAATGCTAATAGTCAATATTAGTATTATGTTCTGGATTATAGGTATTTCATATGTTTTATTTAAATTGGTTCTTTACATAAATGCAACAAACATGTTTCTACAGACAAAGATGCAGATCAAATTGAATAAAATCCTCTCTTTTGCTGTCTTTGAAATTAGCAGCCTTCTCCTTGATTTTGCCAGTATGCTACCTGGCTATTTCAAAATGAAGAGAAATAAAATAGACACTGTAAGATGAAATTAAAAAAAAAAACAACAAGCAATTTTAGGTTTCTACGAACTACCCACACTCACCTAGTGGGAATCTGACATGTTGCTATGTATACATAGCTAGAAACCTATCAGATTCATATTTCTATGTAAAGAAATTTATTTTCACAGCTCTATTCCTTCTCAAGAATGTCTTCCCAAGGAATTATAAATATTGATTGAGATCAGATTAATAACAGCATACATTTTCCTAAGTGTTTTGCTTATTACAATTAATAATGAGTCCCCCCAACATTCCGGTGACTGTAGCCATGTTTTCCTGGGTCATGGAATGGCCTGTATTTTAGTTTCTCTGAGTGTTCTGGATTTCTAGTTAACCGCTATTTTAGTGCCTGAAAATTTTCAGTGATCATTTCATCCTTCCTTAATCCTAAAATGTATTTGACTACCAAAATGAATTTGAATAGACTATTAAAAAACTAAAATCCAATTTCTTGAAGTGGTTGTTTTCCCCACTAGAACAAACTCAGCTTGCACAGTGATAATTCACAAATGTTTTGGATTCCAGTTATGAGCTTCTTTCCTTTATTAGAGCAATTAAGATCCATGAGAATGCAAGCATGTTTCAAAAATATCAGGACCACAGATTTGCCTTAACATTTTTTTAACTTTCACAGAAAATTAAGATTTTCTGAGCTATAATTTTCACTTTTTTGACAGTCTAATAGGTGTATGACTTTCCTAGATATAGCTGTTTTCCTTCACTACCTGTGGTGATGTGGTTGCGATATTAAAAAACCAAAGGCGTGCACTGAACTCTGGCTATAATGTTTCTAAACTAATCCAGCATGAGGAGAGAAGTGATTAGAAAGGTGACAGTTCCCAATGGAAGATGGATAAGCTATTTCTAGAAACTACTATTACTACTGAAAAAACTAATTGCTTTCCTCCCATTTTTAGATATTTCCACCAGTTCAGGAAGGACAAAGTGTGAGGAAACTTCACCTTTTTGCAACTTAACATGTTTCTTTCCTAAATTGTGGAGAGCAGAGAGCACTGGATCTCCAAAGCAAGTTTTTGAGATGATAGACTAATGTACTTAATAGAGAAACTATGAAAGAGTTTCTGTGTCTATGAATGAGTTGATCAATAACTCACTATTCATTTGATAAATATTATGGGGTGCCTCAGATGACCATTATATCTACTACTGTGGGCAGGAATCCCTTAGAAGAAATGGAGTAGCCATCATGGTCAACAAAAGAGTCCGAAATGCAATACTTGGATGCAATCTTAAAAATGACAGAATGATTTCTGTTCGTTTCCAAGGCAAACCATTTAACATTACAGTAATCCAGGCCTATGCCCCAACCAGTAACGCTGAAGAAGCCGAAGTTGAACGGTTCTATGAAGACCTACAAGACCTTTTAGAACTAACACCCAAAAAAGATGTCCTTTTCATTATAGGGGACTGGATGCAAAAGTAGGAAGTCAAGAAAAACCCGGAGTAACAGGCAAATTTGGCCTTGGAGCACGGAATGAAGCAGGGCAAAGGCTAATAGAGTTTTGTCAAGATAATGCACTGGTCATAGCAAACACCCTCTTCCAACAACACAAGAGAAGACTCTACACATGGACATCACCAGATGGTCAACACCAAAATCAGATTGATTATATTCTTTGCAGCCAAAGATGGAGAAGCTCTATACAGTTAGCAAAAACAAGACCAGGAGCTGACTGTGGCTCAGATCATGAACTCCTTATTGCCAAATTCAGACTTAAATTGAAGAAAGTAGGGAAAACCACTAGACCATTCAGATATGACCTCAATCAAATCCCTTATGATTATACAGTGGAAGTGAGAAATAGATTTAAGGGACTAGATCTGATAGATAGAGTGCCTGATGAACTCTGGATGGAGGTTCGTGACGTTGTACAGGAGACAGGGTCCAAGACCATCCCCATGGAAAAGAAATGCAAAAAAGCAAAATGGCTGTCTGAGGAGGCCTTACAAATAGCTGTGAAAAGAAGAGAAGCGAAAAGAAAAGGAGAAAAGGAAAGATATAAGCATCTGAATGCAGAGTTCCAAATTATAGCAAGGAGAGATAAGAAAGCCTTCCTCAGCGGTCAATGCAAAGAAATAGAGGAAAACAACAGAATAGGAAAAACAAGAGATCTCTTCAAGAAAATTAGAGATTCCAAGGGAACATTTCATGCAAAGATGGGCTCGATAAAGGACAGAAATGGTATGGACCTAACAGAAGCAGAAGATATTAAGAAGAGGTGGCAAGAATACACAGAAGAACTGTACAAAAAAGATCTTCACGACCAAGATAGTCACGATAACATGATCACTGACCTAGAGCCAGACATCTTGGAATGTGAAGTCAAGTGGGCCTTAGAAAGCATCACTACTAACAAAGCTAGTGGAGGTGATGGAATTCCAGTTGAGTTATTTCAAGTCTTGGAGATGATGCTGTGAAAGTGCTGCACTCAATATGCCAGCACATTTGGAAAACTCAGCAGTGGCCACAGGACTGGAAGAGGTCAGTCTTCATTCCAATCCCAAAGAAAGGCAATGCCAAAGAATGCTCAAACTACCGCACAATTGCACTCATCTCACACGCTAGTAAAGTCATGCTCAAAATTCTCCAAGCCAGGCTTCAGCAATATGTGAACCGTGAACTCCCAGATGTTCAAGCAGGTTTTAGAAAAGGCAGAGGCACCAGAGATCAAATTGCGAACATCCGCTGGATCATGGAGAAAGCAAGAGAGTTCCAGAAAAACATCTATTTCTGCTTCATTGACTATGCCAAAGCCTTTGACTGCGTGGATCACAATAAACTGTGGAAAATTCTGAAAGAGATGGGAATCCCAGACCACCTGACCTGCCTCTTGAGAAACCTGTATGCAGGTCAGGAAGCAACAGTCAGAACTGGACATGGAACAACAGACTGGTTCCAAATAGGAAAAGGAGTACGTCAAGGCTGTATTTTGTCACCTTGCTTATTTAACTTATATGCAGAGTATATCATGAGGAACGCTGGGCTGGAAGAAGCACAAGCTGGAATCAAGATTGCTGGGAGAAATATCAATAACCTCAGATATGCAGATGACACTACCCTTATGGCAGAAAGTGAAGAGGAACTCAAAAGCCTCTTGATGAACGTGAAAGAGGAGAGTGAAAAGGTTGGCTTGAAGCTCAACATTCAGAAAACAAAGATCGTGGCATTTGGTCCCATCACTTCATGGGAAATAGATGGAAAAACAGTGGAAACAGTGTCAGACTTTATTTTTTTGGGCTCCAAAATCACTGCAGATTCTGATTGCAGCCATGAAATTAAAAGATGCTTACTCCTTGGAAGGAAAGTTATGACCAACCTTGATAGTATATTAAAAAGCAGAGACATTACTTTGCCAACAAAGGTCCATCTAGTCAAGGCTTGGTTTTTCCCGTGGTCATGTATGGATGTGAGAGTTGGACTGTGGAGAAAGCTGATCGCCGAAGAATTGATGCTTTTGAACTGTGGTGTTGGAGAAGACTCTTTAGAGTCCCTTGGACTGCAAGGAGATCTAACCAGTCCATTCTAAAGGAGATCAATTCTGGGTGTTCATTGGAAGGACTGATGCTAAAGCTGAAACTGCAATACTTTGGCCACCTCATGCGATGAGTTGACTCACTGGAAAATACTCTGATGCTGGGAAAGGTCGGGGGCGAGAGGAGAAGGGGATGTCAGAGAATGAGATGGCTGGATGGCATCACCGACTCTGTGGACATGAGTTTGAGTGAACTCCAGGAGTTGGTGATGGACAGGGAGGCCTGGCGTGCTGTGATTTATGGGGTCGCAAAGAGTCGGACACGACTGAGCGACTGAACTGAACTGAACTGAACTGATGGGGTGCCCACTATGTGGCAGGCACTGAGTTGGACAAAAACAAAAAAAAATAGAGTCTTTGCCCTGGATGGGCTTCTAATGTGATGTAAGTAGTAATAATCAGTAAGAAAAATTACTATGGTAGTCCCAAGTGAAGGAATGCCTCAGATATCAACCTAGTGTCCTTTTAGGCCTATACAAAATTTAAGTCAATTCATTCCTGGATAATTCTGTGGACAGAGGCTACAGCCCATGAAGTTGCAAAGAGTTAGACACAATTGAGTGACTTTCATTTTCTATCAAAACTTTCATTAGGCTAGCAGTTTATTATGGGTATGGCAGATATATTACCTATTTTTAAGTTCTACAATATAATATACTAATAATACATCATGAGATCTGGGAATATTTGGGCTGATGACTGAAAGCAAGAGCCTCAGAGCTATCCTAGTGACTGTATTCCATAGTGTGGTATTGTGGAAAGAACATAGGCTTTGATCTAAATCCAAGTTCTTCCAGTTATTAATTGAATTAGCAGGAGCAAGTCACTTAAGAATCAACTCCCACCTGCTAACTCAGATGAGGGCTGTGCAATTTGCCCTCTGTTCATGTTATATCTCGCTGATAGTTGTCTTTACATAATTCCCTGTTTTGACAAAGCTGGATCTGCTGCTGCTGCTAAGTCACTTCAGTCGTGTCCGACTCTGTGCGACCCCATAGACGGCAGCCCACCTGGCTCCCCTGTCCCTGGGATTCTCCAGGCAAGAACACTGGAGTGGGTTGCCATTTCCTTCTCCAATGTGTGAAAGTGAAAAGTGAAAATGAAGTTGCTCAGTCATGTCTGACTCGTAGCGACCCCATGGACTGCAGCCTACCAGGCTCCTCCGTCCATGGGATTTTCTAGCCAAGAATACTGGAGTGGCTTGCCATTGCCTTCTCCGAAAGCTGGATCTAAGTGGTGACAAATTGCTTTTTTATAAATACTATCTCTTCAGTTCCCACTGGTTCTAGCTAGAGACACACCACCTCATGATTCCACTGAATATCCTCTGAGAAGGAACATTAGTTTCAGAAGGAACATTATTTGAGGACAGCCTAGAAAGGCGATGACAATGTGCTATGTGTATTAGTTCAGACTTTGAATCCCTACTAAATTTAAAAAAGTGATCCGTCTTAGGGCTTATTGGTTTTGGCACTTAAAAAAAGCGTGCTTTTTCCTCCCTTACAATTTTAATAAATTATAATAGCATTTTTGTCATACCAGACATCAGATAAAATGAACACATTGGCAAAAAAAAAAAAAAATCCGAAAGAATAAATTAATACAATTACAACTTCGCTCTCCTCCCGTTGTTTACTCCATCTTTCAGTCTGATTTCAGATATTAGTAAGTAATGGAATAATGCACAGGAAATGAATAGCCCCTCCCCTGCCCTGTAAATCAGAAAAATCATTTACAGGGGCTGGGTGAATGCAGGGAGAGGTGTGTGTGGTGAAGGAACTGTATCTTAATGGCCCCTCAAGAGTTATAACATCTGTCTCTCTGCCAGTCTGTCTGTCTCTCTCCCCTCACCTTGCCATCTTTCTCAGTATTGCACCCCACCCCATTCTATTTTCTTTTTCTTTTTTCAGTCTCTTTCTCTCTGTTTCCCAGTTTATAGATCTCAGGGGGCTTCCCTGGTGGCTCAGGGTAAAGAATCCGTCTGCAATGCAGGAAATGAAAGAGACTTCGGTTCAATCCCTGGGTTGGGAAGATCCCCTGGAGAAGGAAATGGCAACCCACTCCAGTATTCTTGCCTGGAGAATCCCATGGACAGAGGAGCCTGGTGGGCTGCAGTTGACTTAGTAATTGAGCACACACCCAAGCCTGGGGGTCTTACTGAGAGGTGGTCTCTGTGTTTTAAACATTTGAGTGAAAAATTTCTCCCAAGTGCCCAAGATACTCCTTAGGGTAAATTTTCCCTTTTTTGACAGTGGATGTTTGGTTACCGGTCCTTCCTGGTGGCTCCTGTCTTTGATCTGTGTCAAATTCTGCAAGATATTAATTGTATGGTTCAACTCTATATTGTCATGAAAGAAGTCAGAGTCATGAAAATAATCAAAATTTAAAAATAAAAATATCATCAGCTTTGGAATGTATCTCCTAGTTATATTCAAATATGGCCACTGTGGTAAACAGAGTTTTCAAAATTAAAGCAAGAAAATGGATAGCTCTGTCAGGTTCTGAAGCAAGAGTCACCATTCTTTTAAAATCTACTTTCTACTATTTCTTTTCTTTCTTCCAACTTTAGGCTAGGAATGAACTCTATCACTTCTCAAGATACCAGCAGATCATCTAAACCATCTTCTAAACCTTGACTGTACATTTGGAATCATCTGGGAAACCTCAAAAAAAATTTGATTCTGAGGTGTCTCCCAGAAATTATTATATCATTGGTCTTCAGTAAGCCCTGAGTATCAAGATTTTTAAAGAAGTCCCAGGTGTTATAATACCAAACCAAAGTTGAGAACTGTTGATGGTTATGGAAGAAGTTGTGAAACAATGATGGAAAAACATGTCTAGTGGGCAGATCACTTTGTGAAATGCTGTGCAAGTTACGGTATAGTTTTGGTTGCTTTGACAGAAATCCAAAATAGGAGTGGCTTAAACACTACAAAAGTTATTTCTTTCTTATATCACAGACTAAGGTAGTAGGTATCTCTGCTTTGGGAAGTTATTAGAGACCCAAAGTTTCTTTATCTTATTGCATTGCCCTCAATCACACAGTTCAGAACAACTCACCACTATGTCCACATTCTAGTTAGCAAAATGGCACACCCTTTCCATTTAAGGAAATAACCTTTCTTTTTAAGGAAATGAGTATTTATGTCACTTCTACTCCCATCCAACATACTAGAACTTAGTCATAAGGCCACAGCTTGTTGCAAGGAAAGCAAGGAAATGTGAGCAGCTATGTAGCCTGACAAAATGTGGACTTCTATTATTTTGAGGAAAAAGGAGGAAATATTGGAGGAAAACTGGCATTCTTTGCCACAAACATCTTATTGTCTTTCTAAGGTAAAGTCTTAGAGGTCCTGGCACAGTTGGATTCAGCAGGAGGGAAGGAATGAGAGAAGAGGAGAGAACTCTGGATAGAGTGAGTTCAGTGTTCAAAGTATTGGAGTAGGAGTCTTCTAGGAGTTGGCTTGGGTGAATCAAGTAGTGATAGATGAGATTTCCAACAAAAAGGAAGTGCAGGGACAATGGGACTACATGAAGTCACTTGAAGACACTACACAGAAGGCTGTGGTTGCTTGATCCTTCACTGTAAATGCTGTTGCTTCTCCCATCCTATGTATTTAATAACAAAAATAAAATGGAGCTATTTATCAGGTCATATTCTGATCCCTGGAAGGGCTTGTAAAGAAATACAGCACAGGATTGCAAAAACTTAGTGCTGAATGAGGAATTTACACTTTTCTTTCAAACACAGGCCACTGCTGGTGGGCACAGAACACTGGGGATGTTGATCACTAACGTGATTTATTGCTGTCCCTGTGTATTCAGCTACGTTCTGTGTCCTTTCTTCCACAGTGTCCTCTGCCTTGATAAAATCGCTCTATTCTATGTCAAGTCTTTTTAATTCTTTTTCTGAATCAAGTAAGAAACAATTTCCAGTGCATTCAGCTCTAACTTTTTTTTGCTCATTGTTTATTCCCTGAAGACTGAATAATACCTTTAGAAGTTGAAGAATTGTAAGCTGCTGCTTTGTACACAGTGTCTTTTTTGTCCAGATTTTCAGTCTGGCCTCAGATGAACCTTTTATTTTTTTCTTTTTTACACATGGGTTTTGGATGTTCAATGTTAATCACTTGGGTCTGCAATTAACCATTTGTATCCCACAAATGATGATACAAATGGTGATACCATTCCCTGGTGGCTCAGCTGGTAGAGTCTGCCTGCAATGCGGGAGACCTGGGTTAGATCCCTGGGTTGTGAAGATTCCTTGGAGAAGGGAAAGGCTACCTACTCCAGTATTCTGGCCTGGAGAATTCCATGAACAGAGAGGAGACTTACAGGCTGAAGCCCATGGGGCAAAGAGTTGGACATGATTGAGCAACTTTCATTTCAGACCCCAAATATGTGAAATCATCTCATTGGGCAATTGAGGGATAATTGTACATACATGAAAGAATGGTAATTAATCAGTCATGCACAAAAGTAGTATTTCAACAAAAATGGGAAGGGATGCTTTAGGAAAGGACCTAAAACTTTAGCCTATGGTGGTCCACGCATCTATCCATCCAACCATCCATCCATCATTCCATTAAAAATTCTTGCAAAGTGTCAGTTTTTATAGAACTCACTAGGGTTCAAAGATTATTATAAAATGTTTCCAGTCTTTGAAGAGTTTATATGTCATAACTTGAGCAGACCCAGGTTTGAGGAAGGAAAGGAAGTTTGTCAGGAAGAAAGGAAGGAAGGGAGATTATACACCAACTGTGTCCTTACGACTGTGCCAAGCTTTACATACATCATCTCATTAATTATCAGGACTAAGGAAGACAAAGGCTACATCACAATTTAGTAGAAGAATCAGTTCAGTTCAGTTCAGTTCAGTCGCTCAGTCGTGTCCGACTCTCCGCGACCCCATGAATCACAGCACGCCAGGCCTCCCTGTCCATCACCAACTCCCGGAGTACACTCAAACTCATGTAAATAACTGTAACCCCATGTACTGTAATAAAACTAGGAGCCTAGGATAAAGAAAGAAAGTTTCACAGGGGAGCCCCAAATTCAACTGGGTCCTGATGAATGGTCAGGAGTTGCCCAGGCAGAAAGATGGGAAGGACACTGTAAGTGAAAAGAACAATGTGCATGAAAGCTTAGAGATGTGAGGAGCAGGGCAGGTTTGGATGCTGCTGAGGGGTTAAGTGCAAAGAGGAGAGACTGGGGAGAGAAACGGGGACTCTGCATGTCAAGCTAAGGCATTTGAATTGTACTCTGTAGGTAATGGGAAGCTAGTGAAAGCTTATAAGCATGGGAGTAACATGATCAGATTTATGTTTTGAAAAGACTACTGGAAAAATAAGCAAAGGGGGGAAAAGACTAAATACACTCATTTTCACCAAGCAAATATTTATTGAGTACTGTCATATTCCAAGCATCTTCTAGGGGTTGAGGATCATTGAGCTATTAATAAATAATCAAAGATTCTTGCCCCCATGTAGCTTTAAGGAGGGGGCAGGCTATAAACAAATATATGTATATAATCACTGAGTGGTAAAAAGTTCTGTGGAGAAAATAAAAGCAGGTAAGGAAAATAGATACGTTCTTTGCAATTGGTTGACCACTTCATTCCATATATATTGTAACTCCCATTGGGAAGGAAGGGGACATTTGAGCAAAGATCTGAAGGAGGGGAGAGTAAGACATGTGGATATCTGTAGGAAGATAATTTTAAGCAGAAGGAATAGTGCAAAGCCCTTTGTATTATATGAGAGCTCTGAAAACCCTAAGATGACAAAAGAGAGGGATTTAAGACTTAGTTCCCCATATTTATATGAAGGAGGCATTGCCCTAAAGAAATACTGATCACCTGTTACATATCATTTAGAACTTCTAGTCACTTGTCTAAAAGTATGCGACAGGATCTTCTTTTATAGATCATTGTTGTTGTTGTTTAGTCCCTAAGACATGTCTGACTCTTTGCCACCCCATGGACTGTAACCTGTCAGGCAAGAATACTGTAGTCAGTTGCCATTTCCTCCTCCAGGGGATCTTCCTGACCCAGGGATCAAGCCTCCAATGCAGGAGGCAGGCGGATTCTTTACCACTGAGCCACTGGGGAAGTCCAAGCCATTCAGCAAATAAGCAAGATGAGTGAAACTGAGAATGTATCTGGCTGATCATGGTCTAGCTGAGTGCATTGCACACCCAGAGATAAAAATGAGGCCAGAATCTGGAATGAGATCATTAGTGTATACCATCCTGAAACTTTAGTCAGACCACACACATATATTTAATGCACTGAACATGCCTTGAAATGCCTCTCAGCCCCTAGGGGAAAAAGTACTAGAAAAAATTAAGGGGGTGGTAGGGAGGATGTTGCATGATCCATAATGTTGTCAATGTCACAATTCATCCCGAACAGCAGAATAAAGTTAACAGAGAAAGTTCTTTAGTGCTTGTTCAGCTGCCTGCCACCCAACTCTGTGACAGAAAAGCTAGGCAGAAATAGATATATCATTATAGAATGTATCAAAAATAAATTATAGAAATGTCTTCTATATAAAGAGTAGTTCCCTGTACTTATTTGAAGTATCAATCTTTAGGATTGTGTGTTTGACCACTCAATGCCAAAAAAAAAAGTGGACAATCTTAAGTCATTTTTTGCAACTATTGGCATTTTAATAATTAATTAATGTAATAGTATGAGTCAAAAATATTAAAGACAAGAATTGAAAAGTATCAAGAAAAAAGAAGAGAAGCAATGTATTTTCTAGAGTTCAATAAATTAAAAAATTGCCTTGGAATAAACACTGAATCTATTTATAGCATACATAAAGGAATATCTCTGGAAGTCAGCTATTCTATCTGAATTTTAAGTGTTATCTTTCAGCTGAGAGAATTTCATGGTTCGTAGAGGAATAATTTCATTCCAAATCTATGTACCTTTACCTGCTAAAAATTTTTCCTAAACTCTTCCAGCATTTCACTACTTGGTTATGGAATCAAGATCTTGGACAATTCATCTAAAATCTATCAAATATCAAATAGATGTTAAGTACCTTCTGTGTTTAACGTGCTGACTGGGCAACATACAGCAGGAAATGTAAACTGAGGAAAATCTAGTGCTTCCTCCCAAATACCACTGGAGGCAAAGTAAAAAATGATAGTAGATGACACAGAATATATTCAGTGCCTGAAAGGTTCAAAGGAGAGAGAGAAGACCATAGGTTAGATAAATCAAGGAAGGCTTCAAGGAAAAGCAATATATGACCTAGAACCTTGAGGCCTTGATGGATGGATAAAATTTCCATCAGTAGAGATGAGACTGCTAAGAGCTGAGTGGGGAAAACAGTTCAGGGAAAGACAGGACTTGAGAGGAGAGTTTCCTGTTTTGCTGGGGCAGGCTGTATGTACGCGGGAGTAGCTGGACTAAAGCTGGAAGGTGAGCAGCAGTCCTGGAGTCTCTGGACTTGGATGTCAGCCTGCAGGCTGGACTCCATTCAGCCAACAGTGGGGCTCCACGGAAGTGGGTGGATGTGACATGATGTGACATGACATTGCTCTGTTCACACTCTGATGCCCCAGCTTTTGTATCAGTCACAGTTGCCTGCTGAAAGAGCGAGGCTAGTTCTCCAGCCCAGGGGGAGAGATTGGTACTATACTACAGATTCACTTAGAGAGCAGAGTGTGGTAGGGGGCATTTAGGTACATTCCTCTCACTCCCCCAGGGACAATCTAGATGCTGAACGTGGCCTCTGAATAAGAATATTTTCAGAAGTGAGGGGAAAAGTCATCATCGGTCACAAGTATTTTTTGTGTGAATTTAAAATAAACTAAATAAAATTTTAAAAAATACATTTTAAGTTCACCTACTAGATGAACAGCAATAGTTTTGCCCTGCTCTAGATTGGTGGTAAAATACCAGTCTTAGCCAGAGGCTAAATAAAAGCTTGAACTTGGAATAGGAAAGGACTAAAGCTAAGGATGGTGCACCCAATCCGTAGGCTAGGGAATCCTTGCCTTTGCAAAATTGCACCATTATATAATAGACATTTATTTTTTTACATTCTTATTTAGGAGAAGCAAAGATAGTGTTAGGAATTTAGCAAGATATAAGAAGTGATTGCCATTCTAGAAACACAGAAATTCAAGAGACTTTAACCTATCACTGATATGCACCATGTAACATGATATATAGGTAGCATATAAAGTTCCAGAGTGCTTTCTACTGGGTTATGTTCAGCATACATAAACCATGTTTAAACATCATCTTACCAGGGGACTGTTTGCCCTGTGTGTCTATTCTGGGCACCAGAAGCTAGGCTGCAGGGGTTAGTTGGGTTTATAGTCCACGTTCAGACTTTTAACAGTACCTAAAATGGTTCTTTAACTGGATTTTTTTTTTTAAAGACACAGAAAACTTAATTAAGAATGACTTAAATCCCTGTGGGTTGAGAACTTTATAGTATACAACTCTGATTTGATCAGAGCAACACTGTGTCAATTAATAAAAAAATTTGGTTAAAGTCCCAAATCCTAAAAAATACAATGACAAAATATGCTTAGGCGATATTTTGATGTAGAGTCAAGGTCTTTTTTCCCCACTAAGTGTAAATCTGTATTTTAAAGACTTTCTTGCATAAATCACATCTGTAATGCAATTATTTCTCGTTTCAGTTTATTTAAAGTAAAGCAGATATTTCTGAAGCAGTCTGAGTGTAGAACTTTTTGGGACTTTTTGGATTCCTACTGTGGTCTTTTAAACTTTTTTTGCTGACCTTTATTTTAACTATATATATATAGTGATCTGGGGTTATTAAGACTTTCCAAAGCATTCAACTTAATTTTTATAATAACAATTACTCTCATTTTTTGTTATCCTAGTTTGTTGATTTTCATAATATTTAATTAAAATATGCTTAATTTAATTAAAAAATACTATAATCACAATTCTAATTAACCCAAACAGGCTTGGGAAAAAAACACAATGAACTCTTGGTTAGTAAACCACAGCAGAAGTGGGAACTGGGTATACTAAACAGTAGTTACTGCCCACATGTTCTTGGCCTGTTGTGCAGATCAGAAAATTGAGTCCATAGAGGGAATGAAGATCATCTGTGAATCTGGCAAGTTAGTTAAGTGGAAGTGGTTGCAAGTTTCTACTGTATAAAGTTAGCTAAGCAGTTAATGTGTATTTAACTACCCAAAATACGCTATGTGATTCTAGATAAACATCACTAAAGAAATGGTTAAACACATACAGACATACACATACCAAAAGCAAAGGTATTTTTCTCAGGTGTGAAGAAAGGAAATGTTGGTTCTGGCCTTGTTGTGAGCTTCCATTTATATGCTGTTGATATTCTTGAGTGTTCTACCCTGAATGTCAATCTGTGCTGTAATTTCTACATATCAGGGCATTTATATTAATTATCAAATTTTTAAACTCCTAAAAATGCAGATAGTGCTTATTTTATAGGCTTTTCTAAGAATTAGTGAAAAAATGCATATGGAGTGTTAATTCACAGAGCTAATGAGATTTACCTCTTTATGCCATCTTCTTGTTTGAATGTAATTGCCCAAAATCCAGACTTTCAGTAGAGTCTTCTTCAAAAGCATATCTACCAACTTGAAGGGGTTCCTATTGGCCAAATTTGGAATAATTCAAGCATCAGCATGAATAATGACAAGAATTGACAAAATGCATTAAATGTTTAAAATATCTATGAATTCATATGCATAGGAAATAAATTTAAGAGAGGGGGAAAGGGAAGGCTCTTCTCTAGCAAAAAAAAAAAGCCAATTAATAAATGTAGAAAAAATAATAAATTATCATTTTAAAATCACCATAATAATTACAATTATTTAGTCAAAAATTATCATGGATGCTAAAATAATTGGGTGAAAGAAAATTGGGGAATGGGATGTTCAGACAATTTCACCTGATAGATTCTTGTTTACTACAAAAGGAAAATATACCCTTAACAATGGAGAAATAATGGTGAAATATGGTCTGTCTTCACCAATAGACTGTATGGAGCACTACCAGTGAGGTCCGAGCTGGCATCAGGAGGCAGGTCCCTATTTACTGCACACAAAGTCACCTGTGTAGTGGTCCTGCTTCAATTCCCCAAGTCCCAGTTTAGCCTGAATCTAATTATAAGAAGGCAATCAGAGCAATCCAAATTGAGAAGCAGTCTGTAAAACAACAATATCATCAACAACAAGATATGTAAATCAATGTTGCAAAAGAGAGAAAGGCTGGGAAATTATTTAAGTTAAAAGAGACTAAAGGGACAATTGAAGAAGCTTGAACATGGTCTGTATAGTATATAATGTTATCATATCAATGTCAAATTTCCAGTTGTATGATTATGTAAGAGAACATCCTTATTCTCAGGGATAAAGTGTCAACAAAACAATAATAACAATGTTTATATTTATGTGTGGATATATAAAAGCATATTATGAGACAGAGAGAAATAAAATGTGACAAAATAATTAGGGAATCTCCATAAAGTTTATATGGATCTTTATTGTACTTGAAAACTTTCTGTAGGTTTGTAATTTTTCAAAATAAAAGCTGAGAGAAATAAATGTATATCTACAGTCTAGGTACTGTTCCTCCTAATTTGCTATTACACAGATTTGTGCAGTGTTGGATTGCTTACTTTATCACATGCAGTTTCTCCCATAGCCATCACTAGTAGATCATATGCTTCCCTAGTGGCTCAAGTTGGGTAAAAAAATAAATCTGCCTGTAATGCAAGAGACCGGAGTTCAATCCCTGGGTTGGAAAGATCCTCTGGAGAGGAAATGGCAACCTGTTCCAGTATTCTTGCTTGGGAAATCCCAAGTAAGACAGAGCAGCAGAGTAGCCTAATGGGCTATAGTCCATGGGAGTCTCAAAGAGTCAGATACAACTTAGTGACTAAACCACCACCTCAGCACAACATGAAGAACCAAAGACTTCCTTCTTGCGCAGTAAAGATATTAGTGAAACTTGATAGTGGAAGAAGACATATCAAAGAGCAAACCTCTTGACAGGGCCTCAGGGGCTCCTGCTAGAATTCCCACTAACTGCATGGAATATTAAGCTACTCACCAAATGCCTGATACAGTACTTAAACCTGAAGTACAATTCAGGAGACATAAGAGACGTGCATTTGATCCCTGAGTGCAGAAGATCCCCTGGAGGAGGGCACAGCAACCCATTCCACTGTTCTTGTCTGGAGAATCCCATGGACAGAGGAGCCTGGCAGGCTATGGTCCATAGCATCGCAAGGAGGTGCACACGGCTGAAGCGACTTAGCATGCATGTGTACATCACTGAGACTGTTAGGAAAAATAAACAGGCCAAAAAGTTGACATGAGAATTACAAGAGAAAATAAGGTAGATGGCAGTCATATGACACAAGTCTTTACTGAGCCAGTTAAAACTTAAAAGTTCAACAGAAGTTTTCTGACCAAAAAGGTCAAAAGGCCAAGTGGAGGAAGAGCTTGCTCTGGTGAAGTTTCCCAAGGGAGATTCCACAGAGCAAAAGCAATAGGGTGGTCCCTGCAACTCAAGCACAACAGAATCACAAGGTGTTACCATGACCAGGGCAAAGATATCACACTGGAAACTCTGGTCTCTTTACGAAAAGTTAGTTAGGTTATCAATAACCTCAGATATGCAGATGACACCGTTTTTATGGCAGAAAGCAAAGAGAAACTAAAGAGCCTCTTGATGAGGGTAAAAGAAGAGAGTGAAGAAGTTGGCTTAAAACTCAACATTCAGAAAATTAAGATCATGGCATCCAGTCCCCTCACTGCATGGCAAATAGATGGGAAAACAATTGAAAAACAGTGAGAGATTTTATTTTCTTGGACTCCAAAATTACTGCAGATGGTGACTGCAGCTATGCAATTAAAAGACAATTGCTCCTTGGAAGAAAAGCTATGACAACCCAGACAGCATATTGAAAAACAGAGACATTACCTTGTCAACAAAGGTCTGTCTAGTCAAAACTATGGTTTTTCCAGTGGTCATGTATGGATGTGAGAGTTGGACCATAAAGAAAGCTGAGTGCTGAAATATTGATGCTTTTGAACTGTGGTGTTGGAGAAGACTCTTGAGAGTCCCTTGGACTGCAAGGAGATCCAACCAGTCAATCCTAAAGGAAACCAGTCCTGAATATTCATTGGAAGGACTGATGCTGAAGCTGAAGCTCTAATACTTCGGCCACCTGAGGCGAAGAACTGACTCACTGGAATAGATTCTGAAGCTGGGAAAGCTTGAAGGCAGGAGGAGAAGAGGAAGGGGATGACAGAGGATGAGATAGTTGGATGGCATCACTAACTCAAAGAACATGAGTTTGACCAAGCTCTGGGAGTTGGTGATGGACAGGGAAGCCTGGTGTGCTGCAGTCCACGGGGTCACAAAGAGTCGTACGTGACTGAGCGACTGAACTGAACTGAAGGAAGCTGTAGACATTTTCTACATGCATCTCACAAAACAGTCCTATCACCAATATCCACATATAAGAAAGAGAGCCTTCATATTAAGGGAAACTCTAAGATACAGTCCAAGCAACAAGATCAGAAAGTATACACAGACAACAAGGTTGTTGTATATAACAACAGTGAGCTAAGGGTGACTTTCCACCAATAGGGTTGATTAAGACACTTTCATCTCTTCAGCAGATTGGCCAAGTTTGTGTTAGTTAATTCTCTTCTTCTTCAAACTAAGAACGTCCTTTGGTGGTAGTAAAAAACAGAAGATGAAGATAACAAGTCTTATTTAAGAGAATAATCCCACATTGTACAGGAGACAGGGACCAAGACCATCCCCATGGAAAAGAAATGCAAAAAAGCAAAATGGCTGTCTGAGGAGGCCTTACAAATAGCTGTGAAAAGAAGAGAAGCGAAAAGAAAAGGAGAAAAGGAAAGATATAAGCATCTGAATGCAGAGTTCCAAAGAATAGCAAGGAGAGATAAGAAAGCCTTCCTCAGTGATCAATGCACAGAAATAGAGGAAAACAACAAAATAGGAAAAACAAGAGATCTCTTCAAGAAAATTAAAAATTCCAAGGGGATATTTCATGCAAAGATGGGCTCGATAAAGGACAGAAATGGTATGGACCTAACAGAAGCAGAAGATATTAAGAAGAGGTGGCAAGAATACACAGAAGAACTGTACAAAAAAGATCTTCACGACCAAGATAATCACAATGGGGTGATCACTCACCTAGAGCCAGATATCTTAGAATGTGAAGTCAAGTGGGCCTTAGAAAGCATCACTACTAACAAAGCTAGTGGAGGTGATGGAATTCCGTTGAGCTATTTCAAATCCTGAAAGGTGATGCTGTGAATGTGCTGCACTCAATATGCCAGCACATTTGGAAAACTCAGCGCTGGCCACAGGACTGGAAAATGTCAGTCTTCATTCCAATCCCAAAGAAAGGCAATGCCAAAGAATGCTCAAACTACCGCACAATTGCACTCATCTCACACGCTAGTAAAATCATGATCAAAATTCTCCAAGTCAGGCTTCAGCAATATGTGAACCGTGAACTTCCAGATGTACAAGCATATTTCAGAAAAGGCAGAGGCACCAGAGATCAAATAGCTAACGTCCGCTGGATCATGGAGAAAGCAAGCGAGTTCCAGAAAAAAATCTATTTCTGCTTCATTGACTATGCCAAAGCCTTTGACTGTGTGGATCACAATAAACTGTGGAAAATTCTGAAAGAGATGGGAATCCCAGACCACCTGACCTGCCTCTTGAGAAACCTGTATGCAGGTCAGGAAACTACAGTTAGAACTGGACATGGAACAACAGACTGGTTCCAAATAGGAAAAGGAGTACGTCAAGGTTGTATATTGTCACCCTGCTTATTTAACTTATATGCAGAGTACATCATGAGGAATGCTGGGCTGGAAGAAGCACAAGCTGGAATCAAGATTGCCGGGAGAAATATCAGTAACCTCAGATATGCAGATGACACTACCCTTATGGCAGAAAGTGTAGAAGAACTCAAAAGCCTCTTGATGAAAGTGAAAGAGGAGAGTGAAAAGGTTGGCTTTGAAGCTCAACATTCAGAAAACAAACATCATGGCATCTGGTCCCATCACTTCATGGGAAATAGATGGGAAAACAGTGGAAACAGTGTCAGACTTTATTTTTTTGGGCTCCAAAATCACTGCAGATGCTGATTGCAGCCATGAAATTAAAAGACGCTTACTCCTTGGAAGGAAAGTTATGACCAACCTAGATAGCATATTAAAAAGCAGAGACATTATTTTTCTAACAAAGGTCTGTCTAGTCAAGGCTATGGTTTTTCCAGTTGTCATGTATGGATGTGAGAGAGCTGTGAAGAAAGCTGAGCGCCGAAGAATTGATGCTTTTGAACTGGGGTTTTGGAGAAGACTCTTGAGAGTCCCTTGGACTGCGACAAGATCCAATCAGTCCATTCTAAAGGAGATCAGTCCTGGGTGTTCATTGGAAGGACTGATGCTAAAGCTGAAACTCTAATACTTTGGCCACCTCATGCGACAAGTTGACTCACTGTAAAGACTCTGATGCTGGGAGGGATTGGGGGGGGAGGAGAAGGGGACGACAGAGGATGAGATGGCTGGATGGCATCACGACTTGATGGACATGAGTTTGAGTGAACTCCGGGAGTTGGTGATGGACAGGGAGGCCTGGCGTGCTGTGATTCATGGGATCGCAAGGAGTCAGACACGACTGAGTGACTGAACCGAACCGAACTGAATCCCTACCTGTGTTATCTGTGTCCTATAGTCTTAGGATCAAGGGAATAAAAACTGTGATTGCTGCCTCTGTCATGAGAGCATGGTCTTAATTGTTTGCGCCAGATGTTAGTAATCTAGAACGGAAAGGCATTTTGAACAACAGCAACAAAAGTATTAGGATAAATGTGAATACCAAAGAGCCAAAGCAGACGGGCCATGGAAATTACTGAACATATAAACTCTTGCTTCACCTACAAGGATTTTCTGACCCTAAAATCAGGTCCTATAGGAATCACAAACATTCTAAAAAACATAAAACATCAAAAAATAAATGAGGGCTTTAAATATCATAATACATGTGGGATAATAATGTTGAACCTTTCAAGTTCTTGCTATGTGCCAGGCAGGCAGAGTTCCAAGTATTTTATCTCATTTAGTCTAATTCTATGAGTTAGGTGCTACTATTCCCATATAACTTATGGGGAAATGAAAGCACAAGGCAGTTAAATAAACTACCCAAGGCAGAGCCAGGGTTTGAAATCAGGCAAACTGGCCCACATCCTCTTATCTACTGTTCTTTGCTGAGATGTTATTAAACCATTAAAATAATCTTTAGGCCATTTAACAGCATGGTAAAGTGTTTTAAAAAATTAAAAACAGCAAATATGTATGCACAGTATGTTCCTAGTTTTAAAAATACAACGATTAAAGGAGAGAGAAGGACTGAGGGAGAAAAAGCAAACATGAGCAAACCCAAGAGAAGATAGGAAGACACTATGCAAGATGTCAGTGATAATTGCTTATAAGCTTTGTCAATAATTTTATCTTCTTCTTCCTATTTTTATGAAATTTAAAAATTTTCTACAGTGAAAATATAGCACTCTTTTATTAAAAAAATTATATATAAAAGAAATATTCATAGAAGCACACTTAGTCATCAACTCACTCTTTCTCCATGTACGTGCCACTTTCATTTACTTAATACTCCTTTCAATTAAATCACTATTTTGCATCCTAAGCTTACTCCTTGGAAGGAAAGTTATGACCAACCTAGATAGCATATTAAAAAAGCAGAGACATTACTTTGCCAACAAAGGTCCGTCTAGTCAAAGCTATGGTTTTTCCAGTGGTCATGTATGGATGTGAGAGTTGGACTGTGAAGAAGGCTGATCGCCGAAGAATTGATGCTTTTGAACTGTGGTGCTGGAGAAGACTCTTGAGAGTCCCTTGGACTGCAAGGAGATCCAACCAGTCCATTCTAAAGGAGATCGATCCTGGGTGTTCATTGGAAGGACTGATGCTAGAGCTGAAACTCCAATACTTTGGCCACCTCATGCGACAAGTTGACTCACTGGAAAAGACTCTGATGCTGGGAAGGATTGGGGGTGGGAGGAGAAGGGGACGACAGAGAATGAGATTGCTGGGTGGCATCAC
The DNA here is from genome assembly GCF_049115385.1 of Moschus berezovskii. Classification (NCBI taxonomy): domain Eukaryota; kingdom Metazoa; phylum Chordata; class Mammalia; order Artiodactyla; family Moschidae; genus Moschus; species Moschus berezovskii. Next base: position 29,073,652 of record NC_142467.1, on the reverse strand, counting down.
TGACTCGATGGACATGAGTTTGAGTGAACTCCGGGAGTTGGTGATGGACAGGGAGGCCTGGCGTGCTGTGATTCATGGGGTCGCAGAGAGTCGGACACGACTGAGTGATTGAACTGAACTGAACTGAAACTCCATTCCCCTACTCTCCAGTTGTTTTATACCCAGAAATATGGCCCCTGAAGACACTTGTTAATCACCAAACAATCTCTAGGGCATTTTGTTATTATTAGGGTTCCCTGATAATGTTTATGTCTCAAACACTGGCTCTAGGGTCCCTAACACATCTCTAGAGCTGACTCATTTGAAAAGACCCTGATGCTAGGAAAGATTGAGGGCAGGAGGATAAGAGTCGGACACGACTGAGCGACTAAACTGAACTGAACTGAAGTAATATCTATAAATAATACTTTGCTATTGTATGGGTTTTTAACTCCACCATCTTGAATTCTGCTTCATTGACTATGCTAAAGCCTTTGACTGTGTAGAGCACACAACAAACTGTGGAAAATTCTTAATGAGATGGGAATACCAGACCACGTTACCTGCCTCCTGAGAAAACTCTATGCAGGTCAAGAAGCAGCAGTTAGAGCTGGACATGGAACAACAGACTGGTTCCAAATTGGGAAAGGAGTACGTTAAGACTGTATATTTCACCTCACCCTGCTTATTTAACTTATATGCAGAGTACATTATACAAAATGCTGAGCTGGATGAAGCACAAGCTGGAATCAAGATTGCCAGGAGAAATATCAATAACCTCAGATATGCAGATGATACCACCCTTATGGCAGAAAGCAAAGAGGAACTAAAGAGCCTATTGATGAAGGTGAAAGAGGAGAGTGAAAAAGCTGGCTTAAAACTCATCATTCAGAAAACTAAGATCATGGCATTTGGTCCCATCACTTCATGACAAATAGATGGGGAGACATTGGAAACAGAGATTTTATTTTCTTGGGCTCTAAAATCACTGCAGATGGTGACTGCAGCCCTGAAATTAAAAGGCACTTGCTCTTTGGAAGAAAAGCTATGACAAACCTAGACAGCATATTAAAAAGCAGAGATATTACTTTGCTGACAAAGGTCTGTCTAGTCAAAGCTGTGGTTTTTGCCATGTCACTTATGGATGTGAGAGCTGGACAATAAAAAACGGCTGAGCACTGAAGAATTGATGCCTTTGAACTGTGGTGCTGGAGAAGATTCTTGAGAGTCTGTTGGACTACAGGGAGATCAAACCAGTCAACCCTAAAGGAAATTAACCCTGACTATTCATTGAAAGGACTGATGCTGAAACTGAAGCTCCAATACTTTGACCACCTGATGTGAAGAGCTGACCGACTGGAAAAGTCCCTGATGCTGTGAAAGATTGAAGGCAGGAGGAGAAGGGGATGGCAGAGGATGAGATGGTTGGATGGCATCACTAACTCGATGGACATGAATTTGAGCAAACCCTGGGAGATGGTAAAGGACAAGGAAGCCTGGGGTGCTGCAGTCCATGGGGTCGCAAAGAGTCTGGCATGACTGAGTGACTGAACAGAAACAATAAATGTATTTTTAAAATGTAAATGAATATAAATACGTAACTCCTGTAGTCTCCTTGCCAACTACATTATGAATAGCCACTTTGGGACAGACTATAGTTCTCTAATATGGGCTTCAGACAAAGAGGCAGTTTCCTAGTTTCCTGAAGTGCAATTGTTGGTAAGGGGCCCGGGAAAGTGGCCTTCTAAATACACTCTCTGGGATATTTTCCTCAGCCTATAGTTAAAGAGTTCCTTATAGGTTTCCTAAGAGGGTGTCGTGATCACGGATATGGTATTGACTCTGAGGTAATTAAAGAATTTAGTAAGATAACCAGGATGCAACCCAGAAGTATACCAAGCAACCCTAGGGGATAGCTTGTGGAGAGCATTAGAGATAACCTGGGTGACGGTGGAAGGGAAAAGCTCATTATTGCAAACTAAATGAAATCCCCACTTTCTTTTGTTACCAAGAACGACACCCCGGAGAGTGACTTTGCTGTCTGGTTTGAGTGACAATTCTTACTGCTGATAAATCTTATCATAAACTATATTAAGGTAGCAATATGTGACAGTTTGGGTTGAGGCTGAGGAAGACCTCTAAAAGTAGAGACAGGAGATTTGCCTCCAATTTGAAGTCCAGAAAGGACTTGGTGCAGCAGAGGGAGAAAGAGAAGCTCATGTGAAAGAGCCAGTTAAGAACTGGATATGGTGGGCAAAACAGAAGTTGGCCAACCAGTGGGAATCAGAAGCATGAGCTCATCTGAAGAACTGAATGAAGGAAGTTTTCAGTTTAATATCCGTGTTGAAGATGACCAGTCTCCAACTGAGGTGCTTTGATGAGCCCTCTACAAGGTGGAAAAGAAGACTCAGGGCCTGGAAAAGAAAGTTGCTTGAACTTTCCTGAGGTTATTTATATTTCTCCCAGCAATCTTGCTGATAAGAAGATGACACCACCCTTATGGCAGAAAGTGAAGAAGAACTAAAGAACCTCTTGATGAAAGTGAAAGAGGAGAGTGAAAAAGTTGGCTTAAAGCTCAACATTCAGAAAACTAAGATCATGGCATCCAGTCCCATCACTTCATGGCAAATAGATGGGGAAACAGTGTCAGACTTTATTTTGGGGGCTCCAAAAATCACTGCAGATGGTGACTGTAGTCATGAAATAAACAAGATGCTTGCTCCTTGGAAGAAAAGTTATGACCAACCTAGACAACATATTAAAAAGCAGAGACATTACTTTGCCAACAAAGGTCTGTCTAGTCAAAGCTATGGTTTTCCCAGTAGTCATGTAAGGATGTGAGAGTTGGACTATAAAGAAAACTGAGAGCTGAAGAATTGATGCTTTTGAACTGTGGTGTTGGAGAAGACTCTTGAGAGTCCATTGGACTGCAAAGAGATCCAACCAGTCCATCCTAAAGGAAATCAGTCCTGAATATTCATTGGAAGGACTGATGTTGAAGCTGAAACTCCAATACTTCGGCCACCTGATGCGAAGAGCTAACTCATTTGAAAAGACCCTGATGCTGGGCAAGATTGAAGGCGGGAGGAGAAGGGGATGACAGAGGATGAGATGGTTGAATGTCATTCCCAACTCAATGGACATGAGTTTGAGTAAACTCTGGGAGTTGGTGATGGACAGGGAGGTCTGGTGTGCTGCAGTCCATGGGGTCGCAAAGAGTCGGACACAACTGAGCAACTGAAATGAACTGAACTGAACTTTCCTAGTGGTGGTCCAGTGGTTAAGAATCCACCTGCTAATGCAAGGGACACGGGTTCGATCCCTGGTCCAAAAAGATTCCACATGCCATGGGGGTGAGTCCATGTATCTAGCGCACAACAAGAGAAGCCACCATGAAAAGTCTGTGCACTGCAATGAAGAGAAGCACTTGCTCGCCACACCTAGAGAAAGCCTGAGCATAGCAAAGAAGGTCCAGCATAGCCAAAAATAAGTAAATAGATAAGTAGAGAGATCAATAAAAGAAAAGAGAGCTGTTCTGCATAACCAAGAGACAGAACCAGAAATAACCTGGGTACCCTCAGGATAGTCTGAGAAGGGGCCTTGTGGCAGCTGTCAGCAGGAGGAGACACTTGGGGTTTGGGAAGAGGTGTGTAAAGGGGTGTCTCTGTTGAGATGCTGTCATCGTATGCAGTGACCCTTCTCCATCAGTTACCAACAGAACCATACGTATCATGAGGTGTGTGGGTGACCAGACTCCTAGAAGCTAGGGAGGGAGGAGCTAACAGTTGCTGTGCGTTATATATTTTTTCTATGTGTTATATTATGTATTATTATACAGTTAATGGAGAATGTGCAGGTGTATAAGAACAGAGAAGCCTGGTGGGATATAGTCCATGGGGGCCACAAGAATGTCAAACGCGACTTAGCAACTGAACAACAGCAAAAGACCAGAATAGAGACTGGAGATGGCTTCATTTGAATATGTAACATAGGTCTGTGGGCTGATAAGGCCTGAGTGAATCTAGCTAGAGTTGGGCTAGGAGAGAAGAAGAGGTGTTCCTGGGGGGATTTCACACAGGGACAAAGTGGAACGTTCACTGGGTTACTGTTAGGAGCACTGGGGCTAGGAAGTTTGTAGTTAGTATTACAAAGATCCAGAAAACAAACTTTGTCCTTAAGAGGAACAAATATGGGGTAACATAAGTTTTCATGTTACAAATAGATAGCCAATGGGAATTTGCTGTATGGCTCAGGAAACTCAAACAGGGGCTCTGTATCAGTCCTTCAATCTAGAGGGGTAGGATGGGGAGGGAAATGGGAGTTTCAAAAGGGAGGGGATATATGTATATCTATGGCTGATTCTTGCCTGGAAAATCCCATGGACGGAGGAGTCTGGTGGGCTGCGGTCCATGGGGTCGCTAAGAGCGACTGAGCGACTTCCCTTTCACTTTTCACTTTCATGCATTGGAGAAGGAAATGGCAACCCACTCCAGTGTTCTTGCCTGGAGAATCCCAGGGACGCGGGGGCCTGGGGCTGCCGTCTATGGGGTCGCACAGAGTCAGACACGACTGAAGCGACTTAGCAGCAGCAGCAGCATGGCTGGTTCATGTTGAGGTTTGACATAAAACAGCAAAATTCTGAAAAGCAATTATCTTTCAATAAAAAATAAATTAATTAAAAATAAAATGAAATATAAGTGTCAAAGCAAAAAAAAAAAAAGAGGGACAAATAAGAAAATGGGAAGAATATTCTTTGGTAACAAGAGAGGCAAATAAGAGCACAAAACCAATGTAAATCATTGTAAATGTAAATCAATGTAAATGTAAAATCGTGCTGTAATTTGAAAAGGGTTTGAAGAAGATGGCAAAGGGAAAATGTGGAATGAGGACCTGGAACCCTGGCCTGTGACCCGGAAGCTATTCTCTCTGTTGCAAGTGCATCCTGGGGCACTCAGGACCCACTGACCTGATCACCTTCAATCTAGCAGCCCTTGGCTTATTGGTTTAACTATTGGATTGACCAAAAAGTTCAGATTTTTCCATGTTATGGAAAAATTTGAACGAATTTTTTGGCCAACCCAGTATTTCCTATACATTCTCTGCGTCTGTTATTCCTCCTCTGATATTCTGACATGTGTAATTGCTATTTATTTCTAACCTCTTTCCTATTATATACACATCATTTTGAAACCTCATTCCACTCTTAATATTGGTGGTTCTCAAGAATTTCCTGGTCCTCTTGAATTCCCTTTCCCTGAATGCTCACATTAAACCTTGCACAATGTATCTGCCCACTCCCCTGTCCTCTCTCTGCACCCCTCTCCAAAAGAAAATTCAGGGTAGCTATTCAGCAAGGTGGTTAGAAAAGGAATGGAAGGGAAGCTAGTATTCTGTGGAACAGGTGGCTCCAAGTATGGGTTAAAGCATGGTTGGGACCATATATTCTGTCACATAATACTCTGCAAATTGACTTTTCCCTTTCGTATTTAAATGATGTAAGTGTCAACAAAGATATGAGATAGTATTGTTTGCCATGATTCAATGAATGTACATCCATGTTTCCTTGTTCCACCAAGGGAAATAAATGTACTAGGTTGGTAATGAAGGTCAGCTGTCCAGGATGTGAAGTCAGCTAGGCTGAGGGAGCCCCCAAAGGGGTTTTCACTTCATTTTGTGCTCCTACTATTTCATTCTAAGAACAAATTACTTCACATGGTGACACAAACTGCTCTGGGCTAGCCTTATCATCTGGACCTAACATTCAGGTTTCAGAAAGTTTCCTCCAGGTCACAGAGCTATGTTGCCAAACCAGCCACAGACTATAAAATAAACTCTGGGCATGTGCATAAAAAGCTGCATCACAACATTGTGATGATGACCAGTCTGTGCTTTCATACATCCTATGGACCTTGGAGCTGAGGAGGCACCGAGCACTCAATTGGCCACTACTAGTAGCTAAGCTGTTTGAGGAAAGAGGGCCTTGGGCTTGCAAAGAAACTGCCAGCAGTAAAGAAAAGGGAGACACTGGGCAGCGCAGAGTTGGTGGTGTAGTTGTTGTTCAGTTGCTAAGTCGTATCTGACTCTTTGTGACCCCATGGACTACATCAGGCCAGGCTCCCCTATCCTTCACTATCTCTTGGAGTTTGCTCAAATTCATGTCCGTTGACTTGGTGATGCATCCAACCATCTCATCCGCTGTCACCCCCTTCTTCTCCTGCCCTCAAACTTTCTCAGCATCAGGGTCTTTTCCAGTGACTTGGCTCTTAACATTGGGTAGCCAAAGTGGAGGTGTAAGGAAGTTCCAGTTGGCCCTGAGACACATTGCTGAGAGTCTGACCAATACTTCAGGGAAATAAACTGACTCACTTTTAGAGCACCTGAGCTCTCAAAGCCAGAGGTCACACTCTAGAACTACTGCTACCATCAGCGGAAATCTACACTCACCAAGACTCAAGTTATTTGTTCTTCAGACTACTTCATGCTAGTTAAACATGTCATTATTATTAATAATTAAATTAAATATTACATAAAAAATGAAATGTGAACACAAAAACAGAAGTTGTTTCTATGAAAACTTGGTTGAAAATTTGGAAAGATTCAACAAAAAGTAAGCTATTAGGCAATGGGTAAGGTGGAAAAACAATTATAGAAATCTAGATGCATTCTGCACTCAGTTTGTCCAACAGATGTCTAAGTTTTTTCTTCCTTTTAAAGAAATTATAATTGGAAATAGTACAGGATATATTAGGGGTGCAGCTTATGCATGAAAAATGAGGTAGAACTCCAAGGAACTGACCAACATTCAAAGAAAAAACCTTTGTGTCAAAAGCTTAGCAAAAGAATGAAGCTATTTTAATTTAAAATACAAATTTGAGGGCACAGTGTATAGGAAACCATCTGCCAATGCAGTGGAAATGGGTTTGACTCCTGGTCTGGGAAGATTCTGCATGCCAAGGGGCAACTACTTGGCCATGTGCAACTACTGAAACCCACAAGCCTAGAGCCTGTGCTCTGAAACAAGAGAAGCCACCATAATGAGAAGACTGTAACAAAGAGTTGCCGTCCACTCACTCCTCACCACCCCCTGTCTCGCTCACAGCAAATAGAGAAAGCCTGCATGCAACAATAATGACCCAGCACAACCAAAGGTAAGTAATTAAATAAAAATGCTTTTTTGTTGCTTTTGAGCTGTGGTGTTGGAGAAGACTCTTGAGAGTCCCTTGGACTGCAAGGAGATCCAACCAGTCCATCCTAAAGGAAATCAGTCCTGAATATTCATTGGAAGGACTGATGTTGAAGCTGAAACTCCAATACTTTGGTCACCTGATGCAAAGAGCTGACTCATTGGAAAAGACCCTGATGCTGGGCAAGATTGAAGGTGGGAGGAGAAGGGGATGACGGAGGATGAGATGGTTGGATGGCATCACCGACTCAATGGGCATGAGTTTGAGTAAATTCTGGGAGTTGGTGATGGACAGGGAGGCCTGGCGTGCTGCAGTCCATGGGGTTGCAAAGAGTTAGACATGACTGAGTGACTGAACTGACCTGAACTGAAATAAAAATACAAACTTGATGTATGTATCCATGTCATTTTTATGATTCATCTCTTTGACTAACATCTACCTCTAACCAACCAACTCCTTGTCCTGACTACATTTGATTAAAGGGTCTCTGTGGAACTTCCTCTCTCATTATTCCAAAGACTAAAGAATTCCCATGATCAGTCTCTTCTTCAAGGTACAGGACAGTAGCATTTCAAGAAAGAGGGACTTCTGAAGATCTGGTGTGATTCAAAGCTTTAATCCCAGCCTAATCATGACCCAAAAAGAACAAGTATTTCTAGTTATCAGCTAAAAGTGGCAACATATAGTGTTACTGACCTTCCAGAGTGGGGGAAGGACCCTTATAGGGTGTTGTTTGTGCTAATGGAAGGAGACCAAATTTGGTTCAGAAGCAAAGAAAATTTTGCTCGTCAATCAAAAAATGAAGATGTGGGAACTCCCACTCTGGAGAACACACTCTCCGAGACAGGCTGTTGGTGGGACTGTTTTATCTGTGGGTTCATCTGTGGAGGGAGGGGTGGTGTCTGGTCAGGGCGTGTGTTGTGAAAGGCACCCCAGATCTCAGTGCCAGGTGCAACATCTCTGTGTTGGGAACCCTAATCTCATGTCTTAAGTACAAGGCCTCTGCAGGGTCCCCTATAGGCAAGCAAAACTAGACTAAGAGCAAAAGAAGTGGTTAGACCTTATATCTTATCACCTAGATTCCATCTTATTTTTCCAAGGACTCTAGTGGGCTTTGCTAGTGACAAAGGTGATAGCAAAATCCGATTTCTAAAAGGGCTTCCCAGGTGGCTCAGGAGTAGAGAATTCACTTGTCAAGTAGGAGACACAGGTTCGATCCCTGAGATGGGATGATCCCCTGGAGAAGGAAATGGCAACCCACTCCAGTATTCTTGCCTGGGAAATCCCAGGGACAGAGGAGCCTGTGGGCTACAGTCTATGGGGGTCACAAAGAGTTGGACATGATTTAGCAACTAAACAATTTCTAAAAATTCATAACATACCAGCTTTGAAATTGATATTCTTGATAAATTCAGAAGCAATTTCAGAATCTGCATTCATTCCATTTGTTCACAAAGATGTTACTATTTTATGTTACATAATTTTAAATTTCCCTGTATCAAAAGCAACTGTTTCTCTGCGATAGTAGAAGTAAACCTCTTTACTTAAAAGAGGATGTTTCCCAGCAATACCTCTTTTCTTGGTGACGTGGGTCTCTCCCCTTGAGCTTCCTTTTGGTGTAGAAGCTTATGCTCATGATCAACAATGGTCTCCTCTGAGTTCTTCCCTGGAATAAGTCACTTTTTAAATCTCGTCTCTTTCATCATAAGCTATGAGTCTCTAGCTTTATCCGTGAGTTTCAGTTCATTATCATTAAAGTTCCTCTCTGAAGCTTGTGAATGACTGCGAGTTGTTTTCTTTTAAAGTATAGAACTGAGATATTTAACTACAAATAAGTTTAACGAGTCTAGGAAATTTGATACCTTCAATATGTCTGTCTGCATCGCTAGGTCTCGGACCAGAATGTAAACCTTAGCCCCTTTCTGATACTTTCATGGATGTATGCTCAGTCACTTCAGTTGTGTTCGATTTTTTGTGACCCTACTGACTGTAATCCACCAGGCTTCTCCGTCCATGGGATTCTCCACACAAGCATATTGGAATGGGTTGCCATGCCCTCCTCCAGGGGATCTTCCTGATCCAGGGAGCGAACCCATGTCTCTTATGTCTCCTGCATTGGCAGATGGGTTCATTACCACTAGCGCCACCTGGGAAGTCTCTAATACTTGCAGATGACCTGATAGAGTCCTTCAGGTTAAATATGAGGCACTGATACACATTATCTTGGCTCTACCAAATGGCTTTGACCAAAGTTTCTCAAATTTAATTATAGAATCTGGAAAGGTCAAGAGGCAGTTCTGAGGGCATTACAGGAGTTAATGGAGCAGAGTCAAGGACCCCATCAAAAGGAACTGTTCTCCTCTTCCCCCGTGCCTTCAGACTTTTCCACTTTTATTCTGAAACAGCTCCTTTACCTGGAGCACCCTTTTGCAGTTACATCAGACAGCTTACCTATGTATAGGACACAGAAGTTGAGTAGGAAAAAAAAAAAAAGCCCTGGCCCCTAAATTTCCCAAAATGTCAAAATGACTTGCACAACATTTAGGCCTTTGAGTCTTTTATAACAGCTTTACTGAAATGTAATTCACATGTTATAAAATTCAATCCTTTAAGTGGTTATACATTGTTGTGCAACTGTCACCACTACGTAATTTCACAATATTTTCATCACCGCAAAATGAAACACTAAACTCACTAGAGTCAGTCTTCAAACCCTCATGTTTTCCGCTCTATGCAATTACTAATCTACTTTTTGTCTCTGTGACTTTGCTTATTCTGGATATTTTGTGTAAAATGGAATCAGATAATATGTGACCTTTTTTGTCTGGTTTATTTTACTCAGCGTAATGTTTTCAAGGTTTACCTATGTTGTACCATGTATTAGTATGTTTTTTTAAACAGCTGAATAGTATTCCACTGTATGGATATATCACATTTGTTTAGACATTCATCTTTTGAGGGACGTTTGGGTTGTTTCCACCTATTAGCTATTGTGAATAGAGTTGCTCTGAACATTTGTATACAGATTTTTATTTTAACACCTGTTTTAAATTCTTTTAGGTATATGTCTGGAAGCAGAATTGCTGGGTCATGTGGTGGTTTTATGTATAACTTATTGAGAAATTGCCAAACTGTTTTTCATAGCAGCTCTACCATTTCACATTTCCACAATGCTGTATGAGAGTTCAGTTTATCCATATCCTCTCCAGTACTTGCTGTTTTCCATTAAAAAAAATTATTATTATTATTACAGTCATCCTCAAAGCTGTGAAGTGAAATAAGGTGAATCACCTTACTGGTGTTTTGATTTTCATTCCTTGATGACTGTCGATATTAAGTATCTTTTCATGTTCTTATCGGATACTTGTATAGCTTCTTTGAAGAAGTGTATATTCAAGTAATTTTTCCTTTTAAAAATTGGGTTGTCTATTGTTTTGTTCTTGAGATGTGTGACAGTGAATTTCATGGTTCTGTTTGGCTAGGCTATACCCAACTGTTCAGTCAAACACTTGTCTATGTGTTGATATGAAGGTATTTTGCACATGTGATTACCATTTAGAGTTGACTTTAAGTAAAAGAGATGACCCTTGATAATGTGAGTAGACCTCAATTCCATAAGTCTTAAAAGCAAAATCTGAGGTTTCCTGAAGAAGAAAGAATTCTGCCTCAAGACTAGAAATCCCACCCACGCGTCCAGCCTATAGACCAGACCCCAGACTCACAATAATATTGTGACCCAATTCCATAAAATAAATGTCTTCATAAGCAAGTATGTGTCTGTGTGTGCATTTGTGTGTAAATACATATATAACATAATATGTATGTATAAGTACATATATATGTATGTTTATATATATATGCTGCTGCTGCTGCTAAGTCGCTTCAGTCGTGTCCGATTCTGTGTGACCTCATAGATGGCAGCCCACCAGGCTCCCCCGTCCCTGGGATTCTCCAGGCAAGAACACTGGAGTGGGTTGCCATTTCCTTCACATACATAATATACAAACATGCTCACACTATATATATATTTATCCTATTGGTTTTATATATATATATATATAATCCTATTGGTTCTGTTTTTCTGAAGAACTCTGATGGATAAAAATTGCTAAAATTCTTTATGTAGTTACACCTTCTGGATACTCGACCCTTACCAAATGTATAAGTTTGCTTAAACCACATCAGTTGAGTTTGTTACATGCAGTCATAAAATCCTAAATGAAACTCATAAGGGTTTCTGAAGATCAGATAGGATAATGCATGTAAGACATTTAAAACAGCGCTTAACACATAACATAATTAATGTTATTATTATTATTTTCATCACATCTGATTTCATTTAGATAAATGAGCCCTGCCCACTGAGGCTTAAAGATACTCATTATCAGTAAATGCTTACGAAATTCTATTATGTTTAAAGCACAATATGAGGTTTGATGCAGGGTCCGCTTTATGGTGCACAGTGTGGGCAGTCATACAGGGCCCTGGGCCTGGCTTTAATGCTCTGCTGTCATCATCTTAAAATTCTTATCAAGTCTTGAACAAGACGCCTTCTTGTGTAGGGCCCATTCTGCACTGGGCCCTACACATTATGTAGCTGATCCCATTATGATTTAAAAAAAAAATCCTTTTGCTCAGAACAATAACAAAAATTTTTCTGAATGCATTATTCAGAAAAAAAAACTTCTGCTAAACATACATTGTTTCAAAAGACTGAGAAATATACAGAAACATCTTAACATAATTAAATGAAGTGTTGAAATATAACTGATAAACTTACATTATCTGAAAATAATGACTACTCCCTTATTTAGAATAGTCAAGTGCCTGATGAATGAAATATCAATATATTTTGCAATAGCAAGAAGAGAGAAACTGTAAGTTTTGTTGTGGTAGTAGTTATTGAGTTGGGGAGTTTGTACTGCTGAGGTTTGGGGAATTATGAAGCAAAATTTTAAAGTAGTTATCTTCTCCCCAGTTATTGTTGGGCACCTACAGGAGTTCGCTCTAAGAGCTGGACATGTTGCTTAACGTTTCTTTGTGTTGGTTTCTCTTTCTGTAAAAATGAAGGTGACATACAGCTGACAAGTCTATGCAGAGAATCAGATAATTAGCATTGTGTCATATGCAGGACAATAAATTTCTTTTTCCCAGAATTTCTTCTTTCAAAGATGTACTAAGCACCTACTGTGTGCTATGCCTCATTCTAAGCTCTGTGGACACATAGCTGAGTAAAGGTCTTTTTTCTCAAGGAGATTATATTCTAGTAAAGAAAGACATGACAAGTATGCAGAGAGATAAATATAACCACCCCGGGCTGGTAATAAGTGTCCATGAAGAGGATTACATAGATGGGGGAGGGGCACGTTAGCTAATTTGGGGAAGTCCGTGAAAAGTTCTCTGAGAAGGTGACCATGTGAGTTGAGATCTGAAAGAAGAAAACGAGGAAGTCAGGCGAGGATCCCAGACAAGCGTATCCTTAGCAGAAGACAGCAAGAACAAAGGTCCCACAAGTGAGATGGGCTTGGATTGTGTGGAGACAGTGATTGGAGCATAGGAGTCAGGGAGCGGGGTGACCTTGAGAGCTAGAGGACAGACAGGTGCCAGGTCAGGTAGGGCTCTGGGGACCAAGAGCAGGAGTCTGGATTTTATTCTGGTTCAGAGAGAGGCCTTTGGAGGGTTTCAAGCAGGGGAAATATGTAATCCAATTTTATGTTTCAGAAAGATTCTTCCATCTGTTTGGTCTGTGGAGGACTCAGATGGACTGAAGGTTGGCAAGGCTGATGGCAGTGACCATTTATTGGGGATGTTGCCTTAATCCAGGAAAAGGAAGGTGGGGGCTTCATCTGTGGTTGTGACCTTGGGAGATAGTATGAAGTTAGATTCAGGGTATACTTCAGAAGCAGAGTGGATAGGACTTACTGTTGGACTGAATATAAGGGTTAGGAAAAGAGAGAGGTTTTTTTTTTTCCCTGATGAAAAGTTTAATACAGGGTTCACTACAGAAAACTTGGAAAATTCAGGAAAGTGTTCAGCAGGCTATCTGTTTTAATATGGAAACTTAACTTTTTCTTGCACAAGAAAAATTCTATTATTATTGTTACCGTTTGAAGATTTCAGTGCACCTTAGCTTATTAGAGGTTTAGGGGATTATTCAACTTAAAAAACAAAGGAGGGTGGAGAGAGGAGAGAAAAATAAAAACTGTTTCACTCTGTTGAATACAGTGTTTCCTAACCTTAGTTGAACTTTAAATTTTTTTGATGTTGTTTTGTATAACACCTATTACCAACTCTATCAATGATTACCAGCAAACAAGATCTAATATTTCACTGGATTTTTTCTTCTTGCTTTTCTCTGTTTCCCTCATGTATAGAGCTTGAGGAGTTTGAGTGAACTCCGGGAGCTGGTGATGGACAGGGAGGCCTAGCGTGTTGTGATTCACGGGGTCGCAAAGAGTTGGACACGACTGAGCTGAACTGAAGTTCAGGGCCATTTACTGAGTGCACCACACAGTTCTTTGTGAGAACTTCATGAGGATTTAATCGTGCACTGACTATTCCTTCTCTTAGTATTCTAGGAGGTACATGGTGCCTGGATTGCATTTTCTTTAATGTTTTCAACTGTCTTCCTAATCCATTGTGTTTCATTTACCAATTATTCTTTTTCTCTTTTTTAAAAAAATTTTAATTAGAGGACAATTACTAACTGACATAAATCTAATTGACATAGATCATTTGTATTGTGATGGCTTCTGCCATACATCAACATGAATACCAGTTATTCTTGTAAAAGTGGTAGGAAAAGTGTAAAATTTTGTTTAAAATTGACATCCATCATCTTCCAAATAACTTATCTCTCTCCTAATGGAGAAAGTGACAGCCAGTGGAATACGAACTACATTGATAACATACAACTAGTTGTGATGAAAGAAATCGTTTTAAACTTGAGAATGCACTTTTAAGGTGTTTATAAATTTATATGGTCAAAAGTCCTTAACATATATCTATTTAATTTTAATATGGGAACAACAATACTGGACAGTTAGTGAGGTTCCAAGTGTCCAGGGTCAAGGAGCGGTGTAGGTAGTAAAACAAAAATGTTTCCTTTCTGCTTGTATGACTTGGAATTGTCTAAAATGTCATGAAGAAAAAGTACCTGATTTAAAAAATATTTGGGGATATATATTGGTAATAATAATAGTTAGTGCTTTTATGCTCCAGCAGCAGTTGGTACTGCTTGTCCCATGAAAGTGGACATGATGTGCTTTATACTCAGCTTGATTTCAAGATTTTAATAAAGGAAAAAAAATTGCAGGAAGTATAGTATATTATCATACTTAAAGGAGTCAATTAAATTAGCCTCCTGATACAGACTACTTTATAAACTCATTTATGACACAAGTTAACTTGGTCTGACCTTTCCACCCCTTCCTGGATAAGGATGGTAGCAATTTCTCAGTAGCAAATTTATTGATTATTTTTTGGACAGAGAGTCTTCTCCAGTTTGAGTTTCCTTTTTTGTACTTCTATTCTTGAATCACCTTCTGAGAGACTGGAGTCTCATTTACACATTGGCAAGAAAAAAATACTATTTGGAAGGACATGGGATGCTATATCGTAATGTCCAAGCTGATTTACCACACCTAAACAGTTTATGAAAGCATTTTGCTCCATATGGAGTGTTTCCCTTATTCAATGAACAGAAGAAAGTGGTGATTATCTATTGAAGCTTAGTGTGCTCACCAGGCAAATGTCAATCCTTTTTTACACCAAACAATCTCAAGAGCTCTAATATCTTTTTTCCTGAATTTTCAAGTTGATTCTTATGTGTTAAATGACAATCCATTTGCCACATGCACTATTGATGTAGATCATTTACTCAGCTAATTGAAAATGTTTCCCTTTATCAACAATTTTTCATGGTTTAGGGGCAAGACGTCTCTTTCCAAAAGATAATTAGAAGGTGACTTTAGCTTTTTACCAGATTTGAGAAATTCGACAAAAATAACTATCTTTGCAAAAATTTTATTTGCACTCAGTCTTTCCAAAAGATAAAGAATTTTCCAGAAAAATAATGGGGGCAGGGGTCATGGATGGAAGAGATCTTCCATTTACTGAGTACCCATTATAAACCAGAAACTGGGCTCTGAGTTTTACATGCATTATTTCCTTTAACACATGAGGTGTTTCTTTTATCTGAGTTCTGTGGTGAAACTGAGGCTCAGAGAGGTCAAGTAACTCATGCAATCAGAGACGGATGCTTGGCCTGGGCTGTAACACCAAGTCTGTTGATTACATGTCACGCTCCTTCCATTTCACTACGCTTTACTGCTTCACTGCTTTAGTTGGTGTGATCAATGGTATCTCTACACTGAGGGTTGTAGCAACTCAGTGATCACAACTGGTTCAGATTCACAATTCCCTTGAGTGCTCTCTCAGTGGCACTGATAGAGGGATGGGAGACTCTTATCCCATGTAACTTTGATCTCTTACCCATGGTCAAAAGCAGGCAGCCTCCCACTGGGAGGCTGGGATACCGAAAAGCTCCATGCACTCTTACAGAAGGAAACAAGACCATCATTGCTTCTTATCAGTGATGGTCTTTGTTTTCTTTTGGTAGCTGGGATTTTGTTCTAAGGGAGGACACTTTGTTCTAAGGAAGGATACATTTTCCTCTGTGCCGTTCACATCTTTGCTGGTGGCCACTCAGCCAACTGCATAAATAGGTTTATGCAGTTGGCTGATAGGTTCAGTATTCTAGTATTTTAGACTATTATTCACAGTATTCACAAAACTTGGAAAATCCATTTAAGAGAAACCAACAAAGAATCATAAGAGCAGTATTCCTGTGCTTATACACATTTATAAAGATGAGTGATACAAAGAAATTACATATTGCTTTGGAGTGTGTTAAGTTTCCCTAAACATACATAGTCCAGTTTTCTCAGGCCACCCTTTGAAGGACTAATTCTAAAACAAATTAAAAACATATGTGTAGATCAGGAGTGAAAGGTAAGACTGATCACAGGGATCCTTTTCCACAAAATATATTGGCATTTTCTCCTACCAAAATACCTACGACTTGCCCAGACCAAGGTTGAAATGACCATGTACCTTATTTTGATAGAACAAAAATAGACTCCACGTGAGTAATCAAGTTAATTGTTTTCCAACAATTAAGATCATCAGAGATGCAAAGAAATATCAAGTTTTAACTTCTTTTCTGACTACTAAGGTAATACTATTTTTACTAAAATTTTTAGAAAATGCACCTAAGAAAAAAGAAGAAAATTAAAAAGATCTGTGATCATACACACCTAAGGATAACCATTATTAACATTGAGTGTACATTGAGTCTTTTATCTTTGCATTTTAAATAACACTGATATACAAGTCAGAGGGCTTCCCTGGTAGCTCAGTTGGTAAAGAATCCGCCTGAAATGCAGGAGAACCTGGTTCGATTCCTGGGTCAGGAAGATCCCCTGGAGAAGGAATAAGCTATCCACTCCAGTATTCTTGGGCTTCCCTGGTGGTTCAGATTGTAAAGAATCTGCCTGGAATGTGGGAGACCTGGGTTCAATCCCTGGGTTGGGAAAATCCCACTCCAGTATTCTTGCCTGGAAAATCCCCATGGACAGAGGAGCTTGTCAGGCTACAGTCCATGGGGTCGCAAAGAGCCGGACACAACTGAACGACTAAGCACACATATTAGTCAGAATTCTTAGCTGTAAGCAACTGAAAGAGCTGTCACTTATTTAAGTAGAAAAGAATTTATTGAAAAGATATTTGATAGCTCAGAAATTCACAGAAAAGCTTGGAAAACCAGTCTCGGTAAAGAGGAAGAGCAAAAATGACAAAGAATGGCTAAAATTAAACCAGAATCAGAAGCTGGATAATACCATGCAATAATTCTAGTGAGGTTCCCACACTAAAGACTTTAATTGAAGCTGGTACTTCTGACACAATGGGCCCAGATGTTGATGTTGATTCTGCCTGTCCTGCCAGCCCTGCTACCCTAGAAACTGTGTCACCTTCACTAATGGGATGGAGTTTCTACCATCCTTGCTTCTGTGGGTCGCTGGTTCCCAATTCCAAGTCTGGATGGGTGGGTGCTTGATCAAGTCCATGTGCTGGCCCCAGCTGTCTGGGAACGGTGACAGGAAGGTTCTTAATTCTTGTCTCTCTAATGGTAGGAGAACTTCACAGCATGTGAAGAATCACATGGTGGGAAATTCCCCAAACCTGGGCAGGGAGTTGAGATACTGAGAGGCAAAAATCCCACATGATGTCTGATACAATGAGCTCATACAGTTTTATACAGCTCTGTATCCTGCTTGTCCCTCAAACATTAAGTCATGGCTTATTCTTCTAAAACATGAAGTATTTTTCAAAATTAAGACTTTCAATGACTCTGTAAGTAAAGTTTTAATTTAATCAGTAAATAGCTTATGTGATATTGTGTGTGTGCTCAGTCATATCCAACTCTTGGCAACCCCATGGATGATAGCCCTCCAGGTTCCTCTACCCATGGAATTACCCAGGCATGAATATTGGAGTGAATTGCCATTCCCTCCTCCAGGGGATCTTTCCCACCCAGGGATCAAACCCGTGTCTCTTGTGTCTTCTGCATTGACAGGTGGATTCTTTACCACTAGCGCCAAATATGTGATATTAACCATCCTAAATAAAGCTTGAAGAGCATGACAGTAACAAAGGAAGAAGCATCTTAATACAGAGATATCAGAATTATTTTTCTAGCTTCAGTTAGCACTCATCAGGAAGAAGTCAGCCTCTTGAATTCCAGGCTTCACATCTTGAGGCACCATCTGAGATGACCTAGATAACTTGAGTGAGGCAAGATTGACTGGAAAAGGCAGGTTAAGGAGTTGCCTCTCCTGAGAGGCTGAGGCCGGCAGCCGGGGCACAGGCCCAGCTGCGGAAGTTGGAAGAGAGTCTGCATCTGACCTGGCTGTAATCTAGCCAGAAGGCTGCCAGCTTGCG
Source organism: Moschus berezovskii (assembly GCF_049115385.1). Taxonomy (NCBI): domain Eukaryota; kingdom Metazoa; phylum Chordata; class Mammalia; order Artiodactyla; family Moschidae; genus Moschus; species Moschus berezovskii. The sequence goes on along the minus strand of NC_142467.1, from coordinate 29,055,488 downwards.
GTTTGATGCTGAAGGAAGGATCCAGAAGCTGTCAGGGATTGAGAGTTCCAGCCTTTTGCATGAGATTCAGGAGGAGCCAGGGGACTGAAAAATAGGATCAAGGTGAGCTTTACTTCTAGAAGGACCCATAATAGGTAAATTACCAAAGAGAAGAAACACAACAGTTACAAGACCCTGATGCTGGGAAAGATTGAAGGTGGGAGGAGAAGGGGACAACAGAGGATGAGCTGGTTGGATGACATCACTGACTCAATGGACATGACTTTGAGTAAGTTCCAGGAGTTGATGATGGAGAGGGAGGCCTGGCGTGCTGCAGTCCATGGGGTCGCAAAGAGTCGGACACAACTGAGCGACTGAGCTGAACTGAACCAAAGAGAAGAAACACAGCAGTTACAAGACCAGTGAATAGGGTGGGAACAGGTCTTCCAAGTCTGGGTGTCAGAACTAAAGCAGACATTGAATTCAAGGCTCAATTTCCTTGAAAGTGAAAGTGCTTGCTGCTTAATTGTGTCCCACTCTGTGCGACCTCATGGACTGCAGCCCACCAAGATCCTCTGTCCATGGAATTCTCCAGACAAGAATACTGGGATGGGTAGCCATTCCCTTCTCCACAGTCGTTCCTGACTAAGGTTGGCCCAGGGAGCTGGGTTATAGCAGAATAGCTCCATATGGAGCCCAGGGACTCCCAATTAGGACAACTTCAGGGACTGGGGAAAAGGCCATGGGCACAGGCTGTGTTTGGTGAGGTTGTGCATCCTTGTGTCAGGAAGTCGGGCTGGAAAGAGAGGGCACAGGTGGTCCAGATGAGGCTGTGGGAAGAACTTGCCTGCCTTTTGTTGTTGGTTTTTCTGAGGCTGTGGAGATATACCTCTTTTGTTCTCCCTGGGACCCTATTAAAGGGTTTCTCATTGTGTTCAATTTGTATGTGGTGTTACCGTTCCTATGGGCTTCCTAAAAATTCTAATACAGGCTTCAGATGGCCCAGTAGTCATTTACAGATACCATGACTCAATAATTTTGCCCCTGAAGATGCTCATCTTTTAGGGAGTCTGCTACTCGTTGAAAGTTGAGGGATCCAGCACAGCAGTGCAGAGCCAAAACCACATATGGAGCTAGAGCCCCCAGGTACTAGAGTGGAATTAATTGGAGTAGCAATTTCCAATCTATTTCACATCATTTTGTGTTTTGATTTCATGGGACTTTAGCCACAAGAACGTTATTCACAGAAAGTGTCTGTGGCATGTTTTGCACTAACAAAAGAGAAAACTGCATTGACCATGGTATAATTACACCTCCTTCTGCACAACTTGGTCCATGCCTGACAGGTGGAATCTGCTCAGGACTGGCTGTGAACCGTGCAAAACCGCTGTATGATAAATTATTGTCATCCTACTTCAGAGGCTGTGTCACATTGCCTGCAACCATTGGATGGACCTACCTTTTAAAAATAGATGTGTTTTTGCACTCTTGAAACTACTTATTTTCTTACTCTTTGTCACAGCCAGCCTAGTTTAAGCTGACGGTAAAAAGAGGTTTTGGAGGTTTTCCACCACAAGGTTATTTAAAGTTCTTTGAGCTGCCGCCAGATCTTCATTTAGCATTTTAATAAACTTCCTGGGCCAAGGAGTAATTTTCCTGTATCCTCTTTGTCCTCAGCATGAAGTAATAGTACAAAAGAGGGTCATCATTTTTAGGCCAGTCATCTGCATGAATTATAAAATTATCCTTATGAATAACCAGATATAATGTCTGGGGTAGAGAAAAAGGGAGCAGGTTTCTTTCTGTGGTTAACATTAAACAGGGATGGTCATAGATACATCAAGGGTGTAAGAAAGTGCCAACAGAAATGTTTTTAACACGGATAGAAAAAACATTAGAAGAAACTGCACATACAGTCAAGTTATAGGAAGATAACTAGAATTAAATTGCCTAAACATTTGCTTACTGGTAGCGTCCTTATCTGGAGGCTCTCTAAAGGCAAAAGCACTGATAGACACCCATGTTTACATGGTGATATGGAAATTGGCCTCCAAGACAGTTGTAAGGCTCCCCAGAGAATTTTTTGGAACCCGCATCTCTGGGTGCAGTGTGATGTCACTTTTTAGTGTTTCTAGGCATTGTGCCAAAACTCAGTTTCAGGAAAATAATTGCAAAAATGTTTAAATAATTTGCATGAGGTTTGTGAAAGCTAAGGAAAAGCTGCCTGTTCCATTCCCAAAGGAGATTTCAAGACACAATCAATGTTAGGCCGCAAAAACACTGTTTAGACAGAATAATTATCAGCCCTTTCCCTTCTCTTTCATTATTAAACTGAGGCTTATTCCCTCTGAGGGTTTCACCTGGCATATGGAAAGACTGTTGTTGCTAAGTCCCTTTTATGGATGTTCAAACAAGCTAAGCAAATTCAGAGTTTACTAAATTCATTCATGGACATGATTTGACATGAAGTTGCTTCCGTGTCATGATTAGCTTTTTTGTTTCTATTCATGTTATAATCAAGGATGATGGAATTATATAGAATGGTTCCAAACTACATGGAGAATTCTTGAAAATATATCCCAACGCTGAGTTCATTTCAGTCATTGTTGGCACCTTAAAACTGAGCTCAAAGAACCCGAAGTGACAGGATCATCAAAACAACACACAGAAGGATGCAGTGGGTGGAATAGTATTAAGACAAAAAAGTGAAGTCATGTTTAAATTGTGTTATAGCTATCAATGCCCAAATTATAGCACAGTTATTTCTTTAGGGAACTACTCAAAGTATTGTTTGAGTGGAATCAAAGTTATTTTCACAGAGATTCTTAAAATGACATCTTGTGATTTAAAGAGACATGGTACTCTTCATATTGTGATTTATTGATTTTGATAGTTCAGGAATGACATTGAATAACTGGCACAACTTTACTCTTTCCCCTCCCCTTATACTGCCTATTCAAACCACTCTGTGCAACTAGTTTTTCCTCTGCCTTGTCTGTGGAAGGCACTATTATGTAAATAGGTAGGTAGATAACTAGGAGAAGGCAATGGCAACCCACTCCAGTACTCTTGCCTGGAGAATCCCATGGACAGAGGAGCCTGGTAGGTTACAGTCCATGGGGTCACTAAGAGTCGGACACGACTGAACGACTTCACTTTCACTTTTCACTTTCGTGCATTGGAGAAGGAAATGGCAACCCACTCCAGTGTTCTTGCCTGGATAATCCCAGGGACGGGGGAGCTTGGTGGGCTGCCGTCTATGGGGTTGCACAGAGTCGGATGACTGAAGTGACTTAGCAGCAGCAGCAGGTAGATAACTGTATATATATGCTTAGTTAACAAAAGGTCTTTGGACACTTATTTACAATTTAAACAGACTTATGCTACTAATTAATGCCTAGTTCTGTGTGATAGTTAAAGATTTAAAACATTAATTTGAGGGTTTCTCAAGCCACTCCAGTACTCTTGCCTAGAAAATCCCATGGACGGAGGAGCCTGGTAGGCTGCAGTCCATGTGGTCACTAAGAGTCAGGCACGACTGAGTGACTTCACTTTTCACTTTTACACATTGGAGAAGGAAATGGCAACCCACTCCAGTGTTCTTGCCTGGAGAATCCCATGGATGGGTGAGCCTAGTGGGCTGCCATCTATGGGGTCGCACAGAGTCAGACATGACTGAAGCGACTTAGCAGCAGCAGCAGCTGGTTGCTCAGTGGTAAAGAATCTACCTGCCAATGCAGGAGACATGGGTTTGATCTCTGGTCAGGAAGATCCCACCTGCTGCAGAGCAACAAACCTGTGTGCCACAACTATTTAGCCTGTGCTCTGGAGCCCAGGAGCCACAACTTCTGAAGCCTGTGAGCCCGAGATCCTATTCTCCACAAGCAAAGCCACCATAAAGAGAAGCTTGTGCACTGCAACTAGAGAGTAGCTCCCACTCACTCCAGTAGAGAAAAACCAGCAGAGCAATGAAAACCCAGTACAACCAAATAAATTAAAAAAAAAATTTAAAAACACATTAATTTGAAGCGCAGCATCATTTCCGACTTTGGGCCTCCAGTGGGAAATAGGGAGAAGTTGGCTTCTTCACTTCTAACTCTGCCTTTTCTTCCCTAATGCTCACTAACTGTGACTTCTGATCTCAGTAGAGTCAGGATGTGAGTGAGAGAAAAAAACAAAACATAAGGAAACAGGCAAAGGTTTACTTGATTCCTGATGCGTTGACACTCTTCAGACTTGGTGAATGTGTAAAGCTGATTTTTGCCTCATGGGTTCATCTATTTTTTTTTTTTTTTTGAGATTCCAACATCACAGGATGTCTCTCACCTGGAAAGTCCTTTGAGAGAAAGAAATGCATCTTCTCAAAGTGGTCTTTTCTGATGCCTCCATTACCCTCCTTGAGTATCTAGCTGAAAACTTTTACCTTTTTATGCTGAGGTCTCCTCACAATTCGTGTGGTCCTTCTGGGCAGAACCTTAGATAACTCTGGCTCATTTTGCTATTTTATAACTTAACCTGGTCCACAAAACACTAAAGATATCAGCTATATTATTGTTATTCCCCTCCGCATTGTGGCTAAATGTGGCTTGAAGCTTGAGTCAGTTTTTACTTTTTTGTCCATGTGTCAGACATGCAGTCACCATGCTAGGGAACGCATAGAATGCATTCTGAGTGGTCGCAAAATAAGCCCTCTCACATTTGAGGTGAAGAAGTCTCTCCCATCCTACCTAGTTTTTAGAGCGTTAGACTCTCAGTACAACTATATCCAAAGACATCCTCTCTCTGGACACCTCGAAACTCTTTTTGGAAGTACTTCTTAGGTATCCTCAAAACTCACTTTGGAATGTTGCTGTAGATGAAAGTCAAAACTGCTGCAAATGATTATTCAGTTTGTACCCCACACAAGGATATCGAGCTAAAGGGATGAGTGAATATAGAATCACAGCCTTTCATCCTCTAGCAACACAATGTGCCAGAGGGCACTTTACTGTAACTCACCTAACCAGTGGGGTTGCGTTTTTGCCAGTTGGCACAAAGGCACTTATTGCCTTGAAGCTCTCATGTGAAACTGAGAGTCCCATTTGAAATCTCATTTCATTTTGATGAGCTATAAGACTAGAATTTTCTCTGTATGAAAACCATCTATGGATATTGTTGACATTTGCAACACTTCAACAGCATATCAAAAAATTGCCAAGAGGCCAAAGTTGTCATCCTTTGACAACTTCTTATTAGAACAAAGTATCATATTTTTAGAGTTTTTTTCCAACAAGAGTTCTAAAATAGTTCAATGAAGAAAGAAAAGTCTTTTCAACAAAAGGTGCTTAGACAACTAGGTATCACATGCAAGAAAAAAATGACCCCTACCTCACACCATATACAAAATTTAACTCCAAATGGGTTATAGACCTATGTGTAAGAGCAAAAACTATAAAACTCCTAGAAAAAACGTGGGAATAAATCCTGAGGCCTTGGACTAAGGGGAACAAGATGGCAAAGGAGTAGGTGGACGTGGAGTGTATCTCTCTTCATGGATACATCAGGAATACACCTTCAGACAAAAAAGTGCATACAGAACTGAGTGCAGACAGGAGTACCTGACCAGCAATAAAGAATATACAGAACCACGCAAAATTCAGTAGGACGAAGGAACTAGGGGGAAAAACGGGAGTGTTAGTAAGACTGGACCTGCCCTCAGTGGGTGGGGGAACTGAAACAGGGGTCCCATCCCCACGTCAGGGCAATTGTCTGAGTCAGAGGAGAAATGTTTAAGGCTGAGAGTGAAACAGCTGATCTGTGGCAGCCTAAATGGAATGAGAATCAGACAGTCCTTGCCGCAGCCATACATACCCTGGACAGGGATCCAGGTCCCCTGGAAGATGCAGCAGCTGGGAGTTTAGGGATTGTGGAGCAATCCCAGCGCAAGGCTGCTGTTGACTGCAGAGAGATGGGTTGAGGGGATGTGAAGGAGGAGATTGTGGGGGGAAATACCTGTGGAGGAAAGACAGGCAGCCATGGAAGCAAGGCAATACTGCTGAGTCACACATAGGGTGTGGAGCCATCACCATAGCCTCTCTCTCTCCACGTGCCAGCATAGGCATCTGAACAATAGAGAGGCTGGCCCATCAAATGCCTGACGCACTGAACTATAGAGTAGGACCCCAGCCAGGGTGATCCTTTAAGTGACTGATGTGCTAAGCAACAGAATAGGACCCCATTCAGGGTGCCCCTTTAGGTGCCTGACCCACGGATCTACAGAGTAGGACCCCAGCCAAGGGGGCCACTCTATGTGCCTGATGTGCCAAACAACAGAGAAGGACCCCCAGGCAAAGGAGCCCTCCAACTGCCTGAACAGGCTGAGCTACGGAGAAAGACTGCCCAAAGAGGCCTTCTGATCACCAGCTACAAGAGGCTCGAAAGAAGACTCTGATAGGGCCATAACTCCTGCCATGGAGACAGTCCAGTGTCCCTGCACAGTTGCCGCCACCAGGGTCCCTGCAAGCCAAGTAGCTGCATGCACCACCTTCACGCTCAGCCATGTGCTGCTACAGGCAAAAAAATTCTTGCAACTATGCATGCAGGTCGCCTTGGTCGTGTCCAGGTCTTTGCAACCCTGTGGACTGTGGCCTGCCAGGCTTCTCTGTCAGGGGGTTTCTCCAGGCAAGAATACTGGAATATTGGCCAATACTGGTTGCCATACCCTTCTAGAGAGCTATATTTCCTGCTACCCTAGCTGCCAGCTCCCCTGAGTACCTGGTGCTGCCAGAACCCCTGCAACCCTCCATCCCTGACCCTCACTGGGGCAGATCCAAGTCCTTCAGGGCAGCCTCAGGAGCAAAACCCAGTGGACAACCCACATACAGAGGTGGAAATAAAACCGCAACTGAACCCCAGGGACAGTGTAGCTAAGGAAGAAGACCCAAAACCTTCCCACTAGCTGTACAAGTGGCAGATTAAATCCACACGATCAACTAGGCAGACTCTGTGTCTATGGAATATATAAAAGGAATTTGAGAGCTTCCACAAAAGAAAATGTACTAGTTCTGATAGTTGTGGACATTGGAGGCAAGAACACACATGAGTAGAACCATATTAAAATCTGAACGGCCCCCTCAGCAGGTCCAGAGACCAGCACAGTGTTGGAGGGTATCCTAGGGACACGAGGTGAACTGTGACTCCCAGCGAGGGAAAGGACTCTGACAGCCACGACTCAAGAAAAACGTTTATTATTCTTATATTTTGACTTGCTCAGTAGGTTCTTTTGATTTTTTTTTCCTTTTCTCCCCCTCTGTTGTAGTTGTTGGTTTTATTGGCACTATGAAATCTAATTAAACTTTTGAGCTTTTTTTTTTTCTCAGTCACGTTTTTTATTGCTGTTATAAACCTCTGCCTCTATGTTTGGCTTTTTCAGTTCTGTAGAGTTTTCCTTTTTTTTCTTTCTTCTTTCCTTTTTTTTTTTTCTTTTCTCTTTTTTAAATTTTAATTTTTTTTGAAACCTATTATTATTATTTCTACATTTATTCCTTTGTTTGCTTTTCCTATCATTCTTTTTCCCTTGCAGTTAATCTTTAATGTATATAAATCTCCTTTTCTACCTCTGTTTATCTTAGCATAGTATTCTTTCTTTGTTTTCTTTCTTTCCTCTCAACATATTTGTTAGTTTTGTTTTCATTACTTTATTCCCAACTTGGCACCTTGCTTTAGCTTTGTTTTCCACTTTGTGCTTTAGTTAGTTTTGTTCTTAACTGGTAGATATAATTTTTGGTTTCCTTTGTTAGCTGGGTCTATCCATTATAACTTATGTCCATTGGATTGTTTTGAATTTGCTTATGAAATTAAAAGATCTTTGCTCCTTGTAAGAAAAGCTATGACCAACCTAGACAGCATATTAAAAAGCAGAGATATTACTTTCCCAACAAAGCTCCATCTAGTCAAAGCTATGGTTTTCCCAGTAGTCATGTATGGATGTGGGTGTTGGACTATAAAGAAAGCTGACTGCCGAAGAATTGATGCTTTTGAACTGTGGTGTTGGAGAAGACTCTTGAGAGTCCCTTGGACTGCAAGATCAAACCAGTCAATCCTAAGGGAAATCAACCCTGAATATTCATTGGAAGGACCAATGAAGCTGAAACTTCAATATTTTGGCCACCTGATGCGAAGAATTGACTCATTTGAAAAGACCCTGATGCTGGGAAAGATTGAAGACAGGAGGAGAAGGGGACGACAGAGGATGAGATGGTTGGATGGCATCACCAACTAGATGGGCATGAGTTTAAGCAATTCCTGGGAGTTGGTGATAGACAAGGAAGTCTGGTGTGCTGCAGTCCATGGGGTCACAAAAATTCGGACAGGACTGAGTGACTGAACTGAACTGAACTGATGGGTGAATATGTATTTGTGTATATTCAGTCACAATTTTAATTGTTATAAACCTATGACTCTATGTTGGGCTTTTGCAGTTCTGTGGAGCTTTCCTTTTTTTTTTTTTCTTTCTTCTTCCTGTTTATATTTTTCTTTTCTCTTTCAATTTTAATTTTTTAGACAAATTATATTTTCTACATACTTTCCTTTGTTTGCCTTTCCTACTGTTCCTTTCCCCTTGCAGTTAATCTTTAATGTATATAAATCTTCTTCATCTACCTCTATTTATATTTGCATATCTATTCTTTCTTTCTTTCCTTTCTTCTTAACATATTTGCTAGTTTTGCTTTCATTGCTTAATTCCCTACTTGGCAGCTTGCTTTAGGTTTTTTTTTTTTTTTTTTCCAGTTTGTGCTTTAGTAAGTTTTGTTCTTAAGTGGTAAACATAATTTTGGATTTCCTTTGTTCACTGGGTCTCCCTACTGTACTTTATGTTTGTTGGACTGTATTGACTTTGTTCATAGGTGTAAATATATGTATATGTGTATATTTCATTATTTTAATTATTATTTGCTTGATTTTGTAACTGCCATTTGTCTGGGGTTCATCTTTGGTTTCTCATTTTTGGGTATTTATTTTATTCTCACTTAATACAATACCAAACCACTTGTAGAATGTTTGTTCCTGACCAGAGATCAAGCCCTGAGCCTTTGGAGTGGAAGCACTGACTCCAAGACCCTAGACTACCAGAGAACTAACCCTAGGGGGTATCAAATAGTGAGAACTCACACAAAGGAAACCACTTGAATACAAGGCCAGACAGCACCCAACCACCAGTAGCACCCTGTGCAGGATGCCTCATCCAAACAACAAACAAAACAAAAATATAAGCCCAATCATCAGCAGACAGGATTATCACCTCAGACTTGCCCATCAGATGAAAAGCAAACAAACAAAAACAGCACAAATCTCACCCTATACAAAGCTTATTACACAAACCACTGGACCAAAGCGTCCCATACAAGATAAACCCAAGAAGAAATATGCCAAAACACATAGTAATCAAACTAACAAAGACTAAACACAAAGAAAGAATATTAAAAGCAGCAAGGGAGAAGCAACAAGTAACATACAAGGGAAACCCCATTTGCTTAACGGCTGATCTTTCAGCAGAAACTCTGCAGGCCAGAGGGAATAGCAGGATATATTTAAAGAACTGAAAGGGAAAAATATACAACCAAGATTACTGTACCTGGCAAGGATCTCATTCAAAATTGATGGAGAAATAAAAGGCTTTTCAGACAAGCAAAAGCTAGAGAATTCCGTACCACCAAACCAGCTTTAAAACAAATGTTAAAGGGACTTATATAGTCAAGAAATACAAGAGAAGAAAAAGATCTGCAAACTCAACCCCAAACAATTAAGAAAATGGCAATAGTACTGTATATATCAATAATTACTTTAAATGTAAATGGATTAAATGCTTCAACCAAAAGACACAGATTGGCTGAATGGATACAAAAACAAGACCCATACATATGCTGTTTACAAGAAATCCACGTCAGACCTCAAGACACATACAGACTGAAAGTGAAAGGATGGAAAAAATATATTCTATGAAAACAGGAAGCAAAAGAAAGCTGGAATAGCAATCCTCATATCAGACAAAATAGACCTTAAAATAATGAAGATTACAAGAGATAAGGAAGGGCACTACATAATGATCAAGGGATCAGTCCAAGAGGAAGACATAACAAGAGTAAATATCTGTGCACCCAACATAGGAACACCTCAATACACTAGACAAACACTAACAGACATAAAAGGAGAAATTGACAGTAACACAATAATAGTAGGAGACTTTAACACTCCACACACACCAATGGACAGATCATCAAAACAGAAAGTTAATAAAGAAGCACAAGTCTTAAATGATACATTAGGTGAGATGGATCTCATTGATATCTTCAGGACATTCCATCCAAATGCAGAAGAATACACCTTCTTCTCAAGTGTACATGGAACATTCTCCAGGATAGACCACATCTTGGGTCACAAATCAAACCTCAGTAAATTTAAGAAAATCTAAATCCTATCAAGCATCTTCTCTGATCACAACGCTATAAGACTAGATATCAATTACAAGGAAAAAAACTGTAAAAAACACAAACACATGGAGATTAATGAATACATGTCTAAATAACCAATAGGTCCCTGAATAAATCAAAGGGAAATCAAAAAATTTCTAGAAACAAACGACAATGAAAACATGACAACTCAAAACCTACAGGATGCAGCAAAAGCAGTTCTAAGAGGGAAGCTTGTAGCAATACAATCCTACCTCAAGAAACAAGAGAAACATTGAATAAACAACCTAACTTTACAGCTAAAACAACTGGAAAAAGAAAAACAACAACAATAACAACAAAAAAAACCCCAAAATTAGTGGAAGGAAAGAAATCGTAAAGATCCAAGCAGAAATAAATGAAAAAGAAATGCGAGAAACAATAGTAAAGATTAATAAAACAGCTGGTTCTTTGAGAAGATAAATAAAATTGACAAACCTTTAGTCAGACTTATCAAGGAAAAAAGAGAGAAGAATCAAATCAACAAAATTAGAAATGAGAAAGGAGAGGTTACAACAGACAATGCAGAAATACAAAGGCTTGTAAGAGATTATTACTAACAACTGCTGCTGCTGCTGCTAAGTCACTTCAGTCATGTCCGACTCTGTGTGACCCCATAGACGGAAGCCCACCAGGCTCCCCTGTCCCTGGGATTCTCCAGGCAAGAACACTGGAGTGGGTTGCCATTTCCTTCTCCTATATGGCAATAAAATGAATAGCCTGGAAGAAATGGACAGATTCTTAGAAAAGTTCAATCTCTGAAGATTGAACCAGGAATAAATAGAAATTATGAACAACCGAATTACAAGCACTGAAATTGAAGCTGTGATAAAAAATCTTCCAAAAAACAAAATCCCAGGATCAGATGACTTCACAGGAGAATTCTATTAAGCATTTAGAGAAGAGCGAATGCCTACCCTTCCTAAACTCTTTCGAAAAATTGCAAAGGAAGGAGCACTTCCAAACTCATTCTACGAGGCCACCATCACCCTGACACCAAAACCAGACAAAGACAGCACACACACAAAATACCTACAGACCAATATCGAGTGAAGAGATGGAGCCAAAGCAAAAACAGCACCCAACTGTGGATGTGACTGGTGATAGAAGCAAAGTTCAATGCTGTAAAGAGCAATATTGCATAGGAACCTGGAATGTTAGGTCTATGAATCAAGGCAAATTGGAAGTGGTCAAACAGGAGATGGCAAGCATGAATGTCGACATATTAGGAATGTCGACATATTAGGAATGTCGACTGAAATGGACTGGAATGGGTGAATTTAACTCAAATGACCATTATTACTACTACCGTGGGCAAGAATCTCTTAGAAGAAATGGAGTAGCCATCATAGTCAACAAGAGTCCAGAATGTCAAAAATGACGGAATGATCTCTGTTCGTTTCCAAGGAAAACCATTCAATATCACAGTAATCCAAGTCTATGCCCTGACCAGTAATGCTACAGAAGCTGAACAGTTCTATGAAGACCTATAAGATCTTCTAGAACTAACACCCAAAAAAGATGTCCTTTTCATTATAGGGGACTGGAATGCAAAAGTAGGAAGTCAAGAAACACCTGGAGTAACAGGAAAATCTGGCCTTGGAGCATGGAATGAAGGAAGGCAAAGGCTAATATAGTTTTGCCAAGAGAACCCACTGATCATAGCAAACACCCTCTTTCAACAACACAAGAGAAGACTCAACACTGACTCCACCAGATGGTCAACACTGAAATCAGATTGATTGTATTCTTTGCAGCCAAAGATGGAGAAGCTCTATACAGTCAGCAAAAACAAGCCCGAGAGCTGACTGTGGCTCAGATCATGAACTCCTTATTGCCAAATTCAGACTTAAATTGAAGAAAGTAGGGAAAACCACTAGACCATCAGGTATGACCTAAATCAAATCCCTTATGATTATACAGTGGAAGTGAGAAATAGATTCAAGGGATTAGATCTGATAGAATGCCTAAAGAGCTATGGACAGAGGTTCATGACACTGTATAGGAGACAGGGAGCAAGACCATCCCCAAGAAAAAGAAATGCAAAAAAGCAAACTGGCTGTCTGAGAAGGCCTTACAAATAGTTGTGAAAAGAAGAGCAGTGAAAAGCAAAGGAGAAAAGGAAAGTTTTACCTAATTGAATGCAGAATTCCAAAGAATAGCAAGGAGAGATAAGAAAACCTTCCTCGGTGATCAGTGTAAAGAAATAGAGGAAAATAATAGAATGGGAAATACTAGAGATCCCTTCAAGAATATAAGAGATACCAAGGAAACATTTCATGCAAAGATGGGCACAATAAAGGACAGAAATGGTATGGACCTAACAGAAGCAGAAGATATTAAGAAAAGGTGGCAAGAATACACAGAAGAACTATACAAAAAAGATAAATAAACCCATGTACTTACGGGTACCTTATTTTTTCAAAGGAGGCAAGAATATACAATGGGGCAAAGACAGCCTGTTCAGTAAATGGTGTTAGGAAAACTGGACAGCTACATGTAAAAGAATGCAATTAGAATACTTCCTAACACCATACACAAAGATAAACTCAAAATGGATTAAACACCTAAATGTAAGACCAGAAACTGTAAAACTCTTAGAAGAACACATAGGCAGAACACTTGATGACACAAATCAAAGGAATATCCTCTATGACCCACCTCCTAGAGTAACGGAAATAAAAACAAAAGTAAACAAGTGGGACCTGATTAAACTTAAAAGTTTTTGCAGAGCAAAGGAAACTATATGTAAAGTGAAAAGACAATCCTCAAATGGGAGAAAATAACAGCAAATGAAGCAGCTTAAAAAGGTTTAATTTCCAAAATATACAAGCAACTCATACAACTCATTGCCAGAAAAACAAACAATCCAATCAAAAAGTGGCAAAAAGACCTAAACAGCTATTTCTTCAAAGAAGACACACAGATGGTAACAAATACATGAAAAGATCCTCAAAATTTCTCATTATTAGAGAAATTAAAATCAAAACTACAATGAGATTTCATCTCACACCAGTCAGAATGGCCATCAACAAAAAGTCTACAAAAAATAAATGCTGGAGAGGGTGTGGTGAAAAGGGAACAACACTCTTGTGCTGTTGGGAGGAATGTAAATCGATCCAGCCACTATGGAAGATGCTATGGAGGTTCCCTAAAACACCAGAACTAAAGCCACCATGTGATCCAGCAATCCCACTCCTAGGCATATACCCTAAGGAAATCAAAATTGAACAAGACACATGTATCCCATTATTCTTTGCAGCACTATTTACAATAGCTAGAACATGGAAGCAACCTAGATGTCTATCAACAGATGAATGGATAAAGAAGTTGTTGCACATATACCCAATGGAATATTACTCAGCCATGAAAAGGAATGCATTTGAGTCACTTTTAATGATGTGGATGAACCTAAAACCTATTATACAGAGTGAAGTAACTCAGAAAAAGAAAGATAAATATTGTATTCTAACACATATATATAGAATTTAGAAAAATGGTATTGAAGAGTTTATTTACAGGGCAGAAATGGAGCAGCAGACATATAGAGAATAGACTTATGAACATGGGGAGAGGGGAGGAGAGGGTGAGATATATGGAAACAGTAACATGGAAACTTAAACTACCATATGTAAAACAGATAGCCAACAGGAATTTGCTGTATGGCTCAGGAAACTCAAACAGGGGCTCTACCTCAATCTAGAGGGATAGGATATGGAGGAAGATGGGAGGGGATGTATGTATACCTATGGCTGATTCATGCTGAAGTTTGACAGAAAACAAGAAAATTCTCTAAAGCAATTATCCTTCAATTAAAAAATAAATTAATTAAAAAAAGAATCCTGAGGCCTTGGATAATGGTTTCTTAGATATGACACCAAAAGCACAATCTACAGAGGAAAAAATAGATTGAATAGACCTCAGTTCAGTTCAGTTCAGTCACTCAGTTGTGTCTGACTCTTTGCAACCCCATGGACTGTAGCATGCCAGGCCTCCTGGTCCATCACCAACTCTTGGAGCTGGCTCAAACTCATGTCTGTTGAGTTGGTGATGCCATCCAACCATCTCATCCTCTGTCACCCCCTTCTCCTGTTTTCAGTCTTTCCCAGCATCAGTCTTTCCAATGAGTTAGTTCTTCGCATCAGTTGGACAAAGTTTTGGAGCTTCAGCTTCAGCATCAGTCTTTCCAATGAATATTCAGGACTAATTTCCTTTATGATTGACTGGTTTGATCTCCTTGCACTCCAAGGGACTCTCAAGAGTCTTCTCCAACACCAAAAGCATCAATTTTTCAGTGCTCAGCTTTCTTTATGGTCCAACTCTCACATCTATACATGACTATTGGAAAAACCATAACTTTTACTAGATGGGCCTTTGTTGGCAAAGTGATATCTCTGCTTTTTAATATGCTGTCTATGTTGGTCATAACTTTTCTTCCAAGGAGCAAGAGTCTTTTAATTTCATGGCTGCATTTACCATCCACAGTGATTTTGGAGCCCAAGAAAAGAAAGTCTGTCACTGTTTCCATTGTTTCCCTGTCTATTTGCCATGAGGTGATGGGATTGGATGCCATGATTTTTGTTTTTTGAATGTTGAGTTTTAGGCAAGCTTTTTCACTCTCCTCTTTCACTTTCATCAAGAGGCTGTTTAGTTCCTCTTCACTTTCTGCCATAAGGGTGGTGTCATCTGCCATGTGTAAATATAATCAAAACCACAATGAGATATCATTTCATACTCACTAGGATGGCCATTATGAAAACAGATTATAACAAGCACTGTGAAGATATAGTAAAACTGAAACCCTCATATAGCACCAGTAGAAACGTAAAGTGGTGCAGCCACTTTGGATAACAGGTTGACAGTTCTTTACAAGTTTAATATACAGTTACCACATGACCCAGAAATTCTACTTACAGGTATAAATATAAGAGAGTTGAAAACATGTCCACACAAAAATCTGTACATGAGTGTTCATAACTGCGTTGCTAATAATAGCCAAAAAGTGGGGGAAAACCCAAACAACCATCGCCTGATGAATGGATAAGCAAATGTGGCATATCTATACAATGGAGTAGTATTCAACAATGAAAAAGAATGAACTGATTCATGCTACAAGATGGAAGAATCTTGAAAGCATCATGCCAAGTCAGAGAAGTCAGTCACACACAAACACACACATACACAGAACCTACCTAAAATATCGTTCCCTTCATATGAAATATACAGAACAGGCAAATCCATAGAAGCATTAAGTAGATTAGGATTTGCCTAGGATTTGCAAAAATTCATTTTTGTATTGTTCGTTGCTAGTATATAGACAAGAAATTGATTTTTGTATATTGATCTTGTATCCTGTAACTTTGCTGCACTCTTTTTACTAGTCTTTTAGTGTATTACTTAGGGTTTTCTTAGATACAAGTACATTTCATTTGCAACAGAGATAGTTTTACTTCTTATTTTTCCATCATGATGCCTTTTATGTCTTTTGCTTGTCTGACTTCACCGGCTAGAATCTTGAATACTATGTTAAACAGAAGAGGTAAATGCAGACATTCTTGTCTTGTTCCTGATCACAGGGGGAAAGTGTTCAGTCTTTCACTATAAAGAAGTATTTTGCTGTGGATTTTTTTGTAGATACCCTTTAATCTGGTTGAAGAAATTTTCTCCTGTTTCAAGTTTGTTAATAGGTTTAAAAATAATAATGAATGTTATGTAGGATTTGTCAAACATTTTTCTATGTTTGTTGAATTGAATATACGCTTGTTGTTAATTATTTATTAATATGGTGTGTTACATTGAATACTTTTCATATATTAAGCTAGCCTTGTATTCCTAGGGTAAATTCAATTTAGTTATAGTGTATAATCCATTTTACATATTACCGAATTTGGTTTGCTAGTATTTTGTTGAGGATTTTAAATTTACATTTATAAGGGCTTTTATATTTTAGATACTTTCTCTTAGACTATTTTTCCACTTCGCTGACCATTGTGTCTTTAGCTGTGCAAAATTTTCCAGCTTTTATGCAACCAAACTGGTTTCCCCAGGGCATCCCTGGTGGTACTGTGGATAAGAATCCATCTGACAATGCAATCCCTGGTCTTTTAGGATTCTTGGATTGTAGCCTGCCAGGCTCCTCTGTCTTTGGGATTTTCCAGACAAGAATACTGGAGTAGGTTGTCATTTCCTTCTCCAGGGGATCTTCCCCACCCAGGGATTGAACCTGGGTGTCCTGCATTGCAGGCTGATTCTTTACCAACTGAGCTACCAGGGAAGCCCAGGTTCAATCCCTGGTCTTGGAGGATTCCATGCGCTGTGGAGCAATAAAGCCCACATGCTGCAAATATTGACTCCATATGCTGCAACTACTGAAGCCCAGGCACCCCGAGAGCCTGTGCTCCACGTCAAGAGAAGCCACTGCAATGAGAAGCCTGTTCAGTTCAGTTCAGTTCAGTCGCTCAGTCGTGTCTGACTCTCCGCGACCCCATGAATCACAGCACGCCAGGCCTCCCTATCCATCACCAACTCCCGGAGTACACTCAAACTCATGTCCACAGAGTCGGTGATGCCATCCAGCCATCTCATTCTCTGTCGTCCCCTTCTCCTCCCGCCCCCAACCTTTCCCAGCATCAGAGTCTCTTCCAGCGAGTCAACTCGTCACATGAGGTGGCCAAAGTATTGCAGTTTCAGCTTTAGCATCAGTCCTTCCAATGAACACCCAGGATTGATCTCCTCTAGAATGTACACCACACCAAAGAGCAGCCCTCAGTTCAGTTCAGTAGCTCAGTCGTGTCCGACTCTTTGTGGCCCCATGAATCACAGCACGCCAGGCCTCCCTGTCCATCACCTACCCTCGGAGTTCACTCAAACTCATGTCCATTGAGTCGGTGATGCCATTCAGCCATCTCATTCTCTGTCGTCCCCGTCTCCTCCCACCCCCAATCCCTTCCAGCATCAGACTCTTTTCCAGTGAGTCAACTCTGCATGAGGTGGCCAAAGTATTGGAGTTTCAGCTTCAGCATCAATACTTCCAATGAACACCCAGGATTGATTTCCTTTAGAATGGACTGGTTGGATCTCCTCGTAGTCCAAGGGACTCTCAAGAGTCTTCTCCAGCACCACAGTTCAAAAGCATCCATTCTTCGGCGATCAGCTTTCTTCACAGTCCAACTCTCATAGCTCACTGCAACTAGAGGAAGACAGCGCCCAGCACTGAAGACCCACTGCAACCAAAAATAAATAAATTAATTAATAAATAAAGACATAAAAAGAATTAAATTTGTTTCCCATATTTACCCAGGTTTATCTCCAGACTCTTCCATTCTACTTGTCTGTTCTGCCCTAAGCATAAACAAGGTGCTGAATCAATTGCTACCTTACATTAGGCTGTAATTTTCAAAAGGATTCTGGCTGCTCCTGTGTATTATTTTTTCTGCATCTACACCAAATTGTCATACTCCAAATAATCCCACTGGAATGGCCTTGAATATATACGAGCATTTGGAGGAATATTGACGTCTTCATAACAGTCAGTTTGTCTCACCAGGAAGAATTCTTCCATTCAGGCTTTTTCCTATTTATAGTTTTCTTCCTGGAGGTCTAGCTTGTTTGCTTGTAAGTTTATTCCTAGATAGTTTATGGTTCTGGTTGCTAACATATATCAGCTTCTTTTTATTGCACTCCTTAATTGATTATTGCTAGGTTTTATTAGAGTTCTTTGTTGCAGCCCACAGACAGCATCTCGGACCAACTGAACTGGATGGGGGAGTTTATTTGATTAAAGAGAGACTGAAGAAGCAGTATCAGAATACATAGTATTTTTATAATAATAAGAAAAGTTATTTTAATTAATACTTTTATAAAACCAATAAAGTTAAAATGTAGTAAAGAAGTAAAAAATTGGAACATTTTAATATCTACATTATGTAAATAACTCCTAAAACTATAAAACACTATGAAGCCAAAAATAAATGTACAAACGACAAAAATAAATGTGCACTAAGAAGAGAAGACAATATGAAAAATTCAAAATTATTCAGGCCTCAGTGGTAGTAGAAGAAATGTCATATAATAAGCTACTGCTTTTTCATCTTCAAATTAACAAAGTCTTTGTTATTTTTGTTAATGATTAATTCTGGCAAGGGTTTAGAAAAATGTATTCTTACCCATTACTGGTAAAATTTAAAATGGTATAAGAAGTGTCCAAAGCCTTAAAGATGTTCACAATTATACTAAGTCATTCATTTCATAGTTAAACATTCAGGGTTCTATCTTTTGAAACTGATTCTAAATATAGGATACATTTTATGTGCAAATATGTTCAGTTCAGTTTTATTTATGAAATAGCAAAAAATTAGAAGCAAAAATGCTAGAAATATTTAAGGATATTATAGCACAGTCACTTGGAATATTAAGTGAAATTTAAATGTGAGATTTATGAAAGCTAAATGATAGCTAGAGGTGCTACTGTTAACATGTGGAGGAAAAAAAATCACCCAATTGTCTAATGCATTCTAGTAGTTATCTTTGTTTCCTAGAACTTCAGTTATTTTTTTTCCACTTTTCCAAAATTTTTCCAAATTTTCTATACTGAGTACATTTTATTTCTATAACAAAAATACACACACACAAAAATTCCAGTAAGGCCTGTGTCTGCTTTGAGATGATTGCTCTTTTAATTTGTATTTCCTAAAGGCCAGGAACTCAGACACGAATTTTCCCATCTTTCCTACTCCTTGCCTCTAAATGCTGGTCTCTCTGCACCGTCTTGGGTGCTTCTCCCTTTTCAAGACTAACTTGTCTTCTCTGGAATCCTACTCTGTCAAATTCTTCAGTCTCCTGCATTTTCAGTCTTCAAGTAACAATGTATACAGGTCTTATCTTTCTTTGTACTTCCCTGGTGACTCAGGCAGTAAAGAAACTGCCTGCAATTCTGGAGACCTGGGTTCCATCCCATGGTCAGGAAGATCCCCTGGAGAAGGGAATGGCTACCCACTCCAGTATTCTTGCCTGGAGAATTCCATGGACAGGAGGCTGGCAGGCTATAGTCCATGGCATCTCAAACAGTCAGACACGACTGAGCAACTAACGCTTTCTTCAAAATAATCGTTACTTGACCCTTTTGATATTAATGCTCACAATCCTTTTTCTTTATTATTTTTACCATCTAACACTTCTTTCATTATAATTGCACTTTTGTCCTCTCTCACTCCTGAGAGGGTCACCCTCAATTTTCTACTTTGTATATACTGAAATGACAGAGCTAGATTTTATCTTTGTCCTTTAATTCCCAAAGTGCAATCCTAGCTCTGTGATCTCTTCCTGGTTTGTTGACTTGTTATGTCTTTAGTCTTATTGTATTATGACTTCATCTATTTCCTACACAGGCTGTGTGTTGATCCCCTGCCCTGAACAAGACTTCAGCTTTATACAACTCCAGGGTTGTCATGTACCTCCTAGTCCATGTGAATGCCACCCCCTAGAGTTATGCAGTGCGTGGCCTGTGTGTCTATATGCTGTGACTCTGGTCTTGCCCTCTCTCCTTAGTTACTACCCAACCTGTTAGACTGCACATCAGACATCCCCACTTACACGTCCCATAGTGTTGTGCTGTTAGTTGCTCAGTAGTGTCCTACTCTTTGGGATTTTATGGACTGTAGCCCACCTGCCTTCTCTGTCCGTGGAATTATCCAGGCAAGAAAACTGGAGTGGTTAGCCATTCCCTTCCAGGGGATTTTCCTGACCCAGGGCTTGAACCTGGGTCTCCTGCATTGCAGGCAGATTCTCTACTATCTGAGCCACCAGGGAAGCCCACTGTCCCATTGCCACTTCTAATTTGTATGTGAAAAGTGATAGCCTCACCTTACCTTCCAGACTAGGGGCTTTTCTTCACCTTTCTACCTCCGTATAGAAAAATCCCATTTAACCAATCCTCAACCCCAGGTCCTAAACCCCAGGATCATGTCCTCCCTCTTAATGTCTTATCTTTCATCTTGACCAAACTTTCAGGCAATAGTTGTGTTTTTGAAACCAGTACAAACCTAGAGAGAATTCTGTAGTAGCCTGAGCTATCCTAGAGAAGATGTGTTACCAGATGTGAGGCAGGGAGACCGATGTGAACTGTAATGATAGAAAGAGTCAGAGGTCAGAACCAGAGGAGCAGTGTCTGGGAGCAAATCCAAAGTGAGAGGGATAGGTGTACAAAGGCGAGGGACTGGTGCTGAAGACATCGCGAACAAGTGTTGAGAACACAGACTGTTAAGGCTAGGTGAAAACTCAGGAGAGGGTTGAGGTCTAACTCTGAGAGGTGTTTCTTATGTGGCATGGGGACTCGTCCTTGTGGTCTTCTTTTTAAAAGTGGCTACCTATTCCCACTGCCACTTTCTTAACTCACTGCCTCAGTGCTTTCACATCCTATTGGATCTCCTTGCTTCCAATTCTATCCCTCCTCTCACATTAATGTTCTCTGTTCTTTGCTTTGACCATCTGTCTTAGTCTGTTCAGGATGCTATAACAACACCACCATAGCCTGGGTAGCTAATAAACAACAGACATTTATTTCTCACAGTTCTGGAGGCTAGGAAGTCTGAGATCAAGGTGCCTGCAGATTTGGTTTCTGGTGGCGTCTACGTCCTGTTTCAGAGACAGCATCCAGTGTCATGTCCGAGAGCAAATAAACCCAGCAGGAGCAGGGCCTGATAAGTAGATGAGGGTGGTGTGTTTGTCCGCTGGAGGATTTGCTTAAGATTTGAGCAGCAGAAGCCTGGGTAGACTGTGGAATCCTGAGTGGGTACTTGCATTAGAAGGCCTACCAGGTCATTCTAGATGGAGGGCCACCACCAGGGAACCAGAGGGTTTATTCAAAGAGAAGCCAATCCTTTATTCTATATCCCAGATGAGACCAGTGTGTGAGCAAAAGTGGGAGGGAGAAGGGCCAGGCACCATAATGAGGGATTTCAGGTGCACTGTTGCTATCTCAGCCAGCTTGTGCAAGACACACAGTGACCTTCAATGTGAATACACCTAAGTCTGCATCTCCTTGTAAAGCAAGGGTCAAAAACACTTGGTTTGGGGGTTTTTGTGCTCTTATTTAGGCCACTGCCCCCCAAAAAGCCAGGGCTTATCAATATATCCACATGTCACAGGATGAACGCTCATGGAAGTCAGGATCTGAATCTTGAAAGGAATCATGAGGCATGTGGAAGATGCAGTATCATCGCTGACCAGATGATGCTGTTAGATGCTTCCCTTTCACCAGGTCCCTGCAGTGCAGTTGCTTGTTTTAGATGTTCCTGGCCAAACTCTGGACTTGGATGGAAGCCAAGCAGCTGGGAGTGAGTCTAGGTAAGATGGACGCTGATGCTGCTCAGGAGAAAACAGCTGGCTAATGGTATTCAACTTATCTTGGCTCTTCTACCTGGGTAATTTTCCATTTCTATCAAATTGCAATATTTGATATCTCAATATCTAGGATTGTTTTTGAGGTCTTGAATGATAGCTCAAAAGATCACAAATACAATACCATCATAAAAATAATTATATTAGAAGCATCATATGCATGATTTGGGGGCTTCCCTGGTGGCTTGGATAGTAAAGAATCTGCCTGCGATGCAGGAGACCCAGGCTTGAGGTTGGGAAGATCCCCTGGAGAAGAGAATGGCTATCCACTCCAGTATTCTTGCCTGGTTGGACACGACTGAATGCCTAACACTTTCACTTTTCATGTATGATCTTATGTTTGTGAGAAAATTGGTGTATATGTGTATATGCAAACAACTGTGCATATATCAAGGTCACTCAACCATAAAAAAGACAACATGGATTAAAAAAAAGAAAGTTCCTTACCAGGACCACTAAAATGAACAAAGGGTGATGGTGGTTCTCATTATGCAGATAAACTGAAAAGATTAGGGCTCTTCATCCCACAAGGGGCTAGGACTGCAGCCTATAATCAAGAAGCAGTGGGAAGGCTAGTGAAGACATCTCTTTGTCCATCAGATCTCGCGGTGCTGCTACTGAGAGGGCCACTTAAAACTCAACAAAACTTTCAGGACACAGAAGGGTGGGTGAAAATTTACACATGAGGTAACAAGAACTGTGTTATTTCATGGATTGTGCTGACTGATTCTTTAAGCATGCATGTTTGATGAGAGTTTATAAACATTGATCAATGATCCATAACGTGCAAGTGAGAGATATGTGAAAAATACTCCTGGTATAATCATTTGAGGTGATAGATCTGACACTTTGGGTTGGGCAGATCAAACATATGACCTAATATGGGATTTCCTACACTATTTTGAAGCACCTTTTTGTATCTCTGACATTTCACTTCTCATCATCTACATCTGTATATTTATCTCATATTTTATTCTAAAATGGAAGGGCAGTTAAAAACTGGTGTGCTATTTTTTTAATAGTAAAATGGTTTAAAATAGGGGGAAAATGAGGTCATCTGCCAAGAAATTGAAAAGTTGTATTTAAATAGAATGTGGGGGACTTTTCTGGTGGTCCAGTGGTTAAGAAAACACCTTCCAATGCAAGGGATAAAGGGTCAGTCCCTGGTTGGAGAACTAAGATCCCGCAAGCCATGGGGCAATTAAACCCCCACCACAACTACTGAGCCTGAGCTCCAGAGCCCTCCCGTCACGACTCCTGAGCCTGAATGCCACAATAGAGAAGCTTGTGTGCCAACAAAGCCCAACAAAGATCCAGAGCGGCCAAAAAATAATTTTAATTCTTAAAAAAAAGAATGTGGAAATTTCCTGGTGGGAGTATAAAATGCAGATTCCAAGAAGAAATAAACACACACACACACACACAATGCAGATGCCAAGGTCTGCCTCAGTAGTCTGAAGTGAGATACAAAATTTTTTAAGTCAGTTCATAAAGGAATTGTGAAAAAGTATCAAGAGTTAGTCCCAAGACAATTGTCTGAGAAACGAAAGAAGAGGATTTCCTTGAGCATTGTTGCTAACCTATACAGTGTCTGAGTGATGGAATCAAGTTCATGATTTCCATCTGCCAGAAATTAAATATACAAACCTACAGAGGTGATCAGCACTCCAGAACCATGTAGTACACAGCCTGCACACGTGTACACGGCCTTGTTTTCTTTCAAGCCTTCAGTTTAAAGCCCGAGTGTCCTTTGTGCACAGGAAGCACCAGACAGCAAGTGTCTCTGTCCCTGGCAGGAGGCCCAGGCAAGAGGCTTCTTACTCCCTTTCCACCCTTGTTATCATAACTGATTTCTAGCCAAAGCATGGGCATGAGGAGAGCTACCTCAACAAAGCAGACAGTAAGTGAACAGAGAGGAAATGTTAGTATGAGAAAGGTAGTTTTTAAGGAAAAAAATAAGTAAATATATACTACAAATAGTAAATTTACACTAATAACTTAAAAATAAACTAGAAATAAGGCTGCAGATTTGTTGTGTATTTTAAAACATAATTCCAACAATAAACTTCAAATCTGAGTCACAAAACAAATTGCCACTTTCACCCGATCTTTCGGAATATTGGTCATTTTACACTTAAGATTTCCATCTACAAAATAGCAATTCTCAGTACGATTTCGAATACTTTATATTCTAGGTTGCATACAAACAACTAGCAGTTCATATTTCTAGATGCAGCTATCTCTTCTTACAATGCAAGTTTCTTCCTTATCTCATCCATTTTCTCTCTCCCGCCTTGTTTTCTTCCCTCACTCTTTGTGTTTTTCTCTTTTCTTACTGGTGACACATGTTACAAGCCATGTGGCAGTTTCCTAGCACTGTCACTCAGCTTCACCCACTTTTTCCATCCCTCCAGTCGTCACCTCAGCCATCTGCCATAATTCTATGCTTGGATTACTATGTTCAGCTCTTTTTGGTGTCTCTGCCTCCAGTTTCTCCTTCTAATCTATTCTGGACATCACAGACAAAATTATTTTCTAAAATAAAAATTTCAGAGTATCTTCCCCTTCTTTAAGAATGAAATGACCCAGTCAGTTGACACCCCTCCCCACCTTCCCCGCCACCCATTTCACTGGTCCAGCTTTTCTATTGCTGCTTCTTTCCTATTGATTTCAGCACCATTTTCTATGTAAGTGATTTTGTCACTAACTCAGTTCCTTTGCTCAAATTCTCTCCCTGTGAAGACACATTAAGGCAAAGTGATTTTCAAATATATGCATTTAAATACACCCTTCAATGGTGGATGCCTAACTTGGCTATGCTTCAAAATCACTGGGAGAGATTTTAAATGACACAGTACCTACTGTTCAGCAACCCTGTTGTTGAGTCGCTAAGTTGTGTCCAACTCTTTGCAACCCAATGGACTGCAGCATGCCAGTCTCCTCTGTCCTCCACTACGTCCCAGAGTCTGCTCAAATTCGTGTCCACTGAGTTGGTGATGCTATCTAACCATCTCATCCTCTGCTGCCTGCTTCTCCTTTTGCCTTCAATCATTCCCAGAATCAATATCTTTTCTAAAAAGTCAGCTCTTCACATCAGGTGACCAAAGTATTAGAGCTTCAGCTTCAACATCAGTCCTTCCAATGAATATTCAGGGTTGATTTCCTTTAGTATTGCCTGGTTTTATCTCCTTGTAGTCCAGGGACCCTTAAGAATCTCCTCTAGCACCACAATTCAAAAGCATCCATTCTTTGGTGCTCAGCCTTCTTTATGGTTCAACTCTCACATCCATACATGACTACTAGAAAGACAATAGCTTTGACTATACTGACCTTTGTTGGCAGAGTGATGTCTCTGCTTTTTAATACACTGTCTAGGTTTGCCATAGCTTTCCTTCCAAGGAGCAAATATCTTTTAATTTCATGGCTGCAGTCACCATCTGCAGTGATCTTGGAGCCCAAGAATAAAAAATCTATTACTGCTTCCACTTTGTCCACTTCTATTGGCCACGAAGTGATGGGACAGGATGCCATGATCTTACTTTTTTAATGTTGAATTTCTTGCCTGATTTTCCATTCTCCTCTTTCACCCTCATCAAGAGGTTCTTTTGTTCTGCTTCAGTTTCTGCCATTAAAGTGGTATCATCTGCACATCTGACTGAGGCTGTTGATGTTTCTTGCAGCAATCTTGATTCCAGCTTGTGATTCAGCCAGCCTGGCATTACAAGTTCTGATTGGGTAGGTCTGGGTGGAGCCTGGACTCAGAGATGTTTAAAAGTTTTGCAGGTGACTTTGGTTAGCAATATTACTCACTGCTAGATATACATTAAGTGTTCAGTAATTAAGGAGAGAGTGAATGCATGCCGCCCCTTGCCTTACAATCTGCAAATATTCCCCATAGCTCTCAGGATGAATATCAAACCCTAGTTTTGCACACAAGACTCTTAACAATCTTGCCCTTGTCCACCTCTCTTGATTCACCTTCTGCCATTTCCCCCATCCAGGCTTTGCGGCAGTCATACTGAATATGTGAGTACTAAGTTGCTTCAGTTGTGTCTGACTCTTTTGCTACCCTATGGACTGTAGCCAGGTCCCTCTGTCAATAGAGTTCTTCGGGCAAGAATACTGGATTGGGTTGCCATGTCCTCTTCCAGGGGATCTTCCTGACTCAGAGGTCAAACCCACGTCTCTTATGTCTCCTGCATTGTCAGGTGGGTTCTTTACCACTGGTGCCACCTGGAAAACCCCTAAACTGAAAATACCTTCCCCTCAGTTCCTACCATGTTCAATTTGTGCTTCCTATGATACAGCACATCTTATCTGCATTAGTAACTGTGCCCATGCCTCATCTCTCTTACTAGATTGTAAACCGCTTGAGGACAGTTCTTTCTCTAATGCATCTTTGTCTCTCCCACTGTGCGAGCACAGTATCTCACACATATATTTGTTGCTTAAGTGAATACATTTCGCTAATGTCATCACTAATAAACATTTGTATGAATGAATATTTTTGTTTTCATTGTTCATTTTAGATCAGAATTATTGTGGAATGCAAATGTTCTTTACAACTTCTAAAAAATGCCCCTTCAGATGGAGTGTTGACATGATTTTTAGCACATAGTTTGTGTGTGAAAAAGTAAATGAAGTTAACACATATAAACTGTTCATCAAAATTGCCATTGTTGAGGTTATAACTGAGAATGAAAAAATGAGGGTTCACATTCATCTCAAAGTATAATTATACTCATGGTAACATGTGAGTAACATTAAGTATGTTTCCATTTAAATTTAGGATAAATTTCTCTTCAAATCTGCTTGAAACCTAGAGTATTGTTTCTCAGACTGTGGTCTAGGGACTGCCAGATCAATATCCTCTGGGGTGTATTTTAAATATAAAGGTAAGCCCACCCCAGACACCTCCCAGGTCAAAATCCCCAGAGGAAGGAAACTAGAATCTGTGTTTTTAACAAGCTCCATACATGATTTTGGTCTCTGGGGTCTCAAAGAGGCAGACATGACTGAGCAAGTAAGCACGCACAGCAGCATACATGATTTTTGGAAAGATCCGCTAGAGTAGGAAATGGCAACTCACTCCAGTATTCTTTCCTGGAAAATCCCCTGGACAGAGGTATCTGGCAGGCTACAATCCATAGGGAAACAAAGAGCTGGACATACATACATGATTCTTAATGTCAGAATTGTTCGATACCAACCTTTCTAGAATTAAAATACGTTCTCCATAGCATTAATTTAGTATAGATAATGGCTTGGTTTTAGAGCATATTCTTATCAGTGAGAACTACTTAGGTGAAGATATATTAAGGACTGGTTTAAAAACAAGATAAAAGAATAAAATAAAAATCTCTTTGATATTTATTAGAATGACTTCTACAGATAAAACTTTCTGCTTTTCTTGAAAATTCTGAGATGTTTACTTTCTCAGAAAAAAATGTATAACGGTCCTTTGGAACATATAGATACTAATACAATAGTTCAGTTCAGTTCAGTCGCTCAGTCGTGTCCGACTCTTTGCA
Source organism: Moschus berezovskii (assembly GCF_049115385.1). Classification (NCBI taxonomy): domain Eukaryota; kingdom Metazoa; phylum Chordata; class Mammalia; order Artiodactyla; family Moschidae; genus Moschus; species Moschus berezovskii. The sequence continues at coordinate 29,028,094 of NC_142467.1, read as the reverse complement.
ACCCCATGAATCACAGCACGCCAGGCCTCCCGGTCCATCACCAACTCCCGGAGTTCACTCAGACTCATGTCCATCGAGTCGGTGATGCCATCCAGCCATCTCATCCTCTGTCGTCCCCGTCTCCTCCCACCCCCAATCCCTCCTAGCATCAGACTCTTTTCCAGTGAGTCAACTCTTCGCATGAGGTGGCCAAAGTATTGGAGTTTCAGCTTTAGCATCAGTCCTTCCAATGGATACCCAGGATTGATCTCCTTTAGAATGGACTGGTTGGATCTCCTTGCAGCCCAAGGGACTCTCAAGAGTCTTCTCCAACACCACAGTTCAAAAGCATCAATTCTTCGGCAATCAGCTTTCTTCACAGTCCAACTCTCACATCCATACATGACCACGGGAAAAACCATAGCCTTGACGAGACGGACCTTGGTTGGCAAAGTAATGTCTCTGCTTTTTAATATGCTATCTAGGTTGGTCATAACTTTCCTTCCAAGGAGTAAGCGTCTTTTAATTTCCTGGCTTCAATCAGCATCTGCAGTGATTTTGGAGCCCAAAAAAATAAAGTCTGACACTGTTTCCACTGTTTCCCCATCTATTTCCCATGAAGTGATGGGACCAGATACCACGATTTTAGTTTTCTGAATGTTGAGCTTCAAGTCAACTTTTTCAGTCTCCTCTTTCACTTTCATCAAGAGGCTTTTTAGTTCCTCTTCACTGTCTGCCATAAGGGTGGTGTCATCTGCATATCTGAGGTTATTGATATCTGTTGTTAGTGGGCTGTAAAAAATGTAAAATTGTTTGTAAGTGGACTTGTATTGTAGGTTTCTTTGTGGTGAGCCTTCTTTTGAATTCAGTGCAATGATAAAATGTTGGACTTATCTAGTGCAACTTACTATGTTTTTGCCTCATAGAACAGTAAGCACAGTGACATTTGCTTGTGAGAATAACCCTGTTGGAGGTGGTGTTAGTGGACATCTTATCTAAACACAAAAGGGCCAGGGCCATGTTGTTATCTCCAAATATAATGAATACAGTTATATCTAAAACAGTGCTATTCAACAGAATTATATTGCAAGCTATAAATGTAATTTAAAATTTTCTAACAGCCATTTTTAAAAATGAAAAAGAAACAGGTTATTTTTAAAAAAACATTTGACTTAACCCAAAACATCAAAAATATTCTGATTTCAACATATGATTAATATTTTAAAATATTGATGAGATGTTTTACATTGCTTATTTTTAAGATGCTTTTGAGATATGATGCACAGTTTATACTTATAGACATCTCAGTTCAGACTAGCTGTATGACCAGTGCTCAGTAGCCACATGTGGCCAGTGGGTACTCTATTGAACAGCACAGGTCTAAAGTATCCAAATATTCATATAGATCTCACAGTTTCAGAGCTGGAAGAGAAATCCAGGATGTAGAAGGTTTCACTTTCTCGTCCTGGTAAACGTATCCATCTGGTATACATTTCCACACAGTAGGAAACTACTTCTGTCATGTTTTTTTCTCCCTGTGGTAGTAAGTGTCCCTCTTCTAGGTGTCAGCATTATGACTTAAGTTCCTCTTGACAATCAGTTGGTCAGGTGTCCATTCTGATATGAATCATTTGTCTGCAGTGATGCAGGTCTCTTGTCATCTTCCATCACCAGACATCTATCTTGTTATCTGTCACCACAGGACAACATGACAAGGTATGCTCATTACGGGAGCCATGTTCTTCCAGTTGTAGCCATTTAGGGCTTGAGGCGGGAACTTATTGAAAGAATTAACCCAGCCTCCAAAAGTTTTTATCGACTTGATAGTAGCTTAGGCACCAGGAGATGATGGCTCCTCATGGACAGACAGGTATTCAATTTAAACTGCTTTGAATGTTTATTCATCTTTCTGAATAATAAACCTCACCATCATTCATTAACCTTTGGAAGCAATACAGGCTTTTCTTTATTTGGCTTAGCCTCCCATTGTCCTAAGTCAGATTTTTAAAGGTCAAATTTCAGAACATAACAGGGTTGATATTAGCATTGATGAGACTCTTCAAAAGAAGATGCCATACCTGAACTCCTTGGTCATCGGTTTCAGGGGAAACATGTCAATCTCATACCTGAGTGCTGTGTGCTATGCGTAGTTGCTCATTTGTGTCCAACTCTTCGCGACCCCATGGACTGTAGCCCACCAGGCTCCTCTGTCCATGGAATTCTCTAGGCAAGAGTACTGGAATGGGTTGCTATGCCCTTCTCCAGGGGATCTTCTTAACCCAAGGATTGAACCCAGGCCTCCTGTATTGAAGGCGGATTCTTTACTGTCTGAGCCACCTGCCTCTAATTCTCCGTTGTGGCTGCCAACAGCTCCCAGTAACAGATGCTACATTGATTCTTTTTGAATGAATAAAGAAATGTTTTATAGCTGGATAAACTGGAATGCATTCATCACTTTACCAAGTGATATGAATGGAGAGTAAAGAAGTCCTTTCTATGTTTGGGGTAAGGGACCAAAGCAACAATGAGATGAAAGGGAGAAAGTGACTTCTGGTTATCCAGGCCTACTCAATACTCAGGGGCCAAGACTAATCCCTGTGGAAATGTCATTGTCCCCATTTCTGCATCTGAAGAGCCTATATTCAACGTAGGGAGAATAGAAGGTGCCATTGTGACATTTCAGATGCTTTGTTATAAGAGACAGCACCCTAGGTAGGTGTGGAGCACAGGAAGTACCCGTGTGGAGTTTGGGGCACCCACATGAGTTTGCAGAAACAGAGGAGATGGGATGTAAAAGTAGCAGAGCATAGGCTCTTGAATATATTCAATCCCCTGCCCCAACCAGGCTCCCAGAATGACTTGAGGTGGACAGAGAGATTGGCAAGATGCTATGAAAGTTGTTATGAAAGTTGACTGTACCCTCAGGTAATATAGATGATATTGGCCTAGGGACATTTGGTGTACAGTTCCAAAACATTTCAGGATTTGATCTAACTCTGAACGCTCAAAACAACAACCTCTCTCTACTTGTACCTCTACTTTGAGTTCCTCCTCCTTTTTCTTTCTCTAATCACAAAGACATTAAGTAATTTATCACACAAATCATACTGTACTAAGAATTAAAGGGGGGATCAAAATGTAATTTTTAAAAGAACTTCAACAATTATGACAACTTCTATTGGAAGAAACCTGATGCAAAGAGCTGACTCATTGGAAAAGACCCTGATGCTGGAAAAAAATTGAGGGCACAAGGAGAAGGGTGAAATAGAGGATGAAATGGTTGGATGCCATCACTGACTTAATGCACATGAGTTTGAGCAAACTCAGGGAGATAGTGGTGGACAGAGAAGCCTGATGCACTGCAGTTCATGGGGTTGCAAAGAGTTGAACATGACTTAGAGACTGAACAACAATGACAAATAGTTGTTGAGGAAACACTAAAAAGAAGGTTATAATTTTGAATAAAAGAAGGCTTTTGGAAGGATTGGCTATATATGGCTTGGTAAATATATAATTAAAGATCCAAGGAGCTGTAATTTGATTAAAGTCTAACTATGTACCAAGTGACTTAATCTTATAGAATGTCAAACATTGATTGTCACAAATAGGAGAGTTTATTGAACATCATATAATGCCTTTACAAACCAGGGAGCAGGAAAATTCAGGACTGTATACCTGAGCAAGAAGGCTGTCAACTATTGAATTCTAAAAGGAATTCAACTTTAGCACTAATGATACATTGAGCTGCTTGGGTAATGAAGTTCCATAATACTCATCAGAAGAGCTATTAACAGATCAGTAAAACACACACACATTCATGTACATGTAATAGTAGAAATGAACATGGCAAAACCTGAATTGAAGGTACATTTTTCTAGTGAGGATTTGCTTTTGCTTTTGCCAGACTGCCCTGGGGCATTATCGAGCTAGAAACATTTGGCACAAAGTTTTCTAGACCACACAAATTAATGTAAACACCAAATCCAGGGTGGGCAGATTTGTGCTTAGGAATCCATCAAGTAAAAAAATGTCCTTCCTCAGCCCAAACATAATAAGACTTGTGAGAGGCAGCTTTTCCTTATGGCTCTTTTTCTAAGCAGAGATTTTCTTTCTAATCCTCTCACTATAGCCCTTCTAAGATCTTGGCTAATGTTCGTAAAGGCCTTAGTTCTAACTCTTCACTCTTTTGTCCAGGCTTCTTCTCCAGTCTCCCATGTTGCTTTTAGTCAGGAGGCTCTAGGTTCCTTTCAAATCTCTCAGAGTAGCCTGTGATATTTCCCTACCATTCTGGTTTCAGCTCTCTTTTCGACATTGGTTGTGGCAGATTTCCCTTTGTTGTACGAAACGGCTCAAGGTGAACACCAGCCACAGTGGCAGAGGCAATCAGCAAGCACATAGACGCCCCTGTCTCTTGCTATCTGGTGACGAGGCAAACTTGGTCTGGGGTGTGGCAGAATGCGCTGCGAGGCTGGGTCACAAGCAGGGATGTGGCCTTCCTTTATACTAGTTGATGTGAAAATGGCATTTCATACGGTGGGAATGGGGGTATTGCCTATTGTATTGACTTTTACTTAATATTTATACTATCTCCTGCCAGTCTACATTTTATTTCTTTGTAAGTCTTATTCTTTATGGTAACTCTGAGTAGTTACCCTTTTTTTTTATTAGTTTATTATTTAATGAAGGATAATTGCTTTACAGAATTTTGCTGTTTTCTGTCAAACCTCAACATGAATCAGCCATAGGCAGACATATATCCCTCCCTTTTGAACCTCCCTCCCATCTCCCTCCTCATCCCACCCCTCTAGGTTGATACAGAGCCCCTGTTTGAGTTTCCAGAGCCAAACAGCAAATTCCTGTTGGCTGTCTATTTTACATATGGTAATGCACGTTTCCAGGTTACTCTTTCCATGCGTCTCACCTTCTCCTCCCCTCTCCCCATGTCCATAAGTCTGTTCTCTATGTCTGTTTCTCCATTGTTGCCCTGTAAATAAATTCTTCTGTACGATTTTTCTAGATTCTGTATATATGCGTTAGAATATATTTATCTTTCTCTTTCTGAATTACTTTACGCTCTATAATAGACTCTAGGTTCATCTACCTCATTAGAACTGACTCAATTGTGTTCCTTTTCATGGCTGAGTAATATTCCATTGTGTTTATGTACCACAACTTCTTTATCCATTCATCTATTGATGGACATCTAGGTTGTTTCTATGTTCGAGCTGTTGTAAATAGTGCTGCAATGGACAATGGGATACATGTGTCTTTTTCAGTTTTGGTTTCTTCAGGGTATATGCCTACGAGTGGGATTGCTTGGTCATATGATGGTTTTATTCCTAGCTTTTTTAAGGAATTCAGTTCAGTTCAGTTGCTTAGTCGTGTCTGACTCTTTGCGACCCCATGAACCACAGCACGCCAGGCCTCCCTGTCCATCACCAACTCCCGGAGTTCACTCAAACTCATGTCCATCAAGTCAGTGATGCCATCCAGCCATCTCATTCTCTGCCGTCCCCTTCTCCTCCTACCCCCAATCCCTCCTAGCATCAGACTCTTTTCCAGTGAGTCAACTCGTCGTATGAGGTGGCCAAAGTATTGGAGTTTCAGCTTTAGCATAAGTCCTTCCAATGAACACCCAGGATTGATCTCCTTTAGAATGGACTGGTTGGATTTCCTTGCAGTCCAAAGGACTCTCAAGAGTCCTCTCCAGCACCACAGTTCAAAAGCATCAAGTCTTCGGCAATCAGCTTTCTTCACAGTCCAACTCTCACATCCATACATGACCACGGGAAAAACCATAGCCTTGACTAGACGGACCTTGGTTGGCAAAGTAATGTCTCTGCTTTTTAATATGCTATCTAGGTTGGTCATAACTTTCCTTCCAAGGAGCAAGAGTCTTTTAATTTCATGGCTGCAATCAGCATCTGAAGTGATTTTGGAGCCCAAAAAAATAAAGTCTGACACTGTTTCCACTGTTTTTCCATCTATTTCCCATGAAGTGATGGGACCAGATATCCACACCATATTCCATAGTGGCTGTATCAATTTACAACCTCACCAACAGTGCAAGGGCGTTCCCTTTTCTCCACACCCTCTCCAGCATTTATTGTTTTTAGACATTTTGATGATGGCCATTCTGACCGGTGTGAAGTGGTATCTCATTGTAGTTTTGATTTGCATTTCTATAATAATGAGTGATGTTGAGCATCTTTTCATGTTTGTTAGCCATCTGTATATCTTCTTTGGAGAAATGTCTGTTTAAGTCTTTTTCCCACTTATTTGATTGGGTTGTTTGTTTTTCTGGTATTGAGTTGTATGAGCTGCTTGTATATTTTGGAAATTAATCCTTTGTCAGTTGTTTCATTTGCTATTATTTTCTCCCATTCTGAGGGTTGTCTTTTCACCTTTCTTATAGTTTCCTTTGCTGTGTAAAAGCTTTTCAGTTTAATCAGGTCCTGCTTGTTTACTTTTTTTTATATTTCTGTTACTCTAGGAGGTGGGTCATAGAGGATCTTGCTTTGATTTATGTCATCGAGTGTTCCACCTATGTGTTCCTCTAAGAATTTTATAGTTTCTGGTCTTACATTTAGGTGTTTAATCCATTTTGAGTTTATCTTTGTGTATGGTGTTAGGAAGTGTTCTAATTTCATTCTTTTAGCTGTCCAGTTTTCCCAGTACCATTTATTCAAGAAGTTGTCTTTACCCCATTGTATATTGTTTCCTCTTTTAAAAATAAGATACCCATAGTGCATCAGTTTATTTGTGGGCTTTCGATCTTGTTCCATTGGTCTATATTTCTGTTTTTGTGCCAGTACCATACTGTCTTGATGAGTGTAGCTTTGTAGTATAATCTGAAGTCAGGAAGGTTGATTCCTCTAGCTCCATTCTTCTCAAGACTGCTTTGGCTATTCGGGGTCTTTGGTGTTTCCATATGAACTGTGAAATTTTTTGTTCTAGTTCTGTGGAAAATGCCATTGGTAATTTGACAGGGATCGCATTGAATCTGTACATTCGGTTTGGTAGCCACTCCAGTACTCTTGCCTAGAAAATCCCATGGATGGCGGAGCCTGGTAGGCTGCAGTCCCTGGGATTGCTAAGGTTCGGACACGACTGAGCGACTTCACTTTCAATTTTCACATATTGGAGAAGGAAATGGCAACCCACTCACTTCTGTCTAAGGGGTCACACAGGGTCGGACATGACCGAAATGACTCAGCAGCAGCAGCAGCAGCACAGTCATTTTCACAATATTGATTCTTCTTACTCAGGAACAAGGAATATCTCTCCATCCATTTATGCTGTTTGATTTCTTTCATTAGTGTCTTATAATTTTCTGTGTATAGTTCTTTGTCTCCCTAGGTAAATTTATTCCTAGATATTTAATTCTTTTTGTTGCAATGATGAATGGGATTGATTCCTTAATTTCTCTTTCTGATTTTTCATTGTTAGTATATAGAACTTCAAGTGATTTCTGGCTATTGATTTTGTATCCTGAAACTTTGCTAAATTCACTGATTAGCTCTAGTAATTTTCTGATACTATCTTTAGGGTTTTCTATGTACAGTATCATGTCATCTGAAAACAGTGAAAGCTTTACTTCTTCTTTTCCAATCTGGATTCCTTTTACTTCTCTGATTGCTGTACTTAGGACTTCCAGAGCTATGTTGAATAACAGTGGTGAAAGTGGACACCTTGACTTGTTCCTGATCTTAGGGGAAATGCTTTCAGTTTTTCACCATTGAGAATGTTTGCTATAGGCTTATCATATATGGTTATTATGTTGAGGTAGGTTCCTTCTCTGCCCATTTTTTGGGACAGTTTTGATCATAAATGGGTGCTGAATTTTGTCAAAGGTTTTTTCTGCATCTATTGAGATTACCATATGGTTTTTATCTTTCAATTTGTTAATATGGTGTATCAAATTGATTGATTTGTGTATACTGAAGAATCTCACATCATGGTGTATGAGCTTTTTGAGGTGCTGCTGAATTATGTTTACTAAAATTTTATTGAGGATTTTTGGATCTATGTTCATCAGTGATATTGGCCTGTAGTTTTCTTTTTTTGTGTTGTCTTTGTCTGGTTTTGGTATCAGAGTGATGGTGGCCTTGTAGAATGAGTTTGGAAGTGTTCCTTCCTCTGCAATTTTTTTCGGAGAATTTTAGAAGGATAGGTATTAGCTCTTCTCTAAATGCTTGATAGAATTCTCCTGTGAAGCCATCTGGTCCTGGGATTTTGTTTTTTGGAAGGTTTTTTATCACAGCTTCAATTTCAGTGCTTCTAATTAGGTTGTTTATAATTTCTATTTATTCCTGGTTCAGTCTTGGAAGACTGAACTTTTCTAAGAATCTATCCATTTCTTCTAGGCTATCCATTTTATTGCCGTATAGCTGTTCATAATAGTCTCTTATAATCTGTATTTCTGCATTGTCTATTGTAACCTCTCCTTTTTCATTTCTAATTTTGTTGATTTGATTCTTCTCTCTTTTTTCCTTAATAAGTCTGACTAAAAGTTTGTCAATTTTGTTTATCTTCTCAAAGATCCAGCTGCTTTATTAATCTTTACTATTGTTTCTTTCATTTCTTTTTCATTTACTTCTGCTTGGATCTTTACGATTTCTTTCCTTCCACTAATTTTGGGTTTTTTTTTGTTGTTATTGTTGTTGTTTTTCTTTTTCCAGTTGTTTTAGCTGTAAAGTTAGGTTGTTTATTCAATGTTTCTCTTGTTTCTTGAGGTAGGATTGTATTGCTACAAGCTTCCCTCTTAGAACTGCTTTTGCTGCATCCTGTAGGTTTTGAGTTGTCATGTTTTCATTGTCGTTTGTTTCTAGAAATTTTTTTATTTCCCTTTTGATTTATTCAGGAACCTGTTGGTTATTTAGACATGTATTCATTAATCTCCACGTGTTTGTGTTTTTTACAGTTTTTTTTCCTTGTAATTGATATCTAGTCTTATAGCGTTGTGGTCAGAGAAGATGCTTGATAGGATTTAAATTTTCTTAAATTTACTGAGGTTTGATTTGTGACCCAAGATGTGGTCTATCCTGGAGAATGTTCCATGTACACTTGAGAAGAAGGTGTATTCTTCTGCATTTGGATGGAATGTCCTGAAGATATCAACGAGATCCATCTCACCTAATGTATCATTTAAGATTTGTATTTCCTTATTAATTTTCTGTTTTGATGATCTGTCCATTGGTGTGAGTGGGGTGTTAAAGTCTCCTACTATTATTGTGTTACTGTCAATTTCTTCTTTTGTTAACAGACATTGTTAGTGTTTGTCTTATGTATTGAGGTGTTCCTATGTAGGGTGCACAGATATTTACTCTTGTTATGTCTTCCTCTTGGACTGATCCCTTGATCATTATGTAGTGTCCTTTCTTATCTCTTGTAATCTTTATTTTATGGTCTATTTGTCTGATATAAGGATTGCTACTCCAGCTTTCTTTTGCTTCCCATTGGCATGGAATGTATTTTTCCACCCTCTCACTTTCAGTCTATACGTGTCTTGAGGTCTGAAGTGGATTTCTTGTAGACAGCATATGTATGGGTCTCGTTTTTGTATCCACTCAGTCAGTCTGTGTTTTTTGGTTAGAGCATTTAATCCATTTACATTTAAAGTAATTATTGATATATATGGTACTATTGCCATTTTCTTAATTGTTTGGGGTTGAGTTTGCAGATCTTTTTCTTCTTTTGTATTTCTTGACTATATAAGTCCCTTTAACATTTGTTGTAAAGCTGGTTTGGTGGTACAGTACGGAATTCTCTAACTTTTGCTTGTCTGAAAAGCCTTTTATTTCTCCATCAATTTTGAATGAGATCCTTGCCAGGTACAGTAATCTTGGTTGTATATTTTTCCCTTTCATTTCTTTAAACATATCCTGCCATTCCCTTTTGGCCTACAGAGTTTCTGCTGAAAGATCAGCTATTAAGCATATGGGGTTTCCCTTGTATGTTACTTGTTGCTTCTTCATTGCTGCTTTTAATAGTCTTTCTTTGTGTTTAGTCTTTGTTAGTTTGTTTAGTATGTCTTGTATGTTGCTCTTAGGATTTATTGTGTATGGGACTCTTGGTGCTTCTTGGACTTGATTGTCTATTTTCTTTTCCATGGTGGAGAAATTTTCAACTATAATCTCTTCAAAAATGTTCTCATACTCTTTCTTTTTCTCTTTTTCTTCTGGGGACCCTATAATTCGAATGTTGGTCCATTTGATATTGTCCCAGAAGTCTCTGAGACTATCCTCAGTTCTTTTCATTCTTTTTACTTTATTCTGCTCTTCAGAAGTTATTTCCACCATTTTCTCTTCCAGCTCACTGATTCATTTTTCTGCTTCAGATATTCTGCTACTGATTCCTTCTAGAGTATTTTTAATTTCAGTAACTGTTGTCTATATATTTATTCTTTAATTCTTCTAAGTCTTTGTTAGTTGATTAATGCATTTTCTCCATTTTTTTCAAGGTTTTTGATCATCTTTACTATCATTATTCTGAAATCTTTTTCACGTAGTTTGCCTATTTCCTCTTCATCCATTTGGACTTTGTTTCTAGTTTGTTCCATCATTTGTGTAGTATTTATCTGCATTTTCACTAATTTTTTAAAACTTATTGTGTTTGAGGTCTCTTTTTCCCAGGCTTCAAGGAAAGTTGAATTCTTTCTGTGAAGGTTGAATTCTTTCTTCGGGTTTCCACTCACCTAGAGCCAGACATCTTGGAATGGGAAGTCAAGTGGGCCTTAGAAAGCATCACTACGAACAAAGCTAGTGGAGATGATGGAATTCCAGTTGAACTATTTCAAATCCTGACAGATGATGTTGTGAAAGTGCTGCACTCAATATGTCAGCAACTTTGGAAAACTCAGCAGTGGCCACAGGACTGGAAAAGGTCAGTCTTCATTCCAATCCCAAAGAAAGGCAATGCCAAAGAATGCTCAAACTACTGCACAATTGCACTCATCTCACATGCTAGTAAAGTCATGCTCAAAATTCTCCAAGCCAGGCTTCAGCAATACATGAATTGTGAACTTCCGGATGTTCAAGCTGGTTTTAGAAAAGGCAGAGGCACCAGAGATCAAATTGCCAACATCTGCTGGATCATGGAAAAAGCAGGAGAGTTCCAGAAAAACTTTTATTTCTGCTTTATTGACTATGCCAAAGCCTTTGACTGTGTGGATCACAATAAACTGTGGAAAATTCTGAAAGAGATGGGAATACCAGACCACCTGACCTGCCTCTTGAGAAACTTATACGTAGGTCAGGAAGCAACAGTTAGAACTGGACATGGAACAACAGACTGGTTCCAAACAGGAAAAGGAGTACATCAATGCTGTATATTGTCACCCTGCTTATTTAACTTATATGCAGAGTTCATAATAAGGAACGCTGGGCTGGAAGAAGCACAAGCTGGAATTAAGATTGCTGGGAGAAATATCAATAACCTCAGATATGCAGATGACACCACCCTTATGGCAGAAAGTGAAGAGGAACTCAAAAGCCTCTTGATGAAAGTGAAAGAGGAGAGTGAAAAAGTTGGCTTAAAGCTCAACATTCAGGAAACTAAAATCATGGCATCTGGTCCCATCACTTCATGGGAAATAGATGGGGAAACAGTGGAAACAGTGTCAGACTTTATTTTTTTGGGCTCCAAAATCACTGCGGATGCTGATTGTAGCCATGAAATTAAAAGACGCTTACTCCTTGGAAGGAAAGTTATGACCAACCTAGATAGCATATTAAAAAGCAGAGACATTACTTTGCCAACAAAGGTCCATCTGGTCAAGGCTATGGTTTTTCCCATGGTCATGTATGGATGTGAGAGTTGGACTGAGAAGAAAGCTGATCACCAAAGAATTGATGCTTTTGAACTGTGGTGTTGGAAAAGACTCTTGAGAGTCCCTTGGACTGCAAGGAGATCCAACCAGTCCATTCTAAAGGAGATCAATCCTTGGTGTTCATTGGAAGGACCGATGCTAAAGCTGAAACTCCAATACTTTGGGCACCTCATGCGAAGAGTTGACTCACTGGAAAAGACTCTGATGCTGGGAGGGATTGGGGGCAGGAGGAGAAGGGGACGACAGAGAATGAGATGACTGGATGGCATCACTGACTTGATGGACATGAGTTTGAGTGAACCCCCGGGAGTTGGTGATGGACAGGGAGGCCTGGTGTGCTGTGATTCATGGGGTCGCAGAGTCGGACACGACTGAGTGACTGACCTGAACTGAACTGTACTGAAGGTTGGTGCAGTGGTTTGTGTAAGTTTCATATAGGGTGAAATTTGTGCTGAGTTTTTGTTGTTGTTTGTTTGTTTTTCCTCTGATGGGCAAGTCTGAGTGAGTTGGTAATTCTGTTTGATGATGATTTGATTTGTATTTTTGTTTTGTTTGTTGTTTAGATGAGGTGTCCTGCACAGGGTGCTACTGGTGGTTGGGTGGTTCCGGATCTTGTATTCAAGTGGTTTTCTTTGTGTGAGTTCTCACTATTTGATACTCCCCAATAACCTCAGATATGCAGATGACACCACCCTTATGGCAGAAAGGGAAGAGGAACTCAAAGGCCTCTTGATGAAAGTGAAAGAGGAGAGTGAAAAGGTTGGCTTGAAGCTCAACATTCAGAAAACAAAGATCATGGCATCTGGTCCCATCACTTCATGGAAAATAGATGGATAAACAGTGGAAACAGTGTCAGACTTTGTTTTTTTGGACTCCAAAATCACTGCAGATGCTGATTGCAGCCATGAAATTAAAAGACGCTTGCTCCTTGGAAGGAAAGTTATGACCAACCTTGATAGTATATTAAAAAGCAGAGACATTACTTTGCCAACCAAGGTCCGTCTAGTCAAGGCAATGGTTTTTCCCGTGGTCATGTATGGATGTGAGAGTTGGACTGTGAAGAAAGCTGATTGCCGAAGAATCGATGCTTTTGAACTGTGGTGTTGGAGAAGACTCTTGAGAGTCCCTTATACTGCAAGGAGATCCAACCAGTCCATTCTAAAGGAGATCAATCCTGGGTGTTCATTGGAGGGACTGATGCTAAAGCTGAAACTCCAATACTTTGGCCACCTCATGCGACGAGTTGACTCACTGGAAAAGACTCTGATGCTGGGAAAGGTTGGGGGCGGGAGGAGAAGGGGACGACGGAGAATGAGATGGCTGGATGGCATCACCGACTCTGTGGACATGAGTTTGAGTGTACTCCGGGAGTTGGTGATGGACAGGGAGGCCTGGCGTGCTGTGATTCATGGGGTCGCGGAGAGTCGGACACGACTGAGCGACTGAACTGAACTGACTGAGGGTTAGTTCTCTGGTAGTCCAGGATCTTGGAGTCAGTTCTCCACTCCAAAGGCTCAGGGCTTGATCTCTGGTCAGGAACAAAGATTCCACAAGCGGTTTGTTATGGCATTAAGTGAGATTGAAACAAATATCCAAAAATGAGAAACCAAAGATGAACCCCAGACAAATAGCAGTTACAAAATCAGGCAAATAATAATTAAAATAATGAAATATACACATACACATATATTTACACCCATGAGGAAAATCAAAACAGCACAACAAAAATAAAGTACAGTAGATTGACCCAGCGATCAAAGGAAATCAAAAATTATATTTACCACTTAAGAACAAAACTAACTAAAGCACAAAGTAGAAAACAAAACTAAAGCATTGTGCCAAGTGGGGAATAAAGCAATGAAAACAAAACTAACAAATATGTTGAGAGGAAAGGAAAGAAAGAAAAGATAGAAACAATAGATATGCAAAGTTAAATAGAGATAGATGAAGAAGATTTATGTACATTAAAGATTAACTACAAGGGGAAAGGAACAGTAGGAAAGGGAAACAAAGGAATAATTGTAGAAAAATATAATAGGTTTAAAAAATTAAATTTATGAAAAACAGAAATAAAAAAACAGAAGAAAGAGAAAAGGGGGCAGGGAGAAAAAAGGAAAACTCCATAGAACTGCAAAGCCCAACATAGAGGGAGAGGTTTATAACAACAATAAAAAGTGTGACTGAATATATGCATATACATATATACCCATAAGCAAAATTAAAACAGTCTGACAAAAATAAAGTACAATAGATTGACCTGGCAAAAAAAGGAAACCAAAAATTTTATCTACCAGAACAAAACTAACTAAAGCACAAACTGGAAAACAAAACTAAAGCAAGGTGTCGATTGGGGAATAAAGCAATGAAAATAAAACTACCAAATATGTTGAGCGGAATGAAGAGAAAGAAAATAAAGAAACAATAGACATGGAAAGTTAAATAGAGGTAGATAAAGAAGATTTATATACATTAAAGATTAACAGCAAGGGGAAAAGAACAGTAGAAAAAGTAAACAAATAAATGTAGATAAATAATAACAGGTTTAGAAAATTAAAATTAAAAAAAGAGAAAGGAAAAAAAAGGAAAACTCCTTATAGTTTCAAAAGCCCAAGTAGAGGCAGAGGCTTAAAACAATAAAAGATGTGACTGAGGGGAAAAAAAAAGCTCAAAAGCTTAATTGGATTTCATAATGTCAATAAAATTGACAACTACAATGGGGCGGTGGTGGGGGGAAATCCAAAAGAATCTACAGAACAAGTCAAAACATAAGAATAATAAATGCTTTTCTTGAGTAACTGCTGTCAGAGTCCTTTACCATGCTGGGACTCTTTATCACAGTCCACCTTACCTCCCTAGGATGCCGTCCAACACTGTTCTTATCTCTGGACCTGCTGTGGAGGCAGCTCAGATTCTATTCTGGGCCTTCTCCTGTGTGTTCTTGCCTCCAATGTCCACAGCTATCAAAACTAGTGCATTTTCTTTTGAGGGAGATCTCAATGACCTTTTATATATTCCATAGACACAGAGTCTGCCTAGTTGATTATGTGGATTTAATCTGCAGCTTGTACAACTGGTGGGAAGGTTTTGGGTCTTCTTCCTTAGCTACTCTGCCCTTCGGTTTCAATTGTGGTTTTATTTTCACCCCTGCCTGTGGATCATCTACTGGGGTTTGCTCCTGAGTGTGCCCTGGAGGACTTGGGTTTGCCCCGGTGAGTGCCAGGTGTGGAGGTGGTGTAGTTGCTTGGGTCTCAGGGGTTCTGGCAGCACCAAGTACTCAGGGGAGTTGGTGGCTAGGGCAGTAGGAAATATAGTACTCTAGAAGGGTAAGGCAACCAGCACTGGCCAATACCCTCCAGTATTCTTGCCTAGAGAACAACCCATCCCTGACAGAGAAGCCGGGCTGGCCAGTCTACAAGGTCAGAAAGAATTGGACACCACCGAAGCAACTCTGTGTGCATAGATGCAAGAAGTTTTTTTTGCATGTAACAGTTTCTCCCCAGTGAGAGTTGAGTGTGAAGGTGGTGCAACTGCTTGGCTTCTGGGGACCCTAGTGGTGCCAAGTGTGCAGGGACATGGACTGCCTCCGTGACAGGAGTTATGGTTTTATCAGAGTCTTTTTTGGAGCCTCCTGTAGTTGGCAATTAGAAGGCCTCTTTGGCCAGTCTTTCTCCATAGCTCTGCCCATTCAGGACTTAGAAGGCTCCCTTGCCTGGGTCCTTCTCTGTTGTTTGGCGCATTAGGTACATAGAGGGGCGCCCCTGACTGGGGTCCTACTCTGTAGATTGGTGCATCAGGCACTTAAAGGGGCGCCCTGGGTGGGGTCCTAGTCTGTAGTTTGGCACATCAGTCACTTAAAGGAGCACCCTGGCTGGGGTCCTACTCTGTAGTTCAGTGTGTCAGGTGTTTGATGGGCCAGCCTCTCTATTGTTCAGCTGCTGAGGCTGCACTGGTGTGTGGGGAGAGACAGGCTATGGTGATGGCTCCACCCGCTATGCGTGACTCAGCAGTATTGCCTTGCTTCCATGACTGCCTGGCTTTCCTCCACAGGCATTTCCCACCATGATCTCCTCCTTCACATCCCCTCAATCCATCTCTCCACAGTCAACAGCAGCCCTCACCCTGGAATTAATCCACAATTCCTAAACTCCAGCTCCCAGATGCTGTGCCTTCCTGGGGACCTGCGTCCCTGTCCGGGGTCTGCATGGCTGCATCAAGGACTGTCTGATTCTCATTCCATTTAGGCTGCCACAGATCAGCTGTTTCACTCTCAGCCTTGAATGTTCCTCCTCCAACTCAGACAATTGCCCTGATGTGGGGATGGGACCTCTGCCTCAGTTCCCCCACCCACTGAGGGCAGGTCCAGTCCTACTAAAACTCCTGTTTTTCCCCCTAGTTCCTTCATCCTACTAAGTTTTGCATGGTTCTATATATTCTTTTCCACTGGTCAGGTACTCCTGTCTGCTTTCAGCTGGTTTCTGCATGCACTTCTGTGTCTTGAAGGTGTATTCCTGATGTACCCAAGAGATGTACTCCACATCCACATATTCCTCTGCCATCTTGTTCTCTACTCTTTGTTTTTGATGTTCTGTAGTTTCATTATGATGTGTCTAATTATATTTCTTTTAACTTTTCTTAGTATCTATGATCCCTGAATCTTAAAATGCTTATTCTGCTATTTTTAGAATGCATATCCATCAATTCTGAAAAATTCACATTGATATCTCAAGTATTTCTTCTCTCCCATTCTTAATAGATTTTTTATCTTGGAATTCCTAATTCCCTTCTTGTTCTATTCTTTGCATCTGTTTACTAGGGTGACCAAGCACCCAGTTTGTTCAGGACTGAAGGATTTCCCAGGATGTAGGATTTTCAGTACTAAAACCAAGAAAGTCCTAGGCAAAACAGGATCTGTAATTATTACTGCATTCTCTGTAATTGTTTCAGAGCTATCTTCCAGTTCATGAACTGCCTAATCATTAGCTATGATTGTTAAAAATTTTAGTCAGTGTATTTTTCTTGAAATTTTATTTTTCAAATAACTTTTTCTCTTTTTTAGAGTTTCTCGATTTTTAAAACAGAATTTGGATTTTTAAATTACTTTAGTAAGATTGTATTTTTATATGATGATCTCAGAATGTTGTTATATAAAATTCTTAGGGCTATATCTTACAATTTAGTGTATATTCTGACTCTAATTCATGGTAGCTTATTTTCATATATGTTTTGTAATTTTATATTTTTAAGCTCATTTTCAATGAGGTTTAATCTGTGTCTTTCTGGATAGTCTAGTAAAGTGTATTTTTTCAGAAAAGTTTTGTATGTTTCTCTTTGAGGTGCCCTAAGAATATCAGTAGCCTTCCCTGGGGGCTTAGTGGTAAAGAATCTGCCTGCCAATGCAGGAGATGCAGGTTTGATCCCTGAATTGGGAAGATCCCCTTTAGAAGGAAATAGCAACCCATTCTAATATTCTTGCCTGGGCAATCCCATAGACAGAGGAGCCTGGCAGTCTATAGTCCTTAAAGCTGCAAAAGTTGGACGCATTTAGCAACTAAACAACAACAATGGGTATATCAGTAGCCTAGAATTAATTTTATTGTAATTTCTTAATTTGAAGGGCTCCAGGAGTAAGCAGTAGTAGTAATCTAAACTCTATAGTCATGAGAGTCAAAGACCTATGGTTATAAATTTTTGAGGGAGACTTTTCTACCCCGAACTCAACCCAAAGTAAATAAACTTTTTAATCAGGTAAGTGGAAATTTTCTTGACTCTTTTACAAGGGATATAGCTTTAGGGATATCTTTCTTCATAGGCATAAAAACCCGAGTCCTTAGATTGCTGAGACCAGCAAAGCACAGTGCTTGATTTGTTTTTTATTCTATTTTAGCTGAACACCAGTACATTTCCCATATTTTCTTTGCAGACAATAATATAATGGTAATAGCAACAATAATAAAAGCTAACACTTCTATAGAGTATACATCATGGGCCAGATATTTTCTAAGTATTTTGCACTTAGTTCTCATATAATCTTTTATATAATATATAATAACATATATATGTATGTAATAATAACTTTCCAACCTTCCAGATGAGGATACTGACCACAGAGAGGTGAATTAACTTGCTTAAGGTCACACAGCTATTAAGTGACAGACCTAAGTTTCAAATCCGTACATCATGACTCCAAGTTCTTTAATTGCTAAAAACCACTACCTCTCAATTATGGATTTAAAGTAATATTTTTTCCAATATTTCTTATATAGTCATAGCAGAGCTTTCAGTTCAACTGTCATCTTTCTAGAAAAGGAAATTCCGAATCTTGATTTTAACATTTCATCATTGTGATGGTTCATTTTATGTGTCAAATTGATTGGGCCAAAGGGTGCTTAGATGAAACCTTATTTCTGTCTGTGAAGATATTTCTGGATGAGATTAGCATTTGAACCAGTGCACTCAGTAGATAGTCCTCCCCAGTGTGGGTGAACACCATCATCCATTCTGATGAAGGTCTGAATAGAACAAAAAGGTGGAAGAGGGAGGAACTTTCCCCTTTTGCTGGGTCTCCAACTTGCTGATGGCAGACTATGGAACTCAGCCTCCATAATCTGTGAGCCAGTTTATCATAGTAAATCGTCTCATATTTATCTCCTATTGGTTCTGTTTCTGTGAAGAACTGTGATCAAAATAATCATACTCTAATACTTCTGACCTTTCAGCTTCACATCCTATTATTAATAAAATACAATAAAAATGTGTTTATTGCAATGATCTGTATTATTTGTATCTCAGCATTTCTAAGTGATTTCCAAATGGAGAAGTTTGTAAAAGAAAATCCTGAATTTTCCATGATGACGAGAGATATTTAAATTTGAATAAAGAATTGAGGGTTATAATAATAAGTTAAATCACTAAAGCAATGGTAAAATGTAAATGATTGCTATAGTCCAGTTCTTCTCAATGTGCAGCCCCCAAAAGGCAGCATCAGCACACTTAGAAAAATTTGTTAGAGCTAGATTCTGGTCTCACTCAAAATTCACTGAATCAGAAACTTTGGGGATTAGAGGCCAGAAATCTGTGTTTTAACAATCTGGATAATTCTGAACCAGTTCAGTTCAGTCACTAAGTCGTGTCCGACTCTTTGCAACCCCATGAACCACAGCACACCAGGCCTCTCTGTCCATCACCAACTCCCAGAGCCTACTCAAACTCATGTCCATTGAGTCAGTGATGTCATCCAACCATCTCATCCTCCGTCATCCCCTTCTCCTCCAGCCCTCAATCTTTCCCAGCATTAGGGTTGTTTCAAATGAGTCAGCACTTCGCATCAGGTGGCCAAAGTATCAGAGTTTCAGCTTCAACATCAGTCCTTCCAATGAACACCCAGGACTGATCTCCTTTAGGGTGGACTGGTTGGATCTCCTTGCAGTACAAGGGATTCTCAAGAGTCTTCTCCAACACCATAGTTCAAAAGCATCAATTCATCGGCAATCAGCTTTCTTCACAGTCCAACTCTCACATCCACACATGACCACTGAAAAAACCATAGCCTTGACTAGATGGACATTTGTTGGCAAAGTAATATCTCTGCTTTTTAATAAGCTATCTAGATTGGTCATCACTTTCCTTCCAAGGAGTAAGCATCTTTTAATTTCATGGCTGCAATCAGCATCCGCAGTGATTTTGGAGCCCAAAAAAGTAAAGTCTGACACTGTTTCCACTGTTTCTCCATCTATTTCCCATGAAGTGATGGGACCAGATGCCATGATCTTAGTTTTCTGAATGTTGAGCTTTAAGCCAACTTTTTCACTCTCTTCTTTCACTTTCATCAAGAGGCTTTTTAGTTCCTCTTCACTTTCTGCCATAAGGGTAGTGTCATCTGCATAGCTGAGGTTATTGATATTTCTCCCAGCAATCTTGATTCTAGCTTGTGCTTCTTCCAGTCCAGCATTCCTCATGATGTACTCTGCATATAAGTTAAATAAGCAGGGTGACAATATACAGCATTGTCGTACTCCTTTTCCTGTTTGGAACCAGTCTGTTGTTCCATGTCTGGTTCTAACTGTTGCTTCCTGACCTGCATATGGGTTTCTCAAGAGGAAGGTCAGGTGGTCTGGTATTCCCATCTCTTTCAGAATTTTCCACAGTTTATCATGATCCACACAGTCAAAGGCTTTGGCATAGTCAATAAAGCAGAAATAGATGTTTTTCTGGCATTCTCTTGCTTTTTCCATGATCCAGCAGATGTTGGCAATTTGATCTCTGGTGCCTCTGCCTTTTCTAAAACCAGCTTGAACATCTGGAAGTTCACGATTCACATATTGCTGAAGCCTGGCTTGGAGAATTTTGAGCACTACTTTACTAGCATGTGAGATGAGTGCAATTGTGTGGTAGTTAGCGCATTCTTTGGCATTGCCTTTCTTAGGGATTGGAATGAAAACTGACCTTTTCCAGTCCCTTGGCCACTGCCAAGTTTTCCAAATTTGCTGACATATTGAGTGCAGCACTTTCACAGCATCATCTTTCAGGATTTGAAATAGCTCAACTGGAAATCCATTACCTCCACTAGCTTTGTTTGTAGTGATGTTTCCTAAGACCCACTTGACTTCACATTCCAGGATGTCTGGCTCTAGGTGAGTCATCACACCATCGTGATTATCTGGGTTGTGAAGATCTTTTTTGTCTGATTCAGTAGTAATGTACAGATGTGAGAATTGGACTATAAAGACGGCTGAATGGTGGTGGTTTAGTCACTAAGTCATGTCCAACTCTTGCAACCCCATGGTCTGTAGCTTGCCAAGCTCCTCTTCCATAGGATTCTCCAGGCAAGAATACTGGAGTAGGTTGCTGTTTCCTTCTCCAGGTCATCTTGCTGACCCAGGAATCGAACCTGGGTCTCCTGCATTGCAGGCAGACTTTGAGTGAAGGCTGAATGCCGAAGAATTTACACTTTTAAACTGTGGTGCTGCAGAAGACTCTTGAAAGTCCCTCAGACAGCAAGGAGATCAAACCAGTCAATCCTAAAGAAAATCAACCCTGAATATTCATTGGACTGATGCTGAAGCTAAAGCTCCAATACTTTGGCCATAACTCATTGGAAAAGACCCTTATGCTGGGAAAGACTGAAGGCAACAGGAGAAGTGGGCAGCAGAGGATATGATGATTAGATAGCATCACTGACTCAGTGGACATGAATTTGAGCAAACCCCGGGACATAATGAAGGACAGAGAAACCTGGTGTGCTATAGTCCATGGGGTCGCAAAGAACTGGACATAAGTTAGCAACAGAAAAACAACTACAATTCTGATCCACCTTAATGTTTGAGAATCATTGGTATCACCTACTTAGGATTTAATTTATTGTGAACACTGAGCTTTTTATAGTTGAATGTTGTTTTCCATGCAATCACAGTAAGTTTCCATGCATCATAAAATATTAACCCTCAAGCTGAAGTTTACTGCCTCTCCAGCTAAAATAGGGATATTAGATTCCTTTACAAATTATTTTCCTTCCTATTATGTTGCTGCATTGTAGTACTACTTTACTTTAAACATCTGAGTTTTTTGAAAGAAGTCTTGTCATTAACTTAATGGGAAAGTAAAGAGCTTTAAGTAATCACTCTTTTTTATATTGAAAAAAATATGAAGACCACTGCTCTTAATCTCTCTTGTGTTGCTATTTAGTAAGCAGCAGGCAAGTCTTTGGGTTTTTCATAAGAGATCAAAGATAAAATTGTAGTTTTATGACTTGATTAGCCTAAGCACTGGCTGAAAGTAAGCTACATTAAAGTTACCTCTGAAGTTTAACCATATTTTAACTATTTGTCAAGATTGAGTCTCCAGCAATTATTTCTATGTCCATGTGTAAAATGTTCTGATGTTTTTCCTTCCTTTAGCATGCTAGGCACTGTGCTAGATGATGAGAATACAACCATGATCAAGACTGACATGGTGCTTACACCACAAAGCTTAAAGGTTGGTGGAAAGACAAGACAAGCAGGTGATTACAGAACAGCATGATAAGGGACTTCCTTATCATGGTTAAAGAAGTGGTTAAAGAATCTGCCTTCCAATGCAGGGGACACAGGTTCAATCCCTGGTGGGGAAACCAACATCGCACAACTACTGAACCTGCACAGCCTCAACTAGAGAGCCCAAGTGCTTCTATGTACAGACCCCCACACACTCTGGACCCTGCAGGCCACAACTAGAGAGAAGTTCACATGACACAGTGAAACAGCCCACTTGCCACAACTAAGACTCAATGCAGCCAATAAAAAACTGCAAAACAGCAAACGTGTTATGATAGGTAAAGTAAAGGGTGCTGTTGGAACTGTTCTCAATAAAAATGCAACACAACTCTGAGTGATTTATTGCTCTTGATTATAAAATACACTCACAAGACAGAAGCTAATTCTCACTCATCCTTTAGAAGGCAGTTCAGGTTGTCATATCCTCACATCCTCTACCCTGCCCCCCTACCTTTGAGATTATGGCCTTTCTGCATGCTTCCATGAAATATAAGAAATATATTTCTTACCGTACTACTCACAATATATTCCAAAAGTCTATTCAAATGAGTCATTCTACTGTATTCTAAACACTTGGAGGGCACGGGTTCTGTCTTTGTCTTCTCAATTCTAGTACCGGTATCCTTTTGAATTCTTTTTATTGCATTATTTAGGGTTGCCTTCTGCTATGGATTGCTTTTATCTTTTATCATTCTGGAAAAAGAATGCACTTTTTAAAAGCTGATCTTTTCACTGCTAAGAACATGAGTTCACTATAATCCTTTCCCTCCAGTACTGATGGTAATATAGAAGTTGTACCTTAATATTAACTGATTTTTATGGTAGTAAGTGTAGAGGGAGGGAATAATGAAAATATATTATATCATTCCCACCCCTCCTTAATAAATATAGAATACTGAAAAGATGCAAGTGATGTCTATAGCATCTCTTCCCAAAGGGAAGTATATGGAAAAGAGTATATGCTGGATAGTTGAAGTTCTGGACTGAAGTCACCATTTATAATTTTTCTGGCCATTTAGCATCTAAATGCTCCCCCTCTTTGAGAGAAATTCCCCATTGTGTGAGTCTTGGTGAACTTTACAGGTCTAGTTCCCTCTACAAAAACCCAATGAACCAGATATCCCCTCTTTCCAACCCAGCAGTGATAGTAAGAGCATGAAACCTGGTTTTGGCCAATTAGATTTGGGAATCTGAATCTGAAGTGAATCACTTGGGGTTTCCCTGGTGGCTCAGTGTTAAAGCATTGACACAGGTTCAATCTCTGGTCCAGGAAGATCTCAGGTGCTGCTGGACAATTAAGCCTGTGCTCTAGAACCCAGGAGCTGCAACTACTGAGCCCACATGCCACAACTACTAAAGCCTGCATGCTTAGAGCCTATGCTTCACAAGAGAAACTACTGCGATGAAAAGCCCATGCACCACAACTAGAGAGTAGCCCCTGCTCACCGCAATTAGAGAAAGCCTGCTAGCATCAACCAAGACCCAGCACAGCTATAAATAAATAAATGAAAATAAATCTTGAAGTGAATCGCTTGAAGAGTAAAGGTGGTTACAATATGCTCCCAACAGCCAATGGTTTCTGTATGGTGTCTAGTAGTATCTTTACTTGTAGTGGGATTAGCAGAAATATCCTAACCAAGCTTGGATGTAATCCTATTTTGATTCCGAATGCCTGATTGCCTTGGTTCCTGCCTGTTTTTCAACCTGGTTCTTCAGTCTTCTTGTTGATCCTATGAGATATTTGATATTCTGCCAATAATTCCTTTCCTGCCCAAATTAGCCAGTCAGTTTACATTGCTTGTGACCAAGAACTTCATCTTTGCACTGTTTTCCTTAAAGTGCTTTGTGTTTACTGAATAAGTAGTTGTTGAATGACCAAGTGGCTATCATTTCTTACGCCTTACCCAAGGATGTTTTCTGTGGGTCCATATTTCTGATTCTATTTTATGACAGAAGAACACCTATTTCATGAAATTTTAATGACTGTTTTCTGGAATATGTAAGTTCTATAAGACAGGTGATACCAATGAAAAATTTGCAGTGCAATAAGAAGGTAGGGGCTTCTGGCACAATCACATGGAGCCTGAGGAGGCAAACACAGGATTGAAATCCCTAAACCTATCCGAAGCCAAATCCCTCCTCCTAAGGGAAGGTCAGCTTGTGTTTCAGCCTGGTATTTGTTCACTGAACCTTATCTACAGTGAAATCTAAGGTGGCAAGCCTCCTATAGGCTTTACTCAGCCCTAAAAGCTTATGCTCAAGCCTCAGTTTGTGAGGATACACTGAGAAGGCTAACAGGAACTGTTAGCTGCAGGATTTGAGGCTTGAATGGTTTTGTAGTTTAAGAAGATGAGTGTACAGTGAAAAGTGTTTGTGGTCTGATGTTCTTTCTTCTTCCTTTTTATTTTCTCACCTCTTTCATAGCACAAGTTATAATTGATTTTTAAAGGTTTTGATTTTTTTTTGTTTTCAATTTTATGTCTTATCATTTCATTACATTTATTTATGGAAAACTTTATCTCTGATAATTTTACATTGTGAGTTTACATTTTATCTTCCTGATACTATTTTTATAGAAAGCTATCAATACATTGATTGTATTTATAGATTAGGTGATATGAGAAAAATCTCTTAAAATAGATCTAAAAAGACTGAATGTTAAAAAAAATAAAATGGTTGAATGTTTATCTCTGAAATTTACTGATTATAATTGAAAAAACTATTATTGTGTAAAGTTTGCCAAGTGTCAAAGGAATAATGATCTTGCATGTCATTTACATATCACATATACCTAACTACAATTTATTTGTGGTTCTTTTTACAGTTCGTATAATATAGTATTCAGAATAGCAATCCACTATAATGTTTCTAAAAACATCTAGGAAATTTTCCATCTCGTATGCATATAACATTTAAACTTAACTTTCATGTGGATCTCAGGTATCATGTTTTAGAATAACATTATACAGTTCTGCAGTTGTTTTGCTATTTAAGCATTCTTAACTGATTTCCATATCAATTGATTCTATGCCTTGTTGTGATGTATATAACCCCTAAAGATATAATAATCTAGTGTTTGCTCTTTAGTAAACAGCTCCATCAATGACTTTCTCAAAGACATAGGAAGGCTTATCAACATTATCAATATCAATGCCTGCCAGATTGTGTATATATTTTTATTTTCTTGGGAAAGATTTGGTTGATTTAGCCTTTAACCTTCTTCCAACAACAGTCTCATAACATGCTCAGGCAGGTACATTTTTCCTGCATATTCATCTGGGCTCTTGGTGACTAAAGACAATTTTATTAAGGCAGGGCAGTGCCTTCGTTGTACTTCCAACACCTAGCACAGTACCTAGCATATCTTAGATTCTTGATAAATTTGTGCAAAGAATGGATGAATGTTAACAGGCTTAACAGTTTCCATTTTACATAGAGAGAGCCAGTATGATATAGACTGGCTCTCTACATCATGAACATCAACAATGAAATGTTAATTCACTAAGTGATGTCCATTCGCAGTTGTTCATTCACTAAGTGATGTCCGACCCTTTAAGACCCCATGGACTGCAGCACACCAGGCTTTCCTGTCCTTCACCATCTCCCCGAGCTTGCTCAAACTCACGTCCATTGAGTTGGTGATGCCACCCAACCATTTCATCCTCTGTTGTCCCCTTTTCCTTCTGCCTTCAATCTTTCCCAGCATCAGGGTCTTTTCCAATGAGTCGGTTCTTTGCATCAGGTCGCCAAAGCATTGGAACTTCAGCTTCAGCATCAGTCCTTCTAATAAATATTCAGGGTTGATTTCCTTTAGGACTGACTGGTTTGATCTCCTTGCAGTCCAACGGACTCTCAAGAGTCTTCTCCAACACCACAGTTCAAAAGCATCAATTCTTTGGCGCTCAACATTCTTTACGGTCCAGCTCTCACAACTATGAAATTAAAATAAGCTAGCTCCTTGGAAGAAAAGCTATGACCAACATAGACAGCATATTAAAAAGCAGAGACATTACTTTGCCAACAAAAGTCAATCTAGTCAAAGCTATGGTTTTTCCAGTAATCATGTATGGATATGGAAAAGGTCAATTTTCATTCCAATCTCAAAGAAGGGCAAGGCCAAAGTATGTTCAAACTACCGCACAATTGCACTCATTTCACATACTAGCAAGATCATGCTCAAAATCCTTCAAGCTAGGCTTCAACAGTTTGTGAGAGAACTTCCAGATGTACAAGCTGGATTTAGAAAAGGCAGAGGAAACAGAGATCGAATTGCCAACATCCGTTGGATCATAGAAAAAGCTGAAGCTCTAATACTTGGGCCATCTTATCCAAAGAGCTGACTCATTGAAAAAGACCCTGATGCTGGGAAAGATTGAGGGCAAGAGGATGAGATGGTTGGATGGCATCACTGACTCAATGGACATGAATTTGGGAAACTCTGAGAGACAGTTCATGGGACAGCAGAGAGTTGGACATGACTTAGCAATTGAACAACAGAAATATGAAACTATATTCAATAACTTGTAATATGTTATAATGGAAAAAATATGAAAAAGAATATATAACTGAATCTTTTTGTTATGTACCAGAAACTAACACAACACTGTAAATCAACTATACGTTCAATAAAAAGATGCTTATTTTGAAGAAAAAAAAGCTTCACCTCTTCAACATCACATACATCAAAAAATATAAACAGGGACTTCCTTGGTGGTCCAGTGGCTAAGACGCTGTGCTCCCAATGCTCCCAAAGGGGACCCAGGTTTGATCCCTCATCGAAGAACTAGATCCCACATGCAGCAACTCAGAGTTTGCATGCTGCAACTATCCCGAGTGCCTCAACTAAGATCCAGGGCAGCTAAATAAATAAAAATAAATATTAAAAAAACACTCCCCCAAATATAAATAATTAAAAATTCAAAGCATCATAATACAAAATGTCAGATATTACATTAAAAGTGTAGCAACAACTTTGGCCTGTTTCACTCTATATTGAGCACTCAAACCACACATCACTTCAGCGGGACTGGACAGCTTTTATGGTGCCCTCCTTCCTGTCATCACTTGAGTTCCAAAATATGCTTTTCAGCACCCTTGAGTATGCATAAAATAAAGATGTCTCTTTATATCTTTCTCGCAGAGAGTCGGTCACGACTGAGCGACTGAACTGACTGACTGACTATCTGTTTTAGGTTGTTATACTATCAGTCCCTTAATTTGAGAAAGACTGAACCATGCAGGGACGTTCTCCATGGCCAACGCTGGGTTGCAGAAGATAGGCAGTTGCACATTTGGAATGTCCCATTATTATCCTTTGCTGGGCATCGCATTTTGGCTTTCCTCCCTTAGAAGTTGACCTCTTTACCTCTATTGTTATTCCCTTTAAGAACAACAGGATATAATCTATATCCAGATAACACTCCTTTCTTTGTGTCAAATAAATATTCAGTAAAGATTATAAATAATTTGCTCCTATGTCAAATCACAGACATAGATTTTTTTAAATTGTAGATAGCATTCCTCATTTTTATTATAAAAAGTGACTTATCAATAATACAGTATTTTTTCTTAAATCATTTTGAAATAGCTAAAAATATGAAAAATAAGTATCATCCATAATACCTTTACCTACCTAAGGATATCCATCATTACTTTTTGGTCATACTTTACCATTTTTCTTTAGGACCATAAATGAAGTCATACTTTAACACACTGTTTTGTACCTGGTCATTTTTTCCATGTTAGAAAACACAGATTACACGATTATATTAATGATTGCGTTATTCCATTGCTTCTCGGTATCAATCTCATAAATTTGAAAATGTATATCTTTTTGTTCTCCACAGCTCTGCAAAGCTGGGATTGTTACTAATTCAATTACATAGAAATACAGACCCTGAGGTTCAGAGTGGGTAAGTGACTGCTGAAAATTTACATACCAAGTAAGTGACAGAGATAAAGCTTACTCTATGATTTCTTGACTCCAAATTGGTAACCCTTCCATAGTGTGTCTCCTGTCTCTCCAATGAGATAATGCAGATGAAGGGACTGGGCAAGTGCACCCTATTATTATTTAAGAGGAATCCTAAAGGGAGTCATTGTCTCAGGAACAATTTCTGATTTTGTCTGAATCTAGGGCAACTTCCTGAATTAAAAACACACAAAGACTTCTAGAGCTGCAGATTGAATCGTCTTAATGCAAAGCATCATTATAACACAAGCGTGCTAAGTTGCTTCGTTGTTTCCGACTCTGTGTGACTCTGTGGACTGAAGCCTGCCAGGCATCTCTGTCCATAGGATTCTCCAGGCAAGATTATTGGAGTAAGTTGCTATGCCCTCCTCCAGGGGATCTTCCCAACCCAGGGATCAAACCCATGTCTCTTATGTCTCCTGTATTAGCAGTCAGGTTCTTTACTACTAGTGCCACCTGGGAAGCCTGTAACACACCAGTAACAGTATGCAGTTGAATCCTACAATAAGAATTAATTCCTGACCAGTGAACATAGGCATACAACGTTAAAGAAAACAGTTTGATCCCTGGTCAAGAAACTAAGATGTCTCATGCCACACAGCTTAACCAGAAGATTAAAACAAAAACAAAATCAGGTCACTATTGAACAAGGATATTCAAGTCCCTGCTAGCTTAACAGCAGACCCTAGGTATGTACATTGATCCTGTCTCATTATCCCCTGCCCCTCTTATTTTTTTTCACTGAATGATAAGTGAAATGTCTAGCAGGGGAGGGCATCTTGCTACGTAGGTCTAAGGAATATAACCTGGGGCCTAGAAGGCACACGGACTTTGAACCAAAAATTTCAAAGAGCTTATGAGATTCTGTAGCCACTTCTCTATTCTCTATTCATTGCTTGCCAATGTTATAGAGTACTGCAATTTCTCCACATATTCTAAAAGTGTTGCACATTCTTTTATCACAGATAATTTGCTATTGATCTACTTTCTCATTTATGTCTTCTTGGACCTTACACTCTCTAGGTCAAGATTTTGGTTTCCCCCAGGGCAGCTGTCTCCGTATGCCTCCAAAGACTTTGGATTGTCTTTCCCTTCAGGGTCCTGGACATTTCAGTGAGACTTGAGACTAAGAATCCACAGTGAGAACTTATTCTTAAGAGGTTCTCAAGTATAAACTGCCAGGCCTCCACTAAGATATAATTTTCATAAAAAGACAAAACTGTGACTTTCTTACAGATATAAAAAAGGGCACACATTAAAGAATTCATTTTACTCATATGAGAGAAACAGGCAAAATGGAATAGCACTGATTTTTTTTTCCCATGGGTAGGGTGGGATGAATAAAATCAATACTAGAAGTACAGAAGTTATATATTTATCAATTACCCACAACTTTCAAAGAACAGTGAAATGGCTCAAAGACAATGAATAACACTAGACTCCAATAACACAGAAATATACATTATAGACACATATAGTTTTTTAAATACCACCCCCTGCAAATGGAAAAACATAGGGCCATCCTAACCAATTCCAGTGCAGTAAGACAAGTATCCTGAAGAATATCAGATTACTCCAGAATGATTCCTTTAGAACACTGAATTTCCTTGACAAATTTAAAACACAAGTTATAATTCCCAATAGTCCTTACATAGTTAAAAGATAAAAATATCCAGTGAATAATATTCAAAAGCAGAGTTAATGTCAAAATTCACCAGAATATTCCAACCTTTATTAAGACAGTTCAAACTGGATTATTTCCTGATTATACCCTTCATTGTTCAAACTAGGCCTTCAAGAATAAGATCCTCAAAACACAGTCACAGCTATGCAAAATCACTCTATACACTGTTAACTAAAAACATCTGACTGCTGCAATTCTACATTAACTTTATCCTATGCCATCACCAAGAATCTTAACTTTAAGCAACATTCAGGATATTTCTATTGTATAATTGTAAGGGATTTGATTGAGGTCACATCTGAATGGTCTAGTGGTTTTCCCTACTTTCTTCAATTTAAGTCTGAATCTCACAATAAGGAGTTCTTGATCTGAGCCACAGTCAGCTCCTGGTCTTGTTTTTGCTGACTGTGTAGAGCTTCTCCATCTTCAGCTGCAATGAATATAATCAATCTGATTTTGGTATTCACCATCTGGTGATGTCCATGTGTAGAGTCTTATCTTGTGTTGTTGGAAGAGGGTGTTTGTTACGACCAGTGCCTTCTCTTGGAAAAACTCTTAGCCTTTGCCCTGCTTCATTTTGTACTCCAAGGCCAATCTTGCCTGGTACTCCAGGTATCTCTTGACTTTCTACTTCAAGGAGCATGTCAAGACTGTATATTGTCGCTTTGCTTATTTAACTTATTTACAGAGTACATCATGCAAAATGCCAGGCTGGGTGAAGCACAAGATGGAATGAAGATTGCCAGGAGAAATATCAATAACCTCAGATATGCAGATGACATCACCCTTATGGCAGAAAGTGAAGAGGAACTAAAGAGCCTCTTGATGAAAGTGAAAGAGGAGAGTGAAAAAGCTGGCTTAACACCCAACATTCAAAAAACTAAGATCATGGCATCTGGTCCCATCACTTCATAGCAAATAGATGGGGAAACAATGGAAACAGGAGAGACTTTATTTTCTTGGGCTTCAAAATCACTGCAGATTGTGACTGCAGCCTTGAAATTAAAAGACACTTGCTCCTTGGAAGAGAAGCTATGACAAATCTAGACAGTAAATTAAAAAGCAGACATATCACTTTGCCTGCAAAAGTCCATATAGTCAAAGCTATGGTTTTTCTAGTAGTCACAAATAGATATGAGAGTTGGACCATAAAGAAGGCTGAGCACTGAAGAATTGATGTTTTCTAACTTTATGTTGTAGAAGACTCTTGAGAGTCCCTTGGAGAGAAAGGAAATCAACCCTGAATATTCAAGTTCCAATACTTTGACCACGTGCTGGGAAGAATTGACTCATTGTAAAAGACCCTGATGCTGAGAAAGGTTGAGGGCAAGAGGAGAAGCCGGTAACAGAGGATGAGATGGTTGGATGGCATCATTGTCTCAACGGACATGAGTTTGAGTAAACTCTGGGAGACAGTGAAGAACAGGGAATCCTGGCATGCTGCAGTTAATAGGGTTGAAAAGAGTCGGACACGACTGAGTGACTGAACAACAACAACTCTCTTATTGACATTATGATGATCTTTATTTTTTTGATTCTTCTCCTTTTCCAACTCTGTTGGTTCCCTTTCAGTATCTGACTTCTTTATCACCCAGTTCAGATCCCAGGGATCTCACTTCTATCACTCACTTTCTGACAACCTTAATTAACCTTACCCTTTCAATTCTTTCATCACCCTGCAAGCCTGCAATCTGGGCTCATTCACTCATCTATGTTTTACACTACTTCACCCATGCAGGATGGATGATACTGGGGGAAAAAAAATCAAAAAATATAGGAACTGGTACCTGCACTAATATAGGAATCTAGGGCTTTCCAGGTGGTGCTAGAGATAAAGAATCCACCTGCCAATGCAGGAGATGTATTAAGAGACTCGAGTTCAGTCCCTGGGTAGGGAAGATCCTCTGGAGGAGAGAATGGCAACCTACTCTGGTATTCTTGCCTAGAGAATCCCATGGACAGAGGTTCTTGGAGGGTTATAGGGTCGCAAAGAGTTGGATATGACTGAAGTGACCTACCATGCATATATTCACGCAGTCTTAGCTATACTTCCAAATCTTATACATCATCTCTCAGCTTCTTTTATTTCTTTTAAGGAATATTACAAACTTTTACTTGTTTTTTAAGCCCCTCTCCTTGGTTCCAAAAACCAGCTCTGCTAACTTCCCATTTCACAGAGAAAGAAGACATTATCAGAAATAAACTTTCCTCAACTTGTCCTCCACAGCACTTCCCTCCCAAATAGAAAAGCATCCGTTTCTACTCGTACCACTGCATCTCTCTCTCTTTTGCCCTCCTTCCAGCTAATGCAGATTAGTCTTTGGGACTCAACCACTTCTTTTCTCCTCGGGGGCTGTGTTGCCTCAATTCTCTCTTTTATTTTTAGTTCTTGGCCTATAGATTGGAACAAATCATAGCCATGTACAACAAAAATACTTTCCCTTGGCTCTGATCCTCTGCTACCTGCCACTCTGCTTTTCCTTCTCTTCATAGAAAAGCTTGAGGTCTCCACTCCCTTGCTGCTCCCCTTTGTTGTTCTTTTTGTTGGTTTTAAAAGACCCATCTATTTTGTAAACCATCAGAAACTTAGACCACCACCATAACATCTAAACTGCTTTGCTAAGTGATCTTCTTAATTTCCAAATCTAGTGGTCACCTTTCAGTGTTTATCTTCCTTGATTACTTTGCTTTATTTTTGATACAGTTAAGGACTCTCTGGGGAAGCCCTTTTATTTCTTTTTTTAATTATACTAGTCTTTCCTGTTCCCCTCATAATTCTTGTAGAATCCTTGTGGGCCCTTCTACCTATTTTAAAAATATTAAAGTTCTCTAAAGTTTCACTCTTAAATCTCTTTTCTCACTGTATATACTCTGCCCTGAATAGTGTGCCTTTTTTGACTACAGCTCGAACCATCACCTCTCCATCAGTGCAACACCCATATACAGAGAATATTTTTTTTCTGGTGGGAATTAGGACTTAAAGGCAGCACAAAAGACAAAAATAGAGTTAAAATTACCTTTGAAAAGTTCCCTAAAATACTGTATACATGATTTTAAATGTATATACTATCAATCAAGAAATCCTACACAGCCAGTTTTCCTCTGCTTTTGGAACAGAAGGTTGTTTCTTGAGTTGAGCACCAGATGAAGTTGTTGGCTTGCATTTAAGGGGCCATGTTATAAGAAAAATATGTTTTGTTTCTTTGCCAAGCACATATAGTAGAGTTAATATGCTAAGTAAGTATAGGAGATAAATCCACTGTATATATTTTCAGTCTGACTTCTTTCATGAGTTCCAGCCTTATACAGCAAACTACCTACTAAATATCACCTTTTTGATATGCCAATCAGATTCTTTAGTTGGATTTCTGAAAGATGAAGAAATGAGATAACTCACATTCAACTTAGCCAGGACGTTATTATTTGCTGCACTGTGTGGCATGTGAGATCTTAGTTCCCTAACTAGGGGTTGAAACTGTGCCCCCAGCATTGGAAGCGATGAGTCTTAACCACTGGACCACCAGGGAAGTTCCAGCAAAGGCATTTACTGAAATGATATAGTGATGTGACAAGGGTCTAGCTCACATGTGGAGTGCTTTCCTATCATCTCTGTTGATGTTCTTATTCCAGGTAGGTGTCCTTTAGCACTGTACAGCTGCCAGAAGTCAATCTGCCTGCTGGAGCCATAGGCAGCCACAGCTTGGTGAAATCTCTAGTTCAAGCATCACACAGGCCAGTAACCTCTGGCTGAACAGCTCTATTGAGACTAGTGGAATTCATAAGCATCTATGAAGGCATTTCCATTTCTTTACTGGTCCTTTCAAGTGCTGTGTTTCACCCATTGACTGTCACAGCACCTTGAAGACCACCCTCATAAAGCCATCATGCACCCAAATGAAATGCCAGCATTTCCCCATTAAGTGGACTGAGCATCTTTTACAAGCTGTACGTATTAAGAGCCAATTTTTGAGACAAGTCTATATATATGGCAATAAGCATCACCTCCTCAAAAGAGAACACTCCTACACTGTTGGTAGGAATGTAAATTGGAGCAGCCATTATGGAGAACAGTATGGAGGCTCCTTAAAAAACTAAAAATAGAGTTACCATATGATCTAGCAACCCACTTCTGGGCATATATCCTGAGAAAACTCTAATTCGAAAAGATACATGCACCCTATGTTCATAGCAGCACTGTTTACAACAGCAAAGACAAGCATGCGTTCATACTAAGTTGCTTGTCATGTCTTACTCTTGCGACCCCATGGACTGCAGCCCACTGGACTCCTCTGTCCATGGAATTCTCCAGGCAAGAAACCTGGAGTGGGTTGCCATGCCCTCCTCCAGGGAATCTTCCCAACTCAGGGATTGAACCCATGTCTCTTATGCCTCCTGCATTGGCAGGCAAGTTCTTTACCACTATTGCCACCTGGGAGGCCCAGCCAAGACTTGGTAGAAACCTAAATGTCCATGGACAGATGAATGAATAAAGAAGATGTGGTGTATAAATACAATGGAATATTCCTCAGCCATAAAAAAGAATGAAATATTGGCATTTGCAGCAATATGGATGAACCTAGAGATTGTCATACTACGTGAAGTAAATCAAACAAAGGCAAACACCATATATCATTTATATGTGGAATCTAAAAAATGATACAAATGAACTTCTTTACAAAACAGAAACAGACTCACAGAAAAAGACTTACAGCTACCAAAGAGGAAGTGGAGGGAGGAGGGACAATTAAGGAGTTTGGGATTAACAGATACATAGTACTATATGTAAATTAAACAAACAACAAGAATCTACTATATGGGACAAAGCTGGCTTAAAACTCAACGTTCAAAAAACAAAGATCATGGCATCCTGTCCCATCACTGTATGGCAAATAGATGGGGAAACAGAGGAAACAGTGTCAGTAATGTCTCTGCTTTTTAATATGTTGTCTAGGTTGGTCATAGCTTTGTTTCCAAGGAGCAAGCATCTTTTGATTTCACGGCTGCAGTCACCATATGCAGTGATTTTGGAGCCCCCCAAAATAAAGTCTCTCACTGTTTTCATTGTTTCCCCATCTATTTGCCATGAAGTGATGGGACCAGATGCCACGATCTTTCTTTTCTGAATGTTGAGTTTTAAGCCAACTTTTTCACTCTCCTCTTTTATCAAGAGGCTCTTTAGTTCTTCTTCACTTTCTGCCATAAGGGTGGTTTCATCTGCATATCTGAAGTTATTGATATTTCTCCTGGCAATCTTGATTCCAGCTTGAGCTTCATCCAGTCTGGCATTTCGCATGATGTACTCTGCATATAAGTTAAATAAGCAGGGTGACAATATATAGCCATGACATATTCTTTTCCTGATTTGTAACCAGTCTGTTGTTCCATGTGCAGTACTAATTGTTGCTTCTTGACCCACATACAGATTTCTCAGGGGTCAGGTCAGGTGGTCTGGTATTCCCATCTCTTTCAGAATGTTCCAGTTTCTTGTGATCCACACAGTCAAAGGCTTTGGCATAGTCAACAGAGCAAAAGTAGATGTTTTCCTGGCTCTCTTGCTATGGTCCATCGGATGTTGGCAATTTGATCTCTGGTGCCTCTGCCTTTTCTAAAACCAGCTTATACATCTGCAAGTTCTCTGGTCATGTACTGTTGCCAGCTTGAAGGATTTTGAGCATGACCTTGCTAGCATGTGAGATGAGTGCAATTGTGCAGTAGTTTGAACATTCTTCTGCATTGCCCTTATTTGGGATTGGAATGAAAACTGACTTTTTCCAGTTCTGTGGCCACTGCTGAGTTTTCCAAATTTGCTGGCATATTGAGTGCAGCATTTTCACAGCATCATCTTTTAGGATTTGAAATAGCACAGCTGAAATTCCATCACCTCTGCTAGCTTTGCTTATAGTAATGCTTCCTAAGGCTCAGTTGACTTCACACTCTAGGATGTCTGGCTCTAGGTGAGTGATCACACCACTGTGGTTTCTAGGTCATGAAGTGCTTTTTTGTATAGTTCTTCTTTGTATTCTTGCCACTTGCTTTTAATTTCTACTGCTTCTGTTAGGTCCATACCGTTTCTGTTCTTTATCATGCCCATCTTTGCTAGAAGGATTATTCCACCTATTTTGAGGAAGGGATAGGTATTTCCAGGAATTGGGCCTTTGCCCACTTTTGGTCATTGATCATCAGCCTTGGAAGTGTCATGACACTTATGGATGTGTTATTTAGCTTGTTGATGTGTTTGTGTGCTCAGTCATGTCTGACTCTTTGCGACCCCATGGACTATAGACCACCAGGCTCCTCTGTCCATGGAATTTTTCAGGCAAGAAATATTGGAGTGAGTTGCCATTTCCTTCTCCAGGGGATCTTTCTGACCCAGCGATCACACCTGAGTGTCTTGGGTCTCCTGTATTGAGTCCAGGCAGGCTCTTTACCACTTATGCCACCTGGGAAGTGTTGATGTGTTACAGTGAACATATATATATTCAGATCGTTAGATGGCATCACTAACTTAACGGAAATGAATTTGGGTAAACTGCAGGAGATAGTAGAAGACAGAAGAGCCTGGCATGCTGCAGTCCCTGGGGTCACAAAGAGTTGGACTCAACTTAGTGATTGAAGAACAACATACTGAGGCTCAAGGTCTAATGGAAGTTGACTTGTCCACCATCTTGGATCCATTTGATTATAATCAGTTTATGTTGTGTCCTTGGGCTATGTCATTATTGTAAGCTTTGTGCCCTGTCCCCTTCCCTCCTGCTCCTTGCCTCACTGCCCAATACGCCACATATTCATCCTGCTCATCTTTGCCTCCTTCCCACAAACTCTGGCAACCACCAATCTTTTTACGTTTCTATAGTTTTGCCAATTATATTTTTTTTCCTTTCACTCTTTTAGGTAAATTCTGTGCACACAGAGCTTCAAGATAAGTTTCTTATCTCTGCCGTACAATCAGATTAGCTCCTCTATTTTGTGTAATTTATCTTTTCCTAAGGACCTCCTGGAAGGTGGTAGAGGAGATCTGATTCCTACAGGCTGCACCAGAGACCATTCTTCTACCCCAGTATCCACATTTCCCTTCTTTCTTTTAGCAAAACCATCTCACATTGTGAAGCTTTTACTGAGCCCTTGGGTACCTAGCTAGAAACCACACTTACTACTTTCCTGGTATCTTAGTGTGGCTCATAGGATATGAGCAGAAAGAATACATACAAAAGAATTCATAAGTTAAAATAAAACACTAAATATAAGTTTGTATAACCCTATTTTGGATTCTTTTTTCCCCCCCATTTTATGTGTCTAGCAAAACAAACGAAACAGCAGAAGACTCAATTTCTGTGAGGCTCTATGGGGAATATGGGCATTTAAAGTGTAATGAACAAACAGAAGCCTGTGAGAATGAAAAAAAACATGGTCAGGAAGCTGGAAGGAGAATCAGGGGATTGTGGTCTTATGGAAGCTAAGGGAAGCAAGACTTTTTAGGAATGATCAACATGTCCAAATGAAACAAACAAATCAACATGTCCAAATGAAACAGACAAATCCAATAAAATAAGGGATGAAAATGATCAATGATTCATAGACCATTACTTTAAGTCTTGAGTTTATATCTATAAAATGGGTACCTCATGTGGTTATTATGAAATTAAACTAAACACAAGCTTCTTGGGACTCCCCTGGTGGTCCAGTGGCTAAGACTCTGCTCTTAATGCAAGGGGCCTGGGTTTGATCTCTGGTCAGGGAATTAGATCCCATATGACACAAATAAAGACTCCACACACCACAAGGAAGATTGAAGATGTCACGTGCCACAACTAAGACTTGGTGCAGCCAAATAAATAAATAAAAATAGAATATTAATAAAAAGCTCTGGTTTGTGGTAGGTGCTCAATAAATTTTATACTTTCCTTTTTCTCCTTTTGTGATTAATTCATAGTTTTATTCAAATACTAATTACTCGTGGAGCCCTGCTGGAGGCTGAGGATGCACTAACGACAGACTCTGCACTAAAGTACTCTACAGAGTACATACTGCCAGTATCATACTTTGCCATGCGTGATATGATGAGAGGAAGTATATGAAGGTTACCTGATTTACTTTAGTTTGTTGGTTTTGGTAGGCCAACTATGCATTTATAGAATCACTAACTCAATGGACATGAGTTTGAGCAAACTCCAGGAGATAGTGAAGGATAGGGAAGCCTGGGGAGAAGGCAATGGCAACCCACTCCAGTACTCTTGCCTGGAGAATCCCATGGACGGAGGAGCCTGGTAGGCTACGGTCCATGGGGTTGATAAGAGTCAGACACGACTGAATGACTTCACTTTCACTTTTCACTTTCATGCATTGGAGAAGGAAATGGCAACCCACTCCAGTATTCTTGCCTGGAGAATCCCAGGGACAGAGGAGCCTGCTGAGCTGCTGTCTATGGGGTCGCACAGAGTCGGACACAACTGATGCGACTTAGCAGCAGCATCAGCAGGGAATCCTGGTGTGTGCTACCATTCTTGGGGTCAACAAAGAGACAAGAGTTAGCGACTGAACAACAAGGTTAATTATAAAACTTAAAACCATCTCGAATTAAAAAAAAATTGTTAATATGATGTGGTGGTGTTGATGCATGAAAAGTGTTTCTAATTAGTGAATAGAATGAAAAGGAATGCATTCTCATCTTTGTATTACAGATTTATGTTTTTAACGTTGCTCTTGACTTTTGAAATGGCACACTCTGTGGAGCACTCTCTTTCTAAATAAATTCACTTCTTATCCATCATTATGTCTCTCACTGATTCTTTGTGATGAGACATCAAGAACCTGAGCTTCATTAATTCCCAAAACCAGTAACTGCTTGGATCTGCTCTTTGGGACTCACGGAAGGTCTAGGAGACAAAAGCCTTTTTCTACAAACAATAACTCGGGGAAACACTTAATCCTGAAACTCAGGAGCAACTGATTTCCAACAGACGGAAGGGCAGGGATATGATTCTGGGTCACCACCCTTATTTCAATATTACAGTAAAAGTATTCGTCTCAGTTCAGTTCAGTCACTCAGTCGTGTCCGACTGTTTTTGACCCCATGAATCACAGCACACCAGGCCTCCCTGTCCATCACCAACTCCTGGAGTTCACTCAAACTCATGTCCATCGAGTTGGTGATGCCATCCAGCCACCTCATTCTCTGTCGTCCCCTTCTCCTCCTGCCCTCAATCCCTCCCAGCATCAAAGTCTTTTCCAGTGAGTCAACTCATCGCATGAGGTGGCCAAAGTATTGGAGCTTCGGCTTTAGTGTCAGTACTTCCAATGAACACCCAGGATTGATCTCCTTTAGAATGGACTGGTTGGATCTCCTTGCAGTCCAAGGGATTCTCAAGAGTCTTCTCCAACACCACAGTTCAAAAGCATCAATTCTTCGGCGATCAGCTTTCTTCACAGTCCAACTCTCACATCCATACATGACCACGGGAAAAACCATAGCCTTGACTAGACAGACCTTGGTTGGCAAAGTAATGTCTCTGCTTTTTAATATACTATCAAGGTTGGTCATAACTTTCCTTCCAAGGAGTAAGTGTCTTTTAATTTCATGGCTGCAATCAGCATCCACAATGATTTTGGAGCCCAAAAAAACTGACACTATTTCCACTGTTTCCCCATCTATTTCCCATGAAGTGATGGGACCAGATGCCATGATCTTTGTTTTCTGAATGTTGAGCTTTAAGCCAACCTTTTCACTCTCCTCTTTCACTTTCATCAAAAGTACTCGTCTATTAAAAAAAAAAAGGTTTATGTTTTTAAAATAACTGGGTAAAGTTGGAGACACCCACCAGCTGAAATTCTCTCACTGCCCCATGCTTTTCAAAAAAGCAAGTGGATAATTTTAATTGGCAGTTATCCAATTAATTTATATCTACGGTTGCTCAAACATGTTAGGACATTCATCTTTACTATTGGTATCTTCTTTAAAATTGCATTTAAAGCTATTTTACAGGCAGTAAAATCTCTTTTAAGAGTTTTGGGAAACGAAGGTAAAGTTCTATTACCCCTCAAAATTTCCTCAAGCCCCTTTTTAGTCATTCCCTTCCTCTGATTACCACTGATCAGGGTTGTCCCTTTTTGGCTCAGATGATAAAGAAGCTGCCTGCAACGTGAGAGACTTGGTTTAGATTCCTGGGTCACGAAGATCCCCTGGAGAAGGGAATGGCTACCCATGCCGTTCTTGCCTGGAGAATTCCATGGACAGAGGGGCCTGACGGGCTATATAGTCCACGGCGCTTAAAGAGTCGGACACGACTGAGCGATGCACGCGTGCACACACACACAGACACACACAAAGTACTTTGAAATAATTATA
This sequence comes from Moschus berezovskii, assembly GCF_049115385.1. NCBI lineage: Eukaryota > Metazoa > Chordata > Mammalia > Artiodactyla > Moschidae > Moschus > Moschus berezovskii. The sequence goes on along the minus strand of NC_142467.1, from coordinate 28,988,260 downwards.
AACTCACAGGAAATTGTAAAAATAGTACATAGAGTTCTGAGCATCCAACACCTAACTTTCTCCAGTAGTGACATCTTACATAACTGTGGTACAAGATCAATACCATGCTCTGTATGTTTGAAGGCAGGTTTTCCTTTCACTTCTTTGCCTGTGTTTACTCACTTCTTTTGACACAAATTTAATTCTGTCGTGTTAAAAGGAGCAGATGCTAGTTTTCCCTCGGATGTCTGCCGTTGTTATTTTCAGTGTTTCAGTTGGATCACCCCTGTTACTCCCTGCATTTTCTCTAGTCTTTTTTTTTTATTCCACCACCCCGCGCCCCAATTTAATTCTGCTTGAGCTTTGTGCCAGACGGTACTATTGTTAATTCTCCAGGTCCTAACTTCTTTAGCGGTCAGTAAGTTTTAAAGGTGGTCGTGCTAGTGCTTAATTGTGCTCACAGTACTTTTGCAGTGTGTGTTCTGAGAGCCTGCACGGTTCTCCAACCTCTTGAGAACACTCTGAAGCTGCTGCTAAGTCACTTCAGTGGTGTCCGACTCTGTGTGACCCCCTAGACGGAAGCCCACCAGGCTCCGCCTTCCCTGGGATTCTCCAGGCAAGAACACTGGAGTGGGTTGCCATTTCCTTCTCCAATGTGTGAAAGTGAAAAGTGAAAGTGAAGTCACTCAGTCGTGTCCGACCCTTAGCGACCCCACGGACTGCAGCCCACGAGGCTGCTCCATCCATGGGATTCTCTACGCAAGAGTACTGGAGTGGCTTGCCATTAGGCGCCCTGAATGGTTCAGCTCCGTTCTTGCCCTACCTTTCTCCATTAGGCATCCTTTTATTTTCTAGATATTTGGTTGTTCGTTGGAGGAGAGTACGCTGAGACTCTTGAAGTCGCTGACAACCCCTCCCCTTTCTCAATGCGCCGCCTTTGTGCTGCGCTGAGAGAACCCACCGCCGCCTTGGGGTTCTGGAGGCCAGTGAGGTGCGGGGCGGAGCCTCGGCGGCGGCCGTTGGAAGCCCCAGGGAGGTCACGCCCCCCGGCCCCGTCCAGACGCACGCGGCCCACGACGTCAGCCGCCGGCGCGAGCCGGTCCCGGGGTGCGCGGGAGACGCAGTGCGCATGCTCCCTGAGTCGCCTCAGGCGACGGCAGCTGAGGGCGGGCTAGGGCTCTTTCTTGGTGGGCGTCCCTGTTGGCTGATTCTGCTCCTCTACCGCTGCCCCGTTTGCCCCCGGGGGCCCATTGCTCGGTCCTCGCGATCGCTGGCAGGGCGGTGGGTCCCTCCCCCCAGCTCCCCTCCCCCAACCCCGTCGCCCCGCCCCCGCTGGGCTGGGCGGCCGGGTCTGGGGCCGAGCGGAGCGGGGTGAGTATTCCCACAGCTTTTGCCGGCGGTCTCTTCCCCGCTCTCTTGCTCGCGCGGGCGTCACACAACTCGTGAGATACGGGGGAAGGGAGGGCGGGGGTGGGCGGGAAACAGCCCAGCCCTGAGCAAAAGGGCGGGGCCGCGGGGCTCCCGCCAGTGAAATGCAGGCCGGGCCGGGCTGGAACCGCGGCGCGGGGACGTGCTGCCACCGGGTGTGGACCCCACTCCGGGGCCACTATCGTGACCTTACCCTCTACTTAGGTAGTACCTACCTACCCCGGGTTTAAAGCCAGTCCCCGTGTAGAATGTCTTTGCCTCCTAATCTTGAAACAAAGGATATTAATGTACTGGGATTCCATTAGTCAAGTATTATTTAACATGAAGGAATTATTATTAAGTAATAGGGATTTTTCTTCCAAGTAACCTGTCTACTTACAGTATCTGAAATGATGGATGGGGGATGGGCGGGATAAAGGACTGTTCAGTTCAGTCGCTCAGTCGTCTCCGACTCTGCTGCTGCTGCTAAGTCACTTCAGTCGTGTCCGACTCTGTGCGACCCCCATAGGCGGCAGCCTACCAGGCTCTGCCCTCCCTGGGATTCTCCAGGCAAGAACACTGGAGTGGGTTGCCATTTCCTTCTCCAATGTGTGAAAGTGAAAAGTGAAAGTGAAGTCGCTCAGTCGTGTCCGACTCTTAGCGACCCCATGGACTGCAGCCTACCAGGCTTCTCCATCCATGGGATTTTCCAGGCAAGAGTACTTTGCGACCCCATGAATCACAGCACTCCAGGCCTCCCTGTCCATCACCAACTCCCGGAGTTCACTCAAACTTATGTCCATCAAGTAGGTGATGCCATCCAGCCATCTCATTCTCTGTCGTCCCCTTCTCCTCCGGCCCCCAATCCTTTCCCAGCATCAGAGTTTTTCCCAGTGAGTCAACTCTTCGCATGAGGTGGCCAAAGTATTGGAGTTTCAGCTTTAGCATCAGTCCTTCCAATGAACACCCAGGATTGATCTTTAGAATGGACTGGTTGGATCTCCTTGCAGTCCAAGGGACTCTCAAGAGTCTTCACCAGCACCACAGTTCAAAAGCATCAGTTCTTAAAGGAATGTTAGTTACCTGATTTATAGAGCCAAACTTTTATGATAAACATCCTCCAAAAGGATTGCTGCACTGTCTTTTCAAAGTAGAGCCTCATCTAATAGGCCCACCTGTTAGAGACTCAATTATCTAGGGAACTGTGCTTTTGCTTGACATAGTATTGATTAGGGCCCAGGCATTGCAATTAACATTTTTTTTTTTTTTGTCTAATGTAGATGCAAATTACTTCTGACTGGGAGAAAAAAAATATGCTGAAGGTTATAGTTTTATTGCCCTATTTCCAACATTTTTTAAAATAATTTTTACCATTCAGCTCGTTACTTCATTATGAATTGAGTAAATCTTTGCCACAGGCTCACTTTGTATGAATTGTGTTTATAACGTTTCAAAAATTATACTTTGACAGTGGTCTCACTCTTTAGTAGTAAAAGCTTACTTTATACTTTAAAGAATTGGAAAGCATAGGCCCTGAGTAAGTACTCCACCTATCCTTCTTGCTTCTGAAAGGTCAAATATGGACAAGAGAGAACATTTACAAAATGAGCTTTTAAGTTTCTGAGAATAAGCAACCCCTTAGGAAAAACAAGTGGTTTAAAGTTTATATAAGTAATTTTTTAAGACTGGGCTTGATTTAATTATTGATATCTTTGAAGCCTAGAGATGTGTTCAGTTCAGTTCAGCCGCTCAGTCGTGTCTCACTCTTTGTGACCCCGTGAACCGCAGCACGCCAGGCCTCCGTGTCCATCACCAACTGCTGGAGTCCACCCAAACCCATGTCCATTGAGTCGGTGATGCCATCCAACCATCTCATCCCCTGTCGTCCCCTTCTCCTCCTGCCCTCAATCTTTCCCAGCATCAGGGTCTTTTCAAATGAGTCAGCTCTAGAGATGTGTTAGGGATCCTAGAGGCAGTGTTTGAGACATTAACATTATCAGGGAACCCTAATAACAACAAAATGCCCTAGAGATTGTTTGGTGATTAACAAGTGTCTTCAGGGGCCTTATTTCTGGGTATAAAACAACTGGAAAGTAGGGGAATGGAGAATAAATCCTACCTAAAAACATCCAAATTAGGGAGAGGCTGCTGAAAATTATGTGGAACCCGAGGGTCGTCTAATGTAACTGGCACCCCAGGCCTTAAAGTGCTTGATGTGTAGGTTTACAACACCCAGAAAGAATATTTACAATTTTGAATTTAGCTTCAAAGTTAGGGTTAGTTCATGTCACTGTTGTATAATAGCTTTTGGAAAAAAACTTTAATCATCTCTTTGAGTTCAAGAATTTATAGTTTCCTTTTGTTTACTGTTTCAAATAGAATCTGTCTATAGAGTTTTAAGTAGATTTAGAAACTGCACCACCACCCCACATACACATGCAGACACCCCAGTATTCCAGTATTCCTTAATCTACATTCTCTACTTAGGCTCTTTACCTGTCTACTCTGCCTCATTTCAGCCTGTTCCTAGATTCACTGCCTGCCCTCCAGGCCCTCATCATCTTAATTTTTTGTAGTAGCTCTGCCTTTCAGTATCCTTTTATAAATCAAGGATTACCTGAAATGTAATTACTCTAGAGCAGAAGCTCTGATTCCACACTGACTGCTTTAGGTCAAATATTCACATTTCACAACTGGTACCTTGGACAAATTACTTAACCTCTCTATCCCAATTTCTTCATCTATAAAATGAAGAAAATCATAGTAACTACCTCATAGGGTTGCTGTGAGGATGTAATAAGCTAATATGGTTTTTAATTCATAGGGTGGCTCAATGGTAAAGAATCTACCTACAGTGGAGGAGACTTGAGTGTGATCCCTGGGTCAGGAAAATCCCCTGAAGGAAATGGCAGCACACTCCAGTATGCTTGCGTGGGAAATTCCATGGACAGAGGAGCCTGGTGGGCTACAGTCTGTGGGATTGCAAAGAATCAGACACAACTGAGTGACTAAATAACAACAACAAATTGTGCATAATATAAAAACATACAAAACAAAGATAAATGAAAGTTGTGAAAAAATGACATGTGACTGGAAAGATGAGGTTGGGGTATATTGGGTGTGTGCGTGTTCAGTTGTGTCTGACTCTCTGTGTCCGTGGACTGTAGCACTCTAGGCTCCTCTGTCCATAGAATTCTCCTGGCAAGAATACTGACAGGGATTGCCATTTCTTCCTCCAGATGGAGTGTATTATACTCAAATATATAGTGGTGGGATATAGACTAAGTTTTGAGCTTCATGATGGTCATTGAAAAGAAGGAAACCTATCACTTGCTGAGGAAAAACATAGCTTCCTTGGATGTATTTAGTGAGTGAAATGTAAATTGTGATAACAGGTATACATTCAGAAACATACAAAGAAGCCCTAGGGTTCAGTTCATCAGACTTTGTTAAGCCTAACCTGCTTCTCATTTTTTCTCAAAGAGGGCTCAGTTCAGTTCAGTCACTCAGTCATGTCCGACTCTTTGCGACTCCATGGACTGCAGCACGCCATGCTACTCTGTCCATCACCAACTCCCGGAGCTTACTCAGACTCATGTCCATTGAGTCAGTGATGCCATCCAACCATCTCATCCTCCCGGAGCTTATTCAAACTCATGTCTGTTGAGTTAGTGATGCCATCCAACCATCTCATCCTCCCGGAGCTTACTCAAACTCATGTCCATTGAGTCAGTGATGCCATCCAACCATCTCATCCTCTGTCATCCCCTTCTCCTCCTGTCTTCGGTCTTCCCCAACATCAGGGTCCCAGCAACAGACTCTTCCAGTGAGTCTGTTTTTCACATCATGTGGCCAAAGTATTGGAGTTTCAGCTTCAGCTTCAGTTCTTCCAATGGATATTCAGGACTGATATCCTTTAGGATGGACTAGTTTGATCTCCTTGCAGTCCAAGGGTCTCTGAAGAGTCTTCTCCAACACCACAGTTCAAGAGCATCAATTCTTCAGTGGTCCAACTCTCACATCCATACATGACTACTGAAAAAACCATAGCTTTGACTAGATGGACCTTTGTTGGCTCAACCACCATTTTTATGGAACTGTTCCGTACATTGCAGAATGCTTATTATACTTGGCCTTTGAGCACTAAATGGCAATAGCGGATTGCATCTCTGCATGCCCCACCCCACCTCTTTGTTACAATCCAGTATGATCCTACTCATTTCCAAATAATCCCTTCAAGAGTGGTTCTTCGTGATGTTGGGAACCATTGGACCTTATTTGTCTTACTTTACGCAACCTATGCTTCATTTACTGCCTTTTTTTTTTTTTTTTTTTTAAACTTAGCTCATTCTTTTCAGGCCCTGTCTTGCTGGAGCTATTCCATCTCTTGACATACTTTTGTTTCCACCTGGTAGGCTCTTGAATAAGAGTTTCAAAATTCAGTTCCAAGTTTTCCAGATTCCCTTTTTCTGGAGTCTTCTCTGATTTTCCCAGAAAAATTTTGACACTTCTTCCTCTGAGGACCTATACACATAGAAAGTGCTAGGATATTGTAGGTGCTGAATGAATGAATGAAAATCTTGTAGCAATAAGAAGCCATGTTAATCTAGTCTTTTAATTAAGACTTTGCAAGATGAAAATGTCCAACTGCCTTTTATTTTTTTTGAAAAAGTAATGACACTTGGTAATATATTTTAAAAACACATTGCTCTGTCATGAATTAAGACTCTAGACCAGTGCTGAGTCTGGAACCTCTGAAACAGTGTTGATCTTTTTGTACCCTCTTATTTCTTGAATATCTTTGGCCAAGGTCATAAGCTTTTAGTTCCTGGTTCTGGTCTAATTAGCATATGTGCTGATGAGTTAGTGCTACAAGTCCCACCATCCAAAGGCAGCAAAAGAATTTGAACTGGTGGGTCAGTTCAAATCATCATTGGAGGAATAATTTCTCTCACATGTATGCAGAGAAGTCTTGTTTTATGTAAAAACATGATAATCTTATAAAAGTAATGACACCAGTATCAGAAAGGTTAGATGTCATAAAAATCTATTGTTTGAATGGGAAAAGATCCAATTTATGAATAGGCTTAAAAGTTTAGTTGAAGAAAGGTGCTATTAAGAGGTAGATATATAAAATAAATTCATTGCAAAGTTTAAATTTTTTTAGTATTTTTACTTAGTATATACAGCGTGCTTAACTCTCATAAGGTTATGTGTGTGTGTGTTTGTATTTGTGTGTGTTAGTTGCTTAGTCGTGTCTGACTCTTTGCAACCTCATAGACTGTAGCTCCACCTGGCTCCTCTGTCCATGGGATTCTCCAGGCAAGAACAGTGGAGTGGGTTGCCATTTCCTTCTCCAAAAGGAACTGTAGAAAGAAAGTGAAGTCGCTCAGTCGTGTCTGACTCTTTGTGACCCCATGGACCCCAGCCTACCAGGCTCCCCCATCCATGGAATTTTCCAGGCAAGAGTGCTGGAATGGGTTGCCATTTCCTTCTACTATAAGAAATGAAATTATAAGTCACAAGTCCTCAGCTGTTTAAACATTGCTGTGTCATCTCTGGTGGAAGAGATGGCTGTTGCTACACTGATTTTTGTTCCTTTGGAGGCAAACTTTTTTTTTTCTGTGTGCATTTTTGTTTTCCTATTTGTTCTTTAAATAAATTCCATAGAATACCTCTAGGCAAAGGTTTCTTTCCAGCATTTTTCTCAAACATATGAATCCACTCAATTTATGGGAGTAAATCTTTTTAATCTTTCTTTTACTCAGCTCAGGAAAAAATTTTCAGTTGTATGTTTGCTTATGATTTCAGTTAAGAAATGCCAGTTATTTGTAGGTTGGATCTATGTTCTTTGTCTTTCCTAGCAATCAATATGCATTGTTTTCTTCTTGGTCCTTTTTCTTCTGTGTTTAGAGATCACCTCATGTGTATATGTTAAAATGTTAATGAGATTTTTTTCCCTCAGCTTCTGTATTTCTTTTTTTTGCCTTTTGTGTAGAATTTTGTATCCTATTATATGTTTGAATTCCCTTCCAGTTTTTTCTTCTTCAGTTTCCTTTTTAATCTTAGCTGTTGTTTTCCCTCTCATTTCTTGCTTTTCAAAAACTTTTTTTTATTTGCCCTTTTCCTTTTTCAATTGGAGAAGAAACTGGCAACCCACTCCGGTACTCTTGCCTGGAGAATCTCATGGACAGAGAAGCCTGGTAGGCTACATTCCGTGGGTCACAAAGTGTCGGACACGACTGAGCGATTTCACTCACTCAGTCACTCACTGTTTCAATTGGGAAAGTAAAGGGATAATTTCTGAGTTTTTCCTCCTGTTTCCTAATGTAAGCCCTTGATAGGAGCAAGCTTTCGTCTTTATGGCAGTGCTCCTTTTTCTTATGGTGCGCAAGCTTCAGCTTGACCCTATGCTGTTAGTAAGGTGTTTGGTTTTCTTAGGTTGACAGAAGAGGGACTTCTGTAGGGATGGTGTTGCTCATTCTTGTCAGACTGAGTAAGCTTCTTGCATCCCCTTCACTACATTTATTTGCCAGAGGACTCTTCTTCTCAGTATTAGGTTGGAGAGCATGTTGATAGATTCAACCCAATTTATGAAGGATAGATCTTTCTGTACTCAGGAGAGGCCTTTCCTATTGTTTCATCTTTCAGGCCTGTGTCTCTAATGAAGGGAATATTTTGGTGTAATTTGAAACGATGTATAATTTTTGAGTGTTTTGGGTGGGGGGGAGAGGAAGTGGTGTGATACCGGTTTTCTGAGGATTCGTTCTGTTCCCATAACCACCTGTTGCTGACTTTGTGTGCTGCTGCTGCTGCTGCTAAGTCTCTTCAGTCATGTCCAACTCTGTGCGACCCCATGGACTGCAGCCCCCAGGCTCCTCCGTCCATGGGATTTTCCAGGCAAGAGTACTGGAGTGGGGTGCCATTGCCTTCTCCTGACTGCATCAGTTCAGTTCAGTTCAGTCACTCAGTCGTGTCTCACTCTTTGTGACGCCATGAATCACAGCATACCAGGCCTCCCTGTCCATCACCAACTCCCGGAGCCTGACTTTGCATCAGTTCAGTTCAGTTCAGTTCAGTCGCTCAGTCGTGTCCGACTCTCCGTGACCCCATGAATCACAGCACGCCAGGCCTCCCTGTCCATCACCAACTCCCGGAGTACACTCACACTCATGTCCACAGAGTCCGCGATGTTCTCTACAGGCTTCACCTTCCATTTCTGGCCATGAACATTGTATCATTGAGAGATAATGGCCTTAAAACAGAGTTACCAATGGGTGTTGGAAGTCAATTGTGGCATTTGTCAGTTTCTGTGGTGTAAATATTCCTGTTGTGGTTAATTTCAAGCTGTCAACCTGATATCAACTAGCTCCCAGAACTCCTGAAAAGGTAACAGTTGACTCTCTGATACAGTCCAGCTCCCTCATACCACTGCATAAAGTTTCTCTGAAGGAAATGCTCCCTAGGTGCTTGGAATGTGAGGGAGGCTTGAGGAAAGAAAGCAGTCTCATGAATTCTGTCCTCAGCTCCACGCTGTGGGGGCACTGAGGCTCTTTTTTTGTCTGAAGGAAATATAGAATTGAGAAGAGCTAGATGCCTTCTTGAGGTCTTCCCTGTAGCTCAAATGGTAAAGAGTTTGCCTGCAATACAGGAGACCAGGGTTCGATCCCTGGGTTGGGAAGATCCTCTGGAGAAGAGAATGGCAATCCACTCCAGTATTCTTGCCTGGAGAATCCCCTGGACAGAGGAGACTGGTGGGCTACAATCCGTGGGGTCACAAAGAGTCTGACAGGACTGAGCAACTAACACTAGATGCCTTCTTACCCTCTTCCTAACTGGACCTTTTGATGCAGAGGCCATAGCAAGCATCAGCTACCAATAAAGCTATCCCAAGTCCCTCAATTCCAGTTTAGGTACAGTGTGTTATCCCATTTAAACTTTGATTTGGGATGTGTGTTTCAGTGGGAAGGAAAAGAGGGAGTGCTGAGCTTGCTGGTCAACTGCTGTCAAGCCTGAACTAGCTTCCTGTCTTTTTCTGCTTCTTGTGCTTTTTATTGGGCCTCCCTGGTGGCTCAGATGGTAAAGAATCCACCTGCAGTGCAGGAGACCTGGGTTCGATCCCTGGATTGGGAAGATCCCCTGGTGGAGGGCATGGCAACCCACTCCAGTATTCTTGCCTGGAGAACCCCCATGGACAGAGGAGCCTGGCGGGCTGCAGTCTATGGGGCCACAAAGAGTCGGACACAACTGATCGACTAAGTACACAACACAATGCTATTTATTGGATTACTGGGATCATGCCTGCTGTGCCTCGCGCAGGTTGCCACATGCCTTGAAATCCAGGGCCATTAATATCCCTATTAAAACAGTCTGTCTTTTGTCTTGTTGTTCTAGCATGAATCCTCAAAAGTATCCCTAGTGCTAATTACAAATGCTTATTTTGGGGCCTTCTGAATTGGGTGATGTTTCTTGTCTGGGCCTAGAATTCTACATTTAAATTTATACCCTGGGTGCTTCTTTACTCTGAAAAATTTGAGGGCCACTACCCAAGGACCCTGCTAGGTAAATGATTAATTTAAATTAATTCCAGCAAAATTCACATAAAGATAATAGGTTGAGTTCACTTCCCTAATTGCATGCATTTTTAAGGAAAGTCTAAATCTCCAGTTAAAATGTAGAATTGCTGCAGGGAGGGACAAGGACAGAGGAATTTGCTTACTTTTATTAGTTACAAGTGATCTTTAATGTTTCAAAGTATGCATAGGATGTTCTGTGATAATCACATTTTTGTAAATGATCTGAAGTTCTGGGGAAATTTATTTTCTTAAAATGTTTTAGTCTTATTATGACTCTGATACACGCTGATTTATAGGTTCATTAAAAGAAATATCTCTGACCCAAAAAACAAAACCCAAAATCTCTAAAACAAAGAATCCGTTACCCACACGTTAGATTAAAAAATCTCATTAAAATATGTGGGGAGTAGTGAAAAGAATTGTTTTTAAAATTAAAAAGAATTATTTGAACAATGTTTGTATACACAGTGTTAGAATTCATTGGGGTTACTTTTCTGAAAAGATAATATTTAATAGCAGTTCTTTGAATGACTCATTGGAAAAGACCCTGATGCTGGGAAAGATTGAAGGCAGGAGGAGAAGGGGTCGACAGAGGATAAGATGTTTGGATGGCATCACCGATTTGATGGACATGAGTTTGAGTAAGCTCTGGGAGTTGGTGATGGACAGGGAGGCCTGGCGTGCTGCAAGTCCATGGGGTTGCAAAGAGTTGGACACAGCTGAGTGACTGAACTGAACTGAACTGAATAGCAGCAGAATAAGCTTCTTCACACTGTCTAGTTTAGGGCTACCACATAGTTTAGAAAGACTGCTTTCACTTGGTGAGGAAAAAAATTTTTCTACCTTCCCAATCTTTAGCCTCTGTTTGAGCACTTAAAATAAGGTTTTGATTGTTTGAGTTCAAAACAAGCAGCTGTTCAGCAAGAGTGAAACTCAAGCAAAATAGATGTACTAACAACTTACACTTTGACACAGAAGAGTTTTGACTTATTTCTAACTTTTCCTTGTAGTAAGAGATGAGAGTTTCATTGTTTAAAGTAGATGAGAATTGGAATTTGTCTTTGACTGATAGTTCATCTGTACTCTGTTTTTACCTCTGGTCTGAAGATAGCTTAAGTCTGGAAACAGGCAGTTCACATGTCTCAGGTTTTCCATGTGCAAAATAAGGATTATTCTTGCCATTATTGCTTAATAAGTTGCAGTTGTGGTTATTCCTATTTTTGACCATAATTCCAACCTTCTTATAGTTCTAAGATTCTAATTTCTGTCCCTACTAGACTGTGAACTTGGTAAAGGACCAATGTGTTACAATTTGAGAAGTACATATAAAAATGTTGATTGTACTTTATTTTCATTTTTAATGAGTTGAAATATTCTTACTTGAGCAAAGAGGTAATAATTACTCAGTGATATTTCATTATACCATATTATGATGATTTGAATTAAGATGGATATCATTTTAATATAGTATAGTTCCTAATTTTATAATCAAGCCATAAGTGTTTTTTTTTTATTATATGTGACATCCTTGAGCAAAACCTAGTCCTTAGATAAGTTTTAAATGTATTCAACCAAAAATTAATTAGTGCTTTGATGTTCTGTCATCTTGCTAGTGGCACAGTGCTGTTAATTAGATAAACTATGGTTATTGAGTGAAATTTTATGTTTTGACTAACATTTTGAATAGTTCAGTAAACCTCAAGTAACTGGAGGGCTTAGGGAATGGAATGTTTTTACTTAGTTCAATTTTGTTATTAAGTAAGAGTTTGTTTGGAATTTATAAAATGTTCCAAAATGTTTTAGTATTCTTTATGAATTAAGTTCAGTTTTTCTTTGATTTAGTATCTCTTAGTATATGTCACGGAGAGGACAACGGCACCCCACTCCAGTACTCTTGCCTGGAAAATCCCATGGATGGAGGAGCCTGGTAGGCTGAAATCCACGGGGTCGCGGAGTTGGACACGACTGAGCGACTTCACTTTCCCTTTTCACTTTCATGCATTGGAGAAGGAAATGGCAACCCACTCCAGTGTTCTTGCCTGGAGAATCCCAGGGACTGGGGAGCCTGGTGGGCTGCCGTCTACGGGGTCGCACAGAGTCGGACACGACTGAAGCGACTCAGCAGCAGCAGCAGTATGTGTCATGGTCATCATACAGTTGGAAAAATTATTTCTGTAACTGCTTTGTTTTAGTCTTCCTATTCTCATTCTGTATCCTCTCCCTGTGTGATCAGATGTGTTCTGTTGTTTATGAAATGTTGATTGAGAATTAATATTCCTAGCTCAGATTTGTCTTTCCTCCTGAGTTCCAGACTCAAAATGCCTGCTAGATCTCTTTGCTTGGGTACTGCACAGACATTTCAAACTCAAACTCAGGGGTGCTACATTACCCATCTCACTTCCCAAACCTGCTTTTCCTCCAGGGATCTGTTTCAGTCCGTCAGGTATGTGTGTGCTCAGCTGCTCAGTTATGTCTGACTCTATGCAACTCCACAGACTATAGCCCACCAGGCTTCTCTGTCCACGGAGTTTTTCAGGCAAGAATACTGGAGTGGGTTGCTATTTCATTGTCCAGGGATCTTCCTAACCCAGGAATTGAACCTGCGTCTCCTGCATTGGCAGGCGGATTCTTTACCACTGTGCCACCTAGGCAGAGACTACCACTTAAGGCAAAGAGCTAAGACTGTTTCTTGAACCTTTTCTCCCACCAATTGCTTACATACCAAGACCAGCCAAGTGTTGGAATGCGTATATTACACTATCAAAATGTCTTTTGAATCTGTCCCTCTCCCACCCTACTGCCAGTCTTTGTTCAATACTATTGTGTCTCTCCTGAATCATTTTAAGAACCTTCTAACTGATCTCTGGGAAGGATTGGGGGCGGGAGGAGACGGGGATGACAGAGAATGAGATGGCTGGATGGCATCACCGAACCGATGGACATGAGTTTGAGTGAACTCTGGGAGTTGGTGATGGACTGGGAGGCCTGGCGTGCTGTGATTCATGGGGTCGTGAAGAGTCGGTCACGACTGAGCGACTGAACTGAACTGAACTGATTTCTGTCCAGTCAGATTAGATCTGTATTCTCCTTTGGAAGCCAGAATGCTAATCTGATCAGTTTACTCCCACTTTCAAAACCTTTTGAGCTCTCAGGCTACAAGGCCCTCTTCATCAGCTGTGGTTTTCTCAGTACCCTTCCTCTACCTCTAATTCAGTTAAACAAGAGTTTTTCAATTGCCAGAACTTCTTGGGTTTTTGCACATTCTGTTTCCTTTACCTCCTCCTTTTGCTAAGTTAACTTCTGTTCTTCCTTTTACAGACTTCTTAGATGTCACTTTCTCAATTTGTATGTGCACTGAAACAGCTTGTTAACCAGGATTTTGCGTGTAAACTGGAGATCTCACTTATATCCTCGAAACATTTGACTGCCTTCATCAAAGCCCCTGCAGCTTATCGACTCTGCTGTGCTTATATTCCTGTACTTGGTGCTTTCTCGTCCCAAACCTGTTCTCCCACTGTTCCCCTGTTCCCCTCAGATTTTCCATTGTGACCTCAGGATGTGCACACATCCACAGTTAAAAAACAAATCAACAAACAAAAAGCCTAAACCCTTCATCCATTATTTCCTTTATTACAGTCTGTGGAGTAAGGTGTTAAAAAATGTTACCAAGAAAAGGAATTTTGTGGTCCAAAGAGCTGGGAAACCCTGAGTTATTAGTTTCCTCACACAGTGTGCATTGTGAATCTCCAGGGTGGGAGTGGCACGCGGATATAGTGTTTCTACACATATCTTACGTGATGTTAACATCTGTGCAGGTTAGTGCTTCCACCAAGTCGTTTTCAAGGAAACCTGACTTATAAACAACAACAAAAAAACCAAAAACCCTCTTGGAAAGGAGGCTGCTTTTTCTTCCACCGTACAAGGCTCAGGGTATTGAGATTGCTGGTAACCTCCACTTCTGCAGAGCCAGTTTTAGGTTACTTCTTCAGCATCATGGAAATAGTCCTGCTACTTTGAGGCTCATGAAATTCAGCTCTACCAGATACGACAGGGTAGTCTTTTTTTTCTCAAATGCTGTCTGTAATCTCTGGTAGTGGCTGCCTTGAGCGCTATCTTGAGAAGGAATTCAAGGCTGTGTTCTTGCTATCGTAAACAAAGGTATTGGTTTATTAGTGATTATTCTTGGTGGTCTTGGCGTTGTATACCACACTTACCACCTCTGTGTTACTTACCACCTCTGTGCTCTACTGTCTAATACCATTTGCCTGTTGTCATTTCTAAATCTCTTAGTTGAACTTCCATATTTTTAAAAGAGCTCTCTGTTCCTGATAGCTCTCATAATAATCCTAAGTGACTTAAGTGTCTGTGTAGAAGACAGCAAGCATTATGTCTTATAGTTTTTTAAACTTCCTGAGCTCCAGTGACCTTCATTTCCGAGCTACTTTATATATTTAACTTCCATGGCCGCAGCTGAGACCTTCTCAAGTCTTCAGTCTCACAGTCTTCCCATTCTTTCATTTCCCTCCTTTGACTGCAGTTGTCCTTCACCGTCTTTCATATGTAATATTTCTAGAAACTGCCATATTTGCTCAGACCCTTCTCAGCATCTTTTCTTTTTTTATGTAATCTGGACCTTTGAGCTGTTGTTCTCAGTAGCATATTCTGTTCCTTCTTTTACCCTTATCCTTCACTGACTCAACCAGCAAAACTCAGCTTTATGTGTAGTCAGTGCAGCCCTCTCTGCTGGTTCTGACAAGGGGAGCTGAGCTGAGCCCTGCTGAAGGCAACGACAATGCCTCATAGAATGCTGTACTACAAATTCAGGCTCCCAGCCTGTGCTGGGCCTTCCCTTGTGTCTGCTCACCTTTACATGCTGTCCTCTCATCTTCTTCACTAGCAATTCCTAGCCTACACTTGCTTCCTCAAACACCTCACTGTCCTCTACCCCTATATCTGAAAATCTTGTGACCATCAGACTTTCTTCCTTAATAGTCACTCTCAAATGCCTTTCCTCCAGTTGCAAGGGGCGTTGTGTTACTCATATCCATCCTCCGGTACTGATGACTGTATCTCCTCCCAGCCCCTTTCAGATATTGCTTCATCAGTCCCTTTCTCTATTTGGTATTTTCAACTTTTCCTTCTCTCCAACACCCTTTGCTCAGCTTAAACATATATTCTTATCTCCTTTCTTAGGAAAAACAATATCCTCCCTTAAGTCTATGCACTGCTTCGGTTACCATTTGTATCTACTTTCCAATCAAAGTTTTTGAAAAGTAGTCTACAAATTTTTTGCTTATTTCTGCACGTGTAGTTTTCTCCTTAGCACATCACAGCCTGCTTTCTCTCCCATTGCTGGAACTGCTCACTAAGGCATCAACGACTGCTTCATTTTCAAGCTCCATATGTGTTTTCAGCCCTTTCCTTAATGGGTCTCTCTTTTCTTCTGACAGTGTTGGTTCTTTGTTAGTTATTCTCTGCTCCCCTGAAACCTTTATCCCCTGGCTCTGTGGCATTGCTCTTGCTGGGATCTCCTAATGCCTCATTCCTTATTCTCTAGCTTTTGTGTTTGTTCTTCTACCTCTGTAGGTCCCTTAAGTGCTGCTGCTCTGAAGGTTTCTTTCTCAACCCACTGCTCTTTTCACTTTGCACAGAGGTTCCTAACTTTTTTTTAAGACTCCTCAAGCAATCTGTTGAAAATTCTAGAATCTTTCCTTTTCAAAATGTAGGTAGGAGTATACATACAAAATTTAGTGTAAGATTTCATAATCTACCAGAAGCTGTATTAGGAATCTGTCACACGCATTCCAGCTTGCACTATTTACTCTCATGGTTTCATTTGTCTCTTTTAAACAAATGAATTCCAGATCCTTTAAGTTCATCTTGGTCTCTCTCCATAATAAGATACGTGTTCTTTCTGCAGGGCTTCCCCCATGGTGGCTCAGTGGTAGAGAATCCGCCTGCAGTGCAGGAGATACGGAGATGCAGGTTCGATCCCTGGGTCGGGGAGATCCCCTGGAGGAGGGACTGGCAACCCACTCCAGTAATCTTGCCTGGAAAGTCCCATAGACAGAGGAGCCTGGTGGGCCACAGTCTTAACAGGGTCACAAGAGAGTCAGACACGACTCAGCAACTAAAACAACAATTCTTTCTGCTCCCTTTCATTGCCTGGGTTTAGCTCCTCAGGACCATTGATAGACCACTGTAACAGCTTCTAACTCTCCTCCCTGCCCTCAAGCTGTGCCCTTAAATACATATTCCATGGAACGTGAAAGTGAAAGTTGCTCAGTTGTGTCCGATTTTTTGAGACCCCATGGACTGTAGAGTCCATGGAATTCTCTAGGCCAGAATACTGGAGTGGGTAGCCTTTCTCTTCTCCAGGGGATCTTCCCAACCCAGGGATCGATTCCAGGTCTCCCACATTGCAGGCAAATTCTTTACCAGCTGAGCCACAAGGGAAGCCCAACCACCGATAATTTACTGTTCTGACTTTTCAGCTCCAACTTCTGATTCTCTGTTCCCTATGGAAATGGTTCAAACTCTGGCATGGCACACAAGCCTCCTGTCAGGAAGTTCATTACTATTCTGTCTAGTATCTTTGAGGCCCTTCCCGTCCATTTCTGCTCCATTAGTGAATGCAGACAGATTTAACTTGCATAGGATTTGATTATCTCTATCTTCCCTTACTCTCTGCCTATCTCTTTAAAACAAAATATTTATGTTTGTTTATTTGGTTGTGCTGGGTCTTAGTTGTGACTTGCAGGATCTTTTTTCAGTTGCAACATGTAGGATCTAGTTTCCTGACCAGGAATCAAACCCAGGCCCCTTGCATTGGGAGTGCAGAGGCTTAGCCACTGGACCACCAGGGAAGTCCCTTTTCGTATATTTACCTTATCATGTTGGTGGCATCAAACTTGAAGTTCTTTACACCCTAACTTACCTTGGTTCACACCATCCTCCCTGCATGGACCACTGTTCCAATCCCTGGGATTCACTCACTGACAGTTACCCTGCAAAAACTCCTACATACCTTACAGATTCAACTCCACTCCCACCCCACACTTTCCCAGACCTTCCCCTCTTTGTTAGGGACTTTTCTTATGCCTACCATAATCTGTGCATTGCTCCACTGTATACTTTACTTGAAGTCATTTTTTCCACTGCTATCAGAATTGAGAGGTGAGCTCTTAATTGAAAAAGTTGATTAAAGCTAGAATTAGAAAAATTATACTTATGTACTTAAAACATTTTATTTCAACTTAAAATATATAAATATATTCATTTGGGTTGAAAAGAAAGAACGTAAGCCACTTGTGCAACAGTCTGAGTGCAGAATCCTTGGTTTGTATGATTTTTTTCCCCTCAGCCAATAGTATATATTTTCATATAAAGACTTGCCTTTATAGTCTTTCCAAGTCTTTATAAAGTCTACATCATAGAAATAACAGTTTTGTTTTTTTTACTTACATTTTACTGATTTGGTTTGTGTTGCATTAAAGTATGTATTTATAATATATGAATGTGGTTTGTGAACTTTACACTCAACTGATAGGAGCAAAGATACTTCATAATAAGCATGCTGTAGTCAGTGTTTTATAGAAGGAGTAGATGAATTGCCAATATCCGCTGGATCATGGACAAAGCAAGAGAGTTCCAGAAAAACATCTGTTTCTGCTTTAATGACTATGCCAAAGCCTTTGACTGTGAGGATCACAATAAACTGTGGAAAATTCTGAAAGAGATGGGAATACCAGACCACCTGACCTGCCTCTTGAGAAACCTGTATGCAGGTCAGGAAGCAACAGTTAGAACTGGACATGGAACAATAGACTGGTTCCAAATAGGAAAAGGAGTATGTCAAGGCTGTATATTGTCACCCTGCTTATTTAACTTATATGCAGAGTACATCATGAGAAATGCTGGACTGGAAGAAGCACAAGCTGGAATCAAGATTGCCAGGAGAAATATCAATAACCTCAGCTATGCAGATGACACCACCTTTATGGCAGAAAGTGAAGAGGAACTAAAGAGCCTCTTGATGAAAGTGAAAGAAGAGAGTGAAAAAGTTGGCTTAAAGCTCAACATTCAGAAAACTAAGATTATGGCATCTGGTCCCATCACTTCATGGGAAATAGATGGGGAAACAGTGGAAACAGTGTCAGACTTTATTTTTGGGGGCTCCAAAATCACTGCAGATGCTGATTTCAGCCATGAAATTAAAAGACGCTTACTCCTTGGAAGGAAAGTTATGACCAACCTAGATAGCATATTAAAAAGCAGAGACATTACTTTGCCAACTAAGGTCAGTCTAGTCAAGGCTATGGTTTTTCCAGTGGTCATGTGTGGATGTGAGAGTTGGACTGTGAAGAAGGCTGATCGCCGAAGAATTGATGCTTTTGAACTGTGGTGTTGGAGAAGACTCTTGAGAGTCCCTTGGACTGCAAGGAGATCCAACCAGTCCATTCTAAAGGAGATCATTCCTGGGTGTTCATTGGAAGGACTTATGCTAAAGCTGAAACTCCAATACTTTGACCACCTCATGCGACGAGTTGACTCACTGGAAAAGACTCTGATGCTGGGAGGGATTGGGGGCAGGAGAAGGGGACGACAGAGAATGAGATGGCTGGATGACATCACCGACTCAATGGACATGAGTTTGAGTGAACTCCGGGAGTTGGTGATGGACAGGAAGGCCTGGTGTGCTGTGATTCATGGGGTTGCAAAGAGTCGGACACAACTGAGCGACTGAACTGAACTGAACTGAACTGAGACATTGTGTCTTTAAATCTGGCAAGTTGAGTGGTGCTTGGTTAAGAAAGTTTCTACTGTAATTATTGTTACTGGTTATCTCCTTCATTGCAAGATAAGTTCTTACAGGGCAAGGATTATATATTTTTTCATTTTGTGTATCTAACCTTTTTTGTCTATGCATGGTGCCTACTACTTAGTAGAAATTCGATATGTATTTATTGGATGAACGAACAAATTCTTATGTAGGTCATAGTAAATTTGAATAATCAGAAACAACACTGTACTGTGAATCAGCTAGTATAGATAGATCTTTGGCCCTGGAGTCGAACTGGGGTTTGAAGTTTTCTTCATTTGTATCTTTGAGTTTTCCTCACTTATATTCTTGGGATTCCCTGGTGGCTCAGTGGTAAAGAATCCTCCTGCCAATGCAGGAGATGCAGGTTCAATCCGTGGTTCTGGAAGATCCCCTGGAGAAGGAAATGGCAACCCACTCCAGTATTCTTGCCTGGGAAATATCATGGACAGTGTACCCTGGTGGGTGACAATCTGTGGGGTTGCAAAAAGTTGGATATGACTGACCGACTAAACAACTACATTCTTGAACAAATTACTTTCCCTTTTTATTTTGAGGAATGAGGATAGCAACAGCCATTGGGTTGTGTGAAGATTAAGTGGGAATGTGAAGTGTCCAGCATAAGTACCTAACATAGTAAGCAGTTCAGTTCAGTCGCTCAGTCGTGTCCGACTCTCTGCGACCCCATGAATCACAGCACGCCAGGCCTCCCTGTCCATCACCAACTCCCGGAGTTCACTCAAACTCATGTCCACAGAGTTGGTGATGCCATCCAACCATCTCATTCTCTGTCGTCCCCTTCTCCTCCTGCCCCCAACCTTTCCCAGCATCAGAGTCTTTTCCAGTGAGTCACCTCGTCGCATGAGGTGGCCAAAGTATTGGAGTTTCAGCTTCAGCATCAGTCCTTCCAATGAACACCCAGGATTGATCTCCTTTAGAATGGACTGGTTGGATCTCCTTGCGGTACAAGGGACCAAGTGCTAATTGTCTGATGATGCTTATCACTAACGAAGAAACTGTGGGCATTCACTTGGTCCAACTTTTCTCATTAAGAGACTTGAACTATATAATCTGTGAGTTTCGTTTCAGATGCTCTAAAGTTTTCTTTCTATAAATAGGATTTCATGTTTTGGACAGATTTATGTAACAAATATATGGATAATCCTAGATTTGTCACATTTGCTGACTCAATAAAGTAGATAATTAATTAGGTGATCATAACCTTACACCTTGTGAAACAGTTACTTTAGGCTTTGGAAGATCGTTTGTTAGTGAGTTGAACTCAAATAAAGTGGGAAGAATGGCCCAGCTCCACTAATCACTGTCATGCTGTTTATATAAGAGCTAAGGTAGGAGATAGAGAAGGAAGTCTGAGCAGGTTGTTTGGAAGCATTAATTTAGAAGGGAGATAATATAAACACTTGAAACTAAATTTATGGACAAACTAGACTTTTTTAACCATAGATATGTATTTGTTACAACTCAAAAACTAGGTTTTGAGTTTTCATGTTGATCACATTTTCTTCCTGATTAAAAGATGGGGTTAGGGAGAGAAAGATGGAAACAAAACACTTTTTTTTTTGGAATGGCTCTGGGGTTATTTTCTAATGTACATGCCAAATTTTGGTTTGTTTAAAGAAATACATGAATTAGCAGAATTCCTTTCAGTATTCATTCCACAGCTGATGTTAATACTTAGTTTTTATATTTCAGTTCTCATTTAGTATGGAAGAAGATGAGTTCTTTGGAGAAAAAACATTCCAGCATTATTGTGCAGAATTCATTAAACATTCACAGAAGATAGGTGATGGTTGGGAATGGAGAGCTTCAAAGGTAAGAATTTTATTTTCTATTTCGATGGAGGTTTTTATTTTTCCCCACTTAAAACCTCAGTAATTGAAAGTAATATATGAAAGCTAGTTTGATTTAGTAAAAGACTTAAATTGAAGAATGTTTTAAAACAGATGTTCGTTTTATTACTTTAGCTATATATACTCATTATAATTAGGCTAATGAAGTATTATCTAGAAAAGTCCTTAGGTGACCTGCTTTAATTTAATAGATAAGAGTGCTTAGCATATTAATTATCTAAATGTAAACAGATGCTTCTGTGGTGCTTCAAACCATTTGTTTATACTATTAATTTTCTTAGGAAACTACTTTTGTCCAGAGAGTGAAAAGATAATCCAGACATCAAACCATGGTCAAATAATTGTGATTACAAATTCTGAATTATGGAGGACTGTTCGGTTCAGTTCAGTCGTTCAGTTGTGTCCAACTCTTTGCAACCCCATGAACTGTAGCACGCCAGGCTTTCCTGTCCATCACCAACTCCCGGAGCTTACTCAAACTCATGTCCATCAAGTCAGTGATGCTGTACAACCATCTCATTTTCTGTCGTCCCCTTCTCCTCCCTCTTCAGTCTTTCCCAGCATCAGTGAGTCAGTTCTTTGCATCAGGTGGCCAACGTATTGGAGTTTCAGCTTTAGCATCAGTCCTTCCAATGAATATTCAGGACTGATTTCCTTTAGGATTGACTGGTTTGATCTCCTTGCAGTCCAAGAGACTCTCAAGAGTCTTCTCCAACACTACAGTTCAAAAGCATCAGTTCTTTAGTGCTCAATTTTCTTTATAGTCCAACTCTCACATCCATACATGAGCAATGGAAAAACAATAGCTTTGGAGGACTGTATCTTTGGGAATTTCTTAATAATATAAACACATTCCAAAACATTCTTTCTTTTGGTTCTATTCAGTAATATTAATATTAACGTAAAAAATCCATATACTCATTTATTTCCACACTCTTGAGAGTCCCTTATACCGCAAGGAGATCCAACCAGTCCATTCTAAGGGAGATCGATCCTGGGTGTTCACTGGAAGGACTGATGCTAAAGCTGAAACTGCAATACTTTGGCCACCTCATGCGACGAGTTGACTCACTGGAAAAGACTCTGATGCTGGGAAAGGTTGGGGGCGGGAGGAGAAGGGGACGACTGAGAATGAAATGGCTGGATGGTATCACCGACTCTGTGGACATGAGTTTGAGTGAACTCAGGGAGTTGGTGATGGATAGGGAGGCCTGGCGTGCTGTGATTCATGGGGTCGCGGAGAGTCGGACACGACTGAGCGACTGAACTGAACTGAACTGAACTGATTTAGTAAGATTCTCTGCCTAAAACTCTTTAAGAGGTCTTTGAAATTCCTTTTTTAGAGAATAAGTTTTTTCTATTTGATGTTCTATCTGATTTGTGAAAACGTGGTGAAATCTTGTGTGTCCGTTGATTAACTCTGTTTGCTATATGAAATCTGAGAAAAGTGAACATTTTTGAGCTGATTCTTATGATTCAGAACTAGAGGCCAGGGAAATGCAGGTTTTGATCAGGTTCAGATTGTCACTGGGGAGAGAAGCCATGATTTCCTCTTGGGTCTTATGTCAGCTAAGCTTTGGCAGGGGGTTTGTGTCAGGGTTCAAAAGTGTAGAGTCAATTTCTTGTGGTAGATTCCAGCCCTACTCTCTAAGTTAATGATGGGACAGTTCATAAACCCTTAAGGTGTCTCTTGGTCTAGGATAATATGATCTTAATAGTACCTTTTATTATTTTTGGTGCTGAGTATTTTATAATTTTGCTTTCTGTTATGTTTGAATTTCTAATCTTATTTCTTCTATGATTATTGTCAACATATATTAGGATCTACTAATTTTTATATATTACTTTTGTAACCATTCATCTTACTAAATTCTCTTAATTTTCATAATTTTTCAGTAATTTCTGTTGTGTATTCTAAGTAGAATGAGGCTATCTACAAATGAGGAGTTTTTTCTTGCCTTCTTGTAATATTTCTATTATTTTTATGAATTGAGTAGAAAACTGTCAATAGTAATAACAGATCTCTTTGTCTTCTTCCTGATTTTAATGTTAATGCTTCTGATATATAATGGTTAAAATGTTGGTTGTTTATTCATTGGATGAGAATAGGTTTCTGACCCTTTTTGTCCTGTAATAATTTGTGTGATTATACTTTGGGAACCTTCCCTTTTCACCAGGTTAAAAAAAAAAGAAAAGAATTTCTTCTTTTGTCTTAAGCTGGAGGCTGAATAATAGATTCCTGTACCATTTCAGGGACCTAGTAGAGTGGGGGAGGGGAAGGTTAGAGAGGAAGTTGGGTGTGTGTGTGTATATGTGTATTTGTTTGTGTGTGTTGGGGGGCTTTGGGGAAGATCTCCAGGGGAGGAATTATATGTCAGAAGTTTCTTCACTGAATTTTTTGAAAGTAGTGCTATAAGAGTCGGTTTCCAGGATTTGTTTTTATTCTTGGCCTTGCCTCTACTTCAAGAATGGGTATGGCTAAGTCTAGTTTCTTGTTTGCTGCCACTTCCTGCTGAGTTAGAAAAGCTGCCTACCCTTTGGAGTGAGAATTATGCCTCTAATTAAGGACTATTTTCTTTAATGTGGGCATGAGCCTATAGATAATATAAAAAAAAAAAACATTCATCAGAGAAAATCTTTACAGCCTTAGGGTAAGGATTGCAAACTCAAGAGTCTGTGAAGACCTGGTGGGGTAGTGTAACTGGGTCAAGCTGCTAGGGACAAGACAATGTGGACTCGGAGTCGGGGCCTATGGCTGACCAGAGTACTTGGCCTGAGGACAGGTTAGAAACATGGGCCCAGGAGTTTACCAAATCTTCCAAGAATAGTAAAAAGATTCAGGGTAATATCTAAATTTTTAAGTGCTGGCAACTAATTTAAAAAGATACTTTTCAAAGACAGTGAGGACTGAACCCACATGCCACGGCTCTGTGTGTCCAGTGGATGACTTCTGGGATTGGGTGTCTGCCTGGTGTTGACTGGTTTCTCACCTTGCCTCAATGCATGCTGTTGATCTGAATTAGGATAAAGGACTCCAGGCAAAATGATTCTTCTCTACTGTATTTTAGAATGTTAGTATTTTTGCTACTTAATTTCTGCAGTCCTATACCTTATTTAAGAAGGAAATTGTGAATCAGTTACTTCGTTATCTCCTTTAAACCTTCCATCCTTATTACATCTCAGGCTTTGTGGAACTGTTTGGAAACAAACGTTTACTTCAAAAAAAAAAAACTTTTACTTCTTAGGCTCCAGAAATTAATTTTTGTATTAAAAGTAGTTGTATTGGTATATAATTGACAAACAATGAACTGCACATATTTAAAGTGTATAATTTGATAAGTTTTGATGTATGTACAGACCTTGAAGCTTCACCACAATCATGAGTGAGTGTATCTATCATCCCCAAAAGGTTTCTTATATGACTTTTTAGTGCCTCTCTCTGCCCCTTCTTGCCCCTCATTTTTAAAAAGAACTTTGTTTATCCCTATATAAAGAGATTTCTTTAAAGAGTATGTACACTGTCACTCATATTTTCAGGTTTGTTCGTAAACCACTTTGGTACCACCCATTTTATCTTTTAATATTTAGAGAATTGATGTAATTCAACATTTTAGGTAAGGAAAAATATCATTATTTCTGCAGAGTTCATGAGAAAAGCAGTGTGAAAGAAACATATAAATAATTTAAAATTTTAAAAGAAAGAAATTTCTTAAAATAGTCAAAATGTCCTAGTTTTTAATATCTGAAGGTATGCAGATTAAGGAGAATGCTTCTAAATCAGTATTTTTTTGGTGGGGCTTAATTCTATTGGCATCTGGTCAGGACTGTTCTTGTTTTCCTATTCCTAACATCTCCAAATTCCTCAGGAGGTTGGTACACTCTTCCTAAGAGCCATTGTTTAATGTGATGGTGTATCAGATATTAGAGACAGTGGTTAAGATCATCGGCTTCAGAGTTAGATAGACCTGAGTACAAATCTTTGCTCTACCATTATTTCCTTTACCATAGTCCTCTACTAGCTGGATTTTAGACAATTTGCTGAATGTAGCCAAATTTCATTTTCTTTACCTATAAAATAGGAATAACAAGAATACCTAACATGGTTGTTGTGTGGATTAAATGATATTTGCATTCTAAAACTTTCTGGCATGTGGACAGTTATTGTATGATTATCATTTTTAGGTGGTTGATTGAAAATTTCAGTGTCATTTGTTAGATAAATAATGCTATGAATGAAATTGTAGTTAGGTTTTCAGAAAACTTTATGAAAGTCTAATGGAAAAACAGTGGAAACAGTGTCAGACTTTGTTTTTTTGGGCTCCAAAATCACTGCAGATGCTGATTGCAGCCATGAAATTAAAAGACGCTTGCTCCTTGGAAGGAAAGTTATGACCAACCTTGATAGTATATTAAAAATCAGAGACATTACTTTGCCAACCAAGGTCCGTCTAGTCAAGGCAATGGTTTTTCCCGTGGTCATGTATGGATGTGAGAGTTGGACTGTGAAGAAGGCTGATCGCCGAAGAATCGATGCTTTTGAACTGTGGTGTTGGAGAAGACTCTTGAGAGTCTCTTATACTTCAAGGAGATCCAACCAGTCCATTCTAAAGGAGATCAATCCTGGATGTTCATTGGAGGGACTGATGCTAAAGCTGAAACTGCAATACTTTGGCCACCTCGTGCGACGAGTTGACTCACTGGAAAAGACTCTGATGCTGGGAAAGGTTGGGGGCGGGAGGAGAAGGGGACGACGGAGAATGAGATGGCTGGATGGCATCACCGACTCTGTGGACATGAGTTTGAGTGTACTCCGGGAGTTGGTGATGGACAGGGAGGCCTGGCGTGCTGTGATTCATGGGGTCGCGGAGAGTCGGACACGACTGAGCGACTGAACTGAACTGAACTGAACTGATACTGGATTGGTCTGAATGAAATTCTAGTTAGGTTTTCAGAAAACTACATGAAAACTATATACTGTAGTATTGATATATTGGGGCTTTCCTGGTAGCTCAGCTGGTAAAGAATCCCCCTGCAATGCAGGAGACCCTGGTTCGATTCCTGGGTCAGGAAGATCACCTGGAGAAGGAATAGGCTACCCATTCAGTATTCTTGGGCTTCCCTAGTGGCTCAGATGGTAAATAATCCGCCTGAAGTGCAGGAGACTGGGTTGGATCCCTGGGTTGGGAAGATTCCCCTGGAGGAGGGCATGACAACCCACTCAAGTATTCTTGCCTGGAGAATTCCCATGGACAGAGGAGCCGGGAGGGCTACAGTTCATGGGGTTGCAAAGAGTTGGATGCAATTAAGCACAGCACAGCGCACTGATATATTATTCTGAATTTTCTACAATAAGAAAGGGGAGCAGAAGATGGTAAATGCAATGATTGCAATTGTTTGAAACCCATTAAAGGGTTACCTTGTTTTATTGCACTTTGTAGATATTGCATGTTTTACAAATTGAAGGTTTGTGGCAACCCTGTGTCGAGCAAGTCTATAAGTGCCATTTTTTTCAACAGCCTTTGCTCACTTCATGTCTCTATGTCACATTTCAATAATCTTCACAGTATTTCACATTTTTTCATTATTATTATATTTGTTATGGTGATCTGTGATCAGTGAGCTTTGATTTAGTATTGTGATTATTTTGGAGTGTCACGAACCCTGCCCATTAACAGTGAACTTAATAAATGTGTGTGTCCTAACTGCTCCACTGACTGACCATTGCCCTATCTCTGTCCCTCTCCTCAGGCCTCTCTATTCCCTGAGACATTGCAATATTGAAATTAGACCAATTAACAATGTTACAATGGCCTCTAAGTGTTCAAGTGAAAGTAAGCATTGCCTCACTTTAAATCAGAAACTGGAAATGATTAAGCTTAGTGAAGAAGACATATAAAAAGCTGAGACAAGTCAAAATTTAGGCCTCTTGCACCAAACAGTTAGCCCAGTTATAGATGCAAAGGAGAAGCTCCTGAAGGAAATCAAATGTGCTACTCCAGTGAAGACATGAACAATAAGAAAGTGAAACTGCTTTTCTCTAAGGAGAAAGCTTTAGTGGTTGGGAAGATCAAACTAGCCACAACTTCCCATAAGCTGAAACCTAATCCAGAGCAAGGCTCTAACTCTTCAATTCTTTGCAGGCCAAGAAAGGTGAGGAAGTTGCAGAGGAAAAGTTTGAAGCCTAACAGAGTTTCACTCATGAGGTTTCAGGAAAGAAACTATTTCCATAACATAAAAGTGCAAGGTGAAACAGCAAATGCTGATGTAGATGCTGTAGCAGGTTATCTAGAAGATCTAGCTAAGGTCATTAATGAAGGTGACTACACTAAACAACAAATTTTCAGTGTGGACAAAACAGTCTTCTATTGAAAGAAGATGCCATCCAGGACTTGATAGCTAGAGAGGAGAAGTCAATGCCTGGCTTCAAAGCTTCAGAGAACAGACCGACCGACCGAATCTTTCATTAGTGGCTATTGCAGCTGATGACTTTAAGTTGAAGCCAATGTTCATTTATTATTCTGCAAATCTTAGGGTCCTTTCAGTTCAGTTCAGTCGCTCAGTTGTGTCCGACTCTTTGCGACCCCATGAATCACAGCATGCCAGGCCTCCCTGTCCATCACCAACTCCTGGAGTTCACTCAAACTCATGTCCATCGAGTCGGTGATGCCATCCAGCCATCTCATTCTCTGTCGTCCCCTTCTCCTCCCGCCCCCAATCCTTCCCAGCATCAGAGAAGGACTGATGCTAAAGCTGAAACTCCAATAGGGTCCTTTGCTGCTGCTGCTGCTGCTGCTAAGTCACTTCAGTCATGTCCGACTCTGTGTGACCCCATAGACGGAAGCCCTTTAGGTTATACTAAATCTACTCTACCCGTTTTCTATAACTGGAGCAAAAAATCCTGGATGACAGCACATCTGTTTATAGCATCTCTATATATTAAGCCCACTGTTGAGACATACCATTCAGAAAAATAGATTCATTCAACATAGTACTGCTCCTTGACTACATACCTAGTTACCCAAGAGCTCTGAGGGAGATGTATAAGATTAAAATTGTTTTTATGCTTACTAATACAACATCCATTCTGTGGCCCATGGATCAAGGAGTTTTTTCAACTTTCAAGTCTCATTTTGTAAGAAATACATTTCATAAGACTGTAATAGTGACTCCTCTGGTGAATCTGGTCAAAGGCAGTTGAAAGCCTTCTGGAAAGGATTTACCATTCTAGATGCCATGAAGAACATTTGTGATTCATTGGAAGAAATCATTATGTCAACATTAACAGGACTTTAGAAGAAGTTCATTCCAGCCCTCTTGGATGACTTTGAGGGGTTTAAGAGTTCAGTAGAGGAAGTTACTGCGGATATGGTAGAAATAGCAAGAGAACTGGAGTTAGAAGTGGAGCCTGAAGATGTGACTCACTTGCTGGAGTCTCATCATAAAACTTGAAAAGATGAGGAGTTGCTTCTTATGGATGAGCAAAGAAAGTGGTTTCTTGAGATAGAATTTACTTGTGGTGAAGATTCTGTGAAGAACTGACAACAAAATATTTAGAATATTGTATAAACTTAGTTGATAAAGCAGTAGCAGGGTTTGTGAAGACAGACTCCAATTTATTTATTTATTTTTTTGGCCACACTGTGAAGCTTGTAGGATTCTGCACTTGGGTCATGAACATGAAAGCATGGAGTCATATCACTGGACCACCAGGGAATGAGTAAAATGCTATCAAGCAGCATTGCATGCTACTGAGAAATCATTGGTGAAAGAGTCAACTGATGTGGTAGACTTCACTGTTGTCTTATTTTAAGAAACTGCCACAGCCATCCCAACCTTCAGCAACCACCACCATCATGAGTCAGCAGCCATCAACATAAAGGCAAGACACTCCGTCAGCAAAATGATTATGACTTGCTGAAGGCTTAGATGATGGTTCGCATTTTTTAGCAATAAAGCATTTTTTGTTTATATATTGTGTTTTTATACTTAATGCTATTGCTCACTTAATAGTCTACAGTATAGTATAAACATAACTTTTATATACACTGGGAGACCAAAAAAAATTTTGTTTGACTCACTGTATTGTGATATTTGCTTTATTGTGTTAGTCTGGAACCCAGCCGTCAATATCTCCAAAGTATTTCTGTATATATTTTAAAAACCCATGAGCTCATAATGTTAGAGAAGGAAGGGAGATAGAGAGTGGGCAAGAGAGAAAGAGGGACAAACAGGCAGACAGAGAGGAGCAGAACAGACTCCAAACCTAACTCGTTGGACACCATTGGGAGTATCTAGGGTATCAACTCCTTGGTCTGAAAATTGTTGGTTAAAGGAAAAGAAATAAGCATTTATCCTGCATGTACTATATGAACTATATTTCATGGTAACTAAATAGCCTAATTTGAAAAGTGAAAGTTTTCTGCCCCCCACCCCCCCCCGCCCCCGCCTAGAATTCCAATAAACATAAAACAGGCAATTGTTGTTCAATTGTTATATCACGTCCAACTCTTTGTGACCCCAGGGACTGCAGTATGCCAGGCTTCCCTGTCTTTTACTAGCTCCTTGAGTTTGCTCAGATTCATGTCCAATGAGTCAGTGATGCTATCTAATCATCTCATCCTATGTCACCCACTTCTTTTGCCTTCAATCTTTCCCGCATCAGGGTCTTTTCCAATCAGTCTGCTCTTCACATCAGGTGGCCAAAGTATTAGAGCTTCAGCTCCACCATCAGTCCTTCCAATGAATATTCAGGGTTGATTTCCTTTAGGATTGATTGGTTTCACCTCCTTGCAGTCTGAAGGACTCTCAGGAGTCTTCCCCAGCACCATGATTCTAAAGCATCAATTCTTCAGCACTCAGCCTTCTTTATTTTCCAACTCTCACATCCATACATGACTACTGGAAAAACTTTAGTTTTGACTAGAGGACCTTTGTGGGCAAAATGATGTCTCTGCTTTTTAATATGCTCTCTAGCTTTTTGTCATAGCTTTCCTTCCAAGGAGAAAGCGTCTTTTAATTTCATGGCTGCAGTCACCATCCACAGTGATTTTGCAGCCAAGAGAAGAAACTCTGTCACTGCTTCCACTTTTCTCACTTCTGTTGGCCATGAAGTGATGGGGCCAGATGCCATGATCTTAGTTTTTTGAATGTTGAGTTTTAAGCCAGCCTTTTCACTCTCCTCTTTCACTTTCATCAAGAGGCTTGTTAGTTCTTCTTCACTTTGTGCCATTAGGGTGGTATCTGCATATCTAAGGTTGTTGATATTTCTCCCAGCAACCTTGATTCCAGCTTATGATTCATCCAGCCTGGCATTTCACATGATGTACTCTGCATATAAGTTAAATAAGCAGGATGACAATATACAGCCTTGTCATACTTCTTTCCCAATTTTAGAGTCATGTGTAGTTCTAACTGTTAACTTCTTTGACCCGAATACAGGTTTCTCAGGAGACAGGCAAGGCGGTCTGGTACTCCCATCTTTTTAAGAATTTTCCACAGTTTATTGTGATCCACACAGTCAAAGACTTTAGCATAGTCTATGAGGCAGAAGTAGTTGTTTTTCTGAAATTTCCTTGTTTTCTGTTTGATCCAACAAATGTTGGCAACTTGATATCTGGTTCCTCTGTCTTTTCTAAATCCAGCTTGAACATCTGGAAGTTCTTGGTTCATGTACTGTTGAAGGCTAGCTTGAAGGAGTTTGAGCATAACCTTACTAGCATATGAAATGAGTGCAATTGTACAATAGTTTGAGCATTCTTTGGTGTTGCCCTTCTTTGGGATTGGAATGAAAACTGACTTCAATTAGAAAATCACCACTTTTCAGTCCCTAATGAAATGAATTAGTCAGTAATAATCACTAGGTGAAAACATTAGACGAAAAGTTAATGTGGAATTTACAAGAGAGGGATTGAGCTATCATTATCTGAACCTAGTAATCGATCTTAGCTTTGCTGAAAATAGGGTGAAAGTGTTATTTGCTCAGTTGTGTCCGACTCTTTGTGACCCCATAGACTGTTGCTCAACATACTCCTCTGTCCATGGACTTCTCCTGGCAAGAATTAGAATGGGTTGCCCTTCCCTTCTCCAGAGGATCTTCCCCACCCAGGGATCAAATCTTGGTCTCCTGCATTGCAGGCAGATTCTTTAGCATCTGAGCCAACAGGAAAGCCTCAAAATAGGGTATCCAGATATTACGTACTTTCTGAAACTTTATAGCATGTATCACAGACCACAGTCTATGAAATATTCTTGTCACCAAAGATGAACCCAAATAGAACCAATCAAGGAAGTCAAGTGATAGTGGACCAAGTTAATTGACACCATGGGAAGCAAATAGAAAAATCTAGAAATCTAAAGAACAACTGACCCAGTTTCCTTATAAAGTTAACGGTAGGGTTAAGAAGTGAGGAGGAGGATTGTATTTCTAATTATTTAGAATTAAGAACCAGGTTTTTTTGGGTTTTGCTTTTAAAATATCCTTTGGGAAGCAAGCAGCATATTGTTCTAGTGAGCAAAACACTAGTGTGCAGCTCAGGTCATGTGAGACTTACTATGGGAGGGTAAGGCTGGTTCAGGAAATGGGTCTGTTGACCATGCACTAGGATGTCTTGACAGTGTCAGCTTGCTATGAAAGTTTCTCAGTCCTTACTTTTCTTTTCTGAATTTATCTTGTTGACCTGTAACAAAGAGTTTGTAGATTGAGAACAGTTTTTGGGCTGGTAAGTTACAATTAGTTCTTGAATTGCCACCAGTTTAGACCACACTTTGAGTAGCACTACTCTAAATTCCAACCAGTCCATTCTAAAGGAGATCAGTCCTGGGTGTTCATTGGAAGGACTTATGCTAAAGCTGAAACTCCTATACTTTGGCCACCTCATGTGACGAGTTGACTCACTGGAAAAGACTCTGATGCTGGGAAAGGTTGGGGGCGGGAGGAGAAGGGGACGACAGAGAATGAAATGGCTGGATGGCATCACCGACTCGATGGACATGAGTTTGAGTGAACTCTGGGAGTTGGTGATGGACAGGGAGGCCTGGTGTGCTGTGGTTCATGGGGTCGCAAAGAGTCGGACACGACTAGCGACTGAACTGAACTGAACTGAACTGAACTCTAAATTAATGGAAATTCAAGAACCATACCCTAATATAATGTGTGAACCTTGTTTTGATCCTGACTCAAACAAAGCAACTGTAAAAGGACTTTTTTGGGGGGACATTTGGGGATATTTGATTATGACTAAGTTGTAAAATGATACTGATGAGGTTAGCAAAGAAAAAACACACCAGGGACAGATAAAGCAAATGTGGCAAAATCATGACATGTGTTGAATATGAGTAATGTGTATATAGGTTTGATTTTGGGACTGTTCTCTCTTTTATGTATGTTACATAGGTGTTTCCTTTTCTTTGATGTCATGACAATTTATTCTTCACCCTAAACTTTATTCGTAATTACATATGTTCTTGACTTCCCTGGTGGCTCAGATGGTAAAGCATCTGCCTACAATTTGGGAGACCTGGGTTCAATCCCTGGGTTGGGAAGATCTCCTGGAGAAGGAAATGGCAACCCACTCCAGTATTCTTGCCTGGAAAATCCCATGGACAGAGAAACCTGGTAGGCTACAGTCCATGGGGTTGCAAAGAGTTGGAGATGACAGAATGACTTCACTTCACTTCACATTTGTTCTTACCCTTGTCTTAGATTCAGACCCTTTTTGGGAATTTGTGTGGTTTAAAACTTCAAAGCAACTTGCTTTCTAAAATTTTTTCTTTCGTTTTGTGTTTTTACTTGCTAGATATGAGTAATTAGTTCTGTGATTCCACTTTTCACAGGTTATTGATAAAATAATTTCCCATAGGTTTTCAACTTACTCTCTCACTTTTGTATAGCAGAAACAGGAAAAGAGACCATTCAGATACTGAAACAAAATATTGTACTAATCTTGAGATTAGATTTTATACAATTAACACTAGATTACTTTGTATGTTATTTTTAAAGAAGAATTAAAAACCTTCTGCTCCCTTACCCCCCACCCCCGCCCCATTAATCCTCGTCTCTTCAGTTAAATGTACTAGATTAGATCTTGAAATTTCATATCAACACACTAGAAATATTTTTATCATTTCCCTAACAGCTTAGGAGCTGATTATTTAAAGGACTTATTTCCTAATTTATGTAGATGTAGAGTAAAAATTTTAAATTTTACTTTATTCTTAGAAATTTAAAATTAAAATTTTTTTGATTCCTGATTTTTTAATTTCTTTTTAATTCCTTCTTTTCAGTAGTCTTTCTGATTAATTCACATTGTTTTCTTAAAGCCCTTCACCATATCCTAATTACATCAAATTCATAGTTTTAAAGTAGATTCTAAAATATTTCCATATTTTACTGCATTCCGTCTTTTAACATTGTCTTACTAGAAAATTCACCCTGCCCTTCCCATTTATTCTCTTACCCTGCTGAATTTCACACCTTGTTTATTTGCACAACTACCTTTATACCTTCATTGCTGCTTTAGATGGTAAAGAATCTGCTTACAATGCAGGAGACTTGGGTTTGATCGGAAAGATCCCCTGCAGAAGGGAATGGCTACGCACTCTAGTATTCTTGCCTAGGAAAGCCCATGGACAGAGGAGTCTAGCGGTCTGTAGTCCATGGGGTCACAAAGAGTCAGGCATGACTGAGTGACTAACAGTCACTTTTAAGTGAACCTTAAAAGTGAATAAAGTGAGCCTTTATTTTTAATGTCTTGTTATGAAAAATTTTAAGTATACAGAAGTAAAGAGCATAGTATAATGAATTCCCACGTACCTGTCACCTTACTCCTATAATTATCAACTCACAGCCAGTAACATACTCTTAAAGCATATGTGGCATATAGGAAGTGCCATAATATATCTCAATGTAATTAAGTTGGCTTTCTTTTTTCCCCTCCCCGAGTTTGTCTTAAAATTATGGATTCTTCAAGTACACTCTAAATTTATTTATCATTAATATTAAAATTAATGAATGAACTCAGGAAAAGACTCTTCAGTTCAGTTCAGTTCAGTCGCTCAGTCATGTCCGACTCTTTGCGACCCCATGAATCATAGAGACCTAAAATATTATTTCAAGAAATTTTTGTTTATTTTAAAAATTATAGGAGAATACCTATGCATGACGTAAAATTTATCATCTTAACCATTTTTAAGTGTATAGCTCAGCAGACCAATGTGCAGTTCACATTGCTGTGCAACCAAGTTCCTGAACTCTTTTCATCTTACAGAATCAAAACTCTATACACATTAAACACGAACTACTGCTCAGAGGTTAAAGCGTCTGCCTCCAATGCGGGAGACCCGGGTTCGATCCCTGGGTCGGGAAGATCCCCTGGAGAAGGAAACGGTAACCCACTCCAGTATTCTTGCCTGGAGAATCCCATGGACGGAGAAGCCTGGTAGGCTACAGTCCACGGGGTCGCATAGAGTCGGACACGACTGAGCGATGGAACGGAAAGGAACTCATTCCCCCCCACCCCCACCCCTGGCAACCGTCCTTCTACTTTCTATGAATTTGACTACTGTAGTTATCTCACATAAGTGGAATCAAACAGCATTTACCTTTTTGTGACTGTCATTTTGTTTAGCATGATGTCTTCCAAATTTACCCATTATTTCTATAAATTTTGAGTTAGGATTTAAGAAGTAGAGAACTAAGAGAATTGGGGGTGAATTTCTGTTAAATGATGACATCTTGAATTATATGGCCTCATTCTGTTAAGAGATTTTACTTCTTTTATTTTGAAGCACAACATTATTAAAGAGGATTAAATGTATGTCTGATAAGACTAGATTTTCACCATGTCTCAAATTTGCTGATACTGTATAAATCCAACTGGATATTTCTATCAGAAACAATCAAATTAGAAAGTAAATAGTGGAATTAATGGGGACTGCCCTATGGCTCTGGAGAAGGAAATGGCAACCCACTCCAGTACTCTTGCTGGGAAAATCCCATGGACGGAGGAGCCTGGTAGGCTGCATTCCATGCGGTCGCTAGGAGTCGGACACGACTGAACGACTTCACTTTCACTTTCAAGCATTGGAGAAGGAAATGGCAACCCACTCCAGTGTTCTTGCCTGGAGAATCCCAGGGACGGGGAAGCCTGGTGGGCTGCCGTCTATGGGGTCGCACAGAGTCGGACACGACTGAAGTGACTTAGCAGCAGCAGCAGCAGCAGCCCTATGGCTCAGTTGGTAAAGAAATCTGCCTGCAGTGCAGGAGACTACCTGAAATATAGGATACCTCGTTTTGATCCCTGTGTCAGGAAGATCCCCTGAGAAGGAAATGGCAACCCACTCTAGTATTCTTGCCTGGAGAATTCCATGGACAGAGGGGCCTGGTGGGCTGCAATCTCTGGGGTCACAAAGAGTCAGACACAGCTTAGTGACTAAACCAATGGAATTAATATCTTAAGTACAGTTATTTTTCCTACCCATTAATTTTTGTGATTTTTATACATTGAGCTATTGGAATGAGAATTTTTATTTTAAAGGTGTCCACTTATACTTTTTGATCTTTGTGTACACAATATCCTTAGATTCCTTGCTAAAATTTAGTGACAATTTTAAAGTTTATGAGAAGAATAGACATTTCCTATAGTATAATAATTTTTTATTTGAAGTGAAGTGAAAGTCGCTCAGTTGTGTTTGACTCTTTGCAACCTCATGGACTATACAGTCCATGGAATTCTCTAGGCCAGAATACTGGAGTGGGTAGCCTTTCCTTTCTTCAGGGATCTTCCTAACCCAGCAAACAAACCCAGGTCTCTCACATTACAGGTGGTTTCTTTACCAGCTGAGCCACAGTTTTTTATGTGAGTAACAAATAAATGCATTTGTTGGTTTGAAATACTTAGTTTTGCTTAACTTTTATTTTTCTTCTTCCAGCTTATTAATTTTTTATATCAGTTCAGTTCAGTTCAGTCGCTCAGTCGTGTCCGACTCTCCGCGACCCCATGAATCACAGCACGCCAGGCCTCCCTGTCCATCACCAACTCCCGGAGTTCACTCAAACTCATGTCCACAGAGTCAGTGATGCCATCCAGCCATCTCATTCTCTGTCGTCCCCTTCTTCTCCCGCCCCCAACCTTTCCTAGCATCAGAGTCTTTTCCAGTGAGTCAACTCGTCGCATGAGGTGGCCAAAGTATTGCAGTTTCAGCTTTAGCATCAGTCCTTCCAATGAACACCCAGGATTGATCTCCTTTAGAATGGACTGGTTGGATCTCCTTGCAGTCCAAGGGACTCTCAAGAGTCTTCTCCAGCACCACAGTTCAAAAGCATCAATTCTTCGACGATCAGCTTTCTTCACAGTCCAACTCTCACATCCATACATGACCACTGGAAAAACCATAGCCTTGACTAGACGGACCTTTGTTGGCAAAGTAACGTCTCTGTTTTTTAATATACTATCTAGGTTGGTCATAACTTTCCTTCCAAGGAGTAAGTGTCTTTTAATTTCATGGCTGCAATCAGCATCTGCAGTGATTTTGGAGTCCCAAAAAATAAAGTCTGACACTGTTTCCACTGTTTTTCCATCTATTTCCCATGAAGTGATGGGACCAGATGCCCTGTATTAATCCTTTTTAGGGCGGTTGTGAGCCATTATTGCTATTAGTTTTAGTATAATGCTGTATTTGTTCAAGTCATCTACTGTGAATTACTGAAATATTGTTTCTGGCCCCAAATGTCTCTAGATAAAGATTAGATATATTGCCTTCACATAGTCTCTTGATTAGACTGAAGTAGAGTTTTTTTTTAGCTTATCTTTTGAGATTAGGACAAAAATGCACTTGGAACAGCATGCTGTGTTTTCGTAATAAATATTGATTCATAGTCAGTTACACTAGATTTTTCATTCATAATTTATTGTGTATTATGATCTGTCACTTAAGCATATGCAAATCTTAAGCAATCACTTCAAGAACAGGTTGGATCACTTGTGAATTAAATATTTTTGAACACCATTTTTAAAGTTTATCAAGAGTATCAGAGAAAGGAAAGCTGTAATACTTTATAAATTTATCAGTTGAATTTAAACAATGATAGTAATTGTGCACATCTAACACTTAAAAGCACAATTTGGCTAACTGTGGTGTTTGGATTCATTGGGCAGACTGGTAGGGTGTATTTCAAAAAGTGTCCCAGAGAGTTAATATTGGTAAGTTTATAAAGCTCAGGATCTGACCCACAGATTCAGATAGAATGGAATGGAGCTATCTCTCAAAGAGGGATCCACATCAAGCGATGTCAAATAATATATGTATACGCACACACACATGTCCTTTGACATTTGTATTCTGAGATACGTGTGTGTGTGTGTGTGTGTGTGTGTGAGTATGCTAAGTCTCTCCAGTCATAGCTCACTTTTTGTGACCCTATGGACTCTAGCCCATCAGTCTCCTCTATCCATGGGATTTCCCAGGCAAGAATACTGGAGTGGGTTGTCATTTCCTTCTCCAGGGAATCTTCCCAACCCAGGGATCGAACCCATGAGTGTCTCCTGCATTGCAGGCAGATTCTTTACTGCTGAGCTACCAGGGAAGCCCCATATATATAATATAGTTAATAAACTATATACATAATTAATAAATTGATATATACATATATCAAAATCTAGATTATTAACTCTTAATGAATAGAATTGTCAAATGAATCAGAATGCTTCTGTCATCGTGATGATTCATTTTGTTTTACAGGTGAACAAATCACAATTGCATGAATATAGAATGAGTTCAAATTCTCATGTATAGTTGTGTGAAACATTTAGTGGCACAGTCTAAGAGTGGCATCATATATCTTGCTCCGCAGTAGGAATAATCATACCATTTGAGGCCAAATTGTTTAAAGTATGTAGCGTAAAAATATCTTTCTTGAACAGTGTAGTGGGCAATGCCAGTATTTCCTCCACTGATCTTATTTATTTTTTTGAGTTTTCATAACTGACCAGTCTCTTTTGGTTGCTGTTTGATTATAGTTAGACTGGGGAGCTGTTCTCTCTCTTTTAGGGTAATTTGCCCATCTGCTCTGATCTCTTATGAGTTAATTTCATGCTTGAACTCAGAAATGCTTATTTCAAAAGCCTTGGACTAGGCCTCCAGTTACAGACAACATTACCCTGATCTTTAATGTTTGGAGAGATAGAAAAAAAACATCATAAAAGAATCACATTACTCTAATACAATTGTGGTTGCTTTGCTGAATTTCCTTCACATGTAGGCTTTCATTTTTAGGTTCTCTTAAACATGTGTTGCTATATTTCCCAATTGGGATTTTAATGGTTGCTGTTTTAAATTTAAAATATTGAAGTGAAATTACATATCTGCAACATTGTCTTTCGTTTTAGAAACAGAAAAATGCTCACTTTAAAGACTGATTCTGCTGGATATATTTTGCAACTGGTTACCTAAATGAACTGTCTTACTACATCTAGTGCTTTTGAAAATAATGATTTGGTGCTTTCCATGTCATCTGACATGGCAAAAATATGGTATCTTTTCCGATATTTATGGCTTCACTTTGTGACAATTTCCAGAACTAATTGTGTGCTGTAACAGCAATTGCATGTATTCTTGCTTTACAGCATCACTTTGTAAGTATACAGCAATCTTCTTTTCTTCATTTGTGTCAGGATAACTTGAATAAATGAATAAACTTAGGCACCAAGATAACAATTGACTTGCCCAAGTTTGAGCTACAGAAGAACCTGGGTCTTTGGACACTACAATACCATATTTCATGTATAATATTATTTTTGTAAATATTAATAATAGCCTTTATGCAAAATTTAGTTACATAAGTGATCTCATACATTTTAAGAGTTCTGTAACCTCAAGCTCAACATAATCAAATTTGAGCTCATCGTCTTTCAACTTTTTCTCAGTTGAATTCTTTGTTTTAGTAGACGGCTCTACCATTATTCTGGCTCAGGCCATAAAACCGAAGAATTTTACATTCATTGTCTCCTCAATACCTAGACCTTTTGGATCATTATATTCACTTAAAAATCTCTCACATTGACTTTCCTCTGCCTCCTCTGTCCTCCTTTCCTATTGCTACTGATTTGACTCAGACCATTGTTTCTGCTTTCTGTCTCTGATCTTATATTCTGCCAACCTGACTTCCACCCTGACAAAGTGATCTGTCTATAAAACACAATTCCAATCCATTACTCCCTGGTTCAAATCCTTTAGTGATGCTTTGTTATTTCAGTATATAGTTCAGGCTCCTTATCTAAACATAAGCAGCTC
This sequence comes from Moschus berezovskii, assembly GCF_049115385.1. Classification (NCBI taxonomy): domain Eukaryota; kingdom Metazoa; phylum Chordata; class Mammalia; order Artiodactyla; family Moschidae; genus Moschus; species Moschus berezovskii. The sequence goes on along the minus strand of NC_142467.1, from coordinate 28,949,318 downwards.
ATGCCCCCAAAAGATATATTCTTTTGAGTCTGGCTTTGTTTGCTCAGCATTTGTTTATGCACCGCTTTAGGGTCAGGGAGTGGTCAGAGGTTATGCTGGGACTCCTGAGCATGATGGGTGGAGTAAGACTTCCACCCTTCCTAGAGGATCTGTGTGTGGATTGGGGAGCACGTTCAAATTTCAGACAGGTTTATACTCTGCCCTGCTTTCTAGTTTCTTCCATGTCCTCTGTTCATGTGAACAACCTCACCGTCAACCCAGTACTTGAAGACGGTGTAGTTTTCTTGAGGTTTGTGGGTGGGAGGCAGCCAGGGGTGTTAGCAGAGTTCAAGACCCTCTTGGTTTCTCTTTTCTAGGATCTACCTATTACCTTTTGGTTTTGTTGTTGGGAGGCTGCTTGTCCCAACTGGGATGGCTACCTCAGACTCGCTCCTGAGATTGCTACTTCTACTGGTGATGCTGCTAGACTGCATGTTTTCATCTTTGGCTCCAAAACAATTGAGTCTTTCCAGCCTTGAAGCTGCCTTAGCCTGCAGTCTAGGGAGACCCCTCGCCCTGACCACCTGACCACAGGGGAGGGATAGTAGCACCCCCAGGCAGGAGTGTCACAGAGTCCCACTGTTCTTAGCCTAATTTCTGCAGTGTTTCATGAATAAGTGCTTCTTACTGTGTTTGACTTTGGTTGATTACCAGATTCCTGAAATGGTTATTTTTTTAAAAATAGTTTTGAACAGTTTCAAAGTTGTTTTTTGGAGATTTGGCATCCAGCCTCCTGAGGCCACAGGGTGATTTTAATTTTAATTTTTCTAAAAATTAGTTCATTTGAGCACCTTTTCATATGTTTTTAGTTTATTGTACCATCCTTTGTGATTTGTTTGGTTAAGTCTTTTGCCCGTAATCACTAAATATTTTTTAGAGATTAAATTTAAGCAGATAGGTGACACTGACCCCCAAGTTTGGCTTAGATGTCTGCTCCTCCTCTGTATTTTCATAGAACTGATGCATGGTTTTATATGGTGGTTATCTGTGTCTGATTCTCCATGGTAGTCTCAAAGCTCCTTGACTGCAGCAATTTTGTTTCTATATCCTTGGTGCTTAGCATAGTCAGCACTCTATATGCATTTTTTAAAAATTGAATTAAAATCATATAAACTGGAATTCTGCCAGGTTTTTTATTTGTGTAAATATATTTCATTATATTTCATTTCACAGTATAATATATTATTTGAAGTAAGTGGGTCATTGACTAGTATTTAAAAACCTATTTGTTTTATAAGAAATTTCATTTAATAAGTAATATTCCTTCTTAGGAGAATGAATCATTGGGTCCAGTGTTATTATGTAATGTCATCAGTGACCTCTAAGTTTATTCCTGCTAAACTCTGGTAAATTGTTTGATCTTTCAGTAGTATTTGACAAGGATTGATCATACTTTTCTCCTTGATATATTCATTTGGTATCCTTACTTTCTTGGTTTACTGCCTAAATTATTCTTCATTCTTTTTTAGTCTCCTTTTCTGTTTTTTCTTTTATGCACAACTTCATAATGTTAGTGCTCAGGTCCTGTTCTCTTGTTTAGCTAATCTCATGATGCTGGAGGTCATCATTTAAATTGTAACAAATGCTAATTACTCCTAAATGTATACCTCTTGTCCAGACTTCTCTCTTGAATTCCAGATTCATAAGGCCAACTTCTTACTTGACGTTTCTACTTTGATGTCTCCACTTAGTCTCAACATGTCCAAAATTAAACTCTAATAAATCTCCTCCCAGACTTGCTCACCCACTATCACCCAGACTAACTTTCTCCTTTCAACTGATGGCAATTCCAGTTTTTCAGTTGTTTGAACTACTGGAGAGATCCTTCACTTCTGTCTTTCTCTCTTATTCTCCATCCTGTTGCCTCCACCTTCAAATACCTAGAATCAGACCATTTCTTATTATCTCCCTTACTTACCAGGTGGCTCGGATGGTAAAGAATCTGCCTGCAATGCAAGAGACCCAGGTTCAATCCCTGAGTCAGGAAGATCCCCTGGAGAAGGGAATGGCTACCCACTCCATTATTCATGCCTGGAGAATTGCATGGACAGAGGAGCCTGGAGGGCTACAGTCCCTTGGATTGCAGAGTCAGACATGCCTGAATGACTCACACACACACACACACACACACACACATCTGCTACTGCTCTGGTGAAGCATCAACTTTTACTAGAATTACGTTCCTAAGGAGTTGGTGATGGACAGGGAGGACTGGCGTACTGTGATTCTTGGGGTTGCAAAGAGTTGGACACGACTGAATGACTGAACTGAACTGAACTGAACCACCTAACCATCAGCCTGCTTCCACCCTTGTATTCCTATATATGTAACCCATTTAAAATAGGAGTCATATTGTATCAGTCACTTCTCAATTCTAAGTGAAAGCCAAAGCATTTACAGTCGCCTGTAAACTTTGTGATCTGCTCCCTCCCCACTCTCTTACTTCTCTGACATCACTTCCTACTTTCCTCCTTTCATTCACAACCATCCAGGCAAACTGACTTTTTTGCTGTTCCTCAAACACACCAGACAAACACGACCTCCTGGGCAGGGTAGGGGTGAGGGGGTGGTCTCGGAATTGACTGGGCCTTCTTTTAGAACATTATTCTTCCAGATATGACTAACTGCTCCCATTTCTCTGTGCTCCCATCCCATGTGTTTGCTCACATGTCACCTTCTTACTGAGGCTTCCTTGACCACCTTATTCAATATTTCAAACTACTTGGTCTCTGTACCTACAGCCTTACTCCTGATTTTCCTTATCCTCCTCTACTCTTTTTCTCGTAATAGTAGTCACCTTCTGTAACTTACTTTTTTGTTTTTTAATTCCTTCAGTGATTTTATTTTTTTTAGACTCATTTTCTTTTTTTTTGAGAAGTATAGAACAAAATACAATTATTAGAGGACAGTTCAGTTCAGTTCAGTTGCTCAGTTGTGTCTGACTCTTTGCGACCCCAAATCACAGCATGCCAGGCCTCCCTGTCCATCACCAACTCCCAGAGTTCACTCAAACCCATGTCCATTGAGTTGATGATGCCATCCAACCATCTCATCCTCTGTCGTCCCCTTCTCCTCCTGCCCTCAATCGTTCCCAGCATCAGGGTCTTATCAAATGAGTCAGCTCTTCGCATCAGGTGGCCAAAGTATTGGAATTTCAGCTTCAACGTCGGTCCTTCCAATGAACACCCAAGACTGATCTCCTTTAGGATGGACTGGTTGGATCTTCTTGCAGTCAGAGACCCTCAAGAGTCTTCTCCAACACCACAGTTCAAAAGCATAAATTCTTCTGCACTCAGCTTTCTTTATAGTCTGACTCTCACATCCATACATGAGCAATGGAAAAACCATAGCCTTGACTAGATGGACCTTTGTTGACAAAGTAATGTCTCTGCTTTTTAATATGCTGTCTAGGTTGGTCATAACTTTTCTTCCAAGGAGTAAGCGTCTTTTAATTTCATGGCTGCAGTCACTATCTGAAGTGATTTTGGAGCCCAGAAAAATAAAGTCTGCCACTGTTTCCACTGTTTCCCCATTTATTTCCCATGAAGTGATGTGACTGGATACCATGATCTTTGTTTTCTGCCAACTTTAAGCCAACTTTTTCAGTCTCCTCTTTCACGTTCATCAAGAGTCTCTTTAATTCTTCTTCACTTTCTGCCATTAGAGGACAACTTCTCTACAGTATTGTGTTGGGCTCTGCCACACATCAGCACAAATCAGCTACAGGTATACATGTTATGTTTATTGTTTAATGTCTCTCTTCCACTGTTTAATCTATGAGGACAGAGATCTTTGTTTGCTGATATGCCCAAAGCAGCTGGAATATCACTGGGTATAAAGTAGATACACAAACATATTTGCTAAATGAATGATTGAATATCTGACTTTCTGGGAAAAAATAGCCACACTTTGAAGAATTTTATTAGACAAAAGTTTTATTTGAGAAAATATGAGAAATTAAAAAAAATGCCAATGTTCTTCTTTTATCCCTTAATTGATGAATTAGGATCCATGAAAACACCATAAAATTTACATAAAAAGTTAATAAGTATCATTCAAATAACCTCTTCAGGGCAGTATTTTTAATAAAACTGGCATTTCTGTATAAATGGAATTTTTATAATGATATGCAGTATAGTAGAATTTAATGCATACTTTAGATTTTAAAATAACCATGTAACAGTATGTTGAGTGGGACCTTTTTATCTTGTTCCCGATTTGCAGCTAAGGCCCCAAGCTGAGGACAAAAGACTTAGAGTAACTAATTTTCTATATTTGGATAGCTATGAATAATCGACTAGCCACTGGGGCCAGAAACTTGCCTGCAGAGACTGCTCAGAGGAACCATTCCTGAAGAACTGGCATTTTCCACCCTACCCCAATATAAGAATAGGATTCAGCAGAGCGAAATGCAGTTTGTAATGAGAAATGATTCTCTCCTTCCCAAACTTCTCTTAGTTCCCCAAAGAACCACTTGTAGAGTATGGGGGACTTTCAAATTGGGAGGGGGGTCATTCATTGTTTGGTTGAGCATTTGTTTATCCATGGACTTGCTGATCTGCCTCTTTTTTTGCTGGAGCAGGACTAAAGGGAATTGACGGTGGTAGTTGGGGGCAGAGGATACTGTCTAATCTGTTTAATATGGTCACTTCATAGAGTAGCTCTGCTGAACCTATTTTTCTCTTGTCTTGCTCAGGCCAGGAGGGGTAGAGGGACCTCAGCAGTGGAAGAGAACAGATAGTTACTGTCTAGATCAGGTAAACGTCCCTGTAGGATCTTCTGAAGAGCCCATTTGATCACTCATGAAGGAGCTGGCAGCTCCATGCCTGCCATTTGCAGGAGCAGTGACGCCCAGTCAGAGTCACCAGAGGGGCAATGGCAGACGACAAGGAGAGGACTGTGACTGCACACCGTTAGCTGAGGGGAAGGTCTTCCTTCCTACTCCAGTTTTCAAGCCATGGGCTTCTGGAAGAGGTAGTGAGGGGCAGGTTTCTCTGAGCAAAACAATGCTTCTTTTCTCCATTCTAAGCTGCAGAGAGTGTGGGTTGAATTACAGGGAAAAAAGAGCTTCAAATTCATTTTGAGCCTGAAATCTTCAAAATAGGAAAAATAATATAAGATTGAGTCTTAATTATCTGAAGGTTCAAATTCTAATAACTGAAAGCATCTAAAAAGTATAGAATGGACTAAATTATTTTTAAGGATCCCTAATATATCAGTTCAAAAGGAACTCAAAAGCCTGTTGATGGAAGTGAAAGAGGAGAGTGAAAAGGTTGGCTTGAAGCTCAACATTCAGAAAACAAAGATCATGGCATCTGGTCCCATCACTTCATGGGAAATAGATGGGGAAACAATGGAAACAGTGTCAGACTTTATTTTTTTGGGCTCCAAAGTCACTGTGGATGCTGATTGCAGCCATGAAATTAAAAGACGCTTACTCCTTGGAAGGAAAGTTATGACCAACCTAGATAGTATATTAAAAAGCAGAGACATTACTTTGCCAACCAAGGTCCGTCTAGTCAAGGCTATGGTTTTTCCAGTGGTCATGTATGGATGTGAGAGTTGGACTGTGAAGAAGGCTGATCGCCAAATAATTGATGCTTTTGAACTGTGGTGCTGGAGAAGACTCTTGAGAGTCCCTTGGACTGCAAGGAGATCCAACCAGTCCATTCTAAAGGAGATCAGTCCTGGGTGTTCATTGAAAGAACTGATGCTAAAGCTGAAACTCCAATACTTTGGGTACCTCATGTGAAGAGCTGACTCACTGGAAAAGACTCTGATGCTGGGAGGGATTGGGGGCAGAAGGAGAAGGGGACGACAGAGAATGAGATGGCTGGATGACATCACTGACTCGATGGACGTGAGTTTGAGTGAACTCTGGGAGTTGGTGATAGACAGGGAGGCCTGGTGTGCTGTGATTCATGGGGTCACAAAGAGTCGGACACGACTGAGCGACTGAACTGAACTGAATATATCAGTTGTGAGCTTTCCTGGTGGCTTAGTGGTAAAGAACCCGCCTGCCAATGCAGGAGATGCAGGTTCAATCCCTGGTTCTGGAAGATCCCCTGGAGAAGGAAATGGCAACCCACTCCAGTATTCCTGCCTGGGAAATCCCACAGACGGAGAGCCTTGAGGGCTACAGTCCATGGGGTCACAAAGAGGTTGGACACGACTTGTTGACTAAACAGCAACAATAGCAACAATATATCACTTAGGTATTACAGCATAATAAATCATTATAAAATTTAGTGGTTTAAAACAACCACCATTTATTATTTCTCAAAAATCTACCAATTGGCTGGACCATTCTGCTGATCCATGGTAGGCTCAGTTGATGTCCACAGGACTTACTTAGGTATGTACTAGATTGGCCAAAATGTTCCATTGGGTTTTTCCATAACATCTCATGGAAAAACCCAATGAACTTTTTTTGGCCAACTCAATATAATCCAGCTGCGTGTTGGCTGGGAGCTGGCTTGTCTAAGAGGGCCTCACAAAGAGGGGTGATTCAGCCTGGTTCTGTGTTCCAGCAGGCTGGCCTGAACTTGTTCTCATGGCAGTGGTTAGGGTCCAAGTGAAGAAAGTAGAAACACTCAAGCACTCTTTCAGACCTCCACTTGAGCTTTTCTTGGGGGGGGTGTCAAGCTCAGAGTCAGTGTGGAAAGACACTGCTGAAGGACAACGATATAGGGACGTGTAAAAAACTGGGCTCACTAAGGGTTGCAAGGAGTTGGACGTGACTGAGCAACTGAACAACAACAAAGACAATTGATCAGCAACATTTATCAAGTGAGAGAGAAGATTCCACACAGGAGTGCTAAGAACAGTTACTGGAAAAAATAAATCCGTTTCATATTTTTGCTCTGAGAAGTAGACCCCTTAATCATTGATTGTAATTGATTTGAACTACATAACCTCTTAAGACAGAGACTGTTTCTTCTGTATATTCTTTCTAATGTATGGGTTTACCCCAATCTTTGGCTCAGAGGTTAAAGTGTCTGCCTGGAATGCAGTAGACCCATGTTCGATCCCTGGGTTGGGAAGATCCCCTGGAGAAGGAAATGGCAATCCACTCCAGTACTCTTGCCTGGAGAATCCCATGGAGGGAGGAGCCTGGTAGGCTACAGTCCACGGGGTTGCAAAGAGTCGAGCACGACTGAGCGACTTCACGATCACCCCAATCTTTAAATATTTTAAGATTGAATTTACTCCAGCCTTTAAAGTCATTGTTTAGAGATTCTGATGTTTTAATTTTGGAGGTCACACTGAATTTGAATATATGTAATCTACACAATAGATTGGTAGGTAGTATCTAAATTTCATATACAGAAAATGTATGGAATTTGGAGATGAATGGCAGAAGGTATAATGAGGAAAGTTATAAGAGGTTACCTCTGGGTAGCCTGACCAAAGAATGGGGAGGAGTAAAAAGGGGGTTACTGATTTTTGTTATAACTGCTTTTTAGTACAGTTTGACTTTTTAAATTATGTACTAAATTATTTTGATTAAAACTGAGTAAAATTTTTTTTCTAAAGAGGAAAGTCCATTTTCAAAGCACCATCATTGTGCTGTTATTTACATATAATATCTCATTTAATTTAATCCCCACAACATCTCTATGAGTTAGCAATTATTGTATCTACTTCAGATGAGGCATGGGGACCTAGAGAAGTTAAGTGACTTGTCCAAGGTTACCTGGTCTTTTTGTAAAAGGCAGCGTCAGGGTTGGAACCAACATGTGTCTGCTTCTAAAGACTATGGAGTTAACCCTCAGCTTGCAGTTTAATACTGAATTCATCTAACTCAGTTAGAAGCTAAAGTTTAATCTGCTCCATACCAGAAGCCCATGTTATTTTGTAGCCGAGAGAAGAGAACTGGGATATATGTATTTTTCTTCCTACTTTGAAATTTTAGTTGCTTCTTAAAAACACCTAGGCTTGAAATGGAAAAATAGCAGTTGATCTAATTCTTACAGTGAGAATATGATGAATATCTGGCATGTCTAAATTTGCTCTGAGGAAAAAGCTTTTATTTAATAATTTCAGTATTAGATGCTTGGATTTTAGATATTGGATTATAATAACACCTATGTTTAGATTTTTATTAAAAGGTCTATTAGTAATAAAGAAAAGAATTTATAGTTAGAAGTTTGATTAAGATGAACTGTTTTGTTTTCATGAATTTTTCAAGTTATCAGTATCCAGCTGCATTATCTTTAGGTGTTAAATTTGGTACAAACTTCATATACTAATTGCCCTTAACAGTTGCTGTAGATATTTATTGCAAAATGTCATTGAAAAGGCAGATTTAATGTATTAGTTTAGTATACATGGTGATTTAAAGCTTAGAATATGTTAAATAAACTGTGTTAGAAATTATAAATAAACTAAAATGAGTAAAATTATCCTTAAATTGTTAGACAAGTGTTCACATTTAATGTTACATTAATGAGTTTTGTACAGAGACTGTTTAGAATAAAATCTCTTTTTCATCAGATATTGCACATATGCCTTCACTGTTTGCTTTCTTCAAAGTAAAACTTAATGAAACAGCTAATAAAACCCAATTTTGCTCCTGATTCTCGAAAGAGGCAAGCCCTTGAAGTGCACCCACTGTTTATTCTTTTGCACTGGTTTTTGCTACTTTTCAGCATGTAAATTTTCCTGTAATGGAAAACAGTCAAAGCTATTAAACCCTTTCTTCCAAGTTTTATAAACCCAGTGTTTATTTCTTATTTGTAAAGCAATTGCACAACGGAAACATGCTTTGCACACATACAGAGATGTTTTGTTTGGTTTCAGATCTTCATGTTCACCTCCTGCTGACTTCAGGAGGGTGTAGTGCATGTGCATTTAAATGGATCTTTATTATGTAAATAATCAAGAACCAGAGTATGGGTTTTAACTACCCTAAAAAAATGAGAGGTTTCAAAATGAAAGGCGTATGTAAAACACCTAGCCTGTGTTACTCTCATAAACCTGAAAGTATATTCGATTAGTGAATGGCTTATGAAAAAGGATCATCTTCTATGAATTAGAAATCTATAGATGGCAGATGTGTATATACCCCAAGTGGCTTTCTCACTAACCATAGCATATGGCATTGTCTGTCTTCGTGCATCTTTATGGGGAGGATTGTGTGACTCTGGTGATAGGATGGAGGTAGATGTTTGGGTTGGGATAAGAGAGGCAGTGCTACTCAGTGTGGCCCTATATTGGTACCAATGCAAGGAGATAAGTAAAGAAATTGAAAGCAAGTACTTAGAAACTTGTCAAATATAATTTTTAAAAAAGATACTGATTATGGGAGAGGCTATGCATGAGTGGGGGCAGGGGATTTATGGGAAATCTCTGTACCTTCATTTCAAATTTGCTGTGAACCTAAAAGTACTCTAAAAAATAGTTCTTCTTCTTTTTTTTTTTAAATTGGGGCTCATATTTTGTATGCTTTGGATTTTTCAATTTAATTTTTATTTTTTTCCTGGTAATTCATTTTTAGTGTTTTTCACAAAAGTATGTCTATGACAGATTGGAAATAAAAATCCTGATCTTTCACCACAGATGGTTTGAAAAGCATTTGGTCTAAGATGAGATTTTCAAATGTTGATTTATGTCCTTTTGCCCCATTATATAACATTAGATATTAAAATTTGAATAAAAAGTAATTCCTGTACCCTAACAAAACAGCTTGATGACATCGAATGGTTAATGAGCTAAGTGCTGAAAGTGGAACCTGAAGTGGAAATATCCTTTAACTATTGTTTAATTTTGGCTGTACTGGGTCTTTGTTGTTGCATGTGGGCTTTCCATAGATGGAGTGAGTAGGGGCTGCCCTTTGTTGTGGTGTGTGGGCTTCTCATTGAGGTAGCTTCGCTTGTTGAGGAGCGCAGGCTTTAGGCACGTGGGCTTCAGTAGTTGTGACACATGGGCTCTGTTGTTGTGGCTCGCGAGCCTTAGTTGCTCCACAGCATATGGAATCTTCACGGGCCAGGGATTGAACCCAAGTCCTCTGCATTGGCAGGACGATATTTATCCGTTGTACCACCAGGGAAATCCTGAAGTGGAGATATTCTCATTCCTATGAAGAGCAGGTCCTTATGCTCTAGTGACCATTCTGTGAAAGTTGGTGTTCATATTCTCATAAGAAAATCTAATAAGAAAAACCTGACTAAGATCTTGTGTCCAAATGGAAGTAGGCCCTTGCCAAAATATATTTTTAAAGATTAGGGTAGATTTGGATTTCCTTCATGGTCCAGTGGTTACCACTGTGTATTTCCATTGTAGGGGCCACAGGTTCTTTCTATCCCTGGTTGGGGAACTAAGATTTGTATGCTCTGTTCAGTTCAGCTACTCAGTCATGTTTGACTCTTCGTGACCCCATGGACTACCGCATGCCAGGCTTCCCTGTCCATCACCAGCTCCCGGAGCTTGCTCAAACTCATGTCCATCAAGTTGGTGATGCCATTCAACCATCTCATCCTCTGTCATCCCCTTCTCCTCCTGCCTTCAGTCTTTCCCAGCATCAGGGTCTTTTCCAAAGAGTCAATTCTTCACATCAGGTGGCCAAAGTATTGGAGTTTCAGCTTCAGCATCAATCCTTCCAATGAACACCCAGGACCGATTTCCTTTAGGATTGACTGGTTTAATCTCCTCGCAGTCCAAGGGACTCTCAAGAGTCTTCTCCAATATAACATTTCAAAAGCATCAAATCTTCAGTGCTCAGCTTTTCTCTATGGTACAACTCTCACATCCATACGTAACTACTGGAAAAACCATAGTTTTGACTAGATGGACCTTTGTCAGCAGAGTTATGCTGTCTAGGTTGGTCATAGCTTTTCTTCCAAGGAACAAGTGTCTTTTAATTTCATGGCTACAGTCACCATCTGCAGAGATTTTGGAGCCCCCCAAAATGAAATCTCTCATTGTTTCCACTGTTTTCCCATCTATTTGCCATGAAGTGATGGGACCGGATGCCATGATCTTACTTTTCTGAATGTTGAATTTTAAGCCTACTTTTTCACTCTGCTGTTTCACTTTTATCAAGAGGCTCTTTAGTTCTTTGTTTTCTGCCATAAGGATGGTGTCATCTGCTTATCTGAGGTTATTGATATTTCTCCCGGCAGTCTTGATTCCAGCTTGTGCTTCATTCAGCCCAGCATTTCGCATGATGTACTCTGTAAATAAGTTAAATAAGTAGGGTTACAATATACAGCCTTTAAATACTCCTTTTCCTATTTGTAACCAGTCTGTTGTTCCATGTCCAGTTCTGACTGTTCCTTCTTGACCTGCATACAGATTTCTCAGGAGGCAGATAAGGTGGTCTGGTATTCTCATCTCTATAAGAATTTTTCACAGTCTGTTTTGATCCACACAGTCAAAAGCTTTGGTGTAGTCAGGAAAGCAGAAATGGATGTTTTTCTGGAACTGTCTTGCTTTTCTGATGATCCAACAAATGTTGGCAATTTGATCTCTGGTTCCTCTGCCTATGCTCTTTAGCATACCGCCCCCCGCCAAAAAAAAGTCACAGTAGGTTTTAGGTGGAGGAAAGGAAAGAACAGAGAAAGTTGAGTTAGGTACTTTGCGGCACTTTTGATGGATCAGAAACTTTGGACCACTGTAATAGGATGAAATGTGGGGCTTAACAACAAATAAGAGGTAAAATGGAAGAGCATCAGTTGACAAGTTTCATTTACTTCTTACTTTTACTTAGTGTATCTTAGTGCTACTAAAAATCATTATTTTATGCATTTTATTCATCACTGATACCTGGACAAGCAATCAGAATATAAAGTTGAGATTTGTGTGTTATATAACCTCAAGTCATAAAAATGTTCATAGGTCATAGAAATAGGGATTTACAGTTAGAAGGTATTATCATTCACCTTGTTACAAATACTGTTTCTGTTAAGGTTGCTTATGATGCATTAATTTTTTGGTAGCCACTCTCTGGGTTCTGCCTTTGAGAATGGGGTGTGCCATAAGGAAGATGTCCTGAGAATAGCATGTAAGAAGTATAGGTCTCAATCCCTGATTGAGCTGGGATGAGACTTACCCAGAGGATTGTCCAAGAATGTGCTGAGTTTGGTGGAGAGAAAAACTGATACAGCAGAAAGCTGAAAGTTGACTTACTAGATCAGAGCTTCCTAATTGCCATGCCATGTACATTGCTGTGCCGTGCACAGGCTATGGGTTAACTCAAGATACTACGGTCATTGTGTTTTATATACTTGTTCAGAAATTTATAGTAATTGAAATGATATTTCAGTTCCATTTGAATGGCTCCCTATGTAAACTCTATAAATTCACTAATTATTTTGGACCGAAAAGCTTTAGGTGTGGTACTTGTGGCCTGGAAGTTCTCTGAAGTATCCACATCACATTATACATACCTTTGACATTAGACCTGGAGTCATTCCAGTATGTCTAATTATAAGCTTGTGATATATTTATTATCAAGCTTTTAAAAATTCTTAAAATTGTGATAAATAACAAAAGTATATAAAACATAAAGTATACCATTTTTAGCATTTACATTAAAATATTTTTAAATTATGAGAAAAAATATTAACCCATTTTTAAGTTGCCCAGAACTGTACAAAAAAGATCCTGACCCAGATAATTATGATGGTATGATCACTCACCTAGAGCCTGACATCCTGGAATGCGAAGTCAAGTGCGCCTAAGGAAGTATCACTACAAACAAAGCTAGTGGAAGTGATGGAATTCCAGTTGAGCTATTTCAAATCCTAAAAGATGATGCTGTGAAAGTGCTGCAGTCAATATGCCAGCAAATTTGGAAAACTGCCACAGAACTGCCAAAGGTCAGTTTTCATTCCAATCCCAGGGGAAAGGCAATGCCAAAGATGTTCAAACTACTGCACAGTTGCACTCATCTCACATGCTAGTAAAGTAATGCTCAAAATTCTCCAAGCCAGGCTTCAGGAATTTGTGAACTGAGAATTTCCAGATGTTCAAGCTGGATTTAGAAAAGGCAGAGGAACCAGAGATCAAATTGCCAACATCTGCTGGATCAGCGAAAAAGCAAGAGAGTTCCAGAAAAACATCTATTTCTGCTTCATTGACTATGCCAAAGCCTTTGACTGTGTGGATCACAACAGACTGTGGAACATTCTGAAAGAGATGGGAATCCCAGACCACCTGACCTGTCTCTTGAGAAACCTGTATGCAGGTCAGGAAGCAACAGTTAGAACTGGACATGGAACAACAGACTGGTTCCAAATAGGAAAAGGAGTGCGTCAAGGCTGTATATTGTCACCCTGCTTATTTAACTTATATGCAGAGTACATCATGAGGAACGCTGGGCTGGAAGAAGCACAAGCTGGAATAAAGATTGCCAGGAGAAATATCAATAAAAACAGATGACACCACCCTTATGGCAGAAAGCAAAGAAGAACTAAAGAACCTCGATGAAAGTTAAAGAGGAGAGTGAAAAATCTGGCTTAAAACTCAACATTCAAAAAATGAAGGTCATGGCATCCAATTCCATTAGTTTCATGGCAAATAGATGAGGAAGCAATGGAAACAGTGAGAGACTTTATTTTTTTGGGCTCCAAAATCTCTGCAGATGGTGACTGCAGCCATGAAATTAAAAGACACTTGTTCCTTGGAAGAAAAGCTATGACCAACCTAGACAGTATATTAAAAAGCATAGACATTAATTTGCCGACAAAGGTCTGTCTAGTCAAAGCTATGGTTTTTCCAGTAGTCATGTGTGGATGTGAGAGTTGGACTATAAAGAAAGCTGAGCGCAGAAGAATTGATGTTTTTGAACTGTGGTGTTGGAGAAGACTCTTGAGAGTCTCTTGGACTGCAAGGAAATCCAATCAGTCCATCCTAAAGGAAATCAGTCCTGAATATTCATTGGAAGGACTGATGCTGAAGCTGAAACTCCAGTACTTTGGCCCTCTGATGTGAGAACTGACTCATGGGAAAAGACTCTGATACTAGGAAAGATTGAAGGCAGGAGGAGAAGGGAATGACAGAGGATGCGATGGTTGGATGGCATCACCGACTTGATGGACATGAGTTTGAGCAAGCTTCTGGAGCTGGTGATGGACAGGGAAGCCTGGCGTGCTGCAGTCCATGTGGTCACACGGAGTTGGACACGACTGCACAACTCAACTGAACTCAACTGAAAGTAGTACATTTTGGTAGTATTCAGTACATTCATATTATTGACAGTCATTACTAGCACCCTTCTCTAGAACTTTTTCATCTTAGTAAACTGAAACTCTTTACTCACAAAATAGCTCCTTCCACCCATCCCCAGGCAACCACCATTCTACTTTCTTTTCTATGAACTTGACTGCTACCTCATTTAAGTGGAATTATGTATTTGCCCTTTTACAGCTGGTTTAGTTTGCTTTAGCATAATGTCTTCAGGGTTCATTGATGTTATAGAATATGTCATAATTTTCTTCCTTCTTAAGGCTGAATAATATTGTAAATATACTGTTTTATTTATTCATTCATCTTTTGATGGATATTTGGGTTGCTTCCATCTTTTAAAATTTTGGTTTTTAATGCATGTAAAATATTTGAATTTTAATTTCAATTTAGTTTAGTATCAACATCATCATCATCATTTTATAATTTTTCTGACTTAGAGCTTATATATGATCATTTTTGTTACTTTTATTATTATTTTCTCATACTAACTGTTACTAATTAAAACATTTTTTGTTGCTTTTTAATTTGATTACTTACTTAGTTTTTGACTTTGGTGTTAATAATTAGCCAAAATCACATTCTTTTTAGAATTTTATAATGAAATATGTTTGTTTTGGAAATAAAATGTTTTCAAAAATTCAGATAATAATATAATGTAATTTAATTAAGGTGATTCATTAAAAGGCTTTCTAGTTTCAGAAAATAAATTGTCAAAATATTTTAATCATACACCAGTTTATGCATTATATATATTTTTTAAATATTTCAAAGTTTTAATTTTTTGGAGTGAACAAAAGGCAATGATTATTCATTTGAGTTTACATAAAGTTTGTTTTTAAAACATTTTAATTAGCATAGATTTCCTATTCCTGTAAGTAGATTTTATGTAGTTGTAAAAGCCTATTGGCCCTATTAGTTCTTGTAATATTAGTTCATCGTAATATTTAAGGACTTCTGTGGCTAAGACAGTAAAGAATCTTCCTGCAATGCAGGAGACCTGGGTTGATCTCTGGGTCAAGAAGATCCCCTGCAGAAGGGAATGTCTATCCACTCTTGTATTCTTGCCTGGAGAATTCCATGGACAAAGGATCCTGGCAAGCTACAGTCCATGGGATCATGGAGTCCGACACAACTGAGTGACTAACACGCTCACTTTCATAATATTTAAAGAATATTTAAATTTTACAGGTATTGTACTACTTTTCAATCTTAATGGATAACTTTTTATTAGAGTTGGAAAACCGTCAGTTTCACAAAGAAATACAGTATCAAAAAAACTTGAAGTCACTGCTGCTGCTACTGCTGCGAAGTCACTTCAGATGTGTCCAACTCTGTGCAACCCCATAGACGGAAGCCAACCAGGATCCCCTGTCCCTGGGATTCTCCAGGCAAGAACACTGGAGTGGGTTGCCATTTCCTTCTCCAGTGCATGAAAGTGAAAAGTGAAATTGAAGTCGCTCAGCTGTGTCCGACTCTTAGCGACCCCATGGACTGCATCCTACCAGGCTCCGCTGTCCATGGGATTTACCAGGCAAGAGTACTGGAGTGGGGTGCCATTGCCTTCTCTGTGAAGTCACGAATTAGGTAATGAAATGAGAATTTTCTCCACCTTTGATGTGTGTGCTCTGTAACTTTTTTCCCCTTAGCCTAAATGCCTTCCTGGAAATGAAAGTTATTAGATGAAGACAAGATATCAAGCAAACTGCACTGACACTTCATCCCTGAAACTCATCCTATTCAGGAAAAGACTGGAACTTTTTAAAATTTTGCAAAAGCAATGCAAAAATCAAAGCAATTTTGAGATTGTTTCTAACAATAAACTATTTCAATTTATTTAGGTCAAGGTAAGAAATAAAACAAAACAATTAACTGCTCACATCATTAAAAGCTGAAGCCAAACTGCCTTGCACTAGGATGGAAGCCCTCATTTGACCAGCCAGGCTGGAAACTTTTGCAAATAAAGCAAACGAGGTAGAGGTAGTCCTATCGAATGATAATGTTTGTAAATGTATTGATGATATGTCATATGGCATAAAGACAAAATTAACCCAGATAATTATTAAATCAAATGAGCTTTTATTGCTGATTAATGAATCTACACATTAGCAACTGCCAAATTCCAGCACAGTTAGAATTCCTAAAGAGAAATGCTAGGAAGAATATTAGTTCTCTGTAAAGAAGTACCAAAACAAATTACTGGGGATGAAATATTGCAGGTGGTAAATTCATACTTTGAAACAAATAAGGTATTATGGAAACATGCTTGAATTTGTATTACTGGTAGAATGACTGCAGTGATAGGAAGGTATAATGGTTGCACATCAAGAATCATGAAAACATTGAGATTCAAATAATACGATGTTTTATTCAAAGAGAAAGTCTTTGTGTAAAAGTTTGCCTGTATATGAGTTTCACATAGTGTGATGTCTCAAAAGTGAGAATCTAATGTAACTGCAGCTGCTTCACTCACATCTGTTTTTGGCTTCATGTGAAGAAATGGGATTGGAATACGACTTTCCACTGTTTCATACTAAATAAAGGCCAGTAAATGTCCAGTGAAGAGTTTTGTCAAAGTTTGTAAACTAGAAGGAAAATTGGAACTTTTTTTGGTAAGCAATTCTTTGAAAATTTGTTGAAAGATCGTTATTTGGTTTAGGGAATTCCCTGGTGATTCAGTGATTAGGACTCCTCACTTTCATAAGCCATGCAGGGTGGGAAAACAAAACACAAAAACTTAATTAGCTGAAAGAATGAACCTAATTAATAGAAAATTACGAGGACTTCATGATAATGTATTCACATATACTGATAAAGTTTATGGATTCAAGTCAAAAATTCAGCCTTGGAAATGAGGAGTTAAGAAAGATTCACTTCTAGTATTTAGTCAGCGTCGCTAACGGGTTTCCCTGGTAGCTCAGTCAGTAAGGAATCTGCCTGCAGTGCAGGAGATCTGGGTTTGATCCCTGGGTCAGGAAGATCGCCTGCAGAAGGAAATGGCAACCCACTCCAGTATTCTAGCCTGGAAAATCCCGTGGACAGAGAAGCTTGGCGGGCTACAGTCAGTGGGGTCACAAGAGTCAGACATGACTTAGTGACTAAACTACCACCATTTAGTCAGTGTCACAGTTTGAATAGTAAAGAATAATTATTAAGACAAGTAGAGCAACATCTTGTATCCTTAAGGAAAAGCTGCTTTGTTGGTTAAGGAGTGTGATTTCAGTTGTATTTACAATTTATTGATATTATCATAAGAAATTTTCACATTTCATTTGTTGATGAAAGTAAAGGAAGATCTATTTGCTTTACTGGATGTTGACACTTTTGAAGTCCAGTTTAGATTTGAATCATCTGAGTTCTGGTTAGTGATGGGAAAGGAGTTTCCATCATTTGGAGAAAAGTGATAAATACTCCCTTATATAGACATAGAAAGTAGATTAGCCTGCGGCTGGGAGTAGGAATAGGAATTGACTATAATAATTATATAGTATAAAGAAAATATGTTTAAGATTCCTTAACCAAGTTTCATGTAGACACTATTAAATGTCCCTCTGTTTACTTCATTATACTTTTCAAATATGAATTTTTATGTGTCATGATATGAAATGGGTTAGGAAGCACTGGACTGAATCATATGACAGCAAGGCTGAGGCAGAAATGTCAACTATGATGGGTCCCAAATTCAATATCTAAGAGTTATCAGAAAATGGAGTAAGAAGCAAGGACTGAGAGAGGGTAGAGGTTCAGGATATATATTTACTAGCTGGGCATGTGCAGTGTCTTATGTCTTCCTGATGTGAGGGATAAGGGCCTGCAGTAGTATGGCAGAATGGGTAGGTGGCAGAAGGTTGATGAACCAGACTAAGGTTCATCAGACTTAATTTGGGTTAAGCCAAATTGCTGTTCAGATCATTTCTAAGTTATGTAGAAGAGTAAAGGCCTGGAAGGAGAAATATGTTATCTTAGCCTCCTCTGACTCACTCATGGGGATTGATCACGTAAGTTAACACTTTAAGGAGAAGCCTACTTTTTAGAAAAAACACTCATTGACAATTACTTTGTGTTAGGTTCTAACTCAGGGTTTTTTTTTTTTTTTATACTGGTTGGTAATGGTATTCATTATTATCCCCACTTTATAGATGAAGAAACTGAGGTCATACTTATTCAAGGTAGAACTGGGATATGAACTCAGGTAGTATGATTTTCAAGTCTGTATACTTAACTGTATGCCATACTGTTTCTCAAGTCTGTAGTGATCCTAACTACCCATCTCCTTTTAAACTCCCGCCCCTGGTCTCAGGCAGATTGTTCTCATGGCCTGGCCTTTTGCTGTAGAGGATGTGGCCTGCAATGGATGCTATAGTAGGGCCTCCCTGGAGACTGCAATCAGATGTTACTGGGTCCCACTTCAGTTGCTTGTTTGAAGGAAAGCTATAGAATATAGTCTGATCTTATTATTATCAGAACATTTACTCTGTAGTAGCCCATCATTTATGTAGCTGTTGTGGCCACTAACCAAATGTGGCTATTCAAATTGAAATTCAAATTAAGTAACGTTAAATAAAATGAAAAACGTGGTTTCCTCCTTGGGCTTGCTGCATTTCAAGTGGCTACTGCCTACCATTTTGACAGCACAAAGAACATTATTATCATTGCCACTGGCTTTGTTGGACAATAGTATTCATACTGATCCCCCTCTTCAAGTCTGCACCATCAGAAGTGAGAGCTCAATTCCTGTTGTTTCTAAATCCTCAGGCTGCGTTCCTTCAGTGGCTGGCCCTACGGATTCTGTCTTTCCTTATATTAAAGGCAGTGATACCAGAAAATAATAGATTTTTGTAGTCATTAGTTGATGGTTCATACAAGGTATACTTTCTTAAAACAGTTCTGCAGTATTGTTGACCTTGTTCTCCTTACCTTATCCTGCAAGTATAAGAATTACAAACTGAGTTCTAAGAAATCCCTTCATGACAGCTTGTCATGCTTTGGCTCCTATTGAACCTGAAGGCATCTATATCTCTTGTGTACTTTGCTGTTAAGTGAGAGCTTCTGTACCTGTGTAGCTGGATTTTTGAGCCTAGTTTTAGGATTTTGCTTTGACTCATGCTAAATATCATCTTATTTTTACCTGACTGAGGTTTTTTAAAAAATTAGGTCTTGATTTGATCATCTGATAAACCATTATTATTGTTATACCTAGCTTTGATAAGCATACCTTTGTAGGCTGGCTAAAAAGAAGTCATGTCAAATTAATCTGTTTTGTTTTGAGAAGGTTTGGCAGGATGCTATAGAAGGAGTGAGTTTGGTCTCAACGGAATAATTTAGAATGCTTTCAGGGGTGGGCCATTAGATGAATAAGGACTGCAGAAAACATAATGAATTTGAAAAACCTGAGAATATTTAGTCTGGAGAAAGATAAACTGTTTCAGATATTCAAAGAACTGTGCCGAGTGAGTGCTGTTGATCAGAAGGAGAATTTATTGTTATCAGAGGAAGTTTTCAAGGTTAGTTATGAGAAGTATAAAGTGTTGTTAGAATGTTCAGGGCAACACAAATGCTCCCAAGACCTTGGAGCAGCACTGCTTAAGAAGGGGTAGCTGCAGGATATTTCCATTCTTGCAACCACAAAAGTGAAGTGAGCCAAAAAACACAGTGGGAATTAAACGAAGTAGGGTTAAGTTTTCATTAAAGGCTGTGCCGTGCATTCACCACTCCTGGTTGCCCTGGCAACCAGGCTCCCTCGCATTCTAATGACATTATAATGAGAAAAAAACACATGCAAATGCAGTAAATAGTAATTAGAGGCAGAGCCATACATGAAGCAGTGAGCTCTACCTTGGGAAGGTCTGAGAAGGAGCTGGTGAAGGGTTTATAGTGAAGACAAAGAAGGAGGTAATGAAAAATGAGTTATGTACAGGAGTTGAGTCTACATGGAATGTGCTTTAGTATTTGTCTCCTGCAAATACCTGTTGTTTCTCCAAGCAGAATTTAGTCAAAGTCAGAAGTCATGCAGTTGTACATCCGCACTGTCTAAACCTTTCTACTTGTTGGCGTCATTAAATGGAAAGAGTCTTAGCTGTATTTGCTTTAGACTCGGAGCAACTGTAGCAACCTCTGGTTTGGAATGCTCTCCCTGCCCACATAGGGCAGGGCTGGACTGGCCTAGACAAGACAGTAGGGCCACAATATGTAGCCAAGAGTCAGTCTTAGGGAAGAGAGAGTCTTAAATCTGTATTACTTTGGATTAGACAGGTAGGACCAGTGAGGACTATATTTGGTTAATAGAAGGTGACACATGCTGTCTGTGTCACTGGAAATGTGTCAGGAGACACTAGGTGACTGCCTCTCTCAGGGCTTTAGGTTTGTCTAACTGGGTAGACCCAGACTCTGAATCTGTGCTCGATTTCATTCTCTTCCATTTGTTTCATTTTATTCAGGTTCTTCTGTCTTTTCTATTTTTATTGCCACATGTCTGTGTATCTTTCTTGGAAATGGTTAGAAAATGTTATGTTGCCTGCTTCACATTATCCCAATTCTTTGATTTATCTTTTTGGTGTCAGCTGAATAAAAATTACAGTAAATAGCCTTTGAGATCCATAAATGTTTACTGTTCTTTTTCCTTCTCTAAATTAAAAAAAAGTTAAAAAATTTCACAGGAAATGCACATATACTTTTGTAAAAACTGCACTAGTATACTATTAAAAATTTAAGTAATATACACACATAATATGTCAAAAGGTTTTACATACCTTTCAGCTACCTCTTACCTCCCTGCCAACTTCTAGGCCTGAACTTCTCTTTAGAGAAAACCAGTGTTAACAGTCTGGGGAATAAACTTCAAAATTACTTCCTATGCACTCATATGTATGGTTATTATATTATAGTATATACTATCAAGACATTAGTCATATCTAACACTTACTGAGTGATTATTCTTGCTGGACACTGATCTTTTTTGTATATTTATTTAGTCCTTAGAACCACCATTCAAGGGACATTATAAAAGTGGAAGGCCAAGAAAAGTTAACTTTGTCCACAGTAACAAGCCAAATTTATGTCTGAGGGAGTCTGATTTGGAACTGATGCTTTCTGTCATCACACTAGCCTGCTTGCTCTGGAGGTAACATGTATGTAATATGTTTTCTTTTTCCATATATGTGGAATCAGTCATTCCATATGATTGTTCTTAAAGTTGTATTTTTTTTTAACAATGTCCAGAGGTCATTCCATATCAATAATTTCCATCTGCCATGTTTTTTTTTTCAGTTGTTATATTTTGTTTTTTTTTTTTGTCCAGATGCACTATACTTTAAGCTTCCCTCTACCTGTGGAAATTTAATTTTCTATGGCAAATGATACTTTAATAAATATCCATGCAAAACAATTTTTATGTGTACTTATTCTTATTTCTGTAGAACAGATAGTTAAGTAAATTACTCAATGAGAAGGTCTGCTCATTTTACATTTTCAGAGATACTGCAGAATTGCCACAATCATCACTCCCTTCTTGAACTATTCTTTGGCATTTGAGATGCTGAGCTTGTGGTTTCCTTCTACCTCTCAATGATTCCTTAGTGGCTTTCTCTGCTGCTTCCTCCTTGTATCCTAATAGCTCAACTCTGGAGTACCCCAGGGCCCAATCTTGGGACTTCTCTTCAACAGTTAGACTCTCTCTTGAGGAGATCTTACCCACCTCCTTAGCTGTAAATACTATATATGTACTGATGATTCTTGAAATTGTATTTTTAGCACCTATCATGTCCCTGAACCTCAGACTTTTATATCCAGCAACCTGACATTCCATTTGAGTGTCTATGAGGCAGCACATTTAACTCATTTTTACTTAACCTTTCCCATCTCCCTCATAACCTACTTTTTCCACATATTTCCCTATCTCAGGAAATATTAGCTTCTAGTTGCTTGAAACAAGAACCTAGAGTCCCCTTTGACATCTCTCTCTTATATTCTATTTTTAATCCTTTAATAAATCCTATTAGCTTCAAAATTTGTCCATAATCAACCTCTTCTTACCACCTCCACTGCACCACTATAGTCCAGGCTGCCAAGGTTTCTCACCTGGCCTAGGTGGTGCTACTGGTAAAGAATCCACCTGCCAATGCAAGAGATGTGGGTTCAGTCCCTGGGTTAGGAAGATCTCCTGGAGGAGAGAATGGCAACCCACTCCAGTATTCTTGCCTGGAGAATCCCATGGACAGAGGAGCCTGGCAGACTATAGTCCATAGGGGCCACAAAGAGTCAGACATACCTGAGCAACTGAGCATGTACACATTGCAATAGCTTCCTAACTAGTGCCCATTAGGAATCTGGTCTCTAAACAGCACCTTGAGTGATCTTTCTAAAATGTGAGTAGTACTGTATCACTCTGCGGCTCAGAATCCTCCAGTGACTTCCAGTTTTTGTCAGAGTAAAATCTGAACGTTTGACCATGACTTCCATGGCTTAAATGGTTTCCACCCCTTTCCTCTGTAGTCTTAAGCGCCATCATTCTCCTTTCCATTCTCCCTTCTCCAGTCGTATACTATCCCTGCTGTTTTCCACCACGGAGTCTTGGTGCATCTCATTCCCACTGTCTAGTGTGTTCATAAATGTAGCTTTATGACTCTTCCCTACTTCAAGTCATATCATCCCTCACCTTATCTGTGAGGTCCTCCTATTTCTTCTCCACCCTGTGTAGAATAGCATCTTCCTAACCCTGCACTTCCAAACCCCTTTACTGTGATTTATTTATTTTTCTTGCACTAAAACCACCTATTCTACATATTCAGTTGTTACCTTCTCTGACCTGCACGCTGCCTGGGGGCAAGAACTTCTGTCTGTTGGGTTCACTGCTGTATTTCAAGATCCTAGCCCGCCATGTGATATGAACTAGGTGAGTAAATGAGACAACAGACAGAATTTCCCTCCTGACTGGAGCAGTTATTCCTCTCAATAAGCATATGAGTATGCCCACTTTCTCATACTCCCCATGAAATTAGATATTACTGATCTTTAAAAGCTTTTCAGTCTAAAACATGAAAAATGATATGTTGTTTCAATTTGCATTTTCCTCATTACCTTGGCATTGAGCATATTTTTACATGCTATTGGTCACTAGTGCTTCTAGGAATTTCTTGTTTATGCCCTTTGTCTATTTTACTGTAGTTGTTTATCACTGTAATAGTGATTTGTAGGAGTAACTTCTGTATTATGACTATCAATCCTTCATTTCCTATATGTATTGCAAATATTTTTTCCCAGACTGTCACTTCTCTTTTAACTTTGTTAATAGTATCATTTGTCAAACAGGAGTTTTTTAATATTTAATAAATCTGCCAGTCTTTTGCTTTATGTTTTCTAGGTTGGTATTTTGTTCAGGAAATCTTTTCTAACTACAAATTAAGAAAATATTCTCTTGTATTTTCCTCTAGACCTTTATTATTTTATTTTTTATGTT
Organism: Moschus berezovskii; assembly: GCF_049115385.1. NCBI lineage: Eukaryota > Metazoa > Chordata > Mammalia > Artiodactyla > Moschidae > Moschus > Moschus berezovskii. The sequence continues at coordinate 28,925,638 of NC_142467.1, read as the reverse complement.
TAGGGCTTTAATCCATCTAGAATTCATTTGGAGACTGTGAGATGTGGTAATGTAGTTTATATTATTTAATGGTGAATCAGTTGACTTCACTTCATTATTGACAAGTGCATTCTTCCATCTATGATCTAAATTCTTTTTTTATCATATATTAAATTTCAACATATAATTGTATCTACTTCTAGACTCCATTCTCTAATCCTGATCTATTTTTTTCTACCATAATAACATAGATTTTAATTAGTACTAGTGCTCTTTGGTTGATTTTAATATCTAATAATCCTGTCATTCATTAAAAAAAAAATTACCCCATGCATTTTATTTTAAAATAATTTTAAAATTGCTTTACAGGTTTCATAAGAAAACTTTTTGGGTCTATGATGCTAAAGCTGAAACTCCAATACTTTGGCCACCTCATGCGACGAGTTGACTCACTGGAAAAGACTCTGATGCTAGGAAAGGTTGGGGGCGGGAGGAGAAGGGGACGACGGAGAATGAGATGGCTGGATGGCATCACCGACTCTGTGGACATGAGTTTGAGTGTACTCCGGGAGTTGGTGATGGACAGGGAGGCCTGGCGTGCTGTGATTCATGGGGTCGCGGAGTCGGACACGACTGAGCGACTGAACTGAACTGAACTGAACTGATAATACAGTTGTAGAGTTTTCTCGACAAAATGATTTTTTCCTGATATTTTGGTTTGGTATTTTCCTGGATGTTTGACAGTTTGTATTCATACTAGGAATCGTATTTGATTTATCTTTATGATTTTAACTGATTATTGCTACATTTGTAAACTTACTGATTTTTATATGTTGATCTTTTTTTCTGGCCACTCTCTGAAACTCTCTTATTTATTTTACTACTTTTTCTGTTGATTCTTTTAGATTATTTAAGCAAACAATGAAATCATTTGCCATTTTAGTAATTTTCTTTAAATACTTTCTTCAAGCAGTGATTGGGACACTTACAGAGCTCACCTTGCCTATTTCCTTTTCCTTAGAGATCACAGTCCTACACTGCCTGTGTCCAATATCTGAAAGCCCCAATTTCATATTTATTTGGTTGTTTTCTAGTTGCTTAAGAATTCTGTCATGGCCAGAAGACCAAAGAAACAGATAAATGCAAAAATTCTTGAAGGATACCAATCTGTCCCCTTATTATATGAAATGAATTTCATGACTACAGACTTTAGGTTAAGATTCTGTTAGATACGTGATCGTCAGTTCAGCTGGTTCGTTTCTAAACCTAAGACTGGGAACACAGCAGGTGGATAACATGTTTAACTCATGGAAATGAGGAAATGAGGGAAGACCCTCTATGATTTGTCTGTTAAGTGTGCGGTGAAGTGGTGAGCTTCTGCTCTTTCTGCTATTTCATTGTGTCCACCGGGCTTTCACACAGGCCCTGCCTTGATGCAGAGGCCACCTGCTAGTGTCACACTATGGGAAGCAGCAGTTTTGATGAAAGATACAGAAGGAGAGGGCATCAGTATAAGAGCTTTAAACATGCCTAGGCCTGGAATGGAAATGACTGTGAGGGCAGAGGTTGTGACTCATTGTGGGAAATATGTCAGGAAACTTTTGTTACATTAATAAAAAAGGATGAGTGAAGAACATCCTGCCTCTTTCCTTCCTCTTCCTTGCTCTTCTCTGCTTGCAGTGTGAGTTTGTCATGTGTCTGGTATTGATCCAAGTAGTGGATATTGAATGTGCTTTTTGGCAGGTAGGATGACTCCAGTAAAGTCTTCAGTCTCACATAATCCAGGTCCTACGCATAAAAACAGCAAGTGTACTACAGTGCAGCCTTTCCTAAAAGCTTTCAGTACTTTCATCCCCATTATTGGTCAGAATCCTTTTGGTTTCCAGCAACAACTGTGAGAATCTGCCTTAGTGTCCTCAGGCTGGAGCAGCTTCTGAGGGTCTGGCCTCCTTCAGCTATTCTGGGCAGGGCGCCTCTGTGCTCGGTGCAGGAGCTGTGGGACTGCCATTCTCCCATCTTTTCCTGCCTCTTTACCTGTACTGCTTGAGTAGCGTCCCCCCAAGTTCATGTCCACCCAGAACCTGTGAATGTGATTTTATTTGAAAGTAGAGTCTTTGCAGATATAATCAAGTTAAGATGAGGCCATACTGGATTAGAGTGTGTCCTAAATGTAATCTGACTGATGTCCTTCTAAGAAGAGGGAGATTTAGAAACTTAGATACAGACGCACAATAAAGAAGGCATGTGAATATAGAGGCAAACAATGGAGTGATGTGTCTACAAGGTGATAACAACTGGTACCTAGGAGGGAGGCAAGGAAAATTTCTCCCTTAGAGCGCAAAGAAAGAGCATGGCCCTGCCAAACCTTGAGTTTGGATTTCTGGCTTCCAGATTAGACCTGTAAAAGAATTAATCTCTGTTGTTTTCAGCCACCCATTTTGCTATACTTTGTATGCACTATATCAGGAAGGCCTTGCTCATCTTCCTTTCCTTTTTTCCACCCACACAGTAGAATCCTTCTCCCAGTTAAAACTGCTCAAGCTCAGGCACCCTTCATTTCATGAAAAACTAGGAAAATTAATAAATTATTTATACAGCTTTGCAAGGACTATGTTTTGAAATGAAAGTGACTGATAATTTTCTACTGTCTATCAAATTTCCTTCAATTTATTTCATTAAGTACAAAATTACTTTAATACTCTTAGTTTTCTTGAATAAGTCCCTTATAACAGATACTTTTATAAAAAGAAATTATTTAGGATAGGAGTAAGATTCAGATTAACTTCAAATTTAGAAATCAGGACGGAGAAGGTCAGAACTTGGGTTCATCTTTATGTTTTCTTGTCTGTGATATTAGAAAAGCAATGGTAAACTTTGGGAACATTTCATCCAGAGCAAACAAAATATGGTAAAATCTCTATAAACTTAAGCTGAAAGTAGAAACAAAGAGAACAGTTTATTTTTCCTGCAGCGGGCCCCATGTCCTCCCCTCTAGTCAGTAGCAGTGTTAGTTTTGTTGGCCATTCCTCAGGCACAAAGAGGCAGGAATGCTCTTGGAAGCAAAACCAAATTGTTTAATACAATAAAAAACAGGAGGGTACATATGGAGGTCCCACATCCATGAACTGAAAATTGAAAACTTTCAACGGGGCAAGTTGAAAAACCTGAAAACATTTATTAAAAGTTGAAAGAGAGAAAAGAGAATGAAATCCCATAAAATGCTTAATAGTGAAACTTAACATTGTTAACATTTTTCTCTGTTGAAACTGTTATTAAAGAAAATGGAACTAATGTGACCTCAGTTCAGTTCAGTTCAGTCGCTCAGTCGTGTCCGACTCTCCGCGACCCCATGAATCACAGCACGCCAGGCCTCCCTGTCCATCACCAACTCCCGGAGTTCACTCAAACTCATATCCACAGAGTCGGTGATGCCATCCAGCCATCTCATTCTCCGTCTTCCCCTTCTCCTCCCGCCCCCAACCTTTCCTAGCATCAGAGTCTTTTCCAGTGAGTCAACTCGTCGCATGAGGTGGCCAAAGTATTGCATGTGACCTAAACTTGCTTTTGATGCTTTGGCTCCAAAAAGAGAAGGGATTTAGCATTATTTACACTATAACCATTTTTTAAAAATTTGTATGAAATAAGCAGGCTGTGTGTATCAACACATAAGTATGTGTGCTCATCTACATCTCCCTCTCCTCAAAAAGGTCATCAAATTGGTCCAGTAACTTCCTTTTCTGACCTGACAAATGGTGGGTTTTCTTCTGCTCTTTATACCCTGGTATCACTGCCCTTGCTGGGGTTTAACCTGCCTTTGGGGTAGGGGAGAGCAATGTGTTCTGCTGCTGCTGCTGCTAAGTCACTTCAGTAGTGTCTGACTCTGGGCGACCCCATAGATGGCAGTCCACCAGGCTCCCCTGTCCCTGGGATTCTCCAGGCAAGAACACTGGAGTGGGTTGCCATTTCCTTCTCCAATGCATGAAAGTGAAAAGGGAAAGTGAAGTCGCTTAGTCGTGTCCGACTCTTCGTGACTCCATGGACTGCAGCCTACCAGGCTCCTCCGTCCATGGGATTTTCCAGGCAGGAGTACTGGAGTGGGGTGCCATTGCCTTCAAGCAATGTGTTCTCCTACTCATTTAAGAAGTTGGTAGGGATTAGAGGTAAAAACGGGAGTGACTTGGTAGGTCTAAGAGTCCTCCCAGGGAAAGGGAGTAGGACTGATGTGAGAAAACTAACTTCTTACATAAACAGACACACTGCTGGGCTTCCCAGCATGTTTTTATTAATGGAATTTAAAAGTGAAGGCCCTAAGTGGTGTAAAACAATGTCCACTTGCGAAGCAAAGTGAAGGTATACTATAATTAGGTATGACCTTGGAAAAACACTGGCCTTGTTTTTGTTTAGCAACTAGATGATAAGTTTAGAAAGGAGAGAAAATAAAAGTTAATATTGTATGCAAGAACATTTTATGGTTCTTAGAGTATTATTGACTGCAGAGAGTGGAAGGAAAGCACAGTATTACTTTTTTTTCTTCATGAAGTGAATTTTTATATTTAATTTAATAACTTTTACAAGGAAAAAAATACATGATCATTATAAAAATTCTAATAATATATAGATATATAAAATACAGTTGAAAATATTTCTTTCCACTTACTCTGACTCAATTCTGTAGTTTGTTTTCTATGTACATATGGTTGTATGCACACTTATATTTACATAAATGGGATCATTGTTTTATAAATTACTTTTTCCACCTAATATTACACAATGGACATCTTTCTTAGTGAGCATATATAGAATTATCTCATTATTTCTGATAGCTACATAGTATTCCATCATATGGATGATTTAAGTTTGTTTAAAGGATCCCCTATTGGTAAAGAATAACCCCTTATTTATTCTCACAGTGATTCCTGTAACCTTTAACAATATACTTCTACTTCCTAATATCTTATCTTTGGACAAGAAAACTATTGATTCCTGTATGATAAATAAGGAATTTAGTGTACTTATACTGTATCCCACATTCCTTTCTGTTTGTCCTTATTTTTTAAATTAATTATATTATTATTTTTATATCATCAAGATTTGTAATATTTAGATTCTGTTGCTGCTGCTGCTAAGTCACTTCAGTCGTGTCTGACTCTGTGACCCCATAGACAGCAGCCCACCAGGCTACCCTGTCCCTGGGACTCTCCAGGCAAGAATCCTGGAGTGGGTTGCCATTGCCTTCTCCAATGCATGAAAGTGAAAAGTGAAAGTGAAGTTGCTCAGTCGTGTCCAACTCTTCGCGACCCCATAGACTGCAGCCTAACAGGCTAGATTCTGTTAAACATCTATAATTACTCCTCTGTGCTTTGTTTATAGGTTGATTAGAACTTTAAACCTAATTAGAGTCTGTAATGAGCATGCTAGTATAAACAAGAGTAACTGCTACTAAATATTGTGATAGAAGGCAGTAGTATAACCCTCTGCCACATGGCTGCTTTAGAGAGAATATTTCAAGTTAAGATCCCACAGATTCTCTTTAAGTTTCATACCATGACCACACTAAGAAAGCTCTTTTAAACTGGGCAGAGCCAGAAAACTTCCAATCAAGGAACACTGCTTACCATGTTTTATGGTTTAATTCCCAGCTAGTGAACCAATGTGTTCAGTAGGCATTCACACCTTAGGTTACACAGATAAAGGCAATAATCATTATGGGTCATGTTGTGCGAATGGTGAAGCAAGGGATATTGGCCTCTATTGGATGGGACAACACATCTAGAAGAGGGAATGCTTTCCCAGAAGGACAGCCTCTGCTTCCTCGTGCATGCCTAGTCGTTTCAGTCATGTCCAACTCTCTGTGTGACCCCATGGACTATAGCCTGCCAGGCTCCTATGTCCATGGGATTCTCCAGGCAAGAATATTGGAGTGGGTTGCTGTTGCCTTCTCCAGGGGATCTTCCTAACCCAGGGATGGAACCCACGTCTCTTATGTCTCCTGCATTGGCAGGCAGGTTCTTTATCTGAGGTGTATCTCCAACTCTTTCCCCAAAAGGTGTTGATGGACTGTTCAGTAATGACTGTGCCATGTTTAACAAACTCTAAAATACCACAAGTCCAGGGAAAAGATGTACAGAGGTCTTTTTCAAGGGTGAAATATGTTGTACACTTGCTTTTACTTTAGGATTTTTGTTTTCTTAAGTTTTTGGTTTTTTGAATTTTTGCAAGTCAAAGGCCCAGCAGTTACCCATGAATTGCTTTGACTTGATCTAGTCACTGTTGATATTGACTCAGAGATATCAGAGTCAGCCATGGTCAACTTCGACACATGTATTGAGAAGGTGTAACAGTATGGATTAGCAAGACTGGGGCACAAGGAGACATTTTAACATATTCAAAATTGTGTTCTGGAGGATCTCGAAATGCTTATCAGTCACCTTTCTTTACCATCTAAGTTTTATGCTTTAAAAAAATGAACAGATACTAGTTTATTGTCTGAACCACTCAGTGTAAACTTTGCTTTTCAGCAGCAGTTTTCCTTCTTTTTTTTTTTCCCTCAAGATTAATTAACTCTGGACAGCTACTGGTTGTATTGGTTTGATCTCTTACAGAAGGAAAGAACAACCTCTTGAGTGAGATCTGTGGCCTAGGTTTGGCCTGTTCCTCAGGGTTACATTGGCTGTGAAGGTCCTATTGTTTGTTCAGTGCTGGCAGTGACCTAGAAACTTCCTCTTAATTCCTCCCCAATGGCTTTGCCAACCCTTCTTGTAGTTGGTCATTCTGGGTAGTTAAATGTGACTTTATGTCCTATATGCAATCCTTTATTCCAAAGCAGAGCTGAAGCCCTTAGATAACCACCTACTTTTTTAGACAGCAGTTTTCTAGAGTAGATTGTTTAAAGCTTATTAAAATTCAGCTTCAAAAACCCCTTAGTTATTTGGGTAGGTAGATTCCGGCAAGCATATCACAGCTCTCTGGGTGGCATAGCTTATGACAGTTTGTAAGAAAGCAGACCCAAACATATTCTGTTAGGAAATCCTTAGATCTCCATTCAGTAGGCATTTAGTACTACACTAGAAAACTTGCTCATCTCTCTAGGGTTCTTTAAGGCTTCCGGAACATTTTTTCCTGAGAAATTAATGATTGGAATCCAATGCAGCAATGTGATGGCCTGGAGGTATACCATTCAAAAGACAATCAATAAAGTATTTGTTTAACATACAGTGTTTTTCATTTCTAAGCACAAATGTGCCATGTGTACATTTTTGTACACTAAATATGTAGGTTTCCTTCCTAACCCTTCCACTCTCCTTACCCAGACCTCAGAGGTCACCACTCATATCAGTGTCTTGGGTGTCCTTTCAGATATTTTCAGTGTACACAAGCACATGAATTTCTACTGAAACAAATTGTAGCATAATACACATATACATGGTATGCTGCATATTTTTTAACTTAATGATCTATTTTGATTATTATCCCATATGAATACTTACTAAACATAATCACTTTTTTATTACTGCATAGCATTCTATTATTTGGGTATACCATAATTTTTTTTAAAATACGGTAATTTATTTAACCAATCCTTATCAATGAGCTTTTAGGTTATTTCCAATATTGTGCTATTAAAACAATATTTTAATACATATCATTGCATGAATTTTACTTCCTACATGTACAACTATTTCTGTATGATAAATTGCTGGAAGTACCAATTCTGGATGGAAAGTAGGTGCATTTTAAGTTTGGATATGTATTGCCAACTTGCTCTACAGGAAGGTTACACTAATTTAAACTACCCTGTCCTTGGCAATGTATGAGAGTGCCTGCCTGTTTTATCCACAGTGTATTTCATGATTTCTGATTTTTGCTAATCTGATAGGATGGTATCATATAGTTTTAATTTGCATTTTTCTTATTGGTAACATTGAACTTTTTTTTTTTTTGAACATATTTTTATATAATTAATATCCATGTATACTTTCTCTTTTAGTGAATTACCTATTTATATTCTTCTCTTGTTTTTCTATTGGGCTTTTTCTTAATGGTTTGTTAGAACTATTAATATATTGAGGAAATTAAGGCTATTTCTGTGTTGACAAATTAGTCCTTTTCTATTTGAGCTACAAATTTTTTTTTCACATTTTGATATTTGCCTTTTGACTTTAAGAATTTTTCTATGCAGTAGAATTTATTAATATTTTAGTCAGTCAGTTCAGTCACTCAGTCGTGTCTGACTCTGCGACCCCATGAACCGCAGCATGCCAGGCCTCCCTGTCTATCACGAACTGGAGTTTACCCAGACTCATGTCTGTTGAGTCGGTGATGCCATCTAACCATCGCATCCTCCGTCGTCCCCTTCTCCTCCTGCCTTCAATCTTTCCCAACATCAGGGTCTTTTCCAATGAGTCAACTCTTCGCATGAGGTGGCTAAAATATTGGAGTTTTAGCTTCCACGTCAGTCCTTCCAATGAACACCTAGGACTGATTTCCTTTAGGATGGACTGGTTGGATCTCCTTGCAGTCCAAGGGACCCTCAAGAGACTTCTCCAACACTACAGTTCAAAAGCATCAATTCTTCTGCGCTAAACTTTCTTTATAGTCCAATTCTCATATCCATACATGACTACTGGAAAAATCATAGCCTTGACTAGATAGACCTTTGTTGGCCAAGTAATGTCTCTGCTTTTTAACATGCTGTCTAGGTTGGTCATAACTCTCCTTCCAAGGAGTAAGTCTTAATTTCATGGCTGCAATCACCATCTGCAGTGATTTTGGAGGCCCCCAAAATAAAGTCTGACACTGTTTCCACTGTTTCCCCATCTATTTCCCATGAAGTGATAGGGCCGGATGCTATGATCTTTGTTTTCTGATTGTTGAGCTTTAAGCCAACTTTATCACTCTCCTCTTTCACTTTCATCAAGAAGCTCTTTAGTTCTTCACTTTCTGCCATAAGGGTGGTGTCATCTGTATATCTGAGGTTATTGATATTTCTCCTGGCAATCTTGATTGCAGCTTGTGCTTCATCCAACCCAGCGTTCCTCATGATGTACTCTGCATATAAGTTAAATAAGCAAGGTGACAATATATACCTTGACGTACTCCTTTTCCTATTTGGAACCAGTCTGTTGTTCCATGTCCAGTTCTAACTGTTGCTTCCTGACCTGCATACAGGTTTCTCAAGAGGCAGGTCAGGTAGTCTGGTATTCCCATCTCTTTCAGAATTTTCCACAGTTTGTTGTGATCCACAAAGTCAAAGGCTTTGGCATAGTCAATGAAGCAGAAATAAATGTTTTTCTGGAACTCTGTTGCTTTTTCGATGATCCAGTGAATGTTGGCAATTTGATTTCCGGTTCCTCTGCCTTTTCTAAAACCAGCTTGAATATCTGAAAGTTCACGGTTTACATATTGCTGAAGCCTGGCTTGGAGAATTTTGAGCATGACTTTACTAGCGTGTGAGATGAGTGCAATTGTGTGGTAGTCTGAGCATTCTGTGGCCTTGCCTTTCTTTGGGATTGGAATGAAAACTGACCTTTTCCAGTCCTGTGGTCACTGCTGAGTTTTCCAAATTTGCTGACATATTGAGTGCATATTTTATGTGATGTCAAAGTTTTTATTTACTTTGTAAATATCTTTTAAGAATTTTTAGGGAATCTCTTGGGGGTCCAGTGGTTAAGACTCTGCGTTTCCACTGCAGGGGTCACAGGTTGGATCCCGGGTCAGGGAAATAAAGTCCTGCAAGCTGTGCAGCCAAAAATAAAAAAATAAGAATAAATAGATGAATGAATGAGAGCTTTTATAGTCTTCCATTGTTTACATTGAACACATTTATGGTATTGTTTTTCTCATTTAAATCTTTATTCCTTATTTTGATATTTCATGTAGACAACATGAGGAGTTTTGACTGTGAGGAAGTGTTCTCTTTTCATTAGTGGTGTCTGGGTTACATACAGCACCTGCATTTCTGGTTAGTTTCTCTTCTGTAATGACAGTGTGGAGCAGCCTGCTATGTGGCTGTAGGCACCAGGGAGTCCAGATAGCAGAAGTGTAGCTGGACATGGGATGGTTTTAAAGTTATAAGATTACTGGCTGTTACAGGTGACCTTGCTACAGGTCAAGGCCGGGCAAGTTGCTGGCGAGGGGGGTTTGAGACTGTAGTGAAGACCACTTAAAAAGCAGTCTCAGCACAGTTGAAATGACAAGATGAGCATGCACAGCAGCAAGTTTAGCATATGGAGGACTCTGAGTGAGCCTTGGAATTCCTGAAATTTGGGAGCTGTTTGTGGCCTTTTCTCTTGAGGCAGCTGCAGAGACCATGGTTGGTTCTGTTCTCAGAGTTCAGAAGGGGATTCCAGTGAAATTAGTGCAGTGGTTCTCTACCCTGGCTTTTCACTAGAGTCTACTGGGAAGATTCTGACTTCACTGGTCTGAGGGGGCACCCTAGTAACAGCATTTTCGGAACTACTCAGGTGAGTCAAATGTGCAGCTAGCATTGAGAACCACTGTTTAATACAGTTTGCTATCTCTTTGAGGCAGGGATTGCAGTCTTTCTGCCTCAGTGCTTCAGATTGTACATCCAGATCACCTGCTGCTGCTGCTGCTGCTAAGTCGCTTCAGTCGTGTCCGACTCTGTGTGCGACCCCAGAGATGGCAGCCTACCAGGCTCCTCTGTCCCTGGGATTCTCCAGGCGAGAACACTGGAGTGGGTTTCCATTTCCTTCTCCAATGCATGAGAGTGAAAAGTGAAAGTGAAGTCGCTCAGTTGTGTCTGACTCTTCGCGACCCCATGGACTGCAGCCCACCAGGCTCCTCCGTCCATGGGATTTTCCAGGCAAGAGTACTGGAGTGGGTTGCCATTTCCTTCTCCACCAGATCACCTCGGATCCTGTTAAATACAGATTTTGATACAGGAGGTCTGTCGTGGGCTTGGGATTCTGCATGTCTAACAAGCTCCCCGGAGAAGGATCTTTCTGCTCTCATCCCGCTCTCTGGCATAACTTGCTTAGTATAGTAGAAAGAACTCAGGCCACGAGACCTGCTTTCCACTTCCAGCTGTGCCCCTAATTGGCTGTAGGACAAGTCTCTTCAAAGTACTTCACTCCTTCACCTTCTTATTGCTAAAGCAAGAGGGTGGAACTGGGTGAGGTATAAGGTTCCTTTTGTTCCATCTCCTCCCTTGAAGGTCCAGGGTGTTTTCATACTCTGTGAGGATAAGGTTTTTATGTGGAAGACAGTCCAGATTCTACAGTAAGGACCTCCCTTCCTCTAGCGATAGTGTCTACCTAGGCCTGAGCTTAAGATCATTGGAGAAAGTGAGACTAATCAATGTTAAAAAGTTAAAGAGGTTAATGCTAAATTGTAAGCTATAGTAAGTAAAGTAAGACTACAGGGAAGCTAGAGAGGAATGTCCATTGGAATTTTCAGGGGGAGGTTTGAATTCAATTCTGTTTGCTGGGCTTGATGGACTGTAGTGCCAATTTAGAGGGCAGTTCTCATACTTTTACATTGTTGTTTCTAAAAACGCATCCTTCAACAGTGAGGAACAAAACATATTTTTATACCTTAAGTTAAAATGATGTGGGAGAAAGGCCTACTTCTGTGAAAGTAAATGTTTGAAATACTGTAAAACTCTCCTTTTTCTATATTTAATTTTTCAAGGCTAATCTTGACTATTAAGAGATTGATATTGAAAAGAAAATCACCATGACCAAATATAGGCTGAGGTAAAAAATAAAAACCCTTTTGCACTTCCCCTGTAGACATTAATAAACAGTATCAGAAATTACCTAAAATGGAAATTTAAATTGTTTAAATTATAAGTAGCATTGAAAATGACACGTCTGTATCCTAACTCACTGGAAAAGATAGCGGGTAATTTATTTAGATTTTATAACATTGATGCACAGGAATTTCTGACTCACCTCTTTGCATTGTAATTAGAGTTCTACTAAGTTATAGCTTCCCTTAGGAAGAGGGTGGATGACCAACACTCAGGTATTAAAAATACAAAATAAAAAAGTTACCCTCATTTGATGGATTATATGCAGTACACACAATTTAGCTCTACATTTTTTCTGAACATCCTAAGACTCTTTCCTTCTATTGCCAGATTATTTTAAAATTGCAGACTGTGAGCACTTTTTCTCAGAAACACATACTATTATGGTTTTATTGTATTTGGTAAATCTTATATATAATCAACTATTGATTATCTATCATGATGAATGATAATACAAATACAGTAGAAAATCTTCTTGTTTTCAACTAATAAACACAATATGTGTCATTTTATAAAAAGATTATTTTGGTTGCAAGTGACAGAAAACCCAATTCATATTGGATGAAGCCAAGAAGGGACTTTTGGGGGCCATGTAATTGAAAATTTGAGGGCAGAGCTAGCTTCAGGTATGGTTGGTGTAGATAGTGTAATCAGAATCTTATGCATCTTATAGTCTTGTTTCCCTCTGCGTTGGCTTTATCCTCAGGCTCCATTTAATTACATAATGGCTGCCAATACTGCCAGAGTTTTACCTTTCTGGATCAAATATAGGAGAAAAGAGAATAGCTTTCACTGGAAATACAACGATAATTCCAGCTACAAAATGTTGAACCTTAGTGAAATATTAAAAGATAATAGTATTTGATACTTAATAGCTTACTTTATAGGTAGAAAAGATATTCAGGACGTTTAACCATCTATGATAGTGGCATCAACCAGTCTGAATGAGTTGACTGCAGTCAACCAGAACTAGTATTGGTCATGATCAAACAGCAGGCTCCCTGTGTGAATTCAGAGGGATGACAGTCCAACTGACTGAGAGGTATGGATCACAGCCTTGTTGCGGCAGAGGGGCTTGCGTAACTAAATAAAGCATGAGCCATGCTGTGCAGGGCCACCCAAGATGGATGGGTCATAGTGGAGAGTTCTGACAAAACGTGGTCCACTGGAGGAAGGAAAGACAAACTACTCCAGTATACTTGCCTTGAGAACCCCATGGATAGTATGAAAAGGCAAAAAGATATGACACCGGAAGATGAGCCCCCCTGGTCAGAAGGTGTCCATTATGCTACTGAGGAAAAGCAGACAGATAGCTCCAGAAAGAAGGAAGAGGCTGGGCCAAAGTGGAAACAACACTCAGTTGTGGATGTGTCTGGTGATGAAAGCAAAGTCCTAAGATGTAAAGAACAATATTGCATAGAAACCTGAAATATTGGGTCCCTGAATCAAGGTAAACTGGATGTGGTCAAGCAGGAGATGACAAGAGTGAACATTGACCTTTTAGGAATTAGTGAACTAAATTGGATGGGAATGGGCAAATTTAATTCAGGTGACCATTATATCTGCTACTGTGGGCAAGAATTCCTTAGAAGAAATTGAGTAGCCCTGATAGCCAACAAAAGAGTCCAAATTGCAATACTTGAGTGCAACCTCGAAAACAAAAGAATGGTCTTGGTTCATTTGCAAAGCAAACCATTCAATGTCAGAGTAATCCAAGTCTATACCCACACCACTAATGCTAAAGAAGCTGAAGCTGAGTGATTCTATGAAGACTTACAAGAACTTCTAGAGCTAATACCACAAAAAAAAAAAAAAAAAAAAAGTCCTTTTTATCATAGGGGATTGAAATGCAAAAGTAGGAAGTCAAGAGATACCTGGAGTAACAGGCAAGTTTGGAGTACAAACTGAAGCAGGGCAAAGGCTAACAAGAGTTTTGCCAAGAGAAGCACTGGTCATAGCAAATACCCTCTTCCAACAACACAAGCGACTACGCTGCACATGGACATCACCAGATGGTCAATACCGAAGTCAGATTGATTGTATTCTTTGCAGCCGAAGATGGAGAAGCTCTATACAGTTAGCCAAAAAAAAAAAAGACCTAGAGCTTACTGGCTCAGATCATAGCGATCCTTACCGCAAACTTCAGGCTTAAATTGAATAAAGTAGGGACCACTACTAGACTATTCAGGTATGACCTAAATCAAATCCCTATGATTATACAGTGGAGGTGAAGAACAGATTCAAGGGATTAGATCTGGTAGACAGAGTGTCTGAAAACTATGGATGGAGGTTTGTAACACTGTATAGGAGGCAGTGACCAAAACCATCCCTCCAAAAAGAAATGCAAGAAAGCAAAGTGGTTGTCTGAGGAGGCTTTAAATATAAATGAGAAAAGAAGAGAAGCAAAAAGCAAGGAAGAAAGGGAAAGATATACCAACTGAATGCAGAGTTCCAGAGAATAGCAAGGAGTGATAAGAACGCCTTTTTAAGTGAACAATGAAAAGAAGTAGAGGAAAACAATAGAATGGGAAAGACTAGAGATCTCTTCAAGAAAATTGGAGATACAAAGGGAACATTGTATACAAGGATGGGCATGTAAAGGACAGAAACAACAAGGACCCAACAGAAGCAGAAGAGATTAAGAAGAGGTGGCAAGAATACACAGAAAAAACTCTACAAAAAGGTCTTAATGACCTGGGTAACCATGATGGTGTGATCACTCACCTAGAGCTAGACATCTTTGCGTGTGAAGTCAAGTGGACCTTAGGAAGCATTACTACAAACAAATCTAGTGGAGGTGATCAAATTCCAGCTGAGCTGTTTCAAATTCTAAAAGATGGTGCTGTTAAAGTATTACACTCAATATGTCAGCAAATTTGGAAAACTCAGCAGAGGCTACAAGATTGGAAAATGTCAATTTTCATTCAAGTCCCAAAGAAGGTCAGTGCCAAAGAATGTTCAAACGACTGTACAATTGTGCTCATTTCACATACTAGCAAGGTAATGCTCAAATTATCTTGTAAGTAGATGGTGAAGAATTTGCCTGTAATGCAGGAGAACTGGGTTTGATCCCTGGGTTGAGAAGATCCCCTGGAGAAGGAAATGGTAACCCACTCCAGTATTCTTGCCTGGAGAATTCCATGGACAGAGGAGCTACAGCCCATGGGTCCCAAAGAGTCAGGCATGACTAAGTGACTTTCACTTCAGTTCAGTGCTCAAACTCCTCAAGCTAGACTTCAACAGTACAACTCAGAAATTCCAGATGTACAAGTTGCGTTTTGAAGAGGCAGAGGAACCAGAGATCAAATTGTCAAAATTTGTTGGATCATAGAGAAAGCAAGGGAATTCCAGAAAAACATCAACTTCTACTACATTGACAACACTAAAGGCTTTGACTCTGTGGATCACAACAAACTGGAAAAATTTTAAAGAGATGGGAATACCAGACTACCTTACCTGCTCCCTGAGAAACCTGCATGCAGGTCAAGAAACAATAGTTAGAACTGGCCATGGAACAAAGGACTAGTTGAAAGTTGGAAAAGGAGTACATCAAGGCTGTATATTGTAACCCTGCTTATTAACTTCTATTCAGATTACATCATGTGAAATGTCAGGCTGGATGAATCATAAGCTGGAGTCAAGATTGCCACAAGAAGTATAAGCAACCTCAGATATGCAGATGATACCACTTTAATGACAGAAAGTGAAGAGGAACTAAAGAGCCTCTTGATGAGGGTAAAGAGGAGAGTGAAAAGCTGGCTTAAAACTCAAAATTCAAACCACTAAGATCGTGGTATCTGATCCCATCACTTCATTGCAAATAGATGGGAAAAAAGTGGACACAGTGACAGATTTTCTTTTCTTGGGCTCCAGAATCATTGTGGACAGTGACTGCAGCTGTGAAATTAAAAGACATTTGTTCCTTGGAAGGAAAGCTATGGCAAATCAAGACAGCATATTAAAAAGCAGAGACATCACTTTGCTGACAAAGACTTGTATGGTGCAAGCTATGGTTTTTCCAGTAGTCATGTATGGATTTGAGAGTTGGACCATAAAGAAGGCTGAACACCAAAGAATGGATGCTTTTGAGTTGTGGTGCTTGGAGAAGATTCTTGAGCATCCCTTGGACTGGTAGGAGATCAAACCAGTCAATCCTGAAGGAAATCAACTCTGAATATTCATTGGAAGGACTGATGTTTAAGCTGAAGCTGCAATCCTTTGGCCACCTGATAAGAAGAACTGATTCATTGGAAAAGATTCTGATGCTGGGAAAGATTAAGGGCAGGAGGAGAAGAGGGCAACAGAGGATAAGATGATTGGATAGCGTCACTGACTCAATGGACTTGAGTTTGAGCAAATTCTGGAAGATAATGAAAGACAGGGAAGCCTGGCATTTTGCAGTTTATGGGGTTGCAAAGAGTCAGACAGGACTTAGCAACTAAACAACAACAACCACAACAATTATAAAGATGCCATCACATTTAAGAAAATATCATTTCTGTATTAGTTTCCTAGAGCTTCCATAACAAAGTACCACAAAATTTATGGCTTAAAACACAGAAATTTATTCTGTCAAAGTTCTGAAATAGGAAGTTGAAAATCAAGGTGTCAGCAGAGCTATGGTCCCTCCAAGGGCTCTAGAGAAGAACCTTTCCTTACCTTTTCTAGCTTCTGGTAGTTGATAGAAATCTTGAAATTCTTTGGCTGATAGATGCATCACTCCAGTCTTTGCCTCTTTCTCCCCATGACCTTCTCCCATGTGTCTGTCTCCATAGCCAAATTTCCCTCTTCTCATAAGGACACAAGTTATATTGGATTTAGGGTCTAGTTTATTCTAGTATGATCTCATCTTAACTTGATTACAGCTGCTGCTGCTGCTGCTGCTGAGTCGCTTCAGTCGTGTCCAAATCTGTGCTACCCCATAGACGGCAGCCACCAGGCTCCGTCATCCCTGGGATTCTCCAGGCAAGAACACTGGAGTGGGTTGCCATTTCCTTCTCCAATGCATGAAAGTGAAAAGTGAAAGTCGTTCAGTCATGTCCGACTCTTAGCGACCCCAGGGACTGCAGCCTACCAGGCTTCTCCATCCATGGGATTTTCCAGGCAAGAGTACTGGAGTAGGGTGCCATTGCCTTCTCCTGATTACAACTACGTAGACCCTATCTCCAAATAAGGTCACAAACAAGGTTTCTGGTGGATATGAATTTTGGCAGGATAGTATTCAACCCCAGAGAAGATTAGCGTGGACCCTGTGCAAAGATGACAGACACATAGCATTCAACCCAAGATATTACCTCATATCAAACGCTCTTACATAGTTGTCATGACACAAATTTGAAAGCATATTCAATTTTAAATGGCTCACAAACACTATAAAATCTCCTTATTTTATAGTTAAAAACTGGATTTTTGATTCTTAGTAAAAGTATTAAGAGAATTATGAATTTTTTAGCTTGAATGCTATTCTGTATATATATATATATATTTACTATGTCAGATTAAGTAACCATGTTTTTCTTATTTATAATTATTTTAATTCTGTTGAAATGCAAATGTTAGTGTGACATTTTGGTGGAGAATTAATAATATTCATTAATATGTGAGTATGTGCATGAGAGTTACTACATTTTTATGCATGACTTCACTAATTTCAAACTATTTTTCCCTTAATAAAATAAAACTGATCGCAATTAGATGAACATCAACTGTTAGTGATCATGATAGTAAGGTTATTGGAAAATGTTAGTTTTCATTCCAATCCCAAAGAAAGGCAATGCCAAAGAATGTTCAAATTACCGCACAAACAATTGCACTCATCTCACATGATAGCAAAGTAATGTTCAAAATTCTCCAAACCAGGCTTCAACAGGACGTGAACCGTAAACTTCCGGATGTTCAAGCTGGATTTAGAAAAGACAAAGGAACCAGAGATCAAAATGCCAGCATCTGTTGGATCATCAAAGAAGCAAAAGAGTACCAGAAAAACGTCTCCTTCTTTATTGATTATGCCAAAGCCTTTCATTGTGTGGATCACAACAAACTGGAAAATTCTGAAAGAGATGGGAATACCAGACCACCTGACCTGCCTTTTGAGAAATCTGTATGCAGGTCAAGAAGCAACAATTAGAACCAGACATGGAACAACAGACTGGTTCCAAATAGGAAAAGGAGTATGTCAAGGCTGTATATTGTCACCCTGCTTTATTTAACTTATATGTGTTGTACATCATGAGAAATGCTGGGCTGGATGAAACACAAGCTGCAATCAAGATTGCCAGGAGAACTATCAATAACCTCACATATGCAGATGACACTGTCCTCATGGCAGAAAGTGAAGAGGAACTAAAGAGCCTCTGGATGAAAATGAAAGAGGAGAGTGAAAAATCTGGCTTAAAACTCAGCGTTCAAAAAACTAAGATCATGGCATCCAGTCCCATCACTTCATGGCAAATAGATGGGGAAACAATGGAAACAGTGAGAGACTTTATTTTGGGGGGCTCCAAAATCACTGCAGATGGTGACTGCAGCCATGAAATTAAAAGAGGCTTGCTCTTTGGAAGAAAAGCTATGACCAACCTACACAGCATATTAAAAAGCAGAGACATTACTTTGCCAACAAAGGTCCATCTAGTCAAAGCTATAGTTTTTCCAGCAGTCATGTATGGATGTGAGAGTTAGACCATAAGGACTGAAGAATTGATGCTTTTGAACTGTGGTGTTGGAGAAGACTCTTGAGAGTCCCTTGGACTGCAAGGAGATGAAACCAGTCCATGCTAAAGAAAATTAGTCCTGAATATTCATTGGAAGGATTGAAGCTGAAGCTGAAACTACAATACTTTGGCCACCTGATGCGAAGAGCTGACTCATTTGAAAAGGCCCTGATGCTGGGAAAGATTGAGGGCAAGAGAAGAAGGGGACGACAGAGGATGAGATGGTTAGATGGCATCACTGACTAAATGGACATGAGTGTTAATAAGCTCCGGGAGTTGGTGATGGACAATGAAGCCTAGTGTGCTGTGATTCATGGGGTTGCAAAGAGTGAGACATGACTGAGCGACTGAACTGAACTGATTATTTAAGTAGGGGCTTTCCAAGTGGCACTAATGGTAAAGAAAACCTGGCTGCCAATGTAGGAGACTGAAGAGATGCAGGTTTGATCTCTGGGTTGGAAAGATCTCCTGGAGGAGGGCATGGGAACCCACTCCAGTATTCTTGCCTGGAGAATCCCATGGTCAGAGGAGCCTGGCTGGCTACCATCCATAGCGTCGCAACGAGTTGGACACAACTCAAGTGACTTAGTATGCATTCATTATATAAGAAGCAGGAGAGAAATGCAACTGGTGAAAGGCTTGGAAATCATACCTTCCAACATTTGAGAACAGTGGAAATTATCTTCAACTCTTTGAAGAATGGCTCTGAAAATGAGTTTAGACTCCAGAAGGCATAACTAGAACTGGTGAATTAAGGTTAAATGGACACACTTCAGTGCAATATAGAACTAAACTTTCTCAGTGAACAGTGTGTTGTATACCGGAATGCAGGTGGTAGTTGTGTAAGGGGGTGACATGTGGGTTCCTGGAATTGCTCTGGAAGGAGGTGAAAGATTACCTCTCCAGGACCTCTTAATGGAGATCTTTCCTTGAGCAATAAATTGAAACAGTGGATCATTTCTAGCTTCAAGATGCAAGTCCTCCTAAAATTTCTATTTCTCTGTATGCTATGAAATGATATCAATATTAATCATATGACAAGACATTTCTTTAAGTTGATATATTTTTAAACAGCTGCCAACCTATGTGCTCTATGAATTCTATGTTTTGAAGAGATTGGGGGAAAAAAGGTATTTAATCTATGACAAGAGGAAACATCATTAATAGGTGATAAAAGTAGGGGCTTAAAACTTCTATTTATTGAGTACTTACTGTGTGTAGGATGAATTGGATGAATTTATCCATATTATCTCATTTAATATACTTAGTTTTTCATTTCTTGGTTTGGAACTTGTGAGACACTGTAGTTCTTAGAATGATGAGTTCTCACAATAACTGACATTTTCTTATGTATTCTTTGGTGATGGAACACAGGACTGTTCTGATGGCTACATGTGCAAAACACATTTTCAAGTTAAAAATGGAACTGCAATGTCACATCAAGGAACATCTGCCCAAGTGCAGGCATTTCTTCCTGTGGAGGTGAGTGATTTAACATACCATGTTCTCCTTTTCAGTCTTTGTAAAGTATAAAGTAAAAATTTAAATCTGATAAATATATTTTAAAAATTAACTGCCATCAGATCCTGAACCTATTGTAAGGGGAGAAGTGAACATCATTTCTAAGAGGTATTTTCTTCTCTAATATTGAAATCTGGAACTGTGGTAAAGTTAAGATTCATTCTGGGTTTGCATAGATTGTCATAAGGCTTCACCCTTTTGGTTTCTGTTAGATCTAAAAACTACAGATGCCTTCCATTCCTTATTGATTTTTTCCAGTAAAATCCCCACAGGATAATACAGGCCTGTACCTCAGCTGAGTAATGCGTGATGGAGATCTCTTTACCTAGTCTACCTTTAATTTTTCTCCTATGTCCTTTAAAATATGCTAGATCTGGGCCTCATTCCTTAGGGGACTTTAACCTTGACTTGAAAGTCTTGCTAAATTAAAATTTAATAAGGTACTAATCATGGCATAATGGTTTTCTGGGATATTTTCAACTTTCTTTTTATCAAAATGCAAATAGACTTATTTTTTTTTTTAATTTTTTTTTGTGACTTTCTCAAAATTTATTTATTTATTTTTTTATAATTTTTTTTTCTTTACAGTTAAAAGTATTTTTATTAAAAAAGCACAAATGCAAAGAAATGAACAGAGGAAAATGTATGCGTCGAACCTGGACTGGTCACTTATGATAATATACATGCTACAATTCCATTCTCCCCAATCATTCCACCTTCACCCTCTCCCACAGAGTCCCAAAGACTGTTCTAAATGCCTATTTTTCTTTATGTCGTTAATAAAAATTTTTATATATCCATTGTAAAAATAAACAATAGAAAAATATATAAAAACTCCCATACATGCTTCAACTGAAGGTAACCACTATGAATATTTAGGTAAGTATCCTTACACATATATTTGTCACACACACACATACATACTTGTATTCTGAAATGAACAAGTATGGCATGGACATCTTTCCATGTCAGTAGATGTAGATATCTGTAGTTCTTCTTTAATGGCTCCATTGCATTTCATCCTATGGATGAACTATAATTATGTGAACCCATATTGAAGTAAAATGCTTGAATTTTAAAGTTGAATCAGTGGGGATCTAATTGCTTTAACATAAAGAAAGAAATATAATGGTTAAAATTCCAAATATCCTGTTAAAATGGGAAAGGAGACTTTTTTTGTTGACAGTTGAGCCCTAACCCCTTCTGTCTGTGTATGATGCTTGCCTGGAAGTAACTGTTGCCTGTATAATTTATTTTTTATTTATTTTTAAAATTAAATTTATTTTTTTAAAAGTACTCCAGGGGATTTTTATATTTGGTTGCACCGGGTATTAGTTGCAACATGTGGGATCTAGTTCCCTGACCAGGGTGGGAATCCAAGCCCCCTGCATTGGGAGCTCGGAGTTTTAGCCACTGGACCCGCAGGGAGTCTCATTGCCTGTATAATTTACTTTGCAATGTATTCTTGAGGATATTGTGTTTGGTAATAAAGTAAGTGCCCCTGATTTATATATAGATTTAAGGTTTTTTTTTTGGTAATGTTTTTAGTACGTTGAGTGCTTAGTCACTCAGTTGTGTCCGACTCTTTGCAGCTCTTTGGACTGTAGTCTTCCAGGCTCTTCTGTCCATGAGATTTTTCAGGCAAGGGTACTGGAGTGGGTTGCCATTTTTCTCCTTCAGGGGATCTTGAGTAGGTGTTCAAATCTTGATTACTGTTTCATGGTTCTAATAACCAACATCATATATGAAGCCAAGCATGTTAGGAAGCTTTTCAGTTCATTATATATTAACTTCAAAAATGCACATGGAGATGATGATTTAAAAGATAAATTACTAGTTCTTCCCTAACAAGTTGGCAGACATTTGAAAAGCACTAAAAAGTGGTGTTGACAGTGTGAGGAAACTGACACTTTCTGGTTGATGTTTTAACTTCACAGAGTTTAAAGATGTGCACATACTATGAATTATCTATTCCAATTCTAGGAATTTAGCTTCATAAAATATAATTTTTTTCAACATTTCCTAACAAATTTCAAACACATGAAAAAGTCAAAAAAATTTTGCAGTGAACATCCATGTACTCATTGCTTGGATTCTAACATTAACATTTTGCTATGCTTGCTGTATTATATATCTCTCCCTCTATTTATCTATCTTCCTTTTTGGTGCAATGCTTTTACATCAAAGTAAATTGCAGAAAATAATTAGAAATGTATGCAAAGTTTTACATGTGTACATTTAAAAGTTTTTCAAGTTTTACATGAAAGCATATTCATTTTACCATTATTTATAACAGGAAAAAGTAGAAACAACTAAAATATCCAGCAGTAGTGGCTTAGCTGCTTATGGAACATCTCTGTGATGGACTGTGATTCAGTAGGTTTGGACTAGAGCCTGAGAATTTTCAGTTCTAACAAGTTCCCAGGTTATGCTGATGCTGCTGGTACAGGGACCACCACATTCTAAGAACCACTGCAGTACTTTATAATGGAACTCTTAGCATATTTTAGATGTACAGCTGAGATAGTTAGTTAATATTATGTATGGTAGAGTTGATACTGTAATAATCTTGGTGAAATGAAAAATGTCTTAGGTTGAGCCTGAGATGGAGATTCCTGTTGAAGTGACTTATTAGGGATATGTTCCTAGGAGAAAGGGAGTGATGGAAGCAGGAAAGAACAAGGGATAAAAGCTAAGGTAGATTGTGGTCTCACTAGAGATGAGCTTTAGTCTGATCTTCTTAGAACTCTGGAGCATAGATACCCAAAATTAGTCTCACCTTGTGTCCTTGAGGCTGACCTTTTGTACTCTGTAACATTTATTGATCTGTCAGTCTGTCATTGACTGATGTAGAGGTAGACGTAGCTTGCAAGCAAGATGGCTCCAGTATTACCGAGAAATTCTTCAGGGAAGGGGGCTGCTGTGTGTTATCAGCCAACAATTATAACAGCTGGGTGTGAATGGGTGTGCTGGCCTTAAGGGGACCTGGGCAGGGCAGCAACAGTGTCTACTACGAAAGGGTAACCTAAAACCAAAAAGATGGCATCTGTGAGGAAGTACATGTATAAGGCCTGCATTGACATGACAGCAGTTTGTTTGAGAAAGAGCTAATGATTTTAGTTAACCACAAGCTCAAGGTTAAGTGAAAACAATGCCATGGATGCTAGAGAAACTAACTGGAACCTAAGCCATATTAATGAAAGCATGATTGGATCCCAACTATTGTCTGGGGTCCCCTGGAGGGTCCCAGAGACCCTTTCAAGGGGTCCACAAGGTCAAATATATTTAGTAATGTTAAGATATTATTTACATTTTGTACTTTCATTCTCCCCTAGTTTCCCAAAGGCTACTTATGTGTGATATTGCAACAGAGTGAATGCAGAAACAGTTATAAAAATTCAGCTGTCTTTAAGTTAGACACTAAAAATATTTTCAAAATGTATACTGCTTTTCTTACTAATTTATTTTGTTTTGGAAAACATTTATTTTTTTCATAAAAATTTGCTATTACCATGTATTTTTATTTATTTATTTTTTAAATTTATTTTATTGGAGGCAAATTACCTTACATTAATATATTGGTTGGTTTTGCCATTCATTGACATGAATCCGCCCCAGGTGTACATGTGTTCTCTTTCTTGAACCCCCCTCCCACCTCCCTCTTCCCCATATCCTCCCTCCATGTCATCCCCGTGCACCAGCCCCAAGCATCCTGTATCATGCTTCGAACCTGGACTGTTCACTTATGATAATATACATGCTACAATGTCGTTCTTCCCAATCATCCCACCTTCACCCTCTCCCACAGAGTCCCAAAGACTGTTCTATATGCCTATGTCTCTTTTGCAGTCTCGTATACAGGGTTCAGGTTACCATTTTTCTAAATTCCATATATATGCGTTAGTATACTGTATTGATGTTTTTCTTTCTGGCTTACTTCACTCTGTATAATTGGCTCCAATTTCATCCACCTCATTAAAACTGATTCAAATGCATTCTTTTTGATGGCTGAAAAATACTCCATTGTGTATATATACCAAAGCTTTCTTAACCATTCATCTGCAGATGGACATCTAGGTTGCTTCCATGTCCTGGCTATTATAAACAGTGCTGCAGTGAACATTGGAGTACATGTGTCTCTTTCAATTCTGGTTTCCTCGGTGTGTATGCCCAGGAGTGCGATTGCTGGATCATATGGCAGTTCTATTTCCAGTTTTTTGAGGAATCTCCACACTGTTCTCCATAGTGGCTGTACTAGTTTGCATTCCCACCAACAGTGTAAGAGGGTTCCCTTTTCTCCACATGCTCTCCAGCATTTATTGCTTGTAGATGTTTGGATAGCAGCCATTCTGACTGGTGTGAAATGGTATCTCATTGTGGTTTTGATTTGCATTTCTCTGATTATGAGGGATGTTGAGCATTTTTTCATGTGTTTGTTAGCCATGTTTATGTCTTCTTTGGAGAAATGTCTGTTTAGTTCTTTGGCCCATTTTTTGATTGGGTCACTTAGTTTTCTGGAATTGAGCTGCAGGAGCTGTTTGTATATTTTGGAGATTAATCCTTTATCAGTTGCTTCATTTGCTATTATTTTCTCCCATTCTGAAGGCTGTCTTTTCACCTTGCTTCTGCACAGCAAAGGAAACTCTAAGCAAGGTGAAAAGACAGCCTTCAGAATGGGAGAAAATATTACCATGTATTTTTAAAGTGAACTAATATTTTTAATCTCAATTTTAATTTCTAATACAATAAATATCATACACATAACTCTTAAACAAAAAGTTCATTGGAATCTTCAGTGAATTTTAGAAGTGTAAAGGGGAGTTGAGACCAGATAGTTTGAAAATCATTGCTATAGAACAAGGAAATATTACCTTATTGTATGTGCAGAACAACATTGATAGAGTACATGATGAATGAATTCATAAATAATAGTTGAAAATTGACCATAAGTGGGGTTTATCCATTCAAAGAAGCACACTGGGAGCCATGGGTAGGATTGAAAATTTATTATTGTGAGGACTATTGGGAGCTCTGGGGATGTTATATTAGAACTAAAGACCTAGGAAGGTTAATTGTCTTAAGATATCTAGAAAGCTTTCCCGTGGATGAGAGAGTAGGCTCAGTTTGTTTCTGAGGAAACAGAGTAACTGGAAATTATTCAAGACAAGACTCTCTACTGTATAGACTGCTCACAGTGAAACTGGTCATCTTGCAAAGCTGTGAGTTCCCTTCCCTTTCTTGGAGATGTTAACCACAGAGTGGATAACCTTTTCTCCAAAACAGTGGTCACTGACAGAAATGTTCACATGTTTAAAGCACCAGGATGGTGATGAATGAAGTGGGCTGATGGGAGTTGGTGGGACCTGTGGAGCAGTGGAGAGGGAATGGTTCATCCAAAGGGGCAGTAAAAATGCATCTTCAGGTGGATTTTCAAGAGAAGGCAAGATCTGTATTTATGTGTTGATTTAGTTAAAAAAAAAAAATCTGTGCAGGCTAAATAGACTATGTGTATGAGCTGCAAATGGTCCTTAGGCCACCAGTTTATAACCTAGCCTCTAATATTATTGAACCATTCAATATCACGGTAATCCAAGCCTATGCCCCAACCAGTAATGATGAAGAAGCTGAAGTTGAACGGTTCTATGAAGACCTACAAGACCTTTTAGAACTAACACCCAAAAAAGATGTCCTTTTCATTATAGGGGACTGGAATGCAAAAGTAGGAAGTCAAGAAACACCTGGAGTAACAGGCAAATTTGGCCTTGGAGTACGGAATGAAGCAGGGCAAAGGCTAATAGAGTTTTGCCAAGAGAATGCACTGGTGATAGCAAACACCCTCTTCCAACAACACAAGAGAAGACTCTACACATGGACATCACCAGATGGTCAACAACAAAATCAGATTGATTATATTCTTTGCAGCCAAAGATGGAGAAGCTCTATACAGTCAGCAAAAACAAGACCAGGAGCTGACTGTGGCTCAGATCATGAACTCCTTATTGCCAAATTCAGACTGAAATTGAAGAAAGTAGGGAAAACCACTAGACAATTCAGATATGACCTCAATCAAATCCCTTATGATTATACAGTGGAAGTGAGAAATAGATTTAAGGGTCTAGATCTGATAGATAGAGTGCCTGATGAACTCTGGACGGAGATTCATGACATTGTACAGGAGACAGGGACCAAGACCATCCCCATGGAAAAGAAATGCAGAAAAGCAAAATGGCTGTCTGGGGAGGCCTTACAAATAGCTGTGAAAAGAAAAGAAGTGAAAAGCAAAGGAGAAAAGGAAAGATATAGCCATCTGAATGCAGAGTTCCAAAGAATAGCAAGGAGAGATAAGAAAGCCTTCCTCAGCGAGCAATGCAAAGAAATAGAGGAAAAAAACAGAATGGGAAAGACTAGAGATTTCTTCAAGAAAATTAGAGATACTAAGGGAACATTTCATACAAAGATGGGCTCGATGAAGGACAGAAATGGTATGGACCTGACAGAAGCAGAAGATATTAAGAAGAGGTGGCAAGAATACACAGAAGAACTGTACAAAAAAGATCTTCATGACCCAGATAATCACGATGGCGTGATCACTCACCTAGAGCCAGACATCTTGGAATGTGAAGTCAAGTGGGCCTTAGAAAGCATCACTACGAAGAAAGCTAGTCGAAGTGATGGAATTCCAGTTGAGCTATTTCAAATCCTGAAAGATGATGCTGTGAAAGTGCTGCAGTCAATATGCCAGCAAATTTGGAAAACTCAGCAGTGGCCACAGGACTGGAAAAGGTCAGTTTTCATTCCAATCCCAAAGAAAGGCAATGCCAAAGAATGCTCAAACTACTGCACAATTGCGCTCATCTCACACGCTAATAAAGTAATGCTCAAAATTCTCCAAGCCAGGCTTCAGCAATACATGAACCGTGAACTTCCAGATGTTCAAGCTGGTTTTAGAAAAGGCAGAGGCACCAGAGATCAAATTGCCAACATCCGCTGGATCATGGACAAAGCAAGAGAGTTCCAGAAAAACATTTATTTCTGCTTTATTGACAATGCCAAAGCCTTTGACCGTGTGGATCACAATAAACTGTGGAACATTCTGAAAGAGATGGGAATATCAGACCACCTGACCTGCCTCTTGAGAAACCTGTATGCAGGTCAGGAAGCAATAGTCAGAACTGGATATGGAACAACAGACTGGTTCCAAATAGGAAAAGGAGTACGTCTAGGTTGTATATTGTCACCCTGCTTATTTAACTATTATATGCAGAGTACATCATAGGAACACTGAGCTGGAAGAAGCAGAAGCTGGAATCAAGATTGCTGGGAGAAATATCAATAACCTCAGATATACAGATGACACAACCCTATGGCCACCTCATGCGATGAGTTGACTCACTGGAAAAGACTGATGCTGGGAGGGATTGGGAGTGGGAGGAGAAAGGGACGACAGAGAATGAGATGGACGGATGGCATCACCGACTCGATGGACATAAGTTTGAGTGAACTCCGGGAGTTGGTGATGGACAGGGAGGCCTGACGTGCTTCAATTCATGGGGTCGCTAAGAGTTGGACATGACTGAGCGACTGAACTGAACTGAACTAATATTATAGAAAGGGGTCCCGCATTGTATAGAAGACTGAGTCAGGGGACTTTGGAATTCTCTTTAGAATTTAGAGCCCCATCCATGGCTAGGCTTCCCTGGTGGTGCTAGTGGTAAAGAACCTGCCTGCAAATGCAGGAGTGGAAAGAGACCTGGGTTTGATCTCTGGGTCAGGAAGATGCCTGGAGGAGGGCATGCAACCCACTCCAGTATTCTTGCCTGGAGAATCCCATGGACACAGGAGGCTGGTGGGCTACCATCCATAGGATCACAAAAGTGTTGAACATGACTGAAGTGACTTAGCATATCGTATCTGTGCATCACATTTCCTATTTAAAGATATTTGAAAGAATGCCTCTACTAATATTTACTTTAAAAAAGATCTAAAAAAAATTGGCCATGTATGAAGTGGGAAATCAGATCACTTTTTTGTTCCAATCAGAACTGGTAGTCTTGACTATAGAGGGGTAGCTGGATTGATGATTTTTATGCCTGTGAGTTTATATGCAATAAACAGGAATTTAAAAATCAAAGAAATATAATGGAATATGTGAATGAAGTAATTTGTTAAAATTATAATATATGTCTTGTTTGAATTTTTAAAATGTAATTTAAAATGATACTTAAAATAGTGAGATGATATTCAGAAATCTACTAAATATATTGGGGTTTCTTAGTGTCGGTTTTGAGGACAAGATTTCTTATATGATTATTCATTAGATAAGGCATTTATTGTTGAGAGTAGTTATTGTGATTTGATTGTAACATTTCTGTGTTTGTGAAGTAACAAGCAAGACTTGAACAAGATCTTTTCATTACCAGTGACCAGGAGAGATTCTTTGCTTTATTTATAAAAATAAAATAATAGTTTGAGAATAAAAGTGTTAGCAAAGGCTCTATATTCAAATTTAGACAATTTTTTTTGAGGAAAATTAGTCACTGTTAACCTTTAAACCTCATATGAATATTATTGCAAAATAACTACTAAACTTTAAAATTATTTTGTAAGGTTCTAAATTAACTCCCAGTGCTAAAGAATCCACCTGCCCATGCAAAAGACACAAGAGATGCAGGTTCGATCCCTAGGTCCAGAAGATCCCCTGAAGTAGGAAATGGGAACCTGATCCAGTATTCTTGCCTAGAAAATTCCATGGACACAGGAGCCTGGCAGACCACAGTCCATTGGGCTGCAAAGAGTCAGACACGACTGAGCACAGCGCTACAGCAAATTAACTCACTGGCCAATATAGACTACAATGGCTACAATTCTAGAGAGTTCTAGCTACAGTGCTACAATTCTAGCTACAATTCTCTAGAATCTACGATTCTAGAGAAACAAGGTATAAGTTTTTTTTTTTAAATCATGTTTAACATTAAACCACTCTAAATAAAAGGAAACAATGAGATTAATATTCAACATGGATATTGATTTTTAATAACCAGTAGTAAAAATTATTCTGGAGAAGGCAATGGCAGCCCACTCCAATACTCTTGCCTGGAAAATCCCATGACGGAGGCGCCTAGTAGGCTGCAGTCCATGGGGTCGCGAAGAGTCGGACACGACTGAGCGACTTCACTTTCACTTTTCACTTTCATGCATTGGAGAAGGAAATGGCAACCCACTCCAGTGTTCTTGCCTGGAGAATCCCAGGGACAGGGGAGCCTGGTGGGCTGCCGTCTGTAGGGTCTCACAGAGTTGGACACGACTGAAGCGACTTAGCAGCAGCAGCAGCAGTAAAAATTATTAATGAATGTTTAGAAGAGGGAAGTGCCCGAAAGTTCTTCCTGTAGAAATAGCTTTTGTCTAACATTGCTTTGCATTTTCTTTTTATCTCTACCATCTTCATATATGGAATTCTGAATCATTTTCATAGAATAGAGATAGCCCAGCTTTTGCCCTTCAATTAATTCAATTTAGATACCCATAAATATTTATTTTAGGTTGGTCAGTGATTTTTTATATTATTGAAGTTTGGATTCTTCTATCTGAAGTTTCGTTTCTTCCTTTTGAAGAGGTATCAGAGATTGGTATTGAGCATATTTTATTTATTCATTTACTATCTTCATTACTTTAAAGCCTGAGGTTACACCTTTAGATTACATTTTTTAAAACTATGAAAATGATAGAGTCATAAGAATAGCAATGGTATACTACTGGAAAAAGGGATTTTTGTCCTAGGGCCTTGTAGTCCAGTAACTGGGACTTTCCTTAGTCCAGGGCAGGTAGAATATTATAGGAAATCCTGAACAAAAAACAACTTATCACAAATTCCCTGAAGCATAAAGCTGAGAATCAGTAACAGGAAATGATCTCAATTACCAAAAGAACATATTCAGAGAATGATGATCTTCTGATGTAACCAGGTCCTCAAATATACTCATTTGCCCTAAGGATTTTATTAAGTGGCTTCTAGGATGAGTTCTATTTTGTATGTCTGAAATAGACTCATATGTCAGAATATTATGGGTTTTTTATATATATAATGGAATAAATGACAAGCTACAGTTCTCAGTGTTAACAATTTCTTTGTAAAGCAACTGCTATTTTTAGACTGAAGTATAGGCATGTTGATAAATGTAAATGATGAGTAATAAGCATGTTTACCTCTAGTATCTGAAAATGTAATTATTAAAGCAATGCTAACATATCAGAAAGTCTATTATACTTAATATGTGTAGATACAAATGAAAGTACCTGTAATAGTATTTATTGATTGATTTAATGAATCTAATGTTGATAGATAAGTGGATTTTTAAAGTAAATAACTATTAATACAGAAAACCTCAATCCCACAATACCATTTAGTGTTTTTCTTGTGGTATATTATGAAAATGTTCAAAGGCAAAGTAAATTTTATTTAATTTAGAGTGTAAATATATGCCACGGAGTGGTGTGTCTGAGAGGAGAGTATAGGATATTCTGAAAATCAGTCAGGTCTGATTAGGATTTTCAGTTCTAATAAAATTGTGGATTATTGCACTAGATACAATATTTATTATACAAACTGCATTTCTTTAACTGTGCTTTGACAGAAATGTGTGTTTACTTATTCTTAGAACTCATCAGAAATCACATACAGAGATGTAGCACTAAAACTATTTGAACTATCTAATAAAATCTTGGGGGGGAGTGGTCTTAAAAGACCTTAATGCTCAACTGTGAAACCAAGAAGTATTATATGGAAGCAGAAACATGCCCCATACTCTCTCAAATCTTTCTTCTCTAGGCTCTTGGTAACTGAGTAATATCACTTTTCAAAATTTGGAGAACATATTAGGTTTAGTGAGAGCGTATAACCTAAAAGGCTTCTTAAGTTTACTCCTACCTTTGAAATTCTCTGTGCTCTATTTGCTGTGGCAGAGCAAAGAGAGAATCTGTTTTTTGAGAGAAATCAAGTTGAATCAATCCAGATAGGTAACTAATTCTTTTTCTATTTTTCAAGCCAGTAGAAAAGCCTTTGCAAAGGCTAAGGCTACCTGCCATACCCACTGTATTTTAACTCAGCAGTGAGTTATATCACAAAGCTTTCTTTATATATAGTTCTAATATTGAAGTGTTTTTTAAAAGTCAAAAGTATGATCATTTCTAGCAGCAGATGTGTACTTGAGAGAATACTGAGCTGATATTTTCTGTATGAAAATCTGATTTTCAATGTGAAATGCTTCTATCCAGTTGTAAAGGTCTAAAAAGAACCAGTTATTTCTGAGGAAGAACACTTAGTGTATTATTTTAATTGCTCTAAGTATTTCCCCCATTTACAAAAAAATGAGTTTGAGTTGGTCTTCATGATATAGGTTTAAAAAAGAAACGTAATAGATTAATTGGAGGTTTCAAACTTTATGAGGATATCTTGATTTTACAATCAAATCTAAAATAAATGAAAGTGAAACCACTGTTTAGTATTTCTTCCTCCTCCTTTGATTTTTGTTTTTTTTTTGGAAATCCGTGGAAATTCCATGTGTGGAGAGGGATCCATTGGAATATACTATAATGAGATTTGCTCTCACAAAAGATTAAATAGAATCTAAAATATTTGAGTTTTCAAAAGTTTTTTTAATCAATTATATTTAAAATTCCTTTTGTTCCTTAGTTAAATTATTTGTTTGCTTTTGTTTAATTACTTTTGACTGCATTGCAAGGCATGTGAGATCTTGGTTCTCTGACCAGGGATCAAACCTGTGTACTCTGCAGTGGAAGCACACAGTGTTAACCACTAGGCTCCTCAGTTAAATTGAAAAGGTTAATTTAAAAAATATTTTCTGGAGTGAAAGAAATACCCATCAGCATAATAGTCTATGCAGGACTCAAAAGCAGTCTAAAGAAATTGAATGTTGAAGTGGAAATGTGAAATACCATGGAAGACGGCAATCTTTGGATGTTTGAATGACTGTTGACTTTTTTTGTTTAGCTTGAATGAAATTAGCTACTTGGCAGGATTTTTTTAACTGTTAGATAGAGACTATTATATAGAATGTGGTTTTACTACAGAATTATTGCCCAGAACTAGGAGCAATTGTATATGTACATTGCTACTTATTTAATCAGACCCATGTAGGTTCCAATATTTTTTCAGCTAGGACCTGAAATGCTCATTGTTAAAGAGGCTTTATTAAAAATGTGGATGATTTATTTTTACAGAGAGACAAAACATTTTCAAATTGGAATAGTGATTCTGAACCTTGCTACTAGACTCCAAGCATTGTCCTGATTAGATCACTTTGATTCCACGGTGCCTGGCATATAACTGTCAGAAACTAATAGAGCCTATATCTTGATTTTTCTGGATGGAATTATCCAAAATTACCCCTCTCTCCAGTGTACTATTAAAAGTTAGCAATGTTAAAATAATTATTTTTTCATTATCAATTTTTGTCTGTTTATCAAATGGTGCTTATTAAATGAAGTGGCCAGGAATATTTGTTGAAGTTTATCTATATATTTATGTGCCTAAGGGTGAAAAATAACTTTACCTTAAAATAAATGGAAATAACCAGGTCTGAGATCTGTTGCTTGTAGAAGCGCCAAGATATATTAAGATGAAATTTCAATAGCCATTTATCCCAAAGGGCCAAAAGTGGCATATTTGACAGATCTTTTTCAAGAAAAGTTTGCCAGCCTCCACACTGGTTTTACATACAAGATGATTGGTAGTTTAGTGTTCTTTTTAAAAATAATAAACAAATGAATGTTTCAGGAAACCTCTGATAGACTGAATCAGGTGGAACTGATTTAATGTTATGGATAATTACATAATTAGTGCTGTAAAAAATAAACTATACTATCTGCTTGATGGACTGGAGCTGCTGTGAAGGAGGTATGTAATTATACAATCAGCATCCTCCTCCTATGCTGATTCTAGGTAATCCTTATTCTTCCTTGTCTGAGAAGGGGCTTCCTGTCTGTGTTTCCTGATGTTAATTTTAAATGAATAGAGCTGAGCATTCAGTAGTTTCCCGTCCCTTGATAAGTCTTCCCATGCTCCAGGTCTGTGTGAGACCATCCTCTGAGACCAGTGGCTTTCAGACTTTTGATATAGACTCACAATAAGGAATACATTTTACATCAGGACCTAGTACACAGCACACACACGTATCTGAAGCCAGGGTTCACAACAAACAATTCTTATTCTTTTTGATCTACCTACTCTATTAATCTATTTTGCTCTATTTTATATTTTTTAAATGCTGGCTGAAGTCCACCAGTTGATTTTGGAATCTCCTAAGAGCTTATGACTCACGTTTAGAAAATATTACTTACATCCTTGATGATTGCTAACATGGAAGGGATTCAGAGAGTACCATAATGTTGCTGCCGTGGGCTCTGGGTAGCAGGTGGTGTGGCATGGTTGAAAGAACAGTGGCTTTGGAGTTGGGCACATTTGGTTTTAAATGCCTACTTTTACTTATTTTAACTGTGTACTTTGAACATGTGACTAAACCTCTGTGAGCCTCAAATCCCTTATCTGTAAACATGGATCCCAAATATTTGAGGGAGTCAGCAAGTGGGGAATTGGGGTCTATCTATTAAATGATGTCATAGAAGAAGGAATCTGATCATGGCTGAAAAGGTGGTAGGCAATTCATAAAGTTTACATTCCTTTCCCCACTCTTTTTCAACATCAAACAACTCACCTGGGAAAGAGCATGGTAAATCCCTGCCTCACAGGGTGGTTGTGAGGATCACATAGGATAATGGAACCAAAGACTAACTAATGTGAATTTTCACCAGAGCATCCTTAAGTCAGGGTCACTGTTTCAGAATAAATCTCTGAGGAAGTAGAATAGAAGAGAGTCCTGTGAAGGTTAAGTGACAACACTAGAAAACAAAACAAGTGCTGAAATTCTGCATTATGGGATTTAATAGCAAGCATTGTTTTGAGATATAGGGGTATTCAAAACTCAACATTAAAAAACTGAAGATCATGGCATCGGGTCCCATCACTTCATGGCAAATAGATGGCGAAACAATGGAAACAGTGACAGACTTTATTTTCTTAGGCCTCAAAATCACTGATGATGGTGACTGCAGCCATGAAATTAAAAGACACTTGCTCCTTGGAAGAAAATCTATTGACAAACTTAGACACCATATTAAAAAGAAGAGACATTACTTGACTGACAAAGGTCTGCCTAGTCAAAGCTATGGTTTTTCCAGTCATGCCTGGATATGAGAGTTGGACCATAAAGAAAGCTGAGCACCAAAGAATTGATTCTTTTGAACTGTGGTGCTGAAGAAGACTCTTGAGAGACCCTTGGACAGCAAGGACATCAAGCCAGTCAATCCTAAAGAAAATCAGTCCTGAATATTCATTGGAAGGACTGATGCTGAGGCTGAAACTCCAATACTTTGGCCTTCTGATAGGAAGAGCTGACTCATTAGAAAAGACCCTGATGCTGAGAAAGAGTGAAGGCACAAGGAGAAGGGGTTGACAGCAGATGAGATGGTTGAATGGCATCACTGACTTGATGGACATGAGTGTGAGCAAGCTCCGGGAGCTGGTGATGGACAAGGAAGCCTGGCTTGCTGCAGTCCATGGTTGCAAAGAATCAGACACAACTGAGCGACTGAACTGAAGTGATCGTGGTATTGCATGTTGATATTGGAGAGCTGCTACCAAACTGCTAAAGAATTATTTATAGTGCCTATTATAAATTGTATATACAAATTGTTTCATTTTGCATTATATATAGGATTTAAAGAAACTTTAAAATTATTCAGTAAAAGAGTTTGCTTCATTAAAAGACCTGGAAAATGAGCATCGGAAGATAATTACCTATTGTATAAAATTTCTGTCATGTTCTTTACCTTAACTGAAATACAGTGTAATAATTTAATTGTGAGAAAATTGTAGCCTCTGTCTCATGACTTGAACTCTTGGGAGAATTTTCATTGTACATGTG
Organism: Moschus berezovskii; assembly: GCF_049115385.1. Lineage (NCBI taxonomy): Eukaryota > Metazoa > Chordata > Mammalia > Artiodactyla > Moschidae > Moschus > Moschus berezovskii. Next base: position 28,890,656 of record NC_142467.1, on the reverse strand, counting down.
TCAGTTCAGTCGCTCAGTCGTCTCCAATTCTGTGACCCCATGGACTGCAGCATGCCAGGCTTCCTTATCTAGCACCAGCTCTCGGAGCTTGCTGAAACTCATGTTCATCGAGTCAGTGATGCTATCTAACCATGTCATCGTCTGTCGTCCCCTTCTCCTCCTGCCTTCAATCCATGTGTATGTTTTTATAAAAGCACCTTCTTTACTTTAAAGGTGTTATAGTTTTAACTACTTCTAAGTTAGTTCATAACTTTGAAATGCTCTTTCCTTACTAGTTTTCAATGTTTACTTTCTTGTCTGAAAGAAAACTCCTTGGTTTTGATACTGTCACTACTCCTCTCTTACATCATCTTTTCTCTAGAATTTTACTGATGTTGTGATTATTTAGTGGCAACCTGGGCTTTGTTGGTTGTGAGGAAGGGACATAAATCAGACAAAGCAAGTATAAGGCCATGACAGCTACAAAGCGTCTTTTCCATATTTCTTATTCTCCAGGGTTTTCAGTCTCTGGTTGTTCTGAAATGTTTCACTCTCATTTTAGGCCCGTGCTGGTTGATTGCACTTAATTTCTGTGCCATTTCTATGTTTATAGTCCCTTACATCATGTTAGGAAATGACCTCCCACTTTAAGTTCAAATCACACTTAACGTTCAGGAGAAAAGTCCTGGCTCCTTTAAGACAGAAGTACCTTTTTCTCTGCCAGAAAGCTCATTGTAAAACTGAAAAGCTTAACCAAAAAGGGTTTCAATGTAAATTGAATATTGATAGAGAAGGGTGGTTAATTGGCCTTAGTAACTTGGTTGCTAAGGAAGCATTTTTCTGATTGGGAGGAAACTCTCCTGGGTATTCTACTGCTTCTTGTGGACCTAAAATGCTTTGTTTTATCTCTTACTTTCTGTTTCTGAGTTGGAAGAGGAAAAAGCAGAAAGCTATCATAGGAATGAAAAGCTGTGGGAAGCAGATGGTTGCTCTCTCTTAGCTACAGAAAGAGAGAGCTAAATACTGACTAGCAACAAGCCAATGCCAGCAAGGACTCTTTGTGTAAGGCAGACAGTTGGAAAATACCATGAGGGCAAGATATAAAGAGCTTGCATAAGAGGACATAGGTTAGATTAGGGGTTTTTTAGTGCCTGGAAACATGTAGGTGAAAAAAATGAAAGGATATTTTGAATGGACATCCAACACCCATGTTAAACAGCAGGATTAAATGTTTTTTGAATGGCTGAGTTTATTAAGAGGAATTATTTAGTTTGTACTTATTTGCATTTTGAAGGTTTTGTACTATATCGTATATTAAATTTAATTAATTTGTAGTTACTTCAATAAACAATAGTTACAAACATCTCTGTTATTGTATAGTTTATTGCATAGTAGTACCATAAGTAACCTTGGAGTAAACAAATTACAGATTTTTCATTGAAATATTTTTTTTCAAAATAAAAATGCCTTTGAACATTGACTGTACATATATGCTAAACTTTAAGAAATACTTTAAATAATTTTGGTTATCTAAGTATACTTTAGGTAATTATTTCTACATACTAAATTATGTTACACTAACCTCAGTAAATTAGTGCCTATATTTTTCTTAATTTCATTTTTTTTTTAACTCACCGCTTCATTTAGCAGATATTTTAGAGTATCTACTAAATGTTAGGCACTATGTTAAAGGATACCAAAAGGAATAAAACTTCTCAGAAGCAGTGACATATGTCTCAGGAGAGTTTCGAAAAGAAAATATCTTTTCTGGCATTAATTATGGTCTGTTAAGTTTTGTATGTTTTCCCCATTACTAGTATTGTATATTATTATTTGTACTTAAACATTTTTTTATGGTACTTTTAAATTGTAAAATTCTTTTAAATAGCATTATTTGTATCATTTTTGTGGACATATGTAAAAAGAACCAGAGTTTCTTGGCTCCTTCCACAACCCTGAAGTGCTGTAAGAGGATACATAAGTCCTCCTTGGGAACCTTCCTGGAATTTAACTTTGATTTTCTTGGCCGAGTAGTTCCTGTCCTGTGAATGTGACTAGAAGATCTTAGAGAAAGGGCAAAATGTGATGATTCTTTTGAGGACCTCTGATTATAATAATATTATCAGAGAAACTAGTTTAACATGGGTTACTTAAGTATTAATATAACCAGAGGGCTTACTAAATATGTGGGTGGTCCTCAGTGATGAATTTTACACTTAGAGGGCAGACAAGATGATCAAGTGAAAAACACTGATAGACTAACAGAGCAAATTGGTCTTCCTCGGTAGTATAGTAATAGAATAACATGAAGAGTAATCTGTGGTCCTCTTTCCTTTTAAATTTGGTAAATTCTGATGGTTAAAAACATTATATGCTAAGTCTACATTTTCACATTTGTCTGCGACCTAATTTTAATATTGCTTCACAATTCGTTGGTTTAGGCTTTTTATAGCCTTTATAAGCTAGATTGTCTTTCACTGATTTAAGATTTAGTAAATGAAAGGGATCATTAAGAATAAAGGAGAGCAACAAATATGAGGTTCATTGTTAAAAGGTAAATATATATTTTAGATTTTTGAACAGAATGATGAATAAATGAGAAAATTGGTGTTTGTAATAATACTACTAAGTGACTCTTTGGATGTCACATTTATTTTAACTTAGTATTCATTACTTTAAAATAAGTGTATTTGTTTTTTTTTATAGCTGTGAAAGATACTGCATTGAGCTGAGATTTAAAAAAAAATTTTTTTTTTAGAACTCAATTGCTTCTATTAAGATGAAACTCAGCTAGTAAACTCATTAAGTAAGGACCCTAGGCGGTTCTCTAGCTGAGACTGAAAGCACAGTACTGCAGACATCTTTGCATCACCGCCATGAATGACCTTGAAGGAAGCCAGCACTTCATAAAGCAAAATCCTCTCTGTGCCACTTCATTCTGGTTTGATTGATGCCTTAGAAAAAGCTGTAAGATTTTCTTTCCTTTATGGTGTGGGGCATATACTCCTTATACTTCATAGATTTTGCACTTGTCTGGAGTATTTTGTTGGCAGGTTCTTATAAGTTCTGATCTTTCTTTCTTACTTGCAGTACAAGTAAGCAGAGAAATGTCTCTCTTTTGATCAATTATTACTAGGGAGGAAAGTCTCGGTGCATTGGGATCATGGTTTTTAAGAATGGAAATATACTGACTTTCTAACTCGGGTGTAATACAGCCATTTTTCTTCCATCATAATCTTTCCAAGCATCTCAGCAGGTCGAAGGGTTTAATACTGAGGTTTTATGATTTATATTATTCAAAGAATATAGATTCCTGTCTAGCTACTATTCACTGTGCTTTCTTAAATTGATAGTTCCCCTTCCTTTTAGTTTTTTACTTTAATGTACAATGAAAGTTTTAGTATACATTTTTATACTCAAAACAAGAAAGCACCAGAAACCTCAGAAAATTAAAAGATTATTTTACTACTTTGGAATTACTTGGTCATAAGAAATTATAAGTAAGGAACATCCAGAAGAACAGTCATCAATTTGTCTGCCCTCACATTGCTGTAGGAATTCCAGGGGGAAACTTTTCAATATTTTGGTTCTGGAAAGTGTGTAAAAGCTATGTTAGGACCCTTGAGGCTGAGTATTTAAGGATTAACACGTGCATTACATTGGGTGGCTGCTGCTGCTAAGTCACTTCAGTTGTGTCCGACTCTGTGCGACCCCATAGACGGCAGCCCACCAGGTTCCCCCGTCCCTGGGATTCTCCAGGCAAGAACACTGGAGTGGGTTGCCATTTCCTTCTCCAATGTGTGAAAGTGAAAATGAAGTTGCTCAGTCATGTCTGACTCGTAGCGACCCCATGGACTGCAGCCTACTAGGCTCCTCCATCCATGGGATTTTCTAGACAAGAGTACTGGAGTGGCTTGCCATTGCCTTCTCCGACATTGGGTGGAGGTGGAACTAATACCAGCGTCAGCCTGGTGTATTGCAGAGACCATTTAGGGCCTTTTCCTCTTTACCAGGGAGCCTGGTCAGGCAATGACTCCAAAACTCAGTGCTACACTTCTCCTCTCTGAGATCTGAAACTGGTCCTCCTGATCTACCTCTGCTAATCTGACTGAGTTTTGCACCATGCTTAGTTTATCTTTCTGAAATATAGTTTCAGTTCAGTTCAGTTCAGTTCAGTTCAGTCGCTCAGTCGTGTCCGACTCTCCGCGACCCCATGAATCACAGCACGCCAGGCCTCCCTGTCCATCACCAACTCCCGGAGTTCACTCAAACTCATGTCCATCGAGTCGGTGATGCCATCCAGCCATCTCGTTCTCCGTCGTCCTCTTCTCCTCCCGCCCCCAACCTTTCCCAGCATCAGAGTCTTTTCCAGTGAGTCAACTCGTCGCATGAGGTGGCCAAAGTATTGCAGTTTCAGCTTTAGCATCAGTCCCTCCAATGAACATCCAGGATTGATCTCCTCTAGAATGGACTGGTTGGATCTCCTTGCAGTATAAGGGACTCTCAAGAGTCTTCTCCAACACCACAGTTCAAAAGCATCGATTCTTCGGCAATCAGCCTTCTTCACAGTCCAACTCTCACATCCATACATGACCACGGGAAAAACCATTGCCTTGACTAGACGGACCTTGGTTGGCAAAGTAATGTCTCTGCTTTTCAATACACTATCAAGGTTGGTCATAACTTTCCTTCCAAGGAGCAAGCGTCTTTTAATTTCATGGCTGCAGTCAGCATCTGCAGTGATTTTGGAGCCCAAAAAAACGAAGTCTGACACTGTTTCCACTGTTTTTCCATCTATTTCCCATGAAGTGACGGGACCAGATGCCATGATCTTTGTTTTCTGAATGTTGAGTTTCAAGCCAACCTTTTCACTCTCCTCTTTCACTTTCATCAAGAGGCTTTTGAGTTCCTCTTCACTTTCTGCCATAAGGGTAGTGTCATCTGCATATCTGAGGTTATTGATATTTCTCCCGGCAATCTTGATTCCAGCTTGTGCTTCTTCCAGCCCAGCATTCCTCATGATGTACTCTGCATATAAGTTAAATAAGCAAGGTGACAATATACAACCTTGACGTACACCTAGGGTCACCTAAATACCTATTCTCTTATATCTTCTCATTTGTTGGACACAGAAATAGCTTAGTAAATAGGAACTTAGCCATGCTGAGTTTTTCTTCAATTACTTGATTAACATCCTGTCTCATGGGCAGCTTTATTCTGAAGACCCCCTTGAGAGTCTTTGAACATGCTTAACTTATTCTACGGAGAAGGAAATAGCAACTCACTCCAGTACTCTTGCCTGGAAAATCCCATGAACAGAGGAGCCTGGTAGGTTGCAGTCCATGGGGTCGCTAAGGGTCGGACATGACTGAGTGACTTCACTTTCACTTTTCACTTTCATACACTGGAGAAGGAAATGGCAACCCACTCCAGTGTGTTCTTGCCTGGAGAATCCCTGGGACGGGGGAACCTGGTGGGCTGCCATCTATGGGGTCGCACAGAGTTGGACATGACTGAAGTGACTTAGCAGCAGCATCAACTTATTCTAAATCCCTTTTATAATATATTTTCTGGCTGACGAACTTATAGATTTTCTTTTAAAAGTGCATATGAATGCATTGGGACTAAAATAAATTTTCAGCCTTTTATCCAACTGCTAGTACTTTTTCTTGTTTTTCAAAAAATTTTAAACCAAGCTACTAACAGAAAATATTCACTTTCATGAAACAGAAAGCAAATCAAAAAATTATGGAAGTCTTTAAGCCATTTTGAATTTATTTTTGTGTATGGTTTTAACTTCATTGATTTACCCGTGGCTGTCCAACTTTGCCAGCACAAAACGATTGGGATACCATAAAGCTCCTAGAAGATATCATAAGCACAACATTCTCTGACATAAATCATACCAATGTTTTCTTAGGTCAGTCTCCTAAGGCAGTAGAAATAAATGCAAAAATAAACAAATGGGACCTAATCAAACTTACAAACTTTTCTCAGCAAAGAAAACCATAAATAAAACAGACAACCTACAGAATGGGAAAAAAAATATTTGTAAACAGTGCAACTGACAAGGGCTTAATTTCCAAAATACAATATGTAAAAAGCTCATACAACTGAACAACAAAAGAAAAAACAAACAACCCCATAGGAAAATGGGCAGAAGACTTAAATAGACATTTCTCCAAAGAAGAAATACAAATAGCCATTAGGCACATGAAAAGATGCTCAACATCTCTAATTATTAGAGAAGTGCAAATCAAATCTACAGTGAGGTATGACCTCATACCCATCAGAAATATTGTTCAGTTGCTCAATCATTCCAACGTTTTGTGGCCCCATGGACTGCAGCACTCCAGGCTTTCCTGTCCTTCACCATCTCCAGAGTTTACTGAAACTCATGTCCATTCAGTCAATGATACCATCCAACCATCTCATCCTCTGTCATCCCCTTCTCTCCCACCTTCAATCTTTCCCAGCATCAGGGTCTTTTCTAATGAGTCGGCTCTTTGCATCAGGTGGCCAAAGTATTGAAGCTTCAGCATCAGTTCTTCCAGTGAATATTCAGGGTTGATTTTCTTTAGGATTGACTGGTTTGATCCCCTTGCTGTCCAAGGGACTCTCAAGAGTCTTCTTCAACACCACAGTTTAAAGCATCAATTCTTTGGCACTCAGAATGACCATCATTAAAGACTCTACAAATAACAAATGCTGGAGAGAATGTGGAGAAAAGGGAGCCCTCCTACGCTGACGGTGGGAAGTTAAGTTGGTGCAGTCACTGTGGAAAACAGTATGTTCCTCAGAAAACTGAAAATAGAATTACCATATGATCCAGCAGTCCCACTCCTGGGCTTATATTGAGATAAAACTAATTTAAAAAGATGTGCACATTTATTATATTCATATCACTACTCACAATAGCCAAGACATGGAAAGAATCTAAATCTCCATTGATAAATGGATGATGATGTGGTACATATATACAATGGAATACTACTCAGCTATAAAAAGAACCAAATAATGCCATTTACAGCAACATGGATGTAACTGGAGATTATCATACAAAATGAAGTAGGTCAGAAAGAGACAGACAAATACCATGAGATATCACCTACATGTGGAATCTAAAATAAGACACAAATGAACTTGTTTGTAAAACAGAAACAGGCTCATGGACATAGAGAATAGACTTGTGGTTGCCAAGGGAAAGGAGATTGAGGGGGGGATGGAGTGGTAGGTTGGGGTTAACAGATGTAATCAATTATATATGGAATGCATAAATAATAAAGTTCTACCGTATAGCACAGAGAACTATTATTCTCTTCACTATCCTATGATAAAGCATAATGGAAAAGAGTATAAATAAAAGAATATATTTATGTATAACTGAACCACTTTGCTTTACAGCAGAAATTAACACAACATTGTAAATCAACTATCAGTTCAGTCGCTCAGTCGTGTCCGACTCTCTGCGACACCATGAATCACAGCACGCCAGGCCTCCCTGTCTATCACCAACTCCCAGAGTTCACTCAGACTCATGTCCACAGGGTCAGTCATGCCATCCAGCCATCGCATTCTCTGTCGTCCCCTTCTCCTCCCGCCCCCAACCTTTCCCAGCATCAGAGTCTTTTCCAGTGAGTCATCTCGTTGCATGAGGTGGCCAGAGTATTGCAGTTTCAGCTTTAGCATCAGTCCTTCCAATGAACATCCAGGATAGATCTCCTTTAGAATGGACTGGTTGGATCTCCTTGCAGTCCAAGGGACTCTCAAGAGTCTTCTCCAACACCACAGTTCAAAAGCATCGATTCTTTGGCGATCAGCTTTCTTCACAGTCCAACTCTCACATCCATACATGACCACGAGAAAAACCATAGCCTTGACTAGATGGACCTTTGTTGAGAAAGTAATGTCTCTGCTTTTTAATATACTATCAAGGTTGGTCATAACCTTCCTTCCAAGGAGCAAGCGTCTTTTAATTTCATGGCTGCAATCAGCATCTGCAGTGATTTTGGAGCCCCCCAAAATAAAGTCTGACACTGTTTCCACTGTTTCCCCATCTATTTCCCATGAAGTGATGGGACCAGATGCCATGATCTTTGTTTTCTGAATGTTGAGCTTCAAGCCAACTTTTTCACTCTCCTCTTTCACTTTCATCAAGAGGATTTTGAGTTCTTCTTCACTTTCTGTCATAAGGGTAGTGTCATCTGCATATCTGAAGTTATTGATATTTCTCCCAGCAATCTTGATTCCAGCTTGTGCTTCTTCCAGCCCAGCGTTCCTCATGATGTACTCTGCATATAAGTTAAATAAGCAAGGTGACTATATACAGCCTTGACATATTCCTTTTCCTATTTGGAACCAGTCTGTTGTTCCATGTCCAGTTCTAACTGTTGCTTCCTGACCTGCATACAGGTTTCTCAAGGGGCAGGTCAGCTGGTCTGGTATTGCCATCTCTTTCAGAATTTTCCACAGTTTATTGTGATCCACACAGTCAAAGGCTTTGGCATAGTCAATGAAGCAGAAATAAATGTTTTTCTCTTGCTTTGTCCATGATCCAGCGGATGTTGGCAATTTGATCTCTGGTGCCTCTGCCTTTTCTAAAACCTGCTTGAACATCTGGGAGTTCATGGTTCACATATTGAAAGAAGCCTGGCTTGGAGAATTTTGAGCATGACTTTACTAGCGTGTGAGATGAGTGCAATTGTGCGGTAGTTTGAGCATTTCTTGGCATTGCCTTTCTTTGGGATTGGAATGAAGATTGACCTTTTCCAGTCTTGTGGCCACTGCCGAGTTTTCCTAATTTGCTGGCATATTGAGTTCAGCACTTTCACAGCATAATCTTTCAAGATTTGAAATAGATGAACTGGAATTCCATCACTTCCACTAGCTTTGTTCATAGTGATGCTTTCTAAGGCCCACTTGACTTCACATTCCAAGATGTCTGGCTCTAGATCAGTGATCACGTTATCATGACTATCTTGGTCGTGAAGATCTTTTTTGTACAGTTCTTCTGTGTATTCTTGCCACCTCTTCTTAATATCTTCTGCTTCTGTTAGGTCCATACCATTTCTGTCCTTTATCGAGCCCATCTTTGCATGAAATGTTCCCTTGGAATCTCTAATTTTCTTGAAGAGATCTCTTGTTTTTCCCATTCTGTTGTTTTCCTCTATTTCTTTGCATTGATCACTGAGGAAGGCTTTCTTATCTCTCCTTGCTATTCTTTGGAACTCTGCATTCAGATGCTTATATCTTTCCTTTTCTCCTTTGCTTTTCACTTCTCTTCTTTTCACAGCTATTTGTAAGGCCTCCCCAGACAGCCATTTTGCTTTTTTGCATTTCTTTTCCATGGGGATGGTCTTGATCCCTGTCTCTTGTACAATGTCATGAACCTCCGTCCAGGGTTCATCAGGCACTCTATCTATCAGATTTAGTCCCTTAAATCTATTTCTCACTTCCACTGTATAATCATAAGGGATTTGATTTAGGTCATATCTGAATGGTCTAGTGGTTTTCCCTACTTTCTTCAATTTAAGTCTGAATTTGGCAATGAGAAGTTCATGATCTGAGCCACAGTCAGCTCTTGGTCTTGTTTTTGCTAACTGTATAGAGCTTCTCCATCTTTGGCTGCAAAGAATATAATCAATCTGATTTTGTTGTTGACCATCTGGTGATGTCCATGTGTAGAGTCTTCTCTTGTGTTGTTGGAAGAGGGTGTTTGCTATGACCAGTGCGTTCTCTTGGCAAAACTCTATTAGCTTTTGCCCTGCTTCATTCCGTGCTCCAAGGCCAAATTTGCCTGTTACTCCAGGTGTTTCTTGACTTCCTACTTTTTCATTCCAGTCCCCTATAATGAAAAGGACATCTTTTTTGGGTGTTAGTTCTAAAAGGTCTTGTAGGTCTTCACAGAACCGTTCAACTTTGGCTTCTTCAGCGTTACTGGTTGGGGCATAGGCCTGGGATTACTGTAATATTGAATGGTTTGCCTTGGACATGAACAGAAATCATTCTGTTGTTTTTAAGATTGCATCCAAGTACTGCATTTCAGACTCTTTTGTTGACCATTATGGCTACTCCATTTCTTCTAAGGGATTCCTGCCCACAGTAGTAGATACAATGGTCATCTGAGTTAAATTCACCCATTCCAGTCCATTTTAATTCACTGATTCCTAGAATGTCTATGTTCACTCTTGCCATCTCCTGTTTGACCACTTCCAATTTGCCTTGATTCATGGACCTAACATTCCAGGTTCCTATGCAATATTGCTCTTTATAGCACTGGACCTTGCTTCTATCACCGGTCACATCCACAACTGGGTGTTGGTTTTGCTTTTGCTCCATCCCTTCATTCCTTCTAGAGTTACTTCTCCACTGATCTCCAGTAGCATACTGGGCACCTACCGACCTGGGGAATTCCCCATTCAGTATTCTATCATTTTGCCCTTTAATACTGTTCATGGGGTTCTCAAGGCAAGTATACTGAAGTGTTTTGCCATTCCCTTCTCCAGTGGTGAGGGGTTTAGTGACATGCATATCCTGCATGCCTCGGAGGGCTTTTTTTGTGAACTCTGAAAAAATTGCATTGAGGAGTTGAGAAGGCAGGTGACATGTAGATCTTCGGGCGGGGGCAGTGCAGGAGAGGCCTCAGCTGAGTAAGTAGGTCTATGCGTTTGTAAGGTTGGGGAGTCGCCTTTAGTTGGGTAATTATATTATTTATGTATTACAGTTGTGCTTTATGTCTGTTAGTATCTTGTATCCCACCTCCGAGTATCCAGTGTGAGTGCGGGGGTAAAAACATATGTTTTCCCCATTTGGCTTATAGCAGTTGCTCGTTTGGCTCCCTGTCTTTTGCACCTTAACAGTAAGTAAGGACTTGGTCTGTTTGTTGTTGATGCACATGGTGCATGGCGTAGGGGTCGGGCGGTAGCATGAGGAATGGACATAGCTATAAATTTCTGAGCTGGGACTGGAAGCAGTGTCTAAAAGTCCAGGGAGTGCCATCAGGGTAAGGCACAAGAAGATCGTGGCTAAACCGTTATGCCAGTGGGTGGGTCAGAAAGCGAGAGTGATAGGTCGTTACAAAGGAATAAGCTATGGATAGTAAGCCACAACAGGCGAGATATCCTAGCGCCAGAGAGAAGTGGAGTGCAGGAGGCCACTCCTCTGGGGCAACAGATGCAAGGCCTATAGCAAAGAGCACACTTAATAGTGCAGCTAATACAAACACAATGGTCATTTTGTTGTCTGCGTGAAATCAGCTATGGGGTCCAAGGGCAGGTCACAGTTACGCCGACGATCCTGGGATTTGCAGGTGGCAAGGGGAGAGTTCATCAAAGCCTTTGACAAGGCCTCTTAGTTGCCAATCTTGGAGTTGCACTCCTCGATGGGAGCGTCGCACAGAGGCTCGTGGAACCTTTTCGTCATCTCTCTTTCAAGACCGTGCGATGAGGGCTGTCTTTCTCCAAGGGGATCCGAGTCACGGCGCCAGATGTGGGGTCCCCTTGCTTCTCCCCCGATGGTGCCGCCGGGGAGAGCAAGGCATCGGTGAATCCTCGGCCTCGGATGTGGAGCCCGTTTTGCCTCCCCACGCTAGAGCGGTGGGGAAGAAACCCCAGGGGAAGGGTGAGCTGGCCGCCTGCCCCGCAGCCCTCTTCGCCTGGAGAAGGACACTCAGACGCAGCGGGGGTTCTGTCAAGGCAGTTCAACTATACTTCAATTAAAAAGAAAGTTATGGAAGATTGAAGTTTTAGTAAGTAGAGATACATTTATAATTTTTCCAGATAGTCACAATAAGGGTTTTTTTTAAGAAATTGGTTTTGCAAACTAGGTGTATAAACAGTTAGAGTTGAAAGTTTAAAATTATTAATGATACATATAGAATATAAGGTTGCATTAAGTACTCACTAAAGTTTTAAGAAACTGTTATTTCATTAAGTTAGCAAAAAAATAGTTGCAAAAACTCAGTAAGAAGTTTGAAAGAAGGCTTTTTAAAAAGGTTTCCCTAGTTTGCTCAAAAGCTCTATTAAAGGACTATTGTATTTATTTCTAATTATTTTCTATTAAGCCCTCAAATACATTTAAAATGTACTTAAACTATTTAAATTATTTTATTTGTGATTGTTGGTTAATTAAAATATGTGTTTTAGGGTAATAATGGATTAAAATGGATACTATTGAATTGGAATAAAAATTTAAGACAATAGATGCCAAATAATATTTATTTAAAAAAATTTTTTAACTGGGTCAATGGTAGACTCAGTACATGATGTTTATTGAATTATTCGCCAAACGATCAATTCCCATCAATTCATTTTTCAGTCTTTTTTGAAAAACTATTATGTAGTATTTTTGTACAGAAAAAAAATAAGACATTATCTTGACTTTGAAAAATGTTTCAAAGTACATATCTTAATAAACAATTTGAGTGGATTCTACAAAGAGAAAATGTTTTCCATTGTATTATTATTATTAATGATAATTGTAATTTATAAAAGAAATAATGAAATAAAATTAAAAGTGATAATAGAATTAACAAAAATAAAACCATAAAAAGCAACAACAGTAGACAAATAAAACAGTAATAGCTTTAGAGATATGACTGAAATAAAAAAACGTATATTATTATCTTGTTTTGCTTGTGACTGACTGATTATGTTTTCAGTATGTATTTTGGTTATATAATGCTGCCTGAAAGTTTACTGCAAAAGTTAGTGGCTTTAAACAATAACTGAGGCTAGAGTCACTTGAAGGCTCAACTGAGCTGAACATCCAAGATAGCTTTTTCACTTATGTGTTTGGCACCTCAGTTGGCATGACTGGAATAGTTAAGGCTGGCAAAACATCTCTTTTCTTTCTGCATTTCTCGTTTGGGCTTCCTCTAGCATGGCTGTTTCAGAGTAGATGGACTTCTTAGCTGGTGACCTTCTCTCCTAGAATACATAGTCCAAGAGACCCTGCGTAGCTGAAGGGCCTGGTCTTGAAAAGCATGCAGCATCACTTCTTCCACATTCTCTTAGGCAAAAGTGAGTCCCAAGGCCAGTTCATAATCAAAGGTAGAAAACCACATAAGGGCATATGTACACTCAGAAGACATGGTTTATTGTGGGAAGAGGAGGAAGGAAGGGAAGGAGGAGAGTTATCTTTAGAGATTAGCTACCACAGTGTGAAATATTCATTTATTGGTAGACAATAATAATTTCACCATGTATTTGATAAAATTTGTATCAACATACTTCCAAAACTAAAATTCACATTAATTTTATGTATAACACTATTTTATAACCAAAATATATTTTCACCTAAGGATTACTGAGAGATTTAGTTGCAATGAGAAAAATAAATCTTTCAGAAATAATTGCCTTAATGCTTTCATTTCAATTTCTGTTGAGTATGTACTGGATACAAGGTATTGCCCAAGTCATTAGGGGAAAGATATAGGAAATTATAAAATATTTTCTTATAAGACCCAGCACTCAAGCAATGTTATGAGACAAGGTTTACACATCAAGAGTCAAGTAGACCTTCATAGCACTAACAGACTTTCATGGAAGGGAAAGATAAACATGTTTTGAAATTATTTAGGAAGACTTTATAAAAGATGTTCATAGGATTTGTATGCTGAAAAACTACAAACCACTGATGAATGAACTCAAAATCTAAATAATGGACAGATATATTGTGTTCATAAATTGGGAGAGTTGACATAGCAATGATATCAGTTCTATCTAAACTGATATGTATATATAATATATACACGATTGAGCAACTGAGCATGCCACGATTATATATACATATATAATAAGAGTCAGATACAACTTAGTGACTCAGCAACAAATATAATATTAAGCATATATAATACTATTATTATAGTTCCTCTTAAAATTGCAGCAAGAATTATGAGATATAGAAAATATTGTCCTAAAAATAGGAGAAGGCTAAGGAACTAGAAGCACTTTTAAAAAGAATAGAGACTTCCCTGGCAGTCCAGTGGTTAAGACTTTGCCTTCTAAGCAGGACATGCCAGTTCAATCCCTGGTTGGGGAGCTAAGATCCCACATGCCTCACAGCCAAAAAAGACCAAAACACAAAGCAGAAGCAATATTGTAACAAACTCAGTAAAGACTTTAAAAATGGTCCACATTTTAAAAGTCTTCAAAAAATAGAAGAATAAAGTGAGAGGAATCAGTCTACTTGATTTCAAGACTTCTTATGTAGACACAGTAGTCAAGATTATGTGGTGTTTGTGTGGGACAGACATATTGAACAGTGAAATAGAGCAGAGAATCCAGAAATAGGCTCACACAAATTTGTCCAACTCATTTTTGACAAAAGTGCATAAACAATTCAACTGAGGAAGGATAGCCATTTAAATAAATGGTGCTGGAGCAATTTGGACATCCATAGGCATAAAATGAACCCTGACCTAAACCTCATACCTTATACAAAAAGTAACCCCAAATGGATCATGGACTTTAAGATAAAATATAAAACATGTAAGGCTTTTAGGAAGAAAATAACCTTGAATCTTTGGGATCTAGGATTAGGGAAAGCATTTAACTTGAGACAAAAAGCACAATGGATTAAAAAAAAAGTGATAACTTGGTCTTCCTTGAACTTGAAAATTTCTGCTCTGCGAAAGACCCAGGTAAGAGGATGAAAACAAGAGTCACAGGGTGGAAGAAGATATTTCTCAACTACATACACAACACAAGGCTACTACTGAGAATATATAAAGAACCCTCAAAACTTAACAAACAGTCCAGTAGAAAATAGGCAAAAGGAATGAAGAGTCACTGAAGAGTATACACAAATTACAAGCACATGAAAAGATATTTAGTATTATTAGCTATTACACACCGATCAAAATGGCTGCTGCTGCTGCTGCTGCTAAGTCACTTCAGTCGTGTCCGACTCTGTGTGACCCCATAGACGGAAGCCCACCAGGCTCCCCCTTCCCTGGGATTCTCCAGGCAAGAACACTGGAGTGGGTTGCCATTTCCTTCTCCAATGTGTGAAAGTGAAAAGTGAAAGTAAAGTCACTCAGTCCTGTCCGACCCCCAGCGACCCCACGGACTGCAGCCTACCAGGCTCCTCCATCCATGGGATTTTCTAGGCAAGAGTACTAGAGTGGCTTGCCATTGCCTTCTCCGTCAAAATGGCTAAATATTAGTAATTTAATAAACATTTACAATACCAAATGCTACCAGGTATGCAGAGAAAACAATCACTCATATGTTGCTGGTTGGAATGTAAAATGGTATAACTGATCTGGAAAAATTTTGACAGTCTCTTGAAAAAGTTAAACATGCAACTACCATATAACATAACAATTATGCTCCTAGGCATATTCCAGAGAAATGAAATTTTATGCTCATATATAAATGTACACAAATGTTTTATATTAGTTTTATTTGTGATAACCCAAGATTGCCGGGAGAAATATCAATAACCTCAGATATGCAGATGACACCACCGTTATGGCAGAAAGTGAAGAGGAACTAAAAAGCCTCTTGATGAAAGTGAAGGAGGAGAGTGAAAAGTTTGGCTTGAAGCTCAACATTCAGAAAACGAAGATCATGGCATCTGGTCCCATCACTTCATGGGAAATAGATGGGGAAACAGTGGAAACAGTGTCAGACTTTATTTCTGGGGGCTCCAAAATCACTGTAGATGCTGACTGCAGCCAGGAAATTAAAAGACACTTACTCCTTGGAAGGAAAGTTATGACCAACCTAGATAGCATATTAAAAAGCAGAGACATAGTACTTTGCCAACCAAGGTCCGTCTAGTCAAGGCTATGGTTTTTCCAGTGGTCATGTATGGATGTGAGAGTTGGACTGTGAAGAAAGCTGATCGCCGAAGAATTGATGCTTTTGACCTGTGGTGCCTGAGAAGACTCTTGAGAGTCCCTTGGACTGCAAGGAGATCCAACCAGTCCATTCTAAAGGAGATCAATCCTGGGTGTTCATTGGAAGGATTGATGCTGAAGCTGAAACTCCAATACTTTTGAAACTCCAATACTTTGGCCACCTCATATGACGAGTTGACTCACTGGAAAAGAGTCTGATGCTGGGAGGGATTGGGGGCAGGAGGAGAAGGGGACGACAAAGAATGAGATGGCTGGATGGCATCACCGACTCGATGGACATGAGTTTGCGTGAACTCCGGGAGTTGGTGATGGACAGGAAGGCCTGGCGTGCTGTGATTCATGGGGTCGCAAAGAGTCGGTCACGACTGAGCGACTGAACTGAACTGAACTGAAAGTGATAAAATTATAAATTGGAGAACAAAAAACTTACTGCCAGGGTTAAGGAAAGGATGGGGTAGGAAGGAGATGACTGTAGCTATAAGAGGGCAATATGAGGGATCTTTGTTATAATAGAAATGCTCTGTATCTTAACGGTATTAATGTCAATATCCTTGTTTTTGCACCGTAGTTTTGCAAGATGTAACTGTCAGGGGAAATTGGGTAGAGGATATGCCTTCTGTATTATTTCTTATAATACATGCTTATTTTACATGTGTGTTTAGAATTATCTTGAGATTAAAAGTTTAATTAAAAATGATTTTAGATTTCAAAGCCAACATCAGGGAGAATGAAGGTGTTTTTAATATAATTAGAAAAATCCTACTCCTTCAGTACAGGTGATTCCCATAATCTATTAGAAAAATTCATTGAAAGAACAAATTACACATATGACAAGCTCTTAAACATCTTGGAGATTTTTGTATATTTTGGAGAGATGACAGTTATTGACTGACATGAATCTCTAATTGATGTGATTTCAAGCAATAGAAACAAATCAACTGGAGTAATATGGGACCTTTATTGGAGAGGCGGTAAGGTGTGGGCAAGCTGACTTTTCTAGGGACTCTGGTTAGAAATCAGCTTCTTTGCTATTTCACCTTTTTAACCTTTTTTGTTTCCTCCAATTCTGTTGTTGTTCAGTAGCTAATTCGTGTCTGACCCTTTGCAACCCCATGAACTGAAGCATGCCACACTTCCCTGTCCTTCACTGTCTCCCAGAATTTTCTCAAACTCATGTGCATTGAGTCAGGGATGCCATCCAACCATCTCATCCTGTGTTGTCCCCCTTCTCCTCTTGCCCTCAATCTTTCCCAGCATCAGGGTCTTTTCCAGTGAGTCGGCTGTTCATATCAGGTGGCCAAAGTATTGGAGCTCCAGCTTCAGCACCAGTCCTTCCAATGAATATACAAGCTTGATTTCCTTTAGGATTGACTGATTTGATCTCCTTGCTGTTCAACGGACTCTCAAGAGTCTTCTCCAGCACCAGAGTTTAAAAGCATCAGTTCTTCAGTGCTCAGCTTTCTTTATGGTCTAACTCTCACATCCATACATGACAACTGGAAAAACCATAGCTTTGTTTATATGGACATTTTTTAGCAAAGTGATATCTCTTCTTTTTAATACACTTTTTAATGCACATTGTTTAGATTTGTCATAGCTAAGGAGCAAGCATCTTTTAATTTCGTGGCTAAGTCACCATCTGCAGTGATTTTGGAGCCCAAGAAAATGAAATCTGATATTATTTCCACTTTTACCCCATCTATTTGTCATGAAGTGATGGGGCTGGATGCTACGATCTTCATTTTTGAATGCTGATTTTTAAGCCAACTTTTTCTCTGTCATCTTTCACCGTCATCAAAATGCTCTTTAATTCCTCTTCACTTTCTGCCATTAAATGGCATCATCTGCTTATCTGAGGTTGTTGATATTTCTCCCGGCAGTCTTGATTCCAGCTTGTGAGTCATCCAGCCCAACATTTCGTATGATGTACTCCGCATGTAAGTTAAACAAGCAGGGTAACAATATACAGCCTTGACATACTCCTTTCCCAGTTTTGAACCAGTCTTGTTCTATGTCCAGTTCTAACTATTGCTTCTTGACCGGCATATATGTTTCTCAGGTAAGGTGGTCTGGTAATCCCATCTCTTGAAGAATTTTCCGGTTTTTCATGATCCATACAAGGGCTTTAGCCTAGTCAATAACGCAGAAATAGATGTTTTTTGGAATTCCTTGCTTTTTCTGTGATCCAATGGATGTTGGCAATTTGATCTTTGGTTCCTCTGCCTTTTCTAAATCCATGCAAGTTTTTATATCACGTACTGCTGAAGCCTAGCTTGAATGATTTTGAGTATAATCTTGCTAGCATTTGAAATAAGTGCAATTGTATGGCTATTCTCTGGCATTTCCTTTCTTTGGTATTGGAATGAAAACTTAACCTTTTCCAGACCTGTGACCACTGCTGAGTTTTCCAGATTTGTTTGCTTATTGATCCAATTCAGTGGCTTCCACGAAACTCCCAAGAGACCTGCATATTGACAAAGTCCTAATTGGAATTTAACAGCGTCTGTTTTTTTCCCATATTTTTGTAATGTGGAAAAATAGACTTAAATCTTACCTCATATTTGTAGATTGTAGTGAAGTCTTTTCAAGAAGTATTTTCAGTTGGATTAGAGCTGACTTAAGGTCATCTGATTAACACATAGTCAGGGAGTTGTAGAAACCATATTACAAGACCAGGGTAAATTAGTACCGGCAAATTCATACTACAGTGAATATAATATAAAAATCTTTCTGAATAATAAGACTATTTCCATGACAAAATGTTGGAAAACATGTTTCTGATTTTCTTCTTGAAAAGTAGAAAAATGATATTTATAATAAAGTATACATATACATACTTACAATGAAAATAGAAGTTTTTATACAAACACTACTAATTTGGCTTAATAACTTCTGAATTTGAGGGTGGGTTTGAACATTTTTCTTTGGATTTATCTCATTATGGTGTCCTCAATATTTAATATATAGTAAAAGTAGCACTCAAATCAATGGGAAAGGGGAAATAATTACAATGTTGTTAGGATAACCAGATATCTATTTGGAAAAGCAAGACTGGATACTATCTTTGTATCATATGTCAAAACAAATTGAACTGCTAAATGTACAAATTCAAGAATAAAAAAACTTAAGGAAAATATAGGTTTATATTTTTATAATATGTAGTGGCAAGGGCTTTCTAAACATGATAGTAATAACCAGAAAAGCTTGTTTCTGAAATCTGTTTTTTTTTTTTTACAGTAAACCATCCCTAAACTTAATGGTTTAAACCAAGAATGATTTATTATTTCTCAAGATTCTGTAGATTGGTTAAGTCATTCTTCCCTGGGTCTCATCTGAACACATAAGGCTTCTTTTATCTAGTGTCTGTGACCACTCCTTCACTGTTTTGTCTTATTCAGTTGTGCAGCCCAAGCTTCTTTACACTGTGGCTGGGTCTTGAGAAAGTGAAGTTAGAATCTATGAGGCTTGTGGAGGCCTATACTTTAGAACTCATATTCACTTCTGTCACATTTTCTTGGTCAAATCAAATTACAAGATTAGCTAGATAAAAGAGGTGAATAAATAGACTCCATCTCTTGAGCAGCAATATCACAATGCAAAAAGATGCAGACATTATGAGACTTAATTCATTGGGAACCATTATTATATCATCTTCCTCAGGATCTCTTGCTGTCTAAACATTCTGCCTGAAAACAGGAATGAAGTTGATTTGGATAAAATTTTGAATAAATTACTCTCATTCAACTACTTGCTGTCTGAAACTTAAGATCTAAATAGATTTGGATTATGTGGTAAGCTTGCTGTCTGAATTTGTCAACTGTATATGCACTGTCCTAATTCAGATGTGTAGTAGTTGCCTGGAGAATCCCAGGGACGGGAGCCTGGTGGGCTGCCGTCTATGGGGTCACATAGAGTCGGACACGACTGAAGCGACTTAGCAGCAGCAGCAGCAGCAGTAGCTTTATTACTGGCATTAAGCAGTTTGATGATGATGTGCCTTGGTGTAGGTTTCTTTGTGTTTTGTGTGCTTCAATTTTATTAAGCTTGAATGTGTGGGTTTGTATACCTTTATAAATATTTATATGCCACCCCCTCCACCATTATTTTCATTTGGGGATTCCAAGAGAGTTTCAGAAAAACATCTATTTCTGCTTCATTGACTATGCCAAAGCCTTTGACTGTGTGGATCACAATAAACTGTGGAACATTCTGAAAGAGATGGGAATCCCAGACCACCTGACCTGCCTCTTGAGAAACCTGTATGCAGGTCAGGAAGCAACAGTTAGAACTGGACATGGAACAACAGACTGGTTCCAAATAGGAAAAGGTGTACGTCAAGGTTGTATATTGTCACCTTGCTTATTTAACTTATATGCAGAGTACATCATGAGGAACGCTGGGCTGGAAGAAGCACAAGCTGGAATCAAGATTGCTGGGAGAAATATCAATAACCTCAGGTATGCAGATGACACTACCCTTATGACAGAAAGTGAAAAGGAACTCAAAAGCCTCTTGATGAAAGTGAAAGAGGAGAGTGAAAAGGTTGGTTTGAAGCTCAACATTCAGAAAACAAAGATCATGGCATCTGGTCCCATCACTTCATGGGAAATAGATGGAAAAACAGTGGAAACAGTGTCAGACTTTGCTTTTTTGGGCTCCAAAATCACTGCAGATGCTGATTGCAGCCATGAAATTAAAAGACACTTGCTCCTTGGAAGGAAAGTAATGACCAACCTTGATAGTATATTAAAAAGCAGAGACATTACTTTGCCAACCAAGGTCCGTCTAGTCAAGGCAATGGTTTTTCCCGTGGTCATGTATGGATGTGAGAGTTGAACTGTGAAGAAGGCTGATTGCCGAAGAATCGATGCTTTTGAACTGTGGTGTTGGAGAAGACTCTTGAGAGTCCCTTATACTGCAAGGAGATCCAACCAGTCCATTCTAAAGGAGATCAATCCTGGATGTTCATTGGAGGACTGATGCTAAAGCTGAAACTGCAATACTTTGGCCACCTCGTGCGACGAGTTGACTCACTGGAAAAGACTCTGATGCTGGGAAAGGTTGGGGGCGGGAGGAGAAGGGGACGACGGAGAATGAGATGGCTGGATGGCATCACCGACTCTGTGGACATGAGTTTGAGTGTACTCCGGGAGTTGGTGATGGACAGGGAGGCCTGGCGTGCTGTGATTCATGGGGTCGCGGAGAGTTGGACACGACTGAGTGACTGAACTGAACTGAACTGAACTGAATTACATATATATTAGTCTCCTTGAAGTTTCCCCACAGCTCACCAATGCTCTGGTTATTTTTTTATTTAGGCTTCTTCTCTTTGTTTCATTTTAGATAGATTTATTGCTCTGTCTTCAAGTTCACGAGTCTTCTGCAATGACTAGTCTTTCTTTAATTCTTTCTTAGATGTTGTAATTTCTATCTCTGCAAGTTTGGTTTGGATTATTTTTTTATATATCTTCAGTGTTTCTAGTTAACATGTTCAGTCTTCTAGCTCAGGGGATGACAAATAAGAGCTCATAAATCAAATCTGGCCTAGCAGATTTGTTTGGTAAATAGTTTTATTGGGATACAGCCATGCCTATTAACCCATTGTTTATGGCTGCTTTTTGCATTGCAATATTTGAGTTGAGTAGTTTTTACAGAGACTCCATACCTACAAAGTCTACATTTCTTACTATCAGTTTCCTGAACATATGGAATTAACATTATAATCACTGTTTTACTACATTTATCTACTAATTTTATCACTGATGTGATTTTTAAGTCAGTTTCAATTGACTGATCTTTCCTTTCACTTCAGTTTTGTATTTTTCTGCTTCTTTGCATGCCTGGTACTTTCTGATTAGATGCCAGATATTGGTAAATTGTTGAGAGCTGGATATTTTTGTATTCTTATAAATATTCTTCAACTTTGTCCTGGGATACAGTTAGATTTTCTGAAGGAAGTTTAATCCTTTTCAAGTCTGGCTGTTAAGCTTTGTTAAGTGGGACCAGAGCAGCCTTTTGTATAGGGCTAATTTTCCCTCATTACTGAGGCGTAGCTCTTGTGACGACTTTATCCAGTGCCGCAAGAGTTATGACTAGCAGGAACCCAAATTATTTTGAGCTCTATGCAAGCGTCAACTATTATTTTCACCAATCCTTTTGGATGGCTGTTTTCTTGACCTGTGTTGTTTCCTCATGCATGTGACTTAATTCATACTTAGCTGAAGATGAGAGAGATTTCTTTTTCTGTATAGCTCTCTCCTCTTTCATTCTTTGTCCTGCAGACATTTAATGAACTTGCCCTCCCTGTATTCCCAGTTTTATTTTCTTAATTTGAAATCTTATGGGCTCTGCCTGGGTTATGGTTCCCTGCACTGTGGCCTGAAAATTCTCTCTGGGCAATACACTGGGGCAGTCTTAGTGCTTGTATATTTGCTTCATGTATTTCAGGGATCACTGTCTTTTGTTGCCTGATGCCCAAATCTTGACAAATGATTCTTTCATATATTCGGTTTAAGTTTTTAGTTGTTTAAGGTTGCAAGGTAAATCTCATCCCTGTTACTACTTCTTGGCTCAAACGATCTTCAGAAACCTAATGACTTTAGATGACAAGGGATATTTGTGTTTTACTATTTTAAAAACAAATTGTGGGTTTGAAATATTATAGAAGACACTGTAAAATAAGTTGAAAGACATGGTGACAAACTGGGAAAAGTATTTTCAGTTAAATTGTGCCCTACTAAGTGATTCATGGGGTTGCAAGGAGTCAGACACGACTGAGTGACTGAACTGAACTGAAGGATTAATGGGCTTCTCAGGTGGTGCTAGTGGTAAAGAACCCACTTGCCAATGCAGGAGACATAAGAGACGTGGGTTCAATCCCAGGGTTGGGAAGATCCCCTCGAGGAGGTCATGGCAACCCACTCCAGTATTCTTGGCTGGAGAATCCCTTGGACCGAGGAGCCTGGTGGGCTGTGGTCCATGCGGTTATAGAGACGGACACACCTGTAGGAACTTAGCACACATGCAAGGATTAATAGTGCCACTACATTAATAGAAGCCAGTCTCATAAATCAGTAAGGAAAAGATGAACATTCCCAATAGGAAAGAGCTTCCCAGGTGTCTCAGTGGTAAAGAATCCACCTGCCAATGCAAGAGACACAGGAGACGCGGATTCAAACCCTGGGTCAGAAAGATCCTCTGGAGAAGGAAATGGCAACCCTCTCTAGTATTCTTGCCTGGGAATCCCATGGACAGAAGAGCATGGAGGTCTACAGTTCATGGGATTGCAAAGAGTTGGACATGACTTAGTGACTAAACACAACCGCCACAACAACAACATTTTTGTTTGTGTACTTACTTTTGTTAGTGGGTAGAAATGAAAATGACCAGCAAATGAAAAAATTTCTGTTACAATGCTAATCAAAGAGAAACTAATTGAAGTAACAAAGAGATATCATTTTTCACCTATCATATTCTCAAGGAGAAAAACAAATGGTGATACACATGGGTGACAAAATAGGTGCTAATCACATAGGTAAGAATGTAAATTGTCACAGTTTTCTTGGAATGCAATGTGATAATATGTATGAAAATTTAAAATGCTTACTTGATTTAATAATTCCAAATCTAAATGATTGTCCTAAACAAATATTTCCACAAGTTTGTAAAAAATAATTATTATAGGATCACTGACAAAAACTAAAAATAAGTTGAATGTCAATTATTTGTCAAATAGTTACTCTTTATAATTATTTATTACTTTTAGTTCTATAGTAATCATCTTTACTAATTTTTACAATTATCTCTTCAGTTGTTAAATATATGTATGTATACACATTCAGGATATCACTATTCCCTTATTATAAACAATAAAGTAAATATATTTATTAACACATATAAATGTCTTCATGTTAAGTGAAAAAGGGCAGTATAAACTAGTATTTATAGATGATATCATGGGAAATATACCTATACAAACACATACATACATATATGCACATACAATATTTCTATGGAAGATAGAATTACAGGGAGTTTTTATTTTTTAGTTTCTTGTTATGTATTTTAATTTTTCAAAATAATGAGCCTGTAGAGTCAGGGGGAAAAATGCTCTTTCTGTATTTTAAAAACGGAGGATATCAGAAAGAAAATCGTCACAAAGAACCTTAGAAAGTTCCAAGAAACCAGGTTGTAAAATGGAAATGACACTTGTGATTTATCAGTTGGTAAATCTGGGTAGTAGAAAAAGTAAGACCCAAGTTTGAGTCCTGGCTCTTTCCTTTATAGGTGGGGTGACTGTGGACAAATTACTAAACATCTTTAATGGTTTTTAAAGTCATTATTTTCTAATGTAATAAATCATATGATTATTATATTTATGTCACAGGTAATAAAATTTACTCAGCAAAGAGTAGTTTATTTAAAAATTTTAATATAAAATAAGGGAATGAGAATAGTTCTTACTGGGCATAAAAATCTACTTTGATGATGGGATGAGTTTATTATTATCGTGCTGCAATTAGCAAATACTAATTATCTCTGTATGAGAGCTGCTATCTTTAATTTCAATTAAGTTCAATTTTTGTCTAAAATATGATCTTCAATTAAGAGAATCACAGAGTATTTCATTTCATTTCATCCTAACTAGGAGTGGTGTCTCTTCTTACAGCTGGTAGTTCCTCTTGTCCCATCTTTCCTCAATGTGCAGCCCACCATACCTCCTACTTCTGGCTGGGGAGGGCTGGCTTTCTGCAGGAGGTGCAAAGACCTCCTTTACTGCTGAATAAGTGGGCCAGAAGAGCTGGTACTCCATCTCTGAGGATCTCTCAGCCTTCTCTCTGTTTCTAACCACTCCTTCACTCCCACAGATAATCTGGCTCTGAAGAGCAAGAGGAGCCCTATGTTTCTTAAAACGAGGTGTATTACTTTAGTAGGAAAATTAAGAGACATGAATGATCATGAACTACTTAAATAAAAAACATTTCTTTACCCTTATTCACCATTATTACAGCCCAACTTTCGAGACTTTACAGAGGCAAGAGGTCTATCAACTTCTTTCCTTTCACTTATAGTTTCTTGCCACTGATATTGTGAAATAAGAATCAGTGTTTATTACCAAAAACATTACTATTCTTTTAAATGAAAACAGTGGCACATCAGCTGTCACATGGATGTTGTTTTACAGTCAAATAAAAACTCATAAAGCCTCAGTTCTACAGTCTGTCTGGGTTTGAAATATTTTTATGCACTGCTGTGTGAAGAGCAGGTGCACTCACACATCTGTTTCTGAGATTTTTCTATTTTATCAGGTGATTTGGGTTTAAAATTTCAACAGATGTCTATTTCAGTCATTTTTGCTCTTAGTGTTCTTGTTTAGTCGCTAAGTCATGTCCGACTCCTTGCAACTGCATGGACTGCAGCACACCAGGCTCCTCTGTCTTCCACTATCTCCTGGAGTTTGTTCAAACTCATGTCCATTGAGTCAGTGATGCCATCCAACCATCTCACCCTCTCTTGCCCACTTCTTTTTCCCTCAGTCTTTCCCAGAATCAGGGTCTTTTCCAGTGAGTCAGTTCTTTGCATCAAGTGGCCAAAATATTGGAGCTTCAACTTCAGCATCAGTCCTTCATATGAATATTCAGAGTTGATTTCCTTTATGATTGACTGATTTGATCTTCTTGTTGTCCAAGGAACTCTCAAGAGTCTTCTCCAACACTACAGTTCGAAAGCATCAATTTTTTGGCGCTCAGCCTTCTTTACGGTCCAACTCTTACATCTGTACATGACTACTGGAAAAACCATAGCTTTGACTGTTTGGACTTTTGTTGGCAAAGTGATGTATCTGCTTTTTAATATGGTCTAGGTTTGTCATAGTTTTCCTTCCAAGGAGCAAGAGTCTTTTAATTTCATGACTGCAGTCACTATCCGTAGTCATTTTGTTGCACAGGGAAATAAAATCTGTCACTGCTTCCACTTTTCCCCTTCTGTTTGTCATGAAGTAATGGGACTGGATGCCATGATCTTTGTTATTTGAATGTTGAGTTTCAAGCTAGCTTTTTCACTCTCCTCTTTTACTTTCATCAAGAGACCCTTTAGTTCCTCTTTGCTTTCTGCCATTAGAGTGGTATCTCACCTGCATATCTGAGGTTGTTGATATTTCTCTCTTGGCACTCTTGATTTCAGCTTGTGATTCATCCAGCCGGGCATTTCTTATGATGTACTCTGCATATGAGTTAAACAAGCAGAGTGACAATATACAACCTTGATGTACTTCTTTCCCAGTTTTGAACCAGTCAATTGTTCCATGTCCAGTTTGAACTGTTGCTTCTTTACCCTCATACAGGTTTCTCAGGAGGCAGGTAAGATGGTCTGGTACTCCCATCTCTGAGAATTTTCCACAGTTTGTTGTGATCCACACAGTCAAAGGCTTTAGCATAGTCAATGAAATAGAAGTAGATTTTTTTTTTTTTTTTTAGATTTCCCTTGCTTTCTCCATGATCCAGCAATTATTTGCAGTTTGATTTCTTGTTCCTCTTCCTTTTCTAAACCCAGCTTGGAACTTCTCAGTTCATGTACTTATGAAGCCTAGGTTGAAGGATTTTGAGTATGACCTTGCTAGCATGTGAAATGGGTCCAGTTGTACAGTAGTTTGAACATTCTTTGGCATTGCCCCTCTTTGGGATTGGAATGAAAACTGACTTTTTTCAGTCCTGTAGCCATTGCTGAGTTTTCCAATTTGCTGACAGATTGAGTGCAGCACTTTTACAGCACTGTCCTTTAGGATTTTAAATAGCTTAGCTGGAATTCCAGCCAAATGCTACCTTTGTTCATATTAATGCTTCCTAAGGCCCAGTATTAGTAGAATAGCTTAAAACTTAACTCTTACAAGTCTAACTTCTATTTATTTTAGAACAACTTATACCTTGTAACCTATTGAATCTCTCAGATATGTTTCTTATGGAGTGGCTTACACCCAAAGTTAGCTCAAAATGGAAACTTCCTCCTATTAGAATATTAGAATTTTGCAGTCTTTTTCCAGTCTGTGGTATCAACATTGCTTTGCAAGTTATTTGGCTGTCCTCTAACTGTTCGGCTTCACCTTCCATTATTGTATTTCCTTGACGAGTGCCTGTGTCAGGTTCTGAGATGTTTAGGGGAGTCATTCAAAGGTTGTGGTCTAACTGTGTTGGTTTATTATTAAAGTCTTGAGTGCTGTCCTAAATATTACAAAGTTTGTTTGCTGGTGTTAGCATCCTAGTGAGAGGTGTGAGCTAGCCTGGTGACTTAACATTTCATCCTAAAGTGAAAGTCTCGGAACACATTATGAAGACTACTGTCCTTTTTTAACAAAAGAAATGAGTAATTAGTAACTTCACATACTTTCTGTACTCTGCTCTGCTACAACCCATTACCCCAGTTTTCTTAATAATGTCATCTGATCAAATAATAATGTCTTTTAATTACTGTCTTTCATCTTCATATTATTATATATATTTTGCTTAAACTGCTGGGCTGTCAAAAGTTAAGGCTAGGTAAAGGTTTGAATACTTTTAATTAGATTAATTAATCAGTTTTGAGATATAAGAAAGAAATACTGCATTAGCTGAAACAGTTTGTTCAGGTGTTTCCATAGTATCTTATTTAAGTCTTTTCTTTAATATTTTAATATTTACCTATTTTAATAGCTACTTACAAAGAGATACCTATGAATTACCTACAAAGAAATATCTGCTGAGTTACCTCAAGGTTAAGGTAAATTAGATGTATTTACTTAGTAGTTGTATGCTTTTTGAAGCTATAACATGGTCTGTTTTCAAGTTTAGTAAAACTAAATCCTCTGCAAAATTATAGTCAGTTAAATCTAAAATATTTTACATTTGTTTTGTGTTTTATAAAAGAATTTTCAGTCAACTTCTATTTTTTTGTTAAAGAAGGAATTTTCTTTCTTAAGGAAGAATGTTATATAAATATTCAAGTATCAACATTATTGTTATTATGGATGCTAATGACCTTTATCCCTATAAATATTAGCATTAAATTTAAACACCTTTCTTTTTGCAAACCCAAACATTCCTGAATAAAAGATCAAAGGTCACAGAGCTATGATGATTCAGTACTAAAATATCAAAGTATTTAAAAAGTCTTTTTCACAGTTGCTTAAATTATGTGAAAAGGTTTATCTAAAGGTCTAGGACCATCTTGAATTACCGCATAATATTTGCCCAAGGAAGTCTCAGGAGAACTTACAATAGGTCTGTGCCATGAAAGTTTCAACCTGAGCAACGAAATAGCCATGTTTAAACACTGAAGTCAGACTAGAAACATGAATCATATTCATTTAATTTAAAAAGAAATTTCCAGCCATTTCGAATTATATTAGCTACATTTTAATAACTAAAGATGCCAGACTTATAAGGTGCAAAATAATGAGCATATTTCTGTAGCAGATTTAAAAAAATATATTATTATCTCTCACAAAACCAAAGCAATCTTGTGAAATGGGGTACTGTGTACCACATTCATGGTGATGTGGCTTCAGGAGAGAATTGTTATATGGAGCTGAAACTAAAAGGAAAAGAATGGACATTTTAAAACTGGTTTAATAATATCAACAAAAAACAATAAAGATCCCATATGGAAAAGGATGAATTATTGCTCTAAGGAAGTTTTATTTCTCACTGTGATGTTTATTCTGGATTTTGCTGTAGTCTTGATGGTCTCATTCAACATGGTCAGGAAGGTTATCTTTCAGCCCAGGTTATCAAAAACTAAGGAGAGGCGAAGGTGTTGAATACTATTAATTTAGATTATCGGACACGACTGAGTGACTGAACTGAACTGAATCACTTTTGAAACAGTTAAATATTAAGTTTATTTTATATTAAATAAGAGACAGTTAAATATTGAATATTAAACAGTTCAGTTCAGTCGCTCAGTCGTGTCCGACTCTCTGTGACCCCATGAATCACAGCACGCCAGGCCTCCCTGTCCATCACCAACTCCCGGAGTTCACTCAAACCCATGTCCACAGAGTCGGTGATGCCATCCAGCCATCTCATTCTCTGTCGTCCCCTTCTCCTCCCTCCCCCAATCCTTCCCAGCATCAGAGTCTTTTCCAGTGAGTCAACTTGTCGCATGAGGTGGCCAAAGGTTAAATAAGAAGTAAATATTGGGTTGGCCATCAAAGTTCATTTAAGCTTTTCCACGGCATCACATAAGTCTTTTCTTAAGAGTAGTATTTTAATATCAAAGGAAATAGAGTATATGGTAATAGTAAACTTAATATTTTTAATTGAACTCAGCCTTTTCTTTTGAAATATTTGCTCCTTAGTTTTAACTAACACTTTGCAAATAAAGGGATCATTGTGTTTTAACTTCTTTGATTTGACCAGAAGACAAAGCTCTTAGCTAATGGGACTAGTGAACAATTTTCAGGTCATTTAGAATTGAATAAGATTTATTGAAGCAGTCCTTGTCACTGCAAGAACAGTATGAGTTCACAAGTGCTGTATAGATAGTTCTCCTTTAAATGGTCCCCAACAAGTCAGCTTGACCAAATTACAGGGCAGCTTACCCACCACCCTTACTTTGTCCAGCTTACCCACCACCCATAGACTTGTTAAATAAATAAATTTTACTTGTTAAATAAGTAAAATAGAAAGATGAACCATATAAGAGCAATAAAACAGCATTACATCTTGAATTTAACTTAATTTAGATTTAAGTAGAGACTTGAACTGACATGAACCGTGAACAAAAAAAATAAAAACTAGACAAACAATACTAATTTATAGATATTCTTTCTTTCACCAAAAGAGAAAGAAAAAGCTATTAGAATGGTCAAACTGCAACTTCACCGAGATTTATATTTTCTCAGATTACTCACTGGAAAGAAATAAGCAAACAAACTAGAACAACTACAAATATTTGTCAGCCAAACCTGAATATACTATTTAATTGGGAAAAAATGTTTAGCTCCCAAAGAGAAGAATGGGTGCAGTTTGATCTCTATTTCATGGTAGTTAAATGAATTTAAAAAGTGCATTGATTGATAAAAGAATTTAAAGTTAATTTTAATAAAGTAGCAGTTGTTTATGTATTGAATAATTTCATTTAACAGATAACTTGTTTAAGGTATAATGGTCTAAGTGTTTATTGACAAAGTATTATAATTTACTTTGCATGATTATCTTTTTATATTTAAATATTATTTTTATATATTCTTTTTTCTAAATGGAATCACATTTATATAGAAAACTATTAATTTACAGTGACTGAACCTACATCCGGAGAAGGCAATGGCAAGCCACTCCAGTACTCTTGCCTAGAAAATCCCATGGATGGAGGAGCCTGGTAGGCTGCAGTCCGTGGGGTCGCTAAGGGTCGGACACGACTGAGCGACTTCACTTTCACTTTTCACTTTCACGCATTGGAGAAGGAAATGGCAATCCACTCCAGTGTTCTTGCCTGGAGAATCCCAGGGACGGGGGAGCCTGGTGGGCTTCCGTCTATGGGGTCACACAGAGTCGGACACGACTGAAGTGACTTAGCAGCAGCAGCAGCAGAACCTACATCAGATTAGCAAGGAAAATGCAGTCAAACACACAAATGCATTGTGTGTGTTAGATTGTGCCTCTTGCTCAGAAAATAGGGATGTAGTTCTTTTAAAGTCAATAACAATAATCATAAACAAGATAATCCCATCAGCACTAATCAGTCTTACTCTGCATGTAGTAATTTAGCACAGTATTGCACTTAATAAATTATCATTAATCGTAAATACATTTTCACATGTGCATATTTAATTTCCTTAACATTTGCTATCTTGGTTTTTCTGTAGGGCTAAGGTACAAGACACTCATGTCAAATCTGAAAAGCAGCATAATCAGTCTTTTGAAGCCCACTGCAATCAATATCTATGCAAATGGGGTGGTTATGGAATTTACACAGCTTTGTCAATCAATCACTAGTCAAGTCTCCACCCTACATTCAAAATACTAATAGATTTTTTTTCCTTTTAAAGAGACAATGAGTTACTTTTTTCTCAGTATGTGTTGTATAGGCTAGTGCTATTGCTTTGACCGCCTCCTCTCCCCTACTACCTTTTCCCTGCACATTTAACCCACCTACACAGTGAGGGAGCCCATGCTGCCAGTCTGTCTAGGTGGCAGATGTCGAGATCAGAGGTTTCCTGAGTGCCACCTGTGGGCATTTTACGGCCTTCTTCTTGGCCCTGAGTTCTTGAAGGAGCACATCTCGGGACTCAGAGCTGGTTGCAGCAGCATTCCTAGAGTGCTGGTCATGTGTTGCCTGCCCACTGAGAGAGAGGTCTTCAATGGATCACTAAAGGGTTCTGTCTTTTGCCTTGATCAAGTCATGTTCTTACCAAGGACACAGAACACTTGCTAAACCAAATAATCAAAATATAGAAGCTAAGAATGAAAATTAATTAAATTGGGTACTAAATTGGGGTTCAAAGTTTATTTCCATTATACAGAATAATGTAATATCTAGATTTGTTTATTATTTTTGTCCATCTCTAACAACAGTATGAATCTTTAGTTCTGAGGATGACTAGAGAAGCTAATGCATGTCTGTTTTTAAATGGAAGCAAAAGGAAGATAATAATCCCTCAGTTCTCCACTGGTTAAATCACATCTGGTAGATTGTTGAGTTCTGTTCTAAAAATGTTAAGGACTCTGAAAAGTTTGAAACTGTATAGAAGAGGATAACTCAGATGATGAGAAAGCTGGAAATGGAAGTTGAAAGTAGTGAGGATATAGGTAGAATGTGATGTAGGTAGATTCAGTATTGACCTTTAAATATTGAAATTATATCTGCAGACTCTGTATGTGAGTTAGGAATTAAGTTTCTAAGTTATGGGTACCAAGAGTCTTTGTAAATAAAGTCTGGAGACAGAAAGTCCTTAGAGAAGCAGCTCCACAGTCACTAAGGACTCTTAACTCTGATATCTTCAATGAATGATTCTCTTTTTAAGATCACTTGATAATAAGTTTCTGGAGCTCCTACAATTGCATCCTTATTCTAGACAGCAGAAAGAAGCTTAGGTATGGTGTAGGGGAAGGCACATTTTCTCCCAAAAGAAACCTTCCCAGAATTTCCACAAACACTCTCCCTTACATCTTTCTCAGTTCAGTTCAGTTCAGTCACTCAGTTGTGTCTGACTCTTTGTGACCCCGTGAACCGCAGCACGCCAGGCCTGTCTGTCCATCACCAACTATCGGAGTCCACCCAAACCCATATCCATTGAGTCGGTGATGCCATCCAGCCATCTCATCCTCTGTCATCCCCTTCTCTTCCTGCCCCCAATCTTTCCCAGCATCAGGGTCTTTTCAAATGAGTCAACTCTTCGCATCAGGTGGCCAAAGTATTGGCATTTCAGCATCAGTCCTTCCAATGAACACCCAGGACTGATCTTTAGGATGGACTGGTTGGACCTCCTTGCAGTCCAAGGGAGTCTCAAGAGTCTTCTCCAACACCACAGTTCAAAAGCATCAATTCTTCTGTGCTCAGCTTTCTTCACAGTCCAACTCTCAAATCCATACATGACCACTGGAAAAACCAGGTTGGTCGTAACTTTCCTTCCAAGGAGTAAGCATCTTTTAATTTTATGGCTATAGTCAGCATCTGCAGTGATTTTGGATCCCGAAAAAATAAAGTATGACACTGTTTCCACTGTTTCCCCATCTATTTGCCATGAAGTGATGGAACCGGATGCCATGATCTTAGTTCTCTGAATGTTGAGCTTTAAGCCAACTTTTTCACTGTCCTACATCTTTTTAACCACAACTTAGACTCATGGCCACACCTGGCTGCTATTAAGGCAGAATTAAAAGTTTTAAAAGGGCAACTTTTTTAGAGGTACTGATGTTGCCGTTGTTGAACATTCAAAAGCAACTAGGAAATTGCCTATCAAGAGAAGTTTAAGGGAAGACCTGATATGTACAGGACTTCCCAGGTGGCACTTGTGGTAAAGAACCTGCCTGCCAGTGCAGAAGAAGTAGAGATGTGAGTTCAATCCCTGGATCAGGAAAATGCCCTGGAGAAGGACATGGCAACTCACTCCAGTATACTTGCCTGGAGAATCCTATAAACAGAGGAGCCTGGCAGGTTACAGTCCATGGGGTCCCAAGGAGTCTGACACCAATGAAGCAACTTAGCATGCACGCATGCTGATATATAAACAGTTTCTTCCAATACTGTGTGCCAAGACTATTTCAATATATGTGTGTATGGGCCATGCTGAGTTTTAGTTTGATTAAGTTTTCTTATAAGAGATTTTGGTAAAATTTGATTTCTACTTACTACATATCAATAATGACAAGTGTTCCTTAAAGCGAGTGCTTAGTATGCAAGTCTTGTTTTCATGTCATTTAGAAACCAGCATATTCTTTTAATGGAAGGCGCTAGTGAAGTAGGATTTTGTGGACACATTATGACTTCACATACTTAGCAATCTTTCTGATACATGAAGCATTGTGCCTTATGAATTTTGTTATTAACTTGCTACAGGAAGTATTGATCAACCTAAATTTCATTCAGTATAGCTATAAGACAGATAAATTTTAAGATTTGTGGCCTATGAACTGTATAGCTTAAGTTTTATTTTGTGGTGGATTTTTATTTTCCTTAATGTTTGGATTACATGAGTTTCTTCAGAAAATATTAAGATGTTGATATGATGTGTATTCTGGATTTGTATTTGAAATTCTATAAAGCTGGAATCAAGATTGCCGGGAGAAACATCAATAACTTCAGATATGCAGATGACACCACCCTTATGGAAGAAAATGAAGAAGAACTAAAGAGCCTCTTGATGAAAGTGAAAAAGGAGAGTGAAAAAGGTGGCTTAAAGCTCAACATTCAGAAAACTAAGTTCATGGCATCTGGTCCCGTCACTTCATGGCAAATAGATGGGGAAACAGTGGAAACAGTGTCAGACTTTATTTTTCTGGGCTCCAAAATCACTGTAGATGGTGATTGCAGCCATGAAATTAAAAGACACTTACTCCTTGGAAGAGAAGTTATGACCAACCTAGACAGCATATTAAAAAGCAGAGACATTACTTTGTCAACAAAAGTCTGTCTAGTCAAAGCTATGGTTTTTCCAGTGGTCATGTATGGATGTGAGAGCTGGACTGTAAAGAAAGCTGAGTGCCGAAGAATCGATGCTCTTGAACTGTGGTGTTGGAGAAGACTCTTGAGAGTCCCTTGGACTGCAAGGAGATCCAACCAGTTCACCCTAAAGGAGATCAGTCCTGGGTGTTCATTGAAGGACTGATGTTGAAGCTGAAACTCCAATACTTTGGCCACCTCATGCGAAGAGTTGACTCATTTGAAAAGACCCTGGGAGGGATTGGGGGCAGGAGGAGAAGGGGACGACAGAGGATGAGATGGTTGGATGGCATCACCAACTCAATGGACATGGGTTTGGGTGGACTCCAGGAGTTGGTGATGGACAGGGAGGCCTGGTGTGCTGCAGTTCATGGGGTTGCAAAGAGTAGGTCACGACTCGCTACTGAACTGAACTGAATGAAGAGATATAACCTATTAAAGTTATGAGTTTTGTAATTTTAAACTATAGTATCCTGCCTGTACTGTAAGTCTTGATGAAGTAGACTGAAAACACTCCAGTTCTTCTAGGCCTGTGCTTATTCTTCTGACACAAACAATACTAAAAAGTTATGCATAATAGTTGTTAGACACCTGCTCCATTAGAAATAATAGAAGAAAATCTACCACTTGCCAAACTAGGAGAATTTCATGTAAAAAATAAACTTTCTTTTCAAGTTTTCAAATAGGTACACCAAATTGTAAGAATATAATTTAACACTGTCAACTTGTGCTCTTTTAGAGACTTAAATGAATTTTCCAATACATAAAAATTCTGACCACATATAAGTTGGCCTGTATATATTTTCAAGGTTCTGTATAGTTTTATTTTAGCTACTTACAGAGAACAGTCCTGGAAAACATTTTTTTTTTTTCTTCAACCTAGGGTTTTCATGGGAGAAAGCATAAAAGGACAGCATTAGGGGGAATGTCCTTACCTGATACACATTAGACCATGGACAGCTCAGGTCTGCTTTGTGAAAGCAACTGTGGGATGCCAGCTGTTTGATTCTCCTTTTCCTTGACATCTAGGCCTCATTTCACACCCAATTTGAATACTTTTGGTGTGAGGACTTTTAATTTGATCCTCAGATGAAATCTGTAACTAATGTGGTCTGTACTGCATTGAACTGACTTGAACCAAGCCTTCTAAAGACCACAATTTATTTTGCTGCCTGAAGGATTAAAGTGGAGGGATTGATTACCTTTGCCTCTTTCCTTCTTTCTTCCCAACTCCTCCCCAAGAAAGAAAGGACAAATCTTCCTACACTTGCTTTTTCTAAAACCTTGCACAAAAAGCTCATCAGGCCTCAGGTTCTTTATCTGCAGATAAGGATAATAATACCTATTATGTAAAGATTATGGCAATTAAGTTCAATAAACATCTGAATTCTTTCTGGGATCTTGGTCTGCTAAAATGTAAAATTATTTCTTTGTAAAGCTTTTAGCACAGTATTTAATAATCAACAATTGTGATTCCCTTTTCCTTCTAAAATGAGGTCCTCATGTAACAAGGACCCCTATGAGCCTACAGTCCCAGCCGTTATTCCATGGGCCTCTCAGTTTAACTATGCTTGTGGGTTGGGATTCACTCTTACCTAAACCTGCCTGCCCCTTTCTCTTCTTTTTCTATTGCATATAGGCTTGTTACTGGGTCTATTTCTC
Organism: Moschus berezovskii; assembly: GCF_049115385.1. Lineage (NCBI taxonomy): Eukaryota > Metazoa > Chordata > Mammalia > Artiodactyla > Moschidae > Moschus > Moschus berezovskii. The sequence goes on along the minus strand of NC_142467.1, from coordinate 28,855,015 downwards.
AGCTTCCCTTCCTTGTCCTGCTTCCCACTTGTCTCCCTTCCCTGCCCTAGAAGAAGACTTATCTTTCTTTTAGAAATCCATGCTAAAATTACAGTATATATATATGGTTCAGCTGGTAAAAAGAATATGCCTGCAATGCGGGAGACCTGGGTTTGATCCCTAGGTTGGGAAGATCCCCTGGAGAAGGGAACGGCTACCCACTCCAGTATTCTTGCCTGGAGAATTCCATGGACAGAGGAACCTGGCAGGCTACGGTTCATGGGGTTGCAAAGAATCAGACACAGCTGAGTGACTAACATACACGGGTTTCTAGGTGGGTTTGTTTGTTTGATTTTTAACCTCAGCAAGTGTTCACAAGGCATTCGCACCTATATAACCAACACCTGGATAAAGAACAACATTATCAGAACCACAGAACCCCTTCTGGACACTTCAGTAGTGACTGAATCTCCAATGGTTACACTAACCTGCTCTCCAATGGTTACACTAATCTGACTTCTGATACTTAACATTCATTTTGCCTTTTTCTCTTTCTCTTAACCTTATATAAATTATCGTATACCACATATTCTTTTGTGTGTGTCTTCTTTTTTCGATATTTCGTTTGTAAAATTCATCCAGATTGTATGCAGTTGTTTGTTCATTCTGCTTGCTCTGAATGGTTGCATTCTGTAAATTTACCACAGTTGTTTATACATCCTTCAGAATGATGAGGATGTGGGTTCTTTCCATTTTTTGGCTATTATAAAGAGTGCCACTGTGAATATTCTTATGCGTCCCTTTTGCTAAATATCTAGACATATTTCTGTGGGATTATACTTGGGAGTGGATTGGGTGGCCAGAGGGTATGTATATGTCCCTCTTTAGTAGATTATATGAAACAGTCTTCCTAGATAATTGTAATAATTTGCACTCCCACCTGGCTCATAGTTTCGAAAGAGCCTACTCTGTCAACAAGGTGAAGTGAATTTATTCTCTATTGAAATGTTCTCATCTCCTGTCTTCAAAATTAATTATCAATTTTTAGATTCTGATAAAATATTTCTATCAGTTTGGGATCAAACTTTCTCAATACAAAACATCAATATAAAAAAATTAAGTACAGGTAATGTTTTTCTGTATAATATTCAATATAAATTCATTTGAATTTTCAACCAAACTGATTAGTAAGCTAACTGACCAGATTCTGTTCTAGTTTGGGCTGCTATATTGGGATTGCTGTTGTTGTTTAGTCACTAAGTCGTGTCCAACTCTTTTGTGACTTCATGAACGGCTGCCAGGCTCCTCTGCCCATAGGATTTCCCAGGCAAGAATACTGGGGTGGGTTGCCCTTTCCTTCTCCAGGGGATCTTCCCCACCCAGGGATAAAACCTATGTCTCCTGTATTGGCAGGTGAATTGTTTACTACTGAGCCACCAGGGGGTTAGCTGAAGGCAATAGAAAAGAGTTACAACAATTTAATAGTTTTTTCTAAACACCATTGTCTTACTAAATTAACTTTTAAGCAAAGGTCTGTGAACTTTATTGGAAGAGCTCACAGAATGAATAGCTGACCTTTATGAAGCACTTACTGTGCAAAACAGCTCTCGTTTCATCTTATGGTAACCTTCCTAAGCAGGTGTTGTCATCATTCTTTGTTTTTTAAAGTGAGGAAATTAAGACTCAGACAGACTAAGCAACTTGTCCTGCAGTGCTGAGTCTGTTGGATTCCGTGGTCGTCATTCTTATCCATCACACCATCCTGCCCCAAGTCCTGCCACATGGCCAACATGGCTACCAGAGTAATATTTCTAAAACTCAAAGCTGAGCATGGCATCCCCTTGCATAGCAGTGTTTGACTTGCTATTAAATTAACTTTTAAGCAACTTTAGAGACCTGCTGATCCTAAAGGAGACAATTTAATCTACATCATTGAATTTCCATGTGAGATTACATTGAATTATCATAGTTAAGGTCTTTTGGTATTATTCTTATTTTCTTGGGAAAAACATCTGGAATATAAAGTTATATTCATCTATATGTATTCTTGTTTCAAAATATCTATTATTTATTGATTTTATAGGTATTTTGAAATGAATGTGACATTCATTGATTTTTGTTGATTTTGTTATCAGTTCATGCTATGTCATGTCTATAATGTCAATGTTCAACGTCACACACTTGCACATAATGACATCAACACAGCTGGAGCCTGATAAATGGATTTTCCTGATATTTCTCTAATGTCCAATAATTTCACTTGGAAATGAAAATTTCTTACCGAAATGTTCAGAAATTGCTTAGTATTTTACTGCACTGGTATTGGCTAATAGGAATGCAAGAAGTGTAACTTTTATTGGTTACTACTGTTTCCATTTTACAACAAACCACATCATAAGTTTTTTTCTGTTTGTTCATCATGAGTATATATTATATTAAATGAATCAAATATTCTGAATATTTTTCTCCTGCACTTCAAAATGTCTAAGTGCCAGCTAATTTAAAGCCCTAAGAGCTTGTTGTTGTGTCATTTCAGAATATTCAATAATTTAAAGTGAAATGAATCACTAAATGATGAAGAACTGCTGTTAAATCTTTTGTGATATAAGGGTTTCTTTGCTAGAGTCACACATGTAATTGTACATTTCTGTGAAATGCCCTCTGAACATTAGAGGAGATATTCATGAGCTGAAATTCCAAAAACAAATCTAAGGATTTGACAGCCCTGCTCAAAAGACGGCAGCTCAGCATTTTAGAGGTTTCAATGTGCTGAACGACAGAGTCAGGGAGAGCCTAGGAATATCCTCTGTTCCCTGACCTTCTGCCTCCTCCTCTGTGTCTGGCTGCCATTGTTCTGCGACCCTGACGGGGAGGCACCAGCCCACCAACAGCCTCTCACCTCAGTGATCTCAGTGGTGTGGGTGTGGGGGCAACACTCGGGCATCCCTGCACAAGAATGTCAGTGGAAGCTCACTGTAGTGGCTAACCCTTGTTCTTGTTCTCATGGAGATTTTTTTAAAGGAAAAGTAATTTCTAAGCTCTGCAGAATGGATTTGAAATACTATTTTGATACTCTCACAGCTGATTTCAACAAAAATTCTTAGTGCCTACATGTTAAGAATGGAATAAATATTTTCATAAATTCTTTGAAAGTAACCATAGCAGATCCAAATATATTGACTATTTTTCCTATTTGAGTTCTTCTGACTAGACTAATGCTTTTAAGATGACTGTACTTCATTTTTATGGATAATCAAGAATGTGCATGAAACCTTAATTTCCAGCACAGAAGGATAATTGCTCAGTGATCATTTACTTTCTTTAAAACATAACTGAATATAAACTAAGACAGAAACTAAGAAAAAGCTATTTTTAAACATGGCATTGAAATGGTATATGAAATCAAATGGCATATGAAAAATGCACTCAATCTGGTGTGTTTTTTTTTTTTTTTTACCTTACACCTGTAACTTAAAGTGGACCTAAGATCTAGTTCATCTATTTAGTCACGGAACCATAGGAAGCACCTTGTTGATCACTGGACATCTGAACCCTTACTTGAGAGGTTGGGAAAGAGCTGATCCTGTTAAGTAGGAGGGCAGGAGGAGAAGGGGGCGACAGAGTATGAGATGGTTGGATGGCAGCACCAACTCAATGGACATGAGTTTGAGCAAACTCCAGGAGACAGTGAAGACAAGGAAGCCGCAGTCCATGGGTTCGCAAAGAGTTAGACACGAATGGGATTGAACAACGCCACCTGTTAAGTAACTCAGTCACAGAGGTAGTTCCAGCGTTTAAGCCACTTACTCAAATGAACCCACTGCTCTTTCCACTTGCCTGTGGTTTACAGTCCTTTGTTTCAGCAGGAAGGGTGAGATCTCATTTAATGTGTTTTAGATTAAAGGGATACTATAGTACAGTTAAAAGCATAGAAAACATGAATTTGTTAGCAAGGACACCGATCTTTAATAGTGACAGCTCTGCTATGCAGGATAATCTTTCTATGGCATCAGGTCATATAATCATTTTTTAAAAAATTTGACTGCCGTAAGTCATACCATAGTTTTTGTACAAATATATGCAAAAATAACTGAATTATAGTTTGTAGATAAACATTCCCTGACTCCTACCTGATTTCTTACCGCTCTTTTTCTATGAGCAAGCTGAAGACCATTTAATATTAAAAAAAAAAAAAAAGTGGAGGAAAATAGAAAAGTAGTAAAGGGCAATTTGAGCAGTAAAGGCACTGTGGTATCTGTGGGACCTTCTCCAGCTTTATGTGATGGCATACAGTATAGAAAAGGTTCTTTCAGCAAGTGTTTAGGAAAATATGTTCCAGAAGATCTGCATAACATTAGTGTAACCAAGTGTTCCTCTCTGTGGCTTCCTGTTTTGGAATTAAATGCCTTCAGGGTACTCAGAATAACTCTGTTTAGAAACACAAGAAGAATTTAACCTCTTATGTTCCAAATCAGTTTCTAAAAGCTATAGATTAATTAGAAAACAAAAAGATCTCATCCTTCTTTGTTTCTCAATAGTTTCAGCTCAAATTTAAAGTTTTTTATATTAGGTAGTATAGTTAGAAAGCATATGGACTGGAGTTCTTATAGGATGTATTATCACCAAAACTATGAGATCAGTTTTGTTTCTTTATAAACAATTTTCATAGACCAAATGTTTTGGAAGATAGGATTATTTCCAAATGAACTCAGTAAAAAATTTCTGCTCTGGTTATTTGCGGGAGGTTCACACAAGGAGCAGTAAGCTGACTCTGTTTACTTCTTTGTGGTGTCAGTGTTCAGCCATTAAGTTGCTGCTGCAAAGCCAGCAGAGGGAGCACCAAACAATATTTTTGTTTAGTTTCAAGCTTAATAGTGTATTTTTAAGTTCTTTTCTCCATTTTCATTTAAAATATATCTGCAACTGATCATTTATTGAGTATACACTTTTTACTGTATAGGTTTAACTTTCTCTATGCTTCTAATTCTTGTTTGAAATTAAAAGACTTAAAAAAGGCATTATTTATGCAATTCAGCCCTACATGTTGTTCAGTCGCCAAGTCGTGTCTGACTCTTTGCCACCCCATGGACTGCAACACATCAGGCTTCCCTGTCCTTCACTATCTCCTGGAGTTTACTCAAAATCATGTCCATTAAGTTGGTGATGTCATCCAATAATCTCATCTTCTGTCGCCCTCTTCTCCTTCTGCCTGCAGTCTTTCCCAGCATCAGGTTCTTTTCCAGTGCTGTTTGTATCAGGTGGCCGAAGTATTGGAGCTCAATCCTACATCCTGTTAAATGTCTAATGTATGTAAGACAAGTAATGAAGAGTCAAAGGTGAATACTCCACAGTCTCTGTCTTTCAGGTACTTATAATTTAGTTGACTAGAGAGAATTATGAAGATCTTCCTATTTATAAGGTAGAATATGGGCCACTTATCTTGCTAAAGAATCATTGGAAATATCATTTGAATTGGACCTTGAAGGAGAGGTTTTTCTAAAATGGAGATTCTAGATTGGAGAGAAGAGCAGCAATGCAGGATGTATTTGGGAAAAGGAAAGTATAGGGGTGTGGCTTGATAGAAATAGTGAATAGAGGGAATATACTGGGAAATGAGATCAGAAAACTAAGGTGGAGTCAGATATGAAGCACCTTGAAATCCATGCTTAGGGGTTTTGGTTTTATTCTTCTGGCACAGGAGAGCAAATTGCAGGCCATTAGAAGGAAACAACTGATGTTTTTCATTCAGGGTAAAAGGTTACCTGGAGAACTGAGAGAATAAAACTGGACCTTTATGTACTTTTGTTCATGAGGGGACTATTCTATAATAGTAATATCTTTTATTTATATTTTAGACACACATCATGCAAGTGTATATACAGACACCTATGTATATGTGTTTGTGTATATATTTTTGCACACATACAATTTATACAATAATACTATTCCTAAATCATATATGTATTTGTATTTTATATCCTTTAGAAGTATTCACATTCAATTCAAATACTTTTAAACCTATAAACTTTGTTTACACTGGAGTGGAAGTCGCTCAGTTGTGTCCCACTCTTTGACCCCATGGACTGTACAGTCCATGGAATTCTCCAGGCCAGAATACTGGAATAGGTAGCCTTTCCCTTCTCCAGGGGATCTTCCCAACCCAGGGATCAAACCCAGGTCTCCCACGTTGCAGGCAGATTCTTTACCATCTGAGCCACAAGGGAAGCCTTTAGAAGTATCTTGAGATTTTTTTAAAGATTTGTACTAAAAATATATTAGGTAATGTGTACCAGGTCTTTTAGCAAATTCGGAGCGAAGCTGGTGTCCAAAAAAATGCCCAGGTTTTCGGTCTCTGTGACCAGAAAGTTGAACCAGCTGCCATTACCCCCACTGGAGAAGTAAAGGGTAACAGAGGCTGGAGTGGAGGTGGAGGGCGGGGTTTATTTAGTGCTGTCAAATCAGACTGGAAATGCTGGAGGGCATCCATCCTTGTAAAGATGTCTAGCACATACTTCCAGTTTTAGGTTTGGAGCCCAGAAGAGAAGCCAGAGCTAGAGTTTGGGAGTGAATGAGATAATTCAGGGCAATTAGACTGAGAAGAGGAGAGAAGTGAGAACCAAACCTTGGGCGATGCCTACATGTAGGAAGGTAAAGAAAGGAAGAAGTGTGGGAAGGAGCCTGTACAGACACTGACAGAGCTGCGAGCAAACAGGAAAATGCCCCACTTGTCACTCAACAATATGTACACTTTTGCTGAGCGCAGAGCGCTGAAGCCACTGTCCGGAGTGTAGAGGACCTGAGCGGAGTCAGCTGCTGCAGGGCACAGTTTAGGATGGGGACTGAAGGGAGGGTCATCGGGTTTGTTTGTTCAGGAGATCAGACTTCCTAAATAGTTCCTTTAGTTGTGTACTGAAATACAAAATAGACTTCCACCTCACAGCTCTGTTTATGCAAAGTTAAAAGATCCCAGAGGACTACCACTTGGCTTAAAATTTATGAGCTGTAAGTTTGATATCTAGGTGTGTTGTTTATGGGTCAAACTCACTTGTGTAGTTTTCAAAAGATGTACAATGCTTTGTAACCTTGATGATTTATATTTATTTTATGACTACTTTGTATTTGATTTTTTGTAACATAAAAAAATCACTATTATCTTTGTGTAAGTTCATGAAAATTAAAATACAAAGAAGAAATTTTAAATTTGTTCCTTAAATAACAACCATAATACATTAAATAATCAGAAATAGAACTTCCTTCCCTTTCTACGTCCTCCTCTCTCCTTTCTTTCTTTTTTTCCTATTGCTTTGTTGATCAGAGTGCGCCTATTATTTTAAATAAAAAGGATTAAATTTACTTTTACTTAAATTTATGAACAGGAAAAGAAACTTAAGGTATCTAAAATAATTGTAGAGCTTCCAAATAAGAACTTCTTGACTACAGGATGTAGTATAAGTATATATTTTGAAAGATCTGTTTACAGTTCAGTTCAGTTGCTCAGTCGTATCTGACTCTTTGCGACCCCATGAATCACAGTATGCCAGGCCTCCCTGTCCATCACCAACTCCCAGAGTCTACCCAAACTCATGTCCATTGAGTCGGTGATGCCATCCAACCATCACATCCTCTGTAATCCCCTTATCCTCCTGCCCCCAATCCCTCCCAGCATCAGGGTCTTTTCCAATGAGTCAACTCTTTGCATGAGGTGGCCAAAGTATTGGAGTTTCAGCTTCAGCCTCAGTCCTTCCAATGAACACCCAGGACTATCTCCCAGTTAAGAACTGAGGTAATGAAAAACATAACGAGGTTAGAGTTACTGTTTTACCATACGTGTTTCTCTTGAGACCATATAGATTGTTTTTGAAAGATGCACGTGCATGCTCTACCTTCTTGTCCCATCCCAATTTTTGTTTGTTACATTAGTTGTACTTGTTTAAGCTTTATAACATTTACATTGTTATATAAATGTTAAACTAAGGCCTATAATCGTTTAAATATAGTTGTATATTTAACTGGAGTTCAGTACTCCTCATGATTTTTTTTACCGTGGTGTCTGCATCCTTGAGTTTTACTTTTTATTCATGTTTTAGTTGTTTAGTTTCCATCAATAAGTGGAATTATTTAGATAAGTCTGTAGGTGCCTATTTCCTATTGATGTCTTCTGTTGTATTTATCCTATGTAGACATCTTGGTTAGTCAGACTGCTCTGGGGACATGGTTACTTCAGAAATCTGCAAACACTGGTCAGTTGTCCTTTGGTGTTGAAAGGTGCCCTGGAAGAATCCAGTGCTTGCTTAATTGTTCTCAGTTTTGTGTGTGATTTCCTTTTTTTCTTTTATTCTCTTTAAAATTTTTTGGCATCTTCTATTTAACTTTAATATTATAGGCATGTGGAAAATAAATTAAATTGAACCCTTATTTCACAGTGTGCCCCAGAATAAAATCCCAGATGGGCTGAATAATTAATTTTTAAAAATAGAACCCATGTAACTAGTAGATGAAAACACCGGTAACCCTCTAATCTTTCTAAGAATGGCTTCCCAATGAAAAATATGAAGAAATGATCAATGGGTTTTTCTGCATCAAAAAAGAAAAAAAGCTTCAGACAACAATCACCAACAATAATATGTGAATAAAGTTAAAGGAAAAATTGAAACAGGTAAAATATTCACAACAAATGATAGATGATAGATATTTGTTGTATTATATGTTTCACTTGTGATAAAACCAGTACTGCAAAAAAACAGGCATTTCACAAGTGGAAAAATGCAAGAGAGTAGAAGATTTCTAATTATATAATGTAATCATAAAGGTGAACTTTTAAGAAAGCACAAAGAAATTTCCCTATTTTGAGTATAGTATGTATTGTATAGTATAGTGTAGTATCTCATATGTAGTTACCTATGTCAGATTAACTATCCTTCATGCCATGAAATTCCATCTTTTTGAGATGTGTGTGTCAGATCTTTGTTTATCAGTTTGTTTTCTCCTTGATAAATTCAACAACAATGTCTTATGCGTCCTGCTCTTCATGGTGCATGGCTCAGAATGTACCATGTACTTTGCATGTGAAAGTGGAAGTGTCAGTGGCTCAGTGGTGTCTGACTCTTTGTGACCCCATGGATTGTAGACCACCAGGCTTCTCTGTCCATGGGAGTCTCCAGGCGAGAATACTGGTGTGGGTAGCCATTCCCTTTTCCACGGTATCTTCCCATCCCAGGGATTGAACCCAGGTCTCCTGCATTGAAGGAAGATTCTTTACCATCTGAGCCACCAGGGAAGCCCACTTTGTATGTATTGGTCCTGAAATAAATATTGAATAACAATTATAATAAATTTTTTAAAATTAAAGTTTGTTAACTTTTTTTTATAAAATATGAGGGGGTTTTGACTCTTTTGTATAGATATTTTAATATAGTTTCTTTTCAAGATTAAAATTTATGGTGATTAAGTCCTATAGAATTTTGACAAATGCGTTTTTGTTACTTGAATAGAAAGATTTATTGTTTTATAGGTTTCCCTGGTGACTCAGATGGTAAAGCATCTGCCTGCAATGTGGGAGACCCGGGTTCCATCCCTGGGTTGGAAAGATCCTCTGGAGAAGGAAATGGCAACCCACTCCAGTACTCTTGCCTGGAAAATTCCATGGACAGAAGAGCCTGGTAGGCTATAGTCCATGGGGTTGCAAAGAGTTTGTAGGTTAGTTGTATACCTAAATCTCATTTTGCAGAATTCAATTTTTGTTAACTTTAGTGAATGATCATGAAAAGAATTGTTTTTTTGGACCTTGATTCTTATGAACAGCAAAGAATTTTATTTCCTATATACATGGTTTTTTGGACATTAATGTCACAATTATTTAAAATCCTTTGAAAATGATTTTAATGTGAAACTGTGGCATAAAAATGCACATTGCATGTATGATTAAAGATTAGTGATTATTGATCATATTTGTTATTTTAGTTTAAAGAGAGAAACTGAAGGTCTTAAATAAAGGGGCATATTCAAAGTGATAGAATGATTTTAAAGGCTATTTAACAGCAAACTTTTTTGGAGAACCATATTGTGTAAGTGGTTAGTGATATTAAAATTGGTGTCTGCTTTGGGATATAAAATGTATTTTTAACTTTTATGCAGATACAGCTATTAAAATGTACATTTCAAGTACATTTCAAGTGTCTTTCAAAGTAATTTTGAATGAATTCCATTTGAGAAGTGAGGAGTTAGGTTTGTTAGTTATTAATCCAAATATAGTAATAGAGCTTATTTTATTGATCTGTGATTTTTAAAATTAGGAGTGAGAAAAGTCACAGACGTAGTTTGTTGACATATTGCAATCCATATGTGTGCTTTTCTGATAAGGAAGGTATAGCATATACCATCTCTCCAGAACATTTAGCACCAGATTTATGATTTTTCTAATTTGGTTTGTAGCTTGCCAAAGAGCATGTGAGTGCATATTTGATCAGAAGCATATTTTGCCTTGAATCAGATGAAGAATACTTAATGAGTCAATGCCAAGGAGCAATGCAGAGACGATGCAGACTAGCAGACTTAAAAAGCTTTAAAATGCCTTAACATGAAATATAATAGAGATAAAGTAATGTTACATAAAAGTCCGGTTTGTCAGTTTTTCATGCCCAGCCCCTTAATAAAATTCTTCACCGTAACTATTGGGAGTGCTATTTTATATTTATTTGATGCACTTTGCATTTCCAGTGAGGTGTAGACTTATTTCAAGTGTATTGTTCTCATTCTTTTGAGCACTGAGAAATACAGGAATTGCACCTTTAGGTGCCAATAGCTCTGCTCTCTAGCAAGCCTCCCTCTAAGAGTGAGTGCTAGAGATTACCAATTTAAATTAATATTTTTCTTTTTGCTTGTTTGATAGGAAAAAATTATCTTTGTTTTGATTTTTGATTCTTGTCTTATCAGTGAAGTTAGAAAATTTGCTTATTTATTCTGCCATTTATGTTTCTTCCCTTATAAATTGCTTATCCTTGTTCTTTGTCCATTTTTCTATTAAGTACTCAATTCTTACTGGTTATAAAATTCTTTATTTGTTAAAACCGTTAGCACTTGATGTGTATATTACAGATATTTTACCTAGATTTTTTTGGGTGGGTATTTTAACTTTGCAATGGTTTTGGCATATATAATTTTAAAAATGATTACAGTTAAATCTAGTAATCTTTTAGTCTATGATTTCTTTCTTTGTTAAGATTTGAAAGACCTGCACTAACCGTAAATTATGCAAAATTTTCTTTCTTTTGAAACTGTGATGTAGGAGGGAATAATCAGACAAAGCCTTCATGTTGCTTAGTTTAAATAAGTTATAAGGAGTTACCTTTGTTGGACTGTTTAATTTTTTATTTATAATGACTCATTTACAAATATGCCATATCATTGGTTTTACCTTAGGTTGGGGAGAACCCTTCTGAAGTGAAGTGCCAGTGTTCTGTGTTCTTACTACTTCTCTACTGTGGCGGGAGTAGAGAAAAGAGAGTGAGGGATTAGACCTTTCCAGTTACACTCTCTTCTCTTCTTCTCTACCTGAAAGACCCTGTACACACAAAAATTACAGAAATGCACAATTACTTGGTTTCCAGGCTTGTCCACAATAGCAATAATAGTGTTTTTCCTACTGTTATTGTATAAAATTCCAGCCATATTTTGAGTTAATTGGAGTTTTAAGGGTAGCTTGGAACCTGAATTAAAAAATGATTTTCAAGTTCAAAACAAGTTACAAATAAACTTTGGAAGCATAGCCCATTTGTTGGTCATGGCCTGCTGGTCAGTTATATCTAAGGACTCTGGACCAGGAGTGGTCTAGTAGGTCTTGGATGACTCTAAAGAGTCCTCAATGATTCTGCATATTAGATTTATAGTAAGAGTTGTTTTGTAAGTTCTGTGAAGTGAGAGGCAGTCTGACTGGTGCAAAGGTATGTCTTCCCTTTAGGATCTCAAACTAGAATACCTAACAGAATTTCCTGCAATGATGTAAAATATATCCCATATGACTATTTACTTCCTGATCAGAGAAATGTTCTGTATCTTTGCCATCCAATATGGTAGCCACTAACCACATATGGCTCTTGAGCAACAGAAGTATGGCTAGTATGACTGAGGAACCGAATTTTTTTTAGTTATTTAATTTTAATCAATTTAAATAGCCACATGTGGATAATGACTATTATATTGAAAAGCATAGATCTGGAGGTTTATTTTGAGCGGAGTAAAGTCCTCCATTTCACCGAATCACAGAATTAACAAGTCAAGTTAGTGTTTAGTAGCAGCAGCAGCAGCAGCAGCAGAGGCTTTCTCTCTTATTATCTGATAAAAAAAATACCATAGAATGTGTAGCTCTTAGTTGGGGCCTGTTTAGAAGAAACCAACTATGAAAAGTTTAAAAGACAGTTTTGAGATAATCTGGGAAATTTGAACCTGGATCAGACATTAGGTGATTTTTATGGAATTAGTGATAACTTTGTTAGGTGTGATAATAGCCATGGGTTATAATCCATGGTTATTAAAACCACAAAAGTGAAGTTTCCAGTTGAAATACCATGATACCTAGGGTTTGCTTTAGAGAAAAAAGTATTTGTGGGGAAGTAGATGAAACAAGATTGGCCAATGTTCATGGATCTTTAACTAGCTAAAGGGCATATGGTGTTCATTATACTGTTTGTATACTTTTGTGTGTGGTGGAATGTTTTCATGATAAACCGTTTTGAATTGGGAGAGCTCCTTGTTTATCATAAGATCAGCCCATTTTCCAAGTTCATTTACTCAGTCATTAAATGACAGAGTTAGGATTCAGATTGGTCATTTAGCTCTAAGCCCTGTTCATGTCCTATGATATCATACTGTATCATATTTTGGACACATAGTTCTTCATACTGCCTGTTCCATGACCCTTGACAAGTTGTCTTGCACATTTCTCTCTCATGTGGATACAGCAAATTTGGTAGCAAAGCTGGTCATATAGGTCAGCAGAGGGTAGAGTCTTCCATGGCAAGTTGGACTGGTTGAAATATTATGAAATCCAGATTTGAGGGCTGAATGTAAAAAGGTAGCTTCAGAAGGAAACCAGAGGAGCAGTGGCAGTAGTGGATTTGAGAGGATAGGATGAAACAAGGTCAAAAGAGATGTGTAATAGATAAGATGGAACCAGGTCAAAGGGCTAAGAGCATAATTTGTATAGATAGTAAGGGTAATGACTGCTAATTCTTACTGGGAAACAGCTGCGTGTTTCAAAGGCAGGTTAAGTGACTTGGCATATAGCCAGTTTGACATTGTTCATTGTGAAATATACTACTATACCTGATAGTCTCTATTTATTTAATCTAAAATAATTGTAATAGAATAGAATTTTTACCAGGAAGGTGCTATTGAGATCATCTAATTCAACATATTTATTTCTAAGTGTTAACAAATTTATATTGCATTTCCAAAGGGTAGTTCTCATGGAATTATATGCCATAAAGTTTACAGAATTTCAGTTATATATGCTCTCAAGATTTTGAGATAAGTAGATAATAGTTTTGATTGTTCAAGTAATATAAATATTTGGTTAAATTGGTTGTTGGTTAGAGAAGAATATTTTTATTTCTAAAATAAAATTTATTTTATGAAATATAACTTATGAATTGCATTTATGCTTACGTTTCTAGTCTCAGGGCTGTTGTTAAACAAGAATTTCTCACATCAATAAATGAGCAGCCACACAGTATACACTTTATATTATTGTAAGTATCCATGTTTTATATTTCATGCAGTTCAAGCCAACTATTAATGCAGGAATAAATTAGCGAGTAGAATGTTTGTTATACGGTTACCTCACTAGGACATAACTATTTAAAAGCAGAGTAAAACAAGACATCATTGAATAGCATGAGACTGGCATTGTGATAATTTTCTAATTGTATTTACTTGCACCTTTTTGTGGACTATTTGAATATTTCTATTTGAGTTCCATTTCTGAATTATTTAGTTAAAGCTGAAAGAAAGGAAATTGTTTTTCCTCCTGTATCCAAACTATTCTATAGTCAAAAGCAACAAGCTCACAAAATCAGTTTCTAAGTATGATGGCAGATATTAATAGGTACTGTTAAGACTACTTTAATCATTTGTTTATTCATTGATTATTTCATCTATTCATTAATTTAGCAAACTTAATATGTGTTCCCATTGAGAATGAAAGTATAAATAAGACATAGCCTCTACCCTTATGCTGCCCATGTTTTAGTTGAATAAACAGACATATAAGTAAATAATTGGGTGTGCTTGTTGTTATAATGGAGGCAAATACAAGGGGTCATATTATGGAGAAAAGGATTAGCTAGGAGATGGGATGGACTTGAGGTACAGACCGTTTTCATGGAAAAGAACCTTGAAGAATAAATTGAGGTTGATTATATTTCTTGTTACATTAATAATGGCAACTGTGAGAATCAGATTTTTAAAGATCAATAGATGTCATCTTTATCCTTTTAGCTCTGAAGATACTTCTGCTTCCATTTTCCCTACTGTTTGCTTCAGATGCTTTTTCATACTGCAACCTTTGAGCTCTGTTGTATCTGATTTTATTCTTCGGATCTTGGTTGACATCTGGTCCATTTTAGATGACTGACCTGACTTTCACCATCTACTCTTAGTCTGACCTGGCACTGTCAAACTACTCTGCTTCTGGTAACTGTCCTTCTCCTTAACCTATTGCAGCTTCAAACAAGAGGAGGTTTGTTCATATCATCTGACCAGGCATCTAGAGTCCTGTTCCAGCCAAGCTCCATGTCTTCTTGCCAACTTTATTTTTCTGATATTGAGTATTAGAAAAGAAATGTCTGAGAAAACACAAGTGTAATATGGCTCAAGACCAAAGTGCAAGAAGATTTTGAGAGGGATATAGAAAGTTTGGAAAGGCAAGTGAAGACTGGACTGTAAGACCCATAAAAACATAGATATGGGGCTTTATTTTTTTTACCAAATGAATCCCATAAATGGTTTTCAGAAGAATTGTGGCACCATCACATCTATACTGTAGAAAGACCATAGTGTCATGACTGGGCCATAAAGAGGAGAGGTTGCAATCAGGGAGACCAGTTAAAGAAAAGAGATGATGAAGCCCTGAACTGAACAAGACAGTAATGATGGAAAAGAAAAAATAAATTAGAAAAATTTCAGAGATGACACTAATAATATTTGAGAACTAATTGGAAATTGAGCTTGGAGGGAAAGAAAAATATTCAAGTATTTTCTGAGTTTTCTAGTATGTGTGATTAATGGGTTATTTTTCCTTTTCATTATAATAGTAATTAATGTAAAAAGTTAATTACATTTGTAGCTACTTGTTTAATGGCTGTCTTCTCCATTGGACTGATCTCCATGAGGGCAGGGACTTTGTCTTTCTTGCTTATATCTGTATTCCCTAGCACTAGGCAGTGTCTGGCTATACTGATATATTCAATAGTGGTTGACCAACTGACTGGTTTCATTTGTTCAATACAGCTTATTGACTACCAGGGACTGCTGAAGATGAATTTTAATACCTTAAAAGCAAAATGGCTGTCTGAGGAGGCCTTACAAATAGCTGTGAAAAGAAGAGAAGCAAAAAGCAAAGGAGGAAAGGAAAGATATAAGCATCTGAATGCAGAGTTTCAAAGAATAGCAAGGAGAGATAAGAAAGCCTTCCTCAGCGATCAGTGCAAAGAAATAGAGGAAAACAACAGAATAGGAAAAACAAGAGATCTTTTCAGGAAAATTAGAGACATCAAGGGAACATTTCATGCAAAGATGGGCTCGATAAAGGACAGAAATGGTATGGACCTAACAAAGCAGAAGATATTAAGAAGAGGTGGCAAGAATACACAGAAGAACTGTACAAAAAAGATCTTCATGATGAAGATAAACACGATGGCGTGATCACTCACCTGGAACCAGATATCTTGGAATGTGAAGTCAAGTGGGCCTTAGAGAGCATCACGACGAACAAAGCTAGTGGAGGTGATGGAATTCCAATTGAGCTATTTCAAACCCTGGAAGATGATGCTGTGAAAGTGCTGAACTCAACATGCCAGCAAATTTGGAAAACTCAGCAATGGCCACAGGACTGGAAAAGGTCAGTCTTCATTCCAATCCCAAAGAAAGGCAATGCCAAAGAATGCTCAAACTACCGTACAATTGCACTCATCTCACACGCTAGTAAAGTCATGCTCAAAATTCTCCAAGCTAGGCTTCAGCAGTATGTGAATTGTGAACTTCCAGATGTTCAAGCAGGTTTTCAAAAAGGCAGAGGCACCAGAGATCAAATTGCCAACATCTGCTGGATCATGGGAAAAGCACGAGAGTTCCAGAAAACCATCTATTTCTGCTTCATTGACTATGCCAGAGCCTTTGACTGTGTGGATCACAATAAACTGTGGAAAATTCTGAAAGAGATGGGAATCCCAGACCACCTGACCTGCCTCTTGAGAAACCTGTATGCAGGTCAGGAAGCAGCAGTTAGAACTGGACATGGAACAACAGACTGGTTCAAAATAGGAAAAGGAGAACATCATGGTTGTATATTGTCACCCTTCTTATTTAACTCATATGCAGAGTACATCATGAGGAACGCTGGGCTGGAAGAAGCACAAGCTGGAATCAAGATTGCTGAGAGAAATATCAATAACCTCAGATATGCAGATGACACCACCCTTATGGCAGAAAGTGAAGAGGAAATAAAAAGGCTCTTGATGAAAGTGAAAGAGTAGAGTGAAAAAGTTGGCTTGAAGCTCAACATTCAGAAAGCGAAGATCATGGTGTCTGGCCCTATCACTTCATGGGAAATAGATGGGGAAACAGTGGAAACAGTGGCAGACTTTAGTTTTTTGGGCTCCAAAATCACTGCGGATGCTGATTGAAGCCAGGAAATTAAAAGATGCTTACTCCTTGGAAGGAAAGTTATGACCAGCCTAGATAGCATATTAAAAAGCAGAGACATTACTTTGCCAACAAAGGTCTGTCTAGTCAAGGCTATGGTTCTTCCCGTGGTCATGTATGGATGTGAGAGTTGGACTGTGAAGAAAGCTGAGCGCCGAAGAATTGATGCTTTTGAATTGTGGTGTTGGAGAGGACTCTTAAGAGTCCCTTGGACTGCAAGGAAATCCAACCAGTCCGTTCTAAAGGAGATCAATCCTGGGTGTTCATTAGAAGGACTGATGCTAAAGCTGAAGCTCCAATACTTTGGCCACCTCATGTGACGAGCTGATTCACTGGAAAAGACTGATGCTGGGAGGAATTGGGGGCGGGAGGAGACGGGGACGACAGAGAATGAGATGGCTGGATGGCATCACCAACTCGATGGACATGAGTTTGAGTGAACTCTAGGAGTTGGTGATGGACAGGGAGGCCTGGCGTGCTGTGATTCATGGGGTCGCAAAGAGTCAGACACGACTGAACGACTGAACTGAACTGAACTAAAATATGAAATACATGAGGATGAGCAGAGTTAGCGAACATGTAAAAGATTATGTTTTGGACACACTGAATGAGATGCCATGAACATCTAGTTGAAGATATGAAACTATATTTCAAAAGAGCAATATTGGTAATAGGCAATTCAGATTCGGGGTGGAAGTAAAACCTGAAGCCATGGAATATTTGAAATTAATAGAGCAAGAAAAGTGAGGCATAATAATGGCTGAAGACAATTCTGGGGAATAAAAATATTTAAGAGATGAGTAGAGAAAGAAGGATTAATTAATTAAGGCAACTGAGAAGGATGTTGAATTATAGGAGAAAAATTAGGGAACAGTGTTGTCATCAAAGAGAAATAAGGAAAATCTTTCAAGGAGGAGTATGTCTTGGATACAGTATTGTGAAATTTGAACCCCTAGGAGAGTTCTTGGAAGTCCACACTTCCTGAACTAGTCTCTCCCATTTTTTTGTTTTGTGCCTCAGAATTTGTGACTGAACTCTTTAATTTGTGGTCAAATTACTTCAAACTGTAGCAACTTTCTATTACCTTATAATTCCTTCAGTATGAGTATTGTTCAGGCAATAAAACCTTAAGATTGTTGCCTATGAACTGCAAGAGGAAAAGATCAAAATTTAGAAAGAAGTTTCTGCTTTTAGATGAAGGATATGTCCTACGCTAATTTTCTCTTCAAATTTTCATGGTCCATTGCTCCTTTCATTTGAATAAATTTTACTTTTCAGTTGTGATAATACTTTTAAAGCAATTAAAGACAAATGGATTTCTAGCCATTGTAAATGATTCTTAATGTATAAGGATATAATTGTAACATTTGTGAATATACTAGTGTGTGTGGTAGAATGGGAAAGCTGTAATTCTTTAATTTGGGGGCTTTCTGAGTTACTATGAATTTTATTTTAAAAAACAATGACGATCACAATCTTGCTTTTATTCTCCTGATTTTCTTTGGAAAAACAAATTATTTTATACATAGCCTAGGTTCTTCAACATTCAGTCAATCAGAGAGAACTAAAAGACAGACAATATAAAAACCGTTTTTGGAAATAGACACATTTCATGAATCATTTGTCTTCAGGAATCCCCTGCTTATGATATATACGTGTGTGTGCCCATGAAGATCTGCTTCATAGCTCTACATTTATTAATTGTGTGAGATGCTACTCATTTAGTGTGACACATTTCTTTGTAAATAGACCCATTAATATTGTACTGTGCTTCCACTAGATGACCAGTAAATTTGGGTTAGAAGATTAATTGTTGACAAGATTTAGAAACTACCTATCGTTTCAAAAAATGCCTGACTTGTTGCAGTTGCATACAAAGTTGAGAGTCTTTTGGTTCTCTAACAATTGTAGTAATAGAAACTATCCTGGGCATTGGTAGTCAGGTTGGATCCACTGATGTGTTTTGGTCAGGTACCAGGAAGTTCTTCAATAATGTCATAATCTGCCCAGGTGCCATTAGTCCAGAAGGAAGTTTTCAGAGCCCGTGGGGTATACATGAGGAAAAAGACACCAAGCAAATGGATGGAATACATATTTAGGACTAGTCAGGCAGGCAGGCAGGGAAAAGCTGTGGAAAGAACATTTGCATTTTTGATTTAGGCAAATCTTACCTGGAATAGTATGAAAGTAACTTAATTAAGGGGAATTATTCTGATCATGTTTTTCTTGGTTTCTTGATATAGAGGTTGATTTTGGCGATTGGTAAAAGAGGTGACAAAAAAGAAAGCTTGAAAGTATTAGTCACTCAGTCATCTCTTTGTGACCCAATGCTTGCATTTACTTCTGTTTGTTTTGTTTTTATTAGCCACATACATTTCCTCTAACAAATCTCACTGTCTTTATTGATATCATACTCTTTTCCAGGCAACATTTTAATCTCTCATGACTGAGCAAAAAAGTAAGTGCTGGGTCCCAAAGGAATGATTGTAATGCAGCCAAGATTTAAGACAAGAGGCTGTAAGGTGATTTAGAGATCAGGTGGCCTTCATCAGGCTAGAGAGTAGAAGTGTTATGTTGTTTAGTCCTTGAGTTGTGTCTGACTCTAGCGACCTCATAGACTGCAGCTCACCAGGCTCCTCTGGTCCATGGGACTTCCCAGGTAAGAATACTGGAGTGGGTTGCCATTTCATTCTCCAGGGGATCTTCTTGACCCAGAGGTCAAACCTGTGTCTCTTGCTTAACAGGCAGGTTCTTTAACACTGAGCCTCCAGGGAGGATGAGAGGGTTCGATAGAGTCACTGACTCAATGGACGCGAATTTGAGCAAACCCTGGGAGAGAGTGATGGACAGGGAAGCCTGGTGTGCTGCAGTCCATGGGGTTGCAAAGCTTCGGGTATGACTTACTGACTGAACAACAATATCAACAACACCAGGAAAGCCCCCATTAAGTGCAAAGAGTTCTAATGCTTTTGGCTGCACTCAGTATGCCAGCCAATTTGGAAAACTCAGCAGTGGCCACAGGACTGGAAAAGGTCAGTCTTCATTCCAGTCCCAAAGAAGGGCAATGCCAAAAAGAATGTTCAAAATTACTACACAATAGTACTAATTTCACATGCCAGCAAGGTAACGCTTAAAATTCCCCAAGCAAGGCTTCAGTAGTATGTGAATTGAGGACTTCCAGATATTCAAACTGGATTTATAAAAGAGGAACCAGAGATCAAATTGCCAACATCTGTTGGATCATAGAAAAAGCAAGAGAAGTCCAGAAAAATGTCTACTTCTGATTCATTGACTACGCTAAAGCATTTGATTGTGTGGATCACAACAAACTGTGGAAAATTCTTAAAGAGATGGGAATACCAGACCACGTGACCTGCCTCCTGAGAAACCTGTATGCAGGTTAAGAAGCAACAGTTAGAACTGGACATGGAACAACGGACTGGCTCCAAGTTAGAAAAGGAGTATGTCAAGGCTGTATATTGTCATTCTGGTTATTTAACTTATATGCAGAGTACATCATGAGAAATGCTGGGCTGGATGAAGCACAAGCTGGAATCAAGATTGCCAGGAGAAATATTAATAACCTCAGAGAGGCAGATGATACCACCCTAATGGCAGAAAGCAAAGAGGAACTAAAGAGCCTCCTGATGAAGGTGAAAGAGGAGAGTGAAAAAGCTGGCTTAAAACTCAGCATTCATAAAATGAAGATCACAGCATCCAGTTCCATCATTTCATGGCAAATAGATGGGGAAACAAAGGAAACAGTAACAGACTTTATTTTCTTGGGCTCCAAAATCACTACAGATGGTGATTCCAACCGTGAAATTAAAAGACTCTTGCTTCTGGAAAGAAAAGCTATGACAAACCTAGACAGTGTATTAAAAAGCGGAGATATTGCTTTGCCAACAAAGGTCCGTCTAGTCAAAACTATGGTTTTTCCAGTAGTCATGTATGAATGTGAGAGTTGGACCATAAAGAAGGCTGAGCACTGAAGAATTGATGTTTTTGAACTGTAGTGTTGGAGAAGATTCTTGAGAGTCTCTTGGACTGCAAGGAGATCAAACCAGTCCATCCTAAAGGAAATCAGTCCTGAATATTCATTGGAAGGACTGATGCTGAGGCTGAAACTCCAATACTTTGACCTCTTGATGCCAAGAGCCGACGACTCTTTGGAAAAGACCCTGATGCTGGGAAATATTGAAGGCAGGAGGAGAAGGGGATGACAGGATGTGATGGTTGGATGGCATCACTGACTCAATGGACTTGAGTTTGAGCAAGCTACAGGAGTTGGTCAAGGACAGGGAAGCCTGGCATGCTGCAGTCCATGGTGTCTCAAAGAGTCAGGCACGACTGAGTGACTGAACAACAATATTTCTGGCAGGAAGATCCATATTTATTACTGTGAATATATTTGAAATCTTATGAACTTGTACTCTTAAATCTTCAAAATATTTGTTAAATGAGTAAAATGATAAAATTACATTCAGCAAGATGGGGTTCAGTAACCCTAACATGGACCCAGGAGTCAAGGATATGCCATCCTAGAGCCTTTTTCCTTGAGAGGTCACATCACCAGATTTTTTTGTTTGGTTAATTCTTCAGCTTGGTGTGAAAAGAATTGTAATTTGAGGGTATCATGGAAACTCCTAAGATGGACATAAATGGCTGCAGTCCTGTGATCCTGCCAGCAGGAGCCACTGATAAGGTGCCATGGGACATAAATGCTCTCTTTGGGCATTTCCTAATTTTCTCTTTATACTTAAGCATCAGTAGTGTGTGCCTGTTACAAGGTTGCAAATTAGACTATATTTCTTTTGGAAGCATATTTTTGCTTTATTTATGAATATTCCTTTTTACTATTAGAAGTTGGAAGCGGAACCTTTAGAGTCTAGTGTAACCCTAAATTACTTTATAAAATAATAAATGGTTGCTTTAAAACCACAGTATCTACTTTTTGCTTTATTCCTCTTTATCTGTGGATGCTTTTCTAGTATATCCAGAAGATGAAATACTTTTGGCATGTTTGTAGAAAGTATTATCAATTAAATATTATTATTTAAAACTTGAGATTCATTTTGGTAAGAACAAAATTTGAAGTCATCTACTGAGAATTACAATTAGAGTAGAATATAGGAATTAATAACCTATAATTTAAATATTTTTGTTATTAAAGCCGATTATGTTTCAAAGGGCTTCTTAAACTGATACATTTGAGTTGAACACAATCCTTATTAGTTAAGCTAATTAGTTCAACGTCGGGGTTTTCCTTTACTTAAAATATCTGTGAACAGTACAGAAAATGCCTAACACCCTCTTTTGGTCTCAGGTTTTAAAGAGGGCATATAAATGAAAAATAATGCTGAATTATCATCTAAAAATTATCAGTCACACTATACCCCCAAAAGACCAAACAGATGAAGAAAAATTTAAGCTAACTTGGGCAAAATTCCCAGAGATGCCAACAAATGTATCTTGCTTTACAGTTAGTGTTACAGTGTTAGTTGCTCAGTCCTGTCCAATTCTTTGGGTCCCCATGGACTGTAGCCCGCCAGGCTTCTCAGTCCATGGAATTCTCCAGGCAAGAATACTGGAGTGGGTAGCCATTCCTTTCTCCAGGGGATCTTCCTGATCCAGGGATTGAACCTAGGTCTTCTGCATTGTCAGCAGATTCTTTATTGTCTGATCCACCAGGGAAGCCCTAGCTTAGACAACAATAAAAAAAAAAAGAAAGAAAATACTAATGAATATATAAATATTATGCTTAAGAGAAATTTTGTTTTCTTCTTTGCTTAGGGTAATCTCTTCTGTCTTAAGGATCATATATTTTTATAACCCAAAGTTCTGATTAAGAAGTGTAATTACACACACACACACAGAGACATACAGACAGAGTAAAGCTATTAAAAAAATAGCCTGAAAGATCCCAGTTGCCCACTGGATAGCCTCATATTATAGTCTCAGCTCCTAGGTGGAATTGGTTCTACTTTCTTGCCCTGCCACTTCAGCCTAATTTTAAAAACTTTAAATTGCCCTTACATTTTATAAAATGCAGAGTTTCACCATTAAACATGATGTTACATGAAGAATTTTTTTACATGCATTTTACTGGGTTGAGGAAGACCTCTCTATTCCTGTGTTGGTGAGAGTTTTAATCATCAATGGGTATTGAATTTTGCAAACACTTTTTCTGTATCTACTGAAAAATGGTATGGTTTATCTCTTTTATTCAGTCATGTGGCAAATTAAATTGATTGATTTTTGAATGTTAAACTAGCTTTGCATTCTTGTGATAAACCCCACTTGGTCATGTCTTAACATTCTTATATATTGCGAGAATCAGTTTGCTCAAATTTTGTTAGGGACTTTTGTGTTTATGTTCATGAGTGATATTGATTTATAGTTTTCATGAATTTTCTTTGTCTGGTTTTGCTATCAAGGTAATTCTGTCCTTGTAAAATGAGTAGACAAGTGTTTATACTTTTTGTGTTTTTGTAAAGATTTTGTGTGGAATTGGTATTATTTCTTCATTAAATATTTTAGAGAGTTTATCAGTGAAGCTGTCTGGGCCTGGAGTTTCTTTTTAAGAAGGCTTTAAACTGTAGTCAATTTCTTTAAAGGTAGAAAGCTATTTAGAGTATTTATTTTTCAGTGAGCTTTAATAACTTGTTATTTCATGGAATTTATCTACTTCTTCTGAATTGTAAAATTTTTGGTGTGCAGTTGTTCAGAACATTTTCTTGTTATACTTTTTATGTCCGTAAGATTTTTAATGATAGTATCTTTTTGTTTCTGGTTTTGATGATTTTTGTTCTTTTTTTTTTTTTAATTTCACTAGAGTTTCATTAGTTCTTTTTAGATCTTTTCAAATAATCAGGTTTTTTTTGGCCTGTTTTCCCTCTGACTTGTCTGTTTTCTCTTACGTTGATTTTGCTCTTATCTTTGTTATTTCCTTACTTTTATTTGCTTTGGGTCTCCTTTGCTTTTTCAAAAGTTGAAACTTAGGTCATTAATTCTGTACGGTTCTTTTTTAATATAAGCACCTAAAGCTATATTTTCCCCTCTAAACACTGATTTGGCTGAATCCCACAAATTTTATTTTGTTGTATTTTCATGAAAAATGAGGTATTTTAAAATACAAAAAAGTTTGTGAATTTTAAAAATTTGACCCGTGGATTATCCAAAAGTGTGTTGGTTTAATTTCAGAAAATTTAGTTTTCCTAGATATCTTATTGGCAATAGTTTCTAATTTATTCACATTGTGGTTGGAGATACTATGTATGGTTTTAGCCATTTTAAATTTATTGAAATGTGCATGACCAAGCATATAGCCTATCATGGTAAATGTACCATCTGTTCTTACAGAGTATTTTACAGTTTGAGGGGCATACTATTGTAAAAATTTAAGGTAAATCATAAATCCTTTATGTCGTGACTAAAATTTTGTTTAGTTTTTCTATAAGTTGCTAAGAAAGAGTTTCTTTACTATGGTTATGGATTTGTCTGTTTCTTCTTTTAATTCTGTTAATTAGGCTCTGTCATTTTTAATATTTTTAATCATAAATGTATATGTGCCTAATGACTCTATTTGAAAAATTGAGTCTTTTATCATTACAAAGTATCCCTTTTTATCTTCAGTGGTAGTCTTTATCTTAAAGTTTATTTTCTTTGATACTATCAATAATATATGTACTATATCTACTCCAGCCCACATGTTTATTGTTTAGATGATCTTTCTTTTTCTACCTATTTTTCTCTTGTAGACAAAGACTGCTTTTTCTTTTTAAAATTCATTGTGAATATGTCTGCCTTTTAATTGAAGTGCTGGAGAAGGCAATGGCAACCCACTCCAGTACTCTTGCCTAGAAAATCCCATGGATGGAGGAGCCTGGTAGGCTGCAGTCCGTGGGGTAGCTAAGGGTCGGATACGACGGAGCGACTTCACTTTCACTTTTCACTTTCACACATTGGAGAAGGAAATGACAACCCACTCCAGTGTTCTTGCCTGGAGAATCCCAGGGATGGGGGAGCCTGGTGGGCTTCCGTCTATGGGGTCGCACGAGTCAGACACAACTGAAGTGACTTAGCAGCAGCAGCAGCAGCAGCAGTATATTAACATTTAATGTAAAATTAATATGATTGATTTAAGTTTGTCACTTTTCCTATTATCTGACTTTTGATTATTGTTGTTCCTCCTTCCTCTTGTCTAATTTCTTTTGGGTGAATTTTTACAGTTTAATTTTCTCTATTGACTTTTGGGATAAACCTCTTCGCATGGTTTTCTGAATGATTATGTATTAAAGTATACATTCATAACTTTTTGCAGTCTAATTAGAGTTAATATTGTGTCTACATAAAATGTGGAAATCTTGCATATGCATCCATTTATCACATCCCTCACTTTATATTAAGTATATGTTGTATCTAAATACACTGTAAACCTCACATAATAAAATTATAATTTTTGCTTTAAACTGTCACAGGTATTTTGTAAGTACACAGTAAAATTAGTCTTTAATATTTACCCAAATACTTACCGTTTCCAATGCTTTTTATTCATTCCTCAAGATTTGGATTCACTATTGTATCATTTAAAAAAAAAATCTTTGTGTATTTGTTTATTTGGCTGTTCTGGGTCTTCGTTGCTGCACGTGGGCTCTCTCTGGTTGTGGAAAGTGGGGCCTCCTCTTCATTGCGCTGCATCGGCTTCTCCTTGTGGTGGCTTCTCTCGTTACAGTGTGGGCTCTGGGCTCACAAGCTTCAGTAGTCATGGCTCAGGGGCTCAGTGGTTGTGGCTCACAGATTCTAGAGCACCGGCTCAGTAGTTGTGGTGCGCCGACTTAGTTGCTCTGCAGATGTGGGATCTTCTTGGACCAAGTATCAAACTGGTGTCCCTTGCAGTGCAAGGTGGATTCTTAACCACTGGACCACCAGGGAAGCCCTATGTTTCTTTTTAGCTTGAGGAAAGTCTGTCATTTCTGTCATATGATATGGTGACAATGAATTCCCTTAGTTTTCCTTTATCAGAAAATATCTTTATTTCACCTGTATTCTTTTAAAAAAATTACGTATTTAATTTTGGTTGCACTGGGTCTTCATTGTTGCGCCCAGGTTTTCTCTAGTTGTGGCAAGTGGGGTCTACTCTTCCTTGCAGGGTGTGGGCTTCTTATTGTGGTAGTTTCTCTTGTTGCAGAGCACAGAGCACAGGCTCTAGGGCACATGAGCTTCAGTAGTCGCAGCTCTCAGGGCCTGGAGCTCGGTAGTTGTGGCATATGGGCTTAGTTGCCCTGAAGCATGTGGAATCTTCCTGGACCAGGGATCGAACCCGTGTCTCCTGTATTGTCAGGCAGACTCTCAACCACTGGACCACCAGGAAAATCCTTCACCTATATTCTTGATATTTTCACAAGATGTAGTTTTCTTTAAAGATGTTATCTTACTGTCTATATTGTTTCTGAAAAATAGATAATTCTAATGTTGTTTTCTTGTATGTAATTTGTTGTTTTTCTCTGGCTACTTTTAGTATTTTCTCTTTATTTTTGGCTTTAGTCAGTTGATTGTAATGTGCTTGGGTGTGTGTTTATTTGCATTTATTACATTGTGATTTTCTAAACTTCCTGAACCAGTAAATTTATTTCTTTCACTGAATTTGAGACATTTTCTGTGAGGTTTACTCATTTTTTTCTCTGTAATCTCCAGTTTGCTACTAATCTTATCAATTGAATTTTATCACAAATATATTTCTTTATTTTTTTTTAGTTCTGTTCTTTCTATGTGGTATTTTTTGTTTGGTTGTTTTTTTTGTTTTTGTTTTTTTGCATTTCCTCTTTCTCTGATGAAATATTGTATCATTTTAACTAATATAAGCATATGTTTCTTTACCTTATTGAGCATCTTATAATGATTTCTTTAAAGTTCTTATTTAATATTGTTGACATCTAGTTCAGCTTGTCTCAGCAGATTGAGTCCACCTTCCTGTTCATCCTATGTTGAATAATTCTTGAGTGTATCTTGTATATTTTAACTATTATGCTTTGAAAGTTCAAGTTACATTCTTCCAAAGAATGTTGATATTTTCTTTTAGCATTCAATTAACTTGGATTCAAATTGTAAATTATCATGTCTATAGTGGGCAGAGACTCAGATCTTGGTTCAGTTCTTTATACCTTAGCTCCAAGCTGCTTTCAGTTTGTTCCACACGTTCATGGTTCAAGAGTCAGTCAGAGACTTCAATTCAGTTCAGTCACTCAGTCGTGTCCGACTCTTTGTGACACCATGAATCACAGCAGGCCAGCACAGCCCTGTCCATCACCAACTCCCAGAGTTCACTCAAACTCATGTCCATCGAGTCGGTGATGCCATCCAGCCATCTCAATTCTCTGTCGTCCCCTTCTCCTCCTGCCCCAAGCCCTCCCAGCATCAGAGTCTTTTCCAGTGAGTCTACTCTTCGCATGAGGTGGCCAAAGTATTGGAGTTTCTTAGGCTGAGTTTAAACATAGAATTTCAGGTTCTTTTTCTTTATTTCTCTTCTTTTTGGGTTTCCTCCCCATTCTCCAGCACCTTTGGTTGCTCCAGGCTTTTTCTCTCTGTTTCTCCGGTTAGAAAGGTGATAGAACTTTTAGCTGACTGCCTTCCCCTGGTTCCTTTGCTACCCCTATTGCCACTGCAGCTGCTTCTAGAAAAAAAAACAGGAAAAAACAAGTCACTTAGGGAAAGACAGCAAGAAACAAGTCACTTGCTCCAGATGTTGACTTCCCTCCAAAATCTGTCTTCCTTAGTTGGGTCTCCAAAACCCTCAAATAGGTTTTCACCCTAGAATGTGTATCTGTTATTTAGAGGAGAATTGGTCTGTTAGGCACTCCTCTTTACTTTTACCACCTGGATATCCTTTGTTCTATCAACAAAAGTCCGAGTCTCTTAGAATATTCAATTTCTCCTCAACGGATTCAAACTAGTAGCTCCGTTTGGTAAAGAATACACCTGTAATGCAGGAGACCACGGTTTGGTTCCTGGGTCTGGAAGATCCCCTGGAGAAGGGATAGGCTACCCACTCCAGTATTCTTGGACTTCCCTTGTGGCTTAGCTGGTAAAGAATCTGCCTGCAATGTGGGAGACCTGGGTTCTATCCCTGGGTTGAGAAGATCCCCTGGAGAAGGGCAAGGCTACCCACAACTCCAGTATTCTGGCCTGGAGAATTCCATGGACTATAGTGTCCATGGGGTTGCAAAGAGTCAGACGCGACTTTCATTTCACTAAACCCAATTTTAGATTTGCATATATATATATTTTTAAAGCTCTCACTTTCACATTGGTATCCTCTCAAGCTACCTATATGTTATCTTTGTTTTTCTATGTCATTTCTTATAAGGGTTATCTATTATTAATACTTAGAGTTCCTCACTACAAGTTTATATCTCTCTTTATGGTTTTGCATTTTCTTTTAGTGTACTTTTGACATTTCTCCCTTAAAACACATCAGTGACAACTCATAAATTCAGAATTCCTCTTCAGACTATCCTTCATTTTTCTGTAATATCCAAGGCTGTTGACCCTGGTCTGCTGGAATGTTTTCCTTCTGTGACTTCCACGTACTTTTCGACTCTTTATTTTTATACTGGAGTGGGTTGCCATTCCCTCCTCCGGGGGATCTTCCCGGCGCAGGGATCAAACTTGCATCATCTGTGTTTCCTGCATTAAAAGCAGATTCTTTACCACTCAGCCACGGGGGAAGCCCTATAAGTTTCCATATCACATTGGCATGCATAGTTTATAGTATACATATAATTTGGTTAATACTCAAATGTTGTTGTATGTGTGCGTGCTAAGTTTCTTCAGTCATGTCTGACTCTTTGCGACCCTATGCACTGTAGCCCACGAGGCTCCTCTGTCCATGGGATTCTCCAGGCCAAGGATATTGGAGTGGGTTGCTATATCCTCCTCTAGGGGATCTTCCCAACTCAGGGATAGAACCCACGTCTCTTATGTCTCTTGCATTGGCATGTGGGTTCTTTACCACTAGTGCCACCTGGGAAGCCCTCAGATGTTAGTAACAATTATTAAAGCCATGTATACAGTCCTCATCCCTCTTCAGACTTTTGCCCTACAAATTCAGTGTATGAACGAAACCAGATGTCTTAAATCAGCATCTCCAAAATAGCATCTGCTACTGGTGTCCCTTTTACTATTAATGACACCATCATCTTCCCATTTATTTAGGCACAAAACATTGATATCATCTATCAGATGGGCTTGGCTTTAGCCCCTTCCATTCACCAGTAATTTGCCTAGACAAATAAATACTCTTTTCATACACCTCTCTTATTTGTTCCCTTTTCCCCCAATACTCCTTCTAACCATTTTTTATTTTAAAAAAACTCTTACGTCTTCAGCATAGGAAATGGCAACCCACTCGAGTATTCTTGCCTGGAAAATTTCCACGGATAGAGAAGCCTGGTGTCACAAAGAGTCGGACACAACTGAGAATGCATGCTTATGTCCTCTTTTGTTCATCATATTTTATTTAAATAAGCTTCTAACTTTTTCATCTAGTCTTCTCTCTTTAATTTTTCATTTACTCTTAAGAAGCACAAACTGGAATCAAGATTGCTGGGAGAAATATCAATAACCTCAGATATGCAGATGACACTACCCTTATGGCAGAAAGTGAAGAGGAACTCAAAAGCCTCTTGATGAAAGTGAAAGAGGAGAGTGAAAAGGTTGGCTTGAAGCTCAACGTTCAGAAAACAAAGATCATGGCATCTGGTCCCATCACTTCATGGGAAATAGATGGAAAAACAGTGGAAACAGTGTCAGACTTTGTTTTTTTGGGCTCCAAAATCACTGCAGATGCTGATTGCAGCCATGAAATTAAAAGACGCTTGCTCCTTGGAAGGAAGGTTATGACCAACCTTGATAGTGTATTAAAAAGCAGAGACATTACTTTGCCAGCCAAGGTCCGTCTAGTCAAGGCAATGGTTTTTCCCGTGGTCATGTATGGATGTGAGAGTTGGACTGTGAAGAAAGCTGATCGCCGAAGAATCGATGCTTTTGAACTGTGGTGTTGGAGAAGACTCTTGAGAGTCCCTTATACTGCAAGGAGATCAATCCTGGATGTTCATTGGAGGGACTGATGCTAAAGCTGAAACTGCAATACTTTGGCCACCTCATGCGACGAGTTGACTCACTGGAAAAGACTGATGCTGGGAAAGGTTGGGGGCGGGAGGAGAAGGGGACGACGGAGAATGAGATGGCTGGATGGCATCACCGACTCTGTGGACATGAGTTTGAGTGTACTCCGGGAGTTGGTGATGGACAGGGAGGCCTGGCGTGCTGTGATTCATGGGGTCGCGGAGAGTCGGACACGACTGAGAGACTGAACTGAACTTGTTTCTAGATTATTCTTTTGAAAGCAAAGATCGAATCATGTTACTCTACCACATGGATAATCATCACTATCATCATCATCTAACATTATTTTCTTATGTTCTAAGCAATATCCTAAATGTTTTATATGATATTTCACTTAGCCCTTCCAACAGCTCTGTAAACCAGATATTAAACTTTTCATCTCTTTGAACAAATGAGGAAACTGAACCTTAGAAGAGCTTGATTAACTTGTGATGTCACCCAGCTAATAAATGATGCAGTCAAGTTCCAAGCCTAGGCAGGGTGACTCCAAAGTCTGTGCTCTTAATTTGCTAGACTACACTGTTTCACAGTTGCTTCCTTATGATTACCAGTGCCTATCAAATGGGTTTCCTTGGTGGCTCAGATGGTAAATAACCTGCTTGCAATGCGGGACACCTGGGTTCGATCTCTGGCTCAGAAAGATCCCCTGGAGATAGTTTCAGTTCTATACTTCAGTCCTCTGCAATCTGACTTCAGACTAACAATTCTGTTCTATTTCAGATCCCTTATATAATCTTTCACAACAAACAGGGTGACTTGCTAAACTGGCCATGAACTTCATTTTCTTATGCCTTAGATCTTGCCATGTTTTCTGCCTTTAATAACCCATGCCTCATTTCTACCAGTGGGAATCATGCATTATTCATGCTAAATGACACCTTTTAAACTGAGACTTCCTGCATCTTTTGGGGTTCAGTTCGGACTGAGGTGTTCATCTGTAATCCCAGAAACGTGTACTTCTCACACAGGTGTACAACAGTTTGATGTGTGTTATAGTCCCTTATGGAAGTGAGTTGGGGGTTTATCATTCATGTTTTTATTTTTAAATTTAACTTAATTTATTGTTTTAGGTATACTCAGTGTTCAGGTAATATTTATTGAATGAATAAAAGTTTGTGATTGTAGACTTCAATAATTTAGGATTATTGGCTTGGATTTCTGAAGTATATGAGCTTGAAAGGCCAAATGTGTTAATTTAATGAGATCACCTTTTTAAAAGGATTGAGACCTTTATCAGTATTCATACTTTAAAATATTTGCCTTTGAGTTGGGTTTTGATTTTCATGGGGGCAGTTTTTGAAGGTTTAAAGTTCTAATATTTTAAATGGGGATTTTAAGACTAGTTACCATGCTGGGCCATGGTAAAGTGAGGGCTCCAAGCATCCCAGTGAATAAGACTACTCATATAGCTAATGCTAGGAACTATAGCAGCTGTTCCAAAATAAGCCCAGTTCACAGAGACTTGAACATATAAATATAATAATTGCAAAATTTCATTGTTAAAGAGATTTGTTCAAACATTAGACTGATGTGGTTAATCATTTAAGATGTTCCATAATAGAGGAATTTTAAGCCAAAATTTAATAATTTAATAATTAAATAACACCTTATGTTCTGATGGTGAAAGGAGACTATTCTCACACAGGGGTGGGTTAGACAAAGATTCAGAAGTAAGATACACTGATGAGTGCAGTGGTGGCTATAGAACCACCAGCCAATGGTGGTTATAGAGGGGTGATTTATTCCTTGGGTGTGTGTGTTGTGATCCCCTTTTGAACACTGATAGCCATCTCTTATCGGATTATTCAGGGTCTTAAATATTTCAGCCCTGTGCGTAGCCTCTGTTTTCTCTCTGCCTCTTCTTTCTCTTTCTATATGAAAGTTTTGAGGACTAGATTTTGGCAAAAGTATAATTGGAGAATAGATGCATAAAGCTTGTTTGTGTTGTGTTGTTTAGTCTTACTCTAGTTTTCACTTTTTAATTTTATTAGCTTTTCATCATAATTTGTCTTATCTCTTTTCTCTCTTCATCTGTCCCCTCTCCTCTTCGGACTCCTTTTCTCTCTTTTCGCCTTCACCCCATTCTCTTTTTCTCCAATTTTTTAACCTGGTTATTTCTTGGGAATTTATTTAGTGCCTTTTGTTCAAGGAGGTCAACATGCTTCTATCAATACTATTATTTTATGCTCAAGACAAATCTAATATCAAACAAAAGTAGAAGGCATCAAAACCTACATTCCTAAAAACCTATATTCCTACAATTCTTGTGCTACAATGTGTTTTGCAATTCAGAATTGGGGGATTTTAGAGAACTAGCGTAATTTTGTAAATGCAAATTCCTTATTATGTTACATTCCCAGTGGTGTCTGAAGGAAGTCCATCTCCAATGGCAGATTCTCTGGCTGATCCAGGGGGAGGTGGTTGATTGCTCTGGCCTGGAGAAGTCTTTTCTGGGCCTTCAGATTTCATTGTGTTGGCTGTAAGACTGAGTTTGACCCTTTGTTATTTATTGTTGTGAATGATTTTCTGTTCACTTTCTTGCAAGTGAATTACTTGAGTTAAAAGTTGAGATTCGCGACACAAATTGAAATCCATGTTTTTTTTAAGTGAAATTCATTTATCGAGGAACTGAAATCATTAATTACGTTGTGGCTCCTTATCTTTTTTATGATGCACGTATTGCTGTGGGTGTAGTGCTCTAAAACATCTGCTCAATAGTCCGTTATAGTAGCACAAGAATGCTTTTACATGAAGGCAGTAAAGTAGCAGATGCTTCTTAATGACAACTTCCCAATTCATTTAGGAGAAACAAGTCAGTTCTGGGTTTGGTTTTTCCTCCAAGTGTGGCAACTGTGCAGGCAAATGATTCTAAAGAGGTTAAAACTGACAAATTTAGTCCTACTGTATAATTTTTTAGGGTGTTGAAAGTTAGTCTAAAGGGCTTATCTAATAGCACTTTAATAAAATTAGCATTTTGCTAACTATGCAAATAATTATCTACCATTATAAGTAACCAGGAAAATAAATTAATTCAATGTTACCAGCTTAAGCTTCTTTTATTTTCTTCTTTGGAAACTTCTTTTGTATCTTGATTTATCATTAATATTTAGTTCAGTCACTCAGTTGTGTCTGACTCTTTGAGACCCCATGAACCTCAGCATGCCAGGCCTCCCTGTGCATCACCGCCTCCTGGAGTTTACCCAAACTCATGTCCATCAAGTTGGTGATGCCATCCAGCCGTTTCATCCTCTATAATCCCCTTATCCTCCTGCCCCCAATCCCTCCGAGCATCAGGGTCTTTTCCAATGAGTCAACTCTTTGCATGAGGTGGCCAAAGTATTGGAGTTTCTGCTTCAACATCAGTCCTTCCAATGAACACCCAGGACTGATTTCCTTTAGGATGGACTGGTTGGATCTCCTTGCAGTCCAAGGGACTCGTAAGAGTATTCTCCAGCACCACAGTTCAAAAGCATCAATTCTTTGGCGCTTAGCTTTCTTCACAGTCCATCTCTCACACCCATACATGACTACTGGAAAAACCATAGCCTTGACCAGATGGACCTTTGTTGGCAAAGTAATGTCTCTGCTTTTTAATATGCTATCTAGGTTGGTCATAACTTTCCTTCCAAGGAGTAAGCGTCTTTTAATTTCCTGGCTGCAGTCAGCATCTGCAGTGATTTTGGAGCCCAAAAAAATAAAGTCTGACACTGTTTCCACTGTTTCCCCATCTGTTTTCCATGAAGTGATGGGACCGGATGCCATGATCTTAGTTTTCTGAATGTTGAGCTTCAAGCCAACTTTTTCACTCTCCTCTTTCACTTTCATCAAGAGGCCTTTGAGTTCCTCTTCACTTTCTGCCATAAGGATGGTGTCATCTGCTTATCTGAGGTTATTGATATTTCTCCCGTCAATCTTGATTCCAGCTTGTGTTTCTTCCAGCCCAGCGTTCCTCATGATGTACTCTGCATATAAGTTAAATAAGCAGGGTGACAATATACAGCCTTGATGTATTCCTTTTCCTATTTGGAACTAGTCTGTTGTTCCATGTCCAGTTCTAACTGTTGCTTCCTGACCTGCATATAGGTTTCTCAAGAGGCATCTTAATGATATTTCTCCCAGCAATCTTGATTCCAGCTTGTGCTTCATCTAGCCCAACATTTCTCATGATGTATTCTGCGTATAACTTAAATAAACAAGGTGACAATATACAGCTTTGGAGTACTCCTTTCCCAATTTGGAACCAGCCTGTTGTTTCATGTCCAGTTCTAACTGTTGCTTCTTGACCTGTGTACATATTTCTCAGAAGGTAGGTCAGGTGGTCTGGTATTCCCATCTCTTTAAGAGTTTTCCACAGTTTGTTGTGATCAACAGAGTCAAAGGCTTTGACATAGTCAATAAAGCAGAACTATATATAAGTTTTTCTGCAACTCTCTTGCTTTTTCGATGATCCAATGAATGTTGGCAATTTTATCTCTGGTTCCTCTAAATCCAGCTTGAATATCTGGAAGTTAATGGTTCACGTACTATTGAAGCCTGGCTTGGAGAATTTTGATCATTAGTTTGCCAGCTTCTGAGATGAGTGCAATTGTCCAGTAGTTTGAGCATTCTTTGGCATTGCCTTTCTTTGGGATTAGAATGAAAACTGACCTTTTCTAGTCCTGTGGTCACTGCTGAGTTTTCCAAATTTGCTGGCATATTGAGTGCAGCACTTTCACAGCATCATCTTTTAGGATTTGAAAGAGCTCAATTGGAATTCCATCACCTCCACTAGCTTTGTTCATAGTGATGCTCACTAAAGCCCACTTGACTTAGCATTCCAGGATGTCTGGTTCTAGGTGAGTGATCATAGCATTGTGATTATCTGGGTCATGAAGATTTTTTTTGTATAGTTCTTCTGTGTATTCTTTGACACTTCTTATTATCTTCAGCTTCTGTTAGGTCCGTAGCATTTCTGTCCTTTATTGAGCCTATCTTTGCATGAAATGTTCCCTTGATATCTCTGATTTTCTTGAAGCGATCTCTAGTCTTTCCCATTCTCTTGTTTTCCTCTATTTCTTTGCATTGATCACGGAGGAAGGCTTCTTATCTCTCCTTGCTATTCTTTGGAACTCTGCATTCAGATGCTTATATCTTTCCTTTTCTCCTTTGCCTTTAACTTTTCTTCTTTTCAAAGTTATTTGTAAGGCCTCCTCAGATGACCATTTTGCCTTTTGCATGTCTTTTTCTTGGGGATGGTCTTGATCCCTGCCTCCTGTTCAATATCAGGAATCTCTGTCCATAGATCTTCAGGCACTCTATCAGATCTAATCCCTTGAATCTATTTGTCACTTTTGCTATGTAATTGTAAGGGATTTGATTTAGGTCATACCCGAATGATCTATTGGTTTTCCCTATTTTCTTCAATAAGTCTGAATTTGGTAATAAGGAGTTCATGATCTGAGTCACAGTCAGCTCCTGGTTTTGTTTTGGCTGACTGTATAGAGCTTCTATCTTTGGCTGCAAAGGATATAATCAGTCTGATTTCAGTAGTGACCATCTGGTGGTGTCCACATTTAGAGTCTTCTCCAGTGTTGTTGGATGAGGGTGTTTGCTATGACCATTGCGTTCTCTTGGCAAAACTCTGTTAGCCTTTGACCTGTTTCATTTTGTACTCCAAGGCCAAAATTGCCTGTTATCCAGGTATGTCTTGACTTCCTACTTTTGCATTCCAGTCTCCTATAATGAAAAGGACACCTTTTTTAGGTGTTTGTTCTAGAAGGTCTTGTAGGTCTTCATAGAACCATTAAACTTCAGCTTCTTTGGCATTACTGGTCAGGGCATAGACTTGGATTAATGTGATATTGAATGATTTGCCTTGGAAACAGAGATCATTCTGTCATTTTTGAGACTGCACTGAAGTACTGCATTTTGAACTCTTTTGTTGACCATGATGGCTACTCCATTTCTTCTAGGGATTCTTGGCCACAATAGTAGATACAATGGTCATATGAGTTAAATTCACCCATTCCAGTTCATTTTAGTTCACTGATTCCTACAATGTTGATGTTCACTCTTGCCATCTCCTGTTTAACCACTTGCAATTTGCCTTGATTCATGGACCTAATATTCCAGGTTCCTATTCAACACTGCTCTTTACAGCATCGGACTTAATTTTCATCATCAATCACATCCACAACTGGGTGTTGGTTTTGCTTTGGCTCTGTCTCTTCATTCTTTCTGGAGTTATTTCTCCACTGAACTCCAGTGGCATATAGGGCACTTACTGACCTGGGCAGTTCATGTTTCAGTGTCCTGTCTTTTTGCCTTTTCATGCTCTTCATGGGGTTCTCAAGGCAAGAATGCTGAAGTGGTTTGCCATTCCCTTCTCCAGTGGACCATGTTTTCTCAGAACTCTCCACTGTGACCCGTCTGTCTTGGGTGGCCCTGCATGGTATGGCTCATAGTTTCATTGAGTTAGACAAGGCTGTGATCCATGTGATCAGTTTGGTTGGTTTTCTGTGACTGTGGTTTTCATTTGTCTGCCATCTGAGGGATAAGGATAAGAAGCTTATGTAAGCTTCCTGATGGGAGAGACTGACTGAGAGTTAAACTGGGTCTTGTTCTGATGGGTTCCCTTGGAATCTCTAATTTTCTTGAAGAGGTCTCTTGTTTTTCCTATTCTGTTGTTTTCCTCTATTTCTTTGCATTGATCACTGAGGAAGGCTTTCTTATCTCTCCTTGCTATTCTTTGGAACTCTGCATTCAGATGCTTATATCTTTCCTTTTCTCCTTTGCTTTTCGCCTCTCTTCTTTTTACAGCTATTTGTAAGGCCTCCTCAGACAGCCATTTCGCTCTTTTGCATTTCTTTTCCATGGGGATGGTCTTGGTCCCTGTCTCCTGTACAATGTCACGAACCTCCGTCCAGAGTTCATCAGGCACTCTATCAATCAGATCTAGTCCCTTAAATCTATTTCTCACTTCCACTGCATAATCATAAGGGATTTGATTGAGGTCATATCTGAATGGTCTAGTGGTTTTCCCTACTTTCTTCAATTTAAGTCTGAACTTCGCAATAAGGAGTTCATGATCTGAGCCACAGTCAGCTCCTGGTCTTGTTTTCGCTAACTGTATACAGCTTCTCCATCTTTGGTTGCAAAGAATATAATCAATCTGATTTCGGTGTTGACCATCTGGTGATGTCCATGTGTAGAGTCTTCTCTTGTGTTGTTGGAAGAGGGTGTTTGCTATGACCAGTGCATTCTCTTGACAAAACTCTATTAGCCTTTGCCCTGCTTCATTCCGTGCTCCAAGGCCAAATTTGCCAGTTACTCCAGGTGTTTCTTGACTTCCTACTTTTGCATTCCAGTCCCCTATAATGAAAAGGACATCTTTTTTGGGTGTTAGTTCTAAAAGGTCTTGTAGGTCTTCATAGAACCGATTAACTTCGGCTTCTTCAGCATTACTGGTTGGGGCATAGGCCTGGATTACTGTAATATTGAATGGTTTGCCTTGGAAACGAACAGAAATCATCCTGTCATTTTTAAGATTGCATCCAAGTACTGCATTTCGGACTCTTTTGTTGACCATGATGGCTACTCCATTTCTTCTAAGGGATTCCTGCCCACAGTAGTGTGCAAAGATGGGCTCGATAAAGGACAGAAATGGTATGGACCTAACAGAAGCAGAAGATATTAAGAAGAGGTGGCAGGAATACACAGAAGAACTGTACAAAAAAGATCTTCACGACCAAGATAGTCACGATAATGTGATCACTGACCTAGAGCCAGACAACTTGGAATGTGAAGTCAAGTGGGCCTTAGAAAGCATCACTACGAACAAAGCTAGTGGTGGTGATGGAATTCCAGTTGAGCTATTTCAAGTCTTGAAAGATGATGCTGTGAAAGTGCTGCACTCAATATGCCAGCAGATTTGGAAAACTCAGCAGTGGCCACAGGACTGGAAGAGGTCAGTCTTCATTCCAATCCCAAAGAAAGGCAATGCCAAAGAATGCTCAAACTACCGCACAATTGCACTCATCTCACACGCTAGTAAAGTCATGCTCAAAATCCTCCAAGCCAGGCTTCAGCAGTATGTAAACCGTGAACTCCCAGATGTTCAAGCAGGTTTTAGAAAAGGCAGAGGCACCAGAGATCAAATTGCCAACATCCGCTGGATCATGGAGAAAGCAAGAGAGTTTCAGAAAAACATCTATTTCTGCTTCATTGACTATGCCAAAGCCTTTGACTGTGTGGATCACAATAAACTGTGGAACATTCTGAAAGAGATGGGAATCCCAGACCACCTGACCTGCCTCTTGAGAAACCTGTATGCAGGTCAGGAAGCAACAGTTAGAACCGGTCATGGAACAACAGACTGGTTCCAAATAGGAAAAGGAGTGCGTCAAGGTTGTATATTGTCACCTTGCTTATTTAACTTATATGCAGAGTACATCATGAGGAACGCTGGGCTGGAAGAAGCACAAGCTGGAATCAAGATTGCTGGGAGAAATATCAATAACCTCAGATATGCAGATGACACTACCCTTATGGCAGAAAGTGAAGAGGAACTCAAAAGCCTCTTGATGAAAGTGAAAGAGGAGAGTGAAAAGGTTGGCTTGAAGCTCAACATTCAGAAAACAAAGATCATGGCATCTGGTCCCATCACTTCATGGGAAATAGATGGAAAAACAGTGGAAACAGTGTCAGACTTTGTTTTTTTGGGCTCCAAAATCACTGCAGATGCTGATTGCAGCCATGAAATTAAAAGACGCTTGCTCCTTGGAAGGAAAGCTATGACCAACCTTGATAGTATATTAAAAAGCAGAGACATTACTTTGCCGACCAAGGTCCGTCTAGTCAAGGCAATGGTTTTTCCCGTGGTCATGTATGGATGTGAGAGTTGGACTGTGAAGAAAGCTGATCGCCGAAGAATCGATGCTTTTGAACTGTGGTGTTGGAGAAGACTCTTGAGAGTCCCTTATACTGCAAGGAGATCCAACCAGTCCATTCTAAAGGAGATCAATCCTGGATGTTCATTGGAGGGACTGATGCTAAAGCTGAAACTCCAATACTTTGGCCACCTCATGAGACGAGTTGACTCACTGGAAAAGACTCTGATGCTGGGAAAGGTTGGGGGCGGGAGGAGAAGGGGACGACGGAGAATGAGATGGCTGGATGGCATCACCGACTCTGTGGACATGAGTTTGAGTGTACTCCGGGAGTTGGTGATGGACAGGGAGGCCTGGCGTGCTGTGATTCATGGGGTCGCGGAGAGTCGGACACGACTGAGCGACTGAACTGAACTGAACTGTTCTGATGGGTGGGGCCATAATCAGTAAATCTTTAATCCAATTTTCGGTTGATGGGTGGGGCTCTGTTCCCTCCCTGTTGTTTGACCTGAGGCCAAACTATGGTAGAGGTAATGAAGATAATG
This sequence comes from Moschus berezovskii, assembly GCF_049115385.1. Classification (NCBI taxonomy): domain Eukaryota; kingdom Metazoa; phylum Chordata; class Mammalia; order Artiodactyla; family Moschidae; genus Moschus; species Moschus berezovskii. The sequence goes on along the minus strand of NC_142467.1, from coordinate 28,815,522 downwards.
GTGACCTCCTTTAAAGGGCAGGCACTGCTGCACTCAGTGCCCCTGACCCTGCAGCATGCCACCATCCACCCATGCTTCAGTTCAGTTCAGTTCAGTTCAGTTCAGTTGCTCAGTTGTGTCCGACTCTTTGCGACCCCATGAATCACAGCACGCCAGGCCTCCCTGTCCATCACCAACTCCCGGAGTTCACTCAAATTCATGTCCACAGAGTCGGTGATGCCATCCAGCCATCTCATTCTCGGTCGTCCCCTTCTCCTCCCGCCCTCAATCCTTCCCAGCATCAGAGTCTTTTCTAGTGAGTCAACTCGTCGCATGAGGTGGCCAAAGTATTGGAGTTTCAGCTTCAGCATCAGTCCTTCCAATGAACACCCAGGATTGATCTCCTCTAGAATGGACTGGTTGGATCTCCTTGCAGTCCAAGGGACTCTCAAGAGTCTTCTCCAGCACCGCAGTTCAAAAGCATCAATTCTTTGGTGATCAGCTTTCTTCACAGTCCAACTCTCACATCCATACATGGCCACGGGAAAAACCATAGCCTTGACTAGACGAACCTTGGTTGGCAAAGTAATGTCTCTGCTTTTTAATATGCTATCTAGGTTGGTCATAACTTTCCTTCCAAGGAGTAAGCGTCTTTTAATTTCCTGGCTGCAATCAGCATCCGCAGTGATTTTGGAGCCCAAAAAAATAAAGTCTGCCACTGTTTCCACTGTTTCCCCATCTATTTCCCATGAAGTGATGGGACCAGATGCCATGATCTTCGTTTTCTGAATGTTGAGCTTCAAGCCAACCTTTTCACTCTCCTCTTTTACTTTCATCAAGAGGCCTTTGAGTTCCTCTTCACTTTCTGCCATAAGGGTGGTGTCATCTGCATATCTGAGGTTATTGATATTTCTCCCGGAAATCTTGATTCCAGCTTGTGCTTCTTCCAGCCCAGCGTTCCTCATGATGTACTCTGCATATAAGGTAAATAAGCAGGGTGACAGTATACAACCTTGACGTACTCCTTTTCCTATTTGGAACCAGTCTGTTGTTCCATGTCCAGTTCTAACTGTTGCTTCCTGACCTGCATACAGGTTTCTCAAGAGGCAGGTCAGGTGGTCTGGTATTCCCATCTCTTTCGGAATTTTCCACAGTTTATTGTGATCCACACAGTCAAAGGCTTTGGCATAGTCAATGAAGTAGAAATAGATGTTTTTCTGGAACTCTCTTGCTTTGTCCATGATCCAGCGGATGTTGGCAATTTGATCTCTGGTTCCTCTGCCTTTTCTAAAACCTGCTTGAACATCTGAATGTTCACGATTCACATATTGCTGAAGCCTGGCTTGGAGAATTTTGAGCATGACTTTACTAGCGTGTGAGATGAGTGCCACCCATGCTTAGTAACTGGGAATATGTGTGTCCAGCAGTTGGACGTCAAACGCAGTTCCTTCCAGAAGCAATTTATGTCACCTTAGAGCTAGACTGTGAGGCTCTGGTGGTGTCCACATGCTGCTTTGAACCATCCTTGTCCTTGGCAGGGCTGGCCCCCTTAGGACAGTAGACAGTCATCCCCAGTGTGTTCTAAAGGGTACCAGGGAAACCATGGCAGCTGCCTTTCTCCCCCCATGTCTTATTCTTTGTTCCATCAACTGCATGGTCCCTGAGTCATTAAGATTTTCCTGTTAAGGGAAACTTCTTTTCAAAGGCAAAGACTCTTGGTAAGATTAAAATGTCCCAGACTGTAACATTTACTGTAGGTGAGTTTATCAAGTCCCTTTCCTCTGAAAATCAGAAGGGCTGAATTTGTAAGCCTTGTACCGAAAGAGGAAAACAAAGCCATGAAAAGCTTGGTATAGGAGATGCCAAGGATAAGTTTGTCTTCTTCATAATTTTTTACTAATGGTCTGGGTCACTAGCATAGTCTTTAAAGTAGATGCATGCTTACAGGGAGCTTGCAAAATAATCTGTTGCGATATGGGAAAAGATAATAGAACTACTTTTATACTTTTGTTTATTTTTTAAAATGAAGGTTTACAAATATTTAAACATGGACTGCTTGGGCTATTGTCCATGGGGTCACAAAGAGTCTGACACGACTGAATATACACACCCATACACACACATGAACTCATGGTAGGTCTTCATTAAGTTCATTTGCCAGAAGACCAGAGACTATGTTACTCAAGGCAGCCAAAAGGGAAGAGAGAGCCAGATACTAGGAAGAGGCTAACAGTGGTGCTTCACTCCTTCAGGCTTGTGTTATGTATCACAGTTTACTGTGCCTTGGATTTACTGGGATGATCTCATCCAGTTTTAGTTAACACAACTCCTACTTGTCAGACTAGGGGCTTTAACCATCCCTGCAAAGGAACTCTAATAAACAACAACAAAATGGCACTATGTAAAATTAACAATATACTCAGATCTTTCCAAAAATTGACTCTCTTAATTTGAAATTAAGATTACTTGAAAGTGAAATTGAAAGTCACTCAGTCATGTCCAACTCTTTGAGACCCAATGGACCGTACAGAATTCTCTAAGTCAGAATACTGGAGTGGGTAGCCTTTCCCTTCTCCAGGGGATCTTTCCAACCCAGGGATTGAACCCAGGTCCCGCATTGCAGGTGGATTCTTTACCAGCTGAGCCGCAAAGGAAGCCCTAAGATAACTTGAGATAGGGTATATGATGACTTGAGATAGGATTTATGTTTGCTTTTATTAATGACCCTCAAGTTGTGTGTATGTTGTCCTTAATGATCATATGATGCTCTCTGTGTTGATCAGCAACTCACTGAAAAGCAATCAGAACACGAAGACAAACCTGTTAGGACTAGAGAAAGGGACTAAAACGTGAGTGTCATGATTTACCAAATGCAGTCAGTAATATACATCTTCCTTGTGGGTCTGTGGATCCTTCTCAGCTATTGCAACCATTAAAATCACCTATCAAAAACATGGAGAAAACACTTAAGCTGGACCTTTGAAATACCATGTTATAATTAAGATTCAATATAGAACAAACAGAAAAGTCTGTAGCATATTTAGTTAAATTGCTGTCTTCAGAATATTACTGGGGAAAAAAGTGTCTGCAACATTAATAAATAAAATAACTAGGTTTTTCAGTAACACTTTATTTACTATGTTGATTTACCGTTTTGGAACCCAGGGCTCTTTGTCTGTGTGTAGCTTAGAGCAAGGTACTTTATGAAGAGGAAGGAAGTCACCTCTGGTTCTTCAGAGTCAGTTTTGAATTAAGGCTGTACCCCTGTGCTGGAGAGAGAGGCAGGGCTACCAGGCAAGCAGCACCTGGGCATTCAGTGCCCGGGAGTGTGGTGGTCACCAAGGACTGGGATCAGGGCTGACTGCTCAGCAGCATGGGCTCTGGAGCCAGGAGCCCAGTGAAAGCCTGGCAACTCTGTGCTCATTTGCATGTGGTTTACATGTGTGACCATTAAGGTGCTAACTTTCTCAGTGAGTACTTCTGCAACTTTATGCAGCCATAGCCACTGGCCCAGAAAGCTGAGGGCAAAATGGGCAAGCAAAGAGGAGATGCAGGCAAGGGGCCAGTGAAGGTCCTTTGGTGCTCAAAGCAAAGAGCAGAGTGGGGCACCTACTTCTCTTAGTACCCAGATCATCACCTAGATAAAATAATTACTTGGAATGTATTTTTCCTTCATCTTGTCTTATCCATTGAGGTTTACAAGGTATATAATAAATTACACAGAAATACAGGTTCATAATTGATCAGAAGGTAAATATAAACATATTAAAGATGAATGTGTAAATTTTTTGACACCTGGAGTCAAAATCAAAAAAAGTTTATAGACCTTTGATTTATAGTACGGAAATGATAACGGATTTTATTCTCTTTGCATTTACTTATTTCATTTAACAAATATTGATTGAATGCCTATTGATTACTATTTGCCAGGTGCTGTTCAGGATGCTTGGGCAAAAACCCTGTCCTCTTATGTCCTAAGGGATTTGTGTGTGTGCTGTAACATAGCCTTTCCCTGACCCCAGATCAGATGACCCCCAAGATACATTCTTATATTCTTCTAGAACTTGCAACACTATAATCAAGTAATTGTTTATGGAATGATTCAGTTTCCCCTCCCCTCCCTTTAGTAAAAGCTCTCTGAGAGCAGAGACTGTGTCTGTTCTGTTCACCAACAACTCTCCAGTGATGGCACCATGCCTAGCACTTAGTAGATGCTCAGTAAAGTTTAGTGAATGAATATTTACTTTGTCTGCACACACTGTGTACCTGTGTGCACATGTATGTGAGTTTGCTCATGGCAAATAGATGGGGAAAAAGTGGAAACAGTGGCTAACTTTATTTTTCTGGGTTCCAAAATCACTGAAGATGGTGATTGCAGCCATGAGATTAAAAGATGCTTACGCCTTGGAAGACAAGTTATGACCAACCTGGACAGCATATTAAAAAGCAGAGACATCACTTTGTCAACAAAGGTCTGTCTAGTCAAAGCTATGGTTTTTCCAGTAGTCATGTATGGATGTGAGAGTTGGACTGTAAAGAAATCTGAGTGCCGAAGAATTGATGCTTTTGAACTGTGGTGTTGGAGAAGACTCTTGAGAGTCCCTTGTAGTGCAAGGAGATCCAACCAGTCCATTCTAAAGGAGATCAGTCCTGGGTCTTCATTGGAAGGACTGATGCTGAAGCTGAAACTCCAATACTTTGGCCACCTCATGCGAAGAGTTGACTCACTGGAAAAGACTCTGATGCTGGGAAGGATTGGGGGCGGGAGGAGAAGGGGATGACAGAGAATGAGATGGCTGGATGGCATCACCGACTTGATGGACATGGGTTTGATTGAACTCCGGGAGTAGGTGATGGACAGGGAGGCCTGGCGTGTTGCGCTTTATGGGGTTGCAAAGAGTTGGACACAACTGAGTGACTGAACTGAACTGAACTGAGAAAGAAAGGCATGAGGTGTTCTCAAGCAGAAACTGTTGCTGAGGGCAGGACATGTAGTGACAGAACGAAGTGTGCAAGGAGACTCTTTTAGTGTCTGCACGAAGAGTTTGTTAGGAAGAAGCTTGGGTGATTAGAGGGGTTCCTAAAAATGATATGGTCATTGAACTAAAAATAAACCTTGGAGAATGAGGATTAGGATGTTAAAAGGGTCAGCCCTATAAAACTGGTTTATACCTGAAAGAGCTGAAACAAAAAAGGTTAAAACCACACACACCAAATTTATAGATATGATAAAATTATATCTGCTCTGCTGCTGCTGCTGCTGCTAAGTTGCATCTACTCTAGGACTCTGCATTTTCTCTAGTAGCACTTACTGTGATGATAATTGTAATGATTTGTGATTATTTGTTTATCACATCTCCTCCCTTTATGGCACAGTGTCTGCTGTTCTTTCCTCTGTTCCCAGATAGGACAGAGTCTAGAACAAAGGTTGGCAAACTTGCCGGTTTCCTATTTTTGTATAGCTCACGTGTTAATGGTTTTTGCATTTTTATATGGTTGAAAAAGAACAGTGTTTCATGACACACTAAAAGTATATGAAATTTAAATTTTAGTGTCCATAAATAACATTTTATTGGCACAAAGCCATAGTCATTGATTTACATATTGTGTGGGCTGCTTTTGTGCTACAGTGGCAAAGTTGAGTGGTTTTGACAGAGACACATGGTTCACAAAGCTTAAAATATTTACTACCTGGCCCTTTCAGAAAATGTTTGCTGACCCTTGATATAGACTTTAGAAGATACTTCATAACATTTGATAAATGAATGAATAAGCTAAATCAGTTCCTACTATGTGTCAGATAGTTTTATAGTTTGTCTTGTTTAATACACTTTAAATAAGAGGAAACTGCCTTTGTTTAACAAATAAGGAAACTCAGGCTCAGGGGGATTAAATGGTCTGCTTATCCAGAGAGTTCAGAGTCAAGAAATGAACCCAGATCTAACTCCAAATTCCATGCCCTGTTTCACATTTGACTATACTGCTGCTGCTGCTGCTGCTAAGTCACTGCAGTCGTGTCCGACTCTGTGTGACCCCATAGATGACAGCCAACCAGGCTCCCCCGTCCCTGGGATTCTCCACGCAAGAACACTGGAGTGGGTTGCCATTTCCTTCTCCAATGTGTGAAAATGAAAAGTGAAAGTGAAGTCGCTCAGTCGTGTTCGACCCTTAGTGACCCCACGGACTGCAGCCTACCAGGCTCCTCCATCCATGGGATTTTCTAGGCAACAGTACTGGAGTGGCTTGCCATTGCCTTCTCCGTTTGACTATACTACTCTTCTCTAATATGTAGGTGTTTTTAGTCTGTGATTTGAATGTACCCTTCCACCCCTGTAGAAAGATGAGGACTTTCGCTGTGTTCTCGTTGTTGCTGAAATAGTACCTTTAAAGGCAGCCCCCACCTCCTCCTGTCCCATCTTTGTCCTGGCACAAGCATAGGGCATGCACTTATGGAGTTCTTTAAGGGATTCTCCTAGTAAAAGAACCAACAAAGCAAACAAATAAAGCCTATTCACAACCATACAATTCTGAGACAGTTTTGAGGCAGGAGAAGGAGCTCAGGCTCTCTTGAAGGCTCTCCAGAGGAGTTCTCTGCTCATTCCCAGACATGGTTCTTCTTGTGCACAGGCCAGGACAGCCCCTTCTGAAATCATTTGTGCTTGCCTTTTGGTCTGTTTATCAAGACCTTCTCAATTTCACTCTTTGGCAATGAAATTACCTCATTTCTGGATTTGAGTATGGACATTTATGCATCCGCTGAAGGAATTTGCAGTTTATTTACAAGACATTTAAAAATCTCACTTGTTTAAATTAGGGTAGTGCATTCTCTTACCTTAGAAAATGACTTCAGCCTAACTTTAGCCTATCAGATTCAATTATCATCCTTCTTTGAAGGCTCAGAATTTATCATCCCCTCAGGAAACCTAATATAACATTTTAAGATAGAAAAAAATAGAAAAGGGGTAAAGTTCACCAAATGGAGACACAGGTCCTTTAATAAGGTTCTGCTTACTACTTATAAAAATACAATAAAGGAAATTAAGGAAGGCCTTAAGATGGACTTGGTCTATGGACTGTAGCTTGTTTTGGTAAATAAAATTTCACCAGAGTATGGTCACATCTGTTTGCCTGTTGCCAATGGCTGCTTTCATGCTATAATGGCAAAGACTTTATGGTCCACAAAGCCTAGAACACTGACTACATGTGCCTGTAAGAAAACTGCAGATCTCTGGAAATAGGGATATAAGAAAAATTAGAAGGGGACTTCCTTGGTGGTCCAGTGGTTAAGAATCCGCCTTCCCAGGCAGGGGACACAGGTTCAATCCCTGGTTGGGAAACTAAGGCCCCACTTGCCCCACAGAGCAACTAAGACTGCGTGCCACAACTGGAGATCTCCCACAACTGGAGATCAACTGCAGAGGAGCCCACATGCTGCAGCAGAAGAGCCCGCATGCTGCAGCAGGAGAGTCCGCATGCTGCAGCAGAAGAGTCCGCATGCTGCAGCAGAAGAGCCCACATGCTGCAGCAGAGGAGCCCGCATGTTGCAACAGAAGAGTCCACATGCTGCAACAACAAAAAGACCCCACATGCTGCAGCAGAAGAGTCCACATGCTGCAGCAGAAGAGTCCACATGCTGCAGCAGAAGAGTCCACATGCTGCAGCAGAAGAGCCCACATGCTGCAGCAGAGGAGCCCGCATGCTGCAACAGAAGAGTCCACATGCTGCAGCAGAAGAGCCCACATGCTGCAACAGAAGAGTCCACATGCTGCAGCAGAGGAGCCCGCATGCTGCAGCAGAAGAGCCCACATGCTGCAACAGAAGAGCCTGCATGCTGCAACAGAAGAGTCCACATGCTGCAGCAGAAGAGCCCGCATGCTGCAGCAGAAGAGCCCACATGCTGCAGCAGAAGAGCCCATTTGCCACAACCAGGGCTCAATGCAGCCAAATAAACACATGTTAGAAAGGAAAGAAAACTTAGAAGAACTAGGATCATTTACCTAGGATCAGATAAATCTGAAGACAGTAAATTGGTTCATATTTTTGAGAGGACATTACATAAAAGATGACCATTGTTTCTTTATTTTCTGAAAGGATAAACCTAGTAGAAACTGATTTACCCTGTAGCATAAAGGAGAATTTGGGGGTTCTGGAATTAAAACTTAGCATGGCTTATATGGCAAGACTTACACGTTGGTAGTTACATGTGTGGTCAGAAGTTTATTTCCTTTTGGCACCTCAAATTTCACTATTAAGAATGCCTTTTGAGGACTTGCCTGGTGGTCCAGTGGCCGAGACTCCTCACTCCCAATGCAGGAGGTCTAGTTTCAATCCCTGGTCAGGGAACTAGATCCCATATGACGCTAAGAGTTGGAATGCCACCACTAATGATTCCGCATGCCAAAACTAAGACCTGGTACAGCCAAATGAAAAAAAAAAAAGAATTCCTTTTGATTAGTGTTATCAGTTACAAATCCACAGCTGAATGTAATAATTGATAAAGGAGTATCATACTAAACCATCAATGGCCACTGATACTCTAGCAAATCAATCTCATCCCAGTACTATTGAGTTAAACAGCAGAAGTTTGGGAGTGGAGCCCGAGTACAAATTTTAACATCCCCTACCCTCCCACCCCCACCCCAAATCTCATCATCTTTGCAGAGTGAAGGAGCCCTGGGCTTGAAGCCTGGGGGCCTAGATTTGTGCTCTGGCTAATTTCTTACTTGCTGGGTGACTTTGGACCTTCCTATAGAGCAGAGGAACAAGTGACATAATGTATACAAATGTTCTTAGAAAAACTGTGAACCATTATAACTGAGGCTGGCATTTCTTAGGTAACATGCAAAGGGTAAGCCTGAATAGAAACATATTTGGCTGACTCTGAAACTCAGAATACTAGATAAAACATCTTTCCCTCTCCCTTTAACTAGTCATGATTTCCATAGGGAATTTTTGGTTTTCATATCCCTTATTCTGCTAACTCTTTTACATTTAACTGCTCAGAAATCTTAAAAGGTAGAGGAACCAGAGTTTTCCTTTTAAAAAGTCCTTCTTAGTCCTATTTTCTCCTAGGAAAATAATGCTTTTTATATATTGTTCTGATGTAAGGACAAATAAATCATCGTTGACATACATTAGGTGTCACTAAACAGTATTACTGTTCCCTCCTTCCTTGGAACCTGTGTTCTCTGGCCAGGAATCTCAGAGAGAGCCTCTTCTGCAGTCCACCTTGAACTCAGCCTATTTGCTAGCTGCCCAGGTCTGAGTTCAAGCTGTCTTCCTGTCTCCTGCACAGTCTTAAAGGAAGCAGGGCCTTCGAAGCACAACACAACCAGCTGTAAACATCCAGAAAACTGCCAGATGTGCTTTGGCGGATTTCTGTGTCCCCCACCTCCTGCCTTGCCCTTGAGTGTGCCAGGCTGCGTCAGATTTAATCCCACGCAGGAGACAGATTCTTTCTCTCAGTGGGAACCCACATTGGCCATGTGGATGCTAATTCGCTCCCCTCTGATGGAGCTGGGAGAGCAGAGAATGGCACCTCTTTTTTTCCATTTTTAAGAAAATCAGGAGTAGTGATAATGTTACTGGGAAAGGGGGCACCTCACTGCGATACTGTCCTTGGGGTCAGCTAGGTACCCCTGGATGCTGTTAGAAACCTGTCTGCCTGGAGATGAACTCTCTCTTATGTACTGGATACAACATTTACAGTTGCTCAAAGAATGCCATTGCTTGCAGAGTTCTTGTGACAGTCATGTACTCAAAAGCCACAGAGATCATGAAAAAAAAGTCATTCTAGGAGTACAAATTGTGGAAAAAACCACCCACTGTAAAATAATGAGCATGTGAGACAAACAAAAAAAGGGGGGAGGAGGCTACTTGCTCAGAGTCCCACATAGGTTATTTTTATACTAACTCATTTTAAATGGTTTAATAATTAAAACTCTGTCTTAAGGAATTGATTTTTCAATGATTGGTCCAAAGGCTTTGCCAGTCTTTATCACTTCTAAAAATATTAAAAGGATGTTGGTTCAGGAAAATCAAGAAAAGTTTGTTACATAGTCCATCTTTCCATTGTGATTAAATGGTTATATGTCCTTTTGTGGATGCAGCTAAAGACAGTCCTGAACCAGTCCTGTACCTTTATCACTCTTCAGCTTCTTGGTTGTGATTCTGGTCCATAACTGTTAGGTTTGAATTAAGATCCTGACTGGTGGAAGATAAACAAATAGAATCTCTTTTCCTCAAGGGACATTATGAATAAAGCTCATTACTTATGTTTGCTCAGTAATAGTAATAGAGATTTCTAGTGATAGGAAAAAAAGTTTTTCTTTTTTCCCTTCCATTACTTTTCCCTGTAGGCTAAATAGAGATATGGATCTCATTTCCTAAGCCCAGTACTCTATTTGGGTTTGCTTTCAATAAAATATCTATGAAGTGTCTTCAGCATGATCACTATTTAATGAGATTTAGTTGTAAAGCTTAATTCATATCAGATTTTCTAAATGAGAGATCACTGTCAACTTATTGTTAATTGAATTCAATAAAATCAAGGTTTCTATAATTAATGTGAACCACTTAATCTTTTAGCTCGTTGAATGAATGTGATTTTCTAAATACAGGTATCTTCTCATTTAATGAAATAGCAACATTGTGAGGAAAATAAATGTACATGTGACTCCTTTTTCTGTTAACTCTTAATATCAAATTAAATATACCCAAATCCTCTTTAAAACATAACAAAAGTAAAAAATATTAGCAAACATACTCAGGATGTTAATAGTAATCCAATGGCATCACCAACTCAATGGACATGACTTTGAGTAAACTCTGGGAGTCGGTGATGGACAGGGAGGCCTGCCATGCTGCAGTCTATGGGGTCACAAAGAGTTGGACACGACTGAGCGACTGAACTGAACTGAATCCTATGACAGCGAGAACATCAGTCTAAATTGAATATATAACAGTTAAAACGTGGCCTTCACCAGTACAAAGAGCAGTTATTTCAGGGTCAGTAGATATGGGTCATTGGCCTGCCTCTGCCTCTAATTATCTAGGGACGTTGGGTAAACACTAGTCTTTTGGAGCCTTCTTGTTCGGATCAGCAAGGTAAGTGTTGTGCCAGATGGAATGATTGAAGTTCCTTTCACTATGATTCTGTACACTGTGATTCTGTGTGTTCTGTGATTCTGTACACTGTAACATAGTAGCAGAAACTATTGTTACGTTAAAACATTTTTTTTTTGAGAATTAAAAATATTCAAAAAAAGTAGACTAAAAGGTATAAATAACACCTGTGGACCCATCAGTCAACCCCAGTAATCATCACTCCATGACCAACCATGCCCCTTCCACATGTACATCCTCTGACACGCCTCCTGTGTAATTGTAAGGCCAGTTCCAGACATCAGCCTCTCTTTATCAACATAATCCTTCTGCCCTCTGTACTGTTAGCTTTGAGGTCTAAGATATTGTATTTTGTCTTCAAAGAATCTCAAAGTGTCTTGCTATTTTTTTTTTCCTTTTTAGTTTTTCATTGAAATGGTAAGATACAGATTCATAGGCAGTAGTAAGAAATAATCAGAAAGTTCCCATGTACCCTTAACCCAGTTTACCCCAGTGGCAACATCTTGCAAAGTTGTAGTATAATATCACAACCAGGGTATCAGCATCAATACAATCTGTTGACTAACTCAGATTGCCCTGTTTTACTTATGCTGATATCTGTGTGTGTGGGTGGGTGTGTATGGAGGTGTGGTGTGTGTATTTGGTTGTACACAACTTTATCATGCATGCAGGTTCACCTATCCATCACCATAATTGATATAGAACAATTCCATCACCACAGGGTCTCTTCGTGCTGCCCTTTTGTAAACATAGCCACCTCCTTCTGCCCACTACCCTCAAGACTAATCTGTTCTTTGTTCTTCATTTCTAAAATTCTGTCATTTCAAAAATGTTGTATAAACGGAATCATACAGTCTGTAATCTTCTTGGATTGGCTTTTATCACTTCATAATTCCTGAGAGAGTCACTCAGGTGGTCGTGTCTATCAACAATTTGTTCTTTTCATTGCCGAGCAGCGTAGGATGATGTACCACAGTTTGTTTAACTACGACCTGCTGAGGGACATCTGAACTGTCTCAAGTTTTTGGCTATTCTGAATAGAACTACTATGAATATTCGTGTGCATGTTTTTCATTTCTCTGGGATGAATGCCCAAGAGTGTAATTGGTGGATTGTATGGTAATTAGACGTTTAGTTTTAGAAGAAACTGCCATATGGTTTTCCAGAGAGGCTGTACCATTTTATATACTCCAAGCAGCAACGTATGAATGATCTAGTTTCTATGCGTCTTCACCAACATTTGAAGATGTCACTGCTTGTTATTTTATCTATTTTGATAGATGTGTAGTGACATCTCACTGTAGTTTTAATTTGTATTTCCCTGATGGGTAATGATATTGAGCATCTTTTTATATGCCTATTTGCCATTTGTGTATCATCTTTGGTGATCTTCTGCATTTTTAGTCCTCCATTTACTTCTTTTCCGACTTTAGTGTCAAGGTAAGCTTGCTGGTGAATCACCTATGATGTTTGTTATAATATACTTATATAGGAGGGACCAGAGCTGCTACAGATGAAGAATTGCTTACTAGGGTTCTCAGCTCTGTGTTAGTCTCTAGGAATACAAAGATGAATAAGACAAGAACCTTGGTCTTAAAGTTTTAAAACCGTCTGGCACTTTGGGAGAGGGAAACAGAAAATATGTAGAAATCTGAGATTTCCAAATTGCATGAGATGATATTTGCATGGGCATCATAAAGGTGACCACGAATGATGCAAAGATCTGAGCAGAAACAGGCCAAGAATTCAGTTCATTTCATATGAGTTAAGGATGCAAAAACGTCTTTGCCTTTAGATGGCTGCCCAGAGCAAGGTGCTGGGTGACAGCAGCACTCCCAGTTAGAAGACAGTCACTCCAGCCTTCAAACCCCACAGGCACTCAGCTGCCAGTGGGAATAGTGGCTGGAGTGAAACTTCTGATAGGCTTTTAAGAAGCTTTTTCTACCCGCTCTCTTATTTCTTCAGCCTCCAAACTATTCCAGAGAATCTGAATCTATGTCTAATTGATCTCCAACTACAAGCACCTTGTGTCAACCCCAACACATACCTGAGTGCTTAATTTGAGTTTGGGTAAAGGACAGTCCGGTAAACAAGACCGGAAGAAAACTGTGGCTCAGATCATGAACTCCTTATTACCAAATTCAGACTTAAATGAAGAAAGTAGGGAAAACCACTAGATCATTCAGGTATGACCTAAATCAAATCCCTTACGATTATATAGTGCAAGTGAGAAATAGATTCAAGGCATTAGATTTGATAGACAGAGTGCCTGAAGAACTATGGATGGAAGTTCATGACATTGTACAGGAGGCAGGGATCAAGACCATTCCCAAGAAAAAGAAATGTAAAAAGGCAAAATGACTGTCTGAGGAGGCCTTACAAATAGCTGTGCAAAGAAAAGAAGCGAAAGGTAAAGGAGAAAAGGAAAGATATACCCATTTGAATGCAGAGTTCCAAAGAATAGCAAAGAGAGATAAGAAAGCCTTCCTCAGCGATCAATGCAAAGAAATAGAGGAAAACAATAGAATGGGAAAGACTGGAGATCTCTTCAAGAAAATCAGAGATACCAAGGGAGCATTTTATGCAAAGATGGGCTTGATAAAGGACACAAATGGTATGGACCTAACAGAAGCAGAAGATATTAAGAAAAGGTGGCAAGAATACACAGAAGAACTGTACAAAAAAGATCTTCATGACCCAGATAACCACGATGGTGTGATCACTCACCTAGAGCCAGACATCTTGGAATGTGAAGTCAGGTGGGCCTTAGGAAGCATCACTATGAACAAAAGCTAGTAGAGGTGATGGAATTCCAGTTGATCTATTTCAAGTCCTAAAAGATGATTCTGTGAAAGTGCTGCGCTCAATATGCCAGCAAATTTGGAAAACTCAGCAGTGGCCACAGGACTGGAAAAGGTCAGTTTTCATTCCAATCCCAAAGAAAGGTGATGCCAAAGAACGTTCAAACTACCACACAATTGCACTCATCTCTCACAGCTAGCAAACTAATGCTCAAAATTCTCCAAGCCAGGCTTCGACAGTTCATGAACCATGAAGTTCCAGATGTTCAAGCTGGATTTAGAAAAAGCAGAGGAACCGGAGATCAAATTGCCAACATTGAATCATTGAAAAAGTTCCAGAAAAATGTCTACTTCTGCTTTATTGACTATACCAAAGCCTTTGACTGTGTTGATCACAACAAACTGTGGAAAGTCTTAAAGAGATGGGAATATCAGATCACCTGACCTGCCTCTTGAGAAATCTGTATGCAGGTCAGGAAGCAATAGTTAGAACTGGACACGGAACAACAGACTGGTTCAAAATAGGAAAAGGAGTATGTCCAGGCTGTATATTGTCACCCTGCTTATTTAACTTATATGCTGAGTACATCATGAGAAACACTGGGTTGGATGCAGCACAAGCTGGAATCAAGATTGCCAGGAGAATTTTCGATAACCTCACATTTGCAGATGACACCAACTTTATGGCAGAAACTGAAGAACTAAAGAGCCTCTCAATGAAACTAAAAGAGGAGAGTGAAAAAGTCAGCTTAAAGCTCAAAATTCAGAAAACTAAGATTATGGCATCTGGTCCCATCACTTCATGAGAAATAGATGGGGAAGCAATGGAAACAGTGACAAACTATATTTTTGGGCTCCAAAATCACTGCAGATAGTGACTGCAGCCATGAAATTAAAAGACGCTTGCTCCTTGGAAGAAAAGTTATGACCAACCTAGGCAGCATATTAAAAAGCAGAGACAGTACTTTGCCAACAAATGTCCGTCTAGTCAAAGGTATGGTTTTTCCAGTAGTCATGTATGGATGTGAGAGTTGGACTATAAAGAAAGCTGAGCACCGAAAAATTGATGCTTATGAACTGTGGTGTTGGAGAAGACTCTTGCGAGTCCCTTGTACTGCAAGGAGATCCAACCAGTCCATCCTAAAGGAGATCAGTCCTGGGTGTTCATTGGAAGGACTGATGCTGAAGTTGAAACTCCAATACTTTGACTACCTGATGTGAAGAACTGACTTATTTGAAAAGACCCTGATGCTAGGAAAGATTGAGGGCGGGAGGAGAAGGGGATGACAGAGGATGAGATGGCTGGATGGCATCACCGACTCGATGGACTTGAGTTTGAGTAAACTCCGGGAATTGGTGATGGAAATGGAGGCTAGCATGCTACAGTCCATGGGGTTGCAGAGTCGGATGTGACTGGACTGAACTGAACTGAACTGAAAGGACAGTCTTTCCATGAATTTTATCCTCCCTAGCAAGACTGAATCTTGGTCAATCTATTTCTTCAGTTTTGTGCAGAAGTCATTAATGACCCAACTCAGTATTTACTTACAAACTGGACAGTGATGGTCTAAGAAGAGAAATAGCTCAATAGATAAGAATAGAGAATAAAGACACACATACACACAAATATAATTTATGGTAAAAGTGTATTAAAATCAATGGGAGGAAGATGGATTATTGGAAATCATCTGGGGAAAATTCTTCACACCATACACAAAAAACAAAATTTGGATGGATTACTGATCTAAATACGTCAATTAAAAAAAAAACCATGTGTATATGAGAGAGAGAGACATAATGAGTATGTAGAATAAACAAGTTTAACATTTGTATAATTTTTAAGGATGAGATGGGACATAGCACAAGTCCGTCTAATGAAGACAGATTACTTGGAAGCTGCAAATAGAAAATGTGCAGCTTTGACTACATGAAAATAAATTATAAAACATACAAGAAACAAAACTAAAAGAAAACTGAGTGAAAACGTTTTATACACATGCGTATCAGACGTATATTTGCACACTTGTGTATTTCTGTAGTGCAGAGATGTATATATTTCCGGTAATAAGTTATTTCTAATATACAAAGAGTTTATATAATTCAGTAAGAACGATGGAAATCAAATATCTAAAAAACAGGAAAGGAATAAGAACAGGTACATCACAGAGGAATATAAATTACTCATAAATACATGAGTAGATGTTCACTTTCATTAGTAATCAAGAAACTAGAAACTAAAAAACTGATATTTAAAAATTCATCAAATAAGCAAAAACCAAAAACAAATAATCTGCAGGATTTATAGGAATTGGGAAAGGACACTCTTTTACATTTTTGCTGGGAATATAGATTGATACATCCTTTTTCTGAGGACAAATTGACAGTATCTATTGAAATTTAAGATGCATGTACCTCGCATACATCACTGTTACCTTTAGGAATCTGCACCATAGAAATATAGAGGTGTATAAAAATATATGTGCTAAGATATTCACTGCAGCATTAGTTGTAGTAGCAGAAAATTATAATTGATCTAAAATATCTAGCAGTATGGAAATGTTTAAAAAAACAAAACTATGGTCATATAATGCAATATAAAAGAAGCAGCAAAATCTACAGCACTTACATGGCAGCTCGTGGAGGTGTGTTCATGAGCGAATAAATCAAATCAAGGAACATGTATGTATATATACCACGATTTAATTGGGGATGCAAAGGTGGGGTATAGGTGCATGTAGTATGTGTATATACGTGTTTGCACATCAAAAAATAAAAAGAGTCTGGAAAAATACACAATGACCTGAAAACAGTTACGGATCTGAGATACTAAAGTGCTGGAATGAGGGGGATTTCAATTTGTTGTTAATGTACTTGTGCAATGTTTGCAGTTATTTTTAACTACAGTGATTTTATAATGTTCAGAAGGAATACAAAAAGAAAGAAAAGAAATTATAAATGCTAAACAACTCAATCTTTGAGCAAAAAGAATGAATTTTGGCTGAAAGAATTGCTTTAAAAGAAGATATATTTATCTTTGCCTAATGAAATTTAAATAAACAGAAAAACCTCTTTCTTGCTACTGTATTAACTTTCTGTATCTGGAATATTTATTTCAGTGGTTTCTTTTCAGTTATTTAACTCGTTGTGCTTGATTGATAGTGTTTACTAGAGTTCAGTGAAAAACTGTTTTGTAAATATCTTCAGTTGTGATTTATCTAGTGTAATATCTCCCCCAGTGAATTGACTGTGAGCAGGGAATTAGCAAAGCAGATAAGAGATCTGGAGAGTAGTCTGTGGCTTTACTTATCTCCACAGGAAACCTTATTTCATGTTGATAAAGTTTGAAATCTTTCCTGTTGCTCTTTTCAATTGTTCATTGTTGTTACCATTTTAATGAAAGGTAGAAATGAGTCAAACCAACCTGCTTCTTCCGTTCTACTAAAAATTAATGTCAAAGAAAATTCTTCAGCCCATTAAATAACTGAATGTGGATGGAATCAGATTTTGACTCAACATGTCCAATTAACTGCTTCCAAACATTGATACATTCTCAACAAACTCTACACATTAAAAAAAAAAATCAACTTGTAGAGAATGATTAGGTGAGAAGTGAACTAGCTAGAACCATCTTTGCTTACAAAACCCTGTTTATGTTGACATTGATATTTGCCATCTACTCTATTATAAATCAAGATTTATTGTAGAAATGTACCAAAGATGGCACAATAATAAAGAAAACAGATTCATCTCAGGTTTTGAAATGTACCTAACAAACTCAACCTCTTGCAAAATAACTTTTTTATTCAAAATGGAACTGGGAATTATTCAGCACACAATGAATCATCTTTTGGCAAGTACAATAGAATCTTTAGGGACATTTCACAGTCTCTTGCTCAATTGTTAGGATGTTTTTAGCTTTCACAGGTAGGGAAGAAGGTAGCTTGTATAGCCATCATCTTGTTGCTAAAATTGTAAAGATTTTTCAGAGTTGCTGTTGCAATAGATCTTTTCACTTTTTCCCCCCCTTCCTGTTTCTTTACTCGGAGCTGCTTTGTCTCTCAAAAACAATCTGGAATTACTTAATGCTAATTTTTTCTGGTTTTACTATTTACCCAGGACTCAAATGTTAAACATTAATGTGGGAAACTCCCTTTTCCTTACCTCATAGTCCTATATTTATTTAACTGTTATTTTGCACGAAGAAAAACTCATCTTTCTCTCTCTGTGTTAATGTGCTTCTTTTTATTGACAGCCACATTCTGTTTTTGTATTTGCTTTTTTTCAGGAGGCTTTAGATCCCCCCCTGGATGATTTTGAGGTAACCGAGACCACCACGGCAGCCGAAGTGATTAAATATGAGTATCATGTCTTATATTCCTGCAGCTACCAAGTGCCTGTGCTTTACTTTAGGGCAAGCTTTTTAGGTAAGACCATGTTGGAAGCTAAATGTAAATTCATAACATTTACATATAAGGCAGAAAGCAGATTTGGAAAATTATTCTTGAGAGAAAAAAAAAAGAGTTAAAAATAAGAAAACTGTGGGTGAGGTAAGGTTTTACCAGTAAATTTTCTCATGCTTTAGAAAGAGTATCAAGACTTCAGAGTGAATGATATCATCCCAGCCTTAAGTCTGATCTGCAGATTCTTGGCCTCCTGCCCAGCGTTGACTAAGCCCCCTGGCCCTTTTTCTTTTCTTTACTTTAAACAAGTAGGAACGACTTAAAGCTACAATGTTTATTTACTTCTAACTTTACAGTGAAAATTTCTTTCAATCTCAAGTGATCCCATTAACTCAAAAGTCCCCATGCCTTCTTCCCCAACACTAATTATTATTTCAGGAACTGTTTATCAATCCATTTAAGCTATGTTTAAAAATAGCCCTAACATTTCCTTCGGCCATCTATACATCTCCCGTGCCTCAGCTTCCTGCAGTGTTACTCAACTCATCCCCCTTGCCAAGAAGGTGGAACACCCTGTCTCCTCTGAGGTCTTGGCTAATAAAACTTATTTAATCAGCGGCCACATGAAGTCCTCACCCTGCAGCACAGCCAGGGCTCCCCGCTTCACGTCCTCTGACTAAACCGGGTCAGCATTTTGAGGCCTCTCCACCCTGGGGCTCAGAAGCAAAGAGAAACCACCTCCCCAGCCCACCCCTACTCCATTTCTCCTTTTCTCTCTGGACTTATCAGCAGCATTTTGCATTTTGAACAGCCTTCTAACCTTTTCTGGATAGCTAAGACATCTGAATTTAGCCAGTGATATTTTATTTTTAATTAAAAAGTAGCTTAAGCTGCTTTGAATGTGTATTTGGTAGATTTAATCACTTGCTGCCTTATATTGTTTAATGGTCTCTAATTTTGCAGTGTTGGCGGTTTAACAAGCACTTAGGATTTAAAACACAAGAACAAATTCTCATAGACTCCCTGGTGAGAAGATTTTAATCTGAGGTGCAGTTCCTAAGAACTGACAATTTGGGGTAAATTTTCAACATGGGACATGGGGATTTGAGGACACTGATAGTTTACTAATTCACAAACTCTTGCTGCAGGTTAATCCATATAATTATTATAGGCCTTTAAAACACTCACTTTATTGTGATTCTATTTGGTTTGGAGCCCAGAGGTTAAAGGAAGCTTCTTGTCAGTGAGCTGTGTTATACTGAAAAATAGAAGGGGTTACATTTGTTTACCGGAGGGGAGAAAAATATCCTTCTCGGTTTTGGTTTGCAAGGACTCTACCCAGTAGCTTCTGGATTCAAAGCCATGTCGAGGCTGCAGGTAAAGGAAACAGGACACTATTTCTTCAATACTGTACTTTCATGTAATTAGTATTCACCATAAGCAGTTAATCACCAGAGAAGAGCTCCCAGAGACAAAACAAGTTGTTTAGCTTGTCAGCGTTAGGGAATCGGAGGTGTTGAAACATGACTGCTTCTATCTGGAAGTGGGTCTTGCCGAGGCTGGTGGATGAGCTCATACGTGTGCTCTGCTCTTGTGTGCCAACAGCTCCCCTTACAGTACAGCACAGTAATTGTTCCTGCAAGTTCAATTATATTTTAATGAAATTTGTATACTTTCTAAGATCTTTTCTTCATGGTGGTTTTCTGTTTCTTAAAAAAAAACACAAAAAAACTAGCCTTTTTGGATTCTATTCATATATTTTAAGATGCTCTTTGTTTATGCTTTTATAAAGGAAACCAGAACAAGTCATTTATTTTGTGTAGAAGCCTTTCTTATTCTCCACCCTCCCCATTCTGTGTTGTATAGAATTAGCGTTAGGAATTTTTAAATTCCGGAATTCACTTAGTGGTTTTTCAGGTGCATTAAAATATCAGATTTAATATTTGCAAAGCATACTGAGTGTTTTCTTGTGGAGAAACATGAAAAATGGTTTTTTCCTTTATCAGAATCTGATAATTTCTTTTCCTTTCTCTACTAACTTAACCTCACAGGTATTCTGAAAGTGTATCGTCCTTTACTCTGGAGTCATACTTTTCCCTTTTTTCCCCTCAGTCCGTTCCCTGTTCATATGTTATGTGGTTACTCTGGCCTTTGGTCTGTTAAACAAATCTCTGTCAGTGTGGTGAATGAATTCCTAACATCATCTTCTTATTCCAGGTCCAGATTTTTCTTTGTCTCATTCTAAGAGAATTCCGACCTAGAAACAGGATGGCTATAAAATTTCTTGCTCAGGGGTCTTTTTTTGTTATTGTTGCTTCAAAAATAGTTCACTCAGCCTTGTTTTTGACAGATATTTAGAATTTTTTTTTTTTTTG
Organism: Moschus berezovskii; assembly: GCF_049115385.1. Taxonomy (NCBI): domain Eukaryota; kingdom Metazoa; phylum Chordata; class Mammalia; order Artiodactyla; family Moschidae; genus Moschus; species Moschus berezovskii. Next base: position 28,794,843 of record NC_142467.1, on the reverse strand, counting down.
CATTTGAGTCTTAGTAAAAATTAGTTCTTCTGCTTTGCTCTAAATTTTATTCCAGTACCTTTTTTTTTTTTTTTTTAGGTAAAGCAAGTGGTAAGTAATTCCTATTTAAATTGATTTTACCTTTTCTTTTATCAACTAGCTTAGATGTAAGAGGAAATCTTTATTCTGTTTCTTAAAGTACAAATACATTGGACTGTGATCACCTCTTATTCCTTGATATGTCCAGTGTCTGCCAGGCCAACTACAGCCTAAGACTCAGCTAACATGCCATTTGTTGTCATCACCCCCGTGTCATATCATATCACATTATATCATATATCACATGCTGCATGATATCAGAAAATTATTTGTTTACTTGTTCCCTATAAAATGATAATCTCGAAGGTAGGAGGTTAAGGTGAAAAGAGAAAGGAAATTAATAGTGAGTACTTCAGCCTACAGAGTGATAAGCTTTATTCATAGATGTGTGTGAGTGTGCAATACTTGGATGACATATATATTCTTTGTCTTACTGATTTTAATACCCATAGTATTAACTGTGGCACAATATCAGCAACTATTTATTGAATGAATCAGTGATGAGGAATTTCTAACCATTTCTGCATACAGTCCAAAGATGGAAACCTTGAAACCTTAATGGTGTCTTATTTGAACTTTTCTGATGAGCTATATGGAAGGGAGTAATGCTCTTTGTCTCCAGGAAACTCAGTACCCAAGCCATCTCTATATCTTTACTCTTTAGTTTGATGCTTCCTAGAGACTGCAGGAATGGTTGGCTAAGGAAAGGGGAAAGTCCTGAGGACTCAAAGGTGAGCACTCGAGCTAGCTGGGGAGCTGTTCGTCTTCTGTAAACACACATTTGCATTGGATCCCTGAAGGCATACAGCCAAGGTGGTGCAGAACTCTGTTTCTGGGCACCTCTCCTTTCTACTGCTTGGGCTTATAGGAGCTCAGTTGCTGAGGGTTTAATGAATTTAAGAGAGAAAATGTCCTTCCTAGTGCTCTTTTTTCCCTAGCCACTCTTGCCATTTTAGGTTTGGAGAGGTGGTAGGGCACTCTTAATACCACTTGCTCCCCAGAATGGGTGAGAAGTCATTGTACTTCTCTCAGGCATTGATACTAATAAATAGCCTACCCTAAAACGGTGCTTTATTGACTATGAAGTCCATTCTCACAAAGCACTGATGTCTTCAAGTGGCTGTTTTTCCTCCTCCAACTGTTTTTAAAGCACACTGTGTTAAAGAATTATTTGTATTGTGCCAAAGCTTCTAAGTACTGTTCATCATTCCAACACCTTTTTATGTCCCAGTTTTCCCTTTGTGGGGGCTTGGCTTTGGTCAGAAGTTGATGGCAAGTGTTAGAAATGTGCTGTAAATCTTGGGCATATACATAATACCTTTGGGCTTCACCAGACTCCTAAGCTTACCTAGTTTTCCCTTTCATTACAACTACAGATTTCTATATTTATTTCAGCTTGAATTCTGATTAATTTCTTCCCTGTCTCTCTTCTTTTCCTTTGTTCTCAGTCTCTATTGAGAAGTAGACCAAGTGGTTCTTCTCATTTTCAGAATATTTATTTCTTTGGTTCTGATGTATGAGTTCTTCTTGGGAACCATTCTGACATATTTCTTTAATTAGTTAGAAGGGCAGCTTTTGAATAGGGATGGAAACATTTCTTCCATTCAGCAACTGAATGTCTGTTCTTTCTCAGGATTCATTTTATTATTGGTCTAGGGAGTGAGAGTAGAGAATTAAAAATGTAACCCAGGTATTTCATATAGAAAATGTATCCACTTGTTATATGCCTAAACTATGTTCAAATAGTCAAAGAATAATTCACTCTTAAAAGCAGCATAACCAAACCAAGATAAAGGCCAGCTCAGAAGAATAATGAAAAGATTGGAATTAGAGCAGTGTTTACATCAGCAGGGAGGAGGAAGAAGAGGTTTGTCCCTCGTGTGGAACAAGAGGGAGTCTTTGGACTGTGTGAAAGAAAATGACAGGAAAACAGGAAAGATGAGGGTTGGAGGAAGCTGGAGAATAAAAATAAAATATCCATAGCCCTGATCCAACAATTTTCAAGGAGACAGTACAGACTGGCTTTTCTGAAGAGGCTGGGAAAAGTACTAGGGAAAGGGAGGTGGGTGAGTGCCAAGCTGTAGGGCTGGGAAAGCATGGCCTGTTTGGGGAATAGTGAGAGGCTGGTTTGAGGAAAATCTCTACTTCAAAGTGTGCAAGATGGTTGGAAAGATATGTTAAAGTCACATTATGGAAGAGATCATGAAATGGGTTTGGAGGATATGAGAAAGAAATGAGTGAGAAGTGAAATGAGAAGTGAAAGAGATTGAGCAAAAGTGAATGGGATCAAGGGAGGGATTTTCTAGAACAGAAATTATGACTGAGTAAAACAGAAAGAGAATTAATGAAAGATGAGAAGAAATTATGGACAATGAAATTTTGGGAAAAGGAGGTTTGACTTTTTTAGTGTTGTTGCAAATTTTTTTGAAGAAAAATTTAAATCATCTCTTAGAGAAAATGAACTGGAAAGAACATATTTTCAGGAAAAAAAATTACCATTCCAGTAGAGTGAGAATTAAGGCTGCTTGTTAAACAGAAAAGATAGGTAGATTAGAGAAATTAAGGCAAAAATGATTCCAGTTAATCACTATCCTGAGCAGAAAAAAGAAAATGACTTGGCAGATTTAGAGTCTTATTTGATTGTAGAGAATTTTTAAGAAAGTTCATATATGTCACTTATATTTACATAAACAGTAAGTCTAGCCAGAGTCATAATTATGCAATGGAACATGACTTTTAGTGCATTAAAAAGAGATTCTAGGGGTTGAAATGAAATTTGAAGAGGAAGCAATGAAAGTTATTTTTCTTAAATACAAATAAAAATAAATTATTTAACTAATATAAATATATTCAAACTGAAAAGTTTAAATGACAGAAGGAATTTAATGAGGATTGTTTGTTGAACGAGGTAAATGTTTGAAACATTATGGGGATTTAAGGTACAAGTAGGATGGTGGGGTAAAACACATGATGGGATAGAATTCCACTGAAAAATCAGGTCTGATTTTAAAACATATTAAAGAAAGGTGAAACAAAACTAGAGGGACACCTAATTTGCTAAAAGATTTATTCTAACCTATGTTAGTGCAAAGCATCATGTACACAAAGTAACAGATTTTATGTGGATTCAGAGGCCAGGAAGAAGACATGAAAAGGCAGATACATTTATTTTCTTACCTGTAAAAGTCTATACTTCAACTTTACTGAACAAATAAATGTGTTGTGCCCCATAATGTGTTTTGTCTACTTACACTTGACGAGACAAGCCCTGTTTGAAACATCCATTAAGGCGTACATGAGTGCCTTCTGTGCGCACAGCATAAAAACTCATTAGCCTATCTACAAAATATGCTGAGGAAAATGGCTGCCTAACGGGAAACCAGTGTTCTGGTTTTCTCCTCCTTTAAAGTTGTCAAAGCAGAGTTCTTCAAGTGCATGTATTAGGTGCTCTGCTGAAAAGGTGGAGACTGTGTTCTCCATGGGAAGGAGATCAAGCTGGATGGGTAGTCAAGGTGCTGCTACTGGTGTTAATGGGTCCATGTTCTGGGGGGTTCTGAGATTTGAGAGAGCCAGGAATCCAGAATGCTGAGTACTGGTGTGCCAAAGCAAGAGGTTAAAATCAAAACCTGAGAACACTTTGGGTAGGGTTGAAAGTGGAGTGTTTTCTGCTTCAGAACCAGCAGGCCTGATGTTGTGGATGTGCATCTGGTGGTATGGTGCTCAGAGTTCTGATGAATGGTCACATCTCACAGCTGGTGTCTCGGGCATCTTGCAGACCCAGCGTTGCTTCCTGTGGGACATTTTCCGAAAACAGTGATTCCTCAAGAAAGTCTTGTGTGTACTTCTTCTAGGTTAAGTGTTTAGCTTAATTTAAATGAGAGGTTATAACATCATCTGCATTAATGTAAGTACTTAACACAGAATGCGAACAGTTTAAGGTGACCCCAAATTACTCTTCTATTGTGCTGTTGGGCATATTCCTCATAAAAATGGATTGTAACATACTTAAACTCTCTCATGTAATTGAAAGATGTCATATTCATTTTCCATGTGAAATGACTAGACATGACATTTAGAACACTGGGGATAAAAAATGATAAATATTAAGCAATACTTATATAAACCACTTATCTGGACTATATTAGTTAAGTATACTTAGTTGTAATTAACTGACCCTGACCATGATAAGCAGAAAAATATTTACTGGAAGGGTCAATCATAGAGTCACCTGAAGGTGAAAGTGACAAGATGAGGGAATATCTACCTCTCTCTGGGATTCTGCCTACTGCTTATTTTGGAATTTATCTCCCAAATAGGAACTATGTTTGGATGGTGAAAAATCAAATATCCACTATATCTTCATCTACTTAATACTATAGATTTATATGAAAAATATTTTATTGATGATTTTTTAATCATCAGTCTATTCTTAGTAATAGTTATGGTAAATTGCTTTAGAGATAATGTTGAACATCCATCTATCCAGGCATTCAAAAATATTTGTGCATAAGACAAGAAAATGTTTCTGGAATGCAGAGATGAATAAAGGAATCAGGGATGATTTATGCCCTCAAGGAGCTTACAGTCTACTGAGGGAAACAAGACAAATTTGAAATTTACTGTAGCAAGTAGAATATGTTAAGGGTCATAAGAGAGGTAAAAAGAAAATTGTCACCAGGCATAGAATAGGTTAGTGGTTGAAATAAGCTGGGTGGGAGGTGTTAGAAATGAGAACATGTTGGTTAAAGGTTACATACAGATTTCAGATATAAGATGAATAAGTTCTGGGTATCTAATGAGGAGCATGATGACTATAGTTAACGATACTGTATTTTATACTTGAGAATTACTAAGAGCGTAGATTTGATATGTTCTAACCACACACTCCGGAGAAGGCAATGGCAAGCCACTCCAGTACTCTTGCCTAGAAAATCCCATGGATGGAGGAGCCTGGTAGGCTGCAGTCCATGGGGTCGCTAAGGGTCGGACACGACTGAGCAACTTCACTTTCACTTTTCACTTTCACACTTTGGAGAAGGAAATGACAACCCACTCCAGTGTTCTTGCCTGGAGAATCCCAGGGACGGGGGACCCTGGTGGGCTTCTGTCTATGGGGTCACACAGAGTCGGACACGACTGAAGTGACGCAGCAGCAGCAGCAGCAGCAACCACACACACACAAATTATAAATATGTGAGAGGATGGATGTGTTAACTAACTTTATTGTGGTAACCATTTTCCAAAATGTACATATATCAAGTCATCACATTGCATATCTTAAACTTACACAATGCTATGTATCCATTATTTCCAATAAAGATGGGGATAAAGTTGCCACCAGGGCTCAGAGGGCAGAGATTATCTTGAGCTGGATGATCAGATGAAGCCCTGGCTGGAGTGATGAGGGAAAGGCCAAACCTGGCCTATTAAAAAATCTAGGAAAGGCAAAATTCTAGATAGTCTTAGGTTAAGCAATGCTGGTGGAGACTACTAATGACAACAAAAACAATACCACAGCTAATGTGTGTACCACTTTATAGTTTACAAAGAGCTCCTGGACAGGACAAAGTGGAGGGTTTAGAGCTGCTTGGTTCTGATCCCTCGCTCTGCTTCTTACTTTGTGATCTTGGGGGAGTTATTGAACTTTTTGTTTCCTTTTTTTCACCATCTAGAAAAATTTGAGATAATAATACCTATTTTATAGAGTTTTGAGGTTTGTGAGCTAATATATAAAGTGGGGCTTAGCATGTAGTGCCTTTCAGTAATGCCAGCTGAGTTCTGCATCTTGACCTTTACAATAACAGTGTCATATAGGAGCTGCTATTACCCTGATGCGCAGACATGCAAACTGAGTGCTCAGAGAGTTAGATGGTTTATTTATTCTAGAATGCATATAAAATTACAGGGTTAAGATTCAAACTCTTTAGCTCCCCACTCCCAATTTTACTGCACAAAGCAGCACCAAAATTTAAGTAACATTGAAGAGAAGTTGCCAAAATCTATATGTTTTTCAATTTTCATTCAGATTTCTTGACACTAATAAAGACTCAGAATGCAAAAAGTGGATGTAGGAAAAAATAAAAATTACAGAATTAGTCAGCACAGTAGCTGATAAGAATGTACATGAACAATTAACACTCATTTCATATCACAATATAATTTTCTCACTGAAGCAAAAATGAATTTTCTCCTTTGATGGAGCATCATCTCTGCCTTACTGTGGAGAATGACATGAATTTTTATAGCCTTCAAAGCCCCGTTGAAGACAATATGTTGAATAATGACAAATTTCATTGTGAAAAATCCACCATTTCCATTTTATTTCTGCTGACCACATTCAGAACATTTTTCCTAAATTTACTCTAAATAATTTAAACTCTCTCTAATGTTCTTTTTGGAGTTATGAAATTTTAGTGAAAGCATGCACCACAGGATAAAGATGACTTCAGCATGCTTGCACTAGAGTTAGGTAGTGCTAGTGAAATATCTCATGATGTTATTTGATTCATGAAAACTAATAGCCCTGAGAAATTTAATTTAGAAAGCTTCAGATTTTGAGTAATATATAGATTACTTGACATGTAGGTTATTATTCAATTGAGAGATTTTATATGAAAATATTAAATGCTACTGGCAGTTGCTAAAGATTGTACTTTTTAATTATTCTATTTTTCATCCAAAGTCTCTTCCTTTTTTATCATTGACATTTTAGGTGGCTGACAGAATATTCCTTTAGCTCAAATGTGTAATATCACTCCGGATGATAGAGGCACATAGTAGGCACTCAATAAACACTTGTTAAATAAATGACCTTAATTTACCATGCTCACTTTGTAGGTTGCTGCTGAAATTATTTTGGCTTCTACTTCAATTTTTCAAGTATGCAAGGGATTTTACTCAGCTTCTCAACTCAGTGTGATTAATGAGATTTCTAAGCGTGTTGAAATTGGTGCTATTGAATATCTTGGGTCTGAAACCAGGGAGTTGTTGATTGAGTACGTTTATGTCTCCTCTGACTGAGGCCAGACAGAAAAAATAGGCCCTCTAAACAGGGCTTAAAGTTCTTGATTGAAGATAACTTCAACTGAACATGAAGGCACATAATAATGTGTTTCATGAGTTTAACCAAGTATTTGTTTATGTCCACATTTTAATTTTAAATTAAAGTTTTGGGTTTTCAGTTTTCATAAATAGGCAGATGGATCCAAAATCACAAAATTATTCATGTTTCTGCCATATTTAAGGTCTATTTTTATGATGTGATTTAAAAATGTCTTTGATTATCTCATTTCAATGATTTTGGTGGGATTTCTGAAGGCTCCATTTTGGTTGTGGAATAATTAGAGCCACAGTCATATTAGAATATATTATTCATGTCAGTTGTATATGTCATGGCTTTGAAGGTATTGCTAATCAGGTCAAATTTTTATTTTTGAGTAAAAGATCACCAAACCAATTTGTGTATGTCTTTGATCATGAAGGTGTGAGCTATGACTAGGAAAACTGATGATGAAGGCCTAGGGAAAAGAATCCACGTCATACTTCATTAAATCATTATTGTCATATCTGTATGTGAGAGACACAGCTATATTATCAGATCTTCTATAGTGTAAATGGTCAGCAGAAACTGGAAGGATTGACATTCTTGTTAAAGCAGCTTGCACAAGCATCCATTTGATCATTGATACATGCACTTTAAAACAATTTTATTAACACGTTGGAGAATGTAGTCTCGTTCACTTAAAAAAAAAACACTGTTTCCTTCACAGCAAGCAGGTAGCATTCTTATAAGCATACGTAAAGGAGTATGATGCATCTTTTGATGTTTTGAACTAATTTTTTTATTCCTTGTAATTGCCTGTTATTCTAAGTTGACAAGATCATTTTTTTCTCCCATCTCTTTTTATTTACACTGTTGTTTTGGTTTGTACTGTATAACCACATGAATATACACACATATATATATGTATATATACTCTAAATATACATATATCCCCTCCCCATGGGAAGGGGACAAGATCATTTTTTAATTCCTGTATTTAAGGTGTTAAATTTTCTCTCTAAATTAGGTGTTGCCTGAAAACTTATGACACTCTCAAATTCTAGCATCAAATCTGGTGAAAATATTCTGTAACATTTGTTTTGGGTCTCTGCACAATGTTGCTAGGCTGCTGATTTTTGCCTTTTGCATGAATGTTTCCAGCAGAGTATGCAAGTTTTTGACAGTGGTAATATCCAAACCATTTACTCCATCCTTAGATTGTTGGCTGAAATATTTTGAGAAATAAAATTTAGATCATTACTGATTATCAGAATTTATTTTTCAATTTTAAAATTAAAGCAAATTATTATGGGCAAAAAAGAAAGAAAGAAAAACCCTGTACTAGGGTGAAACAAGAAAGGTGTAGTTAGAAGCTGAAAAGTGAGAATTTGTAATGCCTGTGATTGACTTTTTTTCGTGGTTTGCTGCTCCTTCCAAGTTATGATCACTACAGGCAGCTCACAACACATAGCTACTGGCTACTCTGTCACTCCACTTTTCTAAGACTGTCTTATATAATATAATATAGTCAGAGTGACAACCATCACCATTGTTGTATTCTATTGATTAGAAGAAAGTCACAGGTCCCACCTGTACTCAGGTGGAGTGATTAACAGATTTTAAAGCCAGCTTTCTTCTGTGGGTCCACAAAGCCTTTCCCTGTTTCAGTGGAAATAAAGTTAAGGAAAGTATTCTCTCATTTATCATTTATTCAGTAAACATAAAACATTTGCAATGTGTGAGTGAGACTTAGAACTGCATAGCAGAGCTGCAGTGGTGAAAGGACAAAGGCAGTCTTTACCCTCAGAGACAGCGTGGAATAGCAGGGAGAGCATGGAATCGTGAGTCCTGAGATTCCAGCCCCAGGGTAGTTATGGACTGGCTCCATAATTTTGGTAGATGTATATTTCCTGAGATCTTATATCTAAAATTAGTAATTATACCAGCTATAACATTTTATTATTCGACAACTGATTCTTTTAACTGTAACATCTGAAAATTATTTTAAAAGCATGTCAGCTTTTAATAGTTTGATTATTTGGTTTTCTATTTGACGCTGACATACCTAAGACACTGTTTCCCTAGTATCAGTACACACACACACACACACATACACACACACGTGCACATTTTGAAGATGTGTAGGGCTTAAGATTAAAGTTTGGCCCTACTCTGTAAATGTGTTCAGACAACAATATAACACAGATACAGAAGGCATCTTGTTTTAAACTTGTAGCTAAACATGACATTCAAATGTTAATTGGATGAATAAATCTTGTTCATTTTACAGACATGGAAATGTCAATGGAATAAAACTATTTATCACAAGATATTGTTCTCCTGCTGCCAGATAAATGCCAAGATGAAGATGCTTATTGAAAATGTATCAAAATATTCTATTGCTATTTATTGAAAATAAAGGTTGAGGAAAAGTTCAACTTTTCAGGTCAGACATGAGAAATGCTCTGTCTATGGTATTAGTATATTGCTGTATTAAACACAATGTGCATGGTATAGAAACATGAGAAAATGCTTAAGAAATAATGGTCTATAAATGAATCTTTTAGCTCTAAGCTGTGAGAATTACTGGAATGGTGCAATGGGGGCTAGGAGGAGATACCTAATATATACTGAACTCTTGTTATGTGCCTGACGCAGTCCTGGTGTGTTCACTGGTGTAAGCCATTCACAAGGATCGAATTTGAGGATTACTATCCTCATTTTCAGGTAAAGTTAAAAGCAAAAGAGTAAATTAATTATACTTCAATTAGAAAATAACTTGCAGTCACATAGAGAATTAAGTGCCAACACCAGGATTCAAACTCAGCATGAACTTCAGATCTCCTGCTCTTCCCCTATACCCCACATCTGTACCTTTTGATTTGGAGGGATTTTGAGTAGATTATTTCTCCAAGTTGTATTGTACCTAATGACCAAATACTTCTTTGGATCTAATGGGATGATGAATTTTCTTTAAATGATATTGTCTACTTGCTTAAAGAAAAGAGCACACCCCTAAGTCTTGAGGACTTGGTTGACTCTAAATGAGCCAAGTAGCACTAAATTCTGAAGCTTCCCTGATAGCTCATATGGTAACAAATTGACCTACAATGCAAGAGACCCCAGTTCAATTCCTAGGTCAGGAAGATCCCCTGGAGAAAGGATAGGTTACCCACTCCAGTATTCTTGGGCTTCCCTGGTGGCTTCGTCTATAAAGAATCTACCCACATTGTGGGAGACCTGGGTTCAATCCCTGGGTTGGGAAGATCCCCTGGAGGAGGGCATGGCAACCCACTCCAGTATTCTGGCCTGGAGAATCCTCATGCACAGAGGAGCCTTGTGGGCTGCAGTCCATGGGGTCACAAAGAGTCGGACATGACTGGGCGACTAAGCACAACACGGCAATAAATTCTAATGTTAAGACCACCTTCTGTTCATCAGTGTGTGGTTTTATCGTAATTCCTTCTTTCTGCTTTCTTTTCTGAACCTAGATATCTATTTCTCCACTTGTGTCATACTGTTCTTCGTAAAATACATTATTTGGGTGATTATGAATATAGGTGAATAACAAGTTGAAGCTTTTACTGATTTCTTCATGGCAAGTCCTTCTCAAGTCCCTCCACCCCTAAAAACAGACAGTGGGTGTTAATGTCTCCCTCTGGACTGTCAGAGAAGTTCAGTTTTCCTCTTGGCGATGACCAATCTACCAATCAATACAAAATACTGATTTTAGTATCAATATTTACTGATATATACTTGTCCTAGTTTCCCTACTCGGGAAACAGTCCTTACTAGGAGAAATTATGTGCTTTCCTTCTGTTCTCATGGTACCCAACGGAGTGATTTGAACATTACAGATATTCAGTCAACAGAAGGGTGAAGAAAGCACGGGGATGGTCTCTAATTTAAGGATTAGAAGAAGTATGAAGACTTCAGAGGTATCCATAGTACACCCTTGTGAATATGTGAGTCTGTCTACCTGGTCCTTTACTGGTACTTTTGTCTATCAGTTTTCTCTAAAACACATTTGGATCTTATTTATTTTGTAAAATTCCTAGAGGCAATAAGTGAGCAGATAATTTTACTGCTGGAGATGGAAAGAAGTTTGATTATTTAAATGTCCCTCTGGAAGAAAATAGTAATTCATACAGTACTCTTTTGATATATAAATAGTATATATACTAAGTAAAGATTTTTTTAAAGTTATAATATTCTTTCAGTAGTTTTAGATTGACATTAAGCACCACCGTGTCTAATCAATTACTAACTGGCAGTCTTTACTTTCACAGATGGAAGACCTTTAGCTCTGAAGGACATCTGGGAAGGAGTTCATGAGTGCTATAAGACGCGATTGCTGCAGGGACCAAGGGACACTATTACTCAACAGGTTAGAGAATGTTTTCCTTTTTATATGTGATTCCTTCCCTCTGTGTGTCTTTTCTTCTAGTTCACTCTTCTTTGTTTTTCCTATTTCATTCCTCTACTTCCTTACAGATTTCAGTTCAAGGACACTTTCCTTTAAAACATCTTACCAGATCCAGGCTTGGTTTAGCTTCTCTGTATAAGTCCTAATAGCGCCCTGTAATTTTCCTTCATAGTACATGTTACAAATTTAAATTATGTATTTGGATTTTTTAAATTCATTTTTCCATTATACTGTGTGCACTCTTGTGGGTAGACCTTTTTTTTCCCCTCTCCATTGTATAACCAGCACAGTACTTATCATACAGTAGATTTTCAATAAAAATGTATTAAGTGAGAACAGAAACAAAGTTGTCATATACACCAAGAAATGGATGATTTAGCATGTGTCACCTTGTAATGCTTCAGAGTTTTACTCATAGGTGCATTTGCAAAAAAAAAAAAATTACTTTTGATGAATAATAGGTTTGCAATAGTGATCTAAAAAAGTTGCAAAAATAGATCTGCAAAAGTAGATATAAAAAGTATATTTTCAAAAGTAGAGAAAATAGATTTGTCAATCATGTAAGTCATTATTACTGCCTTGCTAAAATCAGCAACTAATTATTTTAGAAATTAAAAAATATTCATTACCTTGAAACCAATCATGGTCTCTTTTTTACTTATATCAAAAATCTTATTTTCTCCTAGCCTCTGTTAAGCTTAATCAAAGCTTTCTTTAAAAATGACTTTATCAGCCATTAGAATTTTTATGCCCTCTTATGTGTTTGATCATAATGACAGTTTACCTCCCAATCAACTTAAGAATCCTTAGCATCTCATATGTAGTTCTCTGACAATGATTGCAAATGACCATTTCTTAGGTTTTAATTGAGGAAAAAAACTAGTTTTAAGTGTATGAGTCACACACCACCACACCCCCTCCCCCCTCAAATTAATCCTTTTTTTCCGTTCCTACTGTCATCTTCCTGGTTCGCCCCTGTTGCCTCACCTGGAACAACTAGTAAAACCTCCTGCCTTTGGTCTTCTGCTCCTTTCCTCCCTGCCCCTTCCCTTTAGTCGTGTTTTCCTAACCAAGCAGCACTTATCTTACCCACGTGCAAGCCTGCAGTGGCTGTCCAAGGGGCTATGGTGTGTGGTCTAAATGCCTTGCCTGGGTTCCAAGGCTGCCAATCCCTGGGTCCCGCTGGCCCTTTCCAGCTTATCTCCTCCTCCTCCTCCTCCACACTACACAGTCTCAACTCCTGCCATACATGGCTGAACAGCTTCTCCAAACCCATCCTGTACAGTGTGTTCTTGGAATTCTTTCCGGTTTAATGCTTTCTCTGTTGCTTTTGTTCTTTCTCTGTATTTCCCCCTGTTCTTTCACATGTCCCTTTCTCGGAAACCACTTCAGCTTACAAAAATGGTCCCTTTTAAATCCCAATTCTGTAGACCAGAAATCAGTGGTTGCTATGAGAAGGGTAATGTAATGAGATATATAAGCAAATCCATCAGAAAGGTTTTTGGCAAGAGCATTTTATTTTATGTAAACTGTTTTAGACTAACCTTTAAGTATGTCAAGGTGAGTGCTAAGTGATTCAACTTCCAGTGTCTTGTCAGTGACCACAAACTGTCCAAAAATATAAACTGTAGAGTCAGAATCCACAGGCCCTAGAAAATGCTTGGTTTTGAGAGTCAAAAAGACGGCAAAGGATAGAGGAAGGGAGCATCCAAAAATATATATGTATTTAACTGTAGTGTCTTTTTTGTCTGCTTGTTTCAATTACATTTTATATTATGCATCTGAGCCCAAATCTTATTTTTTTTCCTTTTTATGTCTCTAGCAGCCCTATCATTAATCTCCTCAGTGCAAACCAAAGCACAATTCTGGATGGTCTATGTCATTTTGGGCTTTAATTTCACATGTCTCTGTTCTGACTTGTGACATATAAATAAGATTTTTGAACTCAACCATATTTTCTTAGTTTCCTAATAGGATGTTGCCGAGAGATTTTGTTCTACTGATAGGATTCCTAAATTGCTAACCCAACCACATGACCCAATCTATACATTGATAGTTTTAAATGGAATTGACTCCGTTTCCGTTCCGTCGCTCAGTCGTGTCCGACTCTATGCGACCCCGTGGACTGTAGCCTACCAGGCTTCTCCGTCCATGGGATTTTCCAGGCAAGAATACTGGAGTGGGTTACCGTTTCCTTCTCCAGGGGATCTTCCCGACCCAGGGATCCGGAATTGACTAGTATCTTTTATTAATAGCTTACAGGCATTGAAGTGTGATACAGACCATCTATTAGCAGACCTTCTTTTTCCTACTTAGCAGAGTATGGTACTAATGATCAGATCATATCACAATAAGCATTACCATCTCGACTTCCCTAGTGGTTCAGACGGTAAAGCGTTTGTCTGCAATGTGGGAGACCCAGGTTCGATCCCTGAGTCGGGAAGATCCCCTGGAGAAGGAAATGGCAACCCACTCCAGTACTCTTGCCTGGAAAATCCCATGGATGGAGGAGCCTGGTAGGCTGCAGTCCATGGGGTCGCTACGAGTCGGACACGACTGAGTGACTTCACTTCATTACCATCTCAGTACCAAGTATGAGGCCCACTTATTGGGAGGGATATTTGATATACCCATATGGTAATCTAAGTATAACATTTAGGTGTTCCTTTTGAGTGTGTCTTGTTGGGATTGATCTTGTGGACAGGTATCCCCACTTTCGATAACGCACTTTATTTAAGCTTTAGAGTTGCTCATCACAGTGTATCTCCAGGCACTGAAGACCTAGCAAGGGAAACTCATTTGTTGTCATTGTGCTAACTTGGTATTTGAAACTCATTATGAATATTCACTTTGGAAGTCTTAGTTTTTGATCCCAGTTTGGTTAATGGGTTGCTATTTATGTGCTGTTCTTTGCCTGAGATCTTTGAGAGAGTGTGTCCTCATTTTTCTAAGGCCCCATGTGGAGAAAAAATAGGGTGTCCTCAGTGCTGTGATGGGGGAGAGTGTGGTACGGCACTGGGGAGCACTGAGCTGATAGGATATTGGTGGCACCAAATAGTAGACACCATTTGCAGGATTATACTAAAGAACCATTAGCTTGCAGACTGAACATGATAATAATACCCTGTCCTCCAGAGTGGCTTAAAAACAAAAGCAGTCTTTGCATAAGATAACATGCATTTCACTTCATTTTCAGGCTTGATTGTGCTCATACAGTTTGTTGCTCTTCATCTTCAGTAATCACACTTCTGTTCCCTCAGCGTTTGTCTTGATGATAAGGACCTATTCATGTCAGTTATGAACTCTCTTTTGAAGACAAGCCACTCATGAATCTCATATATTTGATTATGGTGATTACTTACCTGCTTTTGTCCAACATCACGGACTACCTATTATCTCAATCCTGCAGCCTAATAAAGAATTTCTAGAAGAAAGTGAACAGGTGCCTAGCTTGGATCTGCCTAAATTGGTACAGTGACTGTTACAATAATGATCACTGGAAGGTGTGGGCTCTGTGTTTTAGGTAAAGAACTCCTATAATCTTGGCAGAGGCTAAAATCAAAAGACAAGAAATCATACTCCAGTTTTACTTGAAGATATGTATATTTACGGAGAAGGCAATGGCAAGCCACTCCAGTACTATTGCCTAGAAAATCCCATGGATGGAGGAGCCTGGTAGGCTGCAGTCCGTGGGGTCGCTAAGGGTCGGACACGACTAAGCGACTTCACTTTCACTTTTCACTTTCCACTTTCACACATTGGAGAAGGAAATGGCAACCCACTCCAGTGTTCTTGCCTGGAGAATCCCAGGGACGGGGGAGCCTGGTGGGCTTCCATCTATGGGGTCACACAGAGTCGGACACAACTGAAGTGACTTAGCAGCAGCAGCAGCAGCATGTATATTTATGTATGTGAGTGAGTAATGATCAGATAAGTAATTTTCTTACTGTTTTCTTTTTAAAATTTTTTTATTATGGGAAATTATAAACATAATACATATGCAAATATGTATAATATGGGAAATTACAAACATAATACAAAAATAGAGATAATAGTGTAGTGCAGTGGTCCTCAACCTTTTTGGCACTAGGGAAGACAACCACTCACTTGCTGTGCAGATCAGTTCCTAACAGGCCATGTACAGGTACTGGGGGTTTGGGACCCCTGGCATAGTACACTTATAAACTAATGACCAATCTTATTATTTTGATATCTCACCTGATCTAATTTTTTTGGTAGCAAATTCTAGACATCATATTATCTCATCCATAATCATTTAAGTATGTATTTTTAGAAGATAAGGGCTCTTCACCAATGTTTATAGCAGCTTTATTTGTAATAGCCCAAATGGAAACAACTCTGAAGTTCTTCAGGAGGTGCATGGTTAAACAAACAGTGGTACATCCTTACCCCGATACTACTCAGTAATTCAAAGTAACAAACAACCTGAATGAATCGCCAGAGAATTATTGAGTGCAAAAAGTCAATTCCCAAAGGTTGCCTAGTAAATGATTCCATTTAGCTAATGTTTTTGAGATGAGAAAATTATAGGTAAGAGAATAGACTGCAGTTTTCAGAGGTTATGGGTAGGAGGAAAGTTGGTGTGGTTATAAAAGGCAAGGAGGGAATCAGATGGCAATAGGAATTTTCTGTATCTGACTGTATCAATGTCAGTATCATGGTTGTGATAATGTAGGTTTGTTTTGCAACATATTCCCATGGAGGGAACTGAGTAAAGGGTATGAGCGATCTCTTTGTATCATTTCTTACAACTGCGTGTGAATCCACATTTATCTCAAAAAAGTTTATTTTAAAAAAGGTAAGAATTCTTTAAAAAAATAACCACAATTCTATTATCACAACTAAAGTTGTTAATAATTTCTTAATATCATTAAATAAGCAAATGTTTGAATGGCAACCCACTCCAGTGTTCTTGCCTGGAGAATCCCAGGGACAGGGGAGCCTGGTGGGCTTCCGTCTATGGGGTCACACAGAGTCGGACACGACTGAAGTGACTTAGCAGCAGCAGCAGCAGCAGCCCTTCTCCAAGGAGGTTTTCTTCCTTTCGGAGTGTTTATCTAGGTGCTATATCAGGCAGAGTGGATTTAACTTTGGGTACCACCACTTACGAGCTATATGACCTTGGGCAAATTACAAAAACTCTTCATGTCTTATTTTTCCATTAAAATTAATGGAAGCATCTACATAGAGTTGGTGGGAAGAGTAAGAGAAAGGGTTGTGTACAAAATTCAACCTGTGTCATCTCCTTTCAAATATATAGTTTCTAACACCTGAACTGTGTGCTTCAGATTTGGAAAACTAGGAATTTTGAGGTACTTTATTTTCTGACTATATATGTCTGGGGAAGGCTGTCCAAGTGTGAGTAAATTAATGGGATTGGGTGGATAGAAGTGGAAAGAAACTCGATGCTTATTTTTCCATGTGATTTCACACGAGTACTGTGAGAGAACCAGACTAGAAGTCTTGAGTACACATTCTGCATGCCCCAAATACCACTGATTTCACTTAGAAGATTTTAGCATGTCTAAAACATGCAAAGGTATGATAATTTTAGTGATTTTCATTATGTTTCCATGATAAATCTCTCAGGGTAAACACACACACAGCAAAAATTCTGAAAGTGCTTAGGTACCTTTTGGTGAGTAGATTGCTTTTGACTCTCAGTGATGCAGGAAGTCACTGGTTAAGGATTCTTAAATAATGAAGCTTGATATGTTGCCTGGTGATTTATAATGATGGCTGATAAACTGATGATTTAATTGTGCTTCCTCTAGTAATCTTAAGTGCGCAAGTGAAGTTCCAGTGATTGGCTTTCTTCTGAACGCAGTCTCCCTAGAGTCTTTAGGCATCTCTTTTACACAGCATCCTATAACTGACTTTTAACTGTTCTATTTTAAATAATACAAATCAATGAAAACACACAGCTGTTTAACAGAACTTCTCAGTGTTGGTATAGGTCTCGGTGGGTATTTCCTGATGGCTCATAATGACATCAATTTAGTGCACCTGGTAGGATCAGTGTGAACTGGAAGTGGCTTAATTCTTAAATGACAAGAAAATTAAGAAGCCTTTATGGATTGCTGCTGCTGCTGCTTCAGAATCACTGCCAGCTTCATCGCTGGCTCTTTCATGGTGGAGCTTCATTTAAATGGGACCTCAGACATCATGTGATTGTTTTCTCTAATTTGCTGCTAATTTGTTGATTCTGAGTTTCTAGGTATTTATTCTGGACATTAATTCATCACCTTAGTGGGTAGGTTTATAATCCCACAGTAATTACATCTATCTTGCAGACTTTTCTGTAGAAACCTTCCAGTGTTTTAATAGCATTCAGTAATTCTACCACACTCCCCTGTTTTAGGAGAATGAAATACACTTCATCGTTGTATGTCCCTTTCTTTGGTATCCTAGGGTAGTGATGATAGTGCTGTTTTTGTTTGTCTCTGTTGGTAATTATTTTTAGATTGTCAATCTATGCCTGCATTGTGTCTTTAATGTTTACTGAATGTTGATGCTATGGAGTCCATACATCATCAGAGTACTTCATTCTCCATATTCATTTTTTTTTAAATCAATTTAGAAATATCCTTTGTCTCTTACACTCTATTGTGCTTTTCTTGTTTGGGGTAAAAAACACATTTTTGTAAGTTTTGTTTCTAAGGCTTTCCTTACATTTAGACATATATGAAAGTTCTTTCTTTCTCCTTAGGTATTTAGTCATTATCTTTGACTAAAGAATTAATTTTTCAAAAAATTTCTTGACTTTACACCCTGAAATGTTTTAGGAAATCTTCATAATGAATGCTGTTTAGGCATATGTATAAGATTACTTTCTCATCCAGCTTTTGATGATTAATTTCTAAAATGCTTTGTTTTATTCCATTTCAATGAGAGTTCAAGATATATGGTTAAACAAGGAATGTATTTCTTACAAGTAGCCAGCTTATTCTTTTATATTTGGGACTTATTTCTTTAAATTGAATTTTATTTCAGTAGACAATATAAACAAGAGACTGGTTAGGATAATGTTCTTTGTTATATGTATATCTCATTGAGCTGAGTATTGCTTAGCTTTTTACCATCAAAGTTGCACTTTTGACTCAGCGCATGACTTGAATTTATATGAGAGCTTACTTTAAAGAATTTTCTAGTATTTCATTGATCTTTAGAACTTTTATTCCTAAAAAAGGAGCAGCTTATAAATGTGAAAATAACATATCATTTAAAATATTTAATAATTAATTTTAATATAACTCATCTTAGCACATTTCATTTTGATAATTACCTATCATCAATTTTTAATTTTTAATAAACATCTTAGTTCCAAAACTTCAAGTTTGAGGAATATTTATATTCTCATTTCCAGGTTTTGAGTGATTAGAGGTTATTGGTGGGTGGGCAGTAAAGCAGCAGCTAGAAACAGGTAGAGAAGCCTGGGAGGTGGTAAGGCAGGCACAGGACCCAGAGAGGATGGAAGATGGACTGCAGACAGACTTATCCAGATCCCTGTGAGGGTATTGGGCTTCCCAGGTGGTGCTAGTGGTAAAGAACCTGCCTGCAAATGTAGGAGAGGCACAGGTTTGATCCCTGAGTTGGGAAGATCCCCTGGAGAAGGAAATGGCAATCCACTCCAGTATTCTTGCCTGGAGGATCCACATGGACAGAGGAACCTGATGGGCTATAGTCCATGAGGTCCCAAAGAAATGGACATGACTGAAGTGACTGAGCGCAAGCACAGGAAAGATGCTGTTTGTTTTCTGTTATTATTGGCACAGTGGTCGCTGCACATTTGTACTCTGTAATGCAATTATTCCACCTTTTAAAAACTTCTATTTCCCACCCCCTTAGCCTTTTCTTTTCACCTGTTGTGTTCCTGGTTCTTTTCCATGTTAGCTGTTAAATTTCCCATATTACATTTTCAGTCTATACTTTGTAGTTTAAAATTTGGCAAATAGAGACAATACAAAATATATAAAACATACTTGCAAGTCATTACAGTATTACATTTGCAGTCTATACTTTGTAGTTTAAAATTTGGCAAATAGAGATAATACAAAATATATAAAGCATGTTTGCAAGTCATTACAATTATTTTATTGCATGCTGATGTTATTTTTTCAGTATATCATTGCTACTTCCCTTTGTCCAGTCTAAATTTCAAAAATATTTAAAGTCTTGTATATACATATACCGGAGAAGGCAATGGCAAGCCACTCCAGTACTCTTGCCTAGAAAATCCCATGGATGGAGGAGCCTAGTAGGCTGCAGTCCATGGGGTCGCTAAGAGTCGGACACAACTGAGCAACTTCACTTTCACTTTTCACTTTCACACATTGGAGAAGGAAATGGCAACCCACTCCAGTGTTCTTGCCTGGAGAATCCCAGGGATGGGGGAGCCTGGTGGGCTGCCCTCTATGGGGTCACACAGAGTCGGACACGACTGAAGTGACTTAGCAGCAGCAGCAGCAGCATATACATAAACTCAAATGTAAGATTAATAAATGAACTGTAAAGATGAAAGAAAGTGAATAAGAACTAAGTGGTAGAGAGGGAAAGACAGTTTTACAGAAAACCTAGGCTAAGGGACATATGGGAGCTGTCTAGAACAACAAATAACAAAAAAAGAGAACGCCAATTAAATATGTTGCTTTCATTCTGTTATGAAATGAATATTTACCAAGAGAAACAAGCTTTTTTCTTATATTAAATTTTAGGAAGATAATTTTACATATATAAAAAAAATTATCTCCTTTATAGATACTACTTAAGCCACCTTTAAGAGGTGGGGAGGGAGTACTGTTGAGTTGCGTGGGAGAGTAGATTTATACTGCAAAGGTCCTTATTAACGCCTTGCTGTTCAGATTCAACCTGTAGATGTATTTTGAGTGCTTGGAAAGCTTTTTGAATTTGAAAACCTTTGGACTAGGTATGTGCTCTATAGTCAAACATGATCACTTTCTTTTCCCTTTGCCTGATATCCTGTTTCACTTACTTTGCCCACCTGTCTTCTAAAGGCATTTAGGTTTCTTTGTTCCAATATTAGTACAAGATACAAAGAAAGAGTTTAAAGATTCTGTATGTATGAATCTCAATACATATCTTGGACTATCTTCAAGTAAAAGTGCTATCATCTGAGTGTAAGATTTTTTAATAATTTATTTTTTCTGTTGAAAAAAGTTTTGTATGCTGATCATTTTTAATAAAATATGGAATAGCATAAGAAAAAAAATTGCTCAATCTCAAACATTATAAATTACCACTGTTAACCTTCCAGTGTATAGCTTTCTAGAAATATTATTTTTTCATGTAATTATATATAATGTATATTTGCACATGTATATATAATATATAAATATACACAAATGCATATGAGATCACACCTGGTTTTTTATATTTATGTCACAGATATCTTTTCATACCAATATTTAAATACATCTAAATTTTCCTTCTAATAACTGCATAGAATTTCATTTTAAGACTATACCATAATTGTTTTAATGTTGTCAACATTGAGTTCTTTTTACAATTGTTTGTATTATAAACAGGTCCTAAATGAACATTCTTATCCATACAATTTATGCAGTTGTAAGATCATTTCCTTGGAATAAATTCTTAGAAGTGGAATTGGTGAGTCAATAAGCATTCACTTTTAAAGATTTTGTTAGATAATCCCCAAGTCAGTCTCATAAGAAGTGTACTAACTCCTCTTACCAGTAGGATATTAGAGAACCCTTTCCCCGAGTGCTGGCTGACGTTGGACATAATTGTTCTTTTTAACGTGTTACAATCTGATGTCCATCAGGCTACATATTGGAGCCATGTATCTGTCAATCAGTAAGGTTACAGATGAATGAAATGTAGGTTTTTTTTGCAGTTGATTGGGCACATACATTTTAGACATCCAGGAAGTATAGTCAGGATTAAAGGGTCTGCTTTGCATCCTTTCCAAGCCTGAGCCGTTTTTCTGTTGTGCAGAGGTGCCTGGAGGAGTACCTGTCAAAAGGGCTCAGGCTTTGCTTTGTAAAGCTTCATTAGATTTGCACCAATGATGGAGCAGAATCCATGGAAGCACTAAGTCCTGCTCCTTTAAGCCTGGAAGATAGGCTCTTGGATGGCAAGATTTTTGCGAGCTAGAATTATCAGTCATCCACCTCACCCAAATAACAAGACACAAGTGGAATATATGATTGAATGAAATGGTATCGGAGCAGGCCTGCCAGGATGAAGTAACTATTAATACACCTCCCTCCAGACAATAAACAATAAAAGGGTTAGCATTTTGAATGCTTTCAAAATACTATCCATTTGGGTCCTGAAGAACATCTAAAACTGACACATTTGGTTTTGGCACAGTCTTGCTTGAGCTGTTCCTTCTGGCAGTAATTGGCTGTGAGATCAATGTATTCTTTAAGTAGAACCAGGTCATCACCATATAAATGGGTGCGTGTCTTTCTGTTTGCTGTCACAGAAAGTCAAGTATTCACTTCGAAAAGCTCTATGAAATTGAAAATGAATTTAAAAGTGTGGGGGCATGGTGGCAACTCTACTATATAACTTTTTAAGCTGAGAATTTATCTTGTCTACATATTTTTCAGTACAATAGGGAACACTTAGGGAACATTTCCCAAGTGCTAGGTACTCTTCTAAATACATTTATTATTTCACTTAATCTTCTGAACACCTGTATTAGGTTGATTTTATTCTACACATTTTACAGAAGGGGAAATCAAGGCACAAGGACATCAGATAAGATGCTAAAAGTTAAACATCTGTTAAGTGACAAGATGTTATCATATATATTTAATCCATTTTTGCATCATGGACCTCTTTGAGAATCTGATGAAAAATCTGGGACCTTTCCCTAGACACACAAAATTTTGCAACCATGTTAAAGAAGAACAATCTTTAGAATTTTTAGTGACTGTTTAGTTCAGTCGCTCAGTCATGTCTGACTTTTTGCAACCCCATGGACTGCAGTATGCCAGGCTTCCCTGTCCACAGCCATTCCTGGAGCTTGCTCAAACTCATATCCATCGAGTCAGTGGTACCATCCAACCATCTCATCCCCTGTTGTCCCCTTCTCCTCCTGCCTTCAGTCTTTCCCAGCATCAGGGTCTTTTCCAATGAATCAGTTCTTCGCATCAGGTGGCCAAAGTATTGGAGTTTCAGCTTCAACATCAGTCCTTCCAATGAATATTCAGGACTGATTTCCTTTAGGATGGACTGTCGGGAGCCGGCAAGAGAGACCCCACCCATGACAAGGTCTTGGCTTGAGGAGCTGGCACGCAATGCCGTCCAGACCTCCGGGGATTTCTCTCCCGGGCCTCCGTCTCTTCTTCTTCTGATGCTTGGTAGTCCTTTGTGCTTTCTAAGAATTCTGACTCCTGCTCAAATATCCCCCTTGAAGCCTTTGCATGGCAGCAATACAGTCTCTGAGAGTGTATGGGCCCTATAAACTGGCCAGGAATGAAGAAAATATTTTTACACAGAACATCCTAATCCTTCTGGCCCTGTTGGGGTTATAATTGTCAATTTAGAATTTGGAATGCTCAGGACTGCACAAAGTGCCCCCGGCATAAAACTAAGTCTGCTAACAATAGGCCTAAACATTTCACAAGCAAAATAGATACAAAGCCTTTCATGAGTTTAGAAGGGCCCCTTAAAGTGAAATCCGGAGGGAGCTCATGAGACTCTTGGCCTTCAAGGTCACATACCAGTGCTTGCTGATATGTCTCCCTGACCCCTGTCCATGGTATGCCTGGGAATACACTAAAGGAATACATAGAGATAATGGTTTATAACAAAATGAATAAGCATATAGTGTTAGTGTAAAAAATTGTTTCTGCAGAGATATGGGGGTAAGGCCCCAAAACAGATACCATGCTTCCTAGGGAGTTACAAAGTTTGCGCAGAACTGAGACTCCCAAGATAAGGCTTGCTAATAGTTTTTACAATAGACTAACTGCTACACAGATAAAGCCATTTTCTCATGCCTTGTGGCCTTGATGTCTTAAAAGCCCATTGTTTGAAAGTTATGCGTGAAGGTGCTGGCTGTTCTAGAAGATGGTCTATGACGGCATTCCTGGCACAATTGTATCAAGACAATCCCTCCTCCCTTTTTAGTATTGCCGGTTTTAGGGTATATAAGCACTGATGTAAAAAAAAATAAAGCAGTCTTGATTCTGCACTCTACCAAGACTCGACTCGCCTTTTTTATTTTTCCTTCTTTTCTCGCCGACGCTGCTCATCCTGAGGGTATCCCTGGACTCTGCCGAGGCTGGACCCCAGCAATGGACTGGTTTGATCTCCTTGCAGTCCAAGGGACTCTCAGTAGAATTCTCCACACCACCAGTTCAAAAGAATCAATTTTTCAGCGCCCAGCTTTCTTTAGAGTTCAACTCTCACATCCATACATGACTACTGGAAAAACTATAGCTTTGACCAGATGGACCTTTGTTGGCAAAATAATGTCTCTGCTTTTTAATATGCTGTCTAGGTTGGTCATAGCTTTTCTTCCAAGGAAAAGTGCCTTTAATATCACGGCTGCAGTCACCATCTGCAGTGATTTTGGAGCCCCCAAAAATAAAATCTCTCACTGTTTTCATTGTTTCCCCATCTATTTGCCATGAACTGATGGAACCGGATGCCATGATCTTAGTTTTCTGAATGTTGAGTTTGTATGAGTATAACTCAACATCCATTTCACCCTCCTCCTCTTGTTCCCTTCCTGTACTGCAGACATTGGAGAATTAAAACATAATTCTCCATCTCCCTCTTGGAGAGAGGTCTGAATTTGATTAGGTTCATCATATTGGTTGCATTTGTACAGGGATTTGGGAGGTAGAAGTGTTGGAGGCTGTACTGTGTTGGAAGCACTGTGGGTCTTGAGGATTGTCTGTGTGACTATAGTGTCCAGTTACTAGCTTTGAATGTGTCAAGAGGCAGTGGATGTGGCGACTGTTTTGCTGGTGTGAATTGGAGCTGGTGTGGCATTACCCTGGAGGACCTGGAGTAGAAGCAAGTTCTAATTATGGGAGTTGGAGGTATGATTCTAAAATGGCAGATTCCTGATTTGAAAAGACGCACTATATCGTTTGGTCTCTAGTTCTCCAGGATGGCTTTGGGAATTGTTTCTAGAAAGTCACCTAGAATTTGTTGATTCATCTCTCCTAATGAGGGCTTCAGTCTGACAAAGGAGGGTCTGTTTTTTTGCAACTAATCTTGACGGATATAATATTATATAGCTGGACCTAAAAATAGTTTTTTGAACAGGGTGGGAGTTTGGTTCTGAAGACAGAATCATTTGGGTTCTTACTTAAGTTCTACTTATATGACCAGAATTAAATTATTTGATGTTTCACCTTTCTCTTTCACAAAATGGGAAATTATTTCTATATGGGGACTACTATAAGAGGACCCCATTGGGTTGTTATGAGAATTATGTGAGTTAATGCCTGCGATGTGCCTAGCATGATGTTTGGCACATAGTTGGTGCTAAGAATATGAGCTCTTATTATCATTAATCCATAAATACTGTGAAAAGGAAAAGCAGTGGGCATAATTTGTGTTTTGGATAAAATACAGCACTGCAGTGATCAATAGAATGATTGTTGAGCTTCAGGTTTCTTGCAACAGTACACTCACAGGCTCAAACTGATTGTTTATTGAAGAAGAAGCTGGTATAGAGTATTTAGGGGTCATATTCGCTTAGTTAACTAAATAGTTTTGTAGTTGTCATTCAAATAGCATTCAAAAAATCCTGATAGTGAATTGCCTTCCTCAGGAGAGACCTTCAGCTTTAGATAGCTATTTCAACTTGCGTTTTTTTTTTTTACATGATGAGGTTGGCAGAGCATGGGAGGGATGTCCCAAGGCTATAAAGAGCAGAAGTAGCCCATCTGGGCCTGTGAGAATCCATCTGCAGTACTTCTCCCAAGCCATGCCATGAGCATCTCCCGAAGCCATGCCACGAGCATTGCATGCTACAATCTGTGGTTGTTATTGGGCTTGTGGCTAAACCTACAGCTTCCCATTGAGATACAGAAATGTCTTAGCATGTCTTACAGTACATCTAGAGTTGAGTTTTTAAAGAATTTTTTACAGTAATGCTGGGAATAAATGTTTTTAAAATTTGTTACATATAAGAAAGTGAAGTGGATATTAAGGCTTCTTTTCTAGTAGCATTAAAGGGTAAGGAAACACAATTCAGGTATGATTTGTTCAATTATAGTGAATAGCCAACAAGGCTAACTAAACTTAAAAAATAAAAGAAATGTTCTTCAGTTTATGGGCAAAATATCTCCAGGAATTTTGCACTGTTTGTGCAGTAAAGTCTGGTTCATTAAATCGCTACAGTATCTCCAGCATTGTACCAGTAATTGTGGTAGAGCCAGAGGTAGTACAGGTATTGTACTTGACTAGAAAAACTTGTATTATATACTGAAGAGAAAATGGTAATATGCATGGATGCTGTGAGGTAAACCACTTGCTGGTTGAAGAGGTTAAATTGAATACATGTCTAAGTAGCTTCCTCTAATCAATAAGCTGCTTTCTGCCAGACTTTTGCCCCATCCCACCCCCACTCCACCCCACTAACCTTATTCAAATAGACTTTAACAGCCAAGAATGCAGTGGCCTGTCCCTTATACTCTCACATGGCAGTACAGGCAACTTTTTCAAACTTAGACTTGTTAATATACAGCCAGTGGGGAACTCCACATAAGGACAGCCAGACAATCAAAGTTTTAGACCTCAGAAGGTTGCTTATATAACCTGTTTAAACGTTTCTAAAGCCTTCCTCTTCCACTGTGAGTTGAAGGTGGTCATTGCAAACAGCTGTTAAAGGAGAACATATGTGTAAGATCCATCCTGTAAAATTCATCTCCTACGTAGAAATAATCAGAAAATTGCAGTTATTTTCCACATTTTGTTTGAATATCTTCTCAGGCATGTTTGACATCAATGTCACCACCAGAAAAGGCTAAGTGATCAATAGTGCTGGTCTCTTGAATATGTGAATGATGTTTCCCCTTGGACTTTGATTAGGAAATTTAAGTTATTACTGTGACACAAGTTTGGCTGTTGTTTTCCCCATTGATCAAAATGGCCACCCCTGGAGGTGTGGACCATATGGAGACTGTCTTCTCAAAACAGGTCTTTCTTCTACTGATGAAGCTTTAATCAAATCCTAATCATTTTGTATAATCTCCTAAAAGTATGGTGTCAGCTAATTTGGGTTTTCACACAGTGTTCAGGGAAGCCCCATGTGTGAATCGGGATATCTTGAGGCTATTCTCTGTGTGTTAGGATGTATATGAGGGTGTGAGGGGGATTAGGGGATGTACTAGGGACAGTCCAAATAAGGTAGATGGGTCTTTGGAGCTCTGCACATTACTTCAATCAAAACACCTCCACTTTCTTCTGTTTTTTGTGTTTTTCTTTCGATTTCTTGTAAGGTTTTATTTGCGAAAAGTGTTCTGCTGCTTTAAAATGTTTGAAAATGTCTGAGCTAGAGGACATATTTCCAAGATATAATTCAAAAGACTGTCAAGTTAAAGCTATATAACTAACAGTGCTTTGTTCCCTGACAAGGGGAATTTTAGACATGTCAAGTCTATCTTTTGAGAGAGTTGAATCAGGAATATATAAGTCCATATTGTTTCCAGCGGGTTGCTCAGAAAAAGATCCTTTTGGTCTTAACTGAGATCAGTGTGGCCAGGCTTACCTTTGCATCTGCTAAAGTTATTTTGTGAAGCGACTGAATAAAAATAGTTCTTAGAGCCCACAGCCTTGGATATGACAGTTCATCCTGTCAAACTGAGGCAACTTCTAACAACTCACCATATGGTCCAGAAGGAAGGTGATCAGGATATTTGAATTGAGCTCTCCATCCTGGCACTTCCTAGGAGATAGACTTTTGGCCCTCTGGGTATTTTACGGAGATCCTTTATAATCAGAAAATGTAGCCAGTTAACTTTGGAAACTAAGGATCTTAAAGTTCTATAGCTGCCAATAGTGTCTCCCTGGCTAATTCAACCTGTTTGTACTTTAGGTAAAGCTCACCAATCTGTATACACACCAGAATGGTTCAGGGCAAACATCCGGGACACCCCTTCTCCCCACGCACTCTGCTTTTTCCCTTTTCTAATTCATGCCTGGCCAAACTTTAGCCAGAATCAGAGGTTTTCCAAACCAGTCTGTCTAAGGACAGCAATGACTTTCCAGGTGATGGTTTGGAAATCTTGGGTGCCCCTTATTTTATGTTTATCTGTCTATATCCAGTGAGAAAATTTTGTGTGATTGGTGTGCCCAAACTACGTTCTCGGGGCTTCTCAGGTGGTTTAGTGGTAAAGAATCCGCCTGCCAATGCAGGAGACACAAAAGACGCAGGTTTGATCCCTCAGTTAGGAAGATCTCCTGGAGAAGGAAATGGCAACCCGCCCCAGTATCCCTGCCTGGAAAATTCCATGGACAGAGGAGCCTTGCCGACTATCATCCATGGAGTTGCAAAGAGTCAGACATGACTGAGCCTCTGAGCACATGCACATACACCAAATTCATGTTTAGAAGTTCAGGGGACTGACCTCAGCTAAATCAAGTGCCCTGAGCACTCTTGCCAAGGGCTGATGTTTAACAGGAAGTAAAATTCATTTCCTATTGAATGAATGTGCTCTCTAGGGCCTGGTTACTGCGCAATATTGCATGCCTTGTCCATGGGAAGGAGAAACCCTCACATATTTTGGAGTGAAAATATGAGGGAAATTGGGAGACAGGGAGAGACTGGGCTTGAGGAAGGTTGATTAAGGGGATTCAGCTGGTAATGAAGTGTATTTCCCTTGGGACTTTCATTTAATTCACCTGCCCATTTCTAGCTGCAATTTGTAGACACTCTAAGTAATATCAGATCAATATAAGTGAGCAAAAAGAAACCAGATTTGCATTTAATAACCAATATAGAAGCTAAGATAAAGATGCATTTTTTCTACATGTTTTCTGTAGTTTTGACATCAACTTTGAACTCACTCCCAAGAGCAGAGATTTCACAAGCTGAATTTCTGGTCTAAGAGGTTATTCCTCACTCAGTTTTCAACATTCTAAGCACAGGCAGCTATTGTATTTTAATTGAAAAAATTCCCAGAGGGAAACAGTACTAGAATAGTTTCTTGGGATTTGGGGACCTCCTTGAAACTTTAATTGCTGTTTTGTTTGACTTTTCACGTTGACTTTTCTGAAGACCAAACACCCAAATTCCATCAGTGGAAGTATTACTTAATGGTTCATATGATCACTGATGTTTAACATCCTGTAAGGAACATGATACACCCTAAATGTTTTCAGGTACCTGGGCACATTCTGCTCACACTATGTTATGTAATTAGTTTTCCCCTAGTTTTTCCTGCACATGTTTCAATTCAAAACAGGCAGGTTCCTCTGATCAATCATTTTAGCTGCAGAGTTCAGAGTTGAGTTCAGTCACTCAGTCATGTCGGACTCTTTGCGACCCCATGAATTGCAGCACGCCAGGCCTCCCTGTCCATCACCAACTCCCGGAGTTCACTCAACCTCATGTCCATCGAGTCGGTGATGCTATCCAGCCATCTCATTCTCTGTCATCCCCTTCTCCTCCTGCCCCCAAACCCTCCCAGAATCAGAGTCTTTTCCAGTGAGTCAACTCTTTGCATGAGGTGGCCAAAGTATTGGAGCTTCAGCTTTAGCATCAGTCCTTCCAATGAACACCCAGGACTGATCTCCTTTAAATGGACTGGTTGGATTCTTCAATTCTAAATGTTAATATTTATTTCTTCTTATAGAGAAGTCTGGTGGAAATTTTCAAGTTTTAGGTGGAATTAATAGATGACTTCTATTATTATGAAGGAAAACGAGGTAAGAAATCTCCAAGTGAAACAAAAATAGTTTCACTGTTATTAAACAAACATTTTTTCCTGAATATTTACTGACTTTTCTCAAACAATAAAAACTGCATGGGAGAATTTGTATGAGATTTTCTCAGACTTTTCTGTTTTAATTAATAAATTTCCTACCTCTTGATAAGTAGAATGTAAGTTATTAAGTTACATTGAAAATAACATAGAATGTATATCAAGAAAGAAACGACTTAAAGGTTGATTCTGCCCCTTACAAGTTATATGCCTTGAGTCAAGTTACATAAAAATCACTTTGCCTAGTGTAGTATAGCAACACCAACTTTCTTTTGGGTAGTATTTATCTGATAAACTTTTCTCTGTCCTTTATTCATCTTTCTCTGTTGTTCTTGATATATAGAACATTTAAAAAATTATGTACATATACATTACCATATGTAAAATTAGATAGCCAGTGGATACTTGCTGTATGATATAAGGAGTTCAAATCTGGTGCTCTGTGGCAACCTAGAGGGGTGGGATAGGGTGGGTGGGAGGTTTAAGAAGGAGGGGACATACATATACCTATGGCTGATTCATGTTGCTATATGGCAGAAATCAACAATATTGTAAATATTATTATTCTCCAATTAAAAATAAATACATTTAAGAATGTATTATCTTCATTACCACCACCATACTTTGGCCTCAGGTCAAACAACAGGGAGGAAACACAGCCCCGCCCATCAACAAAAAGTTGGATTAAATATTTACTGGTGGCTCAGACAGCAAAGCTTCTGCCTGCAATACAGGAAACCCGGGTTCAATCCGTGGGTCAGGAAAATCCCCTGGAGAAGGAAATGGCAACCCCACTCCAGTACTCTTGCCTGGAAAATTCCATGGATGGAGGAGCCTGGTGGGCTACAGTTCATGGGGTCTCAAAGAGTCGGACACGACTGAGCGACTTCACTTCACTTCTTCATTTACTGAGCATGGCCCCACCCATCAGAACAAGCCCCAGTTTAACCCTCAGTCAGTTTCTCCCATCAGGAAGCTTCCATAAGCCTCTTATCCTTATCCCTCAGAGGGCAGATAGAATGAAAACCAAAATCACAGAAAAATAGCCAAACTGATCACATGGACCACAGCCCTGTCTAACTCAATGAAACTATGAGTCATGCCATGTAGGACCACCCAAGACGGATGGGTCATGGTGGAAACTTCTGACAAAATGTGGTCCACTGGAAAAGGGAATGGCCAACTACTTCAGTATTCTCGCTTTGAGAACCCCATGAAGAGCATGAAAAGGCAAAAAGATAGCACACTGAAAAATGAACTCTCCAGATGGGTAGGTGCCCGATACGCTACTGGAGATCAATGGAGAAATAACTCCAGAAAGAAGGAAGAGACAGAGCCAAAGCAAAACCAACACCCAGTTGTGGATGTGACTGGTAATGGAAGTAAAGTCCGATCCTGTCTAGAGCAATATTGCGTAGAAACCTGGAATGTTAGGTCCATGAATCAAGGCAAATTGGAAGTGGTCAAACAGGAGATGGCAAGAGTGAATATAGACATTTTTTGAATCAGTAAACTAAAATGGACTGGAATGGGTGAATTTAACTCAGATGACCATTATATCTACTAACTGTGGACAAGAATCCTTAGAAGAAATGGAGTAGCCATCATAGTCAACAAGAGTCTGAAATGCAGTACTTGGATGCAATCTGAAAAATGACAGAATGATCTCTGTTTCCAAGGCAAATCATTCAATATCACAGTAATCCAAGTCTATGCACTGACCAGTAATGCTGAAGAAGCTGAAGTTGAACAGTTCTATGAAGAACTGAACCTACGAGAAGAACCTACAAGACCTATGAAGAAGCTACAAGACCTTCTAGAACAAACACCCCTTTGGGTGTTTTCATTATATGAAATTATATGAATTATATTAAAGGTATCCTTTCATTACACGGGACTGGAATGCAAGTGTAGGAAGTCAGAGATACCTGGATAACAGGCAATTTTGGCCTTGGAGTACAAAACGAAACAGGTCATAAGGCCAACAGAGTTTTGCCAAGAGAATGCACTGGTCATAGCCAACACCCTTGTCCAACAACATAAGAGAAGACTATACCCATGGACATCACCAGATGGTCAATACCAAAATCAGATTGATTATATTCTTTGCAGCCAAAGGTTGAAGCTCTATACAGTCAGCAAAAATAAGACCGGGAGCTGACTGTGCTCAGATCATGAACTCCTTATTGCCAAATTCAGACTTAAATTGAAGAAGTAGGAAAAACCACAAGACCATTCATGTAGGACCTAAATCAAATCCCTTACGATTATACAGTGGAAGTGACAAATAGATACAAGGGATTAGATCTGATAGAGTGACTGAATAACTATGGATGGAGGTTCATGACATTGAACAGGAGGCAGGGATCAAGACCATCCCCAAGAAAAGGAAATGTGAAAAGGCAAAATGATTGCCTGAGGGGTCCTTACAAATAGCTGAGAAAAGAAGAGAAGCTAAAGGCGAAGGAGAAAAGGAAAAATATACCCATTTGAATGCAGAGTTCCAAAGAATATCAAGGAGAGATAAGAAAGCCTTCCTCAGCGATCAATGCAAAGAAATAGAGGGAAACAATGGAATCGAAAAGACTAGAGATCTCTTCAAGAAAATTAGCGATACCAAGGGGACATTTCATGCAAAGATGGGCTCGATAAAGGACAGAAATGGTATGGACTTAACAGAAGCAGAAGATATTAAGAAGAGGTGGCAAGAATACACAGAAGAACTGTACGGAAAAGATCTTCATGATTCAGATAATCACGATGGTGTGATCACTCATCTAAAGCCGACATCCTGGAATGTGAAGTCAAGTGGGCCTTAGGAAGCATTACTACGAACAAAGCTAGTGAAGGTGATGGAATTCCAGTCGAGCTAGTTCAAATCCTAAAAGATGATGCTTTGAAAGTGCTGCACTCAATATGCCAGCAAATTTGGAAAACTCAGCAGTGGCCACAGGACTGGAAAAGGTGTTTTCATTCCAATCCCAAAGAAAGGCAATGCCAAAGAATGTTCAAATTACCACACAATTACACTCATCTCACATGCTAGTAAAGTAACACTCAAAATTCTCCAAGCCAGGCTTCAACAGGACGTGAACCGTGAACTTCCAAATGTTCAAGCTGGATTTAGAAAAGGCAGAGGAACCAGAGATCAAATTGCCAACATCCAATGGATCATCGAAAAAGCAAGAGAGTTCCAGAAAAATGTCTACTTCTGCTTTATTGACTACACCAAAGCCTTTGACTGTATCGATCACAACAAACTGTGGAAATTCTGAAAGAGATGGGAATACCAGATCACCTGATCTGCCTCTTGAGAAATCTGTATGCAGGTCAGGAAGCAACAGTTCGAACTGGACATGGAAAAACAGAGTGGTTCCAAATTGGGAAAGGAGTATGTCAAGGCTGTATATTGATACCTTGCTTATTTAACTTCTATGCAAAGTACATCATACGAAATGCCAGGCTGGATGAATCACAAGCTGGAATCAAGATTACTGAGAGAAATATCAGTAAGCTCAGATACACAGCTGACACCACCCTTATGGCAGAAAGCGAAGAGGAACTAAAGAGCCTCTTAATGAAAGTGAAAGAGGAGAGTGAAAACGTAGGCTTAAAACTCAGCATTCAGAAAACTAAGATCATGGCATCTGGTCCCATCACGTCATGGCAAATAGATGGGGAAACAATGGAAACAGTGACAGACTTTATTTTGGGGGGCTCTAAAATCACTGAAGATGGTGATTGCAGCCATAAAATTAAAAGACTCTTGCTCCCTGGAAGGAAACCTATGACAAACCTAGTTCAGTTCAGTCGCTCAGTCATGTCCGACTCTTTGCGACCCCATGAATCACAGCACTCCAGGCCTCCCTGTCCATCACCAACTCCTGGAGTTCACTCAAACTCATGTCCATCGAGTCAGTGATGCCATCCAGCCATCTCATTCTCTGTCGTCCCCATCTCCTCCTGCCCCCAATCCTTCCCAGCATCAGAGTCTTTTCCAGTGAGACAACTCGTCTCATGAGGTGGCCAAAGTATTGGAGTTTCAGCTTTAGCATCAGTCCTTCCAATGAACACCCAGGATTGATCTCCTTTAGAATGGACTGGTTGGATCTCCTTGCAGTCCAAGGGACTCTCAAGAGTCTTCTCCAGCACCACAGTTCAAAAGCATCAATTCTTCAGTGATCAGCTTTCTTCACAGTCCAACTCTCACATCCATACATGACCACGGGAAAAACCATAGCCTTGACTAGACGGACCTTGGTTGGCAAAGTAATGTCTCTGCTTTTCAATATACTATCTAGGTTGGTCATAACTTTCCTTCCAAGAATATGCCAGCAAATTTGGAAAATTCAGCAGTGGCCACAGGACTGGAAAAGGTCAGTCTTCATTCCAATCCCAAAGAAAGGCAATGCCAAAGAATGCTCAAACTACCGCACAATTGCACTCATCTCACATGCTAGTAAATTCATGCTCAAAATTCTCCAAGACAGGCTTCAACAATATGTGAACCATGAACTCCCAGATGTTCAAGCAGGTTTTAGAAAAGGCAGAGGCACCAGAGTTCAAATTGCCAACATCCACTGGATCATGGAGAAAGCAAGAGAGTTCCAGAAAAACATCTATTTTTGCTTCATTGACTATGCCAAAGCCTTTGACTGTGTGGATCACAATTAACTGTGGAAAATTCTGAAAGAGATGGGAATACCAGACCACCTGACCTGCCTCTTGAGAAACCCATATGCAGGTCAGGAAGCAGCAGTTAGAACTGGACATGGAACAACAGACTGGTTCCAAATAGGAAAAGGAGTACGACAGTGCTGTATATTGTCACCCTGCTTATTTAACTTATATGCAGAATATATCATGAGGAACACTGGGCTGGAAGAAGCACAAGCTGGAATCAAGATTGCTGGGAGAAATATCAATAACCTCAGCTATGCAGATGACACCACCCTTATGGCAGAAAGTGAAGAGGACCTCAAAAGCCTCTTGATGAAAGTGAAAAAGAAGAGTGAAAAGGTTGGCTTGAAGCTTAACATTCAGGAAACAAAGATCATGGCATCTGGTCCCATCACTTCATGGGAAATAGATGGAAAAACAGTAGAAACAGTGTCAGACTTTATCTTTTTGGGCTCCAAAATCACTGCGGATGCTGATTTCAGCCATGAAATCACAAACCTAGACAGCCTATTAAAAAACAGAGACATTACTTTGACAACTAAGGTCCATCTAGTCAAAGCTATGGTTTTTCCAGTAATCATGTATGGATGTGAGAGTTGGACTATATAGAAAGCTGAGCACCGAAGAATTGATGCTTTTGAACTGTGGTGTTGGAGAAGACTCTTGAGAGTCTCTTGGACTTAAAGGAGATCAAACTGGTCCATCCTAAAGTCAATCAGTCCTGAATATTCATTGGAAGGACTGATGTTGAGGCTGAAACTCCAATACTTCGGCCACCTAATGTGAAGAGCTGACTCACTTGAAAAGACCCTGATGCTGGGAAAGTTTGAAGGCAGGAGGAGAATGGAACTATAGGGGATGAGATGGTTAGATGACATCACCAACTCAATAGACATGAGTTTGAGCAAGCTCTGGGAATTGGCGATAGACAGGAAAGCCCGGCGTGCTGCAGTCTATGAGGTCGCAAGGAGTTGGGCACAACTGAGCGGCTGAACTGAACATTTAAAAAATTATGTACAGTAAAATTCACTGTTTTTTGCTGTACAGTTCTGTGGAATTTGAGAAATATATGGAGATGTGTAACTCACTTCAATCAAGATGCAGACCAGCTCCTTTAGCACTGCCCCAGGTTCCCCAGTGCAGCCACTTGTACTCAATCCTTTCTCCTGCCCCAGCCCTTGTTTTTGGTGCCTGTGTTTTCCTTTTCTTTGTACATGGATTTTACTATGTACAGTATTTGGGGTGTTAAGGCTGGCTTCCTTCACTCACCACAGTGCATTTGAATTCATCCATGTGGCTATATATCAGTGGCTTACTTTTTGTTGCTGAGTAGCATTCCATTATATAAATGCACAACATTTTCTTTATTTCTTTTCCACTTGAAGGACCTTTGAGTTGTTTCCACTTTTTGTTGATTAAAAATAATACCCTGTTATAAAATTCTTTAGCATGGAAATAGTATAAAATTCATTGACATGTTTTTTTGGTTGATAAAAGTTTTATTTCTTTTGGGTAAATACTTAGAAAAACACCAGACTGTTTTCCAAAAATGTTTGAGCCATTTTGCGTTTCAGCAATTTCTGAGAGTTCCAATTGTTCGACATCCTCACAAGCACTTGGCGTTGTCAGTTTTAAAATTTATTTTAGCCATACATATTAGTGTATAGTAGTATCCCTGTGTGGTTTTGTTTTGCATTTACTTAATGACCAACTGTGTTCATATCTTTTAATGTGCTTCTTTGGACTTACTATATTTTCTTTGGTTAAATGTCTTTTCAAAACTTTTGCCCATTGTTTTTTGGTTGGATGCTTTATATTCTTTTTGTTGGATTTTGAGGGTTCTTTATATATTCTAGATACAAGTCCTTTACTGGGTATGTGATATACAATATATGCTCCCAGTATATGACTTCTCTTTTTATTCTTTTAACAATATTTTTCACAGAACAAAAGTTTTAAAATTATACAAAATCCAGTTTATCAAAAAACATTTTTAATATACTATACTTTTAGTATTATAAAATAACTCTGCCAAAGCCAAGGTCACAAAGATTTTTTATAGACATTTTATACTTAGGTCTATGATCCATTTTGAGTTAATTTTTATGTAAGGTGTAAGGTGTGAGGTATGAGTTCAGGTTGATTTTATATTTTACATGTGGATGTCCATTTGGTCCAGCACAGTTGGTTGAAAAGACTAATCTTTCTTGATGGAGTTGCCTCATACCTTTTTTCAAAAATTAAATTGACCATATATGAGTGGATCTATTTTTAGACTCTCTTTTTTGTTACATTTATCTATTTTCTCTTCTTTCACTAATACCACACTGTTGTGCTTTTTATAGCTTTATATTAAGTCAGAGTAAAAGTCTCTCAGCCTTGGTGTTCTTTGACAAAATTGTGTCAGCTATTCCTCTGCCTCACAGTCTTTCCTAGGCTGGTTTAGATCTGTCCTGGATATGCACTCGATGAGCCTGGGGCTTCTGTTTGTGTCCAGAATGAGGGGCCCCATTTCTCCAGCTCTCTGCAGTTTCTCCCACATGCTCTGTACCTCAAAGATTTCTTTTCCTGGTCTTCTGGCTAGAAAGAGAGGGTTTCTCTTGGAATTTTAACTTCTTGCTCTGCATGTAGTTTCATATTTCTAGGACTACCTTTTAGACAAAACAGCAGAAGAAAAGAGAGAAGAAGGGGGAAAAATAATCCAGATATCCACCCATATCTTCAGACCACAGTGTCTCCTTTTCCCAGTTCCTCTGGCCAGAAACATGGGTGGTGTTTTTTGTTGTTGTTGTTGTTTTGTTTGTTTGTTTCAAAGTGTTAGGCTGTCCATGACTGTGGACAGTGCAGGTCCATGACTGGGGCCATCCATCCTTAGGGCAGACTGTGAGAGAATAAAGAGGGTAAGAAAAAAGTCACATAGATCTTCCCCACCCCGTTCAACTCACAGGGACCCCTTTTGTTAGCTGTCTGGCTAGTGTTTTTATTGCCTGCACTCTTTGCACAACACCACACTGGGCCACCCCTGGGTCAAAGCCAGGAGATAAGAGAGGAAAAGCCAGGGAGCTTACTCCCCTAGAAGTTCTTCAAGTTTTGGCTTCTTTCTCTCCAACCTGCTACTACTGTTAACTTTTCAGAGTCCTAGAGTAGTTGCTTTTAAAAATTTTGCTTTTTTGGCTTTAGTCAAATGGAGAGATTGGCTGTAGTGGGCTTACTCCATCTTGGCTGGCACCAGAAGTATAGAGTCCTTATGTTTAAGTGCTATTTATATATTTTTCTCATACTGCTGTACTTTAAAAATCCAGTCTATAATTTTTGTCTTTAACCAGCAAGTTTAATCTGTTTACTTTTATTGTGATGACTGATATGGTTCATTTTTTCCCTACATCTTATTTGTGCTTCTGTTTGTCTTTCTTTTTGTTTTCCTCCTATAGTATTCTTCTCATTTTAAAGAGTAATGTAACTTTTAGAAGATTCCTAATTTTAAACTGTAAAATGGAGATAAAGGGCTCTAACTAGACTGTTAGAGATTAATAAGATAAAATATTTAACTTATCTAACACAGGCCCAGGTACAATAAATATAATTTAATAATATTACCTGTTGTGTGTTCAGTAACAGAGCAAATATAAATTACTCTCTTCATGGAACTCTATTCAATGTTATGTGGCAGCCTGGATGGGAGGGGAGTTTAGGGGAAATGGATACATATATATGTATGTATATGTATCCCTTCTCTGTTTACCTGAAACTATCACAACATTGTTAATTGGCTATTCCCCAATACAAAAGTAAAAGTTAAAAAAAAATGTCCTGCTCTTATGAGCTTACATCTAGTAGGGGAGACACCAATAAGAAAAATAAATAGTAAACTACATAGTCTGATAGAAGATGAAAATTGCTACGGAAAAAATAATGCAGGGAAGGGGTTAGGGCAAACAGTGGGAGGGTAGAGTTGGCAGCTGTTGCTGCTAAGTTGCTTCAGTCGTGTCCGACTCTGTGCGACCCCATAGAAGGCAGCCCACCAGGCTCTGCCATCCCTGGGATTCTCCAGGCAAGAACACTGGAGTGGGTTGCCATTTCCTTCTCCAATACATGAAAGTGAAAAGTGAAAATGAAGTCGCTAGGAACTGGCAATTGCGTTTCCTTCAGTATGAGGAACAACACTGCTTTATTCTTTGCACAGTTCATCTACATAGCATTTTGTATGTCATTTTGCAGGGCAAGTTAATATCTCTATTTTGTTTTTATACTCATTCATAGATTCAACAAATGGAGGCCCGATTTGTGCTAAACTCTGGGGTACAATGAAGAGCAAAACTAGACCTGGCATCCCTGTGAAGTCTTTAGGGCTTTTTCTACATTATTTTCATATTAAGTGAAGTCAATGATGCAAATGTATTTATCTTTCATAATATTTCTTGAATTATATTATATAACAGGATGCTTTAGTAATTGATAGTTTAGCAAAATAGGTATGGTCCCTATTCTCATGAATCTTAATGGGAAGACAAATCTTTAAACAGAGCTGCAGCTTACTCTGGCTGTAGTATGGAGAAGATTGGAATGAAGCAAGACTGAAGGCAAGAGACCAGTTAGGAGAAAGAACACGTGATAATGGTCTGGGTCGGGGGGCAGGGCTGGAGGTGTGTGGAGATAACAAAAATGTTAAAAAGGAAGTTTTATTTTAGGAAGTGGAATTGACAGTGTTGGGGAAACTGGGTATGGATGATGCCAGTCATAGAGGAGGGATGGGGTGAATTCAGTTTTCAAGATCCTAAAAGTTTAAAGATCATGCAAGATATCCAAGTGTCATGTCTCTGAATCTCATGAGAACACATCAGGAATATAAATGTGGATTTGGAAGTTGTCAGCAATAAATAGTAATTGAAGCCATAGGAACAGATGAGGTCACACAACCTAACGTAAAATCAAAAAACAAAAATGGCCTAAGAGAGAATTCTGAAGTATACCATCATTTAGGAGAACAGTAGAAGACACCTATGAAAGGCAATGAGAAAGGGTGGCCAGAAGTGTAGGAGGAAACTCAGGAAATTCTGAGGCTCTGGAGCCTAGGGAGGAATGGCTTTCAGCTCTGTGAGCTAGTCGTGTTCAGAGAAACCAGGTGAGAAGAGACTGAAATGTGCCCATTGGGTTCAGCAACACGGTCATTTGTACTTGTGATGAGTAAAAAGATTATTATAAGTTGATACCTGAGTGGGGAGATGGGAAAGTAGACAGAGTTAATAATTCTTTCATTAATTGGGAGAGAAAGATAAGATGATTATTGGAAAGGAAATGAAAGGGAAAGAGGGGTTTACCTTTCATTGTAGTTGATTTGTTTGTTTTTAAGATGGAAAGGACTTGAGTGTTTTAAAAACCCATAGGAAACAGCCAACAGAGAGACAGAATATAGAAGAGAGAGGATTTAGAGAGCAAAGTTCCGGAAAACGTGGGGACAATGGAGGGACAAGAGATGGTTCTTCCTTTTAACAAAAGTAGAGAACAAGATATGGTTATGGATTCAGATGTATTTTTAGTTTGGCAAGAGAAGGATATTTTATGCTTTCTACATTTTTTGTAATGTTGGAAGCACATTCATCTGCTGACAGAGAGGGATTTCAGAGCTTTAGAAAGAAGGGAGATTTGACTTCCTTCCGTGCAGGTGGAAAAATAGACTCGAGAAATAGGACAAAGAAGAGGCATGGAGGGTCCACTTGAGGTATGCCAAGTCGTATAATCTTCCCAGACTGTGCTCAACAACTTGGATTAAAGTGCAAAATAGAGTCATCCAGATTTGGGATTTTGCCAGATGTTAAAATAGGCAGTAGATAAGGTTGAGAATTTGGGTAAGCACATGATTGAAGTGAC
This sequence comes from Moschus berezovskii, assembly GCF_049115385.1. Classification (NCBI taxonomy): domain Eukaryota; kingdom Metazoa; phylum Chordata; class Mammalia; order Artiodactyla; family Moschidae; genus Moschus; species Moschus berezovskii. The sequence continues at coordinate 28,754,789 of NC_142467.1, read as the reverse complement.
ATAGAATAGAGTCTAAGTTTAATAAAGAAAAGAGGAGGTGAGCTCATAGAAGATGTGGACCAGAGGTTCCTATGAGATCAAAGAAACTGAAATCTTGGGGATCTTCTAAGAGATCTGAAAAGATAGGATATTTTGGTCTGAGACTGGTTTTAGAGGAAGAATGACTCTTGGTGTTGATAAATTCCTCAGTGAGGCTGCTGGAGTGCTTAGCTGAAGTAGAAGTCAAGAAAGAGAAGTCAGAGTGTTGCATGGATCATCCACATGGATGTAAAGTCACCTTGGATGATGGCAGGACTTGAAGTAGAAGGAAAGTCTGTGAATCAAATGCTAAACACTTAGGCTACATCAAGAAATGATGGCAATGAGAAGGGGGAACAAACATAGGAAAAACATTTAGGAACAGATAGAACATTCTGATGATAAAAAATTTGAGACAGTGGAAAAATTTTGAATTCTATGTGGATATTTGATGATATATAGAAATCGCTGCTAATTCTTTTAGATGTCATAATATCATCATTAATTTTTACAGATATATGCTGAAATATTTTGAGCTTCCCCATTGGCTCAGTCGTAAAGAATCTACCTGCCAATGCAGGAGATGTGGATTCTATACCTGGATTGGGAAGATCTCCTGGAGAAGGAAAGGGCAACTCACTCGGTATTCTTGCCTGGGAAATCACATGGACAGAGGAGCCTGGTGGGCTACAGTCCATGGGATCACAAGAGTCGGACATGACTTAGCGACTAAACAATGACAACTGAAATATTTAAGGAAGAGGTGAAAGAGTGTCTGAGATTAGCTTCAAAATATTCCGGGTGTAGGGGACAGGGAGTGTTGAGTAGGAGGAGGTATAGATGAATCAATATTGTACAGGGTTTATAACTGTTGAATCTAAGTAACGGTTATCAAAGATTCCATTCAGGATGCTCTCTGCTCTCTACATCTTTGTGTGTTAGAATTTTACATAGTTTTCTCCATAAAAATATCAAATATACAAACAAGACCAAAGCTTCCTAAAACAAAACAAACAAGCCCAAACACTTTCCATCACCCTCATAGTATTTAAAGGCACAAACAAAACTCCAAGAGATAATTCTATATAAATTGTTTATAGAGTTAAAATTACAAGAGCTGTGCCTTATTTTTATAGTCTTTATTTTGCTAGTAAAATTGGTATTCCCCGTGTTTATACACTTCAAAATTTCACAAAATTCATTTATATACTCTTGAAACTTCCTTTTCTGGCTCATTTCTTGCTATTTTTTTCTGTACTTATAAAAGTTCTTTTGACATGAATAACTCTGGTACTTTGGACATTTAAATGGTTTGCTTTTCCTTCATTCAGTGACCCGGTATATGTTTCTTGATGAAATGTATATCAGATAATAAACATATAAGAACAAGGAAAAAAATAATAACAGCAATGGGGAAGAGGTTCAGTCAGTCAGTTCAGTTGCTCAGTCGTGTCCGACTCTTTGCGACCTCATGAATCACAGCACTCCAGGCCTCCCTGTCCATCACCATCTCCCGGAGTTCATCAAATTCATGTCCACAGAGTCGATGATGCCATCCAGGCATCTCATCCTCTGTCATCCCCTTCTCCTCCCGCCCCCAACCCCTCCCAGCATCAGGGTCTTTTCCAATGAGTCAGCTCGTCGCATGAGGTGGCCAAAGTATTGGAGTTTCAGCCTCAGCTCCAGTCCTTCCAATGAACACCCAGGACTGGTCTCCTTTAGGATGGACTGGTTGGATCTCCTTTCAGTCCAAGGGACTCGCAAGAGTCTTCTCCAACACCACAGTTCAAAAGCATCAATTCTTCGGCGATCAGCTTTCTTCACAGTCCAACTCTCACATCCATACATGACCATGGGAAAAACCATAGCCTTGACTAGACGGACCTTGGTTGGCAAAGTAATGTCTCTGCTTTTTAATAAGCTATCTAGGTTGGTCATAACTTTCCTTCCAAGGAGTAAGAGTCTTTTAATTTCATGGCTGCAGTCACTATCTGCCGTGATTTTGGAGCCCAAAAAAATAAAGTCTGACACTGTTTCCACTGTTTTTCCATCTATTTGCCATGAAGTGATGGGACCAGATGCCATGATCTTAGTTTTCTGAATGTTGAGCTTTAGGCCAACCTTTTCACTCTCCTCTTTCACTTTGATCAAGAGGCTTTTGAGTTCCTCTTCACTTTCTGCCATAAGGGTGGCGTCATCTGCATATCTGAGGTTATTGATATTTCTCCCGGCAATCTTGATTCCAGCTTGTGCTTCTTCCAGCCCAGCGTTCCTCATGATGTACTCTACATATAAGTTAAATAAGCAGGGTGACAATATACAGCCTTGACGTACTCCTTTGCCTATTGAAACCAGTCTGTTGTTCCATGTCCAGTTCTAACTGTTGCTTCCTGACCTGCATACAGGTTTCTTAAGAGGTAGAGGTAGAGGTATTAGAACCCAATTGCATGTATATCACAGGAGCTGATTTTCTAAAAATATTTTCTTATTGAAGCATAACACACATTCACAAACATGCACAAATCAGAGGTATACAGATCATTCATAATAATATGGTGATTCTGCTGTGCAGCCACCATTCAACCGAGAATACGTTCTAGAATCTCAGCAGCACCCGCCTCATACTTGCTTCCAATCACTTTCTTTCCCTCCTCCATAAATGAAGCTGTTGTCTATGTTCTCAAACCTTATATTAGTTTTGCCTGTTTTTTGAACTTTATATACATAGAATCTTGCTTCTATCAAGATATGCAGATGACACCACCCTTATGGCAGAAAGTGAAGAGGAACTAAAAAGCCTCTTGATGAAAGTGAAAGAGGAGAGTGAAAAGGTTGGCTTGAAGCTCAACATTCAGAAAACAAAGATCATGGCATCTGGTCCCATCGCTTCATGGGAAATAGATGGGGAAACAGTGGAAACAGTGTCAGACTTTATTTTTGGGGGCTCCAAAATTACTGCAGATGCTGATTGCAGCCATGAAATTAAAAGACGCTTACTCCTTGGAAGGAAAGTTATGACCAACCTAGGTAGCATATTAAAAAGCAGAGACATTACTTTGCCAACCAAGGTCCGTCTAGTCAAGGCTATGGTTTTTCCAGTGGTCATGTATGGATGTGAGAGTTGGACTGTGAAGAAAGCTGATCGCCAAAGAATTGATGCTTTTGAACTGTGGTGTTGGAGAAGACTCTTGCGAGTCCCTTGGACTGCAAGGAGATCCAACCAGTCCATTCTAAAGGAGATCAATCCTGGGTGTTCATTGGAAGGACTGGTGCTGAGGCTGAAACTGCAATACTTTGGCCACCTCATGCGATGAGTTGACTCACTGGAAAAGAGTCTGATGCTGGGAGGGATTGGGGGTGGGAGGAGAAGGGGATGACAGAGATTGAGATGGCTGGATGGCATCACCGACTCAATGGAGATGAGTTTGGGTGAACTCCGGGAGTTGGTGGTGGACAGGGAGGCCTGGCGTGCTGTGATTCATGGGGTCGCAAAGAGTCATACACGACTGAGCGACTGAACTGAACATAGAATCATATACTATGCATTTTATTCTTTTAATTCTGGTTACTTAAGCAAAATATGTTTTTAAGATTCACCAATGTTGTTGCATTTACCAGAGGTTTATTAATTTGCATTGCTATATAGTACAATATTTCACTGTATGACTATATTATAATTTACAGTATTTATCTTTCTACTGTTGGTGGGCATATGGGTGCCCACCTCATGATCATGTTTTTTGATACATATACATATGCATTTCTCTTGGGTATATTCCAAGGATAAAATTGCTGGATTATGAGGTATGAATATGTTCAACTTTAGTAGGTTATACCAGTTTTGTAAAACTATTGAATCAGCATAGACTCGCATCAGCAGCATAGGGATTTCAATTGCTCTGTATTCTGACTGCTGTTTGAAACTCTTAGTCTTTTAAATTTTAATCATTCTGGTGGATGTGTTTTGGTATTTCACTGTGGTTTGAATTTTATTTTCCTGATGATTAATGAGCTTAAAGCATTCTTTTATGAAGTATCAATTTAGGTCTATTGCCATTTTTTTTTCCATTGGGTTGCCTGTCTTCTTACTGATTTGTAGGAGTTTGTAATATATTTGAGGTATGACTCCCTTGGTGGACATATGTATAGCGAATAACTTCTCATACATAGTAGCCTGACTTTGGATTTCCTTACTGATATCTTTTGATAACCAGAAGTGTTTAGTTTTATAATGTAATCTATGAATCTTTTCCTCTATGCTTTTTGTATGCTGTTTGAAAAAATTATCTACCCCAGGTCATGATGATAGTCTTTGTCCAGGTCTGTCTAATAACTTTTCGTTTGCATGCTTAGTCACTTCAGTCGTCCCCACAACTCTCTGTAACCCTATGGACAATGGCCTGCCAGGTTCCTCTGTCCATGGGATTCTCTAGGCAAGAATACTAGAGTGGGTTGCCATTTCCTTCTCCAAATCTGACCTGAGACAAGCCAAAACAAGGTGTAAATGTTTACATCTGTACTGTCCAGTGTAATAGTCAGTAGCCACATGTTTCTGCTGAGCCCTAGAAATGTGACTGGTGTGATTCAGGAAATAGATTTTAAATTTTATTTGACTTTAATAAATTTAAATAGCTTTTTAGCATTGTTAGTTGGGCTATTGGGCAGCTTTTTAATCTAGATGCTTTATTATTTTAATTTTCAGATTATTTTGGTGAGCCACTGGGAATTGGGTTTTGTTTATAGTATTAGGTATGAGTCAAATTTCATCTTTTTCTATATGAATATCCAAATGGAACTGCACCATTTGTCAAAAAATCATTCTTTCCACACTGCTCTGTCATCTTGGTTACTTGTTAATTACTGAATATGCATAGTCTGTTTCTGGATTTTTTGTTGTTGTTCCATTCTCTTGTCTGTCTTTGTGCTACCATACTAACTTCATTACTGTAGATTTATGTTAAATATTGATATCCAGTAGAGAAAGTTGTCTAATTTCATTCTTTTTCTTAAATACACTTAACTCATTTAATTTCTGTTTAAACATATAAGCAACTTGTCAATTTCCACAAAATCATTCTGGGATTTTGGTACTAAATTGGATCTAGAGATTAATTTGAAGAGAATAGAAAATTTTACAACATTGACTCTTCCTATTCATGAATATGGTTTATCTCTCCATTAATTTAGTTTAAATTTTTTCTTTAATATTATTTTATAGCATTCTATTTATCAATCTGGCATAGCTTCGGTTGAATTGTCTTAGCTTCTTGCTTTGTCTAAGGCCTCTAGTACATTGTTGAATAGAAGTGGTGATATAAGTATCTCATTCCCAATTCAGAGGAAAAGCTTTCAATATTTTAAATGCAAGGTTTGCCTTAGATTTTATTGTAGGTATTCTTTATCTGATTGAGGAAGTTTTCTCCTATTTCTAGTTTTCTCAGTGTTTTTGAAATATTGATTTTTTTAATCAAATTCTTTTCTGCATCTTTTGAGGTGATCAAATGATTTTTCTCTTTTACTCTTTAGTATAATAAATTATGGGCTTCCTCGATGGCTCAGTGGGTAAAGAATCTGCCTGCAATGCAAGAGAGGCACGTTCGATCCCTGTGTCTGCTAGATCCCCTGGAGAAGGAAATGGCAACCCACTCCAGTATTTTTGCCTGAAAAATCCCATGGACAGAGGAGCCTGACGGGCTACAGTCCATGGGGTCACAAAGAGTGAGACGTGACTGATCAACTAAGCATACATTGTAAATTACATTGATTGATTTTCAAGTGTTAAATCCATCTTACATCCCTGGGGGAAAAATCCAAATTTATTTTAATACACTGTCCTTTTAATATATTGCTGGATTTATTTTTGTTACTGTTTAGCTTAGAACATTTTCACCCATATTCATAAAAAAATGATCTATAGTTTTTCTTTCTTATAACATCCTTGTCAGTTGTAGATATCGAGCATATGTTATCGTCATAAAATGTTTCGGAAAGGGATCTTATTTCCTGCTCTCTTGAGGAGTTTATATTATATTGGTGTTATTTTTTTCTTTAAATGTTTGGGAGAATTAATCAGTAAAGCCATCTGGGTCTGGCGTTTTCTTCATGGTAAACTTTTTAATAATAGATTTGATTTTTTAATAACAGGATACCATCAGCTCATTGTGGCTTCCTTGAAGGTCATCTTTCTTCTATTCTGGATATTTCCAGGATTAAGTTCTTGGTTTTTACCTATAATATATCTATGTGGTATACTCTCTATGTGTATCTTCCTTGAAATTTATGGCTCCTTTTGAATCAGTGGCTTGATGTTTTTCATTGGTCTTTGAAATTTCTTGGCCATCTCTTCTGCCCTAAGCTCTCTATTATCTCTTGTGACACCAATTACAGGTGTTTAGACCTCCTCATCATGTCTCATATCTGGTAGGCTCTTTCCCTCCCCACCTTTGTTTCTCTGTGCTTCTTTCTGGATTTTTTTCCCTCTGACCTGTCTTCCAGTTTCATCTATGTAAGTCTGCTCTGAAAGCCTTTCATTGAATTCTTAATTTGAGTTATAGTATTTTCAGATCTAGCATTTTAATTTAATTCATTAAAAAAACTCAGTTCCCTACCAAAATGCTCAAGCTTGTCTTAAATGCATTAAGAGAGTCTAAAGACAATGTCTGCTAATTCCTGGTTCATGTGGGTTGTTTCTATTGTCTGTTTTTTCCCTTGGGTTTTTGTCAAGTCTTTTCATTTATATATTTAATAGTTTCTTTTTTATTAGGAGCCAGACGTTGTGCATATAAAAAATTTACAAGGGTAATTTAAGTCTCTGTGAAATTTTATTTTTCTCCAGAGAGGATTTATTTCTTCTTCAGGCAGGACACTAGCAATTTCTGCTTACTTGATCCTGCTAAGGATTGAGATGTTTCGAAGCTGGGTTTTAGTTGCTATAAGGGCTGATCTGTTTTCAGTATCCTTACTTTTGAAGTGTAGTCCTTCCAAATCTCTTTCAAAATCTTTATGTGCTCACTGGGGCCCCTCTTCCTTGGTAGATCCTGACCTTTCAGAATCAGCAGTTACAAAGGAAAAGGCAACTCCAAATGCCAGGCTCTCTTCACTGAGCTTCCTTCTTCTCCAAATTATTTGTCCTACAATCCCATCTTTTTGTAAATTTTTGATGCCTTCAAACATATATTGCTAAACTTCTTTCCACCTTGCCTAGTTCCTAGTGGGAACCTTAATGGACACAGAACTCATCTCAACTGGGGCTTTCGAAGAAGGTTGGGGGGAGGAAACTATTTGGAGTTGACAGTGGGGAAGGATCACCCCTGTCCTACCTCCAGGCGCTGAGTTTCTATTTGAGAGGGCTGCAAGGGCAAGAGACCTCAGAGGTTGTCAGATTTTAGTCAGGGTAAGAGTTAAAGGATTTATGCTGAGGGGAGGCTAAAGAAGTTGGAGAGTTTGGAGGAGGGGAGGGTTAATATAGAAGTGTTGTTTTTTTTTTTTTTTGGTTGTTTTTTACTTTAGGATAGGTTGGTTGAACTAGATAACATCTAAGTTTCCATGTAATTTGAAATTCTAGGATTCTATTAAATGAGTTGGGCTTCCATTTAGGCTAATTTAGAAGTTTAATTAGAACTTAAAATTTCTCCTATAGAGATAAGGAGGCTTATCATCATAAAGAAAACTTCCAAGTTTTAATTTGAGCACGGTAATTCCCAGTTGTAAACTGCTGAACTAGCTTCTTTCCGTAGTGCACAATGGGATTCTCAAATCTGAAGTCCAAAGGGAACCAGCTGCAATATTATCTGCTAGGAATTTACTATTCTATGGATCATTGTGTAGTACACATTTATGGAAACATCCTCTTTTCTTTTTATCTTATACTGTATTATGATTTTGTTGTTTCTTATATATAGTGTACAGGTTCTGGGTGGTTCTTTGTTCACAATATAAGTGTCTCCACTCACCTAATCTCTCCTGGGTCCTCATACTCATTCTTTAATCCTTCCTCTCCCCTACCTCTGTTTTCCACTGTTCCCTCCATGCCATACTTTACACTATGCTCTCTAGAATTTCTCTTCCTTGGGGGCAAAAGCTTCCAACATTCTCAGCCTTTCCACTGAACATTCCTTTCAGCTATTTTCCTTAACTAAATCTTGGCTGTCTCAAGAGGATCCTGCTTCTCCTGCAGCCTTCTCTTTCCTACATATCTTAGACTGTCTTTTTGGCTCATGCCTCCTTCATCCTTGTGTGAAATTTCCAGTTCCTTTCAGGTCAGGGCTGATGCCATCTATCCTCTTGATTGCTCTGATGTGCAACTTCCTAGGACTCCCCCTGGTTCACATACTCCTGCTTAAGCAGTCTCTCGACTTTACTGAGTCCTTTAGTCCATTCACATCTCCACTTCTTACTGTTACCGCTGCTACACCGTAGAATTCTCACATTTCTCCAGATCCAGTGTAGGTTCCATGGCCCAAGTCAGTAATCATGCTTCTTCAAGCTTTTTATTATTTTGTTTCTCTCTCACGTTGTGCCCACATCTCTGTGGAAAAAATCACACAAACACATTGCCAAGGCTCACTTCAAATTGATGACCCCAAATCTCAAAAGGAGAATGGAGAACAGCCACCCCTCTAGTAAATTCCATTCCTCGAGGGCACTGTTTCATACTTTGCTCTCACAGCTCAGCTCCTCGTCTCCACTCTTACCTCACAGTGAGAGTATAGATCAGGAGAGAGCCCCCTCACCTTCTCGGCATCGGTGCCTGAGCCTCCTGACACCTGTACCCACACCCTCTGCCTTAGCTCCTGTCACCATGGGAAAACCCTAACACTAACCCCTACCTAGGTCCTAAACCCTCTGCCTTCTTGAGGATGTGACTCCTGTGGTAAAGCCCTTTTCCTCTGGCATCATCATGTACCCCTGCCGCAGGCTCCTTTCCATTGCTATACCAGTATGTTCGTTTTCACTTTCTCTTCAAAGATTATGAACAGGCAATTCAAAGATAGGCACACACAAGCATGTTAAATATTTGAAAAGAAGCTCACTCCCACTCACCAAAAGAGTAAAGTAAATTAAAACTATACCGAAAGGACATTCTTAACATACCATATTAGCAAAGATATAAAAATTTGAAAACATAATAATCATGAGGGAAAGGGTGTTTTCACACCGTGAAAAGTGGGAGCAAATAGGTACTACCTCAATGGAGGTTGGGGCTTCCCTGGTGGCTCAGATGGTAAAGAATCTGCCTGCAATGCAGGAGGCCTGGGTTCGATCCCTGGGTTGGAAAGATACCCTGGAGAAGGGAATGGCCACACACTCCTGTATTCTTGCCTGGAGAATTCCAGGGACAGAAGAGCCTGGTGGGCTACAGTCCATGGGGTTGCAAAGATCAGACACGACTGAACAACTAACACTTTCACACTTTTCAATGGAGATCAATCTGACAGTATCTAAAAACAAATTACCAAATGCATATGCCCTTTGACCAACAACCCACTTCTGGAGCTCATTCTATGTTAGACCTCAAAACGTTAGAGCACTTCCAGGACTTTTTGGACTTTCTGGGTCTCCATTCTCTTCCTAAGTTGGTTCTACCCAGTTCCATGTCTTTAAGTACCATTTATACACCAGTGACTCTAAAGTCAGACCTTCAACTCAGAGACTCCTGTGCACTCCAGACTAGCTCATCTCAACAACCTCTACATGATAGTTTAATGGTATCTCACACTTCAGTTCAGTTCAGTTCAGTTCAGTCGCTCAGTCGTGTCCGACTCTCCGCGACCCCATGAATCACAGCACGCCAGGCTCCCTGTCCATCACCAACTCCCAGGGTTCACTCAAACTCATATCCACACAGTCGGTGATGCCAATCAGCCATCTCATTCTCTGTTGTCCCCTTCTCCTCCCGCCCCCAACCTTTCCTAGCATCAGAGTCTTTTCCAGTGAGTCAACTCGCCGCATGAGGTGGCCAAAGAATTGGAGTTTCAGCTTTATCATCAGTCCTTCCAATGAACACCCAGGATTGATCTCCTTTAGAGTGGACTGGTTGGATCTCCTTGCAGTCCAAGGGACTCTTAAGAGTCTTCTCCAGCACCACAGTTCAAAAGCATCAATTCTTCGGCGATCAGCTTTCTTCACAGTCCAACTCTCACATCCATACATGACACTTAAGATGGATCAAAAAGGATTGATTTTTCCTCCTCCCTAAATCCACTTCCCATTTCACCAACCTTTTTAACTTCAAGCAATGATTTCGCTACCCTCCCTGTTTCTCAGGCTAAGAAAACCAGCATGCATGCTCAGTCACTAGTTGTGTCTGACTCTTTGCACCCCATGCACTGTAACCCATCAGGCTCCTCTGTCCATGGGATTTTCCAGGCAAGAATACCGGAGTGGGTTGCCATTTCCTTCTCCAAGAAAACCAACAACATATTTGATTTCAGTTAACCCTGCACTTCTGGCCCCTATTTCTTGACTTTATTCCATTTTAACCTTCTTTTTTGGAGAAGGGAATGGCAACCCACTCCAGTATTCTTGCCTGGAGAATCCCTTGGACAGAGGAGCCTGGCAAGCTACAGTCCACAGAGTTACAAGAGTCAGACACGACTTAGCGACTAAACCACCAACTTCTTTTAAGTTGAAGATATTAACTTTGTTTCTCACTCTTCCAATTTCTGTTTTAAACTTCATCCTTGGACTTGAGACAGACTGCCATTTTCCAGGCTGAGAGTTTGGTTTCTCCTGTCCATGGCACTGGCTTCTCATCTCTCCCTGCCTTGGCTGCATACACCTACCTATCCCAGTCCTACCTGGTAACCTACTTTCCTTTGGCCACCACCTTGCTTCAGGTCTTTGGGGAAAACTCAGAGGATACCAACCAGAGTCTTAAGTGACTGATATGGAAAACTTAGAATGCCAATGTATTAATTTATAAATATGTGTTGTAATTGCCATGTGAATGGGAAAGCTAGTGTCAGCTAATAAGCATTGAAGAAGATTATTGGAAGCCACCTTATAATAAGAATAATATCTAATGAGCCTGGGACCTCAGCAAAGGAGAGTTAGATGATTTTAAAGGTAACACCTAGCCTCGGGTGGCCAGTTGCACCATGCATATTTCTGCCAACTGTACCAGTCACTTTGTCATCTGGTCTAATAGGATGTAGGATTCATGAGAATGGAGTCTGTGTCTTTCATTCTCACTGTTAAATCCAATATCTAACCCATAGATGGATATGCCCACAATTTCCTATTCTGGTTGGTGCTGTATGAGCACTGCCAAACTCTGCTCTCTGTTTTCCATTTCCCCCTGATCCTTGCTAATTCTTTGTCTTCTGTTGATACAGTCTTTCTGGATCATCCAGATGAGAGTTGTGCTTTCTCCACTTTGGGCCTTAGATTCTGTCTTTTAAGGTATGTGTGCCTGCTCAGTCATGTCCGACTGTTTTTGACCCCATGGACTGTAGCCCTCCAGGCTCCTCTGTCCATGGGATTAACCTAGCAAGAATACTGGAGTGAGTTGCTATTTCCTTCTCCCGGGGATCTTCCCAACCCAGGAATCAAACCCATGTCTCCTGCAGCTCCTGCATTAACAGGCATATTCTTTACCACTGAGCCACCTGGGAAGCCCTGTTTTTTAAGGTAACTTTTGTACACATTTAATTCCAAACATTTATGATTGATTTTATGAGTTTAATTATGAGTTTCTGCCTCATTGTCACCTAAACTACACATTGGCCTAATTGTGCATCAGAAGCTGGAATCATAAGATATCTGTTCATATCCACCTACTAATCTTTGAACACTGCTTCATAATCCACAGATATTTAAATATGAATGCCTTATGATATTTCTAAAAATGTAACTAATCTTCAAGAATACTGATTTACCAGCAAAAAGAATGTGCCACAAAATCTGAAGGCATTGAGAATATAGTTGACTTTTCTGATAGGTAAAACTAGAACAACAACAAAAAAGGTATGGTAATGAGCTAAATGTATGATATTTTGTAAGCTTGATAAGGATAATTTGGTAGAAGCAGATGAAGACTACTAATTTACAGAAGATTTGCAGTTGCATTGTTGTTGCAACAATTATAATTGGGTTCCAATTATAATTATTATGATTAGACTAATGAGATACATTTTTTAATATGAAAAAAATTTATTCAAGAGTTGTTCTCACCCTTCATGTATAAAGAATCTGAGTAATAAAGCATTACTATCTACATATGCCAGTGCTGTGTTGTACCTAAGAAGATAATCAGCCCCTTGGAGCTGAGGTAATTGCTCAGACCAGGCTATAGCTTACCTAAAGCCTTCTGCAGGCAAGTGTATCTCTCAAGGTGGAGGGGCTCCCTCATCAGATGGCAGTCAACACCGTCAAAGTCCCTGCAGGGAACCAAATGCAAACTAGCAGCCAAGAAAGGCTGGTCCTGCACACAGGACCGTCTTCCTGTGTTCCAGAAGACGAGGACCACGTGTGTTTCATTCTCCACAGCATTCCCAATACCTAGCCAAGTGCATTAGAGGCTCTTACTTTTTTATTTGTTGTTCGTTGCAGTATAACAGATTATCCCAAAATATAGTGGCTTAAAACATTTGTTACCTTCCATTTTCTGTGGGCCAGGAAAACAGCATGGTTTATCTAGGTCCTCTGGTCCTGAATCTGTCTCTGGCCTGCTGTGGTTCCAAGACTCGACTAGGAAGGATCTACTTTGTAGCTCACTCACATGATAGTTGGCAGGACTGTTTCTCACAGGTTGTTGGATGGAGGCCTCCCTCTTACCCTTGCCACGTGGGTCTCTCCATAGAGCATCTTACAATATGGCAGCTTGCTCCATCAGAGCTAGGAGATGAAAGGGCCAGAGCAGGAGAACTAGTACTACAGAGGTCGGAACCTTTTGTAGCCTATTCATGGAGCTGATAGTCCCTCACTTTGGCCACAGGCTATTTGTTAGAAACAAGTGACTATATCCAGCCCACATGCAGGGAGAGGGGACTACACAAGGGAATGGGTACCAGAAGATAAGGATTATTGAGCTATTTTAGAAGGCTGCCTACCAGACCTTGAGTTTTTTAAATGAGGATATTCTCAGGAAAAGAATATTAATTTTCATTTATCCTTCTAAAGAATTGAATTAAATATGCCATATTTATTCAGAAACATCAGAAACATTCATTTTTTTCCTGAAACAAAAAACAAAGATTAATACCATTAAGTAGAGTACCTGTATTGACCATATTTTAAAAATATTTCCAGATTGTTACATTGTAATAAATAATGACCTTCTGAGAATTCAAAGACCCAAATACAAGGGAGTGTATTGCAGCAGGCTTAATCAATGTTTAGTGATGATGGAATGTAAAATCGAAAAGCCAAGGATAGAAATCAAATTGCCTTTCTGCAGAAAGATCCTCAACAATTGAAAAACTGCTCTATAAAACTCAAGAACAGCTTGATGATTTAGAAAATAGAAACTGCAGAAATATTCTGTAGATCCTAGTTATGTCCCCACTGCTTATTAGCTTGTCTGTTTGAGAGCAAAGAGGAAAGGCGACCAAAAGAAATTCAAATTAGTGAATTTTGCTCTGGCCCTGAGCCACTCTGGCTTAAGACTATTAATGCTAAGTGTACCCTGGACTAAAAATAAATCTTCTGCTCTTTTATTTTCAAGTAACTTTCTTTCTTCATATCCACCAGAACACAGACACGTATTAGTAACCTATATCCAGACTTATTTGATGGACTCTTTAATGAATGGAGTTTGATGTTCTGATATGGTAAAAATTATTCATTATAGCCACAGTAATGTTATTGTTTTAAAATAACATAATCAAATTAGTCACCTCAGCAACTTGTACGACTTCAAGAACGGATATGTATAGAATAATAGATCAATGACAGACTGGCAACACTTCAGCAAAAGCCACTTCTAGATACTTAACCTATGACCAGGAAATGTCTTAGCCTACTAATAGATTATTCTAAAATGTCTAGCCAATAAAACTCATAATATTAGGAGTTTCCGTTAGATTTATTTCATTATATTTATTTATTTTCTTACAACTATAAAAATGAAGATGGTACCAGCAATTACATTCTTTTTTTTATTTGAAATCCATCTCACAGAAGCAAAATGCTTAGCCCTTCAACAAGAATGGTTAGATCTGGAGTGAAATTGTAACAGTCATGGGCTTTACAGTTAGACAGGCATCAATCTCTGCCTATTTCCCTGATAGCTGTGTGACCTTGAGTAAGTTACCTAGCTTCCCTGGAAACTCACCGTCTTCCAATACAAAATGGGAGAAATGATCATGATGATTATGGTGATGATGATAATGGTCACAGCTAACGAGTTAAGTGCTTGTTCTGTGTCAGGCATTGTTATTTTATATGCATTAGTTCATTTACCCTCATAGTAACCCTATGGGGCATAAATGCAGTTCTTATTCCATCCATGTCCTGTCATAACACATATATATGAATTCTTTCCATCTTCCCATTACATGGTGATTTTACCATTTTCAACGTTTCTGCCCTTAATTCAGAACTATAATCACAGATTTTGCATAGACTCTAACTCTCTTCTAGTGAAAGAAGGAAATTCCTTGTGGAAGTTTATAGTCCAACAGGTTATTAGGGGCTGTTTTTGCTTTTTGTACCTTGGTGGTTCTCTTCTGCGACAGGTTCTCAGTGCTTTTTTCTCCATTCCTGATACTGTTTATTATACTGATTTCCTTTGTGTGAATAACTTTGAATTTGTGTGTCTTATTTTCACCTTTGGAGCACATGTGCATGTGTACAGAATGACCATTGCTATTATAGTTTGCTTGTTTTAAAGAAGTTCAGTTGTTTTCTATATTCAGAAGGGAATAGTGGAGAAAGACCCATTAATCACAGGAATATGTCAGTTTCCTCCATCTCCTATTTACTATCCAGACCTGAGGCTTTTTTACATGAATCCAGAGTCTGTGCTTTTTCTAATATGTAGTTAACAATCTGACTGACACGTTCTTTATAGTACCACAATAATTCCGTCCATTACATCACTTAATTTATGGGAGTGCTAACACCAAAATCGATAAACATTATTTCTGAAATGTCAAGAGTGTTAATGGTGTGATTAAAAAAGAAAAAGATTCTAAAAATCTCTCTGCACAGAATCCTTTGATATACTGTTGTTGAGGCGTACCTACCCAAAGCTGCGTTATGGAAGACTTAAATCATTAAGACTCTGTCAACTTTAAAAATGTGTGTGAGAAGCTATTTTTAGCCACACGAATCTCTTGTGCCATATTGTGGAATTCTGTTAGCAGAGAAAGGGAGAGACTATATGTCTCAGAGAAGATTGTCTCAGGTTGTTTTGAGACATATCAACAGTTGCTAAGGAACCGTCGCTAATGCTTCTGGGAAATTCTGTAATATTTCACTTAGAAATTGAAAGAAATTTTTATAGAGCAAAGCTTCTTAGACAAGGAAAGCATATGAAGGGTGATATTAGGGAACAGCTTCAAACTGGAAAAAAGTATTTTAAAGTTTCCTAGAAGATTGCGTTTAAATGGGGTTTCTCAGCACCATATAATCACCTCTTACAGAATCCTGGAAGCTTTCATTTACATCTGATTTTAGAACAAGTAGCATTTTAAAATCTGGTCACATTTCAGTTTATTTTCCATGATTGATGTTTTAAAATGGAGATTAGCACTTCTTTTCACACAGAGAATTAATTAGCATGCAAGGGTGATGGTTCCACTGATTCTCTCCTCTTTTACTAAAAGGCTATATTAATAGTAAGCATTTAATAGGCACTGACTGTTTACTAGGTTCTGCAGAGACACAGTCTTGGCATGAAATAGTTTTAAAACCCAAGGAGTCCTCTCTGATTAGCTCCGGCATTGTTGATAGTGAAGAGACTTTCAGCAGCCACTTTCACAGAGGCTTATGTTGCTGGAGGAGTCAGGCTAGCAGCCTAACAATCAGCTCAGTGCACCATCCCAGTGAGAACTGTTGGGCTAGTCACTTGCCACATCTCAGCATCCTATTATCTGTGGTCTGCCTAGCCACAGAGAGATGGTTTGCTCCATACAGGAGCATTACTTTTAGACAAGCTGACTTTAACTGTACTGTTTGGTTTACATGCTTTATTACTTCTGGACTTATTAGAATCTGAAACAATGACAGAAATGAAGCAATAATTCATTTTTTTCCTTTTCTCTCATTCATTCACAAACACTAATGAACACCTGTTATAAGCAAGCAGCTATGGTTAGTGTTGAGGTTAGGACACATTTAATACACTGTCCTTGTCTTCAAAGTACTTATATTCTGGTGAGGAGAAAATTCTACAAACAAGCAATTGCAAAACAATAGGATAAGAGTCACCATAAGAGTGGAGCTGGGGAAGGAACAAGTGCAATTTTTCTGCCTGGGCAAAGTCTCATAGATGGAGTTAAATAGGAGTATGTTCATCATACACACAGGGGAGGGGGTGAGAGGGAGTGAGCAGTGTACACAGGATCCCACAGGCATTAACAGGAAACAGGCTTCCATCCACCCTCAATGCTGGTGCCTGGGACCCCATGAGTGGATTAGAGACAGAGCAGGACAGTGCACAGGGGCCCTCCCATTGAAGGCTTGTTCTTTCAACACATTAAACCCTCCTTTTTTTTTTTTTTTTGGTTAGAAGGCTACTGCAATGGGTCAATAATAAAAGGGATGGAGGAGAATGTGTGAGGTTGGGAAGGAAATAATATTAGAGAGAAATAATAGGAGAGAAAATATATGACTTGGTGAAGGAGTGGGGGTGGGAATACAAGTTGAGGAGATAAATATATGATCCGACCTTCCCCCAGCACACAGAACTTCCTCCTGGAATATTCTCCATCTTTCTACAGCCCTCTCTGTGCTCCATGCTGCTTCATTACTCCAGGCCTCTGCTTCCAAGGTTCTCTGGAACACTTTCCCACCTGGCCTAGTGATCCTCTCAGAGCTAGCATGGCTTGTCCTTTAGATGCCTCTGCATTTCTCTATTTAGGCTACCACCTGGAAACTGTTCAAAGAGATAGCTCTCCTACTTAAGTCCAGCCTCTTCCACAGTAGGGGCTATGTTTTATTTTAATTTGTGTAACATGCATAAGCAGGGTATAACCTTTGTGTAAATAAGAGCTTATAAATGTTCGCTGATGTTCACCCGTGGCTGATTCATGTCAGTGTATGGCAAAAACCATCGCAATATTGTAAAGTAATTAGCCTCCAATTAAAATTAATTAATTAATTAAAAAAATAAATGTTCACTGATGTGAACTGGTCTGATAGAGTCTTTCTTTAAACTGCTATGTGTATTTTTTGCCTTCGGATTGCAGATCAGATGCCAGGTGCAGTAATAATTCAGAAATACCCGGGTGTCAGGTGGTCACAGGGACAGGGCAGCCCAGGCAACATGTCTTGGTGTTGCCACTTGTCTTATGTCTGTTCGCTCTGAGGTTCTTCTAACACCCAGAGAAGGCAAAAGTCAGCAGCATCAGGAGATCTGACTGGACTCAGAATCCACAGTCTAGAGCTGGTTCAAGAACTTGATGCTGGCAACGTAAGATACAGGCAGGCAAAAATGTAGATAAAAACAAATAAAATTAATGCTAGCAGCAAACAAATGCTAAGTATCGCATAATTCAGACTGTTATGTGCTAGAGGACTATTGAGGAGATACAGAAAGCCAATAGCCCTTGAGTATACAGTCAGCAAATTCAGCATAGTGCTAAGTCTTAAGCCCTAACTTTTCACGCCAAACAGAATATTCACAAAAGAAATATCTTGCTAGTCTTTCAGTGCATCTGTTAACAGAGAAGCTTATATCAGAGTTGCATTAGAGGTCATGCTTGAATTAGGCCAAAATGTGACATTGAATAGTACTTTTCTTTCTACATTAGGAAGCGGAAGCTATCAGAGAAGACTGTTATTGTTTGACTAGTACCCTCTCTCCAGGTTTACTGAAAGTGTCACAGTATTCTTGATGATTCTGTGCTTGTTTTAGCTGAATCCATCTAGTTAGACAAATCACTGGCCATCACAAAATCCATAATACAAACAAGGGCATGGAGCATGTTTTGTTGCAAAGGTAAAATTTCCTTGGATGTATGGAGGAAAACTCAGAATTATTAAAACTAGACACCTACCCTAAGATCAATCCATTGAATACCATATACAGTTGACCCTTGAATGACACAGGGTTAATTTATGCATAACTTACAGTGGGCCCTCTGTGTCTACAGCTGCTCCACTTCCATGGGTTCAGCCAGCCATGAACCATGTAATAGTTACTGTTGAAAAGTATCCACACGTAAACGGACCCATGCAGTTCACACCCACATTGCTCAAAAGTCAACTGCATATGGAGTCATGATAAATATCTGACACTATTTTTCTTCTGATGTGGCAAGACAGGATATAGTTAGTAATGCCTCAACATCCTAATTTAAGACTAGAACTAAACAGAGTTCTTATCACAGGGAAAAATTTTATTTTGTTTTTGTTTCTTTGTATCTATATGAAATGATGAATGTTAACCAAATTTATTACGGCAATCATTTCATAATATATGGAAGTCTAGTCATTATACCTTAAACTTATACAGAGCCATATGTCACTTACATCTCATTAAAATTGGGGGGAAAAGAATGCGAGAAAATAAATGTTAAACAGTATAACATACTGATGAAGACTATTTGATTTACAGGACTTCCCTGGTACAGTAGATAAAAATCCACCTGCCAATGCAGGGGATACAGGTTCAATCCCTGGTCCGGGAAGATTCCACATGATGAAAAGCAGTGAAGTCCATACTCCACAGCATAGACTTAGTGAAGTCCTTGCTCTAAAACCCATGAGCCACAACTACTGAAACCCTTGTGCTGCAACTACGGAAGCCCATGTGCCTTGAGCCCGTGCTCCCTGACAAGAGAAGCCACTGCAATGAGAAGCCTGCACACTGCAACAGAGAGCAGCTCCCACTCGCTGCAACTGGAGAAAGCCTGCACACAGCAGTAGAGACCCAGCACAACCAAAAATCAGTTGATTAATTAAAGGAAAAGTAGTGTTTTTAAAAAAATTGATTTAGTGCCAAACTGCTTAGGTTCCAATGCTGGATTTTCAAAATTAGTTGTGAAACCTGGACCTAGGTAATGATTCTCTCTGTGCCTTAGTTTCCTCATCAGTAAAATGGTGACAATAGTAGTACATACTTCATGGAGATGTTACATGGATCAAATAAAGTAATAAGTATAAAATGTTTAGAATAGATTGTAGCACATAGTATGTCATCACACAATAAATGTTAGCTATTATTGTTATTAATGTTTTTATCTCAAGTTGGTGCTAAGCATAATCTCTCTCAACTCATTCAACAAATTCAAAATTAACATTACTGTGTGGCTAGTATGGGACATAATCTCAGATAACAAATACCGCTATACTTATATAGAAATAAATTCATGTTATTTTACCATCCAACAATCAGGGTGGGGTGGGTCATCTGGCAGTGATTATCACTTTGTGGAAATCTGTCACTGGGATAAATAGCAACCCACTTGGAGACTGCCCTAGGCTCTAGGAGACAGAAGGTGTTCTTCAGAATTTCAGAGCACTTCAGCTGTGGGTTGCATAGGAATGGGTGGAACTGGACATGCCAGGGTAACAATCAGGACACACCGTTCTTTCAGGCTTCTAATAAAACACATATCATGCTTAAGAAATTTCGTCACCTCACGTCTGATACAGTCCAAAGAATAGCATTATAATTTGTATGACACCTACTTGATTTTAACGAGGCATTTGAGTATTATAAGCATGTTGGTAGGTTAGAAAATTCTGTGAAAACAGTCTGTATGGGGAAGTTTATAAGCCACATTTGTTTACTCTGCTAGGAAATGATGCTGAGAGTTATAGATGCAGACAGAGATAGCGAATGCATTTACAGTGACTAATAGCACCAAAGAAGGCTGCACACATATACCACTACTGTCTGCTTTTTTTTTTTAACGTGTTTTTTGTTTGTTTGTTTTAAGATGCCCTCTGTTGCCTTCAAAGATTTTGATTCATGTATTAACATGAAGGTTAGGTCAGATAAGAATGCATCTAATCTATGCTGTATGTAGATGGCAAAAGCAAACTATTATTTGGAATATAAACAACCTTATTACATATTGTCCGCATGCCAATGACTGGACACAGGTGTCTCACAGTCAGAATGATGAATAACAGCGGTTGGGTTGGGTTGCTAAGTTGTGCATCACTTTGGTCATGTTATCAATCCCCAAGCAGAGACAGATACTCTGAAATTTCTCTGGATCACCCTTGAAAGTTAGAGATACTTTTCATCATCTCAGTGGCATCATCTTTTGCAATCAATCAGCAATAACCACCAAATAGAGATTTAGTGGCGGTGTGTGTAAAAGGCACAGTGATAGACAGCATTGCTTGGGAAAGAAAAATCAATAGCATGGTCTCCTTTACCACAGATTAGGTGATAATGCACAGAATTAATCAATAATAATAAGTTATATAGTAAGATAACTCTTAAGAGGTGCTACAAGCAGTGTATGAAAAAGTGCCAGATCACTGATAGGGATAGAGAAGAAAGTTTGTTCATTGTGAGCTGAGATGGTTCTGAAAAGACTTCTTGAAAAGAGAGAGACAGAGATGGAGCTGGAGATCAAGATGGGGAGAGAGAAGAGAGGGAGGTGAAGGATTGTTCTAGGTCGGGAATACCAGCACAGACACGAGGAAACAAGGTATACTGAGAGTAGAAAGCAAACCCAACTAATGACAGTATAAACCACCTGAAGAGCCAGGTTATTGCATACATTTGAGAATATGCAGTAGCAGGTCAGGGTGTAAGAAGACATGGGATAACTGGGTGTCTAGAAGATGTATAGCAGAAGAACCTTTGTCATCTTGCTCTGCTGTTTATTTAGGGCTTAGAATATTCACTGGGGTGTGATGGGTGCTCAGTGAAGGCTTCACTCTTGTCTGTGATGAGGGTACCCTGATAGAAGATAAGCCTAGAAAAACAGTATGATGCTAGTTTGCAGGGAAACTGAATAGAGAGAGAGGACCATGCATTCAAACTTTGCTATATAGGTTTGGATTTTTTTTTTTTTAACCTAAGGGTCACAAATCCCCTGGCTTCAGGATATATCATAGGCAAAAGTCTGTGCGTTATTCTAAGGTCTCTAGCTCTTATCAGATATTGAAGGACATTCATTCCCCCCCTCCAAATTAAGCTTCCCTCAATAAGTAATGGGTAGTGAGGAATGATTTTGTGCAAGTGTGATATAAAATTGTTAATCGGGATGATGATTCAGGTATCTGTGCAGGGTGAGGGATAAACCAGAAAGGCGGGAGCAGAGGACGCCAGCAGGAAGCTGTGGCAGGTTGGTGGGGAAGAGGTGTCTGTGAGCTGCAGTGTCTGTCAGGTGTCTGTCAGCCCCATGGGGGGTCCTGACAGTCTTCGAGGAGGTAGAGGGGAGAGGAGATGTTTTAAAGGACAGCTGTGCTTTGGGGAATACTGATGAAACATTTGTGGAGAAGCTGGGGAAATGGGAGGTAGTGAAGTTCAAATCAGTTTCCAAAGAAATCAATCAATTAACATTTATTTATTCAAGCCTCTTGAGTCTTTACCATGTTGCTGTAAGGCTTTCGTGTAAGAACTCTATTCCTGTCACAATGAAAACTTAGACTTTCCTTGCAAGGCCTAATTGGAAAGATGTATTAAAAATAAGGACATTAGTGAATTGTGAACTGCCAACTCATACGAATGCTGAAATTCAGATAGTTTCTTTCTTAATTACCTGATTTGACATTCCAGTCGAATTCATGGAAGCTGAAATGTCTTCAAATATTTTGGGTACCTCTGTTGTTGCAGGCATTTATTGACCAGTTGGATAACTAAGCCCTTTCGCTCTCTTAATGTCACACACTCCAAAGTCAAGAGACTTCAACTTTTGTAGGTGGTTTAGAAATAGACAAGTCCCTCATTGTCTCAGTTCAAATTATTTTGGGTTGATCATATTTAATGAGAGAATATTAAAATTCTGAAAAATAACATATTCCAGCTGACCATGCAGTAAAACAAACAAAAATTGTACCTTACCCTGAGATAATATGAAGGCCTTACGGGAAGGTTCATATTTGATCTTGATCACCTGAGTCAGTAAGGAAAATAAATCTCCTGGGCTCTAAGTTAATTCCCACCCAACTGTTTGTAGTTCAGCACATCTGGGAGGCAGAGGTCAAGAGGGACCTATGGAAAGGAGACACTGTCTTCAAAGATGAAAGCGCTTTTGCTTTCCATGCAGATTTCAAGTCAATTCAGCTGCCATAAATAGTCTCAAAACCAAAATACGTTGGTCCCACTATCTGATATGGCTGTGGCTGAGCCACTTGTCAGGGTCTGTGCTGCCTTCTCCTATGCTGAAGGCATTCTCAGTTGGGTGCCTTCCGTGCTATGATTTTCACACAGCAGGTATGTTAAGGAGTATCTCCGAGCCTACCGGGTGATTGGATGGCTCTTTGGCGGTCTCTGGTGGTAGATATTAGATATGCTTCTAGAGGGAACAGCAGACTATTTGGCTTTCTTTGAGCAAAGGCAAAACAAACATTTGAAAGGATCTGCTAAAATTCTCTGGTGTGAACTTAAGTCTGAGCTCTAACTTCTAGCTAGAACTCAGAAGGATCACTATATTGTCGATATATGGAGTAGCACCTTAGAGTGAGTTATCTAATTCAGTCAGTTCAGTCACTCAGTCATGTCCCACTCTTCGCTACCCCATGGACTGCCGCATGCCAGGCTTCCCTGTCCATCACCAACTCCTGGAGCTTGCTGAAAGTCATGTCCATCGAGTCAGTGCTGCCATCTAACCATCTCATCCTCTGTCATCCCCATCTCCTCCTGCCTTCAGTCTTTCCCAGCATCAAGTGTCTTTTCCAGTGAGTCAAGTCTTCACATTATCTAATTGGTATTTAACTCTGTCTCTGTCCATCTCTTTCTCTCTCCACCAAAACCTCACATTTCTCCAGTGGTTCTTCTAACAGACAGATCCTAAGATGTGCCTGTGTACATGTCTGTGGCTATATGTAACTGTGCTGCTAATTTTTTTTTGATTACCAGATCTTCATAGATAAGAGCATTAAGCTTCTTAATTATCATAGTTACAAGTATCTATTTCGTGACTTGCTGCCTTGTATCGGTAAATGAATTGGATATGCTCAGCTGTTATAGCAAAGAGAGCTGGTATGTATGCCTCAAAACATACATTTCCACACTGCATGCTACTAGGTACATGAAGGTTCTTTTCACTTTTTTTCTTTTTAATTCTTGGTAGAGCGTGTATAATCAGTGACATAAACATCATCCATTAGTCAGTTGAGCCTTCCCTGAAGTATTAGTATTCTAAACAATCCTATTACCAAAGCATTATTTTGATACTTTATTAAAAGTCCTACAGCTCTAGCCTTGCTATACTCAAACACAGCTTTATGCAATTAGGATTATAATGGAAGCTTTATTACAATGATATATAACTTGTATCATCCTAATAAAAGTTCCTGTAGATAGCAATGCTTTAATAATGCTGTTTCTGTAACAGTGATTCCTTAGTAATGGAGCTTCTCTCATGGCAACTTCATTATTAGGAAATGATTTCAGTAATAGAAATGCAAATAAAGATTTTGAGAGAAGCATTTGATGCATGGCTCTATTACTGACCTGCTATCTTTTCATGCATTACATCTAATCATTATAAACCTACCATGTGGATTATAGTTATGCTTATTACTCTCCTATAACATTTTAGCATTTGTGTCCTTCCAAATTATGAAAATTAAGTGCCATTTTAAAATAAAATTCAAGGGTTAAAATAATTTAAATTTTAATTAAATTTTGTTTCAAAGGCATTCCAAATGTTTCACAAAACCTTCTCTAATTTTTATTGTGTCAGAGATTGAGTGCACCAATAGCATTCAAACTGGAGTATATGTACCCCCGAGTGGATGTGTAGTCATCCCAAAGTATATGTGGGTATAGAGAGGTTTACAGGAATTAATTTCCAGATCTTCTACTTCCATACATACACTCTCATAAAATTCATCTGCCTGAAAGCTCCTTATGGAGATTTTCCTCCCCTACCTCCCCCTTTTGCCTCTCTCCCACTGTGAAAGACAAAGGCATACAGCACACCCCATCCTTTACCACAGGCATGTTGCTTCACTCTCCAGGACCCAATCCATGTTTTTAAGTCAGGAAATACCGAATTGTGGTTAAGTGCCTGGACTGTAGAACCAGGGAGCATTGTGGATACAGGCTCTGAGACCTCAAGGAGTCTAAGTTTTTTCAACCTCAGCTTCTATGTCTATAAAATGCGGATGATAATAATAAGGGTATTGTGAGAATTAAGTAAATTCAAACACATATTTAAAAGTATGACCTATAGTACAAACAGATGCTGTTAACCTATGCTTCAAAAAATGTTTCACTTTATATGTTTATTTATCAAATTTTATATTTTTCTTTGCTCAACTGAGTGCTACTAATAATTATAATGACAACTCAATCATACATTTTAGTTAATACCTAGAGCAAAATGGTCACAGGAAATTTTGGAAAATAAACTCCTTTCTCTCTATTTTTTTTCCTTTCTATTTTTTGTTTACAAGAATGTGATCAATAAAAAGCTTTTAACCATAAAATATGCATTAGGATAAAGTTCTTTGAGTGAAGCAGAATGGAGATGAATTCAAGGAGAAAAATATAAAATATCCATTTGTTCATATATTTTTAAAATGAATGATGATAGGAAATGTCAATAACACTGGGGCATTTATTTTTGATTGAGTGCTTTTAGGAGAGTGACAATTGTATTATTTAACATTGAATGCTTAAGTAAAATAGTATGTTTTTTAAATTGTTCATATTTAAAATATACTGGAAATTGTATCCTTTGCAACTATTTAATGAAAAATTTTAGAGGACAACTTTGTGCCTTGGGGTGTGTAGATACATATTTTTAAAATGTAGGTGTGTGCAAGCAAAAACATCAGTCAATGGAATAAAACACTATAAATCAGAGTAATGGTGTAAGTGAAAGTAGAGGTATAAAATTACCTTTATAATTTATATTTTCTGAATACTAGATATTAAGAATATAGGTATAAAAATATTATAATATCATCTTAATCAAGGTTGGAAAGTAAAATTCTAGAATTTTGATACTCTTCTGGTAGAAATTCAGTTTCCATGTAGACCAGTTTAGCTGAGTGTTTCTGGTGCTTCACAGTAGGTTAGTGTGGAGACTGCACATTTGTGCTCCCAGGTTGATTAGTAATGCCTGGGAGAGAGCCCCTGCCTTGGAAGTGGGAGCTGGGTTTGTCATTTGATCTACTTATGGAAGGTGCTCCGTCATACTGGATCCTGTTGAGGCAGAAATGGGGAGGCTGTATTGCTGGATGGAGGCTCTGTGAATTTTACTTCATGCTGGAAAAGGCAACTGTTACTGCTTCTGGAGGAGTACCAGCTAGGACAGGAAAGAGTGAATGGTCCCCTCATGAGGAACTTGCTACACACGGGCTGTTTCCTATATAAGAAAAATTAAGTGTTGAAGAAATGGTGTATGCCCTCAGGTGTGCGTACTTTCAATTATATTTGTATCAATTTGATGTGCACAGTTTTAGTTTTCATTCTTATTTCATGCCATGCCTCAAAATGAAAGTTTTAGATGCCATTTTCTTCCTGGGTAAGTTTCGTATCATCACACTCATAGTTGTAACCATAATGAATGTACAATTTTGCGTGCTGGTTTTCTCACTTAACATTATCTTCCAGACCCTTGCCAAGGAAAGTAGAGCTCTTAGAAGAGTGATGTGATAATACTGTAGCCACATTTATACCAACTGGCCCAGAATCTGAGGAGAGCATAAGGTTTAGTTAATGTGATTTCTGCTGGCCTATTTTCATGACCCTCTGAGACCCAAGTACCAACTTGCTGGAGACTCAGTTCGGATAACGCAAGCCCGCTCTGAGAGCTTGGGCGTTGGCATACCACTCCTCAAAAACTGCTGACCCTCCCTCAGCCATTTTGGAAAAGCAGCATCCAGGGACATTTTGTGTTTACAAACCTTCAAGAGAGTTACCCAACCCCATTTTGAGCCCTAAGTCTTCTTCCATATGTGCTCCTGAATCAAGTCAGTAATTCCCAAGGGTTGCATCCTATGGCTAGGTCAGAAGTGGCATAAAGCCTAAGCTAATTGCTTCAAGTCTTTGTAGCATCTGTGATGTTTTTGTGAAATATTTCAAAGGATGGTTTAATTTGTAACATTAGGACAGTACTGCTTGAAACAGTGAGGGAGTAATGGAGCAGTGTGTATTGGTGGAAATATTAATTAGTTTAATCATTTTGGAGGGAAATGTGATAATACAGATCAATAGCCATGTAAATATCCCCACTGTTTTTACTTCTTCCTGAAATTTTATTTTACGCACATACATATACACAATTTATAACAATATAAACCTGGAAAATAATCTAAATGTCTCACAGTGGAATATCTATTATGATATATTAGTCAGATGGAATGTTTTGTAGCTAAACGTAAAGTTATGAGGATTATGCAAAATATAGGAATATATTTCATTATATGAAATAATGTTAAAAGGTAAAGGGAAAATTGAATCATAAAATTATATATTCACTGTATACATAACTTTGAATGATAGAATGGTGAGTAGGTAGATATCAGTGAAATTGAGAAGAAATCAACCTTTAAGAGAAAGGAAAAGAAAGAGTCAAAGATGACCTTGTCTGAAGAAGTCATGAGATTTATTGACTTTGCTGGTCTGAAGGACCATGGGGAGGAAATAATGGTGAGCTCAGTGCTCGGTCTTTAAATCTGGATTCACTCCTGAGTTCATGTGGAAAGTCTGTGTATTTCCTGGTACCAATTTTCTTTTTCAATTTTAGACTCTTTTTTGGGGTACTAGACTTTATTGTCTAGAAAATACAGAGCTATATCCAAACTATAAAAATTCCTTTTTAAGATTCTGACAAGTTACTATGGAGAAATGTTTGGTCAAGAAATAGGACTAGAGTGTAATTTTTTTTATCCTAACATTATTAAGTTGCTTATATTTTTAATATAAAAAATCTTTAATATGAAAAACTGCCCATATGTATCATTTTTTCCTCTTTCTTACCTATGTTTGCAAAATACCAGGATATAGTTATTGCCTGAAAAAATCTATGATTATATTTTTATATTGAAGAGTATGATTTTGTAACACTGTAGTTTATTTGTATACTGTAGTCTATTAGTAGTATTTCTCTATTACCTGCTTTCAAACGGTAGTCTAAAAAGTGGGAGAAATATCTCATTGTAGCTAAATTAACATTTTTCATTATTAGCTGAGTAACAGGTTTTTTAATGGGTTTATCACATCTCTTAGGAATTTTCTTTCAAACATTTCTAAAGAGAAAAACTGATTTTAACTTAAATCACTCTCTGCTTCAGGTGTCTGCTTCTGGTAATAAAATGAGTATTTTTATTATCAAAACTGGGTAAGAATCATGAAGGAAATAATTGTAACCTATGAATGGGGGTGCTTTTGATAGAAATTTATATTGATTATATAAAGAGAGGCATTGTGGCATTTAAAGAATCCATCTTAAAGATTAATCTGTATGTTTTTCTGTTGCTTTAAAATTTTGACATCATCCTAAAATATAATTCTACTAATAGATTGCTATTTTATTTTGCTCTTAAAACATCATTTTATGTGATATTTGCCAGACATTAATATCTAGTTATCAATAAATTAGGCTGCTGATTCACCACTTTATTATACCTCAACATCTTCTAAAATGATGTCACTGTTTTAGTGAGTATCCCAGAAATAAACTTAGTAAGCCCAAAATTGTCACTGTTATATAATGTAGTGGAAGGGGGGAGGCGGGAATTAATGCTTGGAAAGCACAGACTCCCGATTATTTTCCTTTAAGACAAAAATAGAATAAATGTAATGCCTGGAAGTTGTTTCATGTTCAAGTGCTGCATATAGTCTTAGCAGGCGTGGCATTGGTAGGGAAAGGCTAAGTTCTATTCTTGAGTCTGGACATGAGTCTTGGAGCCATAATTTCTGAGTGCCTGAGGGGTTGATAAGACACCTCTATGACCAAATTTCTACAAAATGGGTGGAGTCTGAATAAAGGTTCTGCGTGGCCCTCCAAACACTCAGGGATTTGACTGGAGAGACAGGAAAGTGAGTGTGTCCTGTACTGCCAGTAACACCCATCAGATATCTTTGAAAAATAGGTGTTTCTACCTGAACAGAACATTTTAATAAAAACATCGATATGGAACTTAACAAGGGTTTTTAACAGAGACTCAACGTCCTTTTTGTCTTCATTTAAATCTGCTTTATTTTTCTTTCCATGATGCTATATAAAAATCTCATCAATATACAAAATCATTCTGAGCTCAGATTTTCTCATTTTCTCTGGATGAGAGCTTTGATTAGCTTTTTACAACTTCTTCATTAGTAATTGGCTTGTGTTTTTGTTTTTGGCTGTTGTCTCTAATAAGTTTATGTTCTATCAAAGACTTCTTTGAGGATGGTCTGAAATATGCTACTGTGTTATGTTACAGAATATTACAATTTAATATTCTTTATAAAATGCAACCAACAAGTGCTATTAGGATTAAATGTTCATTTCTTCCTTTTGATGCTGATGACTGGGGTGGGTTGTTCAGTCTTATCATCATGCCTGACCTAGTTGTGCAGCCGTTCCTGTTTAATTAATAGACATTTACATAAGCTCTTTTTTCCCCAGCAAGCTTTATAATGGTCGTGTTGGTTATCTCCTTTCACCCTGTGAAGTATCAGCAGTGCTGTTTCCATTTTGCATATCAAAATACAGAGAGATTAAATTATGTACAGCAAATTGATAACTGAATAAGTTTGAGAACTCAGAGTTCTGGCATATTAATAGTGTTGCTTAAAGCAACAACTCATATAGACTCTATAAATATATTAAAACTCTACTCTGTAATCCAGGGGTTGCAGCTGGGGCTGTTAGCAGCCTAAGGAGGGAGCCCTTTGTAGATTTACGCAGGGGTGGGAGAATTTGTTTCTGGACTCCCTCTGGAACCATGAAAGTTTTTGTTAGTAGAGGACGTGGTGTCTGAGGACTATTGCTCTGATGTCTGTAATTTTTAATAAAAATTCTAGGAAGCCTGGTGGCTTCTGTGTAACATACGAATTTGATGAACTGTACTATTTTTTAAAAATCCACCTTCCCAGACACCATTAAAATTTTATTCCCAATTAACTGATCACAAAGTATCAACAGGTGCAGCTAGAGCAAAGCATAGCTTGGGGCCCTTTCTTGAGTACTTGGGCAAGACTTTCATTTCTTTCCGCATATTTAAAAAAAAATTACTCACTGTCTTTCTAACTGTATCTTCATGCACTTAATAGGGTTAGAAGTGTGTATTAGGATATATCTTTCTTACCCCCCATTTCCCTGTCTCTTCAAGGTATAAGAGGATTGAACTTCAAACCTTTCTTCTTTGTCTTGTGTCAGTGTTGATTACTTCCAGTAAATACTTAGGAATTTACAGGGATTGCCTCGATCATTTAACAACACATCAAACAACAGAAAACAAACAAATGAAAAACCCAAGCAAACAACGACAAAAAATAATAGGAACTTTTTTCTTCAACTTACCAAATTTGTTAGTTTTATTCAAAAGACAGTAGGTGTTCTGTGTGCCTCTCACTTCATTCCCTTCCCGCTTAACTGAGAGCAGCCTCTTTCTGTCTTCAGTTCTGTGGCCACACTCTTCACCTGCTCCAAGTCCTCTTGGATGCTCCAAGCCCTTCCTCTAGGGTCTGTACCAGGTTAAATACCACATCTTCAGGAAATCTCTGCCACTCGTTTCTCCTTCATCAGAAGTGAGCTTTTCTTTCTCTGAGTTCCCACATTCCTGGGTTTGTGGCTTTTAAATGTTGTATTATAGTGTGATTTCTGTAATCCTTGAATTAGATGTCCTAACGCAGCTTGGGGAGAAATGAGGAAAAGAGATGGGCTGTTTCATTTGACTCCAGGTCCCTCTCGGTCATGAAAATGTATACATCTTGTATTCCGCTTGGTGTTTCCCCTTGCAGAGCATTCAACACAGCATTATAGATGTTGCAATAAGCGTTAGATCTGCAGGGTGAAAATAGTGTTAATGGTGGTACTATCTCGTGACACCTGGATTCCATGAGTTTCATTCCATGTGTGGGGTCTCAGGCCTGGCCACCTCCGTGCCATGGTTTTCCTTTTCTTTACTGATGAGCTCCTTTCTGGCCTCAGGCAATTACGCACCTTCCTCAGGACACCCTCCATCCTACAGTGGGGAGCATTGCATTCTATGCTAGGCCACTGTGACTGCCTACACAGTTTTCTGTGGAGAATGAAGCCTCCCCAGGCCTCCTTTCAAAATGATGGGGAGAAATAAATCTCTCCACAAAAGGTGTCCCTCTTACCAGTTTTTCTTTTTCCCGGTCACAAGTCCTGTTAGCCATCTCCCACCATTAGACCAGATGACACTGCTGTTCTCCCTGGGGATCTGCTTTTCCATTCTCTTTAGAAATCCTAAAGGAAGGGAAGTGAGTAGTGATAAACTTGTTTTATCTTTGGAACTCTGCCCTAAAACTGGGACTTTCAGTTCTGGGTGTGTAACAGAACTTCAAGGACTGAGATAATAGAATGTTGTTTTATATCTTTCTAGTGGAGAAGGCAATGGCAAGCCACTCCAGTACTCTTGCCTAGAAAATCCCATGGATGGAGGAGCCTGGTAGGCTGCAGTCCGTGGGATCGCTAAGGGTCGGACACGACTGAGCGACTTCACTTTTACTTTTCACTTTCACACATTGGAGAAGGAAATGGCAACCCACTCCAGTGTTCTTGCCTGGAGAATCCCAGGGACGGGGGAGCCTGGTGGGCTTCCGTCTATGGGGTCACACAGAGTCGGACACGACTGAAGTGACTTAGCAGCAGCAGCAGCAGTACCTCAAACTAAATATAAACTCTGTGAGAGCAGATTTTGCTTCTGTCTCAAGTATGTTTATGTTTCCAGTGCCTAGAATAGTGCCTGGTGTATAGAACAGGTCCATAAATATTTGTTGAATAAATGAGTGGGTGGACGAATAGATAGACGTGTTTAGCATGGCATCTTACCCACAACAGGTATTCAGTGATGTTTATTGAATACATGGGCAAAAATTGCATGAAGTAATAAAGGAGTGAGTTAAGTAGAATGGCATGATCTTACTATATATTTTAGTAGTATTTGATCTGCTTCTGAGTCTGAGTAACAAACTTAGGGGAATGAGGTAGTATGGCAGAGGGTAGGCTAATTCACAGAACTAAAATATGTATCTTGCATCATTTTTTTAAAAATTACAATAAAGAATATTATTTTTATGTAGAAACAGGTAGATTTTAGAATATATTGAATAGTTGACATAAGTTTTTTATGTAGAGAGTTACTCCTAACCATGCCCTCAAACTCTTTCCTTTGTTCTTAGATACATTTTGGAGGAAATATTTCAGAAAACAGATACTGAAGTTCTTTTCTGAGGACTCTTGTAAGTGTACTGGAGGTGCTTTTCCTGGTTTTGTGCCGAGGAGAGAGAATGTCTTGTCTCTTTCATGTTCCCACAGAGGCATAGGGGTCATTGGTGGTTCCTGCACAAATATTCTCCTTTATGGAACAGGTTGCATGTGCCAGTATCAATTTACTTTACTTTGTCTTTGTTTATGCAATAATTCTACAAATAATTGTCGAGTGACTACCAGATGAAAGGCACTGTCCTGGAGGCTGAGGTTAAAATAGTAATAAGAATATTTCTTCTGCCCTCAAGAAATTAGAGGAAGATTCCTGTAAACAGTCAGTTTCCTGTATAAGACAGTGTGGAATTAAGCAGTAGACTTAGGCATGGGTGCAGTAGGAACACAAAGGGAGGGTACCTGATTCAGGGCTGGGGAAAAGAAAGCTGAGATCTATAGGGAAGCAAAGAACATTAGTAGGTAAGAGAGGAAGGAGGGCTGTTCCAGGCAGACACAAGTATATGGTCAAAGCCCTAGAGGTAAGAAAAAGAATTGTCTTTGGCAAATGGTAAGTAGTTTAATGATAAACGATCCATAGATATAGGTAAGTATCTGGTTTTCTAATTCTAAAGTGGATTTTTTAAGCATAAAAATGATGAAGGAAATAGCAGAAGAAAAATTATTGATTTAATTATTTAATATTGCATTTCATATCAAAATTATCATGAACAAAATTTAACAACAAATAGCAATCTGGAAATAAAAAATATTTTGAATATTTCAGCCACTTCTAGAAGATCAGCGGTAATCTGTTTATGTACCACTGTGTTACTAACATTTGACCCAGGGCTCACTATGATGGTTGAATGGATGGAAAGAATCAATATCCTCAAAAGATACTGAAGAAATAATGTAAATGAATAAGAAAAACCAAACAAATTATATGAAGGGCAAAGAGAAAGAGGAGAGTAAAAAAGTTGGCTTAAAGCTCAACATTCAGAAAACTAAGATCATGGCATCCAGTCCCATCACTTCATGGTAAATAGATGGGGAAACAGTGGCTGACTTTATTTTTCTGGGCTCCAAAAATCACAGCAGATGGTGATTGCAGCCATGAAATTAAAAGATGCTTATTCCTTGGAAGAAAAGTTATGACCAACCTAGACAGCATATTAAAAAGCAGAGACATTACTTTGTCAACCAAGGTCCAACTAGTCAAGGCTATGGCTTTTCCAGTGGTCATGTATGGATGTGAGAGTTGGACTGTGAAGAAAGCTGACTGCCGAAGAATTGATGCTTTTGAACTGTGGTGTTGGAGAAGACTCGAGAGTCCCTTGGACTGCAGGAGATCCAACCATTACATCCTAAAGGAGATCAGTCCTGGGTGTTCATTGGAAGGACTGATGTTGAAGCTGAAACACCAATACTTTGGCCACCTGATGAGCTGACTCATTTGAAAAGACCCTGATGCTGGAAAAGATTGAGGGCAGGAGGAGAAGGGGACGACAAAGGGTGAGATGGTTGGATGGCATCACCGACTCAATGGACATGGGTTTGGGTGAACTCCGGGAGTTGGTGATGGACAGAGAGGCCTGGCGTGCTGCAGTTCATGGGGTCGCAGAGTTGGACACGACTGAGCGACTGAACTGAACTTAACTGAATAAAAATAAATGACGAAAGGAGTAAAACAGAAGACAAAGAAACTTAGAGAAGATCAGCAAAAGACACATATGACAGGGATTTGATATGAAATTTTAAAAATAGATATTTGAAGAGGTGGACTGTAGAGGGTTGAATCTAGGGGCAATTCTTGACACTAGCTCTGATCAGTGGGATGAGAGTGCTATGTATGGCCATGCACTTTGGATGCTCACTTGGATGACTGTAAGGCATAATCTCTTGGAACTAATTCTCCACAGTGGCAATTCTAAGGCCTGTCTCAAAAAAGATCCCCTGGAGAAGGAAATGGCAACTCCAGTATTCTTGCCTGGAGAATCCCGTGGACGGAGGAGCCTGGAAGGCTACAGCCCACAGGGTTGCAAAGAGTCAGACACGACTGAGCAAATTCACTTTCACAAGTTACTGGGAAAGGTGACCCTGCAAAGCTCTTAGCACAGTACCTGATAATGTAGATGCTCAATGGCTATTTTCCCAGCCTCCAGGGGAAGGAACAGGGAGATACCCTTCTTTATTTCTAAGGAATGTACCCAGAGTGGAAGGCAAGTTTGATCAGTCTGGAATATGAAACTAGATGAAAGCTTAGCATGTGAAATTATATTCGTGATGTCCTAGAGAGCTAAGAAAATTAAGAAATGAACCAAGTAACTCATCATATTTATTAGATGTAGGAATGAAGGTGCAGTATTATCATTTCCTTGTGATAGTCGTATCTAATAGTTCTGAAACCAATTCACAGTATTCATGTCAGACTTATTTTATGAGACATTTAACCATTGCTAAATTAAATTTCCTAAGAGAATGTGCCACTATAACTTCTCTGGAGTTTCAGAGATAGAAATCTGACCCATCATTTCTATTTTCACGGAAAACCATTTAGCAGAACTTTGTTCCAGTAGAAGTGTTTATTGAGTTGTAAGCCTAACACAGTTCATTGGCTGCATGCATTTCCACACTGACATTTTTCTCAGTGCAGCTTTGCATCAGTTCATTAGTACTGACAGCAGATGGTAGCACTTTCACACAAATTTACCTTCTGAATTGATCTAAGAAATGTCACTAAAAAGATCCTGACAGTTTTGATGTTCTTCCATTTCTGAAAATGGTATGTTAAACAAATAAGGTGTAGGATTTTAGATTTTCTTGAATTCCAACACATAATTCCTAAACCAACTAAAGATGCTTTCATCTCTGATTCTTGCTGTCTGAAGGAGAAAGTAGAAAATGCAGATAATCTTTCCTGATAGCATAAACCTTAAAAAATCACTATTGCAGAAAAATGGCTTTGAAGAATATTATCCAGATTGTCCACACTGATCAAATGCCTCAAATTATTTGTAAATTCTCTACCTTACTTTGTCCAAATACAAAATTGCTTGGCTAGCAGGATCAGCTCATTGACTATTACTGAAAAATAGTATTAGCTTAAGTCACGAGGCTAACTTTAAATTCTTTCACTTCTGCTGTATTAAGATATCCAGAAGATTAACCAACTCCGGGAGTTGGTGATGGACAGGGAGGCCTGGCGTGCTGTGATTCATGGGGTCGCGGAGAGTCGGACACGACTGAGTGACTGAACTGAACTGAACTGAACTACATTTTACAATTACAAATCTTTTGCCTTTTAGTTAGGGTTAAATCATTATATAAATTATCAGACAAGAAGACTTAATGTTTGCTAAGTGAATGAATGAAGGAATATAAAATTCTAACTAATCACATCGAGGAAACTATATTTTCTACATTATATACCTATTATTATATTCTTAATAACTCAAAGCCTTGTATTCAGTAGTATTATGAATATAAACAAAGATTTATTTTGAGTATTTTGAAAATTAATTTTCCATCTGCATTTGAAAAGTAATTAGTGATTTGGTTAATTTACCAAAAGAGAAACTGATTTGAGAAAGCATTGGGTGTTGACTATAAATTGTTTAACCACATAATTAAATATGACTTTTAACATGTTGCCAGAAGAGAGGTCATGATTAATAAGATACTTCAATGATTTATTTATCAACAAAAAGGACGTTTTGGGTTCTGTTGTTGTCCAATCGCTAACTCATGTCCTACTGTTTGTGACCCCATGAACTGCAGCGCACCAGGCTTCCCTGTCCTTCACTGTCTCTCTGAGTTTGCTCAAACTCATGTCCATTGAGTCAGTGATGCCATCCAACTATCTCATCCTCTGTCGCCCCCTTCTCCTCTTATTCTCAATCTTTTCCAGCATCAGGGTCTTTTCCAGGGACTTGGCTCTTCAAATCAGGTGGCCAAAGTATTGGAGCTTCAGCTTCAGCACCAGTCCTTCCAATGAATATTCACAATTGATTTCCTTTATGATTGACTGGTTTAATCTCCTTGCTGTCCAAGGGACTCTCAAGAGTAGTGCTTTCTGACTGCACCACAGTTCTAAAGCATCAATTCTTTGGCGCTCAGCCTACTTTTGGGTTCTAAATGCTCTCAGAAACACTCTAACACTAGAAATATAAGTTAATACTGACTTAGTTTGGCTAAAATAATAGTGACTTTGTTCAGTATAGTTCTATTCCCTCCCTTCCTTTGTGCTATTATTGTCACGTATACTACAACTATATATGTTATAAACCCAACACTACAGTATTATAATTTTTGCTTATATGATCCTGTCTATTAAAGTAACTAAGAGAAGAAAAAATACTTAGCTCACCTTTTATATTTACCATTTATGATGCTTTTTATTTTTTCCTGTGGATTTCAGTTACCCTCTGGTATTGTTGCCTGAAGAACTTCCTTTAGTATAAAGCAAGTGAATTAGCAAGGGATTCTCTCAGTCTGTTCCTTTGGAATGTATTTATATTACCTTCATTTTTTAAAAGGTCATTTTTGCTGGATATGGAAATCTTGATTGACAGGTCTAGGGATTTTCCCCCTAAGATTTTGAATATGTCTTTCCGCTGCTGTCTGGACTGATGAGAAACCAGACATTATTGTATTTTTATTTCTATCTTTATATGATGAATTTTTACTTTTAAGATTTCCACTTATCTTTGGCTTTCAGCCATTTAACTGTAATATATCTAGGTGTGGATTTCTGTGTTTCTACTTAGGGTTTGTTGGTCTGCTTGTATCTGTAGATTAAATGTTTTTCATCAAAGTTAAGAACTTTTCAGCTAGTGTTTCTTCAAATATCTTCTTTGCCTCTTTCTCCTTTCCTTTTCAGACTCCTACTTCAGGTTTCTTGGTATGCTTGGTATTGTCCCACAGATCTCTGAGGATTTGTTCTTTCTTCTTCATTTTTTTCCTTCAAATTGTAAAATTTCTATTAATATATCTTCAAATTCATTAATTCTTTTTATTGCCATCTCATATCTACTGTTGAGCCATCTAGTGAGCTTTTTATTTATGTATTGTACTTTACAACTCCAAAATTTTATTTGGTTATTTTTATAGTTTGTGTTCCTCAATTGAGATTACTTATGTGCAGTCATTATCATAATTTTTTCCTTTTAACTCTGAACATGGTTTTCTTTAGTTCTTCAAACATGTTTTAATAGCTGCTTTGAATTATTTTAAATCCAATAATCAGGCCCACTCAGAGTCAGTTTTTATTAAAGGACTTTTTCCCCTTAGTGTGCATCTGTTTTGATTCTTTGATGTCTCATAAATTTCTTTGAGGGCTTCCCTGATAGCTCAGCAGGACATTTTAGATAATACAGAATAGCAATTCTGGATTCCAGTATTTTTCTCTGAGGGTTGCCTTTTTGTTGTTGTTTCTATTATTTTTGTTTGTTTGTTTTAGTAACTTTCATAGACTTTTATCTTCCAATTTGCCTACTCTGTAAATGTGGCCATTGATGTTTCTATTTTGTCTTTCATTCTTAATGTTCATGTTCTTGCCTGGTTTCCACGAGGTCTCCAGCTCGGTCTGCTTACCTTGTTGGTTAGACAGTGATCAGACAGAGGTTGTGCTTATATACCTCAAGCCTACAAGGTTTCCCTCATTTATTCATGGCCGTGTATGTGGGCTGGGAGCCCATCCAAATTTCGTTAATGTTCAAGTCATCATCAGCTTTTACTTTTCATCAGGCCTTCTTGTATCTCCCGTGCACATGTGCAAGTCAGCCCTGCTGGCAGCTCTGCTATTGGTTCTCTAGTCGCTGGCTTCACTCCCACAAAACCTCCCTGTTGATGGAGCCAGGTGGGGGGTGGAGTTGGTATGGGAATATTTCTAGGCAAGAAGGTTGCAGACTGTCTCTGTGTCTAACTTGATGTTCTAGCAGCTTTTCATGAATTTAAAAAGCTATCAAAATTTTTATTTGCCTTTGGTTAATTTTCACATCCCAGAAATGATTGTCTTTTGACAATTTTGTTCTGTTTTATACCTGTTTTTCAAGGAGATTTGTTGACCTCTATGTCATCCTGCTATAGTTAGAAGTCCACTACTATTGTTATTTATTAATAAAACTTTTCTCAAAAGATTACAAAGTATCCCTTTTTATAATTCCTGACAAGATCAACATCTCCTTGCTTGGCTTTTTCAAACCAAAGCATCTTACACAATATAATTTTTATTTTTAAAATACAATTTAAACATTTGATTTTTAAAAACAGTCATTCATTTAAATATATTTTGTCTAATTATACAAATTCTTAATACAGTAAAAGACAAAGAATTTCTTAGGTGGTTAAACCTGTGTTAACAAACTGTCCAGGCTGTTCTAAAAACTCTTCTAAGGCATCAAGTGAAAGTGTTAGTCACTTGGTCGTGTCCAACTCTTTGCTACCCCAGAGACTGTAGCCCACCAGGCTCCTCTGTCCCTGGAATTCTCCAGGCAATAATCCTGAGGTGGGTAGCTATTCTCTTCTCTGGGGGATCTTCTTCACCCAGGGATCGAACCCAGGTCTCCTACATTGCAGCCAGATTCTTTACCATCTGTGCTACCAGGAAGCAGTAAAGCATGAAAGTCCCTATTATTTAAAAAGGTGTTTTGTATAAGCATTACCATGCATTTTATCAGCATATAACCTTAAATACTAATGTAACTGTTTTTATGTGAGGAAAAATGAATATTAAAATGTTGTAGATTACTGAAGTGTTTTTGAAGTGCCTGAGCTATTATTTTAATTTAAATTCATTTAAATTATTTTCCATTAATTTGTCCTATCAATATATTGATAATTCTAAGGACTGTATATACTGTTGGGCTTCCCTGGTGGCTCAGATTGTAAAGAATCTGCCTGCAATGCAGGAGACCTGGGTTCAATCCCTGGGTCAGGAAGATCCCCTGGAGAAGGGAATGGCAACCCACTGCAGTATTCTTGCCTGGAGAATTCCATGGACAGAGGAGACTGGCAGGCTGCAGTCCATGGGATCGCAAAGAGCTGGACACAACTGAGCAACTAACATATCAATATATTGATAATTCTAACTGCTATACATACATAGACTTTTTACTAATTCAGACTTTTCCTAGCCTTGGTTATAATTAGTTATCATATGTTTCTAAACATTTAGACACTAGTCAATGATGTTTTAACTATGGTGCATAACTACATAGGAGCTTTTTATTTTTAGATATTGAAATTGGACTTTGTTGTAGGGTATTATAAAAACATACTGGAGTCATATTATGGATGTCTAGGTATTGTTATTATTCTTATCTATTTAAATATCAATAAATTGAGTAGTAATAGCCAACTAAGTGCTAATTTAATGTTAGGCACTATTTTGAATGGTTTTCTGGCATTTTTTTCATTGAAGGATCACAGTCAATCTATGAGGTATATGCTGTCATTAGTCCCAGTTATCAGATAAGGAAACAGAGATATGAAATGATTAAGTGGTTTGCCTTAGCTCAATTTTTAACTACAGATTCCAAATCTGCTCTTATCTACTTGCTATATGGAATGAGCAATAGATGTGATTCAAGTCCAAGTCTTTATTAAGCAGCATCTAATGAGCAGAGCTGCAATGTGACACAGGCCAACATCTGCTTAGAAAATGACCCTCTGAACTTTAACTGTGTCTGTATCTCTTGGAGATGTCTTGTACACTGATATGGTTATTCTTTGGAGATCTTATAAAGGTTAGGCCACAGACCTATTATAAGGAAGAGGCAAGGTCTTGTCTATGTGATAAAGCCATGATTCATGAGAGTTTCCAGCTCCTCAAGGAGCCTGAACCATGAATGGTTAAGATTTTTGGAGGACAGTCTTACATAGTGATTGTGAGTGCTTCCATCCACCATGCAGGCCAGAAAGGGAGAGCCCAGACAAGATCTCTTCCTAGTGTCCCCCATGCTTCAAATGGGCCTGTGAAAGTGAAAGTCGCTCAGTCGTGTCTGACTCTTTGCAACCCTGTGGACTACATAGTCCATGGAATTCTCCAGGCCAGATTACTGGAGTGGGTACCTTTCCCTTCTCCAGGGGATCTTCCCAACCCAGGGATCAAACCCAGGTCTCCCACATTGTGGGCAGATTCTTCACCAGCTGAGCCACAAGGGAAGCCCAAGAATACTAGAGTGGGTAGCCTGTTCCTTCTCCAGCCTATTCTTCCCAACCCAGGAATCGAACCAGGGTCTCCTGCATTGCAGGCAGAATCTTTACCAACTGAGCTATCAGGGAAGCCCTCAAATGGGCCTGAGAGCCCCAGTATTGTAACACTCTGGATCTTTTAGAGCCCTGTTGTTCTGTGTGTTTGTTACCCTTTCAGAATTCCCAGGCTTTCAGTAGAGTCTTGTTTGACTAGTCCATTCTATCTCAGCTACATGAAGCTTGGGCTCAAGTGTTTAAAGTTGGAGAGTTTCCCCATGGAGTGGCCATGATAATCAAGGGCTGCCAACTGGGGAATGCATCCTGGAGGAGTGGAGACTGCATGGCCAAGCTGAATCTCTGCTTTATGAGTGTTCCATTCAGCGCCATCCTTGGAGGTCTAGGTTTCATTTTATTAAAGAAGGTAAATGTGTCTTCACAGATTTGGTTACAGTTCTTCATTTCTTCCATTGGTTACTATACAAGTAATCCAAGAAGGATTTAGACTAAATTTATCCTTTTAATTCCAAGCTCTATAAACAGCAATTATTTTTAGTTCAGAATAATTCTAAACTTCTTTTGCATTTCCTGTACTCATTTCCCTTTATGGTCTCTGCATTCGTCCAGTTTCTCTGCACAGTTGGATTTTTCTTGCCATCCTGATCTCTGTTTAAAGATCACCTTTTCAGTAAGGCCTTCCCTTTCACCAAATCTGAATTATTACCACAGTCCCTCCAAAGTTGTATTACCTTGCTTTGTTTTATTCATAGCATTTATTATTATCTAGATTATCCTATTTATTTATTTGTTCTATGTATGTACTGGGTGTCTCCTGCACTGGAACATAAGTTCCACAGGGTCAGGGACTTGGTTTACCTTAGAGTGATCTCTGTAACTTTTGATAGATCCAGAACTATTCCTGGCAGGTATGTAAGAGATGATCACTAGATATGTGATGAATTAATAAATATTAGTTTAAGGCCAGTAAGGGAAGCCAGAATCAAGTTGGACATGAGGACTTGGTGATAAGCATAGCATATATGGGCTGTGGTCACGGTGTCAGGTTAGAAACAGGAATGAGGGGTAGGAGAGAGCAGGAGAGTGGGGGCTTGAGCTCTGCGTGTGAATCAGGACCCTGGGCAGAGATATCTGGAGGTGGCCCCTTTAGGGAGACATACTCGTCCTCCAGCCTACTCTCAGTGAATAACTCAGCCCTGCCACACACACACCCTCATCTCTCCACACCCAAGGTCACCCATACAAGTGGAGCTATTCCGCCTACTTTTTGTGGATAGGTGTGTTCACTTGTGCACAGACATGAGTGTTTTGGGATTGGATAGTGGAGGATGTAAGACATAATTCTTCCCATGGACAGCTCTGAGTTCAACTTCTCCTCGGACTGGCTGAGGAGAGAAGAAGCCAGGGGAAGAAGCCAGGCAGCTTGTTTTATTTGGCTTGCACCATATTTTTAACAAATGGCGCCAATATTTAAATTTAGGAGGTTTTACATAAAAATCTGTATGTCTAGGTTATTTTGACAAGTGGGAAGACCTGGCACACCAGGCC
The DNA here is from genome assembly GCF_049115385.1 of Moschus berezovskii. Lineage (NCBI taxonomy): Eukaryota > Metazoa > Chordata > Mammalia > Artiodactyla > Moschidae > Moschus > Moschus berezovskii. The sequence goes on along the minus strand of NC_142467.1, from coordinate 28,713,384 downwards.
TGCATTCCACCTGGCACAACTGGCTGGAGCAGGGTAGCAAGCACAAGCTCGGCTGGGCACAGTCTCCAGGCCCACATGGTCCTTGTCACCTGCTGCTGCATTTAACTGCATTTCCCCTTCAGATCCCCTGCCTGGTCTACACAGGTGTTGGTCTTATTCTGTTTTGGCTGCTATAGCAAAATATCACATACCAGGTAGTTGATATTCAACAATTCTTAGGCTGGAAGTCTAAGACCATGTTGAGATCTCCAGCCCTCCATTATCAGGCCCTTTTCCAGCTTGCAGATTGCTCACTGTGTGCTTCCATGGCAGAAGGGGACAGGCTAGCCCTCTGAAGCCTCTTTTATAAGGGCATTCATCTCATCTTGAGGGCTCTTGACCCTCACTTTCATGACCTAAGCACTTCCCAAAGGCCCTACCTCCTCCTACCATTGTACATTAGGGTTTCAACATGTGAATTGTGGGAGCCAAACATTCAGGTCATAACAGTATTGGAGTTTGACGTCTCTGGCATAATGGCTAATGCACAATGTAAGCAATTGATACATTTATCAACAAAAACTGTTTTCAAGTTGGTCGAATTTATGCATAGATCACTCACCACATAGCAACCATCTCGGGATCCCCATTGCTTACCAAATGATGTCTACATCCCTAGTCTGGCAACAGTCCGACCTGTATCTTCTATCCAATCATTCTCTTATAAAGGCAGTGGAGTTCTGTCTTATGGACTTGGAACTTGTAGAAACCACTCCATAAGCTTGGGAGAGACAGAAGGAGAGACAACATAGAAAAGCAGAGAAACTAAGGGAAAGAGAGAGACAGACACGAGCAGTACAATTTAAATGAAAGCGTGAGTTGCTCAGTTGTGTCCGACTCTTTGTGACCCCATGGATCGTAGCCCACTAGGCTCCTCTGTCCATGGGGTTTCCTAGGCAAGAATATTGGATTGGGTTGCCATTCCCTTCTCCAGAGGATCTTCCCAACCCGGAGATCGAACTTGGGTCTCCTGCATTGCAGGCAGATTCTTTACCATCTGAGCCACCAGGGAAGCCTACAATTTAAATGGTGCCAGTCATTCCCCTCTTCCAGCCCATCCTCTACCCTGTCTACTCACTGGTCACGTGTCTGGATGCAGTTAGGCCTGAAAGAGTTAACATGTTGACAAAATTCATGTAAGAAAATATGTGGAGGACTTCCCTGGTGGCCCCGTGGTTAAGAATATGCCTGCCAATTCAGGGGACATGGGTTTGATCTCTAGTACAGGAAAAGTCTACATGCCATGGGGCAACTAAGCCTGTGTGCCACAACTACTGAAACCCACGAGCTCTCAAGACTGTGTTCCACAGACCTGAGTATGGATTTTAACTTTTTCAAAGTAATTCACGCCAGCAATCCTGGGCCAACTCTGATTCTTACAGGAGCATCCAATACTTGGACAACCCTTTTTTGTACTTCATCCCTGCAAGACGAGTGAATTCATGACTCCTGTGTTAAAGAATTCTCAAAAAATCAATAGGTAAGAAATGCCATCAAGATACATTGGCTTCAGTCTTATTTTTAAAGTGTAAATCTTTTTATGTGATTCTAAAAGCTAAATTAAAAAAGAAATATTCTTTATAATAATAATAATGGCTAACATTTATTGAATTTTTTACTGTATTCTAGGCATTGTTCTAAGTATTTCAGATATATTAATGCACTGGATTTCTATAACACCCCTGTGAGCTAAGTACTATTATTTTACCTGGTTTACAGAGGAGGAGGCTAACGCACAGAGGGCCTAAATAACTTGGCCAAGGTCACATATCTTATTGAGTGGTGGAACCTGGGGTGTGAAGCCAGGCACTCTTGCCTCCGAACCACACGCTTCACCACTGCACTCTGCTGCCTTAGCTAATGCTGTCAGCTCGGTCAAACTGGAATCATTGAGAGAAGTCAAGAGCATCAGTGCCTTGACCCTCCCTCCTTTAAGCTGCTTTAGTGGGGGCTCCTCAGCCTCTTTGGCCCCCAAGTTCCTGTCAAGCAACGGATTGGCATTTGGAAATGCTGAGATTCCAAGTGACCAGCACATATCTTTGAAGAAAGCCTGATTTCTCTGATTGTTGATTTTCTACCACTCAAACAACCACGATGGAAACAGAGTTTTCTGTGTTTCACTTACTTCCCAGGAATGTCAACTACATCACATCATGGCTGAGCATGGTAGGGCCAGTTGTCGGGCTGAATCTTCCTCTGAGTTACGCCACAGCAGCCTCTCAGGATGAAGGCAGTGTCAGTGGACAAGGTAAAAAGAGAAGCCTGTGCTTCATGTTTCCTGTTGCAAAGATCCTGGAGTCTCTTTTGCATTTGGATATGTCGCCCCTGCTGGCCCCAGCATTTATTAAGTCTGCTTTCATCTCTGACAGACTGGACACTGACTTGTTTGTTTAGTTTTCCAACCAACTAGCGTCCACTCATTTAGGAAGCTCTTGACTTTCCTATAGTAACACTCACCCAACCACAGAGCTGAGTGGTTTTATTTTAGAATTGATATTCTTGAAACAAGTCTTTACTGCTCAGTTAACCTTCTTTCATTTTCTCGGCTTTTGTTCTTGTTCTTCAGATTCTTCTATTGAGCGAAAAAGCTTAGAAGAACACTGAGAGTTTATGCGGCTGGCCCTGGTTTTAATGGGGCCAATATGGTGTGAGATTTCAGCTCACCGAGATTCTGACGTGGATTTTTTTCCCCTTGGAAGTAAATGTCTGCAGCAACTGATATGCTCTATGTTTAGAAGAAACACTGCAAAGACACAAATTATTATAAATAGCAAAAAAGGGCTCTAGCTTGGTAATAGAAACAATGACATCATCAAGACACTTCCAGGTTCTTCTCTTATGTCTCTGAGGCTTGTTCTCTTCATCTTTGATTTGAGAATAACAAGATACCTCACAAGGTTGCTATGAGAAACACATGAGAGCCTTTGTGTGTGAGAAAGTATGGTAAAGTATTAAGCAAATATTCATTAAATGGTCACCTTTATTATAATTGATTCTCATTCACTAGTCTGTCAATCAGTTTAATAGTAAGGTGCTAAGATGAACCATGGAAAGTTTGGTTTGGGGTTGCTGTTTCATTTTTAATTTAACTTGCTATGGTCTTATACTAAGAGAAAAACATAATCACCTCTTTAGAGCAACTAGATTAGTGTCTGTCAGTGAGAGACGCACACTAGAGTCATTTGAGGATCTTTCTCAACTACAGGCACTGGCCACCCACTGGAACTGCGCCTCCAGGTGATTCTGATGTACCTGCTCCTGAAGAAGTTCTGCTCTGGATGTAACTTTTGAACCACATTTTTTTTTTGTATTGTTTTGGTCTTCCAATAGGCCTTTTCCAGTTCTGTGCACATAACTGGACTTCAAGCTAGACTTACTTCCTAACACTGTCCAGGTCTCACTCAAGCTAGAAAGGAGTCTAGGAGGCACCTGGAGAGGAAGCCCGCTTGTGGGGATTATCTGCTGGCGAATCACAGAGGACCCTGCCATTCCTGTTAGTCTCTAGGTTAAGGCTGCACTCTCAGGCAGGGAGCAGAAGTAGAGAAGGAGTTAATTCAAATTGCTGGAAAAGCTAAAAGTAAATTTTAAAATGCTGAGCTGCACATATTCATGCTGGTATGAGAGCCTGCTTACATGCTTGCTGGGCATTTTGGTATTTACCACTTAACATCTTTTCAACTTCTGCAAGGGATTTTTCCTCCCCACTCTCCCTAATGTAAACACAGATTTCTTAGCAAGTCATTTCTCAAGCCATGTCATTTCTGGGGTAAAAAAAAAAAAAATGTAATAATGTGTTATGTGGATGATGTACTCATCTGGAAATATTAGTTGTCCTTTGTGAACAGATTCTGAGGTGATAGTAGTCTGTCAGCTTGGGAGCAGCGTGTAGTTTCTTTTTTTTTAAATTTAAAATGTTTTTTCTCTGATTGATAAAGATCTGAAAATTCATCACTGGCAGAAAAAAGTTCTGAAGAACTCTTCTAAGGTTGTGGAAACCACCCTCCTCAGTTAGGTCCTTCTCCTCAAGCAGTTCTATTTCTTTTCAGAATTTTTTTCATGTAAACTTTTAATTTTTGGTTGATAAAAATTTCCTTTTTTTAAAGAATGCAGTAAAATAACAGACTGTTACCCCAACAGTCATAAAATTAGAAAAATGTTTTGTCAAAGTAACAGTTCTTTCTCTGTAATATGAGAACTTTTTCCCTAAGGGCTTCCTCTCCAGCTAATATGAAGGCAGAGCTCCTTCAGTCAGCAATAAGACTGGTTACAGCTGCTGCAAGCCAGTCCCCTAAACTTCACTTCTGTGTGATCTTAGTAAACCCATTTCACCTCTCTGATCCTCACATTCTTCATCTGCACCATGAGGAAGCTCAGCCCTGTGACTTGTGAGGCCCACCCAACTCTTGGGTCTGTGAAATTGGGAGAATTCTAGAGAACTGAATGGCAAGGTTGATTTGCTACCAGCTGCATGGCTTGAGCTAATTTTCTTAATCTCTTTTAGTCTGTTACCACTTCTTTTTTAAAGTCCATAGTATCAACCCCACTCACCTAACAAGGGCACAGAGATCAAAATGGTAAATATGTCTAATGTGCTTTTGTAACCAACACAGTGCCTTGTGGAGTCATGTGAAGAGGGGATAATCAGCCTATTGAGGCATCATACCTGCTCCCTCCCACCTCAGTTCTGGCCTGACTCCTTCCCAGGCAAGTGATCAGGCACTCCTTCTCTGACCATAGCCTATCTGACCATTGCTTATGCTGGTTCCCAGCTGGAAGTACTTCCTTCCCCGTATTTTTACCTAATTCTCAACCTGCACCATGTTATTCACTGTTTACAAAACCATCTCTGACCCTACAAGCCCCCACTGGGGGACTTCCTCCTTTGCTATCACTGTACTTAGTCATAGAAGCATGTAGTTGTCTCCTTTTCACTCTGATTTGATGGATAACAAGTAACTTACTGCTGAGAAGGCAATGGCACCCCACTCCAGCACTCTTGCCTGGACAATCCCATGGCTGGAGGAGGCTGCAGTCCATGGGGTCGCGAAGAGTCGGACACAACTGAGCAACTTCACCTTCCCTTTTCACTTTCATGCGTTGGAGAAGGAAATGGCAACCCACTCCAATGTTCTTGCCTGGAGAATCCCAGGGACGGGGGAGCCTGGTGGGCTGCCATCTGTGGGGTCGCACAGAGTCGGACACGACTGAAGTGACTTAGCAGCAGCAGCAAGTAACTTACTGAGCCAATTTGGGGGGATATGTTGTAAAATGGCATGCACAGAAGAGTTTCTGTCTGCCTTGTAAGTGATCCAGGGCATGCTGTCAATTTGGGGACCTGAGGCTTTTGCTTTGAGTGACCATTGAAGGGCCAGAGGCTGTGCTGATCATCAGGTACTAGCCTACAAACAGAGATTACAAAAAAAGAAAATGAAACTACCACACTGCATCCAAAATGTGTAAGATAAAGAGGAAAAAAAAACCAGAAGTGGGTTTTTGCATCCATTTCTCCCTGGATAGGTATAGTTTTTCTTAATACTCTCAGTGTATTAGGAAATGGAGATCTACGTTGTCAAAACTAGCTTTTACATAATTCAGAGAGCTGATACTCAAGCGAGCTGGAGTTTTGGGGGGATTGAAATTTCAGAGTAAAAATATGCAGATATTCGCTTGGGCAGATACTTATTGAGTTCCTCTTATGTGCTGAGCCCTAGGCTAGGTGACAGGGTAGCAAATGGAGAGCCTTGACTCGGCTCATACGAATGCCCAGTCCAGTGGGGAAGACAGACAAGAGGAAGACACAGGGATGGTAGGATGTGTGCTGTGGCAGAGGTGTGGAAAGCAAGCATCAGGAAGATTTGCAGAAAAAGAATATGAGTAGAGTTGTGAAAAACTTACGATTTAGCCAGGTCAAGAATGGAGGAAAGAAAGACCTTGAAGGAACATATGGGGAAGTGGTAAAGAGAGACCTGGCAAGCAGGACTGGGGCCAGGTCTGGCGGAGCCTTTATTGACACACCGATGATTTGTATTTGGCCTGAAAACCACAAAGAGCTGCTGAGGGAATTCAAGTAGAGCAGTTAACGTAATCACATTTGTATTTTAAAAAGAACCCGTATTATTCAAATGGCTAATCACACGTACACTGTGTCAGATTTTTCACCAGCAGGTACTGGCCCACAGACTTTAGAAGATACAAGAGTGAGGAAAGGGCTAGGATTACGTCAAAGATGATCTTTGATTTTTGCCTAACACCTTTCAAAGCAAAACCTGCCGGTATCCTGAAAAGTTTGAGTTCTGGCTTACTGTGTTAGTGGGGGCAAGTCACTGTACCTCTCTGGGCCTCTGCTAACATAATAAATGGAAAGAAGGGTATTAGATCAAGTAAAACCAGTTTATTGGTTTAGAACCAGTTTTTTTTTTTTTTTTAATGAAACAGAATATGTCAAGGAAAAGCAGTCCCTGTGTTTCCTTTACTGTCACAATACTATCAGACTCACAGCACATCTGACACTGGATATGGGTTTTCCACACATCGGACATGTCTGCAACACCAGCTAGGTGTTCTCCAATTCAGTTCAGTTCTCATACCATCTACCTTAAGTTAGTAACACCTCCTCCAGGTTAAATGTTCAGTCCCACTTGAGACAGTTGCAAGTCCCAGATTGTCACCTATATTTCTAACTGACCAGTTATAAGTCAGGGTTCCCATGACTTCCTCCTTGGGTTTCAGTAATTTGCTGTAATGACTCACAGTGCTCAGGGAAACACTTACTTATGCTCATCAGTTTGTTATATAACAAAACATGATAAAGGATACAGATGAAGAGCCGCTCAGGTGAGGTCCAGCAGGATTCCAAGTACAGGAATTCCTGTCCCCAGGGAGCTGGGGTGCACCACCCTCTTGCCAAATATAGATGTGTTCACCAACCTGGAAGCTCTTTGAACCATGAACTTTTGGAACTTTTGTGGAGGCCACATCACATAAGTACGATCAATCATTAACTCCACTTCTAGCCCTTCTCCCTTTCCCAGATGATGGAGGGTGGGGCTGAAAGTTCCAAGCTTTTAATTAGGGCTTTGTCTTCCTGGTAATCAGGAAGCTCCCTTCCTGAAGCTATTCAACCATTAGCACAAAGCCACTCCTATCACCTAGGAAATTCCAAGGCTTTTAGGAGCTCTGTGTCAGGAACTGGGTCAGAGACCAAATATTGGGACAAAAGATGTTCTTCAAGCTTTTACCACTTGGGAAATTTCAAGAATTTTAGGAGATCTGTGCCAGGATCCTGGGGGCAGAGACTAATATATATTTTCTATTATTTCACAAATACATGGAGAAAAAGTACATTGCACACAGTGAGGGTATCATTGTTTTGTGAAACTTTGATTTCAACTAGATGCATAGAAAATCTGTGTGTGTGTGTGTGCGCTAGTTTTGTTGTAAATGTAGCTGTAACTCCAGGGAGCAGACTGGAGATTTTATTTGAAAATTTGTGGACAAATAAGTGCCCTTCTAAGACCTCTGCTTCCCTTCTTATACTGCTGACCTGTAAGTTGCTAAAAGTTGTTTTAGAAGGTATAGTAAATACTTAACTATTAGCTTGCCCATGGTACCGGGCTATGATGCCATGGGCACTACTTTGATATGCAGATAGGTTCCTGAAGAATCCCTTATAGATTTTTTATAGGATTTGTCTGTAAAAGTGCTTTCACATTTTTAAATCTTAAATTTCATAGTGTGTTCTTTAAAGCAGTTCTGTAAAGCTCTTGCTTTTTTTATCTAGCTTTTGTGTTGTCAATAGCGACACCTAGTGATAAAAGAGCCCTATTGCAAATACCTTGTAGACAGAACTGAAAAATTATTTTAGAGATCACCAAGTCCCATTTTGTAAATTACTAAGAGAAGGAAATGGCAACCCACTCCAGTGTTCTTGCCTGGAGAATCACAGGACGGGGGAGCCTGGTGGGCTGCCGTCTATGGGGTCGCACAGAGTCGGACATGACTGAAACGACTTAGCAGCAGCAGCAACGCAAACTAGGGTGAAGGCAATGGCACCCCACTCCAGTACTCTTGCCTGGAAAATCCCATGGATGGAGGAGCCTGGTAGGCTGCAGTCCATGGGGTCGCTAAGAGTCGGTCACGACTGAGCGACTTCACTTTCACTTTTCACTTTCATGCATTGGAGAAGGAAATGGCAACCCACTCCAGTGTCCTTGCCTGGAGAGTCCCAGGGACAGGAGGAGCCTGGTGGGCTGCCATCTATGGGGTCGCACAGAGTCGGACACGACTGAAGTGACTTAGCAGCAGCAGCAGCAACGCAAACTAGAAATGCACATGTATTTGTACATTCATGTAAACTTTACATGAAAATAAAATCTGTGGCTAGATGGTGATTTCTTGGGTTCCTTTAAAGCTTTTCAAATACCCAGAAATCAGATAGTTACAACTATGAGGCAGAAATTAAAGCAGGCTTAACAGAAAATCATAGTTCAGTATATTTACAGTGTTTGCTGCATTGGTATTTACATGTGCATGCCAGATCTTCAGGGTTTAGTATGATGGTGGTGGTTGTTTAGTCACTGATGGGATTTCCCAGGCAAGAACACTGGAGTGGGTTGCCATGTCCTTCTCCAGGGACTGCTGCCAACCAAAGGATTGAACCCATAGCTTCTGCCACATCTCCTGCATTGCCATGGGATTCCTTACCCCTGAGCCACTGGAGAAGCCCTAGTATGGTGCATGCGTGCTAAGTCACTTTACGTCTGACTCTTTGCGCCCCTATGGACTGTAGCCCACCCAGCTCCTCTGTCCATGGGGATTCTCCAGGCAAGAGTACTGGAGTGGGTTGCCATTTCCTACTCCAGGGGAATCTTCCCAACCCAGGGAACGAAACCACGTCTCCTGCATTGCAGGCAGGTTCTTTACCATCTGAGCCCATCAGGAAAGCCCATAGTACTCAATAAATATTTGTGGAATGGTTGTGTATGTGGATGATCACTGTGCCCAGGGGAAGCTTCCCATGGCCTCCTTTGTGCAGGCGCTGAGGACTGGATCTGTTTTGCTCCTGGGAATTACTACCCACTCTATCCTTTGAGATTTCTTTCCCTTGTTACCAGCAGCAGAGTGGGATGAGGTTTTTGCAGCCCTTTCCTTCAGCAGATTCAGAGAGAGTCTACCCAAGCCCTTTCCTGAATGTTTTATCTTGGTTTCTTTTTTTTTTTTTAAACAAATTCACTCCTTTTTGGGGGGTGTGGGGGAGGAGGCATGTGGCATCTTAGCTTCCCAACCAGGGATTGAACCTGCACGCTCTGCATTGGAAGGTGAAGTCGTAACTGCTGGGCCACTCAAGAAGTCCCCCTTTCCTGCATATTGATAGGGAGATGATTAAATGAAATGTGATAGTGTACAGTGGGGCTTCTCCGGTGGCGCTAGGGGTAAAGAACCCGCCTGCCAATACAGGAAATGTAAGAGACCCAGGTTCAATCCTGGATCAGGAATATCCCCTGGAGTAGAGCATGGCAACCCACTCCAGTATCCTTGCCTGGAGAATTCCACGGGCAGAAGAGCGTGGCAGGCTGTAGTCCATAGATCCTAAAGAGGAGCCTGGCAGGCTACAATCCTTAGGGTCCCAAAGAGTCGGACACAATTGAATGACTTAGCACACACACACGGTGTACAGTAGTTAATTAGAGTGAATTCATCTCCATGTATCAAAATAGGCAATTTCCATGGATTGTTGCGTTAAAACAGAAGACAAAAACTAGATGCTAGATGCATGCCTAGATGCTAACTAGGCATGCAACTTAACACTATATCAAAAATACATTAACACCACACATGTTCTGTAGTACATATATAGTCTGTGTATCTAAAAACATTAAAATGGTCTAGAAGGACACACACCAAACTTGTAAGAGGGGTACCTCAGAGGTGGAGAGTGGGAACTTGGATTGGAAATGATCGAAGAAGACCTGCGCTCTTTTTTTATTGCAGTGGACATTTACGTATCCAGAGAATGCAAAACTAAACATTCATTGAAAAAAAAAGATTTTAGTTTTTATGGATAATTTGGAAGTTGCAGAAAAATTTGAAGGAGAAAATTTAAAACATACTTGTGTTTATCACCCAGGGATATTACAATTAAAATATTGATGTATTTTCTTGCACTAGAAATAATTAAACATATTTAATTATGATCATTCTGTATATGGTTTTATATCCTGATTTCTCCCACTTGTCATTTCATGTGCAACGTTTTCCCCATGTCATTTAACGTTCTTTGAGAAAAACAACTTAAATGACTAGCATTTCTTTCATATCAAAATATGACAAATAATTTTAGGGCTTTTAGGTTGTTCCTAATTCTTCACTGTTTATTTAAATTGCACTCATTGAGCACTTATTTCCTGACTGGGCAGGACCTCTGCTAGGGTCACAGTGTTCAGTAGGGCATCCCAAGCTTCCCCTCCCTCCAGGGCTTCCAAATGTAAGGTAAGATATGTGTGCAGAAATAGCTGCTCATATTCTGATTCTTTGGGTTACACTGTTACTAAGGGAATGAAGGGATCAAAAATTGTGGAATGTCTTAAGGTTTTTGATTCACATTGTTACTCTGTTTTACCAGTAAAATGAAAGTGAAGTCGCTCAGTGGTGTTTGACTCTTTGTGACCCCATGGACTGTAGCCTACCAGGCAAGAAATTCCTCCATCCTTGGAATTTTCCAGGCAATTATACTGGAATGAGTTGCCATTTCTTCTCCAGGGGATCTTCCTGATCCAGGGATCGAACCCAGGTCTCCCGCATTGCAGGTGGACGCTCTACCTTCTGAGTGGTAGGGAAACTTAATAAGGCTATACAAATTCACATTCCCCAAAGCAGTCTGTGTTTTACCATTTCCTAAAATCTTTGAAAATGATTTTAGTTTACTCTGCTTTCTATTATTGAACTGATCATTTTTCTCAGCTAGTCTTGCTCTGCATGGATTCTCAGCTGTGTTTCTTCCCGATGTATTCTGTGTTTCTCAGTGCTGCTAGGGTTAGTTTCCCACTTCTGTATTGTCCACATGATTGTTTCACATCTTCATGTTGCCTCTGACAGAGCTGACTGTACTGGTTCTAGTACGACTAGAGAGTGCAGCAATTAAACAATTAGGACGTGTATGTGATTAAAAAAATTTATTATGGGAAATTTTATCCATACCCAAAACTAAAGAAGATATTACAATGAATTTTAACATACCTATCAATCAGAATCAGCAATTACCAAGATTTGCCCTATTTGCTTCATTTAATCCTTTAAAAATGTTTTTTTATATTTGCTCAAATATTTTAAACCAAACACAGATGTTGTGTCAATTTGTTTTTAAAAAACTGCACATTTTTTATTTGACCTGTCCTGTCAAGTTTTACGTGAGTCTTAGGTGCTGAAGTGCCTTTGTGGTCCTTTGCTTTTATTCCCAGGGTGGGGCTTTACACTCTTTTTTTTTTTTTTTTTTTTGGTCACGCTGTGCGGCATGTAGGATCTTAGTTAACTTGACCAGGGATCGAACCCAGACCCCCTGCATTGGCAGTGCAGAGTCTTAACCACTGGAACATCAGGGAAGCCCTAATATTCTCTGATTCTGCATTTACCAGTGACATTGGGTAACTTTTATTTAAAATGACTCACTGCTCCATGCTCACATTAGCTGGTGCCATCAGAGCTAATATGAAATGTGCAGGTCGCAGGGTGTGCGGCCTGGATCGTGCATCCACAGGTCCTCCCCATACTGGGGACACTCCATAAATCATATCAGACCACAGGCAACCTCTCACAACTGTTCTCAGCTGTGAGTAAATTGGAAAATTATGTAACAATTGCTATAAAGCTTAAACAATAGTTGGTTTCTTGGGAATAAACCACTTCAAAAACCTGAAAAAATGTATAGACCTCCTTTTCAGAAAAATATTTATGTGTGGGTATATACGTATATATGTATGCATATGCACATATACATATTTATATCAGAAAATTCTGCATACAGCTTCAGGAGGTTTCTAGACCCTCTGAAATCTAATCCAATATCAAGATTCTCGGTCAATAAATCTCATTCACAATTGCTTTCTTCTGTTACACACACACACACCCCTATGTTATGTCATGGGCAGGAGGAAGGGTAATGTGACAAGGAGGAAAAAACTACCTAATTATAAACATAAGAAAATGCGTAAAATATAGAATGAACACAGTCAACTATTGTATATACTGGAACTGAAACTCTAAGGAAATACTTGAAATCTGTCAGGAACCAAAGGAGAGGCAGTGTGGTCCAATTTACCTGCAAACCCACACAAAAACAGAATACCGGAAGCTGTCAAGCTTTATAGAAAAAACAGGAGGCTCAGTCCCTCAGTCGTGTCTGACTCTTTGCGACCCCATGGACTGTAGCCCGCCAGACTCCTTTGACCATGGATTTTCCAGGCAAGAATTGGATTACCTGGAGTGGGCTGCCATTTCCTTCTCCAGAGATGACAAATCTTCTTATAAACTGGATAAACAAATTCACAAAGCTGTTGGGGGGAGAAAGATGTGACAAAACATCTATTTCATGTCATCGTTTCCAAAGCGGGTGTTAATGGACAAAATGTGCTTCAACAAGAAAGACTTCCCTCAACTGTTCTCAGCTGTGATTGACATAAAAAAAATATTACTTAGAATGTGACTCACTCTGCCCACTATTGTACAGCTTTAAACACTCGCTGGTTGATAAAGAGGTACGGAAGCATTATATTTAGCAGCAGCTAGACTCAACTTTGAAAATATGGGTATGCTCAGCATGTCCTACGCTTTTAACCCAGCTACGTAATATGACCCCGGAGAAGGCAGTGGCACCCCACTCCAGTACTCTTGCCTGGAAAATCCCATGGCCGGAGGAGCCTGGTGGGCTGCAGTCCATGGGGTCGGGAAGAGTCAGACACGACTGAGTGACTTAGCAGCAGTAGCAGGTAATACGACCTATTGTTCTGCTGCCAGTTAACTCCAGTGAAAGAGGTTTAGAAAGCTAAACAAATGAAAACTCCTACACTGTGAGTAGATCAGACAATTCATGTTGATAATTTATTACCACAAGTTAGCAGATTGCTGGTAGGAACCTGTGGAGGAAGCTGACACTTCTCACTGGAGGGTCTATCTGAAGAGTGATCTGGGGCCACAGTTTTGTCCTCTCCCTTCTACAGGAGGAGCTCTCCTTAGCGTCAGAATTGCTCTTTGAAAGCTTCAGGTCCTCTGGGAAGCAGGGGAGGTCAGTGACTGGACAAGCCTGGCTCAAGCTCTAAGGGCTGTGTGTGTGTGGCTCCCTCCCTCATTTGGAAAACTCCTGTGGTGACATTACCATGACAATACTCTTTTAAAAGTCCACTTCTTTTCCTCACATACTAAAAAACATAACATCATTTTACCAAATACTGTGGATAGAAATTGTGCTAGAAACTAAGAATGCTTAGTACAACCTGCCAAGTCTATCCCCCCAAGTATAATATCATAAGAATTGTGAGTTAATACTTGCATGATCCATTTAAACAGATTTTATAGGTTAGAATAAAGATTATACACATAGCTTTTAGTGAATTTTATTATAATATGGTAATTTATGTTCTTAGTCTCTTTTCTTGACTTTATGTAAAACCAATAAAGAAATGTTAGCTACTTTGACAACGTTGAAACAGAATCCAGGAATGTTACCCACAGCATGATTATTATAACGAAATGCAGACATTTACCTTGAATGAAACACAGAAAATTCATATATAGAGACATACACATTCCAATTTGCATAGCTGTCAAATTAGAACTATCTCTCAACTCTGTCAAAAAATAAAAGGAAAAAAGCTTATATTTCAAGTATTACTTCCCTAATACAGTTAAAAAATTTTTTTGCAGACCATCAGTAACTGGTGTTTCAACATTCCCATATAAACACACAGAAAATTACCAGTTGTGTCATACTATCCCCTTCCTTTCTTAAGGTATACAATAAAAACTCTTATTAAATACCCAGCATACATTTATGCCACAATTTGCTAAGCAGCCACCTGTAAGGTAGTCTTTATTATTTTGCTATGAGGCGCATCTCCTACAGGAACAGCTTCAAGGACAGACTCTTTCCGGTTTCAGCTATGCTGATTACTTGGACAAAATGTTTCAAAAATACTTAACAGCTATCTTTTTTTGGACTTCTGACCTATAAAGTGGCTGAAATACAGCAGCAGTATCCCCATAAGTGAGGAAAGCACCCTTGGCTTCATAAAGAATGCCTGACAGTTTGTCAATAAGACAAGTTTTCCCAGAAATACTGTAGATTTTTTCCCAGAAGACCAGGGGTATTTGTACAGTCTAACAAATGCCTTAGGGACTCTGATGTCCTGGATTTGGGGACCACAGGATTACATGGTCTCCAGATTCTTTTTGCATTAACAATTTCTGATTTGTTTGGGGTTTGCTAAGCAAGTATAACGGAGAAGGCAATGGCAATCCACTCCAGTACTCTTGCCCGGAAAATCCCATGGACAGCGGAGCCTGGTAGGCTGCAGTCCATGGGGTGGCTACGAGACTGAGCGACTTCACTTTCAGTTTTCACTTTCATGCATTAGAGAAGGAAATGGCAACCCACTCCAGTGTTCTTTCCTGGAGAATCCCAGGGATGGGGGAGCCTGCTGGGCTGCTGTCTATGGGGTCGCACAGAGTCGGACACGACTCAAGCAACTTAACAGCAGCAAGCAAGTATAAGGGATAACAAATGTTAAATAATTACTTATTCACAATTTTTAAACCTTTTAATTTGTAACTAAGAATCACAAGAAGTTGCAAAGAAAGAATAGTTTGTATACTTCACCCAAATTTGGCTTAATAGCATATTTGATAACCAAGGGTATATTCTCAAAGCCAGTAAAACTGACATTACAATCAGTTCAGTTCAGTTCAGTTCAATAGCTCAGTCGTGTCTGACTCTTTGTGACCCCATGAATCACAGCATGCCAGGCCTCCCTGTCTATCACCAACTCCCGGAGTTCACTCAAACTCATGTCCATTGAGTCGGTGATTACAATAGTATTAACTAAATTATAGAACTTACTTGCATTTCATCAATTTTTATATATACTTTTGGGGGACAGTGAAATTCCAAGTATTGATTTGTGAGAATACCTCCGTAATCAGGACACAGAGTTGTTCCATCAACACACACACGTTCCCTCCTGCCACCCTTTATAGTTTGACTCTACCCCCATCACTCATCCATGGCAACCACCCATCTCCTCTATTGCTGTAATTTTGTCATTTCAAGAAGTTTATATAAATGAAATGATACAAGATGTATGTAACCTTTTGAGACTGGTTTTTTGTACTTAGCATACCACTAGATTCAAAGAAGTTGTTGCGTGCGACATGTCTTATGACTGAGTAGCATTCATTTATGGATATAACCAGTTTATTTGCCTACTGAAGGGCATTTAGGTTGCTTCTGGTTCTTGGCTATCACAAATACAGTTGCCACGAACATGTGTGCACAAGATTTGTGTGGACAGACATTTCATTTCCATGTAATAACTACCCAGCAGTGCAATTGCTGGATCTTAACTATATGTTAACTTTATAAGAAATTGCATTTGCTAGAGTGACTACCATTTCAGAGTCCTACCAACAATCCAGTTGCTTGCTAGTCCTTGGTATTTTTTTTACTTTAGACATTTGGTACTTGTATTGTGATATCTCGTTTTTAATTTGCATTTTCTAATGGCAGATGATATTAACCCTCTTTTCATGTGCTTGTCATCTCGTCAGTGAAGTGTTTGTTCATTTACCACCCATTTTGCAATAGGATTGTTTTCTTACTTTGAGATTAGCAAGTTCTTCATATATTTTGGATACGAGTCTTTTTTTGGGTATATGATTTACAAATATTTTTTCCCAGGCTATAGTTTCATCCTTTTAACAAGGTATTTCACAGAATAAAATATTTTAATTTTGATGAAGACCAAATTATGCTTTCTTCTTCTGGAATGCACTTTTGGTATAATGTTGTAGAACTCTTCACCTAAGCCTGTCATGAAACTGTTCTGCCTTCTAAAGGTTTTATAGCTTTCTTATATTCAGATATATGATCCATTTTGAGTTAATTTTTGTATAAGGTGGGAAATTTAGGTTTAAGTCCACTTTCTTGCTAATCAAAGTCCACCACCCATATACTGAAAATATTATCTGTCCACCACTAAAGTGCTTTTGTATCTCTGTCAAAAATCAGTTGGTCATACCTGTATAAATCTACTGTCTCCTAGTTTACTGATCTGTGTCTGTCCCTCCTCCAATATCAAACTCTCTTGAGTTCTGTAGCTACTAAGTCTTAAAACCAGTTTGTGATTCCTTCATCTTTATTCATTTTCAATGTCGTTTTAGCTAGTCCAGTGCCTTTCCATATAAATTTTAGAATTAACTTTTCTATTTCTACCAAGGGCTTCCCTGGTAGCTTAGCTGGTAAAGAATCTACCTGCAATGCAGGAGAAAGAAAGTGAAGTCGCTCAGTCATGTCTGACTCTTTGTGACCCTGTGGACTGTAGCCTACCAGGCTTCTCCGTCCATGAGATTTTCCAGGCCAGAATACTGGAGTGGGTTGCCAAAGTCCCAGTTTGATTCCTGGGTTGGGAAGATCTGCTGGAAAAAAGGAAAGGCTACCCACTCCAGTATTCTGGCCTGGAGAATTCCATGGACTATACAGTCCATGGAGTCGCCAAGAGCCTCTGGGATTGTTTAAAATATTCAACTCATTTCTCTCCTTACAGCAGGGTCAGTTTCAAGAGGATCCAAGAATGAAGGGGTTTTGATCACAAGGTGTTGGGGGACTAAGGGGTGGGAAGGTGGGACTACACAGGAGGCAAAGAGAACTCACATCAGGATCAAATATTTAGGTCTGAGGCACCTGTGTGGATTTATGGGTCAGTCAGTTTCACAGGACAGGGCGTCCTGGGGCACCCAGGAGACAAGCACGAGCCTTCATTGCAGGGTGTCTTAACTCCATCCAGGCTTGTTCATCTTGACAGGTTCAGTTGACTTCTCAGGGCTGCGTGAGCTAGATGCTAGAGGAGGTGCTTGTCTGTTCCTCTGGGCCCTCATCCCGACTCCTCCACATTTCTGCACACCCGGCTGGAGTAGAGCTTTCTGCTGCCAGAGCCATGCCCTCCTACGTATTCCTAGGCCTGAGCCCTGGGGTGAAACAGCCCTCCACAGCCTCCTTTTAGTCCAGGTGAGTGAGGCCCAGGGGCTTCTCATTTGGTTCAGTTACACCCATCCAGAAGCATTTGGTCAGCTTTTGGGAATGGTTTTTTAACCAGTGACTGCAATTGGAGGTGCTACAAAGAGCTGGAATGGTAACCATGAACTGTCAAGTGTTAGTCACTCAGTTGTATCCAACTCTTGGTAACCCCATGGACTGTTGTCCACCAAGTTCTTGGGTTGCCATTCCCTTCTCCAGGGGATCCTTCTGACCCAGGGATGGAACCCAGGTCTCCTGAACTGCAGGCAGACCAAATTAACATGTACATCTTATGTTAATTTCAATTAAAAAATACCCTATCTCTACCGTCTTTCATTCCAATCCCAAAGAAAGGCAATGCCAAAGAATGTTCAAACTACTGCACAACTGCACTCATCTCACACGCTAGCAAAGCAATGCTTAAAATTCTCCAAGCCAGGCTTCAGCAGTGCATGAACCATGAACTTACAGATGTTTAAGCTGGATGTAGAAAAGGCAGAGGAACCAGAGATCAAATTGCCAACATCCAGTTGGACCATCAAAAAAGCAAGAGTTCCAGAAAAACATCTACTTCTGCCTTATTGACTATGCCAAAGCCTGTGTGTGGATCACAACAAATTGTGGAAAATTCTTCAAGAGATGGAATACCAGACCACCTTACCTGCCTCCTGAGAAATATGTATGCACATCAAGAAGCAACAGTTAGAACTGGACGTGGAACAACAGACTGATTCCAACTAGGAAAAGGAGTATGTCAAGGCTGTACACTGTCACCCTGCTTATTAACTTATATGCAGAGTACATCATGCGAAATGCTGGGCTGAAGTACAAGCTGGAATCCAGATTGCTGGGAGAAATATCTATAACCTCAGATATGCAGATGACACCACTCTTACGGCAGAAAGTGAAAAAAAACTAAAGAGCCTCTTGATGAAAGTTAAAGAGGAGAGTGAAAAAGTAGGCTTAAAACTTAACATTCAGAAAACTATGATCATGGCATCCAGTCCCATCACTTCATGGTAAACAGACGGGGAAACAACGGAAACAGGCTTTTTCGGGAGAGGCTCCAAAATCACTGCAGCCATGAATTTAAGATGCTTGCTCCTTGGAAGAAGAGTTATGACCAACCTAGACAGCATATTAAAAAGCAGACATTCTTTGCAACAAAGGTCTGTCTAGTCAAAGCTATGGTTTTTCCCGTGGTCATGTATGCATGTGAGAGTTGGACTATAAAGTTGAGTACTGAAGAACTGATGCTTTTGAACTGTGGTGTTGGACTCTTGAGCATTCCTTGGCCTGCAAGGCTATCCAATCAGTGAATCCTAAAGGAAATCGGTTCTGAATATTCATTGGAAGAACTGATGCTGGAGCTGAAACTCCAATACTTGTGGCCACCTGATAGGAAGAACTGACTCGCTGGAAAAGACCCTGATGCTGGGAAAGATTGAAGGCAGGGGAAAAAGGGGATGACAGAGGATGAGATGGCTGGATGGATTACCGACTTGGATGTACAGAAGTCTGAGTAAGCTCCAGGAGTTGGTGATGGACAGGGAGGCCTGGCGTGCTGCATTCCATGGGGTTGCAGAGTCAGACAGGACTGAGTGACTGAACTGAATCCTCGTGGAAAAGACAAATAATCACACAGTTGTGACAAGTGTTAAGCACAAATGTGAAATGTGAACTTGGAATCAGTGGTTTGTGGTGGGAGGAGTAGCAGGCAACCTACCAGGTCCTTCCTGAAGATGGATGGGGAATGCAGGTTTGAACAAGTAAGAGGTCAGTGATGCTAAGCGTGCAGAAAACATAATAGGGTCTCCTATGCCACAATAAGGATTCTGTTCTTGATCTAAAGATAGAAAGCCTAAAATCTCTTTTCCAAATTTCCTGAAAGTCTCTCAGTTGTGTCCGACTCTGTGACCCCATGGACTACACCAGTCCATGGAATTCTCTAGTCAAGAAAACTGGAGTGGGTAGCCTTTCTCTTCTCCAGGGTATCTTCCCAAGCCAGGGATCGAACCCAGGTCTCCCATATTGCAGGTGGATTCTTTACCAGCTGAGCCATAAGGGAAGCCCAAATATCCAAAACATAACCTAACACTAGAGCAAATTAACGCATACCTGATGCTGCCAAAAGCTGTTCTTCAGACCACAGATCTTATAAGGCTAGTAAGTTTTAGATATAATTGTATTATTTTTTTCCTATAGAAATTTTGAAAGCAATCTGTGTGCAGGGGATCTCTATGTACCCAACTAACATCTAAGCTTCAATTATCAAAATGTAAGCCATCTAGACCATTTCTACCTAGACACTTCCATTATTAGTGTGCCTCAAAGTAAATCTCAAGGTCGAAAATTTACTTCAGTGACAAGCTCAAGACACATGAAAACCTACACCATAACTGGTCTCCCTTACTTTTCCCCTCTGCCTTAATTTGCTTGGCATACACTTTCATTAACACCTACCTTCTACCTCACCTCATGTAATGCCTAAGTTTTGCTACTGTAAACTCAATCATAACATGTTGATGGCCTTTAGATAAAATGAAATCACTAAGAGCAGAGAGTAACCTGAGCGTAGTATATACAACATTGGATTGTATTCTTGCCTGGAGAATCCCTTGGACGGAGGAGCCTGGCGGGCTACAGTCCACGGGGTAGCAAAGAGTCGGACATGACTGAGCGACTTCACTTTCAAGGAGGTAGATCCAAGAATATGTTTCTCAAAATTTCAAAATGATTCCTACTAGCAACTTTTGAGTTTTCTCAACATACCGTACATTTATTTCAGCTTTAATTAATATGGTTTTTTCCACGGAGAAAAAATTTTATGAATCCCATTTACTCTAGAAATTAACAGTTTTCCTTGGTTCAGGAAAATAGGACAGAGAACATATTTTTGGTATATGAAAATTTATTACTATCGTGCTTTCATCATCAAAATTTATGATCTTGGTCTTTCCTTCTTGCCTTTGTATAAAGCCAAAAGAGAGACATTGGCTACTTTGACAACCTTAAAGCGGACTCCAGGGATGTCACCAACAGCATGACCTTTGCGACCAAATCCAGCAACCAGAACTTCATCATTTTCCTGGAATAAAACCAACAGTTTACTTCTGGTTTAAGTGGCAATCACCTAGAACACCCATCCATCCTATAAACAACTGGGGGAAACTCCCCTAAAAATAGAAGATAACTAAACACTCACCTCAATAAAATTCAAGCAACCATCATTGGGTACAAATGCAGTGATTTTTTTGCCATTCTTGATTAGCTGAACCCTGACACACTTCCTGATGGCAGAATTTGGCTGTTTGGCTTCAACTCCTCTGAAACATAAACAGCATAAGAGTGACTTGGCTTTCTGTAAAGGGACACATTTTACTTCATTAAGTATAAAGCTTATTAGAAACTATAGTAGTCCTACCTTTTCAACATAATTTTAAATCCCTAACTTACAGCTAAGTTTTTCTTTAGTCTTAAATTCATCAGAACAACATCAGGGCAAACTTACGGCCTCTTTACAGCGATAAAACACGAACCAAGAACTAGAGCTAGAAATAATGGATTCAAATCCTCATTAAATTTGATGGGGCCACACAAAGTTATCCTTTTGTAAAGTCAAAAAACAGCTGAGTGTTGGCAAATCCATGTGGCTCAATCTTAGCTGTATAACATTAGGCAAGTAACTTCTTTACATGTTTTCTCAAGTGGAAACATGGGGAGTGCCAAGATGAAGCCGTTGATGGGCGCAAACTGCTTAAAAGTTCCACACACATTAAGCTCATAATGTCCCTTGTTTGGTTACTTTCTGTCCTTCGATGTCACCCCAATTCCTTCTAAAGTAGTATTAAATGCTTCAAAATTTTCCGGGCTTGATCCAACGTTCCAAAAAACGTGGACACACAAAAACCTAGAAGTTACATCAAGCTTTAAGTGCATTCATCCCGAGTCACCATACGAAAACCATGAAGGAACCAACAATGGACTTTCACTTACACTTTTTCCAGCACAATTCCCTTGGCGTGAGAAGCGCCGCCAAAAGGGTTGGCCTTCAGGGCTGTGCCCAGATGGGCTTTCTTGTACTGCTTATCGTGCCACTTCTGGTCCCGTCGGTGGCTACGGAGCTTCCTGGCAGTACGCAGACCGCGACACTTGCCTAAAAGTCACAAGCACCTTAGATTTCCCTGTAAAATCACCCAAGTTTTTTTTTCCCTCACATTATCTCAAGTATTAGCCTCACCTAGACTACCCGCCGGTAGGCTCTGACATCACACCTTGGCCCATGGGCCAAACCACAGCTCCCCTTGAGTCAACTAAGACGTGGAAACAAATGCTTCAATGGCTACACTTTCTCAAGGGACGAAGCCCCGCGCCATCGCTCGGGGGAAGCGGCGGCGCTCCGGCTTCGCTCTTAACTCGGGCTCCGCGACGCCCAGGCCGCTTCCCGCCGGGCCATGAGGCTGCAGCAGCGGCGCTCCCCTGGCGCTCCCACCGGCCCCTCCCACGGCTCTCCCTCACCGCTCTGTTTCCTATCTTCCCGCCGGTCCCCGAAACCCCAAGCGGCACGTGCAGGCCACTCTGCCCGGCAGAGCAGACAACTCACCCATCCTGCCGGCGCCACGGGCCTGAGCGAAAGAGAGAGGAGGCGCAGGAAGGACCCACAAGCCCCCGCGAGCGCGCCCCGCCCAGCCGAGGGCCCTTGAGGCTGTCTGCGCCGCGCCTGATCCCGGCTGCCGCCCCTCGGTAGAAAGCGACAAGCCTGCACCACTTTCCAGAATCTGCGTCTTATCTAATTTGCGTGCGATTCGGGGATATCTGATGTTCGCTGTGGTTTATTTCTTTTTATGCGAATACCGCGGACGGAAGGAACCGCGACTACCAATCCCAGAAGCCTTTGCATGAGCCCGGCGCAGGCGCTCTGAGGAAACGCGCGGGGCGGGCTCTGCGGCGCTGAGTGACAGGCCCTGGGCGGCTGCGTGTGGTGGGGTGGGCACCTTGTGCTTGTAGTTCGGCAAATTAGACCTCAGAAGAACCTTAACTCCTACTCACAAGAAGCACGGTAAATTGAAGAACATTTAGTGAAGCAAGGTGCCGTAGTATTTAAAAGCTCACGCTTTAGTGAGACCAGACTCCCAAAGCTGCTGTTTTAGTTGATTCTTTCAGTGAACTCAGCTTGTCCTGGAGAGTGAAACAGATATGAAAGTTTTGTGGAGCCTCTCATATTCTGAGATGGCCCACATTCTGTGGAGTGTGTTTCTCTCTAAATAAATCCACTTCTTACCATAAGAAAGAAAAGAAAAGCCTCATTTAAAAAAAATAATAAATAAATAATTAAATAAATAATGGTGGTGGGAGGGAGGGTTGGGAAGCTGGCTGGAGGTGGAGGTGGTGAAGTTTATAAATCTAATTAAAAATGAAGTTGCATTTCCATTTTCCAAAACCACCCATCCACCAGCTTACTGTGTCACTAGACATTATGTACAATTTTACTTTGCGACAGAAACCATTACATTTAAAAATTCATTACAGCAAGGTTAGTTAGACACATGATGGATGCAGCTTTAATCCTGCCATATATTATTACAGTTAAAATGTAAATGATGAAAAATATTTTGTGCTTATCAGCATTTATGTGGAAATGTGTTTTACAGTGATATATGGTGTTATATTTCTATTATTGTGATGAAAAAGAAAGCAATACAAAAAGACGAAGTGTTTATTAAAACATGAAAAAAAAAAGAAATAAATGGTTTTCCAGCACTGAAGAGATTACAGAAAGTAAATAAGCTAGATCAGACCTGTTTTATGTAGTAATTTTATAGTTTATTTTAATTATTTCAGTTGTAAAATATTGTTATACTGTTAATTAGTTCTGATTGTTCATATTAAACTATTGAAATGCAAAAAATAAATAAATAAATTTTGAAAAAAAAAAAAGAAAACTATTAAACAAAAAAAAAAGCTCTCTGGGATGTTGGTTCATGTCACAACTCTTTATAAAAATTTCTTAGATCCTGCCTGCTGTTCCAGGCACTTGGTGATGTAACAGTTAACAAGATAATTAAGGTTTCTGCTCTTAGAAAGTTTGTATTCTAGGTAGGAGAGGACAAAATATAAGTGTACTTAAATATAAAAAGATAATTTTACATATTGATAACTACTATGGAGAGAATGCACCTGGTTCAGTGATTGACTTGGGGAGGCAGGTGTCTGCTCTGGGTAGGGGGTGTTAGAAGTTGTCTCTGGAGATTACACTTGAGCTGAGATGCTAAAGAAAGACAGCCATCTAAACAGGTAAATGGGTAAAGTCTTCTAAGAAGAGGGATCCTCTGTAAGTATAGAATGAGGCTGGTACTTTTTATGCGCTGAAGGATCAAGGCAGGGATAGCTGAGTGCTTGAAGAGTGGTGTGGCAATAGGTGAGGTTTGAGAGTGCACAGGGACATACAGAGCCTGAAGACCATGGTAAAGACTGTTTACTCTTCCTGTGGTTGGATACCTTTGAAAAGTTTTCAGCAAGGGAGTAACAAGATAGGGTTTATATTTTTGTGGGTTCATTCTGGCTGTTGTGAGGAGAAACAAACTAAGGGATGACTCTGTGAGACCAGTTGAGAGAGTGTTACCCTACTTCAGTTGGGAGATAATGCACGTCTCAGTCCAAGGTGGTAAAAAGTGGTGAGATTAGCTTTACAGTTTGATGGTGGAGCCAACAAGATTTGCTCAGGACTGTAGGCTGTGAGTTGGCACTAGTGGTAAAGAACCAGCCTCCCAGTGCAGGAGACATGAGAGACCTGGGTTCGATCCCTGGGTTGGGAATATCTCCTGGAGGGGGACACGGCAACCCACTCCAGTATTCTTGCCTGGAGAATCCCATGGACAGAAGAGCCTGACAGGCTACAGTCCATAGGATCTCAAAAAGTTGAACAAGACCTAGCATGCAAGCATGCATGTAGGCTGTGAGAAAGGAGTTATGATTTGCATCCTGAGCAATTGAATGATTTGTGTTATTTACTGTGTGGGAAATACTGGGAAAGGAGTAGATTTAGAATATAGTGATATTAAGGGTGCTGTTAAGGATACATTGAGTTTGAGGTGCTTGTTAGACTTCCAGGTAGGGATGTGAGATGTTCAGTTAGATACACGGGTATGGTGTTCAAGAGAGTCATCAGTGAATAGATAGCACCGAAAGCCTTGGCTCTGAATGAGATCATTTAGGGAACGACTGTAGGTAGGACAGAGAAGGGCTTCCCTGGTGGCTCAGCAGTAAAGAATCTGCCTGCAATGCCAGAGACAAGGGTTTGATCCCTGGGTGGAGAAGATCCCTTGCGAAAAGAAGTGGCAACCCACTCCAGCATTCATGCCTGAGAAGTCCCATGCACAGTGGAGCCTGGTGGGCTACAGTCCATCTGTGGGGTTGCAAAAGAGTTGAACATGTCATAGCGACTAAACAACAACAAATACAGAGCAGAGAAAGGTTGGAGGCCCGAGCCTTGAGCACACAGATATTTAGTGGTGTGACAGAGAAGCAGATGAAGCAAAATAGACTGAGGAGTAGCTAATGCTGTACTTTAACAACAGCCAAGTGAAGAGGGTCAGTCAGTCAGTTCAGTTCAGTTCAGTCGCTCAGTCGTGTCTGACTTTCTGCGACCCCGTGAATCACAGCACGCCAGGCCTCCCTGTCCATCACCAACTCCCGGAGTTCACTCAAACTCATGTCCATCTATACAGTTGAAGTGAGTGAAGAGGGTAGAAGGAAGCAAATGTGAAGGGAGGGTAAGATGAGGCCTGAGAATTGTCTTTACGATTTGGCAATGTAGAGGTTATTGGTGCCTTGTCAGGAGAGGATCCCATGAAACAGTGAAAGTGTAAGCTTGATTGGATTGGAGTCAAGAGAATATGGGAAAGAAGGACGTGCACACAGCAATTATGGACAGTTTTTGTAAGGAGTTTTTCTATAATGTGCAGAGAAAGGGGGCCACAGCTGGACAGGGTTTGTCAGAATGGGTTTAAGACATCACATTTTATGATATTTCTACATACTGATAAGATTATTCCAGTCAAGAAGAAAAAAATAGAAAATTCACAGAGAAGAGGGATAATTGCATGAGCAAATCCTTGAGTATACTAGAGGGGTGCCTAAGTGGAGGATTTTTTTTTTTTCTGCACCATGTGGATCTTAGCTCCCAACCAAGGATCAAAGCTGCACCCCCGGCTGTGGGAAAGCCTTAACCACTGGACCCACCAGGGAAGTCCTCAAGTGGAGGAATTGATCTTAGGAATAGTAACAATTTATCTATAGTAATAGAGAAGGCAGAGTATAGGGGTACAACTGCAAGTAAATTGGAAGATCTGCAACTAAATAGGGAGATGTGGAACTTCTCTTTTACTACTCTTATGTCAATGAAATAAGCAGGATCATCAGTGAAGAGAAAGAACAGGAAAAAGAGGTTTGTGTAGAGGGGTAAGATGTGAAACCGTCATTAGGATAACAATGCTAGCATCAGATAATATTTACTGTGTGCCACATATTATTTTGGGCTTCCCTTGTGGTTCAGTTGGTAAAGAATCCGCCCGCAATGTGGGAGACCTGAGTTCAATCCCTGGGTTGGGAAGATCCCCTGGAGAAGGGAAAGGATACCCACTTTAGTATTCTGGCCTAGAGAATTCCATGGACTGTATAGTCTATGGGGTGGCAAAGAGTCAGACACGACTGAGCAGCTTTCACTTTCACATATTATTTTATGTGCCTTATATTTATTAACTCATTTAATTCTTATAATGCTAAAAGGTAAATACTCTTATTACCTCTGTTTATAGTGTCTTAGTCCTTTCAGGCTGCTATAACAGAATACCATTGACTGGGTAGCTTATAAACAACAGAAATTTATTTCTTACATTTCTGAAGACTGAAAAGTCCAAGGTCAAGGTGCTGGAAGATCTAGTGTCTGCTGGGAGCCCGCTTACTGGTTCATAGACTCTTTTGCAATAGCCTCAAAGGTTGAAGGCAACTCTGGGGTCACTTTTATTTATATTTTGTTTTTTTATTGTTTTACTTTTTTTTCTTAGTTTTATTGAGATATATTTGATATATTGGGGTCTCTTTATGAGAGTTCTAACCCCATTCATGAGGGCTCCACCTTTATATATAATCTACACCCAAATACATGCCCCCCCCACACACCTACTAATGCTATCACATTGGGAATTAGGTCTTAACGTGAATTTTGCCTTCTAATTTAGAAGTGTGGGAGGATAGGTTGACAAGAGAATTTGGAGGACCCATTTGAAACCATAGTTATGAAGTTACATCAGTTAGCATTCAGTTCAGTTCAGTCGCTCGGTTGTGTCCGACTCTTTGTGACCTCAGACTTTGTGTATTCTTCAGATTCATTTCATATAGTGACTGAGTAGATAGTTGGCCTGGGGGTGGGGTCTGCTGCTGCTAAGTCACTTCAGTCGTGTCCGACCCTTAGCGACCCCATGGACTGCAGCCCACCAGGCTCCTCCATCCATGGGATTTTCTAGGCAAGAGTCCTGGAGTGGCTTGCCATTGCCTTCTCCGGGGGGTGGGGTCTAATTACAGTAAATGTGCCTGAGGAAGGGCAAGGGAGTTGAGAGTGATTATAAGAGAAGGATTACAATGAACCATGAGATGCTGGAGGAGTAAAGAGCCTTTTTTTTTTTTTTGCTGAGTCAATTCAATCGTGCCCCATTATTTGAGACCCTATGGACTGTAGCCTGCCAGGCTCCTCTGTCCATAGGATTCTGTAGGCAAGAATACTGGAGTGGGTTGCCATGTCCTTCTTCAGGGCATCTTCCCAACTCAGGGAAGAACCTGTGTCTCTTAGGTCTACTTGCTTTGACAGGAAGGTTCTTTACCACCAGCACCACCTGGGAAGCCCAAGTAAAGAGGCAGGAATAGGCAAAACAGTTCTGAAGGCTTGGCCCTACCAGATATGAGAAATTTCTTTGAGGCTAATTGGCTTTTCAGATGGTGCTGGAAGTAAAGAACCTGCCTGACAATGAAGGATTTGTAAGAGACAAGGGTTCCATCCTTGGGTCTGGAAGAGCCCCTCATGGCAGGCTGCATGACAGGGTTGCACAGAGTCAGACACGACTGAAGCAACTTAGCATGCATGCAAGTAAGACAGAGTAGTGTTAGTACAGAAGTTGATAACTTGACTAATGAATACAGAGTCCAGAAAAATACTCCTATAGGAGTATAGAATGTTATTAAGTGACAGAATGAGATGTCAGATCAGTGTATAAAAGAATTGTCAAACAGGTAGAGCTGCACAGAAAGTGGTTACCCAGATTAAATTGAGTCACCATTTCAGGCTAAAAACAAGTATCAGTTCCAGGCAGATTGAGGCCCTGTATGTCAACAGTAAAATTTTAAAATTCTGAAAAGAAAACAAAGGTGAGTATCTCCATGAATTTTGGAAAGGAAGATATTTCTAAATAAGAAGAATGATAAATTTGACCATATTAAGAACCTTGTATAAAAAAAATACACCTGAAGAAAGAAAAAGACAAGTTACAACCTGAGTTGATAGTCACAGCAAGTGTTCATGTAAAGTTGAGATAGATTGTTCCTTAAAAGTTGAGTAAAACATCCTGTAAAATCATCTGGGCTGGGTGCTTCCTTTGTGGAAAGGTTATAAACAGCTTAAATATCTTTTTCAGTTTAGTTCAGTCGCTCAGTAGTGACCGACTCTTTGCGACCCCATGAATCACAGCACACCAGGCCTCCCTGTCCATCACCAACTCCCAGAGTTCACTCAAACTCATGTCCATCGAGTCGGTGATGCCATCCAGCCATCTCATTCTCTGTTGTCCCCTTCTCCTCCTGCCCCCAATCCTTCCCAGCGTCAGAGTCTTTTCCAGTGAGTCAATTCGTCGCATGAGGTGGCCAAAGTATTGGAGTTTCAGCTTTAGCATCAGACCTTCCAGTGAACATCCAGGATTGATATCCTTTAGAATGGACTGGTTGGATCTCCTTGCAGTCCAAGGGACTCTCAAGAGTCTTCTCCAGCACCACAGTTCAAAAGCATCAATTCTTCAGCGATCAGCTTTCTTCGCAGTCCAATTCTCACATCCATGCATGACCACGGGAAAAACCATAGCCTTGACTAGACGGACCTTCGTTGGCAAAGTAACGGCTCTGCTTTTTAATATACTATCTAGGTTGGTCATAACTTTCCTTCCAAGGAGTAAACGTCTTTTAATTTCATGGCTGCAATCAGCATCCACAGTGATTTTAGAGCCCAAAAAAGTAAAGTCTGAGACTGTTTCCACTGTTTCCCCATCTATTTCCCATGAAGTGATGGGACCAGATGCCATGATCTTTGTTTTCTGAAGGTTGAGCTTCAAGCCAACCTTTTCACTCTCCTCTTTCACTTTCATCAAGAGGCTCCTGAGTTCCTCTTCACTTTCTGCCATAAGGGTGGTGTCATCTGCATATCTGAGGTTATTGATATTTCTCCCGGTAATCTTGATTCCAGCTTGTGCTTCTTCCAGCCCAGCGTTCCTCATGATGTACTCTGCATATAAGTTAAATAAGCAGGGTGACAATATACAACCTTGATGTACTCCTTTTCCTATTTGGAACCAGCTGTGTGCTTTCTTTGTGGAAAGGTTATAAACAGCTTAAATATCTTTTTAATTAAATCTAATTTAAACTAAATATCTAGCTACAGAGAACCATGATTTCTTCTTGAGTCAGATTTGGTAAGTCATTTTTAGAGTTTGTCTATTTCATCTAAGTTTTCAAAATTATTTCATAAAGTTTTTATGACATTCTATTATGCATGAATGCTGAAAGATGATGCTGTGAAAGTGCTGCACTCAATATGCCAGCAAATTTGGAAAACTCAGCAGTGGCCACAGGACTGGAAAAGGTCAGTCTTCATTCCAATCCCAAAGAAAGGCAATGCCAAAGAATGCTCAAACTACCGCACAATTGCACTCATCCCACATGCTAGTAAAGTCATGCTCAAAATTCTCCAAGCCAGGCTTCAGCAATATGTGAACCATGAACTTCCAGATGTTCAAGCAGGTTCTAGAAAAGGCAGAGGCACCAGAGATCAAATTGCCAACATCCACTGGATCATGGAGAAAGCAAGAGAGTTCCAGAAAAACATCTATTTCTGCTTCATTGACTATGCCAAAGCCTTTGACTGTGTGGATCACAATTAACTGTGGAAAATTCTGTAAGAGATGGGAATACCAGACCACCTAACCTGCCTCTTGAGAAACCTGTATGCAGGTCAGGAAGCAACAGTTAGAACTGGCCATGGAACAGCAGACTGGTTCCAAATAGGAAAAGGAGTACGTCAAGGTTGTATATTGTCACCCTGCTTATTTAACTTATATGCAGAGTACATCATGAGGAACGCTGGGCTGGAAGAAGCACAGGCTGGAGTCAAGATTGCCGGGAGAAATATCAATAACCTCAGATATGCAGATGACACTACCCTTATGGCAGCAAGTGAAGAGGAATTAAAAGGCCTCTTGGTGAAAGAGGAGAGTGAAAAGGTTGGCTTGAAGCTCAACATTCAGAAAACAAAGATCATGGCATCTGGTCCCATCACTTCATGGGAAATAGATGGAAAAACAGTGGAAACAGTGTCAGACTTTATTTATTTGGGCTCCAAAAGCACTGCAAATGCTGATTGCAGCCATGAAATTAAAAGATGTGTACTCCTTGGAAGGAAAGTTATGATCAACCTAGATAGCATATTAAAAAACAGAGACATTACTTTGCCAACCAAGGTCCGTCTAGTCAAGGCTATGGTTTTTCCCGTGGTCATGTATAGATGTGAGAGTTGGACTGTGAAGAAAGGTGATTGCTGAAAAATTGATGCTTTTGAACTGTGGTGCTGGAGAAGACTCTTGAGAGTCCCTTGGACTGCAAGGAGATCCAACCAGTCCATTCTAAAGGAGATCAATCCTGGGTGTTCATTGGAAGGTCTGATGCTAAAGCTGAAACTGCAATACTTTGGCCACCTGATGTGAAGAGTTGTCTCACTGGAAAAGACTCTGATGCTGGGAGGGATTGGGGGCAGGAGAAGAAGGGGATGACAGAGAATGAGATGGCTGGATGGCATCACCACTCGATGGACATGAGTTTGAGTGAACTCCGGGAGTTGGTGATGGACAGGGAGGCCTGGTGTGCTGTGATTCATGGGGTTGCAAAGAGTCGGACACGACTGAGCGACTGAACTGAACTGATTATGCATGAATATATGTGTTATATATAATTGTTGGAAGTTGTTTTAATGAGTGTAAAATGCTATATAGTACTATACAGGTTATCTCTTTTCAAGTGAGTTTTGGTAATGTGCGCATTTCAAGGTATTTGTCCATTTTATCTAAGTTGTCAAGAGTATGGGCATAAAGTTGTTTGTAGTATTCGTTTATAATCTTTTTAATATTCATAGATTTATAATGATGTCTCATATCCCATTCCTGATATTGATAATCTGCATCTTCTTTCTCTCTTTTTTTTTTTCTAATTTTACAATAGCCACTCTCAGTTCAGTCAGTTCAGTTGCTCAGTTGTGTCTGACTTTTTGTGACCCCATGGATTGAAGTACACCAGGCTTCCCTGTCCATCACCAACTCCCGGAGCTTGTTCAAACTTATGTCCATCAAGTTGGTAATGCCATCCCACCATCTCACCCTCTGTCATCCCCTTCTTCTCCTGCCTTCAATCTTTCCCAGCATCAGGGTCTTTTCCAGTGAGTCAGTTCGTCACATTGGGTGGCCAAAGTATTGGAGTTTCAGCTTCATCATCAGTCCTTCCAATGAATATTCAGAACTGATTTCCTCTAGATTTGACTGGTTTGGTCTCCTTGCTGTCCAGGGGACTCTCAAGAGTCTTCTCCAACACCACAGTTCAAAAGCATCAATTCTTCAGTGCTCAGCTTTCTTTATGGTTCAACTCTCACAATCATTCATGATACTGGAAAAATCACAGCTTTGACTAGACAGACCTTTATTGGGAAAGTAATGTTTCTGCTTTTTAATATGCTGTCTAGGTTTGTCATAGCCTTTCTTCCAAGGAGCAAGCATCTTTTAATTTCATGGCTGCAGTCACCATCTGCAGTGATTTTGGAGCCCAAGAAAATAAAGTCTGACACTGTTTCCACTGTTTCCCCATCTGTCTGCTATTAAGTAATGGGACCAGATGCCATGATCTTTGGTTTTTGAATGTTGAGTTTTAAGCCAACCTTTTCACTCTCCTCTTTCACTTAAATCAAGAGGCTCTTTAGTTTCTCTTCGTTTTCTTCCATAAGGGTGGTATCGTCTGCATATCTGAGGTTATTGATATTTCTCTCAGCAATCTTGATTCCAGCCTGTGCTTCATCCAGTCCAGCATTTTGCATGATTTTGTACTCTGCATACAATTTTAATGAGCAAGGTGACAATATACAGCCTTGACATACTCCTTTCCCAATTGGAACCAGCCTGTTGTTCCATGTCCAGTTCTGTTGCTTCTTAACATGCGTACAGATTTCTCAGGGGGCAGGTAAGATGGTCTGGTATTCCCATTTCTTGAAGAATTTTCCAGTGTGTTGTGATCCACACAGTCAAAGGCTTTGGCATAGTCAGCGAAGCAGAAATAGATGTTTTTTTCTGGAATTCTCTTGCTTTTTCAGTGATCCACTGGATGTTGGCAATTTGAACTCTGGTTCCTCTCCCTTTTCTAAATCTAGCTTGAACATCTGAAGGGTCTCAGTTCATGTCCTCTTGAAGTCTGGCTTGGAGAATTTTGAGCATTACATTCCTTGCGTGTGTGTGCATGTGTGTTAGTTGCTCAGTTGTGCCCAACTCTTTGTGACCCCGTGAACTGCAGCCTGCCAGGCTCCTCTCTCCATGGGATTTTCCAGGCAAGAATGCTGGAGTGGGTTGCCTTTTCCTTCCCTAGCGTGTGAGATGCATGCAATTGTGCAGTAGTCTGAATATTCTTTGGCATTGCCTTTCTTTGGAATTGGAATGAAACCTGACCTTTTCTAGTCCTATGGCCACTGCTGAGTTTTCCAAATTCACTGACATACTGAGTGCAGCACTTTCACAGCATCATCTTTTAGGTTTTGAAATAGCTCAACTGGAATTCCATCACCTCCAGTAGGTTTGTTCATCCTGATGCTTCCTAAGGCCCACTTGACTTCGCACTCCAGGATGTCTGACTCTAGTTGAGTGATCACACCATTTTGGTTATCTGGGTCATTAAAATCTTTTTTGTATAGATCTTCTGTGTATTCTTGCCCCCTTTTCTTAATATCTTCTGCTTCTGTGAAATCCATACTGTTTCTGTCTTTTATTGTGTCCATCTTTGTGTGAAATGTTCCCTTGGTATCTCTAATTTTCTTGAAGTTTAAAAATTTTTTTTTTAAAAATTATTTATTTTAATTGGAGGCTAATTACTTTACATTATTGTATTGGTTTTGCCATATATTGACATGAATCTGCCCTGGATGTACACTTGTTCCCCATCTTGAACCCCCTCCCCCCTCCCTCCCCATCCCATCCCTCTGGTTCATCCCAGTGCACCAGCCCCGAGCATCATGATCATGCATCGAGCCTGGACTGGCGATTCATTTCACATATGATAATATACATGTTTCAGTGCCATTCTCCCAAATCATCCCACCCTCGCCCTCTCCCACAGAGTCCAAAAGACTGCTCTATACATCTGTGTCTCTTTTGCTGTCTCATGTACAGGGTTATCGTTATCATCTTTCTAAATTCCGTATATTTGCATTAGTATACTGTATTGGTGTTTTTCTTTAAAGTATACTTTTCATTTTATTTTTTTTGGCCATGTGGCATGTGGGATCTTACTTCCCCAACCAGGGACTGAACCTGCACCTCCTGCACTGGAAGTGTGGAGTCTTGAGCTCTGGACTGCCAGGGAAGTCCTCTCTTTTTCTCTTGGTCACTTCAAAGTTTAGTAATCTTTTAATCTACTCAAAGAACCAGCTTTTGCTTTCACTGATTTTCTCTACTGTTTTTCTGTTTACATTTTCATTGATTTTCTGGTCTTATCTTTTCTTATTTATTATTTTCTGCTTGTTTTGGAGTTAAAGGGAAGCTTCTGTTATTGATTTGAGATCTTTGTTCTTTTTAAATATATATAGTGGTATGACTTGGAGAAGGAAATGGCAACCCACTCCAGTGTTCTTGCCTGGAGAATCCCAGGGATGGGTGAGCCTAGTGGGCTACCATCTGTGGGGTCACACAGAGTCAGACACAACTGAAGTGACTTAGCAGCAGCAGCAGCAGTGGTATGACTGTTCCTCTAAGTATTACTTGAGTTTTGGTATATTTTAGTTTTAATTCATTTCAAAACATTTGCTAATTTCTCTTTTGATTTCCCTTTTCGCCTATGGATTATTTAGAATTGCATTATTTAATTTCCAAATATTTGGATAACTTCTAAATATATATGTTCAGTTCAGTTCAGTTCAGTCGCTCAGTCGTGTCCGACTCTCCGCGACCCCATGAATTATAGCACGCCAGGCCTCCCTGTCCATCACCAACTCCCGGAGTTCACTCAAACTCATGTCCATCGAGTCGGTGATGCCATCCAGCCATCCCATTCTGTCGTCCCCTTCTCCTCTTGCCCTCAACCTTTCCCAGCATCAGAGTCTTTTCCAGTGAGTCAACTCATCGCATGAGGTGGCCAAAGTATTGCACTTTCAGCTTTAGCATCAGTCCTTCCAATGAACACCCAAGATTGATCTCCTTTAGTTCTAATTTAGTATCATTATGGTCTAAGAATATCCTTTTTTGATTGCAGTATTTTAAAAATTTGTTGAGGTTTGCCTTATGGCCCAGATTTAGTCACTCTCAGTGAATTCTCCTTGTACACTTGAAAAGAAAGTATATTTGCTGAGGAAGAATGTGCTATCAGTGTTAATTAGCCCTGGGTGGTTGTTAGTGCTATTCAGGTCTTCTGTATCCTGTATTCAGGATGATAGTGACGTTGTGTGGAGAGAGTGGGGATCATAGTGGAATGTTAGGCTGTGTTTACTTTATGCAGCAGGTTTAATTATATTATTATAGAAACAAACAAATAAATGAAGCATGAACCAATGGTTAGGATGTGCTAGGAACCAAGGATTTTGATTACTGTAGCCATGAATACAATTTTTAAAGGATTTGATTTCTGTATTTGGATCTTTGAATTTTTTACTTCCTAATAAAGAACTTGTTATGTAATTTGTAGCCTGAAAGGAGACAGAATTTCCTTTGACCTTGGGCCCTAAATTTTCTAAAAGGGTACTCAAACAAGAATCAGCTTGAGAAACCAGAAGAAAAGAAAGCTGTCCTGGATAAAGGGTAGTGAACCAGCCGGAAAACTGAGGAAGGTGAAGTTCAAGCTGGTGGGCAGGACCAGCTCATGTCCAACCTGTAGGCCGAGATAAGGAGTCTGGATTTTATTCTGAGTGTGATGAGAAGCCATTGGAGGCCTCAGGTGAAAGAGTGACAGGAATGTGATGTGCATAGCTAAGGTAGGGCATCATAGAGGGACAAGAGAGCCTTGGCTTTCTAAGGAGGGGACTATTGCAATAGTACAGGTGAGTTATTAGAGGTACTGGTATAATTTAGGGTTATATCATGTTGGAAAGAGCAAAATCATTGACATCATCATCGTCACTACCACCATTAGCACCACGGTGGTCTCTGAGGCATACCGAGGACTGTTTAGGTGCCTGGCTTAGAATTTCACATGCATAATTTCTTTTAACCTGCACAATAACTTCTATCTGGTTAGGAGTTATTTATTTTACCATTTAGATTGAGACTTAAAGAAGTTAACTTTCTTAACCAGAACATGTTTGTTGGTTTCCAGGTTAGTTATAGGACACAATTTTGATTTTTAAGGAGCTAAGGAAAAAATGTGATGAATGTAAATATGCCATAGAATTGATGGGAAATAATTTTCTAGCCAGCAAAATTGGCTAGAAAAAAGGGGGTGTAGTTCTTAAAGTTAAAGTATTCTTATTATAATTTGCAACCCGATGTCTATGGGTTACTAAAGGTATATAAAAACCAGTAGACACTTTGTTACAAAAGATCCTGTTTGGTAGTTCTAAAAATGTTGGGGGCATGGAGGGAGGAAGGAGAACACGTTTTTCTCTTTCTTAGTATTTCCTCCAGTAGAAGGAGTTAAATTAGTGTAACGTCTCTGCTAGTTTACTCGTTCCATGCCAGGTGAGGAGAGGTGACATCTCTCTTCATGTGGTAAGTTTAGAAAAAACAGTTTAGACATGTTCAGCTTTTCCTGTTTTCCTTTTCAGGACCCAGCCTGCCGATGGAGCACACATTTCCTCCTGTTTCTTCTGGAGCAGTCCTCTCTTCCCCGTGAGAAATCGGTACTACTGTGATAGGCTGCCATGTCTGTTTTCTGCAGGGAGGGGTTCAGTTACAACCTATTTTGCTCCTTCACTAAGCTTGTCCTCTAATCTGGCCTTTCATAGTAATAAAGGTGGTATTTGACCCTCTACTTGTCTAACATCTTGTTTTGGTGGTTTAGTCACTAAGTCATGTCTGACTCTTGTGACCCCGTGGACTTGGGAACATAGACCGCCAAACTCCTCTGTCCGTGGGATTTTCCAGGCAAGAATACTGGAGTGGGTTGCCATTTCTTTCTCCAGGGGATCTTCCCAACCTAGGGGTCGAACCCGGGTCTCCTGCATTGCAGGCAGATTGTTTACTGACTGAGCCACCAGGGAAGCCAACCTCTTGTTTAATTTCTCAGTTATTAATAGTTTAGCGATCAGGTGGAGCAGAGTTTCCCTGATGGCTCAGTGGGTAAGGAATCCACCTGCAGTGCAGGAGACACACAAAACATGGGTTCAACCCCTGGGTGGGGAAGATCCCCTGGAAAAAGAAATGGCAACCAACTCCAGTATTCTTGCCTGGAAAATTCCATTGACAGAGGAACCTAGCAGGTTACAGTCCAGGGGGTCTCAAAGAATGGGACATGACTGAGCACAAGGCGCAGGTGGGGCAGAAGAGTATTATTATTTGACTTCTCTCAGAGCCTCCTACCCCAACTAGAAAGAAAAATTGATCTCTATAAATTAGATCAGTTGATGGGGAGACTTAAGTCAAGGGTGATGCTGATTCTTTGTACTGTATGAAATAGAAGTTAACTTTGGGGGAAGAATGGCTAAGGGTTTTAATAATGTTGACAACTGATATTGGAGCTTTTAGAATGGTTAGAAGCTATTCATAGTGCTTTAGCTATGAAAATTGAGGCATTAGTTGCTATCAAATGTGACAAGATAAAACAACAGTTTTAAGTGGGCAAGAAGAAGCAGGAAAAGTGAGACAGATGCTTACACCTCTATAACTACTAATTATGAATATTGAGTGCTTCATTTTTCCTGATTAAATTATTAAATCCAACTTTTCCTTTATCTAAAATTAATGAGATTTCTTATCCTCTCATTCTAGCTACTTTTTGGTATAGTTGTTATTTCTTCTCGTATCTGTTCTATGGAACTAAAGAAATAGTGTATTGCCATGTAGTCTTACTAATACTCAAGGCTGATCTTTAAAATCTTGTTATTTAGTTAAACCTCTGTGTAGGACCTAGGGGGAATTGACAGTGCTGTTCTTTCATGCCCTTTTAAAATTCCTGGAAGGGAGTTATCATTTTAATATGCATATTAAAAGTTATTCTCTGGGTGTTCTCTGACTTGGCTGAACTCCAAACAAAAGAAAATAGGCCTCTATTTCAGCAGGGACCTTTGAATTATAAGAAATGAAAGATAATTTTTCTCACTAGGAAAAGAAAGATGATTTTCTTCACTCAGTGGGATGTTAAGTTTTAGAATCTCATTCCTTGAGAGGTTTAAGAACCTGTAGATGATTCTTAACCAGATCTGTGCTGAATTCAGTAGGGACCAGATGATCTTTGTGATGGAGAATGGCCACGGTCACTCTTTTGCCTTTGCATTCTGTAGTAAAATGAAGATTCACCAGGACCACTTCTAGGTGATTTAAATGTAAGAATATTATAATATAAAAATGTAAACTTTTATAAAAGTGTGTAAAATTTTGAGCATTTTATATTACTAACATTTTATTGTTTAAAGGACTTTAAATAATGTAAAGCAAGATTTTTTTCCCCATAAATTGGAAAAAAAAAAAAAACAAGAGAGAAAAAGTAGTGAGGGAATGGAAGGAGTGGAAGAAGAGATGAAGAAAAGAAGTGAGGAGTTCTGAGTTTCTATAGCTACACAAAGAACAGTGATAATTTTTCCACTGATCTAAAGCATTACTTTTCAATCTTGGTTCTGGCAGTCATTACTGACTATGAAGATAACCCAAATGAATGAATCTATAACAAGTTCATATATAACCGGTTCATTTTTTGTACTATGTGCCAGTGAATTTTGAAATTTACTTAGGTTTTCAGTTTAAAAGTCTGGGTTTATGTTAATTATATAGGAGAGAGTATCTTAGATTTTTACCAAGTAGTTGTACATGATGTTCTGTGAAGTATTAATTTTTGTCCAAGGAATTCATTTTTCTTTTTTCACAAATAGCAGCCTAAAGTATAGGGCAACATCAAATAGCACATACTCTCAATGTGAGTTTTAGTTTACTGAATTAAAATTCACTCCTGTCTCTGTTGAGGTGAGGACTTTGCAGGTGCTGATGAGAGCATTTTGGAGAGTAGTGGAAGCCTTTTCCTCCCTAGTTGCTTCAGCTTTTCAAAAGAGATAGTTATGACTCATCTCTTGTCTCTTTATCTATTTCACAGCTGTCTCTCTTCCCCTATCTAATCAGCCATTGTTTGGAGTGGAGGTGGGACGTTCAGAGAAGGTCATTAATTTGCTAGGTGAAATATCCCAAAAGTGTTTACCCCAGCAAATATGTGTTCACATATCACTTGTTTGGGATCTTCTTGGGGGCAAAGATTAGGTCCTTTTTACACTGTATTCCTGGCATCTAGCACATGACAATCAATGTTTGCAAAATGGATAGATTTATGAAACAGTAAGCCTCCTGTTTGCCACTAATTTAACACTTTATCCATGTTCCATGAAGTCAAAAGGGAATCTAAAGTAAGAAACATTTGACATTTGTCAAAAGCATTTGTATTTCATTTGCTAACCTGATTTTAATCAACTCAGAAATTAATTTGATGAAAATTGGTAGAAATTATGGCAGCAATTAGGCTCTGAACTTGATAAGAGTCTGTACTAGTCTGGATTCTCCACAAAAAACCAATAGGAGATATATACATATATATGCACATATATGAATGTATGGTTTATTATAGGAGTTGGATCATGCACTTATAGAGGCTATGAAGTCCCTATATTTGCAGTCACCAGCAAACTAGAGACCTGGGGAGCCGATGTTATAGTTCCAGCTGTAGTCTGAGTCTGAAAGCAGGAAAGGACTGATGTCCTTGCTGTAAAACAGGTAAAGAATGTGCAGTCTCCCTTACTCCACCTTTTTGCTTTAGTTGAACCTTCAGTGTCTTTGATGAGGACCACTCACCTTGGAAAGAGCAATTTGCTTTACTCAGTCTACTGAATCAAATGTTCACCCTGAGAGACACAATCAAGTATATAGGCACCTCATAGCCCAGTTACATTGACCCACATTAACCATCATGGAGTCATACCTTTGACAAGGAGAAGTACGTACATACTATATGGTATTTTGCTAATAAACTGATGTAACATGGGTTTTGTCTATTTGCATTTTCAAGCTACTAAATTTGATGGAATACTTGAATTAGTTTTTATTCTAGGTGCAGTAACCTTAATATTCAAGCCCTGGAGTCACAACCATGTGACATGAAGCGGGAAATAATTATGTAACATTTGTGATAGGTTTATTAATTTTCCTCTACATTTTATTTAGCACCAACTTAGACCAGCAACTTCTTGATGTACATCAGTTCAATTAGACATGGTCTCTGTGCTCATGGAGCAGGCCTTCTGATAAGGAAATGAACTGTAAACAAGTAATGAGAAAGTAAATGTCTCAGTACAAATTATGATATATGTTATGATGAGAGTGAACAGAAGACAGGGAGAGTTAGAGCAGTGTGAAGTGATTCCCACAGCCAGAAGAATATGTGCAGAGTCACTGAGGTGCATAGAAGCCTGGCACGTGGAGGATGTTGGGAGGCTGAGTGCAGGCAGAGTGCTGTAAGCATGGTGGGGAGAAGGGTGAGAGAGATCAGCAAGGGCCAGGTCATGCAGGCTTTGTAGGAGGTGCGTGGATATGGATTTTGAATCAGTTTGCAAAGACCATTGTAATCAATTTGAACATTTGACTAATGGGATTTTCAGTCTGACAGCATTTGGATGAATAGAGACTGTAGTCTGATAAATGCTAGATGCCCCTTAAGGTAAATATTAGAATTTAGATAGATCCTTTTTTTTTTCCCATGAGAACTCAATTCTGTATTGTCATATATGATTATGAAAGATAGGTTTTTTATATTCACATTTGTAGGTAACATTTCATTTAATAATATACAGCAAATCAGAAAATGAAGCAAATCCAAGTATTTTCAGTTGAAAAGAAGGCAGCGTGGATGAACAGCTTCCTATTCTCTCATGGAAAATGTTGAGTATAGGGCACCTTACATGTGCTCACAACAAGATGGCGCCTGACAGATGTCAGGAGGGCGCGGCCCCAGATAACCACAAAAAATTCTGATTGGCTCCTGAACACCTCCCCTTGCATGCTTTAATGTGATTGGAAAGCCTTTTTCAAAAACCCCGCGCTTGACCCTGCTTGCCTATGTATACAAGGAGCTTACACCAATAAAAGGGAACTGCCTTGACAGAACCCCAGCTGCGTCTGAGTGTCTCTCTCCAGGCGAGGGAGGCTGTGGGGCGGGCAGTCCGCTCACCTCTTCTTTGGGGCTTGCTCCTTCGGACCTAGACCACTGGAGGGGCTAATCCCGGGCGGCTTTCTTGCTGAGACCAAGGCTCCCCTCAATCTCTGGCTTCCATCTTGGAGCGCTACGGGGCGGGAGAAGGGAAAGGGAGAGAGGGGACCCCACGCCCGGCGCGGGAAGGACCCACAGTTGAGGGAATATTTTCCAAGCTCCTCTGCATTTTCTGTTTATCTTGTAAGTTACTAATTGCTCTTTGTTCTGGAATAGCTTTAGGATGTTTGTAAAACAAATAGCCTTGAAAGGTAGAAATAGTATCTTTCTCTTTAGCAAAGAGGCAGGTTGGCTTAGAGCCTTGGGAACTTGAGTTTCTCTCCTGAAATGATACCCGCTGTGTGTACAGGTGTCCATCTGCACCCATCTGTATTACTTTATGGGCAAAGGGATGACACAAATAGACTGATGCTCACACTGCTTGCTCTTTGGTGAGTAATAAGTATAAAGTCCTTTGTTTCTAACCCATGAGTCTTGTCTTTTGCTAGCACCTGGATGTGAGAGTTGGACTGTGAAGAAAGCTGATCGCCGAAGAATCGATGCTTTTGAACTGTGGTGTTGGAGAAGACTCTTGAGAGTCCCTTGTACTGCAAGGAGATCCAACCAGTCCATTCTAAAGGACATCAATCCTGGGTGTTCATTGGAAGGACTGATGCTAAAGCTGAAACTCCAATACTTTGGCCACCTCATGCGATGAGTTGACTCACTGGAAAAGACTCTGATGCTGGGTGGGAGGAGACGGGGACGACAGAGAATGAGATGGCTGGATGGCATCACCGACTCGATGGACATGAGTTTGAGTGAACTCCGGGAGTTGGTGATGGACAGGGAGGCCTGGCGTGCTGTGATTCATGGGGTCACAAAGAGTCGGACACGACTGAGAGACTGAACTGAACTGAACTGAATGAAGCCCTAACAGGCTAACTCATTAGCTTCCAGTTGGGGAAAACCTCAGACCTTCACAGTTTTGGACTGAGACCCCCTCAGCTGTCTGAGCAGGCAGGTGCAGTGTCACACAGGTGAGACCCTAGTGCTTTGCAGCCTGCACAGTATCATACTGGCATTTTTTTTTATCACTGATTTTCTCCTCCAGAGTCACAAGACAAGCTGTTTTCAGACAATCACATCTTAAGCGTGATTTCTATTTTAAAATGCGTGTGTGAAACCTACTAACTACTAATTATTCTGCTTTAAATATTCTTCACCAAGTGGGAGAAAATTTTGACAACAGAATACTATATTAAAATTTTAGAGGCATCATGTCATAAAATATATCAAGATACTTGATTTAAATTAAAAAATGTTGCACATGTGTGTGTGTGTGCCTGAATATATAACTGAAGCATATTTTCGAGAAAGTTTGCTACATAATAAGCACTAAGGGACTGCTACTGTGGTTTCTGAGTGTTTACAGCGATATTCTCATGGTACAGGATCATCACGGGCTTGAGTTCTCACCTCCTCCTGACCAGGAGTTTGAAGAACAGTGCAATCAGGTACTACTTCTGCTACTGTGTGAGACTATGCGGGCTTGCTCTGGAAGCTGGAGGTGTTCTGTGTTTGCACAGGCCAGTACAGCGGCCACTAGCCACATGTGGTTACTGAGCACTTGAAGCTTGCTTATTCTGAACTGAGATATGCAGAAGTATAAATTATACACCAAATTTCAGGCATAGGGCAGGAAAGGACAGTAAAAGATTTTGTTAATAATTTTTAAAAATTACTTTTCTGTGTGAAATAATATTTTAAATGTATCAGGTTAAATAAAATATGTTGTTAAACTATTTTCACCTGCTTATTTTTAACTCTTTTGGTGTGGCTACTAGACAACTTTAAATTACATATGTAGGTCTTATTTTGTTCTGATTGATCAAATAGAAATTATATCTTTGCTACTCACAGCACACCTAAGAGTCCTTAAGTCTAGGATTGCCATATGTAGCAAATAAAAATCCTAGATGTCCAATGGAATTTAGTTTTCAGATAAACAACAAATAATTTTTTAGTATATTATGTCCCAAATATTGCATGGGGCATATTCATGAATAAAGTTATTTATTTATTTATTTTTTCTATCTGAAGTTCAAAGTTAACCAGGTGTCCCAAATTCTATTTGATAGCACTGTCTATGATGAGAATCCTCATGCCCAGACCTGACTTGCTCCTTGAAATTCCCTGGAATCAGGAAAAGGACAGAAAAGTAAAAGGAAAGGTGAAGAGTAGAAGCTGAGTGCAGTGAAAGAAAAGAGAAGAAAAGAAAATACAGTGAGAAATAGAAATAAGATGGAGCACGGATAGGCCTTTTTTATTTTATAATTTTTGTTAGCAATTTTCTTCCTTATTTCTGTTTTTTCGCACTACTCCCAAGTGTTGTGATGTCATCTCCTCATTTTCTATAGGGCTCCCTAGAGCCACATTAAAAGATGTCATTTGTGCATAGTGAGCAGTAAGGAAAGGAGTGTCACATCAGGGTCAAATCCCCAGCTTTCCTATAATCCATCATCTCTGAAATGCCACTTAAAATAGGCCCTTTTAGCTACCAGTACTTTGTCATTAAAGAGGTCAAGGTTTTTAAGTGTCAAAAATGGTGACGCTTTCATTTTAGAGGATTTTCTTTATTGTGCTGTTTTAATTGTATGTTTTCAGGTGGCTCAAATGGTAAAGAATTCTCCTGCAGTACAG
Source organism: Moschus berezovskii (assembly GCF_049115385.1). Classification (NCBI taxonomy): domain Eukaryota; kingdom Metazoa; phylum Chordata; class Mammalia; order Artiodactyla; family Moschidae; genus Moschus; species Moschus berezovskii. Next base: position 28,670,441 of record NC_142467.1, on the reverse strand, counting down.
GAGACCTGTACTGTTTGATCCCTGGATTGAGAAGATCCCCTGGAGAAGGGAATGACAACCCACTCCTGGCAGGCTACAGTCCATGGGGTTGCAAAGAGTTGGACATGACTGAAGTGACTTAGCACATAAACAAACAACTGTTAAGAATTTATTGTTTTTTTTTAGGTGGGGGTGGTGGGAATGGAGGCTGGCAAAGAAGGAATAATGATAGATATTCTTTATTTTTTCTAGTTATTGAAATAAGAAAAGGCTTTCATCTCTTATTTATTTATTTAAAATTTTATTATATAGTGTCCTGGGTGTTCATTGGAAGGATTGATGCTGAAGCTGAAACTCCAGTAATTTGGCCACCTGATGCAAAGAGCTGACTCATTTGAAAAGATCCTGATGCTGGGAAAGATTGAAGGCAGGAGGAAAAGGGGATGACAGAGGATGAGATGGTTAGATGGCATCACCAACTCAATGGACATGAGTTTGGGTAAACTCCGGGAGTTGGTGATGGACAGGGAAGCCTGGCGTGCTGTGGTTGATGGGGTCGCAGAGTCAGACATGACTGAGCGACTGAACTGACTGACTGACTGATAAAAGCACTTAAGGTGAAATTCACTCTCTCAACAAATTTTTAAGTGTGTACTACTCCAAAATCACTGCGGATGCTGATTGCAGCCATGAAATTAAAAGATGCTTACTCCTTGGAAGGAAAGTTATGACCAACCTTGATAGTATATTAAAAAGCAGAGACATTACTTTGCCAACAAAGGTCCGCCTAGTCAAGGCTATGGTTTTTCCCGTGGTCATGTATGGATGTGAGAGTTGGACTGTGAAGAAAGCTGATCGCCGAAGAATCGATGCTTTTGAACTGTGGTGTTGGAGAAGACTCTTGAGAGTCCCTTGTACTGCAAGGAGATCCAACTAGTCCATTCTAAAGGACATCAATCCTGGGTGTTCATTGGAAGGACTGATGCTAAAGCTGAAACTGCAATACTTTGGCCACCTCATGCGATGAGTTGACTCACTGGAGAAGACTCTGATGCTGGGAAGGATTGGGGGCGGGAGGAGAAGGGGACGACAGAGAATGAGATGGCTGGATGGCATCACCGACTCTGTGGACATGAGTTTGAGTGAACTCCGGGAGTTGGTGATGGACAGGGAGGCCTGGTGTGCTGTGATTCATGGGGTCACGGAGAGTCGGACATGACTGAGCGACTGAACTGAACTGAACAGTAGTATTAGGCTCCTCTGATAGCTCTGTTGGTAAAGAATCCACCTGCAATGCAGGAGATCCCAGTTTGATTCCTGGGTTGGGAAGATCTGCTGGAGAAGGGATAGGCTACCCACTCCAGTATTCTTGGGCTTCCCTGTGGCTCATCTGGTAAAGAATCCTCCTGCAATGCGAGAGACTGGAGTTCGATCCCTGGATTGGGAAGATGCCCTGGAGAATGAAAAGCTATCCACTCCAGTATTCTGTCCTGGAGAATTTCATGAACTGTATAGTCCATGGGTTGCAAAGAGTCAGACATGACTGAGTGTCTTTCACTCACAATATTATTAGCAGACTAGAATCCATGGGGTCTCGAAGAGACTACACGACTGAGCGACTTCACTTTCACAGTCTTATGCAGCAGATCTGTAGAATTTGTTAATCTTGCTTAACTGAAATTTTGTCCCAATTAATTAGCAATTTCCATTTCCTCCTTCCTTAGCCCCTGGAAGCCACCATTCCAGTTTTTGACTCTATGAATTTGCCTTTGTTAGATACCTCATATAAATGGAATCATGTAGTATTCATGACTGGCTTATTTCACTTAGCATAATGTCCTCAAGGTTCACCCACATTGTCACATATTGCAGAATTTCCTCTTTTTTAAGCCTAAATAATATTTCATTGTATATATGTATCACATTTTGTATATCTGTTCATCCATAAACAGATACTACTTCTTGGCTGTAGTGAATGGTGCTGCAGTGGACACAGGAGGGCTAATAGTTCTTTGAGATCCTGATTTCAGTTCTTGTGGATAATCATCCAGAAATGCAATTGCTGGATCATATGGTAGTTTTGTTTTAAAGTTTCTGAGATCAATCTGCATATTGTTTTCCATAGCAACTGCTATTTTGCATAGCAACTCCATTTTGTATTCCCACCAACAGTGCACTTCGGTTCCAGTTTCTTCACATCCTTGACAATGCTTATTTTTTGGTAAACAGCCACCCTGATAGGTGTAAGGTGATGTCTTCGTGATTTTGATTTTGATTTCCCTGATGTTTAGTGACACTGAGCACTTTTCTTATGCATGTTGGCTATTTGTGTGTCTTTTTTAGATGAAATTTGTATTCAAGATTTTAGAACATTTGAAAACTGAGTGATTTATGCTATTGAGTTGCAGGAGTTCCTTATATACTTTGGAAATTACCCTATATCAGACGTATGTTTTGCAAATATTTTCTCTCATTCTATAGTTGCCTTTTCTCCCTGTTGATTGTTTCCTTTGCTGTGCAGAAACTTTTCATTTTGATGTAGTCCTGTGTCTATTTTTGCTTTTATTGCCTGTGCTTTGGCAGCATATCCATGAAATTAGTGATGAAACCAATGTCCTGAAGCTTTCCCCCTATGCTTTCTTGTAGGCTTTAAGTCTTTAACCCATTTTGAATTGATTTTTGTGTATGGTGTGAGATAAGGGTCCAATTGCATTCTTCTGCATGTGGATATCCAGTTTTCCGAGCATCATTTGTTGACGAGTCTGTCCTTTCCCCTTTGTATATTCTTGGCATACTTGTTACCAACACTAACTAAGCCTGGTCAGTTGCACCGATGTGCATGTATTTATTCCTGGGGTCTCTATTCTGTTCTATTCATCTCTATGTCTGTCTTTATACCAATACTGTACTGTTTTACTTACGGTAAAGGAATTGTGATCCCACCAGCTTTATTATTCTTTCTCAGGGTGGATTTGGCCATTTAGGGCCTTATCTAGTCTTCACAAAAATTCTTTAAATACTTTGTCCCCACTCTGCAAATGAGGAGAAGTAATTTGTCTAATAATACTAGATAGCTAGTAAAAGCTAGAGCTGGGAATGCTCTTGAATGCTGTCTGACTCCATAGTCAGTACACTTTACCATTTCATTCCATGCATCTCGGCAAATGGAGAGTCATGGATTCAATAGGAAACTGTGTATTAGGACATATATATAAAATTAGGTTAGCCTCAGGGAATTTTACTTAGTCACTTGAAAAATGCATATGATATTTGTATAATTCATAGATTTTTGAGGAGAATTTAATAATTTCCTGAAAAGTATTATGAGATTCTTAAGAGTACCAAAACTATGCCAGTTTCTAAAAAGAGCTTAATAATCTTTCATTGAGATGAATAATTGAAGAACCTAAACAGACCCATTAGTTTCATTCTATACTCTAAATTCAGCAGTATCAGGCTTCTCCTTCCACCCTCCCCCACATATAATACATCCTGGGAATGCTCTCATTTTATTGGATGAATGTATTAGTCACAAGGCATAAAAAGTACTGCCTCTGCTTGGTTTGCATTTATGAATTAACAGATGTGCCTGGTTTGAAGAAACAGATTCATTTCTTGATGGGAAGAAAAGTCTTGTTTAGTTTTTCACTTATTTTTTTATGTATGGGATTTTCACTAACTTTGGACCAGATACTTGCCAGGAAGAATGTAAGGTGAGTAACTGCACATCTTTAAATATAATGCATGAACTTCAGTGTAAGTGTGAAATTAGATGATTCTGTAATTTTTTATGTTGTTGCACAGCTACATTTGTTAACAATTCAAAACAGATATACTAGATTAGATCATTTCATAGTTACTAAAATCATTGAACTAGAGTTTGTAGATGAGATAAAAATATAGTCTTTATTATAAGAGGGAGCAGCTTTATTTGTTCAAAGTATCCAAAAAAACATTTGTATTACGTATCAAAATATATGAGAAAATGACTCAGATCAGTGTTCATGTTTCTTTTGTACTCATAAGTACTGTTAATTTCCGTTTATCTTGCTGTTTTTATGTGAGAAGAGAGTAAGCAAAATTTAAAAACTAAGAAATATATAACCTGTCCCAAAGAATAGATGGTAAATCATTTTACCTGGTAGGAGATGGTGATTGTGTGGAGTCCACACTACTTAAAACTAACAAGCAAAATACCGGCTTCTATTTCCTTTGTCCTTTTGGCTTCTCTCTATACCATATAAGGGAACATATAGAGATTTCTCTATAAAGAAGAATATTCAAACTCTGAATAGCAATTAACTTATGTCATGTCTCCCAATTACTCATTATGTGCAATCACAACAAATCTGTCGGGGGTTAGTGTGAACACGAAGTGTTAAGCAGGATCATCTGCCAAAACTTGTGTCAGGGAATTCTTAAGTCATCAGCTAATAAAAACAATAAGGACAGGCATTTTTTAACATCTGTTTTCCCATGTTCCAAATCAATTAGTTCTTTCCTTCAGGTTCACTTTCAATTAATGTAAGTGACCTATACTCCTTAGGTGGTTAAAGCTTAGCAATATTGCCTCACCTGGTTTATATAGAAGTGACTATTTTGTGTATTGCACTGATAAAATGTGCACTAGAAACTATAAAAATCCCAGTTCAGTTTTTGAAGCAGTATTAATGGTTTTAAATAATTTTAGCCTCAGAAGAGACCTTAGAAATCACACAACTTAGTCATCATTTTTATCTAATAATATGGCATATTAACTCATTGTGATAGAAACAACAGTTGCTGTTTTGTGAATGTTCTTTCAAATCATAAATCTGGAATTTAAAATATTTTTCACCTCTATGGGCAATTCAATGTCCTTAAGTCTCTAGGAAGGATAATTGTATTTAAGCCTGATACATGTTTCCGATGCTTAGAGAAAGAAGGGGTCATCCCTCTTCCTTTACATATTCGTTCCTCAAGTTGGGTTTATACTTGAAAATCTCTTTCCTTTCCCACAGCATTTCCCACTTCCCTTTCGGAGTTTGTTCATTGTTAGTTCATTTGTGTACGTAACGCATAGGTTTTTAATACTTGATATTTTTATATAGGCACAATGCTAGGTGCTGGTTATGCAGTGGTGGCAAAACAAAGTCTCTTCCCTCATGAACCTGCAAGTCTAGAGCAGAGGTGCTCACTAATGAAATGAACGGTGTTATTACAGATAAACTGTGAAATGTTCTTTGAAAGAAAAGTATGGTAAACGTGAACACATATAATAGGGGGATCTGAACTAGTCTGAAAAGTTACAGACAGCATTTCTGAGGGAGCAATATTTGAGCTGTGATCTGGAGGATATGTAGGATGTGATGAGGAGGTAGGGGGAGGGACAGGCTGGAGAACATTCCAGATAGAGGGAAGAGCAGGTACTGAGACTCTTAAAAAGGAAGAAGGGAACATGAAGCATTCAGGGAACTGAACTAAAGAATGCTAGTGTAGCTGGAGCAAGAGGGGAGGGGGGTAAATGAGCACAACGACCAAGGCCAAGGCCTTTCAGGGCCTTCTCGGCTTTCACAGGAACATGGTCTTCAGTCCTGAGCAGAACACGAAGGAGCCGCTTCACCTTCACCTCCATGAAGGCGCACTTGGGAGACCCTGAATGGAGCCCCTGGTAAATCAAAAATATGGCACCAGCCACTGCAGGCCTAGGGCTCTTGGTTACTTTTCATATTTTACAGAGATCCCTTTTACTGGAAAGTTTCTGAATACTTTAGTGCTAATGTAGGTTTACTTTTTTTTAAATTAAAAATCAATGTTTCTTAGTATGTTCACACAGATAATTTTAACCAGATAATCCTTTAGTTCTACTTCAGTTCAGAGATCATGTAGTGATGTGAAAATGCATGTGTAGAGTATTTTGTCTTTGGTTGAGATCATGGCTTCCCTTAAAGCCTCATTAGTTGAGGCTTATGGGTGTGGGCAAGGCCAATTCAAATTAGAGTTTATCTGAAAAAAGAAGTACACCAGCATTATTGTATGTCCATAGATTCACCGAAATGAAAATAAGGCTGTGTTGTGTGCTAAAATCTTTTCATTAATGAACACATGGACTGGTTATGACTTGACAATTACTAAAGCTGGATGATGGGAACAGGAACTTAGGGAGGGTGAGAGAGCTTATATTTTTGTTTAAATCTGTGTATGTTTGCAATATTCCATAATAAAAAGATGTATATCTTTTAACATAGCAATTTCACTTCTAAGAATTTATCTTAAGGGACTTCTCAGGGGTATGAACAAATAATCCAAGGTTGGAACAACAGACTGGTTCCAAATAGGAAAAGGAGTATGTCAAGGTTGTATATTGTCACCTTGCTTATTTAACTTATATGCAGAGTACATCATGAGGAACGCTGGGCTGGAAGAAGCACAAGCTGGAATCAAGATTGCTGGGAGAAATATCAATAACCTCAGATATGCAGATGACACTACCCTTATGGCAGAAAGTGAAGAGGAACTCAAAAGCCTCTTGATGGAAGTGAAAGAGGAGAGTGAAAAGGTTGGCTTGAAGCTCAACATTCAGAAAACAAAGATCATGGCATCTGGTCCGATCACTTCATGGGAAATAGATGGAAAAACAGTGGAAACAGTGTCAGACTTTATTTTTTTGGGCTCCAAAGTCACTGCAGATGCTGATTGCAGCCATGAAATTAAAAGACGCTTACTCCTTGGAAGGAAAGTTATGACCAACCTTGATAGTATATTAAAAAGCAGAGACATTACTTTGCCAACCAAGGTCCGTCTAGTCAAGGCAATGGTTTTTCCCGTGGTCATGTATGGATGTGAGAGTTGGACTGTGAAGAAAGCTGATCGCCGAAGAATCGATGCTTTTGAACTGTGGTGTTGGAGAAGACTCTTGAGAGTCCCTTGTACTGCAAGGAGATCCAACCAGTCCATTCTAAAGGAGATCAATCCTGGATGTTCATTGGAGGGACTGATGCTAAAGCTGAAACTCCAATACTTTGGCCACCTCATGCGATGAGTTGACTCACTGGAAAAGACTCTGATGCTGGGAAAGGTTGGGGGCGGGAGGAGAAGGGGACGACGGAGAATGAGATGGCTGGATGGCATCACCGACTCTGTGGACATGAGTTTGAGTGAACTCTGGGAGTTGGTGATGGACAGGGAGGCCTGGCGTGCTGTGATTCATGGGGTCGAGGAGAGTCGGACACGACTGAGCGACTGAACTGAACTGAACTGAACTGAATGTTCAATACTGTTAATTGGAAACAAATACTTACTAGAGATTTAGTTAAATATATTAATGCATTCATATGATGTTATACCAGATGAAATTTAAAATTATGTAATAAAAATATGTATATTTTTAAGTAAAAAATTATAGGCTTTAAGATAGTATGTTTATAAAAATCTGTTTTTTAAATAATATAAAAAATGAATTACATTTGTATATAGGGTGTATGTGCATGTTCAGTTCAGTTCAGTTCAGCTGCTCAGTCGTGTCTGACTCTCCGCGACCCCATGAATCACAGCACGCCAGGCCTCCCTGTCCATCACCAACTCCCGGAGTACACTCAAACTCATGTCCACAGAGTCAGTGATGCCATCCAGTCATCTAATTCTCGGTCGTCCCCTTCTCCTCCCGCCCCCAACCCTTCCCAGCATCACGTATGTAGAGTAAAATGCTGGAAGGACATACTATTTTAATTTATATATTTATAATTTTCAGAAATACTTTTTTGGCAATAGAGTCTTTTTTTTTTTAATTAAAAAGGTTGAATATTTCTGCTTCAATATGCTAACAGTACAACATGGTATAAAATTTCACTGTAAAATATTTTATTATGTTTTATAATTTAGTTATTTAATTTATTCTTGGTTATTTATTTTGGTTAAACCTTAGTGTCTAGCATACTGCTTGTCTAGCCTACTATTCTTTGAGTAGACTGTTTATCAATGAATTAAGATTAAGATTGATATTTTAAAGTTTTTTCTTCTTTTAAATTTCCAGTCTTTATTTCCTTTGAAGGACATATATAGTATTACTTTTGAATCAGGAATTCACTAGTCAAAAGTGAACAGTTTTACAGGCTGTGAGTCTCCTCCTCTTCTCTGAGATGTAGTAAACGAAAATGTCCTTCTTAAAATTTTATAGAAAATCTAAAATGTATATATTTACTTACCATCTTTTTATTTTTGTTTTTTTCTAGTTTTATCTCTCGAACATCTTCAAATAAAGAAGTGGTTGTAAACAGTGGTAAGACTTGTAACTGCCCTTATGGTCCCCTCCAGGGTTGAGGAAGGGTTATGTCTATGATGGGTTTCCCTGAACACTGGTACTTGCACCTGGAGTCTCTGATGTGAAAAGTCTCTTAAATACTGTATTCTAAATTATGAGACAAAAGAGTCTCAAGCCTGGTACATTTTACAGTGCTTAGCATATTATTGTCACTCAATTACATTAATAAACTGGTGACATTTTGCCTTTGTACTCATGTCATTTTATTTGACAGATCGGCAGAATAGTGGAGATATGAAGCCAGTACAGAATTTCACAGTGATACCAATCACACAGGTATGGACATTTTTGGAAACTAGACTGAATCATTAAAAAAAAAAAGTAAAAACATTTCAATCAAGTCAGAGCCACTTTGAAAATATAAGTAATAATTCTGTTAATAACAAACATTCTTGGTGAACTTTGGGTGGGGAAATGTTATGGTAATCTAGTTGAAAAAACACCAAAGTTTTCCTTGTTGTCTTATATAGTATTTTCATTACAGTATTCAATTTTACTTTTGTTGCCTTCTAGACAGGATCACTATAGTAACAATTTATCTTTGGTTACTGATAAACTTGGGTTGCTGCTGCCTGTTTAATTTATCTCTTATCTTTATTTACACTGGAGTTATTGGTATGGAATAGTTGATCTAGATAAGTGATCACCTCTTTCAGACAGAGATTGCTTTTGTGACCTCCAGAATGGTATACCAAAGTGCATTATCTTGGGCTTCCTAGAAATCCGCAAAGGTTTCATAAGATGTAGAAGAAGGTTAGAATATCTTGCTAGATTATGTATATTAAATGACCTGGAACTGTATTCTCTAGGACAGTAGACACTAGCCACATGCAGCTATTTAAATTTAAATTCAATTTAGATAATATTAAGTAAAATTAAAAATTAAGCCCTTCAGTTGCACTGGCTACATTTCCAGTACATAATAGCCAATAGCATACAATGTCCTGTTGGCCATTAATGGTCTGGAGAATTGTGTTGTATTTCTAGAAACCGCTTGTTTTCTTTGTTTAACGTATTATTTAAAGTTCTGAATTATTTGGGTTCTTATTATTTTAGAGACGATTACTGCCATTAGTGAATTTTTTTGAAATATTATAGACTTTTTTTTGTGTGGTTTTAGGTTTACAGAAAAAAAAATTGAACAAAAGTAGAGGATATGTTTATGGCATTGTGCTTTGTACCATTTATTAAATAAAAATTAAAAAAATTATACGTTGTAATTTGTGGAACTGGGTTCATGTACTTTCAGGTATACCTATATTTTTAAGCTTGTTAGGGCCACCCCTCATTTCCTTTTACCCACAATAGCATGGGCTGTGGAGCTAGCAGGCTTTGAATTGGCTCTTTTGCTTCCAAGAAGCCTTCTGTACTGTGGAAGCAAATTAATATCTTAAATTTAATTTATTGGGTTCATTAGGCTCTCAACTACAATCTGAGCAGACCTTTAGAAAAAGAACCTCGGAATGCGTTCAGCCATCATAGCCCAGTTAATGTCTCCATGGATGGAATTCCCTGCCTTCTGTTTTGGGCCAAAAGAATAACAATTAAATTTAAGAATCAGACCTGGCTGGACCTTACAGATGAAGCTATTGGCCAGAAGGCAACAGTGGATGCTGGCAACTCAAACTGCAGTGAAGAAAGTGCCATGTAAGTTGACTGCTTTGCTGGATCAAGTCCTTAGGGTGTGTGTAGCCTGTTAACTGGGTGGTCCCGTTTTCTGTCATTTCAGAAAGTAGAAGTAGGCTCCTTTGTACATGACTGTGACATACATTTCTGTGTAAATGTCTAAAATGAAAGAACAGGTTAGAAATCAGTTGTTTTAGTTTCTTATTTTTTCCCCAGTAATTTTCTTCTGAACACTCCAGCTAATTGTTATATTATACATTGTGGAAGATCAAAATTTTGAAAATGAAGCTTCCCAAAGTCATTCTGAAAGAGTGGATGGATTCCAGGCTCTGTGTCAGCTCCAAATGTAAAATGTCAAAGTACTTTTGTCCTAGTAGGGAGGAAATTCCATATCACTGAGCAGAGTCATACATATTCTAGTGGGTGAAGCAGAGAACGCTGACTCTATCTAGCCAGGGCAGGTATTCGATTCTAGGAAGTATTCTGAAGTTGTAGAACATTGGCTGTTTGCAAATGTGCAAGGGGCCAAATCTCAGAGAATTCTTTAGGACATTAAAAAATGATTAGAATAATTATTTTTCACTTGAGATAAGCATATCCCTTTTGAAGAGGACATTAGTTTCGACTGCCTTTCTTTGCTTTTCAGTCATCCAAGCAAATATTTTTTTGCTTGTATTTGTTTTGGTCCAGAGGGAGGAAGTCTGGCATATCCCACTTGCTTTCTATACAGCTCCTTGCTTTCAACATTTGTTGGTATGACAGAGGCTTTTGGAAGATTCTCTGTATTTGTTCTGGCCTGGTTTAGATGGGCAGAATGCCTCATATAAAACCATAACATGCTCTGTGTTTGTGCATGTATGTGTGTGTGTTTCTCTGTATTCTCCTTATATACTTTCATAGAAATACTTTTTTATTTCTGAACTTGTCATTTAAAAATTCTTGATGATGGGTAAAATGGATTATATTCATGTACACTTACAAGTTACATTACAAGTTTTAGTAAGTATGTTGCTATTCAGAATGACTCTTTTTATCAGAGAGCTAAGGAGTTGTAAGCAAAACTAGAGTCCGCCCAGCTTCGTTTATTCTGTTACAGCACAACTATCAAAGAGACTTCAACATTGCTGAGAGCTCAGGACTTTTCCCTCAGGCTCTAATTAATTCCTTACAGGGCTCTTTATTTGTGGTCAGCTGTGGGGACAGAGATGACTGCCTGAGGATCATCTTGCCTGTCCATGGCTGACTGGCCCTCCTTGATTCCATTTATCCTGACCCCAGGGGGTTTGTGGGGAAGATCAGGGCATCACAGATTTTTGCTGGACTTCAGAAACTTTAATTATCACTGGGAACCTAGAGACAGAAGGAATGAAAACTTAGCTTCTAGGTCCAGTTCTGCCAATGAGCTCTGTGACTTTACAAATGGGAGCCACTGTCGGGTGAGATGGCATCTCACCTGATGGCATCTGGTAATAGCAACTAACAAGGCTTGAGCACTTGGCCTTGGCCAGGCACCTTGTGAGGACTTCACAGTCACGTCATCTGTTATCCCTTGTAATGCTCTTGTGAATAAGTCCCTGAGTTACAGGTACAGTTATCACCTGTGTTTCAAGTGAGAAAATCAAAGCTCGTGAGGTTAAGAAACTTGCTGAGATCATACAGCTTGGATGGTAATAGAGCTGGGGTCTAAAACATCTTTAACAACACCATTTTCGCTCCTCTCTTGGCCCTATCTAATAGGAGTGTGAAAATCAAATGAGGAAATGTACATGTGAGAACTTTGTCAAGTGCTACTCAAAGTTCTAATATTATTTTCCAAGATACTAATGATAACTAGAGTAAAATAGTGTCTAGTTAACTGGTAGAGCGACTAAGGGAACCTTTGGTTTTTGCAGTACACGAATATTTTGTCTTTGTCACTGCCCAAGAATTCTTGTGGGTGAGTCCCAACTGCGCACACCCACCTTTTGGGGTTGTCAGGTGAGTGTGCAGGCACTCTGGAGAGCCCACCAAAGGGCATAAGTGGGAGGCTTCCCAGGATGTGAGGCATTCAAGGATCAGCTGCTGACACTGTCCTTGACTCCTGTGAATTGCACAGATTAGTGAGATGCCTTTGTCATGCTGGCAAGGAAATCTTATATTCAAGAATCATAAAGGGAGTTGCAGAAAGAACAAACCCAAGCAAAGACATAACCATGTAAGGTCAAAAGCACAGATTAAAAAAAGATGACCACATTTTAGTGCTTGGAAATAGCATGTTCAGGGAAAGGCAAATTGTTGGCAGACAGATTTGCTACAGAAGTCTTTTTAAATAGTGAAAGCCTTACAAACAGCATAATCCCAGCATCTATGTGTATTTTGAACTTAGGCAGTTATAGTCTCAAGAATTCAGAATCTGCTTTAACCATGGGGAGAGGAGGGTGCTTGGAAAAATAAAAGAAGCTCTTTCTTGAGTGAGTCCCTAGGTTGTGTTTCCCCTGTATGCTACATCTTGTGGTGCACAGCCTGGCACGTGAAAGAATCTCATTGAATGATTGCTGCATTCACATTGTTGAAACCAGGCCTCCTGTCGTTTACTCTGCTGCAGAGCACGTTAACAGCTGTCACTGAAACCAGGGCTGCTGGAGAAAGCTCTTGGGGCATCAGAAGCGTGGAGGCCACTGAGCTGCTCCACCAGAGATCTGAGTGGACACTGCATGGCTCTGATTTGAGCTTTGTTTAGTTCGTTAGCTGGGGAGAGAGTTTGTGCATAACTCAGCTATTCTGATTCCTTGGAGGAACTAGAGATATTTCTGTTACAGAAAGTGACCAGTCAAATTTATAAAGTACAGTCCAAGAAATGCATTTCATTTCTTTAAAGTGTTTTCAGTAATTCATAACATTATCAGAATACTGTTGGAGAAAAATTCTCTTGAAAACTTGCTTTAGTGAGCAAGTTAGCTTATAAAGTGTAAATTAGTGCTTCTAAGGTATCTAAGCTCATGATGTTATGAAATAAAGACATTTCTTTTAGTGACCTTTTTAATATGGTTTATTTTATAAATACTCCTTCCCTTTTTCCATAAGTAGTAGGAAGATAAACTTGAGCTCAGTAACTGAAATTTCTGTTTCTTGATGAGTGTGACTGAATTAATGAAATTATATTTTTGTGAGTTTTCTCAAACTTGTATATTTTATAAACATTGACTTTGATTTTTTAGAATGTATATTGAGGTGTTATAACTTCTCGACTTTATAATGTCACATATCAGCATCATCCTTCATATATCTAAATTTCTCACATTTTCCCATTTCATCATCCTTATTTTTTAACCTGATTGAAATTTAAATGAAATACACTAAACTGCACATATTTCAGTTATACAGTTTGGTCTGTTTTGACATATGCTTATATCTATGAAACCATCATCACAATAAAGATAGCAGACATTTTCATTACACTCAGAAGTTTCCTTGTGCCCCTCTGTAATCCATCCCTGTGCATTACCACCTTGCCAGATAACTGCTGTTCTGCCTCCTATCATTATAGATTAGCTTGCATTTTCTAGAATTTTGTATATTAATAGCTGTAATAGAACAGTGTACATTCTTTTTTTTAGTCTGGCTTCCTTCACTTAGTGTAATGATTTTGATATTCTTCTGTGTTGTTGCATGATTCAAAGGTATGTTTCTTTTTATTGCTGAGTAGTAAGTACTACTTTGTATGGATATACCACAGTTTATCTATCCATCTACCTCTTGATGGAAGTTTGTTTTTTCCTCCAGTTTTTAGATAACTTTCCAAATAAAGTTGCTGTGAACATTCATGTACAAGTCTTTGGAGGAGCATGTATTTTCATTTTTCTTAGGTGAATATCTAGGAGTGGAATGGCTGGATCATATAGCATGTGTATGTTTAGCTTATTAAGAAACTGCCACACTGTTTTTTTGAAGTAGCTATAGCATTTGCCTTCCTACCAGCATTGTATGAGCATTCCAGCTACTTCACATCCTTCCTAAACTTAGGTATGGTCAGTGTCAGACTATAGAGAAAATATTATTATGTTTCTGTATGATTAGCAATTTATGAACAAATTTTGCTGAGATTTGGGTTAAAAGATAAATCTTAGTAAGAGATGTACTTCCTCAGAGGAATGTGATTACATGTCAAGAAGTAATGAAGCTAGTGCCACTGAGATATTTCAGGACTTGTAAACCCAGAGGCTTCTTATAATCTCCTTGGAGACATTTATTTACATATTTGGGTATTAGACATGCAGCCATTTGTTTCCTTTATAATGAGCTGTTTGCTTCCATTCAAAGGCTAATAATATACACTTTTATTTTCCCAAGGAAAATTTCTGATGCTAAGGAAGTAAATGTTTCTCTCCTTCTCTCAGGAAATGAAGAAGAAAGCCCTCCAATATGAGCTTCCAGATTCATAATTTTAGTATTCCTCACCTACATTATAAATCCCTGTATGTGCAGGATGACATCTGGTTCTCAGGAGGGGGAAGAATTGGGCTAAAAGGGGAACCAATATGGTTATTGCTCTGAGTTAGTAATAATCTATTTCTGCTCCAGGAAATCTTGTGTTAACTTTCAGAAAAATGTGATTAAATATAGAGCATAAAAGCTTAAGAGTGGACTTTTTAAAAAAAGTTTTAGCCATACTGACTACTATATCACGGCATCTTATTGTAGTTTTGTTTTGTATTTTCTGGATGTCAATGATATTGACATCTTTTCATGTACTTATTGGTTGTTTGTATGTCTTCCTTTGTGAAGTACATCTTTTGAACATTTTAAAGTTGGGTTGTCTCCTTATTGAGTTGTTAGTGCTATTTGCTGTATTTAAGATACAAGATTTTTTGTATATGTATTGTGAATATTTTCTCCCATTCTATGACTTGCCTTTTTCATTTTCTTAACATTATCTTTTGAAGAGCAAAAGTTTCAAAAATTTAATATAGTCTAATTTATCAGTTTTTCATATTTTTTTCAAGGAACTTTCCAACCCCAAGATTGCAAAACTTTCTTATGTTTGTTCTGTGTTTTATAGTTTTAGTTGTTACATTTAGACTTGTGATCCATTTGGGGGCAATTTTTTAGTACAGTGTGGAGTAAGGGTTATTCTTATCTTGATAGACTGTATTTCTGTTTTCTTAGGTTGTCTCTGAAGTTTGGTGATGCTGAAAATCCCAGAGGTCTTGATATAAGGTAGGTATGGATGCCACTTTGGAATATCATAGGCTCAAAACTCCAGATTAGCTCCATATAATTTATCCATTCCACATATATGTATCAAGGGCCTGCTGTGATAAGCATTGTGACACATGAAATGCCACATTTATCTAATTTCACTGAAGAGTCAGTTTTGTTATGATGGGATCCTATAGTACTACTTTCTTTAGTTTCTATAATACCAAAGCATCTGTATTTTTTCCTTCTTCCTTTAGTGACCTAGAAAATACACAAATCTGAGACTATAATACTTCTTTCCTCTGAGCAAAGAATAAAATATGTTTAAAGCTCCAGAGCTGAGGCTCTAGTTTCAAGTTATTTTCTACATAGCTTCTTACAACTGAGTTACACTTACAACTTTGGTTCGGTTCGGTTCGGTTCAGTCACTCAGTCATATCCGACTCTTTGCGACCCCATGAATCACAGCACGCCAGGCCTCCCTGTCCATCACCAACTCCCGGAGTTCACTCAAACTCATGTCCATCGAGTCGGTGATGCCATCCAGCCATCTCATTCTCTGTCGTCCCCGTCTCCTCCCACCCCCAATCCTTTCTAGCATCAGACTCTTCTCCAGTGAGTCAACTCGTCACATGAGGTGGACAAAGTATTGGAGTTTCAGCTTTAGCATCAGTCTGACACTTACAACTTAACAGTAACTAAAAATTCTCTGTTAGCTGAATTCCCCAGCAGACAATCAACATAGGTCTACATTTTTCTGTGTTTATATATGGAATAATACCTCTGCTAACAGTGGCTTAGCAAGCAGTTAGGAATGACTTCAGGAGTGGGGAGCAATTTGAAGGCATTTAAATTTTTTTTTTTATAAAATTATGATGTTTCCTTTCCTACAGGACCAGCCTTTTAGTGGAGATAAACACCTGTGTCTTTAACATTATTTGAAAAACCAACAGGTTGTGGTAGGGCAATCTTTTCCAAAGCTGTGTTCTATGGAGCACTTTTGCTCTGTGTAAATGTTTTTAATATTACCAGAAAGGGGGTCCGATGGTTAAACGTGTTTGAGAAACACTGCACTCCATGTCTTCTTGGAGATTCACAGTAGAAATTTGTGTATTGAAGTTTCTGTGAAGATATGCTCTTAAAGAAAAATGCTGTCCTTGGTGACTTTGATTAACCACTCATTTCCTGACTTTTTTTTTCCATCGATGATTTTTCTTTACTTGTGATTTTGGTGTCTGTGAGAGGAGATGAGCTTAGGTTCTTCTATTCCACCATCTTCTCTCTAATGCTTTAAAATTACATTTTTTTTTTCCTGATGATAAAGCTATGTGGCTACTTTCCTCTAGGTAAAAAAGTGTTATTTGAATAAAAAGTATTCCCTATTCCTATATCAAACAGATATTTATATGTGTTTGGCCACCTTGTGAGATTCTATTTTCCTTATAAGGTTTCTCTGAAAGTTGATGGCATATGTGTTCTAAATTATGACCAATGAAACCCTAGTATCCCATGATATGCAAGCAGATATTGAGAAAAGAGCTTCCTAAATTTACACATAGGAAATGCTAGGTTAGAGGCAAAAAGAAAGAAAGAAAGGGGGATTGGAGACAAGATGCATGTCTTGAAGGATTTTTTGAGCAGTTTCATTGGTGCATCACTGCTCCCACCTCACTGAGGCTGTGTCAGAACAGTCTCAGGCCATTATCTGAAACAGGGCTGCAGACTATGTGGCAGGCTCTACTGCAGCCCTAGCTCAAGAGAAGTCACTTCCGGGGATTGCAGAGGCAGCTTACCCTTTCTGGGAATGGCTCTTGTGGCCTACTCTGGAATGTCTAACTCCACAGTCCCCATCTGAGATTCCACCACCTTCTGGCCTTCAGCGTTCTTGGTGGGATTATTGCAGTGGACAGGGGTGGCCAGGCTTAATTGCATCCCCTAACAAACCTTTTTGTATCCGAGTCAGGAGCCCAGGGTGAGCTGCAGGTGTCCTAGATAACATCTAATGTTTTACAGCACCAGGCCCACACAGGACACTCGCCATGCATGCCTTTCAACTTAGACAAGCCCAGCCTGTTTTACAGATGAGGAAAGCTAGACCCAGAGATGTTGTTGAACAGCCCTTATCATTACCACTAATAAGAACTGTATTTGTGAGAACTCTTTTGGCTGCATAAAGCCAAAAGGTAACTGATGGATGAATAGGATTGAAAATGTTAGCTTTAGACGCTTAACTGACCTCACCAGGGCAACATCTTTCTCCGTCTCTTGGCTCTGCTGTCCTTGTGTCAGCTTCATTCTCCGGCTGGCAAGACGGTGGCCAGCTCACAGTTATTCACTTAAGCAACGTGAAAGAGCTCTGTTGCCCGATGCTATAGCATAGCCATAGCAGAAGCACCAGGACTTCATCTTCTCGACCCTGCCTGGGGGGTATGCCCTCTCTAAACCAATCACAATGATTAAATAGCCACAGTATACTGATTGGCAGGGCCAGAGAGACTTCACTGAGAAGGGAGAGGGTCAGCCCTAATACACCAAGTTGCTGTTCCCAGAGGGAGCGGGAATGTAAACTACAGGTGGGCAAAACCAGAATAAAGCCCGTGCTTTTGCCCTGAGTTATACTGATCTCAGCTGCTTTCTTTTTAAAAATTTAAATATTGTTGATTTATAATGTTGTATTAGTTTAAGGTGTATAGCAAAATGAATAATCACATTAACATTTTGATCTCTTTCTAGAATTTTTTTCTATGTAGTCATACATTTTTTTAAATGAAAAAAGTGATCATGACATATGCATATTGAGTCTTCTTTATTGGTAGAGAATATTCCATTCCAAATGGCTAAGAGTAAGAGCTCTTGTCTCAGATTGGATTCTAAGCCCAGCTCCAATGCTTACTTGTTGATCATTTAACGCCTTTGTGTCTTAGATTTCTCACCTGTGAAATGAGGATATTATCTATCTCGTGGTGTTGCAGTGAAGATTAAATAAAATACACATAAAGAACTTAGAAAGATGCTTGACGCATAGTAAGAGCTACTACTTTTATTTTTGACCATTATTTATTTAGTTAATTCTGTATTATTGTCCACTCAATTTTCAGATTTTTTTCAATAATAAAATTATTTTAATTAAAACACACACACACACACACAAGCTTTCTGTATTTTCCCTTTTGTAGGAATTTGTCTTCCTTACTTTTGGGGGCTGCTGTGTTAATTGGTTTCATTCTCGCCCATGAAGAGCTCTAATTCCGAACTAAAGAGTAAAGCCTCTCTCTGAGCCAGTTCTACTTCCTGACAAAAGAGGGCGCAATTGTACCGTTCGTAGACGATGCCTTGCGTCAGCAAATGTAAAAGTGCTTTCGGGATAATACTGTTTTGTAATCATTTTCAGATTCGCCCTTACCAGTTACAAGTTGTCTATCCAGAGATGGTATAGTTTGCACCGAGTCGAGGTTATTTTTAATAACTCAGTTCAAGCAACTTTTAATGCAACTGGCATTTACGCTCCGTCAAGTTACTCCTACCATTGCCAGCGCGTCAGCAGCCTGCAGGCATACGATGCCCTCTTGTTGCCCAGCGACACCAATGATATGTCAAGCCTGTGGGAGGTCACTTTTGTTGATTTCCAGGTAACAAACTAAAACCTGTGCTCAGGGGCCCTGTGTGTTTGGTGCCAAAGAAACTCAGTGTTTGTTTGAAAACCTACACGTTTAAGGAAAAGAGAGGAGTAGATATCTTTAATATTGGTATGAGTTAGAATCTTAATCTTCTAAGGTATGAAATAGAAAAGGATCAAGTATTTCCTCTTCCTGCACAGTGATCCCCCCATGCCCTCATCCCAAGAACTTGCTTTTACATTCAGGCTTTTCCAGCCCCTAGTAATTATCAGTGAGGAATGCCAGCAGTCTAAGCCAGAGGGAAGCTGTGGCGTGAAGCCTGGTGGCTGACACTTCCTGGAGTGAGAGGCCCTTTTGGGGAGAGGAACTGTCAGACAATTATTTTATTTCCTTCAGGGAGAGGAGTAGTGATCTTATCAGGGCAGATAAGAAGTACCTCTGCAGTGTGAATGACAGCTTTGGCACTTGGCATAGGAATGGAACTGTCAACCAGGGAGTCAAACATATCCCAAAGATCCTCTTGAAAGTATCTGGGGAAAGTCATGGAGACACAGGAGTTTCCTTTACACCACCAGAATCTCAGGCCGAGAGACATCTGTCAACTTCGTCCTGTTTACCTGTTAAAACAGCTTAACTTGTTCTTCTAACTCACTGAAATAAGCAGCGTTTTACATGTCCCTTTTCTGGGTACTTCTTGATTTTTTCCATATATAAATGTATGTTTACTCCCCTTCCTCCTAGCTTGGAGAAGTGTGGTGTGGTTGATTGGGGTAGGGAAAGAGTTTCTATTTCGGGATTCGAAATACATGGTTTTGTGTTAACTTCTCAAGTCACTTGGGCTGAGCTATTCCACCCTCTTGACTTCTGACCTATCTTTATGGATGTTAAGAATTCATGGCCTAATATATGCGGCAACACCCAGGACCATATTAGGCATGGTTAGCATGGATTAACAGTGGCAATGTTGTAATTGTATTACATACTTTGTCTTAAAAACTTACCATAATGCTGTAAGATAGTTGTTATTAACCCTGTTTTACAAATGAGATGACTGAAACTCTGGTGATTACATAACTGTTCAAAGTGGTATAATTGGTAAATGGTAGAGGCAGAATTTGAATTGTGGACTGTCTGGCTCCAAAGATACATTGTAATACATATAATGTATATATCTATTTATATAATACTTATAAAGTATATATTATATCTATTTCTTTCTCTTGCCCTTTCAAAGAAGAAGCAGGCAGAAAGGGCAATGAAGAGGTAATCATGAAAAAAGGGCTAACTCACACATAATCTTGCCTAATTAGAATTAACTGATTTATACTTCCACCTTGGTCCAGGAATGACTTAAAATGACTATAGAATACTTCAAGAAAAATAATTTTGAAAAAGAGTCAAACCACTTCACATCAATTAGGATGATTATTAAAAAAAAAAAAAAAAAATCCCCCAAACTGAAAATAACAGCTATTGGCAAGGAGGTAGAAAAATTAGAACCCTTGTACATTGCTGGTGGAAATGTGAAATGGTGCAGCCACCATGGAAAACAGTGTGCCAGATCCTCAAAAAATTAAACATAAAGTTACAGTGTGATTCAGCAGTTCCACTTCTGGGTATACACCTAAAAAAATTGAAAACAGGCACTTGAACAGATATTTGTGCACTCTGTATTCATAGCAACAGTATTGACCATAGCTAAAAAATGATCATAACCCAAATGCCTATCAATGGATGAATGAAAAACAAAATCTAGCATATACATACAACAGATGATAATTCAGCCTTCCCTTTAAAAGGAAGGAAATTCAGATACATGCAACAGTATGAATGAACCTTGAGGTTACTATACTGAGTAAGATAAGCCAGACATCAAAGGGCAAATGTTTGTATGATTCTATTTATGAGGTACTAGAGTGGTCACATTTGAAGACAGAAAGTAGAATGGCAGTGACTAGGAGCTAGGGAAGAGGGGACTGGAAAGTTAGTGTTTAGTGAGTACAGATGGATTTTGCAAAGATGGATGGTGGTGACGGTTGCACATGATGTGAATGTACTTGATGCCAGTGAACTCTGTACCTAAAAATCGTTTAAAATGGTAGATTTCATGTTTATTTTCCAATAAAAATATGAAACAAAAAATTTGAGCAACAAGGAACTAAGAAAAATAAGAGAAGAATAGATTAGTTAAACCACCGGTAAAGCTGGTACACAAAAGCATACAACCATCTGTCTGCCCTGGCTGGAAGCGGCACAGTAATTTGACTTGGAAGTTTTTGAGCAGCCAGCATAAGAAAGAATCACCCCTCACACGTTCATGGGATCCACAAGGCTACTGAAAATGTGCAGTGACGAGCACATCCATCCTTGGTGTGTGTGATGTATGCCAGCATCCTCAACAGCAGCCTCATAGTGGACAGAGCACTGGGTGCTGGAGGTGAACCTTGTAAAACACCCTTTGTGTGGGCAGATGGAGAATTCAAGCCCAGTCCAGGGAAGAGGCGGTGGTGATGGGGTTCAGGTACGTATGCAAAAGGCTGCATTCCACATACGCAGCTTTGCGGCTCTGGCTTATTCTAGGAATAGAGTGAAGTCACATACATGGTGAACTCAGATGCCTCAGGCAGGCCAGCTAGGGACTGTGGCAAAGTGTAGCCGACATTGCAAGCAGTATTTTTTGTTCAACCCCAGATAATTTTTGCTTTGTAGGAATGCAAGCCCAATATTGCCAGATCTTCTGACTTTTTGATTAAAGATAGAAATCTAGATTCCTGGGGGAGGCTTTTAGGATGTTAGGAGCAAACAGAACTTACCTGTGGACTAGATACAGAGGATCTGCAACCTCTAGTCCAGAAAATGGATAGACAGTGTATCCTTCAGGCATCCTCCACAGATCCTGTTCTCAATCAAGTCTTAAGAATTAAGTGGAAGTCCATGTGAGGACATTTTGGCTGGAGTTGTAGCATGGCCTGGAGAAGGGATAGGCTACACACTCCAGTATTCTCAGGCTTCCTTGGTGGCTCAGATGGTAAAGAATCTTCCTGAAATGCAGCAGACCTGGGTTCAATCCCTGGGTTGGGAAGATCCCCTGAAGGAGGGCATGGCAACCCACTGCAGTATTCTTACCTGGAGAATCCCCATGGACAGAGGAGCCTGGCGGCCTGCAGTCCATGGGGTTGCAGAGAGTCAGACACGACTGAGAGACTAAGCACAGCACAGCAGCATCAAATGAGACCATCTTTTGTCACTGAGTAGCTTGACTCTTCAGGCTTGTGCTTGAGGAGGTCACTTTGCCTCTTCACAGAGTGGGCAGGCCAAGTATCCCAAAAGCTAGGCCAGGAGTCTCCTTCAGAAGTTGTTTTGGCTCAGTCTAGGTACAGATATTAATAGTTGGGTGGACAATAGTTCTATGGTATGATAGGGGGGCTGCTGCTGCTGCTGCTGCTAAGTCACTTCAGTCGTGTCCAACTCTGTGTGACCCTATAGACGGAAGCCCACCAGGCTCCCCCATCCCTGGGATTCTCCAGGCAAGAACACTGGAGTGGGCTGCCATTTCCTTCTCCAATGTGTGAAAGTGAAAAGTGAAAGTGAAGTCGCTTAGTCGTGTCCGACCCTTAGCGACCCCATGGACTGCAGCCCACCAGGCTGCTCCATCCATGGGATTTTCTAGGCAAGAGTACTGGAGTGGCTTGTCATTGCCTTCTCCGGATAGCAGGGCTACAATCATTTTAACATGGAAAATGCTAAGGAGCTCACTTAAGACATAAAAATGAATCCTCAATAAAGCATTCGTGGATAATTCAATTTTCTGACGTACTGACGTACTCTTTTAAAACCAAAGAGGTGATTGAATGAGGTGATGCTGTGGGTGATTATATTCTAAAAGCCCGCTCACTGAATGGAAGCTGCCTTCCACAAACGACTGTTCTCATTTAGAGTCTTACTCTGTAGACTCCGTAGCTCCTGTTTCTTTCATTGTGATGTACTTAGATACTGGGGCCAGTTGTTGATTTGAACCTCTCTTGTGTGTGTGTGCATGCCAAATCACCTCAGTTGTGTCAGACTCTGTAAGACCCTATGGACAGTAGCCTGCCAGACTCCTTTGTCCATAGGATTCTCCAGGCAAGAATACTGGAAAGGGTTGCCATGAGCTCCTCCAGAGGATCTTTCTGACCCGGAGACTGAAACTTTGTCTCTTATATCTCCTGCATTGGCAAGGGGGTTCTTTACCACCGGTGCCACCTGGGAAGCCCTGAACCTCTTCTAGTTCTAAGTAATTAAATCACCTTATTTGTATATATGAGAAAGCTTTTCTTTGTATTTTCTGGGTGGATTGCAAAAGGGTATATAGCTCTTCCAAAAACAGTACCAAGACCACATGGTACAACTGGTAAAGAAGGAGAGTTAGTGATGGGAGGAGGAAGAGCCACAATGTCCCAGGGGTTCCAGAGTTGTAATTCAAGAAGTGACTCTGAAGCCAGACTGCCTGGTTTGAGTTGCAGTGTCACTGAACTTAATATTGTGTGACTCCAGACAAGTTGCTTAACTTTTCTGTGCCTGTTTCCTCATCCATAAATTAGGGTAAAATGGTAACTTATTCATAGGCTCTTGTAAGTACTAAATGAGGCAGTGTTTGGTAAGTAAAATAAGTCTCTTCAGTGAGTGTTAGCTTTTGTTATCTATAGTTGACCTCACTAGGAATCATGGTGTTGGCCCCTAAAGACTCTTCCTATCTACTTACTGTCAGCAGAATCAAAGGCAGAGGAACTGAGAATTAATACTCTTTGTGAAATTTATATTAACACTTGTAAAATTTTGAGTAGACTTTTTGAATTTTTGAGACACCAGACATTTGGTTTTAGATGAACTAAGGATCAGATTAAAAGAGAATTTATTTCAGGGCCTCGAATTTCACTGACCTCTTAATTATGACAACCATATATCCCAGAGTTTCTGGGTCAGCCTTGATTTAAAATTAAGTTTCACTAGCATTTTTTAGATAATGTGATTAGATTATTCAGCAAATATGGCCCGATATTTAAATTTAAGTAATTAGTGTCCAGAACCCCTTGCCAAGCTCTTAAGTAGATCTTCTAAGAAAAAGAGTACGCCACTTTACCTCTTTTCTGTCTCCTGACAGATCCAAGGCTTTCCCATCAAGGGGGGACAGTTTGCCAAGGCCCGAGACTGCACCTCTTCCTTCTCGCCAGCCATTCTGATTGGCCTGGCGATGTCCCTGCTGCTGCTGTTGGTGCTGGCCTACGCCCTGCACATGCTCATCTACCTGCGCTATCTGGACCGGCACTATGATCTCATCGCCTCCCCAGCCCACTTCCCCCAGCTGACAGCTCAAGACACAGCAGAAGAGAAGGAGCTGCTGAGGAGCCAGGGAGCTGAATGCTATGAACTGAGAAGTCAACAGATCTGCAAAATTTATGTTTAACAGTACAGCTCCCTTTCCCTCAGAAGGTCTGCAGTAGGCTCCGAAAGGAGTTGTTCGTGTTCTGTGCTGTTTGCTTTGTGATACAATGTCTTCACCAAAAGTCTTGGTTTTTATAAAAAGGAAATACGCAAAAGATACATTTTGGAGTGTCCACTGTCTTTCTTAGATAGACTTGGAGCAATGAAAAAGGCATCTTAATCTCACAGAAACAAATATGATTGCTGCCCCAAGGTGCCTTGACAGTAAAAGAATACTTCAAATTAGGTACACCACCCCCACTCCCCCAAAATGGAGAAGGAAATGGCAACCCACTCCAGTATTCTTGCCTGGGAAATCCCGAAGACAGAGGAACCTGGTGGGCTATAATCCATGGGGTAGCAAGAGTCGGACATGACTTAGTGACTAAACCACCACCACCCCCCATAAAAGAGAATGATGCAATATAGAGAAGGGAAAATACACTTGGTCCTCCTTGTCTGTGCCAGTTTGGATGTGATAAATATATAAATGATAAATATAAGGTTATCTGGAAGTTCAGAATTTAACATTTTTTAACATAGTTTGCACCCTATTCCAGTACTCTTGCCTGGAAAATCCCACGGACAGAGGAGCCTGGTAGGCTGCAGTCCATGGGGTCGCGAAGAGGAGGACACGACTGAGCGACTTCACTTTCACTTTTCATTTTCATGCATTGGAGAAGGAAATGTAAACCCACTCCAGTGTTTTTGCCTGGAGAATCCCAGGGACTGGGGAGCCTGGTGGGCTGCCGTCTATGGGGTCGCACAGAGTCGGACACGACTGAAGTGACTTAGCATTTTTCTCTCTCTCTTTCACAGAACTGTTTAGGGAAGACTCCTGTCAATATGGTAGAATACTTTATTGAAGGGCATCCTTGACATTTGCTCTGCTGCACAGAGACATTGGATCCTTTGGGCAGCTGTGGTCTGGGGTGATGGTTCTATAGTCTAGAGTCATCTTTGGTGCCAAGTGTAAATGATAATGACTGTGGGATTGCTAAAACAGTCTCTTGTTGGACATTTCTTTTGGCTGCGTTATTCTTGGCTCTGAATGTAGACTTGGTTGCAGCCTTCTCAGAACTCTGTAAATTCCTACTAGTCTGTAGTGAATTCCTTTTTTTTTTTTAATTGAAGCATGGTTGATCTGCATTCTTTCTGTTTTAATAGCTGGATAGATTCTGTAGTCTGCAACAAAGAGTCTTGATTTATGTACTTGTAACAAAGATGATTGCAGGGAACATACCTTCAAGAAAATGGGAATCTAGGATTGATTATCTGATTCTGTTTAGCTTTAAATCAGGGCGGGATTTGTTAGCATTAGAGCATGGGAAACTGATAGCCATTCCATAAAAAATTCATTATGGTTGCTTTGAGTGTCCGTTGGTGATAGAAACAGTTTCTTTGAGGGACTGTAAATGCATGAAGGGTCAACATAATTTATGTTCAAGCTGAGACACTTTTACGTATCATTAACCATTCTAAGATAACAGATATAAATGGGATCACTCCAGGCAAACTGGGGTATATAGTCACCTTCGGCATGGTGATCACCCTGAGAGGTAGGCTAGCTCTTTCTGGCTGTGTTGCAGGGCTTACAGAAAGAAAATGATAGCTCAAGATTGTAAATTCACAGCTCAAGGCATGGTATAAAATCCAGGGAGTGTCTATATAACTGATCTGCAAGGATCTCTTCAGTTCAGTTCAGTTCAGTTCAGTCGCACAGTTGTGTCCGACTCTTTGCGACCCCATGAATCTCTTCAGTTCAGTTCAGTTCAGTCGCTCAGTCGTGTCCGACTCTTCGCGACCCCATGAATTACAGCACGCCAGGCCTCCCTGTCCATCACCAACCTCTTGTCAAAAGGCTGATGTGGTTGAAAATCAGACACATGTCTGATCCTGCAAATTGGTAAACTTCCTTGCAAGTGGAATTCATAGCCTTTCCAGGTCTCATGAGAACACTTATTTCAAAATAGAAAGTTGAAATCGAAATGGTAACTGTTGGGAGAATTTAGGCAACTTAAAGAATATCAAATTCCCAAACTCCATTAAGTTTTTCTTGCCAGCAGAAACGTCCTCTCTGAGATGAAACTATCCTTGCCTTGCTTGAAGGTCCTCTGATAACCTTACCAGAGACAGTTACCCTGCCCATTTTCCTCAATGCTTCTAGACAACTAGTGTTGTATTCTAGCATATCCCAGGGGACCAATAGCAAAGTCAAATATGGGAGAGTAAAATTGCAAGATTTACTAATTTATACAGCATAAGACTTAGGGAATATATGTGGGAATGGGTTCTGGAGGTGCTAGCTCAGAGTGAGGTGTATAATTTTAGACCAGGCTGAGTCTTTTGAGATAGGTTCTCTTACCAGATTTTGGATTGTGCTGACTGAGCAGTTGAGAGTATTTCTAACAGCTTTCTCAGTTGGTTGATTATAATCTGAATTCACCAGTATCAGACACAATGAAATAGGCCAGAAATTTCTTGGTATGCTATAGAGGAAAAAAAATTTAGACTTAGAAAATTGGGATATAGGAATGGATTTGTCATGTATAACTTGTTCTCCATTCTCATAATTGTCTTCCTCTGTGAAGGACAGGAGGAGGAGGATACTCCTTTTGCCATAGCACCGAGAAATACAATGGGAACATAGTGTCAGAATTTTTGAAAAGTGTTCCAGAAACTGTCCTCTAGGCTATGGGTGAAGGTAAGAGATGCTATCCTTGAACTGGAATCCTTAGTCTCAATGGAGTGCTGGGATCCTGGAGTAGGAGGGGTCATATAGCAGCACAGCAGCCTTCAGGGCTAAGGCCAGGAGTGTTAGTCAGATTATATTATGTTTATTAATGGTAAAGTGTTCTATGGCAGATGCAGCTAGACAGTCCACTGAAATACTTATTTATCTGAATAATAATAACAATAAACGAGCTAGTTCTGGTGTAAGAAGACCTTACTTGAGCCATCATGGTGGGTTCATGGAGCATCTGTTAATGCCTTGAGAAGAGAGCTCTTGACTGAAGAAGAGACCTCCTAAAAGATGATCTTTAGTTTTCATATCTAATGTTTGAGCAATTTTATGCTTTATCCAGTATCTGACATTTTTTGTATCACTTCTGGCATGTTCTGACTTTTAGATAAAGAACTGACACTATTCCCATGGATACTTTTATTATTAACCCAGTAGGTATATGATTGGAGAAGGAACTGGCAACCCACTCCAGTATTCTTGCCTGGAGAATCCCACGGACAGAGGAGCCTGGAGGGCTAGAGTCCATGGGGTCGCAAAGATTTGGACACAACTGAGTGACTGGCACACACAGGTATGTGATTATTGTCCTGTGATTGTTAGTGCTGCAGAAACACAGCCTAGTCTGGTTGGCAACTCACAATTGACTGGTAGATAACTTATTCTGGATGCTGGTGGAAGGTGATCTCTGTAATCAAGGAGAAACAGGTAAGGGTAGGAGTGGGAGTGAAAAATGGGAGGTTCCTGAAGGCTGGTCTTGTAGCAGAGGTCCAAGTAGGTGGGTGGGTGCACTAATATGGGGCAAACTAGAAACACACTTGGAAACATAGCAGATGCTGTCAGTGTCCACCTTTATACCTTACCGTTTCTGTGCACCTTGTCTCATCTCTCCATTGCCAGTAACACCCTCAGAGTCTCTCTGCCTGTGTTCATGGGAGGCTGGAAGTGCTGAGGAATTAATGCCCCCTGGGAATAGCCTTCATGCAGTGACTCACAGGAGTTGTATATAATTACCCCAGCTCATTTGCCCCTTGATTGGAATAATTCTAGAATGTATTTTGTACCGTTACTTGGATCTCCTCAGTAAGACTATGCTCTTTCATCTGTTGGAGATCTTTGCTAGATAATGTTCACTTTATTAACTCCCTTCTTTGCCCTGCCTTACTTCAGTTCGGTTCAGTTTAGTCGCTCAGTCGTGTCTGACTCTTTGAGACCCCATGGACTGCAGCAAGCCAGGCCTCTTTGTCCATCACCAACTCCTGGCATTCACTCAAACTCATGTCCATTGAGTTGGTCATCCCATCCAACCATCTCATCCTCTGTCATCCCCTTCTCCTCCTGTCCTCAATCTTTCCCAGCATCAAGGTCTTTTCAAATGAGTCAGCTCTTCACATCAGGTGGCCAAAGTACTGGAGTTTCAGCTTCAGCATCAGTCCTTCCATGAATATTCAGTACTGATTTCCTTTAGGATAGGCTGGTTGTATCTCCTTGCAGTCCCAGGGACTCTCAAGAGTCTTCTCCAACACCACGGTTCAAAAGCATCAATTCTTCGGCGATCAACTTTCTTCATAGTCCAACTCTCACATCCATACATGACCACGGGAAAAACCATAGCCTTGACTAGATGGACCATTGTTGGCAAAGTAATGTCTCTGCTTTTTAAAATGCTGTCTAGGTTGGTCATAATTTTCCTTTCAAGGTGCAAGCATCTTTTAATTTCATGGCTGCAGTCACAATCTGCAGTGATTTTGGAACGCAAAAAAATAAAGTCTGCCATTGTTTCCACTGTTCTTCCAGCTATTTGCCATGAAGTGATTCTGGCTTTTGAACTGTGGTGTTGGAGAAGACTCTTGAGAGTCCCTTGGACTGCAGGAGGTCCAACCAGTCCATCCTAAAGGAGATCAGTCCTGGGTGTTCATTGGAAGGACTGATGCTAAAGCTGAAACTCCAATACTTTGGCCACCTCATGCGAAGAGTTGACTCATTGCAAAAGACCCTGATGCTGGGAGGGATTGGGGGCAGGAGGAGGAGGGGACGACAGAGGATGAGATGGCTGGATGGCATCACCGACTCAATGGACATGAGTTTGAGTGAACTCTGGGAGTTGGTGATGGACAGGGAGGCCTGGAGTGCTGTGATTCTTGGGGTCTCAAAGAGTCGGACACGACTGAGCAACTGAACCGAACTGAACTGATGGGACCAGATCCCATGATCTTAGTTTTCTGAATGTTGAGCTTTAAGCCAACTTTTCACTGTCCTCTTTCACTTTCATCCAGAGGCTCTTTAGTTCCTCTTCACTTTCTGCCATAAAGGTGGTGTCATCTGCATATCTGAGGTTACTGATATTTCTCCCGGCAATCTTGATTCCAGCTTGTGCTTCGTCCAGCCCAGCATTTCTCATGATGTACTCTACGAATAAGTTAATTAAGCATGGTGACAATATACAGCCTTGACATACTCCTTTTCCTATTTGGAACCAGTCTGTTGTTCCATGTCCAATTCTAACTGTTGTTTCCTGACCTGCATACAGATTTTTCAAGAGGCAGGTCAGATGGTCTAGTATTCCCATCTCTTTCAGAATTTTCCCCAGTTTATTGTGATCCACACAGTCAAATGCTTTGGCATAGTCAATAAAGCAGAAATAGATGCTTTTCTGGAACTCTCTTGCTTTTTCAGTGATCCAGCGGATGTTGGCAATTTAATCTCTGGTTCCTCTGCCTTTTCTAAAACCAGCTTGAACATCTGGAAGTTCACAGTTCACGTATTGTTGAAGCTTGGCTTGGAGAATTTTGAGCATAACTTTACTAGTGTGTGAGATGAGTGCAATTGTGCAGTAGTTTGAGCATTCTTTGGCATTGCCATTCTTTGGGATTGGAATGAAAACTGACCTCTTCCTGTCCTGTGGCCACTGCTGAGTTTTGCAAATCTGCTGGCATATTGAGTGCAGCACTTTCACAGCATCATCTTTTAGGATTTGAAATAGCTCAACTGGAATTCCATCACCTCCACTAGCCTTGTTTGTAGTGATGCTTCCTAAGGCCCACTTGACTTCACATTTTGATGTCTGGCTCTAGGTGAGTGATCACACCATCATGATTACCTGGATTGTGAAGGTCTTTTTTGTATAGTTCTTTTGTGTATTCTTGCCACCTCTTCTTAATATCTTCTGCTTCTGTTAGGTCCATATCATTTCTGTCCTTTATTGAGCCCATCTTTGCATCAAATGTTCCCTTGGTATCTCTAATTTTCTTGAAGAGATCTCTAGTCTTTCCCATTCTATTGTTTTCTTCTATTTCTTTGCAGTGATGACTGAGGAAGGCTTTCCTATCTCTCCTTGCTATTCTTTGGAACTCTGAATTAAAATGGGTATGTTTTTCTTTTTCTCTTTTGCTTTTCACTGCTCTTCTTTTCACAGCTATTTGTAAGGCCTCCTCAGACAGCCATTTCGCTTTTTTGCATTTCTTTTCCATGGGGATGGTCTTGGTCCCTGTCTCCTGTACAATGTCACGAACCTCCGTCCAGAGTTCATCAGGCACTCTATCTATCAGATCTAGTCCCTTAAATCTATTTCTCACTTCCACTGTATAATCATAAGGGATTTGATTTAGGTCATATCTGAATGGTCTAGTGGTTTCCCATACTTTCTTCAATTTCAGCGTGAATTTGGCAATAAGGAGTTCATGATCTGAGCCACAGTCAGCTCCTGGTCTTGTTTTGGCTGAGTGTATAGAGTTTTTCCATCTTTGGCTGCAAAGAATATAATCAATCTGATTTCGGTGTTGACCATCTGGTGATGTCCATGTGGAGTCGTCCTTGTGTTGTTGGAAGAGGGTGTTTGCTATGACCAGTGAGTTCTCTTGGCAGAACTCTATTAGCCTTTGCCCTGCTTCATTCTGTACTCCATGGCCAAATTTGCCTGTTACTACAGGTATTTCTTGACTTCTTACTTCTTCTTACTTTTGTTTCTTGACTGCCTTACTTCTCTGCTCCCCTAATGATGTTTCCTGGCATCACCTCCAAAATAAACTACTTGCATTCCAATCCTTGTCTCAGGATTTGCTTCTCAGGAAACCCCAACTAAGACAAGCAATAATGGTCACTTCTGAAAACAAGGTGGTAGTGGTGATGGAGAAATGAATGAGATCAGTCAAGGAAAAAGGATAGTTTGGTAATAGATCTCTAGGGAATACCATTATTTATGGAGTAGGATGAGAAAGAGAACTCTGTTAAAGAAACTCCTAGGAGGAATCAGAGAAAGAAGACGATAAACCAAGAAAAGAACATTGTCTTAGAAATCAAAGCAAAAAGGTTTTCAGGATGAAGGGAGTAGTCAGTTATGCCAAATTCTGGAGAAAGGTGAAGTAAGAAAAGAACTTAAGAAGTGTTTTTTTCCTTGGATTTAGTCAATAGGAGGTCATTGATGAATATCATACTTTATGGGAAAGAGGGATTAGAAATAGGTCACGGTATTTATTGCCCCAGTTTTCTCCTGGAGGGAATAACTTGGACTGGTTGTATCCCTTCTATAAAGATCACTGCTTCTCTTAACCTAGCCTCCTGCACGTGACTCTCTCCTGGCTTTTAGTCATTTCTTATTCCCTTGTCCCTTTGGACTCCACGATGGTATCAATGCTATTGATAGTAGCTATAGGTTACTGCACTCTACCTTATGGATCTTCTGTACCCTACTGAAAGTGAAAGTTGCTCAGTCGTGTCTGACTCTTTGCGACCCCATGGACTATGTAGTCCATGGAATTCTCCAGCCAGAATACTGGAGCAGGTAGCCTTTCCCTTCTCCAGGGGATCTTCCCTATACCCTACTGGGATCTGTGTAAATGGTCCCATGGTCCCTTTGTGAATAAACTATCCTTAAATTATGCTATTTTGAGGGTGCCTGCTTCCTGTTGGGAATTAGACTTATACAGCGATTTAGAAAAATTAAAATTTATTTGTTGCAATTTTTTTATAGCTAGTAGTGTCTCAGAAAGAATTTAAAACAGATATTTTAATCAGAAGAAATGAGTATGTTGTAGGGTAAGTCAGCATTTCTGAGGTTGTGGTGGATATTTTTTGCCCACTGTGACCTTATGAACGATGATGTTCACACATGTAATACTCTCCCATAGATGTGCCCACAGGTTGTTACTCTGTGCCCCATTTTTCAGGACCCTACAGCCTGGTGATCATTTGAGATCCCTGCTGCATAAAGGTCCATTGGTAGGTGAAATAGATAGTTACAGGCTAGAGACAGTTCCCAGTTAACAAACTGAGGCTTTCTCATTAAAAATGCGTATTGGAGTGTGAGAGTGGTGTTTATAGTACAGCCCTTTACTGTTCTCTAATTTATGCAAATGAACATCCATTTATAAACAACCATTACCAACGAGTTGTATGGGCATCCTGTCAAGTCGAATGCCTCTGAAGCTAGGAGTGCCTGGACTGGAAGTAGGGAGCCAGACTATAGAGAAAGGTTAAAAACATATACTCCAGAGAGGTGAGAAAACTCTATCAAGTTCCTCAATGTTATAGATTTTCTTCTGGGAAACCAGCTGGAGAAGCTACTTGCCCTTCCTCAGTGGAGACACAGAGAAGGAACACAACCTTCCAGGGAGAATACTGAAGAGTTGCCCCTTCTGACTCTGTCCCTGCTCTTGCTTTTCATGCCCTCATACCTTAAGAGTCAGAAGGTAATGAAATGAACAGATCCGATTTTTCTGTGACTTTTTGGGACAATCTGTCTTTATTTCAAATTTCTCTTTTTATGATAGAACTTGTCATGTTTGCTATATGATGCTTTCAGTTACTGCGATGAGATCAACAACGTTTTATAAGGACCAAATGATACTCCAGTAAATCTTCAAGTTCCAAATAAATGGAAATTAAAATGTGGTTTGGACATTCTGATATTTTATGAGGGGAAAATAGGATACATGTTGGTAAGTCAAATTTAGTTGTAATGGTTATTATTTTGTTACACCTGTAACCTGAGGGTGGCCACCTGCGTGTCCCCAAATCCTCTGGAGTCACCCTTTAGTTTATTCTCCTTATAAAGTGGCGTGAGTCGCTTTAATGGGAGAAACGTCTGTTCCCCAAGACAGCTGACAGTTCAGCAGGAGGGTGGATTGGTGGCATGAACAGTAGTGACTTATACTCTTGTTGCTCCTTCAAGTTCGAATTTCTTGCCTCTTTGATTTTCAGACTCCTCCTTGGTGACCTCACCTTCTCCCATGGCTCTCAGTTCCTGGAGCTGCTGTCTGACACTGACATGAATGTCACAGACTTTTACTGAAAGTTAGGGAATATGGTGTAGCTCTTAAAGAGTCTTTCTCCTTCTTCAGAATTCTTTCTTTTCAACCTACCCTGGCCAAACTATAGTCAGGTTTAAAGTAACAGCTCTTCATCTACTGATGCATCTCTCTCTTTCCTTATCCATCTAGCCTGGTACATATATAAAATGAATGTGGTTCTTTTTAAAAGATGTTTTAAAAGTCTATATGTTTAGGCTATAAAAGATGCATACTAGCTTTTCAAAATTTATCACAGAAAACCTTAGAAATACGAAACAAATTTTTTGTGTTCTTAATAAATACTTATCTGTAGAATGAACATTATCACAGTTTTTAAGAAGCTAAATTTTACTTCCAACCCTATTACAGTGATAAAGTGTTCATTTGTATACAGCAATGGCATTCAGAGCAAAACTCATCTCTGGCCTTAAGAGTTTGTTGTCACATTTATGTGAGGCACTGGATTTAGAAACCTACTCCATAGTCTCAAATTCTCCTTAAATAAGGCATGTTCTTGTTCCTACTTCAATGAATTATTCCAATGAGATCTGAAAATCTCTTTTTGTGTTACAAATGTTTCTGTTCCTCGGGAGGATCCAGGGTCCAGGAGATTTGGCTTGTGGAGATTTGGATAAATGTTCTAAATTAGCCTTTCTCTGGTTTCTGCAGCTCCTGTGCTCTTAATTAAGTCTTTCTCCCATTTCTGGAGCTCCCATGCTCTCAGTTCCATCCCTCTTCTTGTTGAGGATATGCATGTTCCAAGACTGAGCCTGATTTTCCAGTACAACCCTCCTTCTTACAGTGATATTTTCTTTAATGTGAGCTGAAATGAATTAACTTCATGTGTAAATGCCTTGTGGTCAGAACTCAGGACTTGCCAGGCTTCTCCATTTGTTTGCAGTTTCCATCTATTTCATCCTGCAGCTGCAAAAGGTTTTCTGATTTGTTTTCTGAGAGATCGATTCTGAACTGACCTCGAGTGCAGGGAGACCTCTGCAGGGACTTTTGCTGATTTTGAAGGACTATTTAGAAGACCGTCTTTGGGGAAATGAATATAAAGTTATAAATTTAAATTAGGCATGAATACATCTTTGGGACTCTGTGGGAGAGGGTGAGGGTGGGATGATTCGGGAGAATGTCATTGAAACACGTATGTTGTCATATGTGAAATGAATCACTAGTTCAGGGTCAATGCATGTTACAGGATGCTCGAGGCTGGCATGCGGGGATGACCCAGAGGGAGGATAAAGGGAGGAGGGAGGAGGGAGGTGGGAGGGGGGTTCAGGAGGGGGAACTTATGTAAACCTGGGGCGAATTCATTTCAATGTATGGCAAAACCAACCAATATAATATTGTAAAATAATTTGCCTCCAATAAAAAAAAATTAATTACCAAAAAAAAAAAATAAATTAGGCATGAAGGTGATTATCTATCTATAAAGAGAAAACAGATAATAACATGAAAATTTTAAAAGTTGACTGAATTTGAAACAGTTTATTTTTACAAGTTTAAAAAAAAAATACTTTCATGAGAACATAATGCTTGAGATCCTTCTAGGGCCATGGAAAATGTAGTAGGCCCTAGATAGGGCCTGTATAAAATGTGGTATATGTGTGTGTATGGGATTCTACAGAGATCTGACATTATACACAACTGTGGGTGTGGTTAAATGGACTCTTTGGGCCTATCGTCTTCATGTTGGATGCTAAAACTTGAAGTCTACATTGCAAACAGTTGGGAAGGGAAGATGGATATAAAGTGGGGGAGAGTAGGAACAAGCTGGAATCCATGAAGAGGAACCAGGATCATGAGAATGAACTGGTACCTGTGTCAGTTTTCACTGTCTCCATCCTTTATTAAATAGTGCCTTTTGTTACAGAGCTAGACAAATGTCCCAGGAAGATGTGGAAGGAAGATCCCAGGAAAAGGTGGAACAGCTGCAGGCCTGGGTGCTTCCCTGTGCCAACAAGGTAAACCAGCAGATGAATGACAATATGCTTGAGCTACAAATGTACCCAACTCTTCCTTTTGAAGGTTAAATATAATACGGCTGCTGCTGCACTTCCGCCTTCTAAATCTCCTGCAAATAGGTCTCTCAGATATGGTTCACCTTAACCAGAGACACACAGGGAATTGAATGCTGGGAAACACAGTTCAGCCGAGGTATACTGACGTATTACAAAGCCACCATAATCTGCCCATTGTCAACATGGCACCATATACATCTCTGTAAACCATGCTTATTTTAAAAATAAGCACTTTAGCAAAGTCATACTTCTGCCTGACCTGATACAACTATCCTGTGTACAACTGAAAATATGCTGATGCTTTCCCCCTAAGTGTATACTAATTCCCTTTTGTGTTTTTGATCATGTTCATTCTTCTCTTAAGTCATTCAAACTCCTGCTTTGTTATCCTGTACCTTAAATACAGAGATATAAGCTTAACAACTATCCATATATCTTATGTTAGTTGCTCAGGAAATGGGAGGAAGGAAGGAACATAAAAGTTATTTAGTGTGTACACAGATGTTCATATCAAAATAAGGAAGAAATGCAGGAGTATTTCTCATTTCTGCAGTTAGTCACATGGTCTAGCTGGTGTTTATAACTGCCTTCTTCTGCAATTGAAATTCCTTTCCTGGTGAGGTAACCTAAACATTTATTCCTGAAGTTTCTGGACCATTAGTAATCTTGCATGAATTGACTTGTTTTAGTTTTCCATGGACTTCGATCACATAACGGCAATGCTGATGGGCTCTACCCGCATTGTGCAGTAGCAACCCAATTTACCCTTGATAGTGAGGGTCATTCACCAGGATCATCTGAGCAATGCAGGATTCCCGTACTTTTGGCAGCTTGAACTAGATCATTCTTTGTTGTAGTGGCTGTGCATCATATGATGGTTAGCAACCTCCTTGACCTCTGACCATGAGGTACTGGTTCACTCTCCTCCTGTTATGACATTGATGGCAACAAAAATGTCTCCAGACATTGAAAATGTCCTCTGGATAAAATTGCCCCCAGTAACCTTTTTCTTTTGGCTGTTGATTCATAGACATAAGGACCCAAAAGTGGCTATGTGATCATCTCAATTTCCAGTTCAGTGGAATCACTGTTTTGTCTCTTGCTGAAAGCATTCCTCTTTTGGGAACTATTGAGTCCAAATAAGCTGAGCCTAAAGTTTCAGGGATGAATAGCAAACTCTTTGTTAGTGAATCACTAGGGGTGTTGTGAGAGCTGTTAATCCTATTTCTATTCCTTGAGTCTTAGATTCATGAATTTTGCTAATGGGAGAAACAGAACTATACGTTTGTTGTCAAGTTATGTACTACCTCCTGGTCCATAATGCCCCAGCTTTGAAAAGTACTGTCACTATAACTGAGTATTCAAAAAGCCATTCTGTCACTCTGTCAAGTCGGCTACTTCAAGATGGCATCATGGGAAAACCAGTGAATTCCATGGGGATGTGTCCATTGACTGCATTTCATTTGTTGTGAAATGCTTGGTGGAAGCAGTGCTGTAAAATAACATGGTAAGACATTCTGTAAGTCCACAGACAGTGGCAGAGGCATTGTGGGCAAGGGATAGAAATCCATGCCTCTGGTAAGTACTGATTCAGTGAGAACACGCCTGGGGAATGGTGACGTTCTGGGGACCCATTGTCATCTTGATTTTAGGACTTGTGACCTACAGAACTATAAGATAATGAGTTTGTGTTGCTTTAAGCCACAAAGTTTGTGGTGATTTGTCACTGTGACAATAGGAAATCTTGATGTGAAACTGGACCCAAAAGGAGATTCCAAGTGTCTGGGCAGTGTCCTCTCCTGTGTACTCCTCCTGTCCCTACGAGTTTCCATCTTTCTCCACAGTACTGGCTCCAGGCAAACTATTGAAGGACACAAAGTCATCACAAAACTCTTCCTTCCACTCTTTCTGTGCTCTGTGTCCCTATGTAAACCCCTGTCTACTTGAGGTTCCTACTGAGTTCTCCTTTTGCCCCATCTGCTTTTTTCATCAAGACTTCCTTTTTTATTTTTCTTTTGCTCAGGATTTCAACTCTAATAGAAACACGATAAATTGTTAATGAAGCAGTGACTTCTTTTTTAAAATATATTTGAAACATTTATATTTTTATAGTGATTTCTTGCAGACTCTTAAGTCACAGAAAGAGTTATTCTAATAGTGAAAATTTCAGGTTTTTTTTTTTTTTTTTTTTTTTAGTTTTTCTCAGCTAATCCTGGGAAATTTGATGTCTTTCAAATTATATTAGGTAAATGCCAATCTACATGCAGGGCATTTTCTGACTCCTTATTGATTATCCCCAAGTGTCCATTAATATTTCCTGTTGTGTGTCTGGGAAATCACGACTTTTCAAGGGTTTTTGTTGTTCACTTCCACACTTGGGCTTAGGATGTTATTTAGGACCAATAATGCAGGAGACCCCAGTTCGATTCCTCGGTCGGGAAGTTCCCATGGAGAAAGGATAAGCTACCCACTCCAGTATTCTTGGGCTTCCCTAGTGGCTCAGACAGTAAAGAATCCTCCTGCAATGCCAGAGACCTGGGTTCAGTCCCTGGGTTGGGAAGATCCCCTGGAGGAGAGCATGCAACCCACTCCAATATTCTTGCCTGGAGAATCCCCATGGACAGAGGAGTCTGGCAGGCTATAGTCCATGGGGTTGCAAAGAGTGGGACACAACTGAGAGACTAAGCACAGCACAGAGCTCACTGATGTAACAAAGTTCTCTTATCTTGTCTAGTTTATTTTCCTCTCAGGTTCTATTGGATGTGACAGTAAGACATTTTCTGCTGCTCTATGCTCTGTGTCACTCAGATCATTGTTGCTAGTCTCTTTGGCACTGGTAGCCTGGATAAGTACAGCTTGTGTTAGTGGCTCTGGAAAGACTGTGAGTCCATGCAAGAATGGGAGAGGCTTTTAAGGAAGATGCCGTCTTCCATCTTTGTACCCAAGTAGTGTCAGTTGTATGGATATGAGAGTTGGACTGTGAAGAAAGCTGATCGCCGAAGAATTGATGCTTTTGAACTGTGGTGCTGGAGAAGACTCTTGAGAGTCCCTTGGACTGCAAGGAGATCCAACCAGTCCATCCTAAAGGAGGTAATCCTGGGTGTTCATTGGAAGGACTGATGCTAAAGCTGAAGCTCCAATACTTTGGCCAACACATGCGAAGAGTTGACTCACTGGAAAAGACTCTGATGCTGGGAAAGGTTGGGGGTGGGAGGAGACAGGGACGACAGAGAATGAGATGGCTGGATGGCATCGCTGACTCGATGGACATGAGTTTGAGTGAACTCTAGGAGTTGGTGATGGACAGGGAGGCCTGGCGTGCTGTGATTCATGGGGTCGCAAAGAGTCAGACACGACTGAGCAACTGAACTGAACTGAGCGTCAGTTGAACTCGCACACCAAAGAGATACTTTTTTTTTTTGTACTTTGTTTTTCTTTTTTAATCCCAGCTTTATTGATATATAATTGACATATTTTATAAATTTAAAGTGTACAACCTATTGATTTGATATACTTAGAGCAAAATTATTACCACCATAGTGTTAGCTAAAACTGTCATGTAACATAATTTCCATATCTTTTTTTTTTGTGGTGAGATCATTTAAGATGCAATCAATTAGCAACTTTCAAGTATGTAATATAGTATTACTAATTATAATAAACAGGTACATTAGATCCCCAGAACTTATTCATCTTATAACTGGAAGTTTATAGTTAAAAGAGATACTTTTAAATTGCCATGTCATAATGCACCATCTGCGCCTGACAAAGTTTGCAAATCTTTGGCTAGAATCTTCTCCTAGACTATTAAAACCAGCTGTCTCTGGCTTTCCAGATTCTAGGCTTCACGTTTTGCAACCATCCAAGTCCATAGTTTAGCTTTGTGAGCCCATGCCTCGAATTTGATTCTCCACGTCCTATGACTCTGTATATGACAAAAGGAAGCCAGTAGGGAAATGGAAAATAGTCTTTATTCCAGAATCTTAGAGCAGAGATGGATTGAGCACCATGCAAAATCTCTTTTGCAATAGACCCTGTGGGAGGCCACCTGTGGTGGATGTTTTGCAGAATGGCCACAGTTATTGCCCTCTTTATCTGCATCCCTGTGTTGTAACTGTGCAGTTGCTTACCTTAAGAAATGGAGTGTATACTCAGTCTAATAAAAAATTTTGAAAATTAAAAAAAAAAAAAGAAATGGAGTGTATTTCCCCAGCATTTGAATCTGGGCTAGCTTGATGATTGTTTTTGGCCAATGGAATGCAGAAGTGATGCTGGGTTGGTTCTCAGCCTAAGAATACACTAGTTCTCCTGAAACACTGCTCAGCTGTTAAGTAAATAATCACAGAGGAAGAACCTGCTCAAGGATGAGACCATCTGGAAGAGAGATAAGCCATCTGAGCAGAGGGCCACCCCAAACTAGCCAGCACCCCACCTGACCCAGCAGCTGACCACAGATGTCTAGTAAGCCTTGCTGAGACCTGAAGAACTGCCAAGCCAGTCGGCCTAATTGCCCACCTGCAGAATTGTGGCTAAAACTTGGTTGTTTTTAGCCACTATGGCTTGGAGTGGTTTGCTATGTAGCCAAAGTTTACTGATTTGTCATTAAGGTTAGAAGCATTTCCAAATTACAGGTTACATCCACTGCTGAGTTATCACATCTGCCACATAAGTGGAAAAAAAGGGCTGAAGGATGAACCATATATGGAAGAGATAAAAGGAAGAATACATAGTCAGGTTGCTACTACTCTTAGCGAGTTCTGATGGTAATCTAGTTTCTTCTCCTACTAAATAGATCACTTTACAGTTCAACTGGAATCTTTTGTTTGTAAGACTTAGAACCTCCCCCACACTGGCTTAAGTAAAGGAAAATTAGTCTCATGTAATTCAAGGGGTCTGGACCCCAATATCCAGCTAAGTCTTGAGAGACTGGCCCTGGACTGGAGTATAGTCTGCAAACAAGCAAGCTACTTTCTCTGCCTTGCTGTCCCACCTCTTTCTCAAGATCGCTCATCATTTCTGTATGTTTGCTTCACTGCTTCTCTCTTCAGTTCTCCGCTTATACGTTGTTTCACTGTGCCCATTTCAAAATAGCAGGCTCAGACTTCACTCCTTAGGACCTTTTAGCTCAACTTCCATAAGTTCAAATTCTCATTCAGAGAGAATCCTGTTTGGTCCACTGTTTGCCAGTTAATTATGCTAGAGTGGTGGTTGGTAAGGTCAAATAAAGGAACCCTTTTTTGGACAGATATCTTTTTTAAGAACCAGAAGACTGCATTCCCATTCTTAATCTCTACTATTGGCAGGAACCACACCTTACTTTCTGGAACTTTTTTTTTTTTTTTAACCAAGTTACCAAATAGATTCTTACCTTTATTTTCCAATGGAGGGTCAACTTCTGCGTCCTTCCACTGGAGAAATATGAATGACAATAATCAGCAATTTGCTTTCTTGATCAGGCTGGGGCAGGGATTGAACAATCTCTCTTAGCCCAGAGTCTCATATGTCTTTATGATACTCCTTATGTCCTAAGACTCAGGGATTCCAGCCCCTCTTTCCTATCTTTCAGTGTCTGTAATATTCTATTCAGCATCTGAGTCTTTTTTTTACCCTGTCCTTTAAAAAAAAATTGTTTTATTTTACAATAGTCAAAATCTAGAAGCCTGCTAATTGAGTGCTCTCTAATAGCAATTTATAGTTATGT
Source organism: Moschus berezovskii (assembly GCF_049115385.1). Classification (NCBI taxonomy): domain Eukaryota; kingdom Metazoa; phylum Chordata; class Mammalia; order Artiodactyla; family Moschidae; genus Moschus; species Moschus berezovskii. Next base: position 28,629,524 of record NC_142467.1, on the reverse strand, counting down.
GGATTTTATGGAATAGAAAAATTTCAAAAATAAATCTGGCTACTGACATATGGTTACCAGGTCTGTATTTTGCCATATAGAGCCATTACAAGCTCCCATATCCAATCGTCATCATGTAATGTTAGCTTGAAACCAAGGAAATTGCCATTTTTGTAGGTCAAAAACAGTTGAATATTGGCAATTTCCTGTGGTTCAATGTAATATATTGAAGCATATTTTAACTTGAGAACTATAGGAAGGATATACTCTTATAATAAAGAACTGACCTTTACAATGGCTTTATTTAACTTTATGAAAAATGCTCTATATTTTCCTTAATTTTCTTATTTCATCATGAACCATGAACACTTTATAAAGGTCTGGCACTAGTTTTTGATGTGTCCTCTTTAAACACAGGTCTAGAGAAACACAGCTGTGTGATCCTCTCAGGATCACTCTCATTCCTAAGAATGCTTTTCCCCTAGCCTCTGAGGCAGGGTTCTGGCCTTCCGTTGATTCAAGTCATTTTCAAAGAGCAGTCATCTTCTCTCTGAAGCCCTCTCAGGCTATCGTTGAATGAATCCTTCACTTGCACCAAACTTGGATATTTAGGGCACATGTTTTCAGCACTCAATTCATTGTCACATTCCCCTCATAAAGAACATGGTTATATTTACAAAAGGAGCCTCAGTAACCTCCCATGGTTCCTCAATGAAATATGCAAACCAGTTTGTCTATCAACCATGAGTTAAAGATACTTCCCTTTGGATTGCGTTTCTTGCACAACTTTTCTGTCATCTCAGACAACTTCCCCATCACCCTCTATTTCCTACCCAAGGGACCTTCATCTCTCTTACAAGCAAGATCCAGACAGCTTGTATAACAAACTGGCTTTGGTTATTAAAAACATCTTTTTAGCTCTTGGCACAATAAGCAAAACCACTCCTGATGAAAAGAAAGTCTCTCTCCCATATGGTTCTTGAAAGAAGTACAACTTTCTGAATTTACTGTACATGTGAAAACAATAAACAATTTGCATTTCTTTCTTTTTCTAGTAATTCAAACTCTAACCTGAGGGTTTTAAAAGAATGGATTTAGTACTTTCTACATTGTTCCACTTTCTGAAATATTATTGATTCTCAGAGAAGTAACTAAGCCTTAGCCAAATGTTTCAGTTTATCTCTCTCTCTCTTTTTTTTGTGAATCTGTAAATGCGTCAGAAAAACGTTTACTGTAATGTTAGAATGTGCATGTGTTGGCATTAAAACTGTGGTTTTGTCCCTACGGGGAATCAAATGGAAGCAAAATTACAGTTAATTCCTGGTATCTGTAGTAATGGGGAACAGACTGAGTTTGTACCAATAATATTTGAAAAATTTATTTTAGAGATTAGGTTGAACCTTGTCCTACACTAAACCTTTTGCCAGAGATCCACAAGTAGTCAAGTCGTTCTTTTTCCTCCTATTCCTGGTTCAGCCAGACTCTGGGTTAGAGAAATAGCCAGCAGGAAAGAAGGGTAGAATCGAAAGACTTATTCACAAATCTCATGGTCATTAGATTTTTCTCAGCATGTTGATTATAGCTCTTTTGTGGGAAAAGGAAACTACTCTACAGTAAAAGAGGGAGGGTCTTCCTGTTCTTTTAGTAAAGTTTCTTGTCTTTCCTTGTGACTTAAAGGAGAATCATCCACTAAAACTCATGTTACCTCCTTTCTAAATTCAGTTTTCAGTTTGTAACTAAAAGAAAAAAAAGAAGTAAAAGGATTTTAGAGAATTCTGAAGCCTCTTTGAAGCTATTCTCTCAAAAAGGGAAGATTTAAAATACAGCTGAATTGGAAGGAAGCATGTCACCACCAAGCCGTCTACGTCCAGCCAGTAGCCTGCAAGAGAAAGGATTTATTTTATCTGGTTCAGTCTCTGACCATTTGAGAGAAGGAAATTGATTTATAAACTCTTTATGGCCTCATGGCTCTCACAAGGGTTTTCAATAGACCAGAGAGGCAGGGCCTCACTTATTCTGAATCTGGAATGTTTCTTGAATGCAAAACCTCACACTCTTGCAGGGACAAGAGTGTACTACACTCGTGGTGTCCAGATGTAATGCTCCAATGATGTAAGCCACTAAATTGTTCTGGAACTATTACTGTTATCTGTTGAAGAAGACAGAAAATGACTTCCAGTTTTAAAAAGTCCTGGAGAATTTTGTAACTCTCTGCTATTCTTAGAAGTAATCCTTACACAATCCTGCAAAAGCTTGGTATGGTATGGTAGGAATAGGGGAAAACTTAACTACATTAGAAACTTGAAATACAAATGAAATGATGGTTTTAAATAAGGCTGGATATCATAATTAGTACCAGATGGTTCCTTTATAGTCAGGAGAGTTTTCCCAAACAGCCACATTTCTTTATTTGAATGTCAAAATAGAAACTGAATTAGATCCCTGCCCTGTGTCCTCACACTCACAACTTTTGGGGGGTTTTGCTGCATAGACGTTGGGAGATATCCATTTAGACAAAGATTGTATCCTCCATAATATATTCTTTAGAAGGCATAAGATGTTCTCTGGACCACCTTTTACAATCTCAGAACCAAAGGTTTCTCTTTCCTTCAGGTTTTCTGTGTTTGCTTTTTGGTAATGGAAAACATTTTCTCTTTCTGTGGTTCACACATTCAGTAGGCTCACCTCCCTGGGGGAACACGCCTCATGGGCTGCAGGGTATCAACTCCATTTGCTGTAGGAAAGCAGACATACCATCAGATAGGGAGCTCTGATTCCCATGGAGAATAGGCAGGCAGAGCAAGGAGAGGTGTCTTTAAGAAAATTCTGTTTGCCATGGAAAACCAGGGAAAATCAAACCAAAGAAAACACACAGCTGATGCCAAAGAGAGTATTGTTTTTAGTTATTTCCAAGAGACATCAGTTGTTCCTTGATATCTCCAGTAGAAAACTTATCAGAATAAGTAAATTTATTTCCAGTTTTGTCCTGCTAACAAGTTTTGCCAATTAATCGGTTGCAGTTATCAGTTAGGAAAATGTAGACACACCCAAAATTTTATTATAAATGATTCTCCCAGATCTGCATGTATTTGTTTTGGGGATTCAATGTTCCTTTTGAAAATCTTCAAAATATTTCCCTTTTAAGTAGACGGATTAACACACTCCATCTGGTTCTTCCTCACTAAGAGAAGACTAAGCTAATGATTCATTGCTTTTCTATCAGCTGGTATTTGAGTCACAATAGAATGTAGTAAACCTTAACTCTTACGATGTAAATGGTGAGCTTCTTAGAGTCTATGTGACAGTCAGCAAAGAGTAGAGTAAGACATTTTGTGTTTAGTCAAATTCATTAGTACATTGAGTCACAAAATGATATTTCCTCCCTCTCTCTAGATCAACATATTCATTTTATATGCTCTTTTATTTTTAATTAGTATTCATAATATTATAAAAAGTAATACATTTTGTAATATATGTGACATATAGGTGACCAGTGAATTGCACTAAAATTTAGTTTTCCTATGGAATAGAGATTACTCATACATGTAAATACCAGCTTCTCAGGAGAAAACTGAGGCTATTTCTCCAATTCAGTTCAGTTCAGTTCAGTCGCTCAGTCGTGTCCGACTCTTTGCTATCCCATGAATCACAGCACGCCAGGCCTCCCTGTCCATCACCAAATCCTGGAGTTCACTCAAACTCATGTCCATCAAGTCGGTGATGCCATCCAGTCATCTCATTCTCTGTCGTCCCCTTCTCCTCCTGCCCCCAATCCTTCCCAGCATCAGAGTCTTTTCCAGTGAGTCAACTCGTCGCATGAGGTGGCCAAAGTATTGCAGTTTCAGCTTTAGCATCAGTCCTTCCAATGAACACCCAGGATTGATCTCCTTTAGAATGGACTGGTTGGATCTCCCTGCAGTCCAAGGGACTCTCAAGAGTGTTCTCCAGCACCACAGATCAAAAGCATCAATTCTTCGGCGCTCATCTTTCTTCACAGTCCAACTCTTACATCCATACATGACCACGGGAAAAACCATAGCCTTGACTAGATGGACCTTTGTTGGCAAAGTAATGTCTCTGCTTTTTAATATGCTATCTAGGTTGGTCATAACTTTCCTTCCAAGGAGTAAGCGTCTTTTTAATTTCATGGCTGCAATCAGCATCTGCAGTGATTTTGGAGCCCAAAAAAATAAAGTCTGACACTGTTTCCACCGTTTTTCCATCTATTTCCCATGAAGTGATGGGACCAGATGCCAGGATCTTTGTTTTCTGAATGTTGAGCTTCAAGCCAACCTTTTCACTCTCCTCTTTCACTTTCATCAAGAGGCTTTTGAGTTCCTCTTCACTTTCTGCCATAAGGGTGGTGTCATCTGCATATCTGAGGTTATTGATATTTCTCCCAGCAATCTTGATTCCAGCTTGTGCTTCTTCCAGCCCAGCGTTCCTCATGATGTACTCTGCATATAAGTTAAATAAGCAAGGTGACAATATACAACCTTGACGTACACCTTTTCCTATTTGGAACCAGTCTGTTGTTCCATGTTCTCCAATTAGGTGAAACAAAACCATTCCTCAGTTTTGTATGAGATACCTAATGGGATAAGTAAAATACATTTCCCCTTTTCCAATAGGTGAATAGTTGCTGAAATCTCTGCTTTTCTCTTTAGTGAGTATATTGAATTCTGCATTGAATTCACTGCTTTGAATAATTGAATATTTCACTTTTAAAATAGAGATATATGTTTCACTTACTGATATAAAATCACCTTATTGGTTTTAATTACCCCATTATTTATATTTTTCCCTAAGGAGATCTTGCTTTCACAGATAGTTTAAACAAATGATCAATATGCAAACATTGGCTAACCAGCAAAATTGTCATCAGCTTAACATTCTCATATTAATATCAAGATGATATTGATTATGCATTCAGACATTATCAAGTGCTTGAACATCATAATACCATCTAAATTTAGTGCTTATGTTAAATTAAATTATATTACACCTTTCAGCTGGTAAAGAATCTGCCTGCAATGTGGGAGAAGTGGGTTCGATCCCTGGGTTGAGAAGATCCCCCAGAGAAGAGAAAGGCTTCCCACTCCAGCATTCTGGCCTTGAGAATTCCATGGACTGTATAGTCCATGGGGTTGCAAAGAGTCAGACACAACTGAGCGACTTTCACATTCACTTTTCATATATTTTGTTAATATATCATACATACTTTTGATCATAGGTTCTGTGCTTATAAGCTCATATAGATTCACAGCTTTTTACTGGAGCTGATTTGCCAACCATGTTTTTTGTTTTAGTTTAGGAGCAGTGAAATGTTGGTATTAGAATTGTGAGAAACTGGGAACGTCATTTAAATTAATTTTTTATGTTATTTAAGACTTCGAGTAGACTGCAGGTAAGACAGAAAACAAATATGAAGTGTCTGCTATTAAGACTACCTTGCATTTGTCATCCTTAAAATAGACATTTGGAATAAGTGATCATTCATTTACTCATTTATGTGTTCATTAATTCAGCAAATAGATATTGAGCACCTACTTTGTGCCAGATACTCTGCTGGATGCTGAGACACACTGATGAACCTTGCTTAGAGTTTAGTGGAATAATGGGCAACATTTATTGAATGTCTAATCTCCAGTTACCTTTAGAATTTGCATTTCCACAAACCTAAGAACCATTCAGTTATATTCCGTTCCGTTCCGTTCCGTCGCTCAGTCGTGTCTGACTCTTTGCGACCCCACGGACTGTAGCCTCCCAGGCTTCTCCGTCCATGGGATTCTCCAGGTAAGAATACCAGAGTGGGTTACCGTTTATGGAATCTTTAATCCTGGTGGAAGTCAGGGTGATGAAAGTGAGGGCCTGCCTATTCCTTGTTCACACCCGTAAGCCTAGAGAGCGTAGCACTGGGAAAGGTGACCTGGTGGGAATGCGAGTGGAAGAGTAGGTAGTTACCCTTGGGAAGTACATGGCAGGAATGGGTTTATTTTTGTTGGAGGGTGAGGGTAAAGCTGTGAGTTTGTGGCATACTGTGAAAGTGATGATTGTGTTTAGATGAAGGAAAAGCAAACTTCAAATCTCCTTATATTTTAGTGATTGGAAGGAATGTCAGAACCAGCCTGGGACAGGCTATACACCAGAAAAACACCTCTGAGGGCTTGTTTTGTTTTGAGGTCTTTCCATTTCTTCTCTTGTCTAAAATTTGTATTTCCTCTGAGATCTTTTTTTGTATGGAATGAGGAGTAAAAGAGTTGCCTTGAGGCCAGTGAAATAAAGAAAGTCACTTTTCTGAAAGGAATTTAAGTGTTGACCCCTCTCTAGTCTTGTGAATTTCTTTGGCTTGCCACTAATGGAGTGGAGGCAATAATCTTGTCCATAGCTGTGTTTCTAAATGAACAATTCTGTGGACATGCAAAGTGCCGTTCTTGGTACAATAGATTTGTTAGTGGACTGAAGAGCGTGACAATAGATTGACTAGATTTTAGTGCAGCATTCTTTTTAGGATTTGATGCAATGTGACCTATGCAGCGAATTATGGATGTACTGGACTGTATGGGTTTTTTTGACCTATGAGTGGAAATAGACCATGAGAATCACATAGATATCTATGTCTATATATTCTCATGGCTAAGATTTTATAGATATCTATCACATTTTGGAGAGACAGAGACGTCCTAGGCATTTGAAGAGGTTGTGAAGTGTGGGCTTATTGACCATCTTTAGAAATGTTTTGCTGAAAGAAGTTAATAACACATAACTGACCCCGAGTGTCAGGAAGCATAAAAAGAGAGCTTCCCAATGGCAGTGAGCAGAGGGAGCCAGAAAAGTCTGAGGCTGGGAAGATGATATTTGGAAAGTATAGCTCATTTGAAAAAGAGAACAGAGAAGCTAAAATTTGATGAACCGGACACAAAGCTGATGCTACTGTGGATGCTGATGAATGACAAACTATATACTGGGATAATGACTCTTAATCTGAGCCTTGGCTCTCAAGAAAAATAGAAATTCAAATGGGAAAAGTGAGAATGTTTGAAAGAAACAAGTAAGTAGAGAATTGGAGGTGAAAAATGTGAGCATAAGGAACTCATTGTCTACCTCAATCTATTATATATATATATATATAATATATATATACATTTGTATATATAAAGAATAAGTGCTAGAGATTTTTCTAGGTGCCTTAAAGCATCTGCCGCATTGCAGTGGGAGACCCGGGTTCAATTTCTGGGTCCGGAAGATCTCCTGGAGAAGGAAATGGCAACCCACCCCAGTATTCTTGCCTGGAAAATCCCAGGGATGGAGAAACCTGGTGGGTTAAAGTCCATGGGGTCGCAAAGAGTTGGGCATGACTGAGTGACTTCATGTCACTTTTGCTATAGATATTCAGTTCGGTTCAGTTCGGTTGCTCAGTCATGTCTGACTCTTTGTGACCCCATGGACTGCAGCACGCCAGGCTTCCCTGTCCGTCACCAACTCCCGGAGCCTACTCAAACTCATGTCCATCATGTCAGTGATGCCATCCCACCATCTTATCCTCTGTCGTCCCCTTCTCCTCCCACCTTCAATCTTGGTCTTTTCCAATGAGTCACTTCTTCACATCAGGTGGCCAAAGTATTGGAGTTTCAGCTTCATCATCAGTCCTTCTAATGAACATTCAGGACTCATTTCCTTCAGGATGGACTGGTTGGATCTCCTTGCAGTCCAAGGATCTCTCAAGAGTCTTCTCCAACACCACAGTTCAAAAGCATCAATTCTTCAGTGCTCTGATTTCTTTATAGTCCAACTCTCACATCCATACATGACTACTGAAAAAACCATAGCTTTGACTAGACAGACCTTTGTTGATAAAGTAATATCTCTGCTTTTTAACATGCTGTCTAGGTTGGTCATAGCTTTTCTTCCAAGGAGCAAATGTCTTTTAATTTCATGGCAACAGTCACTATCTGCAGTGATATTAACTCGTATATGTGTGTGTGTGCATGCGTGCGTGCACATGTGCTAAGTTGCTTCAGCTGTGTCCAAGTCTTTGCGATTCTATGGGCCATAGCCCACCGGGATTCTCTAGGAAAGTATACTGGAGAGGGTTGGAGTGTCCTCCTGTAGAAGATCTTCCTGACCCAGGGATTGAACCTGAGTCTCTTACATCTTTTGCATTGGCAGGTGGGTTCTTTACCACTAGAGCCACCTGGGAAGCCCACATAAGAGGGCTCTTTTAGACTACATAATAGGTAATGCTGCCAGGGATGCAGGAATTTAGCTTGTGTAGAGTATAGAACTTTGCCCCTGCCTATCTCAGGAGCAGTGAGCCCCACCCCGGCCCCCTAGATAGTACAGTGTGACTTCTTTTGAGACTGTGTCCTGATCCTTATATTCTATTTCATCCTCTCAGATCTGAGGTTATGAAGGACCACATCGAGTGTGCCATTTCCACATGGCACTCATGATAAGATGCCATACAGTCTGGGATGAATTAGATGCAGGACTGAGGCCTGTCAGGTGACATGCAGAATGCATAATGAACATCTAAGAGTAAGGAAATAACTGTGAAGGCTTCTTTATAAGTTGGTTTAACTGAATGGTCACATAAAACATAGGCACTGAAAATAAATTTCAGAAATGTTCAGTTACCTTTGATTAACCATCAGTTCAGTTCAGTTCAGTCACTCAGTCGTGTCTGACTCTTTGTGACCCCATGAATCACAGCACGCCAGGCCTCCCTGTCCATCACCAACTCCTGGAGTTCACTCAAACTCATGTCCATCGAGTCGGTGATGCCATCCAACCATCTCATTCTCTGTCATCCCCTTCTCCTCCCACCCCCAATCCCTCCCAGCATCAGACTCTTTTCTAGTGAGTCAACTAGTCGCATGAGGTGGCCAAAGTATACAGGTATTCGATAAATATTTGAAATAAATCAGTTAGAAAGCAGTGTTTATTATATGTCTAGTATGTTTCTAGAAACCTGATGAAACTGTAGGAAAATCTTTAAAAAGCTCCAAGGAGTTTATAATTATGTTGACTTGTTTATAAATAGATGTAATAAATTCTTAATTTTTTAATTTACCAAATATTTATATATATAAAGAATATGTGCTAGAGATTTTTCTAGGTGCCTTGTAGATATTAACTCCTATATTCATCTAGATTAAATGATCCTTTATTGAAGTGGATTTATGTAAGACTTTTATAGGTGAGTCTTTTGAACAGAGAAATATAAGATGTTAGATATTTACAATGGACTTGTGAAAGCCTAGGAATGGACTGTGATCTACTGTTTTTCATGCCCAGAATGCACTATGTAAATTTTTCAAGTAGGCAAAATTTGCTGTGTGTTATTCTGCCTTCAGGTGTCCACTGAGCCCTGAAGTTGTTTTGTTCTTCATAAAGTCTCTCTGATTTCCTGATTGTATTTATCTACCTGTGATGTCTAAAACACTGGAGCAAGCTCTTCACACTGATGACAGTGTTGGGTGCCAGCGTTTAGGGAGCTATATGAAGTGTGTTTTGGGAAGTTTCCAGTGACCTTCCTTGTGTCTAAAGTTTTTGTCTTTCATCAGTGGGCAATGTAGTGAATTTAACCAGTTCACATGGTAGTTAGACTCATGCTGACTGAAAGTACCCCTACCTTTCATGAAAAAAACTCAGAGCTACAGGTAAATTATGTTGAGGAATTGGGTTGTAGGAACTTCTGTTTACCCACAAGGTGATTTAAAATGTTCAAACTGAAGTTACAATCCCCATGCCCTCTTCCTCACCAGAACAGACAATCCTCCAGTGGAGGCGCCAGCCTGATCCCATCCAAATTCAGTGTCATTCTTAGAATAGCTAACAACCATTGCTAAACATTTCCCCGAGTAAACCCAGCTAAGAATAGTATCTTATTTCTAGAACTCTGACACAAGGAACTCAACACCTTGTTGGACTCAGATAAGCTGACCTTTTTTTTTCTTTTTTGAGAGCTTTGTCCAAGTGAGACTGAGAAGGATGGAGTCTGAGAAATACTCAGGTTGACTGAGTCTAGTAAAACTCCCTCTATCATCTGTGACATGGCATTGAGTGATGATCTATGGGGCTAAAAGTGCCCGTGGGTCTGCCTAAATGCTAAATCAACTACTTGTCCATGCCTTGGATACCAAAGAAACATTCATTAACTCTGCCCAATGATCAAATTAAAATTTCACTCTTAAGCTTAGTTGGTACTCTCTGGCACCTTTCCAACTTGTTCTGCCTCAGCCTGTTGGAAAGCTGAAGCTCTATCTTGCATTTTTAAGTGAGGAAGATGTATTTCTTTTTAAAGAGGTTTGGGGACTTATGGGGGCTACCCTGATGGCTCAGTGGGTAAAGAATCTGTCTGAAATTCAGAAAACATAGGAGACAGGATCCCTGGGCCAGGAATTTCCCCTGGAGAAGGAAATGGCAACTCACTACAATATTCTTGTCTGGAAAACCCCATGGACAGAGGAATCTGGCAGGCTATATAGTCCATGGGGTCACAGAGTCAGACACGACTTTGTGACGGGGTTGAGTCATGAGGGGGACTGTTATTAGACCTCCAAATTACTATCACCTTATAATTGATATGTTCTTTAATCCTCCTGAGGACTTTGAGAGAGCAAGAGTTTTCATTTCCTTTTTATTAATGAGGAATAGAGGCTCAGATAGGTACCTACTCATGATTCATACTTAGCAAATGGCAGACATGGAACTAGATCCCAGGTCTTTGGATTTTTCTTCTGTGATATTCTCATTTTTGGTGTTGTTCTTCAGGCACTAAGTCATGTCCGACTCTGTGCAACCCCCATGGATTGCAGCACGCCAGACTTCCTTGTCTTTCACTATCTCCCTCAGTTTGCTCAAACCCAAGTCCCTTGAGTCGGTGATACCGTCCAACCACCTCATTCCCTGTTGCCCCCTTATCCGCCTGCTTTCAATCTTTCCCAGCATCAGGGCCTTTTCTAATGAGTCGGCTCTTCACATCAGGTGGCCAAAGTATTAGAGTTTAGCTTCAGCATCAGTCCTTCTAATGAATATTTAGGGTTGATTTCCATTAGTATTGATTAATTTAATCTCCTTGCTGTCCAAGGGACTCTCAAGAGACTTCTCCAGTCCCGCAGTTCGAAAACATCAGTTCTTTGGCACAAAACCTTCCTTATGGTCCAACTCTCATGTCTGTCGATGACTACTGAAAAAGCCATAGCTTTGACTACATGGACCTTTGTTGGCAAAGGTGTGTCTGCTTTTTAATACACTGTCTGGGTTTATCATAGCTTTTTTTCCCAAGGAGCAAGCATCTTTTAATTTTGTGGCTGTAGTCACTATCCTCAGTGATTTTGGAACCCAGGAAAATAAAATCTGTCACTGTTTCCACTTTTTCCCCATCTATTTACCATAAAGTGTGAGACCAGATGCCATGATCTTCATTTTTTGAATGTTGAGTTTTAAGCCGTCTTTTTCATTCTCCTCTACTAAAGCCTTTAGTGAGTGGTATCATCTGCATATCTGAGGCTGTTGATATTTCTTCTGGCAATCTTGATTCCAGCTTATACTTCATCCAGCCCAGCATTTCGCATGATGTACTCTAATGTAAGTTAAATAAGCAGGGTGACAATATACAGCTTTGACGTATTCCTTTCCCAATTTGGAAACAGTCCATTGTTCCATGTCCGGTTCTAACTTGCTGCTTGACCTGCATAAAGGTTTCTCAGGAGGCAGGTAAGGTGATCTGGTATGCCCATCTCTTTAAGACTTCCACAGTTTGTTGTGATCCACACAGTCAAAGACGTTCTCATTACTTTATCCAATCTCTGCTCACATGCTCAAGTGTCCAAGGCCTGGTCCCTCACCTGCTGTAGCTCATGTCTCTGCTTTAGTTTGGCCAAGAGAAAAGGCTTTGGAACTAGGAATGGATCTTTGTCCATAGCAAAATGTTCTCTAATGTCCCCCAGTACAAAAGAGGATCATTTCTATATTTGTTGTATGATTTTCTGTAACCCTTAAGAATATCACAATATTTTTTTTGTCTGAAGCACAAAATGTATTGTTTCAGCATGGCTGCATTTGTTAACATAGATGGTTTGCATTACAATGTCTTGGGCTTTCTTCTCTGGCCTGAATTATTTCTTCCAAGTTAGAATTTTTTTTTCTACTTTGGCATCCATTAAAAATCATGGGCAACATGACCACCCTCCAGAAACACTAATGTAATGCCAACCACAAGACTCAGTGTCTGAAAATAAGAATTGAAAGTGAAATTTAAGTTAATACTCTGACAGAAATATTTTCACCCATGTCTTTACTAAAATTTGGTAAAAACCTATTCTAGGGAGAAGTGGGAAACGTATGAAACCTTTATTGCTACTTCCTATAAAAACTTTGAGTAATTAATGAGAACTTGTCCTTTTTAATCAGTTTTTCTCCTATTTAGCCATATTTCATTCTTTAACTTAAGATTATGTACGTTCGAGGAGACTCTCCCTCTGTCTAGGGCCCACAGCTGATCAGGTTTCCTGGGAAAAAGCATGGCTTCTGAACACTAATGATTCTTAAGCTCTTAAAGTTTATATTTTCATTTGGCCATCATTTATTGTTTCCTTTATGGAACTGATTAAATTCACCATATGATGACACTTGAAGTCAAATAGTTTGGGAATCCTGTGAGCAGTTTTAAATTTTTTAGAAATTTATTTTGGAAACTGTAAAATTTACCCCCTGCCCCAAATCAAAATTAGTTGGCTGGGATTTCCCTACTTTTTCTTCCATCTGAAACTCCCTTCTAGTTTGTTCTATAAGAATGATTATATCCTAAAGCAAATCATTCTTATTTGTTTTTTATATGCTTTATTCAGTTTTTCCCTACATTTTTCATTTTCCTTCTGATTTTGAAGCACACAGTCTAATGGTAAAGTTTTACATTCAGTCTAGTCGCTTCTAATTCCTTAAATGCTCCAGATCTGGTGTGTTACTAACCTATCCTTCCTCCCTTCTTTTCCTTCCCTCCCTTCTTTCCTTCCTTCACACAAACTATCACAGAAATTCTTAGGGTAGACTGTTAGGTGTTAGTAATAGTTATGATTCCCTTTTCTGGGAGACATAAGTAAAAATCAGGCTGAATCCAAAGGTGAGACAGTAAACCCATTTAATATGTAATGATTCCTGACTTTTTTTCTTATTGCATCTTCACAGCTTTTATATGTGTTTGGAGAAGCATTAGGAACATTAAATCTGGAGAATAACAGGACAATTCTGCAGCTGTTCTTGTTCCTCAATAGTCTATAAAACTCACGGCACCACATCTCATACCTTTGCCCAGATTTTGCTTTGGATTAATGACTTTATGGACATGAAATTGAGTGAACTCTGGGAGTTGGTGATGGACAGGGAGGCCCTGCGTGCTGTGGTTCATGGAGTCACAAGGAGTCAGACACGACTGAGCGACTGAACTGAACTGAACTGAACTGAATGTGTTTAGTCACTCATCCAGGTTTGTTATGTGTCAGCCTTATTGCTACTTTCTGAGAAAACTTAGTTTGTTGCTTTCTAAAGTTTACTGTTTTGTCTACTGTTGATTACTGTGGATTGATACAAACCTAAAATTTTATTTTTTCCCAGAATAATTTTGTTCCCTATTGATCTTTTGAATTCAGATATTTCTGGTGAACATGCTCCTGTATGCATAAATTATAATGTCACGGAGCTATTGCTTTTAAACTTATTAGGTTGAACAAAAGTTTCATTTGTTTATTTTTGTAAGATGGCTGTAATGAGTGCTTAGTTGTCTTTAACTTCATTCGAAACAATTTTGTTAGATTGTCTTGTGACAGGTGTCGTACCAGGGTGCATTTGAAAAATTCTTTTTAAAATTGGTGAATATTTGCGTAGCCATTTTAATGTTCAAGAGTGACAAAAAAGCAACATTTTTGGCTTATTAAGCTTTATTATCTCAAGAAAGGCAAAAACATAACTGAAATGCAAAAAAAGAAAAAAAGGTTTGTGCAGTGTATGGAAAAATGTCCTGTGACTGACTGAATGTGTCAAAGGTGATTTGTGGAATTTTGTGTTGAAGATTTCTCTCTGGATGATGTGCCACAGTCTGGTAGACCAGTTGTTGATAGCAGTCAAATCGAAACATGAATTGAGAACAATCAAGATTATACCATGCAGGAGATAATTGACATACTCAAAACATCCAAATCAAGCTGTTGAAAATCATTTGTACCAGCTTGGTTATGTTAATTACTTTGATGTTTGGATTTCACATAAATTAAGTGAAAAAAACCTTCTTGACTATATTTCTGCATGCAACTCTCTACTTAAACATAATGAAAGCATTCCATTATTAAAATCAATTGTGACAGGAGATGAAAAGTGAATACTGTACAATAATGTGAAATGGAGGAGATCGTGAGGCAAGTGAAATGAGCCACCACTAACCACACCAAAGGCTGGTTTTCATCCAAAAAGTGATGCTGTGTATATGGTGGGACTGCAATGGAGTCCCCTGCTGTGAGCTTCTTCTGGAAACCAAACAGTTAGCTCCAAGTACTTCTCCCAATTAGACCAACTGAAAGCAGCACTCAACAAAAAGCATCCAGAATTAGTCAACAAAGAATGCATAATCTTCCATCAGGATAACACAAGACCATATGTTACTTTGATGATCAGGCAAAAAATGTTACAGCTTGGTGGGTAGTTCTGATTCATCCACCGTGTTCACCAGACATTGTGCCTTCAGATGTCCATTTATTTTGGTCTTTACAAAATTCTCTTAATGGAAAAATTTTGATTCCCTGGAAGACTGTATAAGGTACCTGGAACAGTTCTTTGCTCAAAAAGATTAAGTTTTGGGAAGATTAAATTATGAAGTTGCCTGAAAAATGGCAGAAGATAGTGGAACAAAATGGTGACTACATTGTTCAATGAAGTTCTGGGTGAAAATATGTCTTTTATTTTTATTTAAAAAAAGAAGAAACTTTTTGGTCAACCCAATATATGGCAGCCCTTAGAGTTGGACTGTGAAGAAAGCTGATCGCTGAAGAATTGATGCTTTTGAGCTGTGGTGTTGGAGAAGACTCTTGAGAGTCCCTTATACTGCAAGGAGA
This sequence comes from Moschus berezovskii, assembly GCF_049115385.1. Classification (NCBI taxonomy): domain Eukaryota; kingdom Metazoa; phylum Chordata; class Mammalia; order Artiodactyla; family Moschidae; genus Moschus; species Moschus berezovskii. The sequence goes on along the minus strand of NC_142467.1, from coordinate 28,614,438 downwards.
TCCAACCAGTCCATTCTAAAGGAGATCAATCCTGGGTGTTCATTGGAAGGACTGACGCTAAAGCTGAAACTCCAATACTTTGGCCACCTCATGTGACGAGTTGACTCACTGGAAAAGACTCTGATGCTGGGAAAGGTTGGGGGCGGGAGGAGAAGGGGATGACAAAGAATGAGATGGCTGGATGGCATTACCGACTCTGTGGACATGAGTTTGAGTGAACTCCGGGAGTTGGTGATGGACAGGGAGGCCTGGCGTGCTGTGATTCATGGGTTCGCGGAGAGTCGGACACGACTGAGCGACTGAACTGAACTGAACTGAGTGTGTATCTATATTTTTTCAATAAGATAGTCTTATCTTTTGTCCCAGGCTGAACATAGACTGATCAGCTTTCAAAATGTTCTCTTTGAGTTTCTGGGGTCATACTAGGACCCACTGAATCAAAATATAAAATCTAACTAAATAAAAAGGACTAACAAGTTTATGGTTCACAGCCCATAGGTTGTTTTTTCATTTCATTCCAATTTATTTCATCTCATTTTTACCTTATTAGACTCCTACTATGTTTTTTTCCCACTATATTGAAGTCTTATTGACAAGTAAAATTATATAGAAAGTATAGTATGATGGTTGTATATATACATATGATGTGGAATGATTACCACAGTCAAGTTAACATATCCATCTCCTCATATGTGCTCAGTCACTAAGTTGTGTCCAACTCTTTGTGACCCCCTGGACGGTAGACCATCAGGCTTCTCTGTCCATGGGATTCTCCAGACAAGAACACTGGAGTGAGTTGCCATTTCCTTCTCCAGGGGATCTTCCCAACCCAGGGATCGAATTCATGTCTCCTGCACTGACAGGTGGATTCTTTGGAGCCACCTGGGAAGCCTATGTCCTCATATAGCTATCCTTTTTTTGTTGTTGGTGGTGGTGGTGAGAATACTTAAGACCTATACTTTTAGCAGATTTCAAGTATACAATGATTATTAATATAGTCACATACTGTACGTTAGGTCACCAAAGTTTTTCATCTTATAACTGAAACTTTGTACCCTTTGACCGATATCAAACATCTCCCCATTTCCCCCACACCCCTAGCCTGTGATGACTACCATTCTTCTGCTTCTGTAAAAAGTTCCATTCAGCTGTTTTAGATTCCACTTATAAGCTGACACCATGCTGTAGTTGTCTTTCTCTGGCTTGTTTCACTTAGTACAACGTCCTCCAGTTTATTCATGATGTTGCAAATAGCAGGGTTTCTTTCTTTCATTAAGTCTGAGTAATATTTCATTAAATAATAGATTTTACATATTTTCTTTATCCATTAATCTGTTGACACTTAGGCTGTTTTCATATCTTAACTATAACAATGCTGAACATGAGAGTTCAGCTATCTCTTTGATAGTATGTCCAAAAGTGGAATTTCTAGATCATATGGTAGTTCTATTCTTAATTTTTTTAGGAACTTCCATGATATTTTTCATAAAGGCTGTATGAATTTACATTCCCACCAACAGAGTAAAAGGATTCCATTTCCCTACATTTTAGCCAAAACTTATCTTTTGACTTTTTGATAATACCCATCCTAACAGGTGTGGGGTGACACCTTACTGTGGATTTGCATTTGATGTTGAATACCTTTTCATACACCTGTTTGCATTTGTATGTCTTCTTTGGAAAAACACCTATTCACATCCTTTGCCCATTAAAAAAATCTGGTTATTTGCTTCTCTGCAATTGTGTTGTATGTGTGCCTTATATATTTTGGATATTAACCCCTTAACAGATAGGTACTCATACATGCTTGGTTACTTCAGTTGTGTCTGACTCTTTGTGACTCTATGAACTGTAGCCCTCCTGGGTCCTCGGTCCATGGGACTCTCCAGCCAAGAATACTGGAGTGGATTGCTCTCCTCCAGGAGATCTTCCCAACCCAGGGATCAAACCCGGGTCTCTTATGTCTCCTCCATTGGCAGGTGGGTTAATTACCACTAGCCCTATGTCAGATATATGATTTGTGAATATTTTCTCCTGTTGCATAGATTTTCTTTTCATTTTGTTGTTTCTTTTACTGTTCAGAAGTTTTTAATTAGGTGTAGTCCCTTGTATTTATTTTTGCTTTCATTGTTTGTGCTTTTGGTGTCAAATCCAAAAAATCATCACCAAGACGCATGTCAAGGAGCCTTCCTCCTATGCTTTCTTCTAGGAGTTTTTGGGCTTTAGGTCTTGTGTTTTAATTTTTAATCCATTTTGAACTGATTTTTGTGTATTTGTGTACGGTGTAAGATAAAGTTCCAATTACATTCTTTTGAAAGTGGATATTAAGTTTTGCCTGAGACAGGATGTATCTACCTGAGATGTGTCCACCTGTGGGCAGTGTGTGTCCTGTGGGGTGTACAAACGTGGGCCTCATGGATGATCTATCACATAGTCTGTGCTCATTTGGTAAACTGGACATGTGACTTTTCAGAAACATTTTTCTTCAGTGCTTTAACATGTGCTTTGTAAGGGAAATTTAATCCATATGTGTCAAAGATTCATTTACACTTAAATCATTAAAGCATTGTTCCGAGTTTTTGATGTCTAACAAGTCTTTTGACTTTTTCCAAGCAGTTCTAAATGCTTTGCCAAGGGTAAACCTAATGTCCGGCACCAGAAAATTCAGATTTTTCTCCTTGAGTCTAAATCTTTACTTCCATCTTGGGAAAAACGTCCTTAGTTTTCTAAGTTAGGAAGTACATTCCTACCTTTTCCTATTTCTAAGTGTCTCAGAGCAGTGGAGCTCTGGAAGGGCAAGATATGATATGGCTTGATTTACACATCTGGCTGTGATCTGGGGCCCATTTTCTAACTTGGCAGGAAGTACAGGATGTATTTGACTTTCATCTACCTCTGCTTCATTCAATACATAGTGCAACACAAACACCAGATGATTCTGAGTTCTTGTGGCTGATGGAAACAGAAAGGAAGAATTCCTTCTTCATTGCAAGGATTTGGGGCAACATATTAAAGACCATGAATGTTCAGAGAAAAAGTATTGTATTTCCATTCTCATCAAGACTAAAGGTATGCTGAAGCTGTGGATCTGTGTTTTGCTAGCAGTCTTACAACCCTCACTTTGCTAATACCTTCAGTCATTTTGGTCAGGTTAGGGCTGATCCTAGGAGAAGGCAATGGCACCCCACTCCAGTACTCTTGGCTGGAAAATTCCATGGGCGGAGGAGCCTGGTAGGCTGCAGTCCATAGGGTTGCTAAGAGTCGGACACGACTATGCGACTTCACTTTGACTTTTCACTTTCACGCATTGGAGAAGGAAATGGCAACCCACTCCAGTGTTCTTGCCTGGAGAATCCCAGGGACGGGGGAGTCTGGTGGGCTGCCATCTATGGGGTCACACAGAGTTGGACATGACTGATGCGACTTAGCAGCAGCAGCAGCAGCAGGGCTGATCCTAGGATGACGTGGCCATGCAGGGAGGGCTGCCACCAAAAGGCACCTCTTTCAGTATCCCTTCCTTCTTTCTGCCTTTTGGCATTTTCCTTTAACTCTTCCCCTTTCTCATTTCTGCTTTGAGACTGTCCCAGGTCCTTCTAGTCATCTAGGAAAATATAGATAAATTAAGTTCTATGAAGTTGTTTCTGGAACATGCTATTCTCCTAGGACTGGTGACAGATTGAGGCAAGGATTATGTGCCTTTCATTTCTATGTCCCTGGTGTCTAGGAAAGTGCCTGGCAATTAGTACTCTAGTCATGCTTGGTGAATAAATATCCTACCATATATTCTTGCCTGGAAAATCCCATGGATGGAGGAGCCTGGTAGGCTGCAGTCCATGGGGCCGCTAAGAGTTGGACACGACTGAGTGACTTCACTTTCCCTTTTCCCTTTCATGGATTGGAGAAGGAAATGGCAACCCACTCCAGTGTTCTTGCCTGGAGAATCCCAGGGACAGAGGAGCCTGGTGGGCTGCCGTCTATGGGGTCGCACAGAGTTGGACACAACTGAAGCGACTTAACAGCAGCAGCACATGAGAAAAGCTAAATTTAAAAGACTGAGCTCCTGACCATGAAATTTCAACTGTTGACTTAATCTCAACTAACATCCTTGTCATTCTATATTTTGCCTAGTTGTTTCACCCATTTGAATCTTAAATCCACAGTAGGAAATGCACCAACTAATGGCAGTCCATGGGGCAATGCTTTTGAGTTGAAGTCTTTACACTCCCCTCCAATTACCCCAGGAAGTGTAGAAAGTGTCTTACGCTCAGGACAGAATGAAGCTGACCCTTCCCAGCCAATTGGTTTCCCCTTGTGTGTAGTGTGTGGGGCCCTCACTTGCTTTCTGGGAGATTCTGGGCTCTTCTTTGTGGGTTGAAATTTTCACCTCTGTAGTTAGGCTCATTCAATATTTCTCTACCTTTCACTTAAAACAACTTAAAATTTTTTTTATTGTATAGTCAATGTACAATTTTATACAACTTACAGATGTATAGAGTAGTGATTCACAATTTTTAAAGGTTATATTCCATTCATGGGCTTCCCAAGTGGTGCTAGTGGTAAAGAACCTGTCTGCCAATGCAGGAGACATAAAAGACAGGTTTGATCCCTCAGTCAGGAAGATCCCCTGGAGGAGGGCATGGCAACCCACTCAAGTATTCTTGCCTGGAGGATACCATGGACAGAGGACCCTGGTGGACCATAGTCCATAGGGTCACAAAGAATCAGATATGACTAAAGTGACTTAGCATGCATGCACACACTCCATTCATAGTTATTGTGGAATACTGGCTATTTTCCCTGTGTTGTTTCATATATACTTGTAGCTCATTTTAAACATAATAGTTCATACCTCTTAATCCCCTTAAACCTACCTCTTGCCCTTCTCTCCTTCCCTCTCCCTGCTAGTAACCACTAGCTTGTTCTCTATATCTGTGAGTTTGCTTCTTTTTTTGTTATATTCACTAGTTCTTCAATGTAGTATATTTTAGATTTCACTATGTGATATTATACAATATTTGTCTTCTACTGTCTGATTCATTTCACTTAGCATAATACCCTCCAAGTCCATTCTTGTAGTTACATATGCAAAATTTTAGTTTTTATGATTGAATAATAACTCCAATACTTTGGCTACTTCATGCGATGAGTTGACTCACTGGAAAAGAGTCTGATGCTAGGAGGGATTGGGGGTGGGAGGAGACGGGGACGACAGAGAATGAGATGGCTGGATGGCATCACCGACTTGATGGACATGAGTTTGAGTGAACTCCGGGAGTTGGTGATGGACAGGGAGACCTGGCGTGCTGTGGTTCATGGGGTCGCAAAGAGTCGGACACGACTGAGCGACTGAACTGACTGACTGACTGAATATTCCCATTATATGTATATGCTGCATCTTCTTTATCCATTCATCTGTTGATGGACACAGAGGTTGGTTCCATATCTTAGCAATTTTAAATAATGCTGCTATGAACATAGAGATGCATATATCTTTTCAAATTAGTGTTTTTGTTTTTTTCAGATATATACGCAGGAGTGGAATTCCTGGGTCATGTGGTAGTTATATTTTTAGTTTTTTGCAAAACCTCCATGCTGTTTTCCATGGTAGCTGCATCAATTTACATTCCCACCACGAAGGTACAAGTGTTCCCTCTTCTCCACACCCTTCAGTTCAGCTCAGTTCAGCCGCTCAGTCGTGTCCGACTCTTTGCGACACCCTTACCAACATTGTTGTGTTCTTGTTGATGACAGCCATTCTGACAGGTGTGGGGTGATGCTGTAGTTTTGACTTGTGCTTTCCAGTGTCTTTTCCTGTGCCCACCTTTCATTTTGTGTGGCACTTTTTTCTGAGCAGACTTAGATTTTAGAAAGGATTTGGCTTCAGGTTATTTGGGAGAGGGACATGGCCAGTATTTCTGGCTATCCCTGCTGGTCTCTCTACTGTAGCTTTATGAACTCATGTAAGCCAGTTCAGCCAATGACAGCCTCAGTTTCTTAGATGATTATTGGTAGCCTCCAATACTCAGAGGTAAATAGTAACTGGAAAGCTCCTTCCCACACACCCTAGCCACCAGGTGTTAGGAATCATGAAAGCAAGTCTCAGGCAGAATTGTATTGTAATCCAACATTTATTAGCAGGCAGTCATGCGATTTCACTTTTAGGCACTTGGGCTGAACAATTTGCATGAGCTTTAAGACTTTCAGTGTTTTAATTTTAAGTTTTTTTTTAATAAAAAACTTTTTACTGTGAACAAGCAATATGGAAGACTGGACCAGATTCTCGGGTCTCACACTGAAGGTGAATATGGCAAATTTTTATATTTTTTCATGCAAAGGTTGAGGTGCCTGCATAAAATTTTCATTTGACTACATATCTATAATATCTCTTATTTCGCCAATGAAAATTTATCTCATATCTTTATATAAATTAATCTTCTAGTGCAGATTTGGAAAGCCATATTAAGAACTTCTTACAACAGGCTTCTCAGAGAATGACTGATCAGGGTCTTTCAAATTCTAACTTAACCGCCCCTAGGGAGTTCACGTTCGGAGAAGGCAATGGCAAGCCACTCCAGTATTCTTGCCTAGAAAATCCCATGGATGGAGGAGCGTGGTGGGCTGCAGTCCGTGGGGTCGCTAAGAGTCGGACACGACTGAGTGACTTCACTTTCACTTTTCACTTTCATGCATTGGAGAAGGAAATGGCAACCCACTCCAGTGTTCTTGCCTGGAGAATACCAGGGACAGAGGAGCCTGGTGGGCTTCCGTCTATGGGGTCACACAGAGTCGGACACGACTGAAGTGACTTAGCAGCAAGGAGTTCACGTTAGTTAAGTTTCACGTACAAGTACCCTGTTTGGGAGGACAAGTATTTTAGAATAAATTAGACACTATAACACAACATTGAGAACTGATAATCTTTATGATCCCATCAATAAATATGTGATTAGGCTCCTTTTATACATACATAAAAGACTAAAATGTCAAACTAAAACAATTTTTTTGAGCCCAGGTTAGAAAGCTTTATATGGTTCTTTTACCTTAACAACAAGCAATATTCAAAAAGATCTCAGGCATCTATTATTTTTAATGTGCTTATTGTAAATGGAAGATTGAAATAATGCTTTTTAAAATGAAATTATTTATGTAATCAGTTTATTATTCACTACACAGTCAACACAAATATTTTTTAAAGTTGAAATATTTTTTAATAAGTAAGTTTGATAGTTTTTAAAATTATATAATGTGGCACCTTTGTGAAATCATGTATTTGTACAAGGGAATGTATTTTGGTCACATCAGAGAAATTTCATCTGACTCATTCAAGCATGACTCTTACATTTATTAGAAATATGATCATCATATTCTCATAGGAAAATATTCATTTTGTCATTATATATTGTGATTTTAGATACAGAATTAATTTTTGTCACATTTTGCCAAAAAATTGGCCACATTTCCAAGCAATCCACATTATATATTCATACCCTGAGCATTTTTTCAAATATAAAAAGGTTTCCCTTTTATAATATGCCGCACATAAATCCAGACCTCAAAGTATGTCTGTATATATATGTGACGGTTAAACATGGATGTGGGATGTGTTGCTTCATTCAGCCTATGACTTCCTCTGAGCGCCTACTATGTGCCAGGTACTGTGCTGGGCTCAGGACGGGGTATGTGTGCAGCAATAAGCCAAAGGCTGTGTTTGCCGCCTCCTGGAGCTACAGATGAACAACAAGAATGTGTGGGACCCTGGTGGTCAAAGAGGGAATCTCCAAGAAAAATTTGCTTACAATCTTTGTTGGGAGACTGGTTTAAAAGTCTCTTCCAGTGCAGAGTGATAAGGCCCCAGTGGAGAGCCAGATCCCCTCTCAAACTCACACTCTTTATTTCCTGGGGGAGAGGTCATGTCAGCTTCTGTGACTTGACTTGAAACCATTGAAACTGAATGTGCCATCCAGACAGAAGCGCTCTGTGAGAGGCTGTCAGCATAACAAGGGTGACAGTGTGAACCCCCACGGCACTCCACGCCCAGGCCGGCCAGGGATGACAGAGGGCGATTCATGCCCATCTGCAGCCGCTCTGCTCTGTGGACTTCAGGAGGAAGCTGCTGGACTGAGGGCTTTTGTAGCTCAGGGGCTGGAGGATGGAATATGACCCATCTCTGATTCTTTGCCTTGTTCTCATCTAGGCCCAGGAAGTGGAACGGGCTGAGGGCTGGGGAGACAGTGGCGCAAGCTGTTTCTGGAAGGCTTGTCCTGGCTTCCCACAGGATCAGAGGACGTTTTCTGCTGACCCCTGTCAGGCTGACCCCCAACCCCCGCCCCTCAGTGTCAGGAATGTCAGACCTCCTTTCAGAATCAGAACAACTCATCAAACATGAATGACCGCAGGCCAAATTGGCCTCTCCCTGAGGATCCAACCTTGGTTGTGTGGGGTATTGAATTTGGTGGTTTCTGAAAAGTGTTCATGCAGCTGCAGATGGTGCCGGGGGGAATCTATCCCAGCTACATGCTGAGCATTCAGTCCTGTGTGCTGGCCTGGTTCCCAAGCAAATGAAGGAGTGTTATTAATAATAGGTGGTGTCTGTTTAAGTTCTGCTGAGGAGAGGGAGCCATGCACTAGTCTTCTAGATTTTGCTTTAAGTTCCATATTTGTTCAGTTGCACAAGTCTAGCCCCTCCCCAAATCTGATTAGAGGGTCCCAGAGAGCTTTTGTTTCTTCACAATATACAACTTTTTAAACTTGAGCGTAGAGATGCTACGCCCTCACTCACATAATTCCCACTCTGTGTTTGGAGGCCTTCATAGGTAGCTATCCGCACTGTCCAACTGGCCTATAGCAGGAGGATCCCTGGTTTGAGGTTGGGTACACTGATCATCCTGCTGTTCCCCCACTTGGAAGGACACAGGCTGATAGTCCCCTCCTTGGCTTGGTGCCAGATGAGTCCTTGGGACCTGGGGATGGAGTGATGGGGGAGACTAACAGCCTCACCTTTGCCCTTTTCCCCAGCATGGGACTCTGCTGTGGCTGCTGCATGGTGTGCAATTCTGCAGATGTATCTTTGGCTTTCAAGATGCAGAGTGTTGGCTGGCCCGGTTCTGGGGGCTGCCAATGGGGGCGTCATGTGCTCTGTGTTTTTCTGTGATTTTAACGTTTCCATCTGGGGTTTTCCTGCTCATTGCAATAGAACTTCTCTTCAGTGTGTGCTTAGCTCTGTTTTATCTGTCTTGGTGATGGAGAGAGATGGTTTTAAGGTAAGAAGACTAGATGTTCTCATTTTCTTGCCCACCACCCACATTCCTTCTGCTCTGTTTTTTTCTGGGAGCACCCAGCTCTGCTCTGGGCAGTCTCACCCTGAAAATTGAGCACACCCAGAATCTACATGAGAGGTCAGTCCTGGGCCATCTGAAAAGAGCATCCCTCAGGGGAGCAATGTGACCTCCCCCGCTCAGTGGCAGGCGATGGTCTCTCTGAAGGGCAAAGAATGACTTCACCAAAAAGGGGCCTGAGCCCTGCCCTTTCACAGCACCTGGAGCTAAATTCCTGAATGATGCAGTGAGTGAATTTCAGGGGGAAAAGAGACATACATGAACCTGATTTTTCTGTAGTGCTGTAGGCCTCCCCTTCACCCTCCAGTAAGTATACCTAAGATGAGATGTGGAGCGGAAGGGCAGGCCCTCCTTGTTCACTTTGTAGTCATGACCTGTAGCCATGCATTCTAACCACTGGTCTATGGCCTACTTCTGACATAATCTATTTGCCGAGGTTGATAGTAGCTTGTCTCATTTAAAGATAATGAGTAATTATCTCTAATGGGTAAACCTGGTTAATCATTGTCTCGTAGTTTTTGGATTAAAGGGGGCCTATAGGAATGAACTTTGGTCAGATGATCTCTCCAGGCCTAAAGAGGAAGCCACTGATCCTCTCAGAGAATGAAGGCTGATTCTTGAATTTCAGACACTTTGGTGTTTATGGGGAAAGTGGGGGAATGGAGGGAGGGGGTGAACATCAAAGCACTGTATTAAATATAATGGCAGGCAGGCTTGCCAAAACCTGGAAATGATTTTCTTCTCCTAGCACTAAGACAGTCAGTCCAGTTCACCAATTGTTGAATGATCAATTTGCTGAATTTACCGAATTTACTAATTTACCAAATTACTTTTACGTATTTATAAAGACTTGAGCAACAGGCATGGGCTGGACTGGCAGGGCCTGAAAGGGCTCTGGGGAGTCGGAAACAATGGTGTCTGCAAACAGCCCTGCAGGCCGGCGGTGCACAGGGTGCTCCAGGGGGCGCCACTGACCCGCGGGCCATGTGCATTGGGAAAATGGGTAGATGAGGATTCACTGCTGAAATACGAAGCATTTCTGAAAACTACTGAGTTGTTTTTAAACCAGTTCTTAGTGTTTACCATTCTTATTTTAGAAAGTTAGCTCACCAGGGTAGACTCTTCACTGGCTACTTTGCCTTATACTTTTCTGTTCCTCCTACCATGTCATTCATTTGGCTCTGGGTGTCTCCTTTTCCCCCTCAATCTGGAGCAACGCCAGTCCCTCTCATTTTCTCCCATGGAGCACTAGCAGGACAGTTTAGCTATCTTCTATATTGTTTTTGTTCCTCTGACACTCGTACCTTCAGAGTCCATCTTCTACCGTAATAGACAGTCCAAAAGAAAAACAGCTTCTTCCCTAAAAGCAATCATTGTGCCTAAAATTGAAAACGTTTTTCTACACATAAGTACGCTCATGATTTAAAACCAAAATTTTGTATATTCTATGTGATAACCTTCATATATTAGACACTTGATACTTATTTTAGGAATTAGCAAATGGTTGGATTTTGTAACTGTTCACGGGGTTCTCAAGGCAAGTATACTGAAGTGGTTTGCCATTCCCTAAAGGGCAAAATGATAGGATACTGAATGAGGAATTCCCCAGGTCGGTAGGTGCCCAGTATGCTACTGGAGCTCAGTGGAGAAATAACTATAGAAGGAATAAAGGGATGGAGCAACAGCAAAACCAACACCCAGTTGTGGATGTGACCGGTGATAGAAGAAAGGTCCAGTGCTGTAAAGAGCAATATTGCATAGGAACCTGGAACGTTAGGTCCATGAATCAAGGCAAATTGGAAGTGTTCAAACAGGAGATGGCAAGAGTGAACATAGACATTCTAGGAATCAGTGAATTAAAATGGACTGGAATGGGTGAATTTAACTCAGATGACCATTATATCTACTACTGTGGACAGGAATCCCTTAGAAGAAATGGAGTAGCCATCATGGTCAACAAAAGAGTCCGAAATGCAGTACTTGGATGCAATCTTAAAAACAACAGAATGATTTCTGTTCGTTTCCAAGGCAAACCATTCAATATTACAGTAATCCAGGCCTATGCCCCAACCAGTAATGCTGAAGAAGCCGAAGTTAATCGGTTCTATGAAGACCTACAAGACCTTTTAGAACTAACACCCAAAAAAGATGTCCTTTTCATTATAGGGGACTGGAATGCAAAAGTAGGAAGTCAAGAAACACCTGGAGTAACAGGCAAATTTGGCCTTGGAGCACGGAATGAAGCAGGGCAAAGGCTAATAGAGTTTTGTCAAGAGAATGCACTGGTCATAGCAAACACCCTCTTCCAACAACACAAGAGAAGACTCTACACATGGACATCACCAGATGGTCAACACCGAAATCAGATTGATTATATTCTTTGCAACCAAAGATGGCGAAGCTGTATACAGTTAGCGAAAACAAGACCAGGAGCTGACTGTGGCTCAGATCCTGAACTCCTTATTGCCAAATTCAGACTTAAATTGAAGAAAGTAGGGAAAACCACTAGACCATTCAGATATGACCTCAATCAAATCCCTTATGATTATACAGTGGAAGTGAGAAATAGATTTAAGGGACTAGATCTGATTGATAGAGTGCCTGATGAACTCTGGACGGAGGTTCGTGACATTGTACAGGAGACAGGGACCAAGACCATCCCCATGGAAAAGAAATGCAGAAGAGCGAAATGGCTGTCTGAGGAGGCCTTACAAATAGCTGTGAAAAGAGAGGCGAAGAGCAAAGGAGAAAAGGAAAGATATAAGCATCTGAATGCAGAGTTCCAAAGAATAGCAAGGAGAGATAAGAAAGACTTCCTCAGTGATCAATGCAAAGAAATAGAGGAAAACAACAGAATAGGAAAAACAAGAGACCTCTTCAAGAACATTAGAGATTCCAAGGGAACATTTCATGCAAAGATGGGCTCGATAAAGGACAGAAATGGTATGGACCTAACAGAAGCAAAAGATATTAAGAAGAGGTGGCAAGAGTACACAGAAGAACTGTACAAAAAAGATCTTCACGACCAAGATAGTCACAATAACGTGATCACTGACCTAGAGCCAGACATCTTGGAATGTGAAGTCAAGTGGGCCTTAGAAAGCATCACTACGAACAAAGCTAGTGGAGGTGATGGAATTCCAGTTGAGCTATTTCAAGTCTTGAAAGATGATGCTGTGAAAGTGCTGCACTCAATATGCCAGCAGATTTGGAAAACTCAGCAGTGGCCACAGGACTGGAAGAGGTCAGTCTTCATTCCAATCCCAAAGAAAGGCAATGCCAAAGAATGCTCGAACTACCGCACAATTGCACTCATCTCACACGCTAGTAAAGTCATGCTCAAAATTCTCCAAGCCAGACTTCAGCAGTATGTAAACCGGGAACTCCCAGATGTTCAAGCAGGTTTTAGAAAAGGCAGAGGCACCAGAGATCAAATTGCCAAATCTGCTGGATCATGGAGAAAGCAAGAGAGTTTCAGAAAAACATCTATTTCTGCTTCATTGACTATGCCAAAGCTTTTGACTGTGTTGATCACAATAAACTGTGGAACATTCTGAAAGAGATGGGAATCCCAGACCACCTGACCTGCCTCTTGAGAAACCTGTATGCAGGTCAGGAAGCAACAGTTAGAACTGGACATGGAACAACAGACTGGTTCCAAATAGGAAAAGGTGTACGTCAAGGTTGTATATTGTCACCTTGCTTATTTAACTTCTATGCAGAGTACATCATGAGGAACGCTGGGCTGGAAGAAGCACAAGCTGGAATCAAGATTGCTGGGAGAAATATCAATAACCTCAGATATGCAGATGACACTACCCTTATGGCAGAAAGTGAAGAGGAACTCAAAAGCCTCTTGATGAAAGTGAAAGAGGAGAGTGAAAAGGTTGGCTTGAAGCTCAACATTCAGAAAACAAAGATCCTGGCATCTGGTCCCATCACTTCATGGGAAATAGATGGAAAAACAGTGGAAACAGTGTCAGACTTTATTTTTTTGGGCTCCAAAATCACTGCAGATGCTGATTGCAGCCATGAAATTAAAAGATGCTTGCTCCTTGAAAGGAAAGTTATGACCAACCTTGATAGTATATTGAAAAGCAGAGACATTACTTTGCCAACCAAGGTCTGTCTAGTCAAGGCAATGGTTTTTCCCGTGGTCATGTATGGATGTGAGAGTTGGACTGTGAAGAAAGCTGATTGCCGAAGAATCGATGCTTTTGAACTGTGGTGTTGGAGAAGACTCTTGAGAGTCCCTTATACTGCAAGGAGATCCAACCAGTCCATTCTAAAGGAGATCAGTCCTGGATGTTCATTGGAGGGACTGATGCTGAAGCTGAAACTGCAATACTTTGGCCACCTCCTGCGGCGAGTTGACTCACTGGAAAAGTCTCTGATGCTGGGAAAGGTTGGGGGCGGGAGGAGAAGGGGACGACTGAGAATGAGATGGCTGGATGGCATCACCGATTCTGTGGACATGAGTTTGAGTGAACTCCGGGAGTTGGTGATGGACAGGGAGGCCTGGCGTGCTGTGATTCATGGGGTCGCGGAGAGTCGGACACGACTGAGCGATTGAACTGAACTGGATTTTGTAATGAAATGATGTAATCACACTCTACTCTCTTCCTTCTGAATAGGGTTGGAAGGGTCCAGGAGTTGTATTTTCACAGCAGATGGCTCCACTTGGCTTCACCCTAGATCTTAGGTAAAGAAGAGGAAACTAAGTGCAGCAGATTGGGAATCAGATTAGGGGCTTGACACAGAAGCTCTTGCTAGGAAATGAGGATTTTGTCCAGAGTCTCCCCTGGCTCCTCAGAATCCTAAGTGTGACAGCTGGAGTTGGGTAGTCTTGGGCTATATGGTTTTTGGATGAAAGGTGAGAACACCACACAGTTCTTATATTGCACAATTAAAATGCATGTGTATGTAACAAAGAATTCTCTTAGATACTCATTGACAAAATCCCACATACAGGAAGACATTTAGGATATATTGTTTGGTTTTTTTTTGAAATACATCTTATTTTGGGGATCATCTTCCTCTTATACACTTATTTGGTCCTCTGCAAGTTGATACAGTTGTGAGTAATCATGTAAATTCTTATGAAAAAAATTTTATTGAAGTGAGTCCATTAGCATTCTAATCTCTAACATGGAAAATGACCTTCATATTTATACTTTTTTGCTTTAACTGTCCAACTAGTAATCTAGGAAATGTTTTCCTTTTTTACCAAAACCTATTTTTTAAAATATTTGAGTAATATAAAGGTGAATCTTACATATTTTCAATAAAAATCATATCTTAAAGTTTAATAAAATAAAATAAGGTGTATATATGTGTGTGTGTGTGTGTGTGTGTGTGTGTATAAAGGAGATTTGAAGAAATTTACTTACTTAAGTTTTAAGAGCAAAGGCACAGTGGCCCAGAAAAGAAGGGACCTATGTGAAGAAGGGATCTAGGTCATTGCCTCTTGTCAGTGGGAATCAGTTCTTGGTAGGATTAACTTCTAGACTGGTGGTATTAATATATGCATCATGTATGAAATTGGCATTGTGTATAAAATCCTAGTCTGCTTGGGTTGCCATAACAAAATAAACTGGCTTGCATCACAGAAATTCTGGAAACTGAAAGTCTGAGATCAAGGTGTCAGCATGGCCAGTTTCTGGTGAAAATTCTTTTCCTGACTTGTAAGATAGTCAACTTCTTGCTGTGTCCTCACATGGATGGGGAGAGAGAGTACCAGCTCTCTGGTATCTCTTCTTATAGTGGCATTAATTCTATCATGAGGGCCCACCATTATGACTTCATCTAAACCTAAATTACCCCTCAAATACCTCATCTCCAAGGCTGTCATATTGGAGGTTAGAGCTTCAGTGTATGAAGTTTGGGGGATACATTTTAGTCCATAGCATTCTGCCTCTGGTCCATCAAATTTCTAACATGCAAAATGGCTTCTCTGGTGGATTAGTGGTAAAGAATCTGCCTGCCAGTGCAGGAGACAGGGTTTTGATCCTTGGGTCAGGAAGATCCCCTGGAGGTGGAAATGGCAACCTACCCCAAAATTCTTGCCTGGGAAATCCCATGTACAGAGAAGCCTGACAGGCTATAGCCCATGGGGTCACAAAGGAGTCGGACGTGACTTAGCGACTAAGCAACAACAAGAAACATGCAAAATACATTCAGTTCATCCCAGCAGCTCCAAAAGTCTTAACTTAATCCAGCATCCATTCTGAAAGCTGAAAGTCCAAAGTCTCATCTAAATATCTAAATCAGATATCTGTGAGACTTGAGGTATGATTCATTCCTGTGGCAAAATTCCTCTCCAGCTGTGAATCTGTGAAACCAGACAAAATACAATTCCTTCCAAAATACAGTGGTAGGGCAGGCATAGGATAGACATTCCTATTCCAAAAGAGAGAATTGGAAGGATGAAAGGAGTGATGATTCTACTGCTGCTATCATCAGCCTGACCGCCTCTCAGTCTCAAATACAGACCTCTCAGAATTAAGTGAGAAGGGCTTCATCTGACATAGTGATTTTCAAAAATGAATTAGAGAAACCTGTTTATGACCTCGGACTAGAACTTCAAGGCAAAGCAGGAGCTCAGTAAGATTTATAGATGATGTGTTTGCAGATCATACTCCCCATTCCTTTTGATGCAGTTCACCTCTTTCCATTATGAGATATGATTAGTTCAAAGCCAGGAGGAATTACAGTCTAATTCTAGAGAAATGTCCTTCTAGTACAATGTTGGTCAGTATGTATTTGAATATATGACATCAGTTCAGTTCAGTTCAGTTGCTCAGTCATGTCCGACTCTTTGCGACCCCATGAATCACAGCACACCAGGCCTCCCTGTCCATCACCAACTCCCGGAGTTCACTCAAACTCATGTCCATCGAGTCGGTGATGCCATCCAGCCATCTCATTCTCTGTTGTCCCCTTCTCCTTCTGCCCCCAATCCTTCCCAGCATCAGAGTCTTTTCCAGTGAGTCAACTTGTCACATGAGGTGGCCAAAGTATTGGAGTTTCAGCTTTAGCATCAGTCCTTCCAATGAACACCCAGGATTGATCTCCTTTAGAATGGACTGGTTGGATCTCCTTTCAGTCCAAGGGACTCTCAAGAGTCTTCTCCAACACCACATTTCAAAAGCATCGATTCTTTGGTGATCAGCTTTCTTCACAGTCCAACTCTCACATCCATACATGACCACTGGAAAAACCATAGCCTTGACTAGATGGACCTTTGTTGGCAAAGTAATGTCTCTGCTTTTTAATAATATATGACATATATCTATATAATTTTAGTAGTTAGATAAGAAAATTTGGGAGAGTAAAATAAAATTTATGCATAAAAATAGCAAATACAGCACCAGGTTAACATAGATATTTATATTTCTTTTGCCACAAATCTATGGAGATTATTTTTATTCATTGGGAAGGATCATCTCTGAAAGAAAACTTGGCCATTTCTGTTTCCTGAGCTTCACAATGAACTGAGGAATCTAGTTCTTTGATTCAGTTCAGTTCAGTAGCTCAGTCGTGTCCGACTCTTTGCAACCCCATGAATCACAGCACACCAGGCCTCCCTGATTACTCAGCACTTAAAACTGAATACTCTGGGATAGTCCATTTGATGCCCCTGAAGAAACACTCTCCTGGCAGAAGAAGGGTGAAAAATCAAAGGCAGAAATAGCATATTCTTATATTTATCTGAGAGTGCTTATCAGTATATGTGAAAATCAAGTAACAAAAGACCACATGAATGTCAGAGTGAAACAAGGTGTAGGAGTCCTTTGATTATATGAAAGAAACTCTCAGTTGGATACTTTGAGGGGCAAGTTGGTTTTTGTTTTGTGGACAAGCCAGGTAAAACAATGAAAATGGACAGCAAGGACCTAGTAAGGCTAAGTGCCCTCAAAGGCACTTCAGGCAAATGGAATTATAACAGATTATAAAGAGAAAGGGTAGAGAAGTAAAGTAGAGGAAAAGTAAATGGCTGAAACTGTCATCATTGAAAGTTCCAAATGTTTCCTTAATTGTTGTTGTTTAGTTACTAAGTCATACCTGGCTCTTTTGCGACCATGTACTGTAGCCTGCCAGGTTCCTCTGTCTGTGGGATTTCCCAGGCAAGAATACTGGAGTGGGTTGCCATTTCCTTCTCCAGGAGATCTTCCCAATCCAGGGACTGAACCTGCATGTCCTGCATTGGCAAGCGGATTCTTTTTCACAAAGCCACCAGGAAAGCCCTGTTCCTTAATCAGTTCAGTTCAGTTCAGTCGCTCAGTCGTGTCCGACTCTCCGCGACCCCATGAATCACACGCCAGGCCTCCCTGTCCATCACCAACTCCCGGAGTTCACTCAAACTCATGTCCACAGAGTCGGTGATGCCATCCAGCCATCTCATTCTCCGTCGTCCCCTTCTTCTCCCGCCCCCAACCTTTCCCAGCATCAGAGTCTTTTCCAGTGAGTCAACTCGTCGCATGAGGTGGCCAAAGTATTGCAGTTTCAGCTTTAGCATCAGTCCCTCCAATGAACATCCAGGATTGATCTCCTTTAGAATGGACTGGTTGGATCTCCTTGGAGTATAAGGGACTCTCAAGAGTCTTCTCCAGCACCACAGTTCAAAAGCATCGATTCTTCGGCGATCAGCCTTCTTCACAGTCCAACTCTCACATCCATACATGACCACGGGAAAAACCATAGCCTTGACTAGACAGACCTTTGTTGGCAAAGTAATGTCTCTGCTTTTTAATATACTATCAAGGTTGGTCATAACTTTCCTTTCAAGGAGCAAGCGTCTTTTAATTTCATGGCTGCAATCAGCATCTGCAGTGATTTTGGAGCCCAAAAAAACAAAGTCTGACACTGTTTCCACTGTTTTTCCATCTATTTCCCATGAAGTGATGGGACCAGATGCCAGGATCTTTGTTTTCTGAATGTTGAGCTTCAAGCCAACCTTTTCACTCTCCTCTTTCACTTTCATCAAGAAGCTTTTGAGTTCCTCTTCACTTTCTGCCATAAGGGTAGTGTCATCTGCATATCTGAGGTTATTGATATTTCTCCCAGCAATCTTGATTCCAGCTTGTGCTTCTTCCAGCCCAGCGTTCCTCATGATGTACTCTGCATATAAGTTAAATAAGCAAGGTGACAATATACAACCTTGACGTACACCTTTTCCTATTTGGAACCAGTCTGTTGTTCCATGTCCAGTTTTAACAGTTGCTTCCTGACCTGCATACAGGTTTCTCAAGAGGCAGGTCAGGTGGTCTGGGATTCCCATCTCTTTCAGAATGTTCCACAGTTTATTGTGATCAACACAGTCAAAGGCTTTGGCATAGTCAATGAAGCAGAAATAGATGTTTTTCTGAAACCCTCTTGCTTTCTCCATGATCCAGCGGATGTTGGCAATTTGATCTCTGGTGCCTCTGCCTTTTCTAAAACCTGCTTGAACATCTGGGAGTTCCCGGTTTACATACTGCTGAAGTCTGGCTTGGAGAATTTTGAGCATGACTTTACTAGCGTGTGAGATGAGTGCAATTGTCCGGTAGTTTGAGCACCAAATTGTAAGTCTTTATTTTGCCCCATTAATATTCCCGTATCTTCCTTCATTCTATTTCTTATTGAATACAAAAATGAGTTCCTATTCTGACCACTTGGGGTCTCTAAAGAATCACTGATCAGTGTCTGAACCCGATATCCTCTTGGTTTTTATCAACCACTCTAGGAGGTGAAAGTGTTTTCTAAACAGAAATAGTCATATAGTCACAGGAGATCCAGGGCCTGAATCTTAAATTTCCAAAGATTAAAAAAATGTTTCTATTGTTGATAGTCAATATTTAATTCAGAGGGTATCTATCTAGTCAACTCCAAGCTGGCATAGACAAACATATTCCTTGCATATTCATGAGAGAAATTCCACTATTTCATTATTATTTCTTGGAGTAACAACACTGCTTCTTATTAAAAAGGCCATGTCCATGGGGAACTAACTTTACAATCATTATAAGTAATGTATACCTTAGTCTGAATTTCTCTGCTGGAACTTCCTCAGTGTGATTACTAAGGACAGACAGATCAGGGTCAGTGAAGAGACAATGAGGAGGTCAGCAAAAGAGGAGTGGAGACAAATTTCATCTACTTCACACCATTGTAGAGGTCTGACCCCGGGTCCTTTCCCAACTTCCTGCCCCTCGCTAAGTGCTAACCCTGAGGTCAAGAGAACAAACCGCCCTCAGCTTCCTTAAATCCTCCTGTTTGAGACGACAACTTCCAGACTTCCCAGAGACACTGACACTGTCACCTCTAGACTCCTCAGTGTGTCTCTTGTCCAGGTCGCACAAGCTGTAGCTATTTTGGGTACGACCAATGTTTCCGATATGTCAGTGATGATAAGTGCACATTTCAACATTCCCTTATCTAGAATACTCATGTAATTATTTGTAATGAGTCACTGGTGAACTCTAATGAAGTCCTCTCAATGTTTGGATGATTCGTGTGGGAAATTTTACTTTGATGATCTCTCTCACTTTTATCTCAAGAATTTTGGATATTACTTCCTGATGTACTCTGGTGCACAGGATTTCTTCATACATTCGTCTACCCATCAAACACTTAGTGAGAGTCTGTTCCTTTCTACTTACCCTGAAGTCTCTATGCATAAAAAGATGAATAAGAATAGAGCAGGATTTTATGAAATCCACCAACCAATGGGAGAGACAAACGTGCAAAGGCAATTACAGAGTGCACAGTGAGTATGAAAGTACTAAGTCCTTTGAAACCAAGAGAAAAAAAAGACTTTTTTTCCCTCAGTTTTTTTAAGTTAAGTTCTTTTTCTCAGCTTTTTTGCAAGCAGCAATCAGTTGCTGCTTATTGTTGCTGTTATTATTGCTATTGTTATTATCAGGGAACACTAGTCTTCCTGATAAATCACCTTATGCCTTTGATACGTTTTTTCATTATTCTCAGATGCTTTAAAAGGCACTGACCACAGGCGTGTTGGGGAGAGTGTATGAAAAGCAATCTGGCCACATTCTACCAGTAAAACTCATTTTGTAGGAGCAATCTCTCATCTAATTTGAGGGAGACCAGTGACCAATGGGGCTGCCCGTGTTTATACAATGGATGTCTCGCAAATCCTGGGTCAGTACTGCTGACACACAGACAGTTCTTTACTGAGGGGGATGTTACGAAGTGCATTCATTCTTTACTTCTATAGATTTTAAAGAAATGTGGCCATCCATTTCTCATGACCTAATCTTTTGGAGACTTGCTTACAAAACAGACAAGTAGGTGAGTGTCTGAGATTGGGCAGTGTGTGTGCACAGAAGGGAGAATAAGCTCTGTCTTCTGAGCAGAGAGGTAGAGTGAAGCCCACCACTGGCCTGGGTCCAGCATTCTCAGCAGGACTTCTCTTCTGCTGAGGATGGTTTCCTGCAGTCTGGTGTTAACATGTTTTGTTTTCTGACCCAAGGAGCATTTGTACTTAGTTCTGTTCATGAAGAGAAAATTTCATCTCTCTCTCTCTTTTATTTTTTGTCTTGTGTAAAATACACACTTATTTATAATGAACTAATCCATTTGCCTTCTTACTTTTAGGTGGCATGAACTTCTGTTAATGCCAGACCATCCTTTTTCCTTGGAAAATCACTTTTGTTTTTCCTTAAATTAAACAGATCCATCATTCTGTATTTTCTTTCCTCTGATACTATCCCTGGAAAAAAATATTATTATTTTTCAAACTGCCAAGCCACAAAGTGAAACAGTGTTCTTACAGCTGGGAAGGGGTGTGGGGGGAGGGGGAGAGGTGAGCAGAGAATAATCATAACTGGTGTGTTCTGATGTCATGTAGAACAAGCTGTTGAATGATTGAGTATATATGAAGACCTAAGTGGGAGGCTTACCAACAAGGAATTAAGGATTTCTGAATCTAAGCCCTAACTTATTTGTAGAGTACTAATGTAGGTCAGTTGACATTTACCACACGCACTTTGTACCAGGCCTTTGAGAGTGGATTATGAAGAATATGGGAACTTAAGATGAACGGTTGCCGAGCTAACATCTTTATGTCCCTGAACAGAGGAAGGGATGAGGGTTGTCATGAGATAATTTGGGGAAGGCTCATGAATCATTCTCCCTGTCTTCCTTTCGCAACTAACATGACTTAGAAATCCCAGAGGCTTTTTCTTTTTCTTTCTGCTTCTGTGCTTGAGGGGACCTGTGTCAGGCAGTCATCACATGGATGCCCAATAAAGCCCAGAGTGTGTAATTATCTCTTCACCCCATAGATGTGTATTTACATAGGTTGCTATCATCATCTTGTTCCCCTTCCCTAACCCTCAGGGGCTTTGGAGCTAAGACTGCTTATCACCATCTTTGAGGAGCCAGTTTTCCTCTTTGGTAACTTTGAACCAGTTTTTCCTCTTTGATACTATTGAATATTGTGGTCTTAGAATAAATCTTTCTTGTGTGAAAATGACAAAGTCTAGAGAGGGATGGGAGAAGAGAATGAGGCCATTAACAGCTTGATTACCCAAGAGCAGAGACAGTAATTTCAGGATACGTTTTCTTGCTTTGGATGTCATATGTCCCAGTTTTAGAAAAAGGAGCTCAAGGGTCGCCTGAGGCCTGGACAGCTCTTGATGTGGCTTTTGTTTCCCATGCCTCTGACATCACCAGGACCAAGGGTGATGGAGCCAAGTTTACATCAGCATTGGAGAGAATGCTATCTTCACCCTGTCCTCTACCTGAATTTTCTCAGGTCCGTTACAGGGGCAGGGTAGGGAGCCACTGGCTTTAGCCTCACATAACTGAGGAGCTTCACTCAAAATTTGACTTCTGAAGCTCTCCTCCAAAGAAGGTATATATGTGGTTATTAAAATTATTCTTGGATCAAAAGCATTCATTGGCTAAGTGTAAACATATTAAATATAATTTTGTCATAGTGTTTAAGCATGCATTCATTTTTAAATATATTCATTAAATTTCCAAATTTGGAATTGGTTCAGACCTCTCTCAGCCTCTGAGAGACCCCTAATTTACCACCAAACAGCAGCCAGCGTTGAGGTCCAGTGGGCTGTTTTCCCACGCCAAGTGACCCAGCTGGTTCCTCTGCTGATAGATCCCAAGAACAGATCAGATTCACTCCAGCTCCTACTTTTCCTTATGTGAGTACTTCAAAGTGGGTCTCAGACATCAGTTTTTAAACTTTTCATACTTATAGAGATTTAACATTAAACTAATATTTTACCGATTGAAATAATGCCCTAATTGCGGATATTTCTATTTAAAGTGGAAAAAAAGACTGAAATTTCCAGAGCACACCAAGGAAAAAGTGACATAGGGGCTGCCAATATCTGTCTGGTACTTCACAGGAATAAAACAGGGGAAATGAAACCCAGTATTCGGGTTGTGTGTGTGAATGTGTGTGTGTATGTGTGTGGCTGAGGTTTCATGCACACACAAAAGGAACTAACTCAGGTGGTGGCCTCCAGCTGTAAACATTATTTTGTTTTTCTCTGGCTGAAGTACTGCTGATCCTGTCTGAGCTTTATCTAGGGCCCCTTTCTATGTGGATTTGTACTTAAGGCTCTAAAACTTTCCAAAAGAAATGTCCAGTTGGGCCAGTAGGGGAAGCCATGATGCAATCACAGTGTACTTATTTATTGTTTGATTGCAGTTTCCTGAAGATACTGTGTTTATATACTATAAAGCATATTTTGCTTAAATATATTATATTTGTACTTTTGTTTTAATTTTTCTGACCATAAAATGATGCATGCTTTTTGTAGATAATTTGGAAATGTAAATTATAAAGATCTAAAAATTCATGCATATTCTCAGCAAGTGTTGTTATTTTAAGCTGAGAATTCTAAAAGAAGATTTATTCTTGTAACTTCCAATACATGCAATCATTTCATTGAAAATAATGATAGCACACACATTAGAGCTTTATGCTTGACCATTTAAACCTATTTACTGTGACCCTAAGATACTATGAGGACCTGTTGAGATGCCATCTAACATCCAGAGATTATATGTTATACATCCTGAACCCTCTGTTGCTGTTTTAAAATCCACAGTGGGATTAATACCTATTACTTCCTCTGTTCCCGCCATTGGACTACATTCTTTACATAGATCAAC
The DNA here is from genome assembly GCF_049115385.1 of Moschus berezovskii. Lineage (NCBI taxonomy): Eukaryota > Metazoa > Chordata > Mammalia > Artiodactyla > Moschidae > Moschus > Moschus berezovskii. The sequence goes on along the minus strand of NC_142467.1, from coordinate 28,590,961 downwards.
AATTTTAGTACCTACAACAACTTGATAACAAAAGAGCTGTTGTTAGATTTCCATTTAACAGATGGAAAAGTTGAGATGAGAAATATTAAGTATCATGAGCGAGGTCTCTCACTAGTATTGGCAGGTGGGATTCTGACCAGCCTCTGTGTTCTGAAAGCCTCAGCATCCTCCTAAACTCGAAAGTGCTTAGTTTCTTAAAGAGATAGGGCCCAACCACGTCAGTGGGGATGTTTTGAGCACATGAAAGGGCAGCAAAACACATCCCTTCCCTTTGATTTCAGCAGAAACACATCCCCTGTATCAAGTGATGACATGCCCCATGGGGGCTGCGCCCAGGCGACAGGCTAGAAATGCATGTGTGTGGCAGGCAGGCTTGTGAGATCACATCCGAAGGCTGGCTGGACTCATTTCAGGCCTTTGGAGTGTTGATTTAGACAAGGAGGACTAGACGCAAACCCCTCTTCTTTGGCTTAGAAGATTATGGATCTGCAACTTCAAAAGCCGTTTGCAATTTTATATTCACATCTCACTGCCAAGGTGCTTGTCTTATCTTAAGTCAGTTGGCTGGCGCTGCTCTGAGTAATCTGGGCGGTTTCCTTCTGCTTTTGGAAAGCAGTAGCCGGGGCAAGAAGGGGGCGGGCTGTGAGAGGTACGCGTGGCTGAGAGGATGATACTAGTGGAAGGGTACTAGGCTGAAAGGAGGGAGAGAAAGAGGAGCAGGGAGTGAGGCTGGATGAGGGGCGGGCAGGGAGAGGAACTAGCCTGTGCTGTGTGAGAGGCTGCTATCCAGACAGAAAGACACAGAACCCCGTCAGACAGACTGGTTAGAGATCTGGCCCTCCAGCTTTGTGACCTCGGCCCACTTACTAAACCTCTCGAGCCCGAGTATCCTTTTCTGCACTGTTTGCTCTGTTGTCTCTGTTTATTTCTTTAAAAAAACAAACAAACAACTTTTTATTGTGGATTGGAGTATAGCCAATAAACAATGTTGTGATAGCTTTAGTTGTAACTGTTCAACAATGTTGAACAGCAAAGGGACTCAGCCATATATATACATGTATCCGTTCTTTGCCAAACTCTTCTCCCATCCAGGCTGCCACATAATGTTGAGCAGAGTTCCATGCGCAACACAGTAGGTCCTTGTTGATTATCCATTTTAAATACAGCAATGTGTATGTGTTGATCCCAAATTCCTTAACTATCCCTTTCCCGCATCCTTCCCCCTGGCAACCATAAGTCTCTAAGTCTGTGAGTCTCTTTTGTAAGTAAGTTCATTTGTATCTCTTTTTTTAGATTCCACTTATAAGGGATGTCATAGGATATTTCTCCTTCTCTGTGTGTCATCTCAGTTTCTTGCTAGGCTCATGCAGTATGCTGCCCTAACACTCCATGCCCAGCTCAGTCTAGAAGGAAGAATGCTTGTCTGGGAGGACAGATATTCTGTCTTTACTCCTTACCAGCTCTCTGACTCTGGGCAGGACAAAGCTGCAGTGACTTCCAGTGTCCTCACCTATCAAGTCTGTAATGTATGTGCCCTTCTCCTCTCACAAAGTTTTTGAGAGGCTCATAAGAGATCAGGTATTTAAAAAGATTTTGTAAACCTGAAAAGATTTTGCGGTAATCCCCCATTATCTCTGAAGGATATGTTCCAAGACTCCCAGTGGGTGCTGAATGCTATATATACTATGTTTTGTCTTATACACATACCTATGGAAAGGTTGTTTTTTTTTTTCTTCTCTGCAGACATTACTTTGCCGACAGAAGTTCATATAGTCAAAGCTATGGTCTTTTCAGTCAGTAGTCATGTATAGATGTGAGAGTTAGACCATAAAGAAAGCTGAGTGCAGAAGAATTGATATTCTTGAACTGTGGTGTTGGAGAAGACTCTTGATGGTCCCTTGGACTGCAAGGAGATCAAACCAGTCAATCCTAAGGGAAATCAACCCTGAGTATTCATTGGAAGGACTGATACTGAAGCTGAAGCTCCAATAATTTGGCCACTTGATGCAAAGAACTGATTCATTGGTAAAGACCTTGATGCTGGGAAAGATTGAAAGCAGGAGGAGAAGGGGACAACAGAAGATGAGATGGTTGGAAGGCATCACTGGCTGGATGGATATGAGTTTGGGCAAGCTCCAGGAGTTGGTGATGGACAGGGAAGCCTAGTGTGCTGCAGTCCATGGGGATGCAAAGAGTCAAACATGACTAAGTGACTGAACTGATGATAAGGTTTGACCTACAACTTAGGCACAGTAAGAGATAACGATAACTAATAACAGAGCAATTATAACAAATACTCTAGTAAAAGTTATGTGAATGTGGTCTCTCTCTCAAAATATCTTACACATTTAATGCCTTTTCCATCTTAACTAAGCACTTATCATGCACTGTGTCCATAACTTTTGCTTTCTGAGGTGTGAAAACAAAGCTAGTACAAATTTATTTTCCTTCTTTACAATTTCATGGATCGAAGATTTGTTCCTACTATGAACCTTAGCAACCTCAACATATGATTTTTTTTTTCTTTTCTCAGTAAGTTGAGAACTTCCACCTTTTCACTTAGGAAGTACTTTATAGCTTCTTTTTGGCCTATATGAATAGCCCACATCTCTTGTACTTTGGGGCTGTAATTAGATAAGGGTTAATTTAAGCAGGACAGTGTTTGTGTGGTAACATACCACCGTGGTGGGCCTGATAACCCATGTGGCTGCTAAGTTACTAACGAGAGGGGTGCTCTGGACCAAGGGGTAACTCACACCAGGGCAGCATGTAGCAGGGTGCAGAGAGATTTCATCACACTACTCCGAGTGGCTTACAACTTAACATTTATGAATTGTTTACTTATGGAACTTTGCAGTTAATATTTTTGGGCTTCCATTGACCATGGGTAACTGAAACCTGGGAAATCATAGCTAAGGGGAAACTACTGTACAGTAAAGCTATTCTATTAACAGGTGCTGGGCTAAAAGTACAATTGAGCACAAAATGTTGTTGGGCTAGTTGATTCTCACTCAGGGATGGCTGATAGATTTCAATTTATGAGCCAGCTCTCTCTGACTGGTGGTGGCTGCCTCGAGTTCCACATGGAGAAGAATTACAAGCCTTTGGCTGGGCTCAATGGAAAAGAGTGCTGATGTTGATTATTAATGTCTGGCATGGATGAAGGAGTAGAAGAAGTGACTCAGATGCCATATGTTTGTTCTTTTGCTCTAGGCCAGTGATTCCTAAATCTGATTGACTATTAGATTCATCTAGATACTTTCTTAAAACTGCTTCAGGCTGCAGATTTCTGATTTAGTAGGCCAAGAGTGAGACCTTGGGTGAGGGTAGAGAACCTTCATTTTTGAAAAAAAAATTTCTTTCTAGGGTATTCTGAGAGTTGTGCAGGTTTGGGTACCCTCACTTATACCTAACGTAGGGAAGGGGCAGCAGTTGAGTCTCATGGAGCTCTGAGAGTTGGAACACAGGGCACAGAAGAGTTAAGCCACTTTTCCAGACATGGTCATAAGTTTAAAAAATGTAGACCAGGCTTGTGGGTTTTAGTAGGTTGCCTAACTCCTTTCCCCCTTAAATTGGTTGCATTGTCTGTTGTGATGATTCTACTACTGGCTTCAGACCAGATACTTTCTCTTGTGGTTCAGGCACTGGCTCCAAGAGGGTCAGATCCTGAGACCCATTCCCCATCCCTGTCTCCTGCTTTGAATATACATCAGTTTATGACTAGTCCTCATAAATCAGGAAAAAGAAAAAAAAATTAAATTAGCTTCTATGTTAACTAGATGTACTTTAAAATGTCTGCTTTATATTTAATCACGTTGACTTTAGATTTTATTATGAGCCAGACCTGCGAACAGCATTGTATATGTACTTCCTGAACATGCTGAGTAAGCAGTCTATATTTCATATATGAGGACAGTTTGTACCTTCAAGTGATAGAGGTTCAGGAGGAGAGCAGTAAGGAAAGGGACACCTAGGTCCTACTCCTCCTCGTCTCTGTCATCTGAGCTGATGGATTGCCAGCATGTTGGCTGAGAAAACTTTGGAGAGAAAGGAAAAATCTAAACTTTAATTGAAAAAATGAATTTCTTCTCATTCAAGTCAACCATAACTTTTGAGGTTCTGGAGCTAGTATCAGACATTTTTTCAGAAGACCCAGACCAGCCTGTCTCAGAGCTTGCCATAGTGTGGGCCCTTGACCTAATTTGAGCTCAGCAGAGGAGCTCTTGGGAACGGTCATAGGTCATAGCCTTTTCTGAGCAGGAAAAATACCTCTCTGATTATTTGAAGAAGAACTTGGGAGAGTTACAGTTCTGGATGCTGCGGTTATTTTAGTGCTCACAGAGTGGAGATGGGGGCAGAGTTCAAAGTGTTGGCCACTGATAATCTTGACTATCAAGGAATATGGGTATAGGAACTCTTTTTCTTTTAACAGAAGCTGAGTTCTCTGAATCCTGCCTGTCTGAACTATGTATAAACTGAGTCTATCTGCCTTTTTGTTTTTTATTCTTTCAATCTAAAAAAAAAAAAACACAAAACACACATACGACCATAGGAGAGAAAGGAAGAGTTATAATAACCAGTACACATACTGTGTGTATGTGTGAACTAGACCGGTGGTTATAAACTGGCAGCACATGCTGTGAATTTGGCCCTCAGATGTGCTTTGTTTGGTTAGCACAGTGCTGAAAAAGCTGAGTGGGTGTGCACACCGCAGTTTCCATAGGTCTTGATTTTCTTACACCTAGGGTCTTTATCATTTATAATCCTGGTTGCTGAAGGTGGTGGGGTTTGGGACCTGTGGATTAAATCTTTTCCTGTCTTGTGCTTTCTGAGATTGTGTATAAGAACAAAAACAACAACAAGAACAAAACAGACCCCAAAGCATTCTGACATGAGGCTGTGGCATTCACCTTATTGAGGCAGCGTATCATTTTATAGCTTTTAATTTCGTATGTAAGGGATACATTATTTGTAGCAAATGCACCTTCAAATTCCAGATACCTCAGGACATGTACTGACTCAGACTTTGAGGGATTTTAATTTTTTGCTTTATTTATTTACTTATTTTTTAAGGACAGGAGTGAGAGGAAATTCAGGGGCACCTAAGAAGGCAAAGGGCAGGAATGATTGATGGCCATTGAAAGTCCTGACAAATTTGTAGTCAATATTGTTTGTCTAGAACAGCTTGTAAGACAAAAGAAGTGTCAGCAGCCGCCTGAAGTCTCATTCTTCAGGACCTGGCCTCTGAGTTAAAATAGGGGGCTTGAGTGAAATGCCTGTCGTGGTTAATTGGAAAAATCACTCCAGATGAGTGAGGGAGGCTGACAGTTATGCATTACAGGGAGAATTTAGTGTGTCTTACAAGGTTAATACAGACACCAAAAGTGACTGGCTTTCGTTTTTTCCTAATTAGGAAGGCCACAGAGGGTAAGACCCAAGAAAAGAAGCAATGTATTATTGCAGATTCATACATGCTTGTAAAAGACTCCATTTGCTTCATTGTCACCCCCAATCTTTGCCCCAATTCCTTCCGATTTTAGATTTTTGTTCTGTTCTAATGACTCCATGGAACAGGGACCAAGGACAGTTTCAGTGAGCATGTGATGGAGGAGGGGAAATGATAGACTCGTAGTCTTTCTGCTCCCTCCCTCACACTCTCTGAATGTGAGTGTTTTTGCCTGGCTCTATGGAACTGGTCAGAAACATTTCTGGCCATTGCTCAAGTGCGCAACAGGCGAAACTCACTTTGTCATTTTGTAACTTATCTGTCAACATTCCTCACCCTCAAATGATGTGGCTTCTGAGAGCTGTGGTTTCTCATCCAGATGAAGTCTGAGAGCTTATGATTCTATCAGGACTGGAGAGCTTGGTGGATAACATAGCCTGGTTCTCTGAGCTCCCAGGAGCCTGTTGTCTCAGGGCCATCACCATGAACATTTGGATGTATGGGTACAAATCGGTCATGGGCCTCTTCAGTTTAGTTTTCATCTTTTCATTCCATGTCCTGGCATTGTTCTTTGTAGTGCATAGATTTTTGAGAAGTGGAGTACAACTTTTTGGCTTGAGGCTTCTGAGTCTTTTTGGCCTCCCAGCTTTAGCTACCAAGCTATAAATTAGTGCTTCATTTGTGTTGTCCCATGGTTATGTGTAAAGGCTAGTGGCATTTTATGAAAAGGATGTGGCCCTGAAGACTTTGTGTAATTTAAAACTTGCATCAGTCAGTTCAGTTCAGTCACTCAGTCGTGTCCGACTTGCATAATTTAGGCAATAGCCTCAACTCAGTTTTACAATTCATAGGGCCTGCCAGCTTTGAAATTATGTGATCCTTGAAAAGAACTTAAATTTGGAGGATTTGTCTGTTCAGCCGTTCAGTCATGTCCGACTCTTTACAACCCCATGGACTGCAGCACGCCAGGCTTCCTTGTCCTTCACTATCTCCCTGAGTTTGCTCAAATTCATGTATGTTGAGTTGGTGATGCTATCTAACCATCTTATCCTCTGCCTCCTCTTCTCCTTTGCCTTCAATCTTTACCAGCATCAGGGTCTTTTTACTTCAAATTTTGTACCTGAAAAGATTTTATTAATCTTAAAATATTATACTAGTTCAAATTTACTTGAAATTAACCATTCTAGGGTATTCTTTGAGGATTTATGTCTAGTAACTTAGATGGAAAAACAGTGGAAACAACGTCAGACTTTATTTTTTTGGGCTCCAAAATCACTGCAGATGCTGATTGCAGCCATGAAATTAAAGGACGCTTACTCTTTGGAAGGAAAGTTATGACCAACCTTGATGGTATATTAAAAAGCAGAGACATTACTTTGCCAAAAAGGTCCGTCTAGTCAAGGCTATGGTTTTTCCTGTGGTCATGTATGGATGTGAGAGTTGGACTGTGAAGAAAGCTGATTGCCGAAGAATTGATGCTTTTGAACTGTGGTGTTGGAGAAGACTCTTGAGAGTCCCTTGGACTGCAAGGAGAGCCAACCAGTCCATTCTAAAGGAGATCAATGCTGGGTGTTCATTGGAAGGACTTATGCTAAAGCTGAAACTTCAATACTTTGGCCACCTCATGTGACGAGTTGACTCACTGGAAAAGACTCTGATGCTGGGAAAGGTTGGGGGCGGGAGGAGAAGGGGACGACTGAGAATGAGATGGCTAGATGGCATCACCAACTCTGTAGATATGAGTTTGAGTGAACTCCGGGAGTGGGTGATGGACAGGGAGGCCTGGCGTGCTGTGATTCATGGGGTCGTGGAGAGTCGGACACGACTGAGCGACTGAACTGAACTTACTCTCCTTTTCTGGTGCCAAGTATTCAAACTCTTGCTTATCTAGAAATACAGATCTAAACCTTTTATAAGAAAGAAGATAGACTAACAAGACTTGGAAAGAATTTTGAAATCATCGTTGGAACTGTTATTACTATTTTTATATATGGCAACTTGGAAATGCCTCAAAAACAAATCAATTTAATTGGATTCAATAAAAACTTATTCAATACCTACTAAAGATCAGACCGTGTAGCAGACCTGGGGCTGCCATAAGGATCAGGACTTAAAATGAAATCAGTGAATTGAAACTAAATATTTTAAGAATTTTAAACTAAAACCAGTCCATACATGATCCTGAATATTGCTTAATTTTTCTTATTGTCTACATTTCTATCTTATTCTTCTATGAAGATGAACATAACATTACCAATTGATATGAGGAGAGATATAAAAGTATTTAGGACATTTTGGAGAATGCCTAGAGAGGTAATAGAATGTCTATAAATTATTTTGCTTGAGTTTTATGCATAAAACTAAATTTTCAGTATGGGAGCTCTGTGCCATTTCCTAGTTGTGTGTCCTTGGCCAAGTCTCTTAACCTCTCTGTGCCTTCATTTTCTCTTCATTAAAATGAAGAAATAAAAGCACTATCACAAGTGGTTGTTATGAAGATTAATGAGATCGTATTTGTGAAACTCTGAGCACATGCCTGATATATTCTAAGTGATAGATTACTTTTTATAATTAGTATCTTTGAAAAATGTTTTCATTCAATTTCTAAGTTTTGGCCTGTATGGAATGCTCTCACAATGGAATCTTTGTCTATGATCTAGAAATCTTTCAGTGCAGTTCAGCTTCATTGCCCAGAATGACAGCACTAGAAGTTCTAGAGAGTAAAACGTTTGTGCACTGACTATAGAACTCAATCCAGGTATCAAATTGTTTTGGTGAGATTTATTTCTCTGGTGAGAGTGTGATTCAGAAAACATTCCAATCCCAGTTAATATAATTTTAAAGTTTAATTGTAGTTTGGAAGTGTAGGGTTAAGTGGATTTATACTTTTATCAATGCTGAACTCCATGATGACATTGATGGTCCAGAAAGTGTACTTTTGCTAAGCGCTTTTAAAAGTGAAGAAAATGTAGCTACAATGTCAATTTTTTGTTCAAATCTGTTCAAAATTTGGTATCTTGGAGGAATTTTCCATTTTCTGAAAAAAATCCCATTGAGCTTGTTGGCACATATAAATATGGATTCACTAAATGTGGGTTTGCTTAAACATGAGATATGCCCAACTAACTTCATTTCCTTTTTTGATAGACTGGGGAGACTGGTGGGGAGGGGAAATGCCACAGACAAAATGTGTCTGGATTTCAGGAAGACCTTTGATAGAGTCTCTTATGATATCCTTGTGGGAATGATGAAGATATATGAACTGGGTGATAGTTAAACTAAAAGAACCATGGCCAGTGGACGGTGATATGCAGGGGGCATTTGGGAGGGAGGCTGCAGGGCTGTATTTGTGGACACCACCTTTTGATCATCTTGACACAAGATTTAGCTGATACTAATAGAGAAGAAACATTGTGAAATGAGAATAAGGAAGAATATAAAGTTTAAAGTAAAAAATTCTTCATTTTGGTTAAACATGTGCTGTACACTTATGGGCTGGAGGTGGTCTCACTTGTTTGATGAGCAAGGCTGAGAATGCTTGCTGACCATGAGCTCTGTCTGAATATCAATTGGATGTGGGCTGCTGTGAGAACCAAGGTCATCTTCTGCTGCCTTTTAGTTAAAAATATGGTCTTGACAAAGGAAGTAATAGTAACGCTACATACAAAGTGTTGTTCTGCACTAGACTTACATTTTTATTTTGTGGGGAGAGGTGATAGCAAGCTGGAGTGAAACCTAATAGTGAAAAGCTTAGAAACTAATTGTACTTGAAAAAGTTGAAGGACTTGGGGATGGTGAGGTTGGAGCAAAGAAGGCTGGGAGATGGAACTGATGACCTGATACTTGGTTTCAAATATTTAAAGGCGTATCAAGCAGAACAGGGATTAGCTTCCTATGTAGTTCTGAAAGACAGAATAGGACCAAAGGGTACAAAACATGGGGCAACTGGATTTTGTTAAGCAATAAGAGCTGTCAGATAATAGAGGGATTTGCTCATTATTGGATAAATTTAAGGAGAGGGGGGCTTCCCTGGTAGCTCAGAGGTTAAAGCTTCTGCCTCCAATGCGGGAGACCCGGGTTCGATCCCTGGGTCGGGAAGATCCCCTGGAGAAGGAAACAGTAACCCACTCCAGTATTCTTGCCTGGAGAATCCCATGGATGGAGAAGCCTGGTAGACTACAGTCCACGGGGTCGCATAGAGTCGGACACGACTGAGTGACGGAACAGAACAGAAGGAGAGGGGACAGGACAGCTGTTTAGGAGAGTTGTGAAGGCCATATGTCAGAATGGCAAAAAAGCGTGGCCTTGGGGCTTGATGAATTTGTTGATGTCTGAGTTTTCGTTTCACCAGTAGCTGTGTCAACCTGGATAATAACAGTTTCTTTCTCCTACGGTTGTTTTGAGGACTTAAATTAATCCCTGTGAAGTGCTTAGCACGTTACCTGGCACCTAGCAAATACCTGACACATGACAGTTATTAATTACTATTACTGGTCCTGGTGTGAGGGAATGTTGAAATAGATGGTCTCCTTTCCAAATCTAACATTTTATATTTTGGATCTATATAAGGTTTAAAAGGTCATAGTCCTAGAAAACCTTTCATTGCATTGGAGTCTCCCTTTACCCATTGCTTCACTGGAATGTTCCTTTCAGCTTCTTCAGGGGTATATCCTGGAGCATAAGCATCAATGTTCTTTTTCTCAAATATGTGTCACTAAAAATGAAGTGGCAGTGACCTTGAGAAGATGAGTTCCAATCTGAAGACCTAGGGGTATGCTTTTGTTCGTTTTCTTGGGAAATGGTGATCACATTATACAGTAAATTGGAGAAGGATATGCCTAAATTAAGATTGTGTTAGAGAATTTTATGCCTACCAGTTTATTGTTTCTATGCCTTGTATTAATATGAGTTCAGTAAGTATTGAAATAATTGTGTAATTAAAAAGAATTATAGTCATTGTTAGAGAACAGAAGACAAATGCTGCAGAGGGTTAACCATGCATTATATATTTACCGTACTTCCTGGTTGGATCCTTCCGTAGTTTGCTGACAGAACACCCACGCCACATTTGTTGGAGGGGAAAACCATTTCCAGGAGTCCAGCTTCTCTTTGTCCCTTTCCTCTGCAGCCACCTCTGTCTCTAAATTGCCTGAATACGCAGGAGAAAGTCACCAGAGGGCATTCTCAGACCATCTATTATCAAGGGACTCCAGCTAAGAAGTACCGGGCAATTCTCGCTTAGGTCTCCTTTCAGATGAGAGGCAGTTTAGAATTCTCACTTGGAGTCTGAAGGCTGCCTTGCTAAATGAACCAGCACTCCACCCTGGGGTATCATCAGGGATATTTTACTGAGTCACCACAGACTTCATATCTTTCTCTTCCTGCACTGATCCTAACCAAGGCTGTCTTCAAAATCCTGACAGTCCACATGGGCTAGCAGAGACATGACAAATTTGGTTCCGGCTTTGACTGAATTCTTGACCTTCAGCAAATGACTTTTATGCCTCAGTTCTTAGTTTTCTCACCTGTGAAACAGAAGACTAGAACGAATGCTTGAAAATCACTCTGAATTCTAACAGTCAACAACTAAATTCCTTCCTTTCTTCTCCCTTCCTCCTTTCCTTCCTGATTAAAGGAGAAACTGGGATTTATTGACAGTGTATTTGGGGCAAGTCTATTATGAGCTTGTAGTTCTGAAGAGATAGTTTCTAAAGGACTGGCAAAACACACTGGACATTCTAAAGTTGGAGGCTGGGCATCCAAGTTCTGCATGAGGACCCCTCTCCCCACCTCTTTGTTCAGGATTCCCAGACTGAGGCATGCATGTCTTCAGGGATGAAACAGCAAAGGGACCATTATAGCCCAGGACCTTGGAGCATTGATTCTACTTAAGAAATCTGGGGAAAAAGAAGACGTGTTTTATGTTAAGCACATATATTATGAAATATAAATTCTTACATGTATTTTTATTGTGAAATAGAAGATTTCAAAAGTGTAGGGTTTGTAGTTGAATGATTTGGATTATACTTCTGGATTTCCTAGAATTAAATTATTTCTTCATTTCATTAGAAGTTTTTTCAGAGGGAGAGTTTGGGAAAGCTTAACCCTTGGAGTATGTTACGAAAGTACCTTAGGTTAGCTTTCCTAGAAGCAGGTAGGCATTCTGCTACATTTAATTTACTAAGATCATGGTCTTTAAAGAAAAAAGCCTGCTGATAAAGTGAGAGAAACTGGATAGGAAAGAGCAAAGAGCTGAACAATGATGTGGTTTCAAGGAACATAGTCTGATTTGTGGAGATGAGGAATAAATCACATCACTGAATTCACTGCCCTTGAGGCAAGGGGGCTGAGATTTTGTATCTCCATATCACTTAGTCATGCTATGCTATGCATGCTATCCTTGCATGAAGCCTGAGAGGTGACTCTCTTCATTGGGAGTGGGAAGGACAGTTGGTGGTCATTCCTCAGAGAAAGGAGCAGCTATGTGCTGCTGTCTCAGCCAGTGGTGTGTTGGAGTCTGCATAGCTCATAAGAGCTGGCTGTGTGCGTTGCCTCCCAACTGCCCATTCAGTCACATCATCCTGTGAGTTTGGAATCAGCCACAATGAGAGCATTTGCATCATGAAAACCAACAGAAGCTACAAATCAGGAGTTCTTATACCCCCACCAAGAGCCAGTTGTTAAACGTCTACTGGCACACCCCTGGCCAACACTCTTAACAAGGAAGAAGGGCATCTAGGTTACATAGTGGTTACAGAAGACCTGCCCACAAGTGATTTCCCCTACTGAACTGTCAGTTAGCTAGAAATTCTTTTTGGGTTTGCTTTTCCGAGCCTCTTTTAAAATGTGTACGGTACTGGGGGTGGGGTGGGGGCACAGACTAATAATTCACAAAAGGCTGGTCAGAAAAGCTGATGATGTTTTTTCAGTGCAAGAGAAGGGTAAAGTAGAGGTGCAGAAAGAGCGTGTAAACTGGATTATGTGTAGTAAAGGACAAGGAAGGACTCTGCTGTAATGCTTAGGGACAGGATTCAGAATAACTGTGGTACTATAGTATTTTCTGGGAGATATTTTTCAGAGCAGAGCTTATTTAAAATACTGCACTTTCCTGAGATGATGGCGGGTGAAACTTATTATTATGGAAAATTTATTAGGAAAAACTTCAAGTATACAAAAGTAGGCAAAATAGTGTAATAAACTCTCATATACTCAGATTGAACAATTATTAACTTATGGCCAATCTTGTTTAATGTATACCCCCATTCACTTTCCCCTGGGGGTATGGTATGTTTTGAAGACTTAGTTAATTGAATAAATGTTGAATGTGGTCTAGAAAAAAACCAGATTCTCTAGGGACAGGGGAAGGTTTTGGACAGAATGAAGCCCGGCAGCTATGACCACTTTTCCTAAGATATTAGAATTTGGTATGAATCATTAGAAGACACATGAAATGCATTACATGGGACTTGTATTCTGATTAATCTCAAGATTTTTTGTCTTCAGTTCTTCCTAAAATGAAGAGCTGTAATGGAGAGAAAAGAGAAAACTTATAGGTTTTCTATTAAAGGTGTTTGACACTCTTTGCTGTCTAAATGTTTCTTACCCTTGGGCTTTTTCTTTCTGTTCAGATACATAGGAGCAAAATATTAGGATGATTCTGAGGATAAATTCTAAATTATCTTTCTAACCTAAGAGCAAGGCTTGTTACCACCAGAGTAAGAATCTTGACTCTTGATAAGCAAACAAATTTCCATAAAAACAGAAACAGATTGGACCTTCTTATAAGCTTTACTATACTTACAGGAATGGGTTATAGCCTCTTTTCTTTTTTCTTTTTTTCCTTTCATTGTCTTCGGGGATTTGGGATAAGAGATGGCCTCTGACCCTTTTCTAAAAATACCAGGTTTCCTTCTCTCTGCTTTCTGACCATTCTACTTTCATTCTCACTGGTTGTAATTCTGAAGATAATGCAGATTTGAGCCCTTGACCAGCAGGAGTTGAAAGAATAAGTAATGGGACCCCAGGAAGAGCATGTTTGGAAAATTAATAATTAATTCAGTATGCATGAATGAGTTAGGAAAGACTCATTTCAGTCATTACATATTTATCGGTAGCATCTTTTACCAAGGTTAGTTGGAAGTAGACAAATGACTTGAAAAATGAGACCTTTGGGAGCTTCAGAAAGCCAGTGCTGAGGAAGAAGTAGATATAATGAAAGCAGAGAAATGGCTCTGTCTAGATTACTGTCTCGCTATTTTTAATAAATTGGTTGCAGTTACTTTATTGGAACTGCACATGATGAAGCCTGGTCCTTTGTGCTAGCAGATAATAAGAAAGAAGCTATTCTGATGCTGTAGACAAGTGTGTGAGCTGTTTATTGACAGAAGTTTTTCACTTGCTGGTTGCTTGGAAGATATTGTTGACAGGTTGTAAGCCTGGGCCTGTATGGATCAAAGGCAGAAAATAAAAGAAAACATTCTTTCTTGTAGGATGGTTACAGCTGAAGATTGAAAAAGGCTGTGCAAGTATCAATTCCTACCACTCTCTCTTCTGCTAGTAAATCTTGAAGATATATTTGTTAAATTAAAAATTGACAATACACTGGCTGAATTTCTCTTGAGGTTTTCCCACAATTTTTGGGAATCAGACTTAATTCCTTTGGTGGATTTCTTGGTATTTTTCTTGGAACCTACTTTTTTTCATTGTTTTCTTTTTACTGAAATATCATAATGTCAAATTAAAACAATTTTCAGTCAAGGTGCATGAATATTTCTGACATCCCATTGAACCAAAAAAAGTTTTCTAGAATATGTACAGGTATATACATATAGTAAGAGAAGTTGGATTTCAGTTTTTAGTAGACTCTACTTATTTTACAGCAGTTTTAGATTCGCAGAAAAATTGAATGGTAAAAGATTTCCTGTATAACACCTACCTGCCTATACACACAACTTCAACTGTCAACATTTTGCATCACAGTGATACATTTGTTGCAACTGATGAATTTATATTGATGCATCACTATCAGTGATATGATGATACATCATTACCACTCAAAGTTCATAGTTTACATGAAGATTGATTTTTTTAGTTCAGTTCAGTCACTCAGTTCAGTTCAGTTCAGTTCAGTTCAGTCGCTCAGTCGTGTCCGACTCTCCGCGACCCCATGAATCACAGCACGCCAGGCCTCCCTGTCCATCACCAACTCCCGGAGTACACTCAAACTCATGTCCACAGAGTCGGTGATGCCATCCAGCCATCTCATTCTCCGTCGTCCCCTTCTCCTCCCGCCCCCAACCTTTCCCAGCATCAGAGTCTTTTCCAGTGAGTCAACTCGTCTCATGAGGTGGCCAAAGTATTGGAGTTTCAGCTTTAGCATCAGTCCCTCCAATGAACATCCAGGATTGATCTCCTTTAGAATGGACTGGTTGGATCTCCTTGCAGTATAAGGGACTCTCAAGAGTCTTCTCCAACACCACAGTCACTCAGTTGTGTCCAATTGACTCTTTGCGACCCCATGAACCGCAGTATGCCAGGCCTCCCTGTCCATCACCAACTCCCGGAGTCCTCCCAAACCAATGTCCATTGAATTGGTGATGCCATCCAACCATCTCATCCTCTGTCGTCCCCTTCTCCTCCTGCCCTCAATCTTTCACAATATCAGGGTCTTTTCAAATGAGTCAGCTCTTCACATTAGGTGGCCAAAGTATTGGAGTTTCAGCATCAACATCAGTCCTTCCAATGACTGGTGTACTTTTCAGGAGTTTTGACAAATGTATAATGACATATGTTCACTACTATAGTATTATTCAGGGCAGTTTCAGGATTAAAAAAAAAACAAAACCACAACCTAAATTCTTACATAACTTTTGTTCTTTTTGGCTGCTCCAACCTGTCCCCAGAATAAGCATTATTCATGGTGATAGCATGTTACAGTATGCATAGCAGTACATGTTACAAAAAGTACAATTAGACCACAGTTTTTGTCAGGGCATATACTTAGTGAATAAGAGGGTAAGAATTTTGAACTGTAAAATGGTTATTCCAAACAATAATTCCCTGACAGAATGAAGATGTGGATGTATATCTAGTCAGCCCAAGAAGAAGACTTCTTAAATTCAACATCATTGTGAGGCATTGATTCTGATAGAGGCCAACAGACAACAGGTCTTCAAAAACTCTTTTACAAGAATATCCTGTGAGTTTCTTTTGAACTTCTGTTACCCAAGTTCTTTCAAACACAGAAGACACACTTACCTGATTCACTCTAGTTTATCTTTATGGTAGAATAAGCATCAGGACCTTTAATTATCTCACATGGTCCTAAGGCAACCTAAGTGACCAAGTGCTAAGTCCTCTCGACACTAGATACATGGTAATCACTTTAGACACCTTAAAATTCTAAATGTGTAGTGAATTTATGACCTAAAGATTAAGTTAAAGAAATTTAGAGTCCTTATTATACACTTCATATGTGGTGACAGGGATAAAAGGATATAGAGGATTAAGATTAAATGAAGGATTAAAAAAAAAGTAGAATAGGAAAGTCAGTTCAGTCACTCAGTGGTGTCCAACTCTCCGCGACCCCATGAATCGCAGCACGCCAGGCCTCCCTGTCCATCACCAACTCCCGGAGTTCACTCAAACTCATGTCCATCGAGTCGGTGATGCCATCCAGCCATCTCATTCTCTGTCGTCCCCTTCTCCTCCTGCCCCTAATCCCTCCCAGCATCAGAGTCTTTTCCAGTGAGTCAACTCGTCGCATGAGGTGGCCAAAGTATTGGAGCTTCAGCTTTAGCATCAGTCCTTCCAATGAACACCCAGGATTGATCTCCTTTAGAATGGACTGGTTGGATCTCCTTGCAGTCCAAGGGACTCTCAAGAGTCTTCTCCAGCACCACAGTTCAAAAGCATCAATTCTTCGGTGATCAGCTTTCTTCACAGTCCAACTCTCACATCCATACATGACCACTGGAAAAACCATAGCCTTGACTAGACGGACCTTTGTTGGCAAAGTAATGTCTCTGCTTTTTAATATGCATCTGGGTTGGTCATAACTTTCCTTCCAAGGAGCAAGCGTCTTTTAATTTCACGGCTGCAATCAGCCTCTGCAGTGATTTTGGAGTCCCCCAAAATAAAGTCAGCCACTGTTTCCACTGTTTACCCATCTATCTACCATGAAGTGATGGGACTGGATGCCATGATCTTACTTTTCTGAATGTTGAGCTTCAAGCCAACTTTTTCACTCTCCTCTTTCACTTTCATCAAGAGGCTTTTTAGTTCCTCTTCACTTTCTGCCATAAGGATGGTGTCATCTGCATATCTGAGGTTATTGATATTTCTCCCGTTCCTCATGATGTACTCTGCATATAAGTTAAATAAGCAGGGTGACAATATACAGCCTTGAAGTACTCCTTTTCCTATTTGGAACCAGTCTGTTGTCCCATGTCCAGTTGTAACTGTTGCTTCCTGACCTGCATACAGGTTTCTCAAGAGGTAGGTCAGGTGCTCTGGTATTCCCATCTCTTTCAGAATTTTCCACAGTTTGTTGTGATCCACACAGTCAAAGGCTTTGGCATAGTCAATGAAGCAGAAATAAATGTTTTTCTGGAAGTCTCTTGCTTTTTCGATGATCCAGTGGATGTTGGCAATTTGATCTCTGGTGCCTCTGCCTTTCCTAAAACCATCTTGAACATCTGGAAGTTCACGGTTCACATATTGCTGAAGCCTGTAGTGGGACTTAACTGTCAAAAGTATAGGGGAGGAAAAATAATTCCCCGCCCCCCCCTTCATTGTTCTTTGCTAAAAGCCCCTGTAAAAGAGACAGACTCACAGGAGGGGACTCAAAGGGCTTCCCAGGTGGCACTAGTAGTAAAGAACATGCCTGCCAATGCAGGGGATGTAAGAAACATGGGTTTGATCTCTGGGTTGGGAAGATTCCCTGGAGAGAGCATGGCAACCCAGTCCAGTATTCTTGCCTGGAGAAACCCATGGACAGAGTACAGTCCATGAGACTGGCAGGCTACAGTCCATGGTGTTACAAAGAGTCGGACATAACAGAAGCAACTTAGCATCCACACTTAGATGTTGAATCATTATGTGGTACGTCTGAAACTAATACATTCTATTTGTCTTTTGTATCTAATAAAAACAAAACAGTGGTTGCCCTGCTCTGTAGGTAAGTGTCTCAAGTAAAACAGTAATCTCTGGTAATAGTTCTCTTCCTGGTATAGGTTTCCTCTCTAATGTAAATTTTCCTTAGGAAAGAGTGACATTTACTGTTTTCAGAACATCTCTTGTGTCTTCAGCTCAAAATAATCCTTATACCAAAGAGGAATATTTAGGGGTGGCATGTTCTGCTACCCTTCAAAAAGCGTGTGGTTAAAGAGAAAATGTGAACCGCTGCCAAATGTACATATCAGTTCTTGTCCTTGGACATGTGTATTAGTACTCACCACTGAAAGGCGAAGAGGCAGCAAGATGAAGCGAGTTTGGCTCTGTGGCTCACAAAGCTAGGCAGAAGCAGATCTACCTACTCCCTGGGGCTGCTGAGAGGATTAAAGGAGATAATACTGTGTGAGAAAAGTACTTCCTGAGCTACAAAGCTCTAGTTACAAGCATAATTTAACATAAGATTTGGCACTTATTCCTAGAGATCTTGTGACAAAACTAACATGAATGAAGCAAAATGACATATAATTAAATTCTAAACTGGTTTATATAGAGATGGAAATTACTATAGGAGACCAGGCATGAGAAAAATCCAAATATTTTGATGTGCTTAGTCAGTGCTCCATGGAAGAAAGCAGACTTGAGCTTGTCCTTTAACTGCAGGTGATATACCCATTTGAATGCGGAGTTCCAAAGAATAGCAAGGAGAGATAAGAAAGCATTGCTCAGTGATCAATGCAAAGAAATAGAGGAAAATAATAGAATGGGAAAGACTAGAGATCTCTTCAGGAAAATTGGAGATACCAAGGGAACATTTCATGCAAAGATGGGCACAATAAAGGACAGAAATGGTGTGGACCTAATAGAAGCAGAAGATAGAAAGAAGAGGTGGCAAGAATACACAGAAGAACTATGAAAAAAAAGATCTTCATGACCCAGAAAACCACAATGATGTGATCACCCATCTAGATCCAGACATCCTGGAATGCGAAGTCAAGTGGGCCTTAGGAAGCATCACTATGAACAAAGCTAGTGGAGGTGATGGAATTCCAGTTTAACTACTTCAAATCCTAAAAGATGAGGGTGTTAAAGTGCTACACTCAAAATGTCAGCAAATTTGGAAAACTCAGCAGTGGCCACAGGACTGGAAAAAGTCAGTTTTCATTCCGATCCAAAAGAAAGGCAATGCCAAAGAATGTTCAAACTACCACACAATTGCACTCATTTCACATGCTAGCAAAGTAATGCTCAAAATTACCCAAGCCAGGCTTCAACAGTATGTGAACCATGAACTTCTAGTTGTTCAAGCTGGATTTAGAAAAGGCAGAGAAACCAGAAATCAAATTGCCAACATATGCTGGATCATGGAAAAAGTTCCAGAAAACCATCTCCTTCTGCTTCTTTGACTATGCCAAAGCCTTTGACTCTGTGGATCATAATAAACTGTGGAAAATTCTGAAAGAGATGGGAATACCAGACCACCTGACCTGCCTCTTGAGAAATCTGTATGCAGGTCAGGAAGCAACAGTTAGAACTGGACATGGAACAACAGACTGATTCCAAATCGGGAACGGAGTACGTCAAGGCTGTATATTGTCACCCTGCTTATTTAACTTATATGCAGAGTACATCATGAGAAATGCTGGGCTGGATGAAGCACAAACTGTAATCAAGATTGCCAGGAGAAATATCAATAATCTCAGATATGCAGATGATACCACCCTTATGACAGAAAGTGAAGAAGAACTAAAGAGCCTCTTGATTAAAGTGAAGAGTGAAAAAGTTGGCTTAAAACTCAACATTCAGAAAACTAAGATCACGGCATCCGGTCCCATCACTTCATGGGAAATAGATGGGGAAACAGTGGAAACAATGACAGACTTTATTTTTGGGGGCTCCAAAATCACTGCAGATGGTGACTGCAGCCATGAAATTAAAAGATGCTTGCCCCTTGAAAGGAAAATTATGACCAACCTAGACAGCATATTAAAAAGCAGAGACATTACTTTGCCAACAAAGGTTCATCTAGTCAAAGCTAGAGTTTTTCCAGTGGTCATGTATGGATGTGAGAATTGGACTATAAAGAAAGCTGAACTCAGAAGAATTGATGCTTTTGAACTGTGGTGTTGAAGAAGACTCTTGAGAGTTCCTTGGACTGCAAGGAGATCAAAGCAGTCAATCATCCTAAAAGAAATCAGTCCTGAATATTTAGTGGAAGGACTGATGTTGAAGCTGAAGCTCCAATACTTTGGCCACCTGATGCGAAGTAGTAACTCATTGGAAAAGACCCTGATGCTGGGAAAGATTGAAGGCAGGAGGATAAGGGGACAAAAAACTATGAGATGGTTGGATGGCATTACTGAGTCGATGGACATGAATTTGAGCAAGCTCCAGGAGTTGGTGATGGACAGGGGAGCCTGGTGTGCAGTCCATGTGGTCTCAAAGAGTCAGATGTGACTGAATGACTGAACTGAACTGAACTGAAATACACCATGAGAATTGTGGGTTTAGGAATGTTGACTGAAGAAAGATGCACAGGTGAGAGTTGCAAGTTAGGTTTTATTTGGGGGCAAAATGATGTCTGTAGTCTGGGAGACAGCACTTCAGATAGCTCTGAGAAACTGTTGCAAAAAGGTAGTGGAGGAAGGTCAATATATGTGATTTTGGTGAAGGGGAAGTTCATGCAATCAAGCACTTATTTCACAAAAGTTTTTCTGTTAATCAAGAGGGGCTGATGTCATCATGAAAGGATTTAGTGTTTTTCTAGATATGAGGAAATGCAAGGATTGGGATCATGAAATCAGTTCCTGAAAATATCTAACAAAAGACCTGTTCCACCAGTTTTCTTGAAGTACAAAGTGCTTCATTCTCCACCCTGAACTCCCTTCAGGGAGTGTCAGAGGTCAACAGCTGCAGCAGCACAGAGTTCAGTTCCTGCAGAGGAAGATGGCAAATGCCCTTGTTGTTCAGACACTGGCAAATGCCCTTGGCACGCGCCAGTTTGTGGTTGCCAGGGAGAAGCGTTCCAGTCGGGAGGACTTCAGATAATGTAGGTTGGAATGGGGAAGGTGTGTGCAGAGATCTGTGAAGAAATCTAGCCCAGAGAGTATCTATTCATTCATCCAGTAATCACTTATGGAGCTCCATTCAGTGCCAAAGGCTTATTAATAAACCAAGATCTCTGGCCTCAGGGACTGAAATCTGGAGTACTTGTGTTGAAAAGTGTTGGACAGTTGTGGTGGAGGTGGGGCTGGAGAAATACGGGAAAACTAGTCAGTGATGAAAAGTGAACTTGAACTGTGTGATTATGATCAAAGAGCAATGAGAAGAAAGTTCAGAGGGAGTGTTGCCAGAATCTTGGCTCTCTGTGCACCAATGCCAAAGAAATATGGAGATAGAGCGATGGAGAAGAAGAAAAAGAAAAGGGTGGCTTTATTCCTGTGCCAGCCAAAGAGGGAACACAGTAGATTAGTGCCTCAAGAACTGTGCCCCCCTCCCTGGTGAGTGAAGGAGTGGTTATGTAGTCAGGCAGGGATATGGCATAAGGATCAAGGCAGCAACAGTCTTGTATTCTTCTTTCTTCTTCAGTTTCTAAAGAGTGGGGTTGCTGACAAGATGAGAGTGTGCGCAGTGTCTTAGGTGGTCTCCTAAGCTTGATAAGCCTCTCTGGTCTCTTTAACCTTTCCTCAGGTGGTTCTGTGGCTGCTCCTCCCTTGGTTAGCAACTGTTGTGTCCTTTGGAACTCAGATAAAGTCATGGAACCCGGAGTCTTGCCTGAAAGAAATGGGGGACAGAAAGGCGTCCGTGTCCAGGAACCCCATAGGGCCCTGCTCAGCATCAGTAGTAATAACACAAAGGTAAGAAGGAAGATTAGTTCCTAGACTGAATCTCACTCCCTACCAGCAGTGGGTCCTTGAATTTGCTCCCTAACTTCTTCCATACTCCGTTTCTTCAAGTGCAGGCGGGATTCGTAGATAGTGTGGGCAGTCAGGTGTCTTTACCTGATATTATTGATGAGGTGAGGGATAAGTGTCAAGGAGAAAGCAATTGGGATTGGAGAGTAAAGAGAGTATAAAGAAAGAAGTGTAGAGGACTGAGGAAACAGAGAAAACAGAAGTGTGAGGAAATCAGGGATAAATCGGTAAAAGCCATGAGAAGATGATTCCAAAGAGAATGCAGTGGGTGGCATCTGCGTGGCAGGGAAGAGCTAAGTCTGGAGCTTGAACGCCTGCTCAGCTACCTGATCATTTCATGGCTTAGAGCAAGTCACAGCCTCACTGGATTGGTGGAAAGATTCATGGCTGGCAGCAAGAAAAACCTGACCCATAGTAGGCACTCAGCAAATATTTAAATGTGTTACCTATTTTTTTTTTTTTTTTACCATAAATACAGTTGATTGTGAGGGTGAAACTAAATAGCATACAAGTTGAACATAAGGGACAGTTAACAAAGTAGAGCAAACAGGAGACTCAGGGTAGCGTAGCTGTGAGGCTAGAAGTCTGGGATTTCAACATACCTTGGCAGAGTTATTTATTTCTTCATTCTCCAAGGCAGTGATATTTACTGGTGAGGTAAACCTGATGAGCATCTACTAGATTTTCCTGCCAGAAGCTCACTGGCATTGCCCACCTGCTGTTTCTCCTGAGGTCACTTCATTAAGGATTGATTTTTATTTGACACCTTATTAGGTGTTCCAAACCTCCAGGACGCCGTATGCGGGAAGCCATTCAGCAAGAACACGGACACTGGTACTTCTTGAACACACGAGGGCTGTGTGGAAGAGATGCTCCTGACCAAACAAGATTCTGCATTCAGCAGTCCTTTGAAGGCAAGGTCTTTGTGGCCACAAGCCTGGCCCTTGGTCCAAGGAGCTGATCCTGTGGTGGCACTTTGGGTTAAGTCATGAGAATCATGAAGAGGTGTGGATTTGAGGGTGGTAGATCATAAGGCGCGCTGGCCACAGCAATGGTTTGGTAACATATGTCTGTGACTGAGCCAGAGAGCTGACAAAGGAAGAGATATCCGAGCACTTGATCCTGGAGGGAACCGGAGGTCTATAGACGCAGCTGTTTGTGGACTCTGAGAAGCAGGCTGGGTTTTCTAAATCTGCATTTTAATTAGATTATTTCAGCTGAAACTGGAAGTCAGATACTGAATAAATATCTCCAAACTTAGCTGAAGTAATATGAGAACCTATTCAACCTAGCTGTCTGAAAGGCTTGGACTCAAATTTTTTATTTTATTAACAATTTTATTCTCTGCTATTTGCCAAGCTTTGGTTCAGGCGTTTTGCTGAGTTGAAAACTGTGGAAATTTGTTGTAATTGGAGGGGAAAGAATTGCATGTGGTTTCTTCCAAACCTTTTTCCAATTTTTTTTTTTTTCTGTTGTTGTTGTCCTGAATTCCATGGGAAAATTACCCAGAAGGGTTATTTTCTCTTTTAATGATGCAACAATGCTTGGTTTGCTCTGCCTGTTTTTATTTTCTAGCTACATTATAATTATGTTTTCCCACACAAGTCATTTTTTTTCTTCCAAATTAGTAGAATAAAATTCTGATGGCTCTTTAGGGAGCTAATCTTCGGATATTCTCTCCTTGGGGTGTCCTTTGTGTGGAATAGATGATGCTGGACCGAGAGGTCCCAGTCTCCACGCTTAGGGGTGATCCATCACCTCAAGCCTTTTAATTAGCAGTTGCAGGTGAATCACTAATTGGTCTCACATTTGCATACATAAGCCAGAGATTTGCAGGTTTACAGTTATAAATCTTAGTCATTTGGGCAGGGCATAAATGTTAGAATTCATTCCTCATCCCTTACAATTGCCTCATCTGCTCTGTACAAAGCGCTGTCTTATATTGGTAATTTTAAGTGGGTGAAAAACGACTTGCTGTATTAATTTGTTAGAAAAATATGGTGTTTTAAAGAAGAAAGGAGTTTAAAAAAAGAAAGCACTTACACAGGGCTTCTTGAGAAAGCTGCAGGGGGATATAGTGCTTGGAAAATGGCACTTGGTTTAATTTCATTATGGCTTTGAGTTCTTTGGTGGCATTAGCTTGGTAAACATTAGCAAAGAAAAGCCTTGCAAGGAGTTTATGTTTGTTTTTTTTTGAGACAGATCAGTTTAAGAAACAACAGTGAAGGCTTCTTTACCTTGGGCCCATATTGACTTCAACCTGTAGGAACCTGAGAGAAATTCAGGTTTACTCATATTTTATCTGGTCAAAAGTCAGTCTTTTCTTAGAACTCATCTTCAGTGCAATCAGTGAGGATGCTGTGGCCCTTCAGGTGCCTACTTGATTCATCAAGATTTATGATCCTCTGTCTGTCTGGAGGCAGAGATGTTCAGCTCCTGGTCATTTCTAAGAACATACCAACACTATTCCATACTAAATGTTGAGGGTTAGACTGCTCATGGGACAAAGTCAACATTAATATCCAAGTCCTTGGTCTGCCACACAGCAGGATGGAAGTACAAAGTCAATTGGGATGGCAAATGTATTGGCTTAATTAATAAAGAATGATCTCTAAATTATGTATTTAGTTTCATACAAGAGATAGTATCAATATTTCTTCTTTTATTGTATATTTCTGTATTTATTTATTTGGATATTTAAACTTTTTTTAATTGGAGTATAATTGCTTTACAATGTTGTGTGGGTTTAAGACCATAACAACTAGCAACTTAGGCCAATACAGACTAGATAACAATCAAGTAGATATGACAGTAGTCAAAGTATGTCTGGTTTATATTCCTACCATTGTAATTCCTTGTACCAGTCCCATATTCCCCTTCTTCCTTGCAAGCAAGTAAGCTAAAGTGGTTTATATTTTTATTTGATATTATTATAGTCCTCCATTTTGGAAAACTCAGCAGTGGCCACAGGACTGGGAAAGGTCAGTTTTCATTCCAATCCCTAAGAAAGGCAATGCCAAAGAATG
Source organism: Moschus berezovskii (assembly GCF_049115385.1). Classification (NCBI taxonomy): domain Eukaryota; kingdom Metazoa; phylum Chordata; class Mammalia; order Artiodactyla; family Moschidae; genus Moschus; species Moschus berezovskii. The sequence continues at coordinate 28,566,404 of NC_142467.1, read as the reverse complement.
CTCAAACTACCACACAATTGCACTCATCTAAGGCAATGGCAAGCCACTCCAGTACTCTTGCCTAGAAAATCCCATGGATGGAGGAGCCTGGTAGGCTGCAGTCCGTGGGGTAGCTAAGGGTCGGACACGACTGAGTGACTTCACTTTCACTTTTCACTTTCACACATTGGAGAGGGAAATGGCAACCCACTCCAGTGTTCTTGCCTGGAGAATCCCAGGGATGGGGGAGCCTGGTGGGCTTCCGTCTATGGGGTCACACAGAGTCGGACACGACTGAAGTGACTTAGCTGCAGCAGCAGCAGCACACGCTAGTAAAGTAATGCTCAAAATTCTCCAAGCCAAGCTTCAACAATACATGAACCGTGAAATTCCAGATATTCAAGATGGTCTTAGAAACGGCAGAGGAACCAGAGATCAAATTGCCAATATCTGCTGGATCATCGAAAAAGCAAGAGAGTTCCAGAAAACCATCTACTTCTGCTTTATTGACTATGCCAAAGCCTTTGACTGAGTGGATCACAATAAACTGTGGACAATTCTGAAAGAAATGGGAATACCAGACACCTGACCTTCCTCTTGAGAAATCTGTATACAGGTCAGGAAGCAACAGTTAGAACTGGACATGGAACAACAGACTGGTTCCAAATAGGAAAAGGAGTACATCAAGGCTGTATATTGTCACCCTGATTATTTAACTTATATGCAGAGTACATCATGAGGAACACTGGGCTGGATGGAGCACAAGCTGGAATCAAGATTGCTGGGAGAAATATCAATAACCTCAGATATGCAGATGACACCACCCTTATGGCAGAAAGTGAAGAAGAACTAAAGAGCCTCTTGATGAAAGTGAAAGAGGAGAGTGAAATAGTTTGGCTTAAAGTGCAACATTCAGAAAAGTAAGATCATGGCATCCAGTCCCATCACTTCATGGCAAACAGATGGGGAAACAGTGGAAACAGACTTTTTCGGGAGAGGCTCCAAAATCACTGCAGATGGTGACTGCAGCCATGAAATTAAAAGATGTTTACTCCTTGGAAGGAAAATTATGACCAACCTAGACAGCATATTAAAAAGCAGAGACATTACTCTGCCAACCAAGGTCTGTCTAGTCAAGGCTATGGTTTTTCCCGTGGTCATGTATGGATGTGAGAGTTGGACTGTGAAGAAAGCTGATTGCCGAAGAATTGATGCTTTTGAACTGTGGTGCTGGAGAAGACTCTTGAGAGTCCCTTGGACTGCAAGGAGATCCAACCTGTCCATTCTAAAGGAGATCAATCCTGGGTGTTCACTGGAAGGACTGATGCTAAAGCTGAAACTCCAATACTTTGGCCACCTGATGCGAAGAGCTGACTCATTTGAAAGGACCCTGATGCTAGGAAAGATTGAAGGTGGGAGGAGAAGGGGATGACAGAGGATAAGATGGTTAGGTGGCATCACCGACTCAATGGACATGAGTTTGAGTGAACTCCGGGAGTTGGTGATGGACAGGGAGGCCTGACGTGCTGCAGTCCAATGGGTCGCAAAGAGTCAGACATGACAGAGTGACTGAACTGAACTGATAGTCCTCCAGTTAAACACTGGGTGATATGGCTCTGATTCTTCGCTGACTTGAAGACTTACTGATGGCCATGTTGATTTTATGTCTTAGAGGCTGTACTCTTTGATGTTAATGATGTCATTTTCCCAATTATTACCTTAGCAATACCTTTTCTTTCTCTCAGTTGAATTAATCTTGTATTACTTATTCAAATTTCTCTATCCTATTTCTTCCTAAAGAGGCAAAGTAATTACTTCCAGGGAAAACTGAAGCAAAGGAGAAAAGTCATATTATGTATTAGCTTTTGCTCCAATATGCTGTGTAACAAACAATACCAAAGCTCAGTGTCTTACAAAAACAAAAATGGTAATATCTCACTCACAGGCTTGTGGTCAGCTCTGGTGACTTTGTTCCAGGCTCTGAGTCAAGTTCCTCTCTGTGCCATGTTCCTCTCATTTCAGAACTATTGGGGCTTTCAGTTCTCATGGAAGAAGACCAGCAGAAGTGAACGCAAGAAACTGAGTTAAACCAAACCAAACAAGTACATTTAAAGCTTCTACTTTGTTTTGGCATGTTGGTTACATTATGTCTGCTCTCTTTCCGATAGGCAAGTCATTTGGCTAAGGCCAAGGGGAATGGGATTGGAAGGAAGTATGCTTTTCCCACAGAAAAAGAGTCAGAAAAGAGAAAGTGTATCAACAATGCAAGTTAACCATTCATGGCTGAGTTCCCATAGAGAATTTTGGAAAATTTAATAATTTTTCAGTCTCAGAGTAGTCCTAGGTCCTAGAGAATTGAGAAAGAGAAGAAATAAAATTTATTGTTACAGATTATGAATAGAGTCTTCCAGAAATGCAAGTAAATTGTTTGAATTATTTTTAAAATTACTGTTAGTATTTGGGCTTTATTTTCTTGAATGTAGTATTACTCCAATCTTGGACCACATAGGTCACTTAGATTTTATGGGTTAGACACATTTTGAATAAAATTTGGTGGAGGCCTCTGGAGGGTTTGAAGTGAACTAGCACCATCACTGAATATTCTTTGGGAATATTCTCACTCATCTTCTGGTCCTATGCTTTTCACTGCTGTGCTTATTCAGTCCTTGCAAATGGGAATATGATTTTTACTGGCATATCAATTTGGGTTTCTCTTTGGAGTTAGGCACAGCAAGATTATTGGCAACATTCTGATTTTTTGCAAGCTTTATCTGTCAGTCAAGAAGTATACCTGTCTATAGGCATACTGGATATATGTGTTATAGTTTATCAAGTACTCTTTTAATATGAAGTGTTTAGCAGTTTACCCTCAAAGATGTTGGACTTCCCTGGGGGCTCAGATGGTAAAGCATCTGCCTACAATGTGGGAGACCTGGGTTCAATCCCTGGGTCAGGAAGATCTGGAGAAGAAAGTGGCAAACCACTCGAGTATTCTTGCCCCGAAAATCCTGTGGATAGAGGAGTCTGGTAGGCTACAGTCCATGGGGTGGCAAAGAGTCGGACATGACTGAGTGACTTCACTTCACTTCCCAAAGATGTTAGTCACATTGAATCAAAAAATTTCAAATTTTATTTAATTCCAAATATTCCAAAAATTTAAATAGTACTTGACTATAAAATTTTATATTTGGAAGTTGCTTTTGTACTGCAGAAGAACTGATTAATATTGCCAATAAATTGACTTCTGTGACACTAAGTAAACAACAGCTGACTCTGAGTTGGGCTAGTTATGAACTTAAATGAATTACTCTGTTGTCACTGTTGGGGGTTGGGAGAGAAAATCTCTCTTTCCCTCTGTGCAAATTGTTTTTATAACAATGGTGATACTTTGGATGTGATATATATTTCCCATGAAGAAACAGAATTTCTTGATAAGCATACTTGTTTTCTCCATCAAATACCTTCTTCAAATTAAAACTGGTTCTTTATTCTAATTATTGAGTAAAAAGTTTGAAAGAATTTTGGTGAGTTAGCTTGGTGTAGTAGTCAAAATGTTTGGGTTTGGACTCAGAAACATGTGAGTTCTTCTCCATGATCTACTTTGATATATTGTACATTCTTGGTAAATTGACTTCATCTCCCTGAGCTTCAGTTTCCTCCTCTGAAGAATGTGGATCATAATAGTAAGTATCTGACAGAGTTATTGTGTGAACTCAGTGAGGTTATGATCATAAATTAATCAGCACAATGCCTAGCTCATAATAAGTGCTCAATAAATATTAGCTACTAATATTGTTCAGTTCAGTTCAGTCAGCTGCTCAGTCATGTCCGACTCTATGTGACCCCATAGACTGCAGCACGCCAGGCCTCCCTGTCCATCTGGAAGTTCATGGTTCACATACTGTTGAAGTCCAGCTTAGAGAATTTTGAGCATTACTTTACTAGCATGTGAGATGAGTGCATTTATGTAGTAGTTTAAGCATTCTTTGTCATTGCCTTTCTTTGGAATTGGATTGAAAACTGACCTAATAATATTGTTAGCAATAGTTTTATTAGTGCTGTGAATAATAAATGGACATGTGAAACTGAAAGACTGACATTTGAGTCATTTAGGGGTGAACTTTCTTTGAACTTCCTTCCTTTTATTTTGAAAGAAAAAGATTAAGGTTTTTAAAAAATCTGATGATCTGTAACATACAACGTAAGTGGTAAAAGAGAAATGACCATCGTAAGCTATTAACTGAACATCATGTAACATTTTTTCTTTTGGTTTTGTGAATTTTTAACAAGTATATGAAGCTGAAACTCCAATACTTTGGCCACCTGATGCAAAGAGCTGACTCATTTGAAAAGACCCTGATGCTAGGAAAGATTGAGGGTAGGAGGAGATGCGGACGACAGAGGATGAGATGGTTGGATGGCATCACCGACTCAATGGACATGAGTTTGGGTAAACTCTGGGAATTGGTGACGGACAGGGAGGCCTGGCATGCTGCAGTTCATGGAGTTGCAAAGAGTCAGACACAACTGAGCAACTGAACTGAACTGAACTGAACAAGTGTATTTTGTATCTTTGTTGAAGTTATCTGGAAACTGTATCTCATATTTTTGAAACGTATGGAAATAAATTGCAAAAGCTCTGGGTTTCTTCATATCCTAGGAATTCACTCCACTCCTATTTACTTTCACCCATTCTGTTTAGACCAATAGTTTTCAATCTTGAATGTATTTCAGAATCACCTTGGATAAAATATTTACAAATCATATTTCTAATGGGGGTTAATATTCCAACATATAGAAAAAATTCATAGGATTCAATTATAATAAAACCAAGTGTTTTGATTAAAAAAGGGTCAGAAAACCTGAATACACATTCTCCTCAAAGACATAAAGATGGTCAACATCTTTAATTATCATGTGAAAAGATGCTCAACATCATTATAAGAGAAATACAAATTAAAACCACAGTGAAATATCACCCACACCTGTAAGAATGGCTATCATCAATAAGAATACAAAAAATAAATATTAGTGAGGATGTGGAAAAAAGGGAACCTTCCTACACTGTTGATGAGAATGTGGAAAACAGGAGGGAAGTTTTCTCAAAAAAGTAAAAATAGAGCGTTCATATGACCCAGCAATTACACTTTTGGATATATATCTGAGAAAAATAAAAATACTAATTCAAAAGATACATGGATCCTGATGTTCATAGCACCATTATTTGCAATTGTCAAGATATAGAAGCAATGTAAGTATCCATCAACAGAAAATGGATAAAGAAGATGTGGTATATATATATATATATATATATATATATATATATATGATGGAGTACTACTTGGCTCTTAAAATAAAATGAAATTTTTGCCATTTGCAACTACATGAATGGATTTGGAGGGTATGCTTTTGAACTGTGGTGTTGGAGAAGACTCTTGAGAGTCCCTTATACTGCAAGGAGATCCAACCAGTCCATTCTAAAGGAGATCAATCCTGGATGTTCATTGGAGGGACTGATGCTGAAGCTGAAACTGCAATACTTTGGCCACCTCATGCGACGAGTTGACTCACTGGAAAAGACTCTGATGCTGGGAAAGGTTGGGGGCGGGAGGAGAAGGGGACGACAGAGAATGAGATGGCTGGATAGCATCACCGACTCTGAGGACATGAGTTTGAGTGTACTCCGGGAGTTGGTGATGGACAGGGAGGCCTGGCGTGCTGTGATTCATGGGGTCGCGGAGAGTCGGACACGACTGAGCGACTGAACTGAACTGAACTGAACTGAATGCTGTGATTCATGGGGTCGCAGAGTCAGACATGACTGAGTGACTGAACTGAACTGAACTGAACTGATGGTAAGTGAAACAAGTCAGACAGAAAGATAAGTGCTGTGTGATATCACTTATATCTGGATTCTAAAAAAAGCAACAAACAAACGAATATATTAAAAAAGAAACAGACTTACAGACACAGAAACAAACTGGTGGTTACCAGTGGGGAGAGAGAAGGGGGAAGGGGAAGAGCACAATAGGGGTAGGGGCTTAATAGGTATAAACTACGATGTATAAAATAAATAAGCCACAAGGATATATTGTACAACACAGAGAATGTGGCCAATATTTTATTCTAACCATAAAGGAATATAACCTTTAAAAGTTGTGAATTACTATGTTGTGCAACTGAAACTTACATAATATTGTAGATCAGCTACACTTCAGTTAAAAAATATACAAAGAACTCATATAACTCAAAAGTAAAAAAAACAAGCAGTTCAATTAGCAAATGGACAGGAGATCTGATTAAACATTTCCCAAAGAAGGCCAACAGATACGTAAACTCATGCTCAACATCTCTAATCATCAGGGAAAATGCAAATTAAAAACCACAATGAGATATCACCTCAGAGCCATCAGAATGACTATTATCAAAAAGACAACAAATACCAAGCATTGGAAACGATGTAAAGACAGGGGAACCCCCATTCACTGTTGGGAATGTAAATTGGAGCAGTCACTATGGAAAATGGTGTGTAGATTCCTCCAAAAATTAAACGTGGAACTACCATATGATCCAACAATTCCTCTCCTGGGTATTTACCTGAAGAAAATGAAGACACTAACTTGAAAAAAGTATATGCACCCCTATGTTCATTACAGCACTATTTACAGTAGCCAAGACATGAAAACAATGTAAATGCCCACTGGGTAAAGAAGATGTTGGGTTTATGTACAATGGGATATTAATATTATTCAGTCATAAAAAGGAAAAGACCACAGGACTAGAAAAGGTCAGTTTTCATTCCAGTCCCAAAGAAATGCTCAAACTACTGCACAATTGCAGTCATCTCACAAGCTAGTAAAGTAATGCTCAAAATTCTCCAAGCCAGGCTTCAACAATACATGAACCATGAAATTCAAGATGTTCAAGCTGGTTTTAGAAAAGGCAGAGGAACAAGAGATCAAATTGCCAACATCCACTGGATCATCGAAAAAGCAAGAGAATTCCAGAAAACCATCTACTTCTGCTTTATTGACTATGCCAAAGCCTTTGACTGTGTGGATCACCACAAACTGTGGAAAATTCTGAAAGAGATGGGAATACCAGACTACCTGACCTGACTCCTGAGAAATCTGTATGCAGGTCAGGAAGCAACAGTTAGAACTGGACATGGAACAACAGACTGGTTCCAAATAGGAAGAGGAATACGTCAAGGCTGTATATTGTCACCCTGCTTATTTAACTTATATGCAGAATACATCATGCGAAATGTCAAGCTGGATGAATCACAAGCTGGAATCAAGATTACCAGGAGAAATATCAATAACCTCAGATATGCAGATAACACCACCCTTGTGGCAGAAAGTGAAGAGGAACTAAAGAGCCTCTTGATGAAAGTGAAAGAGGAGAGTGAAAAAGTTGGCTTAAAGCTCAGCATTCAGAAAACTAAGATCATGGCATCCAGTCCCATCACTTCATGGCAAATAGATGGGGAAACAATGGAAACAGTGAGAGACTTCATTTTCTTGGGCTCCAAAATCACTGCAGATGGTGACTGCAGCCATGAAATTAAAAGACACTTGCTCCTTGGAAGAAAAGCTATGACAAACCTAGACAGCATGCTCAAAAGCAGAGACAGTACTTTGCCAGCAAAGGTCTATCAAGCTATGATTTTTCCAGTAGTCCTGTATGGATGTGAGAGTTGGACTATAAAGAAAGCTGAGCACCAAAGAATTGATGCTTTTGAACTGTGGTGTTGGAGAAGACTCTTGAGAGTCCCTTGGACTGCAAGGAGATCCAACCAATCAATCCTGAAGGAAATCAGTCCTGAATAGTCATTGGAAGGACTGATGCTGAAGTTGAAACTCTAATACTTTGGCCACTTAATGCAAAGAACTGATTCATTTCAAAAGACCATGCTGCTGGGAAGGATTGAAGGTGGCAGGAGGAGGGGACGACAGAGGATGAGATGGTTGGATGGCATCACTGACTTGATGGACATGAGTTTGAGTAACCTCCGGGAGTTGGTGATGGATAGGGAAGCCTGGTGTGCTGTGGTCCTTGGGATCGCAGAGTCAGACACAACTGAGAGACTGAACTGAGTCATAAGAAGAATGAAATCCTGCCATTTGTAACAATGTGGATGAAGTTTGAGGGCCTTGTTCTAAGCGAAATAAGTCAGACAGAAAGAAAGATGCTGTATGATTTCAGTTATACATAGAATATTAACAAAAACATCAAGTATATAGTTACAGAGAATATATTGGTGATTGCTAGAGGAGAGAGGTATGAAATAAGTGAAGGGAGTCCAGTTAAAAAATAAATAAATCAGGGGAATGTAATGTACAGCATGGCAACTACAGTTAACAATATTGTATAGTATACATTTGAAAGTTGCTGCAAGTAAAATTTAAAGTTCTCATTACAAGGGAAGAAACAACAATAACAACAACAGAAATGGCAGAAAAAGTGTGACCAGGTGTTGTCAAATTGCGCTTATCTATATGGCAAGCCACTCCAGTACTCTTGCCTAGAAAATCCCATGGATGGAGGAGCCTGGTAGGCTGCAGTCCGTGGGGTTGCTAAGGGTTGGACACGACTGAGCGACTTCACTTTCACACATTGGAGAAGGAAATGGCAACCCACTCCAGTGTTCTTGCCTGGAGAATCCCAGGGAAGGGGGAGCCTGGTGGGCTTCCGTCTATGGGGTCACACAGAGTTGGACACGACTGAAGTGACTTAGCAGCAGCAGCAGCATAGCACATAGATGCAGCTTCCCTGGTTGTTCAGTTGGTAAGGAGGCTGCCTGCAATGCAGGAGACCTGTGTTCAATCCCTGGGTCAGGAAGATTCCCTGGAGAAGGGCATGACAACCCACTCCAGTAACCTTGCCTGGAGAATCCCATGGACAGAGGAGCCTGGCGGGCTACATACAGTCCACAGGGTCACAAGAGTCAGACACGACTGAGAGACTAAACCACATAGCACATAAAGATTTGTCATTTCATTGCCTGTTCCTTTGAATTTTAGATCTGGAAGAGTCCTTAGAAATCATGTGGTTTAACTTTCTTGTAGATTTTGGTTCTTAAAACTCAGGTGGATTCCAATTTGTTTATTTTTAAACCGAATGATCAGACCAATCAATGTTGTCCACTCGTTTTTTTCCAACAAAGGACAAAACAAACATTGGCATGGAGAGCTGCAGGGAGGGAAAGCATTTCTGCATCTAGCAGCTGCTGAGTGCATTCTTTATTTAAAGGGGGCCTGTGTTCACGGCATATTTGCAGAATGGTTCCTTGTTGGCCGTGTGCCTACTTGCACTTTAGTGATATTAACAGTTACTAAGGAAACTTTTGGAGAAAGCTATATAATCCTGGTTGTTCCAAAGTTTTAATGAGTACATTTTTACCATGAAATAACCTCAAGAGATAGCAGACTTAATAAACCAGACATGATAATCACTTCACGTGTACTGCAGAAATGATGCTTACTCCCCAGTGAAATAAGACTTCTCAGGCCTCAGTGAAGACAAAGGAATTTATCATTCTCTAGCAGCAGGGTGGGCCCTAGCTTGGGTGGCAAGCTATGTAAATATTAATGGAGATTCCAACTCCACTGTGTCTGAGGTAATTTCGATGCCGTTTTAGCAGCTGAGGGTCAAGGCAAAAAAAAAAAGGAGAAAAATTGGTTTTGGTGTGACTTGAATCTTTTCTACTATAAGGAAAATCCTTCTGTTTACATTTTAAAGTTCTGTTTTTGTCTCTTCAGTGTCTGTGGCCATCTGAAAACCTCTGCATGATCCTAGCCGCACATTTCACCCTGGAAATCCACCGACACTTTTGCCATAAGGTTATTTGACCAGTTTTTTTTTCTCATTTTACAGTGTCAGTCTTTGAGCTGAATAATTTCAAACAGCTTTGCCTCCCAAGAGCTCTTTTTCTTTGTGGAGCAAACCATGAAGAAATACTTGACTAGCGGGTGAAATGACGAATACTCTCAACCTCAAAACTATTAGAAATCAATTTCTCAAGCATCAGATCTAATTATTCTCCCTTCCCCATTTCAATTCAGGAATCCCAAGGTTAAGGAAAAGCAGCTGAGAAAACAGTTTTCTTGGTTGATGTTCATTGCTGCTCATTTTTTATATAAGTAAAGGATGGGATGGGGAGACAACTTCCAAAATATGCCCTTTTAATTGCCAAAAAGACACACAATATGCAGAAAAAGAGACTATCTGTGCTATAATGCAGAGATAACCGCCGATAGGAGTGTTGGAAGTCCTCTTGTCTAATGACGCTCAAACATGCTCTTCGTTGCAGCACCAGCTATTCTCTCAGTTGGGAGGAATCTAAGAAGGAAGAGTTGGAGGTCCCGTCCGGCTCATGTGGCTGTCCAGAGGGCCAGGAGTAAAGAGGGGGTTCACTTAGGCTACTGTGAAAAGGCAGAGAATGCGTGGGTGACGCTGCAGTGTGTTTGTATGTGTGGAGGTGCAGAAGTAGCGGGGAGGCATTTGAAATGAGAAGGCAGGAAGGGGAAGTGGCACTGCTGAGAGGGATAGGTGGTCTTTGGATGATTACAACAGGCTCCGACTTTGTCGAAATTGAGAAATAATCTTCCAGCCTAGGCCCTGTTTCTCTGTCAGTTACTCAAGACAGTTATCCAAGATAATCTGAAGATGTATGTATACACTTTATAGTGAGTTTAGTGTTCAAGCTCCTTTAGAGTCAAATTTATCTATAAAATAATCGTCACATTTATCGTGTAATTCTTGATGAAATCTAAGACCATTTCTCTTGTTAGGTGTTCTGGAGATGGAGAGCAACACATGGAATAATTAAGACATGTTTTGATTGATTGCAAGCGACAGAAACCCAACTCTGCCTAACTTACCAACAAGGGACTTTCTTGGCAAGGATAACCCATCTCTGGGGAAGGCAGGGGTATGGCTGACCTCAGGCCTCTGGAAGCAGAGCCTGCAGTGCTAATAGGCCTCTGTCTTCTCTATACATCTCTCAGCATGTTGACTCTATCCTCTCAGACTGGCTTTCTCTGTGAGCAGCAACAATTCCCCAAAGCTCCTCTCTTGTGCTTCCCAAAGCTTTCCACTGGAGAAGAAGCAACTCCCTTTAATTTCCACATAAAAACCATCCAAGGGCAGGACTGTGATTGACCCCCACCTCCATCTGTTTATGGTCTGAAGGGAATGACTACTGAGATTTGGCAGCCCCAGCTTCAACTACAGCATTATGTTAGAGTCAGGCAGAAGTTCTGTCTTCAAAGGGGAATATTGCCAATGTCCATTCAGCTGATGAAAATCTAAATCTGTCTTTTCAACCTGAAAACTCTCAAACTTTTCTGTTGAACTTTTGTTTCTGGAATAGTAAAATCTTAAGAATTAAACTAGAATGGATAATCAATTAGAAACTCCTTGAAGACAGGGATTATATTTTATGATACTTCTGTATTCTCTGCTCTTATTCAGAATTTTGAAAATATGCTAAAACATTGATTTGGATCACTTGTGGTAATAAATGGATTCATAAAATTAATCGCAGTGATGGTGTTGGGGTTACTTATGGGAAAACTTAGAATTTGCTCTTTAGCAGATTTAGTTTCATAATTTTCCCAGTACAAGAAAATATTAAAAAGGGACTGGGTGAGGGTGTGAGTAGACTGGGTAGTTAGAGAAATTAAGTCTCATTTATATGGTAGGCCTTATTTAAAGTAGTTTATGTTTATTTTTAAATTATTTTTTGAGGTGGTGCTTTTGAAAAATTCTTTTTGGAAAATAATAAAAATCTTAGATTTTGGACAACAGATTTCCCTTCAGGATATTCCTCAGTTGAGATTTTCAAAGTCATTATTGAGAGTGCCTTTTATAATTTTTCATATCACATTGTAGGAATGGCCAGTGTCATTTTGAACACTATTAACCATACCTGATACCTCCTCACCACCATAAATTAAGGTAGAATGTTGGTTGAAGTGAAGCTAGATTGATCACCCTGTCAAAAGCACTGATTTATAGATAGTTCTGCTCCTCACATTTCTTTGAACGACTGCCCTCACTTTTGTGGGCTCACAACACTTTGAAGCACACAGGGAATGAACTAATGTGGTAGCGCCTCTACCTAACGAATCCTGTCTAAAGCGTCTCCCCTGGAAGTATTTGAGAGAAGTATTTGTTTTCCCAGTATGATTTATGTCAAAATTTGTCCCATTGGAAAGTAGCATATTAATGCCTAATTCTAGAAAAAAAAGGAGGCAGGTAAAAACCTTCTCTGCTGTCTAGACAGAGCCTTGTTAGTCTATGTCTGACCATACAGGGGCTCATGGTGGTGATATTAATCGGCGGGAAATGAGCCAAGGAAAGACAACCCTATCTACCAATTAAATTTACTAAGCTTACGGGGTGGTTTATAAAGTCAACATGCTGGGCAAGGTTTACATCTGACCAGGGAAATTGTTGTTTTCTGATCCCCAGTTGGCTGTCAGCCAGTCCAAACACAAGACAGATGTTGGCTTTAGTAGGGTCAGGGTTATCACAGGGTGGGATGAATAGTCATTGGCTCTGGAGTTTGCTACTTTTCCTTGGCTGATGAATAAGAGCAAATAAAATTATTTCTGAATGCCTTGGGGGTGTGAGGTGGGTTCGTTTTGCAAAGCTGGATCGGGGCACTGAAAACCAACATCACAGCAGCGAACTTCTTGTGTCTGACATTTCTTAGTTCAGTTTGATCTGAGGACGACTGATTCTCTATCTCAAAGGCCAAAGGTTAATGCCATCTCATAAAGATAATGATAAACAAAACAAGGTATTCACTTTGATATATTGGTTTCTTATCCAGGGGATCAAGGCAAAAATGTGGGAGAACTGAAAACACAAAGTTTGAAGTAGCATCAAAGTAATTTGTTAGTTTTTGAAGTAGGAACTTTTTTATTAAATGCTTTCCTCTAATAGAATTGAGGTGTATAATAGCATGAAACTCAATGAAGACTATGAAATTGGGAGATGTTTTCTATGTTTGCTATGTGTCGAGTGTGTAAAGCCTGCACATGTGAGTCCCACTCACTTGTGTTTGTCTTTTGGGATGGTTTAGTTTCCATTAGGTGCTAGGAAAACTAGCCATGCACCATAGTCCCTGCAGGATGAGAGCCAGACTTGAAAGAATCCTGTCTGTGGGAAGGCAGACTTGTGGAGCAACCAGAGTTTGATGAGGCCCAATGCTGGGGCTTTGGGATCCATGCTGGGGGCTGCCAGAGTCGTCATCTGACCCCGGGCAGCAAGGGAGAGCAGGAGGCTGCGAGTTAGTAAAAATTTTGGTGCACTTCTGGGAGAGGAAAATATACAACAGCCTTTCACGGGACTGGAAATATATAGCAAGGTTGACATAATTTATTCTGGGAATTGCATGTTAAATTGTATTCCAGATACCAGGTTATATTTGGTGGTTGACTAGAAAATAGTGTACCGTTTGTCTATTTAAGGCTAAAGATCTCTCCAACATTGCCTTTTAAGCCTACAGTTGCCCATGAAAATAAACAGATATTTCCCTCCTTGCCCGAACTGCCTCTCTCATCTGCTCGTTCTGGAATGCTCTCATGAGAGTTATCAGCCTCTCTGACCACATTTATCTTTCCAGTTCCTTTCCATTCAATGGCAGCCCCTCTCATCACCTCATCCACGTTACACTCTGGACTTGGCCTCACTCTGGCTGCACCCAGGGTTTCTGGGCCAGGCCTTGTTCTGCGCTCCTGACTCTGAGTGTGTGGTCACCCCAGGCTGGCCTCCTCTCCCTGAACTCCTCCTCTTCGTTCTTCCCAATGGTTTCCTGCAAGTTCCTGAGGTCTGCCAAGCTGAGCGCTGACCCCTTTCTCTTGGAAGATTCCTTTGCTCCCACACGTCCAGTGCTCACTGAATCGAGGGCTCTTAACCTCTGGCTTTTTCCAGCTGGAGCCTTTCAACCTAATCGATGCTGTCCAATCACGCTTGTGTGCCTGTTGGGTGTTTTCTTATTATCGCCCCTTTTAATCAGGTATTCTGTTTTGGGGTCATCTTTGGCTAGTTCCTCTTGCTTTGTCTCAGCCTACATTAATGTGACTCAGAGTTACATTTATGAGATGCTGTCTGCGCTGGACGTGAGGACCCAACACAGTAGCATTCCCTCTGGAGGTTGCCCGCCTCTTCCCAAGATGGGGTGGACAAGTTCGTGTTGGCCAGGCTGAGGCAGACAAGGCCTTGAGAATGCTGGCTGTGTTTGGATGAAGCTTTTTGGAAAGTCATCATTTCAGGCAAGTTTCCGCCCTCCATGTTCTCCTTCGCGAAGTGATTAAAACATGATCTGACAGTAAAATGATAAGTCATTAGGTTCACAGAGACCTTAGGCAGTGGAGATGTAGTTATGGAACCCCAGGTCGTAACTTTTTATCGTTTTTCTTTTTTTTTTTTTTCAGTATTGTTCTGCGGCCTCATTGCTGTCTTGTGGAAATTTTTCTTTTAGGAAGTTGTCTGGCTGTGAGTCAGTTTCTTTGCCTAAGAATGTTGTCTGAGGCAGTAACAGAGCTGTATTTTTCCTTCTACCTCCCTCTTTTTTTTTTGTCCAAAGGAAAAATTTGGCCAAATTATCTAAATTATCTGTGGATTAGATTCTGGGCTTATAATTGGCTCAGGAAAGTCTCCTGTTTGAGAGTGGAAAGGAGAATGGGAGACAGTGGATAGAATTCTGGTTGAAAGGCGGCGGCCCTGACTGTCCAGAGGGAACACAGATAGTCGTTCCCCTCTCATCGTTGCTGGGACAATGTCTGGCTTGGTATGTATGGGCCCTGACTATTCTTGCTGTTTTTTCTGCGTCACTTGATGAGAATGTGGGTTTTTACCCCATTCAGAAAAAATAGGCAAATCTCTAGTTCTGTAGCATAATTGGGCTACATGTGTTCATTAAAAGCAAACAAACAAAAATTAGAAATTCCAACCTCAGAAACATCAGGGACCCTGTATCACAGATTTGGTATCTTATATTCTCCCTGAGAAGAAGGCAAGTCTGAGAGTCATATATACACCAAGCAAAAAAAAGGCAGTAAAATTAAAATATTGTAAATCTCATAATGTCCAAAGATTTCCCATACTGTATGCTTCTGCTTGGCGTTCATTCACACTTGACTTATCTGAAATGACCCTGTCACTGACCTTTGAAATAAAATTTTATTTCAGAGTTTTTCTTGCATGATGTCATCATTCTTCTAGGCCTCACTGAAGAGCCTAATACTTTTATGAAAAACTTCTATCACATGATGAGAACTATGCAACACAATGTTTTCCTTTCTGACCTGGCCATTGAGAGCTATCTTTGGGGTTTAGCGGTGACATATTCTTAGCATAGGTTTTCTAGTACATTTGTTCTCTACAAAGCCGCCTCTTTACTGTGTGACCTTTTTTGTCTTTGTATTAATAATCATTTGCATATTTCCCTTTTATCATAATACATCTCAAATAATTTGGAAAGGATTTCTGACTTAGAGATCGTTCAATGGCAACAATCACACAGAGCGGTGTTTCCCAACCTCAGAACCACTGACACCTGGGCAGTGAGTTTGGGCAGGAGGAACCACTCAGGTCACGATGCGGACATGGGTGATGTCTCTGCCAGTGCATCGGGGGAACTGTAGACTGAAGTGTGCCTGCTCAAAGAGTCCTGCACTGGGCAAGACTGGCTAGGCCCTTATTCCTTCCCTTTGCTTGGCATTTGTTGGGCTATCTCAAAAGAAATGTGATCCTGGTTACCAGCACTAATCACTGGCCAAACCCTAGGAGGTGTGTGGGTTTGGGGGGTACACTGAAGGCTTCTGAGGTTGCTGACAGTTGGAGACTATCAGTTACTCACATTCTTTGAAGCTGGGAAGCAAGTTCTTCTGGGCAGGGGGATCTGCCCAGGTTGCTCTCCCCATTGTCTTTCCTAACTCCTTTATACTCTGTCCATGGACCCTTTTCTCCCTCCTTTCCGATGCCGTTAAACATAACAGGACTGCTTTAAGGGGCCTATTTTATCAGTTGAAATATTAATAGAGTTTGGACAGACTTATTGGATACAAACTCAAAATTCTTATAGACTTCTTGGGCTAATTGGGGTTGAGTGTCCACTTGTCATCCAATTTACTACAGTGTCACATAAAAGAAGCATGTCTGCAAGGTACCACTTTTGTGGGTAGGAGTTCTCTGGTAAGGAAAGCCGTCATCTGGATTATACATCCAAAAGTCGCTTTTTTAAAGTGTGATTATGTGCAGAGTTGGAACCTAAAGCCAGGCCCTGTGCTTTTAAGTGCAGTGAAAAGTGAAAGTCATTCAGTTGGATCCAACTCTTTGTGACCCCATGGACTGTAGCCTGCCAGGCTCCTCTGTCCATGGAATTTCCAGGCCAGAATCCTGGAGTGGGTAGCTGTTCCTTTTTCCAGGGGATTGTTGCAACCCAGGAATTGAACCGGAGCCTCCTGCATGGCCTGAGGATTCTTTATCAGCCCCTTTAAGTATCACATTCTTACTGAAACACAGTGCCTTTCTCTCTGTCCATCTTTTCCTTGATTCTAACCCATCTTGAACATTGCTGCGCAAAGGCATCTTCATTCAAACTTAGCTCTATTTTGTAGAACCAAGCTTCCATTGGCTCCACGGCTCACCATGGTCAACTGTTAATTCTAAAATATTTGAAAACCCTTTAAGACTTGCTCCGTTGAGCATTACAGACTTAACACTCATCAGCTATTCTGATAGAGTATAGACAATAACATTCCTTGATCATGGCAATGCATTGCTTCCCCCTGCCTTTTTGCCTCCACCTGTATTGCCCTAGCCTTTAAACCGGTTTACTGAATGTTTACTCTGCCAAGTACTGTGCTCAGTTCTTTTTGCATTCTCTCTGTCCTTCCAACAACTCTGTGAGGTAAGAATCAGTACTCCTACTGATACTTTTATTTGATTATCATCTGGGCTTCCCAGGTGGCATCAGTGGTAAAGAAACCACCTGCCAATGCAGGAGATGTAAAAGATGCAGGTTCTATCCTTGGGTCAGGAAGATCCCCTGGAGGAGGGCATAGCCTACTGAAGTGACTTAGTATGTCACGCGTGGTTTAGAAAAGTAAAGCGACTGAAGAGCTATGTGATGAAACCAAGTTTTGTCCAGCATCAAATTCAGAGTATTCTACTTTTCATGCTTCCTCTTTACCTTGTTAAGTACTACATGACTAAAGGTCAAGTTCTGTTTGTTTCTACCTATCTCTTTCTGATAATTCCAAAGCAGAGATCTTAATTATGTTCTCTTTTTAATCATAATACTCAACTAGTATTTAATGGTATCATGGTTTATAATATTAACTTAAGTGATTGTATGAATATATTTTCACATTAGACCTAAGCCACTTGAAGACCATGGATTCAGCGCCCCATTCAAAAAGTGGATGAGAGACAACTCAACAGGTTTAAGATTCAGAGGAGGCAGAAATAAAGTTCACTAAACCACAGAAAAAGCCCAAAGCAAGTTGTCAAATTACAAATAAACAGAAAGTGAAATATGTTATGAAGTTATGAAACAGATAATTAAGACAAGATAGAAATATGTTTGTAAGAGGGAAGAAAATTCTGGAAATAAATAAGAATAAGCGTATTTTTGATGTGCTGACAAGACTCCTGAGCACAGTAAGCATATGCAACAACATACCTTGGTTTTGTAGTGAAGTTTGTTTTGCTATATGAAATCTTTGTTAGAATAAGTTCAGATTAGCTTTAAAATTATCTCCGGAAAAATCTATAGACTGTATGGAAAAGGGAAAAAGTGTCAGTCATTCAGTTGTGTCCAACTCTTTGTGACCCCATGGAGTGTAGCTTTCCAGGCTTCTCTGTCCATGGACTTCTCCAGGCAAGAATACTAGAGTGGGTAGCCATTCCTTTCTCCAGAGGATCTTCCCAACCCAGAGATCGAACCTAGGTCTCCTGCATTACAGGCAGATTCTTTACTGCCTGAGCCACATCGGAAATCACACTGAAAACAGAAGGATTGTTTTCTATTACTTATTTTACAAACAAGCTTTGATTATATCAGAGCCTAGTAACTCCAAGTTGATGATAATTTAGACATATCTTGAATAATTATGGCATATATACAAAGCAAATGTATAACATAAATGTGAGTGCAGTTACTCAGTTGTGTCTGACTCTTTGCAACTCCAAGGACTATAGTCTGCCAGACTCCAACATAAATGTGATGATGTACAATTTAATCTAAAGATATTTTAAATACATTAAAATAATCAATTAGCATATACATTTATTGTTTTTCATGAATATATTCATGTTAATTGTTAAAAATGCCAAATCATATTTTAAAATCATGTAATTAATATTGTTGAACTTCTAGAGTAATATTACTGATGATTAATTGGAATGAATGATAAAATCTTCAATTAATCAAATAAGTCCAGAGTCTTATTATATGTAAAGTACTGTGGCAAATAAAAAGAAACATAATTTAGCTAGGGAAGGAATTTAATAATAATTAAATTTGCATAACAAGAAAAAATTACAGTTGATGCAAACATTGCTGATTTAAATCAGCAGACAGAAAGAGCATTGTAAGTTGAATGGTGTCAAAATGTTATAAGGAAGCACTTTGAAGAGATACATAATGAACATAAATGTGGTCAGTTAGAGGGGTTAGACACGGCATACTGACCAGTCTGGTGGTCTGTAAATAGAATCTTTTAGCATGAACTAAGATTCCTGTAGTAAGAAAGTAAATTGGAACTATATTATGAAGAACTTTAAATGCCAGGGTAATAAATTTGAACAGTTGTAAGTTATTGAGTGTTACTATAGTCATTTTTCACAAGAAGGTTTATCTATTATTTATTACCTTATTTATTAAGCATCAGCCATTTGTAAGAGTCACTGTATTAAGTATTACAGGAAGTTAAAAAATTAGCAACGATGACTTCTGCCTTCAAGCAGCTGATAGTCTACTACATAGGATAAAATAGATGTACACAAGCAACTATTGAATAAGTCAGATTATGACAGGAGTTACAAGAGAAGTAAGAGAAGAGAGTGAACCAAGTGTTAAGAGAGCAGAGGGGAAGAGAAATTAACCCCAGCTGGGAAGATTCAGGAATATCTGAGAAAAGAGCAGACATTTCAATTGGTCCTTGAAAGACGGAGGAAATTTTGACAACACCTTTTCTCCATGAGGGGAGCATGCATTTTAAATAGGAAAATCAAGGGCATGGGAGTAGGAAATTGCAGAACAAATTAAAGGCCTAGAAAGTGGTTTAGCTTGGCTAGAATCCAAAGAGCATGAGGCGGCGGAATAAGTAAGGGCAGAAGTGCAGAGTGGGACCTGGATGTGGAGGGGCTTTACAGACAAACTTAGACACTTGCACTTTATTCGTTCCTCTTTTATTTCTGGGGAGAGGGTGAATATTAAAAACACCTTCCCTGAAGTTCTCATAAGCATCTCCAGGAATTCATGTCCTGGAGATGGATACACATATGGTGAATGGTAAAATCTGTACTGTGGGGAAATTGCTAGGGAAGAAGAACAGTGGGTGGGATGAATTAAAAAGGGAAATTATAAGCAGGAAGAAGTTTCAGGAGCTGTCACAATAGTACAGGTGCCTCTATGAGGGTTAGAACTACTAAGCTCTTTTTCTTTCTTCCTTTCCTATCTTAAAGAGAGCTTCCCAGGTGGTACTAGCGGTAAAGAACTCCTGCCAATGCAGGAGATTTAAGAGACATGAGTTCGATCCCTGGGTCAGGAAGATCCCTTGAAGGAGGGCATGGCAACCCACTCCAGGATTCTTGCCTGGAGAATACCCTGGGCAGAGGAGCCTGGCAACCTATAGTCCATGGAGTCACAAAAAGTCAGACATGACTGAGTGACTGAGCACACACAATGCCTGTCTTAATGAGATATAATTGGCATATAACATGATGTAAGTTTAAGATGATTTGATATATGTATATGTTACTAAATGATTAGTGCAGTAAGTTTGTTAACATATCTGTCACCTCACATAGTTACTATTACTAAGTTCTGAATCTCTCACCAGTCTACACTTTCTGCATGGATGATGGGAATGTTAAACAGGAAACAGCTTTTTAAACCTTTGCCAGGGTTCAATGGATAGTATATCCAATGACTGACTAGATGTGGGAATCAAAGTCAAGGAGGAATTAAGGATAATTTCATGATTTAAGTCTTTGTTAACTGAAAGACAACATCTGTCTTAAAATTAAACAAAGCATGGGAAAGATAGAAGAGTTTTTTTTTGGTTGCCTGCAATATAGTGCATTCAGGTCCAAGATTACAAGATGGCAGAACAAGCATATTTATTGACTTGCCCTCTATCTCTAGTCCAACTGATGTCACAATAAAATAGTTAGGCTAGAAATTCATAAAACCCAGGAGAAAGGGAGGCAGAAGTTATAAGAAAATGAGAGAAAAATTAATTTCTGGAAGATGAAACATGAGGAGGGACACATTACAGAGGAAGTAGCTGACTGGTGGGCATATGGGAAATGGAATGGAAAAAGACCAGGGTCAAGTTGGCAGACGTAGAATGAAGAAAACTGAAGTAATGCTCCGAAGGTTGGTCAATGCAATGTAATAGGCGTGTCCTTTCTTACCTCCATACCTAGGACTGCCAGGAAGCCTGAGATGTGTGGAGCAGCAAGAACTCCTGGTGGATCTTCTCTGGCTGGAAGTAGACCAAATACTCTAGTAAAAATATCCGTTCTGATATATTTGTTGGTGTGAAAGAGTTTGTCAAATAGTGTTCTCCTGAATTAAACTGTCTGAAGAAAATGAAACCTTCTAGAGAACTATGGTCCTCACTGTGATTATCAGTTTGCCTCTTGCCCATTGAACACTTATAACTCAAAGCCCACGAACACATAAAGTCATTCATTCTTCCCACTCAGCAGAAGGGTTATATGTAGAAACGGTGCAGAGGAAACCTCAATTATTTATAATGATAAACCCAGATTTTCATTCTTAAACACAAATGGAATCCAAGATGCCAGACTGTTGAAAAAAATAGTAGTGCTGAAAGAAAATGGAGATAAGAAAATATATTAAAATATGTCATTAAAATATATAAAAAAATATATATATTGACACTGGAGGAACTTGAGGTAAATTTAGGGCTTTCCTAGTGTCTCAGTGGTAAAGAGCTCACCTGCAAATGCAGGAGATGTAAGATGCGGGCTTTGATCGCTGGGTTGCGAAGATCCCCTGGAAGAGGGCATGGTAATCCATTCCAGTATTCTTGCCTAGAGAATCCCATGGACAGAGGAGCCTGGCAGGCTATAATCCATGGGGTTGAAGAGTCAAACATTACTGAAATGACTTAGCATTCACATATAATAGGGAATAGAAGACAACTTAAAAAAAATTATATCCTGTTAGTGTTGGCTTTAAGATGTGAGACAATATTATATCCAGAAAGCAGAAGCAGGATGCTATAAAGAAAGAATGAATAAAATGAGAAATGACTTTTATAAATTGCAAATGATTGCTGGAAAGTAAGACCCCAATAACATCAAACAAGGACAAAATCACCAAAACATGAAAAACAAGATACGATAAATCTGGAAGGTCAGAAATCAGACTAGCAGGAGTCCCAGAAATGAAAAGCAAAGAGAAGAGAGAAGAAATGAAAAAAATAATGAAAGAAAATTTCCCAGAACTGAATGTAATATTTTCATATGCTGTAAGAGATGACTAAATATACCCCCCAATACATTCCTATGAAATTTAAGATCATTTCAGATGCAGATAAGAAGTTTTCAGAAAGAAAAATTTCCTTAAAAGGATGAAGGATCAGGCTGGTGTCAGACATCTCGTCAATCACATGGGTGTTTGAATATAAAAGAATTCTGCTTTCAAAGCTTCAAGGAAAAGTTATTTTGACATGAAATTTCCATAACCAATCAATGAATCAATTAGGGTAGAATAAAGGCATTTTCAGGTATGCAAGGATTCAGAAAATTTGCCTACCATGGATTCTTTTTGCAGACATTTCTCAGTGATAGTAAAATGAGAAAGGGAACTGAGAAAGAAGACATGGTATTTCGGCCAGATGTGCAGTGTGGGAAAGCCCAGGATGAGAGCTGTGTGGGAGTGGAGGACTTAGAACTACAGGAGAAATGTCTCTTGGAAAAAGGAGATTTTATTATATGATTGAGAGTAAATTTCAGGATATAGTGAAAGCATATATTTTCTCTTTTTAAGAGAAAAAAAAAAACAAGATAATTAAACACCTCCACCTCTCTGTCTTCCAAACCAGATCAAATTCAAAAAGTACAAGAAAGTCATGGAGCAAAGAGAAAAGTGACAGGATTGGGCATAACTGAGGCCATATGATAAAAGAATCCATTTGATTGTTACGCAGGAGTGCTATTCTTGGGGCCACCCAGCACAGGGACGTGGTACTTGAGAAGTAAAGGTAAACAAGCATACTTCTAAATATATGTAAATAAAATAATTACAATGACATAGATACGGTCTATTGGTTTAAAATTTTCAGAATCTATATGCAAACCATTAAAGACAATTGGTCATAATACTGAATATAAATTATAAAATTAAAAGTTTAGATAACAGGACTTAGAAGAGATAAGGAAGAAGGAAAAGTGAAGTTAAGGGCAAGGGGTTAATATCTTTAACACTGTCACAGTGGGAAGTTGCTAGGTCAGGTCAAAAGTTGACAAAATAAGAATACAGATTTAAAAATATTTAAAATTCCAGATGTGGCAGGGAGAGTAATTAATTAATAGTGATGATTAACAGCAATGACATATAGATAGAATGGGGAGGGATGAATTAAGTGAGCTAGTTGTCATCATTCGTAAGTTTACCTTTGAATAAAAAAAATGAGGTAAACGATAGAGGAAGCAAAATAAAAATGAGTGTTTACTTCTGGGAATAGATAGTGTGGACCATTTATTTCAGCTAAAAATAGTGAAGTTTAGTAAAACTGGACACCTGAAAACTAAAGAAAGAAATTATCAGTGGCCCATGGACCAGCAAAGTTAACATCACTTGGGAGTGAACTGGAGATAATCTTGTATCCACCACTCCAGACCTACAGAATCAGAACATATATTTTGATAAGATCTCCAGGTGATTTGAGAAACACTCAGCTGCTGATATAATTTTTCTGGGAGCCATCTTATGTAAAATACCACCTGCTGCTGCTGCAGTTGCTAAGTCGCTTCAGTCGTGTCCGACTCTGTGCAACCCCATAGACGGCAGCCCACCAGGCTCCCCCGTCCCTGGGATTCACCAGTCAAGAACACTGGAGTGGGTTGCCATTTCCTCTCCAGTGCATGAAAGTGAAAGGTGAAAGCGAAGTCCCTTTCATGTCCGACTCATCACAACCCCACGGACTGCAGCCTACCAGTCTCCTCCATCCATGGGATTTTCCAGGCAAGAGTACTGGAGTGGGGTGCCATTGCCTTCTAGTTGCTCTTAATTAAAGCAGTCTCCTCAGAGCCAGTGGTGGTAGCTTCCTGCCACCATCTCTTCTCCCTCCGTCTCATCTTCTCCAGGGCTTCAATCTTTGCACTGACATTCAGGAGAATGTTAACTACACCGTTTTCGGGTTTAACCTGAACCTGCATCAAAAGAAGGAGGCCCTGAAGATTCCTGAGGGATTTCAGGATGATGGGTAACCTTGGAAGGAGGAGAGATGGACATTCACAGTGAGAGCAGCTAGCAGGGACCCGAGGGACCCTTTCTAGTGGGGTGTTCCTTTGTTTCCCACCAAGGAATATAGCAGGTGTCAGTTAGAGTCACACATATCTGTGTGTTTTGCAAACTCTGTGGCATTCTGTGGTGCTTTTATGCATTGCACACAGCAAGACAATTAGGTAAATTAGCACTCCTTTTTAAAAAAAACATTTAAATCATTATTCTATTTCTGTGTACCCTTCCCCCAAATTCATATTTTTAAAACTTAACACCCAGTATCTCAGAATGAATTAGCATTTGTTCTTAGGTCTTAACTCTAAGAGAAAACAAGCTGTAAACAATCACAATTCAAATTCACAGCTGAGGGGTTTTAGTAGCTGATCAGACGCTCAACCTCCAGAACACTGATTATTATGAGAAAGATTCATGCAGGCCAGAAAATATTTAATGGGACTAACATTTTTGAAACTATAAAATAGGAACCCTTTGATCTAGCTTTTCTAGGGGGTGAAAATTTAAATTTGTGTTTTCTTTACATATTTTACGTTCTTTGAAATTTGATTGAAAACAGGCCGGGGTATGCAAGTCAAAGTTGTATTTTATTCATTGCTGGCTTGTCTCTTGCCTCTGGGCAAGAGTATGTGGGGTTCATCCTGCCCAGCAATGAGATTTCTTTTTATTCTTAAAACATTCTTCCTGGGAAGGGACTGTAGACCTTATTGTAACATGTGATGATTCAGTTGCTTAGCACACGGTTCATTCTCTGGTTGCTTGGGATATGGGTACTTTGTGCTTGTTTTGGGTTTGAGCCAAGTCTGAGCCACGTCCGTCTGCACAGGCTGGCCGGCTGCACTCTGACTCCGGTCAGCACTGGCTGTTACTCTCCTAGTCATCTTTTTATCTTTCTGCGTAATCTTCAGCTTAATTTGGTTCCTGCCTTTAATACTCCCATCTGGCTTCTTTCTTTCTTTTTTTTTAGTAAAAACATCTGTCTGAAACTTATATAGTCATCCCCATGACCACTTGGTTATTTAGAGTAATGTTCTTGTGTAGAACTGGGATCCACGATAACTCCTTATACAGAACACGGAAGAAACTTGCTGCAAGTTTGTGTAACTAGATGACTTTTGAGAATGTTCAGGCCATTTCCTTCTTTGGGCTCTCTGATTGGTACCTTTTCAAAGGAGAATTTACTCTGGGGACAGAGAGTTTGTCTTCCATCCCCCTGAAAAATACCCATTGTCTCTGAAGATGACAATATTGCACAGGCACTTTGATCAAACTGATACAGATGAAAGTAAGACCTATTATATAAATAAACTGTTAGATTACTTTTCTGGAGAAAGTTTATCTTTTTGCTATCTATGTTTTGTTAAATTACACCTCCTGATTTTTCATTGTTCTTGATATATTTACTGAGGAATTAAGAGATCTCAGTTAGAGATAACAGGGTTTGTCTTTTGCTTATGTGTGTATAATATTAGTGGCTTAATTTATTAACCTTAGTGTGTCCTTAAGACATAATTTAAAGTAAAATGGACATGGGGAAATTTTCAATGTGATGAATTTGTACCATATATTGATGGTGTTGGTTAAGCTGCTATGTACATTTGTCTACACTCTTCAAATC
Organism: Moschus berezovskii; assembly: GCF_049115385.1. Classification (NCBI taxonomy): domain Eukaryota; kingdom Metazoa; phylum Chordata; class Mammalia; order Artiodactyla; family Moschidae; genus Moschus; species Moschus berezovskii. The sequence continues at coordinate 28,541,064 of NC_142467.1, read as the reverse complement.
ATACACTTAAAAATTGCCAAATTATGTTGTATAAATAATACTTCAGTAAAACTGATTAAAAAGAAGCAATGCTAAGTAAAAATGATTCAAATCTTAGATTTTCCTACTACATGTTAGCACTGTTTCCTCCAGTTCAGTTCAGTTCAGTTCAATTGCTCAGTTGTGTCCGACTCTTTGCGACCCCATGAATCACAGCATGCCAGACCTCCCTGTCTATCACCAACTCCCGGAGTTCACTCAAACTCATGTCCATCGAGTCGGTGATGCCATCCAGCCATCTCATTCTCTGTCGTCCCCTTCTCCTCCTGCCCCCAATCCCTCCCAGTATCAGAGTCTTTTCCAGTGAGTCAACTCTTCTCATGAAGTGGCCAAAGTATTGGAATTTCAGCTTTAGCATCAGTCCTTCCAGTGAACACCCAGGACTGATCTCCTTTAGAATGGACTGGTTGGATCTCCTTGCAGTCCAAGGAACTCTCAAGAGTCTTCTCCAACACCACAGTTCAAAAGCATCAATTCTTCGGTGATCAGCTTTCTTCACAGTCCAACTCTCACATCCATACATGACCACGGGAAAAACCATAGCCTTGACTAGATGGACCTTTGTTGGCAAAGTAATGTCTCTGCTTTTTAATATGCTATCTAGGTTGTTCATAACTTTCCTTCCAAGGAGTAAGCGTCTTTTAATTTCATCCATCCCAAATATCTTCTTCCTTTTGTTCCTTAGGTATTGTTTCAAGTATGCTTGGGCTGCTTACAAAGGAGTACCAAGGACTGAATAGCTTATAAAAAAAAGACAGAAATTAGAACCAAGAAATTGGAGTGCTGCTGTAACAAATACAAAAATTATGGAATCAGCCTTGGAACTGGACAGTGGGTGGAGGCAGGAAGAGATGCTTAGTCGTGTCTGACTCTTTGTGACCCGATGGACTGTAGCCCACCAGTCCCCTCTGTCCATGGGATTCTCCAGGCAAGAATACTGGAGTGGGTCACCATTCTCTTCTCCAGGGGATCTTCCTGACTTTGGCATCAAACCTGGGTCTCCCACATTGCAGGCAGATTGTTTACCATCTGAGCCACCAGGGAAAACCACATTGACATAAATGGATCTTTAAAGGCAGTATTGGTGAAAGTCAAAAAGAAAGGAGAGCTGTAGAGAAAACCTCAATCTTAGAAAATGCCTAAGTGGTCCTGAACAGAATGTTATCAGGAACAAGGACAGTAAAGGCCATTCTGATGAGGTTTCATTTGGAAATGAGGAACATATTATTAAACAGTGGAGGAAAGGCCATTCTTGTTAAGTGGCAAAGAGCTTGGCTGAATTGTATTCATGTTACAGCATTTTATTGAAAGCAGGACCTGAGAGCAATAACCCTGGGTATTTAGCTGAAGAAATTGCTAAACAAAGTGTTGAAGGTTAGCCTTGGCCCTTCCTGACAGCTTATAGTAAAATTTGAGAGAAATGATTTAAAGAAGGAATTGTTGAGCAAAGAAAGAACGTGAAGATCTGGAAAATTCTCATCCTGTTCATACTGAGAAAAGTAAGAACTCTGAAGATGTGGCTAAGTGACTGTTTGACTAAATTAGTATGGGTCAGCCATCTGAACAGAAAGTGAAAGTTGCCCAATCATGTCTGACTCTTTGTGACCCCATGGACTATATAGCCCATGGAATTCTCTAGGCCAGAATACTGGAGCGGGGAGCCTTTCCCTTCTCCAGGAGATCTTCCCAACCCAGGGATCGAACCCAAGTCTCCCACATTGCAGGCAGATTCTTTACCAGCTGAGCCACAAGGGAAACCCAAGAATACTGGCATGGATAGCCTACCCCTTCTTCAGCAGATCTTCCCAACCCAGGAATTGAACCGGGGTCTCCTGCTTTGCAGGCAGATTCTTTACCAACTGAGCTATCAGGGAAACCCATCTGAACAGAAGCCAGAAATTACTCCAAAGCAATGGAAAAATGACCTAAGTGGATAATCAGAGAGATAATCAGAGCTGTCAATCCCATCACAGGTGCCTAGTGTAGGGAGAGGGGAACAGACAGATAGGCAGAGTGGTTTCAAAGTGGGTGCTACGGTGCCCGTGTGACTCCTGTGTGTGATGCCAGAGCTCTCTCACATCACAGACTCTACCTGGGTGCCGCCTGGCCCCCTGTCCTCTGGTTCAGTGCCCCTTGCCCATCCCAGGTACAGCTACAGGGGTCCCAGTGCAGGTCGACCTTGAAGGCCAGACCTCCAGAAAGATTCAGGCAGCAAAATGTGGTGGCACCTGTATGGCGCTGTCTCCACTGGCATGCAGAGCATGCGGCCTCAGGGGCATGGCAGTCTCCTTGTAGGTTTGGGCTAGAGCTGCCTGGAGCCACAGGGAACCTGCCCCCAGCCCAGGAGAACGGTGGCCTTGGGAGGAGGAGGCACCCCCCAGCAGGGGTGATGTTGCCATGCTATGAGCCCGGGAGGCAGAGCATTGAGCCAAAGGGGATTATTCTTGAGCCTTAAGGTTTAATGTTATCTGCCTCATTAGATTCTGGATTTACGTGAGGCTGTTACTCCTTTCTTGTTTCTCCCTTTTGGAACTGGAATGTCTCTCCTATGCCTGTCCCACTTTTGTCTTTTGGAAGTGCATAGCATGTTTGGTTTCACAGGTTGGCAGCTGGGGAGGAATTTGCTCAGGATGACTCATACCTCAAGTCTTACCCATATATGATTTAGATGATGTTTAGATGAGAGCTTGGACTTAGACTTAAAGTTGATACTGCAACAAGTTAAAACTTTGGGGGCTCTTGGATGGATTGAATGTATTCTGTGCGCTGGAAAGATACGGATTTAGGAAGGTCAAGGGAGGAATGCAACAGACTGAATTGTGTCTTCCCCCAGATTCACACATTGAAACCTACTCCCCAGCATGATGGTATTTGAAGGTGAAGTCTTTGGGAGGTGACTAGGTCATAAAGGTCAAGCCTTCATGATTGGGGTTAGGGCCCTTATAAAAGGGCCCCAGAGAGCTTTCTTGCTTCTCCTACCAGGGAGGACTCAATGAGCAAACAGTCTATAAACCGAGAAACACCGAACACTGAATCTCCAGAAACCTTGATTTTGGACATCTCAGAACTGTGAGGAAAGAAATGTTTGTTGTTTAAACCACCTATTCTATGATATTTTTGTTAGAACTGTCTGAATGGACTAAGATAGGTATTATATTCTTGGTTTCATCACTCATTGCCAATCACAGGAATGGGTTTTCAAGGTCTTGTCATTTTCACCAGATTTGTGCTGATTTTTCTTAGATTAGGTAAATCTAGTGTGAAGTAGATCCTTGTTAACTGCATTCTTGCTGCTTATAAGGAATGGTCAGAGGATCAACCCACTCATCGGCAATCAGGTATCTGCCTGTGTTCACTCATTCAATAAGTGCCTGTGTTAATTGTGTTCCAGACTAAACAGTAATACCTGTGCTTAATTGCATTTTCTGGCCTCTGCTCATGAATCTGTGGCCCAGGCTAGCTTTCCAGAATCAAGCTAGTCTGGTTTTGCACTTCTCCTTTGTCTTTTTGGAGTTTAAAAAAATCAAAACCCCCTCCCTGCTTCAAAAAATACTTGTGTGTTATTATATTTTTATCTGTTTCCATGTATTATATCTGCCAAATAAGACTGTAAGGCCCCTGAGGGCAGCCACTGGCTGTCCCTCACGCTGACCAGAAAAGGCACCTTGTGCTGGGCAGGTTTTAAATTCATGTTCTAGCAACTGCATGCTTTTGTTATAGCATTTACCACACTTAACTAAAATTGTCAACTTGTATTTGTGAAATTATAAACTCCTAGATGGCCTGGGTCTTTCTGTTTGTTGTATGCTCAGTACACAGCTCTGAACTTGTTAAGACATTCAAAAACCTTATGGAAAAAGCAGGGTTATTAACAGGAGGGGTGATGAAAGACACAGCTAGCCAAAATATTTACCCTTTTTTTCCTGCAAAGTTACTTGAAATTGCTATCTCAGATTTCATACTTTCATTCTGAAATTGTATTGTGACCTATTTGGGACTGTTTGTTATCTGAGTGAAATGATACCTTAGCAAACTAACAGCAGGTTTAGTTTGAGTAGTGTTTCTCAAATGTTTTTGGTGGTTATCCATTTTAAGAAAAACATTTACCCTGAAAGCAGGAAAGGAAAAATGTCTATTAATACCTCCACATATACAGATACGTATATACAGATGTATATATGCAAAGACCATAGTTACATCTACCCTCAGCCTTACTTACCACTATGATGCATTCTGATATTTTTTCCCTCTATTATGTTCTGGTCTCCTTATATTTTTTAAAAATACAGGTTGTAGGACCCACTTTATTGATTTCATGCTCACTAATGCAATTTGAAAGCACTGCTTTGGTTTATTGATCAAACCCCTGCCATTATCACACATATATCTGTGCTAGGTGTTAAAAAGAAAAGAAAAAAAGATTTCTGAAATATAAATCTGGACATTGAGTGTTGCCAGGGGAGAGATGGCTAGCAAAGAAAAGACCCTGGGCCCTTAGATTGGATGAAAGGAGGCAATTCAAAGAAAGTGGGGGTGGGGGGGCGGTGTGAGAAGGGGCTCTGAAGATAATTTCTCCTGCTTCCCGTTGCATTTTTTATAGTCCAGTGTTCACCTGTCTTTCCAGCTGGACTGTGAACGCTTCCAGGACAGGAACTATACATTATTCATCTTCATACCTTCATTGCCTAACAAGGCTCCTGGGCTCAATAAATATTTGCTAGGTTGAGGATAAGATAAAGAGCTAATATTTATCAAGCACTTACCATGTGCCACAGAAGCATGTGAATAGACGCTGTCGGTTCTCTGCTCAAATCCTCTTACCTGAGGACTGGTCGTTAATGCTCACTGCTACCCTCTTCTTCATAGAACTGCCACCTGGCCCCATCCCACTATTTTCCTAAGCCTCAATCCAGTGGCCAATGACCAACCCCTGCCTCTGTAGTACACTTGCTGCTCCAGATCTTCCCATGGATCAGGCTAAAGCAATTTCCAGAGAAGACCACATCCTTGTTCAGATTTCTTACTCTGCTCTAGTCTGCTTTTCTTCCTCTTTTACTAAAAAATCACATTCACAAGAAACCCTACCTCACACTCTGCTTCTAGGGAACCACCCAAAGAGAACCTGGTTCCAAGCAATTTACAGTGCTATTGACTAGTCCTTAGAGCAAGTCGTGGAGAAAGCTATTTACTGAAAACAGGTACAGGGCAGTGAAGACATGCAGAGGTGCCCTGAGACTTGTATGGAGGCCGTCTGGTCCTTGCCGGGGTTCTGTCCCATCACCCACGCTGCATCCAGACTTGGGTCTGTGACTGGCTCACAGGACCAGTGGGCACACTGCTCGTGGATGGGCACTGGGGGAAAGGTGGCTGGTCCCTAAGTTCTGCACATTGACTCTTATTTATTAGCACTATTCAAGCTATGGATGAGATTTTTTAAATTTTTGAAAAGTACAACATAGACATATTCTTTAGTTTATTTCAAAGTTTGTAAATAGAGGATATTTTAACTTTCATTCTATCAATTCAGCAACAGAGAAATCATTGTAAAGATAAAACTAACATGACGGACGATATTTGTATACTCTCAGTTTTTCATTGGACTTGACTACTCCACAGACATTTGATCGAAAGCCTGCTCATGCTGGTGGTTGAAATCCAATTTGCAGTAAGTCAGTTGTTCACTGTCAAGGTTAACAGTTTCTAAGCTACAGAGAGATGAGGAAAATATCTGTAGTCAATGAATGGCCATTTGCCTTTTTTGCAAAACATGATTCTGGGTTTCTATGTTTCATTTATAAGCTCTGTGGTTGCTGCTTCCCATTTTGTAGCCAGATTATCATTTGCTGCCAACACCAAATGTACTTATCACAGTATAGGAGGTTTTTTTTTTTTTAAATATCGAAGTTTCAAGTATTGAGCACTTGGTTATTTACTGCCCAAAGTTAAAGAGGCAAAATAGAATAGCAATTCAGCACATTTTTGGTATCAGAATAGGTTTCAATTTTCTAGCTGTGTGACACATGGTATATCATTTAACATATCTGAGCTCAGTTTGTTAATCTTTAAAAGTAATAATACTTTCTACCTTGTGGGATTGTGGAAATAGTCCAATAGGATGCTTAACATAGTACCTAATACTGCATAAAATAAAAATATTAATCACTAAGTTGTGTCCAACTCGTTGTGACCCCAAGGACTGTATGTAGCCTGCCTAACTCCTCTGTCCATGTAATTCTCCAGGCAAGATACTGGAGTGGATTCCCATTCCCTTCTCCAGGGGATCTTCCTGACCCAGGGATCGAACCCAGGTCTCCTGCATTGCCAGCAGATTCTTTGCCATCTCAGTCACCAGGGAAGCCCCAATACTACATAAGTGCTCATTAAAAGCTGGTTTCTGTTGTTATTATTATTACTATTACTGTATGTTTTATTTTGGTCACCATGATTCAATCTTTATCTTTCAGTTAAAATTCAATCTTTATTCCAATTTCCATTTGGTGAATGGCCTCTGCTATTTGGACAATCTTGCTGAGATTATAATTGAAGGAGACTTGATCTTCCTTAGCTGAGGGGTTGATATGTGTCCTAAAATAGGCTATTAGACTCTTCTGGGGCTTTGGGGCCTGAGAGGGAAGTTGCAAGAATGGAGGCTAAACTAACAAAATGACTGGAGCAGAATCATCCATGTGGCAGCTCTGTTGATATAGGAAAACTCAGGGGTGTCTCTGGTCCCTGCCCTTTCTGAGCCTGCTTCTTCAGGCCTCTGGTTCTCTGAGCCACACCGCACCTTGAAATGAATGATCTTTTGCTGGTATTACTCAGAGTTGGATTCTGTTTCTTGCAACTAAACCAGTCCTGAATATTAATTGGAAGAAATGATGTAGAAGCTGGAACTTCAATACTTTGGCTACCTGATGCAAAGAAATGACTCATTTGAAAAGACCTTGATGATGGGAAAGATTGAAGGCAGGAGGAGAAGGGGATGACAGAGGATGAGATGGTTGGATGGTATCACTGACTCGATGGACATAAGTTTGAGTAAACTCTTGGAGTTGGTGATGGACAGGGAGGCCTGGCATGCTGCCGTCCATGGGATCGCAAAGAATCGGACATGACTGAGCGACTAAACTGAAAGAATGTAAAAAGATATTAATTATATAAATATAATTAAGGCCAGTTTGTCCAGGTAAGACAGATGCCATGAATCTGAAATGCATTATTTCTTAGACCAGCTATTATACTCTTCTCCTTTCTATAGGAATCCTTGAGCTGCAGGTATTTTGAAGACTTCATTGTAGTAAAATCCTTAATCTTGTTCACTGTTCTACCCCTAGTAGAGGAACCAGCACTCAGTAATATTTGCTGAAAGAAAAGAGGAATATTTTCATCCTGCCTTCTCAGTTTACATCATTGTTGGGGTTAGAATAGCATTCTAGTTCTTTTGTGAGATACAGATCTTTTATATAATCCCTGGATCGAGAAGATCCCCTGGAGAAGGAAGTGGCAACCCACTCCTGTTTTCTTGCCTGGAGAATCCCATGGACTTGTGGGCTACCCTCTGTAGTGTCGCAAAAAAACAGACACAACTGAAGCAACTTAGCATGCACACATGTAGTCCTTTTATATACAACTTCTTCTGAGTATAGAGTTAGGCATTATTTTTGCGTGCATGCTCAGTCATGTCCAGCTCTTTGCAACTTTATGGACTATAGCCCTCCAGGCTCCTATGTCCATGGGATTTTCCAAGCAAGAATATTGGAGTGGGTTGCCATTTCCTTCTCCAGGGGGTCTTCCCGACCCAGGGATTAAACCCATGTCTCCTGCATCTCTTGCATTGGCAGGCATTCTTTTTTTTTTACCACTGAGCCACCTGGCATGCTAGTACTTAAATGTATTACTCCACTAATCCTCACAGTGATTTCAAGAGGTAGGTATTTTTTATTTCCATTTTACATTAGTAAACTCTCTCTCAGATAATTTAAGAAAATCGCCTGATGTTGCATGCTTAGTAAGAGACAGTGTCAGGATTTGAACCCAGCTCTACCTGATTTCCAAAGTCTAAGCATTTTTCAGCATATTGTAGAAACCTCTAAATTATTTCATATCCTTTTGTTTTCTATCCTTTTCATTCATAGAATTGTCTGGTGTCCTATTTTTGTGCATTTCCTTAGGGTAAATGCAAGGAATGGTGGTATGACTATCGAGTGATTAAACTGACATGCAAGCAAGTATGTTGAAACTTGCATGTTCACATAAGTGTTGTCCCTTTCGAAATGCTTATCGTGGAAAGTTTTGCTTTCTATTCTCAACATGTTCTCTCAACGAGCCTGTGTCTCAATCTCTTGAGTGCTCTTAATATAGCAACTCTTTGCCCTTAGAGAAGATATTTGATCTTTAAAACAGCCAGAGGCATTGGAGGGAAATCTAGTGAAGAAGATGGACCATCACGTTGGGAAGGACCATTTTAGTGAAAAATGACGTATGAGTGTTAAGTGTTGAAGCTGGTCCGTTATGACAACTTCTGAAGGTTCTGGCTCCCCAGGCCACTGCCACCTGCCCTGAGGATCAGCTCCCACCTGTAATTCATTTGCTTCCCACCACTCCCAGGCTGTTCATTGCCTTCAGTTTCCTTTACTACTATAGCCAGAGTCTTGCAAATGTGGATGTTCTTCCCATTCAACAACAGCAAGATGTTTCATTTGTGTCAAAATCTGTGGACACCCTAGAGCATTGGCATTTATTGGGTAGAGGCCAAAGATGCTGCTAAATATCTTGAAGTATATAGGAGAACCCCCTGCTTCTTTTTTTTTTTTTAATTGAAGTATAGTTGATTTACAATGTTGTGTTTCCTTGTTAAAGGGTTTTTACCGGCTTCTGACTATGCTTTGGTTTTACTTGTAATTAACTCAAGTTATGCTGTTTCATATGAGATGTTCACACCAGCTGAAGAGGAGATTGTTACAGAGAACTAGACCTCGATATGTAGTGTATAAGTTCAGAATGACCTGGCATTAGGTTGCTGACCAAATAGCCTCTATAAAACCTGGGGTGAGGGGGAGTGGAGAAGGAATACAGGAATAAGAGAAGGGCAGTAAGGGCGGGGACTTAGTATGAGGTTTGCATTTCAGGACCATAATTCAGCAGCTCTTCTCAGACAAGGTTATTTGTATTTAAAGTGGATATGTGTATGTTTGGGCTTTTCAGGTGGTGCAGTGGTAAAGAATCAGCCTCCCAGTGTAGGAGACATAAGAGACATGGGTTCAATCCCTGGGTCAGGAACATCCCCTGGAGTAGGAAATGGCAACCCACTCCAATATTCTTGCCTGGAAAATTCCATAGACAGAGGAACTGGGTGGGATACAATCCGTGGGGTCGCAAAGAGCCAGACATAACAGAGCATGCACATATACATGAAAACACATATATGTATAATGATTCACTTTGCTGAAAACCTGAAACTAACACAACACTGTGAATCAGCTATACTCCAACGAAAATTTAAAATATCATCCACATTGATGACAGTTATTTGCTTCTGGTGCTGTCAGAGTAGTGTGTTTGGTATACTGCCTTTGATGTGTCTCATTACTATTTGTTATTGGAAACCACTTTGACATTCCCAAGTGAATGGAATAACTCCTTTTAGTGGGAAAATCATTCCACCATAGCTTGCTTTTCCTATGAATACTGATTTTAAGCCTCTGGGTGTAAATGTCCTTGTTTGAAGCCTATTGTTGTCACCAGACAGGAAGGTAGGAACAGTTGCATCTGTTTTGTTTACATAGCATCCCCACTGCCCAGCAGACATATGATAGACTCTCTGTAACATTTATTGAATTATGATGGTGTAGGTGTCCCTTGAATATACATTAGTCCAGGATCACCCCCTAGCCCTGCCCCCTGCATAGATACCAAAATCCGAGGATGCTCAAGTTTCTTATATAAAACGACTAACTACAGTACAGTCAGCCCTACCAACCCACAGATGGGAGGACTGACTGAACCTGACTATGAGAAGGAGAGGAACCCAAAGGAAGTAGACTAAAAAATGTAGGAAGGTGAGAGGAATTAGACTTTTTATTGGACGTAGGATGGAATCTTGGGCACTTTTACTTACCCCTTTATAGGGTTGGTTGACTTTACGTCATATCTGACTTATAGACAAAGGTTAGATGTAATAAGAATTTGGTTATAGTTTATGAATATTAAAAAATATATTTCAGCTCAGTTCAGTCACTCAGTTGTGTCCGACTCTTTGAGACCCCATAAATCACAGCACGCCAGGCCTCCCTATCCATCACCAACTCCCGGAATTTACCCAGACTCATGTCCATTGAGTCAGTGATGCCATCCAGCCATCTCATCCTTTGTCGTCCCCTCCTCCTGCGGCCTTCAATCTTTCCCAGCATCAGGATCTTTTCAAATGAATCATCTCTTTGCATCAGGTGGCCAAAGTACTGGAGTTTCAGCTTTAACATCAGTCCTTCCAATGAACACCCAGGACTGATCTCCTTTAAGATGGACTGGTTGGATCTCCTTGCAGTCCAAGGGACTCTCAAGAGTCTTCTCCAATACCACAGTTCAAAAGCATCAATTCTTCGGTGATCAGCTTTTTTTACAGTCCAACTCTCACATCCATACATGACAACTGGAAAAACCATAGCCTTGACTAGATGGACCTTTGTTGACAAAGTAATGTCTCTGCTTTTTAATATGCTGTCTGGGTTGGTCATTACTTTCCTTCCAAGGAGTAACAAATTGAAGTCTCTGCTTTTTAATTCACTGTCTAGGTTTGTCATGGCATTTCCTCCCAAGGGGCAGCGTCTTTTAATTTCATGGCTGCAGTTACCATCTGCAGTGATTTTGGAGCCTCCAAAAATAAAATCTGCCACTGATTCCACTGTTTCCCTATCTGTTTGCCATGAAGTGATGGGACCAGATGCCATGATCTTAGTTTTCTGAATGTTGAGTTTTAAGCCAAATTTTTCACTCTCCTCTTTTACTTTCATCAAGAGGCTCTTTTGTTCTTCATTTTCTGCCATAAAGGTGGTGTTGTCTGCCTATCTGAGGTTATTAATATTTCTCCCAACAGTCTCGATTCCAACTTGTGCTTCATCCAGTCCAGCATTCCTTATGATGTACTCTGCATATAAGTTAAATAAGCAGGGCAACAATATACAGCCTTGATGTATTCGTTTTCCTATTTAGAACCAGTCTGTTGTTCCATGTCCAGTTCTAACTGTTCCTGACCCGCATACAGATTTCTCAAGAGTCAGGTCAGGTGGTCTGGTATTCCCATCTCTTTCAGAATTTTCCACAGTTTGTTGTGATCCATACAGTCTAAGGCTTTGGCATTTAAATTGTGTATTTGTGCTGAATAGGTTCTCTACCGTACTGTAAGTACTTGTGGTTCATGGTCTGACATTTCAGATCCGTGTATTTGTATCTAACTGGCTTTGCATGAGAAACAGTGGGCTTCCCTGATGACTCAGCAGGTAAAGAATCTGCCTGCAGTGCAGGAGACACAGGAGACTTGGGTTCAACCTGGGTCAGGAAAATACCCTGGAGAAGGAAATGGTAACCCACTCCAGTATTCTTGCCTGAGAAATCCCACAGACAGAGGAGCCTAGTGGGCCACAGTGACATGGGGTCTCACAGAGTGGGACATGACTGAACGACTAAGCACACACACGTGAGAAACAATGAAGTGGGGCTGGGCCACTTCAAGGAAAGATAAGGCAGCTTTCTTTACTTCAGTCATCCTGAACTGCAGGAGCCTGAACTCCTTCAAACAGAAGTTGTCCTCCTGGTACAAGGCAGGGCTGGCAATGGAGGGCTGGCAGCTTCCTCCGCCTCAGCTCAACTCACATTTACTTTCTCACCCAGTTTTGTTGCTGTTCAGTCGCTAAGTCATGTCTGACTCTTTGCGACCCCAAGGACTGCAATACACCCAGGCTTCCCTGCCCTTCCCCATCTCCTGGAGTTTGCTCAGACTCATGTCCATTGAGTCTGTGATGCTATCTAATGATCTCATCCTCTGCCGCCCCCTTTTCCTTTTGCCTTCAATCTTTCCCAGCATCAGGGTCTTTTCCAATGGATTGGCTCTTTGCATCAGGTGGCCAAAGTATTGGAGCTTCAGCTTCAGCATCAATCCTTCCAATGAATTTTCAGGGTTGATCTCCTTTAGGATGGACTGGTTGGATCTCCTTGAAGTCTGAGGGACTCTCAAGGGTCTTCTCCAGCACCACAATTCAAAAGTATCACTTCTTTGGCAGTCAGCTTTCTTTATGGTTTCACACTCCTATACGTACTTGACTACTGGAAATACCATAGCTTTGACTAAAGGTACCTTTGTCAGCAAAGTGAAGTCTCTGCTTTTTAATTTGCTGTCTAGGTTTGTCATGGCATTCCCCCCAAGGAGCAGTGTCTTTTAACTTCATGGCTGTAGTCACCGTCTGCTGTACTCAGTTTAATTTTCTTTATGTTTCACTACCTTTCTTCCCTTTACTGTAAAACATGTATAAGACAACAGAGAATCTCGGGTGGAATTATATTTAGGGCCAGATCAGTACTAAAAAACAAGTTACCTTAAACAGTAGCAAATTAGCATTTTTTGTGGACAGCAAAGGTTTATTTAGAAAGTTATACCTTGCAGTCAAAAGCTTTACTGCAGGAGTGAATGTAAGTTGGGCTGAGGAGAATGTTTCTCTAAACCCAAAAGCATAGTCAATGGTGGTTAGTGAATCATTCTCAGATTCATGAACAAAATCTTCTAGGCTGGGTATAATTGAGCAGGATTTCAATTTACTTCAACAACTACTCACTGGGTGAGACCTGTGTTTCTATTTGCTCTGCCTCATATATATGAAGTAGGCTTCCCAGGTGGCACTAGTGGTAGAGAACCTGCCTGCCAATGCAGGAGACATAAGAGACTCGTTTGATCCCTGGGTCAGGAAGATCCTCTGGAGGAGGGCATGGCAACCCACACCAGTATTCCTACCTGGAGAATCCCATGGACAAGGAGGCTGGCAGGCTAAGTCCATAAGGTTGCAAAGAGTCAGACACAATTGAAACGACTTAGCATGCACACTCGGAGAAGGCAATTGCAAGCCACTCCAGTACTCTTGCCTAGAAAATCCCATGGATGGAGGAGCCTGGTAGGCTGCAGTCTGTGGGGTCGCTAAGGGTCGGACACGACTGAGTGACCTTTCACTTTTCACTTTCACACATTGGAGAAGGAAATGGCAACCCACTCCAGTGTTCTTGGCTGGAGAATCCCAAGGACGGGGGAGCCTGGTGGGCTTCCGTCTATGGGGTCACACAGAATCGGACACGACTGAAGTGACTTAGCAGCAGCAGCAGCAGCAGCACGCACACTAAGTATGCATGCATATACGTAGATTGCTATTGATTATGTGTTGGGTAGTTTGGAAATACTTGACCTAAGTAGGTTCAGGTATTTTCTGAGAGTTCAGTCAGTTGGAATAAAAGTTGTAGCTTGAATTGTGTATCAAATAGAGAAAGAGAAATAGAAAAACTCAAAACATCTTGCCAACTCTTGCATTTGTATATGTTTTCTGTCTCTGATGTGATTACATTTTTTAATTCCCCCCAATTAAGATGTTAAATTATTTGTAGGGAGGAAACTGGGTTTAACTAGTGTTCCCAAGCACAGATTGTAGTGTAAGTACTTTACAGACCCTTGGTAAATACTGACTGACTGAGGGCAAGTGTGTACTCCCAAGGGAGCATCCTCTGTGCTTGGTATTTTCCATGAGAAGCAAACCCAGCATTGAAGCATCATTCTTCTAGATTGGGATCATTTCCTGAAAGCTTTCAGTACAATGACATTGATTAGCTGCCAGACTAATTGCTCCACCACCAACCTTGTTTCATAAGCAAATGGTGCCCAAGGGTAAAATAACATGCACACTGAGGCAAACTTTCCAACGTGTGCCCCTAAACCTTCCCCCTCAATGGAGAAAGTGACCTTTTGGTGAACAAATGTTCTTTCACCTTCCCTGTTTAGCAGTTGTTAACATTGGGCCAGCTATGTGATGGATGCATGAGTTTTCCTCTTTTCTGTGGAGGAGGTTCTCCTCTTTCCACCTCAGAGCTGTGAGCTTTTTATATTGTTTTCGTTTGATAAGGTGGCTGGGCTACCCATAAATTTGAATGTGTTTTTTTTAATGACCTGGTGGTGCTGAAGGAGTGTTATTCTACTTCTGTAGGCTGCTGGCTTTTCTTTGTCACTTACACTGCTAGTTAAACCTTTTGTGAATGTGCTCTTCTATTAGTAATCTGTTTGAAATTTTAAAAATAGTAATAATAAAAAATGAGTTTCTTGCTTATGGTTATTTGTCTCAGGCAGGTAAGAATATCTTTTTTGAGTCTGTTAAAGAAAGCAGATCTTTTAAAGTCATTCTTTCCAACAAGCTGTAGAGTTTTCCAAGTGGCAGAAACATTAAAAGGATAGGAAACCCAGGGCCTGTACCAATTTTACTTAATAATTTTAAATTTGGAGGTATGAGGATGCATGCTCCGATGAAAGGGAAGACTGAAGCAGTATAGATACAGGACTAAGAATACAGATTCCGGGGTGAAGTGTTTGACCTTGGGCAAGTACTTATCCTGTCTGTGCCTCCGGGCCTCAGTTCTCTTGCCTTTAAAATGAAAATAGTGGTAAAAATAGTACCTACTTCATAAGGATTGTTGTGAAGAGTTAATGGGGGTCTGGCAGCCAGGGGGAAAGTATGGGGGGAAGGAGAGAGAGTTAGGAAATGTGGGATCAGCATGTACACACTGCTATATTTAAAATGGGTAAACAACAAGGCGCTGCTGGAGAGCAGAGGGGCCTGTGCTCAATATTACGTGGCAGTCTGCGTGGGAGGAGAGTTTGGGGGAGAATCCATATGGTATATGGGTGACTGAGACCCTTTGCTGTCCACCTGAAACTCTCACAACATTGTTAATCAGCTACACCCCAATACAAAATAAAAAGTTTTTAAAAAGTTAATGTATACAAAATGTTTAGGCCAGAATGCCTAGTGCACTGTGCTTCCTGAATGTTAGCCATTACAGGGTCTCCAACAACTGTGCAATCCTAATAGCTCTAGTATTATTGTTTTAAAAATAATTTATTTGGTGGCCAAAATGAACATGAAACTATATAAGACTATTTTTATCTTTATTCCATTTTATGTGAATATTTATAAGTTTTGCTGTGGAAATGTTAATATGTTTGGTCTGGAGTGTTGTCCGGTCTACTAGATGAGTTACATATGTATGGTGTATGCATGATATCACTTTCCCTAAATCAGACAGGTTCTGAGTTCTGAAATAATCTGACCCAAAGAACAGGAGATATGCGAGGTAGGACAATATATTGACAAAAATACTTCCTGTTTGATCACCCATCCTGCTGCTTCTTGGGTACATCCCTTGTTATTTACCTATAGGAATTAGAGAAAATAGAAATTTCTCAGACTATTCACTCATTTGTGCTTCCCTGGTGGCTCAGACAGTAAAGAATCTGCCTGCAATGAAGGAGACCCAGGGTCGATCCCTGGCTCAGGAAGATCCCCTGGAGAGAAGGGAATGGCAACCCACTCCAGTATTCTTGCCTGGAGAATTCCACGGACAGAGGAGCCTGGCAAGCTACAGTCCATGGGGTTGCAAAGAGTCAGACACAACTGAGCGACTAACACATATATGTACACATTCACTTTTTTGTTAAATATTTATTGAACCTGACTATGTGCCAAACTCCCCTACCTACTTTCAGGGAGCTGATTGGCCAGTGGTAGCTTTACTTCACTGAGGACCTACTATGTGCAAGGCTTAATCTAGATCTATTCTTAACGTGGTCTCTGATCCTATAGAATAACCGGTTCTACAAGAGAAGAAACAGGTTCAGAAATGCTAGGTGGCCTGCTCACAGTTGGTGAATGCCTGCGCTGGACCTGACTCTGGTCTGATTGGCTCCACAGACCCCATTCTTTCCTCTTCACTGTGTTATGTTTGGCTGAGAGCACTTGGTGCTAATGGCTCTTAAAGAGGGTCTTGTAGATTTTTATCTCTCTGACATGTCACATTCTGTAAGGCCTTGCAAAACAGAAAGGCCCAGTGTAGGGGTGGGCTCACTAGTGTTTTTACTGTTTGACCTCCCTGGAAGGGTGTCACGACCTGTAGGGGGCATGTGAGCAGCCAATCAACTAGTCAGCCAAGTTGCAGATGAAAAGTGTACAAGGGGGTATACGTGAAACATTGGAAAACTGCAAAGTCAGTTTTGTTTAACAACTCTTGCTAACATCTTTATGGAAGTGAAATAGATATACCACGAAAATCACAGTTCTTAAGTTTCCAATTCAATGAATTTTGATAAAAAATGATACATCTGCGTAAATACCCGCATAGAAAGTATATTGCCCTCTATCCGTCAAATTTTACCCCGTAGACACCACCATTCTGATGGCTCCCTCCATTGCTTGGTTTAGCTTGTTCTTGAGCTTCATATAAATGGAATCAAACAGGATGCAATGCCGGTGTCTGCACTATTCTTTTGAGTAGTGCACTGTTTCTGAGATACATCAATGTTGTGTTATTAGTAGTCATTCTTTGTTATTCTGTGTAGTATTGTATTATCTGAATATACTGCAATTTATTTTTCCTTTCTCTTGTTGCACATTTGGGTCGCTTCCAGTTTGGAGCTATTGAATAAAGTTACTATAAACATTGTGCAAGCCTTTTACAGATAAGACTTTTCATCTTTCCTGGGTAAATAACTAGGATTAGAAGTGCATAAGATAGGTATATATTTAAAAAGAAATTGTCAGTTTCAGTGTCACCTATGGGCTTCGCAGGTGGCACTAGTGGTAAAGAGCCCTCTTGCCAGTGCTGGAGATGTAAGAGACACAGAGGTTCCATCCTTGGATCAGGAAGATCCTCTGAAGAAGGGCAGGGCAACCCACTCTAGTATTCTTGCCTGGAGAATCCCAAAGGACAGAGGAGCCTGGCAAGCTACAGTCTACAGCGTGACGAAGAGCTGGACATGACTGAAGCAACTTAGTGTGCACGCACGACAGTTTCAAAGTGGTTGCACACGTTTCATACCACCAATGGTTCCAGAGTTCTAGTTGCTCCTCACCCTGGCCATTCAGGTATACTCATTCTTTTTAACTTTAGCTTTTCTGGTGTGTGAAATGGTAAGTCACTGTGATTTTAATTTGCACTTATTTGATAATTAATGATGTTAATAACTATATTATTATGTGCTTGTTGGCTATTTGTATATTTTCTTTTGTAAACTGACTTTGCAAGGCTTTGTTCTTTTTTTATTGGGTTGTCTCTCTTTTTTAAATTGATTTGACTTTACAAGTTTTTCATATATTAAGATACAGATCTTCCTCAAAGATATGCATGTAACAAAGTTTTCCCCATTGTGTGAAAAACTGCAAAGTCAGTTTTTTTAAAGTAAAATTTTCCTGTGAGATAGCTGTAAGGTTTTAGTGCCTGCCTCATGCTAATTACAGTACTTGATGGACTGCTTTTGTCTTTCAAGCAGGTTTCTTTTCAATTGGCAAGAAGAGAGATGTTGCAGGAAGAGTTTTCATTGCTTATGTCCTCCCAATTTTTCCCCTTATAGACACTCCTCTGAAGTTAAAATGGGAACATGTGATTCATCCTGCAAAAATTTATTTTACTCTGTTTAAGGATCAGATTTATTTAATTAGAGGAAGTAAAAATGACTGGGCAAATTAAAACAACAAATCTAAAAACTGTTTTTTCCCCAAAAGGAACATTTAGAAAGATGTGGTAATTGTTTAAAAGTTTTCTTTTTAATTGTAAAAGTAAACATACTTCATGTAGCATAAGTTGACAAATATTTTTAAAGACATGAAAACTGAGTACTGAAAGTTAAAATAACCAGTTCATTTAAGAAGTAAATAAAACAATCCACAGATTTCTGAATTTTAGAATTAATCTCTCTTTTGCTTTTGTTAGGCAAACCATGCTATGTTTCTTTCTGAAAACAAATATGTTAACAATTTGGGAGATATCACTAGAATTGGCTCTTGACCACATAATCAAGTGACATCCTGTAAAAGGCTGAGAGAAGGACTTGGGCTTGTTAATTTCCAACATCAAATCTGTTACATATATCTTCCTGTTTGAACTCTCACATAATTGAAGAGGACCAAATAATGATCTAAGGCTACATTAGGGGAAGGAAGCATGGATTTCAGCCAAATTTTATCCTCTTAAGTATGTACGAGCTATAGCTATGAAGCATTTTTCCCATTTGGACAGTAGTGACTGGCTGAGTACTCAGATCTTAAACTTTTGGGCTTAATCCCTTCATGGACAGGACACATCCAAGGGTGGGTTTCTAACCAGGTTGCTTATCTAGCTCTTTTGGTGTGTTCCTGTCCATTTGAGGAATCTAGCTTCCTCTTGATTCCTGGATCATTTTTTTCTGTTATGGGCTGAGTTGTGTCCCTTCAAAATTCCTGTGTTGAAATCCTAACTCCCCAGTACCTCAGAGTTGACTGTATTTGGAAATAGAGTCTTTTAAAAGGTAACTAAGTTAAAATTAGGTCACTCAGGTGGGTCCTAATGCAATATGACTCATGTCTTTACAAGAAGAGGAAATTTGATCACAGACATATACAGAGAGAAGACCACATGAGACACAGGGAGACGGTCATGTCCAAGCCAAAAGGAGGGGCCACAGAAGAGACCGACGTGGCCAACACGCTGACTTGAACTTCTAGCCTCCAGACTGTGAGACAATACATTTTGTCTAAGGCATCCAGTCCCTAACCAATCAATACAGCCTCTAATGGACCATCAGGTCTTCCGTGGTGGCTCACCAGTAACAATCTGCTTGTAATACAGGAGACCCAGGTTTGATCCCTGGGTCAGGAAGATTACCCAGAGAAGGGAATGGCAACCCATTCTGGTATTCTTGCTTGGAAAATTCCATGGACAGAGGAGCCTGATGGGCTACAGTCCATGGGGTCACAAAAAGTCAGACACAACTGAGCAACTAGCATGCAATGGACCATCACTCCACCATTGTGAATATTGAGTTCTACTAGGTCAGGACAGACCCTGAGCTAAATGGCAGCCCACGTATTACTCAAAGGCTCAGAACATTTGCATCAAACATTTCTCATTTTTATTATTTTATTATTTAAAAAAATCAAAGTTGTAGTTTACTTGAAATATTTTGAAATATTACATAAATTTGACTTACTATGTATCTATCTCCTAAATTCTATGTGCTTTTCTACAAAATAGGCATTCATGTAAAAGATTTCAAACAAATATGTTTTTGGACTTTCAAAGAAAGAGAAAATAATCTTTAGATGTTTAATCATAAAATTTTTTTCTTGGGGGAAGTTACTGAACATTTATATATTACAATTTCCTCTCTAAAATGCAGGAATAATAGTACCTACCTTTTGGAATTTTTGAGACTCAAGTAAGATTTTTACTTAGAGTAGCATAGGCACATGATGTTTGTTAGAAACAATGCTTTGGAATCTTATTGATTCTTAAAAGATTAGGCAGTTCAGGAATAAATCTGCACAAATATACATGCATATACAAGTTTTTTTTTTTTTCTTTTCTTAATATGCTTGTATTGATTTTGGGGCTGCACCACACAGCTTGTAGGTTCTTAGTTCCCCAACCAGGTATTGAACCTGGGCCCTTGGCAGTGAAAGTGTGGAGTTCTAACTAACTACTGCAGGGAATTACCTCTTGTACTGAATAATACCAGGACAAAAGGAAAAAGTTTGAAGATGTGAGTACCTATTCTGAGAGTGCTGTTATCGTTCCGGTTCTTTTTAGCTCTTCCAGTTGCTTGCCTTCAGGAAAGCAGTGAAAGGTCTTCATAAAGACCGACAGGCCTTTCTTCTGCTCTCCTTCTGGACTCCATCACTTCAGGACGAAGCTGGGACCACTTCTCAGGACTGAGTTTTGGACCCTCTGACTCTGCCTCCTGCCCAGTGTTTCCCAAATTCTCCCGTTTCAATAAATGGAATTGAGAGAAGTCATCTTCCCAAAGGTCAGTAAAAAAATTTTTTTGATAGATTCAGTAGATTCTTTAATACGGGATGCTTGTGAAAGATATAAGGGGGCAGGCAAGAGAGCTCTGCCCTGGAGTGAGAGAGGATGGTTGTGTCTCAGGTCTCGGGTGACCTCCCGTGGTGGGCTGCCAAGTGAGGACCCTTTGCCTCACGCAGGAAAGAATTTAAGAGTGAGCCATAGTAAAGTGAAAACAGGTTCACCGGGAGAGAGACACAGTCTATGGGCAGAATGTGGTCCGTCTTGGAAGGTGAGGGGCCCTGAGAAAAACACCCTCTGCAGACAGAGTGTGGGCCGTCTCAGAAGGTGAGAGCCCTGAAGGTCAGGAAAGACTTGGTTAGCTATTGACACCTTAGAGTTTATGACTTAAATCAGGTAATCACATTTCTCCTCCTGATGCCAAAGCGGAAATTGGAGGTGAACTGGTGTTTGAATGTTAGTAATGAGGCAGGAAGGGCAGGCCAGAGCAGCAGGAGGGTGCTGAAGAGTGCGAGAGCCTGCAGGAAGCAGACACAGTCCACGCTGCGGGGGGGAGCACGTCGAGGGGCAGCAGGATAAACGGACGCTGTTTCAGTGTTGTTCAGGGCCCTGGGAGCCTACTGCTGCCTGAGGAGGACTGAGTTTCTCCACTTGCCTCCTCCCACCACCCACGTTATTTACTTCTGGGTGAAGGGCAGCCAGAGGCACAGCACTGCTGTGGATGAAAGTTACCCCCTCAAGCCTCACGTTTCATTACCTAGCTCCCCTACCTCTCTCTCAGCTTCCCTTCCTGCTGTGCCCAGGCCTAATCTCCTCAGTCCAGAGCTTCATTCCCACCTGGCCTGGGTCAGGGCTCCACTGGGGCCCCACGTTCAGACTTGTGTTCCTTCCTCTGGAGACACTCAGTACATTCTCAGCCCTTTTGCCTGCACAGTGTCACTTCCTTGGGGAGGCTTTGTCTGAGCCCCTGAATGAAATTAGGCTTCTCTAAGACATATTCCTGGTGGCATAACCTGTCCTTCCCTGAATCTGCCTCTATTGGCAATGATACATTTATCTGCATGATTGGTGATTCACCTTTATATCCTGTGTTAGACTGTAACCCCTAGAGAGAAGATACGTTTGCTTTTCTTACCACTGTGTCCCCAGGCCAAGTACAATGTCTGGCATGGACTCAATTCCTGATGAGTGCTTGTTCTGATGAATAAGTGAAGGCCCCTTGGAGCATGCTTATGATTCCTCTGCTTGACATCCAAGGAATGAAGCCACCCTCATCGTCTAAGGAGGCCAGTATGTGGACATGAACTAGAGTATTCATAGAGTAGCCCAGGCATTTTCAGCATCTCCTAAGGCTCTGGCCCAGTTGACTCCTGTGCCTGTGGATCTTGGGTACGTTTGATGTTCATTGTTGTAGCAGGAGGGTACAGTGGGCCTGCTTTTTTGTGAGACATGCTCCCTAGTGTTTATGGAGATTTATGGGTTTGTAATTCGTGACATTGTACAGGAGACAGGGACCAAGACCATCCCCATGGAAAAGAAGTGCAAAAAAGCAAAATGGCTGTCTGAGGAGGGCTTACAAATAGCTGTGAAAAGAAGAGAGGCGAAAAGCAAAGGAGAAAAGGAAAGATATAAGCATCTGAATGCAGAGTTCCAAAGAATAGCAAGGAGAGATAAGAAAGCCTTCCTCAGTGATCAATGCAAAGAAATAGAGGAAAACAACAGAATAGGAAAGACAAGAGATCTCTTCAAGAAAATTAGAGATACCAAGGGAACATTTCATGCAAAGATGGGCTCAATAAAGGACAGAAATGGTATGGACCTAACAGAAGCAGAAGATATTAAGAAGAGGTGGCAAGAATACACAGAAGAACTGTACAAAAAAGATCTTCACGACCAAGATAATCATGATGGTGTGATCACTGACCTAGAGTCAGACATCTTGGAATGTGAAGTCAAGTGGGCCTTAAAAAGCATCATGACGAACAAAGCTAGTGGAGCTGATGCAATTCCAGTTGAGCTATTTCAAATCCTGAAAGATGATGCTGTGAAAGTGCTGCACTCAATATGCCAGCAAATTTGGAAAACTCAGCAGTGGCCACAGGACTGGAAAAGGTCAGTCTTCATCCCAATCCCAAAGAAAGGCAATGCCAAAGAATGCTCAAACTACCGCACAATTGCACTCATCTCACACGCTAGTAAGGTCATGCTCAAAATTCTCCAAGCCAGGCTTCAGCAGTACGTGAACCATGAACTTCCAGATGTTCAAGCTGGTTTTAGAAAAGGCACCAGAGATCAAATTGCCAACATCCGCTGGATCATGGAAAAAGCAAGAGAGTTCCAGAAAAACATCTATTTCTGCTTCATTGATTATGCCAAAGCCTTTGACTGTGTGGATCACAACAAACTGTGGAACATTCTGAAAGAGATGGGAATCCCAGACCACCTGACCTGCCTCTTGAGAAACCTGTATACAGGGCAGGAAGCAACAGTCAGAACTGGACATGGAACAACAGACTGGTTCCAAATAGGAAAAGGAGTACATCAAGTTTGTATATTGTCACCCTGCTTGTTTAACTTATATGCAGAGTACATCATGAGGAATGCTGGGCTGGAAGAAGCACAAGCTGGAATCAAGATTGCTGGGAGAAATATCAATAACCTCAGATATGCAGATGACACTACCCTTATGGCAGAAAGTGAAGAAGAACTAAAGAGCCTCTTGGTGAAAGTAAAGAGGAGAGTGAAAAAGTTGGCTTGAAGCTCAACATTCAGAAAACTAAGATCATGGCATCCAGTCCCATCACTTCATGGGAAATAGATGGAGAAACAGTGGAAACAGTGTCAGACTTTAGTTTTTTGGGCTCCAAAATCACCATGGATGCTGATTGCAGCATGAAATTAAAAGACGCTTACTCCTTGGAAGGAAAGTTATGACCAAACTAGATAGTATGTTAAAAAGCAGAGACATTATTTTGCCAACAAAGGTCCATCTAGTCAAGGCTATGGTTTTTCCCGTGGTCATGTATGGATGTGAGAGTTGGACTGGAAAGAAAGCTGATCACCGAAGAATTGATGCTTTTGAACTGTGGTGTTGGAGAAGACTCTTGAGAGTCCCTTGGACTGTAAGGAGGTCCAACCAGTTCATCCTAAAGGATATCAGTCCTGGGTGTTCATTGGAAAGACTGATGCTAAAGCTGAAACTTCAATACTTTGGCCATCTCATGCGACGAGTTGACTCACTGGCAAAGACTCTGATGCGGAGAGGGATTGGGGGCAGGAGGAGAAGGGGATGACAGAGAATGAGATGGCTGGATGGCATCACCGACTCGATGGGGGTGAGTTTGAGTGAACTCTGGGAGTTGGTGATGGACAGGGAGGCCCAGCATGCAGCGGTTCATGGGGTCACAAAGAGTCGGACACGACTGAGTGTCTGAATTGAACTGAACTGAACTGAACTGAAGTACCTCTAAAAGAACAGAAATTCATGACAGACTTTTCTCTGTGGACTCTACTGTTGCTTTCTTCCATGAAGGAGGACTCTAATTACATAAAATCTTTTGGGGGCTGATTTTGCAGTTGTTGACGAGTGGTGAACATTTGCATTTTCTCTGGATTTTCCATGGTGCTGGCGTATTCATTGCTTTATATGGTTATAGCTCAAAGGCTTTAATAGAATGACTTATTCTCATTTTTGTGGTTAGTAAAAATAGAAAAGCCAAGCCTCACTTACTTTTGTAGTCTATTGTGGAATTTTGATTATTTGTTTGAAATGAAGCTGGTTCTTTTCATAATCATGAAACAACTGCCAAACCTTGCTCCAGTGTATCATATGCCTGAGTTATAATGACGAGAGCTGCTTTCAGCTCTGTTACCTACAACATCTATGTCTACAAGTGTTAGAAACTACCAGCGTGAAATGTGAGTTTTGGAAATACTTGCAGTTGTTTGAGGTGTTCTTTTTATTTGATGAGACTGGAAGCTGGGGACTGTTCAGTGTTGAGTGAGAGTTTCTCGTGCTCGGTACTCCATGGTGGGCTTGTGGGCAGAGGAGATGGATGTAAAGGTGTGAACTGAATGATTCATAGTCTGCTTATTTAATGCTCGGGCAGCAAATTACAATTACATAACTGAGAACCAGAGACCATGCCTTCTGGTTGAAATGTATTTCATTACACTGAAGATTTGAGCTTTATAGTTGACCTTAATAATTCATATTTGGCAGAGACTCTTCGGGTCAATGGGAGTGAACTGGGGAAGGGACTAGAGGACCAGTTTCAACTCTGCTACTTTCTATCTATGTGATGTTAGCCAAGGTATTTAACCCCTGACATCTCACTTACATCTGTAAAATGGAAATTGTAATGGCTGCCCTAACCTACCTCATGGGGCTTGTGGTGCTGACCAAATAAGACAAAGTACGTCAACTGCAAAAAAGATTGTGTAAATGTATGATATTATTTCACTATGTCATATTCCTTTGTTTTTATTTTTATGTATTATGTAATCCTATTTCCTCAACCTATTCTAAAGTTTTAAAAAGAATTAGCCATACTTATAGTTCAGTTACAGAGGAAGAGTGCTAGATGTAATATAGGAGATATATTGTTATAGTCACTTCAGTTCAGTCCAGTTCAGTTCAGTCGCTCAGTCGTGTCCGACTCTCCGCGACCCCATGAATCACAGCCCACCAGGCCTCCCTGTCCATCACCAACTCCCAGAGTTCACTCAAACTCATGTCTACAGAGTCGGTGATGCCATCCAGCCATCTCATTCTCCGTCGTCCCCTTCTCCTCCCACCCCCAACCTTTCCCAGCATCAGAGTCTTTTCCAGTGAGTCAACTCGTCGCATGTGGTGGCCAAAGTATTGCAGTTTCAGCTTTAGCATTAGTCCTTCCAATGAACACCCAGGATTGATCTCTTTTAGAATGGACTGGTTGGATCTCCTTGCAGTCCAAGGGA
The DNA here is from genome assembly GCF_049115385.1 of Moschus berezovskii. Taxonomy (NCBI): domain Eukaryota; kingdom Metazoa; phylum Chordata; class Mammalia; order Artiodactyla; family Moschidae; genus Moschus; species Moschus berezovskii. Next base: position 28,515,993 of record NC_142467.1, on the reverse strand, counting down.
CTTTCAAGAGTCTTCTCCAACACCATAGTTCAAAAGCATCAATTCTTCATCACTCAGCTTTCTTTCCAGTCTAACTCTAACATCCATACATGACCACTGGAAAAACCATAGCCTTGACTAGATGGACCTTGGTTGGCAAAGTAATGTCTCTGCTTTTTCATATACTATCTAGGTTGGTCATAACTTTCCTTCCAAGGAGTAAGCATCTTTTATTACAGTTGGGTTTTACTGGCTGATGGGGATATTTGTATAATTGAATTTTCCTCCTCAACTATGTCTTTGAGATTTCTCAGATGAGATGTTGCAAGATGCTCACTGACCGTCTTACTGGGAGAGACAGTCCTCCATGTGCTTCTATCTCTTTACCTGTCTAGTGCAAGGCCCTGAGTACTCTCAACCTGGGCCATTTCTCACAGTTATGTTTTCAGAGAAAGACCTTAAGAGATGAGGTAATGTCTCCAGGACAAAAAACAGGCTTACTATAAAAGCACTGGATTCCCCAGACTTAGTGTTTGTGTTCATTTTCTTGGGCTGCCATAGACTGTATAGTTTAAATAGCAGAATTGTATTTACTAATAGTCCTGGAGGCTAGAATTTCAAGATCAAGTTATTGGCAGGGTCGGACTCTTCTGAAGTCTCTCTCCTTGACTTGTAGATGGCCATCTTCTCTGTGTGTCTTCACGTGGTCTTCCATCTCCACCTATCTCTATTCAAATTTCCTCTTCTTGTAAGAACACCAGTTGTATTGGATTGGGGCCAGCCCCAGTGACCTCATTTTAACTTAATTATCTCTTTAAAGACCTTATCTCTAAATACAGTCAGAATGAAATGCTGAGAGGTTAGAATTTCAACATATTCACTTGGGGGAACATAATTCAGCAGTGTTCCTTCCTATAACACAACCCACACCCTCCAGACCATAACTGTAGGACTTTGGGGTCAAGAATACAACACAAATCATGCTGCTTGCTGTAATGTGAGTAATAAAGCCTTTGTCTTTGACCCAGGGATCTTTTGTTTTCTACCAGAATCCAGGAAACAGTAACAGGCTAAACAGGCTTACCGTGAGACTGTAAGTGGGGTAACATAAACTTCCATGCTTGATAAACCTTGCTTATGGTATTGAAGACAAACATCCTCCATAGTTTCTAGAGATGGATCCAAGTGTAATGATAGTGATTTTAATACTGGCCTGCTTATTGAGAAATTACCAATTGATTCTCTTATTTTCTTTCCTGTTGGGGTGAAATTTGTCCTTCAACCCTCCATTTCTTCACAAGGTATTTAAATCTTTCATTTTCTCTTCATGGAGCATGCATGTGTCAAGGACTCCTGTGCAGAGGTTTATCCTCGGGTGATAGGGCTCATTGAGACCAGCTTTCAATTCCACTTCATTCCCTGCTCTTGTGGCTGAAGAATCCCTTTTCTTATTGCTAACTTCAGTGAGAAAAGGATACCCGTGCCCTCCTCTTTACCTATCTGTTTTGTGACTATATGTCCAAGGACATGTATGGCTGCTGCAGGATGTCATCTGGGCTGTGAGCTAGAGGGATGAAGCTAGGCTTCACCAACAAGTGTCCATCCTTCAGAGTTTAGGGGATGATGTAAAATTTCTTGCCAGGAAGGCTGGTAGAGAAAAAATTCTAAGTTCACAATTTAATCTTTCCTCATGGCCCTGTTATGGGCTGGATTCTTCCCTCCCTCTAAAGTCAACCCTCAGTACTTCAGAATATGACTGTATTTGAAAATATGGGGTCTTTGGAGAGGTAGAATATTAAGAAAAATGAGGTTACTAATGAGATAGGCCCTAATAACCTTCACTGGAAAGAGAGAGAAGAACATGCACATGAGAAAGAGGGTGAAGCTTTTACCAAAGATGAGTCTGCAAAGCAAAATTCCAAAGCATGTCAAGAGAATTAACAGCTTCCGACTCGATGGGGGTGAGTGTGAGTGAGCTCCGGGAGTGGGTGATGGACAGGGAGGCCTGGCGTGCTGTGATTCATGGGGTCGCAAAGAGTCGGACACGACTGAGCGACTGAACTGAACTGAACTGACATTAAAGAATTGAAAGAGAGATTCACTTAAGTGCTTTTGCTGCCTCAGGTGAAGTTTTTGCATAATAGTCTTCCAGTCACAATTTTAAACCTTATAGTCTGATGGCAAGGTGACACTTCAGGGAGATTGCTTCTAGAAGGTCTCTATTAGCCATCAGCTGCCCACTCTTCTTGCAGAGGAAAGCATCTTGTAACAAAAGACCTTACTTACAACATATAAATAGCTGGCCCTTCAGGATGTTACTGTAGACACATTTCCATGAATGTAGACTTGACAGGAGAAATCTTTTTATATTGATTCTTTGGTTTTACCCCCTGAACACTAATAAGATATACTAGATAAAAGAAATAGACTTCACTAATCAGTGGAAATGCTGTATTGGTAGCCAGCTTCCCATGGCTACCCAACTGGTGCAGCTAAGGTGGAGGTGGTAGGAGTGTTGTATATGCCGTTGGATATTAAATGATTGTGAGGCCTCTGATTTCTTTCAGTGTACATAAAACTGATTTAAAGTGGGATGCAGTTTCCACCTCAGTAAAGAGCTGGTTGTTGAATGTCTACATCTCTGTGCCTATTTTAATGCTACCCCTCTGCTTGTTGGGTCTCAGAAGGAAGACATTTGGCCTGTATCCCAAATTGTCAATCCATTGCCATCATTATTTCATGTTCCTAGGAAGTACATACACCAAATACTTTCTAGATTGCATTTTCTATATAGTGAGTTAAAAGTTTGTCCCAGGATAACATTATGATCTGCTGTGAGTGTGTCCTAGGCAGGACCGCATGTAGACTGAGAGGATTCCTTTTGCCTCCCTAGACTATGGTCTTGCCTTGGTCCATCTCTTCTAGGTTCACTCTCTCTCTTAGCTGTCTGGACACCACCATTCTCACTAAAAGGAGCTGTTTCTAGAAAGTGAGTTCAAATTGAGAATTTTCCCAAAAGGTCTTGAATGGAGCTGGATTAAGTGGCCTCAGTTCAGTCACTCAGTTGTGTCCAACTCTTTGCAACCCCGTGGACTGCAGCACACCAGGCTTCCAAATCCATCATCAACTACTGGAGCTTGCTCAAACTCATGTCCATCAAGTCAGTGATGTCATCCAACCATCTCCTTCTCTGTCATCCCCTTCTCCTCCCACCTTCAATATTGCCCAGAATCAGGGTCTTTTCCAATGAGTCAGTTTTTCATATCAGGTGGCCAAAATATTGGAGCTTCAGCTTCAGCATCAGTCCTTCCAAAGAATATTTAGGACTGATTTCCCTTAGGATTTACTGGTTTGATCTCCTTGCAGTCCAAGGGACTCTCAAGAGTCTTCTCCAACACCACAGTTCAAAAGCATCAATTCTTTGGCACTCAGCTTTCTTTATAGTCCAACTCTCACATTCATACATGACTACTGGAAAAACCATTGCTTTGACTATACAAATCTTTGTTGGCAAAGTAATGTCTCTTCTTTTTAATATGATGTCTAATTTTGTCATTGCTTTTCTTCCAAGGAGCTCTGGTCCATGTTTCAGAAGACTAACACACGGAAGAGGATCGTCCCCTCCCCGAGACGAGAATGGGACTTCTGGCTGCAGGCACCAGTGAAAGACTAAGTCCAGCAGAGGAGCCTTCCTTGAGGGTGTGGTTAGAAAAGGCTGTGCCTGGCAGGGCAACAAAGACGCTCCAGTGCAGAAATCTGGGGACTTTTGCTGGGGTGGAAATTGGTGAGCATTTTGGGAAATTGCTAAGTAGGTCTAGGCCTAGATTCCAGGAACTGGGAACATGGGACCTATGTCATAGTGATTTGGGAATAAAAAAGAAGTGAAATCTCATTTCCTAGTCATGAACTGGTGACTGAGTGTGAGGTTACATCTCCCCTCAATTTGGACTCTCTTTCTGAACTTCTTCGGTCTTTTGAGGTTTGAGGGATTCTGCTATGGCAGGAGACCTAGCCCTTCTGCTTGCTACATCTACAGAGAAAGAAGGAAAGAGATCTCAAAAGGGAAGGGACGCACAGCAGTGAAGAGAATAGGAGCTTATTTTCCTTCGTCCTCTAGCTCTGCTGAGCTGCCAAATACTGAGGGTTCCAGTGAATCCCAGACCTACTCCTGGGCTCTTTTTCTCTGGGTGTCAGCTGGCCACTGTCAGACTTCATGGTTACTGCCATCCTGATCTCTGCCCTCTGCCTCTTCAGTCCCCCACCCACTTCTGCCTTCACACACTACCTTCTCCCAGCCTGGGCTGTGCACCTATCAGGCTAGGTGGGCACAGTGCCAAAGATGCGGGGATTTTCACGGGCTTCTAAGGAAGATTAAGTTCCCCCTAAATCTCACTGCCTACAAAATACAAACAAATAGACCTTGAATTAAAAGTTTGAGACCTCATAGTTACAGACAAATTACTTTTCATGTGAAGCATGGCCATATTCTAAAACATTTGTGTCATGTGGGTTGGGTGCAGCTTCCAAAGCTGAGAATTCCTGGGTCCCATCAGGGTCTTCAAATAGAAACTAGTTCTCACCGCCTCTTCCATACCAGCCCCTGCCTCAAATTTTTTTCAAATTATCTTGTTACCCACCCAGATGTCCTTCAGTTCAGTTCAGTTCAGTTGCTCAGTCGTGTCCGACTCTCTGCGACCCCATGAATCACAGCACGCCAGGCCTCCCTGTCCACCACCAACTCCTGGAATTCACTCAAACTCATGTCCATAGAGTTGGTGATGCCATCCAGCCATCTCATTCTCTGTCGTCCCCTTCTCCTCCCACCCCCAACCTTTCCTAGCATCAGAGTCTTTTCCAGTGAGTCAACTCGTCGCATGAGGTGGCCAAAGTATTGCAGTTTCAGCTTAAGCATCAGTCCTTCCAATGAACACCCAGGATTGATCTCCTTTAGAATGGACTGGTTGGATCTCCTTGCAGTCCAAGGGACTCTCAAGAGTCTTCTCCAGCACCACAGTTCAAAAGCATCAATTCTTCAGAGATCAGCTTTCTTCACAGTCCAACTCTCTAGTGAGAGTTAATACTAGGATACCATCCAGCAGAAAAAAAGTATAATAAAAGCCCAATCAAGAAAGAAATGCATTTCCTTCCCAAGGCCAAAGCCCCTGGTACTTAGACTACTATACTACCGGATGCTGATTGGGAGAACTTGACATCTGGCTTAGGGCGATGCAGGTGTTCTGTTGAAAGGGAAGTAACTCAGGCTTGAGAGAGAAGTGAGATGCTGCTGGCTGATTTCTTTTCATCTAATCCCCAATGGGCAGGCTGTTTTTTTCAACCTGCATCTATACTTTCTATCCATCCAGAGTTGGGGTCACCTGGAATTTGGAGCAATTGTTTGCCATTTTGTTTGGTCCTTGCCTGATGCCAAAAAGGCACTTTTTTCTTTCATTTTTTGGGAAAGACTGATATTAAACATGTCATTGGAGGAGTTTCCCAATTAGAAATAATAAACATTTATCACCAGTTCTTTAGACTTACGGTCACCTTTTTGATGTATGTAGTGTGCTAAACAGATCAAGCCTGGAAATCTGTGCTGCATAAGAGTGTGTCATTCTACCCAGCTCCCTGGTGCAAGAAGCAGACGGCCTCCTCTTCCTATCACCATAGTTTTCACGTACTTTAAGGAGTTGAGTCTGTAGGCTAGAGGATGCAAGGTGCGAAATAGGAACCACATGCCAGGCTTGGCAGGGTGGCAGCTTTCAGCAGTGGAGTGTTAAGGCCAATAAGCTATTCTGAAGCACAAGAACGATTGGAAATTGAAAAATACATCCGGCACTGTGTCAACACCATCACTTCAAGTCTAGTGTGCTGATGGAAAGATACCATCATGGTCTCTCTGGATGGCCTGGATCCAGCCATGGCCTAGTTTTATTGCCCATCTCTGTTAGCGGATCATAGTTTGATAGCTGTTGTCATAATTCCCAAAGAATGTTGGATTGGGACCTCAGGAGACCTGGATCACGGCCATTAATTAGCTGAAGGATTTTGGCCAAATCCCTTAATTTTTCTGTGTATAAATTTCTCATCTATAAAAATGAGCGTAGTAATAGTGCATATCTTACAGAGTTGTGTGAGAGTAAAATGTGGTAAAATGTGTGATTAACTTTGAAAATAGATGTAACGACTTCCCAGGTGAGAGAGCTGAGGTCAAGTAGAAAAATAGCAAGTTAAGAGCTCAGACCGGGATTCTAGTTTGAGCTTTGCCATTTACGGACTATAGTCTAGCTGAGGCTCCGGTATCTCAAGAGTGCATAATAATCATTATATTCCATAAATATGAGTGAGATAGTCTTTGGGGTTATCACCCACACAGTGCTGTACAAACATGAATCAAAATAGTGATTGATTTGGTGCCTTACTACTCTCAAGCTAAGTAGCTGGCTAATTTTTACTTATTTAGCAATTTTGGTTATTATAGTCCTGAAAAGTACTAGATTTACTGGACATTAGATTCTCAGGCTTGACTCTAGCATTCCTCAACCACACTGAGCAGAGGTGAGGGCCCGAGAAGTGCTCCTGGAAGCCCTTTTGCTGCTTGGCTCTCTGGACCATTTTTTGGTGGACAGCACATTCTAACACTGCCCCTTTCAACAGCTTGCGCAACTGGAGGTTTGAAGGTGGGTTCTGAGAACACTGCTTAGTTGACATTCAGAAGGGATGCAATGCTTGGCATCAGCTCTTTGAGTTGAGGAGCTTCTGCCAGAGCCATTGGCCAAAGACCCCTTGGACCTTGCTTGCCCTCTGGCTGGACACTGAGTAGAGAGAGAATCAGATTCAAAATATCTGGACAAACTCAGAGCAGTGCAAACTTGTGGCTGCCAGGCAGGAAGGAGCCATATAGTTTGATGAACTTTGTGGTATGCTTGTCTTGGGAATTCTGTCTATGCCTTGGGAGTATCTGCTGCGTAAGGAACGAAGCTTCGGGCAGGCTCTTCCTGTTGCTTTGCTTTTTACCCTTTCTCCTCTGGTTCATCAGAGGTTTCACAACTGATATCAACACTGTACAGGGCAGAAACCTCAAGATTGCTACTCCTGCTGTTTTTTCTTTCACCTGGCTGTGGTGCTTTGGGATTTGAAGCATGCTGAATTTCAGTTCTGGCTTGTTAGGGCTGCAAATAGTTAACCTTGCACTGTGATCTGAGAGGCAAACTGCCTGCTCCATTTTTCATCTGTTTACATCTACAGTGTCCCCACAGAGGGGAGCTGCAGCCAGTTGGGCGAAAAAATCCGACCGTTGCTTCTCTGTATGTTCAAATCTGAGAAGCCCCTACAGTTTCAGGCAAGATGTCCTCATTGCAGGGTCTCAGAACAACTGTTAATAAACCAGTGGCCATGTGAACTGATTCATGGGCCATGCCCAAGTTAGAGAAAGTCAGAAACACATGAACAGAAAGACACTTCCCAAAGATAGATGGGGATAGAATATATTTATGTGACTTTGGGCAGCAGAGGAATGAGTGCAAGTTCTCTTGTTCTCATATCTAACCGAAGGCTGGAATAAAAAATATCAGAATGATTGAGAGTGGGTTGACTTTTGTGCTTACACACTGTACTACAAGTGCAGCCAAAATGAGTACTGTTTATACGAAACCAATCAGTTGCCTGTAGCTGGTTTTGTTCCTGGTATGACTTGCTTTCCAATCAACCAAGTAAATATTTTGAATAATAAATGAAGAAGAAAGTCAAAGAAATAAAAAGTAAGGGGTAGAAAGACCATAACCAGGAGCTGAAAAATTCATGTTTTTATTGGAAATCCACAAAGGGACTCCAGGCAGTTACACCAGGATAGATTTTCCTTCCTCCTCACATCATGCGTGTTCCTTTCCAATACATTTAGATGTGATTCTATAAAAGACATTTATTCATTCTTTTCTCGTGAAGGGGAAAGTTGGTCCTTGCTCTTTTTGCTTTCCTGAACTAGAGCCAGTGCTGTATGCTTAATCGCTCAGCCATGTCTGACTCTGTGCAACCCCATGGACTGTGGCCTGCCAGCCTCCTCTGTCCTTGGGATTCTCCAGGCAAGAATAATGGAGTGGGTTGCCATGCCATCCTCCAGGGGATCTTCCCAACCCAGGGAATGAACTCAGGTCTCCCATGTTGCAGGCAGATTCTTTACTATCTGAGCCCCCAGGGAAGCCCCAGAGCCACTGCAGAAGGAACTTAAGTTAGAGGCTATTTGACATATTGCCTCTGTCACTAGATTTCGTGTGCCATGGGGAGCTGCAGGCCCTGAGGTATTGTAGGGGGAAAAGGATTCCCTCCATTCCTATAGGAAGGCTGTTTTGTTCTTGGACTAGGGGTTGATAGTGGCAAGGGGTTGAGATATAAAAAGTGAAAGTGTTAGTTGCTCAGGCAGATTCTTTACCATCTGAGCCACCACGGAAGCCCTTAGATATTGAAGGGTGTCTGCAAATGTTATGGCATGTCCCTATCTTCTTGGTGGGCCGTGTTCCTTCTTGGCAGGCTGTAAATCAGAATGAGAGTTGGAACCCATGGAGCTGTGACTCAGAGAGCCCCTTAGTGCTCTGCTGAAAAGAAATAGAAGCACAGAAAGTAGACCAGAACCAGGACCAAGTCCCCAGTTCTTCCTGCAAAAGAGAGAAAAATGAAAGAGCCGTTTCTTCTCATTGGATGACTATGTGGTGATGAAGGCAGGGCAGTTCCAGGCACTGCTGTTGGCAATGGGGCACTTTGTTGATTTCTGCAGGGCAGAGCTGTTATCCAGCAAAGGGACACAGTGATCGCGTTCTCCTCTTCAGCTGGTTGCAGAGGGCAGTGCCGAGAAATGGAACACAGTGACCACGAAGAGCAGGAGAAGGAGATGCCTTGGTAGACAACACTCACCCTAATTTTGTGTAAAAGAACAGTGGTGTGATAGGAGGTTCAGTCCTCAGCTTTCAAAGGACTATAGAATTCCATTCATTCCCGAGTAACTGGAGTGAGTATCTTAGTGGGGAGTGAGACTCATCAAACTATCATCGTCATTAAATCACAGCCAATCTGTGCTTAAGTAGCTCTCCGTGGGACTTCCCTGGTGACCTAGTGGTTGAGAACCTGCCTTCCAATGCAGGGGATATGGGTTCGATCACTTGTTGCGGATCTAAGACCCACACAGAGTATGGAGCAACTAAGCCTGTGCACCACAGCTACAGAGCCTACGTGCTCTGGAACCCGCGCGCCCAGCATTGAAGAGCCAGCGTGCTGCAACTAACATGCGACACAGCCAAAAATAAATAACTAAAATTTTTTTAAAAAGTAGCTCTCCATGATTGTGTGTGACAAATACTGTCCTGTTTTTTATATACTATTTATATATACGATTTCACTTTTGATAAATGTAGAAACTGAGGCATATAGTTTAAGGCTCAAGTTATCGTAAAGCTCATTTGTTGCAGGTAAAATGTGAACCCGTGACCACCTGATGGCCAGGCTGTGCTTTCAGACACCATGATGTCCTACTTCTGAAGTCAGGTTGTGTAATCTTAATTGAAGGGAGGAACCAAGAAGCTTCCTTTGTAATAGACCTGGGTCTGCCTCCAACTGCTATCATTACATTTTCTATTAAGAAGTACTGAAGCAGAGTCTCTCTGGGTGGAGGCCACTTTCCAGAAATGAGTTATGTGTCTCATGGGACCATCTTGAGGTGTTGTTGAAGGAAGGTGGGACCTACCTTCGTGTCTAGCTTACTGCCAGGGAGGAAGTGAGAGATTGGGGAGATGAGAGATCTTTGTGTCCCTAGTTTCTAGCTCCTGCCTCCAAACTCTATAAAAAGAAAAAGTCGTTTTTCCTCACAGTCAGTGGACTCTTGCTTTATGGTGACTCTTGGGCCAGTGTAGGTGGAGCTGCATGGTTTCCATCTTAAACTTTTTGGTTCTAAAGATGTCCGTATTCATTCTTTCTGTGACTGGACTAATCGCTTTCCCTGAAGAATCTCGAAGCTAGCATGTTGCAAGCCCTATTACTAGCTGTGTGCCAACATGGCATCTAAGTGAATCTTACTACTTTATATAGTCTGAGACTTTCATCATGCATGCACACTGAGAATTGTTATGTCTCCCTAGTGAGATGTTTCTTTCCTCGTAATGTAATAACCATCTTTATCCTTAATGATTTTTTTTGCCTTACTACATTTAGTTTGATAGTAACATAGTTTACTACTTTTTTTGATTTGTATTTTTCTAATATATATTTTTTCATTGTCTTTTTGTGCGGATGTTTTAAATGTATTCTTAGTGTTCATTTTTGCTCTTTTTATTCAATCAAGCAATCCTTTTTCATGGGCCAACTTTAGCCCAGTTATTACTGGTAGATTTTTATTTATTTCCATCCTTTTTGCTTTCTCTTTTTTCCTGCCTTTTCTGTGTTTTTTTTTCCTTCCTGCTGTCCTTTATATTGATGGATTTTTCTCAATTACCTCTATTTGTTTAAAGTAATATATTCTAGTCCTAATCTTTGTAACGTTTACCTTAAGAAACCTAACATGCATTCATACCAGAAAATCAGAAGTTGCTCACTGCATCTATATTTCTCGTGAATATTGCATCAACTGCCTAACAATTTACCTTCAAACAAGACCCTGTTTGTTATAAGTTATTGTTGTCTGGTAGTTTAGTGCCACTTAGTGCTAATATTTATGGTTACTTACAACTGTGTTAGTTAGGGTTCTCTAGAGAAACAAACTAAAGAGGATGTTTGTGTGTGTGGGTATATATCCTGCGAAATAACAGAAAAGAAAGTATATTGATCTCTGCCCCCAGATCCTGGTACAGAACTCCTAAAACCCTTGGAAATTCTAAAGTGATAATAACAGTGGCACCTTTTGTTCTAAGATCTGGTCTTTGACTCTGGTTTCTGACACTGAAACTCCAAACCTTTTGGAATTTCTGGGAGTTAGAAATGTCCTTTGCTCTAATGAGGTGACTCTTGGTGGCTCCTGGGTGGGGGCTGGTCATCGTACAAACCAATCCATGCTTAGACGCTTAGAATTTTCTGCCACACACCGCCATTCTCCAGAGGGGAGAGGGGCTAGAAATGGAGTTAATGATCAATCATGCCTACATGATGATGCTTCCATAAAAATCCCAACGTGTGGGGTTCAGAGAGCTTCTGGGTCACTGAACATGTGGAGGTGCTGGGAGAGCAGCATGCTCAGAGAGGGCATGAGTGCTTCCCACATGCCTTGCCCAGTGCATCTCCTCCGTCTGGATGTTCATCTTTATCCTTTATCATATCCTTATATAATAAACTGATAAACAGTAAGTAGACTGTTTTCCTGAGTTGTGTGAGCCACTCTAGCAAATTAATTGAACCTAAGGAGGGAGACTTAGAAACCTCTGATTTATAGCTGATTGGCCAGAAGCACAGGTAACAACCTAGACTTGTGACTGGCACACACACTTACATCCTATTGGTTCTGTTTCTCTTGAGAACCCTGACTAATACAATAAAAAGTAATATACAACTTTAATACATGGGGGTGGGAGATAGATGCGGGGAGAGAGAGAAAATATTTATCTTAAAAAATTGACTCACGTGATTGTGTAGCCGACAGGTATGAAGTCTGCAGGGTAGGCTGGCAGGCTGGAGACTGGCAGAAGGATTACATTTCAAATCCAAAGGTGATCTGTTGGCAGAATTCCCAATTCTTCAGGGAAGGTCAGTTGGTTTTTTTTTAAGGAGTTCAACAGTTGGGATGAGACTTACCCACCTTGTGGAGGACAATTTGCTTTACTCAAAGTCTACTGACTTCTGTTAATCCGTTCAAAAAATATTTTCACAGAAATATCTGTAAAGTTTCACTAAGTACCTGGGCACCATGTCCCAGCCAAACTGATGTATAAAATTAACCATCAAAATTACCTACATTAGTTCTTAGTTAGTATCATTATTTTATATAGCCAGGGATTTATTTAGATTTACCTGTTTACCATTTTTTTTACCTGTGTCTAATTTGCTGTTTTTCTATTCAAAGGACTGAGAGAAAGTAACTATCAGTTTCACAGTTTTATACCCAGATAATTGAGAGTTAGAGACAATATCTTCATAGGGACATTTTATTTAACAATGGTTTGAAATCATGTTTACTATATCCAAGGACTGAATTTCTGATCAATTCTGAAAGATTCTAAAACATTTTCAAACATTTCAGATGTTATTTCAAATATTGTCTCTCCACGAATTCTCTTTCTGAGGTGAATACTGATTATGTTGAGCATTCTCATTCTTTCTTTCATTATTTTTAATCTCCCTTTTGTATTTTCTATCTCTCTATCTCTCTGTGTTGCATTTGGGATTGACTCCTTATGCTTAATTATAGTTCACAAATTCTTTCTTTCAGTTCAGTTCAGTTCAGTTGCTCAGTCATGTCCGACTCTCCGCGACCCCATGAATCACAGCACACCAGGCCTCCCTGTCCATCACCAACTCCCGGAGTTCACTCAAACTCATGTCCACAGAGTCGGTGATGCCATCCAGCCATCTCATTCTCGGTCATCCCCTTCTCCTCCCACCCCCAACCTTTCCCAGCATCAGAATCTTTTCCAGTGAGTCAACTCGTCACATGAGGTGGCCAAAGTATTGCAGTTTCAGCTTTAGCATTAGTCCTTCCAATGAACACCCAGGTTTGATCTCCTTTAGAATGGACTGGTTGGCTCTCCTTGCAGTCCAAGGGACTCTCAAGAGTCTTCTCCAACACCACAGTTCAAAAGCATCAATTCTTCGGCGATCAGCTTTCTTCACAGTCCAACTCTCACATCCATACATGACCACGGGAAAAACCATAGCCTTGACTAGACGGACCTTTGTTGGCAAAGTAATGTCTCTGCTTTTTAATATACTATCAAGGTTGGTCGTAACTTTCTTTCTTTAGATGTAATTAATTTGCAGTTTGAACCAACAGTCGGACTTTTAACTTCAGTGCCTTTATTTTTAATTTCTAGAAGTTCTATATTTTTCCTTCAAATCTACCCTTCTTTTTAGATATTGTTTTGTACGTTTTTCTTGTTTTTAGTTTTCTTTTATGTCATTATTCTTAAATACTAATTCTATAGTTTCTTTCTAATAGTTCTAAGATTAGAGTTCTTACTACTGTTGTACCTGCTTCTCTTGTTCATTTGAATTGTTTCTTGGATGTTTTGTAATTTTCAGTTGTAAGAAGTCTTAAGCAGGACTTTGCCCGAAGGCTTTTGTCTGGCAAGTGTTGGACATATATCCTTCAGGAGTGGTTCGCCTATGCCAGTCACCCTAGGTATCATTCACTTTAAGTCTGTTTCTTTCTTTTTTATATATATAATAGTTTGATTCTGCAAATTGGGAGTGTGGGATTAGCATATGCAAACTTTGGGTCTGATTCTATGTTACTTCTCACTTAGTAGATTCTGGACCAAGTAGGAAGTATAAATTTGAACCAGAAACCCAAATGTGGCATACCTACTGTTACACATTTTCAGGAAAGACTGTGTCTCACCCACCCAGGTCCCAGGCCCAAATAGGCAAGCTTACTTGTTATTTCCCTAGACTAGTGGAGGAATTTTTTCTAAAATACCCTTGCAATGTAGGTATAGATCTTAAAGATCCCAACTTTATGTGAAGATCTTCATTCTATCTCTTGCCTCTCCCACATATGCGTTAGAACTTAAGCACTTTAGATTCCTGAGGTTGGCAAACCTTCCAAGCATTCTTACCCTACTTTTCACTTTATTCTACTTCACTTTTGGCCCTTAAATTTTCCCTTACATTTGTATGAAATTTTTATGCATTTAAAAGGGGTGTGTGTGTGCATGTGTGTTTGAAAGCAGAAAGAATCTGTGGGTATTTAGTTTAATGATATGGCTAGAAACAAGATTATAAATTGTTTTGTAAAGCTACTACTAAAACTACTTTCTATTGGCCAATAGAACAAACTATGCCCCTGCTGTTGAAATTTACCTGTCTTTTTGTATTTGTTCCACAAAGCTGTGTATCTGTGTGTCTGTCTGTCTTCCTCTATCTTTATCCTGTTCTTTTCAGTGAGTTGTTTTCTCCAACAACTGGCTGACTTTCTTTCTCGTCTTGTCAAGTCCATTTTATTATTTTTCCATCTCTGGAAGCTAACATAAGGCTTCCAAACAAGGGATCAGAATCTTCTAGTAGATCTTAAAGTTGGTTTCTGCCACAGCAGCTTTTCTCCTAATTGTTCTCTTTTCTGTGATTCCTAAAGGCAAGACAAGCACAGTTTTTACTGATTATTGGCCTCAAGTTTCTAGGGAACAGCCCAATTCAGAGCCACATCAGTGAACGACACAGAGGACAAAGGGTTAGCTTTTTGACATGACTCTGATGTTCAACAGCAAAGGAAAAACCAAGGGCCCAGGTACTTTAGAAACCAAACTTTAGGTCAGTTGTTGTAAAATATATTTTCATTTGATACTCAAGGCTTATTTTTAAGTAATAAGTTGCTCCTTTCAGGATCATGTTGTTCAGAAATTGAGCAAGTACAGAAGCCATTGGGGAAAATTAGTGAATTCCTTAAGTTTTGGCAGAGGGTGTAGTTTTGTCGCAATCTCCACTTCTACTATGTTAAACCTCAGGAAACTACTTTGTATAGGCTGGGCTCTTCTTCTGTCTGCCAAGAGAAAAGTTTCACAAGCAGAGCTGATGCGTATCTACTAATTTATAGCCCAGAGGTTAAAAAGCTCAGGGACTGTTATGTCTAAAGCTCATGTTTTAAATTTGAGAGATAAGTTATCGGTTCCTATAAAATAGGAGTATAGTCAGCATAGTCAAGCTCTGATTCTGTTCTCTTCCTCCATTTCTCCATGAATTCTCCAGTCACTTTTTTCTGTATTAGGTGATGGGAAACTTTATTCAAAATATTTTTGTAATTCTATTTTTGTAAACTTCTGTATTTGCTATGTCATTAGAAACATATTATTTAAGTATTTAATAAACTTTGCATTAAAGTTACTCATTCCTAGATGTCCTCCAGTATCTATTCTTTCCTCCTCTTCCTTCTCATCCTTCTCCTTTTTTTCTTTTGTAAGTACGAGAACCCCTAAGTTTAGCTTGGCATGTGTAATCCTTAAGTTATATAACTTGGCCATATAACTGGAAATTACATTTCTCCTCTCTTTTGCATCTAGGTATGGCCAATGGAATGTGGGCAAAGGTAATAAGAATACCTTCTGGTTCATGGTCTTAGAGGGAGGTCTTAGACAGCCATGTTGCTCTCTGTTTGGTGAATATAATCAACTAAATAGTACCTAAAGGTCTTGCAAGAGACCACAAGGGGAAAAAAGAAAGAAGAATTCATGGGCCAAATGGCTTCACAGTCTTTCTGTTTTATATTTACCTATGTTTTAGTATTTGTAACATATTTTTACATAGCATTTCCTTATATATAATTCTGTATGAGAGATGTCCTATGTAATTTCACTTTCTGTAGGTAGATGATTACATCATCTGTAGTGTGATAAGATCTATAATACAATTATGACCCAATGCTGCAGGAACAGAGAGGAGGAAGCCTAGATCACAGTGGTAAACCTAAGGAAGGCTTTCCGGGGAAGAATGTATGAGCTTGGTCTTAAGAACTGAATATATTTATCCAGGAGATTAATCCCAGCAATCAGTGGTGGGAATAACATTCCAGGAAGAAGGAACATTATGAACAAAGCCATGGCAGCATGAGAGAACATGGGGCATTCTGGGAACTGCAGGTGATTCATTATGATTGGAACATAGGGTAAGAGTTGGGAAGTGGAAAGAGATGTTGTAAGGAAGGCCAGCTCTGTATGCCATGCTAAAGTGTTTGAGTTTTATATGACATCAATGAAGCTGAAAGGATTTTAAACAAGGAAGTAAGATAACTGGGTTTACATTTTAGGATGACCATTCTGGCAGCGTTGTGGAGACTGGATTGAAGAAGCCCCAAAATTACAGATGTGAGACACTTTGTGAAAAAAAGGCTTGGTTGGTTAGATTCACAAAACAGAAATAAAGATGGCTTTATTGATACATCAGCCTGCAATATTTTCCCAGAGACAAGAGAGGGGCTTGATTTCTTTCTGCTATAGAATCAGAATCTGCAAGTTTCTTCCACTTGTTTGAGGATATTTTCCCAAAGGGCAATCTTTTTTCATTCTGTGTCCTGAACTTGATAAACTGGAACAAAACTTCTCAATGCATTCATTCTTTTAACATGTAAGGGCTTCATTGTGACCTTGCATGCCTCTCTCAAAGGTATTTGGAGGGTAATTGGAAAGGTTTTTACTCCCTACATTAATTGGCTGTTCAACACAATTGATGCTAGTTTATCAGCCTATACCCCAAAGTGATAGTCAAGCATTTAATTTCAAGGTTACTTTCTATTCCTTCAAGAATGAGTCAACCCAGTGTAAATGAGGAGGTCACAGTTCTGTACATAATGTAGTAATTTGCTAAATATGTTTCCTTTAACAGGAAAGATTTTGAGAGTATGAAGGTGAACACTTTTGGGAATATTACTTGGTGTTTATTGAGCAGTGATTTTACTCTTATTTATTGAATGCAGAATTCTGTAAGGGAGCAAAGATATGTTGCTCTTCAGCCAACTCTGTTGGCAGATGTGAAGTGAAGTGTTGGTTACTCAGTTGTGTCCAACTCTTTGTGACTCCGTGAACTATAGCCCACCAGGCCCCTCTGTCCGTGGAATTCTCCAGGCAAGAATACTGGGTGGGTAGTCGAACACGACTGAAGTGACTTAGCAGCAGCAGCAGCAGCCATTCCATTCTCCAAAGTATCTTCCCCACCAAGGGATCAAACCATTTCAGGCAAATTCTTTACCTACCAACTGAGCCACCAAGGAAGCCCAGGCAGATATAACCTGAACCTGTTGTCAAATCGCTTTCTGTGGTTAATGTGAAAAGCAATGAGCAGGGGTATAGAATGCCAGCATAAGCAATAGAAATGTTTTTCTTTTGGTCACTGATCATGTAGCTCTGTACTATATATTCAAGGAAAATTCTGCCAGTGATAGGTCCATGGTAGAAGTACAAGGTGAGTCAACCAGATTTTTGGTGAATGTTGGCTGGCATTAAATAAGAAAAAAACCACTAAATTTTTCTGTAGGAAAACAGAAGTCCAAATTTTGAACATAGCTTTGGTTGTTTTCAGAACATCTGCACTCAGGAGAAAGTTAGGTTGCAATCTTCCCTCTGTTCTTCATATATCTAGTCATAAGTTGTTTGTACATGTGGACAACCCAAGAATGCTCCCCTACCCCAAAACTGTTTCAAGGTCAGCAGAAGAGGAGGGACCTTGTGACACATAGATAGGGCAAACTTATGACATTTAACACGGGGTGTGTAGGCTTGAAGTCACAAGCTGGCAAACTTTAAAAGTCATTTGAAAGGGGAAAGTGATATATATTTGGAAAATGTCCCAGTTTATCTTATAAAACAAAAGGAACCTAGCTGTTATCCAGCAAACAGAAGTGGGGAGTACTACTCATAATATTGCAGAAGGGCCACAGCACTGGTTTAAGGGAATAAGACCTTTGGGGTCTTTTTTTTTCTCCAGTTGAGGTTTTAACTGAATACGTGCTATGCAGTTCTGTTGATGGATTGTGGTAGATGCTTTCCTCTTTGAGCCTTCCAAGTCCTCAAAGTTTCCTGGAAGAACTTGATGCCAGTCCCTAGGGTGAGTGCTGCAACCCAAGAAGTCCCATTTAACCCTGCGGTGACCCTCTTTAACTGCTCGGAACCAGTAGGCATGTCCCCTGATGTCTGAGGGGGCAGCTATCAGATGTGGATCATTCCTATTAGTAGTTTTCATGGTAAATGGGGTAAATTTGGGAAGCAGGGGGAGTAGGGGAAAGAAGACAACCTCTCCTCAACCTTGTGTTTTTCCAGCTCTTCTCTGTGCCCATCCTGAGTGAGAAGGTTTTCTCATTTGGTTCAGGAGAGCCTTAACTGTCCTTGTTCTGGGCATAGAGGAAGGGAAATCATCTTTCTACAGCCTAGATTCTTCTTTTGATTTCATGGCTTCCTCTCTCCCCCCCTACCCCAAGCAACATTTTTGGGTCAAATGAGATTAGCTGAATTTTTTTTTTGCATGGAATTGCTGATCATGTAGGATTTGATAGACCACCACCCCTTCTTCCCCCCATCATGATAGTAACGGTCTGGACATCCTGAGGGCTTCATTTTGCAGTGTAACTTCGTGGAGAGTGGATAGAGACAGACAGACACATAATATGCACATGTATATGGATATTTTTACTGAGAAATGAATACATGTAAATGTGCCAGTTATTGGACTGGTGGATGGTTATATGCTGGGAAGCGGGCGACTTCTGACAAGTTTGAAATTTGGAACAGAGTTTGAGGCTGGAAACAGTGTTGCCTTCATCCAAGAAAAGCAGGCCACTGGCCCAGCTGTGTACCTCTGGGGTCCCAGGCTTTGGACTGACTTTCTCCAGCTTTTTAAAGTGCCCTCTGGGGCCTGGGACAACTGGAAATGTCAGTGCACTGTGGATGGGGTCATCCCAGGGGGATCCCTCCACTGTTCTCCAGGGTCTTTCCTTTTCAAGACTGAGTGAAATTGGGCCACCAGAATGGTGCTGACAGGCAGATTATGGGTGACTCAAATTGTTTATACAGACAGAGATTGGCAAAAAACAACAACAACAACAAACATTTGCCCAGGTCTCAAATGTTCAAAGGGTGGCCCTGGCTGGAGATACAAATTTGGAAATAATTTGTCATGAAAAAGTCATGGAACTATATGAGATCATCTAGGAGTGAGTGTAGATAGAAAAGATAGAAAAGCTCACACCAAAAGTCCCTGGGGGTTGTGGCGTTGGCATGTTGGCATTCTGACTCTATCTGTGTGTTTTTGATAGAGATCCACTCCAGTGGAGACGGGATGTTCCCCCTCGTCTGACATGGGTTTTCTTACACGAATGGGTTACAGTACAAAAATACAGGCAGGCATAGAACACCACCTTATGTGACTGCATCACCAGATGGTTAGTAGTTTATTTTTCTTCCCCATTTAGTGTATGTGCATGCATGCTCAGTTGCAAGGTTGTGTCTTTTTGTGTCTCCCTGGACTGTAGCCCACCAGGCTCCTTTCCATGGATTTTCCAGGCAAGAATACTGAAGTGGGTTGTCATTTCCTCTGCCAAGAGATCTTCCTGACCCAGGGATCGAACCCTTATCTCCCTTGTCTCTTGTATTGTCAGGCAAGTTCTTTACCATTGAGCCACCTGGGAAGCCCTTAGTGTGTGTAGACAAAGCCAATGTAAAATGACTTCTAGCAGTAATTATTTAGAAAAATCAAAAAGACATTTTTATTGGGAAGGAGGGAGCTTTTCTAGGGGAAAAAATAGACTGATGAGTGTGTATGCATCGGGGAGGTAGGGTGAGGATAGGGTGGGGCTGCTTTTTTCAGCTTTTCCATTTATTTCTACTTATTTTGGTCCATTCTTCTTGTATGGTTTCCTGGAGCCTGGATTTATTATCAGCATGAGCCAAAACAATTGAATAACTAACACTTTACTTTTGGCTTTGTAGATACCAAGCTGGCATTTTTATCTATTTTTTTTTCTTTTTAACATTAAGCAGTTCTCCACTCTTCCTTCAATTGTCTGGAAGTTTTAGTGTTGAATCAGAATTATCAGCACTTGCCTGAATTCTTTCCTTGATTACTAACATTAGGTAAACACTTTCCCATCTTCCTGGTCCCGAACATAGAGACTTGTACCCAGAACGTCCTAATTCAGATTTACTGATGTTTCTTAAGGCTATGGTTTGGTATAGATTAAATACAAATCAGTGGTTGGAGAATGATGATTTTTTTTAAATTTATGTCCATAAAAGCTCAAAGCATTAAAATAATCATCCTCCCCCACAAAGGCAGAGCCCTTGAATTAAATAGGTCAAAAATATCTTCTTTGTAGCCAGTGGTTTTGTACAAGACGGAGCTAATTAGAGCAGTTTTAGCTTTAAACTTGGTGAATTTGGTGCTCTGGAATAATGCTTGAGGAGTTTCCATGTCAAATAAAGAGTTTGCTTCTCATGAACTTACCCTTGGCTTCCTGCGTCTGTGATACTCTAAGCTTTCCAAGATGACATCTTAGCACTCTTGGGACTAGGAGATTTACTGTATGTGAATGAATCCATGCAGAATTGTCTGGGAAACATGAATCACTCCAGGACTTCCCTCACTGTCCACTGACAGGATCACACACACAAGGGATCTAGTGGGCTGCTCTGAAAGGGGAGACAGGCAGTAGAAGAGCGCAATACAGGGCTCTTTTCCAAGACAGGAGGACAGAGGTTACTGCTGACAGTATTTGGGGCACAGTCACAGACAAAACGGAAAGCGTGTTGCTCATTTATCTGCAGAATCCAGAGAATTGGACAAAGCTTGCTTGATGAGAGCATGGGAGGGCATGGACATGGAAGAAGAAAAAACTTTTGACAGGATGGGATGGGACCAGACCAGATGGCCAGTAACTGTCAAATTCCCTGTGTGTTTAAACTATAGATTTGCTGCTACTTCTATATTAAAGTTGAACCCAACACTCTAGGTGACTAGAGGTTGGGCCAGTCATTGCCTCTTGTGAGCTGTGGCCAATGCAGGACTGGTCTTGTGTAAGTGAGTGACTAGGTGATAGGTGTCTGTCACCTAGGCGGTGTACTGTGTGACCTCCTGAAATCCAAGAGTATTCCCCACTGACCTGTCTTAGAGCTGCTTTGTTGGCAAGTGTGTGTGTACATAGGGATATCTGAGTTACCATTCTGTATAGAGTTTGCTAGAGCTCCAAAGTACAAGGATACTCAATATCAGAGGACACTGCATGGAGGCAGTGTGTATATTGGGGTGGTGGCTGGGGAAGGAAAGGTTACGACAGTTTAGGAAGAGTTTTTCTAATTTTTCCTAGTTTTGTCTGAACTGGCCCTGGCATGTCAGGTCAGGGCTTCCTGGATAAGAAAGTAAAGTTCAGGGGCAAATAAATCTATATTTTTAATGACATTTTTTCCCCAAAATGCTTTATTCATTTTCAGATTTTACTCTTGTTATTCTCCAACTAAATTCTTCTGAGTTGAGATGTAAAGAAAGATAAGTAGGAAACATCCAAGAGTGAGCTTGGGGAACAGTAGTTTTGCAACTTATTAAAAAGGGGATTTCTGAGAATGTGGTTCTGTTGAAATAAATCCAACCCTGTTTGCCTTTACAGAAAGCAGAAACTGTTCTCAAACATTTTTCCCTAGCTCAGCTGCTTAGGAGAATGTTAGTTTCCTCTTCCTTAGCCCTTTTAATTGGATGAAGGTTGTTAGTTTGTCTTTGCTGATTATTCCTGAAAATCCTAATGGATATTCCAAGTGGAAAAATGTTTAATTTCTGAGTGGGGACTTGGGAATGTGAACACCTTCCTGAGCCAAAGCATCACATCAAACCTGGCTCTGAGAATTCTGAGACATAAAAACATAGAAACGATCCCATTTCCTTTATGGGATCTGTAGTTCTGGAAAGGATACTTCTTTCCTGCGCAGGTTATGTGTTGAGGGCAACTTTATGGGCCGTGGATTACGATAGGCCTGGTCTGAATCCTGGCCCCACCTTGTATGTCTGACACTGAGCAGGTAGGTACTAACCTCTCAGTCTCGGCTTTCTCACAGTACCTTCTTGGCTGTGTCACAGCAAGGATTACACGAGATAATGAGAGTCCGCAGGCATAGTGGATGGCTAGGAATGTGGACTTTGGAGTGGAATTGCCCAGGTTCCGGTCCTGACCCTGTTATTTGCAAGTTGTTGAACTTCAGCCAAATTGCCTAATTCTCTCCTGGCTCCCTTTCTGCCTCACAGAGTTGTCACCAGAAGTCATTCAGATAATCAATGTAGAGTACTTAACCCTGGAGGAGGACAGGCAACCCACTCTAGTATTCTTGCCTGGAGAATCCCATGGACAGAAGAGCCTGGTGGGTTGCAGTCCATAGGGTCGCAGAGTCGGACATGACTGAAGCAACTTAGCATGCACAGAGTATTTAAAAACCTGACTGATAATAAGAGTTTGCTGTTGTTAGTGAAATGGTTTTCACAAAGTTGTGTTCAATAGAGAATAGCTAATAGATTACTACTAAGCAGATAGGTTTGGCATCTCTTTTGGTCATTTGAGTGGCAACAGACCTTCTTCTAAAAACCTCCATTTGCTCAGAATTTCCACCAGCTCTGTCATAGATTTTCTCCATCCTTTGCTCCTAATCACTGTATCTTGTGTTTGAATGACATCGTCTCTTCTGCAGGTGATTAGCAGTGGCCTCTGCCTTCCTTTCCAGAATCATAGAGCAACTTCCTTCAATGTCCCACCTCTAAGCTGGTAGGCCATACACTCCATTTGCTCATGAAGCCACACAGTGTTGAGATGTTCTTTCTCCCCATCCTGTCCTTCTTCTCTTCATCCTTCACTCCCTCTCTTTGTCCTCTTATTGTCTTTAAAATGCCTCTTCCTGTATAAAGGGGCTTGAAAGGCAGCCCCGCCAGTATAGTTCATCCTTTGTATCTGTGGGTTCTGCATCTGTGGGTTCTGCATCCATGGAGTCAACCAACCACGGATTAAAAATATTTTTTAAAATTCCAGAAATCTCCCAAAAGCAGAACTTGAATTTGCCACACACAAGCAACAATTTATATAGCATTTACAACTATTAACATAGCATATACATTGTAAGTAAAAGTAATTTAGAGATAATTTAAAATATACTGGATGACGTCTGTAGGTTACATATACTGCACCATTTTATATGAGACCTAAGCATCAGTAGATTTTGGTATCTGCAAGGGTCCTGGAATCCGTTCCCTGTGGATACAGAGGGATGACTGTATTTCCCCAGGTCTATTTTGCAGGTAAGAGATGATGATTACTTCCTACAGCTGCTGCTGCTGCTGCTGCTGAGTCACTTCAGTTGTGTCCGACTCTGTGTGACCCCATAGTCGGAAGCCCACCAGGCTCCCCCATCCCTGGGATTCTCCAGGCAAGAACACTGGAGTGTGTAGGTTGGTAAAAATCTTTCACTTATTGATTGTGACTGATCTGTGGTTCTTTAAGTGCCAACTGTGTATTCCAGCACTTTCAACTGTCACTTCTTCAAATGCTCAATTCTTTCTGCCATATGATCTTCAGTTTATTAAGAACTATGTAGGAGATTGGTGAGAGGCAATGGAGCCTTCCTGGAATCAAGAGCACTCAGAAGTGAAAAGGACCATTTTGCCAAGGCAGGAGCATGGCCCACACATTTCTCTCTCCCAGATAGATTCTAGGAACTCCAGGCTTCCAGAAAGAAAATCTTTGATGCAGGGGGATTCACGTAGAAGATCATGCTGCATAAATGTACTTTGTAAATTGTGAGGGAGGGGTCTTCTCATTTCCTCAATTTGCTTTGGAAAACAATGAGGTGGAAGGGTGAGAAAGGAAAATATTTTCACAAGCAGAAAATGGAAACACTTCACATTTGTGAAGCATGGGATGTTACTCACTGGTAGCTTAGAAAAATCACTTAATTCTTTTGAACTTTATTTTCCATTTGACAAAATGAGGATAATAATATCTGCTTAGTTTACTTTTTGAGAACTACAGTACTACAGTTTTATATATATATATGTGTGTGTATAGTAAACTATAAAGTCCCATTTAAATGTAAAATAATTACATTTCTCAAAGTACTCTTCCATATTTAACATGTTTTGCTTTCTGTCTTTAATTTTATAATAAATATCTATTGAAACCCTGGATATCTGGTACACTAAGAGATATTGACATGGGCTTCCAAGAGCTCATGGCATGTGTGTGTAGGGATTGGAGCTGGGCAGGGGGCTGGTGTCAGGGAGAGGTATCCAAGAAGGCCATTCTAGAATTGTGGAAAGTGCAGAGGGCATCTTTCAAACAACAAGGGATGGGGAGTAGATTAGCTGACCAATAGAGATAGGATTGTAATATTTTGCATACTGTGAGGGGCTTTATAGTTTACAAAGTCTTTTGATATTGGTACTTCAGCCCCTCCACATCGTCCCTATGAAGTATAGGTCATATTAGTTCTATAAGACAGATAAGAAGACTGAGGCTTCCAGTCCTGAAGTGATTGAACAAGAGTCTATAGTGAATAATCTAGGTCTTGACTTCAAGTTCTTGCTCTTTTACTATAACAGTTGATGGCAATAGGGGATCAGTCTAGGTAAATTGAGTATGAATGGATTTATAAAATTTTTGGAATAATTGAAATAAGGGAGAGGTAACTTTAGGATGAATATTAGGAAGTTTTATTTCCTGCTTACCTATACAAGTGGAAGATGTTAAATTTATAAACTAATTAGCCAAAAGATAAATTCATGAGAAAATCTCATAAGTGACGTTCCTTCACATCAAAACACTTCAAGGGCAAATTAATTCCCTTTAAATCTTTCATGTAGCAGTCATAAATGAAGTCAGATTCACTATTCTTTCTTACAGCAAAAGTTGGTGCTCCCAACTCTTACACAGGTGTGAAGGATCATTCATGCCTGACATGTTTCATGCTAAATTATACACAGACCAAAGAGCTCTATTTTTAAAATTTATTTATTTTTTAATTGAAGGATAATTGCTTTACAGAATTCCGTTGGTCTCTGCGAAACATCAACATGAGTCAGCCATAGGTATACATATATCCCTCCCTTTTGAACCTCCCTCCCATCTCCCTCCCCATCCCACCCCTTTAGGTTGTCACAGAACCGCAGTTTGAGTTCCCTGAGTCATACAGGAAATTCCCGTTGGCTATCTATTTTGCATATGGTATCGTAAGTTTCCATGTTACTCTCTCCATGCATTCCTTCCACCCTCTCCTTCCTATCCCTGCACCGTGTCTATAAGTCTGTTCTTGATATCTGTGTCTCCTCTGCTGCCCAGCAAATAATTTCATCAGTACTATCTTTATAGACTCCATATATATGCGTTCAGTTCAGTTCAGTCGCTCAGTCACGTCCGACTCTTTGCAACCCCATGAATCACAGCACGCCAGGCCTCCCTGTCCATCACCAACTCCTGGAGTTCACTCAAACTCATGTCCACAGAGTCGGTGATGCCATCCAGCCATCTCATTCTCTGTGTTGCTGCTGCTGCTGCTGCTGCTGCTAAGTCACTTCAGTCGTGTCCGACTCTGTGTGACCCCATAGACGGAAGCCCACCAGGCTCCCCCGTCCCTGGGATTCTCCAGGCAAGAACACTGGAGTGGGTTGCCATTTCCTTCTCCAATGTGTGAAAGTGAAAAGTGAAAGTGAAGTCGCTCAGTTGTGTCTGACCCTTAGCAACCCCACGGACTGTAGCCCACCAGGCTCCTCCATCCATGGGGTTTTCTAGGCAAGAGTACTGGAGTGGCTTGCCATTGCCTTCTCCGATTCTCTGTGTTAGTATGCGATATTTGTTTTTCTCCAGACCAAAAACTCTTATTAATTACTAAAACTCTGAAACTATGCTTCTTTATGCTTTTTTGGGGGAGAATCAAGCAAGAAGGAAAGACATAATAATAATTCAATTTGTTAATTTGTTCCATCAACATTCATGGAGCACTTTCTGGAGAGCGAGGCACAGACCCTCTGTCTCATGAAAGTACTAAAGGTGCTTCGTGACAAGATTTTCTGGGCAGTGAACCAGTGCCTCTCTCCAGATTATGAATAGCAGAGCCTGTGGTGGGTAATAGAGCAGCAGTGGTACGCCTGGCTATGTCTTTATGGAGGAACCTAAAAAACTGGGTTTGAGGGGTAAACACAAAGTTTTCATTTGTTTTCATTTTACTGAAACCAACTTAATTCTGATGTGACCTTTCCAGTGCTGAAAAGCTGGTCCCCTGCACGGCCTCCGAGTGGCACATTGTCCATCTGTGTTGTATTAGAAGGAAAGACCAACATTTTTTGGCTTCATGTTCATGGTGGCTTAATTTTCAACAGAAAGGGAAGATTTAAACAAAAGATTTCTTGTAAGGAGAGCCCTTTTCTCCTTTATTGTTAGAAATTATAAAAATATAAGCTTTTCCTCAAGTTGGTATCATTGTACTACCACCCTTAATAAAAAGAAAACAGAATAGAAAATCTAAATAGCCTTTTATCTATTAAAGAAATTGAATTTGTAATGAAAAACCTTCCCATAAAGAAAAGGAAACAGGACATGACTTGACGAATTAACATTTTGCTTTCAGAAACTGGTTTGTGTATTTTGGCAGTGAAATTTTGCTCAACTTTGGAACAAAGTAAATGTCCATGCAGTGGGGGCTAAATGGAGGAGTGGACACTTAACTGAATAGGAGACTCTGCCAGTGACACTTTCACAGAGACATTCTTCTACTCTCAGTTTTCATATGACTAACATGGTCAACTGAAGGCTTCTTTGTCTTTTTTTTTTTTTTTTACTAAATTGAGTGGTCACTTTCATGTGTGAAAATGAAGTGTCCTTAGGAAAAAAATGTTTAATACAAAGAAAAACAGTGAACACAAAATTGACATCTTGAACTGTGACTGAGCTTGTAAAGTCTGACCCTCAACACACATGAAGTTCATGAAGAGTTAGGTTCGTAAGTACTGGCTGACTGACTTCAGAAAAGCCTTTTCTATACCCATCACCTCAGCTTCAGCCTTTATACTGAAGATATCCAAGTTTATAGTTTGTTTTTTAGTCTTTTTCTAAAGATTCATCTTCCTATTTCATATCTTTTATCTAGCTGTCACAGCAGACCTTGAAATCAAGATGTCTAAACCTGAAATTATCATTTCCTCCTACAAATTTCTCTCTTCATGGTAACACCATCTTTATTCTTCTAATTGTCCATTTAGGTATTGATCTGACCATCTCTTTGCTAGCCAACTTTCAGCTAGTTATTAGGAGAGAAGGATGTACTTGAATCCGTAGATCCTTCACATTTGTTAGATTCCTAAGACTTCCAGAACCTGTAGGTCTTCAATAATATAAATATTTTTGTCCCATAACATGTGGCAAAATTTAAGTTTATACTACTAAAGACAAATAATGGAAATAAAAAGCTTCACTGAGGGGAAAAGATTGAGTAATCAGCTGGTCTCACTCACTCACTAAATGACTCCTCCCAACATAATGTGCCTGAGTTGTTACCAATTTAGCAAAATGGTACATTGCAAGGAATGCTTACTGATTGAACTTTTGGGGCTTGGCTATGTACTATGGCCCTGAAGGTCCCTGAGGTTTATTAATTTTGCTAGGCTAACAAGACAAAAGCATTTCATAAAACAACTCCAGCCATCGTTCCAGCCAGCAGAAAAGTTGTTCAACAAAGAGGGGATTAAAATTAAGTGAAAGTGGAAAGGCAGCTAACTTGTGGTATGAGGGTATGGGTAAGAAACACACGACTCTTAATGGAATGAAATGTGGGAAAAGCTAGGCGCACGTATGAACATTTCTATGAAGGGCCTAAGAGAGTCACTTCAGTTTCTTAATTTATATCACAGTGCTTTTAAGGAGGAAATTATATGCAAGAGGTGCATTTGTGAATATGGGATTCTTGAATGTCTAGGGATATATTATAAGTGGTAAGGGTCCACAGAACTATGCTGTGAATCTTTGCTCAGAAATGTTAAGATCTATGATATATCAAAAGAAAAGTGTATATATTTACACATACATATCAGTTCAGTTCAGTTCAGTCACTCAGTCGTGTCTGACTCCTTGCGACCCCATGAATAACAGCACGCCAGGCCTCCCTGTCCATCACCAACTCCCGGAGTTCACTCAAACGCATGTCCATCGAGTCGATGATGCCATCCATCCATCTCATTCTCTGTCGTCCCCATTTCCTCCCACCCCCAATCCCTCCCAGCATCAGACTCTTTTCCAGTGAGTCAACTAGTTGCATGAGGTGGCCAAAGTATTGGAGTTTCAGCTTTAGTATCAGTCCTTCCAATGAACACCCAGGACTGATCTCCTTTAGAATGGACTGGTTGAATCTAAGGGACTCTCAAGAGTCTTCTCCAGCACCACAGTTCAAAAGCATCAATTCTTCAGCGATCAGCTTTCTTCACAGTCCAACTCTCACATCCATACATGACCACGGGAAAAACCATAGCCTTGACTAGATGGCCCTTTGTTGGCAAAGTAATGTCTCTGCTTTTTAATATACTGTCTAGGTTGCTCATAACTTTCCTTCCAAGGAGTAAGCGTCTTTTAATTTCATGGTGCAATCAGCATCTGCAGTGATTTTGGAGCCCCCAAAAATAAAGCCTGACACTGTTTCCACTGTTTCCCCGTCTATTTCCCATGAAGTGATGGGACCAGATGCCATGATCTTTGTTTTCTGAATGTTGAGCTTTAAGCCAAACTTTTCACTCTCCTCTTTCACTTTTATCAAGAGGCCTTTGAGTTCCTTTTCACTTTCTGCCATAAGGGTGGTGTCATCTGCATCTCTGAGGTTATTGATATTTCTCCCGGCAAACTTGATTCCAGCCTGTGCTTCTTCCAGCCCAGCGTTCCTCATGATGTACTTTGCATATAAGTTAAATAAGCAGGGTGTATACATTTATTTGTGTGTATATATATATACACACAGCCATAGATGTACACATATACATAAGTAGATGCGTGTGAATTTCCTTGATTTTTTTCATCAACAATATGTATTTTTGTCAACAATATGCAGTACTCTTACATATTGTTGATAAAAATTCTCAGTCAGTCCTGCAATGTAGCATTTCTGATGTGTATCAGTCCTGACATGAAACAAATAAATGAATCCCTGGCCCCTCATCTAGGCTCCCAGCAATTGTAGCTGTTTATTTTTCTTGTTAGAAATTGAATTTAGCCCACCAGTACCTTTCATAAAGATCAGCAGATGGGTAATTGCCTTCCCACTGAGTTGGGTTGGGTTTGAACCAATGACCTATGCGGTGAAAACTCTTTATTCAGTCTCTTGATCCATCCATCTGCCTGGTTAAAATCTCAAAAGTTGAAAAAGTATCTTAAAAGTACTTCTGTGGGTTGTCTTGATCATCAAATTGTGTCTAAATATAAAATTAATTTATAGAACAGCTTTGCTAAAAGAGCCTTTTTACTCCTGATATTTTAGAACATTTTTACAAAAGCAAGTTTTAGGGTTGAAGTCAAGAAGTTGGCAAATATTACTTTCCAAATGTTATGTGGAGTGCCTTTTACTTGGTAGGAGGGATAGATTATTTTAGTCTAGATATTTTATCCAAGTGTTATTTGTTCTCCATAAACAATTAAAAGTTTATGGTGCAGGAAACTAAGGTTCCCAAATGAAGCTTGGAGTAGCTCTAAACAATGAAATTTACTGGGAATTTCAGGCCACTGTGAAATCTCAATGACCTTCTGAAAGTGGAAATAGGAGAAAACCAGTATGATGGTGGTCTTTAAATATTTTCCCTTTGGTTTGAGCATTTCTCTTGGGACTAAAACAAAAACAAACACAAGAAGACTTATTTTTTCATGGCTTGTCAATATGGATATCAGAAGCTTGATTGATTTTTGTGGGGATCAATGAGGTCACGCATAAAAGGCTGATGGATTCCTAGACCTTGTTGTTTTAACCATTATGTAAACCAGGCCATATCTTTCCCCAGAAGCTGTAGGCTTGTTACAATTCAAGGTCTCTGTAATTAACTCATGACCCAACAGTCTTTCTGGTAGAACGTTGTGCTCTTCCTTTTCTCAGTGGGAAGGCACTCTGGAATGACTCACTTGGGTAGATACACTGAGAAATAATTTCTCCCCAATCTGGTCTGTCCTTTACTTGTTGCTACCAATGCTTGCTCACAGCATCAATTCTGGCAGTGTTTCCTTTAAGGCAGTTTTCCATCCAATTAGAGTCATTCTAAGTCTTCTTTTTCCTCTTCTCGTTGTCTTCAGGACACATCTCCCTCCAGTGACCCTGCTCTCCAATGTATCAGAAGTTCTATAGACTATCTCCAGTACAGATTCTGACTGATTAATTTATCTCTTTCTACCATCCTCATTCTTGTTCAGGCCACCAATTTTTTTTCTCCCTTAGGTCACTGCTATAGCTTCCAGATATAATTCTCTGCTTTCATTCTTATCTCCTGAAGTCTATTCTTCATGGGGTACTAGTCATCTTTTTAAAAAATTGTACATCAAATTATGGATCTTTTCTGCCTCCCACTGTACTTTGCTTATTCTTCAAATTCCCTAATGCTACATGATTTATATCTTACCTCAACATGTGCACCTTTCCTCCTGTGTCATTGTGTCCAGCTACTGTTCTTTTTTTCTTTTGTGATTCCTCAAAAATACTAGTCTTAATTCTAGACCTGTGTACTTGATTTTCTGTCTACCAGGGAATATCCCTGTGCTTCCACTGCTTCCTCCTCAGATAGTGCATAGCTAGCCCCTTTTTACCATTCAGATATTGTCAAATATCAAATACTGGATGCATTCTCTAAAGTCTTCCTCTGATCACCCACTGTAAAATAACTTATCTTGATAAATTAGTGTATTTTAATCCTTTTCATAGCAGTTAATACCATATAATATTTTTGTCTTTCTTTTGCTGTCATCAGTTCAGTTCAGTCGCTCAGTCATGTCCGACTCTTTGTGACCCCATGAATCACAGCACGCCAGGCCTCCCTGTCCATTGGGTAAACTCCGGGAGTTTACCCAAACTCATGTCCATTGAGTTGGTAATACCATCCAGCCATCTCATTCTCTGTCATCCCTTTCTCCTCCTGCCCCCAATTCCTCCCAACATCAGGGTCTTTTCCAATGAGTCAGCTCTTCACATCAGGTGGCCAAAGTATTGGAGTTTCAGCTTCAGCATCACTCCTTCCAATGAACACCCAGGACTGATCTTTAGAATGGACTGGTTGGATCTCCTTGCAGTCCAAGGGACTCTCAAGAATCTTCTCCAGCACCACAGTTCAAAAGCATCAATTCTTCAGCGATCAGCTTTCTTCACAGTCCAACTCTCACATCCATACACAACCACTGAAAAACCATAGCCTTGACTAGACGGACCTTTGTTGGCAAAGTAATGTCTCTGCTTTTTAATACACTATCTAGGTTGGTCATAACTTTCCTTCCAAGGAGTAAGCGTCTTTTAATTTCATGGCTGCAATCACCATCTTTTCTGTCATAAGTCTATTTGTTTTTCTTCCTCCAGTGGAATGGATTGTAATCTCCCTGAGATCATGAACCTGTTTTTAAGTCTCAGTGCCAAGAACTATGAGTTTGGCACATAGTAGGTGACCAATAGATGTTTGTTGAATAAATGATTAAACTTATAGCATCTAGTCTAGTTATTACTCATCAGAACTAGAAAAGAGGTTCACCATTCTGCAAATATAAAGAAATATAAAAAAATAAATATGTGATACAGTATTATTAACTAAACTACAGACTTTGTTCACAAAATTTCACAAAATTTTATGCTAGCTTCCATTATTTGTTTTCATAACTTATTCAAGACCCCCCTGTTGTATTTAACTGCATTGAGCAGCTTCAACTGCATGGAACAAATTCTGGTAAATTCACTCTTCATTATTATTCTATTACAAATATTTTCTATTTCCTTGTTATGACTTCTTAGATACACCCATTAATGAAAAATGGACATTTAATTTCCAAATCCATGGGATTTTTAAAGTATCTTTGATATTAATTTTTCACTTATATGTTCACTCTATTTTCTGCCAAACAACTCTGTTGCTGCTTTTTTAAAAAATGATATGACAAAGCTTTACTTTCTATTTTCACTCTGTACTCTGATCAAACTCTTTGTCAATCTAGAGTATGTATATCACAATCTCTTACTTGGACTGTATAACTTAGGCTCTTATTCCTTCAATCAATCCTGATTACATCATATATATTCCCTATGTAAAAAACTCTATCATCCCCCAGAGTTCCTTAACAAAAAATGAATTTATTAAAATTTAATTTAAAATGTTAAAAACAACATTAAAAAAAAAGCAAAGAAAAGAAATTACACTTTTAACCAACATCCTAATAGGATTGTGAAAATCCCATGGAAGGAGAAGCCTGGTCAGCTACAGTCCATGGGGTCACAAAGAGTCAGACACGACTAAGCAATGTCACTTTCACTTTTCCTTTCTCAGTATTCATGTTCCAATCTATCCACACATGGTATATTTTTATGTGGCCATAATGTGTGTGTTAGGCTTCCCTGATAGCTCAGTCAGTAAAGAATCTGCCTGCAGTGCAGGAGACCCAGTTTCAATCCCTGGGTCAGGAAGATCCCCTGGAGAAGAAAATGGCAACCTACTCCAGTATTCATGCCTGGAAAATGCCATGGACAGAGGAATGTAGTGGGCTGCAATCCATGGAGTCACAAGAGTTGGAGACAACTGTGACTAAACCACCACCACAATGTGTGTGTACAATTCTATGTCCTATGTTTTTACTTAATATTTCATGAATAGTTTCATGTTATTCCATAGTTTTCCTATTTTGTTTATAATGATCACATAAAATTTCATTGATTCTGTGTTATAATTAAATGTCTAATGACAAAAGAATGGTTGGACTATTTCCAGTTTTTTGCTAATGGTTAAAATCCTGTTGTACAAATGACATTTTTTAAAAAAATTTTTATTGGAGGCTAATTATTTTACAATATTATATTGGTTGGTTTTGCCATACATTGACATGAATCTGCCCTGGGTGTACATGAGTTCCCCGTCCCAAACCCCCCTCCCACCTCCCTCTTCCCCTTATCCTCCCCCTGGGTCATCCCCCCATACCAGCCCCAAGCATCCTGTAACATGCATCGACCCTAAACTGGTGATTCATTTCACATATGATAATATACATGTTTCAATGCCATTCTCCCAAACCATCCCACCTCACCCTCTCCCACAGAGTCCCAAAGACTGTTTTATATATCTGTGTCTCTTTTGCTGTCTCATATACAGGGTTATCATTTGCATCTTTCTAAATTCCATATATATGTGTTAGTATATTGTATTGGTGTTTTTCTTTCTGGCTTACTTCACTCTGTATAATAGGCTCTAGTTTCATCCACCTCATTAGAACTGGTTCAAATGCATTCTTTTTAATGGTTGAGTAATACTCCATTGTGTATGTACCAAAGCTTTCTTATCCATTCGTCTGAAGATGGACATCTAGGTTGCTTCCATGTCCTGGCTATTATAAACAATGCTGCAATGAACATTGGAGTACATGTGTCTCTTTCAATTCTGGTTTCCTCGGTGTGTATGCCCAGGAGTGCGATTGCTGGATCATATGGCAGTTCTATTTCCAGTTTTTTGAGGAATCTCCACACTGTTCTCCATAGTGGCTGTACTAGTTTGCATTCCCACCAACAGTGTAAGAGGGTTCCCTTCTCTCCACACTCTCTCCGGCATTTACTGCATGTAGACTTTTGGATAGCAGCCATTCTGACTGGTGTGAAATGGTATCTCATTGTGGTTTTGATTTGCATTTCTCTGATTATGAGGGATGTTGAGCATTTTTTCATGTGTTTGGTTCTTTGGCCCATTTTTTGATTGGGTCGTTTATTTTTCTGGAATTGAGTTGCAGGAGCTGCTTGTATATTTTGGAGATTAATCCTTTATCAGATGCTTCATTTGCTATTATTTTCTCCCATTCTGAAGGCTGTCTTTTCACCTTGCTTATAGTTTCCTTTGCTGTGCAGAAGCTTTTGATTTTAATTAGGTCCCATTTGTTTATTTTTGCTTTTATTTCCAATATTCTGGGAGGTGGGTCTTGGAGGATCCTGCTGTGATTTATGTCAAAGAGTGTTTTGCCAATTCCTAGAAAAGTACAACTTTCCAAAACTGAACCAGGAAGAAATAGAAAATCTGAATAGACCCATCACAAGCATGGAACTACAGGCTGTAATCAGAAATCTTCCAGCAAACAAAAACCCAGGTCCAGACAGCTTCACAGCTGAATTCTACCAAAAATTTAGAGAAGAGCTAACACCTATTCTACGCAAACTCTTCAAGAAAATTGCTGAGGAAGGGAAACTTTCAAACTCATTCTATGAGGCCACCATCACACTAATCCCAAAACCTGGTAAAGATCCCACAGAAAAAGAAAACTACAGGGCAATATCACTGATGAACATAGACGCAAAAATCCTTAACAAAATTCTAGCAATCAGAATCCAACAACACATTAAGAAGATCATACATCATGACCAAGTGGGCTTTATCCCAGGAATGCAAGGATTCTTCAATATCCACAAATCAATCAATATAATACACCACATTAACAAACTGAAAAATAAAAATCATATGATTATCTCAATAGATGCAGAGAAAACCTTTGACAAAATTCAACATCCATTTATGATAAAAAAACCCTCCAGAAAGTGTGAATAGAAGGGGCATATCTCAACATAATACAAATGACTTTTTTCCTTTTCAATTATTTCTTCTGGAGAAACTCCAAGTCATAGAATTAATGGGCCAAAGGTTATAATAAATTTACATATATGTGTGTATGTATATATGTGAGTCACTCAATCATGTCCGACTCTTTGTGACCCCATGACTGTAGCCTGCCAGGTTCCTCTGTCCATGGAATTCTCCAGGCAAGAATACTGGAGTGGGTAGCCATTCTCTTCTCCAGGAGATCTTCTGGACCCAGGGATTGAACCTGGGTCTCCTGCATTGCAGGTGGATTCTTTACCATCTAAGCTACCAGGGAAGCCCACATATTTGTATAGATGTATTTGAGTGTATTACTAAATCTCCCTCCAAAATGCTTATACAAAATTTCAATGCTCTAAACCATGTATAAATACTATTATTTCTCCTGAAATTTGCATGGATTAGGTTTCTTCCTTTGTAAAATTTTGGTCAATTTAACTGTTCTATTATATTTAATTGCATGTTGTAAGACTGAATGTGTTTCCCATATGTTCGATTCTTGTTTGTATACCCTTGTGTGAATTCACTGTTCACATCCTTGGCCTTTTTATTAATAGAGACCTTGGTCTTTTATATTTATATTTATTCTTTCTTGAACTCCACTTTTGCTGTATTTATCTGCTTCTGTCTTTTTCTTAATATGGCTTCATCTCACCTCTCAGCACCATCACAAGTACTCTAAAACAGCTAATCACATCAGCTTTGTTGACTAGCCTCCATTGGGTGAGGCACAGCTTGATGTTTACTGTTACTTTTCCGCCTTTTGCAGTCTTGTTCCATTTGATTTAAGTGGAATAAATTTTCTCCTGTCTTAGTTCTAAGTCCTT
Organism: Moschus berezovskii; assembly: GCF_049115385.1. Classification (NCBI taxonomy): domain Eukaryota; kingdom Metazoa; phylum Chordata; class Mammalia; order Artiodactyla; family Moschidae; genus Moschus; species Moschus berezovskii. The sequence continues at coordinate 28,480,726 of NC_142467.1, read as the reverse complement.
TTATATCCACAAAGTTGCAGAAAACTAAGACTTCTCTGACTTCATTCTCTTGACTTCCTCTCTTCCCTTATAATCATCTAGAGCAAAACAGTGTTTACAGTGATAAAAATGTTAAGTTTGGGACTTGGAGAGAAGACCTCTAAAAAGATGCATAACCTAGTCGATTCTAAAGGAGATCAGTCCTGGGTGTTCACTGGAAGGACTGATGCTAAAGCTGAAACTCCAATACTTTGGCCACCTCATGCGACGAGTTGACTCACTGGAAAAGACTCTGATGCTGGGAAGGATTGGGGGCGGGAGGAGAAGGGGACGACAGAGAATGAGATGGCTGGATGGCATCACCGACTCGATGGACATGAGTTTGAGTGAACTCCAGGATTTGGTGATAGACAAGGCCTGGAGTGCTGTGATTCATGGGGTCGCAAAGAGTCAGACACAACTGAGCGACTGAACTGAACTGAACTGAACTGAACCTTAACTGATAACAGTTCTACTTTCTTCTTTAACCCTCCTGTTGTTCATCTGGAACTTTTCTTCCAGAGCCTTAGGGTAACTAAAATTGCGTCAGAGTGTGTAGTCAGGGTGACATGTAAAATGTGATTTATGCAGTGGTGCACCTAGAATTTTGTTTATTTATTATATATTTTTATTTTAAATTAATTTTTATTGGAATATAGTTGATTTACAACGTTACTGCTGTATAGAAAAGTGAATCAGCTACACAAAGATCCATTATTTTTTAGATTTTATTCCCATATAGGTCATTACAGAGTATTGAGAGGAATTACCTGTGTTATATAGTAAATACTTATTAGTTATCCATTTTATATATAGTAGTGTGTCTATCTTCTGCTTCTGTTAGGTCCATACCATTTCTGTCCTTTATCGAGCCCATCTTTGCATGAAATGTTCCCTTGGAATCTCTAATGTTCTTGAAGAGGTCTCTTGTTTTTCCTATTCTGTTATTTTCCTCTATTTCTTTGCATTGATCACTGAGGAAGTCTTTCTTATCTCTCCTTGCTATTCTTTGGAACTCTGCATTCAGATGCTTATATCTTTCCTTTCCTCCTTTGCTTTTCGCCTCTCTTCTTTTCACAGCTATTTGTAAGGCCTCCTCAGACAGTCATTTTGCTCTTCTGCATTTCTTTTCCATGGGGATGGTCTTGGTCCCTGTCTCCTGTACAATGTCACGAACCTCCGTCCAGAGTTCATCAGGCACTCTATCAATCAGATCTAGTCCCTTAAATCTATTTCTCACTTCCACTGTATAATCATAAGGGATTTGATTTAGGTCATATCTGAATAGTCTAGTGGTTTTCCATGCTTTCTTCTATTTAAGTCTGAATTTCGCAATAAGGAGTTCATGATCTGAGCCACAGTCAGCTCCTGGTCTTGTTTTCACTAACTGTATACAGCTTCTCCATCTCTGGTTGCAAAGAATATAATCAATCTGATTTCGGTGTTGACCATCTGGTGATGTCCATGTGTAGAGTCTTCTCTTGTGTTGTTGGAAGAGGGTGTTTGCTATGACCAGTGCATTCTCTTGACAAAACTCTATTAGCCTTTGCCCTGCTTCATTCCGTGCTCCAAGGCCAAATTTGCCTGTTACTCCAGGTGTTTCTTGACTTCCTACTTTTGCATTCCAGTCCCCTATAATGAAAAGGACATCTTTTTTGGGTGTTAGTTCTAAAAGGTCTTGTAGGTCTTCATAGAACCGATTAACTTCGGCTTCTTCAGCATTACTGGTTGGGGCATAGGCCTGGATTACTGTAATACTGAATGGTTTGCCTTGGAAACGAACAGAAATCATTCTGTCATTTTTAAGATTGCATCCAAGTACTGCATTTTGGACTCTTTTGTTGACCATGATGGCTACTCCATTTCTTCTAAGGGATTCCTGCCCACAGTAGTAGATATAATGGTCATCCGAGTTAAATTCACCCATTCCAGTCCATTTTAATTCACTGATTCCTAGAATGTCAACGTTCACTCTTGCCATCTCCCGTTTGACTACTTCCAATTTGCCGATTGAAGATATTAAGAAGAGGTGGCAGGAATACACAGAAGAACTGTACAAAAAAGATCTTCACGACCAAGATAGTCACGATAACGTGTTCACTGACCTAGAGCCAGACATCTTGGAATGTGAAGTCAAGTGGGCCTTAGAAAGCATCATTACTAACAAAGCTAGTGGAGGTGATGGAATTCCAGTTGAGCTATTTCAAGTCTTGAGAGATGATGCTGTGAAAGTGCTGCACTCGATATGCCAGCAGATTTGGAAAACTCAGCAGTGGCCACAGGACTGGAAGAGGTCAGTCTTCATTCCAATCCCAAAGGAAGGCAATGCCAAAGAATGCTCAAACTACTGCACAATTGTACTCATCTCACACGCTAGTAAAGTCATGCTCAAAATTCTCCAAGCCAGGCTTCAGCAGTATGTAAACCGTGCACTCCCAGATGTTCAAGCAGGTTTTAGAAAAGGCAGAGGCACCAGAGATCAAATTGCCAACATCCGCTGGATCATGGAGAAAGCAAGAGAGTTCCAGAAAAACATCTATTTCTGCTTCATTGACTATGCCAAAGCCTTTGACTGTGTGGATCACAATAAACTGTGGAACATTCTGAAAGAGATGGGAATCCCAGACCACCTGACCTGCCTCTTGAGAAACCTGTATGCAGGTCAGGAAGCAACAGTTAGAACTGGACATGGAACAACAGACTGGTTCCAAATAGGAAAAGGTGTACGTCAAGGTTGTATATTGTCACCTTGCTTATTTAACTTATATGCAGAGTACATCATGAGGAACGCTGGGCTGGAAGAAGCACAAGCTGGAATCAAGATTGCTGGGAGAAATATCAATAACCTCAGATATGCAGATGACACTACCCTTATGGCAGAAAGTGAAGAGGAACTCAAAATCTCTTGATGAAAGTGAAAGAGGAGAGTGAAAAAGTTGGCTTGAAGCTCAACATTCAGAAAACAAAGATCATGGCATCTGGTCCCATCACTTCATGGGAAATAGATGGAAAAACAGTGGAAACAGTGTCAGACTTTATTTTTTTGGGCTCCAAAATCACTGCAGATGCTGACTGCAGCCATGAAATTAAAAGACGCTTGCTCCTTGGAAGGAAAGTTATGACCAACCTTGATAGTATATTAAAAAGCAGAGACATTACTTTGCCAACCAAGGTCCATCTAGTCAAGGCAATGGTTTTTCCCATGGTCATGTATGGATGTGAGAGTTGGACTGTGAAGAAAGCTGATCGCCGAAGAATCGATGCTTTTGAACTGTGGTGTTGGAGAAGACTCTTGAGAGTCCCTTATACTGCAAGGAGATCCAACCAGTCCATTCTAAAGGAGATCAATCCTGGATGTTCATTGGAGGGACTGATGCTAAGGCTGAAACTGCAATACTTTGGCCACCTCATGCGACGAGTTGACTCACTGGAAAAGACTCTGATGCTGGGAAAGGTTGGGGGCGGGAGGAGAAGGGGACGATGGAGAATGAGATGGCTGGATGGCATCACCGACTCTGTGGACATGAGTTTGAGTGAACTCCGGGAGTTGGTGATAGACAGGGAGGCCTGGCGTGCTGTGATTCATGGGGTCGCGGAGAGTCGGACACGACTGAGCGACTGAACTGAACTGAACTGAACCACAGAACAAATAGATTTGTGATCTATGTTTCACAATTTGAACAATTCATTTAACATGGTAATGTCATATCCAATAGGTGTATTTTTCTATATCTAAATTTTTCTCTTCTGGCAAATGAATATACAGATGATCCTTAGACAGATCCACTTACATGTGGGTGTTTTCAAATACTAAATACTGTAATATTGCTTATACATGGATTGGTTGAATCCACGGATTTGTAGAAACCCTAAGTATAGAAGACCGACTATAAGTTATATGTGGATTAGCCCCTGCCTTGTTCAAAGATCAACTGTATTTCACTGGGCTATTGTGAGGAACCAATATTAATAACTTGAAATTATACTGTTCTGACTCTCTTATCTGATACTGCCTTAATTTTCTGTTTTAGTAAATCAGTCAGCCCTTCAAATACTTGAGTACAGTTATCAGTGTTCTATTTCTAAGACCCTTTTACAGGTTCAACAACTCCAGTTTCTTCCACTAATCTTTCTTCCCCCATTCTTCAGTACTGAAATCTGTTTCTATTTTATTTATTTATTTTTACTGAAGTATACTTGATTTACAATATTAAACTAGTTTCAAGTATAAAACATAGTGATTCAGTACTCTTAAAGATTATCTAATCTTTGTAGATCATGATTTCCAGAATCTTCACCACCCCTACCTTCTTCCTTTGGATGTCCTCCTGCTTGCTTAAATGACAACCTTGAGACAGGTACCCCAAACTAAGGAAAGTATTCTCATCATGGTTGGTGCCTAACAGACCACAGTGAACTGGTCCTCCTAAAAAATGTGGAACTCATGATATACAGACATCAGTTGCATGCTTTCACTGCTAGGCATTGTGCTAGACACTGCCCTTTACTTGGGTTTCATATGTTATGTCACTTATATCTCTGACATTAGATTGCATGCACTTTGATGATACTAAAACAGTGATTATGCTTTTCACATCCTTCTTTGTATTGTTCACAGCTCTGAGCACATATAAAGTGATCAAATGGTTTCTGATTACTTGTTGATTCCTTTGAACTTTTGAGAGCTCCTTAAAAAATTGTTCAGAGAGGACTGACCTAAGATTTTACGTTGTTCCCCTCACATACCTAGTCACCTAGAAGCATAGTCTTTGTTTTCTCAAGAGTGGAACAAGAAAAGGAAGGAAAGCATAAAAGGGAATTGACAAGAAAGTTAAATGAATGAAAGTGGACCATTTTAAACATAGCTTTAACTTCTGAATTTCAAAGACCAATTTATAAAGAGGACTCAGCACATCTTAAAAAAAAAATTCCTGAAGTTGACCAAAATCAGCCCCATTAATGTAAACACCTCATTTCTATTAGTGCATCCTATTATTTATCGTCGTCTCATGCATGTGTGCTCAGTTGTGTCTGACTCTTTGTGACCCTATGGATGTAACCCACAGGCTCCTCTGTCCATGAGATCCTCCAGGCAAGAATACTGGAGTGGGCTGCCATTTCCTACTCCTGATTATTTATAGTATATCCTGTCATTTATAGTTTCCCTAAAAAGAGCAGAGAGGACGGCAACTACAAAGACCTCACCTGGAGCATTTTAGCAAAGGGAAAAAGTCAAGTTCAGTAGCTCAGTTGTGTCCAGCTCTTTGTGACCCCATGAACCACAGCATGCCAGGCTTCCCTGTCCATCACCATCTCCTGGAGTCCACCCAAACCCATGTCCATCGAGTCGATGATGCCATCCAACCATCTCATCCTCTGTCGTCCCCTTTTCTTCCTGCCCTCAATCTTTCCCAGCATCAGGGTCTTTTCCAATGAGTCAGCTCTTCGCATCAGGTGGGCAAAGTATTGGAGTTTCAGCTTCAACATCAGTCCTTCCAAGGAATATCCAGGACTGATCTCCTTTAGGAAGGATTGTTTGGATCTCCTTGCAGTCCAAGGGACTCTCAAGAGTCTTCTCCAAACCACAGTTCAAAAGCATCAATTCTTCAGTGATCAGCTTTCTTTATAGTCCAAGTCTCACATCCATACATGACTACTAGAAAAACCATAGCCTTGACTAGATGGACCTTTGTTGACAAAGTAACGTCTCTGCTTTTCAATATGCTGTCTAGGTTGGTCATAGCTTTCCTTCCAAGGAGTAAGCGTCTTTTAATTTCATGGCTGCAGTCACCATCTGCTGTGATTTTGGAGCCCCCCAAAATAAAGTCAGCCACTGTTTCCCCATCTATCTGCCATGAAATGATGGGACTGGATGCCATGATCTTAGTTTTCTGAATGTTGAGCTTTAAGCCAACTTTTTCACTCTCCTCTTTCACTTTCATCAAGAGGCTCTTTAGTTCCTCTTCACTTTCTGCCATAAGGGTGGTATCATCTGCATATCTGAGGTTATTGATATTTCTCCTGGCAATCTTGATTACAGCTTGTGCTTCTTCCAGCCCACCATTTCTCATGATGTACTCTGCATATAAGTTAAATAAGCAGGGTGACAATATGCAGCCTTGACGTACTCCTTTTCCTATTTGGAACCAGTCTGTTCCATGTCCTGTTCTAACTGTTGCTTCCTGATCTGCATATAGGTTTCTCAAGAGGCAGCTCAGGTGGTCTAGTATCCCCATCTCTTTCAGAATTTTCCACAGTTTATTGTGATCCACACAGTCAAAGGCTTTGATATAGTCTTTAAAGCAGAAATAGATGTTTTTCTGGAACTCTCTTGCTTTTTCGATGATCCAAAGGATGTTGCAATTTGATCTCTGGTTCCTCTGTCTTTTCTAAAACCAGCTTGAACATCTGGAAGTTCACGGTCAGGTTGTGAGAAGCAAATGGAAGATTTCTAAGTTGTGAAGCCTTAGTTCACTTGCTCTGGCCCTCTGATTGCACAGTTGAGGTGGCTAAAACCCAGTGAAGTTACTTGACACAGATCATACAACTAGTGACAAGGACAGAAATAATGCAGGGTACAAGCTGCTAATCTTCCATATTTTTCTTTTTAACACAACCTTATATTGTTTTCCATTTTTTGAACAATTTCTTATTTCATAGTAATGTATAGTCAAAGGGGAACAACTTAAAATCCATTAATATTTCTTTGTTTAAAAATGTTCCAGCTGCTATGAATGCCAGGAAGACCTCGAGGTCATTTATCAGGCCAGGTTATTAATGTGTTTTGAAGATCCCTAGGGTCACTTGACCTTCATCATTGTACCTCATGAGGCAGATAAAGCTGCTACTAATGGGCTTATAAAACACAAATGGTCATGCACATTGCTTAATAATTTATAACCTTAACTGGAAAGTAAGTCTTCAATAAACTTTAATTATGGTTAGTAATTTGCAAAGTTTTTACAAGTTGGAGAGCACCCAGATACAAATGGATGAGCATCTAGAGGGTAGTCTTTTATTCCATAGAGTAATAGAAGTTTGGAGCAAATGATTGTCACTTAGACAGCCTGAGCTGCTGGTCTTTCTTTTTAAAAACTGGATGACTGAACTTTTAATCTTTCTGTGAAACTGGCTTCCTCTGAGCTGTCAAATAAAAGTGTAGAATAATTGGGAGATTATGAATCAACCAGGTAGAAGAACCCAAAATATGAGTGTGTTTGGCTTTTTGAGAGAGTTTTCAGTCAACTGACTTGTATGTATTATTTTCTCTATTCATTTCCAATAAGAATTCTGGAGATTATCCTTTTTAATATCAAAATTCATGAATTCATGAACAGAAGAGCTAGTTTTTAATAGCTTTACTGATGCCTTTCAGCCTCTCTTTCTGGCCATAAGTTAATGTTTGAGGTGCTCTAAGGTTCTCTGCTTTCTATTTAAGCATGGAAGAATTTCTCATCAGTTAAGCAAGATATGAGCACTGATATTGCAGGTCTCTCTGACCCATTGGAAAACCCTTATCCCAGGCAGGCTGGTGCTCAGGACCTGGACCCCAAGCATCTGAATCTTTTATGGCATATTATTGGCAGCTAATTGAGCAGATTTTTAGTCTAGGAAGGCATTAGAAAGCTGTTCTATACCTTTCATTTGTGGTTATATATGTAGAAACCGCAGCTTTGTTCTAAAGCAGATGTTCCTGGAAAAATAAAGCTTCATGCAGTGACTGAATATATTCTGTCTTTTAGGTTTCATTTCCAGGACTGCATTATAAGGGGTCTCCATTTAAGCTACTTGTGCCTTCCTACCTGCAGATGTCATACACCCCAGGAATGGCAATCCTGACAAAGTCAGTGTGCCTTGGGTGTAAGATATGATAGGGGACCAGCAGAAGAGAAATATGGGAAGGTGATGGGGTAAATGTTGGAGTCCCTGAACCAGAGTTCATCAGGAGGACTATATTGGTCTTTTAGAGCTGTCCAAAGAAAGGTATCCACAGACTGGGTGGCTTAAACAACAGATAATTTGTTTTCTCATAATCTGGAGAGTGGAAATCCAAGATCAATGTACTGTCATCATTGGTTTCTGGCAAGTTCTCTCTTCCTGGCTTTCAGACATGTGCTCTGTGCATACACATCCTTGGGTGTCTCTCTCTCTTCTTTTAAGGACACCAATCCTGTTGGATTAGGCCCCACCTCTATGATGTCATTTAACCTTCAGTTCAGTTCAGTCGCTCAGTCGTGTCCGACTCTCCGCGACCCCATGAATCACAGCATGCCAGGCCTCCTTGTCCATCACCAACTCCCGGAGTTCACTCAAACTCATGTCCATCGAGTCGGTGATGCCATCCAGCCATCTCATTCTCTGTCGTCCCCTTCTCCTCCTGCCCCCAATCCCTCCCAGCATAAGGTTCTTTTCCAGTGAGTCAACTCTTCGCAAGAGGTGACCAAAGTATTGGAGTTTCAGCTTTAGCATCAGTCCTTCCAATGAACACCCAGGACTGATCTCCTTAAAGTGTCTACCTCCAAATTAGAACTTATCATTAGTACAAATCATATTAGTACTTCAACATACAGATTTTAAGGGAAGATACAATTTGGGCCATAAACAGGGCCAACATTCCCTCATGTTTTACCAATAGTTGCCATGTCTTTGTCAAACAATTGTCATTTAGTTCATAGGTAACAATTAGACTTGCATGTTGTGTTGAAAAGATAAGCCTGAAGGATACTTTTCTTTTTAAAGTTTATTTTGTTATAAGGTTATAGCTGATTAACAATGTGATAATTTCAGGTGAACACCAAAGGGACTCAGCCATATATAGATATATACAGGTATCCATTCTCCGCCAAACTCCCCTCCCATCCAGCCTGCCGCATAACATTGAGCAGAGTTCCATGTGCTATACAGTAGGTCCTTGTTGGTTTTCCATTTTAAAGATGAGGGATCATCTTAATGGAGAACTAAGGCCAGGCAGCCTCAGGGAAATTCAGGGAAATCTTTAGGGATGGAGAAATTCTATTTAAATCAGAAATCCCACAAGTCAGGAAGAAGACAGTGAATGTTACCAAGTGACCCAGTTGGTGGCGGTAAGCATTCCAGAGTAACTACTCAGATGTCATCCATTATTCATCTCGTTCATCATGATGCTTCTCTCCTATTTGCCCCAAGCTAAGATATATGTCAATATCAAATGAGGCCTTTTCATTGGCATCAAGCTTTGTGGGTGACTGATAACCTCATTGAGGATGAATTTAGGACTTAGTGCTTTATCTTAGAAATAGGTGGTGGGAAATTAATGTCTCCCTTACAATATGTGGCAGCTAATTTATATGAATCATTATAGCACACTGAGCATGGTCTCTATAGTCAAGATGTTAGATGCTGCTAATCAGTCTCTTGACATTTGAGAGATGAAAACAGTCAATCTATATTTGATGATGGTGACTTCAGATATAAGTAAGGCAAGACATTTGTGTTTTCATTTGGATTTTAAAAATGTTCCTGAAATTAGGCTATACAAGTGTCTCCTTTTGAAATAATAAAGATCTTTGTTCAGTTCAGTTCAGTCGCTCAGTCGTGTCTGACTCTCCGTGACCCCATGAATCACAGCACGCCAGGCCTCCCTGTCCATCACCAACTCCCGGAGTTCACTCAAACTCATGTCCACAGAGTCGGTGATGCCATCCAGCCATCTCATTCTCCGTCGTCCCCTTCTCCTCCCGCCCCCAACCTTTCCCAGCATCAGAGTCTTTTCCAGTGAGTCAACTCGTCACATGAGGTGGCCAAAGTATTGCAGTTTCAGCTTTAGCATCAGTCCTTCCAATGAACACCCAGGATCGATCTCGCTTAGAATGGACTGGTTGGATCTCCTTGTGGTACAAGGGACTCTCAAGAGTCTTCTCCAACACCACAGTTCAAAAGCATCAATTCTTCGGCGATCAGCTTTCTTCACAGTCCAACTCTCACATCCATACATGACCACAGGAAAAACCATAGCCTTGACTAGACGGACCTTGGTTGGCAAAGTAATGTCTCTGCTTTTTAATATATTATCAAGGTTGGTCATAACTTTCCTTCCAAGGAGTAAGCGTCTTTTAATTTCATGGCTGCAATCAGCATCTGCAGTGATTTTGGAGCCCCAAAAATAAAGTCTGACACTGTTTCCACTGTTTTTCCATCTATTTCCCATGAAGTGATGGGACCAGATGCCATATCTTTGTTTTCTGAATGTTGAGCTTCAAGCCACCTTTGTATGTGACACATATGGCACATTCCTTCAAAGATCTTTCGAAGCAAACCTGTTTCTGGAGGTTCATCATTTTCTTAGGAAAACACTCAGAAATAAAACTTTGGTCAAGCATTTGTTCTTTGATTTAACAAATATTTGTCAAAGTGCCTGCTGTTTGTCATGCACTGTGCCTGGTGCTGAAGAGATCAGGTAGACATGTTGATTATTCTTGGAGCTTACATTCTCATGTGGGAATAAATATAGACCAAACAAATAAATACACAAAAGACCCTTGCAGATGTTTAAAACAGGATGCTTTGAAAGGTGGTCAAGGGATATATATTGAGGAGGAATTGCTTATAGCATCAGCCATGCACTGATCAGGGCAAAACTGGGTAGACCCAGAGACCCACAGATGAGAAGTTTCTATGGCTGAAACGAGTTTGATTTGTTTAAAATACTGGAAGAAGGCCACTCTTGCTGGAGAATAGAGGGTAACAAGATAGAGTAGTATAAAAGAGTTTACTGATGTGGCTGGAACCAACTCTGTAGAACTTTGGAGAAGTGGGGAATTCAGATTTTGATTTGAGTACTTCGGGAAACCACAAGACATTTTTGAAGTACTATTGATACTTTGCTTTAAGGAGACCAAAGTGAAAGCTGCAAGACATGTGGAAGGTTTTTTCGAGTCCAAGATTAGAGATGATAATGGTTTAGTCCAGGGTGGTGGTTTGAAAATTGTAAAATCATAGATTTGGGTTCCATCTGGATTATGTTTGGGTTCATGGTGGTATCTTTAAAACTGGAGAAGTCAGAGAGAAGCAGGTATAGAGAGAGTAGAGGGAAGGAGTGGAAACCAGGATTTATATTTTCCTTTACAGAAGCTATTCCTCTATATAGCCTGCCCTGAGTTTTGACATTTTAAAAACTCTTGAGCTTTTAAAACTGATTGAATGGATGTTAGTCACTCAATTGTGTCCAACTCTTTGCAACCCCATGGACAATAGCCCACCAGGCTCTCTGTCCATGGAATTCTGTAGGCAAGAATACTGAAGTGGGTTGCCATTCCCATCTCCAAGGGATCTTCCCGACCCAGGGATCGAACCTGGGTCTCCTGCATTGCAGACAGATTCTTTACCATCTGAGTCACAATTAGTACTAATCCATACTCTTGTTTTTATAGATAATTTAAATTTATTAGCTTTCATCAGATGTTTTACCCTTTCTGTAAACTTTAAGATCATTTTATGAAAATTCCTTCTGCCACCCCAATCATCTCCCAACATAAGGGGATAAACAATTTCCATTGAAAGTCCAATTAGAATGACATTAAGATTATTTATTAATTTGAGGAAATTTAATGTTTTTCATATGTTTTTTCCCATCTGTGAACATGGTGTATTATTCCATAAGTTCATAAATTTTAATAAATTTCTTCATATAGGATTTGTGCTTTTCTTGTTAAATTTATTCCCACATATTTCTACTATTTATTGCTATTTTGAATTGTTTTTTTTTTTTTTTTTACCAAATACCATTTTCTTTCTTTAGGTTATTTATAGCTGAAACAGAAAACACTAATTTTTTTTTTTGGTAATTTCAAAATTTGGTAAATTTCATTCCACGGGGCTTCCCAGATGGCTCAGTGGTAAAGAATCCACCTGCCAATGCTAGAGACAGAAGAGATGTCGGTTTGATCCCTGGGTCAGGAAGATCCTTTGGAGGAGGGCAAGGCAACCTACTCCAGTATTCTTGCCAGGAGAATTCCTTGGACAGAGAAGACTGGTAGGCCACAGTCCATGGGGGGTCACAAAGAATCAGACATGACTGAGTGACTAACACTTTCACATTACAAGTTCTAGAAGAACTCAGAAAGACCACGATTCTGTATCCTTAGGTTTTCTAGCCTGATTCTTTGGCTGCCAGTTACTTTGGCTGGCAGTTCAAATTTTCATGAAGAGATGATCTCTTTTGGAGTTAAATCCCTTTTCACATATTCTCTTCACAGAAAAAAAGAGAAAAATATCCAGGTCATAAGTCATCAAAAAATCATCATACTATTTGTCTTACTCTATAGCTTCCTTCATTTGAAAGGAAATATTGGTGGGCTGCTACTATACTTATCACAAAGTATGATGGATTTAAAAGAATTGAATATGAAATTTTTATTGTTTCAATTAAGTGATTTATGAAAACTTCCACAAACCATGTCAGGATCTTGCTTGAAAGATTTTCTGATAGGCAAAAAATTGTACTTGATATTTTAAGTGGTTAATTTTTCAGGCTTGGGTACAAATGTGAATGTATTTATCACTCCCCCCCCCAAATTATTTGTGCTTTTTGGCATTAAGAAAATATCATTTTCTACTCTCAGGTCAAAAAGATATTCTGTTTTGTTTTACACATTTTCACTTTTTCACATTTAGATCTTTCATCACTTGAAATTTATTTCTGTATTTTTTCTTGTAGAATGAAGTAGGGGTCTAATTTTATTTCCCCCCAACAGGACTTATTGTAGGATATGTCTCTTTTACTATTGATTCAGATATATATCAACCATATCATCCATTCCTCTGGATAAAAGGGTCCATTCTCTGGGCTCTGTATTCTGTTCCATTGGCTCATTTCCTATTTCTATGCCAATACCACATCATCCCGGAGAAGGCAATGGCAAGCCACTCTAGTACTCTTGCCTAGAAAATCCCATGGATGGAGGAGCCTGGTAGGCTGTAGTCTGTGGTGTCACTAACGGTCAGACACGACTGAGCGACTTCACTTTCACTTTTCACTTTCACACATTGGAGAAGGAAATGGCAACCCACTCCAGTGTTCTTGCCTGGAGAATCCCAGGGACGGGGGAGCCTGGTGGGCTTCCGTCTATGGGGTCACACAGAGTCAGACACGACTGAAGTGACTTAGCAGCAGCAGCAGCACCACATCTTCCAAATTACTGTAGCTTTATACTATTTTGGTATTTAGGATAAGACCCTCACTTTTTTTTCTTCATTATAAGGCCCTCAGGTTTTTTGCCTTCAAAATTGCCTGTTTTATTTATAAACTATCACCATACTTTCTCCTTTTCTTTTCCCCCTCCAGGAATATTTTCTATGTCTGTGAGTCTATTTCTGTTTTGTATGTACATTACCTTTTGTTAGTTTTTTAGAGTCCACATATAAGTGATATGATACAGTATTTGTCTTTCTCTGACTTATTCCACTAAGTATAATTTTCTCTAGGTCCATCCATGTTGCTGCAAATGGCAGTGTTTCATTGTTTTTCTGTCACTGTCGAAGCAAGCTGACCTAAATCGTTTGAAACCACCATTCATCACTTTTTTAACCTCTTTAAGATTTTTTTGTCTGTAAATGGGAAAAATAAAAGTACCATTTTCATGGTGATGGATGGTAATGCATTTAAAGTTTCTCAACATTTGAAACAATGATTCCCTAATCTGTAATAATACATTATTTATTAGGATTAAATGGGCTAATATATCAGTGTAAAACAGTGCCAGCACATAAACAGGCACTACTTTTTAAAAAGTCACAAACCAGGGCATGGGGTTGGGGAAACTAAAGACATGTGTAAGGGTTATATGTAGGACTTCCCAGGTGGCTCAGTGGTAAAGAGTCTGCCTGTGATACAGGAGATGCAGAGATGTGGATTCAATTCCTGGTCCAGGAAGATCCCCTGGAGGAGGAAATGGCAACCTGCTCCAGTATTCTTGCCATGGACAGAGGAGCCTGGAAGGCTGCAGTCCATGGGGTTGCAAAGAGTTTAACACGACTGAGAACACACACACAGGGTGGTATGTAGGCAACATAATATGGCAAAGAGTGCTGATGCAGAAAAGTGGAAAGACATGAATTAGAAAGAAATACAGGGTCAGAAAACAAATTATCCAAAGCTAGGGAGATAAATAGAAAAAAATTTTAGTAAATATTTGGCATTTGCTTACATATACCATTCATTTATTCCTCTGCTCGCCCTGGAGAGGTAATGATGATTATACTCATTATATTTATGATGTTGAGCAACTTAAGTCATTCAGATAATAAGCATGAGGCAGCTGGAATCCTTAATCTGAGACATACTCCCACTTGCCTCCTCCAGCCAGCTCAGAGCCGTCCAAGCTGCAAGCTCAGGTGACTCCAGCCAATCAGCAACTCTCACAGGCCTTGCTTTTATAATGTGGGAGAGAAATGATGGTCTGGCTTTGAAAGTCCTGTCTACCACTTCCTGTCCTCCTTTCAGGGACCTGGTTTTGACTGGGGTGCCTCTGACTCCCTGTTCAGCAGAACTTCCTCTCAGAGCCTGACTTTGGTCTCATCTTTATTATTTTTCTTTAAAAATAATATTCTTTAAAAGGGTGTGAAATACAGTTTCCCCCCCACCTCCTCATTCCTATATCCTGTCTTCTTTGTGCTCAGTTGTTTCAGTTATGTCTGATTCTTTGCGACCCCATGGATATAGCCCTCCAGGCTCCTCTGTCCATGGTATTCTCCAGGCAAGAACACTGGAGTGGGTTGCCATGTCTTCCTCCAGGGGATCTTCCTGATCCAGGGATCAAATCCGTGTCTCTTACGTCTCCTGCATTGGCAGGCAGTTTCTTTACCACTAGCACCACAGGGAAACCCTATATCCTGTATTCTTTAAAACTGTTTCGTTTTTTCAACTGATAAATCATTCATGTTTAAACATTACAAAAATTCTATTTCAGAAAGTGACTCAATAACAAAATGGTGTAAAATCTACTGAACAAGTTTTTGATGGCTTACATGCTTTTATTCACATCCAGACTTAAAGGAAAAGCATTACTAGAGTTATGGAGCCCTTACATATCGGTAAAAGCTTTAAATCACAAGGAAGAAGATTATGATTTGCAATCCACAGCTCTCTTTAGGAGTAAAGGGTTTATCAGTTCAGCAGCTGGGAATGTCACCTGCATATAGTGTCACCCTCAGCTGTCAGTCCTCAACCAAGCTTACACCCTGTTTCTAGGGCAGCTCAAAGCAAATGACTTACAGACCAATATGGGGTACTCTGAAGGGTCAGTGCAGCTTCAGAACTCCTCATGTGGTCAGCTGAGGCATTCCACTAGACCACATTAAATCTTCACTTCTGTCTCTGACCACTCCTGCTTTCATCTCTTCCCCTTCTCAGTGCTGAATGCAAGGGTTGTTGTTTAGTTGCTAAGTCATGTCCAACTCTTTTTTGACCTCATGGATTGTAGCCCACCAGGCTCCTCTGTCCATGGGATCCTCCAGGCAAGCATACTGGAGTGGGTTGCCATTTCCTTCTCCAGGGGATCTTCTGAGCCAGGGATCAAACCCATGTCTCCTGTATTGACAGGTGGATTCTTTACCACTGAGCCATCAGGGAAGCCCATTGCATGCAAGAGTATTCCCTAATAAACCTCCCAAGTTCTAATCTCTGCCTCAGAATTGGCTTCTGGGAAAACCTACCTGTGAAAGACGGTACCAGAGTGGTCCAAGAGAGCAAATGTAAGAATGGGATATTGAGGTTATTTCACTCACCCTCAGCTGGTTCTGGCAACTCCAAAACTGATGACAGCTGAAGCGCAAATAGTCCATGGAATGTGATGGAAAACAGTGCAATTGTTAGAACTCTCCCTAGAGGTAAATTGGAGTGGTATAGCATTGGAAGAAAATGCATTAGTTCAAGAGATGTTTCCAGTATTTGAGAAATGTGGGAAAATAGTAACCATAAGGAAAATGGAATTAGATGGCCATTGTTAGCTTCAGCTGATGCTCTGAAAGGAAATAACAGAAAGCTGAGAACATTTAATAGGCAGTTAAAAGTGTGAAACAGATGGTCTCCTTGGTAGCCTATAATGCAATGCTCCAAGCGGAAGAGCAGAGAAAGCCCCCACCCAGCCGTGACAGTAGTAGAGCTCTGAAGTGGGTTAGGTGCCCGGCCAAAGTGATCTGTTATGGTAGGATCTCACACAAGAGGCAAAGTGGTGATAAAAATTTTGTGGACCCAAGTGTTGTAATGAAAGTCAAGGTTAGAGGAGTGGCTACAGGATGCTGACCTGCGGAGAGTTTTGGAGGTAGTTCACCGACTCGATGGACATGAGTTTGAATGAACTCTGGGAGTTGGTGATGGACAGGGAGGCCTGGCGTGCTGTGATTCATGGGGTCGCAAAGAGTCGGTCACGACTGAGCGACTGAACTGAACTGAACAGAAGATGGTGACCCTAAAAGCTAAATCAAAGGGCATCAAAAAAGGAATCTGAATCTGTGCTATCAAAAACCAATTTTAAAGAAGGTTTTTTGCTTGTTTGTTTTTGTGGTTTGTTTTTGAGCAAAGAAATGTTTATTACAAGGGCCAAGCAAGGAGAACGGGATGGGGGTGAGGTGAGGGTGGTGAGGATGGGGGTAGTAAGGTGAAATGGAAGGGTGGTGGTACAAGCTTAAAAGTCCTAAACTCCAAGGAAAGGCGTCTTCTTGAAGACAAAACTACTAGTCAGATGCCACACCTCTCGTTCTAATCAGAGCAGGAAAACTATGCTCCGTGATTCTTCGGTAATGCTGTCAGTACCTACAGCATCACTGGTTTCCCCTTTGGTAGCCCTAAAAGACTGTTTCTTTAGAAAATTCTTTCTGAGGTGCAGCCTGGAGGTTTATTTTAGATGTGACCATCTGTGTGAGGTGCAAGGGTTATTTTAAAAGGAGCTCTTTCATTTGTCTTTGTGGGAGAGAAGTTGCCCCAATCAAAATGACATCATGTTACTGGGGCACCTGTGAAATGATGCAGGCATTGGCTCAGGTACAAAAGACTTTGTTTTCCTTTTTCTTTCCTATGGTAGTTAACTTGATTTCTTCTCTCCATAAATTCTTTAATTGGTTTAATAAAGTACATAGCAAACTGAGTGCCCTTGTGTATTAGATCCATTGTGGACACTTATGTAGCGAAGTTTAAGTAACTGAAACATTGCATTTTGTGTAAAAAGGAAAATTTAAAGGTTTCAAAATAGCTAGAAAATACTTAAAAGAAGCATTTTAAAGCCGTAGGGTTTTCTTTGATAATAATTCTCACATTCACATTAGTTGCTCTTAAATAAAATCCCCCCTGGCATTCTGTAGGCAATAAAAAAGGCATAAACCCTCTTATTTTTATTTATGTAGCATGTGAAGTTTTACTAGTGGGAGTGTTAAGCTAATTTTTTTTTTTTTTAAGACAGAAACAAGAGATTTAATATTGACCGTTGCTGTGCCCTATTGCTAACCCGACAGCTGGGGATTGCCCCAAATTGATTTAAGTTTGTAGCATTTTCCAGGAAAGGCTTAATTTTTCTTTTGAAAGAAGACCTGATGTTATGAGAGAAGTAGGGCAGAAGTTCAGAATTTCAGATCACCTACAGATTCATCACTGACCATTCAAATGACTTCAGATGTTTCAGTTATCATTAAGAGGTAAAGTTTATCAGGTGAAGGGGCACAGAGAGAAAACAGTGTGACCAGAGCCTGGTTGATTTTACTGTGGATGAGAGCTGCCTATAGGAACTGTGGTCTAGAGGGGCAGAGCTACTGCAAGGACCATGACATAGAAGTAGAAAGAGTTGGGGAAGAAAGAGGCTCACTATCCTGATACCTCTCTCCACTTACTGTCTGAAATTCCAGAAGCCAGAGGCAAGGGAGCCTGGGTGATGCTGTTATGCTGGTCACATTTGTTGCTGTTGTTCAGTAGCTTAGTCGTGTCCAACTCTTTGCAACCCCATGGACTGCAGCATGACAGGTTTCCCTGTCCTTCATCATCTCCATGAGCTTGCTCAAACTCATGTCCATTGAGTCAGTGATGCCATCCAACCATCTCATCCTCTGTCGTCCCCTTCTCCTCCTGCCTTCAATCTTTCCCAGCATCAGGGTCTTTTCCAATGAGTCAGTCCTTCACATCAGGCGGCCAAAGTATTGGAGCTTCACCTTCAGCATCAGTCATTCCAATGAATATTCAGGATTGATTTCCTTTAGGATGGACTGGTTTGATCTCCTTGCAGCCCAAGGGACCACTGTATGGTGTTCACATACAGTGCAGAAAATGGCTATTGGGAGTGGGTGGTCACAGTTCCTTATTTTTGCCCTATGTACTAGTTTTTCTGTTGCTGATAAAACAAGTTACCAGAAACCTAGTAGCTTAGAACCATATAAATGAATTACCTAATAGTTTATGAGGTCAGAAGTCTGTAATAGGTCTCACAAGGCTAAAATCACAGTGAGTCTGTGTTCTTTAAGGAGGTTCTAGGGTAGAATTCGGAGAAGGCAATGGCAAGCCACTCCAGTACTGTTGCCTAGAAAATCGCATGGACAGAGGAGCCTGGTGGGCTGCAGTTCGTGGGGTCGCTACTAGTCTGACATGACTGAGCGACTTCACTTTCACTTTTCACTTTCACACATTGGAGAAGGAAATGGCAACCCACTCCAGTGTTCTTGCCTGGAGAATCCCAGGGAAGGTGGAGCCTGCTCAGCTGCCGTCTATGGGGTTGCACAGAGTCGGACACAGCTGAAGCGACTTAGCAGCAGCAGCAGCAGCAGGGGAGAATTCATTTCTAAGTCCAGCTTCTAGAGCCTGTCTGTAATCCTTGGTTCATGACTGTTTCCTCCATCTTCAAAGCCAGCAATATGTTCCATATGCTCCCCTTTTCTGCCTCTCTCTTTTACTTACAGCAACTCTTGAAATTGCATTTAGTCCACCTAGATAGTTCAGGAGATTTTCCCCACTGCAAGGTCATTGGATCAACAACCTTAATTCTCCTTGGCCTTGTAACCTGACATATTCACACGTTCTGGGAATTAGGTCATGGACATTTTTGGAGGAGTCATTATTTACCTATCACACATTCTTAGTTCAAAAGGGGTTGCTTAGGGAATCTCTGGCAGTCCAGTGGTTAGGATTCCATGCTTCCACTGCTGGGGCCCAAGATCAATCCCCAGTCAGGGAACTAAGATCCCATAAGCTGCAGTTGTTGTTCAGCCTCTCAGTTATATCCAACTCCTGCGACCCCATGAACTGTAGCACACCAGGCTTCCCTGTCCTTTACTATCTCATGGAGTTTGCTCAAACTCATGTCCATTGAGTCAGTGACACCATCCAACCATCTCATCCTTTGTCATCCTCTTCTCCTCCTGCCCTCAATCTTTCCCAGCATCGGGGTCTTTTCCAATGAGTTGACTCTTCGCATCAAGTGGCCAAAATATTGAAACTTCAACTTTAGTACCAATCCTTCTAATGAATATTCAGGGTTGATTTCCTTTAGGATTGACTGGTTTATCTCCTTGCTGTCCAAGGGATTCTCAAGAGTCTTCTCCAACACCATAGTTTAAAATCACCAGTTCTTTGCCACTCAAGGGCTTCCCTGGTGACTCAGAGGGTAAAGTGTCTGCCTAAAATGCAGGAGACCTGGGTTCGATCCCTGGGTCAGGAAGATCCCCTGGAAAAGGAAATGGCAAGCCACTCCAGTATTCTTGCCTGGAATATCCCATGGATGGAGAAGCCTGGTAGGCTACAGTTCACAGGGTTGCAAAGAGTCAGACATGACTGAACAACTTCACTTTCTTTCTTGGCACTCAGCCTTCTTTATGGTCCAACTGTCACATCCATACATGACTACTGGAAAAACCATAGCTTGACTATATGGACCTTTGTCAGCAAAGTGATGTTTCTGCTTTTGAATATGTTGTCTAGGTTTGTCATAGCTTTTCTTCTAAGGAGCAAACAAGCTTAATTTCATATGCAGTCACTATCTGCAGTGATTTTTGAGCCCAAGAAAATTAAATATGACACTGTTTCCACTTTTTCCCCATCTATTTGCCATGAAATAATGGAACTGGTGCCATGATCTTCATTTTTTGAATATTGGGTTTTAAGCCAACTTTTTCACTCTCCTCTTTCACCTTCATCAAGAGGCTCTTTAGTTCCTCCTCTCTTTCTGCCATAAGGGTGGTATCACCTGCACATCTGAGGTTATTGATATTTCTCCCGGCAATCTTGATTCCAGCTTGTGCTTCATCCAGCCCAGCATTTTGCATGATATACTCTGCATAGAAGTTAAATAAGCAGGATCAATATACAGCCTTGATGTGCTCCTTTACAAACTTTGAACCACTTTGTTGTTCCATGTTCAGTTCAGTCACTCAGTTGTGTCCAACTGTTTGCCATCCCATGGACTGCAGCACGCCAGTCTTCCCTGTCCATCACCAACTCTCAAAGCTTGCTCAAGCCCATGTCCATTGAATTGGTGGCACCATCCAACCATCTTATCCTCTGTCATCCCCTTCTCCTCCTGCCTTCAGTCTTCCCCAGCATCAGGGTCAGGTTGTTCCTGACCTACTCTTTTTTTTTTTTTTTTTTTGGTAATTAATTTATTTTTTATTGGAGGTAAATTATTTTACAATATTATATTGGTTGGTTTTGCCATACATTGACATGAATTAGCCCCGGGTTTAAATAAGTTCCCCCTCCTGAACCCCCCTCCCACCTCCCTCCTTCCTTTATCCTCCCTCTGGGTCATCCCCGCATGCCAGACCCGAGCATCCTATAACATGCATTGACCCTGAACTAGTGATTCGTTTCACATATGACAACATACGTGTTTCAATGCCATTCTCCCAAATCATCCCACCCTCACCCTCTCCCATAGAGTCCCAAAGACTGTTCTATACATCTGTGTCTCTTTTGCTGTCTCGAATACAGGGTTATCATTTGTATCTTTCTAAATTCCATATATATGTGTTAGTATACTGTATTGGTGTTTTTCTTTCTGGCTTACTTCACTCTGTATAATAGGCTCCAGTTTCATCCACCTCATTAGAACTGATTCAAATGTATTCTTTTTAATGGCTGAATAATACTCCATTGTGTATATGTACCAGCTTTCTTATTCATTCATCTGCAGATGGACATCTAGGTTGCTTCCATGTCCTGGCTATTATAAACAGTGCTGCAATGAACATTGGAGTACATGTGTCTCTTTCAATTCTGGTTTCCTCGGTGTGTATGCCCAGGAGTGCGATTGCTGGATCATATGGCAGTTCTATTTCCAGATTTTTGAGGAATCTCCACACTGTTCTCCATAGTGGCTGTACTAGTTTGCATTCCCACCAACAGTGTAAGAGGGTTCCCTTCTCTCCACATCCTCTCCAGCATTTATTGCATGTAGACTTTTGGATAGCAGCCATTCTGACTGGTGTGAAATGGTATCTCATTGTGGTTTTGATTTGCATCTCTCTGATTATGAGGGATGTTGAGCATTTTTTCATGTGTTTGTTAGCCATCATTATGTCTTCTTTGGAGAAATGTCTGTTTAGTTCTTTGGCCCATTTTCTGATTGGGTCATTTATTTTTCTGGAATTGAGCTGCAGGAGCTGCTTGTATATTTTGGAGATTAATCCTTTATCCGTTGCTTCATTTGCTATTATTTTCTCCCATTCTGAAGGCTGTCTTTTCACCTTACTTATAGTTTCCTTTGCTGTGCAGAAGCTTTTGATTTTAATTAGGTCCCATTTGTTTATTTTTGCTTTTATTTCCAATATTCTGGGAGGTGGGTCATGGAGGATCCTGCTGTGATTTATGTCGGAGAGTGTTTTGCCTACATTCTCCTCTAGGAGTTTTATAGTTTCTGGTCTTACATTTAGCTCTCTAATCCATTTTGAATTTATTTTTGTGTATGGTGTTAGGAAGTGTTCTAGTTTCATTCTTTTACAGGTGGCTGACTAGTTTTCCCAGCACCACTTGTTAAAGAGACTGTCTTTTCTCCATTTTATATTCTTGCCTCCTTTGTCAAAGATGAGGTGTCCATAGGTGCGTGGATTTATCTCTGGGCTTTCTATTTTGTTCCATTGATCTGTATTTCTGTCTTTATGCCAGTACCATACTGTCTTGATGACTGTGGCTTTGTAGTAGAGCCTGAAGTCCGGCAGGTTAATTCCCCCAGTTCCATTTTTCTTCCTCAAGATTGCTTTGGCTATTCGAGGTTTTTTGTATTTCCATATAAATTGTGAGATTATTTGTTCTAGTTCTGTGAAAAATATCGTTGGTAGCTTGATAGGGATTGCATTGAATGTATAAATTACTTTGGGTAGTATACTCATTTTTACAATATTTATTCTTCCAATCCATGAACATGGTATATTTCTCTATCTATTAGTGTCCTCTTTGATTGCTTTCAGTAGTGTTTTATAATTTTCTATGTACAAGTCCTTTGTTACTAGGACTTGTACATAGAAAACTATAAAACACTACTGAAAGCAATCAAAGAGGACACTAATAGATAGAGAAATATACCATGTTGCACAAGCTGGAATCAAGATTGCTGGGAGAAATATCAATAACCTCAGATATGCAGATGACACTACCCTTATGGCAGAAAGTGAAGAGGAACTCAAAAGCCTCTTGATGAAAGTGAAAGAGGAGAGTGAAAAGGTTGGCTTGAAGCTCAACATTCAGAAAACAAAGATCATGGCATCTGGTCCCATCACTTCATGGGAAATAGATGGAAAAACAGTGGAAACAGTGTCAGACTTTGTTTTTTTGGGCTCCAAAATCACTGCAGATGCTGATTGCAGCCATGAAATTAAAAGACGCTTGCTCCTTGGAAGGAAAGTTATGACCAACCTTGATAGTATATTAAAAAGCAGAGACATTACTTTGCCGACCAAGGTCCGTCTAGTCAAGGCAATGGTTTTTCCCGTGGTCATGTATGGATGTGAGAGTTGGACTGTGAAGAAAGCTGATCGCCGAAGAATCGATGCTTTTGAACTGTGGTGTTGGAGAAGACTCTTGAGAGTCCCTTATACTGCAAGGAGATCCAACCAGTCCATTCTAAAGGAGATCAATCCTGGATGTTCATTGGAGGGACTGATGCTAAAGCTGAAACTGCAATACTTTGGCCACCTCATGAGACGAGTTGACTCACTGGAAAAGACTCTGATGCTGGGAAAGGTTGGGGGCGGGAGGAGAAGGGGACGACGGAGAATGAGATGGCTGGATGGCATCACCGACTCTGTGGACATGAGTTTGAGTGTACTCCGGGAGTTGGTGATGGACAGGGAGGCCTGGCGTGCTGTGATTCATGGGGTCGCGGAGAGTCGGACACGACTGAGCGACTGAACTGAACTGAACTGAACTGAATGTACAAGTCTTTTGTTTCCTTAGGTAGATATATTCCTAAGTATTTAATTCTTTTCATTGCAACAGTGAATGGAATAGTTTCCTTAATTTCTCTATTTTCTCATTATTAGTGTATAGGAATGCAAGGGATTTCTGTGTGTTGATTTTATATCCTGCAACATTACTGTAATCATTGATTAGCTCTAGTAGTTTTCTGATAGAGTCTCTAGGGTTTTCTGTGTAGAGGATCATGTCATCAGCGAACAGTGAAAGTTTTACTTCTTCTTTTCCAATTTGGATTCCTTTTATGTCTTTTTCTGGTCTGATTGCTGTGGCCAAAACTTCCAGAACTATGTTGAATAGTAGTGGTGAGAGTGGGCACCCTTGTCTTGTTCCTGACTTTAGGGGAAATGCTTTCAGTTTTTCACCATTGAGGATAATGTTTGCTGTGGGTTTGTCATATATAGCTTTTATTATGTTGAGGTATGTCCCTTCTATTCCCACTTTCTGGAGGGTTTTTATCATAAATGGATGTTGAATTTTGTCGAAGGCTTTCTCTGCATCTATTGAGATAATCATATGATTTTTATTTTTCAGTTTGTTAATGTGGTGTATTACATTGATTGATTTGCGGATATTGAAGAATGCTTGCATTCCTGGGATAAAGCCCACTTGGTCATGATGTATGATCTTCTTAATGTGTTGTTGGATTCTGATTGCTAGAATTTTGTTAAGGATTTTTGCATCTATGTTCATCAGTGATATTGGCCTGTAGTTTTCTTTTTTTGTGGGGTCTTTACCAGCTTTTGGGATTAGGGTGATGGTGGCCTCATAGAATGAGTTTGGAAGTTTCCCTTCCTCAGCAATTTTCTGGATGAGTTTGAGTAGAATAGGTGTTAGCTCTTCTCTAAATTTTTGATAGAATTCGGCTTTGAAGCTGTCTGGACCTGGGCTTTTGTTTGCTGGAAGATTCTTGATTACAGCCTCTAGTTCCGTGCTTGTGATGGGTCTGTTCAGATTTTCTATTTCTTCCTGGTTCAGTTTTGGAAAGTTGTACTTTTCTAGGAATTTGTCCATTTCTTCCAGGTTATTCATTTTATTGCCATATAATTGCTGATAGTATTCTCTAATAATCCTTTGTATTTCTGTGTTGTCAGTTGTGATCTCTCCATTTTCATTTCTAATTTTATTGATTTGGTTCTTCTCCCTTTGTTTCTTGATAAGTCTGGCTAGTGGTTTGTCAATTTTGTTTACCTTCTCGAAGAACCAGCTTTTGGCTTTGTTGATTTTTGCTATGGTCTCTTTTGTTTCTTTTGCATTTATCTCTGCCCTAATTTTTACGATTTCTTTCCTTCTGCTGACCCTGGGGTTCTTCATTTCTTCCTTTTCTAGTTGCTTTAGATGTAGAGTTAGGTTATTTAGTTGACTTTTTTTCTTGTTTCTTGATGTGTGCCTGTATTGCTATGAACTTCCCCCTTAGTACTGCTTTTACAGTGTCCCAGAGGTTTTGGGTTGTTGTGTTTTCATTTTCATTCATTTCTATGCATATTTTGATTTCTCTTTTGATTTCTTCTATGATTTGTTCATTATTCAGCAGCGTGTTGTTCAGCCTCCATATGTTGGCATTTTTAATAGCTTTTCTCCCGTAATTGAGATCTAATCTTACTGCATTGTGGTCAGAAAAGATGCATGGAATGATTTCAACTTTTTTGAATTTACCAAGGCTAGATTTATGGCCCAGGATGTGATCTATCCTGGAAAAGGTTCCGTGTGCACTTGAGAAAAAGGTGAAATTCATTGTTTTGGGGTGAAATGTCCTATAGATATCTATTAGGTCTAACTGGTCTATTGTATCATTTAAAGTTTGTGTTTCCTTGTTAATTTTCTGTTTAGTTGATCTATCCATAGATGTAAGTGGGGTATTAAAATCTCCCACTATTATTGCATTATTGTTAATTTCCCCTTTCATACTCGTTAGTAATTGTCTTTCATATTGCGGTGCTCCTATGTTGGGTGCATAAATATTTATAATTGTTATATCTTCATCTTGGATTGATCCTTTGATCATTATGTAGTTTCCTTCTTTGTCTCTTTTCACAGCCTTTGTTTTAAAGTCTATTTTATCTGATATGAGTATTGCTACTCCTGCTTTCTTTTGGTCTCTATTTGCATGGAATATCTTTTTCCAGCCCTTCACTTTCAGTCTGTACGTGTCCCTCGTTTTGAGGTGGGTCTGTTGCAGACAACATATATGGGGGTCTTGTTTTTGTATCCATTCAGCCAGCCTTTGTCTTTTGGTTGGGGCATTCAACCCATTTACGTTTAAGGTAATTATTGATAAGTACTATCCCGTAGCCATTTTCTTTATTGCCTTGGGTTCGAGTTTATACACCCTTTCTGTGTTTCCTGTCTAGAAAAGATCCTTTAGCAATTGTTGGAGAGCTGGTTTGGTAATGCTGAATTCTCTCAGCTTTTGCTTGTCTGTAAAGCTTTTGATTTCGCCTTCATATTTGAATGAGATCCTTGCTGGGTACAGTAGTCTGGGCTGTAGGTTATTTTCTTTCATCACTTTAAGTATGTCTTGCCATTCCCTCCTGGCCTGAAGAGTTTCTGTTGAAAGATCAGCTGTTATCCTTATGGGAATCCCCTTGTGTGTTATTTGCTGTTTTTCCTTTGCTGCTTTTAATATTTGTTCTTTGTGTTTGATCTTTGTTAATTTGATTAATATGTGTCTTGGAGTATTTCGCCTTGGGTTTATCTTGTTGGGGACTCTCTGGGTTTCTTGGACTTGGGTGCTTATTTCTTTCCCTATTTTAGGGAAGTTTTCAACTATTATCTCCTCAAGTATTCTTTCATGGTCTTTCTTTTTGTCTTCTTCTTCTGCGACTCCTATGATTCGAATGTTGGAGCATTTAACATTGTCCCAGAGGTCTCTAATATTGTTCTCATTTCTTTTAATTTGTTTTTCTTTTTTCCTCTCTGTTTCATTTATTTCTACAATTCTATCTTCTAGCTCGCTTATCCTGTCTTCTGCCTCTGTTATTCTACTGTTTGTTCCCTCCAGAGTGTTTCTGATCTCATCTATTGCATTATTCATTGTATATTGACTCTTTTTTATTTCCTCTAAGTCCTTCTTAAACCTTTCTTCCATCTTCTCAATCCTTTTCTCCAGGTTATTTATCTGTAACTCCATTTTGCTTTCAAGATTTTGAATCATTTTCACCACCAAAATTCGAAATTCTTTATCAGGTAGATTCCCTATATCTTCCTCTTTTGTTTGTGTTGGTGGGCATTTATCTTGTTCCTTTACTTGCTGGGTATTTCTCTCCCTCTTCATCTTGCTTATAATGCTTTGCTTGGAGTGGCCTTTCCCTCTTCTGGCCATTTGTGGAGATCTCTTTATTATGTAGTTTCCTCTCTGTGTGTGGGGTTGGACAGGTGACTTGTCAAAGTTCCCTGGTTATGGAAGCTTGTGTCGGTGTTCTGGTGGGTGGAGCTGGATTTCTTCTCTCTGGAGTGCAATGAAGTGTCCAGTAATGAGTTATGAGATGTCAGTGGGTTTGGAGTGACTTTGGGCAGCCTGTATATTGAAGCTCAGGGCTAGTTTCCTGTGTTACTGGAGAATTTGCGTGGTATGTCTTTCTCTGGAACTTGTTGACCCTTGGGTGGTGCTTGGTTTTAGTGTGTGTATGGAGACGTTTGATGAGCTCCTATCGATTAATGTTCCCTGGAGTCAGGAGTTCTCTGGTGTTCTCAGGATTCGGGCTTAAGCCTCTTGCCTCTGGTTTTTGGTCTTATTCTTGGAGTAGCCTCTAGACGTCTCTATCTGTCATTTCCAAGGTGATTCCCTCTGTTTTAGCTTCTGTTTGCTGGTCTCTTCAGTGTCTAATTTCCTCCCTGATACTAGGGGGTGGGTGGACACTTTTTAAGGCTCACTTGTTCAGTCCTGTTCTGGGAAGGGAGAAACGCTGCAGACGAATATCTCTGGCGTCTGTGGGGAGTGCTCGCAGTGTCTCGGCCACACTGGGTTTGCCCCCGCTCACAGCACGTATGCTGTCCCAGTCTACACTGCACAGGCTCTAGGTTGCTCTGCTGGGAACTGTCTGAGGCCGGCGCTGGGTTGTATGCACTTCCCAGGTCTGAGCGGTTCAAGTTCAGGTTCTCAGGTACAAAGGCGCAGACTTGGTTGGGCCTGCGTTTTGTGCCTTCCCCGGTCCGAGCAGCTCAGGGGACCAGGTGTTTGGCGAGCGCGGTCTCTGTGACTTATCGCCTCCCCAGTCCCTGCCACTCAGTTTTCTGGGTGTACAACCGGTGCACCTTCTCAGGGGGATATCGACCGGCCCGAGCCCAAGAAGTCCTGAATAGCAACAAGCCTGTCTGCAGTTTGTATCAGATGCCTTTCTGGGGCCGCGGTTGCCCGCTCAGGCTCTGGCTGTGCTCCCTGCCTGTCTCGGTGGGGGATGGGGGATGGGCCAGCCGCAGCCGGCTCACTCTGCTCAGTCCTTTATTCTGTGAGCGGGGCTGGCCGAGTCGTAGGTTAGAGCTTTCCGCCTTTTCGTGGGGAAGCTATCCCACAGTCTACTTTGCTCTCCCCAGTTCTCTCAAATTGTTCTCGCGGCATTCAAGACCAGTCCTCTCTCTAAGCAGTTCAGCCGGCTCCTCCCTGCCCAGCCCCCACTTGCTAATGGCGTACGCAGGCGTCTGCGCTGCTTCTCTGCTGGAAGTTACCGTTTGGCGGGTAATCTGTGGGTTTTTAAAAAATCTTCAAAAAAAAGAGGGTTATGTGGCCCTCTGAGCTTCCAAGGCTCGCCACAGATTCGCCAGTGAGAGTGTTTCCTGGTGTTTGGAAAGTTCTCTCTTTTTAAAGCCTCCCTTCCCGGGATGGAGCTCCGTCCTTACTTCTTTTGCCTCGCTTTTTATCTTTTATGTTTTTTCCTACCTCCTTTTGAAGACAATGGGCTGCTTTTCTGGGTGCCTGACGTCCTCTGCCAGCATTCAGAGGTTGTTTTGTGGACTTTACTCTGCGTTCAAATGTTCTTTTGATGAATTTGTGGGGGAGAGAGTGGTCTCGCCGTCCTATTCCTCCGCCATCTTGTTCCTTCTCTCGTTCCTGACCTACTCTTGACCATCAGGTTGTTTCATGTTAGTTCTGTTAATTCTTGATTTGCATACAGGTTTCTCAGGAGGCAAGTAGTCTGAACATTCTTTGGCTTTGCCCTTCTGTGGAATTGGAATGAAAACACATTTTCAAGTCCTGTGGCCACTGCTGAGTTTTCCAAATTTGCTGGCGTATTGAGTGTATCACTTTAATAGCATTGTCTTTTAGAATTTGAAATATCTCAGCTGGAGTTTCATCACCTCCACTAGCTTTGTTAGTAGTAATGCTTCCTAAGGCCCACTTGACTTCACACTTCAGGATGTCTGGCTCTAGGTGAATGACCACACCATCGTGGTTATCTGGGTCACTAAGACTTTTTGGTACAGTTCTTCTGTGTATTCTTGCCTCTTTTCTTAATATCTTCTGCTTTTGTTAGCTCCATACCTTTTCCGTCCTTTACTGAGCCCATCTTCATGAAATGTTCCCTTGGTATCTCTAATTTTCTTGAGGAGATCTCTAGTCTTTCTCATTCTATTGTTTTTCTCTATTTCTTTGCATTGTCCGTTAAGAAGACTTTCTTATCTCTCCTTGCTATTCTTTGGAACTCTGCATTCAAATGGGTATATCGAGCTTCAGGGTATGGCCTTAAATTAAAAAAAGGACAGTTGTTTAGAATTATTAGGACTCTGCTTTTGCCTCAGAGTGGAGCAAATAAAGGAATGACTGAAGGTCCATCTAACTGTACTTTCAGAATTCTCATTCTCATACTTATTACTGAATGAAGCGTGAGACGTCACTAGTAGAGTATATATTGTTACAGATCTAAAAAGATTCCATTTGAACACAGCTTTGAATTAGAGAATTTATCAACTCTTCCCTTATTGGAACTCATCGTGATGTTTCTGGATGTTTAGGTTCTGGCCTTGGCAAAAGATCACATTTTGGGACTATTATCTTCAAGAGATGTTCAGTAATTTCTGAACAATGGCAAGCCTAGAGGGTGGGTCATGCATCTTTCTCAGATGAGGGAGGGAAATCTACCATAACCATTTTATATTAGTTTTGGTGCTTTCAGGGATTTACAGCTACTTTACAAATTAGATTCATTTGAGGACCAAAGAAAATGCCTGTTTTCTTCCATTACCTGTATTAAAGCTGACCTTACTCTATTTATATACAATTCTTAAGTTGTTTTTGGTAGATGATGGTAGCCAGCAATGGGTGCAGGTTAGCTATGTCTCTAAAACTTTGCTATCAGGTTATAATCAGAGCAAGACTCCAGCTAGATTTT
The DNA here is from genome assembly GCF_049115385.1 of Moschus berezovskii. Taxonomy (NCBI): domain Eukaryota; kingdom Metazoa; phylum Chordata; class Mammalia; order Artiodactyla; family Moschidae; genus Moschus; species Moschus berezovskii. Next base: position 28,450,966 of record NC_142467.1, on the reverse strand, counting down.
GTCACATATAACAGATATTTATTAAGTCAATGTTCATTAATAAGCTGACACGAACCATTTTATAAACCTTTTCTAAAGGTGTGATAAATTTCCAGGTTCATGTTCTTTTAAGCGCTTTGACCAAAACCACACAGCCCAGTGACAACAACAGCATTCTAGAGGCAACATTCTTTGCACTGCCATCAGTCAGCCAGAAATCCTCCTAAGAAAATGTTTGGGTGTAAGACTGTTTAGAGATCAAGCTCCAGGGTCCATCACTAAGGATAGAGGCCATGGGCTGGTGCTAGACTCATATTCTATTTTAAACTATTTTAGTCAGTTGATGGGCTTTTCTGGTAGCTCAGATGGTAAAGAATCTACCTGCAATGCAGCAGACCTGGGTTCAATCCCTGGGTCAGGAAGATGCCCTGGAGAAGGGAATGGCAACCCACTCCAGTGTTCTTCCCTGGAGAACACCATGGTCAGAGGAGCCTGGCAGGCTACAGTCCATGGAGTTGCAAAGACTTGAATAACTTTGCTTTCACCAAGGAAAGCCCATTTCTTATATTCATTATGCTAGAAAATAGGTCATTCCACCAAATGAATTTTTTTTTTTTTGGACACTTGCTGTGTTAATTATCAAATCCTGAGTTGCCAAGGGAGCTTAGATTAGCTGATGAAGCACTTGTGGTAGCTGCCTCTGAAGTTGCTGCTGCTAAGTCACTTCAGTCGTGTCCGACTCTGTGCGACCCCATAGACAGCAGCCAACCAGGCTCCCCCGTCCCTGGGATTCTCCAGGCAGGAATAGACCTTTTTATATTTTCCTAACCGACCAATTCTGGACTGTCGCTCTTCCATAAGAGCAACTGATTGCTTCAGAATGAAGCTCAGCTAACTAGTATGTGGATAATATCACACTGTATATGTTGAAGTAGTTGAAAATTTATGATAGGCATCATACAAATCAGTAGTGAATCTTTGAAGGCCCACTAAAGACAACTGCAGAGTTGACTTATTTGGTAACCAAAAGAAAAGAATTTATAGCCTTTGAAGTTGAGTTTTCTGGGCTGATGTAGGTTTGCATGAATGCTAAGTTGCTTCAGTCGTTTCCAACTCTTTGTGATCCCATGGAGTGTAGCCCACCAGGCTCCTTTGTCCATGGAATTCTCAAGGCAATAATACTGGAGTGGGAAGCCATGCTGTCCTCCAGGGGAATCTTCCTGACTCAGGGATCAAACCTGGGTCTCCTGCATTGCAGGCAGATTCTGTACCAACTGACATGTAGTATAAGTACGTTCTACATTAAGTTGACACTGACCAGTATTCACTGAACTTCAACACTGGACATAGCTCTTTAGGTATAGCTTCAATGAAGAAATCATCTAAAACCTGTGATTAAATCAGTTTTGAGAGTTTTAAGGGGACACTATAATGGCAAGCCACTCCAGTACTCTTGCCTAGAAAATCCCATGAATGGAGGAGCCTGGTAGGCTGCAGTCCGTGGGGTCGCTAAGGGTCGGACACGACTGAGCGACTTCACTTTCACACATTGGAGAAGGAAATGGCAACCCACTCCAGTGTTCTTGCCTGGAGAATCCCAGGGACAGGGGAGCCTGGTGGGCTTCTGTCTATGGGGTCACACAGAGTCGGACATGACTGAAGTGACGCAGCAGCAGCATATACAATATCCTTTGAGCAAACTGAGAACTGAGACAAAAGAGAAAGGCAGATAAGAGCAAAAGATTATGGCCAATGTACCTCCCTTAATACAAGTGATGCAAGGAATAGTGGTTAGATCACGGACTTCAGATTGCATACACGGCATCTGAATCTCAGGTCTGCCACTTCCTGAAAGTATCATCTAAGGAAAGTTGCCTACACCATCTATGTCTCATATTCTTAAATATAAAATGGAGATACTGAGAGTATCCTTGCCATAAAAATTTGCTGTGAAGGTTGAATACTTAAGTGCTGAGGGAAGGAAAAAGTGCCTGGTACCTGGTGAGCAGTACGTAAGTGTTAGCTGTTATTGTTGTTATTTCAAGGGGTAGATGAAACGACATGGTACTCTTGGTTGGAAAGTGGAGCTACTGTTACGTATCTCTAGAACCGAGAATATTTTACCCCTGTGTTCCACAAGTCATGGCAGTCCTGGATCAGGCAGGTCTCACCCTCAGAGGATCTACTCAGGTAAAGGAGAATTCCCCTCACAGCAGGCCGCCTACCTCCAAGAAGACAGAAGAAAGTAGCTGAGCTGAGCATGACCTGTTTACTCTTCTCAAATTGACAAATCAGGTGAGTTCATCTACCTCCTCTGAAACGAAGTAAATAAAGTAAATGAGAGAGAGGCCAGGGGCATTTAGGAAAAACACCCCCTCACAGAAAACAAGTGTAAAGATGTTTCTCACAATTGGTTTTTCTCATAGGACACTGCAAAGACCTTTTCAACTGACAGTGACAAAAAGCCAATTTTAGTGTAAGTATAAATTGAAATTTTAAACTCATTATTGAAATGAACTGAGTAGAATAGGCCTCAGGCATGAGAGATGAGGACTATTAAAAATGACAGCTCTCTGCCTCTGTCCATCCCTCATCCCTGTTTGACTCTGAGGTTCATGCGGTCTCACTGCATACAGATTTTTTCCCTGTGGCGAGGAGAAGGCCACTAACAATCCCCCCTCACCCTCTGCCAACTCCACTACACAAAGGTCAAGGCTTCCTTTGGTTGATGGCCAGCTGGTCACAGGCCCACCTCTGAACTAGTCGCACTGCGGGATGGCCCGGCTAGGTCACTCCCTGCTGCCCTCTGTGGTTCGTCAGTTGAGTTTTTGTTGTCGCTGTTGTTGTGCTGGTTTTGGTTGCCGCTTGGGCTACTCTAGTTAGCATGCGGGGCCTTCTCATTGCAGTGGCTTCTCCTGTTGCTGAGCATGGCTCTGGGGCGTGTGGGCTTTGATAGTTGCAGTGCTAGGGATCAGTAGTTGTCATTCCCTGGCTCTAGAGCACAAGCTCAATAGCTGTGATGCATGGGTTTAGTTGCTCTGCAACATGTGGGATTGTTGCAGACCAGGGATCAAACCTGTGTCTCCTACACTGGCAGGCAGATTCTTTACCACTGAGCCACCAGGGAAGCCCAGTCAATTGGCTCTCCTACTTGGCAGTTCAAGAACAATCTCATTGGAAGGGAATCCTGGGTTTCTGAGGGGATCCTAGGTCCTGGTCTATTTGCTTACATAGTGGCTGGCATGATATTGAATGAATGAATTTCACAACCTCTCAGATTTTGAGATTGAGAATCTCACTAGTTTTGCTATTTTAGGTTATTCTTTCTCTTCCTAGCCTTTAAAATGTGTTTTAAAATCTATTTTTCTGAGTCCTCAATAAATAATCATAGTCATATCTTTTAGGGGATTTGTAGAAATAAAAAGTAAAGTGTTGTTGATATGGTTTACAGCAACAAATTAGTTAGGAGCATCATTGAGTTGCTAGAAATCTCTTATATCAATGGAGATATTTGGCCAGATAAAGAGCCAGAAAAGCCAATGTAGTTTAGAAATACTGGAAAGGATGTAGCCATGTAAACATTAGAAATTAAGCAGAGACTATTAGGTCAGCTGTTCACACTGGGAGAACTGAGAGACTTATAAAATGAAATTATCCATTTTTCATGGACTTTTGAACTTATTCATATTCTAGTTCCACCATATTCTTCATGTACTCCTTGTTCAATTGTGGTTTTTGGTGTGACATGGGATAAAAACCTTCAAGCTAGTATTCAGTAATCAATAGACTATACTGCTTAATTTAAATCCTTCCTTATAAATTCAAATAAAAGATTTTCACCTTTTTCACCTTTTGATTTAGCTGTAAGAACAAAGCCTGAGATTAAGAATTGCAGGGCAGGAGGTTTACTTGGGAATGCCATGTTAGGGAGCCAGCATGCAGGGAAGGGCGAGTGAAATAATGAAGAAGGAAATTGTTAACCAAGTTGGCCACTGTCACAAGTGGCTCAGCCTTCTGAAACCGGCCTAGGAGCCCATTCTCCACTGACCAAGGCTGGCCCCAGGGGCCTTCCTTGTCTCTCATTTGTGATGTGCACATGAGCGTGTGTTCAATCAGGTTTTCTTGGGTAGCTCATTTTGGAATCTCATAGATCCCAAGCAGGAAGGCGAGGTACGCTATGCAGGCTCAAGAAGAGCCTCTGTCTGGTTGTCTCTGTCAAAGCTGGTCAAAGTCTGTGCTGCCCCGGTCACCATAGCAGCAGCTCGAAAAAGAGGTAGGGAGGGTCAGGAGGACTTGAAGTGGTACTCAAGGGGTGTGTGATGTCCTCGCTGTCCTCTGTTTCATGCTTTTCTATTAATAACAGCCTGCCTTCTGACATTAACGGTCTGTCACTCTCTTACCTACAATCATGTGTTTTCCAGGAAGCGTCATCCTGGGGAGGGCAGTGTCTGGATCTGACATCTTTGAACATCTTTGCAGGCACTTCTTGGGGATTTCCAGAATCTATTTAGGGCTGTCAACTTGGTCTTGTCTCTTCTGGCCTATAGTAGCTGTGATAGCTAATTTTATGTGTCGATTTCTCCGGGTCATAGTGCCAGGATACTTGATCAGACCTTGTTCTAAATGTTTATGTGAGGATATCTTCAGATGAGATTTACATTTAAATCAGTGGGATTTGAGGGAAGCATGCTGCCCTTCACAATGTGGGTGGGCCTCATCCATCCAGCTAAACACCTGAATAGAACAAAAGACTGATTGACCTCTCCCCAGAGCAAGAGAGAGTTCTCCAGCAGTTTGTCTAGATTTCATCCGCACATTCGCTGTTCCTTGTTTTACAGCAGACTACTTTTAGACTCAAACTGCAACTCTAAGTAGCCAGCCTGCCAGACTTCTCCACCAGATTTTAGATTTGCTGAAAGAAAATGAAAGGCATTCAGTTGTGTCCAACTTTTTACAACCCCATGGACTATACAGTCCATGGAATTCTCTGGGCCAGAATACTGGAGTGGGTATCCTTTCCCTTCTCCAGGGGATCTCCCCAATCCAGGAATCAAAGCCAGGTCCCCCATATTATGGGCAGATTCTTTACTAACTGAGCCACAAGGGAAGCCCAAGAATACTGGAGTGGGCAGCCTATCACTTCTGCAGGGGATCTTCCCAACTCAAGAATTGAACTGGGGTCTCCTGCATTGCAGATAGATTCTTTACCAACTGCGTGATCAGGGAAGCCCCTGACTTGCTAAACCTCCACAATTGCATGAGTCAGTTCTTTAAAATAAATCTTTCTCTGTATATATACATCCTATTGGCTCTGTTTCTCTGGAGAGCCCTACTTAGAGAAGTCATTACAGCTTCAGGAAGAAAAAGGAACAGTTTTTATGGGATTTAGTGGTTGGTGTTCTCAAAGTAATTGGATGGCCTGTTACCTAACTCTTATGCTGTGCTCAGCTGTGTCCAACTCTTTGTGACCCTATGGACTGTCATCTGCCAGGCCCTTCTGTCCATGGGATTCTCCAGGCAAGAATACAGGAGTGGGTTGCCATTTTCTCCTCCAGGGGATCTTCCCAAGTCAGGGATTGAACCCGTGTCTCCTGCATTAGCAGGCATATTCTTTACTGCTGAGCCACCAGGGATACTCTGTTACCTAGAGGTCTTTTTTAATATCCTCTAGTGGTGGGAAAATGCCAGTTAATATGACCCATTTCATACAGAACCACAATTTTGTAGGAAAATTTAAAAAGGAAAAATGTTTGATTGGGATTAACTTTAAAGAAAACTCATCTAAAATTGTAACAATCAGTCAGTCAGTCAGTCAGTTCAGTCGCTCAGTCATGTCCGACTCTCCGCGACCCCATGAATCACAGCACGCTGGGCCTCCCTGTCCATCACCAACTCCCGGAGTTCACTCAAACTCATGTCCACAGAGTCGGTGATGCCATCCAGCCATCTCATTCTCTGTCGTCCCCTTCTCCTCCCGCCCCCAACCTTTCCCAGCATCAGAGTCTTTTCCAGTGAGTCAACTTGTCTCATGAGGTGGCCAAAGTATTGCAGTTTCAGCTTTAGCATCAGTCCTTCCAATGAACACCCAGGATTGATCTCCCCTAGAATGGACTGGTTGGATCTCCTTGCAGTACAAGGGACTCTTAAGAGTCTTCTCCAACACCACAGTTCAAAAGCATCAATTCTTTGGCGATCAGCCTTCTTCACAGTCCAACTCTTACATCCATACATGACCACAGGAAAAACCATAGCCTTGACTAGACGGACTTTGTTGGCAAAGTAATGTCTCTGCTTTTTAATATGCTATCAATGTTGGTCATAACTTTCCTTCCAAGGAGTAAGCGTCTTTTAATTTCATGGCAGCAATCAGCATCTACAGTGATTTTGGAGCCCCCAAAAATAAAGTCTGACACTATTTCCACTGTTTTTCCATCTATTTCCCATGAAGTGATGGGACCAGATGCCATGATCTTTGTTTTCTGAATGTTGAGCTTCAAGCCAACCTTTTCACTCTCCTCTTTCACTTTCATCAAGAGGCTTTTGAGTTCCTCTTCACTTTCTGCCATAAAGGTAGTGTCATCTGCATATTTGAGGTTATTGATATTTCTCCCAGCAGTTTTAATTATGTCAAATGAAGTTTAGGTGTAATTTCAACTATGTACTATTAGGACAAAAGGTATATTGTATTGATTGTTTGCATAATATATGATTAAATTTGTGAGAAAAATATGACACAATTTATGTTGACTTTGGCAGCACAAAGACTGGTTCAAACATTTTGGCAAAAGCAAAACTTTAACACTTTTCATCAGTTTTCTCAAGAGCCTGTAGATGTTCAAATAGATAGTCTCTAGATACTCAAATCATTCTTTTCAAAGCTTGTCTTACCTTAACTCTTGTTGAATTTTTTTCTTCGATTGCTAACCAGGTTAGCAGATCCTCGTTTGTCACTGTCTTATGTAATATGTGAAAGTTTCTCTAAAATCACCTTCAATGGCTTCCTCCAATTTTGGGTCTTTCAATAGCTTTGCAGTTTCACTTGGAGACCGATATGTCATACTTGCATTGTACTTATGTTTTTTGTACATGTTGGCAGTTAAAGACTGTCTAAGAAGGACTTAAGGAAAGAATTACCGCTAAGTCGTGTCCAACTCTTGCGATCCCATGATCTGTAGCCTGCCAGGCTTCTCTGTCCATGGGATTCTCCAGACAAGAATACTGGAGTGGGTTGCCATTTCCTTCTCCAGGGGAACTTCCCGACCCAAGAATTGAACCCAGGTCTCCCGCACTGCAGGCAGATGCTTTACCGACTGAGCTATGCAGGAAGCAAGAAGGACTTGCGCATGATGAATTGAGATAGAAGCTGGTAGTTAAGCAGGGATGACAATGGTAGAAATAAATGGAATGATGCTGGTTCATCAACGGTCAGCTCCTTGGTGTTTTGATGAATTTTGTTCCCTTCTAGAGCAAGTTACAACCAGTAATTGCAGAGACTTAAACAAGGAGAATAACAAGGAGCCCTTTTTATCTCAAGACCACTAGAGGACCTTGAAGCCAGGTCTGTCTTTCCAGGGATCCTCAAGATTGGCAGAAGCCCAGTTCCAAATCACATAGCCCAGGCTACTGACCCCTACTGCAGCAGTTAGACCATAGATCCCACGCTGCATTAGCTGGCAGTAGCTTGACTGTATTACAGGTCTTAAAGACATGTCAAAACCAGATGAGTCATGTTTCTTTTGGAATAGTTTACCAGATTCTGCTATTTTATCTGGGATTTCCACAGAGACTCCTTTAGATGGGGCCTATGTACTTGGTAATGTTTATGGGCAAGTTGATAGAGTTGATGAACTCAAGCTGCCACTTTAGACAGTTTCTGATTTTCTTTGTCTGCTTGGATGTAAGATGACTTTCATCTAGAGAGCACACACACACAGTTTGCAGAAGCTTGGAAGATTGTGATTTCAGCAAATAACTTTGAGAACCTGAACTGGTATGTCCTGTGATAAGATGTGAGGAAAACATACACTAGTTGTTCTTGGTTGGGGGTCAGGTTCAGTTCTGTGAGGAACTAGCCAGCTTTGCCTAAAGGTCTGGCTGGGCAAAACTGCCACTGGATTTGGCCTTAGCTGTGGTATAATGATTAAGTGTGCTGGCTTCAAAGTCACAAGGCTGGGTTTGGACTCTGGATCCCCTGGTTAAGACATTCCATGATCTCAGTCTAGTCCTGTTATTGCTCAAATCCTCAGTTCCCATGTATGCAAATCAAAAACATTGATGGCACTTGACTCCTTATGTTACCATAAGGATTTTAAAAGATAATACATGAAAAGGGATTACAGCAGCTGTTACCAAACTTTCTTAGTTCATGGAGCCCTCAGGGTCTCAGTCATTTTTCATGGGGCTCTCAAGACAAAAGGAGTACCCAATGGTACAGCGAGGATCCACAGGTGTACCTCAGGTATGACTCATGGAAGTATGCGAGCTGAATCTTGCATTTATTAAGTAGTTAGGGACACATAGTTTAATATATATTTATGCTCTAACAAATTTAGTGGCTGTTTGAAAGGGTAATACACATACATTGAAAGAGAAAACATATTTTTTCATTCTTAACCACATTTTTTTTAACCAATGTGATTATGTTTTGTTGGGCACTGTTAAATTCCTCAAATTTTGAAATCAGATTAGATATTGCCACTCTAATTTCCTGTCCTACACTGATTTTCCTGCAATACTTACTTTTTATCACAATGCCTATAGAATACCCATTGTATCCAAGATTTAATGTCCTTGAAAGGAATGTAGTGTGATTTGATGTTGAGAGTGAACTATGTCAGGTTAGTAGGTCATGCAGTGTTCTGTAGGTAGAGAGGATCATGGTTTCTTCATAATACAAAAGAGCTCCCAGAGCTCCTCTGGGTTCACTGTGCTGCCCTGAGGCAAGACGCCGTTTGACAAGCTTGGGATGACACCATCTAGCACTTTGGTATTCCTTTAACTGATATCCTGAAGACTAGCTTTCCTACCTAGGTTGCACATGTCCTTAAAAGCTCTTCCAGGTGATTTATACATGTAACCTAACTTGCTGGGGAGGGATGGCACTTGAACAAATACTGATCAAGTATGTTATCTGATGAAACCATCATCTCTCAGTGTCATCTGGGAGCGCAGTCAGATACTTTTCATAATGCCATTTTGGATTTCCATTTTATCAATATGTGTAGGGTGCTCCTGAGAACACAATGTGAATGATGCTCCTTAGAGCTTTGGAAAGTGGAAATTGTAGAGAATAATGTGTCAGACAGAGTGATGACTATTTCCTATGAATTGTCTCACTTAATCCTTTAGAAAACCTTTAGGAAACTTAGGAGAAGAAGTATGGCTTAATAATAAAGTTGCTTCTGGAGATAAAAAGTTGATGTCAATATCTTGGCTCTGTTCTTACTCATATGTGATCTTGGTAAAGTTGCTTAAGCTCGCAGTGCCTCAGTTTCTTCATCTACAAAATGAGGCTAAAAACAGTCACCACCTCTTTGAATTTATTATGAGAACAAATTAGTTTTTATAAATTCCTTTGACTAGTGCCTGACAGGTGATAAATATTAGCTTTCACTGTAAGTACTATTATTATCTCTATTTTACGAAGTACTATTTCGGGCTTCCCTGGTGGCTCAGAGGTTAAAGCGTCCGCCTCCAATGCGGGAGACCTGGGTTCAATCCCTGGGTCAGGAAGATCCCCTGGAGAAGGAAACGGTAACCCACTCCAGTATTCTTGCCTGGAGAATCCCATGGATGGAGAATCCCATGGACGGAGAAGCCTGGTAGGCTACAGTCCACGGGGTCGCAAAGAGTTGGACACGACTGAGCGACGGAGGGAACGGATTTATCTATTTATCACAGAAAATTGAGGCTTTAGAGAGCTTAAAAAGCTTGCCTAAGTTTATATAGTTAGTAAGTAGTGATGAGAGGTTTTCTTTTTCTCCAGTTATAGTGCTCTGGGGTGGGGGGGGAATCTATTTCATTTGAGAGGGCCAATTGCCACCTAATCTAGAAGAAAACTTAAAAATCTCAGGACACTGCTATCCCCTATAATTTAAGCTCTTATAATTTATAAAATGTATGATCCATGTCCAAGTTTATCTGCTGGTGTACACAGAGCTCTCTAATTTTACCAGTCTAAGGGTCAATAATAAATCAGTGTGACAGATTATGTTGCAATATTTTTGCCATTATCATTCTGTCTTATTACTTAAGAAAAGCCCAGTGACCCATCTTGCACTTTCCTCTAACACAATAAGACTGCATTTTCTGAAAGCCAAATAAAATAATAAAAAACTATGGTGTATGTATTGCCACACATGCCTTCATGACTTAGTGAATGACAAGGAATGATCTTACCCTAAACCGTATTTCTCCCAAATCTGCTCCTTCAGGCTTGCTGCTGCTGCTGCTAAGTCACTCCAGTCGTGTCCAACTCTGTGCAACCCCACAGACGGCAGCCCACCAGGCTCTCCCGTCCCTGGGATTCTCCAGGCAAGAACACTGGAGTGGGTTGCCATTTCCTTCTCCAATGCATGAAAGTGAAAATGAAAGTGAAGTCGCTCAGTCATGTCTGACTCTGCCCCGGCTTATTTGGCTTTTCTTATCCACCTTTTAAAAAAAATTAATTAATTTTTTATTGAAGGATAATTGCTTTACAGAATTTTGCTGTCTTCTGTCAGGCCTCAACATGAATCACCAAAGGTGTACATATATCCCATCCCTTTTGAAGCTCCCTCCCATCTCCCTCCTCATCCCACCTCTCCAAGTTGAAATAGAGCCTCTGTTTGAGTTTCCTGAGCCATACAGCAAATTCCCATTGGCTATCTATTTTATGTATGGTAATGTAAGTTTCCATGTTACTCTTTCCATGCGTCTCACCCTCTCCTCCCCTCTCCCCGTGCCCATTAGTCTATTCTCTATGCCTGTCTCTCCATTGCTGCCCTGTAAGTAAATTCTTCAGTACCATTTTTCTAGATTCCGTATATATGTGTTAGAATATGGTATTTATCTTTCTCTTTCTGACTCACTTTACTCTGTATAATAGGTTCTAGGTTCATCCATCTCATGACTGAGTGATATTCCATTGTGTATATGTACCAAAACTTCTTTATCCATTCATCTGTCGATGGACATCTAGGTTGCTTCCATGTTCTAGCTATTGTAAATAGTGCTGCAGTGAACAACAGGATACATTTGTCTCTTTCTTATCCACCTTTGATACCTGTGAACCACTATTCTACTCTAGTAGTTTATTTGTCCTACCTAATCACCTCAGTTAGAACTGAACATGGAACAACAGACTGGTTCCAAACTGAGAAAGGAGTACGTCAAGGCTGTATATTGTCACCCTGCTTATTTAACTTATATGCAGAGTACATCATGAGAGATGCTGGGCTGGATGAAGTACAAGCTAGAATCAAGATAGCTGGGAGAAATATCAATAACCTCAGATATGAAGATGACATCACCCTTATGGCAGAAAGCAAAGAGGAACTAAAGAGCCTCTTGATGAAAGTGAAAGAGGAGAGTGAAAAAGATGGATTAAAACTCGGTATTCAAAAAGCTAAGATCATGGCATCTGGTCCCATCACTTCATGGCAAATAGATGGGGAAATAATGGAAACAGTGAGAGACTTTATTTTCTTAGGCTCCAAAATCACTGCAGATGGTGACTGCAGCCATGAAATTAAAAGATACTTGCTCCTTGGAAGAAAAACTATGACAAAGCTAGACAGCATATTAATAAGCAGGGGCATCACTTTGCTAACAAAGGTGTGTATAGTCAAAGCTATGGTTTTTCCAGTAGTCATGTATGCATGTGAGTGTTGGACCATAAAGAAGGCTGAGTGGTGAAGAACTGATGCTTTTGAATTGTGGTGTTGGAGAAGACTCTTGAGAGTCCCGTGGACTACCAAAAGATCAAACCTGTCAATCCTGAAGGGAATCAGTTCTGAATATTCATTGGAAGGACTGATGCTGAAGCTGAAGCTCCAATATTTTGACCACCTGATGTGAAGAACTGACTCATTGGAAAAGACCCTGATGCTGGGCAAGATTGAAGGCAGGAAGTGAAGGGGACGACAGAGCATGAGATGTTTGGATGGCATCACCAATTTGATGGACATGAGTTTGAGAGGCACCGGGAGTTGTTGATGGACAGGGAAGACTGGCATGCTGCTGTCAATGGGGTCGCAAAGAGCCGAACACGACTGAGGGCCTGAACTGAACTAAATCATCTCAGTGATATTTTAAGGGCATTGTCTTACTATTTATTTCCCACAGTAGCTAGCATGGTGATTAGCAGATTCTCAAATATTTTTGAAGAAATATTTAATAAGCACAGGGCAGTAAATGTGCCAAGTGAGTGGTGTCACTGGGAGCAAAAAGGCTACTGATTTTTGTCTTAGAGATGAGTGATCATAGAAGTGATCGTAGAGTTGTACGGGGCCTTCTCTAACCCCAGGGTCCATTTATGACTAAAGTCAGAGTTTAGTTCAGAGTGACCAAGTTGTGAGGTATTTGTTCTTTATGTGGACTACATAGGGACTTATGGGACTGTGACAATCAGTCATTGCTCTCTTTGCTTTCATATTTATTCCTTGTTCTAAGCAAATTTCCTTATTACATTCCCTTTGTCTGGAATACATAACATAAGAACAATCACAGAAATAAAGATATAAGTGGGATGGTGCTTGAAGAAGAGATGAAAAAGAGAAGAAAATGTTTTCTCTAGGAAAGAAATACAGGAATGGGTTACTAAAAACAACACATGCAAAAACTATGGAAACAAATGTGAGACTTCACCAGAGTTACTAGCAGGAAAAAGATTTTATCATTGGAGTAATTTGAGAATCGATTTCTCTGACTGAAATCAGTGGAGCCAGACAGGAGACAAAGGCGAGCTTGTGATCTGATGGAGATGAGTTGGGAAAATTGATTTTGGCACTTTGAACTGTGGAAGGAAGTGAACCATACACAAGTACATAAGTAGTAAAAAGGGAGTCAGCTGCTACTTGGATGAATTTTGATTTTAACTTGGTGCTACTGATGACTTTGACATCGTGGGACAGTTTCTACTTAAACCAGATTGGCAATGCAGTGGAGAAAATAGCTGAACAATTATTGGTATCAGAATGGAGTTTCTAGATTAGCATCCCTTTGCCTTGTGTATAAATCACCAATAGATTCATGTACTGCCTAGAAAACCTCACACATTCAAAGATGGTCTTAAGGGTCTGTAATTTCCCTGCTGTGGCCAATCTCAGTGCCAATTTTTTTTTTTAAATACATTATGAGTTCATACTCCTTGACTTGAATAGATGAGAGTATCCCAAGTCCCTGCAGACCATACTCCTAGAGGAAAGAGAAAAATATTCTCATAAAAAAATTCCTAATTTATCTTTTTCTTTGTAATCAAGCCCAAGGCTATAGACAGTTAAAACAAATCCCTGGCCTGGAGAGGGATATACATACATGGCCATTCTGAAAATGTAGCCAAGGAGATAAAGTCTGAGAACAGGCTGATTTTCAAGGGATTGAAAGCATTTAATCTTTGTAGCTTTTCCAGGAAATGCTGCCTAAACAGTGGTGTTTTTGAATGCTTTTGTTTTCTAGCTTTCCTGGGGTTTGGAGTAGTTTCCTTGTTGGATTGGGATTAGGTCATGGGCTTTTGTAATGTAAATGAAATGTTAATATTCTGCCAGATGTAGCCTTTGCATTATTTGGTGACATTTCCTGAGGATTCTCCAAAGGAAGCCATTGATCTGGAGACTTCCTCATTGTGTCAAAATGTGCCTATTTGTTCAAATTTTGAGGAAAATCGCAATCTTTGTCCATTAAACCAATGCTGTAATCAAGACTTCCTAGAAATCCAATCTTACTCTGGTTTTCTACTCCTGTTATTTTTCAAAAAGCCCTCTTCGAATACTTGACAAACCTTTCTTTTGGACTTTCTTTTATATATATATATTCTGGCATGTGGGTCTACTTCCCTGCCCAGGGATCAAACCCATGCCCCTGCATTGGGAGCCACTGGATCACCAGGGAACTCCCTCTTTTGGACTCTTTTAACTTCATTTTTATAGGGAAGATTTATATAGAAGGAAATGGCAACCCACTCCAGTACTCTTGCCTGGAGAATCCCAGGGACGGGGGAGCCTGGTGGGCTGCCATCTGTGGGGTCGCACAGACTCAGACACGACTGAAGCGACTTAGCAGCAGCAGCATTTTTCTATATGCCTTATATAAATCCTTTTCTTTTCTAGTTATTTTTTAACCTACAATATGATTTTAAATACCAAAACAAGGCTCAACACCTTAGTAATAACAGGCCTCTAATTGATTTCAGGGGAGAAAAATCCTAAAGGACTAAGGGCCCAAGGTTGTGTGTACATCAATAAAAGTGGAAGCGCTAAGGGTAGCTGTGGTTTTATTCTTTATTCTCTGAGTAGCTACTCTTGGATGGAGGGGATGTGCCAAGCCCTGGGATTCTGAGCTTAGGGTCTTAGATCTCAAGTTCATAATAGACACAGAATCTAAGAACTAAAATTCGAATTATTTGCTTTCTTCATGCATCAGTTTCCTCATTGATCAAACGGATTCTTGTGAAATCGTAACAGTAGTTATAGCTAATATGTACTGCATATTCTTCTGTGTGGTGTTTTAAGAACAATCCACTTTGGGGGCTTCCCAGGTGGTGCTAGTGGTAAAGAACCTGCCTGCCACTGCAGGCCACATAAAGAGACACTGGTTCCATCCCTGGTTTGGGAAGATCCCCTGGAGGAAGGTATGGCAACTTACTCCAGTATTCTTGCCTGGAGAATTGCTTGGACAGAGGAGCCTGGTGGGCTACGGTCCATGGGGTTGCAAAGAGTCGGACACAACTGAAGCGACTTAGTATGCAAACATGTGTTCGTTTAGTAAATCTTCCAAATAATCCTATGATTACTCCTTCCCTCCCAAATCTCTGGAGTATTTACTGCCTCTCTTTAGAATAACTCCAGATTCTCTCAGTTCTTGTGAAGTAACTGCAAGTCATTTTTCTTTATGGACAGCGGCTTCTCCAATCCATATAATTTACTGAAACTGGCCACTAAGCTTGGGAAGAACCTCTTCTTTCTGGCAGAAAGCCCTCAAGCATTCTCTTTGAGGGATTTTATGTCCAAAAGAGGTAATGAAAATACTCTTGGGTTTGGTTATCTATGGAAGGATTTACTTATCCATTGGAAGGGTTGAGTACTACATATGACAATCCATGAAGATCAGTTTCCAGCCATATGTCTTAGAAGTCTGTATAGATTTAATCTCTTTTCATATAGTTCAGGAAGAGTATGCTTTGAAAACTTAGCACTCCATCCATGACTAGCACTCCATCCATGACTCCATCCATGGCCACAAAAGCCATCTAGCCTCCAGACTGGGGTCTCTGATGAATAGAAGGCTGACCATAAGCTGACCCAGCACAAAGCCCTGCTTTCTACGCTGACAGTGACTATTAACCAGGCTCTCAATTACAGTATCAACTTTCTGGAGGAAAACTAGAAAGAATCACACTCCCCTTATTCCAAGATATATGTGAAACAAGGCACAGTGGTAGTTATTAACAATAAAGTTGAGGTTAATGTGCTTTCCCTCTAAATCTGAATGCTAGTATAACCACTTAAATAGTGCCAACAATGAAAATAAACAGAAGACTGAGTTAAACCACAAATGTACAGGCCCACACCACTTGGCAAAACATAAGAGCCAGCAGTATTGAAACAACAGCAATTAACGCTTTATATGTAAAATGAATCATAAGACAGTAGGGGGCCAGTGGAGCAGTTTATCAAACTGAACCAATGTGACCCTAGAGATAGAACAGGTCCTTTCTGAAATGAAGGAATGTGTTTCCATAACATTGCTTAGAAAACATGTGAGTTCTTAAAACTCACAGTCCTTTCTTATTCTCCACATTCTGCTGGCCCTTGGTGTACTGAGAGGTTGTGAAGAACTCCCCCACCCCCACCCCAAGTGACCAGAAGCTGCCAGGGTCGGGGAGGAGAGGAGGGTGATACAGTGAGAAGCCCTGTCTGTCCTGTGCTCCTGATGAGGTATAACTGCACCTTTTTTTGCCTGGCACCGTTTCTCCTCCTGGTGACTCAGCGGTAAAGATACACCTGTAATACAGGAGATGCAGGTTCAGTCCCTGGGTCAGGAAGGTCTCCTGGAGGAGGGGATGGCAACCCACTGCAGGATTCTTGCCTGGGAAATCCTATGGACAGGGGAGACTAGCAAGTTACAGTCCACAGGGTCACAAAGACTCAGACACAAATTAATGACTAAACAACAACAACATATGCTACTTCTCTGGTTTCTAGAGCATCTCTCTGCTTATAAATGAACTTTGTGTGAGTAAAACACAGAATCCTGCATTAATCTTCATATGTCTTAGAGTCAGCAGGCCCAGTTCTTAAGTTTCACTCAAGCATTTTTACAGCTCACTATGTGTTTAGTTCTTAGCACTGACTGGTGGTCAGTGGTAACTCATGGGAGCTCTGGTGAAGACATTTGGGGCCAGTCTCTTGCAGATTCTATAACCTCATCAAATGATTTAATTTATCTGTACTTCAATGTCATCATTTGTAAAATGAATGTGATGATCCTTGACTCATAGGATTATTGTGAGAATTAAATAAGACCGTGTATGTTTGTATTTTACCTTACAATATATCTGATATAATTACTACTCAAAAAAACAACGATCACACTATTATTACTGTGACCCAGCACTGCCCCACAGATTTAGAGTCTGGCTGGAAACATAGGATATTTATTTGTGAAACAATTAGTAAGCAGGTCTTTGTTAATTTTAAGCTGCAACTCCTGAGACAGCACTTTCTCAAACTGGCAGTTGCTCCCTTCCTCTCTGTGACCCATGTCAGTTTGTTGTCATCAGAGTGGTTTGCTTGGATCTCCATTTCCTTGTGTATAAAATGGGACTAATACCATACTTCCCTCTCAGGATATTTGTGAAGATCAAGGAGATCATGGAACACTAGAGTATTGAGATTTATTATAAAACACAAAACATTGTCAATATTGTGCTGTGGTTATTTATGAATATGTCTCATGCCTCAAATTAGACTGAAAGATTCCCAGCATAATAATTTGAACAACCAATTTTCAAAGGCTTTAGGCTAAGGAGGGAGATTCACTGTAGGAAACATGGTAGAGCCCACTTAGATATGCTATTCCTAGTTCATCACTTTATCCACTGAGGCTTGTTTCCTTTTTCTATAGAAATTATTTTGATTTTTTTCCAAGAAGGATCCAGTGAAGGGGTAAATGGATAGTCGGGATTGTCAGGGGAAATTTCTGAGAACCAGCCAGGAAGAGCAGACAAGCAGACAATACTAAGACTTAAAGCACCTTCTTGTTGGGGTGAGTTTTGAGCTATGACAGTATATGCAATGTATTCTTTACTCCCAGAACAAAGGCCCATGCCAAAATAAGTAGCAACAACCATTCACCAAGAACCAACCCAAGCATCAAGAACTCCCCTACTCAACATCATGAGAGCCAAAACAAATCACAAGTAGTTTTACATTGTGGCTCCTCAGATGGCTCAGAATTAAAAAGATCTCTCTGCTGCTTAGGTTAAAAGCCTTCAATTATGGACAACCACAATCTGAAACTGACTGCATGTATGTCTGGAGCCCTTAACTGGGCACCGAAAAGAAACCAGCAAAACTTACTGAGTAACTGTTGCACGTTCCTTCGAAGACTAGGAGGGAGGATCACTCTTACTTATAATCAACTCTATGATTTTAATGGGGTCCTGATTTGGGGTAACCTCAATCCCAAAATGCAGAACCTGCAGATCTAAAGGGCCACCATTTTATATAAGGGACTGGAGCACCCTTGGATTTTAGTGTCTGGGGGTCCTGTAAACAGTCCCCTGCAGATACTGAAGGATGACTATACTTCATCTTACCACAGTCCTGTGAAAGACATATTATTTTTATTTTATTGATAAGAAATAAGAGAATTAAAGAAGCTAAATAATTATTTCAGTGCTACCTAGCTTGTTAATTGGTGAAACTGAGTTATTAAATCTGACTGTGAATTTACTGTTTCCAGAGAGAGATTTTTTTGCTTTTATCTTGATTTTCCACAAGCGTCTCAGTTTCCACCCTGGCCTTTAGCCGTACTTAAAGAACTTGAGTAATGGCAAAACACTGTGTCTAGTGAGAGGAATATGCAAAAGTGTCTACACGACAACATTTTTTTTTCCCAGTGGAACGTCTACTTTGGTACTTTTAATCTGCATTTTAGGTAACTATACTCTTTTTATATAATTTTAATGATTACTTTCCATTTACAGTTATTAGAAAATATTGGCTATATTCCTCATGTTGTACACTGTGTCCTAGAGTCTATTGTGTACTCAATAGTTTGTACCTCCCACACCTCTACCCCTATACTGCACGCTTGATTACTTTCCATTTACAGTTATTAGAAAATATTGGCTATATTCCTCATGTTGTACACTGTGTCCTAGAGTCTATTGTGTACTCAATAGTTTGTACCTCCCACACCTCTACCCCTATACTGCACGCTCTCCAACTGGTAACCGCTAGTTTACTCTCTATATCCATGAGTCTGCTTCTTTCATGTTATATTCACTAGTTTGTTGTCTTTAGATTCTACATATAAGTGATATCACACTTGTTTATCTTTCTCAGTCTGACTTATTTCACTTAGCATTCAGTTCAGTTCAGTTCATTCGCTCAGTCGTGTCCGACTCTTCACGACCCCATGAATCACAGCACGCCAGGCCTCCCTGTCCATCACCAACTCCCGGAGTACACTCAAACTCATGTCCACAGAGTCGGTGATGCCATCCAGCCATCTCATTCTCTGTCGTCCCCTTCTCCTCCCGCCCCCAACCTTTCCCAGCATCAGAGTCTTTTCCAGTGAGTCAACTCGTCACATGAGGTGGCCAAAGTATTGGAGTTTCAGCTTTAGCATCAGTCCTTCCAATGAACACCCAGGATTGATCTCCTTTAGAATGGACTGGTTGGATCTCCTTGAAGTCCAAGGGACTCTCAAGAGTCTTCTCCAGCACCACAGTTCAAAAGCATCAATTCTTTGGCGATAAGCTTTCTTCACAGTCCAACTTTCACATCCATATATGACCACGGGAAAAACCATAGCCTTGACTAGACGGATCTTTGTTGGCAAAGTAATGTCTCTGCTTTTTAATATGCTATCTAGGTTGGTCATAACTTTCCTTCCAAGGAGTAAGCGTCTTTTAATTTCCTGGCTGCAATCAGCATCCGCAGTGATTTTGGAGCCCAAAAAAATAAAGTCTGACACTGCTTCCACTGTTTCCCCATCTATTTCCCATGAAGTGATGGGACCAGATGCCATGATCTTTGTTTTCTGAATGTTGAGCTTCAAGCCAACCTTTTCACTCTCCTCTTTCACTTTCATCAAGAGGCTTTTGAGTTCCTCTTCACTTTCTGCCATAAGGGTGGTGTCATCTGCATAATGCCCTTCAAATCCATCCATGTTGCTGCAAATGGCAAACTTCATTCTTTTTTATAGCTGAGTAGTATTCCATTGTATGTATATACCACAGCTTCTTTGTACATTCATCTGTTGACGGACACTTAGGTTGTTTCCATGTCTTGACTATTGTAAATAATGCTGCTATGAACATTGGGGTGCGTGCATCTATTCAAATTAGTATTTCTGGGTTGGTTTTTTTTTTTTTTTGAATATACCCAGGAGTAGAATTTTAGTCTTTTGAGAAATTGCCATACTATTTTAGGGAAATATTCTTTTTATCTTCCCTCTACAGATTCCTATATAATTCTGCAGTGGGGCAGATTCTTATAACAAAGGCAATCATAAATTAGTTTTTGAACTAATCAATTGAAAAGATTTCACCTCCAGTACAAAAGGCTATCTTTATTTGATTGTAGGTAAAATCTAGTATGCCTAAATATAGGCAACATGAAGCTTTGTAAATATTTTAGTTTTTATTACATCTGGTGGGTTCCCCAGGTTGTAAAGACACCACCTGCCAAGCAGGAGACACAGGTTCAATCCCTGGGTTGTGAAGATTCCCTGGAGAAGAAATGACAACCCACTCCAGCCTTCTTGCATTGGAAATCCCATGGACAGAGGAGCCTGGTGGGCTCTGTCCACACAGAGTTGGACACAACTGAACAAATAAACAGCAGCAGCATTACATGTGGCAGCTGCTTTGGCTAAATGATTTTTCTGGAGCAAGTGTATTATTGTACAATGAAAGTTTACTTCAAAAATGAGATTATTATCTTCAATTCTCTAATTTATGCAATGCTTAGCAAAAGTGGTGTCATAGAACAGGATATTTTAAAGAATTTTTAGGAGGCTCTGGAAATATTTCCTGGAATACTTTATAAAATTTTGATTTAAAAACTAAGCCAATACACTGTTTAGTTAGGAGCATTGCCCTGTGTTTGCACAATTTAAGACACTGTAAGAAAAATAGGATCTTTAAGTCTGGGAAATAAATTCTTTTCTCTTGAGCCAGCCTTATTTTGGTGTTTAAAGTGCCTTCCTCATTTTCTTGGCGATGACATTAAGAGGTGTATCCCAGAGTCATTGCACTATGTGGGATTTCAGAGGTCAGATGTATACAAACACAGAGCCAAAAGCCTTTATAAATGCCTTGGTGAACTTCATAGTCATTCTGTAGTTTAATTTATCATCATTTCTACCAGTTGTCACCAAATGCATGATGAATGGAGGCAAAAATCAGACTGTAGTGTAGACTGATCTTCCCCAAATTGTGAATTTGGCCACATTGTCCTGAGTTCCTTTCCTCTCCTTTCGCTTTTCCTCAGTCCCTTCACAGAGTAACCAGTTCCTAACCAGTAACCTAATCACCCAATGTGTCCTCATGTTCTTCCACTTCAAGCTCATGCTGATTTACAAGGGTTAAACTTTTTCCTGTCTCCTTCTGTCCAAGAGTAATCTAAAAGGGAATTTATTAATATATCTACTGAGTGCCTTCTCTGAGCCAGAAGCTTGACGTGATTTTCTCCTCACAATAACCTCTAAGCAATATTCAAAGCCATTATTCCCATTTTACACATGAGGCTCATATACATTAGCAAATTACCCAACTCATATCACTAGTAATTTGTGTAACTAGTGATATAAGCCCTGGTCTGTTTGACTGACAGCTTATAGCCATGACATGTTACTGCCCAATCTAACATACTAACTTCATTTTTTCCTGCTTCAGAGGCCAGCAAGGTGCCTGATAAAATCAACTGATGAATCAGCTCCAGAAAAGTTGTTAATGGCTTGATATCAAGCCAGTGGGGGTGTGGAGAAAGGTCACCATTCATCCGCAAGTGTTTCTTTCTTCTGAGCTCAGCTGCCCTGGGATGATCAAGGCTGGTAACCATAGCATGAGCCTTGATCTCAGGAGTTGAGCCTGTGGCCCTTTGCCCAGGGAAAAACTTGATACCTCACTTGTCCCTTTAAGAGTCCTTACTTGGTAAACATTCAAGCTCAAACTGGGTTCCTTTTAGCTTATTTTTTTTAGCTTTTCTTTTTTAAAAAAACTTTTTATTACATCTATTTATTTTTAGTTGGAGGATAATTTCTTTACAATATTGTGTTGATTTCTGCCATACATCAACATGAATCAGCCATAGGAATATCCCCTCCCTCTTGAGCCTCCTTCTAATATTTGTGTTTTAAAAACAGCCTTGAGTGTTGTCATCAAGATGGCAGAGGAGGAGGTCCCATCTCTTATTCCCTAACACAAACACTGATTTAACAACCATCCCTGGACAAAAATGCCCTTATGAGAGCTGAAGAATCTGTGGGGGAGGGGGAACATCAGACAGCACCAGGGGGCACAGAAACAAGAAAAGATACATTGAAAGAGTTGTATACCCCTCATGTTGATAGCTTTTTGTATGTCAGTCATATTTCAATAAAGTGTTTTCAAAAAATTACAGTCAAAGCAGCCTTATATATCTGAACTCAAGTGATACAGTAGCATAGAAATTTTAGGCATAGGGAGAGGAAGTGAGCATTCTTTTTCCCTTCCCTCCTGTGCCACCTACATAGAGAGCCAGCCCTTGTATTACCCTTGAGGCTCCATCAAGCCTAATCTCACTCATTCTCTGATGGATTATTGTTGTTCAGAGGCTAAGTTGTGGCCAATTCTTTGCAACCCCATGAACTGCTGCACACCAGGCTTCCCTGTCCTTCACTGTCTCTCTGAGTTTGCTCAAACTCATGTCCACTGAGTCGGTGATGACATCCAACCATCTCCTCCTCTGTTGCCCCCTTCTTCTCTTGCCCTCAATCTTTCCCAGCATATCAGGGTCTTTTCCAAGGAGTCAGATAACTATTATTATGTGAATGTGAATGCAGTAGACACTCAGTAAAAACTAAATATTTTCTGTGCTTCTCTAAATCTCCTTTCCTCCCTGCAGTTAAGGCTGTGTAACCAGTTTAGACCAATGGACTGTGAGTACAAGTTAAAAATCAATGTTCCTCCTTCCTCTCTTGTCCCCTGCTTAAGGAAAGGTAGAAGAAACCTGGATCCTTGAATTACCACACAGAGGACAACTGCCCTGGAAAATGTGCCCTATCCACATGAGGATTTACCAGAGAGAGAAAGCAGTATTGTATTAAACCACTGAGATTTTAGGGTTTATTTTTTACTGGAGCATAGCCTATCATCAGAGAAGGCAACGGCACCCCACTCCAGTACTCTTGCCTGGAAAATCCCATGGACGGAGGAGCCTGGTGGGCTGCAGTCCATGGGGTCACAAAGAGTCAGACACGATTGAGTGACTTCACTTTCACCTTTCACTTTTATGCACTGGAGAAGGAAATGGCAACCCACTCCAGTGTTCTTGCCTGGAGAATCCCAGAGACGGGAGCCTGGTGGGCTGCTGTCTATGGGGTCGCACAGAGTCGGACACAACTGACGCAACTTAGCAGCAGCAGCAGCAGCCGCCGCCTATCATGCTCTGAAGAATGCAGGGAGATTTTGTGTAAAATGCCCTTCTCATTATCAGGATAGATGCTCCATGAACTGACCTTGCAGAAACAGACTTGTTACTTGAAGAAAAGTCTTGCCCGCGAACTGGAAGTTTCTTTCAGCTCTGTAATGACAGTCTTGGAGAATCTTCAAAAAGCAGTCAAATTTATATGAGGATTCAGATAGTTGAATCTTGAGAGTATTGAGGAACAAAAGTAATTGTAGTTGTAGGTTATAGGTAATAACCGTGGTTCTGTTACAGATGCTCTGATTCTCCCCATTCCTGACATGAAAGTTGAGGTTTTACATGTGATACTGTCCTGCAAACATCCCTTTCCCAGGTCAAAATGACTTGGATGTTGGAACCACTATTTAATAAGAAATGCCTCAATGGTCTATTATGGGTAGTTCCGGCTTTGGCATTGGCTTCTCTTCCTTCTCAGTGAATTCTGGAGTTAGAATAGATGCTCTTCTCTATATGATCCTTCCAAAGGAAGGATTGAAAAATTAGATCACTATAATGGAAGCTTACAGTGTTGCTCCCAACCCTCCCTGAGCCACTTGGCCGGAGCATTCCTGTGTGTTTGACAGAAGGCCGTCTGTCTCTCTCCGCCTCCAAGCTCCATGTCATGCTTCAAGGAATATGCAGATGGCAAGAATGCCAGATGCACCAACCGCATTTTTCTGGGTTGGAGATGTTGGGAAAATTATAAACAACTTATATTTTTTCCTTTCTTTTCATGAAATGTCTCCTTAATTATTTCTTTTGGTTAAAGCGCTCTCCTCCTCCCAAGCTGGAGCTTTTTGCTTCTGGAATCTTTTCCCCTAGGCCTTTTGGGCTCTTTCCTATAATAGTTTTAGCCTCATTTCTCAAGGGATGTCTTGTCTGCCCTGACAGAGGCCTATGCAGTCTCAGCAGGCTCAGCTTTTGAATTCACTGCCTTGTTTGAATTGAGGTTTATTACAACAAAATCTGCTGTCTCTTCTTTTCTTTTTAAATCTCTTGACATCTTATTTATCTCCACCAGGATCCAGATAGAGCTCCCTCACATGTGGTGGTTCTGGCGTCAGGACAGGCTCCATCCTGTCCACACCCTATTGAACTGAGCGAACTCTCAGATTCTGTCTTGTGTTTTTGGAAGGAGACAAAAAAGCAAATCCCAAAAAAAGATGGTAGGGTCCCTTCTGTATCCAAGTTCAATAGAGTAACTGGGGAGTAGTATGACTGTTTTTTGGAGATGTCCAACCCTGCCTCTTTTGAGAACTGCTCAGAGATGGCACTGATTAGTGTTCTATGGGGGGGTGTGTGTGTGCGCGCAGTCATATCTGACACTTCACAACCCCATGAGCTGTAGCCCACAAGGTTCCTCTGTCCGTGGGATTTTTCAGGCAAGAATACTGGAGTAGGTTGCCATTTCCTTCTCCAGGGGATCTTCGCAACCCAGGGATCAAACCCGCATCTCTTTCATCTCCTGCATTGGCGGGCTGATTCTCTGCCACTAGCACCAACTGGGAAGTTAGTGTTTTTAAAAGCAGGGAGTTTACATTTCTTATGAAATGTTACAAAGCTTTTCAGGGGGCTGAGATGACTTGATGCATTTCTTTTTTTTTTTTTTTGGTAATTAATTTATTTTTTATTGGAGGCAAATTATTTTACAATATTATTTTGGTTGGTTTTGCCATACATTGACATGAATTCGCCCCAGGTTTACATAAGTTCCCCCTCCTGAACCCCCCTCCCACCTCCCTCCTCCCTTGCATTTCTTTTACTGAGAAGAGATTAACACTTGCTGTGCTTAACCCACATTTCTGAACCTCTATTAGGGTGGCTAAGATTCCTTTTTTAGGATAGCTCTATTAGAGTTTTCTCAGAATCTGAGAAAAGAAGAGTGGCCTTTTGATTTGAGCATCTTTATTTATTGCTTCATGACAATAAATGATCATGAATGTCATGACAGGTCATGAACCACAATGATTTATCAAACTCCAGTCAAGAATGAACTACAGTGGAGTCACATGTTAGAAAAAAGATTAAATTCCATAGGCAGTAAGTAAGTGGAAATCACAGAGACAGAAGAATTCTTGGAAGGCTTTAAGGAGGATGCTCTGTTGGAAGGCAAGATAGAGCCAGTTTTCCTTCTGATTTTCAAGCAGATGATCACCAGATGAAGAGGCTGGCTTGCTTCTAGGGGCCATGCTGTTTCAAAAATATGTGTTTTTAAATACTCAAATCACACTTAAGGGAAAAGTAGGTTCACTTCTCGCATCTCTGGGGCATTTTCTCATTGACAGGAAGTCAGGCAGAGTGCCGTCTATTGCAAACCTAGTCTCCAAGTACGTATGCCTGCGTTTATGTATTTTAGATGCACGTATGGTGCAGCTGCATAAAGGACAGAACTCAGAGGCAGTTCCTAGGAGAAAGGTTGCCAGTCCCCAGTTTTGACAGAGGAAAGAGATCTGGAGTCTGCTGGTTGGATGTCAGTGTCAAGGATGGCATGTGTGTTGTAAAGAGGGTATCATTAAATGCGTACTCATTGACGAGAGAGAAACACCATCTTCTGAATGAGCCTTTGTTTGTACAGAGATGACAGAGATGAGGGAATGAGGTCTCTGTGGAGAGAATCTCAAGGTACCTGTATTGGAGCTGAAGGTCTAAGTGTATGAGTACTAATAGTTGCCAAAATAGTTGTAAAATCTGGAGAGCTCAGGTGGGGCTCTGGGTACCCAAAGGGCTGGAAGAGCCTTGATGGCCATGATGTCAAGAGTTCTGAGCAGACTACTGTGTAGAGAGCAGCAGTGGCAGGAGGAAATACCTGCATTACAGTCCCTGCCTTGAAAAACTCTTCCTTGGAATTTTAAAAGTTGGTTGGCAAAGTTTCACTGAAAAAGTGTATTCTTTTGTTAGTTTAAGTAACTTCGATTTGCGTTGTAGCTAGTAGAAGCTCTCTTTAATACTTTTTCTCTGGCCCATGTATTTTTGAGTAGCAGCCCTGAGCTGCCAACGAAAGACATTTCTACAAGTTTCTAGATAAGACTTGAATGAAAGAAGTCTTGTTCAGGGGCATCTCTGCCATAATATGGGCAGAGGAGACAGGGTGACTTCTGATTTGCATCCTCCAAACTTAACCCCTTAGAGGGTGTACCTGGGAGACTGTCTCACTCGCCACACTGAGCTTCAAACCCTGACCAGGAGTCAGTGATATTTTCCTAGTTAAAGTAACCTGAGACAATGAAATAGTGAGCTTTGAATGTCTGACCAATCTATGGCATGGTTGCCATGTCACCTGTGGCTCACACCTAGTGATGGCAGTAACCAAATTTTTGTAAGAATCCATATTTTCATTTATATTAAATCAAATATCAATTTAAATAATACAACTCAAAAAAAAATTATTCATGCATTGAAAGACTCCAGATTTGATTCTCAATTGCTTCTAGACTTAGATGAATGGAAAAAAAGAACCATGGCAATTACCTGGATATTTTTCCCCCATATAAAGTAAAGTGATAGAGGGTGGGAGAGTGGGTTGTGCATGCTGACTAGCCTAAGGGCTAACATTCTTCGGGTCTTTGATGAACGGCTCTCTGAATAGACTACAAATGAATTGTGTTCTGTTTTTTACCTAATAGCTGTTCCTAGAGAGCGTCTCTGTTAAATAATGGTTCTGTATTTTGGACTTCAGAAGTGAAAAGATCAATGTGCTTTTAAATAATCCCCATGGTAATAGATTCCTGATTAGCAGCACGGCCCCAGAGTTGGGGTCCATGAACGATTCAGGGCAAACAGGTAGATTAGCTAGCTGATGTCAAGTTGCCAAAGAGACTGAGTATAATAACTGAGTACTGACAGGCACTCTATTAATGGCTCTACCTGCCTTGTTTTATTAATGCTCAAAATAACCCTGTGAGTTTAGGATTGTTTTGATCTCATTTAGTAGATGGTTGTAGTGAGGCATAGCAAGTGACTTGCTCATGCTCACAGAGCTAGAAGGTGGCAGAGGGAAGAATTGAACATAGGTTGCCTGTTGTCGGGAAGGCTCTTTTAAACAAAGTGTGATGGTCTGTTGACTTTTGATGTTTATTGCATTAACCTCTTTCTCAGTGCTTTGGGAAAACTGAAAATACCTTAAAAAACTGCATGTGATAAGTGTTTTAAAATTGCCATCTAAAAACAGGCATGTAACTTAACCAACCAGTAAAAAATTTATATAAACTTACGGTTTATATAAAATGTTGTTCCAACTTTAAATTAAACAGATTAAAATAAATATCCAGTTTAATTCCCAGAACTGTCAGCTACTCATTATCTATTCAGTCAATTAGACATTATCAGCTCTTTGTGTGCTCAAGAGTTTTATTGAGTTAACCGCCAGTCTTCTGGTGTTTTGATTGTTACTATGGATGCTGCTGCTTTGCTCTGCTTTGAGAACTGCTGTCAGAAAAAGACAAGCACACATAACTGAACTGAACTGGTGGTTTTTCCAATGAAAAGACTTTTAAATGGAAGCCTGGCTTAGTGCTAATTACTTTTGATGAAGACTATGCACACAGTGAAACTGCCTCTAACATTCTCACAAGTAACCTTTCCTAGCGTGTGTATTTGAAGCCCCCAGACAAAAGCTAGTGTCAACAGCAATATTCCCATGGAGCCTATTCCTTTCAAGAACTGTCCAAAAACCTCTCCAATAGTTCAGGGTTTTTCACAACTGAATTCACCCATTTTCTAAGGATTCTGAGAAGCATTTGAGGGGGTGAATCTAGAAAAAATTTTTAATCTAAAAAAAAAAAATAGAGTGAGGCTGGTGGGGAGAATGATTATTTCTTACATATTAGTTTGACTTACCTCCCAAGCAATTTTTTTTTCATGAGGACTTCTTCATTGGACAACTGTGGCATTTTCTTTTTCTTCATGGTATGGCAACATCTTTAACTTTTCATATTGGAGAGAGTTGTCATAAAACACATGAAGGGCGCTTTTGTTTTGTAGCTGCACTAGGGTAATGTCCCCTCTTCCACATACCATAAAACTGGGCCCACCCCACTGTGGATTTCCGGGTATCATTGCTGTCTGTTTATGATCAAGAATGTGTGAGATAAAGGAGAGGCAGTTCTCACCATGAACCACATTTCCATATGGACCCACAACAGGGTGGGATTAAGAAGACAAGCGTCACGTTTTCAAACTTCATAAATATTTCCTCCAGTCCCCCTCTGTCTTTCTCACTGTTTCTGCTGGCTTCAGGCCTCTCCTGCCTTTCCCTGGCTGCTCTTACATCGATTTTTCTCACTGTACCGACCGGTTAGCATTTTAAATATCGTGAGAATAAGTTGCTCCCTGTCCTGGCATTGCTTTTTGAAGGAAACATCTCCTTCCCTTGTGCGAGCCAAGGAGTTACTTCCGTGGGGAGAAAGCTGGAGTGCTGATTGGAAACATGCATGATTGCTGGTTTAAATTTGGCTTATTGGCAACAGACAGAGGTTGGGAGAGATAGGAGAGAGGGGTTCTCCTGATTCCGAGGTGGTTCCCACATCTGCTTTTTATTAGGAGCACTGTGGAGAAAAGATTTTGAAATTAACTTAGTTGTGGAATAATAAAGTAGGCCTCTTAATATGAGGGATTATAAATGATGACCATAGAAAATGAAGGCACAGCTTTCATCCCCCAGGTCTCCTACTTTTTCTGGGGTGGTTTGGCACCATGTAGAACTTGGAGAGGTATCCTATACCTTCTGTATACCTAGTGGATGAAGATGCTGTTTTATCCTATCTTTGTAAAGAGCCTTGGTTCAGGCTTTCTGGGCCCAGGGTGCACAGCTGGCCAGGAGTCATTCACCCACACATCCCCAGTCCTCTGGGATCTATAACAACCAGGGGTATTCTTAGTGACATAAACAGGGGCAGGCCTGCTCATCCCAGCTGTCCTGGAGCTCTCAGGTAATATTCTAGAAATAGGCACTGGGGCACAGGACTTCAGAAAAAATCATGATATCTCAAACCTGTCTTTC
Source organism: Moschus berezovskii (assembly GCF_049115385.1). Classification (NCBI taxonomy): domain Eukaryota; kingdom Metazoa; phylum Chordata; class Mammalia; order Artiodactyla; family Moschidae; genus Moschus; species Moschus berezovskii. The sequence goes on along the minus strand of NC_142467.1, from coordinate 28,421,893 downwards.
TCATCATTCCAGCTCCTGAACTCTTTAAGAGGTCAGCATCACAATCTAAAGACACCCAGCCCTCCTAAGAGCTATTCTCTGTGTAGTCTCAATTATTCATTTGTTTGTTTTTCTCTTTTCTCCCCAAATTGAATGTAAAAGCTTTACTAGCAGAGCTCTTGTGGCTATTTTATAATTCCTGGGCCCAGGGCAATATTTGGACTATTATAATCCCTTCGCAATTGACTGTTGACTGAGTGAACCAAGGAAGCGATGAAGGAAACCCTCTGCACAGAAAGGGTAATTCTGGATGCCAACTCAGACCCAGGATTGAGAGAGATGGCTCTGCATTGGGACTGAAGGCCCAGAGTTGCAATAGATCGGTTGAACACCCCTGAGGTCAGCCTACATTTTGGAGTTAGGCAGGAGAAAGCCTAATCTGTGGAAGTGAGACCACTTTCAATTACCATGATTTGGGGAGTTTTTACATTCCTTTGAAACATCCTCATCAGAGAGCTCTCAAAATGGGAACAACAGTTGTCCATTTTATATGGCGTAAGTTACAGGCAAAGGGCTCAATTAGTTCTTTAATAACCGTCTAACTCCATGATTCTCTGATTTTCTCTCATTAAAGTACCCCTAGATTGTTGATTTTAAAGTTATTTTAAGTAGTCTCTTTTGGTTTTAAGAGTCTGATCAGAAAATCACCGATAACCTCAGAATATGGGGGTTTATGTTAAAGACAGATTTTGCATCTTGTCATGAGAATTGTTTTTTTTTTTGTAATTTCTTTGCTAGAGAGTGAGGAAGGTCATCTCTTCATGCCTCAACTGTGAGAGAAGAAGTTGTAATCGGTCATTACATGTAATTGGTTCTGTTGGTCATTTTCGGTGTAAAAGAGGAAGGCAGATCATTCCAAAATAGAGAACCCTTGACAGTTATGTCTGAGTTTGGCCCTCCTAAGACAAGGAAGTCTCTAGTCTTTACTCAAAATTCTGAAATGGTCATCGGAGGGAAATTTCATCACAGAGGCCTGTGACTAATCACAACCCTTGTGAGTAATAACTCACTATTTTTTAATGTTATCTTGAATAGAAAGCAAGGGGACTTTCTGAAATAATCTGTTAAATGATGCCTGTCTCAAAGAAGTTCCAAATATTTTATTTATTAGCTAATAACAAGAAGTTTAATTAATGTGGTACAAATGAGAAGCAAGCCTCCCTAATCTTTGCATAAAATTGTTCTAAATTTCTTGAGTTCTAATAGTCTACCATGGCCTCTCCAGATTTTCTGCTTGCCATGACTGTATATCTCCAGATTCTATGAGGAATTGAGTTATTTTCTCATCCTTATTCCAAATTTCTAGGCATTCAGAGAACCTTATTGGTCATGTTTGATTAAGTGTTCCAGGACATGGCCAGAGTCCAGATTCCTCCTGTGAGCCAAGTAACCATTCTGGGTTCTGGGTTCAGCATTGCCTTCCTGGGGCTGCCTCTGGAGAGCTCTAAACAGAAAATTTTCCCTCAGAAGAAGCTATGCAGGTAGCGGTGACTGAGAACCCTGACATGTTTAAGACCGAATAGAATCAGAAACCAGGCTTGTTAGTACCGCAGTTCTTTGAATGTCAACTCATTACAGAACATGTAAGGATTTAGCTTCCATTGAAGCTGAAAGCAACCTCAGTACTTAGATGAACCCCTGCATTTTTTTTCTTTAATTTTATTTTTTATTAACAATGTTGTGATAGTTCTAGGTGAACAATGAAGGGACTCAGCCATACATATATATGTATCCTTTCTCCCCTAAAACCCTCTCCCATCCAGGCTGGCACAAAACATTGAGCAGAGTTACCTGTGCTATATAATAGGTCTTTTGTTGGTTATCCATTTAGAATATAGCAGTGTGTACACAACCTTCCCAAAGTCCCTAACTGTTCCTCCTCCCCGGCAACCATGAATTTGTTTTCTAAGTCTGTGAGTCTCTTTCTGTTTTGTAAGTAAGCTCATTTGTATCATTTCTTTTTAGATTCCACATGTAAGGGGGATGTCATATACTATTTCTCCTTCTCCATCTGACTTACTTTGCTCAGTATGACACTCTACCTCCATTCATGTTGCTGCATATGGCCTTATTTCACTGTTTTTAATGGCTGAGTAATGGCAACCCACTCCAGTGTTCTTGCCTGGAGAATCCCAGGGACGGGGGAGCCTGGTGGGCTGCCGTCTATGGGGTTGCACAGAGTCGGACACGACTGAAGTGACCTAGCAGTAGCAGTAGAAATATTCTATTGTGTATATATATGTACCATATCTTCTTTATCCATTCCTGTCAATGGACATTTAGGTTGGTTCCATGTCTTGGCTATTGTAAACAGTGTTGCAATGAACATCAGGGTGCATGTATCTTTGGGGCCTTGTTTTTCTCTGGGTATATGTCCAGGAGTGGGGTTGCAAGGTCATATGGTGGCTCTATTTTTAGTTTTTTAAGGGACCTCCTTACTGTCCCCCATAGTGCTGTACCAATTTACATTCTCAGCAACAGTGCAGGAGGACCCCCTTCTCTGCACACCCTCTTCAGCATTTGTTGTTTGTGGATTTTTTGAGTACAGCCATTATGACTGGTATGAGGTGATAATCCCATTGTGGTTTTGATTTGCATTTCTCTAATAACTAGTGATGTTGAACATCTTTTCAAGTGCCTACTGGCCATCTGTATGTTCTCTTTAGAGAAATGTCTCTTTAGTCAGGTCTTCTGCCCATTTTTTGAATGGAATCTTCACATTTGATAGATCAGCATCTGATGAACACATGCTGTGACCAAGATCACAAAGACAGTAAAGGCAGAGCTGGAGAACTCAGGTAGACTCACTTGAGGAGTGAAGACATGTCTCTAGCAAATTATCTCTAAAACTTTTGCTTTCCAACATTCTCCCCTCTCTAGATTTTCTTTGATAAAGAGCAGAGTTTAATTTCCAAATGAATATGTTAAAGCTATACTTAGAAAATCAAGTAAAAAGGCAATAAATAGCTTAGTGTTCTGGTAGGTTTCAAAGTGTTTAACCTCATCTAGCTTGTGAAATGAAAATAACTTTACCCAAATTTTGGTAATATTGTTAACATTGTTTAGGCTGCTTAACTTCTCTGTGTAGAAAGGTCTATTACATACCTCTATTCCATCAGTAGAGGAAGTGGGTCAGTATGTAGAGAAGATTAATATTAAATCATTAAATCAAAAAGTCTCATTTATTTGAGAGATCCAAGAGGGTAAAAAGAAACAATTTATAGAACAAAGGACATTCATTTCAAGCACATGAATATATTCTTGTTCTGGCTATATTTATCTAATGAAATTCCTAAGGAGACCTACTATGATGACTACTTAGTGTATTAACATTTTGCTTTCATAAGTTGTGAATACTTCTAGAGTACATATAAATTATCCCGAAATAGAGGTTTCACAAACCTAAACTTTATTCTAGACTTTGCTCTAAGGAGTACCAATTCTTATTTAGTATACTTGGACTTAAAAGTTTGTATAGGTTTGAATATTTTGGCTTTAAAATCATGTATTTCTCTGAGATCTCAAAATGCTTTACCACAACTAGGTGAGCACACTTTATAATCTATGGATGATATTTTGCTGAAGGGAATATGAATCTCAGAACTAAAGGTGAGATGCAAACTTGGCCTAAAGGGATAAAGGGGAAAAGCAAAAAAAAAAATCACCAAAAACTGATCCTTGGATGAATGACTGCTTTGGGCAAGAGACCATAACCTGCTGTTCTCATTCCTTCTGCATTTCATTATTTAAGAATTTGGAATGGAAAGTGAAAAATGAAATATAATAAGGGCTACTTATCATTAGCATGTAGGTATTTTGAAGGAAAAATAGCCCTTTATATTCTTTGACCATAGGACCTGTGTTATAAAGTAAGAAGAACAGTGTCCTATAGACTGGTATTTAGGGCCTGTTTGACTCATCTCCTCTCCAGCTCAGGATCAGTTTAGTCTCTGCTGGATAAGGCAAAGCTCTGGAAAACAACCCAGTCACTTTCATCCTGCTTGGGGATTGCTGACTTTTATCCTTAGTCAGTGTTTTAGGAAAATTTAACTGTTGGATTTGCTTTGGCAGGTTAGCTTGATGTAAGTGCATTTAAAAAAAAAATCACAAACCATTTAATTACAAAAAAGGGAAGATGATTCCTTAAAGGCTGCTCCTGTAACACAGATAGTCATAACAACTCTTCATATTTTCCATTTTTTCACCATTTTAGACAATCCAAAGGAGAAAGAATGAGAGGGCCTGCTGAGTGTACCTTCAGAGAGCTAGGCCCTGAGACAAAGAATATCAGTGGCACAGCAGTTCCTCAGGAAACTCAGGCTGTTTTTAAAAAAAAACACATGAACTTGAGAAATTTTGGTGAAACCCTTGAGGGAAAAAAACTTATCAATATTAACAGACATTCTGAAAAGTGTTGGAGATATTTATTTCACTCTTTTTCAAAAGCCTTCATTGGCTCGATTCTATTTATGTGTAGAATCACTAGGACCTTTCTTATCTTCCCCTCTCCTGTTTCCTCCCCCAAACCCTTCAGGACAGACTCCACCTCAGATCACTGCAGAATATAGCTACATACTCAAAGGGAACACAAATGCTAAGTTGAACCATGCTCCTGATATATCACACTCTTCACTCCTGCTATCACATGCTCTGAACAAAGCATACAGGGACCTTTTTCATACTATCTTTGAGTCAAGGGGAAATAACAACAGGTGACACCCCAGTAGCAGCTGTGGTGGCCAGAGAATCATTGCTTCCTTCACTCTGGGGCTCTGTTGAGTCTTCAGAAAGTACAAGTGAAAAATAAAAGCCAGATGACTTTGTTCTATAGGAAATGCTTCTTAAGATTCTGATATGGTTAGTAAGATGAAGACCTTGGTAGATAATCAAACTGTGTCTACTTACTTGTTCATTAATTAAGCAATACTATTGAGTACTGGTTTGTGCTAACCATTATGTTAAGTGTTACTGTATGTGAGTGCTAAGTAGTTTCAGTCGTATCTGACTCTTTGTGACCCTAGGGACTGTAGTCTCCCAGGCCTCTCTCTCCATGGATTCTCCAGGCAAGAATACTGGAGTGGGTTGCTATGTCTTCCTCCACAGCATCTTCCCAACCCAAAGATTGAACCTGCATGTCTTACATCTACTGCTTTGGCAGGTGAGTTCTTTACCACTAGCTCCACCTAGGAGGACTCCAAGAGCTATGGTGCAGTGGTGGATAAAGCAATAATAGACACCCTCCTTTCCCTCCTTCAATTCTTTATGAACATATATTGTAAGACTAAGTCCCATGCTGGCTTCCCTATCTGTAATTATTCCCTCACACACACACACTTATCACCCTTCCTTTCTTTTACTATCTTTAACCCTTATCACTGTCTAGAATATATTTTAATTATTTATTATCTGTTTCCACCACTATAATGTAAGCTTCATAAAGCCAGCAATTTCTCTTTTAATGTGTCATGAGAGTGCTATGAGCTCAGTCATGTCTGACTCTTTGCGACCCCATGGACTGCAGCCTGCCAGGATCCTCTGTCCATGTGATTTCTCAGACAAGAATACTGGAATGGGTAGCCATTTCCTTCTCCAGGGGATCTTCTGGAACCAGGGATCAAACCTGCGTCTCCTGCACTGACAGGCAGTTTCTTTACCACTGTACCACTTCATAGCTATATTTATATACACAGAACCAAAACCAGTGCCTGGAAATAAATATTTGTTTAAGTAATTAATGAATGAATGAAGCAATTGGAGGCAAAGATATAACTACAGAGTGGCACCTCAGGCCCTTCTGTTCGTCATTTGGATCTATCTTTAGTATTCATTGCATTTTGTTTTCAAATTCTAAACATTTTATTGCTTCTTCTCCAAAAAAGTCAGGAATGTCAGTGTCTGAAGACTTGGTGAAAACACAATTATGCCTATGGTATTCCTCTGATCTACACATCAAACACTCTGAGCAGTAAAGGAGATCAGATTTGCCTGGAAAACTTGTTCTTAATAACCATACGCTTGCCAAAGGGCTCCAAAATCACCTGCTAAATTTATTAATTGGGTTGATAACATCTACTTATGAAAAGTACATAAAATAAACTAGCGAAAAGCTAGGAAATCTGTGTAGTGTCTTTAGCTAGTGGAAGTAATAACATTAATCTGTTTTATAATTTGATTAAGAAGCAATACCAAAAGCTCTGGCTTAAAATGTCAGGGAGATGTAGAAGAACCAGCAAAGATTGACCAGACAGGCACAGCTAGAAAGGCAGAGAAAACCAGGCTCTTGATATCCAAGGCTACTGTGCTTAGTCGCTCAGTTGTGTTTGACTCTTTGTGATCCCATGGACTGTAGCCCACCAGGCTCCTCTGCCAATAGGGGAGTCTCCAGGCAAGAATCTGAGAGTGGGTTGCCATACCCTCCTCCAGGGGATCGTCCCATCTAAGGGATGGAACCCAGGTCTTCTGATTGCAAGCAGATTCTTTACCATCTGAGCCACCAGGGAAGCATCCAAGACCAAGAGATAAACTTTAATTAGTACCGTACCGTACCGTACCGTTCGTCGCTTAGTCGTGTCCAACTCTTTGCGACCCCGTGGACTGTAGCCTACCATTCTTCTCCGTCCATGGGATTCTCCAGGCAAGAATACTGGAGTGGGTTACTGTTTCCTTCTCCAGGGGATCTTCCCGACCCAGGGATCGAACCCGAGTCTCCCGCATTGGAGGCAGACGCTTTAACCTCTGAGCCACCAGGGAAGCCCAGATCAATGGAAATAAAGCATTAGCAAGATGCAAGTTATTGATGACTTTTAAAACGCAATTTCAATGGAGTGGAGAGGGGAAGTCTTTTTTTTAAAATATTTAAGAAAGCTGGGGATTCCAGGTATGAACAACATTCTCACAAACTTTTGCTATATTCAAAAAGAGAAAAATGAGGTCCTTAATGAAAAACATAAAAGTTTTCTCCTTTAATGGTGTCACCAATAATAGCCAGTCTATATATTCTGGAAATAATACAATAGAAGAGAAGGAAGTTACTGATATGATTTATATAAAGGATAATTTGTATGTCTAATGGACAAGATAGTTATATTGGCATTAACTAGAATAGAAATGTTAACATTTTTGCCCACACCCTAGAGGAAGGCATTAATGAATATTACAAATTTGGTACAGGTAACTGATACACTGGATAATATTAATGCAATTGAAATTTAAAATGTCTTTTATAGTTCAAAAACAAAATAGGCTATACCCTCAGTAAAAGAATGAGGTTGAAATTCTATTTTACTAAAGGGAGATGCCAAGACAACCTGGGCGGTAATGAAAATATTATCTCTGATGATCCATAGCTAATGACTTACCTCACCTGAGTATAAGGTTTGAAGCCAGATAATCTGTGATCAGAAAAAAACTGCCACCTGAGGAATTGTTATACCATAACCACAAAACTGGTAACACTTCCAGGAAGTGGAAATGAATATTTTTTCTGGAGGAAACTACTTTTTACTCAGTGTTTACAGAAATTCCATAGATAAATTCTCAGTGAATAAGTAAGCACAATTAGCAATTGCAAATGAGGCGCTGTGAGGGAGAATAAGCAGAAATAACAACCAGCAAAACCAGACCCATTAAAGTATCAGTGTAAGGTTGGTATTTGAACCCTGACAGTCCAACTTCACAGCCAGCTCCTAACCACTATGTTATACTATATGCTTTTTGGTGTTCTGGAAACATATTTAAAGAAATGAATGATAGAATTTAAAATGCAAACAAAGAATCAGAAGGAAATGGAACATTTAAAAGCTAAAAAATAGAATTGAAGTTAAAAACTCACTTGGAGGCATAAACAGATCAGGCATAATTGGAGAGATTAGCAAACTGCAAGATAAAGCTGAAGAAATTTCCGAGAAAGTAACAGGAAGGTAAAGTGATAGAAAATATGAAAGAAAAATTAAAGAGGAAAATCAAAATGTTTAACATATATCTACAAGGCTATATATTGTCACCCTGCTTATTTAACTTATATGCAGAGTACATCATGAGAAACACTGGGCTGGATGAAGCACAAGCTGGAATCAAGATTGCCAGGAGAAATATCAATAACCTCAGTTATGCAGATAACACCAGCCTATGGCGGAAAGCGAGGAGGAACTAAAGAGCCTCTTGATGAAAGTGAAAGAGGAGAGTGAAAAAGTTGGCTTAAAGCTCAACATTCAGAAAACTAATATCATGGCATCTGGTCCCATCATTTTATGGCAAATAGATGGGGAAGCAATGTAAACAGTGACAGACGTCATTTTTTTGGGCTCCAAAATCACTGCAGATGGTGATTGCAGCCATGAAATTAAAAGATGCTTACTCCTTGGAAGAAACTTTATAAGCAACCTAGACAGCATATTAAAAAGCAGAGACATTACTTTGCCAACAAAGGTCCCTCTAGTCAAAGCTATGGTCTTTCCAGTAGTCACGTATGGATGTGAGAGTAGGACTATAAAGAAAGCTGAGTGCTGAAGAATGATGCTTTTGAAATGTGATGTTGGAGAAGACTCTTGAGAGTCCCTTGGACTGCAAGGAGATCCAATAAGTCCATCCTAAAGGAAATCAGTCCTGAATATTCATTGGAAGGACTGATGCTGAAGCTGAAACTTCAACACTTTGGCCACCTGATGTGAAGGACTGATTCATTGGAAAAGACCCTGATGCTGGGAAAGATTGAAGGTGGGAGGAGAAGGGGATGACAGAGGATGAGATGGTTGGATGGCATCACCTACTCAATGGACAAGAGTTTGAGTAAACTCTGGGAGTTGGTGATGGACAAGGAGGCCTGGCGTGCTGCCGTCCATGGGGTCGCGAAGAGTCGGACAGGACTGAGTGATTGAACTGAACTGAACTGAACTCGGAGTATTAGACCTATTAGATAAAATCTCTCAGATTAAATATGTGAACATATAAATGGCTAAGAATTTTCCAGAATTGATAAAAGACATCAATCATGAGCATTAGAAATTCCAAAAAATCACAAACAGGATATCTAAAGAGAAATTCAAAACCACACAGATTAAAAGCCAAGTACCAGATACAACAGAAGATTTTAGCAAGTGGTCTGAGTAGACTGACAGCAGTCATTTTAAATGCAGCATAGAAATCAGGAGGTGGAATACTATCTTCAAAATACAGAGAACATGCTTGTTAACTCAATTATTTATCTATTAAAATTTATCTTTTAAGAACATATTCAGAAAAACAAAAAAAGAAACATTTTCAATAGGACCTCAGTAAGGCATTTCTAAAGGGTGTACTTTGGAGATGGTGATGGCACCCCACTCCAGTACTCTTGCCTGGAAAATCCCATGGATGGAGGAGCCTGGTAGTCTGCAGTCCATGGGGTCGCACAGAGTCGGACACGACTGAAGCGACTTAGCAGCAGCAGTAGCAAACGGTGTACTTAAGCAGAAATTTCATAGGAGTGTTTGACATGTAAAGTGAATGGTGAAAAATAGAGAACTCTATTAGACATTAACTGTCTAGAGCCATAGTAATAATGCTTACTGCTGCTGCTGCTGCTAAGTCACTTCAGTCGTATCTGACTCTGTGTGACCCCATAGACGGAAGCCCACCAGGCTCCCCCAGCCCCAGGATTCTCCAGGCAAGAACACTGGAGTGGGTTGTCAATTCCTTCTCCAATGTGTGAAAGTGAAAAGTGAAACTGAAGTCGCTCAGTCGTGTCCGACCCTTAGAGACCCCACGGACTGCAGCCTACCAGGCTCCTCCATCCATGGGATTTTCCAGGTAAGAGTACTGGAGTGGCTTGCCATTGCCTTCCCCTTAATGCTTACTATGTAGACTTAAAATATAAAACTAAAATATAAATAAATCAAAAGCAGGTAACTTGGGAGGGAGATAATTAAAGTTAAAATTTATATGTGGTTTTTCATGGTGGGTAATAAAGATTCTATTTAATTATTAAGATTAAAATTTTCAATACAATCACTAAAACAAAGAAATAAAGTATTTCTATCAGTTACTCTATTACATATAAAATAATGAAATTACTAAAATAATATAGTTCTATCACCTGGAAGATGTTTATATCTAAATAAGAAGAACTATTATATCTAAAGATCTTGACACATGGAAATATTTAGCTTGGTAAGACAATACATTTTTGGAGAGGAGGAGTATATGCTCTAATAATTACTTGAATTTGATAGTCTTTGAATTTATGATTTGTCATAAATTCATAAAAAGGAGGGGTTAAATGCACTATTTAATGCTAGAAGATTGAACTAAGTCTATAAATATGAGTTACAGGGAGGTAATTTGTGGTTATATTACAAGGGAAATATTTATGTAAATGGAATGGCTACATTTGAGACACAGCTCTTCTTCACTAAGGTTGTAGGATTGTCTATCAGTAAATTTTTGTGTGGTTATATCCTGCATTGGGTCAAAGTTGGACTAAAAGAACTAAATGAACTCTCTGCCAACTCTAAGATTCTAAAATAATAGAATTTGTTTAAATCATGCTAACTACCTTAAAGGTGGGCTTCCCAGATGGCGCTGGTGGTAAAGAATTGGCCTACCACTGCAGGAGGCATAAGAGATACAGGTTTGATCCCTGTGTTGGGAGGATCCCCTGGAGGAGTGCATGGCAACCCACTCTAGTATTCTTGCCTGGAGAATCCCATGGACAGAGGAGCCTGGTGGGCTACAGACCACAGGGTCACAAAGAGTTGGACACAACTGAAGCAACTTAACACACACACAATAAAGTCAGTGATTTATTCATTCTTTGCAACACCATAAGTTAAGTGTTGTCTGTGTTTTGCAGGTAAAAATGATAACATTCAGAGAGTTTAAATAACTTGCTGAGGATCGTAGGTTGTGTAGGGTGTAACTGAGATTTCAATCCAGAACTGCCTTACTCCAAGTGGGAATCTTTCCATCATGCCTCACTGAATCCCAAAATTAGGAGCACAACTCAATTCTAATCTTGCCAAATTCTTGCAGAAAAAGTACCCTCTGTTTCACAATATTTGTGTGGAATATCTTAAGCCAAAATTTACAAAAGCAGACACACACACAGGCTAAATTCCTCATTCAGACATCTCCCTCCTTTCTGGAAACCTATGTATTCTAAGCACTTAGGATAAGCCTTCTTCATTCATTTAAAAATTACATTTGTCAAAGTGAATTTTGAGGGTAATTTTGTGTTTAGAACTAATTCCCCCAACATATAAAATAAACCTTCAATAGTTTTTATATAATTGCTTTTCATTTGCATTGATCAAAATAGAATTTCTTTTTCTTTCTTGTGCTTGATCCATTCAAGAAGCTTTAATGAAATCTGTTAGTATTGGATATTCTTGCACCAGCTCTGCTAATACCTTTTAACATTGGCTGTTCAACTAATAAGAGAGTCCCAGGACAGTTATACTACTACTAAGTGAAGAGAAACCTATTTTGGAAGATTCCTTTCAATAATCAGTTGGTGTATAGTGACATCTAAGAGGGAGTTAGGTAGAAGATAAATGGATAGAAATTATTTTTAGACAAAATAGAATAGAAATTGGGGCTTCCCTGGTGGCTCAGAGGTTAAAGCGTCTGCCTCCAATGCAGGAGACCCAAGTTCGATCCCTGGGTCGGGAAGATCCCCTGGAGAAGGAAACGGTAACCCACTCCAGTATTCTTGCCTGGAGAATCCCATGGATGGAGAAGCCTGGTAGGCTACAGTCCACGGGGTCGCATAGAGTCGGACACGACTGAGCAACAGAACAGAATAGAAATTAAATGTATCATGAAGCTGAATTTGCACTATCACCGACTCGATGGACATGATTTTGAGTGAACTCCGGGAGTTGGTGATGGACAGGGAGGCCTGGTGTGCTGTGATTCATGGGGTCGCAAAAAGTTGGACACGACTGAGCGACTGAACTGAACTGAAACCATTAAGTGTTGAACGTACCAGTTTCCAAGTCCTGAACTGGGATACACAGAAGGAAGATACTCTGTGACCATGATCTGAGATTGAGGTGCACAAATTCTACAGACTTGAGCTAGATGGAAATTTGCTGGAAGCAAATTTTCTAGTTAGGCAGATTTGATGGCATTTGATTGGATTTAGATGAGCTCAAAGTAAACAGTCCATATCTAAATCCTTTTCTCACCTGGCTGGTAAACTTGGGCTTATAGGTCACTAGTGAAAAATGACTTATTTGAGTGAATACCGTACCGTTCGTCGCTTAGTCGTGTCCGACTCTTTGCGACCCCGTAGACTGTAGTCTACCATGCTTCTCCGTCCATGGGATTCTCCAGGCAAGAATACTGGATGGGTTACGGTTTCCTTCTCCAGGGGATCTTCCCGACCCAGGGATCGAACCCGGGTCTCCCGCGTTGGAGGCAGACGCTTTAACCTCTGAGCCACCAGGGAAGCCCATTGCTTTGTCAAAACTTCCAGTAGTTATCTCTGGGATAAGAAAAGACATGGAAAAATGTGATCCCAAAGGAAAGGGAAAATGGCCGGCACACCGTTGGGACCTTGCCATCAACTAAAATTCTTGCTGACCTGTAGGGTGAGTGTGCCCTTCAGTTTTGTGACAGTTGAATTCCAGTTTCTACAGCTGACTTCTACATATGTCATTTTTACTCTTCTTTTTACACAGGCAGCAATCACTATTACCATTGAACTTTGAAACTCTACTTTTTCCTGAAAACACAGATCTGATTGTGCGAGAAGGAGGGATGGTAGCAGATTTGTTCATGCGCTCTCCCTTATCACTGAAGACTGGAGGGAGAGTAGGAGGGAAGGGGAATATGGCTGATAGTTCCAATCCAACCTGGCCTGCTCAATATAGAAGGTTTCCCAATCATGCATGCAGAGAGATGTGTGTCTTGGGGCAATGCTTTGATGATGTCTTCTGAAGAAATATTGACATAATCATACTGAGCCTGTGCTTGATGTTAATTCTCTGAAGGAGTGTCCTGAGGGAAGAGGTACCCTAGCTTCCAACATAGGCTCATTAGACTTACTCTAGAAGACCTACTGCTTTCATTACAACACTCCTTTCTTGGGAGAGGTATGTCTTTCTTACTTTATGCAGTTGCTAAATTAAGGGAAGTTAAAGCTAAGATATGTCTCCCTCATCTATATAGGTGGGTAAGTTTGCTGCTGCTGCTGCTGCTGCTAAGTCGCTTCAGTCGTGTCCGACTCTGTGCGACCCCATAGATGGAAGCCCACCAGGCTCCCCCATCCCTGGGATTCTCCAGGCAAGAACACTGAAGTGGGTTGCCATAGTTTAGCTAAGGTCAAACTAGAAAATTTTAAGACTGTGTCTATCAGTAGTCATCTTGCCTTCTAGGAGGAGAAAACCCACATGCAGAACAAAGTCAAGCTAAGAGAATTGGTGTTGAGATACTGAGAGGTCTCTGCAAACAGTTTGGCCTAAACCCAGTTCTGTCCCTGCAGATCCCAGTTATATGAGTTGATAAACTTAATTATTTTATTAAGCTTTGATTTACTTGCATTTTATCATTGGCAATTAAACCTGTGCAAACATACCCACAGCCTCCAAGATTCAGGCTAGACACTGAGAGATCTGTTTCTTTTGAATGATTGTGATGGCCAGACATTGTGTTTATCCAGAGTTCTAAAAGTGGCGTCTCCAAACTATCGTGGAGGGTTTCCAAGTGGTCTCATCTCTACACTGCTTACAGAGGATGGTGGCTGACTCATCCGTGTGACCTGAAACCCTGGAGACCCAAATATCTTTAGAGGTGCTGCCCTTGATAGCCCCTTAAAGTGAATACATCATAAACTAATAAGTGGATTTGAAGGTTTCTGTTAGCCTTTGGCTATTTTTCCAGTCATTTTATTTGAATGAGACATTTGCTTCTTCTTCACATGCTGTTTCATGGCTCCCAGGCATAATCAGATACTATATTTTAGGTATTGATATATCCTTCCTGAATGCATTTTGTTTTTCTGTAAAACTCTCTACCAGTCTTTTTCTTACATTCACCAGTTAGGATTTTTGGGGGAAAGATGCTCTTTATATCGTTTACGTCATTAGAATATTATAAACATCAAATGCTTAGTTAAGCCTGACATTCTTCCTGTTAGCTCACTGAACTATGCCCTTTTTATTACAAGCACGTAAGTATGCACTGTTAGCTTTAACTGGATTTCCTGAATTGTATTTATGATTTAACCCTATTCCACAACTGGAATTTTAAGATGAGTCCCATAGTTACCTTTACTAGATATGTATTTATGTTCATGTTCACTCTCGCCAATTCCTCTGCCAACATGGCAGGCAGGTTTTCATTTTGAGTACCATAAAAATGAATTTGTTTTAGTGGAGGGAATTACAGAATTACTGTATTCTAATGATGTTGTTTTCTTTGTTCAGTGTCCAGGCCATTGCTCTAATTTTCCAGTGCAGTCATGGCTAGGCAAACTAAAATGTTTTAGGCAGTATTTAGGATGGATTTCCTCCACCATCCAAAAACATGCTGTTAATATCATAAATCCTTAGAAACTTGGAGATTTTTCTCAATGTGTAAATACAGAAGTGTGGGATGGATTTTGCTTTGGGTGGTTTTGGAGGGGTGGCCATGCAAGAAATTGTTTTCAAAACAATCACTACCACCATCTGTGTACCAGAAAACAGATTCAAAAGGCTGATAGCTGTCCTTGAACACAGTCAGCAGAAAAGAGCTCCAGAAACCATTTGAGATTACCTACCTTTTATGAGAATGTAATTGGGGAAAAAAAAAATGGCTTTATGGACCTGACTTTGCCTGGTGGAGAGAATCTTAGGATTTCTAGGATATTTTTGTGTTGCTGTTTACATCACTTGACTTATTGCTACCTTACTAGCCAAGTACCGTCTTTCCTTCTCTTAATAATGAAAATTTCATCTCTGTATTATTACAAGGTTCTATGAAAGGTCTAACTTTTAAAAAGAATACAGAAAAATATGAGTGAGTAACGAGCATGGAAATACTGAATTTGCAAAGATGGACTGTTTTCCTTAGGTAAAAAATAGCTTCCTAATTTCAAACTCTCTCCAGGGGGCTAAGGAAAGCTTTAAATATCCATTCAAAATTCTTCACAGCCGGACATCTCTTTTAAAGGAATTAGGTTACATCAGTTGATGTAATTAACTCAGATTGTTTGGGTGATTCAAATCCCAAAGGTAGCAATACATCTGTGCAACATACACACTTCCCCTCTGTGTGAAGGCGCCAGTGGTTTCAATTTTGGGTGTGTTTTGAGGAGGTTGAGGGAGGGGCAGGAGAATGAGCTGCTGAAAAGTAATATAGGGGAGAATCATGTGCTAAAAATGTTTTTTGATGCTATCTGATTTCCTTTAAATCATTCTTTGAAAAAGAAATATCAGTTTGGAATCTGTTAGTGGTCAAATGTATTAAAATAAAACATCTTTTGTTTTATTAGCCCAGTTATTCTTTACTCCCCTTTGAGTATCTGGCAAGCCATATAGGACTGGAAGAAGATGAATCTTTTAGTCACTCGGTGAACTGGAAGATGTGCCATTTATTCATCTCTGACTTGCAGGAAGGGGGCCCAGAGTCTGTGCTTTCCAAGAAACTCTAGTTGCTTTATTTTGTATTTGAATTTCATCTCACATAGAATCTTTAAGCTACAAAGGTATGGTGGTGGTTGTTTAGTCGATATTCATGCTTAACTTTTTCCATCTCCCAATGGTGTTGCACCTGATCCATTTCACAGCTTTCTAATTCTTAAAGATAATCAGAGCGTCAGATAATGCCTTCTTTCATGATAATTACTAAAATGGTTTATTTCCACAACAAACCCACTCTATTTCTTGACCAGATTCTATAAAGCTTCACCAATCTCTATATACTCCTAGTATCATATCAACAATTGTGAAAAACAGTTGTTGCTATCTTTTTAGGTTAATTTTGAATTTAGATTAAAAGCTTCAAAACTGAATACTTTCTCCTATAGTGAGAAGATTTATGAGATGACTATAATGTGCTCAATTAATTAATAACATGGCATATGTTTATAAAGTTTTATTGACGATGAGTAGATCTCCAAAGTTAAAAATACATTATCTTTTTTTTCAGAAGAAAACTTTCTGTTCATATTTTATATAGCTTAGCTCAGCATCGTGTATATTCATTTGTGGTAGAAAGGTATTATTTTAAGCAAAAGAAACTACTATGCACACATTTTTGCCTTTAACATCATGACTTTGGTTTGGGAGTACTCCTCTGGAGTAAAAATCACACTTTATCCATGTTCTTAGAAATGTCTGGTAAAAAGATATCTGAGCCTTAGTGAAAGAATATAAAATGTAAAAATTTCAATTACACTTGAAAGAACAGTGAAAGAAAAGTCTCCAACCTGAGACTGACCACAGTATTGGAGGAACTTAGGTGTTTTTTTAATAAATGTCTTCGTTTTGGCCCATTTGTCTAAACATCACAAGCAAGAGTGCTTTTTCCATCAATTCTAGGGCCAACCTGTAAAATTCTTGTCAACTTTTCTCTACATCTCTTGTCCACTATATATTTTTCCAAGGAACTTTCCTAATTCGTAATGGTACAACAAATTTACTCTTACTCCTGGAATTGTTCAATGTGAGAGTTTCAAGAGTCCTGGAATTGTTCAGTATGAGCGTTTCAAGAGTCCTTAGTCCTTAGGGGGTTATTGCCCCACTCTTTCTTATACCCTACTGGAGAAGGAAATGGCAACCCACTGTAGTAACCTTGCCTGGAAAATCTCATGGACAGAGGAGCCTGGTGGGCTGCAGTCTACGGGGTCTCAAAGAGCTGAGCATGACTGAGTGACTAACACTCACTTACTTTGTACACGCATATGGGTGAAGATTCTGAGGTCCAAAGAGGTGAAGCAAGTTTCCCAATGCAATACCATGAATCTTTGTCAGACTGGACTTGAGTCACTGCCTATGAGATTCTATATTCAGTCTGTGGAAGCCATCATTTTCCATAGACTGGTGGATTTCCAATCCACCACTTGGGCCTTTTGAAAGAGAGATCCACCACTCTGTGTGATGATGACATGATAGACAAATCTGATTCTAAACTGAGACACTCTGCTCAAATGTCACAGTCTTTAGTTTATCAGTGTTACAGCTTGGCAGTCACTCAAACTTTCTGGAAACAATTGCTACAACCCACCAGTTGGATGAATTCAGTTCTTTCAGTTGCCAGGCAGGAAATAAGAGTTTCTACACAATTTCTTTTTCTGTACAATGATCATTTTACATTGTTAATAAATGAATCTGATCTTCTGTCATCAAAGTCTTTAGTCAGAGTGTTTCATACAGTCTATAAAAGCAGATCTATCAGTGTGTTGACTTTTCTAGACCAATACTCAAGATGGAAGCTGGAACCATAGGGAACACAGTGGAGAAAACTCTCAGGAGTTATACTCATCCTGTGTCTTGGTGTTGGGAGTGTGATGTGGGTTGAAGGATTGATTTTTCATGATTTGAAATAGTTTTTCACAGAAGGAGCAAAATTTTCTTTAAATGTATACAAAGGGAATCATAATAAGCAAAATATGGATGTTTGTCTGGATACACAGCATGATAAATTTTTTTTTTTTTAGTAAAATGTTCAGTTTGAACTATGTAATGGAACTCTAAAAATTATGTCTGCATGTTGAGTGAGGCTCACACCGGGTGACTGCTCTCAGAGCTCCCTGCTACTCTGAGTTGGGAGAAAAAGCATGTTTGCCCATCTGAGAAAAAGCAGATGTTTTGCTGTTTGATATACAGAGAGTCCTGGTACCAGATCACAGATGTCCTAATCAAGTTGATCTCTGCATTTCACCTGCCCTCAGTAAGTCTTAGAGGGGCCAAAGGAGTCTGCTGCCAAAGGAGGACCTGTAGAAGCACTGTGGAGAAGCAGTGAAGAAGCTCATCAAGATTGTTTCCCTCCCCATGCGGGCTTCTGAGCTGAGAAAGGGAGAAGTTTTAAATTGGATAATATATCAACATTCTGAAATCACCTGGATGGGTCTTCTTCACAATACAGTGTTATCTTGGAAAGGTTTTATTATAGGGGAGGGAATTAATACTTTGGCCACCTCATGCGAAGAGTTGACTCACTGGAAAAGACTCT
Source organism: Moschus berezovskii (assembly GCF_049115385.1). NCBI lineage: Eukaryota > Metazoa > Chordata > Mammalia > Artiodactyla > Moschidae > Moschus > Moschus berezovskii. Next base: position 28,403,719 of record NC_142467.1, on the reverse strand, counting down.
GATGCTGGGAGGGATTGGGGGCAGGAGGAGAAGGGGATAACAGAGAATGAGATGGCTGGATAGCATCACCGACTCGATGGACGTGAGTTTGAGTGAACTCCGGGAGTTGGTGATGGACAGGGAGGCCTGGCGTGCTGTGATTCATGAGGTCACAAAGAGTTGGTCATGACTGAGCGACTGAACTGAACTGAAAGCAGATCTAACAGTGAGGGAGACCTGGGTTAGATCCCTGGGTCAGGAAGATCCCCTAGAGAAGGGAATGGCAACCCACTCCAGGATTCTTGTCTGGAGAATTCCATGGACAGAGGAGCCTGGTGGGCTACAGTCCATGGGGTCACAGAGAGTCGGACACAACAGAGTGACTAACACTTGTATTTGCTGCCATATGCAAGAAAGAAGGTGACTACCTATCTGAGAATAAATGTGAAAATCAGACTGTAATGGTCTGGACGCTGAGCCCAGGCAGAGATGAGACAAGCAGAAGAAATGTGTTCACGACTGAGTGGCTAACACTTTCAATTTTTCAAAGCAGGTCAATAAAGAATAAAATTATTTCCTATTTGTACCCTATTAAAATTACTCATAACAAGTAACCCTGAAAAAGTTTTCTCTAATAGGTAACTTATTAATCATGAAGGTGTTTAAATTTCATAAAATTCTGACTTTTAAGAAGTCATTTTTTAAAATAACAATCTGAACTAGTCCTCCAATAGGCTTTATAGCTTAAGTGTAAATTCTCCTCTTTGGGTCCATCTAGAAGGAAACTAATATCTATAATAACGCTTCTTTCCCTTCCCATAATACCTCTATTTCTTTTATCCTCCTGGTCTCAGCTCTGAATAAGTTCCATTAATATATTAAATGGTAGTGCCAGAGTTCAATGCAATTGCACTGGGAAGCAATTCTTAGTTGAACTTGAAAAAGTAAGGAGCTTGAAATAGGTGAAAATTTAACCTTCGCAGTGGTGGTCTCTTTGAGTCTATTATTTAGGGAGTAGCTCTGATCTCATACACCAGACAGTTAATCCTGCACATGATGGTGACTGAATTCTTACAGAAACCCTTCCCCTATTTTTTTTTCAATTTCAGACACAGTTTATTGAAGAAGTAGTCAAACAGTCAGTGCCACACTTACTCTCTTGGCTTCGTAGCCACTGCCATCTTGTTGAATCTCTACTACTTGGTAGTAGTTATGAAGGATGAACCTATTATGAATTGGGAAGGCTAGTGAGAAAGCGAAAAATTCAATCCAGACAGATGTGTATCTTGCTTTGAGTCTTTTTATTATTTCTCCAGATTGTAATTTTACCTCTGGCTTTCATTGAGTACTTAACTCCAGCAGATGAACAGTATTTTGGCAGTGTTGCATATTGAATGAAAGTAGAGCAAGGATTAATTTTGGAGGTGCTTCCAAACCATAGATTTGGTGGCAGAATGCCAACCCTTCAGAATGCCTCTCCCTCCCAAAGGCTCAAATCAGAAAACCCTTGGCTGTTACAGCCAAATGAATGTTGCAGTTTTTGGTGGTACCTGTTACATTAGATTATGTATCGATGGGGAAAGAAAGCAGAAACATCATGCCACTGTGTTAAAAAAAAAAAAAAGAAAGAAATCCAGAAGCTTTTCTGCCAATAGTAGGCTTTTTAATAAGTGAGAAGCAGTTTTTTGGGTTTTATGGTCTCCTATTTATTTGGATGGAAACCAACAGAATTTTTCACGTTAGTGTGGGTTTCTATGTTAGTTCTGAGGTTGCTTCATCTCTGGCACAAGACAACCTTGGAGACTGTGCTTTCTACACTCCCTAGGTGTAGAAAGCAAACAGATGCATTAAGCAATTCTAGTTAATAATTCACTGATTTGGCAGATGGATTATTAACAATAGTGTTACCTTCAAATAAATCAGTAAATTATCACCACACTTCTAGATGCCTGAAGTATAATGACACAGCCCAGAGTTAACTTACACCGGTCAGTGTGGATTGAATTTGTGGTATTCAAAGACATTCACACTCCATCCTTTTACCTCATCTCTGAAGTAGTCAGTGTTCTAACCCGCCCCATTTTTCATGGCACATCTCACACACTGGTCTCATGGTTCACTCCAAAGCTTAGCTAGTGCTGTTCCTGGGACGTGGGAACCGCAGCCCTTCTCTCCATTTCTCGTCAGCTTTCTTGGAACAGTTGTCTTCACCATTTCCTCACCTCCCACTCATTACCCAGTCCACTGGATAGAGCTTCTATTCCCACCACTTATCACAACTACTCTTGCCGTGGAGTCCAAGGTCTAAGTGGCTCTTTCCAAGGGATGATAGTCTCCCCTCAGATGACTCTTCTTAGTCTCCCTTCTCAGTATCACCTTCTCTATGTGGACCTTAAACTGACTTCCTCAGGGCTTTGCATGGATCCTCTTCTCTTTTCATTTCACACACACACTAGTCAATCTCCTCTGCCCCGTGGACTCATTTCCTATTTATATTCTTTCAGCTCCCAAATCTATGTTCTCTGACTTCTTATGATTCTCAGCTGCAGGGTAGACATCTCTATTTGGTCTCATTATCCTCATGGACCTCCTCTCCCAAACTTAATTCTCCTGCAGCAGTTCTTATGGCAGGGAGCAATACCAGGATCAATCCACTTGCTCAGTCTGAAATCTTGGAACCATCCAATCTCTCCTAATGGCCCCCTTCTGTCTTCTCAATCTCCATCTTAAAAGAGCAACCAAGCCTGATCCATTGTACTGTATAAAAATCTCTTGAATATATCTACTTCTCTTCATACAACTACATCCACTTTAGTCCACTGTCATATCTTAGTCGGTGTATTAGTTTCCAATTGCTGTTATAACAAGTTACTGTGAATTTGGTGGCTTAAAACAAAATAAATTTACTATCTTACAGTTCTGAAGGTCAGGATCAAAAAGGGGTTTCAAAGGGGTTAAAATCAAATTCCATTCTAAAAACTGATAAACCAAGAAATAGTGAAATTCAATAATCCAGATTGGTAGTAGAATAATGTATGAGTTTCCTATTGCTGCTATAAACAAATTACTACAAACAGTGGTTCAGAGCAACATAAATTTATTATCTTACAGTTCTATAAATCAGAAGTCTAAAATGAAGCTGTAGGCTGTGTTCCTTCTGGATGCTATAGGAGACAATCTTGCCCTTTTTTTCTTCTAGAGATTGCTCACATTACTTGGCTCAATTACCCTCATCCTCACCTTCAAAGCCGTGCCTCACTCTAACATTGACTCTTTTCTGCCTCCCTCTTTCACTTTTAAGAACTCTTATGATTGCATCAAACTCACCCACATAATTCAAGATTGTGTTGTTGTTCAGTCACTAAGTCGTGTCCAACTCTTTGGGACCCCACGGACTACAGCATGCAAGGCTTCTCTGTCCTTCACTTTCTCTGTGAGTTTGCTCAAATTCATGTCCATTGAGTCAGTGAGTCTATCTATCCATCTCTTCCTCTGCCACTTTATTATCCTCTTGTCTTCAATCCTCTTGCCCATCATCGGGGTCTTTTCCAGTGAGTTGGCTCCTTGCAACAGGTGGTCAAAGTATTGGAGCTTCAGCACCAGTCCTTTCAGTAAATATTCAGGGTTGATTTCCTTTAGGGTTAACTGGTCTGATTTCCTCACAGAATGGAAGGACTGATGCTAAAGCTGAAACTGCAATACTTTGGCCACCTCATGCGACGAGTTGACTCACTGGAAAAGACTCTGATGCTGGGAGGGATTGGGGGCTGGAGGAGAAGGGGACGACAGAGAATGAGATGGCTGGATGGCATCACCGACTCTGTGGACATGAGTTTGAGTGAACTCCAGGAGATGGTGATGGACAGGGAGGCCTGGCGTGCTGTGATTCATGGGGTCGTGGAGAGTCAGACACGACTGAGCGACTGAACTGAACTGAACTGAACTGAAAAGGGACTGTCAAGAATCTTCTCCAACACTGCAACTAAAAAGCATAAATTTTTTAGTGCTTAGCCATCTTTATGGTCAAATTCTCACATCTGTACATGACTACTAGAAAAACCATAGCTGTGACTGTACAGACCTTTGTTGGCAAAGTGATGTCTCTGCTTTTTTAAATATGCTGTCTAGGTTTGTCATAGCTTTTCTTCCAAGGAGCAAGTGTCTTTTAATTTCATGGCTGCAGTCACCATTTATGATGATTTTGGAGCCAAAGAAAATAAAATCTATCACTGCTTCCATGTTTTCCCCTTCTATTTGCCAGGAAGTGATGGAACCAGATGCCATGATCTTAGTTTTTTGAATGTTGAGTTTTAAACCAACTTTTTCACTCTTCTTTTTCTCCCTAATCAAGAAGCTCTTTAGTTCCTTGTTAATTTCTGCCTTAGAATGGTATCATCTGAATATCTGAGGTTATTGACATTTCTCCTGGCAATCTTGATTCCAGCTTATGATTCATCCAGCCTGGCATTGTGCACAATGTATTCTGTATATAAGCTAAATAATCAAGGGGACAATATACAGCCTTGATGTACTCCTTTCCCAATTTTGAACCAGTCAGTTGTTCCATATAGGGTTCTAACTGCTGCTTCTGAACCCGCATACAGGTTTCTCAGGAGACAGGTAGGGTGGCCTGGTATTCCCATCTGTAAGAATTTTTTGCAGTTTGTTGTGATATACACAGTCAAAGGCTTTGGCATAGTTAATAAAGCAGAAGTAGATGTTTTTCTGGAACTCTCTTGCTTATTTGATGATGAAACGGATGTTGGCAGTTTGATCTCTGGTTTCTCTGCCTTTTCTGAATCCAGCTTGTACATCTGGAAATTCTTGGTTCATGTACTGCTGAGGCCTAGCTTGAAGGATTTTGAACATTACCTTGGTAATGTGTAAAATTAGCACAATTGTACGGTAATTTGAACATTCTTTGGCACTGCCCTTCTTTGAAATTGGAATGAAAACTGATCTTTTCCAGTCCTATAGCCACTGCTGAGTTTTCTAGATTTGTTGACATATTGAATGCAGCTCTTTAACAGCATCATCTTTTAGGACTTTAAGTAGCTTAACTGGAATTCCATCACCTTCACTAGCTTTGTTTGTCATAATGCATCCTAAGGTCCACTTGACTTTGGACTCCAGGATGTCTGGCTATAGGTGAGTGATCACACCATCGTGGTTATCTGAGTCATTAAGACCTTTTTGGTATAGTTCTTCTGTGTATTCTTATCACTTCTTCTCAATGTCTTCTGCCTCTGTTAGGTCCTTATTGCTTCTGTCCTTTATTGTGCCCATACTTGCGTGAAATGCTCCATTGATAGCTCCAATTTTCTTGAAGAGATCTCTTGTCTTTCCCATTTTATTGTTTTCCTCTACTTCTTTGCATTGTTCATTTAAGAAAGCCTTTTTATCTGTCTTTACTATGCTCTGAAGCTCTGCATTCAGTTGGCTATGTATTTCCCTTTCTCCCTATTTTAAAATCAACTGGTTAGCAAACTTAATTCTGTTTACAACTTTAATCTCCCTTTCGTATGTAAGATAACATATTTATAGGTTCTGTGGATTAGAATGTGGACATCTTTGCAGAGGAGGAAGAGGTACTCTTCTGCTTGCCTACCACACTAGGCTATACAAGAGCCTCCCAAATTGTCCTTCTGGACACCATCTGGCTCCTGCCTATGCTACCATGCATATAAAATTTTAAGGATAAAATATGCATAATATAAAATTTACCATTTTAATAATTTAAATATATATATTGTACAATCATCACTATATCACTATGATCTAGTTTTAGAACATTTTCATTTCCCAGAAGGAAACACATACCTATTAAGCAATCACTCCCCATTCTCCCATCCCTATAGTTCCTGACAACCATTAAAAAAGCATAGACATTACTTTACCAACAAAGGTCCATCTAGTCAAAGCTATGGTTTTTCCAGTAGTTATGTATGGTTATGAGAGTTGGACTATAAAGAAAGCTGAGTGCTGAAGAATTGATGCCTTTGAACTGTGGTTGGAGAAGACTCTTGAGAGTCCCTTGGACTGCAAGGAGTTCAAACCAGCCAATCCTAAAGGAAATCAGTCCTGAATATTCATCGGAAGGACTGATGCTGAAACTCCAATAATTGGACACCTGATACGAAGAACTGACTCATTGGAAAAGACCTGATGCTAGGAAAGATTGAAGACAGGAGGAGAGGGGGATGACAGAGGATGAGATGGTTGGATGGCATCACCAGCTTGATGGACTTGAGTTTGAGCAAGCTCTGAAAGTTGGTGATGGACAGGGAGGCCTAGCGTGCTGCCATCCATGGGGTTGCAAAGAGTCAGACATGACTGAGCGACTGAACTGAACCATTAATAAACTTTCTGTCTTTAGATATTCACCTATTCTGGATATTTCATATAAATAGAATCATACAACACATGGTCTTTTGTTTTTGTCTTCTTTCACTTAGCATGTTTTCAAGGTTCATCCATGTGGTAGCAGGTAATATTACTTCACTCCCATTTTATGGCTAATACTCCATTAATTGACCAGACCATTTCGTTTATCAGTTGATGATTGTTTGACTTGTCTCCAGCTTTTGCTTTTTGTGACTAGTTCTAGAAATTGCCAACCACATCTGATCTCTCCCATGCTCCTTACATCTTGTTGTTGCCTTTCAGTCACTAAGTTGTATCCAACTCTTTGCAACCCACGGATTGCAGCACACCAGGCTTCCTTGTCCTTCACTATCTCCCAGAGTTTATTCAAGCTCATATACATTGAGTAAATGATGCCATCCAATCATTTCATCCTCTGTCATCCCCTTCTCCTCCTGCTCTCCGTCTTTCCCAGCATCAGGGTCTTTTCCAATGAGTTGGCTTTTTGCTCATATCTTGGAGCAGCTGTGAAGAGATATCCCACACCCAAGGTAAGAGAAACCCAAATAAGATGGTAGGTATTGCGAGGGGGCATCAGAGGGCAGACACACTGAAATCATAATCACAGGAAACTAGTTGATCTGATCACATGGACCACAGCTGAATGTGGTCCACTGGAGAACGAAATGGCAAACCACTTCAGTATACTTGCCTTGAGAACCCCATGAACAGTATCAAAGGGCAAAATGATAGGATACTGAATGAGGAATTCCCCAGGTCGGTAGGTGCCCAGTATGCTACTGGAGATCAGTGGAGAAATAACTCTAGAAGGAATAAAGGGATGGAGAAAAAGCAAAACCAATACCCAGTTGTGGATGTGACCGGTGATAGAAGCAAGGTCTGGTGCTGTAAAGAGCAATATTGCATAGGAACCTGGAATGTTAGGTCCATGAATCAAGGCAAATTGGAAGTGGTCAAACAGGAGATGACAAGAGTGAACGTAGACATTCTAGGAATCAGTGAATTAAAATGGACTGGAATGGGTGAATTTAACTCGGATGACCATTATATCTACTACTGTGGGCAGGAATCCCTTAGAAGAAATGGAGTAGCCATCATGGTCAACAAAAGAGTCCGAAATGCAGTACTTGGATGCAATCTTAAAAATGACAGAATGATTTCTGTTCGTTTCCAAGGCAAACCATTCAATATTACAGTAATCCAGGCCTATGTCCCAACCAGTAATGCTGAAGAAGCTGAAGTTGAACGGTTCTATGAAGACCTACAAGACCTTTTAGAACTAACACCCAAAAAAGATGTCCTTTTCATTATAGGGGACTGGAATGCAAAAGTAGGAAGTCAAGAAACACCTGGAGTAACAGGCAAATTTGGTCTTGGAGCACGGAATGAAGCAGGACAAAGGCTAATAGAGTTTTGCCAAGAAAACACACTGGTCATAGAAAACACCCTCTTCCAACAACACAAGAGAAGACTCTACACATGGACATCACCAGATGGTCAACACCGAAATCAGATTGATTATATTCTTTGCAACCAAAGATGGAGAAGCTGTATACAGTTAGTAAAAACAAGACCAGGAGCTGACTGTGGCTCAGATCATGAACTCCTTATTGCCAAATTCAGACTTAAATTGAAGAAAGTAGGGAAAACCACTAGACCATTCAGATATGACCCAAGTCAAATCCCTTATGATTATACAGTGGAATTGAGAAATATATTTAAGGGACTAGATCTGATTGATAGAGTACCTGATGAACTCTGGACGGAGGTTCGTGACATCGTACAGGAGACAGGGACCAAGACCATCCCCATGGAAAAGAAATGCAAAAAAGCAAAATGGCTGTCTGAGGAGGCCTTACAAATAGCTGTGAAAAGAAGAGAAGCGAAAAGCAAAGGAGAAAAGGAAAGATATAAGCATCTGAATGCAGAGTTCCAAAGAATAGCAAGGAGAGATAAGAAAGCCTTCCTCAATGATCAATGCAAAGAAATAGAGGAAAACAACAGAATAGGAAAAACAAGAGACCTCTTCAAGAAAATTAGAGATTCCAAGGGAACATTTGATGCAAAGATGGGCTCAATAAAGGACAGAAATGGTATGGACCTAACAGAAGAAGAAGATATTAAGAAGAGGTGGCAAGAATACACAGAAGAACTGTATAAAAATGATCTTCACGACCAAGATAGTCACGATAACGTGATCACTGACCTAGAGCCAGACATTTTGGAATGTGAAGTCAAGTGGGCCTTAGAAACATCACTACGAATAAAGCTAGTGGAGGTGATGGAATTCCAGTTGAACTATTTCAAATTTTGAAAGATGATGCTGTGAAAGTGCTGCACTCAATATGCCAGCAGATTTGGAAAACTCAGCAGTAGTCACAGGACTGGAAAGGTCAGTCTTCATTCCAATCCCAAAGAAAGACAATGTCAAAGAATGCTCAAACTACCACACAATTGCACTCATCTCACATGCTAGTAAAGTCATGCTCAAAATTCTCCAAGCCAGGCTTCAGCAATATGTGAACTGTGAACTCCCAGATGTTCAAGCAGGTTTTAGAAAAGGCAGAGGCACCAGAGATCAAATTGCCAACATCCGCTGGATCATGGAGAAAGCAAGAGAGTTCCAGAAAACCATCTATTTCTGCTTCATTGACTATGCCAAAGCCTTTGACTGTGTGGATCACAATAAACTGTGGAACATTCTGAAAGAGATGGGAATCCCAGACCACCTGACCTGCCTCTTGAGAAACCTGTATGCAGGTCAGGAAGCAACAGTCAGAACTGTACATGGAACAACAGACTGGTTCCAAATAGGAAAAGGAGTACCTCAAGGCTGTATATTGTCACCTTGCTTATTTAACTTATATGCAGAGTACATCATGAGGAACGCTGGGCTGGAAGAAGCACAAGCTGGAATCAAGATTGCTGGGAGAAATATCAATAATCTCAGATATGTAGATGACACTACCCTTATGGCAGAAAGTGAAGAGGAACTCAAAAGCCTCTTGATGAAAGTGAAAGAGGAGAGTGAAAAGGTTGGTTTGAAGCTCAACATTCAGAAAACAAAGATCATGGCATCTGGTCCCATCACTTCATGGGAAATAGACGGAAAAACAGTGGAGACAGTGTCAGACTTTATTTTTTTGGGCTCCAAAATCACTGCAGATGCTGACTGCAGCCATGAAATTAAAAGACGCTTACTCCTTGGAAGGAAAGTTATGACCAACCTTGTTAGTATATTAAAAAGCAGAGACATTACTTTGCCAACCAAGGTCCGTCTAGTCAAGGCTATGGTTTTTCCTGTGGTCATGTATGGATGTGAGAGGTGGACTGTGAAGAAAGCTGATCACCAAAGAATTGATGCTTTTGAACTGTGGTGTTGGAGAAAACTCTTGAGAGTCCCTTGTACTGCAAGGAGATCCAACCAGTCCATTCTAAAGGAGATCAATCCTGGGTGCTCATTGGAAAGACTGATGCTAAAACTGAAACTGCAATACTTTGGTCACCTCATGCGACGAGTTGACTCACTGAAAAAGACTCTGATGCTAGGAAAGGTTGAGGGCGGGAGGAGAAGGAGACGACAGAGAATGAGATGACTGGATGGCATCACCGACTCTGTGGACATGAGTTTGAGTGAACTCCGGGAGTTGGTGATGGACAGGGAGGCCTGGCGTGCTGTGATTCAGGGGGTCGCAGAGAGTCTGACACGACTGAGCGACTGAACTGAACTGAACTGAATAAATAAAACTCAAGATGAAAAAACTAAACATTTATTTTCACAGATGTCCAAATCAGTACTCTGTGATGCATTAGTTTCTTTCCAACATATTTTTTATTCCACTGTCCTATGACAATCTAGGATATTACTTAGGTGAAGAGTTTGCACATGGGGAAACTGAGTTTAATAAACATCTGAGATCACTTATTTTGTCAGTGGTGTCACTGAGAGAAGAGATTACACTGCTCAGGTTATTCTCTATTTTCCTTACCAAGGACAGACTGTCAGTGCATTAAACAGTGTCATTGTCTACACATTTTTAAATTGCAATGCCAATTTTCATTCTATGTGGTTAATCCAATTTACATTACCATTAGCAATATACAAGGGTTCCCTTTTCTTCATACCCTCTCCAGTATTTATTGTTTGTAGATTATTTTGATGATGGACATTCTAACCTGTGTGAAGTGATACCTCACTGTAGTTTTAATTTGCATTTCTTTATTAATTAGTGATATTGAACATCTTTTAGTGCATCTCTTGGCCATCTGTATTTCTTCTGTGGAGAATGTCTACACTACAGTCCCTACATATGAGAAAATATTTGTAAGTCCAATTTGTTTGTTAAGTCCAACAAAGTTAGCCTAAGTACTCAACAAATACAATAGACTATTTAAGTTTACAATGTGGTAATAGGTTTACAACGCTTTTCACATAAATAAATACATAACAAACACAAAAAATAAAGAAAACATTTTTAATCTTATAGTACAGTATCTTGAAAAGTACAATAGTACAGTACAACAGCTCCATACAGGGGCTGGCATCAGGTGAACAGGAAGGAAGAGTTACTGACTAGAGAAGGAAAAGGAGGTGGGAGATGGTAGAGCTGAAGGATCATCAGCAATAGAGATGGAGGACAAGCTACAATTTTACCCACGCCCAATGTTGATAGAACTCATATTTGCATCTTTGAAAGTTCGCAGCTTGAAGATTCATATATAGGGGACTTACTGTATTTAGAGCTTCTGTCCAGTTTTTGATTGGGCTGTTTGGTTTTCTGATATTGGGCTGCATGAGCTGTTTATTTATTTTGGACATTAATCCCTTGTCGGTCTCTTCATTTGCAAATATTTTTCTCCCACTCTGTGGCTTTTCTTTTCATTTTGTTGATGGTTTCCTTTGCTGTACAAAACCTTTTAAGTTTGATTAGGTCCAGTTTGATTTTATTTTCATTATTATATGAGGTAGATCAAAAGATCTTGCTGCTATTTATGTCAGAGCATGTTCTGCCTATGTTTTCCTCTAAGAGTTTTATAGTATCTGATCTTACATTTAGGTCTTTATTTCATTTTGAGTTTATTTTTGTGTATGGTGTTAGAGAATTCCTAATTTCATTCTTTTAATGTAGTGGTCCAGTTTTCTCAGAACCACTTATTGAAAAGACTGTCTTTCTTCCATCAGATGTTATTGTCTCCTTTGTCATAGATTAATGACAATAGGTGCATGGGTTTATCTCTCAGTTTTCTGTCCTGTTCCATTGATCTGTATTTCTGTTTTTGTGCCAGTACCATACTGTTTTCATTACTATAGCTTTGTATTATAATCTGAAGTCAGGGAGCCTGATTCCTCCAGCTCCATTTTTCTTTCTTAAAATTTCCTTGGACTATTTCGGGTCTTTTGTGTTTCCATACAGTAAGTCAGATGCAAAGGAAGTATCATATGATATCACTTATATGTGGAATCAAAAAAAAGAAAAAGGTTACAAATGAACTTATTTATAAAACAGAAATTGAGTCACAGATGTAGAAAACAAACTTATGGTTACCAAGGTAACAGGGTTGGAGAGGAATATTTAGGAGACTGGGATTGACATATACACACTACTATACTAAGGTAGATAACTAATAAGAACCTACTGTATAGCACACAGAACTCCATTTAATATGCTGTAATGACCTGTATGGGAATAGAATTTAAAAAGAGTTGAGTATATGTGTATGCATAACTGATTCACTTTGCTGTATATCAGACATTAACATAACATTTTAAATCAACTATACTCCAATAAAAAATCAATAAAATAAAGACTTTTAACTATTAAGTCATCTACTGACATTTGTAAACTTCCATAGAAATGATGGAGAAAGTATTCTTGAAATTCTTAGCATTTTTTCTGAGGAACTCTGTCAGCACACAACTCACATTGTTGAAGCAATAACTGACCCATAGCAGGTTCTCAAGAAAAGATCAATGAATAGATAAATACTACAGTGGCCCTGTCTCTCAATCCCAAGTATATTTTCAGTTATACCCAAACATAAACACACTCACATACACAGAGGGACTTACCACCTCCAGAAGGAACTCACTCTCCTTTTGCAGTGTTGTAAGAATTTTTTTTTAAGATCAAATCTATCTCTTTATAACATTTGCCAATTAACCTTTGTTCAAGCCCCTAGGATCAAGGATATAAAAATCTAATCTTTCTTTCCCAACCAAATACAAGAGGACAAATATTGTAGCCTCTTGAACATTTTGATTCCTTTAACTCTTAATATATGATAATGATAGTTCTGATAGGTTTAAATTCTTCACACAAAAGGATATCTTAACGTTCAGTTCAGTTCAGTTCAGTTGCTCAGTAGTGTACGACTCTTTGTGACCCCATGAATCGCAGCACACCAGGCCTCCCTGTCCATCAACCACTCTTGGAGTTCACTCAAACTCATGTCCTTCGAGTCGATGATGCCATCCAGCCATCTCATGCTCTGTCGTCCCCTTCTCCTTCCACCCCTAATCCCTCCCAGCATCAGTCTTTTCCAGTGAGTCAACTCATCGCATGAGATGGCCAAAGTATTGGAGTTTCAGCTTTAGCATCAGTCCTTCCAATGAACACCCAGGACTGATCTCCTTCAGAATGGACTGGTTGGATCTCCTTGCAGTCTCCAAGGGACTCTCAAGAGTCTTCTCCAGCACCACAGTTCAAAAGCATCAATTCTTCAGCACTCAGCTTTCTTCACAGTCCAACTCTCATATCCATACATGACCACGGGAAAAACCATAGCTTGACTAGATGGACTTTTATTGGCAAAGTAATGTCTCTGTTTTTTAATATGCTGTCTATCTTTGTCATAGTTTTTCTTCCAAGAAGCAAGCATCTTTTAATTTCATGGCTGCAGTCTCCATCTGCAGTGATTTTGGAGCCCAGAAAAAAAATAAATAAATAAAGTCTGTCACTGTTAACATTGTTTCCCCATCTATTTGCCATGAAGTGATAGGACCAGATGCCATGATCTTAGCTTTTTGAATGTTGAGCTTTAAGTCAATTTTTTCACTCTCCTCTGTCACTTTAATCAAGAGGCTCTTTAGTTCCTCTTCACTTTCTGCCATAAGGGTGGTATCATCTGCATATCTGAGGTTATTGATATTTCTCCCGGCAATCTTGATTCCAGCTTGTGCTTCATCCAGCACAGCATTTCTCATGATGTACTCTGCATATAAGTTAAATAAGCAGGGTGACAATATACAGCCTTGATACTCCTTTTCCTATTTGGAATCAGTCTGTTGTTCCATGTCCAGTTCTAACTGTTGCTTCTTGACCTGCATACACATTTCTCAGGGGCAGGTAAGGTCGTCTGGGATTCCCATCTCTTGAAGAATTTTCCACAGTTTGTTTTGATCCACACAGTCAAAGGCTTTGGTGTAGTCAATGAAGCAGAAAGAGATATTTTTCTGGAAATCTCTTGCTTTTTCAATGATCCAGTGGATGTCGGCAATTTGATCTCCGGTTCCTCTGCCTTTTCTAAATCCAGCTTGACCATCTAGAAGTTCACAGTTCACATACTTTTGAATCCTGGCTTGGAGAACTTTGAGCATTACTTTGCTAGCATGAGATGAGTGCAATTGTGTGGTACTTTGGACATTCTTTGGCATTGACTTTCTTTGGGATTGTAATGAAAACTGACCTTTTCCAGTCCTGTGGCCACTGTTGAGTGTTTCAAATTTGCTGGTGTATTGAGTGCAGTACTTTAACAATATCATCTTTTAGAATTTGTACCTCATTAAGGTAAGAAATCATGCTATTAGATAATCACTAATTGTTTAGCAGGGGTCATTAGGTTAGAAATAGAGCAGTGTGTTTTATATGCTCATTTGTAAGTAGAATATTGCTTTCACGAAAGTGATAGGTCTGATAAGTCATGTGCAAGATATGCCATGGACTTGCACTAAATTTCTTTTTTTCCTCTTTCTCTTATTTTGTGTTATACAAAAGTGGAAAATTGCCCCTATGTGCTGTATATTGGAGTCATCAGATACAGTGACCAGATTAAGTAATTTGTCTAGGTTTCACTAATATATCTTTGTAGGACTTTTGCAAACTTCACAATGCCTGGTACTCTCCCTAGGGAAAGCTAGCTGCCACAAATGTGCAAAAAGTCTTCTTTTGGATGCTTGCTTAGTGATGAAAGTTTCTGCCTCCCTTTTCACCATAGTATAGGTACATTTTATACAGCTCCTGGCCCCAAGGGTTGGAGGTGGAAACATTTGACCTCAGATAGCCAGCTTTCCTACGCCCTCCAGAGCAGGGGTAGCCCTCTACTCTGGTAGCTGATATAGGATAAAGGCTGAATTTCTCTCCATGAAAAGGCCAGGATATGGAGGAGTTTATTTCTCCTTCACATCCAGGAGATGCTACCCTTCCTCTTACCTCCTCACCTCCATATGTTGTTCATTCACCTAGTCCTGTCCCTCTCTTTGCCACTCCATGGACTGAAGCACACCAGGCTTCACTGTCCCTCACCATCTCCTGGAGCTTGCTCAAACTTATGTTCATTTAGTCGGTGATGCCATCCAACCATCTCATCCTCTATCACTCCCTTTTCTTCCTGCCTTCAATTTATTCATTAGAAAAGATTCAGCATCAGGTCTAGTCCAGTGAGTTGGCTCTTTGCATCAGGTGGCCCTAAGAGATCCTTATTAACCAGGATGAGAACTTACCCTTAGTCCATGTTATTCAAGGTGAATCACAGGTGAATAAACTTTCCCAGCAAGCCTGGGAAAGCTGGTCTGGGAGCTGCGTTTGTGGCTCTGGGGCCAGCTACCTGTGATTATGCGGGAAGATGACCGGTGGAGTGGATTGACCACAGGTAGTGTTTTACTATTAATTCTGCAAGGATATTCTGAGAGATTTTGCATGTACCTGACAATTACCCTAAAATGCTACTCACTGTAATGATGTGTTGGGAAATGGAAATTATCTGAGAAGAGACTTCTGTGAAGTGTCTTGGAGGTTTTCATGAAGAAGCTTTGGAGTGATGTACATTATAGCTGTCTTTCCCACAAATACAGTTTTTGTCCTTGTGAATGCCTCCAGCGTATATGCCTGAACACATACATACTTCTGTTATTTCTCATAATTCCCTGCCGTAATTACTTTGGAGAAGAAAAAAAAGGGTAAAACACTGAGTTCTGTTAAATTTACACTTGTGGATTTAACACTTAGTTCTCTTTCAAGGTTGTTCATTTTGATTAGAGCTTGCTTAATTATTTAAGACTATCTCCAGGTCTAAAAATCTGTAACTCTTACAGAGACCAAGCTGAAATCTTAATCTATTTGAGAGTGAACATCTTCCAAATTTTATCTCAGTTTTTTAGAAAAGAGATTGATGTTAGAAAACTATAAATGTTTATATTTGAATCAGTATGCAGTTCTATTTTACTGTATATGAATTGATGCATTTGAATTGAGTTTTGCTTCAAAACAAGTGTTATTACTATTGGATACATAATTTTATTATTTTTAATCACTAATATGAAGTTAAGTGTGTGGTCAGATGCCTGCCTGGAATCTCTGGTTCAATTTTCCTCTTACGTGGTTTAAATCTGTTTTTAAAACAATAAATCTTGCAAGTAGTTTTACTTTCCTTAAATATAATTTACAAATGTTTTTCCATTTTCTGAAACTTGATCAAGCATACTGTGAAAGGACTTTTAAATCTCTCTTCTTTTGGAAATGTAGATAAAAGCTATAGAGATTTCTTTCTGCATTTGCTGTTGTAATTTTGTACTGAAATCCCACAGACCACAGTATTTACTAAATCAGGTTCTCAGAGTAATCCATTGTTTACCAAGGCATGTAAATATTGTTTCCACAGCTAATAAGTACTATTTACTAAAGGGAACCACCAGAACAGCAGAGTTACAATGGATACTTTATGTCACATGAAAAAAAGTTTCTCACTAGATTATTAGGTCTTTGTAATTTTTTTTTTTTTTTGGATGGTGAATGGGGAGAATTAGTAGACTGGAAAAAGATTGCAAGGTCAATAGCATAAATTATATGTAAATAGCCAAAACATACTGTTTGGGTTGCCAAACACTCATAGGAGATTGCATTATTAAGGTAGGAATTTGTAAGCCTTCTAAATACAAAGTGGCAACATTTCCAAACACATAGGTCACGCTTATATATACTTATGTCCAGCTGCACGGTAGAATATCCAATTTGTTTATTTTCCCCTGTTTTCTTGTTAGATGCTGTTGATTGCCAACAATTATTGAGTGCTTACTGTGGATCAGGTACTGTTCAGCGGCTCTAAACACACTATCAGTTTCTTTATTCCTCTCCAACCTACTTTTAGTCTCATTTGTAGGTGAGAGATCTGACTTGATTGCAATTTGCCTTGAAAAGAAAAAATCTTCACGCTATCATAAATGCCCTTTATTTGTCTTTCTTACCTTTTATTATTTTTCCATATATGAGAACATTTCTTAAGTTTTGTTTGAGGTGTTCTTTAGATTGCTGTTTTTTTCTTCATTTTACTGAGATACGATTGACATACAGCCTTGTACAGGTTTATAAAAGGTTCACAAAGTATATAGCATCATGATTTAACATTTATACATCATGAAATGATTATCACAATAAGTTGAGTGATTATCCATCATCTCATATAATTATAGCACGAAAGAAATAGGAAACCTTTTTCTTTTTTCTGTGATGAGTGGTTTATTGTTTTTATTCCCTTCTCTTGGAAGCACCTTCACTCCCAAGTCCACTGCCCAGGTCAATGGCATCACATAGGCCTGACTGCTGTCCTGGTGTTTCCCTTCCTTTTATACCTCCCACACCCAGCTCCGCAGCAGTGCTGGCCTTTTTTGTTTTGTGTTTAATGGACACAGCCATTACTCTGCTGAAGTGGACTGTCACTGCAGGATAATGTTGCTCTAGAATTGTCATAGTGTGGCTTTTAAATAAGAGAATAGAAATCTAGGCTTTATATGCAAAATTGCTGATGTTTAATAATGATTCAAGTTTTGAGGAAAAAACCCTGAAAACTGAAGAAGTATGCTCTTGGGCATATCTAGGCTGTAAGTTTGAAGTTTCCGTTTCTATTCCAGTCAGTGCTCAGTTTATTGGCTATGATTGTAGGTGTTAAAAAGAAACTGCTACTTTTATAAGTAGAAAACTTTTGATCCCACAAATTGCAGACTTCAAAAAAATTAAAGAAAAACACAATGCATTACAAGAAGCACTGACTCCAACAAGAAATTAATTTAAGAGCAATATAAGTCTCCATTATAAGTTTTTTTATTTTTCTATTCTTCCTCTCCAATCATAGTGATTTTTCTTTTAGTTCATTTAGGAAACTTCCTTAGGAACACTGACAGTTGATTTAAAATTCCAGAGGCAAGGATTGCCAAAGGGGAGGTGGTGGGGAGAGGAGAGGAAATAGTGAGGGAGATTAACAAGTACAAACTTCTGTTTTGTACAAGTACGAAACAGATGAATCACGTGCATGAAACGTATAGTGTGGAGGATATCATCTATACTAATGTAATAACTTTGTATGGCGCCAGATAGTAACTAGACTCATTGTGGTCATCATTTTGAAAAGTATAGAAATCACTGTGCTGTATAATAGGAACTAATACAGTGTTGTAGATCAATTATACTTCAAAAACCAACCAACCAATTAACAAGCTCATAGAAAAAGTGATTAGTTTTGTGACTACCAAAGGCAGAGGGGAGGGGAGGGGGGATAGGATGAAGGCAGTTAAAAGATACAGAATTCCAGTTATAAGTACCAGGTTTGTAGTATACAGTGTGGTAAATACAGTTGACACTGCTATGCATTACATATGAAAGTTGAGAAAGTAAATCCCAAGAGTTCTCACCCTTAGGAAAATATTCACTATCAACCAAAAATTAAAGCTTTCTAATTTTTAGCATCACATCATTTGGACTTAGAGGTGGCACAATGCACTTCACTGAAGTAAGTAAATAGTTTAAGAAAACATAACAGGTGGAAAGCAAACTTCAATTAACAGTTGAAAGAAGGATCCTTTAAATAAGCAAAAGCACTTGAGTGGTGTTTGCTGCTGCTGCTGCTGCTGCTAAGTCACTTCAGTTGTGTCCGACTCTGTGTGACCCCATAGACGGAAGTCCACCAGGCTCCCCCGTCCCTGGGATTCTCCAGGCAAGAACACTGGAGTGGGCTGCCATTTCCTTCTCCGTGAGTGGTATTTAAGAGCTGGCAAAAGCCATCCTGTGATAAAGTCTTGAATGAGAGCCAGTGGGGTCTCTAAGCAGAGGTGCTGCCTGTGTAGGGACTGTGGATGTTCTTAGATGTCTCTGGCATGCCTGAAGCAGAGGCAGCGTGGATGCATAAAGGGAAAGGCAGGAGAGAGGGAGAGCAACAGGGAGAAACACTGAGAAAGAAGAGAAAATTGTAATCGTGGTAACTATTCAATAGTGCTTACTATGTGCTGGCTTTGTTTTTTAGTTCTTTTATTCTCATTTCATCCTCTCCTCTCTCCCTGAGAAAGCCTGCGAGCTAAGTGTTAATGTCTTCATTTTACAGATAAAGGACCTGAGACTCAGAACATTCAATACAGGTTAGACAGTAGCAGAGCTGTTTAAATTGAAGCCTGCTGACCTCAAAGCTATTAATCACTATAATATATGGTCCTCCCAGTGTCTCTTAAGGGGAAGGGAAATCAGGGTGCTTTAGCATTTCCCTCCAGGCCTGTTGGCAACTCTTGGACTGGACCATGGGTCTCAAGATGTGGAGGACATCCACCTCGACTTTGGCTGTTCCAGCCTTAAGATCATTTGAAGTCAATAAAGAAAGACGGGTGTATCCCAGGGAGTAGTTTTATAGATTGCCTAGCACTTCATGCCAAGAGAAGCAATTCCATTTCTCATGTGGCCCCGTGTGGTTCCAACTCCCTTTCCTTCCTTGCTGTGCAGACATGCACTGTGGAGTGTAAAAAGTGATTTGATGGCCAAATACTACAGTATGGATGGTAAGCCCTTGCCTTATGCAGAAGCAGCTGTGGAGTTCTTGGTATTATTCTTTCTTCTCTGTCTGTTAAGGAAGCCAAGTGAAAATGTACTCTCCAGGATGACAGGCAGTTTAAGGAACTGCATGCAGCCAAAGATATTAACTTGTTGACTAGGTTTTTGGTAGTTGGATAGTAGCTTTCCAGATAAAGCCAATGATAGGCAATTATGGATGGATAGCTTCAGCATACAGGTTCTATTTTTCTGACTCCCCAACACAAAATCAAATTATGGTTCACCTCCACTTGTGAGTTCATTTCCCATTTTAAAAAACCAGGATGTCCAAGTTTAAGTAGTTAATTACTTTTTAAAGATTTAATTCAGCATCATTTCAAGGCTAAAAACAAGCTCATTGTGACCAAGTTTAGACTTAAAAAAGGGTTATGTAACACATGAGAAGCATTTAGAACTTCTACAGTCTTAAATTTCTTGCCTTCCCCCCCACCAGCCATTGCTGAGTATTAGATTCTTATTTATAGGTAATATATCTCATATTTCTAAATGAAAATTTTATTAAAGAACCAAAACAGTCACTATCCCCGGTAGAGATAAAAATCCCCAATTAGTTTGTCTTTTTTCTGTTTGAGTATTTATTTCTGTTTATTGCACAGATTAAACAAAACTGTTATTAAGTAGTTTTTTTAATGTATTGAACATTTATTCTTTGTCAGATACAGTACCAAGACATAGTCCCTGCCCTCAAGATTCTTACAGCAAAAGGAAGAAACAGGAAGATAAACCGATAGATGCCACGCAGTAAGCTAAGCAGTTATGGCCCTGCCCCTGGTCGACTGCTGCTTCTCCTTCATCCCCCGACAGTGTCTATTTCACACACAAGTGACATACCCTGCGATTCTTGTGGGAAAGGAAATCGAGAGATAACTTAGGGGTCAGGAGGGCACTAACTTGATGTGCAAGACATTCTTCCAGCCTTGAGGCGGGGCCTGAGCCCAGGAGCCTACACTCAGACAGAGGATGACTCTTCGTGGAGGGAGGCTCTTTGGCTTCTCTGGAACAGCAAAGCTGGTAGAGAGAGCCCAAACCAATACACAGGTGGAGCTGAGTAGGGTAAGAAGGACAAGGAACACCTCTGGGGAACTTAGGGTTGCAATGGTTTCTCTGTTCACTGGGTGCAGAGAAAGATGGGCGATGAAAGGAGAAGCATTGTTCTCAGGGTATGATTTTCAATTTTTGAGCCAGAGTAAGTAATTTATAAAGAAGAGTAAAATAAAGCCAGTTTTTGCCCCTGCCCCCCAACAAAGTCTAACTAGTTCAACAAAGCAAAGAGTGATTTTCTACATATTTATGCCGTGTAGAGAAGTATTATTTGGAGCACTTGCTAGAACTTCACAGAGGTCTATTTGATACATTTGCAGAAATGTGGTTTTTGGTGTATGGTTCATTGGCCAAAAAGAAGGTTGTACTTGGCTTCCTAAAAGGTGGTTGTGTGTGGAGATGAGTGGAGGAAATTAAGTCATATTTTTGGTTATTTTAAATTTAATTGATAGAATCATGAACTGCAGTCAAAGGCTATGTAGACCAACGCTTTCTGAGAAATTCACCAGATGTTATATGGTTACATGTGAGCACACCTGAAAAGGATTTTGAACACTAAAAGTCTTGGATCCAAAACTACTCTTTAACATTTTAATTTTTTCTTAAAAAGACTCTTAAGACTGAAGAATAATAATGCTTAAGAGGTGAGCTTACCAAGGCCCAATCAGTGAAGCCAGATCGACATGAAGCCCCAAATCAGCTTCTGCCTTGGTGGGGTCTTAGAATTGTCTTAAATGAAAAGGAAAATTGTCCATAACTGCAAGTGGAAGTAGTCATTAAGACAAGCTCAATCACCACCAAAATAGACCACTTTTCAACTTAAATGTGTTTCATTATTGGACACTATAATAAACCGGCACTGAGGAACAACAAGATCACTTGCATTTACCGGGCAGTTCACTTCCTAAGAAACTCCTTGCCTTTTCCTCTAGTCTGTCAATACTCCAATACCTGACACACATGGCCGATACTACAGAAACAACTAAGGGAAACTCATCACCGGAGACTTGGTCAGATATGGGGAGTAAGATGTGATTGCCAAAGCTTACAGGTTTATACTTACCCAGAATATATTAATACTTGTACTATCTGAGTCACTAGGATATTTTTGAGACCCTGTTGGTGAAGGGGAGGCAAAACTTCACCTCTGCCCATCTTAGGTTTTCAGCTGGGACTCTTTTAACAAAAAGACAGATTGACAAGAGAAAAATAGTTTATTAATGCTACAGCGCACATAATGGGAGAAAGTTAAACCAAAAGTAACTCCAAATGGCAGCTTGAGTTCCAGCTTATAGAGCATCTTCAACCGAAAACATATAAACTTGTAGAGAAATGACAGGCCTAGGAAGGTAGTTTTCGGCTTCCAAGGGCAACAAACCGGGAAGGTAAATATATGGGTGGAAACTAATGAGTTAAAGTTTGTAGATTCCTCTGGTGTCACCTCTGATAAGAGTCTGAAAGGAGTCTGAAAGGAGAATTTATATCCTGCCTTTAAGCAGAAAAGGGAGTGAGGTTTTCTCTGCTTTTGCTACTTCTTAATTACCTTCAGTTCAAAATTATCTTTATGTCAGAGAGGGATATTTTGAGGTAATATATTTGGTTTCCTTTTAAGGAGAACTTAACAAGGGACTTTCTCAGCCAAAGTGTGCCTTTAGCCCTCCTGAAGACGTCCTGTTTCTTCTGGTGTCCTCCCTACTAGTAACCGTGATTTCTGTTACTCAAGTCTCAATGTGGAAAATGTCTCTTGCCTTTTTTGTGTTGAAATTATATCGTTCTTACAGAAAATTTACAAAGATATTCAGAGTCTCTGCTCTTAACCCAGCTTTCCCTAATGTTAACCATTCTGTATATCACTACCTTATTGTGCTTGAATTTACACTTCCTTAATTGGAAGGAAAGTTATGACCAACCTAGACAGCATATTAAAAAAGCAGAGACATTACTTTGCTGACAAAGGTCCGTCTAGTCAAGGCTATGGTTTTTCCAGTGGTCATGTATGGATGTGAGAGTTGGACTGTGAAGAAAGCTGATCACTGAAGAACTGATGCTTTTGAACTGTGGTGTTGGAGAAGACTCTTGAGAGTCCCTTGGACTGCAAGGAGGTCCAACCAGTCCATCCTAATGGAGATCAATCCTGGGTGTTCATTGGAAGGACTGATGCTAAAGCTGAAACTCCAATACTTTGGCCACCTCATGCGACAAGTTGACTCACTGGAAAAGACTCTGATGCTGGGAGGGATTGGGGGCGGGAGGAGACGGGGACGACAGAGAATGAGATGGCTGGATGGCATCACCGACTTGATGGACATGAGTTTGAGTGAACTCTGGGAGTTGGTGATGGACAAGGAGGCCTGGCGTGCTGTGATTCATGGGGTCACAAAGAGTCGGACATGACTGAGCGACTGAACTGAACTGAACTGAATGACTACCAAACCTAGACAGTGCTTTAAAAAGCAGAGACATCGCTTTGTTGACAAAGGTCCATATAGTCAAAGTTACAGTTTTTCCAGTAGTCATGTATGGATGTGAGAGCTGGACCATAAAAAAAAAGGCTGAACACCAAAGAATTGATGCTTTCATATTGTGGTGCTGGAGAAGACTCTTGAGAATCTGTTAGATGGCAAGGAGGTCAAACCAGTCGGTCCTAAAGGAGATCAACCCTGAATATTCATTAAATGGACTGATGCTGCAGCTTAAGCTCCAAAACTTTGGCCACCTGATATGAGGAGTTGTCTCATTGGCTGAGAAAGATTGAAGGCAAAAGGAGAAAAGCGTCAGAGGATAAGATGTTTAGATAGCATTACCAGCTCAATGGACATCAATCTGAGCAAACTCCAGGAGATAATAGAGGACAGAGGAGCCTGGCAAGCTACAGTCTATGAGGTCGCAAAGACATGAACATGACTCAGCTACTGAACAACAACAACAAATGATTACCAGTGGATTCTGAACAACTTTTCATGTTTATGTCCACCCGTACGTCTTCTTTGAGCATCTGCTCAGAAACATATCCATTTAAAAATATTGCGCTTGTGTGTTTTCTTTTTTAGGGGGTGGGTTTGAGAGCTGTTTATTCTGGGCATAATTATCTATATATCATCTGCAGATATTTTCTCCCAGTCTTTGGTGTTCTTTATTTCTTTTCGCATATTCAAGTTTTAGTCCGACTTCATATTCGTTCTGCCTGATGAACTTGCTTTAGCATTTCTTTTAGAGTAGATTTGTTGGCAATGAATTCCATCAGCTTTTATTTGTTTGAGGAGAGTCTTTTTCCTTTAGTTTTGAAAGTTATTTTCACAGATATACATTTCTAGTTTGATGATTTCCTCCCAGCCCTGATATCATCGCTTTAAAAATGTCTCTCATTGTCTTCTGGTTTACTGGTTTCTGATAAGAAATCTGTTGTTATAGTTCTCTTTCTTCCTCTGTGTATAACGTTTCTTTTTAATCTAGCTGCTTTAAAAATTTTACATTTGCCTTTTGTTTTCAACAATTTGAATATGACATTTGAAGATGTGGGTGTGTCTGTGTGCGTATTAGTATTTTTCCTGCTTGGCTGGCTGTTTGGCATCTGTAATTAATACTGGAAAATTCTTGGCCATTTTTTTTTTCCTTCAAATATTTTTTCTGCCTTGTTTTCACTCTCTTCTCTTTTTGAGTTTCTAATGTGAGTGTTATAAATGTGTGATATTGTCCCACAGCTCTTAATTATTTTAGTTTATTTTTCACTCTTTTTGGGTTTTATTTCTGGTGATTTCTATTGTCTTCTCTTCAAGTTAATCGATGCTTTCATTGGTAGAGTTAAATGTTCTGATGCACCTGTCAAAGTCATTCTTTAATTTTGCTTCTGTGCTTTGCATTTTCAGCATTTTCATTAGATTGTTTCTCTCTCCTGATGGAATTACTCATCTGATCTTACATGTTGCCTACTTTTTCCTTTAGAGCTTTTAACATATTAATCACCATATTTTAAAATTACCTATCAGATGGTTTCCACATATGTGTCATACCCAAATCTGGTTCCAATGATTGCTTTGCTTTGTGTCATCTTTCTTTCCTTTTTGTATACTTCATAGTATTTTTTGAAAGCTGAATGTCTTCTGTAATATAGGAAAGACTGAGGTAAATAGGTTTTATGCCTGAAAATAGACACATTTCCTTTCATTAGGTCTTTAACATAGGGATCAGAGTTAATCTAATGAGAAGTTAGGTTGGGTTTGAAGTTTGCTGTTGCTATGGTTACCTTCCATGCCCCACAGGCTACAAATGTGGATGCCTTGTGTTTAATCTGAGAGTTACAGTGTCAGTTTGGCCCTATACTCCAAGTCTTCCCTTTCTGCTTTGCCTCAGGAGGGTTTCTTTGTATATTCTTGCTGCTCTGATGTCCATTTCACCACAGTCTTCTTGTTACTTGTTATTTGAACTTTTTCCTTGGTGGTGGAGGACAGTGGAACAGAACATTCTCAGTTGCTATGACTAAATCCCAGTCTTAGGAGGATCTTAGAAATATGGCCTTCTCAATTTTCCTACCCCTGTCCTGGTTGTAATTTGTGGTCCAGTGTATATTCCTGCCCATAACATAGGACTAACCTTTTGTCTTCTGTTTCCCTCCTCCAGCTGCAAGTTTTCATCTGTGTCCTAAGGACAGCATCATTTTTATTGCCCCCTTCCCCAAAGATGAAGGCTTTTGTTCTGTAGGGAGATTGGAGAAATAGACAAGGCATGCTGCTTCTCCCATGTGGCTGTTCTTCTCCTCTCCAAGGTTTGCATTAAAATTGATATTTTTTAAGGCATTTTCTTTTTGTGTAGGAGCATCCAGTGGGGTTTATAGAGGGAAAAAAGAACCGAGCATATGAACTATCCCAATTTCTATGACTCTTAATTGTTTCATGCTGTCCACCCAGTCCTATCCTGGCTTCAACTGTTCATCAGTTATTTTAGCTGAAGCTTTACTGGAGTGTGGTTGCTTTTAACATGGGTTAGTGAATGCTTATGTCTCCTCTCTCCCAGTTGGTGCCCATTTCTCTTGAAATTTTGAAATAGTTATTTGTTCTGCAACTTCAGTTTTATGATATGTTCAAAAAATGTCATGAATTTGAAGCTAGTTTATCTCCTTTTCATTGCAATGCTATGAGTAATGCTTCCAGCGAGTTTCACCAGATAAAGTATAAAACACCCAGTTACATTTGAATTTAAGATAAACAATGATTAACCTTTTAGTATGAATATACCCCATACAAAATTCAAATTTAACTGAATGATTCAGCAAATATTTTTATTTGCTAAAAACACATTCCATATTTAAAGAATGTTTTAAAATAAAAGACATTTTAAAGATGGAACCGAAATAAAGTGTAATAATGAACACAAATCTATCAAGTCATAGTGACATTTGAGGTTTCAATGGCAAGAATATTTTTACTCAGGTTTTTCTGCTACTTTTCTACTACCTTTTCAGTCATACCCTATAAGTGGACTAAAATTCGGGTTTAGTGAACAGTTTACTTTTTTCTCACTTGTTCGTTAATGATGTGATTTTTTTGTACTTTGGAATCATGGAGATTCTCTGAAAAGCTGTTGACGGTTGTATTGTTGTTTTGTCATTAAGTAGTGTCTGACTCTTGTGACCCCATGAACTATATATATAGCCCAGCAGGCTCCTCTGTCTGTGGGATTTCCCAGGCAAGAATACTGGAGTGAGTTGCCATTTCCTCCTCCAGGGGATCTTCCTGACCCAGGGATCTAACGCTCATCTCTTGCAGTGGCAGGCAGATTCTTTACCACTGAGCCACCTTATGAATACTCTCCTGAGAAAATTTTGTGTAACGTTCCTAAGAAAAATTTGTATAACACTTTCTACTTATGATTTCAGAGATTCACATCACTGTAAAGATTTTTTACAAAACCTTAGATAAGGCAGAGAGGGAAGAAATATTGAATGTTACCTCAGCCTATCAATGTCATGTCAGACATACCAGGCTGTGCTATGCATTATGGAATGGATTACAGCAATCTGATTACTGTGAGACTGGAACATATCTATTTCGGTCAAGGAGATAATTATTTTAGAAATAGTTTTATTTAGCCATTATCCGCATGAGCCAGTGCTCCATTTGCATTTTTATTTATTTCTGTGTTTGACACCACTATCCATTACGAGGAGCAGCATTTTTCTTGAACTTCCAAAGTACAGCAGACACACTGTGAAGCTAAACTTGGATGATCCATCAGTGTAAACAGCTCCTTATTATTTTCAGTTGTGTTTTATGTTCTGCAAATTTTTCAAAGTTATATGCTTACTTCCGTATGTACCACAAAGATCTCTCTCCTCTTTCAATATATTTTAATAAACTAAAATATAAGTGGTTGGATCACTGGGGATGAAAGGATGGCATAGAAACAATACAATGTAACTTCACCCTATAGAATAAGTTTCTTGTTCTAGACCGTGTGTTGGGAAAATGTAGTTGGCAGGCTGACCTCTTTTTATAAATAAAGTTTTATTAGAACACAACTACATTCATTTGTCTGCATATTGTTTCCAGCTATTTTCAATCTGCAAGACAGAGTTGAGCAGTTGTGACAGAGACGTTATTGCTCACAAGTCATATTTAGTATCTGGCCCTTTAAGAATGAATTTGCTGTTTTAGACAAAGGACAAAGAAAGATAAGAAAAGAACAAATTTATACAAGACCACAAGCTGTTGTGCGATTCATTTAGTTTCCACAGCAAAGTTGTTGCTATGTGAAAATTGCTTATTTATACTTAAATTCTTTAGAAGCCCCCAAGTTGCCCTGAGAGAACCAAAGGAAATTTCAATAGTCTTTTAGACGAGTTTGGAAAATCTCTCCAATTCTCCCTTCTGCTTTCATTCCTCATTAGTCTTGGGATAAAAAACCGAGTAGAGCTGAGAGCCAATCAACTTGCTTCAGGGGATAAAAACTAAGTAGGGTTGAGAGAGAGAATTAAAAGTTTTATCTCAGCATGAGATCAGGAAGGGAGCTATGTAATCCAAGAATAAATAGATTTTATTTAGGAGTCTTTTATTGTTCTTGGAAGTTTTGCCAATGATTTTAAATGAAAACTAATTTTCTTTCTAAATTAGGAAATGCTAAGGGAAGCATTGCATTTTTCTTAAAAAATAGATCTGTGGCATTTCTTGAAAGGTCAGTTGTAAAATGCTCTCTCTTACACACAGAGACACAGACAACTTTTGCAAGAAATATTGTCTGGATTCTGGGGCACAGACCATGGGGTTAGGATTTGGGATGGGATGTTACTTCTGTAGAGGGTTTTCAGGCATTATACAAACTGTACTGGGAACCAGTGACATTTGGGAAACTATCTGAGGTAGACTAAATATCTTAGAGTGATTCTAGCAGTAATCAAAGATGTTCTTTTACTCATATTTCTGTAAAAATAACAAAAGAATTAACTGGGAGCCAAACCCACACTATGAAGTTAACTTAAATATATTTGCTAGGGGTTCTCAATTGCCCTGCATGATAGGCAGATGGACTGCTAACATTTCAAGTTGGGCCACATTTTGATCCAGGAAGACAGTGTATCTGAGTTGTAACAGTGTTATGTGCTGTTATAGCAAAAAGTGTTGGGCTGAGTAGGTTTTGTGCCTATGAGGTAAAAAAAAGCTGTGGAAAAAAAAGCAAGAGATGTGTAATAAAAAGTCAAAGAAAAGTGTATGTTTACTACGATATTCTAGACATCTGCTTCTTCAATCAATGAGAAACAAAACCATCAATATTTAGCAAGTCCCAACCAGTCCAATCCTGGGTGTTCATTGGAAGGACTGATGCTAAAGCTGAAACTGCAATACTTTGGCCACCTCATGCGATGAGCTGACTCACTGGAAAAGACGCTGATGCTGGGAAAGGTTGGGGGCAGGAGGAGAAGGGGACGACAGAGAATGAGATGGCTGGATGGCATCACTGACTCTGTGGACATGAGTTTGAGTGAACTCCAGGAGTTGGTGATGGACAGGGAGGCCTGGCGTGCTGTGATTCATGGGGTCGCAGAGAGTTGGACACGACTGAGCGACTGAACTGAACTGAACTGAACTGACCTGGTAACACCGTGCCAAGAGAAGACAAAGTACCTTAGCTTGCTTTCGCACTCCCCAACCAAAAACAGAGCCTGAGACAAGAACATCAGTGCAGGCAGTGGAAAATAGTTTCTCTCTGAGAAGGGGTTAATGCGTGGGAGGGAAAGCCAATGGAGGATGCCTAACTGACTTGGTTACCACTGTGAGCACCTGGTGCTTGACGGCCTGGGGCCTCTGAGAGTCTGCGTAGACTGGCAGACTGTCCTCTGTGAAACGGTGGAGGGAAGATGATTCAGGCTTCTGTCCTACACGGGTGTAGAGCTGCCCCTTAAGGACTGACTCCCTTTCCTTCTAGACGAAAATTGCAGAACTGACCATCCCAAAATAGGCCTCTTTGGCATAAGGAAACTTTGAGCTGATTAATTTGAGGAATTGCAGACCCAAGAAAAGCTCTGAAAACAAGAGTAGTAATACCCCTTTTATAAGGGGAATTTACATTAAAATGGGTACCTACACCAGGAAGGGATATATTACCAGACATCACTTTTTCCCCTGAGAGACTTATCTGCTGGGCAGGGTAACTTCAGTTATCAAACTTTGCCTCTTTTCACCTTTGCATGAATTGCCTTCCCCACTTGAAACCCTAGATCCTATCCTTCTCTTTAACTCATATAAACCTCACTCATTTGGAGCCTCATATCTTTGTGGGGTATCCATAATCCACATTATTTTTCTTTTCTCCTGTTAATCTGTCTTTTATTATGGGTGGTGGAGGGTAGGGTGAGACCTCAGCCACAGAACTACTGGGAAAATTATTTTTCCTCTCCTACACAGCATTGTAGACTTTATTTTCTTGGGCTCCAAAATCCCTGTGGATGGTGACTGCAGCCATGAAATTAAAAGACGCTTGCTCCTTGGAAGGAAAGCTATGACAAACCTAGACAGCATATTAAAAAAACAGCGACATTTCTTTGCCAACAAAGGTCCGTCTAGTCAAAGCTATGGTTTTTTCATGTATGGTTGTGAGAGTTGGACCATAAGGAAGGCTGAATGCCAAAGAATTGATGCTTTTGAACTGTGGTGTTGGAAAAGACTCTTGAGAGTCACTTGGACTGCACGGAGATTCATCCAGTCCATTCTAAAGGAAATCAACCCTGAATATTCATTGGAAGAACTGATGCTGAAGCTGAAACTCCAATACTTTGGCCACCTAATGTGAAGAGCCAATTCATTAGAAAAGACCCTGATGCTGGGAAATATTGAAGGCAGGAGGAGAAGGGGATGACAGAGGGTGAGATGGTTGGATGGCATCACTAATTCAATGGACATGACTTTGAGCAAACCCCAGAAAATGGTGAAGGACAGGGAAGCCTAGCGTGCTGCAGTTCATAGGGTTGCAGAATTGGACAAGACTGAGCGACTGAACAACACAGGGTTGTACCTGTGTAATGGTGGGCAAGTTCCCACAGAAGTCCTATACCTATAGTATCAGAAGGTTTGGGGCCCACAGTCCAAAATAAACAGGACAGCCAAGGGGAGGTGCTGTCAGTTTATCCCTGTGAGAAGTCAGCTGCCACAGCCACAGGGGGAATCAAGGTTTTCTGTGAAAATAATAGGCAGGAAGTAGAAGTGTATGTTAGAGTTCTATATCAGTTCAGTTCAGTCACTCAGTCATGTCTGACTCTTTGCGAGCCCATGGACTGCAGCAAGCCAGGCCTCCTTATCGATCACCAACTCCCAGAGTTTACCCAAACTCATGTCCATTGAGTGATGCCATCCAACCATCTCATCCTCTGTTGTCCTCTTTTCCTTCGGCCTTCAATATTTCCCAGCATCAGAGACTTTTAAAATGAGTCAGCTTTTCGCATTAGGTGGCCAAATTATTGGAGTTTCAGCTTCAACATCAGTCCTTCCAACGAACATTCAGGACTGATTTCCTTTAGGATAGACTGGTTGGATCTCCTTGCAATCCAAGGGACTCTCAAGAGTCTTCTCCAACACCACAGTTCAAAAGCATAAATTCTTCAGTGCTCAGCTTTCTTTATAGTCCAACTCTCACATCCATACCTGACTACTGGAAAAACCATAGCCTTGACTAGACAGACCTTTGTTGGCAAAGTAATGTCTCTGCTTTTTAATATGCTGTCTAGATTGGTCATAACTTTCCTTCCAAGGAGTAAGCGTCTTTTTATTTCATGGCTGCAATCACCATTTGCAGTGATTTTGGAGCCCAAAAAATAAAGTCAGCCACTGTTTCCAACTGTTTCTCCGTCTATTTGCCATGAAGTGATGGGACCAGATGCCATGATTTTTGTTTTCTGAATGTTGAGCTTTAAGCCAACTTTTTCACTCTCCTCTTTCATTTTCATCAAGAGGCTCTTTAGTTCTTCTTCACTTTCTGCCATAAGGGTGATATCATCTGCATATCTGAGGTTATTGATATTTCTCCCAGCAATCTTGATTCCAGCTTGTGCTTCCTCCAGCCCAGTGTTTCTCATGATGTTGTCTGCATTTAAGTTAAATAAGCAGGGTGACAATATACAGCCTTGATGTACTCCATTTCCTATTTGGAACCAGTCTGTTGTTCCATGTCCAGTTATAATTGTTGCTTCTTGACCTCCATACAGATTTCTCAGGAGGCAGGTCAGGTGGTATGGTATTCCCATCTCTTTCAGAATTTTCCAGTTTATTGTGATCCACACAGTCAAAGGCTTTGGCATAGTCAATGAAGCAGAAATAGATGTTTTTCTGGAACTCTCTTGCTTTCTCCATGATCCAGCGGATGTTGGCAATTTGATCTCTGGTGCCTCTGCCTTTTCTAAAACCTTCTTGAACATCTGGAAGTTCACGGTTCATATACTGCTGAAGCCTGGCTTGGAGAATTTTGAGCATGACTTTACTAGCGTGTGAGATGAGTGCAATTGTGCGGTAGTTTGAGCATTCTTTGGCATTGCCTTTCTTAGGGATTGGATTGAAAACTGACCTTTTCCAGTCCTGTGGCCACTGCTGAGTTTTCCAAATTTGCTGGCATGTGAGTGCAGCCCTTTCACAGCATCATCTTTTAGGATTTGAAGTAGCTCAACTGCAATTCCATCACCTCCACTAGCTTTGTTCATAGTGATGCTTCCTAAGGCCCACTTGACTTCATATTCCAAGATGTCTGGCTCTAGGTGAGTGATCACACCATTGTGATTATCAGATTATCTTATATGCAGATTTCTATATAGCTATCTACAAAAGACTCCCAAATTTAGTGCTTGAAACTGCAGCATTTGTTATCTCCATTTCCATAGGTCAGAAAACGGGTGTAATTTAGCTCAATCCTCAGCACTGAAAAACTGTGAAGATACTAATGTACAAACAGTGGAGGTTATGATCATGTGGATTTTCATCTTTTCCTCAGCTCTTCTGAAAATTTTGAAATTTTTGTAAATTCTGAATTACTCATGTAATCAAGACAAATACATAGTTAAAATATATTACAATTGTTTAAACATTGTTTAACAGATAAATATCAGCCTCCTCAGCCAGGCACACACACACTACCTGTTCTGGCTTCTACCTACCCTGATGTTATCTCTCATCATTCCTCTGTAAGACCTTGTTCTGGAGAGCAGAACTATTTCCTAAAGGTGCCATTCCCTCCTGTCTGGAGTGTCTTTTCTCTCCTGTTTACTAAACAAACTTCTATTTATCCTTTAAAGCCCTTCCTCAAATGTGTTATCTCAATGAAACCACTTGTGACTTCCCAGGCTTCATCCTCAGACCTCCATGGAAATGTATATATTATAGACCCTTTCCCATGGTATTTTATATCTTTTATCTCTGTCCTTCTGAATGATAAACACAGGAATTCTGTATTTATTCTAAATGTTTCCTCAACAATTGTAAAGCAGACACTCATATGTTTGTATGTTTGCTTATAAGTTTGTATGTCTTGCTGGACTACTATGTTAGGAAGCATTTAGCTCGAGTAATACAAAGAAGGCCAAATGACAAAATTATAAATTAAATGGGCTAAATATTTTTCTGTCTTTTCAAATTGTCTTTGTCGTTGGATTACTTATCCAAAATCCCAAATTCCTGTAAATTAGTTTACATGGTAAGAGAGTAAAGGAGGAAATAATGGTAAAATATGAAACCAAGTAAGTCTACTATATGATCCAAGAGCGACTTTAAAGTCTCACTATACCCTGAAAGTTTCTTTTCCTTTAACAACTTTATATATATACACACACACACACACACACACACATATATGTGTGTGTGTAAATATATGTAGCTTAAATTATGGTTAATTTTCCCCTAAGAAACGGAATGCATCAAAGAGGGAGCTGGATTCTGTTTCGCTAAACCAAGCTGACATCTCTGGTTCAATCCCAGAATCTTAAAGGATACAAAGAGATAGAAAACAGCCCAACTTGCAGCTCAGACCATGAGTGGGTCTGCCAAGCTATACTTGAACAGCAAACTCTACTGGGTTTATGAACTGCCCAAATTTGGCATACACTGGACTCCGTTTTCCTCTTTTTTTCCCCTCCAGTTTTATTCTTAGTCTGTTCACACTTCAATGTTATGTTTTAGAGTAATTTAAAACATCATGCTTAGAAAGAGCAATACAGTCTATGTAGTGGTTCATTGGGAAATAGCTTCTCCATGTTTTAACTACCTTTTTTTCTCAAGGCATGACAAATACTTCAGGGACAACAAATAGAACCCCCAAAATAGTGCCCACAATTAACGTTAAGTACATATTCTCCTACACCGAATTAATTTTCCTTAATCTAAAAATCAGAATTATTAACTTCTAGAACATCTCAGAATATTAGGACAAAAGTCAGTCTACTTTGTTTTATATGCTGAGCTTTGGCAGAGTAGTTCCAGTGCTAGACCGTGTTTGACAAGGCCCCAATGTGGAGAAGTATCAATCCAGACAAAGCAAGAATTAGAGGGAATGCAGCAATTCTTCATTAACAGCTAAGTGCCAATAAAAATGAAAAATCAAAATGAAAACGAATCAAAAGGAAACTGTCTGCCTATAAAAAATAACTGGGAGAAAATGGATTACCTACTAAATCATACTTTCATTTCTTTATACTCAGCTCTCCATTAGGAATGAAAAATAGTCCAATTGTACTAAAACTGATGTTGGAAAATCTTAGTACCCATGCTGTTTTTTTGCCCACTAACCCCCTGCATAAAACATATCCATTCCCTGCTGTTCCCTGCCCTACTTTGAGCTGCAAGACACTGACCTCTAATCTAAGCCCTGTATTACCAGGGCTCCTTGATGAATGTGCTGCGCAAAGTCATTTTAATTGTGTCTGACTCTTTGCAACCTCATGGACTGTTGCCAGGCAGGCTCTTCTGTCCATGGGATTCTCCAGGCAAGAATACTGGAGTGGGTTGCCATGCCCTCCTCCAAGGGCTCTTCCTGACCCAGGGATCAAAAGTGCATCTCTTACATCTCCTGCATTGGCAGGCAGGTGCTTTACTAGTAATGCCATTTGGGAAGCCTTGGTCAATGACAGGCAGTGACAGGAGGTGTGAAGGCAGCGTGACAGAGGATAGGGCATTTCTTTTGTGCATCTGCCAGCTTTGGGCTGGTTTCTGGCATTGGGTGCACCTCTCCACCACTAGAGACCCTGTTATATGGGCCCTGCTCCCTGGCACTTTCTCTCACTGGGCTTCTCAGTGCTACTGCGTCCCCTGTCCCTGCAGGTCTAGGCATAGATAATGCCTTCCTGTGTTGCTAGTTCCTAAGAGATTGCAACATAGTTCTTGGTCTCTCTTCACCCAACCTGCTGCTGCTGCTGCTAAGTCGCTTCAGTCGTGTCCAACTCTGTGCGACCCCATAGACGGCAGCCCACCAGGCTCCCCCGTCCCTGGGATTCTCCAAGCAAGAACACTGGAGTGGGTTGCCATCTCCTTCTCCAATGCATGAAAGTAAAATCGCTCAGTCATGTCCAACTCCTAGCAACCCCATGGACTTCAGCCTACTAGACTCCTCCGTCCATGGGATTTGCCATGCAAGAGTACTGGAGTGGGGTGCCAATGCCTTCTCTCTCTATATCTCATGAAAATCTCCTTTGTCCTGTGAGTTGGATTCTTTTTCTCCATGGAAATTCAGTGATATGGTTCTCCTCTGAGTTCTCAGAGGTAAACTTACTCCTGCAGCATCAAGGTACCTGATTTCACATCCTAACCCTCCTTGCTCACACTCCTGCCTGTTGGCTTCAGTTGTGTAAGGAAATGTGCTTGTTGACTGTAAATAACCCACTACAGGTCTGATGCACTCTACTCATCAAGCTTCACCCTGACTCACCCTTACTGACATCTTCAAAATGCCTTTGGTCAATTCCATCTAGTCATTGTGCTGCCCAGGGCACCAGACCACAGGCAAGTCTTGCTCTGGAGTTGGTCTTAGGCAAAGATGGCTGGGCGATGGTTGTCTAAAGGAGTGGGAAGGGCGTTGTGATGGGAGGCATCATGAGAAGGGGTGGTGATAGACTGAGAAAAGTGTGTGATAAAATCTTTTTTTTAACCCACACTGAATAAGTGTCACTTCAGAGAGTACAGAATCTTATTTCTGGGGGTGGGGGATAGTTTTAATGCAGTCCAATGACTTCACTTTATAGATAAGAAAACTGAGGGTTAGAGAGATTAAGTGACTTAGTACATGAACAGGGCTAGCACTCCAGCGGTCTCTCCATCGCATCTTTTGTTCAGTAAGATCTTATTGTGATCTTATATGCTCATGGTCTGTGGAGTGGATAAAGTCATGTGTCAAAGAGTGCTGCAAAACAATTTAAAATGATCAAGGAGGAAAGCAATTAAGAATTGATTTTTATTTCAATTTTTGGATGTGAGAATTGCCATGAGACAGATGAAAAAATATAGTCTTAGTATATTTTAAGATGGCTTATATTTGGGAAAGAACTAAGAAAGGAAGGGGGAGGAGGAGCTAGTTTACTTAAGGCTAAAATTCCTGAGAAATCTAATGTCTACATCTTGTGTATATTATCTCATCTTCCAGGTAGACACTGTCACTCATCAGTGATAAAACAAGCTGAGTTTTCTCCATAAGATGAGGAAAGTCCTGGCTCATTCAATTGGCCTCAAAATACAAACTAATTCATCCTTTAGCCTAAAGCCATAATTTTTTAAAATTAATTTATTTTTAATTGAAGGATAATTGCTTTACAATATTGTGTTGGTTTCTGCCATATATCATACTGGAGTGGATAGCCATTCCTTTCTCCAGGGGATCTTTCTGACCCAGGGATCAAAACTGGGTCTCCTCTATTGCAGGTGGATTCTTTATCAATTGAGCCACTATATATATATATGCATTAGTTTGGAGAAGGAAATGGCAACCCACTCCAGTATTCATGCCTGGAAAATCCCATGGGCAGAGGATCCTGGTGGGCTATGGTCCATGGGGTCGTAAAGAGTCGGACACGACTGAGCGACTTCAATTCAAAAATTCAATAGTATTTTTTTCTCTTTCTGACTTAGCTTCACTCTATATAATAGGCTCTAGGTTCATCTGCTTCATTAGAACTGAGTCAAATGCATCCCTTTTTATGCCCGAGTAATATTCCATTGTATATATGTATCACAACTTCTTTATCCCTCATCTGTTGATGGACATCTAGGTTGCTTCCATGTCCTAGCTATTGTAAATAGTGCTGCAATGAACATTGAGGTACCTGTGTATCTTTTTCAATTATGGTTTTTTCAAGGTATATACCCAGTAGTGGAATTGTTGGGCCATATGATCTGGCAGTTGGTGATGGACCCGGAAGCCTGGAGTGCTGTGATTCATGGGGTCGCAAAGAGTCGGACACAACTGAGCAACTGAACTGAACTGAACTGATGGTAGTTTTATTCCTAGTTTTTTTTTTAAGGAATCTCCATACTGTTCTCCATAGTTGTATCAATTTGCATTCCCACCAACAGTGCAAGAGGGTTCCTTTTTCTCCACACCCTCTCCAACATTTATTTTTTGTAGATTTTTTGATGATGGCCACTCTGACTGGTGTGAGGTGATACCTCATTGTAGTTTTGATTTGCATTTCTCTGATTATGAGTGTTGAGCTTCTTTTCATTTGTCTATTAGCCATCTGTATGTCTTCTTTGGAGAAATGTCTGTTTAGGTCTTCTGCCCACTATTTGGTTGGGTTGTTTGTTTCTCAGGTATTGAGCTGCATGAGTTGCTTGTTTATTTTGGAAATTAATCCTTTGTCAGCTGTTTCATTTGCTATTATTTTCTCCCATTCTGAAGGTTGTCTTTTCACCTCGTTTATAGTTTCCTTTACTATGCAAAAGCTTTTAAGTTTAATTAAATCCAATTTATTTATTTTTGTTTTTATTTATATTACTCTAGGAAGTGGGTCATAGAGAATCTTGCTGTGATTTATGTCAAAGAGTGTTTTTCCTATGTTTTCCTCTAGGAATTTTATAGTTTCTTATATTACATTTAGGTCTTTAATCCACTTCGAGTTTATTTTTGTGTATAGTGTTAGAAAGTGTTCTAATTTCATTCTTTTACATGTAGCTGTCCAGTTTTCCCAGCACCACTTATTGAAGAGGTAAAGCCATAAGTTTTTATTTTCATTCATTTGAGTTTTCATGTTCATTTGCAGAAATTTTAAACTTATTTTCCATTATAATACATGACTCCTCAAAGTCTAAGCATTATTGTATAGTGATTATTTCATGAGTTTGGAATCAGACAGCCTGCATTTAGGTGTCCCTCTGACATTCTACTAATCATGTGACTTCAGGAAAATACAGAGTCTCTCTGGCCTCACTTGCCTGCTTTGGCAGTCAGATGAGATGATAATAATAGTACTTAGCTTTTGGGGATGTTGAAATTAGAATTTTTAAAGTAATGTCCTTAATAGAGTGCTTGGGATATAGTACATGTATGATGGGAATCCCAGACCACCTGACCTGCCTCTTGAGAAACCTGTATGCAGGTCAGGAAGCAACAGTTAGAACTGGACATGGAACAACAGACTGGTTCCAAATAGGAAAAGGTGTACGTCAAGGTTGTATATTGTCACCTTGCTTATTTAACTTATATGCAGAGTACATCATAAGGAACGCTGGGCTGGAAGAAGCACAAGCTGGAATCAAGATTGCTGGGAGAAATATCAATAACCTCAGATATGCAGATGACACTACCCTTATGGCAGAAAGTGAAGAGGAACTCAAAAGCCTCTTGATGAAAGTGAAAGAGGAGAGTGAAAAGGTTGGCTTGAAGCTCAACATTCAGAAAACAAAGATCATGGCATCTGGTCCCATCACTTCATGGGAAATAGATGGGAAAACAGTGGAAACAGTGTCAGACTTTATTTTTTTGGGCTCCAAAATCACTGCAGACGCTGATTGCAGCCATGAAATTAAAAGACGCTTGCTCCTTGGAAGGAAAGTTATGACCAACCTTGATAGTATATTAAAAAGCAGAGACATTACTTTGCCAACCAAGGTCCATCTAGTCAAGGCAATGGTTTTTCCTGTGGTCATGTATGGATGTGAGAGTTGGACTGTGAAGAAAGCTGATCGCCAAAGAATCGATGCTTTTGAACTGTGGTGTTGGAGAAGACTCTTGAGAGTCCCTTATACTGCAAGGAGATCCAACCAGTCCATTCTAAAGGAGATCAATCCTGGATGTTCACTGGAGGGACTGATGCTAAAGCTGAAACTGCAATACTTTGGCCACCTCATGCGACGAGTTGACTCACTGGAAAAGACTCTGATGCTGGGAAAGGTAGGGGGCCGGAGGAGAAGGGGACGACGGAGAATGAGATGGCTGGATGGCATCACCGACTCTGTGGACATGAGTTTGAGTGTACTCCGGGAGTTGGTGATGGACAGGGAGGCCTGGCGTGCTGTGATTCATGGGGTCGCGGAGAGTCGGACACGACTGAGCGACTGAACTGAACTGAAATGATGTAGAGTAGTTATTATTAGTGAGAATAATTATTTATAGTTATAAGCTTCTCTCTTCTCACAATTTCCGAGTTAATAAAAAAAAGCAAAACCTTTGTTGTATAAACTGTATTTCATTACAGAGATGATATCTAGCTCAGAGGATTAACTGCTAATGATTTAGCCTAAGTTACACAAGCAATAGTAGTAATTAAAGAGCAAAGTTGCCTGACTAGATTTAACATTTTTTAAAAAATCATATGAAAAAACAAAGGGTCCATTGAAAATGTTATCCATAGGAAATTACCTTTGACTTCCATGTGGCTATGGGAGAATTTTTGTTTTGTTTTGTTTTTCTCCTGAAACTAATTCTGTAGCTTATTTTATCTTGTATTAAAAGCTTTAAAGGCTAATAAGAAAATTGTCCAGCAAGGTAAATAGTGGCCTGGAAGGTTGAAGTGCAGAATTTCATAAATCAGATTATTTTCTTTCTCTCTTCCCATTATATCCAGATAACTGAATAAAAGTTTTGACTTTTTGTGGTAAATGTTCAACATAATGATTTAGTTTTTGCACTTTAAACAAACTACATGATCCCAACAGAAGACATATCTAACACAATGAAAGATATTGCAAAGATAATTTCTCGGTAATTACCAGTTACCATTGAAGTTCAAAGAATCACTTTTGAGATTCCTTTTCAAAAATATAAGTGATACTTTCATTTGTTAGAATGATCAATGAAGACTATTTCATAAGCACTATGAATACTATACATTTTAATTTCTTTCGGTTGATGTTGCTTTCATCATGAACAATTTTAATTTGAACTCCTAGAAGTTGGCCGCTTCTAGTTGGTCAAATCAACAAGTCAGTTCATCGTTCTAGAGACTTCTTAGGAATCTCCCATTAAGTTTTTTCTCAGTCCTAACTTTATCCTTATTTCTATTTCAAGATTCGTACATGTCAGCATGTAGCATCTTTATTATATATTCACACATTAGAAATACTCTTCTCCAATGAGGATAAGTGTGGATTGCTTTCAAATAGGAGTTCAACTTTCTCTTCAAATTCAGCCAATGGGTTTTGAATTTTTTCCATTACCAATGGTATCAAAAAGGATTATGTTCTAATACCAATAACAGAATATTCAAACAAAAGTGGCTTCATCGCACAGAAGTTTATTTTTCCTAAATGTTCTGGTAGGTATTTGTTGGCTTGGTTTGACACCTCTAGGATATCTTGGCGCAGATGTCAAAGATGCTCTTTGTTTTCTCCTCATGAGTCCAATATGGATACCGGAGACATGGCGATCATTTTCACTTCCTGGCAAAAATGCTAGGAAATTTCTAGTTATATCTCACTTGCCACCTTCATCTGTGAGGAGGCAGGGAAATAAACCCGTAAGAAAAAAAGAAGGGAAGAATATGTGTTAGATTGCCAACTTGTGTTCCTGCCACCCCATTAAGTCTCAGGTGATGTTAATTTTTCTGTTTACACTCTTCTAGAAAATTAGAATTCTACAAGAGTCCTTACTTAAAATGACTACCATATTTTACAATTATTCTTATATCTTTTCTTTCTAAAATCTGCTGCTCATTTTTATAAGCTTACGTTCTCCTAAACATCTTCAAAAACGAAACAAAATCAAACAGGTTAGAATTCCAGCAGATAAAGAGAAGGACCGAACATGTTGCTGAGTCACAAATGAAAAATAAACTGGCAAGGGAACCACATGCATTCCCCGTATTGGATAATGTGTGCGCGGGAGGACGTGAGTGACTAAAGTGGATAAAAAGATTGTTCTACTAGAGATCTCAACAGTTTCCTCAGGATTGGAGAGGACAGTTGCAACTGTTTACATCTCTTGTCTTTCCTGCTGCTTCTGATTTGACCCTGCATTATATGTATATGGGTTAGTGTGGCTTCTGTGTGTCTGGTAAAACAGCCTATCATTCCTGAACTCCAAAGAGTGATTGGATCTATCTTGTGTTGTTAAATTAAGTGTGTGTGTGTGTGTGGTCTCCATTAGCCAAAACTAATCCCAAAGCAACAACAAAGATATTTAAACAATTTCAAAGTGTCAGAGAATACCACATACTTGAAAATTTACTATTAAAACGTGAATTTGGGAAGTCCAGGTAAAATGGGAAATAGATCATTAGAATCGGGAACTGCTGGGTTGTAATTAGATGTGGTATTGGCCATATTGGCTTTATACACACTATGAGAGCTATGTGTAAGGTTGAGGCTTTAACAGGGAAATCTCTTCCCTCACACAATAATTTTTTAGCTTTTAAAATCTGTAATAGTTGGAGCTCTTGTTTCACTGGCAATGGCCTGATACATGTAACAATAAACTATACCACAATGTGGCTTACAATTCTAGACTTTATGGGAGATTTTAGAGATTTAAAACTGAGTTTCCCTAGTTCCACCTTTCACTGCTTGGCCTTTGGATGTCTATTACTTCCATAAAATGAGAAAGTGGTGCTTTTTCCTACCTAGAATTCTGTTGCTGAGCTGTCAGTCATCTATTCAAGAGATAATGCAGCTCCACAAACAGCATTGTGCTTATAGAAGAAGATGTCATTCTTGCTGACAAGAAGCATTCAATAAGTAAATGGCATGGGTTGTCTTTCCAGCAGACACATGACTATAGATCTCAGTGGTCTAATGTCTTTAGGTGAAAATTTTTTGAGAATGCAGTTATTCTTTTGAGTTAGAAAGGTGAGTTGTCATTAAACGTTCAGTTCAGTTCAGTCGCTCAGTCGTGTCCGACTCTCTGCGACCCCATGAATCACAGCACGCCAGGCCTCCCTGTCCATCACCAACTCCCAGAGTACACTCAAACTCATGTCCACAGAGTCGGTGATGCCATCCAGCCATCTCATTCTCCGTCGTCCCCTTCTCCTCCCGCCCCCAACCTTTCCCAGCATCAGAGTCTTTTCCAGTGAGTCAACTCGTCGCATGAGGTGGCCAAAGTATTGCAGTTTCAGCTTTAATGAGTTTTAAAATGACCTGAGCACATGAAAAGACGCTCAGCATCATTGTAAGTCAGGTCCCACTCTGAGACCTCTTGGACTGTAGAGTGCCAGGCTCCTCTGTCCTCCATTATCTCCTGGAGTTTGCTTAAATTCACATCTGTTGAGTCTATGATACTATCTAACCATCTCATCCACTGTTGCTCCCTTCTCCTTTTGCCTTCAATCTTTCCCAGCATCAGGATATTTTCTAATGAGCAGGCTCTTCGCATCAGGTGGCCAAAGTATTGAAGCTTCAGCTTTAGTATCAGTCCTTTCAATGAATATTTAGGGTTGATTTCCTCTAGGATTGACCATTTTGCTCTCCTTGCTGTCCAAGGAACTCTCAAGAGTCTTCTCATTAGCCATTAGGAAAATGCAAATTAAATCCACAACGAGAGACTTCTGGTTTTTGATCTGGCATAAAAGGAGCTTAGAAGTCTTTTCCTCCTAACAAGAAGTAAAAAGTTGAACAAACTGAAAAATCAGCAAGTCCTATTAGATCTGCCAGAGAAGTGAGATCACAGGGAAAACTGCAGCCCCCAATACTGGAGAGACAGACAGGCAGATACAGAGAGGAACTTATTGATACGGGTATCCATGAGCAGAAATCTCCCTGGGAATTAGTTCCTGTGTAGGAAAACCAGAACTGTAATTCACAAATTGCTGGAGCTCAGTGTGGACGAGTGTGAGAGTTAAAAACTCTCGGGTGACACAGAGGAAGGCTCCAGCACTTTTGTGCATTTTACTTCCAGTAACTCTACCATGTTTTTACAGTGAATACCAGAGAAAGATCTCTTCATGTTCCTGGCAGGAAAAGGGGAAAAGTCACCATTTTGTAATAGCCAGAGTATCCTGTTCTTAACAAGGCCTATCCTCAGGAGAAACTGTGCTATCAGAGTATATAAACTGCTGGGATTTTATTGGAACCTGTAAAACTCCCAGAGGATAATATAGGAGAAAACCTAGATGATATGGCATATGGCAATGACATTTTGGGCTTCCCTGCTGGCTCAGGGGGTAAGGAATTTACTTGTACTGCAGGAGACATGAGTTCGATCCCTGGGTTGGGAAGATCCCCTGGAGGAGGGCATGGCAACCCACTCCAGTATTCTTGCCTGGAGAATCACATGGACAGAGAAACCTAGTGGCTACAGTCCATGGAATCACAGAGTTGGACACAATTGTAGCAACTGAACACACACATACACAATGACATTTTAGACACAATACCGAAAACATGATCCATGAAAGAAAGAATTGATAAGCTAGACTTTAACAAATTGAAGTCTGCTCTGTTAAAGACAGTGTCAGGGAATCAGAAAATAAGCTGCAGACTGGGAAAAAATATTTTCAAGAGATATACCTGATGAAGGATTTTTATCCAGAGTGTACCTAAAACTCTTTAAATTCAACAATAAGAAAACAGGCAACCAGGTTTAAATAAAGGGGCAAAACCCCTTAAGAGACACCTCACCAGAGGAGCTATATAGATGGCAAATAAGCATATGAAAAGATGCTCCACGTCATATATCATAAGGAAATTCAAATTAAAATAATAATGAGATACCACTATATACCTATTCAGTTCAGTTCAGTTCAGTCGCTCAGTTATGTCCGACTCTCCGTGACTCCATGAATCACAGCACACCAGGCCTCCCTGTCCATCACCAACTCCCAGAGTTTACTCAAACTCACGTCCACAGAGTCGGTGATGCCATCCAGCCATCTCATTCTCTGTCGTCCCCTTCTCCTCCCGCCCCCAACCTTTCCCAGCATCTGAGTCTTTTCCAGTGAGTCAACTCGTCGCATGAGGTGACAAAGTATTGCAGTTTCAGCTTTAGCATCAGTCCTTCCAATGAACACCCAGGATTGATCTCCTTTAGAATGGACTGGTTGGATCTCCTTGCAGTCCAAGGGACTCTCAAGCGTCTTCTCCAACACCACAGTTCAAAAGCATCAATTCTTTGGCGATAAGCTTTCTTCACAGTCCAACTCTCACATCCATACATGACCACGGGAAAAACCATAGCCTTGACTAGACGGACCTTTGTTGGCAAAGCAATGTCTCTGCTTTTTAATATTCTATCTAGGTTGGTCATAACTTTCCTTCCAAGGAGTAAGCGTCTTTTAATTTCATGGCTGCAATCAGCATCTGCAGTGATTTTGGAGCCCAAAAAAATAAAGTCTGACACTGTTTCCACTGTTTTCCCATCTATTTCCCATGAAGTGATGGGACCAGATGCCATGATCTTTGTTTTCTGAATGTTGAGCTTCAAGCCAACCTTTTCACTCTCCTCTTTCACTTTCATCAAGAGGCTTTTGAGTTCCTCTTCACTTTCTGCCATAAGGGTGGTGTCATCTGCATATCTGAGATTATTGATATTTCTCCCAGCAATCTTGATTCCAGCTTGTGCTTCTTCCAGCCCAGCGTTCCTCATGATGTACTCTGCATATAATGGCCCAAATCCAAACCA
This sequence comes from Moschus berezovskii, assembly GCF_049115385.1. Taxonomy (NCBI): domain Eukaryota; kingdom Metazoa; phylum Chordata; class Mammalia; order Artiodactyla; family Moschidae; genus Moschus; species Moschus berezovskii. Next base: position 28,359,734 of record NC_142467.1, on the reverse strand, counting down.
ATGACAAACAAATGCTGCTGAGAATGTGAAAGAACAGGAACTCTCATCATTGCTGATGGAAATGCAAAATGGTATGCAGCCGCTTTGGAAGACAATGGGCAGTTTCTTACCATATGATCCAGCAATCTCACTCAGTGCTATTTTCCAAAATGCATTAAAAACTTATGTCCACAAAAAAACCTCACATAAATATTTATAGCAACTTTATCCGTAATTGCCAAAACTTGGAAGCAAGCAAGAAGTCCTTCAGTAGGTGAATGGATAAATAAACTGGGTACATCTAGATAACAGAATATTCCTCAGCACTAAAAAGAAATAAACTATCAAGCCATATAAAGACATGGAGGAATCTTAAAATGTATATTTCTAAGTGAAAGAAGCCAAACTGAAAAGGCCATAGTGTATAGTGTACATATACACTATAATTCCAATTGTATGACATTCTAGAAAAGGCAAAACTGTGGAGGCAGTAAGAAGATTATTGGTTGCCAAGGCTTAGAGAAAGAAAGGAATGAAAAGGTGGGACACAGAGGATTTTTATGACAGTGAAATTATTTTGTACGATTCTATAATAGTGGATACATTTGTCAAAATCATAGAAGGTACAACAGCAAAAGTTGTTCAGGTGTTCAGGTGATAATGATGTTTTCAGTGTAGGATCTTCAGTTACAACAAATACACCAGTGTGATGTGGGATGCTACTAATGGAAGAAGCTGTGTATATGTAGGGAGAGTGGGCATACGGGAATGCCAGATGTTGCACTTAATTTTGCTGTGAACCTAAAACTGCTTTTTAAAAAGTCTTTATTAATTTAAAAAGAAAACAGTAACCTCTCTCTACGCATCTATCAGAATGGCTAAAATAAATACTGATAGTTCTACAAGCTGGCAAGAATGTGGAGAAACTGAATCATTTGTACATTGCTGATGGGAAAGTAAAATGATGCAGCCATTCAGAATAAAAATTTGGCAATTGCTAAATAACCATGCAACTACCATACAGTCCAATAGTTGTCCTTTGCCCTGTTGGATGTTTATACCAGAGAAATAAAGACTTACATTCACACAAAAACCTGTACACAAGCGTTTACACCAGCTTATTCATCACAGCCCCAAACTGAAACAACTCAGATGTCCTTCAATGGCTGAATAGATAGGTAAGCTGTGGCAGATATATACCATGCAATACTGGTCAGCAAGAGAACTCAGAACAAACTGTTGATACAAGAAGTAACCTGGGTGAATATTCAAAGAATTATACTGTGAAAAAGCCTACCTTCAAAATTTTTACACTTTGTATATTTCTACTTATATAGCAGAAATGAAAGGACAGAATATAGACAAGGAAAACAAATTAGTGGTTGCCAGAGTTTAAGTGGAGAGTGGGGCTTGAGGGAAGAGGATGTGGCTGTAAAAGTGCCATAGGAGGAACTGATGGAAATGTTCAGAATATTGAGTGTTATCAGTGCCAATATCCAGTTGTGATACTGTACTATAGTTTTGCAAGGTGGTGGTCTTATGGTGACAGGGGTAGGGGGAGCTAGGAATAGTGTACAGAGGATCTCTCTCTACCATTAAAACTGCAGGTGAATCTATAATTATGTTGAAATAAGCTTTCAGATTATGGTGCTGGAGAAGACTCTTGAGAGTCACTTGGACAGCAAGAAATCAAACCAGTCAATCCTAAAGAATATCAACCCTGAATATTCATTGGAAGGACTGATGCTGAAGCTCTAATACTTGGCCACCTGATGTGAAGAGTTGACTCATTGGAAAAGACCCTGATGCTGGGAAGGATTGAAGGCAGGAGGAGAAGGGGATGACAGGATGAGATGGTTGGATGGCATCACTGACTCAATGGACATGAGTTTGAGCAAGCTCCAGGAGATGGTGAAGGACAGGGAAGCCTAGTGTGCTGCAGTCCTTGGGGTCACAAAGACTCAGACATGACTTAGTGACTGAACAGTAGCAAAATAAATAATTAAAGTTTTACAAATTTTTCTTTACAAAAACCCCACAACTGTCCTCATAAGGTATTGGACTTTTAAAAATTTGTCTAGCCAAAATTCTTTCCTGTGTGAATTGTTAAAAAGACTGGCCATCAAAAGAAAGAGAAAGCAAGGTGAAGGGGATGAAAAAAGATGGAAAGCATGTGTAACATTTTTACATGGTTGTTATTGCAATAAAGGACAAATTGCTGAATCAGTTCTAGAAGAGAGGCTCCCATTACTAAATGGGAAAATGGATATGCATGTATTAATACGTTAAAGCACAGGTAGAAGTATATAAACGTGGTCAAATATATATTAATAGTCATGAATTCATTTGAAAAATCTTCAGTTAAGTTCAGTCGCTCAGTCGTGTCCGACTCTGCAACCCTGTGGACCACAGCAAGCCAGGCCTCCCTGTCCATCACCACCTCCTGGAGTTTACCCAGACTCACGTCCATTGAGTCAGTGATACCATCCAGCCATCTCATCTTGTGTCATCCCCTTCTCCTCCTGCCTTCAATCTTTCCCAGCATCACGGTCTTTTCAAATGAGTCAGCTATTCACATCAGGTGGCCAAAGTATTGGAGTTTCTTGCATATACCCCAAAAAAAGTACACCAAACATTCTATGCCAGGTATTTGGTATTGAAAAGTGAACAGAAATTCTCTCAGGGCATCTGCTCTCATGGAACTTAATCATTTGGGGTAGGATTTCCCTGGTGGCTCAGACGGTAAAGAATCTGCCCTCAGTGCAGGAGACCCAGGTTTGATCCCTACTGCAGAAAGATCCCCCGGAGAAGGGAATGACAACCCACTCTGGTATTCTTGCCTGGTAAATCCCATAGACAGGGGAGCCTGGCGGGCTACAGTCCATGGGGTCACAAAGAGTTGGACAAGACTGAGCAACTTTTACTTTCTTTCACTTTCTGTTCCCTTCAGCATACATAGTATTTATGTGGGTCCAAAGGCCATATTTTGTATAGTTTGTGACCTTCAGTGATTATAATTTAGAATGAAGGGACAAGATTCATAAACACATAAATCAAAGAAAAGTAGAATATGTCCCCATTTATAGATTATTTCAAATCTGAGACATCACCCTGACTGGGTATGGGGGCTGCTAAACTCTGCTAAGGCTGCCCAGACACATCACACACAGGTCAGTAGCAGCAAGGAGAACCAATCTCCTATGGTTGACCCTTGCCCCCAGTTCCTCTGTGTAGACAATACCTCACTGATTCTTCTTAACCAGTTTTATCATTTGATCATCCTTGCTGTGACTGTTCCCCTCTTGGCTGACACTGATGTTGCATTTTCTTGAGGTCTGTGATCTTTTTGAGCCTGAATTGCCTGAATCTAAGCCCAGTTTCCTCGTAACATTCTTCACTCCCTTTCCAAAAGAATTGGGAAAAGTGTCTGACTTTTTAAATGTGTTGGTGACACCACTGAGCATGTTGAAGCCCTCTTGGTAAGTAGACCTAAGGACATCCTGGGAATTCTTTTTTCAGCACTGAGTCTCTAGTGACTGATAAAGACACTCCCCAAAGTGGTTATGACAGCATGGAGAAGCACGAGCCGTGGGAAGCAATGTGTTTCCATTGTGGCCTAGGAAAGGGGAGTCTTTTATTCAAGAGTACAGAAAATTATCCATGTAGGAATGAGTATAAGACATCCTGCTGACAATGTCATTAAATAAGCTTGGTATACACTTGCAGAAATAGAGCATTACTGCTTGGCATCGCCACCACTGTACATTGGAGAGAGGAAGACATTTCATTACATAGTTTCTATGTATCCTTTTTATTTTGGGGATTAACAGACACTTGCCTCTACCTCTGTTAAGCACTTAATGAACTAAGGCCTTCCCACTACCACACAAAGACATGATTTTGAAGGGCTCTTGAGACCCTGAGCATTTCTACATACCTCCACAACTCAGAATTCCGTGAGGACCATAATTTTTTGGACGTTGTTCAGTGAGTGGGTGGAAATTGTTTGCAATGAGTCTCACTCAGCAACTCAGGGCAAACTGCTCTGCATTCTGGTCTGTCCTAGTCTGTGGAATAAGCCTTAATAAAACTCACATGCCCAAGACCTGCGGTTGCCTGTGAAACTATTTCATCCAACAATGAAATATTTGGATTGGCTGACGTGGGCTACCAGCTGGCTAAACATTGGTGAGGCTGGGTGTGTTGAAATGGCGTCATTAGTAGAGGTTGGCATACAGTTTGTGGAGATACAACCACTATAATAAGACTGTGTCCAGCAGAGAATGGGAAATATTGTAAGAGAGGTGAAACCTCAAGCTTGCAATATTTATAAAGTGCTTTGCAATCGCAAATGGATTTTCTAAAGAGTCATTTTTCTCCCTTTCAAAAGTTTACTTGTATATCCAACATCATGATACCCTGATATAAAAGTAAAATAGTCCTCTAAGGAAACAATGGTGGTTTGTTAGGGGCCCCAGACCGAATTTCCTGAGAGACCATTTTACTGTTATTGTTTAAGTCATATTGACCTGGGGCTCAGAAAATGCAATCTCAGCAGCAGTCTTTATTCTGTCTACATGTTAGCTGTCTGCCATGACAAGCCTTTAGGGTAACAAAAAAAAAAAAATGTACATTGAAAACTCTCATTGTTTGTTTTTCCTGAAGTTCCCTATAAAATGTCAGTATCTTTGAAGGGGTTCTCCTTGAATTGAACTCCTGAGGTTGGAGATTTACCGGGTTGATTTAGGAGTTTGAAATCCTGGAGTGTTTCCATAAAATGAGATTTACAGTTCATAAATATAATGACAAAAGTGCGAAGATACATTTTTGTTCTTGAAAAACTATTGGAACAAAGGTACTTTTCATAAAAACCTTCAGTGCTGCCATTTCCTTCAGACAGAAGTCTGTTCTGGCTCTGTGAAATGGCTTTTTATTGCCATTTGTTTAAGATGCTCTCTCTCCCTGCTTCATGGGGAGCCACTTCCTCCTGAAGGTATGCAGATGGAGAGAGGAATTGGGCTCTGAGGCACTTAACCAGTGATGAGCACAAAGAAATGAAAGGGAAACACACCGCCAGGTAGAGCACATTTCTTCTGCTTGTCTCATCTCTTCCTGGGCTCAGCTTCCAGACCAGGACAGTCTGATTTTCACATTTATTCTCAGACAGGTAGCTTCGTTCTTTCTTACCTATGGCAGCAAAAGAAAGTGAAAGTGTTAGTTGCTCAGTTGTGTCTGACTCTGCAACCCTATACTATACTGTAGTCTGCCAGTCTCCTCTGTACATGGGATTTTCCAGGCAAGAATCCTGGAGTGGGTTGCCATTCCCTTCTCCAGGGGATCATCCTGACCCAGGGATTGAACTGGGTCTCCCTCATTACAGGCACATTCTTTACCTTCTGGGCCACCAGTGAAGCCCTCCAGGCAGCAAATGACTTGGTTATTAATTGACATTAAATTGCATACTATGACTAGATGAGGAAAGAAAAATACATTGCACTCTGGCCTTACCCAAAGGTATCAGGAACAATGAAGAAACTGTGTCACTAATGGACCTTCTCGGTGGATGATAGAAGTAATATAAGACTAGCAGTTGATGTAGCTCTGCAGAAAAAGACCTGGGTTGAATAATAACAATGGATCCATGAGTCTGGGGAAAATCTCTGGATTTTCTTTCAATTTAGTTGTAAACTGAACTGACATGATTTCCAAACTCAGGATAAATGTTGGAGCTTACCTTGAGGTTAAAGGAAGAACAGCCTTCTTTCTTCATCCCAATTTGCTTACTTTTACCCAGTTCTTAGAAAGGGAGAATCATGGTTCTATATTTCTCTGACTATACATTCTGCTCTATAAATTTCTAGTAACCCCCAGAAGAGAGGGAGTGTTGTGATCCCCACTCCCTTGATGTTGATGTTTGGTTATAATTGGAAACAACTTGATGTTGTGAAAAGAGCACTATACCATGATCTTTGTGTCAAAGGAACTATGATCTAGTCCTGAATTCACCACTGACAATAATTGACGGTCATCAAAACTGGGATGCTTTGAGAGTGAGGGGCTGCTGTTAATATACTAGGATGACAGGCATAAAATAAGACTGTCTTGGGGAAACTGGGATGTATGGTCATTCTATTACTTACAATGTGTTTGGGCAAACTAACCCACTTCCCTCATCTGTTGAAATGGAAATAATCCTATTTTATAAGATTATTGTAAGGATATAGTGAAATAATATGTCACTAATATGTGCAACTGTTTTGTGAGCTATGAAATCATATCCAATGCAGTTGAAATCATGATTATATTAATATCAGTCATAGCTGGAGAACACTCTCAAAGAAAGTTCTATGTATTTCTCCTTGGATAGGAGCAGAGACTTGAGAGCAGCAATTGTGAAATAAACCCAGGTAAGATAGAGTTTTTAGGTTTCTAAAAGAATACTGAAGGAACCAAAGTAGGATGTGCTATTTTGATAGTTTTTTCTCCCTTTTAAAACACTATAACTTAAAAAAAAAAAAAAAAAAAGCAGAACCTAGTGTGAGAGGATTGTGTTGAGGGAAGTGTAAGAAAGTGTTGAATATCCTGATAACAAAATTAGAAAAGCTTGTTTTTCTGGATACGCAGAACCTGACCTAAAATATAAAGGTCTGATACTTTGGAGAATTAACTTTGCTGTTGTTGCAGCCCTGGTGAGAACAACTCAAGGACTGTTGGTCCTCCTCATGTCATAATTCGATGCTTTATGGTCCAACTTTGATGATCAGCTTTAGGTCCTCTACCCCATTGTGTTAGTTTGCAAGACTAGAAGGAATCAAGATGTCTTTTGCAGACCTCCTGTTAACACTCTGACAACTGTGTTCATGGTCCATGTAGTCCAACCTCCCTCACCTCATCCAGCCATCTGCTGAGCCTACTGGCCATAGTTCTCCATTAAGCAACTGGAGGCCAGTCATTAACAAACACCTTCTGTTGGCTTATATGACCATGACCAAGAAACTTTGATTGGCAGTTTGAGGTCACACAAGATACTTGACTTTTAGTATGTTTTATGTAAGAAACTTGATTCATAGGCATGACCATGTAAGTATTATATATTAATACATGTTGATTACATGTAAATAATGCAAGGTCCATGGGGACGTATACACAGAATAGCTCTTTTGCCAAATAAGGATTTTCTAAGTATGGAAGTATCCCATTAAATTATCCAACAAATATTTTGGAACATCTTTTAAGTTGAGAGTGGGGTTAGTTGAGTGATCAGCACAGACTTGTGTTCTGCCTCCTTTGAATATAGTTAGGTGCTGGAAGGCTGCAGCACATTCAGAATTTCCATCTCTTAGATTTCTAGCACACATGGCATAGGTGGAAACTAGCTTCCAGTTCTTAACAAAAAAACATGAATGAAGTGGAGATACCTTCTTTCAGTCTCATCATCCTATACTGGTTGAATCCCAGTGTCTCTAAGATCCTGGAGGAGGGAACATCCAGAAGGCAAAAAGAGCCTGGACCCTGAATAACCATGTGGAAAGCTACTAAGCCAAGGAAATTAATATGAAAAATATAATTATACTGTGTTAAGATTTGAGAGGTTATCTATTAGAAAAGCTGGTATAATCTTAAGTAACAAAGCTATGCACTGGGACTTCACTTATAATTTGTTTCACAAAATATTTGAAATAACCTATAAGAATACAAATTTGAATAGAAAATAAAAAATAAAATGGGAATATATAAATTATATTATAAAGCCAAAATCAGTGGTAATTTAGAACAGAAATAATTTAGCTGAGCCACAAATTTGGCTCTTGAATTCCTGGAAACCAAAGCAATACTAAAAATAAATTCTTAAAGTTATATGATTCATACTGTTTATAAGAAAAGAGCATACAAATTTCTGAGGCAAAGCAAAAGATTTCCTGATACTTCAATTTGCAAAAAAAAATTGTTTTTTTTTAAATATCATTCACTAATAATGAACAATATCCTCAACCATATCTCTTAGTCCATATAAATAGTGACATGTGTAGAGACATTTCTTGTCACTATTGTCATCTACCACAAGGCAACTTGTCAATGTAACTTGGCAGTGGTAGCTAGTTACAGAGATAAATAAGACATGTACTTTGAACTAGAGAAACTCATTTTCTAGTGGGACAAAAAGATATGTTGTACAGTAAACATCAATATGGAGCAATATGTATGGGTTGTTGTTGTTCAGTCACTAAGCTGTGTCTGACTCTTTGCGACCCCAAAGACTGGAGCACGCCAGGCTTCCATGTCTTCACGTCTCCCTGAGTTTGCTCAAACTCATGTCCATTGAGTCAGTGATGCCATCCAACCAGCTCATCCTCTGTTACCCCCTTCTCCTGCCCTCCATCCTTCCCTGCATCAGGGTCTTTCCCAATGGCTCTTCGCATCAGGTAGCCAAAGTATCGGAGCTTCAGCTTCAGTGTCAGTCCTTCCAATGAATATTCAGGATTGATCTCCTTTAGGATTAACTGGTTTGCATCACTTTGCCAACAGAAGTCCATATAGTCAAAGCTATGGTTTTTCTAGTAGTCATGTATGGATGTTAGAGTTGGACCACAGAGAAGGCTGAGCACCAAAGAACTGATTATTTCAAATTGTGGTGCTAGAGAAGACTCTTGACAGTCCCTTGGGCAGCAAGAAGATCAGACCAGTTAATAAGTACGGGTAGAAAAGTATTAATCACAATATTCTGGTCAGTTTTATAAAGCTTTCTTTCCTTCTTATGGCTGTTTTTCTTTGGAACATGTATTTTTCTTGGTTTCTTTTATTTCAATAATATACATTTTCCAAGATAAGAATAAGAAACTTTCTAGGTATTTTAGTTACTCCTAAGCTTGCAGTCTCTGGAAACAGCACAGAGGAAGGATGAGGAGGGGTAGGCAGAGGCGGCAGAAAGGACATAGGATTTAGATCACACAGCCCGAGTTGAATTCCAGCTCTCACATTTATTAGGTGTGTAACCTTGGCCAAGTCACTCCACATTTCTTGGTTGTAACTGGCAAAAAGGAGACAATATTACCTGCCTCAAAGATGATGTACATAAAAAGTCTGATACTTCATCCAGTCGCTGGTATAAACAATCATCTGCAACACTACTCTGAGCAAAAGATGAAAAAAAGATGACAAAACTAAACTTAAATATTTTTCTCAAATCCTGCTTTCAAATTCCTTTTAGAGGAAAGAAGTGAGTGGCAAAAAAAAAAGCTTATCTCTTGAATCTCTGCATATACTCTTTGGTGAGTTCAAACTCAAAAGTGTTTCTCAAAGTGTATTCTCCAGATTACCTGTATAAAAGGAGATTACCTGTATAAAAGTCTTCAGAAGGGTACTTGTGCCACTTGCTCTTGGGTTTTACTCTCTTACTGAATCAGCATGTTTGGCAAGGGGCAGGAAATCTGCATTTAAAACAAATTCTCCAGGTAATTGTTACATACATTGAAGTCTGAGGACCATTGCCTTAAGCCACCTGGATTCAAACTACTTTAGTGAGAATGGCAATGGCAAGCCACTCCAGTACTCTTGCCTAGAAAATCCCATGGATGGAGCAGCCTGGTAGGCTGCAGTCCGTGGGGTCGCTCAGGGTCAGACACGACTGAGCGACTTCACTTTCCCTTTTCACTTTCACACATTGGAGAAGGAAATGGCAACCCACTCCAGTGTTCTTGCTTGGAGAATCCCAGGGACGGGGAGCCTGGTGGGCTTCCATCTATGGGGTCACACAGAGTCGGACACGACTGAAGTGACTTAGCAGCAGCAGCAGTGAGAATGGCTACTGGCAAAAACATATTTATCACAAAAGAAGAGACATTATATTCACCAAACTGTTTTTTTGAAGGCAGATATATTATTTTCCCATATTGTTTTAATATTTGTATGAAATATAAAAGATTAGAATGTAGGCAGTGGAAGGATAAGCAGTCATGAAAAGAGCTGACTGCAAACTGTATTTTCAAAAATATTAATTTGATGCATATACATGCATAGAAATTATTGTATATAAGTAATTCTCCTAATTGATCAAAATTAGCTTTACTTTTCATTTTTAGCCTTTTTTCTTTCTTTACTAATTCTCCAGTGTCTATTTGGAAAAATCAACATAAGCTGTTTTTCTTGGTATCACATATAACTTATTCTTATCATATATGCTTATAGTCTGTTACTAAATGAAAAGACTGGTCCTTAGGGAGAGAATTTTTAAGGTTTGAAGCTGCAACTGAAAGAACTCATTATATCTCAACCACTCCTCTGCCTCCAGCCTCTTAAGCCAATTTCCACTCACTCCTAAATTTACTATGTTATTTCAGAAATGAAGCCATCATCCATTTCTGAGCTATTCTCCATGACTATTCTTGAAAACCAAGTCAGATAAATCCAATAATGAATTATATAGAAGAATTACAGGGCTTCTTGTCAGAAAATGTACAGGTTAGAAGACAATGGAACAGCCTTTATAAACTATTTCAACCTAGAATTTTATACCAACAAAAAAATGTCTTTCAGAAATTCAGTCACATTAAAATGGCCAAGATGTGGAAACAACCTTAGTGTTCACCAATGGATGAAGAAAATATGGTATAACATGTAGATATAACAGGGCAGTGTTGCTAGAGAGGGGAGAGTGGTGGAGAGGGGTGGGGGCAAATGGGTAAAAGGGACCAGCTGTATGATGACAAATGGAAGCTAAATTTTTGGGAGTAAGCCAACTGTAGTGCATATGGAAGTATCATAGAAAGATGGTTATGTCAGTATTAGACAATAAACTTCAGAACAGGAAATATTACCAAGGATAAATGGGGACATTTCAAAATAACAAACAGGCCAATACATCAGGAAGAAATAACAATCTTAAACTTATGTACACATAATGAAAGAACATTAAATTTCATGAACCAGAATCTGAGACTACTGAAAACACAAATAGATCCTAATTATAGTTGAAATTCAACATTCTTTTCTAAGTGATTTCATAAAACAAAGAAAAATTAAGTCAGGCAATGGAAGACTAGAACAAAACTATAAACCAATTTGACTGGTCATTTGTGGAATACTCCACCCTGAAAAAGAAAACACACATTATTTTCTAGTACACATGGAACATTCATCAAAATAGATCATATGCTGATTTGTAAACCAAATCTCAACAAATTGAAGAGGATTTAAATTGTACAGAGTATATTCTCTAACTACAGTGGAATTTAGCAGAAATTGCTAGCAGAAAAATGTATGAAAAAAAATCCCCAAATATTTGGAAATTAAGCAAAACATTTCTAAACAACTCATGGGTTGAAAGTCAGTCACAGAGAATTTATAACTAACAATAAAAGGCCAGTGTATCAAAATTTGTGGGATAGAGCTAAAGAAGTATTTAGAAAAGGATTTATAGGATTAAATAATTTTATTAGAAAAGGAAAAACAAAATTGATTTAAGATTTCACTTCTAGAAACTAAAGAGTAAATTAAATGTAAAATAAGCAGAAGGATGTAAGTAATAAAGAATTGATTAATTGAAGTAGAAACCAGAAAAAGCTGGTTCTTTGAAAAGTCAATAAAATTAATAAACTTGATTAGTTTCTATACAGATTGAAAGAATTTAGAACACACAAATTACCTGTATCAAGAACGAGAAGAAAGCATCACTAGTGATTCTATAAATTTAATTAAAACGATAATAAAGGAATACTTGAAAAAACTTCTGTCAATAAATGTGACAACTTAGAAGAAACAATTTTTAAGAATATACTAATTGTCAGAGCTTACTAAAAAGCAATAAATAACCTAAATAGTCCTATAATCAGGAAATAAATTCATGTCATAGTTCAAAACTTCCCAATCAAAATATCCCCAAGCTCAAAATGATTTCACTGGTGTATTCTGCCAGCTACAGAGTATTTTCTAACTCATCTAAAGAGGATGGAATTACTGATTTTAAAAAATGAGGCAAAGGCAATATAGGACAAAATAGGGAGTCCAGGTACAGATAGAGACGTAGATGATTTCTGACAAAATTGCTAAGATAATTTAATGGAGAGAGAATAATCTTTTCAATAAATGGTATTGGAACAGTTGGCAATTAAATGGAAGAAAAAGATCCTAATGCCATATATAATTATTAATTTAATATATCATGGTTATAAACATAACAGTGATAAATATAACACCTTTAGAAAAAAGTAGAAAGTTTTGTGACCTAGGTGACTGACAGGAGGTGCAAAAAACAACATGGATAAATCTTGAAAGCATTTTTCTGAGATATAAAATAGTGGGCACTGTATGATACTATTTACCTTAAATTTGATAAATGATGAATCTACAGTGAGAGAAAGCAGATCAGTTGGTACCAGGTACTGAGAAGAGGAGAAGACTAATAGCAACGAGGCAGAGGACAGTTTGAGGTGATGAAAGGGTTATGATTATGGTAACTGGACCATATAGTCAAAATTACTGAATGCAGTTGGGTACATGTATACATGTATAATGTATATATTGTATATATGAATGTATATAAATTATGTTTCAATAAAGATTATTTTTGATAACCAAAAATACTGTTTAATTCCCAAGTTACACAAGGGAAAACAGCTTCCTCTAGAAAATCTTCTTGTAGTTGACAGTAAAGAAGTGTGCGGAGAATACTGGGGGGATGTCCAAGGGACAAAAGGATCAGTCCAAAGGAAGGGACTCCCATTGAGCAGGTCAGGGACAACTTGAATATCACAATAAGTCATGATACAGTGGATTATACCTTCCTGCATAAAGCCAGAGCCAACCAATCAACACTGTTACAAATAAACGAAAAAAGAAAAAAAACCTCAATAGGAGGAGTAAACAGAACATTCTTCATCACTAAATGTCATGCAAATAAAGGCAGACTGGTGGTATTAGAAAATCATCAATGGAAAGTAAAATTGATAGTTAAAGTTTTAAAACAGACAGGATATTAATGTAGCCTCAAAGTGTCCCAGCCCTCCTAATCATTCTTAATTATAAAGGGAAAAATAGTAACTTCAGAGTGGAGAAAACTGACAGACACCAGCTGAACTGTGGTCAGAGTTACCATGGCCAATCCTGGGACAGAAGATACTGATAGCATCTTCTGAGAAGATGTAGCAACGCTTCTTTGCAAAACTGCATAACCCAAATCTAATAATTAGGCAATATCAGAAAAAGCCAGATTAAAGGACAGTCTATTACAAAAACTAGGATGTATTTTTCAAAAATGTCAAGGTCAAAAACAAAATGAAAGGCTCAGAAACTAGAACTCCCCAGATTAAAGGAGATGGAGAAATAATAGTAAAATGTTCTGATTTTGAATTGGATCAGGAAAAGAATAGCTATAAAAGACAACATGGGCAAAATTGTAGCTATAAAATAGCTATAAACAAATGACATTATGGGCACAATTTGAAAATGGATTATGACTTAGATAACAGTGTTATTTGAACATTAAAATTCCTGATTTTGATAACCTCACTGTGATTATATAAGAGAATATCTTTGCTTTGAGAAAATACATATTAAATTATTTAGAGGTAAAGGGGCATGATGTTTTCAAACTACTCCCAAATGGTTTAGAAATAGTATGGTTACACATGGAGAGAATCATAAAGCAATATAAACAATTTGTGAATCTGGGTAAGAGATCTATGGAAGTTCTTTGTAATAGTATGTTACAACTTTCCTGTAAGCTATAAATTATGTCAAAATAAAATGTTGTAAAAATAATAATAACCTGGCTTAAAAGGGTCTGGGTTTCTTTTTAGATTCATCTTTCATTCTGTTAACTTGACGGCCAACAATTGAAAACCTGCCATGTGCCAGGAATGGATCTAAGCTCTGTCAGCGCTGCAGACACAAAGCTCAATAAGTTGTTTCTAATGTGGGGAAGTGCACTCCCTAACAAATACAGAACTGGGCTAAGTGAAACAGCAGAGCTGGTCTAGGACAACATGTGAGACATTAGAGAGGCACTGACACAGATTTGGGAGGCAGGGGGATATCTGGGGGGAGATGAGCTTTGAGCTGCGTGTGGAGATTGAATGGTGATTAACCAGGCATAGGAGGCTTCCAGGCGGAAGGGACACAGATACTAAGGAATGAGTTCAAGTTCAGATGCTTGGTTAAGATAGGCAAGTTGGTTTCTTATGAATGGTTGGGGGGAGATGAGCAGGAAACAAGGTGAAACAGAAGCCCAGGGAGCAGCCAGGGTCAAATTACTAGCATATTCCATGCCATGTTGAAGATCTTTTCATTGTACCCCAAAAGTGACATTTTTGAAAGATAGTCAAGTGCAGGTATTCTTCAATGCAGAAGTGTGTGTGGCTCAGGAAGCTAGTGTTGGGCTGGAAATTGACTTTTGCTGCTGCTGCTGCTAAGTCACTTCAGTCGTAACCGACTCTGTGTGACCCCATAGACGGAAGCCCACCAGGCTCCCCCATCCCTGGGATTCTCCAGGCAAGAACACTGGAGTGGGTTGCCATTTCCTTCTCCAATGTGTGAAAGTGAAAAGTGAAAGTGAAGTCGCTCAGTCGTGTCCGACCCTTAGCGACCCCACGGACTGCAGCCTACCAGGCTCCTCCATCCATGGGATTTTCCAGGCAAGAGTACTGGAGTGGCTTGCCATTGCCTTCTCCGGAATTGACTTTTAGGAAACATCAAAGTAGAGTGGTCATTGAAGCCATGGGAGTGGCTGGGCTCACAAGAGAAGACGGAGTTGGAGCAGGAAGAGAAAAATATATCAGTATGATCCCTGGAGATCATCAACATTTATGGGACGCTAGAAGGAAAAGGATACAGGTTCAGAAAAAGAAGCCAAAGATTTGGAGGAAAACCAAGAGAGCATGAGATAGCAGAAACCAAATTATTATTTTTTTTTAAGAAAAAGTGGGGTGGGGATTTTAGCAACAATACACAAAGCTTAATATTAACACTTTGATTCCTGGATAAAAAGCCCTGATATAGTATCTGAACTAAAAATTCATTTCCACAATCATCTACATATTCCTTGCAATGTGACCTATTGAGCCCTATGGATAAGCAGGTCAGCTATCTTCCCCCACCTCTGTTTATAGACCTTTGTCAAGAAAAGTAAGGAACTGTATCGGCTGATTTCCGAAGTCTTTTCTGCTTTAACTCCCTGTGATATTACAGATGCTGGCTCAGGATCCAGGACTCCGATTTTTTATGTTAATAGAAAACAAAGTTGCATGTGTTTCATCTATACTGTGATGTGGCAGGAATTGCAGCTGGATGGGACTTATTTCCAAAAAGGGCAGAGGCAAGGCTTTGGAAACAGATTCCAAATAATTCTAACAGTCTGCAGTCATGTGAAACTTCAAGATTTTAAAGCAACAGGAGAAATGAGACTATTTGTTAGGCCTGCTCGGCCACATGGCTTCATTCACATCATTCCATTGGGCTATGATGTTGGGCTGGGGTTAAAAGTTTAGTCTTCAGACAAAACAGGTGATTCAGTTGGTGTCACCCATGAAGGGCCCAGCCAGATACTCTCACACAGACTGTTTCTGGTTTTTACAAGAAAACTAGTTGTTCATCTCCTTGAAAGTGTTTGTACACACACAGGTCATTTGTGTGCTTTTTCTATCAGGGTTGCCCAGGAAAGAACTGTCAGATGTATGCTTGGTATAAACCCCGTGCTGACTGCTGCTGAGGAATAGAAAGATGAAAATGACACAGCCCCAGATTGCAAAGAATTCCCCATCTAACAAGGGCAGACCAACATAGAAGGGTGTGAAATGGGGTCCACGCTGTGGTGGGGCTTGGGGGAAGAAGTCTTAGCTTACCATGTCCCACTGCAGACACAAACAGCACAGCAAATCTTGAGATGTGAGTTGTAACAGCAGAAAGCCCTGGAAGGAAAGAAACAGTCTGCTTCTGAATTTGGCTATCAGCTAAAATTTGAATTAGAGGTGACACAAATTTACATGAAGACTTCATATGTAAGGCAGGGTGAAATTCCATTTCCCCTTGTCTCCTTTCCCAAGGGAAGGAAGAGGCGCTTCATAAAGATAAGGTAGTTTGGTTGCCTTTGGGGCTTTAATGGTGTGGTCACCTGTGAGATTCTTCAGCTGTCCTGTTTGTGCTGTTTATATATGAAGGAGGATTCTGAAAAAGTAAGACATTATGTATTTAACAGCCACTTACATAGCTCTGACTCTGTGCCAGGTACTGTTCTGATTTACAAAGAGCAACTCGATCCTTTTCATAAACATGTAATAAACATTATCCCATTTTACAGATAAAACATTATCCTGTTTTACAAATAAACATCCTGTTTTACAGATTAAAAAAAAAAATGGAGGCGCAGAAAGGTTAAATAACTTGCCACAGTCACATGCATTTGATTTCATTTCACTGAAAGTTCTCAGAGGTGAAAATGGCCTGCTGCTGCTGCTGCTGCTGCTAAGTCGCTTCAGTCGTGTCCAACTCTGTGCGACCCCATGGACTGCAGCCTACCAGGCTCCTCCGTCCATGGGATTTTCCAGGCAAGAGTACTGGACTGGGGTGCCATTTCCTTCTCCAGAAAATGGCCTAAAACAATGTTAAGAAGGGAAGGGCAGGGCCCAGCACATGACGCAACAGATGACTTAGTCCTCAGGCTTAGAATGTCGATGCCGCCTTCAATGCTGCCTCCTCCACTTTGTATGCTCTCTTCGGAACTTCCTGCTTCTTCCCTGCGGTGTCCCCCAAGGCACTGCCCTTAGTCCTGGGCCACCAGGCCCCTCTTCTGTGTCCCACACCATAGATTCCCAGCCTCTCCTTCCTGGAGCTGGCTGGAACTACCGTTGCCAACCTGGATGGTGTCCCAAACCTGGAAAGGGTCCTGGGTTGTCCCTGTTTCTCCCTTTGGGGCACCCTCCATCGTTCACGGAGAAAATGCAGACTGCTTTCCACTGCTACATCCTCTCCAGTCTAACTGTAGATCACCTTTCCAAGGCCACCTCTCAGGTGTTAGCACACAATGGAACAAAACTGAGCTTCTGGCTCTTCTTCCATGTCTATTCCTTTCTTATCTCTTCACCTTGAATACTCCTTCTCCACTTCCATCTCTCCCAATTCTATCCATTAAAATTACATCCAGTCTTGAAGGCCTCAATGTCTTCTTTTCCCCAAGTCTGAAGTCAGATGTCATCTCTCTATTTTTTATCTACTATGCTTATTTACAAAGCTATACTTTTATAGATTTTGGGGGGCCTCTTTAGAAGCTTCAATGCATGAAGACTAGGACGCTTGGCCAGGGTTAGGGTTCAGTTAGTCATATACTTGTTCATATTGGCAGAAACATAATTTTACTGCTGCCAACTACTGGCACTTACATGGTGAGCTTTATTAAAGAGATTCACAGACATTAAAGAAAATATGAAGGCTGTTCTTCAGTGGAAGCTGGTAACAGGAATAAGCTTGCAGTTCTCAAGATGAAAAGCCTAAATGCTATTTCGAGTAAAAACTGAGAACAAAAACAGTCTAAACCAAGATGGTCTAAAAATTGTATTAAATGCCATGCACCCACTTTTTTTTCATTTTTAAAAGAATAGAGAAGGAGAAAAACAGCTTTCTTTTTTTTTTTATTGCCTTTGTTGTCTTAAGAAAGCATGTTCTGCCAAAACTATAGCAATCATGCCGATCTTGGCATCTGTGATCTCTAACAGGTTTCAGATTTCCGAAAAGGACTTGAAAAATCATATGTCAGCCCACTAAAGGGGCAAGGGAAAATGCTGATAGGGAGTGAATGAGTTTTATGTGCTCTTGAAATTCTAAGAAAAAAAAATATGCAAAATGCTAATCAGAGAGGCTTCAATCTTTCATCTTCCCTTTATGACAATGATTAAACTCATAATGTCTTTCAGAGACTTGGGCAAAGGGAAAAAAAGACAGAAAATCAGTACAGCAAATGGCAAACATGCCATGGGTGTGGATCAGACTGAGAACCTGCATCAGTGAGAATATGGTATTTGGATAACACTATCCCTGGATTGGTAAACTCAGATCTGTTGTATTTTTTGTCTGAAACACATTGAAACACAGATGTGGATGTGTTTAGAACACAGATGTGATTAGAACAGGCAGTTTGGTGATGAAAGTTCAGATACCTTCAAGTTTATCTGGGTCCAGCCCACCTCTCGCAGAGGAGGAAAGGAAGACTAGAATAGTCAAGTGACCACTCAAGTGAACAGGTTAACTGGTGACAGGAACACAGTTAGACTCCAGGTCTCTCGATTCTTAGCACTCTGTTTTTTGCATTGCCTTTCCTTTTTCCTTAAACTCCATCGAGAGAGAAAAATACATTAACACATATATGTGGAATCTGAGAAATGGTACAGATAAACCTATCTGCAGGGCAAGAATAGAGATGCAGACACAGAGAATGGACGTGTGGACACAAGGTTGGTGTGGGGGGAGGGTGGGATGACGGGCAGATCGGGATTGTCATATCAGTACCGTGTGTAAAATAGATGGCTAGTGGGAAGCTGCTGTATCGCGCAGGGAGCTCAGCTCGGTTCTCTGCGATGACCTAGAGGGGAGGGATGGGCGGCTAGGAGGGAGGTTCAAGAGGCAGGGTATATATGATGCGGATAGCTGAGTCACGCTGTTGTATAGCAGAAACTATCACAACATTGTAAAGCAACTACACTCCAATAAAAGTAATTCTTAGGATTTATAGCTACTAGGTATTTACTGTCCACAGTTGTTTTAAAATACCCAGGTTAGTATACATAGGCTGGTGACAATTATATGTAAGAAATGTAAAAGGCCTACATATTAAATATAAAAGATATATAAATGTTAAATGTAGAAATATAAATACTAAATGTAAGAAAATGTAGAATATACCCCCAAAAAAGTAATGCTAGAGCCTGAGATCCTATGGTTAACTTACTGTCAAAGATGAACAATTAGAAAATAGATCAAAGTTGTCTTTTCATTTCTACTGTGAAGTGAAACTTGATGGCTTAAGGAAGCCCTTATGTCAATGAGATATCAGATAGTGTGGGATAGTGCAATTGGATTGGGGCCTGGTGGCCCACTGGGTCATCATTAGCCCAACAGAACTGCTAGCTATGATAACAGAAATATAAACAGAAGAATATTCTCATATTTTATAAACTTTAGAATATTTGTGTATATATGTCATTTACATGTAAAAGGTATTTTCTTATTGATTTTATTTGTGTAAATCAGGAACTGCTATTTCCTGAAATTGGTAGTGATTCGGAGGTGTCTGGAAACAAAATATTGCTACTTAACTAAATATCTTTGGGAGATGGACTAAGAGAATATGGAAAGAGCAAGGAAGTACAGGCTAGATCTTGATCAACTAGTTAATTCAGGTTTTCCTGGTAAAAAGGTACATGGGGCCTTGAAATTGTTTTTAAAAGGGTAACTTGACATTGTATTTATTTGTTTGAAATCACTTAGAAATTGATGTGTAACAGGAAAGCTTTCACCTACCCTAGTACACCAATTACAAGAATTAGACTTTTTTTAAAAAAGGAGGGGAGTGTTTATGTAGTAGAGTATAAACTACAGATTTTTTTCAAAAAACTCTCCCCCAAGGCATTTTTGTTCCCAACTCTAAAGCAGAAATTGAGGGAAGATATAAAACAGGGAACACAAAGATGTTTCTGTGTGGCTAACATGGCCCCTGGAGTCCAGCTTGGGATCCATACTGCAGCAAGCTCACGTTCAGAGAGGCAGCCAGGACAGAGTGCTTTATTTTGTAGACAGCTCAGACTGTCCCAAAGAGATTAGCTCACACTAATAACAGTGCTTACACTGAATAGCTCCATTCCAGAAGCTAGTCCTAAAGCCTTCATGTCTGAACTCAGAAATGTCTTTTTATTTATTTGCATCCCTGCTCTCCTGAAATGGTAGCTAATGGCAAAAACCCGGTCAAAGATATCCATGGAACACTGACTTCAAGCAGGCGCAGGTCCAAGAGGGTGTGGCTCATACGCGTTTCTTTTGAAAACTAGGTTAGAAATGTGACCTAATGCTAGAAAAGTCCGTAGCTCCCAGAGAGGAGGGAACTGCGACAGTCTGGTGCTGGCGAAGATGGCAACTTGCCATCTTGACAGAGCTGCTCTAATTGGCTTCCAGGACACGTTCCTCCAGTTTATTCCAGGAACCAGTAAACTACACTAGAGGGCAGACTAACCTAGACCTTTTTTCCCCTTCTAGTTTCATCTATTGTGTTTGACAAGAACCTTACAGAAATGTAGTCCTGTAAGTGAATCAAATCGTGGCTGTGTTTCCTTACTACTGAGGGAGATTGTGCCGCTGCTCGTATTTCCTTATTTAACTTTGTACTAGGGCACTTAATATTTTAAATGCCTAATCTAGATAAGATTTAAGGACAATAAAAACAACAAACAGCCTGTGAAGACAGTGGCTGGCATATAACTATTACAGGTTATTACAGGTTATGCTGTTGTTTTTTGTTGCTGTTCAGTTGCTAAGTCACATCCAACTCTGCGATCCCATGCACTGTAATCCACCAGGATTCTTTGTCCATGGGATTCCCCGGGCAAGAATACTGGAGCAGGTTACCATCTCCTTCTGACCTAAGGGTTGAACCCATGTCTCCTGCATTGCAGGCGGATTCTCTACCACTTACTGGAAAACAAATTCCACTGAGAGAAGGAGGTAACAACCAGGAACAGACAGAAACCTTTTCCAGAGGAGGAGGAAGCACACAAGACATTATCACAGTGAGATAAATTGGATTCATAATGTTAATTTATGTCTAATATGGTGCTTTGTGATTTCTCATTTTTTAAACCATGAAATCTCATTTCCTTTTGTTTTACGTGACTGTGAAACAGTCTAGGGACAAAGAAGACAAGTTGAGTGGAAATGGATGGTTCCAGAAATAAGCTCAAATTGTCCTATACCACCTTAGACCCTTCAGCCCTTATCATAATTTTAAGATACAGGGGAGAAGGGTGCATAGATATTATGATGAAACTGTTTAATTGATACAACTGTTCACTAGTCATTCTTTCAATTTACCCAATTAACAGGTATAAGAAATAAATATTTTTCATAGCTAGTACATTAGGGTTGTCCAGAGAAACAACCAATAGGAGATATATACAGTATATGTTAATGTACATGTATGATATATAATAATAGGGTAACCAATTATTAAATAGGATAAATCTATCTATCTGTCATCTTCTTATCTCTCTGGGTGATTATAAGGAGAATTGACTCATGTGATTATAAAGGTAGCAGAGTCCTAAGATCTTCAGTCAGCAAGTTGGAGAGCTGATGTTATACTTCCAGTTCTAGTTACTCGTCCAGAAACACCCTCAACAGATTCTCCCAAATAAAGTGAAGTGAAAATCACTCAGTCTTGTCCAACTCTTTGTGACCCCATGAATTTTACAGTCCATGGAATTCTTCAGGCCAGAATACTGGAGTGAGTAGCCTTTCCCTTCTCCAGGGGATCTTCCCAACCCAGGGATCAAACCCAGGTCTCCCGCGTCACAGGCAGATTCTGGGGCTCGGGCACAGCTGAGCCACAAAGGAAACCCACTTCCAGAATAATGTTTAACCAAATATGTGGGCATCCCATGCCCAGTTGAAGAGTCTCCTTGGTGGCTCAGTGGTAAAGAATCTGCCTGCCAATGCCGGAGATGCAAGTTCAATCCCTGGGTCAGGAAGATCCCCTGGAGAAGGAAATGGCAACCCACTCCAGCATTCTTGTCTGGAGAACCCCATGGACAGAGGAGCCTGGCAGGCTACAGTCCATGGCATTACAGGAGAGTCAGACACAACTTAGTGACTGAACAATGAACAATGAGCCATGCCCAATCAAGTTAATACATAAAATCAGTCATCACAGCTAGTCTCTTGCGCTGTAAAAATGCTTTCGAGATTAAAAAGTGCTTTCATAAGCATCTCTTGTGGTCCTTACCACAAAACTGTGAGCTCGGTAGGACATGTTGCCATTAACCTTTTCACAGGTGACTGTGACCAATAGTAATTATTAAGACACTGAGTGATCTTCATGCCCGTTACAAATTATGAAAATGAATAGGAAAGTTGTGTAACTTGGCAAACATACAGTTTATAACAGATCTTCCAACTCTTCATCCTAGGTCTTTTGACTACATTTTACATTTATTTCGAAGTCTAAACCAAGAACAACCAAATCTCCAAAAGATGTGTATTATGATAGCTAAAATAAAAATTCCCTTGGGCAAGCTTGTCCTATGTTATACATAGTGTACCTATAATAGCTTGACATATTAGAATAAATGTAGCTTGAACTCAGCAGTAGTAGAGGTTAAAATGGCAAGAAACAAATGAAATAAGTATGTCAGCATACTTAATAATCAAAGAGCTACAGGAACTGCCCCAGACCAAAGACTTCTTCCCACTAATGACTCAGATTTGTCAGATTTCCTTTTGTTTGTTACTTTTCTCAGACGGCATTTTTTCCCCTCAAAATATTCCTAGGACACGTTGCACATTAAGTTTATAGGATGTTTTCACTCAGGGGCCAGGGCCACCAGAACACTTTAAGGGTGTGGCCTCTTAGTGACATCAGATGCAGAAAGAAGGCAAAGAGCATGGAAAAGGGAACGGAATGCTGAACCAGGGAGACTTCATTCTCTTGGTTTTGTGAGGACAGAGTTGCCTTCCAGACAGGACTGTTAACTCACTCATTCATGTAACTTCTTTCCTTACCTGTAAATGAGGGTTCAGTATTTTCACCTCTTAGGGACAAGACCTACCGTTGTCACATAAAGCAAAAATCATACACAGCTGAAATCACCCTTGAAAACCTTACATCACCCTTGAAATGTAGGAGAGTTTTAGAATTCTGTTAACAATTTGTAAGCCTAGATATGTAATATATAGTGTATAATAAAATGTATTTGCAATTAAAAAAAAAACAGTCTCTTACATACAAAAAAAAAAATGTGTACTAAAACCCCAGATTCCCACTCAGCATGGCATGCATGGAGGGAAGTGCTAGCTGCAGCTGAGACTTCCACATCCTATCCCATCCTCTCTCATTCTATGGCCCACGCTCATTTAGTGGCAGACTGAGTTGCGATGCAATTTTTCTCTTTTAATATTTTATCTTGGCCTAATTTCAGATTTACCAAAAAGCTATAACAGTCCAAAGAATTCCCCAATGTTAACATTTCAACCATATTTGTTATATCTTTTTTCCTCTCTGTCGTGTTTTTGCAATAGATTTTAAAAATCGTTTCCTCTTCTTTGTACATATATTGTTAACATCACATATTTTAACTGTACACGTGATACAGCCCCACTCAAATTGCACCTCAGAGAAATTATGAGAGTGATTTAATTAATGTCATCGCTGTGCATTAGAAGCTGACAAAATGGATAAGTCAGAGCTGAGTGAAATAAAAGATGCCCAAAATGTTGACCTGGCCAAGCAAATGAATCCTAGCAACTGTAAAGAACAAAAAGCAGGCACTTCACTGTTGGTAAAAATGCTAGTTGGCCCAAATTATGAAAATCTTTACTAAACCAGAATAAAGCCTGCTTTTTTGTAATTTGCATCACTAATGTGCTATTACACTGGTTTTTTTGGTTGTTGTTTTGTTTAATATACAGATGCAAGTGACATGTATGAGCTCATGAATAATTCAAAGATCCACTGTGAGTTCTCACCTCTGATTTTCATTGTTCCTCAGCATAGGAGGTCAGCTTTCCATTACTGTCAGAACTGGAAGAATTGTCACCATGCAATATTATTATTATTAACATTATTACAAGTGATTATTGTGATTACGAGTGATTATTCTTACAAGTAATTATTAAAATCCTGAATTATCTGGTCTCCAAACAACAGGATGCAACTCATGCATTTTAAAACTTAGCTCAGTGCATCTTAATGTCTGTTAGCCTGTGAAGCTGCGCTACCATTACTGCCTGATAGATAACTTGACTGTCCTTGTACTCTTGTACAGGCTTAGCATAGAAGTCACACTTTCTTAAACAATCTGTTTCAAATCATAGAAAATACTAAAACACTTCTGAGAGCGGAGTAAGGAATACCCCAAAAGGGAACCCCAATGACTAAGTCAAGTCAATTGAAGTCTGCAGTTCTTTTTAAAAATAACATTTTGTCAGCTGGTGGCCTTTATGATTTTAATGTTGTGTTTGCAGTATTGTTTCCAAATTGAAGTACATAGAACTAATCTCCCTGACTTCCTTTGCTTGTAGAACACTTTGTTTTACTTCAGTTAACACATCTCGCCTGGTACCCAACCCCCATACACCCCTACCCCACCAAAAAAAAACCCCAATGAAGCAGTGGAATGGTCAGCAATGATTCTGAAGCTCACACAGAAATCAGTGTTTCCAGTGAGTGCCTGGCGAATGTGGAGGCACACCAGCTGCTTGCTCTTGTCTGTTTCAGACGGTGGACGTGCAAGTCCTGGAACTGCAGTAACACTGAACAGAGGGAGATGTCTACCGTGGACGCGGGCACAGTGCAGGCGCGCTGTGGAAGGAGACTTAGGGCAACCAGAGAGCACGGAGACAGAGGATGGGTCTCAGCACCCGATCTGCCCGTTTCCAGCTGTGTGCCCTGGGCATGCAACTTAAGGGAGAGGCAAGAGGAGGGATCCTGCCTTTAATGCATTTACTGGAGCAAGAACTTGTCAAAAGTTATGCCATTTAATCCACAAAACAGCCCCAGACACAGATGTTGTTAGCTACATGCTATCCATGGGGAAACTGAGCTCAGAGAGGTTGCAACCTGTCACCTTCTTAGAGTGAGGAAAATATTAATTGGAGGGTGGGATACCGTAAAGGTTAAGGACATAGGCTCTGAGTCCGTCAGACAGGGGTTCAAATCTTCTATGCTAGTTTTAGCACTTATTGGCTGTGTATTCTCGGGAAAATTATTGAAGTTGGCTTTCTTTTTCTCATTTCTGAAGTGGGAATATAATCACTCTTTTCTCCTGGGATTGTTGTGAAGTGTAATTAAGATTGCATTCAACTGTTTATCTCAGTGCCTATAAAATGTTTAATTCTTTAGTTACATTATTATTAATTTATGACAGACGTGGAGGTTTTCAAACTCACACATAACAATAGTGACTCTCCTTTTTTCTCATATTATAAGATTATTTGTGTCCTAGTGGAATAATGAGAGGAAAGTGGCTTGTAAATGGATGTGTGTGCACACTTGTGCAGTTGTTCTGTTTCGTTTCTTATGAGTATGTCCTGGGTCTCCAGTCGCAATATAAGCTTCTGAAAAAATGGAGTCATATTTTCATTTCTTCTAGACCTTGTGTTTCTAATTCAGATCTCTGACAACATAAAGTCCACAATAAATCCTAATTCAGTAATTCTTACCATCATTTATCTGCAGCACTTTTGTTCAAATTAGAAACTTTTTATTTCATATTTATTATTTCGGATGGAAAACTGTATAATCCAATTTGTTTTATATAGAAGAAGGGTATTATTGAGACCCAAGAATGCCATGAGTCCAACAATCATACCTTTATTATATTATAAATCTCCCCCTTCCACATGTCTTGAATATTGTTCATAGCAACAGAAATCATTTTAAAGGGGCACGTTACTATTTTTAATACCCACAGGTGTTTCATTCTTAAACTCCTTTCTTGCCCACATGAATTGCCAGTCTTACTCAGTACTGAAATAAATGCATATTAATTTTTAGGGTTGTTTATTTTATTTCTGCAGGTGCGTATTAATTTTGGAGTCCAGTTAAGCCTGTCTAGACCTTAAATGCCACCAGAGCTCTTAAACACACATTTATTTTTTATTGTTTTTGTTACGTTCTTTATTATCAGAATTAATGAATGTAGTTTTCATAAAGCTTATTGCTTACTTACCCTGAAGACTGAATTTGAGCATGCTGTTCTGGTCTGCTGAGTAAATTGAGATTTAATTACAGATATTTAATTGCTTATTATGAACTTCATGAACTGGAACTAAAGGAGCCCTTCTTACCCATTTTCCCTCTTTATATGCATTACACAAACTCATCCTGGTCTAACTTCCATTCTGTGCAACTTTCTATACCGACTCATGAATCATCACTGCCTAAGGTTTTGATGTAAAACGTATGTTTGTTGGACAGTCATACAGGGACAGTTCCTGGCTTTTTAAAAGTATATAAAGAAGGAATATTTTATTCGAAAGCAGAAATCAAGGATAATCTTAAGAGAAATGAATTCACAAGCTAAAGAAGACAATAAACTTCATTTTGGAATTTAGAAATCAGAAACCCCACTCAAAGATTCAAGTGGAATAAAATGTAACTCTAGTATCTAGTCATGTTTATTTTCAAAAAAGTCAAATACAAAATGGGGTAAAATGGAATAGAATGATTTTGGTGGCAGTCGAACATAATATTAAACTGTAACAGTAACTGCTAAAGTTCCATTACCATTCCCTTTAACATTAATATTTTTGGTGCAACATTATGGAAAAAAACTATGTTTATAAACTATATTTACTAAACTGAATTTTAGTAAAAAAAAAAAAAGTTTTTTTGCACCAGAAACATGTTTATCCTGGAGTATGAAACAAATTTCAAATATTTATGTCATCATGATGGCTGATCAGTGCTTTAATCTGAAGAATTTTGTGATTAAATTTTCACTTCAAATGAAAACAGGTATTCATATTTGTACTTAGAATCTGGATATCATTTATATTGGCTTGAATGTAGGGAGTTAAAAAAACAAGTTTCAGCAAAACTGTCTCAATCAATATGACTCCCAATATGGTGCTAAATGCACTGTAAATCCACAAGTTATTTTTTTTTTTTTTTAACTTTAAGTGTTCTTTGAATGTTATGTAACATTATGGTCCCGTTTTTGTGGTCTTCTGTACATCACCTTTATTAGCAAGTCCATTTCCTTCCCTCACCCCTCACCCCTCGGGTGTCCAAGAATCCCTCAGGGTGCTGGCTCAGGTCTTAGAAAGGGCCACCCTTGTCCTGGTGCTGGATCCACACTCAGCTAGGCCAGGGAACCTAGGAGGCAACTGAACTTCACAATTATCTCTAGAGATGGTAGCTTCAGAAGGAGATGTCAGGTCGAACTCAGGCAGTCACGGAGTCGTCCATGATCACCACTAAGAAGACTTAACACTGCCTCCAGTTAGGCCCAAAGTGCTGACACAGGGGCTGAGATTTCTGGTCCAGCTACTGAAGTTGGTGTAAATACCTTCCCCTGTGACAGTGATTCAAGGACATGATATTGGGCTTGAACAATGGGGTAGCTCTTTTTATTTGATAACATGACTACATTCTTGCTGGCCCTCTCTTAGATGTTGGAACATGTTCTAGGGGCTAGGAGTTTATAAATATGTGGTCTCCATCCCACTTTGATGGAGTGGTCCCACACCCTATATGGGGGTGTACAGTCAGCCTTTATTCTCATTTCTCATGGGAATTTTACTTTCCAGGTCTCTCTTTGCCCTTCCCTGTCACTTACCATTTGTCCAGATCATCTCATTTCACACAATTAAGTTTCAAAATAAGTTTGGGATCCTTATAGAGATTTACCAACCTTCTTGCCCAACAGCCTTCAAGATCTCTATCCAACACCTACAAAATATCAGTTCTGCCTCCCTGGATTAGTCTCTACAAATGTTTGCCCTGAAACAACTGTTTTCACAGAAAATACTGTATTTCCTGAGCCTTTCCAATTATGAAATCACAGTGTTTGGGGTTTTGGATAATGATCAAGATTCAATTTAAAATTATCTGAAAGAACAGAAACTTGGTAGAAATGATCTTCACTTAAAAAAGCATATTACTATTTAAAAAATTCTTAGTTTGTCTCATCGAAGAAAATTGTACAATATATTCTGGAAAAATAAGAAACTCAAATACTCGTGAAAATATACTGTGTCATATTTCATGTGATAGCTTATTTTACTTTTTCTCATATGCTATGAGGATGACCAAAGGAATATAAATAGTACTAACAAAATTTGACACATTTTTGACCTTCAAAGAATCAGGTAATACATGATAAAATTTTAAAACTAGCTCTGTATTCTATGTGGTCTATTAGACACAAACCAAAATCAGGTGATGCTCTTGACAGAAATGAACTGCAGATATGAGGGTATGGTAGTGAGTGTTGTGGGCTGGAGGCAATGGAGGTGACTTCAGGGTGACCACAGGTAAAGATATGAACACTTTCCTTCCTGTATGACCCCAGGAGACAGATGGAAGGCTATTTGAATGTAGTCTAGCTTTGGATGATTTAAGACATAAGATAAACTAACACCCCAAAAAATATTCAACAATATTTTCAGGAACAGAAAAATATTTCTAGTTTAGTCTTTGAGTCACCCTAAAAGAGTCTCATGGCCACAACTCTGAGATGACATGGCAGTCAGTGGCAGAGAGGGCTTGGGACATCTCAGTACAGTGGTTTAAAAGCATCAGCAAATAAAAGCAAAGTTAATATTCCAAAATCATTTTTCATAAACTAAAACAGGTAAATATATATATGCTTGCTTTCTTTTGAGTAATACATTTGTAAAGAATTATTGGGCAGACCCTTTGAGGAAACATCAAATGTTATCTCAGGGATTTGGGGAAAGATTAGTTCACTCAGGTAGTTGGAGGTGTCAGCAGGGGAAGGGGCTGACTTTCACTGTCTCTGGTTCTTCTTGATGGATATGTCATCATGGACTCGGAATAATCAGAGTGGTTTTCACCTCATATTTCTTCAACTTCTTGCGCTTTGGCACAATTTTACTGATTGCTCTTGGCTCCCTGACAGCCTAAGATAGTTTAACACATCAGAAGCACTGCCATTGGAATGGAATCATGTTTTGTTTTTTTTTTAATAGGAAGGGGGCTTAGTCACTGTTTAAAGCATTACCTTTACTTTAGAGCTAAGACTCATGCAAGTTACTCATAACAAGGACAGCAGTAACAGCATTTATGGGCACTGGGCTAAGCAAATAACACAGACAATTTCGTGTAATCCTCACGAAGATTCTCACTGCAAGAACAGCGAGGCACAGACAGGTTTAGAGTCACACAAGTCAAAAGAGCAAAAGTGAAATTTGATCTCAGTAATCTGGTTGCAAAGGCAAAAACTAAACTCTCAGACTATACTGCCATCTCTATTTTTACAGTCAAGTGCCTTGGAAAATATTACATGGCAGATTAGTACAACTGCAACCCAGGTTGTCTGCTTCCCAGTCTTTTTCTATCAGTGATTTGATTGGGCAATAGTTATAGCCTTTGGTTTTGATTACATTCATTCATATATGATACACACACACGTACAGTCAGCAGTCCTTACTTCATTGTCTTGCCTCTTCTCATTTCCTGTATATTTCTTTCTTTTTCCAGACTTACTGAGATATAAATAACAAACAAAATTGTATGCATTTAAAGTGTACAATGTGGGGATTTGATACACATGTACATTGAGAGATGGTTACCACAATCAGGTTAATTAGCACATCCATCACATCACATTGCTATATTTTATAAGTGTGTGTGGTGAGAACACTTAAGATCTACTGCCTTAGGAAATTTTTGAAGTATACAACATTCTTAATTATAGTCACCTTGCTGTACATTCTTAATTATAGTCACCTTGCTGTACATTTTGTGTCTTCCTAAAGACCTTTGCTCGGAGAAGGCAATAGCAAGCCACTCCAGTACTCTTGCCTAGAAAATCCCATGGATGGAGGAGCCTGGTAGGCTGCAGTCCGTGGGGTCGCTAAGGGTCGTACGCGACTGAGGGACTTCACTTTCACTTTTCACTTTCACACATTGGAGAAGGAAATGGCAACCCAATCCAGTGTTCTTGCCTAGAGAATCCCAAGGACGGGGGAGCCTGGTGGGCTGCCGTCTATGGGGTCACACAGAGTCGGACACGACTGAAGTGACTTAGCAGCAAAGACCTTTGCTATGAGTTTAATTTTCTCATCCTTAAGAATTTTGCACAACTATTATATAAGTAACTGCAAACTAGGAGCATCTTTTTGTCCTTCCCAACCCTAATTCATACGTGTGAATTTTTTCCATTTTTTTCCCCCTTTCAACAAAAGGCTATTTCTCTTCTGTATATTCCCTTGTTGATCAATTAAACTCTCCTTCAGTCAAAACACAAAATCTTAAACTCTTCCAAGTACATCTAGCAATTGATTACTTTTTTTGTCTTACTTGTGAATTTATCATAGAGAAAAGTGCATATACATAAGCTCCTTGACAGATTACCATACGATAAAGCTCCTTGACAGATTAACATATGATAAAGTCACTCTGGTCAAGGAATCAAACATTTCTAGCACTCAAAAGCCCTTTGTGGATGCTCCCTCATTATGAACTCCCACCTACCAAAAGGTAACCTCCATCTCAAGTGTTGTGTTTATTCCTTGGATTTTTTAAAATATACAGTTTATCAACTACATATGCATACATTAAGTTTAGTTTGACCAATGGGATCCTCATTGTTTTCCTCGTTTATTCATCTCCTCTAAGCTGCCCTATGTTCTTCTCATCACCTTCACATTTCCAGGATAGAAACTCTGTTTAATCTTTGCATTGTGCATATTTATTCATCAGTTTAATCAAAGTTTGCCCTCTACCATAGCGGTGTACACTTATTTCTTGTGAATTCTCTGCTTGCCTTTTTATTTTACTCATTACTTGATTTTGCCATTACATCCCATCATCCCCAAACTTCATGACAAGAAAGCAGAAATTCAGCAATGTTCTAGGGAAGAAGTGGCAGTGTATGGCACTCAGCTGTTTCTTACCTTCCGAGATAAGGACTTGAGTGTGAACTCCACACTTGGTGAGCTCAAATCTCCAAAAGGCTGCGAGTTACCTGCTTGCACTCCTCCACAAAGAGCTGAATCAGTCCTTCCACCCCGCCCCACCCCCGTGAAAACTTCTAATGGAAAATGGTACACGTAATACATAGAACAAAACCTGGGAACTCTTTGTGCTTATTAGAAAAGGCCTATGATCTCCTCCAGCCAAAAACATTTCAACATTGGTCCATTTAAAGAAAATGACTATGCAGCCATCCCAAATCCTGTTTTGAAGACCATTTAATGATCTGAGGAAAATGCTCAAATTACGGTCAGTGAACAAGCAGGACCCCAGACTCTATACAGAGCATAATCTCAGTTTGGTGAAATTAATGCATGGGAAAGAAATGTGGAGGAAAATACTACGAGATATTACAATTTTATCCTTGGGTGGTGGTGGGATTCTGAATTAGTTTTTATTTTGTTCTTCACATTTTTTCTGGATGTGCAGACTTTTCTACAAGAAGCATGTTACTTTCAAAACTGAAAAAAAAAAAGTGTTATGTTAAAAAAAAAAAAAAGTAAAACTAATGACCTTGTCAGGTAGTTTTCTGCCCGCTCTCTGATTTAAAAAAAAAAGAAAGAAAGAAACAAGCAAAAACAAACCCAAGGAGAGTTACACAAGCCTCAGTGTTTGTCTGAGTCAGAGCCTGGCTCTACATCATTGTGGATAATCGCTCCCCCGGCAAGACGAAAGGGTGCCGCTCCAGAGAACAACATCCCGGATCTGTCAGGGGTCTCGACCCCGGAGGAGATTTTGTTTTGACTGCAGACATTTGGGCTACCACTGCTTTTCCCTTTCTGTTCCCATTCATCAGCTGCCTTGATCTGGGCACTTTGGGGGTCGTACTCAGCCCCCAGACTTCGTACCTCACGTGCCCCTAAGCGTTTCCGTAGGACCTGGGATCTGCCCGCCGCTGGCGAGTGAGGAGGCCCGGGGAAGCCGAGTCCAGCCCATTCCTGCAAGCCTGGCCGCCGCACACCTGCGTCCTCATGCCCGAGTGGCACTCGCCGGACTCCAGGGCACTGGGCCTGGCCGACGGAGGACATCCACTCGGTGGGTTCCTTCTTCCTGCTCTGAGCTGGCTCCCCGCATCGATGGGGACTGCCAAAGGAAGGGCAGTGCCAGGAAGTAGATAGAAAATTCTGGGTCTCCATGAAAGTGGGAGTTTGGGTTGCAAAGTTAATTGCAGTTTTCATCAGGATAAAGATATCCAGATGTGAGAGAGAATTAAGTCGTTGGCGGTGCCATGGAACAGATGACTGAGCTAAAAGAAACATTTATTCTCGAAGGAAGAAAATGAAGACACCTGCGTTATTTTCTGTCTGGTCTCATGTTTCTTAAACCATCAAACAGGCCCTCCTTATTAAGGGAACAAACACGATACTTTACTCGAGAGTATTTGATGTAGCTTTCTTAATGACAGAAGGATAAAAATACACTTACATGATATTTATGGATGTTGTAAGAATTGCAGGGGTTTACTGCAAAACTTCTCATTCCCAAACCTGTCATGTATAAATGTGCTGAATCCGTTCTGCACATTTTAGCCATGGAGCTTTTGAGAGAAGTTACATGTGAGAACAAGTTTCAAGTGTGGCTAGTATATCGTTCCTTTATAGCAGAACTTTATAAAAATTTGTTATTAAATCAGAGAATTCTGGAGTTAAATCTCAAGGTTGAGATCATATAGTTCTTTTTATTATATATGAAAAAAAGATACACCAGAGTCCATAAATGAATATACTCACATACCCATTACATATATATGACTCGAAACCTAACTGAAGTTACTGGGTTTTTCTTCACATCTTAAAATATCTTACAATTCCATACCCTGTTATATTCATATTTGTCAATTAACTAGTTGATATATTTTAGCCATGATGAAAAATAATATTAAGCAAGAGAAGTTAAAAGGGACTAAAATATATATATATATTTATCATGAAAGTGGAAACCATGGCTTGGCATATGAAGGAAATAATATGTTTTTATTGCTACTAGTTACACAGTAAAATTTTTAGCAGTGTTCTCATCCCAGATGACAGAAATCACCATCGCACGCTAAACAAAAGCATGGACTGTGGATTAAAAAAAGACATAGGGATGAAGTTTGGGCCAAGTCTGCAGTGAAGAGGTTCAAATGTCTTAGAAGGGATCAAACCAAACTGGTCTTTCAAAATTTGGGACAGTTTACTTTTGGCAAAGTCCAGTTTCCTGTTCACAAGAGCAATGGCTTCAGATTAGTTTTTGAACATCAAACAGACTTTTTTTCAGGACCTCATTTTGATGAGTTCTGATGGGTAATCAGAAATACATGGATTAACTCTGCTTTCAAATAAACATGGGTTTAGCAATTAAAGAGAAGAAAACTTGGCTCAGTGTGCTCTGAGTCCTGCCAAACTCTAAACATGGGACTCAGCAGTTCAGGGTATGGGGTGAGAACACGTGGTTGAACTAGGCCTCCCCCAGCATTATCTTAATAAGCCTCAGGTCACCCTGTTGTATTTAGGTCTGTCTGAGGGATAAGCAAATTCTTGGTGCCAGTGTATTAGGACTGTCCATCGACAGCCAGCAATACCTGTGTGGTGGAGATTCGGGTGACGGAGCCTGCACCAACAATTTTCTGTGTTCACTTGTGTTCCCGCGAACCTCATTAGCTTTCCCTTTATGTGACAGCAGTGTGGTGGGTGAGGGCGTGGCCCCTGGAGCCAGATTCCAGCCTCAGCTCATCCACTTCCTACTTGTGTGGCCTTGAACATTTTACTTAACCTCTCTGTTTGCTTACCTATAAAATGGGAACAATAATACTGCTTGTTTTATATGGTTGCTGTAATGATTTTATGAGGTAATAAACAAGTGCCCAGTAGAGGTTAGCTGTTATTGGTATTTAACTATTTAAATTCTGAAGACAACTAAAATTTTTCAAGGATTGTGTCTCAGGCTGTTAAGAATAAGCATGGATAGACCTGTAGTAAGCCAGACAGAGACATGTATCATATGATATTGCTTAAATGTAGAATCTTAAAAAAAAAATGATACAAATGAACTTGTATATAAAACAGAAATAGACCCACAGACACAGAGGAAAAACTTACGGTTACTAAAGGGGAAAAGTTGTGGGGGGAGGGTAAATCAGGAGTTTGGGACTAATATACACACACTACCATAGGTATAAGAGATAACCAACAAGGAACCTATTGTACAGCACAGGGAACTATATCCAGTATTTTGTTATGGCCTATAAGGGGAAAGAATCTAAAAAGGAATATGTGTGTGTGTTTGTGTATTACTGAATCACTTTGCTGTACACCTGAAACTAACATAACATTGTAAATCAGCTATACTTCAATTAAAAAATAAAATGAAAAGAATAGACAGCACTGTTAACTCTAACGATGTGATATTCCCAGAGAGAGCTGGATTAGAAAAGCATTAGTACTTTAAAAGGTCACATTTGGTAAGAGACAGATATGGGAATGCTCTTCTTCTCAGCACTCTGGGGTATGGATTTACATTTTTCAGGAAGAAATCAAATTAGCTAGGTTTTACATTGTCAGCAAAAGTACTCATAAAGTAATGAGTGTTAATAGGAGGAAGGTATGGATTTTGCTTAAAGCCTGGTCTACATTAAAGTAGATGCTTGATATGCATTTAGATAAGCATTTCCCAAAGTTTGTCTTATGAAACAACAGTACTATAAGATACATCTTACGAAAAGGGTTCTGTGGTCCAATACATTTGGGAAATAATGATTTCCATTATGCCACTATTATCCCACTGTAGACATTCATAAGGTATCTTAGCTTATTAAAGTCTCTGATTAGTTCTGCTTTAAAGAAAATCTATTTAACCTTAACCCAACATTTCCCAAAGTTATCTGCCTACAGATCCCAGGGGAATTTTCCATGGCCCACACTTGGAAGCATGCTGGTATATATTACCTAAGGAAAGAATCATGGTTTCATTGTGCAAACTCAGGTGTTCTGGAAGATTGGATTTCTTCAAAATCTTGCAGATTGTTACCTCAACTGTAGGCTTCAAATTATTTTGTAGAGCAAACATGTTATGTTCCACCAGAAATCTGTGACTTAAACTGTCTTTCTTCATCTGAAATTACAGAGAAACTGAAACTTCTGCAGGTAACTACCCAATAACTACATTTCAGTACTTTTAGATTTATCCACTTAGATAAACATTCTTCCTCCACTGTGTTTCCTTAGTCTTTAAA
Organism: Moschus berezovskii; assembly: GCF_049115385.1. Lineage (NCBI taxonomy): Eukaryota > Metazoa > Chordata > Mammalia > Artiodactyla > Moschidae > Moschus > Moschus berezovskii. The sequence continues at coordinate 28,324,635 of NC_142467.1, read as the reverse complement.
GTAATTTGGGGCAAGAAGTTGCACATTCAGACTTGCATGGACCTGACAGAGAGCTAGTCGGTGGAGATCCACTGGAATTACGAACCCAAGGCCACGAATTGAATTACAAAGTGACAAACCTTCAGTTACTGGGAAAAAAACGACCGTCCCTCCATTTACCAGTTGAGCAGATGGGATTCATCCCTGGATGAGACACTTTGAAGACACCAAAGATTAGGGACAATCACATCGATCACATGGCAAAGATGCTCAGATTTTTTCCCCCAGACACTATCAATACCAGAGTCCTTGGGACAGGAAGCAGCAATGAAGACCAAGTTAAATTCCAGGTCTCTCAGACAACTGGAAAAATGCTCCCTGTTTTTCGTCCAAGTCTATGGATTGTTAACAGCTGGGTGTGGCATTGGCGGGGCACAGACACAGACTTCCTCTTTACTCTGTTTGGGGCTGGGGCTGAGGGACGGCAGAGGGAAACACCAGGCTATTTGCAGTGGAACAGCAGTGCTTTCCAGAAGCTCACATCTTCTCCAAGATATAGTGGTAACGAGGGCAACGGTGTCTGGGATCTCCAGGAAGTTCTCATACGCAATCCACAGGATGTTGCCTGGCAGATAGTGATCTTGCATCAGGAGCCCTGTTAGGAGGGACAGCTCTTGGAATTCCCTTGATACTTTTTATTCTTGCTACAGCATTCCTCACATTCTGCCTTCTACCCTTTTATCTGTGTGAGTCTGTTTTCCTCATGAATTGCATGTGCCTTAAGATCAGACCTGGGTTCTATGTGTAATGCCGGCTGCTCTGCGTTCAGTGCCCTTTGCTGCTGCTAAGTCACTTCAGTCGTGTCCGACTCTGTGCGACCCCATAGACGGAAGCCCACCAGGCTCCCCCGTCCCTACAGAGCAAGTATTCAAGCAGACACATATGGGTTAGGTCCACATCTCAGATCTTTCTTTAGATTGTCCTGGATGAGGTAGCACAGACACCAAGAGAATAAGACCAGCCCCAGTACAACGGTTGTTGTCGTTCAGTCCCTCAGTCGTGTCCAGCTCTTTGAGACCCCGTGGACTGCAGCACACCAGGCTTCCCTGTCTGTCACTATCTCCCAGAGTTTGCGCAAACTCAGTAGACCCTTGTAAAGGAGCAGAAGAAAGGTGTGGTACTGAGTAAAGCTTGGTGGGTGGATTCACATGTGGCAAGAAAGGGGTTCTACTCATGCTCAACAGAAGGTGAGGCCAGCTGCAGGAGGAAGAGTGTGCAGGGGTCCTGAATAAGCCTCATCATGAAATCATTCACCTAGCTTTTGTCTTAGGGTAAGACTCTTGTTCCAGAGATTAATGGGAACAGGGTGAGCTTCAGAGTTCCACGTGAGTGTGAAGGTCTGTTCTGTCTCCTACAAACTACGTCCAAGGCACTTAGTGGATTCTGGGGCACAGACAAAGTCCTGGCCCCTGAGGATCTCAGGGTTCAGGAGAGGAAAGCAGACCAGTAAACAGTGAAGGCACCTAAGAGGGAGAGGGCAGGCCTGCTAGAGTGTCAAGGTAGAGCAAGGTCTAGGAATCTCAGCTTTTGCTGAAATTAGAGAATCAATGACTAATCTAATTGATTAGATTAGATTAATGATTGCTAGATAGAAAGGGCATGGTAGCCAGAAGGGACCTCGTGAATGAGGAAAAGGAAGTAAACTATAAGCATGGGTGTTTGGTGGGGATGACAAGCAGTTGAGAGGACCTAGGGGGTGATGGCACAAGGTTCTTGGAAGTCCATGCCTCCAACGGAGGAGTGGAAGCAGCTGATGACCTTTCACCTGGATCCACAATGATTTGTACATGAATTTTTTAAAAAACCTCAGAGTTACAGAAAGTATAGAGAGCCAAGACTGCAAGACTAGAGACAACAAGATAGAAAAATCTAATAATAACCGCTATGAGAAAACAGGGGCCTGAAACAATGGCAAGAGGGAAAGCAATGAGAACCGATACAGAAACATAAAGATAAGAACATCGGAATTTATCTTACAATCGATGGCTTGACTTGGGAATCTTGATAAAACGCCATCTCTTCCAGGACAACACCGTTTCCTTGACTGCCTTTTCTAAAAAAGTGTCCTCATCTCCGTCCAGTCACCTACTGTCCCTTATCTTGCTGTATTTTCTTCACTCTCTGGGGTAACATTTGTGTTTTGTTTATTGCCCATGAGGGAGACTTTGTATTCTCAGCAAAGAGAATCGTGCCTGGTAAAGATAGACACATAAGAAGTTTTGAAAGGATGAACTGAGGATAATGGGGTCATTCATTGAGATTCCCACTAGTAGAGGAGGAGTAAGTTTTTAGGAGAAAATGAGAAGCTTGATGTTTGACATAGTGAGTTTGAGTAGAATCATCAAATACAAATATTTGTAGGAACAATGGAAGTGAGACCTCCCTCCATGAGCTGTGGAGTGGAAAGAGGGCCATGATAACCACCACCATAATGACAACCACAGCTGATGTTTATTGAGTTGAGTGTTTGCTAGGGGCCAGAAATGATTTTGAGCACACTGCATATGCTAATTCACTTAATCTTCACAATAGCCCTTGACGGGTGATACTATTATTATTCTCACTTGATAGGTGAAAAAATGGAGACTTGGAACTCCTCCAAGGTCACACAACTGAGAAGTGATGTAACTGGATCTCTTAGGAACACAATTACTTAACAGTTGGACTGCAGACTAGGAACTGGTAAAGAATACTGGAAGAAAGAGGGCAGAGACATTAGTGGACAAGAGAGTTTAAGGAGAAGGAAAAGTTGACATTATTAAAGGCTGCAGGATGCTAAAGGAAAAGAGTTCTTTAGCTTGAAAATTTCATTTACCTCTTTCGGAGCATTGTCAGTGGTATTTTCATCTGGACAAACCAGGGGGCAGTGGTTTGAAGAGTGACTGGGAGCTGAGTAAGGTGGTCTATCAGGCTATTCTGAGGAGGTCAGCTATAAAAGGCAGGAGAGAGATAGGGAAATAACCAGAAGTAGACACAAAGTAGGGAGAGTGTTTGAAAAGTGGGTAATATAGCTATTATGGGCAGTGGGGGAAGAAAGCAGAAAGAATGAGATTATAGGAGAGAAAGCAAAGTGATGGTTTTGAAAAGGGTGAAAAGGGATGGGACAAAGAACACAGGTATCAGAGAGATGACAACCAGGGACTTGGAAAGTGTGATTCAAGAGGGAAATGGCCAGGATCATGTAAAAAGATTGTAGGCTTCCGGACTTTCAAAAAAATGTAGATGATACATTTCTCCATCTGTAGGTGTGTATGTTTGTGAGTGCAAATGTGTGTTTACATGGTAATACTTAGCATTTTGTGTATGGAAACTAAAAGATCACTAATGAGACTGAGCCAAAGTGGAGGGTAGAGTGGCAGAAGGATCCTGAGGATTCTGGCTGAAGTGGTGCTACGGGGCCTTTGAGAGTAGAGAAGGAAACGGCCATGGGGAGGGTTATGGTCAATGAGAAGTGACAGGAGGAGGCGCTGAAGGTCTGAGGCTGAAAAGCAGTTGCATTGGAATCAAGGGGGTGAGATTGCCGGGGTCCAGGATCGTATTCAGGGACTGCTAAATGGAACATCCCTAGGTGATGATGGAGCCCAAGAGGGGTTCACAAGGGTGGGTGACTGGAGTGGAGTGGAGGTGAAGATGGTTTCAGGAAGTGAGAAGCTCTACTGGCGGCTGATGGAGGTGCCACCCACTAAAGGTGGCTGCTCTCCAGTGATGGCAGGACTTGGAGTGGAGAAGTGAATATGTATTCCATGAAAGGGTTTCAGGGGTGTGTGGGCCTGGGAGTGCGTGAACGACATAACAGCGGCAAGATGAGTGGAATGGCTGGGGGACACAAGCTGCGGAGCAGATAAGTGCTTCTACAGAGAAGAAAGGTTAATGGCCTGGGGATGGTAAATGGAGAACTAAGCAAATCCTGGAAGCCATTTCCCCACCCTAGCTATTGCTTCAAATCAATTTAGATATCTCTTGATTCTTCCCGTTTTAGGACATCCTAAATACACCTAAAATGATAGGCCTTATGCTGTTGCTCCAGCCCCTCCCCTATTCCCCTTCCCCCAAATTCCACCCCCTCCCCCATCTCCCCAATAAGGGTCACTTTCTTTGAGAAAGATAATGAATTTTCTAGTATAAGTGTCTCCTAAGAAGGTTAACATTTTAAGCTATTATTGACTATGAACTGAGGCATGATCACTTTCCATTCAGCTGGATAAGAACCTACTTCATTTCATTTGCTCAGTCGTGTCTGACCCTTTGCAACCCCGTGGACCGCAGCACGCCAGGCTTCCCTGTCCATCACCAACTCCTGGAGCTTGCTCAAACGCATGTCCATTGAGTCGGTGGTGCCATCCAATCATCTCATCCTCTGCCGTCCCCTTCTCCTCCTGCCTTCAATCTTTCCCAGCATCAGGGTCCTTTCCAATGAGTCACTTCTTCACATCAGGTGGCCAAAGTATTAGAGCTTCAGCATCAGTCCTTCCAATAAACACCCAGGACTGATCTCCTTTAGGATGGACTGGTTGGATCTCCTTGCAGTCCAAGGGACTCTCCAGAGTCTTCTCCAACACCACAGTTCAAAAGCATCAATTCTTCGGCACTTAGCTTTCTTGAAGGTCCAATTCTGACATCCATACGTGACTACTGGAAAAACCATAGCTTTGACTATAAGGACCTTTGTCAGCAAAGTAATGTCTCTGCTTTTTAATATGCTGTCTAGAATGGTCATAGCTTTTCTTCCAAAGAGAAAACATGTTAATTTCATGACTGCATAAGATATGAACCTAAGAGATGAGAAATTGAATGAGATTTGCCAGAGAGGCTCCAGCACAGAAGAGTCAGGTGCAGAGCCCCTGTCCCAGGCTCGTCCCAGTGACTCAATCTGTAAATAGGAATTCTTACCCTGTGCCATGCATGGACTGCATGAACGCTTGTGGGAAACTCAGGGGGACACTAGACAAGTAGGCAACAAGTAGTGCTGCCCTAGCCTGAGATGGGTGTTCAGGGACCTAATGGCAGGACTGAGCAGAGACCTGGTTTCCTTACTGATATAATTTTTATGCTGTTTTTAATCCTTTCTCACACCTCTATCTAACTTTATAAAAATAGGATCAGAGTTATCTTTGCAGATGAGGCAATACAGAATAGGAGGAATGGGGAGGGTTGTTTAAGTCTCTATTTCTTGTGTGTTTTGTTTGATGGGAAATTGGGCTCGAGGGCAGCCTTGGTTCTCCACCTACAGTCCTCTCTGAGCATAGATTCCTGCCCCCATGTCTGGGTACTTCAGCAATGCTATTTGCAATGAGTTCAGAGAGGATGTAGAATCTGCCTGCAATGCCAGAAACCCTGGTTCGATCCCTGGGTCTGGAAGATCCCCTGGAGGAGGGCATGGCAACCCATTCCAGTATTCTTGCTTGGAGAATCCCCACGGACAGAGGAGTCTGGCGGGCTCCAGTCCATGGGGTTGCAAAGAGTTGGACACAACTGAGCAACTAAGCACAGCACAGAGAGGCAGTGTGCCAGCCTGGGACTCCAGCGGGTCCAGAGGACAAACTGCTCTCCTCCATCATTAAACCTCACTTGTCCTCCATACCTGCTCCCAGACAGAAGCGGACAGAGTCCACCCCAGTGCTGGTGTTTGCACAGCTGCTGTGCAAAGATGCAGCTGGATTGTAATGGAGGAAAGAAAAACAGAGAGGCTCCTGGAAAAGAGTCCACCCAGAGACAGGAGAGAAAACTGCTCTCCAAACATTTCATTGTTATCCCACTTATTTTAGTGGGTTATCTCCAAACAGGAGTAGGTAAACTGAGAGATAGCAAAGCAAATATGTAACTTCCAAGTGCCTGGTTTTATTGGGTGGTAAAATATGCTGAGCAGTGGAGAGAGCCTTGGGTGGTGTGAACACTGTAGACACGTACCACAGAGAGTTTGGTCCTAGTCTTTTCCCGGATGCTTTAGCAGACCGATTATTCACGGGGGGGACCTCTGGATACCCAGCACTCAAACACTGCCTGCCTTATCAAGTCTTGGAGACCTAGCCATTGATTTGGATTGGGGTCTCCCTCATCATCTTAGCTTATGAAAACTTCGCATTTTACAGAGAGCTCTGTCTCCAACAGATGGGTCCACAATTTCACAGGTCTCTCTGTTGCAGACAAAACAGGTCCAATTTCAAGTCTCCAGCCAGAAGAGTCTATTGTTATTGCTCTTACTGTGGGGGACTGGGGACGGGAAATGAAAAGCAAGTGGAGGAGCGGGGCTGGCTGGCTGCAATCTCTTCTTTAAGGCTTCTCCTAGTCCTGCTAGAATTTGCTTGATGTTTGTTCATTCTCAAGGTTTCATATTTTGTTCATATATGCATTCAGTCACAATGAAGACATTTTTCTCCTTCACATAATGTGAAACATTAAAAAATAATAGTCTGGTGATGCATTGGGGAGGTTTGCTTTTCCTAGTGTGTGGTTCTTGGCCCAGAGCATATGATGGTTGGAAAAAAATCAACACACGACTGCTCTGTACAATATTATGTCTCTGGTAGAAAGTGGTTTGGGGGGTTTTATGGAGCACAGATTCTAAAGGTAAAAACCTTTAATGAGTCACAACTCAGAGAATGATGAAACCTTACATTCAAACCTTAGATAAACTAAAAAATTTCCAAGGGAGAGCAAGTCACCAAGTGTTCATGTTTGATTTAGATATTATATTTAAATATTTTCCAAGTTCTATATGCCTCCCTTTTTGGTAAGAAATTAAACAAACAAACATACATAGGTATTGGTAATGCATGCATCTTATTGGAAGAAGGAAATGGCAACACACTCCAGTACTCTTGCCTGGCAAATCCCATGAACGGAGGAAGCTGTTAGGCTGCAGTCCATGGGGTCGCTCAGAGTGAGACACGGTTGAGCGACTTAGCAGCAGCAGCAGCATCTTATTGATGTAATATCTTACTAATAGGATTTTATTATGTTCCTTCTGAAACAACTTGTCACTCTTTAGATTTCCCCAAGAGAACTGGGGGAAGACCCTCAGGTAGAGTTTGCTAAAGACTCTTTGAGCAACACTCTCCATGCAGCTTCTCTGTCTTTTATATTTACTGGTCTTCACTTACCTCATAACTTAGGTTTCTTTTCCCTTACATGACATCACATATATTCAGAGAATTCCATAAAAGCCATCACTAGCCTATAGTAAGGAAGACTTACTTAGCAGGCACATGTGGTTTTACATGTAACCTCCTGTTTTAAAAAAGGATGGAGACAGAAAGAACAGATTCTAAAGTATTGATGGCCCTCCATAAGGGATCTTAGTGTAAGGGTGGGGGTGTGCTGAAGAGGCTGTAGCACTTGCCTCTGAGAGCAGCACAGTGTATGTCTACACTTGGCTCCCTTAAGGACTCTCTCTGCAAAGACAGGGATTTACTGTAAGGAACTTAGGAGTCATCCCTGACTCTCACTTTCTAAGCATCCCCTAATATTCATTCATTTCCAAATATTGATTCATCTAAAATATATTCCTCGAGTCCAGGTCTTTTTACCGCCGCCCCCAACCCGACACCCCACTGCTCCAAGTCGGGTCATTGTCAACCACTGGACTACTAAGATGAATTGGTTGCCTTTGGTTGCCTGCCTTTTCTGGTCCATTTTCTGCTCTGTCACAAGGAAATATAAGTCTTATCACACACCCTTCCTGATGAAGCATGTCTGTGGGCCTCCCATTGCCTGCTGAATGAAGAACAAAATCCTTACAGGATCCACAAGGCCCCACAAGATCTGCACTGCACCTGCCTACAGCCTCAGCTTTAATTAGAAAAAAAAAGGAAGTTAACCCATGAGAGAGAGATATGTTCAGATAACAACAAAAAATGGCAAACGTGATATTTGATAATGCAGTCAAAGAAACACATAGATGCAAACACAAGTAGCCATTGTAGCATAAACCACCACATAGTTCCAGGCCCAGTGCTAAATCTCTTCCCTCTCAATTTGCCCTCTCCCTCCCTCTTACTTTCAGCTCTTCCCTACAATCTCAGCTTGGAATTCCTTCAGGATCCATAGAAGGTCTGCAAACTATCATGAACCATGAATCTCCAATAGAAATACAATGTGAACCACATATGTGATCTTAAATGTTCTAGTAGGCACATTTTAAAAAGAAAGAAGTTAAATTAGTATAATATATTTAATCTAAAATATAGTCATTTCAACATGTAATCAATATAAAAATATTTAAAAATCAACAACAGAAAAAGACATTTCACGTATTTTTCATACTAAGTCTTTAAACATCAGTGTGTATTTTACACTTAGAGCTCATCTCAACTTGTACCAGCCTCATCGCAAGTGCTCAGTTAAGTCACGTGTCTAGTGCCCATATTTGTAGAGCATTGCAAGTAGACCCAAAACAAATTCCCATTCTTCACTTCTATTTTTAAATATTCAGTGCTTTACATTCTGGGTGTCTTTCCAAATTAAGACTATACCTCTGAGATTAAGGAACCAGAGTTGTTCCCTAGAGAGCAGTGGAGCAATACTCATCTTCCTCTCCAACAAAATGGCTCCTGGATTCATTGCCCATTAGTCCCTTTTTTAACAATTCAGAGATTTCTCACATAGGGTCTGGAGCAATCCCCCTAATTTTAGTTGTGCTCAGAACATTGCATTCCAAAATGTCTGAGCACTGATGCTCATCCAGTGAGAGACTTAAAAAAAGTTTCTTGTAAGAATCCTAAAATGTGGAACTAAAGGGGATCATGATTATTACCTAATACAATCCTGAGCAGTTTGGTGGCTTGATGAGGGAGCTACAGCCTAATTGTAGTAAGCACACATCTAGGGCTTAGGTTCCTGGACTCCTGGACCAGTGTTCTTTTGTCTGTTACTCAACGTGAATATTGGTGATTGACAGAACTGTAAGACTCAGTGAACAGTGTTCCCATCAAGGGCCATACACCTCGACTTCCTCTCAGCACTCAACTGGTGGATGCAGATGTCATCTGGGTTAAATGGAAAGACCATGGGCAACACAGTATTAACCCAATGATACCCAAAGCAGCGTGTTTTTGGTATAGCTGAGGCAGGTGTGTAGCCAGCCTTAAACCAATATAAAGCCTACAGATGGTTGCTTTTCTCGAGATAAGAATGCCCTTTTCTCATACTCTACTACAACCTCTTTCTTCCATTTAGTTATCAGTGGAGAATCTCTATATGCAATAGTAGGATTCCTTCTGGTGAGTGGTGAGACCCGCTGAGGCTCAACCCGTGAGCAACCCTCAGTGTCCTGGTTGGAGAGGGAGAACCACTCATCTACTTGCATTCAGTTTTTGCTTTTGTTCCAAGCTGCTTTTCTTGGTTTGAAAAGCACTAGACTCCTCATTTGTTCCACTTTGTAGTGATGTGTGAAAAGTGCCATCATTCCTGGCAATCCCTTCCTGGGAGCTTTTCTTATCCTGGATCAGCAGTTGCATGTTAACTAATCTGAAAATTATTTCCATGTTAAGTTCTCTTTTAAGTTAAAAATAATAAACAATGAAGTCTGCCTAGGAACTATTTACTTATTTTTAAACAGGCTTGGTGGACACAGGGTCTTGAAAAGATGTGAATAGTGCTTGTTCTATGCCTGACTTATTCTAAATCATGAATTGGGGAAAACACACTTAAAGATCTCAGATCTGAGCTGTGAGTGAGATGTGTATTTCTCAGACAACATCACTGGGGTTTGAAAGGCACGGGATACCTCTGTGGAAATACCTTGGAGAAATTTGCTAGAGATTTCTGTAGTGATGCTCTTTCCCACGGTGTTCTGAGGCAAACAGAAGAAGAGGATGCCTGGGACATTAAACCATGGAACAGTCTTTTGCACTGTCCACTAGGCCAGGTGCTTTACAAAGATTGCTGTGCAGATTTCTCCCAATGAATATTGTCTAGCAATAGACTGTTTAGCCACTTGAATAACTGCAAACACATTTCTTTATAAGCATGGTTTCCTTTGACCTGGCTCACTTAGAATCCTAGCATGTCAGAGTTCTACCATTGCTGATGGTGAGAGAGGGACACGAAGTTTTTGTGACTCAAAAAGGGTCACTCAGCTGGGACTGACTAAAACCTAAGTCTATTCCTAATAATTTCTCAAAACCAGAGGACCTGGTTTGTTGCAATTTTATTATTATTTTTTAATGAACTCTATGAGATGCTCTCTGATGAAAATGTCAAAAGAGAGTATACCAAGTTCTTCTCACTAGAAAGCTCTCTGAATACATATTGTTAGTAGGGCATTACTTCTTCCTGCAGTCTTCATTGACTGTAACAGTAATCACCTGGGATTTATACTACTGCTGGTTTTAAGGCTTCAATATAGAGAAACCATTGGAACCACTGCTGAGGAAACAGATTAGTCCCAGTCCAGCCAATCCAACCCAGAGGTAAACTATTATGGATTTGAATAACAGGGACAGGATAGAATTTCCTGACTCAGCTCCTATCTAAAAGAATGTGGGGCTTCAGCCTTCTTAAATTTTTCCCAATTAGTCTAAGAAATCCCTTGAGCTTATGTCCATAGGTGGTCACGTAAACAATACTCCTGGCCAGTAGGTGGAGTCTCCTGTGTTCCCTGGTACACACTTGGGGATTCTGTTCTCGTACCTCGCAGTGCCCTCACTTTCTCACCTTTGTCTTCTCCTGTCCGTCTGGTATAGCAATGTTGAGCTCTCGGAACTCCGTCTGATCGTCCATGGTACAGTATGTCCTGTGGAATCCTAATCAACTCCAGACGTAGACCGAACAGACTAGTCAAGCTCTCCTGCTTTGCAACTCGTGCTGGGTTCCCTAAGTGCTGGTTCTACATCCTGTTGGAGTGAAGAACACTTCTGTCTCCTAACTCATGACACACTGTCCCACGATCACAAGGCTGGGCTGCCTCATGCCTTCCGCATCAAAGAGTGATCTCAGTGAGACTGCATGTTCCTTCCTGCTGGTGGCCTCTGCCTTTCAGAGGCTTCATCCTGTGGGACTCCTGCAAACCAGAGGAGGAGGAGAGAGCTAGAGGGCAGCACACATCTCGGCTGCGCCCACAGTATTGCCCGTGGTCCGCACTTGCATGAATCACATTTTTCTCTCCTCAGATCTCACACGGGGCTCTTCATTTCCCCCAGGCAGACACTGTCTTGGCGGCCCTCCCCATGGTGCTCAGGCAGATGTGGATTCGTATGACACACATGGCTCATGTCCCTAAGTTGACGATGTTTCCTTCTAGAACAACAGAAGAATGCATGTAATGTAAACAAGCTTCTCATTTCTACCAGAGTTCAAGACACAGAGAGATTATTTTGTCCTGTAGTTAATTTCTTTTGGGTCACAGTTATCCACAAAACTTTTAGTAAGTAATAAGTCATTCATAAACTTAGTACCACATAGGAGCCATGGAAGAGTGTAGTCACTGGTATCCTGGTAAATTATCAGCAACCAGCTCTTGAGAGGGCAAAAATTCTGATTTGTAGCATTTGTTCATTTCCATGGTATAAATACTCCCATGAGTGCCCGTTTGAAGCCACCAGTGTAACATCACTGAAGGTGGAATTGGGAAGAGACATTCAGGATCACACCGTTATTACAGTATTTTTACACTGCAGAATCAATAGTTATAACCTCAAGGGCATAGATATTAATAAAATGTAGTCAAATAATTAGGAAGTGGTGAATTTTGAGTATTTGTTACCTTTGCATTAAATATAATTTATTTAATTGTAAGCCTCTATAATATGACTTTTAAATAATGGCTATACTGAATAAGTGCTCACAAAATTCTTGAGAATTTAACAATCAGTTCTCACAAGCCAGTACAGCCTGCCTCCAGCACTCCACTGGGTGTAATATAACGAGGCAAGTCTAATACTAATCTTCCAGCGCTATGTAAGCTAGCACTGCAGTTTGTCGTGAGAAAAAAATGAACGCATATGAAATAAAAGCATCTAGAATAACGCCTGGCACACAGGTGCTCAATAAATTCTGGGTGAATCCAGAAAGTCTTGGATGGTAGAAGAAGCAGGAATTCATTTGGTGCACTGAAGCAGGTCAGAGCTTTCACCTTAATAATTCTGAGACTGTGTGCATATTGTGTCCCGCTCGGGGTGGATCAAACCCTGCAGTTAGAGACCCAGAAGGAAAACGAGAGAGACCAAATGACATCATTTCACTTATGCTCCTCGAATGGTCCTCATTAAGTTGACTGCACAGACTATAAAGAGGGATTTTAAGAGCCTGGAAAAGTTGAAGGCAGACAATCCCTTGTTCAGAGGATGAAGTGGGGGTAAACCATAACATATGTACCAAATAATATAGTCTTTGTTTTATGTAATAATTTATTTTCTTCTCTCCCCTTCCTGAACATGGAAGAGACCTAACTTGAGGTCAGTTCTCAGTACCCTTGAAAGCTGAAGAAAGGGCAGGTCTGCTCCGACAGCTTCTCTGGCAGGCACACGGCTGGAGCCCACTGCACAGTGGCAGCCTCGCCAGTTAAATTACGAGGGCTGCTTTGAAGAGAGGAGGTTTCGTGCTTTATGAGGCCGATAGCATTCAGTGTTTAAGCCATTAAATTTGCATCTGGGAAAGCCCTGGTCAGGAAGAGGTAAAAAGGTCAGGTTTTCATAATGGCTTTCAGAACCAAAATGGTATCTTTCCTGAGGGGCTGGCTGGAAAACATTCAGCTTTTTGTTGTAATAGAGGTCTTGCTTAATTGAAAATCAGTGAGATAAAGAGATCTTTTAACAGGATGCTAACACTTAAACTCATTGACAGATATTTTCCTACTGATGATTGGGACTAGTTGCTAAATATAGGGCACTGCTGTGGACAGAATGAATCTCTGAGTTTAGTGTTGTGAGGATCTGTTTCCCTGAGTTCATCTTCACTGATACCGTCAAACTAAGCAGATAATTGCCACACCTCCCATGAACTTAGTGCAGTGTGGAAGGAGACTTAAAGGCAGTTTTTCCAAATTGTTTTAGACAGAACCTCAGAATTTATTAGAGATTTTATTATATCATTAAGCCAATGACAGCTTGTTTTAAAATGTTGTTTGCTACCCTAATAGTTCTTTATTCTATTTCTCTCAAGAACAGTCAGTTCTGCTATAATGTTACACGTGCATGCCATAAAACCACATTCTTGACAAAATCATTTCACAGAAGCCTTAGAGCTCTGACACCAAACCTGTGCCCCCAAAGGCAAAATTGATGAATTGAACCTCATCAAAGTGAAAACCTTTTGATCTGTGAAAGACCCTGTTAGGAACATGGAAGGACAAGCTACAGACTAGGAGGAAAAATTGCCATCCACTTAGTTGACAAACGACTAGTATTGAGATATATATAAAGAATTAAAAAAATTTAACAGTGAAAAGTAAACAAGTCAACTGAATTAGGAAATAAGCAAAAAATGTAAAGAAACATTTCATGGAAGAGGATATACAGATAGTAAATCAACACATGAAGAGATATGCAACAACATTAGCCCTTAGAGAAATGCAAATTAAAATCACAATAAGATATCCCACAACAGTCAGAATGGCTAAAATAAAAAATGTAGCAATTTAATAGCAGTAGTAAATGCTCCAATAAGAATGTGGGGGAAAAGTGAAAGTTGCTCAGTCATGTCCAACTCTTTGTAACCCGCTAGCAAGGTATGAATGTGGAGGAACTGGGAAACAGTTGGAAATTTTCTTAATAAAGTGGGCATGCAACTTACATGTAGACTAGAAATTGTACTCCTGGGCATTTAGCCCAGAGAAATAAAGACTTAGGTTCACACAAAAACCTTTATATGAATATTCATAGCACTTTTATTTGTAATAGCTAAAAACTGGGAACAATCCAGATGCTCTTCAACCCTGAATAGTTAAACTGTGGTACATCCGTATCATGGAGGTTCCTCAGCCATAAAAAAGAACAAACTACAGATACATGCAACATGAATTGCTCGGGAATTATGCTGAGTGGAAAAACTCAATCCCCAGAAAGTGATATTTGGAAGATTCCATTTATATAACATTCTTAAAGTGACAAAACCACAGAAGTAGAGAACAGATTAGTAGTAGCTAGAGGTTAAAGATGAGAAGGGGGACCAAGAGGGAAACAATAGTATTAATAAAAGCAACAGAGAAAATCCCTGCAGTGATTAAATCATTCTCTATCTTGACTGTCTCAATAACAATCTCTTGGTTGTGATATTATACTTTTGCACAATGTTATCACTGGGGGAATGAATTGGGTAAAGGATACACTGGATATATCAATATTATTTCTTGCAACTCAAGTGAATCTACAATTATCTCTAAAGGTAAATGTTTAATTAAAATAATTACAAGGGTTAAGGACACAACACTCAAAAATTTTCTCAACAATAGAGTGAAATAATAATAACCTTATAAAACTGGTAGCACAATTTTACACACGTTAAATGGTTAAGAAATACATAAATACCGTGCTAAACATGACACTTTACCTTGATGAAGAGCTGAAGTTGGCACACAGAAGTGGGCATTGCAGGGGTTGCAGTTGTGTATTACTGTGATGTGGTGGAAGGAGGGTTATTAAAAATGGGATGAAATAACCATTTCTAAATGGTTATTAGAAATACCAGATGCGTTGCTGTGGCTCATAACACACCCAGTGAACTGAAGTAGCTGGTGATGGTTAAGAACTGAAATATACGCACATGTGTGCTTTGTGTATTCCTGCTCTTCTTGTCTTTAAGCTAAGTACAGTTTTCTGTGTTCACCTATGTTTCCTACATTAAAGATTACACATAAACATAAAATCTGTTGTGCTAAAATTGTTTCCTGATATATCATTGCTTTGAAACAAATTTGCATTTTTCAAAACAAACATTAGAGCAGAACTGATTGTACATTCCATATACAAAAGTGACAGAATGTCCAGATAATTACTGGAAAGGGAAGAAAATCCAATTTCAAATAATAGATAATGTCATCAAAGACCTCTGAGGCTTTGGGTCTGAATCCTACGTGAGTTCCCTTCTACACCTAGGAAGTATGTTAACATTTTGGCGAGATTTGGTTCTTTGTGTTTCCCCAATGTAAATTGATTAAGCTTAAAAATAAGTAAAACTTTCTAAGACTTCCCTGGTGGTACAGTGGGTAAGACTCTGCCTGCTAATGCAGGGGACCTGGGTTCGATCCCTGGTCTGGGAAGATTCCAGATGATGCAGAGTAACTAAGTTCCTGTGCTACAACTAAGAGCCTGTGCTCTAGAGCTGGCATGTGACAACTGCTGAGCCCATGTGCTGCAACTGCTGAAGCCCATGAGTAGAGCCTGTGCTGCAACAGGAGAAACCACCTCAATGCAGAGTAGCCCCTGTTTGCTGCAACTAGAAAAAACCAGTGACAGCAGCAAAGACCCAGTGTAACCAAAACTAACCTTCTAGGTTTTTAATTAACGACAGTATTAGAGTCGTTGCAGATATAAGGTAAAAGGAAAAAACAATTTTAGAAAAACAATTGTGTTTAAAATATTCTTTTTTGTTTGTTTATCTTATACTCTGGTCTAACATGTAAGGGAGAGGAAGAAATACATGTGGTGGAAAATAGTTGGTTTTGAATTTTATTATATTTGTTATTAGAGGTTTTATGCCTAATGAGGTAGATGGAAATATAAACAGATTGGATTTTAGAGCACATTATTTGGAATAGGATTAAGCCTGTGGTTGTTTGGTTCACTTAGGTAGAAACAGTTCAGTTGCATCCAACTCTTTGTGATCCCATGCACTGCAGCACACCAGGCTTTGCTGTCCATCACCAACTCCCGGAGCCTACTCAAACTCATGTCCCTTGAGTCGGTGATGTCATCCAACCATCTCATCCTCTGTCGTCCCCTTCTCCTCCTGCCTTCAATCTTTCCCAGAATCAGGGTCTTTTCCAATGAGTCACTTCTTCTCATCAGGTGGCCAAATTATTGGAGTTTCAGCTTCAGCATCAGTCCTTCCAATGAATATTCAGGATTGATTTCCTTTAGGATGGACTGGTTGGATCTTGCTGTCCAAGGGACTCTCAAGAGCCTTCTCCAATGCCACAGTTCAAAAGCATCAAACTTGAGTTTAATTCCTATGACTGAGTTAAATTTCTGTTGATACGGATAGCATGCCTAATGAGACCTGCCAACTTGAAGTACATTCTATTGGTCACAAAAGAAATTTGTGCAATTATACATTGTTCAAATCTGTTGAAATCCTATTGCTCATAGGTTGATAGTGTAAAGGAATTTAACTTAGATATCTAGGCAATGAGGCTGCCTGTTAGACATTACTATAATCATGGATTTATTTTTACATAACTGGTCTCAGAGCTCAAACACTGAAATATTATGTGGTGATACACAAATTATGGGGGGCAAAGCACCAGATGATTTTCTTGTTCCCAAATTAAAGTTAATAACCCCCAGAGGCAGTGGGAAAAGAGTGGTTGTGGAGAAAAAGTCTGAGTTGGATGTTGAAAAATTTTTAAAGGTGCAGTTTTCTAGATGTGAGAAGATGATGGTGACAGTGACAAAAAGAGGAAGATAAATGTGGGTGGACTAAACTCCAGCAGAGGAAGACACCATGGGTAAAGTTCACACTGTTGCTCAAACCCAACTGTGAACAATAAATTAGTGAAAAATTGACAGGAAGAGCTCTCCATTTTTAATAAAACAGAGAAATAGCCACAACCTCAAACCACAAATTATAAAGCAAACCTTCCAAATACTGAGAAATCTACACCAACGAAAAAACGAGGGCGCTGAGTGCCTGGGCAAACCTTTTCCGACATCAAGCAGGAGACAAATTTCCTGAGAAGTCAGCGTTACAGTCCTGAAAGGCTCCGCCAATGATCCTTTAATTAAAGAGACAAGAGCTCTAGACTGTGGGCAAACTCTAAGGGAAATAAGACTATTCCTTGTAGATAGCTAGCTCAAATAGATCAGAATGGCCAGGAATTACCTCTGCTGTAGCCTCTTAGCCTAGATAAGTGATAGGACAAAGAGGAAACCATCTGGCATATGAGGGAGTTTACTGTGAAGAAGGCTGGATTTTTGAAGGCCAATCCTGAAGGAAGCTGAAACTCCAATAGTTTGGCCACCTGATGCGAAGAACCGACTCATTAGAAAAGATCCTGATGCTGAGAGATTGACGGTGGGAGGAGAGGGGGATGACAGAGGATGAGATAGTTGGATGGCATCACTGATGTGACGAGCATGAGTTTGAGTAGGCTCCAGGAGTTGGTGATGGAGAGGGAAGCCTGGTGTGCTGCAGTCCGTGGGGTCGCAAAGAGTCACACACAACAGAGTGACTGAACTAAACTGAATCCTGAAGAAAGAGAAATATGCATGAAGACTAGAAGAGAAACAAATACAATGAGAATGTGTTCGATATAAATCTGGGGTGTAGAGTTGTCCATCTGTTTATTCAAATAATCTTGAGAACCTTCTTTGTGCCAGAACCACTTCTCTATGTTGGAGAAACATCTCACCTTTCACAGAATCACCTCCCAGGGTTGGAGATGCATTCATAGTCTCAAGAACACGCATGACACTAAAGCAAAAAGCTGGCTTTATTTAAAGATGAGCAATCATTAGAAAAAGTCGAAAATGGATCATACATGTGAAAAGTGAATAAAAATAAAGCAAGTAAAGAACTTAAGCAATAGCAAATGAAAAATATTTTTTTATTTTTATCAGTATGTTAATTTCACATCACTAAAAATAAGAGTATATTTTTAATTCCCAGGGACAAAAAATGAAGATGGACCTGAAAAATCTCTTCTAATGCTAAAGCAGCTGTAAAAGTATTTACCAGCTCCAGAGATACATGGCCATGAATTTTAATAGCTACATACAGGACAGAAATAAGACACTAGGCCTGTGCAAGGAGGGATTAGAACTAAGAATTCTATAGGGTAGGCAATAAAAAATTACGCTTTTTTCAAAAGGAAGACAAAAAATCAATTTGTCTTTACAATGAAAAAAAGAAATTCTCCCCTGAGAATCTATAGATGTAGACCAGACATTATGAGTCTTCAGTTTTAAATTTAGACTACCTGTGCCCTCCAGGACCTGAGTTAATTTAACATGATTATAAATGTTCCACAATCATTGGAAGAAACAAATGTAAAACTTCTCTGGAGGAATGTCTCTGTAGCTTATACCCTCATGATTCCTACAGACATTGATCACCAAACTAGGAGCATATACTCAAATTATAAACAATAAAACAAGCCCCACAGATTAGCAGAAATAAGTAAAGGAATTAAAGCTCAAAGGACTTCAAATTTTGGAAGTATCGTGTTAAGAAATAAAAGTGATTATCTTTAAATGTATAAATAAATGAGTGAAACTAAGAGATTATGAAAGCAAATTAGAAGAAAGGACTTGCAGAAATGAAAAGGAAAGTTTCAGTTCAGTTCAGTTCAGTTCAGTCGCTCAGTTGTGTCCGACTCTTTGCGACCCCATGAATCACAGCACGCCAGGCCTCCCTGTCCATCACCAACACCCGGAGTACACTCAAACTCATGTCCATCGAGCTGGTGATGCCATCCAGCCATCTCATTCTCTGTCGTCCTCTTCTCCTCCCACCCTCAATCCCTCCCAGCATCAGACTCTTTTCCAGTGAGTCAACTCGTCACATGAGGTGGCCAAAGTTTTGGAGCTTCAGCTTTAGCATCAGTCCTTCCAATGAACACTCAGGATGGATCTCCTTTAGAATGGACTGGTTGGATCTCCTTGCAGTCCAAGGGACTCTCAAGAGTCTTCTCCAGCACCACAGTTCAAAAGCATCAATTCTTCAGCGATCAGCTTTCTTCACAGTCCAATTCTCACATCCATACATGACCACGGGAAAAACCATAGCCTTGACTAGATGGACTTTTGTTGGCAAAGTAATGTCTCTGCTTTTTAATAAGCTATCTAGGTTGGTCATAACTTTCCTTCCAAGGAGTAAGCGTCTTTTAATTTCATGGCTGCAATCAGCATCTGCAGTGATTTTAATGGACAGGTTAAATAATAGACTAAATACAGTAACAGCAAGGAACAGTAAACTGGAGAATAACTCTGAGAAAATCATCCAGAATATGCATCAAAGAGAAAGTGAAGGGAAATAATCAAAATGAGTTAAACATCGGGAAGGTGGTAGAATGAGAAAAATAAAAATCTTCCAAATTGAATTCTTAAGAGAAAATGACAGAAGCCAATGTTAGAGATAAATGTCTCAGAAGTTCTTATAACTCAAGAAAAACATTAAAGATTCAGGAATCCCAACGAATCCCAAGAAGGAGACATTAAAAAATATATCTATACACACGTTACTGTGAAACTATATAATACCAAACCAAACTACAGATTGTGAAAGCACTTGGAAAGAAAAGAAACATTATCGGTAAAGGAAAAAGGTACTGATGATTGACTTCTCAAGAGCAATAGAAAATAGAAGACAGTGAAAGAACATCTTCAAAATGCTAGCACAATATAATGTTAACTTGGAATATTTTTCCTAAAGAACAAAATAGCCCATTTTCAGACAAATCAAAATGGAGATTTTGAATTTGTTGTGGATGGACTTTCACAACAAAAGCTTCCAGGAGATGTATGTCAAGAAAAAAGAACTTTAACTCAAAAAAGGACTCAAATTCAAGGAAGAAAGATAAAGAAAAACATTGTAAACATGGGAACTCCTAAAAAATGTTAAGTGTATAAAACAATAATGATTTCTTTAAAACAGGAATTTAAGCATAGAAACATAAGTAACAATAAGATGGAAGATTAAATCGGGCTTGTGGAATTAGTGTTCCAAGGTTTTTGTATATGTCTTAAAAATTAATGAAAAGGGAATAATGGAAATAAGATAGAAGAAACAACTTCCTATAGGGTAGAAAAGCTAGGGGCAGGGGAAGGGATTACAGAAGAAATAGGGCCATGTGTGGATGCAAACACAAAATCTCCCACTGAAAAAGAGTCTTGAGCTATTAAGCAGCACAGTCAAGAGGAATATGGAGGAGGATATAACCTTAAAATTCTGTCAACAAAACAGCAAAAGTGTTCAGACATATGTGTAGAATGAAGACCACTTTAAGCACATGTTCTGTCAGGGGGTGACTGACTGAAACTCTATAAACTGCTCCTAGTGGAGCTAGTGCCCTCCCTGGGATTAATGACAATGGAGTTGTAACCATCCCTGGGTCTGAAGAGAGGAGGGAACCCTGAAGAGGAGAGGTGTCCTGAGAGGACACCTCAGGAAGGCCATCCTGAGAAGAAGGGTGACCTTCTCTTGAGGGACATAGCACCTAGCACCCTAAGGAGACTCCACAGGAGTATCAGGAAGTCCCTTCCCTGATGTCCTTTTTACTGCCTTCCTTCCACTTGCTGTTAGGATTCCTGTTAGTCTAAACCAGTGTAGCACCAGGGAGCAAGGGACACGTTGATGACCCACTTTGCTTGGCCAAGTACGAAAGGCACCAAGCAAGGTGGAGAAGGACAGAGGAGGAGAAGCAAAGTGGGATGTCTGATTCAGGGCACCCTCTCTCCAACCTGCCCTCCCTAAAATTTCTCTTTTTTGTCTAAATGACTTTTGCTGGTGTCATGGAGGTTTTGCTTTACATTTTCCCTTGACATAGAATATTGTGCATACTGATAGAACAGTCCTGGTTTTTTTTGGCTTCAGAAAAAATTGTTGAAAATGGTCTTATCAATGAGTAGTTTTTTTTTCTACTGTCTAATTAATATATTTCTTCCTCTTCATGAAAATGACTTACTCTGAAATTTCAAAGTGCTTTTCAGAGCTGTAATAATGTGATTTCCATTAAAAGAGTAAGTAAGCCAAAGGCGATATGAGCAGGTTTACCTGTGAAAATGTCCCCTATCAAAAACACCTGGTGAGTTTGCCTTTGGGTAGAAGCATATGGAAAAGGGAGGCCAATCAGATGATGCCTCAGAGTGAACATCTTTGTGTTCCTTCAGGAAGAGAAACATGCTGAGCGTAAAAATCATTTTAGAAACTGATCAAAATATAGCCAACAGACTTGCACTTCTGGGAAGATGGAATAGACTTAAATATTTCTATTGCTATCACTAACTAGAGCCAACAACCATATATATATCATACGTGAGAAAACTCTGCAGGACTGAAAGAAGAAATCATACCAACTAGGGACCTTGGGGTCATTCTTACTTATTTTTATTTTTCCTGACTTTTCAATGGGCAGATTTCAGTCTATTACTTGTCAAAATACACTTTTCTTACATTAGTCCTGTTCTTTTTTCTAAGAACAACAATGTATACATTGGTATTCTTTTTTCTGCCTTTCATCTTTTTGAATCACTTTTATCTGTTCTTTTCCATTTTATTTTTATATAATTTTATGAAACTTCCCTATCTCTTGTGTACCTTTTATTGTTTTAACATAGCAGTCATCTGTTAAGGTTTTCATTTTTCCTTCAATTCTGTTTCTGTTGCTTTAACTATTTCTTGGTCTTCTCCTAATGTTCTATCTTTTCTTTAACCTTTCGTATGATATATTTGGGATCCCTTTTCTATTTTTTCCAAGGACTACATTTTAATCTCTCGGAGATTATGAGAATTATATATATGGATGCTTTATTTTTCATATAAGGTTTTCATGTCCTTTTCCTCTAAGGGTGTGTGAGTGTATGCATATGTATGTTTCCACATTTGCTCCTTTCTCATCCTTGGACACAGATAACTACATTAAAATTAGTATTTGCTGTTGAATAGTGTGGGGAGGGTTAGGATAAGGACCTAAGTCAGTATGAAGCTTCAATTCAGGTTTGTTATCTTAAACATCTTTCAAAAATTTGTTATTCTCTGCCATCGAAATACATATTCAAATCACTAATAAACATTTGAAAAGCGTTCCACATCCTTCATCATGAGGGAAATGCAAGTTAAAATCACAATGTGAAACACATCCACTCAAATGGCTGTGATAAAAATGTCTGACAGAATTGAAAGAGACACAGGTACTCCAATGTTCATTGCAGCACTGTTTATAATAGCCAGGACATGGAAGCAACCTAGATGTCCATCTGCAGACGAATGGATAAGAAAGCTTTGGTACATATACACAATGGAGTATTACTCAGCCATTAAAAAGAATGCATTTGAATCAGTTCTAATGAGGTGGATGAAACTAGAGCCTATTATACAGAGTGAAGTAAGCCAGAAAGAAAAACACCAATGCAATATACTAACGCATATATACAAAATTTAGAAAGATGCAAATGCTAACCCTGTATACGAGACAGCAAAAGAGACACAGATGTATAGAACAGTCTTTGGGACTCTGTGGGAGAGGGTGAGGGTGGGATGGTTTGGGAGAATGGCATTGAAACATGTATATTATCATATGTAAAACGAATCGCCAGTTCAGGGTCGATGCATGTTACAGGATGCTCGGGGCTGGTGTGCAGGGATGACCCAGAGGGAGGACAAGGGGAGGAGGGAGATGGGAGGGGGGTTTGGGAGGGGGAACTCATGTACACTTGGGGCAGATTCATGTCAATGTATGGCAAAACCAACCAATATAATATTGTAAAATTAAAAAAAAAACAAGTAAAAACTGACAACATAAAAAAAAAAAAAGGCTGACATTATTAAGTGCTGGAACGTCTGTGGAGCTACTAGAATATCATACACCATTAGTGGGAAGGGTGCATGCATGCTCAGTTGCGTGATGCAAATATTTTGGAAAATGGTTTGGCTACTAAAGTTAAATATACATATTCCCTTGGCAATACCAGCATTGACCTAAGTATTATTATAATGATGGAATAGAAAGTCATGGTGAAGAGGATTTAACTGCTTTACCAATCTTATACTAATTAGTAAAGCAGGCATTCTGTAGAGTAAAATACCAATTTCTTATATCAAAAATTTGGTATCAAGTTGATATAGCACTGAAGAATTGATGCTTTTAAACTGTGGTGTTGGAGAAGATTCTTGAGAGTCCCTTGGACTGCAAAGAGATCCAACCAGTCCATCCTAAAGGAGGTCAATCCTGAGTGTTCATTGGAAGGACTGATGTTGAAACTGAAACTCCAATACTTTGGCCACCTGATGCAAAGAGCTGACTCATTTGAAAAGACCCTGATGCTGGGCAAGATGGAAGGCAGGAGAAGAAGGGGATGACAGACGATGAGATGGTTGGATGGCATCACCGACTCGATGGACATGAGTTTGGGTAAACTCCAGGAGTTGGTGATGGATAGGGAGGCCTGGCATGATGCAGTCTGTGGGGTCGCAAAGAGTCAGACATGACTGAGCAACTGAACTGAACTAAACTGATATAGCAAAATATACAGAAGCAATAAACTATTGGGTAAATCATTTCTTTATTCAGAAAATCATTCTACAAATATTTGTTGAGATGTATAGTGTATCCCCAGGTACAGTTGCTATCACCAGGAGCTAACATCTGATAGTAGGAGGCAGGTATATAAATAAACACAGTGGAGTGTTGTGTAGCCAGGATGGACCCATGCGCAATTCAGTTCAGTTCAGTTCAGTTCAGTCGCTCAGTCGTGTCCGACTCTCCGCGACCCCATGAATTACAGCACGCCAGGCCTCCCTGTCCATCACCAACTCCCGGAGTTCACTCAAACTCATGTCCACAGAGTCGGTGATGCCATCCAGCCATCTCATTCTCTGTCATCCCCTTCTTCTCCCGCCCCCAACCTTTCCCAGCATCAGAGTCTTTTCCAGTGAGTCAACTCGTCGCATGAGGTGGCCAAAGTATTGCAGTTTCAGCTTTAGCATCAGTCCCTCCAATGAACATCCAGGATTGATCTCCTTTAGAATGGACTGGTTGGATCTCCTTGCAGTATAAGGGACTCTCAAGAGTCTTCTCCAACACCACAGTTAGTGAGGGTACAAAGGAGGGAGTGGTTGGCTTTACCTGCAACAGTTAGAAAGGGCTTCATACAGAAAATTACCTTAAGCTGAGTATACATGTAATCATATTGTTATTAATGGGCTTCCTGATGGCTCGATTGGTAAAAAATCTGCCTGCAATGCAAGAGACCTTGGTTCGATTTCTGGGTCAGGAAGACCCCTGGAGAAGGGAAAGGCAACCCACTCCCATATTCTTGGGCTTCCCTTGTGGCTCAGCTGGTAAAGAATCTGCCTGCAATGTGGGAGACCTGGGTTCGATCCCTGGGTTGGGCAGAGCCCCTGGAGAAGGGAAAGGCTACCCACTCCAGTATTCTGCCCTGGAGAATTTCATGGACTGTATAGTCCATAGAGTTGCAGAGAGTCGGACACAGCTGAGTGACTTTCACTTTATTATTATTGATGTTATCATCATTACTAAAGCATACAATTTAGAAATGTATAAGCATGGCAAAAATTACAAACTAATAGTGATAAAATTCTTATTTATGATCTGCAGAGCAGCATCATACAGTGATAGAGACCAGGAGAGAAAAGTATGGAAAAAAGGAGATGGATAATTTGGGGTGAGGGGGTACAATCTTCTAGTCATCACATTTTAGCTTTGAGTTTGTGCTTATTGACTGGGATTCCAGTGAGTAGGCACTGAAACCTGATCGTGTTCTAGGACGTCCCTCCCCGTCCCCCACTCCTTCCGTCAGAGCTTGAGCAGACCAGTGCGCACACCTGTGAGATCAACTTTCCCTTCTAAATATCTAACATAAAAATCTTTTGAAAGCAACAGGGTGCCCTCACTTAAAGCTTAAGGAATGGGAGCCAATTTTTAATTTGTTCCTCCTGTTTGCTGAAAATATAGTATTTCTCTTTCAAAGACTTTATTAGGAACCTGGTTTTCTTATGCGAACACAGACAAGCAATTTACAGTGATGAATTAGTGATGATGGTTAGAGTCAGGAGTTTCTTCAGTTATTAGAGGTTTATACTGTTTTTCAAAAGCATTCAATTTGCACAAATATTTCAAATTTTAAAGGAGCCAGTTCTGAAAAGAGAAATAAGAGCAGTTAATAATGACAGTCATGACGACAATCAGGACAGTGATGATTACTACCACACCACATGATGTGCCAAGAACCATACAAAGCTTTTTGCATATAGTTTCTCTTTTAAAGGTAAGTGCAAGTGAATGGCATAGGCTTATCAGAATTATATCAGGAAGTCTATTGTAAAAAATGCTAATAACAGAAGAGAAAACTTGCTTTAGATTATTTTTGAAATCATAAAAGCAAAGGAAAAATAGGCCTGGTGCCCAAGGACAATGGTATAATTTTGGAGATACAAAAAGCTGAACTCTACATTCTGTTTTGCTTCTCTTTTCATCAAGAAGAATCATATTTAGATGGAAAATGACGAGATGAATGTGAATGGGGAAACAAGCCCATTAAATACAAAATTATTCTAAGGGGTCCTCAGCAGCTCTAAAGGAGTCTACCTAAAGGCTAGAATAAATTCAGCCACAAGATCCAAAAAGAACTTGCAAAGGAGAGCAGCAGCAAGATTCCAAGGAATCTTGGAATACAGAGGACCACTGAGAAACTAGGGATGTAGGTCTGTGACTTGGCTATTTTATAACAGGAGAAAAGTATATTCCATGAGCTGCTTTGATGGACTAGATTGTGAGAAAGAATATTGTCTTCATTTTCAGTCAGACTTTTCTTTCTTGCACGTTAACATATTGGAAGTATCTCCTAACCAAAGACAAAGTATGCTCTCAAGTCACCAGGCCCAAAAGAGATTTTTAATGCCTACAGATCTGTTAGTGATGGTTAGTTACCACATGTTCTTCTTGCATTTAACACATACGGCTAGATTTGCACTCAAATTTGCTTCCTTTTTTGTTATATAAAATATCTTAACTATTTTGACCTATTGGAATAAACAGCTCTGGGGCATGCAGAATATGAATTACAAAGGAACTCAATGATGACTGGTAAGAATGGTCACATTTTCTGGAATAGGATTTTCAGAGTTCAAAGAGTTTAGTGTGACTAATCTTTGTGATGTCCTTTGCCCATCAAATATTTCATAATGTCCCACTTGACATCTGAACAATTTTGGAAAATAAGACTTGAAATCATGGAGAGTTTGATAGATTCATAGCAGAACAAATGTACAAAAAAGAACTGATTAATGAATATATATCATTGTCAGAGGGATACTCATTGTGAGATGTAGTATTATATATAAAATATTATTTTCATTAGCATTTTTATCAATGACTTGGTATATGATCATTAAGAACAACTATTTATTGAATTCTAACAGCAAAATGCTACTAAAGATCTCAATACACTTTCTAATATTTATCTGGATACACACAGTAAAAGAAGCAAGAGGAAAATTAAATAAAACGCAATAAATATTTCCTAAGATTCCATTTTTGCAGCTTACCGTGTACTCCTATGCTCCAAGTAACTTTATAAATGTTAAAATTTAGAAAAATGGAGTCTTAAGTTAGCCCGTTCTTTTTTTCCAAGGTTCCCCTCAATTTTCATTCTGGAGTAAGTAGCTAAAGCCACTGAAAGGTAAAACAACATTGCTAGTCTTGGCCAGCACAGTCCCCCATGGATTAGAGCTGCAAGCTGGTCATAAAGAGCAGTACTGGGTTATGTTTCCAGACATAGAATTCACTTGCTATGCAAGGAAAGGCTAAGAGACTCTTGGGGAATTAACATCCTAAAAGAACCCATCAAGTCTACCCTCTCCTCTTCCAGCCAGTTTGAAAAAAACTGATTCTGTGCACATGTTGTCCTTTTGGATTGCCTGTTGGCTGCTCAATTATATTTACTAAAGGTGGAAAAGCCAAGTACAACATGTTTTGGAAACTAAATACCTGGTGTTCTGACACACTTTCTGGATCAGCCGTGATTTAGTTGGGTTCTTCACAAACCCTGATCTGTTCACTCAGTGTTTACAGAGAAAGATGTTTTCTCCTCTCTCTCACATTTTAAAATAGACTAGAATAGATTTTTTTTCTTTGGACCTTTTGAATGAAGTTGGAAGTTATAGTTCTGCCAAAACGCAGGTTGCAAAACACCTCTAAGTGACCAAAACTACTGCACCATGCGTGAATCACTGAAGCCTGTGCTTTCAACACTTCAGCAAGGAGCTTTCCAATACTAGTGTCTGTCCTATTCTCCAAGGAATTAGAAACTTGATGCTTTTCTCCCAGCCCTACTTCCACAAACAATGAAAAGAGGGAAAGTGGTAGCATTTAATAGGATGAATGCTGAAGAGTACGTTTCCCCTCTAAATAGCACATGCTATGAGAGGGCTTTAATAATTAATGTAAAGTATTCATAACATAGTAATTTCTACCTAGAATTCTCTGATAACATCTCTTTCTTCAGTCATAAACTATAATTTAGGCCAAACCACATGATTGCTTTGGTTTGGATATGAGATTAGTTTGCCTTGGTTTTAGAGTTTTCGATGATTCTAGTAATCCTAACGGTACACACAATTTGTGGAGAAAAGTGACAGGCAGTTGTACCAAATATATGCCATGTAGCATGTCCAGACATCTAAGCATTACTGTTCGTTATCTGTATGAAGGTGTTGGTGCTCAGTGTAATTAATTCATGCAGACTCAAAGCTAGCAAGGGTCAGAGTCAAGATTTGAACCCAAGTTTGTTTGACTCCAGTCTATTATGCCCTCCTCTGTGTTGGATAAGTCAGTCCCACATTCCTTTTCTTTCAGTTTGCAAAGTTTTGTTATTGTTGAAGTGAGAATATGTAGGTCATTATGTAGAGTAATACATTTTAGATGAGGAAAAGAATATCCCACTTAGGGGTGTTTACTATATATGATTTTAAACCTTCATTTTACAAAAGTTATGATTATCCCATCTATTTCTTCATAGCATAGATTATTTTCTTAGTTTAAACCTCTACCATATTTTTACCTATTATTTTCTATCTTGGTATATTAAGTCCTGAGTCTTATGTCTTACTTTTTGGTTTGATACTTTGTTATATTTTCTCATTATTTATTCTGCAGTATACACTTTTAAAATTATTTTTCTCATTATTTATCTCCAACTTTATATTTTCTCAATTTACACATGAGAAGAATACTGTGGCCCAATAATATCAGGAAAAAATAAGATTACAAAAAAAAAAAAAATTCCAGCCCCTCCCCAAACCTTTGTATCCCTAAGCATTTGCCCTCTTTCCCTTTTTTTTTTTTGACTACCAAAAACTATAGCAGAGATATTACTTCTGTTGTATTTGTATCTTATAATCAAAGATTAAAGATGTGCTAGAGTTGCAATATCTTTTAAGTAAAAAACAAAAAAACCAAAAACTTGATATAGAGAAGTGGAGTGATAAGACACATTTGTGTTTTTGGAAGCACATTCTGGAGATATGGAGCATATTTAGGAGATCATTGTAACAGTTTAGACAAAAGCCAGTGAGATTTGAATAAAAATAGAGGGGCTAGGTGATTTGAGTTGGGCAGATAATTGGAGGACAAGGATGAGAAAAAGGAAAGGTTCTTTAGTGTTTTTCAAAATGAAGAAGAGGAAGACACTTCCTCTTTGGAAGGTAACATGACACAAATAGATTTTTTAATCTGTTTGCTTATTGTGCTGCCATTAGACTGTAAGAATCAGTAGGACATGGACTTAATTTAATTTATGCCTGACATTTAACAGGCAGTCAATATAGGGTAAGTTTCATTTTGGTTATGTTGAGTTTAAAATGTTCATGGATCATAGAGTTGTAAAGAGTTTAAAAGGAGATAACTAAAATAGTATTGTAATTCACTTTGGTTGTTAGAATTATGCTAATTTTAATTTTTTATTCTGAATACCCCAAGTTTATTTTAGCCTTTTATTTTGAATATCTCAGATAGTTACAGCTGCTGCTGCTGCTGCTGCTAAGTCGCTTCAATCGTGTCTGACTCTGTGCAACCCCATAAACAGCAGCCCACCAGACTTCCCCGTCCCTGGGATTCTCCAGGCAAGAACACTGGAGTGGGTTGCCATTTCCTTCTCCCATGCATGAAAGTAAAAAGCGAAAGTGAAGTCGCTCAGTCGTGTCTGACTCTTAGCGACCCCAAGGACTCCAGCCTACAAGGCTCCACCACCGGTGGGATTTTCCAGGCAAGAGTATTGGAGTAGGTTGCCATTGCCTTCTCCTGTAGCTACAGAAAATATACATTTTTATTTTAAGAAAAAGGTATAGCTTATTTATTGTTTTAAAAAAGAATAAGGCTGGACAAATATAAAACCATCAAGGCAGGCTACATGGTCAAATAATATATACCACAGGAATAGTTAGAAATTTGAACAGAAAGTTTACACTAGTTTCTATTTCAATCCAAATTTTGACAGTGCTTATGTCACCACAGAATCAAGCACAGATGTCATAAGTTATTTTCAAATTCCATATACTCCTTCATTATTTATTAGGAGAATCAGTGCTCAGAGTTAACTTACTTACTTGGTCCTAAAACCAGATAGCTGATAACATTCATGACCTATCAGCTGCACTCTGAAGATTTTCTACTTGGCCTCTTGTTTTGAGTTTCTGAAGTCTTTTATTTTAAGGCAAAAGGGGTTCCTATATCAGCCTGTAACTGCTGCTAGTTGTCTTTCAAACCCACCACTTATAGAAAAATTTGTTATAGCAAGCAGACTATTTTACAATAGAAGTAAATATGAGGGAAATGAAATAAAATTCACACATACTAATTAGATAGAAATAAAACAATTATTTTTTTTCTCCTTCCAGCCAGTGAAGCTTTCAGTTGAATTGAAAACAGAAAGGATAAGACTTAACTCTCTGTAAGTCAGTAAGATTGCTTTCCATGGCAGCCTAAATAAAAGAAAAGAAAACAGGCAAATGAGAGTTCTTTCAAGAACCATAGGAAACAAATAATTTTAGGGTTTACAGTACTGTAAAAGAATGGAAGACTTGTGACTCATATGAAGAAAGAGAAAAAAAAAAAGATTTAGCAAGGAAGAGAGTCAGTACAAACAGAACAGACATATTTCCTTCTGATTAATATATAAAATATTAAGTATTCATTGCAGACATTAATGAAAGCAAAGTGAAGAGATGGAGAAGAAAAAAAAAGAACAAAACCTGTCAAATATCACATCTTATTTCCTGTCATTGCTGATAGCATTTTAAACTCTAACCAAATGTATGATACTCTGAGATTTTGTTACAGGTCTGTAATGTGGACATATACATTTGATATTTCTGGAAAACTTGACTTTTACTGTTGACACTCTTCCTCTGCAAGAGGTTTCTCAGAGGCAGACATATTTTTAGTGAGATAGATTAATGATGTACTAAGAACTGAGAACCCCATGAACAGTATCAAAAGGCAAAATGATAGGATAGTGAATGAGGAATTCCCTAGGTCGATAGGTGCCCGGTATGCTACTGGAGATCAGTGGAGAAATAACTCCAGAAAGAATGAAGGGATGGAGCCAAAGCAAAACAAATACCTAGTTGTGGATGTGACTGATGCTAGAAGCAAGGTCCAATGCTGTAAAGAGCAATATTGCATAGGAACCTGAAATGTTAGGTCCATGAATCAAGGCAAATTGGAAGTGGTCAAACAGGAGATGGCAAGAGTGAATATAGACATTCTAGGAATCAGTGAACTAAAATGGACTGGAATGGGTGAATTTAACTCAGATGACCATTATATCTATTACTGTGGGCAGGAATCCCTTAGAAGAAATGGAGTAGCCATCATGGTCAACAAAAGAGTCCGAAATGCAGTACTTGGATGCAATCTTAAAAATGACAGAATGATTTCTGTTCGTTTCCAAGGCAAACCATTCAATATTACAGTAATCCAAGTCTATGCCCCAACCAGTAATGCTGAAGAAGCCGAAGTTGAACAGTTCTATGAAGACCTACAAGACCTTTTAGAACTAACACCCAAAAAAGATGTCCTTTTCATTATAGGGGACTGGAATGCAAAAGTAGGAAGTCAAGAAACCCCTGGAGTAACAGGCAAATTTGGCCTTGGAGCATGAAATGAAGCAGGGCAAAGGCTAATAAAGTTTTGCCAAGAGAACGCACTGGTCATAGCAAACACCCTCTTCCAACAACACAAGAGAAGACTCTACACATGGACATCACCAGATGGTCAATACCGAAATCAGATTGATTATATTCTTTGCAGCCAAAGATGGAGAAGCTCTATACAGTTAGCAAAAAAAGACCAGGAGCTGACTGTGGCTCAGATCCTGAACTCCTTATTGCGAAATTCAGACTTAAATTGAAGAAAGTAGGGAAAACCACTAGACCATTCAGATATGACCTCAATCAAATCCCTTATGATTATACATTGGAAGTGAGAAATAGATTTAAGGGACTAGATCTGATAGATAGAGTGCCTGATGAACTCTGGACGGAGGTTCGTGACATTGTACAGGAGACAGGGACCAAGACCATCCCCATGGAAAAGAAATGCAAAAAAGCAAAATGGCTGTCTGAGGAGGCCTTACAAATAGCTGTGAAAAGAAGAGAAGCAAAAAGCAAAGGAAAGGAAAGATACAAGCATCTGAATGCAGAGTTCCAAAGAATAGCAAGGAGAGATAAGAAAGCCTTCCTCAGTGATCGATGCAAAGAAATAAAGGAAAACAACAGAATAGGAAAAACAAGAGATCTTTTCAAGAAAATTGGAGATATCAAGGGAACATTTCATGCAAAGATGGGCTTGATAAAGGACAGAAATGGTATGGACCTAACAGAAGCAGAAGATATTAAGAAGAGGTGGCAAGAATACACAGAAGAACTGTACAATAAAGATCTTCACGACAAAGATAACCACGATGGCGTGATCACTCACCTGGAACCAGACATCTTGGAATGTGAAGTCAAGTGGGCCTTAGAGAGCATCACTACAAACAAAGCTAGTGGAGGTGATGGAATTCCAGTTGAGCTATTTCAAATCCTGAAAGATGATGCTGTGAAAGTGCTGCACTCAATATGCCAGCAAATTTGGAAAACTCAGCAATGGTCACAGGACTGGAAAAGATCAGTCTTCATTCCAATCCCAAAGAAAGGCAATGCCAAAGAATGTTCAAACTACCGCACAATTGCACTCATCTCACACGCTAGTAAAGTCATGCTCAAAATTCTCCAAGCTAGGCTTCAGCAATATGTGAACTGTGAACTTCCAGATGTTCAAGCAGGTTTTAGAAAAGGCAGAGGCACCAGAGATCAAATTGCCAACATCCACTGGATCATGGAGAAAGCAAGAGAGTTCCAGAAAAACATCTATTTCTGCTTCATTGACTATGCCAAGGCCTTTGACTGTGTGGATCACAATAAACTGTGGAACATTGTGAAAGAGATGGGAATCCCAGACCACCTGACCTGCCTCTTGAGAAACCTGTATGCAGGTCAGGAAGCAACAGTTAGAACTGTACATGGAACAACAGACTGGTTCCAAATAGGAAAAGGAGTACATCAAGGTTGTATATTTTCACCTTGCTTATTTAACTTATATGCAGAGTACATCATGAGGAACGCTGGGCTGGAAGAAGCACAAGCTAGAATCAAGATTGCTGGGAGAAATATCAATAACCTCAGATATGCAGATGACACCACCCTTATGGCAGAAAGTGAAGAGGAACTCAAAGGCCTTTTGATGAAAGTGAAAGAGGAGAGTGAAAAGGTTGGCTTGAAGCTTAACATTCAGAAAACGAAGATCAGGGCATCTGGTCCCATAACTTCTTGGGAAATAGATGGGGAAACAGTGGAAACAGTGTCAGACTTTATTTTGGGGGGCTCCAAAATCACTGCAGATGCTGATTGCAGCCATGAAATTAAAAGACGCTTACTCCTTGGAAGGAAAGTTATGACCAGCCTAGATAGCATATTAAAAAGCAGAGACATTACTTTGCCAACCAAGGTCCATCTAGTCAAGGCAATGGTTTTTCCCGTGGTCATGTATGGATGTGAGAGTTGGACTGTGAAGAAAGCTGATCGCCGAAGAATTGATGCTTTTGAACTGTGGTGCTGGAGAAGACTCTTGAGAGTCCCTTGGACTGCAAGGAGATCCAACCAGTCCATTCTAGAGGAGATCAATCCTGGGTGTTCATTGGAAGGACTGATGCTAAAGCTGAAACTCCAATACTTTGGCCACCTCATGCGACGAGTTGACTCACTGGAAAAGACTCTGATGCTGGGAGCGATTGGGAGTAGGAGGAGACGGGGACGACAGAGAATGAGGTGGCTGGATGGCATCACCAACTCGATGGACATGAGTTTGAGTGAACTCCGGGAGTTGGTGAAGGACAGGGAGGCCTGGCATGCTGTGGTTCATGGGGTCTCTAAGAGTCGGACACGACTGAGCGACTGAACTGAACTGAACTGAACTGAAGAACTGAGAATTACTTTGCCAACAAAGGTCCGTCTAGTCAAGGCTATGGTTTTCCAGTGGTCATATATGGATGTGAGAGTTGGACTCTGAAGAAAGCTGATCGCCGAAGAATTGATGCTTTTGAACTGTGGTGTTGGAGAAGACTCTTGAGAGTCCCTTGTACCGCAAGGAGATCCAACCAGTCCATACTAAGGGAGATCGATCCTGGGTGTTCATTGGAAGGACTGATGCTAAAGCTGAAACTCCAATACTTTGGCCACCTCATGCGACGAGTTGACTCACTGGAAAAGACTGATGCTGGGAAAGGTTGGGGGCGGCAGGAGAAGGGGACGACGGAGAATGAGATGGCTGGATGGCATCACCGATTCTGTGGACATGAGTTTGAGTGAACTCCGGGAGTTGGTGATGGACAGGGAGCACTGGCGTGCTGTGATTCATGGGGTCACAGAGAGTCGACCATGACTGAGCGACTGAACTGAACTGAACTGAACTGAAGAACTGAGAATAAAAGATCTAAATGGACTCTAATGTTGCAAGGAGAAAAGAGGAAAAAAGATGACTTTGAGGGAAAGCAACAATTGAAAAACCACCTTCATATTTCAACATTCTGAAAGAAGTTCAAAGAAGTTATCAATTGCCTCCTTCAGTATTTTATTGTGGCTATCATCATTATTAAGTCACTAGGAATGTCATAAATGCCAGATACGATAGAACATGATGTAAGATTTAGAGAATGGGGAAATTTTTGACTTTTGAAAACCCATGTAGAGGTGAGTAGTAAAAACCACTGGCTGGAATATGCCATGAGGACAAGGATGTTTATCATTCATGAATTTTTGAGCAAAAGTTTTGCTAGCTATGTCATCATGCACAAGAAACATGGCAATGTTACAAAAGTCAGCTGTGGATCAGTTTCTAGGCAGATTTGAAGTATTTATAGAAGAATATAAATATAAGCGACAATCATGACCAGGAAAGACTAGTATATACCATCAATCACAACTCTTTTTCATAACAGTAAAAACTTACAGAAGATATATTTGCCCTTAGGTACTCATCGTAAATTTGGGTTTTACATGCACTCCAATTTGACTTGTGCAAAATTTAAACATTTCAGTGGCAGTCAACAGTGGCACACCCTAACAAAGAGAAAAATGTATATATTATTAGATTGGTAATAGAGCTTACATTTATTCCAGGAAAAAAAAAAGAAGGAATGGAAACAGTAATTCAGATGAGACAAACTGTCTGATAAATTGATAAATTTAGAAAAGGCAGATGGTGGTGTAAGATGGCATTCAAAGAGCAAAGCATGTATACATTAGTGTATTATGATGCATAAAAGTCCCTGGCCTAAGATGCGAATTATATTAGCTTGGTCGACTCTTGTGGCGATGATCCACTCCATGTGCATGAATGTGGTAACCTGGAGCATTAATGGTCTCCTATCTTCACCCTTCCTTAGGTCCCTGTCCTCTGCCATGTGACTTTGTATGTGGAGGTGAAGTATATATCCTTGCTTCTTGATTAAGGCCTGCGGCTGGTAGGATAGAGAAGCTATGACCAAGCAGAGACTTGGAAAGGTGTTAGCACATTTGTGCTTGTGCTTTTGTTCTCTGCCGTCACCATGACAACAACATGTCTGCACTAACTGGGATGATAAGATCCATGTGGAGTTGAACTGAGTCACCAAAGTCACCCTCACCACAGCTATTAGATCAGCCATTAGCTAGCCAACACCAGACATGCGAGTGAACCCTGCCTGGATCACAGAGATGCTTAGCTGCCGGCCCTAGATGTGTGAGCAATTAATGCTAATTGTTGTATGCTGCTCAGGATTTGTGACTGGTCTCTACAGGGCATCTTTGTGGCCATAGAAAAATAATTCAAAGGGCAAGATGATTATACTTATAATATCCAGGACAGCTAAGTGATTTCTTATTGATAGGCAGAGTGGATCATATACTTTTGGTAATTTGTCACTCCTAAAATTTGTTTTGAATAGTGGGAAATGATGAAGTTTTCAGATTTTTGTAAATGTCCTCCCTTCTGGGAATTAAATATTTTAAATATTTTATTCACTGTGCTAAGAGTCTTGTTAGCCATCTGGCCTTCTATTTTGAAGGATGAACTATGATAAAAATATAAAAGACCCCATAAAAATTTCAATTTATATGTAAGACAAAAATTAAATATAATTTTTATTTGTTTCCAAAGGTTTACATGGTTTACAATGGTTAACAACTGACAAATACTTACTGTGTGCAGTGTTTTAAGAGAGGTATTAAAGCTATAATTTACTGTGAGAAAACTTAGACCAAGAAAGGTTAAGAAACTTGCTCAGAATCACAGAGCTTGGGAGTGATTGAACTAGGACTTAATAAACCTCCAATTCTGCACTTAACCATCACACTTCACTATCCCAAGAAATGAGAGAATAATTAAGTGATAGATTTGACAATATACTTTTGGTTTTATTTTTATTTTTAAGACAGCATTTCACTGTAAATGTATTTTAATCATTTACAAGTGCCCAATACTTGTAACCGCTTTTTTATTCAATAAAGCAAAAAGAAAGAAATGTGAAATTAGGCATTTGGGCACCTGCTACTGGTTCTATCACCTTTATATTTAGATATTTTAAGACATTTTTCTACAAATTAGCCACTTTTGTTTTCATTTTATCACATATATAATTGGGACAATAGTATTTGATTCATTTAAAAAATGTGCTTTGTATTTCCTATTATAAAGATCCAGAATAATTATTATTTTTGTTGCATTAATACTTGAGAGATGGTAGTGATGGCAAACTTCTTTGTCTAAATCACATGATTCTGCAAAGTATTGATCAAACCCTGATCTGCTGATGGTAATACAACCATCAGTACAGATGTCAAGATCCTTTGTGCACAGTGTCCCTAATCCTAGGCTGATAATAAACTATCCTTTGCTATTGGACTAATATCATTTAGCTTGCAAAAGAGTTATGCCTAATCAGACAGAGTATACCACTTTTTATTTAGCTATTTTGACTAACATTAGACACATAAAGTTGTGTTGGCTGCACCTCCAACTACAGTGGAGGGAGGTTGTTACATGGGCTATGCTTGGCTTGGATGGATCCTGGTATTGCAGAGACCTAGAAAGAAAAATGTGTAAACATTTCACCCAGTTCTTAGGCAATAGTTGGAGAAACCGAACGATACAGACCATGAATTTTTACTTTCCTTTCAAGCAAAGTTTTCTTAAATATGTTCCTGTTATTCCTAAACAATGTGAAATGATCACACAGTAGAAAAGCACAGGTCTGAAGCAGAGATTCTTAACTTTCATCATGTCTATGGTATTCTGTTTTGGCAACCCAAGCTGACTAAAAGAGTGATAGTTATAGGAACTAGGAATGCTACTGAAATTTGTTGCATACATTTAAAATGGACAGAAATGCTTAGTTAGGAATTATAACATAAAGATATAAATTGGTTTTCCTGTCCGAGTCCATGGATCTCCTGAATCAGAGTCATTAAATCTAGGTTTCAGTAAGCGCTCTGCCACTTACTGACTGTGGAGACTTTGTCATTTTAACTTTCCGAGCTGAGATTTTTTAAATCTGTAGATTGAGAGCATGAACATATATTAATACTCTCTAGTATTGTTTCATGATCAGATGAGACAATAAACATGGGAAAGTTTCATAAACTATACAGTGATAAATGTTAGCTAATCTTATGTTGCCCTTTTGTACTTGCATCCTTAAGGAAATTCTGAGTTTGGTTTGGATTCGCACCAAATTCAATAAGGTTCGAAGCCCATTTGTCCTCTCATGAACTCAGATGATTCTTCAATCTCCGATCACCTTCTGTGTAAAAACAGGAAGGAAAAACAAAGGAGAGAACAAGAGACGAAGGAAACTAAATAAAGCAGAGCAAAAAATAAAAAATACAAATAAAGCAGAGCAGGATCTTGAGAAAGGAGACTAATTGCAGTTAGCTGTCTCCTCTCTTCATTTTTTAATTGAAGTCAAATATCCATATAGTCAAGTGTACAGAACTCACAGATTTTAGGATTATACACCTTGATGACATCTTACTTAGGTACAAACCTAGGTAACTGCCACCCATAGTAAATTTAAAGCATTTCCATACCCCAGATGTTTCCTTCATGCTCTTCCCAGTCAGGTCCAACCCTCACCCCTGAGATAACCGCTCTCTGACTTCAGCACCATAGATGACTTTGCCTGTTTCCAAACTTCATATAATGAATCACGTAGTATATAGGTTTTTAAGTGTAGCCTCTTTGCTCAATATAATGTCTGTGCTGAGTCTCCTCAGTCGTGTCCGACTCTTTGCGACCCCGTTGCCTGAAGCCCGCCATGCTCCTCTGTCCATGGGATTCTCCAGGCAAGAATACTGGAGTGCACTGCCATGCCCTCCTCCAGGAATTCCTCCTGACTCAGAGACTGAACCCGCGTCTCTTACATCTCCCGCATTAGCAGGCGGGTTCTTTACCACTAGTGCCGCCTGGGAAGCCCATAATGCCTGTGAGTTTCATCCATTTTGCTGCATGTTATCCATAGTTCATTGTTTTTATTTTTGTGTAGAGCTTCTTTTAGCACTGGTTGCATCTTGCTCAGAATCCTACTAATTCAACTAATAACCTGTCTCCATTTTAAATATGCTACAAATATGATGACCAGTTGCCCTCTTAGCAGAAGAAGAGTTTCCAAAGACAGCTCATAATTCCCTGATCATTCCAATTCAGGAAGAAAAGCCTTCCGTTTCTTGTGGGTAGCCTTTCTTTCTCTAGGTCTGGAATGCATGTAAAGGTAAATAACCTATAGTATGAAACAAAATAACATGAACATTTGTGGTATTTTCTGCCACCATCTTTGAGCAATTTCCCTATAGACCAAATCAACATTGAATCAATACTAACCATTGTTAAAGGTTAAGGGAAAAAACCCCTAGATCTAACATTAACAATAGAAGAGCAGAAAAGCATCTGAGAATCTAATACAAACCTCTTTGGGAACTTGTGAATATAACTTTGGTTCCATCATATTAAAGATTGCTATGCTTATAGAAATGCTGAGAAACTGGGATCTGTTTGCAATTACCAAATCAGAATGTAATTAACTAGTCACTGGGAGCAAACATTGCTGTCTTTAAATGCCCTTTTGGAAACATAGAACCGGTAACGGGGATCAGGTTCCCAAGATTCGGATGTTTTCACTTATGAGTCTTCCTATAAAATATAGGTCTGAGGGCCACTGTGATAGTTTGTCTTAGGAGAGAGAGAGAGAAATGGAAAATGTAAAGCAAATGGCACTTCCGTCTGGGTACTGGAGCTTCTCTTAATCTCAGAACACTCCAAAGGAAATTTTCCCTCCATTCCCTGAGTTATTTTGTTCTGACCTCACTTATAATGTATAAATACATTTCACAGTAAGGATCGAATTTTGCTGGCACATGATCTTTTTTCCTTACACATTTATTATAGAAAGTGTCTCTGATATGGCTGAGATGGGTAATTCGGGTTGAAAAAACTTTCCTGCTTATAGAAGAAAGAATATTTTCACTCTTTTTTTCAGTAACGATATAGTTAACAAGATAGAAATGTTCATTTCTCCATTCTTTTTTGCAAAAGCATCTCTCTAGTGTATGATTTCCTAAACGTCTGTTTGATGTCTGTTAATTATTTGATGTTTCTTCCAAAATTGGTCTTTTGTCAGTTTGGGGCTCTCTTTTAATGGCGGGCAAAGGCACTGAAATAGATACATAATAGTAGCAATAACAAAGACAAAATAATGACATTTTCATGCTTCCAATTCTTGTCTACTACAAGTAACGTAGTTGTTCAGTCGCTAAGTCATGCCTGACTCTCTGCAACCCATGGACTATAGCTCTCCAGGCTCCTCTGTCCATGGGGATTCTCCAGGCAAGAACACTGGAGTGTGTTGCCATTTCCTCCTCCAGGGGATCTTCCCAACCCAGGGATCAAATCCATGTCTTCTTGGCAGATGGATTTGTTACCATTGAGCCACCTGGTAAACCCCACAAGGGATATTAAGTCAGTGAAATTAAGATCCATTTTCTTATAGTTCTGATACTATACTGGTAGAGGTAGAAAAGAGTAGTACAATGGTTAAAGGTGAGCAGGAGAATAAGCAGTGGATGATCCATGAGTTATTTCTGAGACTCAAGTTTGCTTCACTAATGGCCCCATAATAAGGATCTCAGAAGGGAACATGAGAGCTGTGAAAAATTCCCCTGAATTCAGTTGACTTCTTGTTCCATCCCTCAGGAGCAGTGGATTGGTTGACTGGAAGTGCTTTATGCAAAAAAGTAGGAAAAAAAAAACAAAACAACAACCAGTTATCTTTAAAGAGGACTTCCTTCAGCAAGAAGTAGTGATTGGCTCATTCCTAGTGATTGCAGGTCTGGGACAAGAGTACAAACGGAGTTCCTATATCATTTGTCTAAATATTAAACAAAATACATCAAGAGAAAATACTCGAATAAAATATCCTGGCCTCCTACCTTAACAAATGCACCTTGATAACAAGGTGGAAAGCCAGGTTAGAACTCAAGGCTCCTCAGAGTTGCCAGCTGGGATGTGGTGGTATAGGGGAAGCTGGGCCAGACTCTGCCTACCTCTCCCCACACCTGGTCCCACTTCTTTTTCAAGCCAGCTCCCTTCCAGATCTCAGACAACCTAGCCCTCTGGTCCAAGCTCCATCCACATCCCCTGCAAGGAGTCATCCCATGTCCAGCCTCCAGTCCTAGGGGTGTATATATTATCGGCTCAGGGGCCCTCCCAAGAGATCAGACCTGCAGAGAGTTTGACTCAGGTCCTTCATAAAGCATTTGGCGCCATTTGCACTGTGAATTCCAGGGTCTGTGTATCTACAGCATAGTCTAGAAACAAGGGGAGGGCCCTGAGTGAGTACACTGCTCAGTCCCAAAGAAAGCCTCATCCCACTGGGTTGGGGATGATGGCAGGAGATGGAGGCAGAGCCCTTTACATAAGTGGTCCCTCTTGCGTGGGTCTAAGTCAGTACCGAATAGCTCCTCTGGATTATATGTTTAAGGATGTCTGACACTCCCCAAGGTCTGACCCTTAATAGACCAGGGACTGTGCCACATATTGCAGACTCAGAGATGAACCAGTTACCACCCTTGAATGAATTATCCCCTTGTGAAAAGGTTGCTATGAAATGCAAACATTAACTCACACAGAGAGGGCAGTTCCTTCCTCTCCCAGGACCACTACAATGTGACTTTGCCCCTCAGATGAGCAGGTTGTTCTATTTAATAGTAGTGCTGAAAGCCAGACCTTGGTTGGCACAGCCACTGATTCACATTTTATAAAAGATGTATTAATACATAGTCCAGTAAACAGCTCTCAACCGAGATCCTGCTTCAGTCCTGGCCCATTGCCTGCCCCACCCCACTTTCCTTTGACTGCAGTTTCCTAATCACAAACTCAAGAGAGGAGACACTTCCCTGCCAGCCAGTGCCCAGACTAACCCACCTGCAACATGCAATCTCCCAGAGCAGTGGACACCCACACCAGGGCTCTCTCCAGGGCTAATCTAGGAACCAGGGGAGAAGGCATCTGGGTCTTTTGATTTTTTCCATCCCCCGACCCCCAACTAGATTATCTGAATAACCAGACAAGCCTGTGAGATGAGACACTTTGCCGGACTACTTGCCCTGTCCTGTCAACAAACTGAGTTTATAACAGAAAGACCGTGCTTGAATAAAAGACCTAAGGAATCTAATAACCAGATGAAATAAATCTTCTTGGATCCTGGTTTGGATAAACCACCTATGAAAGTGTTTTAGGAACAACTGAGTCAATGTGAATGTGGACTCAGTATTGGTTGCAATGAAAATTTCTTAAAAGGGAAAGAAGAAGATTAGCGATTGGGGGAAAAATCAAGTTGGCAAAAAAATAAAAACAACATGTGCAGAAATATCTTAAGGAGAAGTGCTTAAGTATT
Organism: Moschus berezovskii; assembly: GCF_049115385.1. Classification (NCBI taxonomy): domain Eukaryota; kingdom Metazoa; phylum Chordata; class Mammalia; order Artiodactyla; family Moschidae; genus Moschus; species Moschus berezovskii. Next base: position 28,283,245 of record NC_142467.1, on the reverse strand, counting down.
TATAGCAGTAATCACTGGGTGGTGGCAATGTGAAGTTTTATTTTTTCAAATTATCTATGAAGTCTACGTCCTTCTATAATATAAGCAGTATTTAAGAATAATTGGAGGATGTAATATTATATTTCTCTTTGTTTAGAGAATTACTACATACCTCTCAGCCTATCTTTCAGACTAGCTCAGACCTGGTACAGACCTCAGAACAAGTTGTAATCTAAAAATCATGCATCCCCACAGGTTATTTTCAGGCTGAACCACACTAATCTTTTACCTTCATACATTTATTGAGTTAAAGTTTAATGTTATTCCTTTAGCTTCCACAGAAATGAAATGGAAATAGCCATTTGAAGAATGATTTATAAAACTATAATAGAAGTCATTTTCTATTATTTCATGTGCTATCTCTTTACTAAGTACTTAGTTTATGAATTCTTTCTAGAGTTCAGTGCCTGGAGAAAAAAATGCTTTTCCTTTTATTAATTCTTTTTCTGGACAAGAGAATTCTATAATCTTTCAAGTTTTCCTGTTATCTGGGCTGCTGGGGGGCTCAGATGTAAATTTAGCATGTAATTGCATTAGCTGATGAATTACCTAGGAACTCGAAAGAGTCCTTTACATTTCATTATTATTTCATACAAATCTATTTTTAAAACAATTCTAATTGCCCTTTTCTGCTCATATGATCATTTTCTACACCATTGGAAATTCTAGAGTATAAATAAATAATAGGACTGACCTACAGATCTCTGGAGAGCCTGGAGGCAATTTAACAAGCAGCAGATAGTGTTTTGGGCTTCCCTGGTGTTTCAGTGGCAAAGAGTCTGCCTGCCAGTGCAGGAGACAGGGATTCGATCTCTGGATTGGGAAGATCCCCTGGAGGAGGAAATGGCAACCCACTCCCAGTATTCTTGCTGAAAAATCCCATGGGCAGAGGAGCCTGGCAGGCTACAGTCCATGAGGTCATGAAGAGTCAGGTACAACTGAGCAACTGAACATGCATGCATTCTGACAGTGTTTATGGTGTCCGCCCAGCTTGATACCCACCTCATTTTCTCTGAACTGTGGGGCCCACGGGGGTGGACTCCCCCTACCCTAACCGCAATTGTATAGCTGGATTAGATGGACACAAAACCAGATTCAAGCTCAAGAGTCTCTATTCTGGGCATTTGGAGTTGATAAAGTGATTTTTCTCTGGGTTTTTTTTTTTTTTTGGCTTACTCAAGATGTTGTGAGGCATACATAAAGTTAAAAAAAAAAGTGAAATTGTTAGTCTTTCGGTTGTGTCTGACTCTTTTGAGACCCCATGGATTGTAACCTGCCAGGTTCCTTTGTCCACAGGATTTCCCAGGCAGGAATACCGGAGTGGGTTGCCATTCCCTTCTCCAGGGGATCTTCCTGATCCATGGATCAAACCCAGGTCTCCCACATTGCAGGCAGATTCTTTACCATCTGAGCCTCCAGGGAGGCATAAATAAGCCAACAGCTAAGAAAAACAGTGTGTAGTTGTCTCTTTTTATCTTTGAAAAAAGAAATATAACTTAAATCATATTGAATCATATTATTTTGCTTTTTCCTAAACAATGAATTTTGGAATTAAGAGAATATTCTAAGTTCTGAAACCAAAGACAGTCAAACACAACAGTACATTGTGTTGTGCTTTGTGAAGCACCCTTAAGTGAGGTGGGCAGGGCAGGGGGAGGGTGACATTGTCATCACTTGGGTACTGAGGACCAGTAACACATTTCATTCCTGCATCCCCCACCTCCCTGCAGAGGAGGCAGATTTGGGAAAAGTTTGTTTTTTAAAGGCTACTGATAATCCCCAGGCCCACCTATATCCCCACTTCTTCCAGGAATAAAGAAAGCATTTGTGTCCTTTTAATTGATGACTATTCCATTGAACATCATTGCAAAGACAAGGGTGTGTATACAGCCGAGGTATATATATCCTTCTTTGCCGAGGAAGTCGACTTACTTTCCTATGTACTATGATCATTTTCCATCAACTCCACCTTTGCTTTTTATACAGCAATTTTTGTTGTTCCTAATATACTGTGGGGCATTTAATGTATTGTATCTCCAACTTTTGGCTTATTATGAGCACCAGAGTTGTTCCCCAGAAACTATGAATTATACCAAATCCATGTCTTGTCTCATCAATTTGGTTTCTCTAAGTGGAATGGAGTAAGAATTCTCTCTTCTCCCAACCAGAACTAATAAGGTTAGTTTTCAATAAATGATCACTGATTTTAATCGAATTAGAATTAACATCACACTATTTTAAGTGGCATGGGATTGTAACTTGTTAAATAAGTTCCTTCTGGTTTTTTGGAAGAGTCAGTGAGTTTCTCAGATGAGATAGGCTCAGTGCTCAAAATGTCCTGAATAGAGCAGCGAGAAGAGGCTGGAATAGTTAAACATCCACCAGATCAAGGACTTACTGTGAATCCACAGGACAACCCCCACCCCCAACATCCAACACAAATTCTCTGCACAGATTTCTGATCCCTTCATTTTCTGATTTTCACATGTCTGTTTAAAAAAAAAAAGTGATGTATTCTCAAAACAGAAACAGATGTGAGATCCAATTTCTTATTGGAAGTGACAAAACATATAAAGATTTGGCAAGATATGTATTTCACATATTTCAAGATTTCAAAAATAGTCATCAAACAAATAAAAGAAGAGTTAGATAGCGGGGTGGTCTTTCTCTGGTTTCTTTGTTTCTTTTTCTAAGATTCCCATGATGGCCTATTGTCAATAAGGTATGGAAAATACGGAAATGTCTCATATATAACAGAAAATATATATTATTAAAGTAATGATTCAAGAGCCGACTCATTGGAAAAGACCCTGATGCTGGGAATGATTGAAGGCAGGAGAAGGGGGGGAAAGAGGATGAGATGGTTGGATGGCATTACTGACCCAATGGACATGAGTTTGAACAAATTCCAGGAAATAGTGAAGGACAGGGAAGCCTGGTGTGCTGCAGTCCATGGGGTTGCAGAGAGCCAGACAGGACTTAGTGACCAAATAGCAACAACAATGATTCAAGAGAAAAAAACAGCAAATGTTTTCCTAGTTTTAAAGAACTGAATATAGTCATTTCTACATTTTAATGTGACTGTAAACTTTCATCAAATCACCTTTAACCAAATGAGCTCTTTCTATCAAAAAGAGAAAAAAGCTCAGAAATGAAAAATTTTGCTCATTAAGTTCTAAGGGCAGGTGCTATACAGAGCAAAGAAGTAGGTGTAATAGCTTTTAAGGAAGAAAGGAATGAAAAGGCATATCCTGATGAGTATATGTGATTGTGCTGAGTGAGTAAATTTGCATTTATATAGCACCATTTTTCAGGTGAGACAATTGGTAATATATTTGCTACAGTGTAGGGCGGTGATGTAAAATCCATACTAATACTTAACTATGTGACTCTTTTTAAAATAAAGGCATCTGGATCTGATGAACATTTATCTAGGGTCTACAGGCATTCAGGCTAGGTAGGGACTTCTCATTGTGATTTTATTTCCACAATAACCCTATCTGGTATCACCACTTCCATTTTTGAAAATGAGGAAACTGAGGGGCTCGGAAAATTACTGTCAGAGTCACATATTTGGTGAATTGTGGAGTCAGGTGGGAATGTAGAACTTTCTGTGTCTAAAGCCGTTTTCACTGTACCCTAGTTAAATCAAGGGAAATGGCACACATTCTCAGTAGTTCCTATACTTGAATAGTGCTTGAAGTTTGAAGATCCGTTTTGCAAGCTTTTTGTTAAATCTTTAAAGTAACTTGTAAGGACATGATGGTGGAGATGAGGAAGCGTTTGTTAAGTTTCAGGGATGTGTCAAGTTTGTGCCCAGCTTGGCTCCTTTGGGGGACCTGGTTTAATGCCTGACACTCTACTCCGGTCAGACTCAACCACAGGGATGTTACTAAATGCCTCGCATGAAAAATCTGTTCTCCTTAAAACAGTTGCCTTCCAACTGTGTCTTGAGGAGCCTGAAGACCTTTTCAGAGAGCCTCAGGTAGGTGCCTGCAAAGGAAAGGAAACAGCAGCTAAAGAACAAAGAACTGGGATGGAATCTGTGCAAACAGGGCTATGAACTACCTCTCCCCTTTAACCTCGGAGCCCTGCTTTAATTTGTTTTGTGTATTTATCTCCCTCATAAGATTCTGCTTGAAGAAAAGAGTTCTGTGGCTTTAAATATTTGAAAAGTGGGTATTGCTTCATTGTAAAGATTTTGTACATTTTGTATAAAAAACATTTGAGGAGCCCAGAGATTAAGAAATAGAAAGGAAAGTGTGCTGAGTGTTTAAGAGAACATACAGTTATGTGCTATTGTACATGGAAATCACAGTCAAGGCTCCCCAGCTGGTTAATGTTTCAGTTCAGTTCAGTTGCTCAGTTCTAACATCTGAGTAGCCAGGATAGGCCTGAGACCTTGCTTAGGCCTAAGTTTCAATTTCCTGGAGACAGGGTGGAGGCTAAGTTCACAGAAACTCCTCCCTAAGAAAAATCCCGCCGGCGCCAAAATCGGGCCAATCAGAGGAAAAAGGGAAATCCCCAAGAAAAACCCCGCGTGTGCATGAACTGGCCAATGAGCTTCTGCCAGCTTGATCTTTTGAACAAAAATAGGTGCTTATGTAATCTAAGACTATAAAAACCGCTGTGACCTGGACTCGGGGCTCTTGTCCCACTCCACTGCGCTGGAGGAGGCATGAGCCCTAGCTCGAGCTAGAAATAAACCCCATTCTTGCTTTTGCATTGCTGTGAGTGTCTTATTCTACCAGTATGGGGGGACTGGACTCAGGGCATAACAAGTTGTGTCCGACTCTTTGCGACCCCATGAATCACAGCACGCCAGGCCTCCCTGTCCATCACCAACTCCTGGAGTTCACTCAAACTCATGTCCATCGAGTTGGTGATGCCATCCAGCCATCTCATTCTCTGTCATCCCCTTCTCCTCCCACCCCCAACCTTTCCCAGCATCAGAGTCTTTTCCAGTGAGTCAACTCATCACATGAGGTTGCCAAAGTATTGGAGTTTCAGCTTTAGCATCAGTCCTTCCAATGAACACCCAGGACTGATCTCCTTTAGAATGGACTAGTTGGATCTCCTTGCAGTCCAAGGGACTCTCAAGAGTCTTCTCCAACACCACAGTTGAAAAGCATCAATTCTTCGGCGATCAGCGTTCTTCACAGTCCAACTCTCACATCTATACATGACCACGGGAAAAACCATAGCCTTGACTAGACCAATAAGCAAAAACGAACCAAGTATTTGTTGAGACTTCTGACGTAAAATTTAATAGATGTTCTCAGTGGTAACAGTTGTCTGTGGGGTCTAAGGAAGTGAGCACAACACTGGTGGTTAGACCTGCCATTTTTAGGGTCACTGTGGCCCTAAAAAGTGAGTTGTGCTAAGAATTCTTACAGAAGGAGACAAATAGATCTCATTGTAGGCACTCTCTCCCAAATTATCAACCATTTGGGGATATTCTGTCTCTCTCTCTCTCTCTCTCTCTCTCTCTCACACACACACACACACACTCAGAGCTACCTGTATTCTCAAGTGGCTTCTGAGTCTGTGCTCTAACGATTTTGTGCATACCGTCTGCATAACCGCTGCCACACAGCTAGTGGTGTCTGTGTCTGTTTCACCCACTGACCTGTTTGTCATAAAGATCAGATATTACTCCTCATTGTAATCCCTGGAGCTGGCTCTGGGCATGGCACACAGATGCTCAGTGATAAATTGTTGAGTATCAAAGACCATATTAGAATAAAGGGAACAGAAACATATCAACTCTTTTGATCCTTGTTAATACAAAAAGAGTTTCTCTTCAAGTCTTGAAAAAGAGTATGCTGCCTTACAACATGACTATCAATTGTAATTATTCCAATTTCAAAATTATCTACAATTAGGAAAATTGGTAATGGAGTTAGAAAAATGCCAGTTTCTTTTATGGAAGATATTTTGCATTAACAACTGTAAGTCTCAGAAGACTAGTGGTAGAAAGAATGAATATAATCGGCACGTACCTTTCAAAGTCAGTTTGCATAACAGATGTGTTTTTATAACAAGGTTGTTGACTGTTCTTTGAAGGAAGAAGAGTTTGGGATGAACCTCCAAGCTTCCTTAATATCAAAAACTGTCCTGACTGTTATATTCTGGTTTTCCGTCACATCCTTTTTACTTTTTCTCAGTTTTAATTGGGTCGAAGTAAAATGGTATGGTTTCTGTCTTGTGTGACTCAGAATTCCCCCTTTGACAATCCAGACCAGTTTGAACTCAGTTGTGTCCAACTCTTGGCAAACTCATGGACTGTGTCCCGCCAGGCTCCTCTGTCCATGGGGATTTCCCCGGCAAGAATACTGGAGTGGGTTGCCAAGCCCTCCTCCAGGGGATTTTCCCAATCCAGGGATAGAACCCAGGTCTCCAGCCTTGCAGGCAGATTCTTTATCCTCTGAGCCACCAGGGGGAGCCCCTGAGCTCAGTGATGGGAACTTATTCCAGGTAGCAGCTTTCCTCAGGAACCCAGTAAGGCTAGTTGAGTCTTTTGAGAGCAAGGGCCCTGGGACATGATCCCGACCCTTTCAAAGTTCTTACTTCTGAAAGGGGTCTCTCAGCTGCTACAGGAGCCATTGTGACCATTACTCAGTTCTCCTCCAGCTGCCCTTGGCACCTGCTTTATTCCCGTGTTTAAAGGTCCTTCTCCACTTTCCTTTGGAGGTTGAAGGAAAACATGAATACATCTACTTCCAATAAGTTGAAAGGAAAGATAAGAGACACCCTATTTCAAGATATGTTTACCTCTCTGTGTCTTAACTCATCTTTCTTCTTCCTTTTTATCAATTTACAACTGCATTAACTTGACTCTTAATTTCTGGTGTTTCAGAGTTCACCTTTTGCAGTGTTCTCAGGAATGCTTCTATTTCTCTTTCAGTTGAAGGTACCTGAGGCAAATGAGGTGGCTGGAATCATGAAGCACCTTATAACACCCCAGTTGGGTGGCTGGAACCTGATGAGGGAGGTTGTACCAGCATGTTCTGAAGCAGAAGTTCTCAAGCTTGGTGGCACATGAAAGTGCCCCCTGCACAATTCACCCAGTTCTCTAGGAATCTCTGAGAGTAGAACCAAGGCATCAGTGGTTCTTAAAAGTTCCCTAGGGGATTCTAAAGCACAGCCAATCAGCCACTGCTATACAGAGAGCCATGATCTTTCAAATATGGAGATTGGGAGTAATCTATTAAACACATTTTATGGTTTGCTTCTTGCTGCTGTAATAGGCTTCTTTCCATATCTTGAATGCAAAATTTCATCCTTTCTAAAACTAAGTCACCACAAGATTTGATTAAGCCAGGCTGTTTTCTTTTGTCTTCTTTCAAATTTAGGTACTTCATGTAAACAACACAAAATTGAAACACTGTTCTCCACGTGAGCTCAGAGGCAGATAATACATCTTTATAAGAAGAGAGTGCTACAATTTAACATTTAGAAATCATTTTCTGTGCCATTCAAAATAAATTGCTCAGTCACTGATGATTCTGTTTCTTGACTCATACCAGATGATAGAAAACGAACGTGAGTGTCTGGTTCCCCAAAGCTTTCTCTTTTAATTGACTTTCTTCATTCTCTCCCCTCCTGTGAAAATTTGGTGTGAGGAATGAAAATTTATAAAGAAGACTATCTATAAAATCTAATGTCAGTCCAGGAACCATAGATGTTTTGGAATAATCAGAGTCTTCTGCCATGGTTTTTAGTTTTAAATTTAAAGTCAATATTTTAAAAGACATGATTCATTTAAGTGGCCAAATGTTTCTCTTTTCAACCAAGCCCAGAATAATTTCTTTTACTTTTTGGAAGCAAATCGGGTAAGGATGTCTTTTGCTTAGAATGCTTCTTGCTGGTAGAAAGGGAAGGCCTCTGTGTTTAGAAGGGAGCAAACAAACATCTCAGAGACATGATGTCATAGAGCAGTTAGCTAGGGAAAAAGAAAAACTATTTTCAGGCATCATTTAAAAAGGAGAGATAGGCTAAACTTGCTTGGTCAGATTTGATGGATGTACTTTAAGTGGAAAGCCAGATCTGTTTTCCTAGAGAATAAGGATTAGTCTCTGGTTGGTAGCTATATTCTGTGGAATACCTTTCTCTTTCTTCAAAGTGTTTAAATTGGCGCTATGGCCTACAGTCTGGGCAGGGCTTTGGGAGGGCAACTCACCAATCACAAGGGCTCTATCAATAAGTACCCAACGACTTTATCTTTACCATGGTGGGAAAGAATGGTGTATTCTGTCCTTCAGAAGGTCTGTGAATTGATGTTAGTCTAATAAACCTATGTTACTCTTGTTTTCCACAAAAGAAAGAAGGGATAAATCTAGTAATAGCCTGAAAACTGGGCTGAGGGAGCTTACTTCCTCCAACCCAGACAAAGTGAAATGAAGGCGAGTGAGCCCTTCTTGAGTTCAAACAAATGGAATATGTTCCCTTTTATAATAACAGAAACATTTTCATTCCTTCCTTTCTGGAGAAGTTGGAAATCAAAATTAAGGTTCCAGAGCCTGTTTCTGGTGTTGATTACGAACATAATCAAGATCTAACGCCACTGAGAGAAAATCCTTCCAATGAATTCAAGAAGACTCTGCATGGAAGGAACCTCTCTTTGCTCACTCAGATTAACCCCTTTCTCTATCGCATCAGCCCTTACAGAGCACTTTGTGAGTAGGAATCTTTGCATTCCTGTTGCCTTATTTAAAATACTGTTATTTATAAAATGACATAGTTTGGTTTACTCCTTTCAATTTGATTACTAACCTTCAGAGTTTAGCAAAACTATAAGTAGTAGATTATTTACTAAGTTAAAATAACATCTTCAGTTCAGTTCAGTCGCCCAGTCATGTCCAACTCTTTGTGACCCCATGAACTGCAGCATGCCAGGCTTTCCTGTCCATCACCAACTCCTGGAGCTTGCTTAAACTCATGTCCATAGAGTCAGTGATGGCATCCAACCATTTCATCCTCTTAGCAATTTTAATAACATCTTACCAATTTCAAAGCAAATCTAGTTGCAAGTATAAATGTTTAATATTGACCTAATCAGGGTGTGCAGGGAGTGTAGCTTGGGCTTTGAAATAGCCTTCATCACATGTATACAGCCTGTCAACTAGCTAGGTGCAGGGGGCATGCGAGCAGTCACATGTGATATTTTCTTTTCTTTCTGTATTGAAGAACAAAACCACAGCGAAATTATTGTTGTTTTTCCAAAGTTACTTTGGGTAGAATGGGAAAAAACATAAAAATAGTGCATGTTTTTTGTTATAATTTAAACAATACAGGCATGTCGTATAAAGAAAATGTTAATGTCTCAGCAAAGCCACTCCATTCCAGTAACCAGTGTTATCAGTCCAGTGTGATGATGTTTTACCCACCTTTTCCTATGCTCTTTATAATTGTATGCAAACACATACTTACCTAGGTCTTTCTACCTATTAGTTTTTACAAGCATGGGACCATAACATACATATTGCTTTGCAAACATTCTTTTTAGTAATTGCATAATAAATTATAGTATGAATATACCACAATTAGAAGGGGTGATGGTTCTTTTTTCATAAAGGATAGATGCATAGAAGTTACATTATTGGGTTAAAGAATTAATATGTTCAATAGATACTTTTCAAATTTGATTTTTATACACATTACATATATTAAAGTTAGCACAATGACATAGAACATCTCCATCTCTTATTCAGTAAGGTCAGGAAGTACATAAAGTGACTATTTTCTCAAAGTCTTTATCTCTACTAAAGATCTTCTTAAAAGATGATGGTGGTGATGATGATATATGTGTGTGAGTGTTATGTGTTGAAACAAGTCTAGCTTAATAGAGCTTGATTTGGAAGTTACAGAATTTCTGTGGTTATTTTGTCAGTCAGGGTTCAATCAAAGAATTAGAACTGCTAGAGTATATAGACAAGATATTAATAGATAGATCTACTCTATCTATCTATGCTGCTGCTGCTGCTGCTGCTAAGTCGCTTCAGTCGTGTCCGACTCTGTGCGACCCCATAGACGGCAGCCCGCCAGGCTCCGCCATCCCTGGGATTTTCCAGGCAAGAACACTGGAGTGGGTTGCCATTTCCTTCTCCCTATCTATCTATAGCTGTCTCTAATTATAGATATCAATCAGATAGATATTAATCCAGATTTTTAGAGGACTCTGGTCTTACACAATCATGAGAGCTGGTTAAATAGTCTCTATAATGCTGTTGCCCTTGTGTCTGATGCTCAAGCCTGAAGTCTTCGGGCAGTCAACAGGAAGGGAAATGGGCATGAGCAAGAACAAGGTGCGTCACAAGAGCAAGCTGGGATAGAGGAGGACACACACGTCAGTTCTCATGTCTCTGAACTTGATGGTGTGTATTCCAGAGAACCTGGGGGTCCTTTGTCTTGAAACTAGCCGCTGGCCCAAGAATCAGAGACTTGAAAGTAGTTTCAAGGAAGGGGGAACAGTTGCAGTCTCCAAATCCCATAAAAGAATCTCTTATAGAGTCCACCATAATGGAAAATGGACATGAAGGGCAATTCTGGGAAATATATTTCAGCCTAGCCAAGTCAATACTTTACAAAGCATTATAGTTATCATGCAAAAGGCTATGATAACCACTCTAGCCAATACTCAGAATTCCAGCAGAACTCTCATTTGGTTTTCTGGCTAGCCCCAACAAATTTTCTAGTGATCTAAATGAGGAAAACAACATTCTCAGAAAGATGAGATTGTTGTGACACAAACTTTCATGTGTGCACACGCACACACATACACACATTCTTTAATTGTGATTACTGCCAAGTTTCCTGTTTCAATGTCTAATTCATCTAAGTTTCTACTTTCACCATACATCCTGATTTCTATTATTCTCTGACACCAATAAACTCTTGAATAATATGATTTTTATGTCATCTGGAAGTTAAAGTCATCATTTATTTTTCTGTTCAAAATATGGTAAAATGGGCTTGAGGGCAATTTTTATTGGCTTTTGTACAAAATATGCTAAAAGTAACTGTATGCTCTTTGTGTTGTGGCATATTTATATGCTATTGGACAAACTGTCTCCAATCCATCAACATTGTGAAAATAAGAGGATCAGTCTAGTCTTACGGTATCAATAATGTCTTGTTGATGGCAATATTGGTTCACTTCAGTGAGTCATGATTCAAATGATTCTTCTGTATTTGATGATTGATACTACATTTAGCCAGTAGTATCTTTGTTTTGGGATCACTAACATAGAACATGCATAATTGGCTTTGAAGAATCAGGAAGCTAAATTTTTAGAAATCCTTAAGTATTCCCTTTGGATGTTAGTAGAAGTAAAGACTCATTGGAAAAGACTCTATTGCTGGGAAAGATTGAAGGCAGTAGGAGAAGGGGATGAGAGAGGGTGAGCTGGTTGGATGGCATCATGAACTTGATGGACATGAGTTTGAGCAAGCTCCAGGAGTTGGTGATGGATAGGGAAGCTTGGCATGCTGCAGTCCGTGGGGTTGCAAACAGTTGGACGTGACTGAGCATCTGAACTGAGAAGTGTGGTTGTGTTTATGAATGTCAGAGAGAGTTTCTTTTATATTGAATTAATGGTCTTTTTGACTTCTGATCTTCTCATCATCTAATGCCCATATACATTTCAGCTGAGATCACTTAAAGATCTGCATAAACTCTTTTATGTTCTGGGACTGATACTTTTCTTAGTCCTGCTTGACTAACTCTGGGGAGATGGCATCTAGTCAACCTTACCAAGTCTGGTTTAGACCCCATGCTCTTATTTTCGTTTTTACATAATATCTAGTTATTATTAAAAATGCAACACAAAAAATAATAACTTATTCCAGGAAAGAGAGTAGAAGTATACACCAAGAAAGATTTGGTAACTATCTCAGTCCAAGTGCACAGGAAAAAGGCAATGATGGAACATGATATTAAAGGAAAAACAGGCCTTCTCCTCTCAGAGTGCCCACTCCTGCGCTATGTTTGGGAGAAGCCTCCTTTTACCAAGATGGCTGCACGGTTCTGGAGCGACAGAGCAGCCGTGAGGAGACACTCCACTTCCAAGGTCAGAGAAACCCCAGCAAGGCGGTAGGCACTGGAGCAGCAACTGTGCAGTGCTGGGGCAGCTGTGAGGAGATACCCCACACCCAAGGGCAAAGGAGAAGCACCAGCAAGAGGAAGAAGGGGTGAATTCACATTTAGAATCAGCCCCATTCCTGCCAGAGACACTCAGAGGGCTCCAACACACCTTGTGCAAACCAGGCCCCAGGGACCCCACAGAGACTGAGACAGAACTGTGTTTGAGCTTCTCCTGTGGAGGTACGGGTCAACAGTGGCCTGCTGCAGGGGCAGGGGCTCTGGGTGCAGCAGACTTGGGTATGGCATAAGCCCTCTTGGAGGAGGTCACCATTAACCCCACCATAGAGCCACCAGAACTTATACAGGACTGGGGAAATAGAATCTTAGAGGGCACAAACAAAACCCTGTATGCACCAGGACTCAGGAGAAAGGAGCAATAACTCCACAAGAGACTGACCCAGACTTGTCCAGGAGTGTCTGGGAGTCTCCAGTGGAGGTGTGAGTCAGTGGTGGCCTGATGCGGGGTTGAAGGCAGTGAGTATAGCAGTACATGCATGGGATCTTTTGAAGGAGGTCACCATTATCTTCATTACCTCCACCATAGTTTGGCCCCAGGTAAATAGCAGGGAGGGAACACAGCTCCACCCATCTACAGAAAAGACTATACAGAAAGCTGATCTCTGAAGAATTGATGCTTTTGAACTATGGTGTTGGAGAAGACTCTTAAGAGTCCCTTGGACTTCAAGGAGATTCAACCAGTTCATCCTAAAGGAAATCAGTACTGAATATTCATTGGAAGGACTGATGCTGAAGCTGAAACTCCAACACTTTGACCACCTGCTGCGAAGAACCGACTCATTTGAAAAGACCCTGATTCTGGGAAAGATTGAAGGCAGGAGGAGAAGGGGGCGACAGAGGATGAGATGATTGGATGGCATCACCGACTCAATGGACATGAGTTTGAGTAAAATCCAGGAGTTGATGATGGACAGGGAAGCCTGGCGTGCTGCAATCCACGGGGTCACAAAAAGTCGGACACGACTGAGCAACTGAACTGAACTGAACTGAGGCCTTCTCTTCTCAGAGTTCCCACCCGTAGGCTATGTTTGGGAGAAGTTTCCCTTTTACCAAAATGACTGGTAGAAAAATGCCCCACAATACAGTTTTTTAATCATATTGTAAACTTTATAAATTTTCAGATCTCAAAGTCCCAAAGTTTTTATTAGCAAATCTGGGATAGGACCCAGGAAATAGTAAAGAAGTTTCTTAGATCTTTGAATGAATAACTAGGTATAGAAAAAACTGACAAGTTATGATGGTAAAGCTGCATTTCTATAGCCTCTGTTTTCTTTAGGGACTTAGTCTCTAAGTAGATTCTGGACCAGGACACTGTTGCTTTTTCCTGTGAAGGCAGTGGTTTTGCTCAGAATCAGACTCACTGGTAGATAGTCAATTTTGTGCCTTTGTATTGTGATTCTTTCCCATTAACTTGGACATTTACTGAAGTTTTGTTATATTTTACAGACTAAGTTTAGATATCCTTGGGGGACAAGCCTTGCATTTTCTAGGACTTCCTGGGTTTCAAGTGACAGAAAATAACTCTTATTTCACCTAGAGGTTATTTATTGACTCACAAAACTATAAAGTCAAGGAGCGAGCTGGTTTAAGGTATTATTAGGACTAGTGACGCAGCTGGTGTTGCCAGGGGCCCTCTGTCTATCCCTCCCTTGGCTCTGCTGCTTTTTTCTGTTATGGCTGCACTGTCCCCCTCCTGACCTCCCTATGGTGGTAGAGGACATCTACTGGCACCTTGAGCCCCAGTCTCTCCCCAGTCCTTATTTGTCCTTTGTATGGAAAACCAATGGAGAAGGAAATGGCAGCCTACTCCAGTATTCTTGCCTGGGAAATCCTATGGACAGAGGAGCCTGGCAGGCTACAGTCCATGGAGTCGCAAAAGAGTCAGACATGACTTAATGACCAAACCACCATCACCACCTTGGAAAACCAAACATTTGAATCCCAGCTTTAGAAAAAAGAATTTTTTCATATTCTAGGTTTTTTATGCTTTGAATGGGAAGATAAAGAGAAAAAAACTGAGGCTTCTGAATTGAAGAAGGAAGATCATAAATATGACAAACTGTTTTCTTTACAAATTAGACAAATCTATTTCTTTTGCAGTCTAGGTAAGAAGACTGAAAGTGTTATCAAGTATATTATCCATACACATTGCAACATTAACTTCTAAAAATAAAGTTAAAAATCACTTTTATTAATTTTTAGGTAATTAGAGCAACAAAGGGAAAATAGTCGGCACCTTCGTTTTCTTAGAAAAACAAATTAGCAAGATGAAAATACAGTATTGGGTTGGCCCAAAAAGTTCATTCGGATTTTTCATAACATCTTGTGGAAAAACTCGAACAAACCTTTTGAGCCAACCCAATACATTAAGGCCATGAAAGGAGGTAATTCTATTTTACATCCACAAAGTACCATTTCTGTTTCCCTTTCAAAAGTCAGTCTTTCTCAGCTGCAAAGATCCCTGTCCCTTAGCAAACTGTGATGATAAATGGGAATATGAAATCACTGTAGAAATAGGGTTATTATTCCTACTGTGAAATCTCCTTTTCTCCAAGGCATCATCATAACTCCACAGGGAGGAATTTAGGATTAACACCACTTGTCTCTCTCTGCCGAGGGGAGGAAGAAAGGCTGGGCATAGGGGTTCAGAGCTTCTCGGCTGGCTCATCAGACCACTTGCTCTGTGTTCCGCCGGGCTCTCTGGAGCCTTCACTTCACGGGAGACCTGCAGATACCCGGCTCTGTCAGAAACTTTCGGAGGTGTCTGTTTAAGGCCGAAATATAAAGTCATAAGCCATCTTGGCTGCAAATCGAAAGTCACACTGTCCAGTTTGTTGGTAACAAAAGTAATACTTTGCTCTCCATCTGTCTGACTCTTGCTTTCTCTCTCAATTCTGGTTTGGAATTCAGGTAGCAAAGAGAAGGATGCTAGATACCGATCCCTTAAAACCCCAACATTCTTATTATAATAATCTGCGGTAAAATTCATAGAATAAAGGATCATGTCTTCTAAAGTTGTTTTTCACAGTAGCAAGTGCATGAACACACACACACATGGTGTTTAAAATCGCAATTTCCAACACCGAATTAGAACAGATGCCAAATAGTTTTCCTCTTTGTGGAGCCAAAAGAGGAGAGGCTAAAATCCAACGTACATTTCCAGCTTCATGTGGGACTGAGATAACCAGAAACTGCCACTCACTTTCTGCTTTGCTAATATAATGTAACGTATCTTTACATCTTTATTTTTCTGAACAATCAGCTCATAATTTGACCAATCTTAAAATCAGAAACATTTTTGTTTTATTCTAAATACCCACTTTAATATATAAATGCCAATTTGTCCTTAAAAGGAGAAAAAACATATCCCATTTTACAAATTGCACCACTTCCTGGGCCCGTACATATTTCCCTTCCCAATTCCTTGTAATTCAGTTTGCTTTGCAATTGAAAAGAAAATACCAGATCCTCTAGATTTTTGGGTGTGATCCAAAATTGCTTTCAAGGATCCCGCTGGTCTTTTGGCAAAGAGAAATCTCGGTAGATTACATGATTGAAATAACATGACCTCAAGAGAATCGGGCACTAAACAGTGGTGCTTAGCTATTCAAGTGAACTGCTTGGGTTACTTAGGAAACAATGCAAAATTAAAAAGTAATAATTACACATAAGAGCCACGCCTCTCATTTGTTTTCAATTGCTTTTTTTGTTTGTTTTTCCAAGTTGCTTAGACTTGGTCCACTTCCAAGTCCATTTAGAATTCTAGACTCTGGTAACAGAAAAGCCTTTTAATTCATCACCGTCATCCCTTGGCTGTCTCCTCACGTGCCCACTCAGACAGCTTAGCTGTACCACTAGCCCAACATCACAAACAGTAGGAAACAAACCCACCCATGACCTTCCTTTTCATTATTACTTAATGATTTTCTCACTAACACACATGGCCGTGAAAATTTATGAAAAAATCTTTGAGAAGTTGGATGTTTCTGTTCGGTCATTAATTTCAGCTTGAAAGAAGAGTATAGAAAAAGCAGAATCTGGGTAAATTTCCTTCTTCTTGATTTGTAGAATAAAATGCATTTTACTTGGAGAAAGAACTCAGCCAGCACAATTGTAAGTTGACCAAAGAAAGTAGCATTAATATGCAAGGTTTCCCTCCAACATTCCACACCCCTCATCTCTTCCATCCCATTAATTCTTTGCCTCTGGATGTTTTTCTTCTCTAAGAAGGGTTTCTGACAGCTGAGGAGTGGAGAGTAGGGAAAGTTCTCTCATCCAGTCTTGGGAATTAAAGAGCTACTGGCGAGTCTTACGTGCCTTTGGGACACAATGACCTCACTTAGCCAGCCAGGTATAGTTGGTATATTTACTCTTACTTATTCCTACTTGCTTGACCATCTTTTAGAGTCTCCTTCTTTGTGCTTGTTAACGTCCTGCACAGCACACACACAGGTAGAGGTGATCGGACAGCTCAGTCTAGGCAGATGGCAGTGGAAAAGCAGAGGGACTTCCGTGGTAAAGAATCTGCTAGCCAAGGCAGAGACATGGGTTCAGTCTCTGGGTCGGAAAGATCCCCAGGAGAAGGAAATGGCAACCCACTCCAGTATTCTTGCCTGGGAAATCCCATGGACAGAGGAACCTGGCGGGCTCCAGTCCACGGAGTCACAAAAGAGTCATGTACAATTTAGTCACTAAATAACAGCAACCATGGGAAGCAGTACTACCTAAATTCCAAGTCCCAGACCCCGCTCTAAAATTCAGTCATGCTGACTTTCTTTTGTGATTTTGCTACTTTAGAGTGATTTTAGAATGGGACTTGACCAAAGAACAATTGTCACTCAAGGACTTCTTAATACATGATGGGAAGCATTTTGAAAATCCTAGGTTTCTGGGACTTGTTTCTGGGCTGCAACCTCTGAAATCTGCTGTAATCACAGAGCAGTCCCCTGTCAGCTAGAATTGTCCCTTCAGACTGCATAAAGCTCCTCCAATGTTTCAAATAGAAATTCCTGATTAGAGGTACTAACAGCAAACAAATACAGGTCTTGTCTTCTGAAACTGGTTAGTTTGCTTCCAGTTCTTCTGTCCTATGAGAACCTCTGCTTTTCTCTTACTTCTTGTGATTAAATATACACACACACACACACACACACAGACACACACAGACACAGACATACACAGAGACACACACACATGCACAGACATACAGAGACACACACACAGACACAAACACACAGGCACACATACCGACATACACAGACACATTCAGACACACAGACACATACAGACATACATACACACACAGAGACATAGAGACATACAGAGACATACAGAGAGACACACACACACATGCACAGACATACAGAGACACACACAGAAACACACACACACAGAAACACACACACAGGCACACTTACTGACACACACAGACACACACGCAGAGACACACACAGACACAGACACATACACACAGACACACACACAGAGACATACAGAGACACACACACACAGAGACACACACACACACCTTGTTGGAAACACAGTTGTGCTACTTTCCTTTCTCTGAGGCTAGTCAGTGATAAGAACTATATCTGAAAGCCAAAGAGAACAAAGCTAACCTCCCTTGTGGCTAATACACAGATGCTATTTTTTTTTAAGTTGATCCAATCACCACCAACTCTGTTAAACAAGGGATCCCTAATGTAGCTGGTGATCAAACTCACTTCCTCGTTAAGAGCAGGAGCATAAGGAGAGACAGAGCCTCCTTTGTTTAACAGAGGCTGTATGAACTCTGCCACGAGTCCCCAGACACCCCTAAGTCCTCTGTTCTGAACGTGTAATTAATTCGTAAGAAACCAGGTACCACAGCAGTCATGGTTTGACAGTAGATTCATTCAGCACCAGCCAGATGTGAAGGGCTTTCAAAGGGACCAAAAGGCAAGCCTATTGCCCTGGGAAGGCAGACACTGTAACCTCTGGTTTGCAGCCTTGCCATCACCCGGCAATGCCATTTCTAATGTATTTCAATTCACTCTTAACAGTCACAGATGTTTTTGCAAAATCAAAGGTTATTGATTAACCCAGAATGAGTAGGAGGTCCCTATCTGAGTTCTCATGTTTTTCAGCCTAAGATAACTTAAAAACCACTCGGTAGGAAATCCTCACGTCAATCATATATTACTATTTTTTTGTGCTCTTTTTCAAAGATGAATAAAGAATTGCTTTCAGGGATTAAAGAAAAGATACTTTATTTAAAACTGTAGGGTCTTTAGAGAATTTGCTTCATGGAGAGTAGTGATAAACTTTCTCTGGGAAGATTCCATCAGAGTATCACTAGATTCAATTCTATTCAACCTCTATCAGTAATTTGGAAGATGTAGAAAATATATTTTTTACGATTTAAAATGACACAAATACTTTGAAATACTTATGCAATAAGCTAATTTGGGATGAAAAATTATCTCAACATTAGAATCAATAATACAGACTTCATCAGCAATAAATGTGAGCACTTACATTCAGGATTTAAAAATCAATTATGCCAGAACAGAATAAAGGAGGTTGGGTTTCTTTACATTCTTATCAGTAAAAATCTGGGGGTTTTACTTTATTAGAAGTTCACTAAAAATCGGCCGTATGGTTTGACTATAAAAAAAATCTAGCATAATTTTGAATTACATTAATAAAACATCATTTACACATTAGTCAATTTGTATTCTACCCTAGTCAGAGCATATGTGCAATATTATATAAAAGTTTAGACATTGCATTTTTAAAGTGACCCAACTTGTCCAGAAAGTGCAAATGGGAAGGAATTTGGAAATTTTGTCAGACTGTGTTAAACTGAGTACATGTCCTCTAATACAGTCTCCCAACCAGTGTGAGAATATACTGTACAGTATTCATGGCTGGTGGTCATTTATCTTTGGCAATAATATGTTTGGGTTATAAGCAGCTCATTACTCTACATTGTTGGGCAGTTTCAATTCTTAAAAGTCTTTTCTAATTCTGACTTCAGTATTGCACCCTTAAATCCTAGTTATTAGTATTCTATTTCTCCTGACAAACCATTATAGACTTGAAAGCCTATTATGACTTATTCAGAGGATTTAAAGAAATTCTTTCTTTCCTTCAGAATAATAAATTTGTGAGAAATCTTATCAATAGTGAATAAAGAGGCCTATCAGGTATTTAAAACACCAGAGAAGTTAAAGATTGTAATTCTCAGAGGTTATTATAATGTTTGATAGATAATCAAAAAATTTAAAGATTTCTTCACCAATTCTTTTTTTTTTTTTGAAGTGAGAGAGAAATTTATTGGCAGACAGAAATGGGATATGGTTGCCACCCTCTTACTTTCCTAAATAAACACATTTTAAAAAATATACTCTTATAATTTCATAAAAGGAAGAGCATTCTAACACTTCAAAAGTAATATTGAACATATATTCCTTTAAAGTGAATATATTTAATTTTATTACTGTTTTAAAATTCTCAGTTTTTGATGGGTAAATGAAAACATTATTATAGATCAGTGTCTGGGAATCACTGCTCTAGTGTCTCTTCTTGTAAACTGATGCTCTTGTATTTTGTTGCTATGCTGTTTTCTTCCACAGGTTGAAAGGAACTGTTATGCCTTTGTTTTTCTTAATATTTAGAATAAGCTCCTCGGTATGTGAAACATTTAATAGATTCATGACCTGTTGAATTAAATTCTCAGTTTTTGGGTTCGTTGTAGTGACTGACCACGAACTGCGATGTGATGTTAAGGTTGATGTGATAAACAGCATTGAAATTATATCTCGAACACGGGAACTCTACGTAGATGATTCCCCACTGGAACTGATGGTGAGGGCATTGGATGCTGAAGGTAAAGAATGTCAGAGGATTCAACAAAGTTACCTAAAATGAACACTTTTGTGTTTAGTAGTTGGAAACAGAAATTTGAGAGATAAAAGTAGGTTGGAAATAATGTTTATTTTCTCATATGAAGTTCACGTGCAAGAATTAACAATTCTGAGTGTGGTTTGATGTATTAACAACAGACTTTCGTTTAAATTTCCTAGTTCAGAATCCAAATTCTGCTAGTGAGCTTCTGCTAATGGTCCCAACAATTAAGAACATTTTTGGAGGAAAAAAAAGAACATTTTGGAATTTATTATTAGCTTTGTTTTGCTCAGTCTACTTTTTTTTTTTTTAATTTTTATATTTAAAAAAGAATTTTATTAAAAAAGCACAAATGCAAAGAAATGAACAGAGGAAAATTTATGCGTCGAACCTGGACTGGTCACTTATGATAATATACATGCTACAATTCCATTCTCTCCAAAGTTTTGTCATTGAAAGCCTGGCCTGATCTTTAAACATACTTAGCAAATTTATCTGATGTAATGACTTTGAATTACTGCAGGATTCTCCTCAGAGGTCATCTCTCTAGTCAGTTTCATGATGCAAACAATCAACAGCTGATAGTTTGGGGATGAGTTGATTTTTGTCTTTAGAAATATTTAGGACTGATGAAAGCAATAAATTCCTGTTTAAGGTGGCCCTAACTACTTACCACAACATAGTGACGAAAGTCTACCAAAGATAATAAGCTTTCATGTTACTCTTGTTCTTCATTATTCAAGGTCTATTGAGAGGGAGAGACTGATTGATTCAGACAGATACCAAGTCACGTAAAGAAGGAAGAATGGGCAAGACAGCAGCTAAAGGATTCAGAATTTGAAGCAGCACTCATAACCCTAAGTATTAATACCAAACTTGTTTACAAAGACTCACACATCAACCCTTCTCTGTTAAGTTTTACATCTCTGACAAAGACAATGATCTACAGAGCAGTTTGGAGTCTTTGGATTTATCTCCCAAAGATTTACATCCAGCATGCCTTCACACTCTTCACACAGCATCTGGTTATTCCAAGTAGGATTCTCTT
Organism: Moschus berezovskii; assembly: GCF_049115385.1. Classification (NCBI taxonomy): domain Eukaryota; kingdom Metazoa; phylum Chordata; class Mammalia; order Artiodactyla; family Moschidae; genus Moschus; species Moschus berezovskii. The sequence goes on along the minus strand of NC_142467.1, from coordinate 28,262,108 downwards.
CAGTCCATCTCTAGAAACAGCAGAAAATATGTCCTTGGCTTCCAAATTCAAGGAGACAAGTATGGAGAAATTCTGTTTTCTTTCATTTTTGCTGAATCTTAGTGGCAAGAGGCAAATTTCAGGGTGCCCAGAGGTCCATTTGACAACTGAAGCTGTCCCCGTGTGAGATGTCTCTATGCACAGAAATGACTCTGGGTGATAAAGACAAAAGAAAGGAAAAGAGAAAAGAAATCACACAGGACTTGATGCCACTTGGGTGGGAGCGCTGACAGGCAGTAGCTGAGGGGGAGGTTGTGGTTATTGCCCTGTTAACAGGTCTCTCTGTAAATAAATCTGTCATGAGAGGCAAGTCCCGAAACAAGGTGTGGGAACCAAGAAAAGGAAAAACAGGAAATGCACACCAACAATAGAAAGTGTGGTTTTTAATGCAAAACATATCTAGAATGTCCAAGTTTTCAGCAATGAGAGATGTAAAATTCACAGAAATTAGTGAAGTGAGTCAGTCATGGTTCAAGTTCCTTAGGATGATCTTTCTTCTCTTCAAAGGGAAGAATAAAGAAAGAGGCACAGAATGAAAATTTTATCCTTTAATATATAATCCTATGAAGTATATTTCAAAGCACTATACAGAATTAATATCCTTGCTACTTTTAATGCTACAGTTAATTAGCTCAGGCTACGTGAAAAAATGAAAAATGAGAGAGCAATGAAGTGAAGCAGACGCCAAAGGATCCTGGAATGAGAACAAAGACAAGGAAATGAGACAATTAGCAGCCACAGAGAAGTAATCCACAGGCAAATTTCCAGGAGACATTTATGGTGGATAATTCAGAAATCTTTATTCAGCTTTTGCTTGGTTAGGACTGTGCTAAGTACTTAAAAAAACTATCTAAAAATATGTGCAGATAGGTAAGAAACTAAAGAACAAAATGAGGTCATTTGTTTCTACTAATGAATGTGGACGTGAATAAAAAAATTCTGTGGGTGAATTTCGCATAGGTATGGAAGGATCTAGAAATGATATAACCTTTTAAGGTTATGAATTACATTCCAGAGACTTTGAGAGTAGAAATCATCCATAAATTAAAGAGATTCTTTTCTTCTACTTTCTTTTCAATCTCTGCGAGAAAAACAGGGGACCTTCATTACATCGCCTCATATACTCAGCACATAGATGAACATCCTGGGTGACTTAGGATGAAGTCAACAACCTCCGGGGTCCCTGGTCACTCCCCTAAAAATGGCACTTGGAAAACAGTCACCTTAAGCATGGCCTCTCAATTGGTTGTTAAAATGGCTCTATGAGAGTTTAAGCTTTACATATTCATTAAATAATTCTTGAACAACCTCAGTTTTAGGTACTTTCCCACCATTTAGGTCTCACAAATTTAAAGAAAAGCAACAAAAACGTTTTCCCCATGTTGAAAGTACTAGAGTGACTAGAGGAAATGAGCATCAAGATAATTTATGATCGTCCCCATAGCTTGCGATGCACGAATATAGTAATCCTTTGTTATCCATCCACTCAGTGACCAGACTCCAGGACCTTGATGGAACATAATTAAAATAGGATTTCTGTAGACTCAAGGCCCTGCTTCATATCTCAAAATGGTTTTACCTCATTGAAATATACACATTTAATAATATTTACTCTTTTTTCACTTTCCTACTATATAATCACATTAAGCTAGTCACAATAAGAAATTATTTTTGAGATGAATAAAATAAATGTCCTGGTTTCTAGCAGCTTATAATCTACAGGATAAAAAGAGAAACCCCACCGAGCTTAAATACTCAGCAAAGTATGCTAAGAGTCACAAGAGAGACTCCAAGTATTGGAGAAAGAGAGAGAATTTACATTCAAACCAGTAGGAGTTGTTCAGTTTAGGTTTTTTTTTAAGACTTGAAGTTTCTGGATCAATGTCGAAAAGCTTCTGATGAGGTATGGTTTTTAAAACGCTAGTTATTTTTAAGACTCTTGATGGGGAAACCAAAAGGATGTTCTTCAACCCATTTCCAGGGGGTAAAATATTAAAGAAATCTAAGAGGTGGGATATAGTCTTGTATTTTAAAAAATAGTTTTATATTTTCATATATTTGTAAAATTTTCACTTTAAGTCTATTTCTAGGTATATCACATATTACCTTAATTTTTCCCCTACCTGTGAAATGTGATTTAGCCTGATTGGGTGTTGAAGAGTATCCTGCAGGCCAAGAGCAAGGATAGCCTTTCACATCCTGTCTTCTTATAAACATCCTATCATAAAGCACTTATCCTTAACACTTTGAAAAACTGGGGAAGACCTAGCCTTTTGTCGGCCACATTATTTATCATGTAAATGTAGCCCATTGACAATTCCAGACACCACACAGAAGAAAGAGAATTTCTAAAGTATCATATCCACCTCCCTCTTGAACAGCAGGAAACTCCATTCTGTGTGGGAATATTTGCAAACTCTGGTTTGGTAAAAATATTTTGTTGGGTGGATCCAATTCAGCCCTTAAAGTCATCTGACTCACTCCATGAAGAATGCATTGCAATTCATTGTTTAGTTCTGGCTAGGCAAACTGCTACCTACCCTCCTGCAGAAACTGAGCAACATATCTGCATATGTGCATGTGCCTGTCACCTGAGGTCAGCTCCCAGTTGCTCACTGAAGCACTAAATGCCTTTTCCTAAAGTTTGGGTATTTGCTAAATTGTGATCGCGGAAGAACTGATGCTTTTGAACTGTGGTGCTGGAGAAGACTCTTGAGAGTCCCTTGGACTGCAAGGAGATCCAACCAGTCCATTCTAAAGGAGATCAATTCTGGGTGTTCATTGGAAGGATTGATGCTAAAGCTGAAACTCCAATACTTTGGCAACCTCATGCGACGAGTTAACTCACTGGAAAAGAGTCTGATGCTGGGAGGGATTGGGGGTGGGAGGAGACGGAGACGACAGAGAATGAGATGGCTGGATGGCATCACCGACTTGATGGACATGAGTTTGAGTAAACTCCAGGAGTTTGTGATGGACAGGGAGGCCTGGCGTGCTGTGATTCATGGGGTCGCAAAGAGTCGGACACAACTGAGCAACTGAACTGAACTGATAAAGATTTAAAATGTTTTCTTCCATTTCTAGACAATGTGCTCCAGTTCTTGGTTTAGCAAGTCTGGTCACCAAGTGCTACTGACCCACTTTCTCTATGGCTTATAGTTTTTTGCAGTTTCCTAGTGCTAATGTAGCCAACCTAATTGTCAGAATAATAAATTAATTTATTAAATGCCTGTCTAGATGTTGTAACATTCATCTACCAAAATGGATTGGAACCAAGTTATGGCCTGTTAGCTATAAATTGGCACTTGGCATGGGTGCTTGCCATATACCTTTACAAGGATTAAATCATGTCTTGCTGCAGCTGCTGATTTCAACACCCTCTGAAGGAGGTTAGGGTGAAGAGCAAAAATGAGGCACTCTGTGCTCAGGGGAAAACTGGCAGGACAGGTCTTCAGATAGATATTCTCAGGAACTGACTTTATGAGCCCAATTCCTGTATTTCCTCACATCTAGTAAAGCACTAAAATCCTTCCTAGTGACGATTCCTCATGACTAGCAAAGGCTTCATGAGACAAGTAGAAGTTATAGAAAAAGTTTGTGCTTGATTGTCTGTATTTTCCCTTCACCAAAAATCACATATATACTGAGTTTCCCCCACTGCCTCTTTGGAGCAGTCTCTCAGCGTTATCTGAGGCTCCCGGACTGCAGTCCTCATTTTGCCCCCAATAAAACTTAACTCACAACTCTCAGGTTGTACATTTTTTTTAAGTTGAAGGCCCCTTTAGGGAATAATCAGGGCAAAAAGGAGTATATGCTTCCCTAAGATGATGAGTTGAACATTAAGGAGAGTAAGATGCACAATAAATTCCAGGTAGAACAGAGATGCTAAAAAAAAAAGTGAATCACAATACTGTACTGCCACTTCTCCATCTCTCAGATGTTTCTAATCTCTTCTAGTCTCTTTTCTGTAAAAGCTTTTCCAAGGTCTGGTTTAAGGCCCATAATTTTTGCTCATGGTGCTGCTTCCTACATTTGGCACTTTTATTTAGAAAGATTTCTACAACATGTGGGATTGATTTTAAGTTGTGTAGAGGTAGAAAAAGAATGGTTAATTAGCCAAGGTATTTAATAAACATAGAAACACCTAGACCTGATAATTCAGGTCTTAAATCTAATGCTACATTAGTCAAATTAACAAATAATCAATAATTATTTCCTTCCTTAAAGGGTGATGTAGTGTAGAGGAAGCAGAATTAATCTTTTTTAACAGTCCACTCTGAGTTATGCATTTTGCATACAGTATCTGACTTCTCCTTCATGACAAATGCTATTCTTAGCCTTGTTTTACTAATGTAAAAGAAACGGAGACTCAAATTAATTACTAGCCTGAGGTCACAGAGCTTCTAGTCAACAGAGCTGGAACTTGAGTTTTGGTTGGCTGCAAAATCCAGGCTCTTTTTAAAACAACTAAGTTGCCTCCTTATTATCCCAGTTGACTTGATACTGCCCAAATGAAGAATGGTAAACCAAGAACATAAAACCAAGGGAAGATGGGAAGTGAGAACATCCTTGTATGATCCAAATTTATTTTATTTCTTCCCGACAGCTCCAATAACCATAGAATCTCTGGTGATCCTAAGCATTTGAAGATGAATGCATAAGATATGAAAAGTCTTGTATTGAAGAGTTAACTGGGCAACTAATCATTCCAATATGCAGTCCATGGCAGCTTCCATTGCACTGTGTGCCTGGGGAAAATGAGATATAAAAGAAAGTACCACGGCTTCTTTTATTGGACTAGAAACATAAAAGAGGAGGTTAAGCAATAACACATAGGAACATTCATTTGCAATTACTTCTCTTCTAACTTAATGTAGGGCCTTGGGTCATATGAAAAACTAGCAGTTTGGGCAATTCAAGGCATAATTACTTCCTCTCTTTTCATAGATCAGAGTCAGAGAATAACTCCACCAAATAGTACATTCCTAGAAGTCTCTACGGTAAGCTTTTGGTGCTAAGCACTCTGTATTTTTTAGCTTTCTAAATGACCTTCTAACACTTTCCTTTACAGCTTCATGCTTGTGGTTTGCTAAATCTTTCGCTTGTCTTTTCCTTAGGAACTGCTTTCCTTTCCCTTATTTTGCATTACATCCCCTTTTAGTGGCAGTACTAAATTTATCAGTTGGGAATCTTTTTTAACAACAGCATGGAAATCAGGTATTGGGAACTGAATGAAATTTCCAAAATGGTTATGTATCCAGATGAGTCCAAAAAGTCCAGTTAACAAATAATCTCTCTGAGCTGGGAACTGAAATACCATCGAATCTATTAAGAGCTCTAATGATAATTGATAGCATTGTGATTATCAGGAAGAAATATATTCCCAGTTCTATATTTATTTACAGAAAAAATATTCATGAAAGCCTACTAAGGGCCCAGGTAAATGGTAAGTAAATATTAATACCATGAGTTATTCATGGACCATTCAGTCTAGTCAATTAAACACATTAGCACACACACAAAAGTGCAGGATGTTGCTGAATATACTTGCAAGAGCATTCAAGAGCCCAAATGATGGACAAGAGTAAGCAGGTGAAGACCACAGGCAGAAGCAGCATGTGTGGAAGATGAAGCAGGAGGGAACACAGTTCAGGGAAAGTACTTTGAAAGTTGGACAAACTAGAACTCCATCAAAGACAGGGTTAGTGATGTGGTGAAGCTGGATGGATGGATGTGGATTGGGCCTTGTAGGGATTAGGAACAAGTGAAAGCATTTAAACATCGTCTCAGGGAAAAGGAAAGAGTTGAAGTAAGGCAATACCTTTGTCATATATTCTTTTTAAAACATGCTTGTCAAAGTTGGGAGTGCATAAAACTCATCCAGAGAGCTTTTTAAAATATAGTTTCTTAGTGCTATTTACAGAGACTATGAACAGTGGGCCTGAATGGAGCTTAAGAACTTTTGCTCCTAGTAAGTTCCCACGTGCTGCTGCTGGGGCTGGCCCGGGGACCACACTTTGAGAGGTCCTGCTTTATAACAGTCACTCTGACACTCGGCAGAATCTGTTGGAAAGGGGTGAGACTGAGAATAAAGGTCAGTCAAGAAATTCAATCTGTCATTTATCCATTGATTCATTCACTCATTCAACAAATGTTTGTTTTGGAACAGTCTATGCTAAATTGTAAACGCAAGTGATATAGACGTAAAGAAAATAAAATCTCTTTTCTCATAGAGCTCACCTTCTAATCGAGAAAACAGAGCCTCCCCCCCAAAAAAAAATCTGATAAATAAATAAACTATACGCGTTGCTGATTAGTGCTATGGAGAAACCTAAACCAAGATAAAGGAAATAGAGAATGGTGATAGGGCGATGATACTATTTTAAATAACGTAGTCAAGGAAGATCTTCCGGAAAATGTGACACTTGAGTGCAAGATCTGCGAGATGTAAAGAAGCAAATTGTATATCAAAGGAAAGGCTGTTCAGGCAGAGGGTTAGCACATGCAAAGATCCTAAGTTGGAAGGTCTCGGGGGAGGTGTTTTGGGGGAGGAATAGCAAGAATATTTGCCAGAGTCAAAGAGGGAAAGATGGGCGTAAGAATGTATCAGCCGAGTCTGGGAGAAAAGAGATGGTAGTAAAGATTTTGGATTTTCTTTTGAGAGAATTGAGAAATGATTGCAGGGATGTAGCTGTAGAGAGATGGCTGTTCAATGTTTGAACAGAGGGGACATTTTTTACTAGTGGTCACTGAAGAGTGGGGAAAGCCAAGAAAAGGAAATCCATTGGGGCTACTAGGCATGTTGAGGATGCTATAGTGAGTTTAAGATGCCCATAGGCCTGGTTGTATGATTTTTCTCCAGCAGCTCCAGGTTCAGGTGAAGAGAAGAGTGGCAGATAGATTAAGTGTTTTGCAAGGCAGATGATATACTTTAAAAATGAGAAGCTACAACAATAAACTGAGCTGACCTCACTATGGAACATTACTTCATTTGTGAACAGTGTATTTTATAGATATGCTTTTCTACATGAGCTTGTTATTCAGTGACCCCAATCTTCTATTTCACTAAGTGCTAACACGAACACTTTAAGGTTTTTCCTAAACAGCACATCATCCAAAAGGAACTTAGTTTTGGATTTCACTAGCATTGTACCTTTGCTGACATTCAAGTGTAAAGTCTCCATAGTAAGCCTGTTAGGGGAAGCACACTGACTTAAACCGCCCACCCCGGTCAGGCCCTTTAGTAACCATTTGCATGAGTTGTTTTATGACAGGAGGTCCTGGTGAGGAATATGAAACTAATAAGCCACCACCAACCGGAAGAATTCGGGAAAGGTCAAAAGGAGACACCGTGTGTCCATCCACTTCCCAGAATCCCTCTCGCTAGCATCCATCTTGGCTGAGCAATGCGTGCGCCACCAGGAAAGACTGAATTAGAATGATTGGCCAAAGACCACCTGGAAACTAATCCCATCACCGTAAAACCAGAGACTGGAAGCCATGCGGCAGAGCTGTTCTCCCGGGTTCTCTCACCCTACTACTCTCCACCCGGGTACCCAATAAAATCTCATGCTTTGCCAGCATATGTGTCTCCTCTGACAATTCACTTCCGAGTGTTAGACAAGAGCCCAGTTTTGGGCCCTGGAAGGGGTTCCCCTTCCAGGAACAGGCCCACCTATCAAGCAAAATAATGAACATACCTTTTTAGAGATGGACTCTGTGGAAGATGAAAGAATACAATGTCTTTACTCTGTCCTCCTGCTTGGCTGATCTTTTAGTTCTGACTATACTAAAAAACATGGAGGAGCCTGGTAGGCTGCAGTCCATGGGGTCGCTAAGAGTCAGACGTGACTGAGTGACTTCACTTTCACTTTTCATGCATTGGAGAAGGAAATGGCAACCCACTCCAGTGTTCTTGCCTGAAGAATCCCAGGGACGGGGGAGCCTGGTGGGCTGCTGTCTATGGGGTCGCACAGAGTCGGACACGACTGAAGTGAGTTAGCATACTGAAAAACTGATGCAAACATCCACAGAAGCTGATGATCTCTAAACCGGGTTTTAAGCATCAACCAACCAGCAGAAAGATAATGGTTTAGGTTTAAAAGAAAGCAATATCCAATTCCCAAAATCTCGGAGTAAATGACCATCTCAGCCCCACAATACTGAGGGGGCTGTGTTGAGAAACATGGTGAGGGTATGCAGTGACAGTGTCTGGGAAATAGCAGAAGTTGTCTTTGCAACTTAAATCTGGGCTGCACTGGGTAAGCCACAGTGACTTAGATCTTGACTTTCTCATCTGTTTAAATAAGGGCAATTGTACTGAGATTATAGGGTGGTTACAAAAAACAACTTGTAGGAAGTCTGACGCTACAGAGTACCAAGCGCATGGTAAAGCTGCATACACTTTAGCCACCATTATTTTTGTTGCTTTTGATTGTCAAAGAACTTAAAAAATGATGATAAGTGAATAGGAATCCAAATGGAAGATTTGTGAGAAATAACCTTATTGAAGGTAGTTGAAAGATGGATGAAGAAGACATTTACATTAGCAAAACTGTGAAAAAACACATTCAAAACTTATTTAGTATTGTTGCACTTTGAATAATACAATCAATGAATACTGACTTTGCTGGGAAATAGGAATTTGATGTAATTTTAAGTAAAAATTTAAATAAAATTTTCTGCTGTAAGTATTTAGTATATATATATATATCTAAAAAACTTTACAGTAAATAAAAAAATAAAGGCAATTACTCATAACCCCAGCATCCATGGAAGATGATCAAAATTTTGGTGTATATTCTTTAAGCCTCTTAGAAAATATACATCAATAATATAGCTTATAAATAATATAGCAGTATTTCAAAATCAATCATGGTAATAATAGTGGTTTTAAAGTAATAAGAGATTTTATATTGTATCCAAGTTTTTGTCCATAATGGAAGGTACAGATGTTGATTCAGTTGGTTTATTTTCTTACTGTTTATTCCTACTCAGTCAGAACTTCCTAACGCAACTATCAAGAATTGCACTAAATATGTGATGGTTTTCTTAGATAACTCTGGATAGTAAAATGAAACAATGACTCAGAAAATATGGAACCAAGAGTGTCTGGAAAATAGTCCATTATCAAAGTGATAAAAGCTTGCGAAATAAGGACACCAGCATTGTTGAAAAATCCAGTGGTGACTATCCCCAGCACACAGTAGGACATACTGCTAGACAACTGGGCTCCCTGGAAGCAATGTGGGTCAAAAGAAGATCCTAAAATAATGGAGGTCAGTGGAGACTTAGCTCTCAGAATCGAGATGGGTGAGAGTACTGCAATGAAAGGCAAGGTTAGACAGGGTTACGGAGATAAATAATATAACTTAGCATCTCCAGCAGCAAAGTGAATGGAAAGGCAACAAGGACATCAATCTAAATGGTGAAAAGAAGTGAAGGATAGATAGGATTATATGGCCAAAGGGCAGCTGTTCAACAAAAAGTGAAAATCTATTTCCCAGGTTTATAAACGGAGCTGTTTTTAAGCTCAGAGCTCACAGACCATAGGATAAGGTAGATCTCCAAGAGGAAAGACTGTTCAATATAATGGTTAATATACACCATATATAGCATAACAATCCCCCTAGACCTTTCCCAAAGGAGGCCATCCACTCATGTGACTGTAGCGTGAGAAAGGGAGAATATTCAGATGTTTTGTGGTCTACTATAATAGATTCCACATTGACATCAACACCAAGGGACATAAAGCAACAAGAAGGAAGGTGGCCCTATCCAAGTTCTTACAGAGTTCTTGATCCACTGACCTGGCATCCTGTCATCGCATCAGACCAAGGATCCCAATTTAAAATAGATAAAGAGAAGCAGTGGGCAAATGACTATAAGATTCACTGATCCTACCATATACTGTGGTTATCTTCATGACCAAGATAATCAAGATGGTATGATCACTAACCTAGAGCCAGACACCTTGGAATGTGAAGTCAAGTGGGCCTAAGAAAGCATCACTATAAACAAAGCTAGAGGAGGTGATGGAATTCCAGTTGAGCTATTTCAAATCCTGAAAGATGATGCTGTGAAAGTGCTGCACTCAATATACCAGCAACTTTGGAAAACTCAGCAGTGGCCACAGGACTGGAAAAGGTCAGTCTTCATTCCAATCCCAAAGAAAGGCAATGCCAAAGAATGTTCAAACTACCACACAATTGCACTCATCTCACATGCTAGTAAAGTCATGCTCAAAATTCTCCAAGCCAGGCTTCAGCAATACGTGAACTGTTAACTTCCAGTTGTTCAAGCTGGTTTTAGAAAAGGCAGAGGCACCAGAGATCAAATTGCCAATATCCACTGGATCATCAAAAAAGCAAGAGAATTTCAGAAAAACATCTATTTCTGCTTCATTGACTATGCCAAAGCCTTTGACTGTGTGGATCACAACAAATTGTGGAAAATTCTGAAAGAGATGGGAATCCCAGACCACCTGACCTGCCTCTTGAGAAACCTGTATGCAGGTCAGGAAGCAACAGTCAGAACTGTACATGGAACAACAGACTGGTTCCACATAGGAAAAAGAGTACGTCAAGGTTGTATATTGTCACCCTGCTTATTTAACTTCTATGCAGAGTACATCATGAGGAATGCTGGGCTGGAAGAAGCACAAGCTGGAATCAAGATTTCTGGGAGAAATATCAATAACCTCAGATATGCAGATGACACTACCCTTATGGCAGAAAGTGAAGAGGAACTCAAAAGCCTCTTGATGAAAGTGAAAGAGGAGAGTGAAAAGGTTGGCTTGAAGCTCAACATTCAGAAAACAAAGATCATGGCATCTGGTCCCATCACTTCATGGGAAATAGATGGAGAAACAGTGGAAACGGTGTCAGACTTTATTTTGGGGGGCTCCAAGTTGCAGCTATGAAATTAAAAGACACTTACTCCTTGGAAGGAAAGTTATAACCAACCTAGACAGCATATTAAAAAGCAGAGACATTACTTTGCCAACAAAGGTCCGTCTAGTCAAGGCTATGGATTTTCCCGTGGTCATGTATGGATGTGAGAGTTGGACTGTGAAGAATTGATGCTTTCGAACTGTCGTGTTGGAGAAGACTCTTGAGAGTCCCTTGGACTGCAAGGAGATCCAACCAGTCCATTCTAAAGGAGATCAATCCTGGGTGTTCATTGGAAGGACTGATGCTAAAGCTGAAACTCCAATACTTTGGCCACCTCATGTGACTAGTTGACTCACTGGAAAAGACTCTGATGCTGGGAGGGGTTGGGGGCAGGAGGAGAAGGGGATGACAGAGAATGAGATGGCTGGATGGCATCACCGACTCGATGGAGGTGAGTTTGAGTGTACTCCGGGAGTTGGTGATGGACAGGGAGGCCTGGCGTGCTGTGATTCATGGGGGTCGCAAAGAGTCAGACACGACTGAGCCTCTGAACTGAACTGAACCACACACTGTAGCATCCAGAAATTGCCAGCCTGAATAAACAATGGAATGTCCTTAAGTCGGTATAGATGAGATCTAGTTTGGAGATGACACCTACTAGGATGAAGTATTGTCCTTTAGAAGAGAATATACCACAAACTGATGCCTATTATATGAGGCTTTGTCCCCAAGCTACCAATTCATGGTTCCTGGAATCAAGAGCAGAGCAAGAATGGCTCTATTTAATACTGTGCCTAGAACCCACTTCCTACATAGCACAGGATTTCCAAGCAAGAAAAAGTAAAAGTTGCAAAGCCTTAGAAAGACTAAGTCCAGAGGTGGTACCATGTTGCTTCTGTTATATTTCATTAGTTAAAGTGAGTCACAGGAGCTAGTCTATGTTCAACAGGTATTTACTTCCTTTCTGAGTAGAAGGGCCTCAATGTAAAAGTTTACCTTCTTGATGTATCAGGTCCCCTTGTACAACTGTTTGCAAAACATTCAAGCATTTATTTCCCTTTTCCAGAATGCTGTCACGTGAGTATATTGCCATGGGCCCCACAGGGAAGGATGAAGGAATTTTTACTGTACGTACTCATCATGGTGTTGAGGGGCCTTCCTATTGAGAACCTGGTTTGAAAATGTTGTTTTCTTCAGGGGCAACCAAAGGACATAAATAAAAGGCCTCTGGGAACCACCACTGTCTCAGACTCTGGCACTTCAGAACTGAGCACATTATTTCCCTCGGATATTCCCTAAAAGTCCAGCTTCTATCCAAGTCCAGAGCCAGTGCTTCACTCACCTTTCTACACGGTGTAGAAAAGCGTCTCTAGTGTGTGAAGTGTGGGCTTCCTTTATGAGCACACACCTGTTGTCTCCAAGGTAAGGGCTATAAACTTGGAGTAATTAATACAAGCACCTTCAGTTCAATTCAGTTCAGTCGCTCAGTCGTGTTTGACTCTTTGCGACCCCATGAATCACAGCACGCCAGGCCTCCCTGTCCATCACCAACTCCTGGAGTTCACTCAAACTCATGTCCATCGAGCTGGTGATGCCATCCAGCCATCTAATTCTCTGTCATGCCCTTCTCCTCCCGCCCCCAATCCCTCCCAGCATCAGAGTCTTTTCCAGTGAGTCAACTAGTCACATGAGGTGGCCAAAGTGTTGGAGTTTCAGCTTTAGCATCAGTCCTTCCAATGAACACCCAGGACTGATCTCCTTTAGAATGGACTGGTTGGATCTCCTTGCAGTCCAAGGGATTCTCAAGAGTCTTCTCCAGCACCACAGTTCAAAAGCATCGATTCTTCGGCAATCAGCTTTCTTCACAGTCCAACTCTCACATCCATCCATGACCACGGGAAAAACCATAGCCTTGACTAGACGGACCTTGGTTGGCAAAGTAATGTCTCTGCTTTTTAATATATAAGCACCTTAGGTCTCTTCTTTTATGACCCTGTATTTTTGCTTTAGGGTTTTATTAGTTTTTATCAGATAAACTTTTTCCCGGATCTGCAAACCACTTAATGGTTCTAATACCTGTCTCCTCTGGCCCTTTACTTCTCTATTCCATTTTTATTTATTACTATTTTATAAGTAGGGAGAGGAGGGAAAATCAGGAATAAGTAGTTTTCTGTCTTCATAATTAAGAATGAGTTTAATTCCGTAATTTGGAGCTGGGGTCAGTGAGGGAACTAATAGGAAGAGAAGATGAGCAATATAATTAAGGAACTTTTCAAATTATGCACGTAACTCTCTGGTGAATTGGTGGAAAGGGGAAAGCTTGAGGACCATCATTAGTACTTTTAAATGGAAAACATATCACAAATGAATGCTTACTGTCCAAAAATTTACTGGGAAATGGGGAATAGTCATCCTTAATTTTGATCTAAACCCTAATTCAAAATTTACAATTTTAAAATTCTTTTTACTTACAATGTGTTTTATAAAATCTGACCCTTAGTTTTGGAAAAGGCACTGGCACCCCACTCCAGTACTCTTGCCTGGCAAATCCCATGGTCAGAGGAGCCTGGTAGGCTGCAGTCTATGGGGTCACTAGGAGTCATACACGACTGAGCGACTTCACTTTCACTTTTCACTTTCATGCATTGGAGAAGGAAATGGCAACCCACTCCAGTGTTCTTGCCTGGAGAATCCCAGGGATGGGGGAGCCTGGTGGGCTGCCATCTATGGGGTCGCACAGAGTCAGACACGACTGAAGTGACTTAGCAGCAGCAGCAACAGCATCATTGCTTTTTGTGAAATTTTTCTTGAGTCTGTACCTTTGTAATGGGTAACATAAAGTAAGAGATGTAATTTCTGGAAATTTTGAAGACAGAAAATTGTTTAGAAAGAAGCATAGAATTTGCGGAAAAGCCAAAGTATTTTCAGCACTCTCTCCGTAACTCTCTTTAGATATCTCTTTGTTATCAGATCCCTTTGTTAGTTTCTGATCAAGTAGCACTCCCATTGACTTAAGCATTTGTCCTTTATGAGGTGACCTGAAGGCCACCCAATGCTCCAGGTCAAATTAGCATTTAGGTGAACTAGAAGTTTCTGGGTTTTCTGCACACAACCAAACTAGCTTGACGTTTTGATCATGCTGAAAGTCTACTGTCCTAAATCAGTCAATGTATGCTTGCCAGACCCAGAGTGAGAAGGGTCTCCTTGGAGGTTCAGTTTGCAATTGTAAATTCACAAATGAAAATAAACATATACTATGAGCTTACAAATGGTTGGAAAAAAGTAGGGAACTATGCTTAACTCCTCTCATAATAAAAGAAATGGAAATTAAAACCATACAGGACATCCTTTTTTTTTTTTTTTTTTACTATTATATAAGCAAAAAATTTAAGTAATCCTAGTAAACAGTGTTGAAAACCTACAGAGAAGTAAGTTTTCTCATATATTGTTGACAGGGGCATACATTGAGTATTTTTAGATCAAACCATTATTTTTAAAGTCTTTGTTTTCTAGAAAAATTTCAGAAGATGTTACTGCTCTATTATGTAGAGCATTCTAAGGTGTTATAATTTTTTCCTCTAGACAAGTTTTTCATAAAAGCATTCCAATGGCCTTGGCAGTATAGTTTATTTGGCTAATTACTCTAAAATAAGATCTTGAGAACAGATTTAGAAAGTTTTAGAAAATCAGTTTCCTCAGTCATGTCCAACTCTTTGTGACCCCATGGCCTGTAGCCTACCAGGCCTCTCGGTCCATGGGATTTTCCAGGCAAGAATACTGGAGTGGGTTACCATTTCCTTCTCCAGATGTTCCTGACCCAGGAATTGACCCCGGGTCTCCCACATTGTAGGCAGACGCTTTACCATCTGAGCCACCAGGGAAGTCTTAGAAAATCATACCCAACATGATTTCTCTTCTGCCAAAAATGACCAGCTATCTTATCATTGAATGTATGTTGATTTACTTTTTGATTATTAGCCTAAGAATCCAATCAATATTTTTCATACCTTGCCAACATTTCAAAATTGATAATGTTCATATAAAAAGTCCATAGTTCTGGCCATACTTACACTCAGTCTATATTTCCATGTGGAATCAATACATTGGAGCTGAGGAACCACCAAACACTTTAGAAGGAGTTATGCTCTTTAGAGGGCCACCAACCCAGCCAGCCCTCCTTACTTTTTTATGGTTACCTACATGTAGTTTATGGTGTGCTTTCAGACTTCTGCTGAGAGTTTCTCAGCCTTGGCACCATTGCTGTTTGGGGTTGGAGAAGTCTCTGTTAAGCAGCTGTCCTGTGCTTTGCAGAATGTTTAGCCCCCAAACTCCATTGCACCAATCAAAAGTGTCTCCAGACATTGACATTGCCTCCTGGGGGGCAAAACTGTTACCAGTTGAGAACCTCTGGTTTACTACAATCCAAACTGCAGAAAATATGAGTTTTAACAAAACAAACTTTCAATTAACTTCTTCCTATGGACATACGGTTAACCCTCTACCTAATATTTAACCAGTTTCCATACAGTAACAACTGTATTTTGAAAGTGATTTCTGGTAGGATCAATAGTTGTTATTTACTTTATCTTAGATCATGCTATTCAGATGTTTTTAGTCATGGTTTATGAATCACGCTTGACATCAAGGTTCAGATTATTAGGTTAAGTAAAAAACAATTTGAAAATGGCCCAGTGGTGGCAAAAACAAGCTGTTTATGCAGGAATGTAAATTATGTAAGATCAGAAGGTTGTAAAGAGTCCACAGCAGCTCTCTGGGGAGAAGGTCTGATTGAATATCAATTAGGTTCATTAAATGGATTTCCATTTCAAGTGTGGAATTTGCCTAATCCTGTTCAAATCATTATTCATCTCTGACAAGATAGAAAAGGTACTAAAGAAACAGGATTAAAAAATTGTTTTTCTACTTAATCTTTCTGCTTTTGGATTTAGGCAAGTATATGATAGTCAAAGCCCTAAGGTAGGTGGTATGGAGATTCCAGGGCATCTCATTTCAAGGAGCTGAGGTTGGGGGAGCAGGAATGAATAAGAAGCCTTTAGTGGTGAAACCGCGTTCCTCCCCTGCCAATTCTTTTGAAGGAATTTAAGAAAAAAGGATACTAATATTGATTAGTAACCTTTTGTAGGCCTTTCCTGTTGGGCTTAGCCTGACTACAGTGCGTATACTGCCTACCTCGCAAGAAGATTTTCTATACCCACAGTTTTTTATATCTGGTTAGCCTGGTTTCGGAGAAGGCAATGGCAACCCACTCCAGTATTCTTGCCTGGAGAATCCCAGGGACAGGGGAGCCTGGTGGGCTGCAGTCTATGGGGTCGCACAGAGTCGGACACAACTGAAGCGACTTAGCAGCAGCAGCAGACTGGTTTCAGAGAGGGTATTGGCACCCCACTCCAGTACTCTTGCCTGGAAAATCTCATGGATGGAGGACCCTGGTAGGCAGCAGTCCTTGGGGTCCCGAAGAGTTGGACACGACTGAGTGACTTCACTTTCACTTATCACTTTCATGCATTGGAGAAGGAAATGGCAACCCACTCCAGTGTTCTTGCCTGGAGAATCCCAGGGACGGGGAAGCCTGGTGGGCTGCCATCTATGGGGTTGCAGAGTCGGACACGACTGAAGCGACTTAGCAGCAGCAGCAGCCTGGTTTTACATTTCCTGAAAAACGTTCCTTGCAGCCACAGCTGATTGGATCAGAGATGGACATGTGACCCAAGAATATCCAATTCCTGATAGAGGATTATGACATTGTTCTGGTCCTAAAAAATGAGCCGGACCAAGCACATTTTCTCTTGAGGATTTAATCTAGGAAATACACAGTGAAAGTTGAAGTTAATACACCACATCAAGTAACAGGCCAAGGGGCAGAGTCAGGGTATTAAGACAGACTCAGAGCTATAAGGCATTATGCCAAGTTAATCTTATAGATTTGATTTAGGTCGTATCTGAATGGTCTAGTGGTTTTCCCTACTTTCTTCAATTTAAGTCTGAATTTGGCAATAAGGAGTTCATGATCTGAGCCACAGTCAGCTCCTGGTCTTGTTTTTGCTAACTGTATACAGCGTCTCCATCTTTGGCTGCAAAGAATACAATCAATCTGATTTCGGTGTCGACCAAATGCAGTACTTGGATGCAATCTTAAAAATGACAGAATGATTTCTGTTCGTTTCCAAGGCAAACCATTCAATATTACAGTAATCCAGGCCTATGCCCCAACCAGTAACGCTGAAGAAGCCGAAGTTGAATGGTTCGATGAAGACCTACAAGACCTTTTAGAACTAACACCCAAAAATGATGTCCTTTTCATTATAGGGGACTGGAATGCAAAAGTAGGAAGTCAAGAAACACCTGGAGTAACAGGCAAATTTGGCCTTGGAGCACGGAATGAAGCAGGGCAAAGGCTAATACAGTTTTGTCAAGAGAACGCACTGGTCATAGCAAACACCCTCTTCCAACAACACAAGAGAAGACTCTACACATGGACATCACCAGATGGTCGACACTGAAATCAGATTGATTATATTCTTTGCAGTGGAAGTGAAGAATAGATTTAAGGGACTAGATCTGATAGATAGAGTGCCTGATGAACTCTGGACGGAGGTTCGTGACATTGTACAGGAGACAGGGACCAAGACCATCCCTATGGAAAAGAAATGCAAAAAAGCAAAATGGCTGTCTGAGGAGGCCTTACAAATAGCTGTGAAAAGAAGAGAAGCGAAAAGCAAAGGAGAAAAGGAAAGATATAAGCATCTGAATGCAGAGTTCCAAAGAATAGCAAGGAGAGATAAGAAAGACTTCCTCAGTGATCAGTGCAAAGAAATAGAGGAAAACAACAGAATAGGAAAAACAAGAGATCTCTTCAAGAAAATTAGAGATTCCAAGGGAACATTTCATGCAAAGATGGGCTCGATAAAGGACAGAAATGGTATGGACCTAACAGAAGCAGAAGATATTAAGAAGAGGTGGCAAGAATACACAAAAGAACTGTACAAAAAAGATCTTCACAACCAAGATAGTCACGATAACGTGATCACTGACCTAGAGCCAGACATCTTGGAATGTGAAGTCAAGTGGGCCTTACAAAGCATCACTACGAACAAAGCTAGTGGAGGTGATGGAATTCCAGTTGAGCTATTTCAAATCTTGAAAGATGATGCTGTGAAAGTGCTGCAGTCAATATGCCAGCAAATTTGGAAAACTCAGCAGTGGCCACAGGACTGGAAGAGGTCAGTCTTCATTCCAATCCCAAAGAAAGGCAATGCCAAAGAATGCTCAAACTACCGCACAATTGCACTCATCTCACACGCTAGTAAAGTCATGCTCAAAATTCTCCAAGCCAGGCTTCAGCAATATGTGAACTGTGAACTCCCAGATGTTCAAGCAGGTTTTAGAAAAGGCAGAGGCACCAGAGATCAAATTGCCAACATCCGCTGGATCATGGAGAAAGCAAGAGAGTTCCAGAAAAACATCTATTTCTTCTTCATTGACTATGCCAAAGCCTTTGACTGTGTGGATCACAATAAACTGTGGAACATTGTGAAAGAGATGGGAATCCCAGACCACCTGACCTGCCTCTTGAGAAACCTGTATGCAGATCAGGAAGCAACAGTCAGAACTGGACATGGAACAACACACTGGTTCCAGATAGGAAAAGGTGTACGTCAAGGCTGTATATTGTCACCTTGCTTATTTAACTTGTATGCAGAGTACATCATGAGGAACGCTGGGCTGGAAGAAGCACAAGCTGGAATCAAGATTGCTGGGAGAAATATCAATAATCTCAGATATGCAGATGACACTATCCTTATGGCAGAAAGTGAAGAGGAACTCAAAAGCCTCTTGATAAAAGTGAAAGAGGAGAGTGAAAAGGTTGGCTTGAAGCTCAACATTCAGAAAACAAAGATCATGGCATCTGGTCCCCTCACTTCATGGGAAATAGATGGAAAAACAGTGTCAGACTTTATTTTGGGGGGCTCCAAAATCACTGCAGATGCTGATTGCAGCCATGAAATTAAAAGTCTCTTACTCCTTGGAAGGAAAGTTATGACCAACCTTGATAATATATTAAAAAGCAGAGACATTACTTGGCCAACCAAGGTCCATCTAGTCAAGGCTATGGTTTTTCCCGTGGTCATGTATGGATGTGAGAGTTGGACTGTGAAGAAAGCTGATCGCCGAAGAATTGATGCTTTTGAACTATGGTGTTGGAGAAGACTCTTGAGAGTCCCTTGTACCGCAAGGAGATCCATCCAGTTCATTCTAAGGGAGATCGATCCTGGGTGTTCATTGGAAGGACTGATGCTAAAGCTGAACTGCAACTTTGTCCACCTCATGCGATGTTTGACTCACTGGAAAAGACTCTGATGCTGGGAAAGGTTGGGGGCGGGAGGAGAAGGGGACGACCGAGAATGAGATGGCTGGATGGCATCACCGACTCTGTGGACATGAGTTTGAGTGAACTCTGGGAGTTGGTGATGGACAGGGAGGCCTGGCGTGCTGTGATTCATGGGTTCGCGGAGAGTTGGACACGACTGAACAACTGAACTGAACTGAACTGAACTGAATGTTATAGATAAGAAAAATACCTATGAGTATACAGAAACTAAAATTTAGAACCTGCGTGCATGCTAAGTCTCTTCAGTCACGTGTGACTCTATGAGACTCTTGTAACCTACCAAGCTCTTCTGTCCAGGAACTCTCCAGGTAAGAATGTTGGAGTAGATTGCCATGCCCTACTCCAGGGGATCTTCCCGACCCAGGGACTGAACCTGCATCTCCTCGGACTCCTGCATTGCAGGTGGGTTATTAACTGCTCAGCCACCAGGTAAGCCCAAAATTTAGAACAAAGGTAGTCAAAGGAGAAGAAAAGAATAACTCATTTCTTGACTAGCTATTTGGGAAAGAAAGCACTATTTTTGAATCTCCACCTCTCTCCTTTCATTAGAATTATTTGTAAGGATTCCAGCAAAGGTTATATTGGTAAGTATATCAGCTATGGAGTCAGGCAGCTTGGGTTTGAATCATAGCCTTGCTATTTAGTAGCTGAAGGTTCATTGTTGTACAAGTTATAAAACCCTTTGTGCTGCAGTTTTCTCCTTCCTCACAGTCTGGGGAGAATAAAACTGAAAGGAATCATTTTACAGATAAGTTTCTTCTTAATGGGTGGGTTTCTGCATATGCTCACCTTCTTGTATTCTGATCTCTCAGCATTATCTTGGGCCTTCTGTTTTTTCATTAATTTTTCAGTTGCTGAGTATGTTACACAAAACCAAACCAAACAACAACAAAACCACCCACCCATTGTGAGCTGGTCACCAGTTTAGGATATTATAACTTCCTGGGAGACTTTTGGGCAAGTCATTACTCCCTAGGGTACTAACTGCTCAAAACCTCCCGGGTCCCTACACAATATAGCTCTACCTTGCCCAGCTTTACCACTTAATTATTATTATTATTTTATGAGATAATCACAGTGAAATCAGGTTCACTGATTTCACACATGTCTCTCTTATTGTGAGCCAGGTTGGTTGGGAAGCATTTTCTAGGATAGAGATGAATATGCAGCAGGGTAGCAGGCAGCTTTCTTGGGGGCAATGACTGTAGAAGGCAAGGGAAGGAGGCAAGATAGAGCAGAGAGAGATCCATCTAGGTCCAGGCAGACCTGGTGGGGGACACAGCAGCCAGAATAACCCTTAAAAGACTTCCCAAGTCAGAGCAAGAGGGGGATAATTTTATACCCACTCTCACCTCATTGACCAGTTTTAGATTCAGGTGGCCCCTGGAAGGGGCACCCTCATCAGCTGAAGCAACCCCAGAGAGACCAGACAACTGAGGTCTATCGGCAGGGAACATCCCCAGCAGTTGTGAGAATACATCCTTCAGTCCTGAAAGGGAATCTAGAGGGCACACAGCCCAGGCTCCCAAACAGACCTCTGCAAAGATAAAGATGAAAAGTGAAAGCCTTAGTCGTTCAGTCCTGTCCAACTCTTTGTGACTCCATGGACCATAGCCCAACAGGCTCTTCTGTCCATGAGGTTCTCTAGGCAAAAATAACTGGAGTGGGTTGCCATTCTCTTCTCCAGGGGATTTTCCCAACACTGGGATCAAACTCAGGTCTCCCACATTGCAGGCAGATTCTTTACCATCTGAGCTAAGACCAAAAGGATCCAGTCTAGACTGTATAGACAAAGTCCATGCCGGTGTCACTAGCTGGCTTGGGACTCTTCAGCATGTCTTCTCTTGCCCTTGTAATAGAGTGTAAACTCTCCTGCCTGACCGCCAAGCTCCACTATAGAACTTTCTCTCGCTCCTTCTTTGTAACCTCAAACCACCAGAATGCTTTCTCCTTGGCTCTTGTGTTTCTTCCTCTGTATGGAATACCCTTTGACAATCCAATCCCTGTCCACCCTGGAAGCATCCCCATCTGGTCCTTTATTGACCACTCCCCATCCTTGGCTACCAGTTGCTAGTGCAACATACATTGATTGCTCCATCTGCCCCATTCTTCTGGGCCCTTCAATACACCTTCTCTGTGTAGCCATATACCTGGGCGATGTGTCTATCTTGCTCTGCCTGTGAGATATTAAGTCCCTTGAGGAATGAACTTTGTGTGTAACTTCCAGCCTAAGGCCTGATGCATAGTGTTCATCCATAATACATTTATTCCTCAAAACCCTCACCCACTTCAGGTCATCTGTGTAGAAAAAAAAAAAATGCTCATGAATGATCTCACTGACCGAGCTCTCCTCATACACGGGAGCCCCCACTTCATCATTTAGTAGACAAAGAGAAAAGGACAAATAAAAGGATGAGGGCCCCATTCAGATGTTCCCCTCACTCACATGGTACTTCCGGACAGGAAATACAGATTTCCTGCCCATTCAAGTAACATTGTTTCTGTGGAAGCTTAGCCACAGGCAGGGAGAAAGACATGTACATGAAATGAGTTAATCATGTATTGTATGAATTGGTTAAAATTGAGTTCAAGGAAATCGGAAATTTTTGAAGAGTCCGCAAAATTTTGAAATTCACAGTCATTTCTTGAAAGTACCGTCTGGTAAAATTGGCTTATCACCTCACTTTTAATGCACATATGCGATTTCCTGCTTACAGTATTTCCCAAAGGGATGAGAAAAAAACACATTTTACAACTAGGGAAGTTTTATAAGAGGGATTATCTGTAGTTCCTGAATAAGAAGCCTTCTCTCTCTCCAAGCACACCTGCAGCTCCTAATAACTGACTTACGCAATTTTCCTCCCCTTGAATCAAAATTGGCAATAAATGTTGTATATGTCTGAAAAAGTGAATTTTTGAATCTTGTGTTTACTGGTTCATGAAACTGATTTCCTCTAGTTCTCCAGTGTGGAGGGGTGGGTTTATAGGGAGCAATTAGGGATAAGATAGCCAAAGAAACACGGAGTCAGTTGAAAAAAGAAATCTGTGTGTCTGGCTCTCTCTATGAATTATGACTGTTCAAGGGGGGAAAAACTCTGAACCTTTGCCAAAAGACTGGCGTGTAAAGGAACAGCTGGAGTTTTCTGTTAGGGATTACAATGCGCTGCTTGTTCCATAAGGGGAAAGGGGATCGCTTACCACAGCAACTCACACATCGCACGAGACACTGGTACATCTCTACCTTGTGAAGCATTTTCTTCAAAGGAAAAGAACTAGATATTTCAGGAAAGTCATTGGAGATCTTTGGGTACAGACATGCTGACCTTCCTGGTAGAAATGTGTAGCCTTTGTGATGTATGGACTCCGTCTCAATAGATGCCTTCTCTGTGCTCTAACTTTGTTATACTGGATGTATTGTTTAAACTGCTAACCTTAGTTTCAGTTCTTTTCAAGGCTTGGGGAATTCTAACTAAGAGAAATAAAGCCCCATTGCTTTTTTCCTTGGTTGAGATGCAAATAACATTTTGAATTAGAATGTAAACAAGCACATAAACACCAAGTTGGAACTTTCAATGGAACTCTAAAACTGAAATGTTTTAAACAGCAACATACAAATGAGTGATGAAGTATGGGGAAAGAATGATAACCACATTGAAACATCTTTCATAGGAACCAGAATCTCTACCCTCACTATGTTAGGTCTCTGAATCTGTGCTCACGTTAGGTCTGTTAGTTTATCAGCCCTGAGAACGGCGCTAACCAGCATGGGTTAAACTGAGAATACTCCTGTCCACCAGGGTCAAAACAGAGGCATCGAAAGAGTTGCATCTTTTTCTAACGCTAGATCTGAACAAACAAAAAGCTTATTAAAAGCTTTTAGGCAAGTCACCTTCAATGAGCTATGATCAGTTTGTTACATGCAATTGAGGTTAATTCCCCAAATTTCTAAAATCAGTAGAAGAGTCAGATTCAATCTTGCTGGTTGAGCATATCAGGCATACTAATTTAGAAATTTATCTCTGATCTGCTTTAGGAAGCCACATGTTTAGTCATAATGTCTATGGGATGAGAAAGTAGAACCTGAGGCATTTAAAGCAACCTTGAGGTTTTTTTGGGTTTGTTTGTTTTTTTTTTTTTTGGCTGGGTGAGATGGGGAGAGTCTCAAGCAAAGGGGAGCAGGTTCAGAATTCACTATAAGAGGAGGCTTCTAGAAGGCAGTTAGCTTAAGGGTGGAGCATATACCAGCATTTGTATCTTCCTAGATCATAGCCTCAGCTGTGAAGCTGCACTAATAGTCTGTTCAGTTCAGTTTTCAGTTGTGTCGGACTCTTTGTGACCCCATGGACTGCAGCATGCCAGGCTTCCCTGTCCATCACCAACTCCCAGAGCCTGCTCAAACTCATGTCCATCAAGTCGGTGATGCCATCCAACCATCTCATCCTCTGTCATTCCCTTCTCCTCCTGCCTTCAATCTTTCCCATCATCAGGGTCTTTTCTAATAAGTCAGTTCTTCGCATCAGGTGGCCAAAGTATTGAAGCTTTAGCTTCAGCGTCAGTCTTCCAATGAATATTCAGGACTGATTTCCTTTAGGATGGACTGGTTGGATCTCCTTGCAGTCCAAGGGACTCTCAAAAGTCTTCTTTAACGCTACAGTTCAAAAGCATCAATGGACCAGGGGTTGTTCAAATTCAAGGGCAACTCTGAACCATAGTAGCTGGGAATGTGCCATCCACTTGCCATTAGAGAACCCCTCACATATAATTTAAACCTCTGGCATTAGTGGTGAGACTTTTACAGAAAGAAGTAACTATAGGAGATGTGAATAATATTTTCCAAAAAGGCTCCAGTTGCCTGAAGCATTTTTTTTATTTAAAATGTCTGTTGACAGGTGAACTGAATAAAAAGAATATCTTCTTACCAGGATTTCACAAAATTGTTAAATGCTCATATTAATGATAAAAGACTTGAAGGAAAATAAGAGGAGCCCTCGCTGTATTTTACACTCTATTTGCTCCAATCACATAGTAAAGTTCCAGAAAAGTAACTCATTACCATTTCTATGAAGAACGTCCCTTTCTACTTCATTCACCAGGTTGTATTTCCTTATTAACCCCCTGACTAAAGGAGTCTGCTTAGTATGTTTGTCATTGACGTTTTATCTTCACATTTTACTCTATAATATCTTATGTGAGACTATGTCTTTTTAGAGTTGGTAATGTCTATAATCTTAATATTATACAAAAAATTTCTTTGTAGTAGATTAAAGAACTATAGTTTTAAATCACAGTTCCTTTTTAAGCATCTAATTTTTAAAAATTGTTGTAAAATACATATAACATAAAATTTACTGTCTTAACCATTTTTAAGTATATAGTTCAGTATTAAGTATATTTCACAATATGCAACCAAACTCCAGAACTTTTTCATCTTATAAAACTGAAACTCTCTACCCATATTCTTTCCTCCCTCCAGGCCTGGTGAACATTATTCTACTCTATTTTTCTTTGAATGTGATTACTCTAGCTACCCATATAAGTGGAATCCTACAATATTTGTCTTTGTGAGTGGCTTATTTCACATAATATAATGTCCTCAAGGTCCACCCATGTTGTAGAATGTGTCAGAATTTCCTTTCTTTTTTAAGCTGAATACTATTCCACTGTACTTATACACCACGTTTTGTTTATCCATTCATCAGCAGGGTTGATGAGGATTCCCTTTTCTCCACAACCTCTCCAGCATTAACTGTTTGTAGATTTTTTGATGATGACTATTCTCACCAATATGAAATGGTTCCTCATTGTAGTTTTGATTCGATTTTCTCTAATAGTGATGTTGAGCATCTTTGCCTGTTTGTTGGCCATCTCTAGTTATTCTTTGGAGAAATGTCTATTTAGATTTTCCACCCATTTTTTGATTGAGTTGTTTCGTTTTGTTTGATATTGAACTGCACGAGCTGTTTGTCTGTTTGAAAATTAATCCCTTGTCAGTTGCTTCATTTGCACTTATTTTTCTCCCATTCTGAGGGTTGTCTTTTCATCTTATTTATGGTTTTATTTGCTGTGAAAAAGCTTTTAAGTTTCATTAGGTGCCATTTGTTTATTTTTGTTTTTATTTTCTTTAGGAGGAGGGTCAAAAAAAATCTTGCTGCGATTTATGCAAAAGAATGTTTGCCTATATTTTCTTCTAAGAGTTCTATAGTGTCCAATCTTACATTTAGGTCTTTAATCCATTTTGAGTTATTTTTGTGTATGGTGTTAGGAAGCATTCAAATTTGATTATTTTACATGTAGCTGTCTAGTTTTCCCAGCACCACTTATTTTTCCAGGGTGACAGAAATTTTATTTTTCTTCTTATAAAAATTTGTAATTAGAGGAAAATTAAACAACAATGTGACCAGCACCACTTATCGAAGAGAGACTTTTTTTCATTGTATCTTCTTGCCTCCTTTGTCTATATTAGGTGACCATAGGTGTGTGGGTTTATCTCTGGGCTTTCTGTCCTATAACATTGGTCTTTATTTCTGCTTTTGTGCCAGTAACCTACTGTTTAGATGACTATAGCTTTTTAGTATAGTCTGAAGTCAGAGAACTTGATTCCTCCAGTTCTGTATTTCTTTCTAAAGATTGTTTTGGTTATCTGGGGTCTTTTGTGTTTCCATACAAATTGTAAAAAAAAAAAAAAAAAAAAAATTGTTCTAATTCTGTGGAAAATGCCCTTGGTAATTTGATAGGTAGTACACTGAATCTATAGATGGCTTTGGGTAGCATAGTTATTTTCACAATATTGATTTTTCCAATCCAGGAACATGGCATATCTCTCATTCTGTATTTTTTTTCTTTCGATAGTATCTTATAGTTTTTCTGAGTACAGGCTTTTTGCCTCCTTAGGTAGGTCTATTCCTAGATATTTTATTCTTGCTGCAGTGGTGAATGGGATTGTTTCCTTAATTTCTCCTTCTAATTTTTTTGTTGTTAGTGTATAGGAATGCAAGAGATTTCTGTGTACTAAGTTTGCAGCCTGCAACTTTACTAAATTCATTGATTAGCTCTAGTAGTTTTCTGGTGGCATCTTTAGGATTTTCCATGTACAGTATCATGTCAGCTACAAACAGTGACAATTTTACTTCTTTTCCAATTTGGATTCCTTTTGATCCTCTCCCTGGATCCTCACTTCTAACCCCACACTTTAGCACTCAGACCCCACCAGCATCAGTGGCTTCCTGTCTCAGGCTGCAGGGCCCAGGACTGATTTTAGAGGAGGTTTTGGCAGTGGCATTGCTGAGCCTTGGCTTGAGGGGCAGGTGAGCCTGCTCATCTGGAAGCCCCTCCCAGTGCCCATGATGGGGGGCCAGCGGATGGAGGATGGAGTTGCAACGGCATTCCTGGTGGGTCACTCAACAAGGGCACCTTGTTTCCAAGGCAGACCAGGGTATCTCCAGGAGCACACACGGTTTTAGAACTCTTCACTCCCATACCCTTAGGTTGTGTCTGCATAGCCAACAGCAGTCCTCTCCCTGGGTCTGCTCTCCAAAACCTACACTTGAGCACTCAGCTCCCACCAGCACTGGCAGCTTCCCGTCTCATGCCGGCACACCCAGGTCCAATTTCGGAGGAGGCTTTGACAGTGGCAATACTCAGGACTGCGGAGCCTGCAGGGGGCTGTAGGAATGGGATTTGTAATGGCAGACCCACCTTTTGCTCGCCGTTCAACAGCGGTGCCTTGCTTCCACAACACCCTGGAATTCTTCTGAAAACCTTCCTGATCGTGGAACTCCTTATTCCTTTCCTGTCTCTTCAGGCTATCTTTTCAAAGCCAACAGCTGTCCCCTCCTGGGTACACTCTCCAAACCCCACTTTCAAGCACCTAGCCCCGCTCTGCACCAGGAGACACTCAACTCAGGCTGGGGCGCACACGGCGGAATCACAGACACACGGACCATGAGTGCAGTTCTTACTTTGTCTTGCCTTCCACAGACCGACTGCGGCCTTCCCCTCCAATTCCCCAAAGGACCCATTCTGCCTCAGCTGCTTTCCCCTCTGTGAATGGGCTTCTCTGAGTGCAAGAAACTCTCCTCACCCCCAGTTCCCAGGGGTGCTGGTCCCTTCCCATTGCCTCTTTTTTTCCCCCTTACTTTCTTCCTACCCAGTTGCATGGGGATTTTCCTTGCCCTTCGAGGTCTCTGAGGTCTTCTGCTAGTGTTCAGTGGGTGCTCTGTGAGAACTGTTCCATATGTAGATGTATCGATGTATTTGTGAAGACAGGCAAATTCCACATCGTCTTATTCCACCATCTTGACCCAGTTTTTAATTAGGCTATTACTTTTTACTGTCCAGTTGTAGGAGTTCTTTATAGATTCTGGATGTGAATCCCTTATCAGACAGACAGTTGGCGAATATTTTCTCCAGTCTACAGACTGACTTTCATTCTGTTGATTCTATCCTTCAATGCGTTGTTAGGGTTCATTTTATTTACTTTTATGTTTGTTGCCCACAACCATTGTCAGTCATTTGAGATTTGTACGTTGTATAGAGACTTAGAATTCTACATCAATAGTTGAATTTAATACTGTTCCCATTTGGCAGTCATTCCTAGCAGTTTTTCAGGTTCTTAAGCTTGATAGACAAGACGATGACTCTATCCTTTTAAAGGGTTAATTAGTTTGATAAAAATATAGAAATTGGAGTATATTTAGAGAACTACCTTTTTTGTCCAGCCAAATTTATGTTACTCATTTTTTTTTTTGTAGTCAAAGGCTAAAGGGGTTTTTCATTACCATGTATATTTGGTTCTCTCAAGCACAGTATAAAGGGAGAAGTGATGCTTTTAACATATAGTCAGAAATCTGTGCATTCAAACCTGACAGAGAAAAGCAAGAGATATTGTTCCTATCAGTAACCATAATTATCCAACCTGCCTTTCTCCAAAAGCCAAATCTTTTGATCTTCATTGAGACCAAACAGGAGTTTCTTTGTATAGTCTTAGAAGCCCTGAATGCTGAGATGCTAACTCTAGGGGCTAAAATATTAAAGAAGCTCTCTTTGTGCTAAGAGAGTTGCTGCTTAACATTTGTGTGTGACTTATTTACCCCACTTTAGTGAAAGTACTACTGTGGGGTTGTAGGCTCCTGGTGGAAAATATGGTTGTAATATATCAATAAAAATTATATGAAGGAAAATTTTACAGGAAAAAGGGAGAAAAGCGCAATAAGAAAAATACAAGCATTTGCTATTCTTCTCGAATCACTACCATTAATATTTTCTTTTGCCTTTTTCCCTCCATTTAATTGTACACACATTATAATAATTGCTCTATGGTGTGTTTATGCTAAAAAAATAGCATTTTAACATACCTATATTTAATCAATAAGAGGTATTTCATTTTCCTTTTTTCCATGATAATTCAAAAACTAAAACAAACCATTAGTCTCTATCTTTACTAGCAGACAGCTTCTTACAGGTCATATCTGAACTGGATCTTTGTAGAACTTTCCAGACCTCAAGACTATCTCACACTTTACTGTCATTTGTCACTTTTAACTCTCAGTGCACTGGGAGAGGGTGCATTTCTGCTGGTCATGGATAACTTTTTGTTCTCATATATGTGAGATTTATAAGGATCTGAACAACTTCATATTAAAAAGTAGAGACATTAATTTACCAACAAAGGTCCATTTAGTCAAGGCTATGGTTTTTCCAATAGTCATGTATGGATGTGAGAGTTGTACTATAAAGAAAGCTGAGCACCAAAGAACTGGTACTTTTGAACTGTGGTGTTAAAGAAGATTTTTGAGAGTCCCCTGGACTGCAAGGAGATCCAACCAGTCCATCCTAGAGGTGATCAGTCCTGAGTGTTCATTGGAAGGACTGATGTTGAAGCTGAAACTCCAGTACTTTGGCCACCTGATGCGAAGAGCTGACTCATTTGAAAAGACCCTGATGCTGGGAAAGACTGAAGGTGGGAGAAGAAGGGGATGGCAGAGTTGGATGTCATCACCGACTTGATGGACATGAGTTTGAGTAGGCTCCAGGAGTTGGTGATGGACAGGGAGGCGTGGCGTGCTACAGTCCATGGGGTTGCAAAGAGTCGGACACAACTGAGCTACTGAACTGAACTGAATAACTTCATGATAACTGTATGTCACCTTCTTGAGATGGGAATCTGGTTGAATGATGTCTCTGTGGCTCTTTCTGTGAATATCTGACCATCCATGGCAGAAAGTGAAGAGGAACTCAAAAGCCTCTTGATGAAAGTGAAAGAGGAGAGTGAAAAGGTTGGCTTGAAGCTCAACATTCAGAAAACAAAGATCATGGCATCTGGTCCCCTCACTTCATGGGAAATAGATGGGGAAATAGTGGAAACAGTGTCAAACTTTTATTTTTGGGGGCTCCAAAATCACTGCGGATGCTGATTGCAGCCATGAAATTAAAAGACGCTTACTCCTTGGAAGGAAAGTTATGACCAACCTAGATAGCTAATTAAAAAGCAGAGACATTACTTTGCCAACAAAGGTCCACCTAGTCAAGGCTATGGTTTTTCCCGTGGTCATGTATGGATGTGAGAGTTGGACTGTGAAGAAAGCTGATGGCCAAAGAATTGATGCTTTTGAACTGTGGTGCTGGAGAAGACTCTTGAGAGTCCCTTGGACTGCAAGGAGATCCAACTGATCTTCTAAAGGAGATCAGTCCTGGGTGTTCATTGGAAGGACTGATGCTAAAGCTGAAACTCCAGTACTTTGGCCACCTCATGCGACGAGTTGACTCACTGGAAAAGACTCTGATGCTGGGAGGGGTTGGGGGCGGGAGGAGAAGGGGACGACAGAGAATGAGATGGCTGGATGGCATCACCGATTCGATGGACATGAGTTTGAGTGAACTCCGGGAGTTGGTGATGGACAGGGAGGCCTGGTGTGCTGTAATTCATGGGGTCGCAAAGAGTCGGACATGACTGAGCGTTACTGAACTGAACTGAACTGATGGAAAGAAAAACTGACTTATTACATTAAAAGCAATATTTCTTTTCTCTTTATTTTTGTGTTACCTAGATATTAATACTATGTTATTTTTTGTATCAGAAAGAGAGAAAATGTTACAGTGAGGAAATTTAGAAATGAATGGGAGGAAAAAGTAGAAATAAATGATGAGTGAAGAGGAAGAAAGGATAACAATTAGGAGGAGGACGTAGGGAAGAAAAGAAAAAGGCAGAAGGTTTTGACCTGCCCCTCTGCTAATTTCCTATGGTTTGGAGATTTATACTGTAATTATTATTCCAATAACCTTGTGCATCAATATGGTAAAATGAGAAGAGTTGGTTAACTGGGAATCCAAGCTAAAGGAGCCTTTGAAAGAACTTCATCTAGCTTAGCCCCAAAATTGCTGGGGAGGAAATCACACTGTGAAATGGTTTCACCCAAGTTTTCTTGGTAGTTAATAGTCAAACTGGAATAAGAACTCATGACCACGTCAGTGTTATGAAGTGACCAACTCAAAATTTAATGAGGACCACCCCCATACATTATACATTCTAAATTATACTATTGCAGTCTATGTGAATCCTGCCCTTGGTGCCACAAGACACTATGGAACTAGGTCAGAGGCCCTGGAAAAGGAATCAGAAGCTAATTTGGGCCCTGACACAGTAGGCAAATGCCCTCACTTTTCTGGTCCACATAAAAGTGTTGGACTGATGACTTAGGTCTTCTCCAGGTCTGAAAATTGATTTCTAGGAATATATCTTCATTCAAGCTTACATGGAACTCCCCACATGCTCAGTCAGGGAGCACATTTCCCAGAGCAATGTAGCCTAGTGGATCTCATGAGCACACAGCCTGTGGTCTCAACACAGTCAGCCTGGTCAGCTTCTCAAGTCGGGGTAAGCGCTGCTACTTTTTCACTTTGAAACAATTAGAGCCACATTCATCTCCATCCATACCACACAAGTGCGTATTCCTGAACTGGCCAAAGTTGCTAAATGGCTCAAAAGGGAAGGAAAGTTTTCTTTTTCTTTGTAAAATTCTCTGCAGAGAACAAAACAAATGATATTAGAGCACACAACTGCAACTTCTGTGCTAGGCTCTGTATATCATCCTAGAGAGGACAGGTCCCTCTTCTCCAGCCCTGAAAATTCTAAAAAATAAACCTTAAATTTTTACAGCATGAAGTGAACTCTATTGCACTGTGGAAAGAACCTCAAAAATAGACTTGGTTTACTGGAGAACAGAAGAATGAAAACAGATGTAAGACTTTTGCAAACAGTAGAAAATGGTGTACAGATGGATGGATGGATTGCCATAAGAGCTGATGTACTTGTAACTAAGTAGGGGGAGCAAACATCCTGTTTGGCCTGGAACAGTCCTGATGACTTCTGTTATTCCAGTGTAATTGCCATCAACACCTGCTTTCACTTCAGAGGTGTTCCAGTTGAGACACTAAGTGGCATAGTCACCCTTCAAATAAGCCACACTAATGAAAGTAAGTCTTCCCCATTCCAGGAGTGGAGGGAACAGCTCTCTTCACATCTCCCTTTGAAGGTCCTCACCTTGAATTTTAAATTCAAGAACATGGGTCACCAGTATATCCGTTAGAACCAAGTTGATCATCTCACTTCAATTGCTTATCAGTTAATCATGAGAAAGCTACTTGATCATACTTCTGGCTGATCCCACCCTTATCTTGGCCCATATGAAGGCAGATTGCCAAAGGCAGCATGCCAAGGCATCCTGGCATCTTTTGAGCCATGTGTCATAATTCTAGCAAGACACCTTCTTCTTCGTTGAGAAACACTGGCTCTTCACAGCTAACAGTTTAGCCCTTATTCTCCCCTTTGTGGAGGAGTGTGTGTTAACTGTTAACATGAGCTATATGCCAATACCAATAAGAAGGAACAGTTTCGTACAGGAACACAAAATTTAAAAGCTTACTCGTGGGCAAGAGAAGTGGACTATCAAACCATTCTGTGTTTTAACAAACATGAGCCAAAATAAATTTTCAGATGTTTTCTGTGAATCTTGTGACTGGGAAGAGGGATGGTTGTTGCTGGGCAAGACAGGACTTGTAGCATCATCATTCATGTGGAAAGTTGAATCCTTGCATCTGGGATTCTTCAGGAAGTGCTGAGCATCCCACGACACAGAGAAACACATGTGAATGAACAGGGCATCCTCTATTCCCTGTGAACCCAGAAATACTGGGGGACTAAGGGAAAGAGGATGAACCATCCACTGAAAACATATTCATTATGCAGCTCCTTCTTTTTTTTTTCTGGGGGTGGTTTTAGTTTTAATTTTTTTTTTTTTTAGAAATATATGGTGAATAAACTGGGAAGATTCATTTTTGCTTTATAACAGAATTTCTCTAAACAGGTAGATGAGATGTCTCTGCAATAGGCAATAATCATCCACATCAAGTATAATCTATGAGAAGAGCAAAAAGGATAAGATATACATGACCTGTGAACATATGTGCAAGGGGGAAAAAATCATTTTTAAAATTTTTGGGTGTTTTTTTTTTCTGCAGAAAATACTAACTGGAAATTTAAAGTGACCATATCTTACTCTAGGAGATTTATTTTAATTGAAGCACTCATAAAATTATTTCAGAGTAACACAATCAGAATAAATTATTCACTTGTTCTTAAGATAGTAAATATTAGTGTTGTTATTATTGACATTAGTATTTAAGTAGAAGAAAAAAGGAGTCACTTATAAAAATATTTTAAACTCAGACTGAGTTTTCTGAAAACACCACCACTCCCATGTCAAGCTTATTCATCCTATCTAAAATTTTTGTTTTTAAGAAATTTCTCATCAGCCATATCCCCAAGCCATATCTTTCTATAATATTCCTTTGATGTTTAAGTAAAGCTTTCTCTTTCCTTCCTAGCTCTGGGAGCCATTTCAGCTAACTTCTGAACACATTTAAGGATCACAAAAGAACTAGATTGAAATAAATTGCATTTTTTTTTTTTTGACTTAAGGTAGATTCTGGTCTCTCGTAGTTATTTGGCCAATATGTTCCAGGGAACTTTCCTAAGCTATAAAACAAAGAGAATCAAATAGGAGTATTTGTGTATAATTTTGGCATTGTATTAATATTTGCATAGACCTCCTTGGAGCACAAAGTTTGCTTTCTGCCTAAACACATTTGTTTGCTATGCTTGATTTAATTTTTCCCCAGTATCACATCTTATCCCTCTTCTGACTCATTGCAGCATTTACTAAAAATATTTATTGATCATAAAAATGTCCCATAAATTGACAAATGATAATATAGGTGTAAGTAATCCTTGAGAGCTTTTCCATCATATAAATGATTCCAGTCTTTGAAGGTTTTTTTTTTATAATTTTCTTTTTTGCTTCAAAGTTTTGTTTTTGTTCCACTAAAGAGACTATTCCAAGTTGGATACACTTAAATGACATTCTGGGGGCAGCTCACTCCTCTTGTTTTTTAAAATTTTCTGGTTTATAAAGAAAAAATCTAGAAGTGAGAGGGAACCAAAAGAGAGTCACCGAGGAAACGAGGATCATCACCTTGCCTCTGGGCTCCCACAGTCCTTGAAGAATTCTCTCTCAGAATTTTCACCCATCACCACTGTTCTAACTACTCTTTCACGTGACTATTTCCCTCATCTTTTAATGGCTTGATTGCTTTAGAAAAGATCTCCCCTGAGAATATAAGTGGAAGAATCTTGAAGTCCCATTTCTCAAGGTGTAATGGCTTACTGGCATTTGTAAGTTTTTCAAAAATTAAATAAAAACCTGCAGATATAGGCTACATCATTGTCTCTTTTACTTAAAAAAGAGACTAGAAAGATTTGATGCCTTGTTGGTATTGTTCAATCAATGAGTCATGTCTGACTCTGCAACCCCATGAACTGCAGCACACAAGGCTTCCCTGTCCTTCACTGTCTCCAGGAGTTTGCTCAAACTCATGTCCATTGAGTCAGTGATGCCATCCAACTATCTCATTTTCTGTTGTCCCCTTCTCCTTCTGCCTTCAATCATTCCTAGAATCAGGGTCTTTTCCAATGAGTTGGCTGTTTGCATCAGGTGGCCAAAGTATTGGAGCGTCAGCTTCAGCGTCAGCCCTTCCAATAATATTCGGGGTTGGGTTTTCTTTAGAATTGACTGGTTTGATCTCCTTGCATTCCAAGGGACTCTCAAGAGTCTTCTTCAACACCACAATTGGAAAGTATCAATTCTTCAGTGCTCAGCCTACTTTATGGTCCAACTCTCACATCCATACATGACAACTGGAAAAACCATAGCTCTGACTATACAGATCTTTGTAGGCAAAGTGATGCCTCTGCTTTTTAATGTGCTGTCTAGGTTTGTCATAGTTTTTCTTCCAGGGAGCAAGCATCTTTTAATTTCATGGCTGCAGTCACAATCTGCAGTGATTTTGGTGTCTAATTTTTATTAAAACATTATACTGTTACAAAAATCATTGCATCATTTATTAAAAACTATTTGTAAAATAGATGCTTCCTTTGCTTTTAAGGCTGAAATAGCAGTCTTACTTTTCATCACTATTCTGGGTTTAACCTTACTTGAAATAAAAATTGTGTCCAGTTTTCTCACACATTAGGTTTATTCATAGGTGAAGACATTTGCTTTCTTCAGAGCAGTGATCTGATTACTTCCCTTTAAAAAATAATGTCTTAGAGATCTAGGATTGATCAGTATTTATGTTACATTTATTTGCATTCTATCCCTTTGAGAAAATGGCAAATCTTTTTGGTACACCAGCAGGAGAAGGGATGCACTTATGTACAAAAGCAGAAACAACTTTTATTTTTGACAATTTTTTTCATCCAGTTCAAACAAGGATTTTGCACAATCCATCAGCTGATTTTACCATATAGTGAATCTGACTCACTTGTTTAATTAATGGGTAACTGGCATTTGAATGGACTTAGATTTTTTAATTTTTATTTTAAAGAAAAGAGCTCAGCCTCCAGAAATACCATCTTAAAAATCAGAGCTTAATTCCTTTTCAGAATTACAGTCACTCAGTTCTCTCTTGTGCCTTATTCTTTTTTACATAGTAGCTTTCTAAGTCATTTGTTAACCATTTTATAGCCATTCTACAGCTTCATGAAGCAATGTGTTAGTCTCAGTAAATAAGAGTGATAAGTACTGATCAAAATGAAGCAACCTGAAACATTAATTTTCATGCAGAGTTTTATCTAACGAACAAATGATGGTCACCGGGTTTAGCTGGTCTATTACCTTGTGCATTAATTGTATGATACACACTACTTTCTCCAACTCAATTTTGTACCGATTTGTTCTGTTTAAAGATGTCTTTAATTAATACATAAATCCAAGTATAAAATGGGAGGTACTAACAGTGCTAAGAAGACATTTTTCTAGTGATTATAATCTTTATTGGAAATATATTCTGTATTGTTGAAAAATGTACACTTCTGTGTCTAAAGCAAAACTTATTTGACTTTATTTTTGACAAAAATTTCTAAAGCCATAGTTCTTTATAATATCAGAATCACTGAGGTTTTGATCAGATTTACAAAGAGAAGCATTAAAAACATGAACATTTTTGCCTTTTTTTACGAAACTTTTTATAAAACATTTCTCCTTAATTTTATGATGATGCATCTTGGTAGAGTTTTGCTCACATTTCTTATACTTGAGGTTTATTGAGCATCTTGGATCTGTGGGTTTATAGTTTCATCAATTTTAACAATTTTCCTCAATTATTTCTTCAACTAGGTTTATGTCTCACCCACCTCCCCTCTCCTTCGGGAACTCTGATTAAATGTATATCTGGTCATTTGAAGTTATCCCACAGATCACCAGTCCTGTGTTCTTTTTTGTTGTTTACACAATCTTCCCCATGATTTTTATTCTATTGCTATGTCTTCAATCTTCTTAATCTTTTCGACTGCAAGTTTGATCTTCTGTTAATCTTGCCTGGTGAAGTTTTTAATCAGACGTGGTTTTAATCACTCTAAGTTAACTTGGGGTTACTTTTATATTTTCTATGTCTTTGCTTGTTCAATACTTCTAACTTCTTCAATAGAGGGAATACAATTATAGTAATAATTGTGTTTTTTTGTTTGTTTGTTTATTTGCTATACTGTGAGGCTTACAGGATCTTAGTTTCCTGACCAGGAATTGAACCTGGCCCACTGCAGTGAAAATGCTGAGTCCTAATCACTAGATCACCAAGGAATTTCCTAGTAAAAACTGTTTAAATGTCCTCAGACTTTAATTTTTTGGGCTCCAAAATCACTGCAGATGCTGATAGCAGCCAGGAAATTAAAAGACACTTACTCCTTGGAAGGAAAGTTATGACCAACCTAGATAGCATATTAAAAAGCAGAGACATTACCTTGCCAACAAAGGTCCATCTAGTTAAGGATATGGTTTTTCCTGTGGTCATGTATGGATGTGAGAGTTGGACTGTGAAGAAAGCTGATTGCCGAAGAATTGATGCTTTTGAACTGTGGTGTTGGAGAAGACTCTTGAGAGTCCCTTGGACTGCAAGGAGATCCAACCAGTCCATTCTGAAGGAGATCGGTCCTGGGTGTTCATTGGAAGGACTGATGCTGAAGCTGAAACTCCAATACTTTGGCCACCTCATGCAATGAGTTGATTCACTAGAAAACACTCTGATGCTGGGAAGGATTGGGGGCAGGAGGAGAAGGGGATGACAGAGAATGAGATAGCTGGATGGCATCACCAGCTCGATGGACATGAGTTTGAGTGAACTCCGGGAGTTGGTGATGGACAGGGAGGCCTGGCGTGCTGTGATTCATGGGGTCTCAAAGAGTCGGACACGACTGAACTGAACTGAACTGAATCTAATTCATCATAAGTGCTATCTAAAAGTTAGTTGCAAATGATCGATTCATTTCATTGTTTTCCTCTTTTCGTTTGATTTTTGTTTATTTTTCACATCCCTTTGAATCCAATGGACAGAAGAGCCCGGTGTGCAACAGTCCATAGGGCCACAAGGAGTCAG
The DNA here is from genome assembly GCF_049115385.1 of Moschus berezovskii. Lineage (NCBI taxonomy): Eukaryota > Metazoa > Chordata > Mammalia > Artiodactyla > Moschidae > Moschus > Moschus berezovskii. The sequence goes on along the minus strand of NC_142467.1, from coordinate 28,224,782 downwards.
ACACGACTGAAGTGACTGAGCACACGCGCACACAGAGCTTCCAGACACTATGAGTGGTACTTTGTTGGGTGCTGGATATTTTTGTATGCCTACAAATATTCTTGAGCTTTGTTCTGGTTCTGAGATCCCATCTGTTCCTCTTGGGTCTTGTTTTGAAGCTCTGTTAGCAGAACCACAGCAGCATTTAGTGTGAGGTTAATTTTCCCCATGGTTGTTGTAAGACCCTTCTCAGTACTATTAAATGCCCTCTGAATTAAGAGTTTCTCCCCTCTAACTGTTGGAGCAGGCGCTGTTCCTGGTCTGCTGTGATCGCCGGGTACTGTTTCTTCTCCTTCTTTCGCGTCTCTCCCCCAGGTTCAGGTAGTTTCTTCACATGCTTGCCCTAACCACCCCATGGCTGAATGATCCTCTGCAGACCCCTGGTGTTCTCTGGACAGCCTTCTTCTCTTCGCTCCTCTGCCATCTCCAAGTACCTTGGCTTCCCCAGACCCACAGCTGCCTCGTCAACTCATGAGATCAGTGGGCCTTGCCCAACTTCCCCCTCCTTTCCTGTGGCCTGGAAACTCTCTAGGCAGTAAACCAGGCAATCTTAGAAGTCAACTGATTTGTTTTCCATCTCTCAGAGATCCTTCTTCACATGATGCCCACTGTTTTGAAAGTTGTTGTTTGCTCTGTTTGTCTGTTTCCCAATTGTTTCAGGCAGAAGGATAAATTCAATCCTTCCTCTTCCACCAGAAATGGATTTTGCAGGATGGCTTTTAAAACAAAATTATTTTTTATCAGCCCCCTATCTCCAAATCTCTAAATCGTTTCCTTCTAACACTCCTTACCAAGGTCTCGTCTATCATCTTCACTCCACTTGACTTCCAGGGGTTGACTTCTTTGCTCCCAATTTGCCAAGCTTGTTCTTGCACCAGGGCCTTTGCTCTAGCAGACTTCTCCACCTGGAACATCTTTTTCTCAGGTTTTCTAAAAACTGACTCTTTTTCATTCAGGACTTTACTCAAAAATCATCTCCTAAACAGCGCCATCCTATCTAAAAGAGCTCTGCACATCCTTTTCACTGTATTTCCTTACACTGCTTTACTTTTCTAATGATCCCTTATTCTTGACATTATGTAATTACTTGCTCATTGTTTCTCCGATAAGGGGAGTGGCTTTTTATTATTGACTGCTTTATCATCTGAGCTTACACCATTGCCTGCCACTAAGCAAGTGCTCATGACATATTCATTTGTGTATATGGATGGATGGATATATAGAACCTCGAAGTTAAAAGGGTAACAGGGGATCTGTATAGGAAGTTAGGTACTGATCAACATTTCAGACAGTTCTTACCTCATCCACTGGTAGGAGGTGGCTCAAGAAAGAAGCATTTTTTTGATAGAAAAGAGAGTTTGAAAATTGCTTTCTTCTTCTGGCTCATTCAGAATCCAACCCTAAGCCAGCAGTCAGAAGCTGCAAGTGTTAAAATTTGCTCTGATAACTTCCCACCCTGATTTTTCTTTCTTTTCTTGTTGCTTTAGCTGTTGTTTCTGTTTCCTTTTATCTGACAAAATTCTCTGTGGCTTGAAAGGCAAGCTCCCTATTCCATGGAGGGCTGCATTCATGGTTCTTTGTCTTAAGTCCTATAGGGCTACTTACTCTTGCCTGTAGGACTTTTGCTGTATGGCCAACAGTCTTATTCTTTTGTGAAGCCTGACACAACTCTGTCACTTTATAAGACATAAAGATAAGCCATCAGCTGCAGTGGATACATCCTGCCAAACTCCTATACCATCTTAAGTCATCTTTAGGAACACATTTCTTTCCACTAATATATCTATCACATATCTTTAATTTGGCTGAAGTCACTCTGTCACTTGAGTTTGTTACTGAAATGCCAAGCATACTCAAAGATAGCATTCTCTACACCATGGTTTCAAGATACAAAATGTGTAAGTTGCTATTATTAAATATGATTAGACCTGGTACAGTTGATATCTTCACTGAATTTTAAGTACAAAAATCTAATTATTTTTCCTATATGAAAACAGTTCTGCTAAGAAATGAATATATGAATTTTATCTATGTCCCTCATTTATAAATATATACATTTGTAAAATAATACAGAATACTTCCTAGGGGAAGGCTCTTCACTCCCCACCCCAAACTCAAGGATAAAATTAAATTTAGTGACTTACCAAGTTATGCACAGACATCCTTGCCCTAAAATGTTGTGATGGTAGGAATGATGGGAGACATTTGAGGAAAGAACATTTAATTCTTGGGGCAGAGACAAAAGAGCTGGATTTACAAGTTAAGATTTCTTGACATGATAAACTCCTATTTCTATGATGGTTATAGATGGGCACATCATTTCAAGAATATTTATGATTGAAGTTATTCATGAATTGATCTGGGAAACTAACTGCTGTATATAATATTGTTTCTATAGGGCAGTGAATTCTAAATTTCAAATAACCATCTTATAGCTAAACTGTTCAAACACAATTCACCTATAAGTGAGGATCCCTCTATATTCAGGGAACAGAAAGACAATAATTGTCAGTAAGTGCCTCTAGGGGCAAGAGATTTATTAATTCTCATAGGACAAAGTAAATCCAAAGAAGGGAGAGGTTGGTCTTCTTTTGAAAGAGTGTGTGAATTAAGAAAGGGACCTGACTCAAAATCCCAACTCTATCAATCCCAGCCTATTTCCTCATCTATCAACTCATGACACTGGCCTTGATCTGTTCTTTGATTCTTAACAACTGAAGGATCAGAAGATTGGTTTGACTTGGCCTTGTTGCTGTATCAAATCATGTGACAACTGAAGTTTGAGTCTTCGCAATGTCAGAAGTGGGACTGCCAACCTACAACTGCCCTGAAGCCCTGAAGTATTAACAGTCATCCTCTGGAAGCAGCTCTGTTGTTTTTCAGTCACTAATCGTGTCCAACTCTCTGTGATCCCACGGACAGCAGCACGCCAGGCTTCCTTGGCCTTCTCTATCTCCTGGAGTTTGCTCCAGGCAAAAGCAGAAAGATGGCTAACTTAGCCTTCAATGTTCCTCCTCATCCTATTGCTGTCCTTCTTGGTGCGCTGATTTCCTCTGACTTCATAGTCTTCCTTTCTGCTGTTAAAACATCCATTAAAAAAAAGTTTAAATGATGAAAAAGACTCTATACATTTCTTACTGGAGCGTGTGCCTTATAACAGAAGATAAAGCCTCTTATTAAGCCAAAGGAATGCATATCTAACTGTTGAATCTTAGGCATTAATGTATTTGTTGGGGAGAGGCTCAGGGAAAAAAAGGATTTTTTTCAACACTTAAGAAATCATACTGTTAATACATAAATAATCAATTTATTCTGCTAGCCTTTGAGAAGCTGAAAGTAGAGTGATGGTTCTCAGCTCTGTCTACATATTACAATCTCTGAGTTTTTAAAGAATTATTTGGTGCCACAACCTTACCCACAAAAATTCTGTCTTATTTGTTCCAGGGTAGAACCTGGGTACCAGGGTATTTTTTAATGCTTTGCAAGTAATTCCACTGGGAAACCAGAATTGAAAGTCCTTCTTATACAGGTACCAAAGGCCCTGTGCCCTTTCCTCCAGAGACCCCTTCTTTTCAATTCCCCCTGCCCCTGCCTCTAGTGAGCCTGACAGTTCACCTCTGTCTCACCTTTACCTCCCTGCTCAACAGGACTACGTGGGCCAGGGTGTCCATCCACAGCCCCAGGATGGAGGAGGAGCATTTCCTGCCTGGAAAGGGAATTTCTCTGAGAGGAAAATGGCAGGGAGCCCCTGACTTGCCTCCTCTGTGGGCCTGAGCAGGTGGGCTCAAGCCCACTGGGGAGAATAACATGCTCATTATTCTCAAAGATGATTTTCCTAGTTGATAGATTTACCAGGGGAATTTTCTGAGCCATTTGATTCAAATTACAATCTATTTCTTCCCCCGTACCACAAATCAATACAGCAGTTTCTATTCTAAGTTAGTGAGATTGAACACTGGTATTAATATTTTATGTGCTGAGAAATCTATACATTTACTCCGAGACTCTTTCAGAAAACTTTGATTATAGCCATTTTTGTGTGTGAGCTCCTGAGAAAGCCACGCACACCTGAAGGGCATTTGATTGAATCAGATACAATGAAGTCTCCTGATTCAGTAGCACTTGATTAATTAATTGTTTCTGCAGGGAACTGTATCTCCTTAGGCTGATCTCTTAATGATTCTCAATTCTGACTGCACACAAATCACCCAGAGACATCTTTTTAAGATATTAATATCTGGGTCTTGTATAGAGTGGGTGGTGCGGGGGGGGGAAGAAACCTCTAGGGTAGTGCCCAGAAATGGTATTTGTGAACTATGCCCCAGGCCAGGAGATTGTAATATGGATCCAGGGGTTAGAATTGCCACTCCTCCACAAAGCTTAGCAGGTCATTTGGGTGACAAGTCTACTGCTGCGACAAGCCCACCCAAACTTGTTCCATATACAGAAAAATTTTCTGAGGTGCCACATTTGGTACAGTTTGGTTGGTAAATCCCATAATGCTGAATTTTGAAGACCATTGTTGACCGGAAGCAAACATAAGCAAACTTTTGGTAATCATCTATTTTTCTGTATTTGAAGAGCTCTTTTATATTTAGTGTCATAAAAAATGACCAGCAATTTTGCTCTTGCAGCCACTCATTATGGAACTTTGCGAGAGAGAAGCTGGCTTGTCATGAGGGTGGGACATTTCCTTAGCACCTAGGGAAAGTGAGAATACTGAAGGGCCGCAGTGACCTCCTTCTCCCTGGCCAACAAACAGGGGGATGTCGTCTGTGACCTGACATTAGAAGAGACTATCAGAGGAAGCTTTCGGATATCAGAGGTTATTTCTGGGAGGGAAAAAAAAATTTTTTTTTTCTGTCAAGAAGAACACAGACATTTAGGAGAGCCCTTCAAGTTTCTGTCCCAAAACTTTATATAGTAGGGTCTGAATGCTCTCTCTACCAGCCTTGCTGTAAATGTCCTTTATGGTCAAATGGGAATTTTCTTGGGATGAAGAAGAGAACAAAACCTGATCCTTCCTGTTTCCAGTGAGGCAGCCAAACAGTGTGTCAGAGCCCACAATAGATTTTACAGAATGTGATGAGCAAAGGCACAAACCAAATTTAATTTTCTATTTTCTGTGGCAATCTAAAAACGACATGTAGCCACTACTTCTAGTTGGAATCTCATTCTAAGTGATTGTAAGAAAAACATACTTAAAGTATACCGATTTGTGCATATGTATATATGATATTTTTGACAAAGAAGAAAAACACTCTAAAGAAGAATGATGCTTAAAACATATCAAGAGAATTTTATTAAATGGAAAATGAAAGGGAGTGGTGGAGGGAAGGGAGGAGGAGAGGTAAAGAGGGAAGGGAGGAGGAGGGAGGGAAGAAGGGAGTCTTAGGCTATGAGAAGCTGTCTGTCTAGACTGGCCATGCCTGTCCAAGCTCTGTGAGGATGCTGTGAATGCAGAGTGTAGGCACGATCGCCATACTGTAGAACAAGGGTGGAGTCTGGGAGATCTCAGCTCTGTGTCTCAGCATCTGTATGACCCCAGGCAAGTCTTTCTTCACTTCTAAGGGTCTCACCTTCTGAAAAAGGACAAAATTTCCTTCGAGTTTCTCAGATTTTCCAGGAAGGAAAATGAGGGGGAAATTGTCATCTGAAGGCAAAAGAGGAAATATGCTGGCAAATGTTAGAAATACGCTAGTCAGATTTCAAACAAGTAAAGTCAATAGTGTATTACAAGGCAAAGGTACATTGTCAGGGTACTTCCAGTTTATGTAACAGAAAAGCTCTGCTTTGTGCAATTGCATTGCTTATCAGCAACCCACAGAGGCCGAAGAAAAGAATGTTTTGAAAATATGGAAAAGAAATTTCAGGGGCAGAGTCTAGCTTTTCAGCCTTGAAACCAGATTGCCCTTATATACTCTGGCAATTTTCAGGACTCTGTGTTACTAATGGAAGTCACAGCATTGTTTTAAGGACGTTGGGAACTTGTACCTTTTCCTTTCTCCTTCTATGTCAGACCTTCTAGGCAAGGTTCTAGAACCCTTAGGCTTTTTCTCAGTATTAGTAGCATGGCTATAAAATCTGATCATTCCCACCAACAGTGTAAGAGGTTTCCCTTCTCTCCACACCCTCTCCAGCATTTATTGTATGTAGACTTTTAGATAGCAGCTAATAGTGAGGACATGGAATCAACCTAGATGTCCATCTGCAGGCAAATGGATAAGAAAGCTTTGGTACACATACACCATGGAGTATTACTCAGCCATTAAAAAGAATGCATTTGAATCAGTTCTAATGAGGTGGATGAAACTGGAGCCTATTATACAGAGTGAAGTAAGCCAGAAAGAAAAACACCAATACAGTATACCAACTCATATATATGGAATTTAGAAAGATGGCAATGATAACCCTGTATACGACACAGCAAAAGAGATACAGGTGTATAGAACAGTCTTTTGGACTCTGTGAGAGAGGGCGAGGGTGGCATGATTTGGGAGAATGGCATTGAAACATGTCTTTATCATATGTGAAACAAATCACCAGTCCAGGTTCGACGCATGATACAGGATGCTGGGGGCTGGTGTGCGGGGATGACCCAGAGGGAGGATAATGGGAGGAGGGAGGTGTGAAGGGGGTTCAGGAAGGGGAACTCATGTATACCCGGGGCAGATTCATGTCAATGTATGGCAAAATCAACCAATATAATATTGTAAAATAATTGGCCTCCAATAAAAAATAAAAAAATAATAAAAATAAAAGAAAATCTGATCATTATTAAAAACCTGATATATGGTTTAGATCTGTGTTTGGGAAAACACGGCACCTGCAAACCCGGCTGCATCCTGCCCCCACCGAGGAGATGCTGCTGCTGGAGACAAAGTGCTAAGCTTTCAGCCTTTAGCAAGGATGAAAACTACATGCAATGCAATCATTTCACCTGAGGCTTAGAAGTCCCTTGCAGTAAATAATAGGAGAGCCACTTGACTTAGTGAGATTCATCCTCTTGGGAATTTGGGAAGCTGCCCACCAAAAGCTGGAACATTCTGCCCAGAGAGAGAATGACATCCTGATCCCTGGGAGAGACCCTCTGCTTATCCTTTGAAGTGATGGCTTCCCTGCGGGTGTCAGGTAGCTCTCTCCCTGGGGCTGGCTTTCAGATTTGGAGCTTTCTGCTAAGTATTCTCAGCAACCTTTCTCCATGGGCCTTGGGGAAATTTACTTAGTAATCCCAAACTGTGGTGCTGGAGAAGACTCTTGATAGTCCCTTGGACTGCAAGGAGATCCAACCAGTCCATTCTAAAGGAGATCAATCCTGGGTGTTCATTGGAAGGACTGATGCTAAAGTTGAAACTCCAATACTTTGGCCACCTCATGTGACGAGTTGACTCACTGGAAAAGAGTCTGATGCTTGGAGGGATTGGGGGCGGGAGGAGAAGGAGATGACAGAGAATGAGATGGCTGGATGGCATCACCGACTCGATGGACATGACTTTGAGTGAACTCCGGGAGTTGGTGATGGACAGGGAGGCCTGGTGTGCTGTGATTCATGGGGTCGCAAAGAGTCAGACACGACTGAGCGACTGAACTGAACTGAACTAAAAGCATTACTGAGATCAGAGATAGTTCTAAGAATAAAATCAAAGAAGGCTGCCCAGCACTCTCATTCCTGGCTGCAGGTTTTCTTAAGGGAGGGGCTAGCCCAGGTAAGGCCTTGAAGCATTCCACTTCTTCCTAGTCACACATTCAACACCCTGCCTGCTGGTTCCCAGCCAAGCTTGTGGGTCATAAGCGGTCATCCTTTAACTGTTAAGGGTGCCATGCCAGGATGTAGTCCACCCAGGAGGAGGCAGTCAGGGTGTGTCCCGTTTCCACGGCCACCTTTGTGTGACATCCCTAATTCAGCCTGGGGCTCTGGGACCAGCCTTCGGAGCCAGCCCCAGGTACTCACATTTCCTGTTTCCCCTCTCTCTTGTCAGCCATTGTTCCAACCACCTCTCAGTCAGGAAAGAGACATGACCGCCCTATTTGCCTCTGTCTGTATGAGGGATATTAGTATTTTTTCCACGCTTTCTGATAAGGCCCATTAATGCTCTAGCAGGCAGAGCAGGACAAAGGCGCCATGGAAAGTCACATCAGGACAGGAATCCTTTGTTTCTTTCCCAGTTTGTCACTTTTTGAAGTTTAGCTTAGTTGGTTATTAGTCTCTTTGTTTAGTTTTTTCTTTCAAAAAATTTAAAGCTTTATAATTCTTAAATTTTATTTAAAATCTGTTCATGACTGATTAATAATACTCATTTTATTTCATAGTAGGGAAGGCAGAGTTTCTGATGGCTCTGTCACCATTTTTCATCGGAATAATTGTTAAATATTCTAAAAATGTCCACAAATTTTTTTTATTAACAATAGACAACTTTAATTTAAAATAAAGGGCTTCTTTGATCACTCAGCAGGTGAAGAATCTGCCTGCAATGCAGGAGACACAAGTTTGATCCCTGGGATGGGAAGATCCCCTACAGAGGGAAACTGGCAAACCACTCCAGTATTCCTGCCTGGAAAACCCAAGGACAGAAAAGCCTGGCAGGCTATAGTTCATGGGGTGGCAAACAGTCAGATACAACTGAGTAAATGACACATGAACACAGTTTTAAATAAGGTTTGTTTGGCTTCAAGTCCTTGCTGTATGACTTCAAACAGACTACTTCACCTCTCTAAGAATCAGTTTCCTCATCTTTAAGAACTGAGATAATAATACTATCTATGTCATAATGATTGCATGAAGTAATGGTGTCCAACTTTCCGGAGAACAGTAAACATATGGTTAAAAAAAAAAAACCATAAATGAAAGTGACAATGAGAATGACAAGTAAATGCCCCTCTCACAGAGCACAGGACAGAGTAGGTGGTGGGGAAGAAATCTGTGTTGGAAATATGCAAGTTTGGAGTGCCCATGAAAGCAGCAGAAGAAAACACTTTATTTAAAGATTATAGTGACAAAGAACATAAAAGAATTCAAATAATATTATCTTCAGTAGTGAAATAGACTCTGCTCACATGTACATCACATGCCCACACAAACACACTCTCCTTCCTCTCACCCACATGTATACGCACGTGTATACATATAGATTCACACACACACACCTGAACACACTCATCCTCACACACTAATACATGGCTGGGAAAGCTGCTGAGAGTGAGGCTTTTCAAGCGATATGTTTAGCTGAATCGGTCAACCTGCCCTGGTCTTACTGCCAGAAGCGTCCCTGGCCGCTTGTAGTACAATTCTGTCCCAGATACAGGCCATTTGCTTGACTGTACTTTTGAGCTGACCTTGTAAACAAGCTTCTGTCCCTTTTGTGGCCCACGTGGTCTCTGTGGTCTTCTATTTTTAAATCTGTTAAAACACTTTGAAGTTCAGCTCTGTGGATTTGACATCCAGCTCCCACTGGAACCTGGTGGTGGTTTCCTATTTCTGGTTTATTGCTAAAGAGCAATCAGAAAGATAAAGCATTAGGGCAAGGTCACTCCTATACACTAAATAAGAAATATATCCATGGTGAACATCCCAAGGCAAAAAAAATGAGGGCTATCTCTGTCTCTCTCCGAGTGATTTTCTACCTTTGTCCTATCTTAGAAAATGAGCTATAAGTCTCTGAATTATTTGCCACATTACTTACTTTATCAACCATGATATTCCAATCTTTACATCTGCTTGTAACTAAAGGGAAGAGTGTCTGAATGTCACCAGGACACTGGGGCATAGGCAATGGGACTTGTAAGCTGCTGTAGCAAGATTTTAGTTAAAATTTCCTGCTACTCTAAAATTCTGACACTCAGAAAAAAAAAAAAAAAACAGAAACAAAACCCATTTATTAACACTTTCTCCCCCTAAGTGCTGCTAAACCTGCAGATCTGTGCCAAACTACTAACACAAGTATCGGTTCAGCCAGATGATGTTTGTACAAGCTGTCAAGAATAAAACCTACCTCCAGAGATCATGAGTACAATAGAGGAGATGAGAGGGGAGAGCTGATTACTACGCTCAGAAATGCTTGGCCATCCAGGATAAGCGTGAACACACCCAAATACAGGATGATCGTGTTACCAGCAGACAGGGCATTTGAGAAGTGCTCGTGTACATGAATTTGCCAAGTACAGTGGGAAACTTTCCCTGACAAATAGTGTGATGGCATGTGGTTATGGGTTGTAGGCCCTGCGTGCCTGCGGAGGGCCAGCACTACTACTTAATCTGCTTGAATACAATCTGTGAGGGACAGGTAAAGAGGAATACAAGGTAAATAAAGTCAAGGCTCACCTGCTGCCTTTGTAGGCTGCTTGGGTATAAGCCTCAGCAGAATGATTCCTGGAAACAAAAATTTAGGGGCTTTGAGGGAACTGTAAAAGTTGTTCAGTCATGTCCTACTCTTGTGGTCCCATGGACTATAGCCCACCAGGCTCCTCTGTCCATGGAATGCTCCAGGCAAGAATACTGGAGAGGGTTGCCATGCTCTCATCCAGGGGATCTTCCTGACCCACAGATCTTACCCAGGTCTCCTGCATTTCAGGCAGATTCTTTACCATCTGAGCCACTGAGGGAGCTGTGGATGGGTACAGATTCAGCCCTTACAGCACCTAATGATCCCTGGGTTATATTTGAGAAAGCAAAGAATCTAATGCATCAGCACTTTGTGAGGACATCAAGGGAAGAAGAGAAGAGTTTGTAAGAAACCCTTTTCTTTATGCATTAAGAACGGCATAACTCCAGATCTGGTAAGAGATGTACAAGAAAGTACATGCTGCCTTATGAGATGCAGTCTAAGAGAAAGGAACAAAGTTATTTATAAAAGGTAGAACCATCCTAAAATGCCTCTTGTCCAGAAGAAAAATGGGATAGCTCCAAAGACAAGCATCCTTGGAGTGCAGAAGTATGCTGTAAACAGTTGAATGAAACTATCACAGTCTGTAATTTTCTAAGGAGACTTTGCAGATTAAGATAACAAACACATGGATTAAGAAATAAAAATTCCACTAACACGCCAGCTATAGTCTTCCTCCTGAGGACATAATACAGTTATAAGAAACTACTGCGACGTGGGAAATAGGAAATATTCTCAAACCCACAAAATAATCAGCAAAAACCTAAAAGCAGAAGAAAATAATGCTGGGAATTAGGCCGATAGCCTCATGGTGATGATCTTCTCATGTAGTTTTCTTCCCCTAAGCAGGCAAGGCTTCTCAACCACGTAATTACATGGTGAACAGATGGCATAACATCCTTCACAACAGCGTGCTTCTAGTCAATATAAAATACCTGTGTATAAATTTAATGCACCCTCTTTTGGTTTTTGTTGTCTTTAATCCTAGAACATCACCAATGTTCACATTCAAAACCCTGTGCTTTATCCTTTTCTTCAGATACCTCATACCTCGTGCATTTATTCAGCAAACAGGCCACATTCCCTCCGTGTCAGGCCACGCTGTCCTGATAACCATATTCTCTACTGAGTGTTTCCATGCCCTCCCTTTGACCACCTCTTATTGGACCAGGTGTGACAGTTAATTCAAAGTTAGTCAATTCCTTCATATGCTTTCAGAAATTTATGTTGGCTACAAATCATTGTCATATTTATAAACATTGCCATTCTACTCTAGAATAGAAGCAAATCCAGGGATCACTTTCTATGTAAACCTTGAATGTGTTTTATGTAGAAAGGAACAAAGGAACAATGTGTTATCTTGCTGGTACAGTTTTGAGTGTATTGAATATATAATATACAATATAGAACAATTCACAGTTGGGACCTATCTCACTGGTAACTCTGAAGCATGACAAGTTAGCTAAGAAACTAAAATCCCTATGACCGTTACTATGAATATAGTGCTATATATTTAAAACCATGTCTACACTATTTCCTTTCCAAAACATAAATTTACAACTCCTGTTGGGTATCTGTGAGGCTATTGTCTTAAACTGTAAGGCTATTGTCTATTGTGGCATACTTTAAATCCTGAAACATACTCTTTCATCTTTCTGAAACTGTCATCACTGTTATCTATTTTGTCGGAAATTGAGGCCAATAAAAATATCCAGAACGATATAGTTACATGCCATTTTTCAACTCAAAAGGGAGGTATATCTATAGTTGAAAAATATCTGGAAGATTATGACTTTTAAAGAATTAAACTGTAATCTTCCTCTTTACATAAAATAAGTGATAGCCCTTTTCTAATAGAGGTTGTGTGATTTTCTGAAATAAAAATACTATTTGCCCTCATGGTAAAGTATAATTTGTATGGATGTGAATAGTCATGAGTTAATTGCAGCTCATGAGATACTTTTTATACATATTTATAAAAAGAAACATTTTCTGTAATATAAAACAAAGCAATTAGAAAATTTAATTAGGAAATTCAACCAGCCCAAATGTTTGCCAAGTAGGAAAAAGTCTCTGTAGTTAAGAAAACCACATACTTAAAGAAAAGCATTAATAAAATGTTGAATCATAGAAAGCCAAATGAATTCATGATTGCTCCGACTAGTGTAACATGATATACAAAAGGAAATGTAAAGGATAGAGAATAACTGAAGTTATTCCATGAAAAAGTAGAATAAACGTGCTGGACTTTAAGTAAGAAAGAAATGTTCTTAGGAGAGACCAGCAAGGAACTGAGGGGAGGATAGGGGAGGAGAAGCTAAGTAAGAGTGCGATTTCAGCCTAATCTCAAGGGCATCTCTGGAATATAAATTACTCCTCAGAGTTTATAGTTCCCTGAGGTGAAGGAACATTCAGAAAACAAAGATCATGGCATCTGGTCCCATCACTTCATGGGAAATAGATGGGGAAACAATGGAAACAGTGTCAGACTTTATATTTTTGGGCTCCAAAATCACTGCAGATGCTGATTGCAGCCATGAAATTAAAAGACGCTTACTCCTTGGAAGGAAAGTTATGACCAACCTAGATAGTATATTAAAAAGCAGAGACATTACTTTGCCAACAAAGGTCCATCTAGTCAAGGCTATGGTTTTTCCAGTGGTCATGTATGGATGTGAGAGTTGGATTGTGAAGAAAGCTGAGCGCCGAAGAATTGATGCTTTTGAACTGTGGTGCTGGAGAAGACTCTTGAGAGTCCCTTGGACTGCAAGGAGATCCAACCAGTCCATTCTAAAGGAGATCAATCGTGGGTGTTCATTGGAAGGACTGATGCTAAAGCTGAAACTCCAATACTTTGGCCACCTCATGCGACAAGCTGACTCACTGGAAAAGAGTCTGATGCTGGGAAGGATTGGGGGCAGGAGGAAAAGGGGACGACAGAGAATGAGATGGCTGGATGGCATCACCGACTTGATGGACATGAGTTTGAGTGAACTCCAGGAGTTGGTGATGGACAGGGAGGCCTGGCATGCTGTGATTCATGGGGTCGCAAAGAGTTGGACAAGACTGAGCAACTGAACTGAACTGAACTGAACTGAGGTGAAGGAACAGGGCTTCCACCCTTTACTCCTTAACATCGATGAAAGGACTATGTGTGTTGGGCAGGGAAGGAAGAATGGGAAATTTCATTTTCTTCCTTTCAGGCAAGGCAGCTCCTATGGCTCCAGTGTCCAAGGGTGGTATAAGTGTGGTTGTTAGGAGCAAAGCACAGAAGCTGGAGGATGGGCTCACAGAGTTACTGCAATAAAATCAAGGGGGTCTGTGTGGTGTGACAACTGTGGCCGCTACACCTGGGCAGCCCCACGGCTTCAACCCAATATCTCCACTATTAGGAGAGATGCCAAGAATTAACTGGAGGAAAGATAGAAAAGACAGACTTTAGGGGCAGGGCTTAATATCTCTATTATTTTCCCAAGAAATTTATCAGTTCAGTTCAGTTCAATTGCTCAGTTATGTCTGACCCTTTGAGACCCCATGGACTACAGTACATCAGGCTTCCCTTTCCATTACCAACTCCCGAAGCTTACTCAAACTCATGTCCATCAAGTCAGTGATGTCATCGAACCATCTTATTCTCTGTCATCCCCTTCTCCTTCTGCCTTCAATCTTCCCAGCATCAGGGTCTTTTCAGATGAGTCAGTTCTTCGCATCAGGTGGCCAAAGTATTAGAGCTTCAGCTTCAGCATCAGTCCTTTCAATGATTATTCAGGACTGATTTCCTTTAGGATGGACTGACTGGATCTCCTTACTGTCCAAGGGTCTCTTAAGAGTCTTCTCCAACCACAGTTCAAAAGCATCAATTCTTCAGTGCTCAGCTTTTTTTATGGTCCAACTCTCACATCCATACATGACTCCTGCAAAACCATAGCTTTGGTTAGATGAACCTTTGTTGGTAAAGTAATGTCTCTGCTTGTAATATGCCGTCTAGGTTGGTCATAGCTCTTCTTCCAAGGAGGAGGCATCTTTCCCAAAATCCAAAATTTACTCAGGTAAGAGAAACATACCCTCAAATTAAAACCTACAACAAATGGAACTTATTCTTCTTAGAAGGCAATTCAGAAATCATACATTGTATGCCTCTTGAGGTAGGTCTCGCCTCAAACACCTTTTCCAAGATTTCCTTCCAACCACATTATAATGCTCCTGAAAGAAGTTCTGGGAAAGCACCTCTTGTTTCATTTCCAGTGCTGTTTTAGGAACACTTACAGATTGGTGCCATGGATGACTTCCCAATGAGTCTCCCTTAATCCAACTCAGTATTGTAAGCTCAAACATGAACTGGAGCAGTAGGTAACATAGCTAATAACTATTGGATATTAGCTTATACACCACATATGCTACCTTCTTTATCTCCTTCAAGTGTTTGCTCAAATATCTTATTAGTAAGAGCTCCTCTGAATACTGGTTTAAATTGTGTTATGTGCTTTATATCACAATAAAAATTTAATTTGGGGAAAAAAATCAAGAAGCAAACCTCGTCTACTACAAGAAATAATCTACCACTATCAACTCTCTTAAACTCCTTTACCAGGCATTACCTTTTCAATCCATAGTGCGTGTACCACATACTATGTATCTAGTGGACTTCCCCGGTGGCTCAGGTGGTAAAGAATCTGCCTGTAATGCCAGAAAGGCAGGTTTGATCCCTGGCTTGGGGAGATGTCCTAGAGAAGGGAATGGCTACCCACTCCAGCATTCTTGTCTGGAGAATTCCATGGGCAGAGGATCCTGGTGGGCTACAGTCCATAGGGTAGCAAAGAGATGGACACAACTGAGCAACTAACATACACACACACACATACACACACATGTATCTTAATAGATACAATAGCTTATTGTCTTTTCCCCTCCCCAAGTAAAATGAAGTTAGAGCTTTATTTACTTTATATATCAGCATGCCCCGAGCACCTAGAACAGTACCCAGAACATAGTAGATGTTCAATAAATCTTTACTGCCTCAACAATCCTACAGTGCAAGTGACCCAGATAAACTGTTGTTCTCCAAGAAGCATGAGATAGAAATACCAAACCACCTGATGGGCCTCCTGAGAAATCTGTATGCAGGTCACGAAGTAACAGTTAGAACTGGACATGGAACAACAGACTGGTTCCAAATCAGGAAAGGAGTATGTCAAGGCTGTATATTGTCACCCTGCTTATTTAACTTATATGCAGAGTACATCATGTGAAATGCCAGGCTGCATGAAGCACAAGCTGGAATCAAGGTTGCCGGGAGAAATATCAAAAATCTCAGATACGCAGATGACACCACCCTTACGGCAGAAAACAAAGAACTAAAGAGCCTCTTGATGTATGTGAAAGAGTAAAGTGAAAAAGTTGGCTTAAAACTCAACATTCAGGAAACTAAGATCATGGCATCTGGTCCCATCACTTCATGGCAAATAGATGGGGAAACAATGGAAACAGTGACAGACTTTATTTTCTTGGGCTCCAAAATCACTGCAGATGGTAACTGCAGCCATGAAATTAAAAGACACTTGCTCCTTGGAATAAAAGCTATGACCAACCTAGACAGCATAATAAAAAGCAGAGACATTATTTCGCCAAAAAGGTCCATTTGGTCAAAGCTATGGTTTCTCCAGTAGTCGTGTATGGATGTGAGAGATGTACGATAAAGAAAGCTAAGTGCTGAAGAATGATGCCTTTGAACTGTGGTTGGAGAAGACTCTTAAGAGTCCCCTGGACTGCAAGGAGATCCAACCAGTCCATCCTAAAAGAAATCAGTCCTGAATATTCATTGAAGGACTGATGCTGAAGCTGAAGCTCTAATACTTTGGCCACCTGATGCGAAGAACTGACTCATCTGAAAAGACCCTGATGCTGGGAAAGATTGAAGGCAGGAGGAGAAGGGGATGACAGGGGATGTGATAGTTGGATGGCATCACCGACTCGATGGACATGAGTTTGAGTGAGCTCCGGGAGCTGGTGATGGACAGAGAAGCCTGGGTGCTGCAGTCCATGGGGTCGCAAAGAGTTGGAGACAACCGAGCAACTGAGCTGAAGAAGCATAAGCCTTTTACTCCCTGCCTTGGTGTCAGTCATTCTCATGACTTAGCCCCAAAGTCTTCCTCTAATGCTCTATTTTCTTTCTCTCGAATTCCTAAAACAAAAGTAATCTGATCAAGTCTGATCAGCTACCATCTGGTCTAGAACACCTCTATGGGGCCCGCTTTTAAAGAGGGCTTTCTAGGGTGGAAAGCCATGATCCGATCAGTTACTGTCACCAGAGCAGGATTACAGGACGTGAAATGTGACAACTTCTGAATCTTAGCAATAATTCATTTTCTCCTCACTCTAAATGAGGTCAGTGGAAAAGCCAATACTTGGGTTGGGCCTCAAACCATTTGTTTCAATAAAAACATATATGCAACTGTATATGGATGGAAGCTGACGACCTCGGGACTCTGGCGCTCTGTCAGTTGGCTTTCCAAATCACCTCTTTGGAGAACCCTTGAGAGAAATCCTATCTAGGACAGACTTGCTGGCAAGAAAGAGCAGTGCAGAAGAGAGACCTGGAGTTTAATAGCAAACTGTAACCTTATTTAAATAAATGTGTTTATCTTAATAGATGATAGTCTGGATATGAGATGAAAAGGTGATGTAAATATAGTGATTCCTTTGACTTCAAGTCCTTAAAATTTAGAAAGATACAAAATTAATGCTGTGGAAAAGAACTGGACTCTGGCCCTCTCATCAAGCTTATAGCTCTAAGAATTATTTGACCCTGGCTACTCTTGCCTGGAAAATCCCGTGGATGGAGGAGCCTGGTGGGCTGCAGTCCATGGGGTCGCTAAGAGTCGGACACGACTGAGCGACTTCACTTTCCCTTTTCCCTTTCATGCATTGGAGAAGGAAATGGCAACCCACTCCAGTGTTCTTGCCTGGAGAATCCCAGGGACGGGGGAGCCTGGTGGACTGCTGTCTCTGGGGTTGCAGAGAGTTGGACACGACTGAAGCGATTTAGCAGCAGCAGCAGCAAGAGAGTGCAGCCTCTGTAGAACCGCGTCTTCACACCTATAATACAGAGGGGCTGGCTGAGAAAACCTGGGAGGCTTGCCAGCTTGCAGTTCCAGCCACAGTCACTCAGAACTCTGGATTCAAAGGGTCTGGACGAACATTCTTCTGAATCCTCCCCACATCCCAATACACTGCCTATTCAGTACATTTTGCCCGGATAATTTTTTGAAACTTTATCACGTTCAAAATTTCCTATTCAGGCAGAAACTAAAGAATAAAGAAATATTTTACCAAATGCCTCCTTTGGTCATGATCTGGCATTGTTTTATGTCATGTGGACGATTTTAAGACCAGTTAAGAATGATACCTTTACTCCATAAATATTAAATGTAGTACTCATCCATTGTAATACTAAGCACCACGGGTCACAGATAACCATGCTGGTACAAGTTTTCTCCATTACGGTGAGAGAGATGGATTATACAACACAATGCACTGGGGATATGAGGAGGACATGGAATTAATGATAGTGTTTGTATCGATTTATAACAGCTTTTTTATTTTTTAACAAGAATTCTGCCATGTGTGCCCTTTAGTGCCAACAGACTTTGCTCAGTCACCATCATTCCACTGCATTTTGCCCAGCATTGATTGTATGTGAAACATACAAGTGAAAGTCACACAGTTGTGTCCGACTCTTTGTGACCCCATGGACTGTCCATGGAATTCTCTAGGCCAGAATACTGGAGTAGGTAGCCTTTCCCTTCTCCAGGGGATCTTCCCAACCCAGGGATCGAACCCAGGTCTCCTGAATTGCAGACAGATTCTTTACCAGCTAAGCCACAAGGGAAGCCCATACAAAAGGATATCTAATCCTTCTTTTATAAAAGTGTCCATCCTTTTGGGTTTCTGTCTAGGATTGGACTGAATGTGCAGTCAGATGACTCATATTAACTCTAGTGTTCTGAAAATATAATGGGGTGTCGCCAACCCTAAATGAAGTGTAGAATGATGAAACACAAACCCGTTATTCCATTTCTTTACATATGTGTCACTCTCCATTAGGTCAGGAAATAGAGTTGCAAACTTAAATGTCTCAATGGCCAGTGAAGGAGTGAAGGAGCTAGGATTAATATAAGGAATGACAAGGAGGGTAGAAAACTGGAAAGTTTATACCACCATCTAGAGAATGCAAATGAACTTTTTTTTAAATTTGGCTATGCTAGAGACACGGGATCTGTAGTGGAGGTACATGAACCCTTAGCTGTAGCATGAGGGATCTAGTTCCCTGACCAGAAATCAAACCCAGCCCTGCGTTGGGAGCGTTTAGTCTTGTCCACTGGACCACCAAAGAAGTTCTGCAAATGAACTTTCTAAAAGAAATAAAACAAAATCCACCCCCTTAAAACTATGGGGCCAAAAACTTGTGACACTGTTCTTTTCATGTATAAGCCACTAAAGTGGGTATGTATCCTTCGAGGTGGAGGCGGGCAGATACCAGTGACTGTCCAAGGTTTAGGAGAGTTTGCACGTCAAGGAGTTTCCTGGTTCCCTGTCTAGTAATCTGCTCTGCTGCCTGGGAGAGTAAACCACAGTTAATTGCCCTCCCTTAAATTTCTAAGTATTATCTGAGAAAACAGGAAACCATTTTCATCCCAATACCTAATTGCTCACAGATTAGTTTTACTTCCATAGAGAAAGTCAAGTGAAGATATGATTCCTCATAAATGCTATATGACTCTGCTTGACATCACACAACAGCTCTTTCTCATTAAGCAACAGGCTTAAGTTTGGAATTTTAAAATATCAACAACATGTTCACATTTTATGGGCAACCATGGCACATCGTGTGTCTAATTGGGATCTAAACTTGTGGCTCATTGTCAGATAATCTCACTAATGCTCACAGCAAGTCTTTTATAGGCTTTATTCATTTTGACAACATTACTTTCTTGGTGTTTTCACTTTCTTTGTTGGGGTCTCACTTCAAGCTACATTTGATGGAGTACGTGCTAAGAGAAACACAAGCCAGAAGCTTGAGCAATGCCACCAGTCAGATGTTGCTCTGAGGAAATCAAGCCTCAGAACTTCCAAAGGAAATGTGAAGAACAAACAGTGCTCGTAAACTCTCTTTAACCCCAGAGAAGACTATGATGAGTGAACTTTGTTAGAATTTTCGATGATGCTAATATAATTTGAAGCATCTGCTTAGGTAGGCAGTGCAGTGAGGAGATTAATAGTACAGACTCTGAAGTCAGAGGTCTTGGGTCAAGTCGAAGGTCACACTTAATCACTTAAGACCCAGGTTCTTCATCTGTAAAACTAGCTGGCTCATAGGCTTGTTAAAAAGATCAAATGAGAGAATTTGCAAAAGATTTAGTCTCAATCCTGACACATAGTAGGACTCAATAAATGATAACATATACTACTGTTAGTGTTTGTCTGAAATTAAGGCAAGAAATTCAATGGCATCTAATTAGGCTTTGGTCAGAAAGAAGCTTGCTTTCTACTATTCCTTATGCTGATTGTTTAAAAGCTTCAACATCTGTGTCTTATACACACACATACACAGACACACACAGCACACATATAGTAGTATTTATAATAAGATTATTGTAAAAAATGATAATTTACCTAAAGCTACAATGATGAGAGAATTATCTCCATGCAAACTCTATCAGCAATTTTGGAAACTATGGCAAAAGACTACAGTGTAATTACTACACATTCAAGGCCCTGCACTCCTATTCAATTACTGACTTCACTGACCTTTCAAATTCTTATTCAAGCATGGTGAAGAGAATATAGTGTGTTCAATCTCTAGTTGGGTAATTACAAATAATTAAATCTAATTAGACCCTCATTATGCATAGAGAAAAGCCTAGCATTTCCCTGGGTCTTGAGATGTTCATGCAGTCTCCTGACTAGCTCGGCTGACTGGACACAGCAGCAGAAAACTGGAGACTTGATGAAAAATCAGCAGATATCAAGAAATCCCTGGTGATCCAGTGGTTGGGACTCTACACTCTCACTGCCAAGGGCCTGGGGTTCAATCCCCAGTCGAGGAACTAAGGTCCCACAAGCCATGTGGTAAGGCCAAAAAAAAAAAAATCAGCAAATGCCACTAATTCACTTTTGCCCTTGAACAAGTTACTTAGTTTCTGTGAGACTTAGCTTCCTCACCTACAGAGACTGGGGTGGGACCAGTTCCTTCCAAGACTTCTTCCAGATTTCAGAGTCTGTACTTTTGTCATAACCTGTTTCAACATAATTTAAGGCGAGCAGTGCCTTCCCATCATCTGCAGTGGGAGAGACCCTCAAATATTGATGGGACGGCTGCCACCTACTGGAGGGTATCAGAACTGCTCGTGGGGTGGGAAAGGGGAATATGTGGTTAGAAGAAACCCCTCTACCCCAACGTAATCATTTAATACTGTACCTCCTTCTCCACCAGCTGACTTATTCCAGCCCTCAAATATTAAATTTTAGAATCTATATTATTTATAAAATCTCTAATTCAGGGATCAAAATGGAGTGGCTCTCAACCTATAAGAACCTGTATTTATATTTTATACATCCAGGGTTCTTAAGACATTTGAATTAGTTGCCAAAATTTAGGATTCAGGATAATTCAGAAAGAAATCTGAATTTCTGGTTTCTTTTAGAAATTCAGACTCTCAGGCTGCACCAGGCTCACATTCCTGCAGAACAGTCATCAACTGTACCTCAGACGCGGCTGAACCTCCTGCCACGTGAACCACTGTCCACAGCCTGCCACCTCCCATGACTCGCATAATGTTTATCACTTTGCATTGCTTTTTCTCTTCTAGTGAAGAAACATTTCTCTATATCCCAGCTCTATCAAAGGTAGGCATCGGATAGACTAAGGATCAGTTCAGTTCAGTTCAGTCGCTCAGTCGTGTCCGACTCTCCGCGACCCCATGAATCACAGCACGCCAGGCCTCCCTGTCCATCACCATCTCCCGGAGTTCACTCAAACTCATGTCCACAGAGTCGGTGATGCCATCCAGCCATCTCATTCTCCCTCGTCCCCTTCTCCTCCCACCACTATGCTTTTTACACCTGCCCTATTTCAGTCATTTATCATCACTGTGTCCTCTTATTTGACACACTGGCCACCAGTCCAATATTGATATTTTTTTCAGCTTTGTCCCTTTGAGAACGATTGATTTGACCAATTTTTACTCTTACTTATATTCATATACTCTCACATTGATTACTAGATTATTTTCTTTCCTCTAAATCCCGTTTAACCAAATATATTATTTGCACACAAAAGTCCACATACATATGCATGAGGCAGAAAAAAGTTTTACAAATAGACACAAATACTATAAGGTAATCATCATAAAATATAAACAAGAACTTCATATAGAAGATGACAAAATGTTTCTGAAAGATATAAAGTATCTAAGTATAAGGAACAATATGCCATATTCATGAATAAGATTCAATAATACAAAACATCATTTATCCCCAAATTCATCTATAAAGTCAATAAAATTCCTCCCTAAATTTAATATTTTCTGATGAAACTTAATAAGATGATTCTAAAATTTACATATAAGTTTATAAGGTTCAACTCTTTTGAAACAATTTTCAAAAAGAAAAAGATAGAAGGACTTGCCCTAAGGATTTCAGGACTTTAAGCGATGGAAGTTAAGATGATAACTACTGAAACAAGAATGAAAAAAACCCAAAACCATAAATTGATACATGTGCATTCCTAGTGTCCCTATTGTGGTCTCCAAATATCATTTCCTACTAAAATGAACTATGGCTCCTTAGAGAAATAGCTGATTCTAGATTTGAAGTAATAAATTTATAAGATGGTCTAAAATATCTTATTATCCTCAAAGCAAGGAAACTCTCAAAGCTACTAATGTAATGAGAGAAGGATTTAGGAATCAACTTAAAGATGCTCCCACAGACCAAAGAAGATCAGAGTATCCATAAGAATGACAATAAAAATGGCCTAAGTAAATACACATCTGCTTAAGATTACAATGATACTGCGCGACAATAATGACCACAAACATATCTCATTCATCATTTTTAAAGGTTGTTACAGAATCTACTTATTTTGCCAAATAGTATATAAAAGTAAAGAGTCAAGAATTTATTCTGAATTTCCAATAAAAATAATTAATTCAAGTGATCCAAATAGGTGATGAGAGTTTCTTTTTATAGGAAGTCTTCAGCTAATAAATGAAGAAAGGCATAATTAGAATATCATCACTTTGTGAGTGATATCATCATTCTGTGAGTGATTTGCTCCAAAAAAGTAATCTAGGTAAAGATTATTAACATCACCAAAAGCAACAAAGATATAAACAAACAACATTGCTCGCTTTTTAATAGAAGTATATGTCTCAAAAATGTGCCTGTGGGATTTTTACACATAGAGGTGACTGAGGAAGGTCATGGAGAAGCTTATGGCATTGAAGGAAGATTTTGCTACTTACAAGTCCCAAGTGGAAGGGGCATGCCACATACTTGGTCTCATGTTGGGGAGCACCAGATTTGGTCAGGAGACAGAGGAGCAAGGGGGAAGAATGACGCATAGGCTTTATTGTGTTTTCAGGAAGAAACGCAAAGAAGAGCAAGAGAAGCAGTCAGGACTGACTAGCTTGAATACTGTTGGCAGGCTCTGGTTTCTCGGGGTAATCTTTAGGAGCCTGGTACCTGACACTGGGTAAGCAGGGATCTGGCCTCTTGGAGTGTAAGAGCCGGATAAAGGAGGTGGCTCAGAGTCTGGGCTCTGGACTGGCTGGTGCCTATGAAAATCCTTTGCTTTCACTAAGGATTGGCTGACCCTGCGAGGGGCAGTCTCTCCCCAGTCAGCAAAGCCGCAAATATCAGAGCATCAGGTGTATTGAAAATAAGAAAAAATAGTTTCTACAGTATGCACTGCCACAAATGAAATATTATTGCCCCCGAATTGAACCTAAAGTGTATAAACCAGCACACATACAGTATATTACCAGAACAATCTTATCAAGATTCTAGACCTGACTGCCAATTTAAAGGATATAGATTGCAAAGAGGAAATTGTTAAAGGACACCCAAGGATACATTCAACAAAATCTAAACTATAGAAAATTCTGTATGACAAATAACCCTGTCTCTTAAAAAAAAAAAAAAAGCAGATTGCAAAAATAACTAAATAAATAGGAGAGGGGGACATATAAATTAAGAGATCACATCAAGCAATTGAGGTATTTAGATCTTATTTGGATCCTGATTCAACTAGACAAACTAAAGACATGGAATACAATTGGGAAAACTTGAACATGGACTGGCTACATAGTATTAAAAGTTATTGTTAATTTTTTAAGTATGATAATGATTTTGTAGTAATTTTTAAAGAATTTTCCTATTTTAGAGATACAGGCTGAAATAGTTACATATGAATGATATTCTGTGAGTGATTTGCTCCAAAATATCCAGTAGTGGAAATGGGGTAGGTGTATAGGGGGTGGGTGGGTATATTCCTCAAACAAGACTAACCATCAGTTGACCATTGTTGAAGCTATATAATAGGAACATTAAAGTTCACTTTATTATCTTTCTACTTTTTAAATATGTTTACATTTTTTGCATAAAAGGTTAAAAAATAAAAAACATGAAAATTTAAAATCTGACATTACCCAGTTTTGCATGGATGTGGAATACTGGGAGTATAAACTGATCCATTGACTTTAAGGAACAATTGGTCATATCTAATAAATGTGAGGACAGGCATACTCCATGACTCCATGAGGTAAGGCATACTTACCCCAGAGAAACTTTTTCACCTATACATGGGAACACACACACAAGATTGCTGTTACTTGCTGCCAAAAAAAAGCGGGGCGGGGGGGGGGGAATGATTTAAATGTTTGTTAACATTTAGGACGAGGATAAATAAATCCATGAAAACAAAAAATATGCCAGAAATTTTAATGAGAGCTTCATACATCAGCATGACTAAACCCCAAAGCTATAATTTTGAGTTGAAAGAAAGCAAGTTGCAGAATGAAGGGAGAGGTGTAGTTTACACATAGCTTATATAAAGCTTAAAAATAAGCACAATTAAATGGTATCATAGTTATGAGCAACTAATTCCATAGTAATAATGTATAAAATATATGTTGGTTTGATAACTCCAAATTCAGGACAGTAGTTACTACTGGAAAGGAAGGAAATGATATAGGATCTAGGATAAACCTCCAGGAAACAAACAAATAAGTGATAGTTTATCTCTGAAACAAAAATAAAAGGAACGCAAATATAGCAAATTGTTAAACATCACTAACCCTGGATGGCGGTTACTTTGTGTTTTGCTGTATTATTTTCTAGCTGTCAGCATGTTTAAAGTAGTTGATCTTTCAAAAATAAAAATGGTGGTATGTTCTGTGTTATTAGTAATAATGCAAGAATGGAATGTTGCAGCTATTTCAAAATTGCCTTCAAATAAATTAATAATTTAAGCCAATGTGAACACAGCAATCAGTCAAAGGAATTGAGAGTCTGAACCTCTATGGTATTAAGTGGGGTGTTGTGCTACCCAACTGGCCTCTTGACAAAGATTTACCTTCGACTGCTGTTAAAAGGGGATAAGCACATATCATTATATGCTCCTGTTTCTAGTGCACACAATGAAGATTAGCTGTATTCTTTCCCTTGACTTTTGAAAAATCATAGTTTCCGCTTACCATGTAAAGCTTTTTGTAGTACTAGCTTGACTTTGTAGGGTGAATGCATTATGAGATGCCTCGTATACACAAATACTCTCTTGTAATAATGCAGTTTATAGAGCCCAAATCAGATAGCTGTTTCTTTTTTTACATTATATTTGAAATTAGGCTGTAGAAAACAGACACTGTAGTTATGACTATATCCAACTACTGAAGGCAGTAAGGAGCTGCACAACAATCTCCTCCTTATTGGTTACAATGGTTTCTTTCCAAATGAAAACCTATTTTAAATACTCGAGGCTGGTATTGTTTTCCTCCCTTCCAATTTTATTTTCTGTCTTTTTTCTGTTGTTGTCGTTACAGTATTGTCCTGGACAGAGTGACCTGTGTCTCTTCAATTCTGAGAAAGTTTCTTTTAACGCTATAGCCATGTTTTCCCATCCTCAGTTGCCACTTAGCATGCTCACTCACAGAAAGCAACATGTGAAATGTGCTGCAGAACTGTCCCAAACGCATGACTCCACAAAGATGCCTTCTGCTGCAAAGCCAAAGCCTGTCGGCAGTATCTTTGGGGTGCCGCAGTAAGAAGAAGCGGTAAACGGGGCCTCTGAGCACTGCAAACCCTCAGCATCTCAGGGGGGCTATTATCTGTGTTTCGTTAAGAAAGCAACAGAAAGACTCCAAATACACTTGGTGGCACCTCTGAAAATAGTCGAAAATCTCTAGAATCTCTGCTTCCTTCATTTCAGGCTGGTAAAACAAGACCTAGCTCTCTACTTGGGCAAGTGATGAAAGAGCATTATCACCCAGGGGTGATAGGCTTGATGCAGACCTCACTTTTACAATGTTGGGAAATGGCACATGGTCTTCAGAAGCAAGACCAACGTAAGTGTGTGTGTGTGTGTGTGTGCGCACGCACACCACATGGGAGACGTTAACCCAGGGCTCTCCTGTTCAGACAATGACACACAAAAAAAATGTAGCAGAAAGCCACTGAGGTTTGAAACAAATCATCAGAGTCTACTCTCCTAGTAGAAAGAGGGTAGAATTTTCCTAGTATTTCCTCAGTTGTGTCCAACTCTTTGCGACCCCATGGACTGTAGCCTACCAGGCTCCTCTGTTGATGGGATTTTCCAGGCAAGAATACTGGAGTGGGTTGCCATTTACTTCCCCAGGAGATCTTCCTGACCCAGGAATTGAACCCAGATCTCCTGCATTGTAGGCAGACGCTTTACCGTCTGAGCCACCAGGGAAGTCTAGTATTTCCTAGTATGGTGGAAATTTCCTAGTATTTCCACTAGGAAAATGGCCTCAAATATGTAGGGAGGTAGAATATGAAAGACTGTAGCTGTGCTTAAGTCAAAACAAAGATTATCTTTTCCCATCTCCTCTGTTGCCTTTCATCAGATAGAGACTTTTGCTACTTGCAAGGCCTGGTCCAATTTTAGCACACTGAGTGGCCCATCACTTCCCTAGACCTGGGAATGAGCCTTCCCAACACCGTGGGACACAATGGCCATGAAAGGGTGTCACATGGTCAGATATGTGGCTATGAAGGGACCCTGCTGACTGGAAGTTGGTACTTGCCAGCTGCCTCTACAAAGATTACATCATGACCATTGCAAGCTGCTAACTTTCAACACCCCCTGAAAGAAGTTCATGGTGAAAATCAGGAATGAGGCACTCTGTGCTCTGAAAAAAAAACCAAACAAAACTGGCAGAACAGGCCTTCAGATAGTTAGATCTTTTCAGAAAAAGGTTTTATGAGTTCCAATTCTTGCATCTTCTCATACCTAGAAAAACACTGATGTCATTAATGGTGAAATCTGCTTTGGCTATTAAAAAATAAATTTTTTTTTTTTTTACAATTAAAAGTCAAAATAAAGTAGCTGTGGTTCAGACATCCTGGGAAATAACTATTTCCCAGATATCCTGAAAAATGACATTATGGGTGTGATTTCAGATTAGACGCTGTGACCTAATGTAGAACTTAATGCTCCTGTAATGCATTTTTGCTTCTGTACTTTGCTTGCTGCTCGTAAAACCAAAGTTAATCCATTTTAAGATAAGGTTGTTTTTAAGTAAAGATTCCTAAAATTGTTTTTGAAAAAATAAAAAAATAAAAATAAATTAATTAAAAAAAAAGAGGGAGTGAAATGGGATAGATACGTGAACTCTTTCATTTCTTTTTGTAAATCTATACTGTTGCCTTCTATTTTATCTTCCTTATTCTGTTCTCATCTCTGTCCTAATTTTCTTTCTCCTGCATCTAGCTTGACATTCATAATAACCTTTTCATTTGGTTTTTACCCCAAACCACATGTTTGCATATTTGTTCTTCCAACTTCTGGGGATTGCAGTTTTCATAGTTCTTTGCAAGCTGTTTTCTCATCTTGTAACAACTTTATCATAACTTGGATGTCTTTAACAAAATAAAACAACATAAACTCACTCTCATACTGAACCACAATTTCTGAAAAGAATCCAAAAAATCATAGTATTTCATAAAATCCCAAGAGTTAATAGGTCAGTAAATAATTATGGGTTATTTCCAAGAAAACCCCACATAAACAAAAAACATTTTTACCAAAGTGAACAGAAAATGCATATGTACCCTCTGAGACTCTGAAAAATATGTGAATAATTAATTCTTGCAAACAATATTCTCCTCTCATGGTTGCAATTATTTTGACTGAAATAAAACTTAGATTTATTCCTGAGTTTTTCTTGAGTCTACGGAGTCTACAAACTACTCTTAGGGGTCACAGTTTGTAAAGTTCTTGGAATAACAAGAAAAATCACTGCATATGTTCAGCTCCTCTTAGTCTCTGTTGATGAACTTTCATTGATCTAATATTTTGTCAACAGTTCATCAAAGTAATGAATGGGCAGTCTGACAGTTCTGTCTCCTGGGACCACCATTTCCATCTGTGAGGTCTTGTAGCTGTCTCTCCACAAAAGACTGAATGTTTAGGGTTGTTTTAGGGGCTAGGCGAAGGAGCATGGTCCTTTCAACCTCAGGAGTCTAGTCCAATCCTGATAACAGACCTGAGTCATTTATTCTTTCTCAAAATGTGTTTTCAGAAGAATTTTTTGTTTGTCTGTTCAAGTTCAGTTATTTGTAATGATATGGAGCATTTAGTATCCTTTTTTTTTTTTCTTCTGAAAGACTGATCAAGTAAGCTGACCAGACTGGAACCACATCTTTCTCATTGACAGCACAGGGTTTATCGAATTTAACAACACAGTGTAGCACTCTACAAACATTAACTCCTTTCATCTCTGCAATAGTCCTAGGAAATAAGGCTATTTCTTTGACTTTCATCCCCATTTTAAAGCTGAGGAAGCTAAGGCACAAAGATGTTCAGTGACCTTGCTCAAGATCACCACAGCAAGGGGTAGAACTTGGCTCCAAGTCTCCACAATTACGATGCTAGTTTGTACAGCTCTGCCCCACTGCTTTTGGGGCTCTACCTACTGAGTACTTCCTGTAACTCAAATGGTAAATAATCTGCCTGCATGGCAGGAGATCAGGGTTCCATCCCTGGGTTGGGAAGTTTCTCTGGAGAAGAGAATGGCAATCTACTCCAGTATTCTTGCCTGGAGAATTCCATGGACAGAGAAGCCTGGTGAGCTACAGTCCGTGGGATCGCAAAGAGTCAGACATGACTGAGCGACTAACCCAGTCCAGTCCAGTCCATACTCAATACAAGTCTGTGGATGAAAGAACAAGTAGAAAAGAGAAAAGGAGGAAAGAAGGAAAGGGGAGAAGGAAGCAATGAAAAATGTACATGAATCTGGAACTTCTCTGGTGGTTTAGTGGTTAAGACTCAGTGCTCCCACCACAGGAGGCATGGGTTCTACCCCTGGTTGGGCAATTAAGATGCCATATGCCATGCAGCCAAAAAGAATCTAAAAGTGTCATTAATGATTCAGGGATTAAGTTTGTATCTGAATTTTCTTGTTATTATGTAGCACTAACTAGAATAAATTTATCTTTTAGTATATTTTGATAACTAAAAAGTATAGGCAATATTTATTTTAAAAATTTATTTAAAATCTAAAGCAAAATACAATGAATATCCATGAAGCTAGCACTCATTCAGAAACTAGAATATGTGTTATAGAAACTGCCTATGTGTTAACAGCTCAGTTCATCTCATTCGCCTGGGAAGAAGTAACAGCTACATGAATTTTGTGCTCATTATTTCCTTCCTTTTTTGGTAGAGTTTGATCAAACATATATAGGTTGGTTGAACAATAGATTGTTTAGTTTTGCTCGCTTTTGAGTTATATTAAAATGGCTACATAAAATCTTCTATCTGCTTTTTCCACTTCACATTAGCCTAAGTTTCTTCTATGTTGAGTAGATTCTTCTTTATAAAATGTCCTATATTTTAAAAAGCAGTTTTATGTAAATTATTTCATTTGATTCACATAAAAATCTCCAGCAATAGATATTTTGGCCTTATTTTTCCTGTTTCTTTTATAACAATAGCACTATGCTGGTAGCCATGAACAAACCCATATTTTAAGCTGAAAATTTGTGCATCAAGACTCACAGGTCACTTTGGGCTCTAAGACTTAACACTAACAGTGACTCTACAAGCCTTCCATATCAGTGAATATGTTTGAATGCTTGTAACTGTGGATTTGTTTTCCATGTGGTATGGGTATTCCCACATTATATGCGAGAAAAAAAAACAAACAAAAACTAAGTCAATGCCCTCTTCTTAGGACTTCTTGGAATTTCATCTTACTTCCATATGTATGACACATAAATAAAGCTTTGTCTTCCAAATAGGATGGTCATGTCTATTTCACCATATCTAATAGGCTATGGTAAATAATAGCATATGTAAATTCCAAATATATATATATATATGTATATATCTGAGTGGAGATTCTGTTTTCTATTATCTTCTGAATATCTTATACAGACATTCTTTTAGCTGCCTGGCAAGTATGGGGCCAGGAAAAGACCTGATGTCCCTGTGATCATCAGGGATTTTGTGTTACTTATTACTCACTGATGAGTTGGTATCTACCTTACAAAATAGCAATGGGTCAGCAGAGAAATCAGAATTTTGCTTCCTACATGAAATGTTCAAAACAAATATGTCAATGGCCCATGATGTCTGTGAGAAGAGTAGGAACACAGGAAGCTTCTGCAGCCTAAACTGAAAGAGAGCTAAGTCCTCTGGTGGTTTCCTCCATGTTGTCATTGTCATTTAGTTGCTAAGTCATGTCCAAATCTTTTGGTTTCCTCCAGGACATTAGACTAATTGATCACTCCTTATCTAATGTGCTATAGTTGACAAGACATTGATGCTTTCTTCATGAGTTTTGACTAAAGTTATGTCTTTCCAGGGGGATTCATTAATGAATTAAAACCAACAGGGCAATTCAAAGCACCCTTCCCTGACTATTGGAAAAGGGATAAGAGGTAAATTTTTCACATAAACTTCTCAAGTTTGTTCTTGCTTATGGATTGATTAACTGCCTAACCACCCCCCCCAAAAAAAATTAGTCATTACCATCTAGGGAATAAGATATGTGCATATATGAGCAGTGTGCTTTGTAAAAACAGTGAAAATTGACTTGTGCTGAGACTAAAGCAGTTATCATCCTACAGATAAGAACAAGTTGTCCAGTACCCTACAAGTAGCCAAAACAACTGCTCCCCTTTGAGTTTATATGACTGAAGAAAAAACACAGAGCAAAAGTTGTTTCCTTTTGCCTCATTAGCCAGCAGCACAGTAAGGAAGTTGAGGGCACGTGTTTGGAAATCAATCAGACTTAGGTTCAAGGTTCATCTTTGCTGCTGATTACATTTTAGCTAAAGAAAATTGTGTGTGCTCGTATTCAGTCACTCAATCGTGTTTGACTCTTTGCGACTCCATGGATTGTAGCCCACCAGGCTCCTCTGTCCGTGGATTTTTACAGGCAAGAATACTAGAATGGGTTGCCATACCCTCCTCCAGGAGAATCTTCCTGACCTACGTCTCCTGCAGCTCTTGCATTGGCAGGTGGATTCTTTGCCACTGTGCCATCCGGGAAGCCCTAAGAAAATTACTTAACTTCTGTGAACCTCAGTGTCTAACACCATAAAATGGGGCTATGTTGAATGGTCTTGATTTCAGAGAGTTGCTATGAATATTAAATGAGGTAAATATAGATCAGCTGACAGTACCTGACATATAGGGAGTGCTTCTTATAGTAGTGTGTCCCATTGGGTGATGGAATGATCATCCTGATTTAAAGAGCTCTGTCGTGCTTGCTGTTCTAGGACAGTGCCTTCCTGCAGACAGGGAGCTGGTGGCTGCACTCTTAGACAGTGTTTGCATTTGGTTGCCATGTGGCCCCCACCCCTGATGGAGCAGAGGGACAGACATCCATGCTCAGCAGCACCTGGGGAACAGAAGGCTTGCACTAGGCTTGTGCTTTCTCTACTCAGCATCTTAGGAGCCAGAAGAGACCCAGCAGCCTCCTCTCCCCAGAGCGATCCCTACAGAGAGTCCGGATACACAACCGAGTTTCATCCTGCCTCCACATGGCAGTTGTTGTTCTTTTCTAGGGCTTCATGTTTTCTTTCTTACCAAGTCCTTTTCATGTTGAAGCTGGGCAAGATGCACTTCCACAGCGGGCGGGCTCTCCCCTCCTGACAAGTATCTGCTTCTCGTTTCCATCCCACATGGCTAAAGCTGGCTGTTTGGGGAAACAAACAGCCAAGGCCAGAGAGAGGGCAAACAGGCTGTGTTCCCACTCAGGGGGTGGCCTCTGTAAAGGAAAGTCCCACCTGCGGTACCGCTTTCTTGCCCAATGACTCGGTTTGACATGGTCAAGAAGAGCAAGGCAAATCTGGACAAAAGGAATAAAGTTCATGCAAGTGAGATTTGCTGGTTTTGATGACTGCCCCTTCTTGTCTTAGAAACAAAACTGGGCCTGGTGTTTTAAAGATAATTCATTTGGAAGCTGTATTCAAGTAATGCAATGTACCTGAGATATGGAACTGAAATGAAGAGTTCCATTCTGAAGACTGAGCAATTCCAAGGGGCTTCCAATGAGTGGTATTTAACTAAAACACGATCATTTTTAGTCTACCACTGACTAATATACACCACAGGGAAGCAGAAGAGAAAAGAAAAGGAGAGAGGGCTTTCAGGTTCAGTTCAGGAATGGAAACTGAAAAGAACGAGGGTAGAGTGGAGAAAGGACAAACTGAAGGACCCATGGAGTGGATTGAAACAACTGTGTGTTTAACAAGAGATGGCCATGCTTCGAGTTCAGAGTTCTCTGTAGGCTTCTTCCCCAGGAAGTCTCAAGATTCTTCCCATAGGCAGTCAGCTAGCAACTTCCTAGGCTGCGTGTTCCTCTCACAATACTGCTTCATCTTTGTTTGGCTTCTCATTTCTTTTTCCCAATATAGTTCCTGTACCCACTGTCATCCTTCATGCCTATACAGTCCGTTGCATCGACTAAGACTGACTAGGATTTTCATCTTAAGCAGATTTTAAACTCATTTGAACATATTTCCAATTGAAATTATTTCAGTGCATTCTGGTACACATCTTTTTAAAGTTTTTTAATTTTATTTTATAAGAAATAAGCAGAACTGTGGTGGTAGTTTTGCAAATTTCCTAGAACTGTACACAGGGTAAAATGTTCTTCTTGTCAGTTATACTTCAAATTTTAAAAAGCTTTAAAAAACAAAAGACAAGTAAATATTACAGAAGTAGCAGCTAAATGAGGACACTCTAGCTAAACAGAACAAGTTGGGTATAGTATACTGAAGTTTAGAACACCATGAGCCCTGGATTTTAGGCCTAACTACACCACTAATTATCTGTGGGCTCTTGGGGGTGCAATTTAATCCTAAAAACTCAGTTCATCACCTGTAAAATGAAGGGCTTATCAAGATTAGCATTTCTTGAAGTATGTTTGGCAAAATGCCACTTCTTCAGTTCTTTAGCATGCTTGTAATGTTTGTGTTATAAAAAGGGTGGGGGTGGGTTTCCTTTGTCAAATAATTTTAAGAATTAAGAAGGATTCAGTTCAGTTCAGTCACTCAGTCATGTCCGACTCTCCGCGACCCCATGAATCACAGCACGCCAGGCCTCCTTGTCCATCACCAACTCCCGGAGTTCACTCAGTCTCATGTCCATCGAGTCGGTGATGCCATCCAGCCATCTCATTCTCTGTCGTCCCTGTCTCCTCCCACCCCCAATCCCTCCCAGCATCAGACTCTTTTCCAGTGAGTCAGCTCTTCGCATGAGGTGGCCAAAGTGTTGGAGTTTCAGCTTTAGCATCAGTCCTTCCAATGAACACCCAGGATTGATCTCCTCTAGAATGGACTGGTTGGATCTCCTTGCAGTCCAAGGGACTCTCAAGAATCTTCTCCAACACCACAGTTCAAAAGCATCAATTCTTCGGCGCTCAGCTTTCTTCCCTGTCCAACTCTCACATCCATACATGACCACTGGAAAAAGAAGGGTTATCCCCCCCCCAAAAAAATCAAATAGGTTTGTTTAGTGCTGGATTTCTCATGACTTTTTAGCCTACATATAAATGTGTACAACATTCCATAAACATATTTAACTATCAAACCCTTTATCCTCTCCACTCCAGCATGTAGTAATTAAACTCTGGGAGACGCTTACTAAATCCTGTTTTCTTGACAATTGTTCTGATCAGTTTCTCAACCAACAATTTCATCTTAACACTTATGATTAAATATAATGAAGCTAAATGAAATTATTAATTGGTTAACAACTTTGTAACACGGAACAAATAGAACCATACTTCATGTTGCATGTGTAGGCACAGACATGTTCAATCTATTGATCATATAAATATGTTTTAGGTTTGCTCTAGCATCTTTTGAGTGAGTTCCATGTAGAAAGCAAGCAGAGGCAGCAGAAATAAGAGAATAGTACGGAAGATCCCCTGGAGAAGGGAATGGCAACCCACTCCTGTATTCTTGCCTGGTGAATTCCATGGACCAAGAAGCCAGGTAGGCGACAGTCCCTGGGGCCACAAAGAGTCGGACATGACTGAATGGTTAACACACACAAGCATGGGCAGGGTAAAAGCAAATTCTATTGGAAAATAAAAACAATTTAGGCCTAAGAAAAGTTTGAACTTTGTTACAAACTTGAATCAACAATTTTCTCTCTCCTCTCCAACAATTTTAAGAGCCAATTATAGTACAAAAGAGACCTCGTTTTTAGCTCCATTCTGGGAATCCATGTACCTATTGTTGGGGTACAAGGCTGGCAATGGGGGAATCTTTTTGAACTGAATGAACCAGAAAAAACAGTAGGCTGTTTTTCCACACTCTAATCAGCAGCCGAGCTTTCAGCAGTCAAGCTTCTGAGAAAAAGGTCATCTTGACTTTTCTGAAGTTCTTTTGGTATATGTTAAATTATTTATATGCTGTCAAAAGTTGGCTGAAACCCAATTATCCACATTTATCCACAACTGCTAGAAAACTTAGCATATGATGTTCCTGTGGTCTCTCTGCCTTTCTATGAGGAACTTATCTAGTTATTAATGGTTACTGGCCTCCTTTACCATTCTTTTGCAATGAAATCCTTCTGGATAACACAAATACAGAAAATGTAAATATGATCACATATAATAAATGACTGCTTTTACTATAGCTTGACTACATGCTGTATATGATGAACCCCAGCAGTGTTCTCTCTTTCCTAATTTTATTTATTAGATACAGTGGTTATTTTTCTTATGTTACCATAAATGATGCATTATTAAGCAATTCCCAACATATATTTTTTAAAAGTTAAATATAAATAAAAATCTTGGTAATTAAATTAATGGCACAATTTTCTTGGAAAGAAGTTGAACAAATGCAATGAGAAAAATATGAAGTCCTCAGAGTTGCAGAAAATAAAATTATGCTATACACAATTGGAAACAGAAGGATAACAAAAGTCTGTGGCCCCTCCAAGGCAAAATTTCAAAAGTGACCTCACTGGTCCTTTACTTGAAAATAAAATAGTTGTCTTCTCCTTTACAATATAGAAGAAAGGAGGAAAACACAGGTAGATATTGTATTCTCCTGTATATTAGAGCAGTGGTTATCTATAAGCAAGTAAACAACAAATTTTTGCTTCCCTCATGGTTCAAATGGTAAAGAATCTGCCTGGGATAACTTGGGTGAAAACTGCTTTCATAATTACAATATTTCTATGTTTAGTTTGATATTGTTAACATGGACTCAAATCTAGAGAATACCAGTATCTTCTAAGACAGCAGCATCAATTCTTGACCCTAATGTCAACAGTAAAAATATCATGAGATAATAAATTATATTGGTCCTTAGATTTTTTTTGTAATTCCCTTCAGTTCAGACATTTACAAGACCTTTAAAATAATATATTAGATTTTGGTTACATAAGATGGATAAGTCTGAGAGGGACTGTGTGGCATAATACCCACAGTTAACAATGCTATATTGTATACTTACAAATGTGATAAAAGGATCAATCTTATGTCAAGTGATCCTATCACATATAATAATAATAATAATAAGTAATAGGACAAGAGGAGACTTCTGGAGGTGATGGATAGGTTTATGACTTGGATTGCTATTATGGTTTCACAGGCATATACTTACCTCGAAACTCATCAAACTGTATACATTAGTTATTCATAGCTTTTTGTATGTAAATAAATAAGCAAAAAAATGGAAGAAATTAATTTTAAGAAGTAATGATATATCTGAACTTCTTCAAATATAAGATAACTGCCAGTTATATATGTCTTGTTCCTATTCTGCAAAGAAAAAAAGACTGAAAATGTTACTTGAAAGGTTCCAGCAATACATTCTAGGTACATAGTAAGAGATTCCAAATGCTTATTGGATTGAAAGAACATCAGCCAATAAGTAACAATTTGATATATGTAACACCTACAAGCGCCATCACTCAAATGTTGCGGAAACTAAACTATGGGCTGAAAACTTTAGAAAAACTTTAGAACAAACTAGGAAATGGGCTTACTTCTAGTGTAGCAGAATAACAGACTGGACGTGTCCCAGCCACAGAGAACACGTTAGTATCCAACGAATCTTTACCTGCTATTCCTTTTAAATGCCAGCAAATTCTTCCCAGGGGGGAAATCATAGACATTTTCTGTATTCTTGGGACAGAGCAAGAAGTCTGTGCTAATCATGCACTTTCCTACACATCCCTACTGTGTGCTAGGACAGGACTGCCACACTGGGCGACTGGAACAAGGCGATGATCTAGATTTGAGAAGCAAGAGGAAAGATGCTCCTGGTCTTCAAATTTCATCCTTCCACATTTCTCAAATGGGTACCCTCAATCCCTGTATTATTGCTTCACGATAAGACTCTGAAGACTGCTAAAATGAAAATACTTTGGTGTGCAATACTTTGGCAAATAGATTTGATTCCATTTGATATCTCTGATCAAATGGCAGTGTGCTAAGTCACTTCAGTCATGTCCGACTCTTTGCAACCCTATGGACTGTAGCCCGCCAGGCTCCTCCATCCATGAGATTATCCAGGCAAGAATACTGGATTTGGATGCCATGCCTTCCTCAATCAAATGGCCAAGGCCGTCTATAATGTGCTGACCACCTCCAAACTGAGCAGAAAAGAATTTTGTTTTTGATTAGCAATGTCTACTATGAGCACAGGAGAAAAATTGTGCTACATGTAAGTCGAGTATTTCCTGACCCTGTTGTTTTAGCCAATATAATCTTTATTTTCCTTTGAAGATTCACCTCTTCCCTAATATATCCACTTGCCCTCTAAAATATTTTATATCTATTTTTAACACATTAAAATTCAGTTCAGTTTGATTAAATAAGAAATGTGTCAAAAAGCATAGGTATTCCCTCCTGTCAACCATGTAGTCAGGCTATTTGGCTGGTGCAGAGAAGGGATATTTGCTCTGATCTCAGTCTTTACAGCAAGGAGATAAAACCAATCAATCCTAAAGGAAATCAACCCTGAATATTCATTGGAAGGACTAATGCTGAAGCTAAAGCTCCAATACTTGACCACCAGATGCGAAGAATATTCATTGGAAGGACTAATGCTGAAGCTAAAGCTCCAATACTTGACCACCAGATGCGAAGAACCGACTCATTGGAAAAGACCCTGATGCTGGGAAAGAATGAAAGCAAAAGGAGGAGAGGATGACATAAGATGAGATGGTTGGATGGCATCACTGACTCAATCAACATGAGTCTGAGCAAACTCCAGCAGATTGTGAAAGACAGGGAAGCCTGGTGTGCTATGGTTCATGGGGTCACAAAGAGCCAGACACAACTTTGGAACTGAAAAACAACAGTCTTATAATAAATGGATTGAAGATGAAAACTTTGCATTGAATCATCATATGCTTTGTGAGAACATTTACCAGTAACAGACCATTTGGCTGAGACAGAAAGAAAGAAAAAAGAGAAAGAAAAAAAGAGAAAGAATAAAGATCAAAATATGTTATATTTTAACCCAGTATGGGCTTGCTCAAGATATTTTAAAAGTGGTACAGAATTATATCACAAAACAATATATATATGCCTCATATATGAGATTATCTATAGCAGCAATTTCTTTCTGAAAAATTAAGGAAGCATTTTAAAGAGGAGGGCTATCTACCAGTGCAAGTTTCTAACCCTGATGTGCTTGGTTTATTCTGCAAGAGGATATCTGACTTGATTTAATGTACTCCCAAAATACTCTTACTTCCATGTTTATTGCTTTTCCTCTAACCATCTATTTTCCATGAAAGTTTGATCTTATCTATCTATGACACTTTTGAAGAAGTAAATCCAGACTTTGTCAAAGGGTTATTATATATCCTTTCTTTATAAGACAATCTTTAAGACTTTCATAATAGATGCCTGGAAAATCCCATGGACAGAGGAGTCTGGTGGGCTTTTTTTCATAAGACAATCTTTAAGAATTTCATAATAGATCTTGATCTTGGAATCCATTCTTTCAAAAATAAGTTTAAAGATTTTCTCTATCTATGGCCCTATTTATTTTCACATAGCACTTATCTCAATCTGTAATTATCCTGTAATCCATTTCCCTGCTCTTTGTCTATACCATACAAACTACATAAGGGCAGGGACTTGTCTATCTTGTTCACTGTGTTTCTAATATCAAGTAGAATGCCTGGCACATTATTATGTTTGAAAAGGATAATGAATGAATGGATCTGATGGTGATAGAACAGAATGCTTTTATTTTGCAAATAGCTTTTTTTCAACAATTTATGGTAGTTCATAAGTAGGGAGATCTTAGGTAGAGAGTCTTCCTGTTTCTCTTGAGTGTGGCCTCCATACCCATCTCACATAGATCCCTAGGCTGCCACTTCCAATGGATCCTTGCTATTTCTGGACTAAGGCATTATTAACCCAAAGCAGGTTTTAATGCCTCTGTTGGTCCTGACCCTGCCTGGAGCCTTTATTCAGCAAAGCAAGCTATGGCACATTTTCTGCTCTTTGGCTTAGCATTTGAGTCTACAGAAAAGCTTGGGCCTTTCAGTGCTCTGCCAAGAAACACTCTCTACACCATTTATAACATCTGGCCCACAGTTTTAATAACCCACGGTATGTCTGGACACAAACAACAGCTAATTTCATATCATGCAACGTTTTGGTAATATTTTTAAAATGAGATAGTATACATGAAAGTGCTTTATAAACTATGAAATTCTATACAAATGATAGATAATGATCATGATTATTACTACGATCATTGTTGCTCTAGCTAAGACAAGAAACCTCTCTGAAAAGCCTTTTCACATTCTGTTCTTTTGGCTTTTAAGAAATATGGAGCTACATGCTTCCAGGGAAATTGTCTCCTGGCATTAAAATAGGAAAAAAAAAATTTTTTTTAAATCACATTAACACTTCCAAGTGCTATGTTATAGAAGAGAGGATAAAAAATAAAACCATTTCCTGCTGACCCAGATCCAGCATTTATCCAAAATGTGAAGGACAGGCAATTCTTAGCAGTTTACATCTATCAGACATATAGCATAAGCTTTGAAATATCTTTTCATTTCCTACCATGAAAACTTAGCCTGATTCTCTTTTTACATAAATTATCTCCTTATCCTGCTTCAGGGAAACTATCTCCTTAGGGTGGAGACCTCACTATGTCAATCAACCCCGCAATATCACAGGCCTCATCAGACTTATCACATCTCAGTCATAAGCGAAAGAGAAGCTGCCCTGAAGTTTGTAACCAGAAGCACGTAAGAGCCCCTAAACCCAGAGGCGCCTCCTAGAGGTCTAGCCTTGAGGAGTGAACAGACTGAACAATAGTCCTAGTCTCCCCGGCTACTTTCAACTAACAAGCAAAAGTCTTTCTAAGCAAATGAGAAAACAGGGATGAACACATACAATACATGCCTCTTTTAGCATACAAATGTTCCTAGAAGGTATTGAATTACATGTTAGCAAGAGAACTAGCTGAAAAAAAGAGCAGTCTCAGAAAGGGTCTTACAAACAAATTCCTCTGTTGCACAATGTTGACCTTTACTGTTCAAGAACATTCAGCTCTCCCACTACCTTAAGCAATATCACCATTTCCTAATAATGTAGATAAAAGAAAATAAAGACCAAGCGTCCTTACAAGCCCATACTTACTAAATGATACTACAGGATTCTGAGTAAAGTTGACAGAGATTTCAAACATGTAACATACTCTCCTAAGGGACTGTATTCCCAGAAAGAATCTAGTTCATTAATTTTTAGAAAAACCAAAGCATTTTTCAAGGCTTATTTTTGTAGGATCAGTTCCTCCTTTAGCTCCCCTCTACTTATGAAGAATCAGAGGAGAAAATAATAAAATCTATCTCAGGTAAAAGGTGACCAACTAAAGAACTTCAATATTATTTACAAGCATTTGACACTGACGTGGGGTTTCACTGATGCTTGGACTGGAAACTGACATTTGTGAAGAAGGTTTGAAATATATGTATAATTTAACTTTAGCAGTTTGCATAAAGTAGAGGTTAGATTCTGCCAATGACCTTTCATGAACTTTTGAGAGTGGATAGTTTTTTTTAGTGAAAAGGTAAAAAAATAAAGACTCCTTTTTCCTACCAAGGTGGTAATTACACTTAAGTTTATGTAGCTCTAATGTTCATGGGAGATCTTTATAATTTACTCCTGGGTAGGCTCTCTATGAAGCTTCTTTTTTTTTCCCTTGAGAGGAAAAAAAAATGTTTTAAACTAACATCCTTGCAAATTGGATAAGTGTGGCATTACAGTGGTTTTCAACCCATTTGATAGAGGCTCATATGCTTTGAACTTTAGTAACAGCATTTGAAAGAGAGATTAAAATCCCCTTAACTACCAAGCATTCACTTTTTAAAAGTTTCTCTTTCCAAGGGCATGAAAGCACTGCATTTTGAAAGCCATGTAAGTCCAAGCAAAGCCAAATGTACCTCTACTCAGATGAGTTCACTGGTGGTCAGAGCTTTTACAAAGTGACATTTTTTGAGGCTGTCTGCAAATTGCCCAAAGAGCCGGTCCTACATTCAGCATCACAGGGTTCTTCTGCCATCATGGTAATTACACACATTGCCAACCCAATTAAGATTGCATGGGGAGAGATGAGTGTTCACTGTAGCCATTTCACTTCACAGTCAGTGGTAAATTCTGTGAGAAAACTTCATCCGGCAACTTTCCCATCCTTCTGGAAGAGGGGCTCTTGGTGGTCAGCCAGAAATATGCAAAGCTATCAATATAATTCATGCCTCTTAGGGGTTCAAAAAAACAGATATTTCCCAAGCCAGGGTAAATTAGCCTTTGGCATTGAAACTCTGGATTATTTATCCACTCAGGCACATCTATACAATGAGAAACAACTGCCTTGAAAGGCCATAAAATGCTGCGTACCATTCCCAGGGGAAGGCTTGCCTGATGAA
Organism: Moschus berezovskii; assembly: GCF_049115385.1. Classification (NCBI taxonomy): domain Eukaryota; kingdom Metazoa; phylum Chordata; class Mammalia; order Artiodactyla; family Moschidae; genus Moschus; species Moschus berezovskii. Next base: position 28,183,685 of record NC_142467.1, on the reverse strand, counting down.
GCATTTAATCAAGCAGGCCACAGAGCTATTTGCCTTCTGCGTATGCATGGGAGGCAGGCAGTGGAACTGGTTGAGAGGAAGCCACGTAGCCCAGGGCCTGATTTTCTCTACAGGCCAAGTCCCAAAAGTCCATCGTCAGGCTCCTGAGGGGGTGTTTCCAAGCTCGAGATGTCAGCTCTGCTTTCTCAGGAAACTCAGGGCAGGAAGGTGTTTATTCTCTTCCACTCTTCTTGAACTTTCAGACTTGTGGTCAGAGCTTCTTGCTCATCATTTTGAGCGCTTTAGTTTTCTTCCCTCAATAATAATGTAGACTACACAAAAGCAAGATGATGACATTTCCCCCAGAGCATCTAAAACAGTGCTTAGATGGATAATTGGTTCTTGAAAAATGAGTCTCCATTGGCCTATTTGTGGCTCCTCACCTAAACAAAATTTTTATTTGGAAATGGGATTACCCCAGTCACTTAGGTAAACACTGCCTTCCCTTTCTTTTGATCTAGGCTTTCCTTTCAACTCTTTCCTTCTAATTGTTTCCTACTCTAAATTTTCCTGGGCACAAAATTTGCTACTTAAAAATTTTTAATGTATAAGTTTTCATGTATGCAAAAGCACATCAGAGCAAAAGCACGGTATCCACTTATCTAGTAGTACTTTTCATATAAGAAGAAAAGGGAAGCAATCTTCCAGAACCCTAGTGGATCATCTCTAGAGGAGTATTCATAGAGATTATCTGGCCTCCTTATTCAGGAAGCACAAAGAATCCTTCTTTACGTATTCAAGTATTAAGGATGCATTTATTTGTATAAAATGGACAGGCTCTACAGTGAGTTTGAACGTTAATCCCCAATTCCTCCTCACTGCAGAACTGTTGATGACTTATTTGGTGTCTCTGTGTACTCAGACATCACTAGGATAATTCCAGCTGTATCGTGGTCACATTATTTAACTTTGATGCCTCAGTTTCCAAATCTGTGAAATGGAAACAGCAATAGTGCTAGTTCAAAAGCCTCTTGGGAGGATTAATTGAGTTAATATATGTAAAACACTTAGTCCCTGACACTTGATGTGTACTCATCAAATAATAGTTCTTTTTGTTTCTTCCAGATTTTTGGATATTTTCATGTGTTCCAGCAAATTTTGTCCCATACCAGCTGAGAGCAGTGAAAGGATGCCTCTTAATTTGGGATTCTTAGTGCCGAGTCCTTGACCTTTTATTATATACTTGTTCAAATTTCAGGCTTCAAGTGATGACTCTGTATTTCTATAATCACCAGATTATAGCTTAGATTGAGAGATTCCTGAGGACATGAACTGTATCCTAAATTTCTTTGTTGCCCACCGTGTCTAACACAGTATGTCACACAGAGTAAGAGCTCCACATTTATTTTTGCAGTTAATTCTTTTCTGTTTCTTCCTCTCCCGTTGTCCAAGGCTGATTATGGCAGTGTTCCACTTTTCATCTTCTTCCACACCATGTGTTTTGATCTGTGAGGGGTTACAGAGCCTGTGAAGCATAAAGCAATGGGGGGCTTAACACATCAGTAACCAAATATGTGAGCCTTGCCAGAACTCTTGCTATTTAGATAGAAGAAAGGGTAGAGATTTTTTGGACAGATTTGTGTCCTGGGTCATGTCATCTGTGGGCTGCTGGTGGGTTACTTATGGGCTGGCATGCTGATAACATTGGAAGTCAATTCAAAATTCTCACAAAACATCAATTGAAGCCAATGTGAGAAATATTGATTTTGATGGTAGCAACTTTGTTTACATCAGTGGCCGAGACAGTCCATAAAAGTGTGTTTAATGAAAATTGCTCCACCATGTGAATGAAGATAATGGGTGAAAAATTCAAAGGCACTGGGATAAGCTCCTTTCCACATGTCCTTATGTGGTCCAAGTACCAAACACTTTTTTTCTCACCCATTCACTGCACCTTTGAATACAAAGATGCAATAGTGAACTGACTTCGTTCTCTCCAAAAGGAACTGTTTCCAGTGCTAATAAAATGCAGCCACAAAAGAAAATTTTTGTAGAGGAATTTCACTCCAGTGGGAAGAATTAACCCTCAAACTGTGCATGTGCATGCGTCCTCACTTCGCAACACTTTGAACTGTAGCCCACCAGGCTCCTCAGTCCATGGGATTTCCTATGCAAGAATACTGGAGTGGGTTGCCGTTTCCTCCTTCAGGGGATCTTCCCAACCCAGAGATCAAACCCCCATCTCCTGTCCACTGAGCCACTGGGGAAGCCCAACTCCCAGTCTATAGGCTGTTTTTTGTTGTTTTTTTTTCTTTCATGAACTCTTTGGAAAGGCCCTTCTCTTATTTAGTCCCTTATCTCCCCATTTACCCAATCCCCTTATTTTAGCTTCCATTGTTATCTTGTGATTATTATTAATGCTATTAACATGCTATTTCAGACAGCCTACCCTATGGTCCATGAGAGTGAAATATACCCTTTCTTTCCATCTACTGGCAAAAGACCTCTCTTGTATTTTCATTTTCTTTAAGTTGTGACTTTTCCTGGTACTTTGCTTTCATCTGATCTGTTCTGTGACCTGTGTACAAGGCACTTTTTTTAAGTTGAAAATGAGCTGGGTTTTTTGGTGATCACTTACACATGTTGCCTTTTTTCCTTTGTTTCTCTGCCTACTCATTCTAAACCCCTCACATGATAAGGTGAACTCAATTGTTTTTGACCCAGGGAGCACTGAACTTGGGACTAAAATTTTTAAACAAATAGGTTGTTTGAGTGAAGGGCTTTAAGGTTATTTGCTTTTGAATTTTGCTGTTTTTAATGCTTTTCTAAACCCTGGATGTTGTTAGCCTTAAAAGAGGGCATTTGAACTGTACAATTAAAAAGATGTCAACTATTACCATTTAGCACATTACATATTTTTAAATACATAAAATAAAATCAGAATTACTTGTTTATTAGTTAGTGACTTAAATTTGCTCTATAGTGAGAAGAATTTCATGCCATTGTCCAGCCTGAATTACTGAGGATATATCAAATAAGGAAACCATCTTCCATTCAAATTGGTCTGAACACCAGAGGAGGGACAGTCATGTTTCCAGCCACTTTCTGTGGTGGCTGTCAGAGAGATCAGGAAGATCCTTCATGATGTGGGATGAGGGAAGAGACAGTTGCAGGAAACAGAAGCTCCTTAATTTCCAGAACCCAAGAGAAATCAGGAGAGAAGGTTCCTGAAGGCAGGGACAAGATTATTCTCTCTCATTCTACAAGTTCTCTCTTTCCCACCCGAATCAACAAGAGGGAATTTAAAAAGCATAGCATTCAGGGTGATCCCAAGATGGCAGAGGAATAGGATGGGGAGACCACTTTCTCCCCCACAGATACATGAAAAGATCATTTGAACGCTGAGCAACTTCCACAAAACAACTTCTAAACGCTGGCGAAGGACACCAGGCACGCAAAAAGGCAGTCCATTCTCTTCGAAAGAAGGTAGAACAAAATATAAAAGACAAAAAGAGATATAAAAGAGTTAGGGAAGGAGACCTGTCCTGGGGAGGGAGTTGTGAAGAAGTTTCCAAACAGTAGGAAACCCTCTCACAGGTGGGTCTGTGGGGAGCTTTGCAACATAAACAGGAGAAAAAACAAGCAAACAAACACAGAATAGGCACCTAACCACAGCTACCAGTGGAGAAGTAGCCCAGAGGCTCTCATCCACCACCAGCGCGGGGCTGGACAGGGAGGTGTGGGCTGCATCATCCAAGCTTAGGGTAAGGGCCAGGCCTGAAGACAATCTGAGGGAGCTAACGTGAGATAGCAACCCAAACTGTGGGATCACCAAAAAAAAAAAAAAAAAGAGAACTTTCCCGTGAAAGGCTCTAACAGGCAGCCTGGGCCAATCACAGAACAAAGGATTGAGCGAATACCAAAGGAGAGCTAGCCGGCTGCATACAGGCCCCTCCTGCACCAGAGGCAGAGAGGCAGGTGTGTGACAGCCAGAGCCGGAAGGCAAGGGGCTGCTCCGATCTCGGCCCCAGAGACTGGCCATAGACTGTAGCCTACCAGGCTCCTCTGTCCATAATATTCTCCAGGCAAGAGTACTGGAGTGGGTTGCCCTTTCCTTCTCCAGGGGATCTTCCTGACCCAGGGATCGAATCCAGGTCTCCTGCATTGCAGGCAGATTCTTTACCGACTAAACTACTAGGGAAGCCCAGAGACCAGCATCCTCCACCAAACTGTGAGCAGGCTTGCAGTTGCTAACCATGTCTTCCTGGGATCCTGAATGGTTGACATCTGCCAGGAGGGTTGCAGCCTCAGATCAGTTCCCCAAAGTAAACACATGGCACACCTGAGATGATGCTCTTAGCGGCGCACTGGGAAACCAAGAGAGACCAGGGAGGTGACTAAGACGCATGGTCCACCTGGGAGAGTGCGCTCACCAAATACCTGGTAGCCTGAGCTGCTCGGACCTGGGAAGGGCACAAAACACATGCCCAACTGAGTCTGTACCCTTGTGGAGTATCTGAGAACCTGAGCAACTTAGACCTGGGAAGTACATGAAATGCAGGGCCTGCTTTGAACGGTGCCCTGCAGAGCAACCTGGAGCCTGAGCAGTGTAGACCAGGAAAGCACACACTGCCCTGAGCTGGGACAAACCCAGTGTGGTCCATACAGTGCGAGGACTCCCCACACATGCCAGCAATATTTGCAGTGTTCCTCCCTCCCGGCAACACAATTGAACAAGTGAGCCTAAATAAGTGACCACCTTCGCCCCCTTGTGTCAGGGTGGAAATTAGGCACTGAAGAGACTTGAGAGGAAGCCAAAATAAACAAAGAAGAGGGAGCCGCTCTGGAAGTGACAGGCGCAACATATTAAAACTCTGTAGTTAACATTGACTAAGCATTGGAGGGGGCCTATAGAACTTGAGAACAAGTACAAGCTGGAACAAGGAACTATCTGAAACTGAACTGACCCCACAATGCCCACAACAGCTCCAGAGAAATTCCTAGATATTTTTACTATTATCATTTTTAATTTTTTTTAAGTTCTTTATTACTCCTTTAATTTTCATTTTTATAACCTACTATTACCTTGCAAAAAAGACCCTATTTTTAAAGCAAATTTCACATATATATTCTTTATAATTTTTGTGATTGACTTTGTTTTGTATTTTTAATATTTTTCTGTGAGAGTCTAACATCTACTCTAGATTTTTAATCTTTGCTTTTTGGTATTTGTTATCAATTTTGTACCTTTAAGAATCTAGTCTTCAGTATCCATTTTCATTTGAGATCAAAAGCACTCTGGAGGGAACCAACAGTAGAATAACTGAGGCAGAAGACAGGATAAGTGTGGTGGAAGATAGAATGGTGGAAATATATGAAACAGAGAGAAAAAAAGAAAAAAGAATGAAATGAGGACAACCTCAGAGACCTCTGGGACAATGTTAAATGCCCGAGCATTCGAATCATAGAAGTCCCAGAAGGAGAAGACAGAAAGAAAGAGCATGAGAAAATACTTGAGGAGATAGTGGTCTAAAACTTCTTTAAAAATGGAGAAGGAAAAAACCATCAAAGTCCAAGAAACCCAGAGAGTCCTGAACAGGATAAACCCAAGGCAAAACACCCAAGACACATATTAACCAAACTAACGAAGATCAAACACAAAGAGCAAATATTAAAAGCAGCAAGAGAAAAGCAACAAATGACACACAAGGGAATCCCTATAAGGATAACAGCTAATCTTTCCATAGAAACTCTTCATGCCAGAAGGGAACAGCAGGACATACTTAAAATGATGAAAGAGGAAAAACCTACAACCCAGATTACTATACCCAGCAAGGATCTCATTCAAATATGAAGGAGAAATCAAAAAGCTTTACAGACAAGCAAAAGCTGAGAGAATTCAGCACCATCAAACCAACTCTTCAACAAATGCTAAAGGATCTTCTCTAGATAGGAAACACAGAAAAGGTTTATAACTCAAACCCAAAACAACAAAGGAAATGGCAATGGGATCATCTGTTCTGTTCCGTTCCGTCGCTCAGTCGTCTCCGACTCTATGCAACCCCGTGGACCGTAGCCTACCAGGCTTCTCCGTCCATGGGATTCTCCAGGCAAGAATACTAGAGTGGGTTACCGTTTCCTTCATTGCCTTCAATGTAAATGGGTTGAATGCCCCAACCAAAAGACAAAAACTGACTGGATGGATACAAAAGCAAGACCCCTATATATGCTGTCTATAAGAGACCCACCTCAAACCAAGGGACACATACAGACTGAGGGTAAAAGGCTGGAAAAAAAATATTTCATGCAAATGGAGACCAAAAGAAAGCAGGAGTAGCAATACTCAGATAAAATAGACTTTGAAATAAAGTACATGGAAAGAGACAAACAAGGACACTACATAATGGTAAAAGGATCAATCCAAGAAGATAAAACAATTACATATGCACCCAACACAGGAGCACCTCAATACGTAAGGCAAATGTTAACAAGTATGAAAGGGGAAATTAACAGTAATACTATAATGCTGTTGCTAAGTTGCTTCAGTCGTGTCCGACTCTGTGCGACCCCATAGAGCCCACCAGGCTCCCCATCCCTGGGATTCTCCAGGCAAGAACACTGGAGTGGGTTGCCATTTCCTTCTCCAATGCATGAAAGCGAAAAGTGAAAGTGAAGTTGCTCAGTCATGTCTGACTCTTCACAACCTCATGGACTGCAGCCTACCAGGCTCCTCCGCCCATGGGATTTTCCAATCAAGAGTACTGGAGTGGGTTGCCATTGCCTTCTCCGAACACAATAATAGTGGGAGACTTTAATACTCCACTCACACCTATGGATAGATCAGTTCAGTTCAGTTGCTCAGTCGTGTCCGACTCTTTGCGACCCCATGAATCACAGCACGCCAGGCCTCCCTGTCCATCACCAACTCCCGGAGTTCACTCAAACTCATGTCCATCGAGTCGGTGATGCCATCCAGCCATCTCATTCTGTCGTCCCCTTCTCCTCCTGCCCCCAGTCCCTCCCAGCATCAGACTCTTTTCCAGTGAGTCAACTCGTCGCACGAGGTGATCAAAGTACTGGAGTTTCAGCTTTAGCATCAGTCCTTCCAGTGAACACACAGGACTGATCTCCTTTAGAATGGACTGGTTGGATCTCCTTGCAGTCCAAGGGACTCTCAAGAGTCTTCTCCAGAACCACAGTTCAAAAGCATCAATTCTTCAGCGATCAGCTTTCTTCACAGTCCAATTCTCACATCCATACATGACCACGGGAAAAACCATAGCCTTGACTAGACAGACCTTGGTTGGCAAAGTAATGTCTCTGCTTTTTAATATGCTATCTAGGTTGGTCATAACTTTCCTTCCAAGGAGTAAGCGTCTTTTAATTTCATGGCTGCAATCACCATCTGCAGTGATTTTGGAGCCCAAAAAAATAAAGTCTGACACTGTTTCCACTATTTCCCCATCTATTTCCCATGATGTGATGGGACCAGATGCCATGATCTTTGTTTTCTGAATGTTGAGCTTCAAGCCAAACTTTTCACTCTCCTCTTTCACTTTCATCAAGAGGCCTTTGAGTTCCTCTTCACTTTCTGCCATAAGGGTGGGTCATCTGCATATCTGAGGTTATTGATATTTCTCTCAGCAATCTTGATTCCAGCTTGTGCTTCTTCCAGCCCAGCGTTCCTCATGATGTACTCTGCATATAAGTTAAATAAACAGGGTGACAATATACAACCTTGACACAGAAAATTAGCAAGGAAGCACAAACTTTAAATGATACAATGGACCAGTTAGAGCTAATTGATATCTGTAGGACATTTCACCCCAAAACAATGAATTTCACCTTTTTCTCAAGTGCACACAGAACATCCTCCAGGATAGATCACATCCTGGGCCATAAATCTAGCCTTGGTAAATTCAAAACAGTTGAAATCATTTCAAGCATCTTTTCTGATCACAATGCAGTAAGATTAGATGTCAACTATAGGGGGAAAAAACTATTAAAGATACAAACATGGAGGCTAAATAACACATTTCTGAATAACCAACAAATCGTGGAAAAAATAAAAAAGGAAATCAAAATTTGCATGGAACGAATGAAAATGAAAACACGACAATGCAAAACCTATGGGATTCAGTAAAAGCGGTGCTAAGGGGAAAGTTCACAGCAATACAAGCTTACCTCAAGAAACACGAGGAAAATCAAATAAATAAACTAACTTTATACCTGAAGCAACTAGAAAAAGAAGAAATGAAGAACCCCAGGGTTAGTATAAGGAAAGAAATCATAAAAATTAGAGCAGAAATAAATGAAAAAGAAACAACGGAGACTATAGCAAAAATCAACAAAACTAAAAGCTGGTTCTTTGAGAAGAGAAATAAAGTAAATCAACCATTAGCCAGACTCATCAAGAAAAAAAGGGAGAAGAATCAAATGAAATGAAAGTGGAGAAATTACAACAGACAACACAGAAATACAAAGGATCCTAAGAGACTACTTTCAACAACGATATGGCAGTAAAATGGAAAACTTGCAAGAAATGGATGAATTCTTAGAAAAGTATAACCTTCCAAAACTGAACCAGGAAGAAATAGAAAATCTTAACAGACCCATCACAAGCACAGAAATTGAAATTATAATAAAAAATCTTCCAACAAACAAAAGCCCAGGACCAGATGCTTCACAGGAGAATTCTACCAAAAATTTAGAGAACAGCTAACACCTATCCTACTCAAACTCTTCCAGAAAATTGCAGAGGAAGGTAAACTTCCAAACTCATTCTATGAGGCCACCATCGCCCTAATACCAAAACCAGACAAAGATGCCACAAAAAAAGAAAACTACAGGTCAATATCACTGATAAACATAGATGCAAAAATACTCAACAAAATTCTAGCAAACAGAATCCAACAACATATTAAAAAGATCATACATCATGACCAAGTGGGCTTTATCCCAGGGATGCAAGGATTCTTCAATATTTGCAAATAAATCAATGTTATACACCATAGTAACAAATTGAAAGATTAAAAACCATATGATTATCTCAATAGGTGCAGAGAAAGCCTATGACAAAATTCAACACCCATTTATAATAAAAACTCTCCAAAAAGCAGGCATAGTAGGAATATACCTCAACATAATAAAAGCCATTATGATAAACCCACAGCAAACATTATCATCAATGGTGAAAAATTGAAAGCATTTCCTCTAAAGTCAGGAACCAGACAAGGGTGCCCACTCTCACCACTACTATTCAACATAATTTTGGAAGCTTTAACCATAGAAATCAGAGAAGAAAAAGAACTAAAAGGAATCCAGATTGGAAAAGAAGCAAAACTCTTAATGTTTGCAGATGACATGATCCTCTACATAGAAAACCTTAAAGATACCACCAGAAAATTACTAGAGTTAATCAATGAATATAGTAAAGTTGCAGGATATAAACACATGAACATCACCAGATGGTCAACACCGAAATCAGATTGATTATATTCTTTGCAACCAAAGATGGAGAAGCTGTATACAGTTAGCAAAAACAAGACCAGGAGCTGACTGTGGCTCAGATCATGAACTCCTTATTGTGAAATTCAGACTTAAATTGAAGAAAGTAGGGAAAACCACTAGACCATTCAGATATGACCTCAATCAAATCCCTTATGATTATACAGTGGAAGTGAGAAATAGATTTAAGGGACTAGATCTGATTGATAGAGTGCCTGATGAACTCTGGACGGAGGTTCGTGACATTGTACAGGAGACAGGGACCAAGACCATCCCCATGGAAAAGAAATGCAAAAAAGTAAAATGGCTGTCTGAGGAGGCCTTACAAATAGCTGTGAAAAGAAGAGAGGCGAAAAGCAAAGGAGAAAAGGAAAGATATAAGCAACTGAATGCAGAGTTCCAAAGAATAGCAAGGAGAGATAAGAAAGACTTCCTCAGTGATCAATGCAAAGAAATAGAGAAAAACAACAGAATAGGAAAAACAAGAGACCTCTTCAAGAAAATTAGAGATTCCAAGGGGACATTTCATGCAAAGATGGGCTTGATAAAGGACAGAAATGGTATGGACCTAACAGAAGCAGAAGATATTAAGAAGAGGTGGCAAGAGTACACAGAAGAACTGTACAAAAAAGATCTTCACGACCAAGATAGTCATGATAACGTGATCACTGACCTACAGCCAGACATCTTGGAATGTGAAGTCAAGTGGGCCTTAGAAAGCATCACTACGAACAAAGCTAGTGGAGGTGATGGAATTCCAGTTGAGCTATTTCAAGTCTTGAAAGATGATGCTGTGAAAGTGCTGCACTCAATATGCCAGCAGATTTGGAAAACTCAGCAGTGGCCACAGCACTGGAAGAGGTCAGTCTTCATTCCAATCCCAAAGAAAGGCAATGCCAAAGAATGCTCAAACTACCACACAATTGCACTCATCTCACACGCTAGTAAAGTCATGCTCAAAATTCTCCAAGCCAGGCTTCAGCAGTATGTAAACCGTGCACTCCCAGATGTTCAAGCAGGTTTTAGAAAAGGCAGAGGCACCAGAGATCAAATTGCCAACATCCGCTGGATCATGGAGAAAGCGAGAGAGTTCCAGAAAAACATCTATTTCTGCTTCATTGACTATGCCAAAGCCTTTGACTGTGTGGATCACAATAAACTGTGGAACATTCTGAAAGAGATGGGAATCCCAGACCACCTGACCTGCCTCTTGAGAAACCTGTATGCAGGTCAGGAAGCAACAGTTAGAACTGGACATGGAACAACAGACTGGTTCCAAATAGGAAAAGGTGTACGTCAAGGCTGTATATTGTCACCTTGCTTATTTAACTTATATGCAGAGTACATCATCAGGAACGCTGGGCTGGAAGAAGCACAAGCTGGAATCAAGATTGCTGGGAGAAATATCAATAACCTCAGATATGCAGATGACACTACCCTTATGGCAGAAAGTGAAGAGGAACTCAAAAGCTTCTTGATGAAAGTGAAAGAGGAGAGTGAAAAGGTTGGATTGAAGCTCAACATTCAGAAAACAAAGATCATGGCATGTGGTCCCATCACTTCATGGGAAATAGATGGAAAAACAGTGGAAACAGTGTCAGACTTTTTTTTTTTGGGCTCCAAAATCACTGCAGATGCCGATTGCAGCCATGAAATTAAAAGACGCTTGCTCCTTGGAAGGAAAGTTATGACCAACCTTGATAGTATATTAAAAAGCAGAGACATTACTTTGCCAACCAAGGTCAAGGCAATGGTTTTTCCCGTGGTCATGTATGGATGTGAGAGTTGGACTGTGAAGAAAGCTGATCGCCGAAGAATCGATGCTTTTGAACTGTGGTGTTGGAGAAGACTCTTGAGAGTCCCTTATACTGCAAGGAGATCCAACCAGTCCATTCTAAAGGAGATCGATCCTGGGTGTTCATTGGAAGGAGTGATGCTAAAGCTGAAACTGCAATACTTTGACTCACTGGAAAAGACTCTGATGCTGGGAAAGGTTGGGGGCGGGAGGAGAAGGGGACGACGGAGAATGAGATGGCTGGATGGCATCACCGACTCTGTGGACATGAGTTTGAGTGTACTCCGGGTGTTGGTGATGGACAGGGAGGCCTGGCGTGCTATGATTCATGGGGTCGCGGAGAGTCGGACACGACTGAGCGACTGAACTGAACTGAACTGCAGGATATAAAATTAATGCATAGAAATCCCTTGTATTCCTATACACTAACAATAAGAAAGCAGAAAGAGAAATTAAGGAAGCAATCCCATTCACCATTGTGACGAAAAGAATAAAATACTTAGGAATAAATCTAACTAGTGAAACAAAAGACCTATATGAAGAAAACTATAAAACATTGATGAAAGAGACACACACGTGTACCCCAATTGCAGCACTGTTTACAATAGCTAGGATATGAGAGCAACCTAGATGTCCATCAGCAGACGAATGGATAAGAAAGCTCTGGTACACATACTTAATGGACTATTACTCAGTTATTAAAAAGAATGCACTTGAATCAGTTCTAATGAGGTGGATGAAACTGGAGCCTATTATACAGAGTGAAGTAAGCCAGAAAGAAAAACACCAATACAGTATACTAACACATATATATGGAATTTAGAAAGATGGTAACAGTGACCATATACACGAGACAGCAAAAGTGACACAGATATAAAGAAAAGACTTCTGGACTCTGTGGGAGAAGGCGAAGGTGGAATGACTTGAGGGAAAAGCATTGAAACATGTATATTACCACATGTGAAGTAGATGACCAGTCCAAGTTTGATGTGTGAAACAGGGCACTCAAAGCCAGTTCACTGTAACAACCTAGAGGGATGGGGTGGGGAGGGAGGTGGGAGGGGGGGCTCAGGATGGGGGACACAGGGACACCCGTGGCTGATTCATGTCAACATATGGCAAAAACCACCACAATATTGTAATTAGCCTCCTATTAAAGTAATTAATTTTTTAAAAGTATAGAATTCAATCTGAATTGAATTTTTCATTTTAATTAGAAAGAAAGCTTTTCAAACCTCCTAGAAATAATTACTAGGCAATTATCCCTCCCCATCATAGCAAGTTACTTAATCTCTTTCTGCCTCAGTTTCCTTGTTTCCCCAGCCCGCACAGAAATATCAATCCTGTATGTTACCCAAGTTCTACAGCTTTGTATTTTCAACATAGACTATTTCTACATAGCCAAAATGAAAGAATTGAAAGTAATAGGGAGAAATGAAGTCTCATGCCCAATTTCACTCCTGCAACACTCAGAGAATGACTATCTTTTGGATAGCTGTTTAAGTGCCCTGGAACTAAGCCCTGGTAGATGGAATATAGGTAATACTTTGGAGCCCATTTGTTTCAAACTACTACTGCCCCAAGTTCACTAAAATGGCTTGGGCTAAGACCAGAACCTTCCTAATGATCAAATCCAGTGGAAACCAAGCTATTCTCATTTATTATCTTAAGTGACCTCTCTGGAGCTTGAGACATTGTGAAAACACGGACTATCCTTTCCATCTGGACCCTTTTCTTCTCTTTACTTTGGAGTGATATTATAGAAGAGACAAATGTACCAAGTCTGGAATCAGATGCCAATGTCACTACCTACTAGCTGGTACACTCAGGCAAATTACTTGGCCTCTCTGTGCCTCAGTGTCCCCATGTTAAAAATGGAAATAGTAGAACTTACTTTAAAAGGTTTTTGTATTCATTGAGTTAAGGACAATCCTTATAAAGAACTCTCTCACCTAGCAGACCAAGTAAATATTAATTTCATTATTTACAACACTATTTTCTTAGTTTTCTTCCTATTTTGATCATTGTTTCATGGTCTCCTTCAGGAATACTAATTCCTTCTCTTTAGAGATTAAATCAATATCTTTGTCTTTGCTGCTCTATGCTGCTCTATGATCTCACTCACCCTGTATCTTTACATACAATCAAGCTGTGAAAACCCTTCAATCTCAGTCACTGGTCAGACCTCTGAAGCTCCAGGCTATCTAACTCCTTACTGCATCATTCCCTTTGTTTGTGGCATCAGTTTTTCAAATTTAATATGTCCACAGAGTAACTCATCAGCCCCTTCACAGGACTTAAACCACCAGAAACGAGGGCGTCACATTCAAAGTAACATGGTAGGGACACCAAGGTGGGGGTGTTTAGTGAATGGCTGTTCTCCGGCTCAGTTCCAGCACAGGGTGGCTGTGGATAGGCAAAGAGTCTTCAATCTAAGAAGATAGGCTTGGCTCAGATTTTTGTCAAACCTTATAATTCTGGATTCCATTCTATAGGGAATGGAAAATCCCTGGAAATTTCTGATTAGAGCAGCTCCTAAAATACATGATCACATGTTTCTAGCTCCCGTAACAATTAGCTAGTAGACTCTAATGATGTCATGGGTGACCTCAGTCTATTTCATTGTTTATTTCTTTGTCAGTAGACCTCAGTCTATTTTTCTGTCAAGAAAAATCAAAGAGCCTGCTGCTGTCATATTTTCTCTGCATGAGCTGAAAAGGTCCAATATTTGAACATGAATCCTTTCCACCATGGAAATCTGAAGACCAACTGATCTGGCTCCCTGCCTCCCTCTGAAATCTCTGCTGAAATGAGATAATGCAGTTCTAGTTGCGGAGTGTCATTCCACTCTGACAGCTGTTGTTTCATGGCTTAAGCTGAACTATTTTAGCTTGTACCTGAAGGAGTATTTTTCACAGATTTTTGAGTTATAGTAAGAGTTTAATACTAGATATTTCAATAGACAGTAGATTCTGATTTATTCTATCATTCATGCAGCAAAAGTCAAAAGGCCAGGGGCCAATCTGGATGCTCACTGGTGATAATTCAATCTAACTCTCTAGATAGCTACGTAGTCATGTACGGATGTGACAGACCGTAAAAGAAGGCTGAGCACCAAAGAACCCATGCTTTTGAACTGTGGTGTCGGAGAAGACTTTGGAGAGTCCCCTGGACTGCAGGGAGATCAAACCAGTCCATCCTAAAGGATATCAACCCTGAATATTCATTGGAAGGACTGATGCTGAAGCTGAAACTCCAACACTTGGGCCACCTGATACAAAGAGCCAACTCATTGGAACAAACACTGATGCTGGGAAAGATTGAAGGCAAAACAAGAGGGCAGCAGGGGATGAGATGGTAAAATAGCATCACCAACTCAGTGAACATGGATTTGAGCAAACTGCAGGAAACAGTGAAGGACAGAGGAGCCTGGCATGCTGCAGTCCATGGGGTCTCAAAAAGTCAGACATGACTTAGAGAGTGAACAACAGCAAACAATTCTAGATAGTTAGCAGGACAGCCAGACAACTCAGAGAAGAGAGTGGCAACTCCTCTTTACTTTATCTGGTAAGAAAATGCAACAAGTCAGAGAAAGCAGCCCCCTTTAAGACCATCACCTAGCACAAAGCAGGACAAAAGAGGATCCCGGCCACACCAGGTGTGGATAGCATGGCGCGTCCACAGCCAGGAAGAGAAATCTATTATATGCCAAGCACGCAAAAATTACTCAGGCAGAACACTTATTCACACCACTTCATTCACCATCTATTAATTTAGCAAGTACTATATACAAGACACTCTTCTAGATGCCAGGGATACACCAATAAACAGACAAAAATCCCCCACGCTCATGGAGCTGACATCCTATTGTGCTGAAAAGGAATTTGGGATATGACAGAAAGTTTGGTTGGAAATGTGCTTGCTGAGACCAGATTTCTTAATTGTACATCTATGCTCTGGTGTTAAAACAAATCAGAAAATACACACTCACAGAGAGAGATACATACCTCTATATGTATATATTCATACATAATTATATGTGAGTAACAACACTATTCCCTCATTCCACATGTATTTCTAAGAGTGAGAAGGTATTCTTTCAGATGGTGTCACAGTTGAAGAGAAAAGCAGATGGTGCTTCTGGAGGAGGCAGCTTGCTTGCTGAAATGTCATGGATATACAGAAATAAAACTGAAAATGAAAGGCAAGAAAAATTCTCATTTGAATAACGAACTAGCTTGTATTTCCTCTGAGCCACACAGCTCAGATAATGAAAAGAAACACTCTCAGATCCTTTGTTCTGCATTTACAACAAAACTTGAACCACACGTCTGTCATGTAACAAGCCACTCTGGATCATTTCTTGAAAAAGAGGAATCATTGTTTGATGGGACCACTTCTAAAAATCCAGAAGGTACCCCAGAGAAGCTGGCACTTGGAATAAACCATCCAAGGGGTAATTTGTGGGGACAAATGATACACCGAGTATTGCATTTGAACTTTAAAACAAGTGCTCACACACACAAAAAAACTAAAGGCTGAGCCTGCCCTCCACCCCAGCTTCCTGTCACTGTTCATATTTCATTGTTCCCCATGGTTGAAGGAAGCCCTCAGGACTCATGGCAGCAGACAGTTCAAAATGATGCCTATAAAGTTTTTCTAATTATTATTATGTTAAACACATAATTTGGTGGCTTTGTTCTGTAACTCTATGTGCTTATTTCAGCCTCATAATAGTTGCCAGATTCTGCTGCAGGATTTACGTCCTATAGTGAAACACACAGACCACAAGTTCTTTCCTGTGTACCCACAGTTTCACTAGCACTAGGCACCCCAACAATGCCCATCATTGTCTCCAGGGAGCCTTGTCCAGACCTGAAGTGACAAAAGCGAGTGAGTTCAGGCAGATTAACAGCATGTAATTACAGGCAAAGAGTTGGGCTTTGCTCCTTGGAAAGATCTTTGAGGCCTGGGATAAATTTTGACTCAACACCAATTCAACCAGTTTTAGGATCAGTTGTTTACTTAAATCCATTATGCCCAGATTTTACACCAGCCAGAAGACCCAGCTGCAGAGCCTACCCAGAGCTTATTGTTTTCCCAACTACATTCTAACAGGGAATACCGGAGATGTGACCTTTAGCACTGTCAGGGTGGAACAGAACCAAGTTATTAAGGCCCCTGGGATCCCAGTGATGTGAAAGAGGAGCCAAGCATTGTATAAAACCCCCCTGATTGCCATCCCACCCCCAAGCTTCCTCTTCCCAAAGCTGCTTCTGAGAACAAAGCAATTTACTGCTACTTAGAAACAAATCACCCCAGGTCTAAACAGACAGCATGCACGTTTCTTTCACAGAGAAGGTGAGATACCCTAAAAGCACTGTGAGCCAGCAAGGGAAGAGGTTAGGAAAATTGATTGAATCATTTTCCCTTAAGAGTTATTTGACTGAATAGTAAGAGGCCAATTGTTAGGATCTGAAAACAATTCAGAAGCTGTAGAAATCCTTTGATGGTAACCTCTCTTGCCCAGACTTTGGTCTCATGAGAAAGAAAACTCTCCTCAATTAGACCAAGCAAATAATGGCTCCACAAAGTTTCTCAGTCAGGGCAGATGAATCAAAGTTAACAGGAGGCAGCCAGTAGCAGTGTTTTGCAGTCTGACAAATCCTAGTTTTAGAAATCAGGCCTCTCCTACACAGTGGAGAAGTTGGACAGCATATTGACTGGGTGCATGTGTGCATGCTAAGTCACTTCAGTTGAATCCAACTCTTTGTGACCCTATGGACTGTAGCCTGCCAGGCTCCTCTGTCCATGGGATTCTCCAGGCAAGAATACCAGAGTAGGTTGCCATGCCCTTCTCCAGGGGATCTTCCCAACCCAGGGATCAAAACTGCATCTCCTGCGGTTCCAGCATTACAGGCAAATTCTCTACTGCTGAGCCACCAGGGAAGCCCATTGACCAGGGATCATAATTAAAATATCAAGAAAGGGCAAACAGTCTATGGTGTCACTCGGTGCCATATCCTGACCTCACCTGAGTAGTTGTCTGACAGGACATGCATAAAATTGAATTTAATCATGAGGAAACGTCAGAAAGATAATTTTGGAGCATTTTATTTAAAAGGGAGAAGTGAGGCTGGAGGCTTCACGAATGACAAGGTAATAAAAGTCAATGAAAGAATAACATGTGATCTTAGAATGGGTCCTATATAGAGGGGGGGGACACCATGAAGAACTTTGTTGGGCTAATTGAAAACATTGAACTATTAGAGATTAAATAATCTAATAATCTAATATTAAATGCCCTGATGTTGGTAACTGTACTGTGATTATGTAAGAGAATGTCCTTGTTTTCAGGAGATACATACTGACGTATTTAGAAGTAAAGGGGCATAATATATGTAATATATTCTCAAATAGTTCAGGAAAAATATATATACACATATATACGTGGGAGAGAGAGTAAGATGTGAGATAAAGGGGGAGAAAGAGAGGATAAAGGAAGGAAGGAAGAAAAGGATAAAGGGGGTGGAAGGGTGAGAGGAAGGGAGGATGAAAAGATAGGAGGATAGGAGGATGGGAAGAAGGGAAAAAGTAACTGGGGCAGAATATGAACAGTAGGATAACCTTGATGAAGCATATAGAGGTGCTCTTTGTACTATTCATGCACCTATTCTATAAGTTGAGATTAATTCTAAATAAACAGGTTTTTTTTAAGCTTTAAGGATGTATCCCAGGATGTCCTTTAAGGGAAGGCAAATCGATTCCTCTATTTGTATACTCTAGCTTATTTCAGCGGAGAAGGCAATGGCACCCCACTCCGGTACTCTTGCCTGGAAAATCCCATGGACAGAGGAGTCAGGTGTGCTGCAGTCCACGGGGTCGCTGAGGGTCGGACACGACTGAGTGACTTCACTTTCACTTTTCACTTTCATGCATTGGAGAAGGAAATGGCAACCCACTCCAATGTTCTTGCCTGGAGAATCCCAGGGACGGGGGAGCCTGGTGGGCTGCCATCTATGGGGTCGCACAGAGTCGGACATGACTGAAGTGACTTAGCAGCAGCAGCAACAGCAGCTTATTGCA
The DNA here is from genome assembly GCF_049115385.1 of Moschus berezovskii. NCBI lineage: Eukaryota > Metazoa > Chordata > Mammalia > Artiodactyla > Moschidae > Moschus > Moschus berezovskii. The sequence continues at coordinate 28,165,318 of NC_142467.1, read as the reverse complement.
GAATCTTCTCTGATTAAGGGTGATTAAATGATGAAGGGAAATATACGTGGCATCCAGGGATGATCTAAAACATATCTGAAAGGTTAGATGAGTCTATTTTCTGATTATGATATTCAGTTAAGAAAATATTTGAAACATTTACTAATTTTTCAAAACAAATCAATAATACTATAATAGAGCATTTAGTAAACAATGAGTTTCTAAACTTAAAAAAATAGAAAAGGTGCCTCTTCAGCTTCTTGTCGAAGATGCTCAACTTTTCTGGGCCTTGGTTTCCTGAGAGTAACATGGAAATAACAATACTAACTCGACTTCCTCTAAGGTTTATGTGAGATAACATATGTATCAGTTTACATGTTTTCCTATAACTAAAAACATAACTCAAACTAGTTTAAATAGTAAAGGAATTTATTATCTCATAGAAGAAGGTATTCCCCAGCAGGATATTATCTCAGGATAAATATGCTCACCTGAAACCTACTCCTTCTCTTCATGTTCCACCCACATCCCCATTGGTTATAGTCGATTGGAAACCATAGGACAAGACAGCCCATCCACACAGGTCCAGACAAGTCAGCCTTTCAGAGCAGAGAGCAGGATGGGAAAGGTAGATGGTGGCTGTGTGGGGCGAATGAAGGCTATCTGCCCTGTGCAGTTTAGGTTTGGTTGATTGATGTAATGGGTCTATGGCATCAAGGATCTAGATCCTTCCATCACTCTACTGCCCAGAGCTTTGGCTCCATCCCCCCAAAAATGGAAAAAAAATCTTTCCCTTCAGTTGGATTGTTCAGTTTAGGTCTCATGCCCAGCCTAAATCCAACAAGCCATTAGATGAGATGTTTTATATATATATATATATATATATATATATCTCAATAGCAATGTTCTGATTGACTTAAACCTGGTTTCCAGAAGCCCCCACAGGAGAGGGAATGGGATAACTATGATGGGATTAGACTGCTCAGAAACCATGCCTTTTGCTGCACAAAGGAAGGGGCTGGAATGGAGGTCAGAGTGTTAACCTCAGTGTCTACTATAGATGAAAAGCAACACCCCACAATTCCTGGCACTAAGTGGGGGCTTAATAACTTTTTTTCTTCCTGTTGAGCAAGGTTCTCTGCCAAGCATTTTTCTTGCTTTTAAACATCCTGGGCATTAGAATGTAATATACTTCTCATTTAATCCACACAGAGGATAGAAGGAATATGAACATAAAATATATATATATATAACCTAGAATGTCAATATGAGGTAGTATATTAAATGCTCAATTGCTGCTGCTGCTGCTAAGTCGCTTCAGTCATGTCTGACTCTGTGCGACCCCATAGACGGCAGCCCACCAGGCTCTCCCGTTCCTGGGATTCTCCAGGCAAGAACACTGGAGTGGGTTGCCATTTCCTTCTACAATGCATGAAAGTGAAAAGTGAAAGTGAAGTTGCTCAGTCGTGTCCGACTCTTCGCGACCCCATGGACTGCAGCCCACCAGGCTCTTCTGCCCATGGGATTTTCCAGGCAAGAGTACTGGAGTGGGGTGCCATCGCCTTCTCCAAAATGCTCAACTAGGGGCATGGATTTGGGTTGTTTAGAATGGTGGTTTCCAAGACATGGTCCCTTGTAGATGGGTAGAAAGAGTAAATCATTACAAGAATTTGCAATCCAAATGCTCATTAAGCATTAACCCTAGGGTTTAGGGTATTTCTGATGAGAAAATAAATATACACTCTGGGTGCACTCATGTTTCTGGTGAAGCAGCCTTCAGCAGTCTCCCTACAAATAGGCTGTGTGGTCTAGCACCCCCAACTAGCATACACAATAACACACCAGGGTTTCCATTAACCACGAGCAGAACATGGCAGCCATGCCCACCGGTGGCTGGCTCCTAGCCACCCATGACTGTGCTGGTGCTGCCTGGATCCCCTTCCTGTAAGAGGTCCTGCAGAAGTGCCAAGTACCCAGGGGAGCCATTGCTCACCATCCAGTTGCCTGCAAGGCAAGCCCTGGTGAGCAAGCTTGTCTTTGAAAAGTCCACTCTTCCCTCCTGGCCCCGGTGCTGGAGTCCCCAGAGCTCTCAGACTCTCCCCAGGCCTCTAGTGGCCTGATCCCCAGTGACCTGACTGGAGAGTCCTAGAGGAAGCATTACATGGCTGGTGGAGCATAACTGCAGGCTCCATGCTGGAGGTGTCAGAGTCTTAGACTAGGCAGGCTGCAATGAACACAGAAGCAGTTGGGTTTCTTATGGCATCAAAACACCAAAAAGGAAGTCAAGGGTACCCCACTGTTACTACCCAAGACACACCTGAGCTTTCCTTATGCAACCACCAGACGTAAAATAATAAAACAAAAACACTATCTGCTAGTACTTGTAAAGTGTTAGATACAAATTAAGGTATTACTACATTCATGGTAGCTTTTGCTATTCAGTATTTCCCTCAATGTTAGTCACAATTGTAAAGAGTCTCTGACTGTAGCCAGCGACTGTAGCCCGCCAGGCTCCTCTGTCCAGGGATTCTCCAGGCAAGGATACTGGAGTGGGTTGCCATTTCCTTCTCCAGGGGATCTTCCTGACCCAGGGATCAAACCCAGGTCCCCTGCATTGCAGGCAGATTCTTTACCCACTGAGCCACAAGGGAAGCCCCATATTTCCCTCAAAACTGATATTAAATGAATAACCATTGTCATAACACATCCTTTAAATACTTTTCATGTTTATAAGATACCAAACTGGAAAAGGCTGAGACCCCTGACTTAGGAGTTCTTAGTTCTTTTATCATCCTCCTCCCAGTACGCCTTCCTTGTCTTCCTATGGCGGTCATTCAGGCTACTTCAATCTTGTCCTGCTGATCTGTCCTGTGCATTTTCTGTCGAAGGATGTATTAAAGAAAGTACTAAGGAAAGGGATAGATGTTGTCTGGAAGGAGACCCCTGCCTTTTTATAAACTTCTGCTTCCAGATCCTTCTGCTCAGCTCCTACTCTCTCTGGCCTGAGCCTCAGAGTATCCCCTCTTCTTTTTGGACCCAAAAGTGGTCAGAATCTTGAGTTGGAAACTCATCTGGCCGAGGAACTATTTTCCACTGACAAATCAAGAAGCATATGTGTGAATTCTCTGAGGAATAACATCTATTTTCCCTCATTTTCCATTCTCAAAAGAGCAAGGTAGTATTTTTCCTACAGGGACAATATTCCCTCTATTTCATTTTCTCTAGCGGATTTGAAATGAGATTGGCTTTATTCAAATCCTAACTCAGTCACTTACTAACTGTATGACCTCAAGCTGTATTTCACCTATCCCTAAAAATGGCTTATGGTAAAAGATAGGATTTGTAGCTTTACACCATCAAATATATACAGGAGGAATTCAACAAACTGTTGAATGTATGAAAGAATAAATAAATATATTCCTAAACATCCCTGTCCAAGCCAAGATAGACTATGCTCTTCTTTAAAGCTGTAGAAATAAAATCTAAGTGGCAGATACAACTGGAATGGTCCAGGTGATCTGGAGAAGACCTCTTACATTAGAAACCTCCAGCTTTTCCATTCTTGGTATTTATCCCAAAGAGTTGCTCTCACAGTTCCAAGAGAGCTTGTACAAGGATGTCTACCACAGCATTATGTGTGGGGGCAGAGAGTTGGAGCAACATGGGAGTCTCACTGGGAGTTTAAACTGTCAGAAGCAATGGATTCAATATGCACATGGCAACATGGATGTATCTTAAAACAACGGTGCTTAAGGCCAACAAAAAACACGCAAGCAATTTATGCACAAGCACACAAAGCAGCAATACTCATTTTGCCAGGAAAGGATGCAAACAAAAGAGTCACAATAAAAACCATCACTTCTTTTTTTAACTTACTTTCATAGCAGGCAAGGTGGAAAAGGGGAAAAATCAGGTTTATTAATCAGATATTACAAAAACCACTTACAAGTCCTTTTCACACAAGAATAAAAAGCAGATCTAAGAAATTTGCTTGGTATTTCTTCAAATCTCTTGACACTGGCAATAAAAGATTAGCTGAACTGGTATCTATTATAATTATGCATGCTGATGTACGTTATTTCTTCTTACATGGAATACATGGCAACTCTCCAGAAACTCTTGGTCTGCTATTATGTTGTAATATTCTTCAATATAGAGGAACACTTAAAAAAATGTTTTTCCCTCTTTTGTTTGAAATGATTTCCCATGCCTTTCATGGATCTTGGTAGTGTTCCAAGACTTTTCTAATCAATCTAACTTTGGAAGTTGTCAGAATAGATTTTCATCCTCAAAATTTTTATGACAGTATACATTTAATATCTGTTATACATAAATCCTTCTATTGTTTTCTCTTTGTAGCATTTCCTTTTTTCTTCCAAGTTGTTTTTTTTAAGGTCTGTTGAGTTTTCTCCAATTTTTAAAGCTTTATTACAATAGCTCTATAATTCTATTTTCAGAAAAACTGAATCGGCAAAATCCTTCTGACAATTTTCTATCATGTTAATTGGGATTTATGAATCACTTCGTTTGAAAAGCTTCTAAAAAGCTATAACGTTATGGAGTATGAACTGTTCTGGTCGAATCAGTTGGTAAATTCAATCACAATTCTGATAAGCTTGATGACTATTGTTTTGTTGTTCTTTTCATATATTGAGTGACTGCCTTCGCTTACCACTTTACCAAAACAGAAGTTTTATTTATGTTTTCGCCTTACTCTATTTTTTGATAATCAAAAAATAATTACATTGAACATAAAAGTAAAGCTTAAAATTAAATAATAATTTCAACTTGATAAATCAAAGTTGCTTCTTCATGTAAACAGTTTATAAATCTCCCATGCACACAAGATGTTTTCATCTTATTTGTCAATTAGCATCTCTGATATAAAAACTATCACACTGTACAAGTTCCTCAATCGATCAGCACAATATTGGCCTCAATTCCTAAAGAAAATCTTCTATATGATTTCAGTGATGCAAAGGATTTGATAATGCGAATAGAAAAATAATAACTGCCTGAAAGCAGAACCTAAGTGCTGCCTATGGTGTATTAAGATAATAGATCAACTTACTGGTTTGTTTGGTAGATTTTTGTTTTGCAATTGCTGTCATCCTTTAATCTTCACCTGCAGTACAATATAGTTTAGGAATCACTGCGTATTGGTTCCACATCCCTGCTACTCAATGTGGTGGGGGATCAGCGGCATCAGCATGTGCGGATGTCAGACGTGCAGAGTCTCAGGCCCGCTCACCCACCCCCACAAGTATGCACTTGAATAGAGTCCAGATAATTACCTGCACTTGACAGTTTGAGGCAAGCTCTTCTCATGATCTTCTGACTACCCTCGTCTCGCCATGTTCCTAACAAGATTTCAATTTCTGGGGTGAATTAATTGTTGTTTGTTGCTTAATGAAAATGATCATAACCCCACCGGCAATACTTCTTATTTCCGCGGACTTCTTTTCCACTCTAAGTGGTAACACAACAGCACTTACATTGATTTTCCCTCCCAAGAGTCCCATTTAAATGCTCTTTAGGGGAAGTTCTTTTAGAGATAGACCTTCTCTAAGATGTAGCCTCACTATCAACTCAAAGTTCAACCAAAAGCTTACCTCAAAGCTCATGTCTGTTAAAAGGCGTTAAAGTTAGAAAAGCAAAACAGCAAAAGCGAGTCAAGGAAAAGTGCCTGCAGGCCTGAGGAGTGCGCTGGAATGTTCTACTCATTCCCTCTTTGGTCCACGGGAATTTCAAAGGTATCTTAAAGGCGGAAGGATCTGGTTACTGCAGTCTCTGCACAATAACTCTCCTTTGCTCCTTCCCTGAGTGTAGCGCAGCAGTTCACAAACGCTAATATACTGAAGAATTACCACACAGCAATCGTGTGCGATGAAATGCATCTTGGCCTTGATGGACTCGGGTGGGTTTGACTTCATGAACTTTTTATCTTACATAGTCATTTAAAACCTAATCTCCATATAAAAGGGGGCTGTACTTTATTGTTTTAAACATCAATAACTGAAATTCCTGAAGTGTTTGTATCATGATTAAATATTCAGAATTAATAGATTATTTTGGCATTAATTCACCAGTTTTTAAAAATGCATGTTATATAGGTAAAATAATAGATAATTCAGGGAAATGTTATAATGTTACTAATTGATTGGGTGGGATATAAAAATAATATTACATAAGAAATTAAAAATGGAAAAACTGAGTCTTATAATCACCGCATAAAACACTGTTCGTCTTTATAGACTGTCACCTTAGCTGTCCAACTACAACTAACATTTGAGTTGCATATTATATTTCAGTATTGTATTAACTTTATGTGTTTCCGATTGTTCTTTTAAGAACATACACTGGAGAATATATACAGGATTCTATATATCATTTGCATCTCTTAAAGATTCAGCACCTTTGGGAAGATGTGAGACGGGGTTATGTACTGACCTTGGAACAACTTATCTTTGTGTTATTCCTGTATGTACTATGTGGGGGAAGAAAGGACTGAACATTAAAGAGTGTGTGATTCACTGGTAACAGTAGAGACTAGCCAAGTCAGTGTTCATGGGTTGGTGAAAATGCTACTTATTCTGCAATATGAACCTTTCTGTTAATTTGTGTTTAAGGCTAAGTAGGTATTGACGGGGCTTCCCAGGTGGCCTGAGTGGTAAAGAAACAGCCTGCCAATGCAGGAGATGTAAGCCACCCAATTTTGATCCCTAAGTCAGGAATATTCCTGGAGGAGGGCACAGCAACTTGTTCCAGTTTTCTTGCCTGGAGAATCCCATGAACAGAGGAGCCTGATGGGCTATAGTCTATAGAGCCTCAAAGAGTGTAAAGTGACTGAGCACACAACATACAAATTTGTTGACATTAGACTGTTGACAGGGTGAAAATGCTTTGTTTTCTGAAAATACGACAGACTATTTCTGAAAACTTTGAACTCTGGCATTAACCAAATGTGCTTTCCACATTTCCACCTTTCCCTATACATAAATATGAATACATATAATATACATGTTTCTGATTCATTTGCAACTAATTTATCAAAAAGAGCAAGACCACAAGGTCTAGGGAGTCTGTGTGGGTCAGCGGAAGGGGGAGGAGGGGGGTGGAGAATGTCTTAAAATCTTCCTTTTGGACTCAGTTAATCCAGAGGGGATTCAAACTCTGATTATGAGAGTTTACTAAAAGTTGAGAAACCATTGAATGTTTCTTTCACTTTATTTTTTCTGTCTCATCTCCTTTGCCATTCTCAGAGGTCCCCAATTCTCCTTTGTTTGCCTTGCTCTCATGATAGGTGGGACATGGCCATTAACAATATTCAGTTCATTTCAGTTCAGTTCAGTTGCTCAGTCGTGTCCGACTCTCCGCGACCCTGTGAATCACAGCACGCCAGGCTTCCCTGTCCATCACCAACTCCCGGAGTTCTCTCAAACTCATGTCCATCGAGTCGGTGATGCCATCCAGCAATCTCATTCTCTGTCGTCCCCGTCTCCTCCCACCCCCCAATCCCTCCCAGCATCAGAGTCTTTTCCAGTGAGTCAACTCATCGCATGAGGTGGACAAAGTATTGCAGCTTCAGCTTTAGCATCAGTCCTTCCAATGAACACCCAGGATTGATCTCCTTTAGAATGGACTGGTTGGATCTCCTTGCAGTCTAAGGGACTCTCAAGAGTCTTCTCCAGCACCACAGTTCAAAAGCATCAGTTCTTCGGCGATCAGCTTTCTTCACAGTCCAACTCTCACATCCATACATGACCACGGGAAAAACCATAGCCTTGACTAGACGGACCTTGGTTGGCAAAGTAATGTCTCTGCTTTTTAATATGCTATCTAGGTTGGTCATAACTTTCCTTCCAAGGAGTAAGCGTCTTCTAATTTCATGGCTGCAGTCAGCATCTGCAGTGATTTTGGAGCCCAAAAAAATAAAGTCTGACACTGTTTCCAGTGTTTTTCCATCTATTTCCCATGAAGTGATGGGACCAGATGCCATGATCTTCGTTTTCTGAATGTTGAGCTTCAAGCCAAACTTTTCATTCTCCTCTTTCACTTTCATCAAGAGGCCTTTGAGTTCCTCTTCACTTTCTGCCATAAGGGTGGTGTCATCTGCATATCTGAGGTTATTGATATTTCTCCCGGCAATCTTGATTCCAGCTTGTCTTGAGAACCCCATGAACAGTATCAAAAGACAAGATGATAGGATACTGAATGAGGAATTCCCCAGGTCGGTAGGTGCCCAGTATGCTACTGGAGATCAGTGGAGAAATAACTCCAGAAAGAATGAAGGGATGGAGCCAAAGCGAAACAAATACCCAGTTGTGGATGTGACTGGTGATAGAAGCAAAGTCCGATGCTGTAAAGAGCAATATTGCATAGGAACCTGGAATGTTAGGTCCATGAATCAAGGCAAATTGGAAGTGGTCAAACAGGAGATGACAAGAGTGAACGTTGACATTCTAGGAATCAGTGAACTAAAATGGACTGGAATGGGTGAATTTAACTCAGATGACCATTATATCTACTACTGTGGGCAGGAATCCCTTAGAAGAAATGGAGTAGCCATCATGGTCAACGAAGGAGTCCAAAATGCAGTACTTGATGCAATCTTAAAAACGACAGAATGATTTCTGTTCGTTTCCAAGGCAAACCATTAACAATATTAGCAATAATAAATCCAAAATGTGAATTGAATCCCCAAATTATGAATGAGTGTTTTCATCCCCCTTGGTTCTTATTTTCAAAGAGAAAAGTTACTGGAAGTCAGCTGTGTAATACATTCAGCACATTTGCTTTGAGTTTCTTCCATGACTTAACTGATGGTATGTTTCAGTCTGGATGTTCTCCACTTAAACGTACCCTAAAACCCAGCAAAGAAGTGTGCATATTAGCAGTTATTAAGCCATTGAATATCTATGTGTCAATCTATCGGATAATTAATTAACAAATATTTCATATTATCCAGCCTCCCAAACGTGCTTCATTGTAGGATTTAGCTGAGCACTTACTTTAGGTATCGAATCTCCAGTCCCTCTTCAGAAGCTGGGGAATGTGTATGTTTAAATAGTGCCCCAGAGTGATTCTTGACAATCTGGGCCCCAACACACTGTGCTGGTTAATTATGCTGTTATGAAACAGAGCTTCTCAAAAGGCCATTTGGGGTCACTTTAATCTTTTTAATGAAAATTACATTTTAAATGTACAATTATCTGTGATTTAGTATTTATATTATATCATAAGAGCTTTCCTATTAAAAATTTATGAACTAGAAAAGTTTCTTTGTCAGGCTGTTTGTCTCAATTTTTTCTCTGGAAGAGTGATCAGAATAAGAATAACCACGGTCTCTTCCTTCAAGAAGATTAAAGGTGCTACTTAGACAGGGGCCATAGTATGATGTTGACAGTCACAAACTCACTGTGTAACTTGGGATTTGTCACTTCATCTATTTGAAGTTTATTTGGACATTAAGGCAAATATCAAAATTAGAAATAGAGCTGCATATATTTTGAAAACAAAATGGCCGTAACATCACTGCTTTAATTTTATCTGGTCAAAGCATTTTTTTTTACTTTGTATTTTAGGTAACATTAAAGGAATGATTAATGTAACTTTACATTTATCAAATGGGGGACATGGATTAAAACAGGTGAAGAAGTACAGGTTTGGGCAGTGCATTTGTTTTCTATTGCTGTGTAACAAATTATCACAAATTTGGGAGCTTCAAAAAACACATTTTATGTGGCTTCTGTCTGTGGTTCACAAGTCCAGGTGTTGCTTAGCTGACTCTTCTGCCCAGGATCTCATCAGGCTATAATGCTGGATTGATTTGGAGGTTTGAATAGGGAAGAATCTTCTTCTAAGCTCATTCATGTTGCTGGGAGGACTTATTTCCCTGTGGTTGCAGGACTAAGGGCCACTGCTTCTTATTGGTCATCAGCTGAAGGCCACTCACATTTCCCAGCCTTCTCCATTGGTGGTTCACACCATGGCCATTTGCTTCTTCAAGATCAGCAGGAGATTCTCTCTCTCCAGTTCACTAAGATGGAATCTTATACAAGAAAACAATCCCAGGAGTGACATCCATCACTTTTCCTATATTCTATAGAAGCAACTTATAGGCTTCATCTTCTCAAGGGGAAAGGATTATACAGCCAGGGGGCATCCCAGATGGCACTAGTGGTTAAGAACCCACCTGCCAATGCAGGAGACATTAAGAAACATAGGTTCAATCCCGGGTTCAGGAAGATCCCCTATAGGAGGGCATGGCAACCCACTCTAGTATTCTTGCCTGGAGAATTCTATGGACAGAGGGGCCTGATGGGCTGTAGTCCGTAGGATCACTAAGAGTCAGACATGACTGAAGTGACTTAGCATGCATGCACACACGAGTAGGTCCAATTGAGGGGTGTCAACTAGACAATTTCTGGATTAAGCTCCTTACTTTACTTAGAAAACAATGTTGCTTGAAATATGGTACCAAGACCTCATACATGAGAATCTCCCAAGGAGCTTATCAAAAATGCAGATGACTGGATCCACAGCCATACCTACTGAATCAGAGTGTCTTGGCACAGGTTGAGGGAATCTTCATTTTTTACAATTTCCCAGGTGATTCTAATGCATGTTAATATTTGGGGACGTTATGATTCTGTAAGTTAATTGTGAAAAAGTAACCTTTAAAAGGCAATGAGAATACCAGAGGAAAAATAAGTTGGACTTCACTGAAATTAAAACTTCTGTGCTTCAAAGGAGGCCATGAAAAAAATGAAAAGACAACTCACAAAATGAATCATGTATCTAATAAGGATCTACTTTCCAGAATATATTCCTACAATTAAAAATTCTTACAACTCAAGAAGAAAAATAATGCAATTTAAAAGGAGCAGAAAATTTGAACAGACGTTTCTTCAAAGAAAATAAGGTTTTCAATAAGAGCACGAAGATACCAACATCCTCAGTCATAAGGAAAATGCAAATCGAAACCTCAATGAGATACTACTTCACACGAGTTAGGGTATTAATAATAAAAAACCTGAACAATAACAAGTGTCGGTGAGGACAAGAAGAAATTAGAACCTTTTTAGCTTGTGGGTGACAAAGACTCCCTCCTTGATCAGACTTAAGTCAGACTCCTCTGATCCCTCATCTCTACTAGACTTCATCCTTGGCCTATATGATCTTAAAATTGATTAGCCTGATTCAGCAAGAATCCTGACAAGACAATTTATTAAGAATTCCTCACCTTGATACCCAGACCCCATCCTCTTAGTGATTTTCCATCCATCTTCCCTCTGGCTATAAATTCTCAACTCTTTCTGGAGTTGAGTTTAGTCTCTTTCTCCTTTTGCAATAATCTTGAATAAGTTTTCCTTGCCTATTTAACTCCATCCAGTACAATTTTGGGGGCTTCCCTAGTGGCTTAGATAATAAAGAATCTTTTATATAAAGTGGTGAAAATGTAAAATGGTACAGCTGTTTTGAAAACAGTTTGGCAATTCCTCAAAGTTAGTTACCCAGCAAATCCATTTCTATATATATATACCCAAGAGAATTGAAAAGATATTTTCACAAAAATGATTTGTACACAGATGTTCATAGCATATTTATAACCGCCAAAAAGTAGAAACAACTCTAATATCAGCTGATGAATGAAAAAACTAAATGTAGCATATCCTTACAATGGAATATTAATCATCCATAGAAGGAAATGAAGTACTGATAGGTACTAAAACATGGATGATGTGAGAACATCATGTTCAGTAAAAGAAGTCAGACACAAAAGTCTGTGTGCTGTATAATTCCATTTATATGAATATCCAGAAAAATCCATAAAGACTTCAGTTACTTAGACATGTCCGACTCTTTGTGACCCGATGAACTTCAGCACACCAGACCTCTCTGTCCATCACCAACTCCCAGAACTTGCTCAAACTCATGTTCCTTGAGTCGGTGATGCCATCCAACCATCTCATCCTCTGTCATCCCCTTCTCCTCCTGCCTCCAGTCTTTCCCAGCATCAGGGTCTTATCCAGTAAGTCAGTTCTTCACATCAGGTGGCCAAAGTATTGGAGATTCAGCTTCAGCATCAGTTCTTCCAATGAATATTCAGGACTGATTTCCTTAAGGATTGACTGGTTGGATCTCCTTGCAGTCCAAGGGACTCTCAAGAGTCTTCTCCAACACCACAGTTCAAAAGCCAGCTTTCTTTATGGTCCAACTCTCGTATCTATATATGACTACTGGAAAAACCATAGCTTTGACTAGATGGACCTTTATCAGCAACCATTGATACTATCTAATTCCAGGACACTGACATTATCCTGAAAAGAAATCTCATACCCATTAGCAGTCAATTCCCAATCCCCTCCTCCCTCAGGAATTGACTACTAATAGGTATGAGATTTCTTTTCGGAATAATGTCAATGTTCTGGAATTAGATAGTGTCAATGGTTGCACAATGTTGTGAATATACTAAAGGCCACAGAATACTAAAGGCTTTCAGAATGTGAACTTTAGGTTGTATGGGTTACATTTCAATTTCTTTGAAGCATAGAGGAGGGAAATTCAGGAGGAAAGGAACATTTGTATACCTGTGGCTGATTCATGTTGATGTATGGCAGAAATCAACACAATATTTTAAAACAATTATCCTCCAATTAAAAAGAAATAGTTTTTTTTTTTTAAGTAAGCATAAAAAAGGCAGTGAGAAGAATCATGTTCTAAATGAACTTGCTTTATGTGTGTTTGTGTGGTGTGTGTGTCTGTTGAAAGTCAATATTAATTAAGAGACCAAAATAGAAATACGGAATGTTTATATTTCAAATAAGTACACCATTAAAATCACTTCTCTTTTCCTAAGCACTATAGTTCAACTTGCATTAAGCTGTTAAGGATTCATCATCCCTAAATAATCAATAAAAAAAGATACAAGGAACTAATATGCAGTGAATAAACCTTTTCTGTAGAATGTTACCAGAGAGACACACATTCTCTCAGGTACATAGCTTATCTTACCTGTGCTTCTCTGAAGCTTTGTGTTATCCAGGAAAAGGGAAAGAGGGAGGAGGTGGGGAAGGAGGAGAAGTAAGGAGAGGGAGAAGGAAAAAGATGGAAAAAGAAGAGGAGAAGAGAGAATCGTTACTGCTCATCCCCAGAATTAAGGTTTCTGCCTAAGGACTTTGAAGCTACTACTGGTTTTCTCCAACACCTTCTTGAAATTAGGCATTTTGGCTGCATTCCATAACATATTTTGCAATATTCACTTGTTGCTGTTGAGTTACATAGCCAATAGTTTGGAAGGAGACTACAAAATCAAAGAGAAAACTGCTTTGCATAAGAAACAGGAAACGCACGGGTGAGAGACGAGCAATTAGAAATAGCCTAAGGAAGGATGGAAGAATCTATTGAAAAGACAGGTTCCCAGTAAAATGGCCAACTCCACAATAGGGGTTAGCCAATGAGAGGGCAGAGGGACTTCTGAAGAACAGGACTATGTAATACAATTGAAAGTCACTTTCTGCGTGGGGCTATAATAAATACCACTTGTTTTCCCTTGAAGTCTGTCGAATGCACACAGTCTTGTGCCTGTAGGCCTCTGGAAGGTGGATAAATGCCAGGGGCTCAGGAAGGCACTCCAGTGTACAGGGTGAGGTGATGCTGTGTGCTTGCAAAGGAACCACTCATACAGTGAGGTGAGAGGCTGGAGTTGTGTAGGAAGCAGGGGATAAACATGGCGAGGGAATACTTCTGCCCATGTGAGAAGGAATCCCTGAACTTCCCACTCTCTGTTCTGCCCATCTCTTTATTCTTTCCAGAAGAGACTGTAACAGCCCCTCCTAGGAGCCAACAGAGAATAAAACAGAAAATATTGTTTATGTGTTTCTTACCCTTTGGACTGATTGCTATGATTTCTGGCCTCATCTTGAGTAAAGACTTGTAAGGATTCACTGTGCAGAATGTCCCATAGAGGGACTGACACAAGTCCTTGCAAAAGATAGCCTTGAGCTGTTTCACCATGGCCTGATCATCTTCCCATATTCACGGGGCAAATACTGAGTGTTAGAGACCTTGATATGTGTTCTGGCCTAAAGATCAGTAAGGGGTGGTCTCTGCTCTGAAGGAAACAGTTGATATCTATTTAAAATGCAAGTATAGTATTAATAGTCCTCAATACAGTACTACTCAAAGTATGACCTGTGCACCACTGCTAGTCCACAAGTTGTTTATTGTGGTAAGATATGTACAGAAATTGTAAGTATTTAAATCTTTCATAGTACATTGACAGAGTTATCTGCTATCTGTTGAATCTAATTATTAAAAATTGAGATTGTGCTTTATATCTTTTATTTCTAGCATTTTTCTATTAATTTATTTGTATTGCATTTCATAAAATTCTTAGTCCATGATAGGTTAGAGTGAAATAAAATACTAGTCCCTCACCACTGATACATTGAGAAGTTCTGTTCTAAAAGAGAGAGATGGGGTGCATTATAACTAAACTTTCCCTGGAGTGTCAGGGTAAACCTCCCAGAGGGGATGATTCTAGAGGCGAAACCTCAGAGACAAACAGATTTGTCAGACAGGCAAGGAAAGGACAGTATTACAAGAAAGGAGTGCTTATGTCAAGGCAGAGTGTCATCAGACAGCAAGTAGCTCAACATGGTTATACGGGTGCTGGGTTGGGGGTGAGGGGGATTACAAAGATGAATTTGAGAAACAACCTTATAGCAAAGTCTAAATTTCATAGTGCAGGCAATGGGAGAGGTTACAGGTAGGGAATGTAGCTTGTTTTAGTCTGCTTGGGCTACCATAGTGATATACCATAGGCTGAATGGGTTAAAAAATAGGCACTTATTTCTCCTAGTTCTAGAGGCTAGGAAGTCCAAGATCAGGTTGCTGGCAGATTCGCTTCTTGGTAACAGCCCTCTTCCTCGTTTACAGACCACTGCTTTCTCACTGTGTCTTTACATGGCAGAGAGAAGAAGCTTTGGTGTCCCTTCCTTTTCTTGCAGAAGCACTAACCCCTTTAGGTGGGGCGGGGGGGGGGGCGTTTCCATCCTTATTATCTCATCTCACAATGGCCCCGCCTCCTAATACCATCACATTGGGGGGTTAGGACTTTAACATGTGAACAGAGGTAGGGCACAAACGCTGCTCTAAACATTCATTCCGTAACATAGCGAATGAATTGGCCATATCTTGTTAGAGTAATAATTGTACATCCAAAACTGCCCAGCAGGCAACAGCTGCACCAGCCCAGTTCTTTGCAGAGACTCACATAGGCTCAAGATTTGGTTTATAAAGTTATCAACCTCAAGGTGGCTGTTAAAGTCAAGAAGATACTAGGATGCTACACATAAAGAATATAGAGTGAAAAAAGAAGAGGATCAAAAATTGTGGGGGCTCCAAGTGCAGACAGAGAAAGAGGAATCTGCTTAGGAAACAAGAAGACTCTGTTCGAGGGGCAGAGGGGAGAACAGGATTGCAGAGTCAGAGAAGCAACTCTAAGAGAAGAGAACTCTAAGGATTGGGAAGGGCTATCCAGGAAGCACTAAGAAATTGATGTACCCCCTAGACCTTCCTATTGGCTGTCTCGGTTGCTTAAAATTTCATCTGATCACCCCATATGATGGCAACCTGGTGGTGGAAATAGGCAAGAGTATCTTGACTCAGCTTAGTTTTGGTTCAGATGTTCTACTTATCATGTTACCACCAGCAAATTCTGTAGCCCCTCAAAACCAATAATGTTGTCATCTACAAAAATCAGGATACTGTTTCTAGCCACGTCTTCTTCACAGGGTTGTCAGTATTGAGTGAAACCATATGTGTACTTATTAAAATGCTATGTCTGCAAAGTGATAATACTTTAAAAGTCTCCTGCTAAGCTGAAGCATCGTGACTGAGAAGAGTTTATTATCATCCATAATCACATTTATGGATAATTAATTCTCATCAGCTCCTCTCAGTGATGGAACGTATGCTTGACTGATCCCAGGAAACGTTCATGGCAGGAAATACAAAGCTGGGCATCAGAAAGACACTCAGGAGACGGATGACAATAAAGGACAGGGGCTGTTGAAGAGGAAACTTGTCCTGGGCCAGGCTTAATGGAAATAGAATGGGTCATGAATTCACTGCATTCCAAAATCACTGCAATCTGGTGAAAGGAGAGGTGGCCCTTTGAACTTACGTTACAAAGAAGTTACATTTAATCGGCATATGCAATACAATAGGCCCTTTAAAGGAAATAATAGCTTAACTCTTGGCACAATTACCAGCAGGTTTTCTAGTGTTAAATATACATTCTGAAAATAGAAAGGACATTTCAAAAAGCTTCCAGCCAAACAATCAAATGCAAGTGTTACAACTCTCAGACCTTTGGATGACAGAATTCCTGAACTCTGGAAGGAGAAATATTTCTCACCCTGGGACCTCTTGGTAACCTGACTGTGAAAAACGTGTCAAATAAACAAAAGCACCAACTTCAGACAACATAAGTTGCCAATTTCCCCTTGAAGACTATCAAAAGTTTTAGACTTACTGGCCCAAATGTATGCTCAAGTTAGGTAAAGAGAGTATGTTGTAATATTTTTCATTTCTCTTTCTCTGCATTTATTATTAATTTATTACAACAAAAATGAATGTGATAAGTAGGACAAAATACAGACTACATGTCTTGATGGTCAAATTAGTTCCGATTAAGGCAGCTGCTATTAGGGAATTTCCCATAAAGGGATTTAAATCTTCCAGCCCTGGGCATAAGAAGACAAGGAATTATTGATGTAGAAATAAATAAAAGAAGAATAGGGAGATGCTCTGCCAAGTGAAAGATTCTAAGCAGAGCCAACTTTTCTTGAAATCATGTATTCATTCATAAAACAAATCCACAATGCAATTATTAACTGAGCCCTTTTATGTTCCAGACACGTTTCCGAAGCAGGGGAGAGAGCAGGAAGCACTTTGGAAGGGGCCCCTGCTTTTATGAAGCTCATAGTACAGTTGGGAAGGCTTAGATAAATCAAGTTATTAAACAAAGCATCACCTGACTGGACAGATAATGCAGCGTTGGATGGAGATGAATGAAAGGTCATTTGAGCCTATAAATACTGATAATGTATTTAGCATCTCCTTTCCCTCTGATTACTACTTGTCTCACACATATGTGCATTCTAAGTCGCTTCAGTCTTGTCTGACTGACTCTATGGACTGTAGCCACCAGGCTCCTCTATCCATAGGATTCTCCAGACAAGAATACTGAAGTGAGTTGCCATGCTCTCCTCCAGGGGATCTTCCCAACCCAGGGATCGAACCTGGATCTCTTGTATTGCAGAGTCTTTACCATCTGAGCCACTGGGGAAGCCCATATGCCCCATACACTGTGACTCTATTCCAGCCTTCCTTTGGTTTTAAGAAAAAAATTGAAAGGTTTGAGTTGATTGTCAGAAACTGAAGAAGCTCCTTGACTCAGCATACAATCAAGTGCAAGTTCCATGGCAGCCAAAGTTAATCCATCAAACTAATGACATGTGTAATCCATATTGTGCTTCATTGTAATTAACCTAAATGGATCAATCACTTTAATTTGTATTATAGTGAAAGAATCAAATTACATTTTTTTGGTTTGCTTTTCTCTTTGTTGTTGATTAATCGCTGAGTGGTGTTTGACTCTGAGACCCCTTGGACTGTAGCATGCCAGGCTCCTCTGTCCTCCACTATCTCTGGAAGTTTGCACAAATTCATGTTCATTGAGTCAATGATGCTATCTAAATATTTCATCCTCTGCTGCCCTCTTCTCCTTTTGCCTTCAATCTTTCCTAGCATCAGGGTCTTTTCTAATGAATTGGCTCTTCACATGAGGTGACCAAAGTATCAGAGCTTCAGCTTCAGCAACACTCCTTCCAATGAGTATTCAGGGTTGATTTCCTTTAGGATTGATTGGAGACTCTCAAGAGTCTTCTCCAGCATCACAATTCGAAGGCATCAGTTTTTCAGTGCTCAGCCTTCCTTATGGTCCAAGTTTCACACCTGTACATGACTACTGGAAAAACCATAGCTTTGACTATACACACCTTTGTCAACAAAGTGATGTCTCTGCTTTTTAATCCACTGTCTAGGACTGTAATAGCTTTCCTTCCAAGGAGCAAATGTCTTTTAATTTCATGGCTGCAGGCACCATTCGCAGTGTTTTTGGAACCCAAGAAATTAAAATCTGTCACTGTTTCCACTTTTTCCCCTATTTGCTATGAAGTGATAGGACTGGATGCCGTGATCTTAGTTTTTTGAATGTCAAGTTTTGAGCCAGCTTTTTCACTCTCCTCTTTTACCCTCAACAAGAGGCTCTTTAGTTCCTTTCTGCTTTCTGCCATAAGGGTGGTATCATCTGCATATCTGAGGTTGTTGATAATTCTCCCAGCAATCTTAATTCCAGCTTGTGATCCATCCAGCCTGGCATGTCACATGAGGAATTCTGCATATAGGTTAAATAAGCAGGGTGATAATATACAGCCTTGTCTACTCCTTTCCCGATTTTGAACCAGCTCATTGTTCCATGTCTGGTTCTAACTGTTGCTTCTTGACCCTGGTTTCCATGGTTGCTCAGTGGTAAAGAATCCATCTGCTAATGCAGGAGATGTGGGTTCAGTCCCTGGGTTTAATCTTATCTAATGTTGACATCATAGCTTATGCTAGAAAACATCACTATTTCTCCAATTTTCTACTATCTGAAATTCCTTCCAAAATGATATGAGAAGGGAGTGATGCCTTGTATCCCTATCAGCAGAGCTGGAATGAATGAAGCTGAAGAGTCAAGACTCCATTTGCATAGGCTCTTTTCAAGCAACTTTTTGGATTTATAATTATGTATTCTTTTTTCTTGAAGAGGGCATCCCCCGAGCTGGAACCACCCTCAAAAGAGATTTAAACTAAAAAACTATATACCCGTGAGAATAAAAAAGTTAACTGAAATATGTTCCTAGTATATCTTCATGGCATCACAGTACAAGACATATTTGTTTGTGGGACGAGACTGTCCAGGGAGGAAGGGAAAAGTATATAAATAATCTTTATTGGTTTTACTTTTGTTTGGAGTGGACACTGTTTAAACATTCAGTAATTCAACAAATAGTTACTGTCTAGAAAACTAGGATTCGTCAGGAAACAAAACTAGTAATACTTGACCTGTGGAGCTTACGATCTAGCAAGAGGTAAACAGACAATATACAGTAAGCATAATATGTAAACATCTATTACCTTAGAAGGTGATAAGTAACAATGGGGGAAGGGAAGGGCAGGGCAAAATAAGTCAGATTGAGAGTGTAGGGTGAGAGAAAAGTCCCACATTGTTGGGAAAAGCAGTCTCCTGGAGTAATCTTGCGTCTACCAGTGAATTCATGCCTCTGAAATTCTGCCAATCCTTAAACTTCATGTTCCCCCACACTATACAAGATTAATCTAAGAGTCTGCTCTCTTCTTGGCTTGGAGAGGCTGTGTGTGAGCTGCATAGCTCTCTCTCTGACCATAGAAAGCAAAACAATTGAGCTTGGTCTTTTTAATCTCTGAGATGCTAAGGAATTGATAGGTGTACAGTATCGGGTAGTAGACAGTTGGACAGAGCAGAACCCATTGAGAAGGTGACATTTGAGCAGAGACAAGAAAGCTGAAAAGTTGGTCAAGCAAATAACTGGAGACAGTTGTAAGAAGGGATGAAAAAGGACTTCACTCTTCCCTAGATCAGTTCCTGAGTACTTTCTCAGCGTGAAGTTAGTGTTTAAAAACATGGCCTTTTTAAGGATGTAGTCCTTACCCATAAGGTTACTATATTGTACTTGGTATTTGATTAGGGAAAGAGGAATTTTTGTTCCAGTACGAAAGAAAAATTGACAGTGCTAGACATACTGAGAGATGGGCTGTGGTCTCCCAAAAGATACCCTCCTGAGGAATTTCAAGGAAATTTTGATTATTTTCAAATATCACTTTACTTGCTGCTGCTGCTGCTGCTAAGTCACTTCAGTCATGTCCGACTCTGTGTGACCCCACAGACGGAAGCCCACCAGGCTCCCCCGTCCCTGGGATTCTCCAGGCAAGAACACTGGAGTGGGTTGCCATTTCCTTCTCCAATGTGTGAAAGTGAAAAGTGAAAGTGAAGTCGCTCAGTCGTGTCCGACCCTTAGCGACCCCACGGACTGCAGCCTACCAGGCTCCTCCATCCATGGGATTTTCTAGGCAAGAGTCCTGGAGTGGCTTGCCATTGCCTTCTCCGTCACTTTACTTACTGATGTTCAAATCATATCACCAAGTAACACGCAATTCCATTTGTATAGAGGCATAATGCTAGTGGGCTTCCCTGGTGGCTCAATGGTAAAGAACCATCCTGCCAACGCAGGAGACATGGGTTTGATCACTGGTCCAGCCAGATCCCCTGGAGAAGGGAATAGCAACCCACTACAGTATTCCTGACTGAGAATCCCATGGACAGAGGAATCTGGTGGCTACAGTCCATGGGGTCACAAAAGAGTCAGACACGATTTAGCAACTAAAACAAAATTGTAAGAGTTAATTTACTGAATACAATAACTCTATAAACTTATATACATGCATCCCTATACACATGCATAAAAATTATATAAAATGTTTCATTTCACATGTGAAGGACCTGGGGAACAGAGGGGTTTAGCAACTTACCAGAGTTATACATTTGGTAATAGCAGAGCTTGGGTTTCAAACTCAGGGAGTCCTGCTCTGGAGTCTGAACTCCCACAAGACTAGGATACTCATCTGTGAATACTTTTATGATTAAATACTGACATTTGCAAACTCAAAAACAGTTACTTTCTTCCAAGCAAAGGAAAAGTTTCTTCTCACCTTCAACCTGTTCATTTGAAGTCACCGCATCACTATGTAGCCAAAAAAGTGGTTAAGTGTTGAGAGATTCAAAAGAAATGTCAAATGTACAGACCCCTGATGTTGAACAACGTGAGACACTCTTTAAGACGATAGACAAAGCTTCCCTGGCCTTCTCGGGTACACAGAGTTAGCACTTTCTGGGAATTAATAATTTGCCTGTTGCAGGAAGGTAAGGGGGCTCAGAGGACTGCTCTGTCACATGGCTTGCAGGTTTTATGGTGATGCCATTCATTTCTGGCTTGTCTCTGGCCTGTCATTGTTATTCTGGATCCTTCCTGGTGGCGTGAGCATCGCTTGACCAAGATGGATTTCAATGAGGATTCTGGGAGGTTGGTGGGACATTTGTACTGGCAGTTTCTCTTTCCTTTTGACCGTTTGCGAATGCTACGGGTTGGTGGCAGCCCATTGGTTCCGCGTTCTTTATCGGTACCTCCTGTTTTAAGAGAATTTATGCCAGTGGCTACTATCTTGCCTGGCTAGACCAGGCAGTTGCAGTCAGCGTTTCCCCTAACATGCTCACTCACCATTCTCCATGCCCTTCTGCATGTGCCATAACCAGAAGGGAGCATCTACATCCAGGTAGATATCTTATGTTTCACTCATAAGATCCTAGGTGCCTAGTATGGTGCCTGGCACATACTGGTGTCTCCAGATTGTGCCGAATGAAGCAATTAAATGAATGGATGGGGGGGGGGTGAATAAAACTGTTATTTACATGATGGTTGACCTTTTGCTCCTTTTTCTACCTATGTATGAGTCAAACGTGCAACCACATATTATTCAGTAACCTTGAGGCTGCTGCTTGTCACTTTCCTGGAGCCTCAGGTAATTATGCTGTCCTGAAAATGCCCGTTACTTATGTAAAACCTTCCGATGTTTACTTCTAGGGGCAGTCAACTTTAGGTGACCTAAGGCAATTTTTGGAGGCAGTAGCTACTAAAACTAGTAGAAGGTAGTCGCTCTCTTTTATGTATATGGTAAATTTGCTGCCTTTATTGTTGCTTTCAGAATAAGAGAAAGTATTCGCTTTCAGGCTGGAGTGGAGAGAATGAGATGATGAGGGACAGGCCGAATTCTTTGCTGGCTTCTAGTGATTAGCAATGAAGACAGTTTAAGTTCAAGTGTGTGCCCTCTGAGGCAGAGTTTTTCACCTCAGGGCGATCTTTGCTTCTGTGAAACCAAACTGGCTAATTGGTATCCTCCTCAAAAAACTCCCACATTGGGGTCCCCAGAGCCCAGTAAGTATGTCGGGCTCCGAGCTATCTAGCAATAATGGAGATGAGAGAGGAATAAATTATCATTAAAGACTCGTTGTCCTCCAAAGCTGGGAGTTTCAGCATTTAGAAACATAAAATGTGCTAGGTCATTTAATAATTCACTTCCTGAAGTGCAATCTAATTCTAATTGAAATGTATGTTCTAATTAGCACTTTGTGGGAAACTTAAAATAGAACCACACTTCTAAAGGTATCTCTTTGAGAAAGGTTGGCTTTAGTGTTATTGAACAGTTCTGCCTTCATCTTCGTAACTTTGCAGTTCACATAGATTTTATAAAGATAACTTTTCTTGTACTGGTGTAAGGTTGGTTACCTCCCCGCCCCTTAGGATTTGTTCACTCTCAGGATTCAGATGCCCAGCTCTGGAACAGAAAGTGAACATGACTGCTTTGCTGATGATTCTTACTTACACATATGGCTATTATGTTGTACATTTTAAATATATTTAATGCAGTGAATTCAAGTGCTTTCCATGTGAGTTAGTTCTCTTCTACCATTTCATAACCCTGTGAGCTGTGTGCTCAGTCATGTCCAGTTCCTTGTGACCCCATGGACTGCAGCCCACCAGGCTTCTCTGTCCATGAAATTTTTCAGGCAAGAATGCTGGAGTAGGTTGCCATTTCCTCCTCCAGGGACCCAACCCAGGGATTGAATCAGAGTCTCCTGCATTGCAGGTGGATTCTTTACCCACTGAGCATCAGAGAAGCCCCTCATAAAATGGGGGTATTTGTTAATAAGCCAAAGAATGACCGCATACCAGCTTCAAGTTGTATATAGTTAGGATTCTTTAGGCTGTAACACATGACAGTCTAAACCATTAGGACAAATATTGTCTCAATAAATTTTAAAGCCCAGAGTCAGGGCAAACTCCAAGTTTAATAAGGAGCCCAGTAATGTCACCAAAACCCTAGGTTCTTCCTTTCTTTCCTCTCTGCTGAATTCACTGTCAATGTCATCCAAAGGCTAGTTCCCATTGCAATACAAGGAGGCTGAGAGTGTTAACCAGGCCTTTATTCTTTCTTCTTCTTACCCAGGAGGAGAGAAAAAAGAGAAATTCTGCCCACTCTGCTGTCAGCCTGACTGGGCACCTTAGGCAACAGACGAGTTACAGTTACCAAGGGAATACAGTCAACTTAGACCATCTGTGATCAATATGGTGGGTGCTAGCTACATAAGGCTGTTGGGCACTTTGAAATGTGACTCGTCTAAGATGAAATGTGCTGCAAGTGAAAAAGGTACTTTGGATATCAAAGATTTAGTATCAAAATTACATCAGTCAGTTCAGTTCAGTCGCTCAGTCGTGTCCGACTCTCCGCGACCCCATGAATCACAGCACGCCAGGCCTCCCTGTCCATAGCATCTCATTAATTTATATATTTATTATATATTAATATAATATGTTAGTTCAGTTCAGTTCAGTCGCTCAGTTGTGTCCGACTCTCCGCGACCCCATGAATCACAGCACGCCAGGCCTCCCTGTCCATCACCAACTCCCGGAGTTCACTCAAACTCATGTCCATCGAGTCGGTGATGCCATCCAGCCATCTCATTCTCCGTCGTCCCCTTCTCCTCCCGCCCCCAACCTTTCCCAGCATCAGAGTCTTTTCCAGTGAGTCAACTCGTCGCATGAGGTGGCCAAAGTATTGCAGTTTCAGCTTTAGCATCAGTCCCTCCAATGAACATCCAGGATTGATCTCCTCTAGAATGGACTGGTTGGATCTCCTTGCAGTATAAGGGACTCTCAAGAGTCTTCTCCAACACCACAGTTCAAAAGCATCGATTCTTCGGCGATCAGCCTTCTTCACAGTCCAACTCTCACATCCATACATGACCACGGGAAAAACCATTGCCTTAAAATATTAAAATGAATTTTAACTGTTTATTCTTCAGTTCAGTTCAGTCGCTCAGTCGTGTCCGACTCTCCGAGACCCCATGAATCACAGCACGCCAGGCCTCCCTGTCCATCACAACTCCCGGAGTTCACTCAAGCTCATGTCCACAGAGTCGGTGATGCCATCCAGCCATCTCATTCTCGGTCGTCCCCTTCTCCTCCCACCCCCAACCCTTCCCAGCATCAGAGTCTTTTCCAGTGAGTCAACTCGTCGCATGAGGTGGCCAAAGTATTGCAGTTTCAGCTTTAGCATCAGTCCTTCCAATGAACAGCCAGGATCGATCTCCCTTAGAATGGACTGGTTGGATCTCCTTGCGGTACAAGGGACTCTCAAGAGTCTTCTCCAACACCACAGTTCAAAAGCATCAATTCTTCAGTGATCAGCTTTCTTCACAGTCCAACTCTCACATCCATACATGACCACGGGAAAAACCATAGCCTTGACTAGACGGACCTTGGTTGGCAAAGTAATGTCTCTACTTTTTAATATATTATCAAGGTTGATCATAACTTTCCTTCCAAGGAGTAAGCGTCTTTTAATTTCATGGCTGCAATCAGCATCTGAAGTGATTTTGGAGCCCAAAAAAAACAAAGTCTGACACTGTTTCCACTGTTTCCCCATCTATTTCCCATGAAGTGATGGGACCAGATGCCATGATCTTTGTTTTCTGAATGTTGAGCTTCAAGCCAACCTTTTCACTCTCCTCTTTCACTTTCATCAAGAGGTTTTTGAGTTCCTCTTCACTTTCTGCCATAAGGGTAGTGTTATCTGCATATCTGAGATTATTGATATTTCTCCCAGCAATCTTGATTCCAGCCTGTGCTTCTTCCAGCCCAGCATTTCTCATGATGTACTCTGCATATAAGTTAAATAAGCAAGATGACAATATACAGCCTTGACGCACTCCTTTTCCTATTTGGAACCAGTCTGTTGTTCCATGTACAGTTCTGAATGTTGCTTCCTGACCTGCATACAGGTTTCTCAAGAGGCAGGTCGGGTGGTCTGGGATTCCCATCTCTTTCAGAATTTTCCACAGTTTACTGTGATCCACACAGTCAAAGGCTTTGGCATAGTCAATGAAGCAGAAATAGATGTTTTTCTGGAACTCTCTTGCTTTCTCCATGATCCAGCGGATGTTGGCAATTTGATCTCTGGTGCCTCTGCCTTTTCTAAAACCTGCTTGAACATCTGGGAGTTCACGGTTTACATACTGCTGAAGCCTGGCTTGGAGAATTTTGAGCATGACTTTACTAGCGTGTGAGATGAGTGCAATTGTGCGGTAGTTTGTGCATTCTTTGGCATTGCCTTTCTTTGGGATTGGAATGAAGACTGACCTTTTCCAGTCCTGTGGCCACTGCTGAGTTTTCCAAATTTGCTGGCATATTGAGTGAAGCACTTTCACAGCATCATCTTTCAAGATTTGAAATAGCTCAACTGGAATTCCATCACCACCACTAGCTTTGTTCGTAGTGATGCTTTCTAAGGCCCACTTGACTTCACATTCCAAGATGTCTGGCTGTAGGTCAGTGATCACGTTATCGTGACTATCTTGGTTGTGAAGATCTTTTTTGTATAGTTCTTCTGTGTATTCTTGCCACCTCTTCTTAATGTCTTCTGCTTCTGTTAGGTCCATACCATTTCTGTCCTTTATTGAGCCCATCTTTGCATGAAATATTCCCTTGTTTATTCTTACTTTCTAAAAAATTCTGACTACTAGAACATTTTTAATTACACACATGACTTTGTGTTTCTATTGGATAGTGCCAAATGATCTGCTCCTGGAGGGGTAAGGGGCAGATACACATTCAAACAAAATTCAAGGACTTTTTAGAAAGAGAGAGAATTGGTGTTCAGAATTGGTATAGTATGGCCTACTACATCTGGAGAACTAATTCTTTAATTACTCTCTTGCTATTTTTATTCTAATTTTAATTAGTGGCTAGAGGCTATAGGAAAATCAATAGCTATAGGTGGACTTTGCTTGGGACAAGACAGTTTTCTCTAAGCATTCTAGAAAAACAGCCACTGCCTTGCCTGGAAGTTCTGAGAGAGCAGAAATTTCCAATACTCTTCCTCATTTCCCTGCAAAGCCACTTACACTGGGATGAAAGCTGGACTGATCTCAGGCTTGAGTTCTCTTCCACTACTCAGTCCTAAACAATTTTATTTTGTTTCTATGCAGTATTTATTATTATTATTAAAGCAATATGTCATGGCAGCCCCAAATGCATGAAGCTGATTGAAAAGCTGTGGGGACGGGAGCGTTGTTGAAAGTACTGCTTCCTGCATTTCTGCTTGGCACTGTTCCTCTGTCTCCCCTTCTGTTTGCTCTCACACTCATAGGAAAAGAGTTCTTTTCCACACTCATTATGAGGTTATCCTTGTCTCTCTGACAGCTATTTGCACAACTCTTCCAAGAACAAGGACTCAAAAGGATTTGTAGAGTGATCAGGAGGACTTTTGAAACTGGCAAAGAAAAACCAGGGTGAATTCTCAACAAATTTTATAGTCAAGGTTCTCAGTCATAAAGTGAAGACTCTTCCTTTGAGAAAAAGTTTCCTTCTCTCGTCATTCAAGGAGTGCACGTTGGGCAGAACTACATTCTACCTTAGAGTCAATCACACCCGGAGCTGACATTCCGCTTGTGCAGAATGTAGCACAGGCCGTGGCACAAGCTACAGTACCGGATACTTGCATGGTAATCAGTAAGCAACCGCAGCCTCAAACCCCCAGATGCCTTTCTTGCCACCCTGGCTCTCCTGGTCTCTCCTCTGCAACCCTGTTTTTTTTCCCAAAAAAACATAATTAATTTCCAAGATTAAAAGAGAGCTAGTTAACTGTGTGCATATGAAGGCTGTATACTCAGACCATGAGGCCATAATGCCTGGGTCACCCTTACCTGCTAAGAGCAGGCAGACAACTGTAAGCACAAGAAAAGAATCCAGCTCTACAAGAGTGCATGCCAAACTAAAGCTGCAAAACGACGGCCGGCATCCCAACTGCACTTTAGCTTTATAGCTGGATTGAGAATGAAGCAGTTCTTTGTGAAAGCCAAGAGCAGAACAAAACTTGTTTTTTTTCATCATGCTTGATGTAGATAACAAAAGAAATAAATCCAAACTATAGCATTTGGCTGCCGGTTTTTGGGGTGAAGGTGAAGATGGGAGTTGCTGAGCGTAGGCTCTCCAAATGCGTATTTGTTGCTTAGTAATATAAAAAGTGGCTTTTTACTATAAGGAGAGGAAGAGGCAGGTGGGGACGGCTTGAATCTACTTTCCATAGGAACAGACAGGATGTGTCTTCTCTGACCTCTTGCTACTCTCCTATTTCTGTCAGGCCTTTTGGGTGATTGTGCTCAGATTCTTATTTAAATCCAATTAAATCTGAGGCTTGAATAAACACACATGTATATCATCCAGAAGATAGTATTAAAGGATTCTACACGTAGGCCAGAGCAGCTGTATCTTTTCTGCTGTTAAAGATTTATTCTTTTTCTTAGGATCTTTGGCGGGGGGTGGGGGGGATTGGCAGTAAATATTGGAGGTTTTAATTTCATACAGAACCAAAGTGTCCCTCTTTTCTGTTCTTTCCTCCTTTTTGGCCTGGGCCAGACGCATTGTCTTAAAACAGTGTGGTCAGGCCTCTCTTTCTAGAATCTCTCCGTCACCCACAGGATAAGATCCAGCCTCCCAGGGGGACTTCAGATCCCCTTTATGATCTGATCAGGCCTTCCCCTTCTAGCTTTATGTCCTGCCACTTCTCACATAGAATATTCCATCAAATGTAGACTCTTGCAGTGTCCCCAGCTCAGAGCATTTTCATACGTGCCTGCTTTACCAGCCTTGTTTATCTTGCCCACGTTATCGCCATGTGTTTGTATGTGACTGAACCTCATCTAGCTGGTGAGCTCTGTAAGGGGTGGTCCTCCCTCCCAATGACCTTGTTCTCCTTACTGGGTAGCGCAGTAACCAGCATGTACAGCCAGTGTTCTGTGAACACCTCATGAAAGAATAGGGAACCGTATTCCTGAGATACAGGAGCCTATTGACCCTCTTTCATGATCACTGAGTAATTTCTAGGAAGAAGATGATTGAGGAATATGCTTTGAAGGGCAAGACTGAATTTACATTACTTGCTTACTCAATTTGTGCCAAAGTAAAATGATGAAAGGTCGCCAGAAATTACAAGACTTTAGTTAGCATGCAACAGTTTTGCCCTTCATGGACATGGATATAGAAGGCATCAATTAGCTGAGGACTAAACTGGGAGCATAACCATCCTGGGAACCAGCTAGGTGGCCATGGGCAAACTGCTTAATCTCAGAATCATTTAATTTGTAAACTGGGAGCAACGATAGATTATTTGCATTCCCTCCCTTAGAGAGGTTTTAGAAAATGAGAGAATATAATTTTTGTGGACATTTCTGAAAATGTAAACTAATGAATATAAGGCAGTTCCCAGCAGGGAGTGACTTTGCCTCACCCCTGCCCCTCAGGAGATCTTTGGTAATTTGTGGAGACATCACTAGTTGTTGCAACTGGGACGGGGGTGGCTGTTACTGGTAGTGGTCACTGATGCTGGTAAAAAAATCTACAATTCACAGGACAGTTCCCAGACTCTCAAGAAATAATTGTGTGCTCAGTCGCTCAGTCATGTCTGACTCTGCAACCCCATGGACTGTAGCCTGCTAGGTTCCTCTGTCCATGGAATTTTCCATGCAAGAATACTGGAGTGGGTTACCATTTCCTTCTCCAGAGGATCTTCCAGACCCAGGGATCAAACTCACATTTCTTGCATTTCCTGAACTGGCAGGCAGATTCTTTACCACAGCAGCACCTAGAAAGCCCCAAGAAACAATTACCAGACCCCCAATATCACTAGTGCTAAAACTGAGAAATCCCTGTGTAAAGTACACTGTGACATTTCTTAACATTTGGTTCTGTTAATTTTTTCTTGCATCTTTATTGAAGACAAAAAGGATGATATTAGTACTTAAGTTCTATAACTTGGAGACTCACAATGGATTTATTGGATTGTGGATAATCAACATGCCACTCTCTGCCACCTTGGTTAATTAGCTGCTATCACTGAGCCAGGTGCTGTTTTAAGCACTTTACCTGTATTAACTCATTTACTTCTCACAACAACCCTATGAGGTAAATTTATTACTCCCATTTGACAGATGAAAAGACTGAGGCAAAGATGACAAAACCAGATTTGAGCCCAGTCTTGCTCCAGGCCTTGTGACAAAGATTCAAATAAGTCCCTCCATATTTCACTGCATATATCTCACTTCTGGTCTTAACTTTTTTTTTTTAAGCATGTGTGATTTTCTTTGCATTGTCACCTTTGGCAGGGAAATTGACTCTGGTTTCTCAGGTCTTCTTTTCATTGACATGAATCCATCCCGGCAGAGGACTTAACTGGTTTAGATGCTAGACAACACCTCAGCACAGAAAAGGACATAAGGAAATAAACCTCTCGAGAACCTGGGATTTGAGCCTAGCCATCTATGGAAAAGCACTTGGCAAGTGACAGGGCTGTGCTTTTCAAACGAGAGCATATTCAAGAATTACTGGGGGAGCTTGTTAAAAATGCTGATTTCCCAGCATCACCCTAAAAGCTTCTGACTTAGAGGCTCTGGGAGGCTCCCAGGAATCTGCCTTTTTAACAAGCTCCCAGTGAGCCTGACGCAGGTGGTCTAAGCGCACACCTTGAAAAACACTCTGGTGCAAGCGGGGGTTGGGGACGGGCACTGACTGATCCCAGAGAAGATTTGGGTTTGCCTGCATGTTAATTCAAACCACTTGCGTGGGAGCCTATGCGTGCTGTTCTGGTCCCTGTAATTTGCTAGCTTCAGGCCAAGGAGCTTGATTGAGAGGGCAGGGATGGGGAGGATGGAGAGGAGAAGAGAGGAGAAGGCCAATTACAGCCACTTCCAGGGAAGTGATCGTTTCCCTGTGGACAGAGGAGGAGCTGTCACTGGAGGCCCTTCTCCCTTCATTGTCCCCCTAATTGGCTGTTGTGACTATCATTCCGCCCCGGGGGAGTTTAACAGAATCAAGAAAAGAGAAGAAAAGGATGCCAAATAACTTGGAGCAGGAACAAAAGAGGAGTAGGGCTCCTCTCCACCAGCGCAGAGAGAAGCCCAGATTCAGTCCCTCTCCCCAGGGCCCTCTTTCACACCGTCTCCTCGACCTTTCCCCTGCCTCTTTCTTTTGTCCCTCCCAGAGACCAATAAACTCAGGTTGTCTGGATAAGCAGAGCTTTATAATTACCCAGGGAAGATTCCGATGGCCCAGAATTCTGCCATAAAGTCATGTTGTGCTGTTGCAGCAGCAAAGCAGGGATGTTTTAACCTTCTCAGTGAATCACATTCTTTTGGAGATGAACATGAGGCAGAGGCTCTTTTATTCTGAGCATCTTTCCAAGGGACCAATTGAGTTATTTTGATTTTAATATCTGAGTATTATGCCTTAACAATGTCGGCAGCTTCTCTGTCCCTGAACTGAGTAATTTAAATCCATTTCAGCAATATAGTGCAGCAGAGTGATTAAGATGGCCTGGCTTCATTCCTAGCCCTGCAAATCACCAGCTGTGTGACCTTGAAGGTTACTTTACATCACTAAGCTGCAGGTATTAATCTGTAAAATTGAGATAATAATAGGACCCCACTCCCAAAACACACACGCACATATGTATACACCACACACATACATACACATAAACTTTAGTGGACTGTTGTGACCACCAGATGAAACAATAGATTTAATATTTTGCCTCTTCCGCAGCAAACTCACAGTGTTTGCCTCCACCGCTCAACTTGTTTTCCTTGAATTATTAATGCTTGATATTTTAAACCTATCTCTGGACAAAAGTCAGCAGAAAAACACAAGGAAAAGAGAAACCAGGGAAAAGGTGTTTCCACTCTCTTCACATTGAATTTCAAATGCTTGTAACTCACTGTGAGTGGGACAACAGATGACTTCCATCTGAAGGGAAGTACACAGAACTCGAGAAGCAGACAGAGGAGAACAAGATAAATCATTCAGTTGCCTACCACACACGTTGTGAGATATTAAACGTGGATTAGAAGCTTCTTACCAATAGTTTGGCCTCCATTTCTCGAGTGGTTAATGTTACCAGACTGCAAACAAATGATTATATGTGTGACAAAAATATGTAATAAGCTGGAGAACAGATTCAAGTAAGCCAGGCTCTGGAGTTCTTGTCTGCTCGCTTGCAGCTTTCTGCACAAGAAACCTCCGAGTGCAGCTTTGCTGACAGGCCTCTCCTTCCAGGCAGCTTCCTTGGGGTGGCAGCTCTGAGAGTAACAGCCTCCAGTCAGTGCGGGGTTACCAAGCAACTCATTTCCCACTGAGGTATTTGAGGAGACAAAGTCTTGATTTTAAAAACAAAAGAAAACCGAAAGGCCCTGCTGAGCAGACCTAAACACACACACACACACCCTCTTTCTCCTTCAGCCTCAAGGTATTGTACCTTTACCAAATAGCACAACCTCTCAGAAATAGAAAGCAAGCTGCAATTTGTAAAGTAACTTCATGCACTATTCTAAATTACTGCTAATAAATTTTATTTTATAGTGGAACCTCTTATAGTGAATTATATTGTTTGCCTTGTCTCTCAATTGGGTGCCTGAATGAAAAGCAACTATCATTTGAATAAGTCTTAGCAAATAAATTGGCTAGTTTTTCATACAAGAGGTGACAGAAAGAGAAATGAGAACGCTCTTAATTGTGTGGTAATAATTGAAATTACTAGCTTCAAAGAGTCAAGTTATTGTATCACTATTGTAACCTTTCCCAGGATAGGGCAGGGGAGCAGTACAGAGGAAGTGGGAGAGAATTAGAACTCCCAAGTAGAAGTAAGCCTGGGTCTGACAACAGGCTGTACCTTCTGACCTTTTCCACATCATGGTATATTATGTGAAACAAGCAAACAAACAAAAAACCCCATAATTTCATTTTTACAAAGCATCAGACAGAAGGACTTGTGTTGGAGAAGACTGAGACATCAGTGACCCAGGTCTTGTCTAGATGCTTCTAAGTCACCTCTGGAGCCAGACATACCCATGGGAAGCGCTGTGCATCTAAGACATGCTGTTTACATGGCTTTGCCCACTGGGGAGCTAAAATTTTCTTCATAACATGAAGGAATGTTGCCCCTACAGAGCTAATGACAGTCTGTGGGATGTAGTGCGCTTGCGGGGGACAAACAGAGCTGTGATAGAACCCCAACCTGAACACTCACTAGTTTCCATGAAGGTAGCTCACATCTCTAAATTTAGGAAAATGATATGAAGTGCTTTGTTGGACCATGTTGGGGCCTGAAAGTAGAGGAAGAGTATACCCTCCTACATATACTTATAAACACAAAATTCCATACTTTGAGTCACATGAAAAAAAGCAATAGAAGCTATCCAGCAAAAAAAAAAATTGTTGTAAAAATTCTGTGTTTCCCAATCTGCTCACACACCATCACCAACTCTAATCA
This sequence comes from Moschus berezovskii, assembly GCF_049115385.1. Lineage (NCBI taxonomy): Eukaryota > Metazoa > Chordata > Mammalia > Artiodactyla > Moschidae > Moschus > Moschus berezovskii. The sequence continues at coordinate 28,132,753 of NC_142467.1, read as the reverse complement.
AGTGGCTGATGTGGACAGGCTGACCGGGAGTGACTGTTTTTCTGTTGCACAATAGCACAGGTTGTGAGACACACAGCTCATTTTTATGTCAAATTACATTTTATTCTTCATGGAGTTTTGGTATTAATTTGGATTTTTTTTAATACCACAGTAAAATATTTTGTCGAGTACTGAGTTTTTTGATGCCCCCTTAAATTTTTTGCTCCTATAGTGAGTATATCACCTGCCTTACCCTGGTCCTGAAAATAGGGACTTTGAAGGACTATTATAATTAGGAGTGAAGATTATAAAGTACCTTCACAAAACTGATACTTAAAAAGGGTAGCCATTGCGATCATATTTTTACAAGACCTGCAGAGAATCTGTAGATATCACAGGACACGCTGGCTGGGAATCCCTGAAGCAGTAGTATGATAACCTGTGGCTTGTTAACAGGCTGAAAAGATAGACAGTGAGTTCTGATCAACCCCCAGATCCTGCTTGTCAAGGACGTGATAATCCTTGAACATTATATGCAAGAGAAGGGTGCTGGTCCGCCTAGGATTTCACTTCAGTTCTGGGGAGTCCCTTGTGGATCTCACCTGTCCCTTGACACCCTAATGATTACACTCAGAGAGCTCTCAGTCTTTGCAGCCAAAATAGTCTTAAGCACTGAGTTGACCAGTAGTGTTATTCACTCAGTCATATCCAACTCTTTGCGGCCCTATGGACATAGCCCGCCAGGCTCCTCTGTCCATCAGGTCCTCCAGGCAAGAATCCTGGAGTGGGTTTCCATTCCCTTCTCCAGGGGATCTTCCCAACCAAGGGATCAAAGCCAGGTCTCCTGCACTGGAGGCAGATTTTTTACCATCCAAGCCATCAGGGAAGCCCAAGTTTACCAATAGACTTCCATAAAAAGCTCTGCTTCTATCCTTTGTGTTCAGCAAAATGCCACCAGCCTGCTTGGCTATGCTTTAGGATTTCTGTGTCTTCAGCTAGAACTCTTCTCTGTAGCCCAATGTTGGATCTCAGTGGACAGACCTGGGGGTTTTAAATCCCCCTTGGGCAGGAAGAACAACTTCTTGCTGGGAGTCTGCCTCTAAATCTTCCCTGTTAGTGACACTGAGCAGTAGAAGCAGCAACTCAACAGCTCTCTTGTCAAACAACATCACCTCCGATATTGTGAGACTTGCAGAAAATAAACTGACGTAAAACATCACTCACCTCTGCCTCTGAGAATATATTCGGGGGGAATTTGATGGCAAGCACAGTGAAAGCACCAATATACAGTTAAATTCAACAAACACTGAAAAATTAGCATATCGACTGCCTCAAACTACCTCCACTTATTCTGGAACGTGGTGTCTAGCAGAACAACTCCAGGGAAATTTTGCTGTGTGTTATTTTCAGTTTAAGAAGGAAAATAAATAGGTACTTTAACTTTTCATTCCCTGGGTTGTTCGCAGAGAGGGGAAAAATTAAAACAAGCCAACCTATTCAACACTGAAAAATATTTAGTCATCAAGAGAAAGCGCTTACAAAAGGAAGGCCTTGACAAAAAATAATATCTAGACACAACACAGGGCTTCTCACTTCTGATGCATTTGTAGCCTAAATGGTAAAATATGCTTATTCCCATTTCACCTTGTTTCCTCGGAGATCAGACTGACAAACAGCCCATCTCCAACAGTTATCGCCCTTTGTCTGCCCTGGACGCTGAAGGCTCTGTGAGCAGAGAATGAGCAAATGTGAGATAAATGTCAGCTGCTGATTTCATTCTCACTCAAAACCGTCTCTCTCTCACTTCTGAGTCACTCAGGAGCTCTCAGATTTGCCTCAATCTGACTCATTTTACAGCTTGGCTTGTCTTTCTGCTCTTTCCCCTTGGTGTGCAGTAGAAACAAAATGCCCTACAAAATGCTGCTGTGTTCCGCATTTGCTTCTTTAGATTTTTAATTCAAGTTCCTTTATTATTTATTCTCATCACAAAGGCAATCTATGTGCTATAAGCTCCTCTAATACAGAAAGATGGAAAGCAGAGCAAAAAATGGAAAAAAAATCACTGATACTCTCATCATCAAAAAATAACCACAAGTAACATTTTGATGTGACTTCTTCCAGTTTTTTCCCAGCTTCCCCCTCATTTCCGTTCCGTTCGGTTGCTCAGTCGTGTCCGACTTTTGCGACCCCGTGGACTGTAGCCTACCAGGCTTCTCCGTCCATGGGATTCTCCAGGCAAGAATACTGGAGTGGGTTACCGTCCTCTATCCATTTTCTTCCCCTGCTTATTTGAAATGCCAATTATGTGTGTGTGTGTGTGAAAGTCGCTCAGTTATGTCTGACTCTTTGTGACGCCGTGGACTATACAGTCCATGGAATTCTTCAGGCCAGAATACTAGAGTGGGTAGCCTTTCCCTTCTCCAGGTGATCTTCCCAACCCAGGTCTCCCACGTTGCAGGCAGATTCTTTACAGCTGAGCCACCAGGGAAGCCCAATGCCAATTATAGTACACTGTAAATTCCCAAAGATTTGTCAGTGTGTTTTCTAGACTCAGTCCCAGGATATCTTTTTGTATTGTCTCAGAGTTCTGAGGGTTCCTCAGAGCCTTTGAGATGTGGTTTAATAAAGAGGGAGTACAGTGGGCAGGAAGCAGATCTGTCTGCTGAGAGACAGAGATTCTGGGTCTCCCAATTCTCCTTTATCAGGCCAATTTTTATTTTTTCCCAGAAATTTGGGCTTGTGTGTGAAATTTTGTTAGAATAAAGAGTTATATGGCAAAAACAAGATCAAATTCAAGCTACATATTCTGTTCCATTTCCCTGACAGAACAGAAGATTGTGATACTGTGCTTTAGCAGCGGTCATTTTAGTGTGACTGTATTTATATGACTGTTTTGAAGTGAGGGTGTTTCCATATGACCTAAAAAGCAATCATTTCATGGGTAACACATCAGTAAGCACCGTGTGAAACAGACATCCTCAACAAATTCCTGAGCCACATCCTTGGTCATTCCGATGTTCCCTGTTGTTGCCTCACCCCGCCCCAGGGAGAGAACAGGGTTCTCACAAGATCTCTATTCATTCCTGGCTGCGCTCTCCTCCCATTCCTGGTGGTGGGAAAGCTAGACATGCCCTCTAGGACTAGAGGCCTCCAAGGTGGCTGCACCTGACCTGCTACCAAGGGACTGCCCACCTAATATGCTAGAATTCTTGCCACAGTAGCTGCTTCCATGAAAATATGGAACCACAGTGCCCCTATTGCTCCTTGTCTGCCTTTGTGGGCCAGGGAGAGATCACCAACCTTCCCCCTCACATTCCCACACTCACTAATGAAACCTCTCCATGATTCACATCTGCTCCAGGAGTAACCATTTCCCAGGATTGCTGAGAGTAGGAAAAACCCCACTTCTATTAATCAGGATGTGGCCTGGCCTCATGACCAAGAAGGAAAATAACACAAATGTTTCACATTAGTATACAATATATATTTAAAACGTGGATTATCTGTCCTACTCATGACTACTTCATCATGTAAGCAAAGTAAGCAAAAAGTTTGTGCATTTTCTGAGAATTCATTTTTATATTAAATGATCTGCCTTTTAATACTTTCATTTTTCTATTTACTATGGCCTTATTCATAAACAATGTAAAGTAGACACTACAGGAGAGTAGGTATAAGAAGGTAGGGATGTTCAGAGTTAACCCTAACCTTTATATAACGTTCTCAGTGATATATGTGGGTTATATGAAACTTACAAATGTAATTAGTAGAATAGGATAAATATATTTGGGGAGGCTGGTTACTTATAACAGACTTTTGAAGTATTTTATTGATATGACTGCAAAATTAATGCAGCAATTAATTAATTAATGTGATTTAAAAATCCCAACAGAATAGCACTGTATAAAATAAAAGTTCGTTTTTGGTGTCAGGTTTAGAAATAGAATAAGTGTCAAGGATGTCTTTGGTACAAATTTCTTGGAAGTTTTTTAAAAATATATTTTATACTTTTGTAGGATCATTTTGGGGTCGCACAGAGTCGGACACGACTGAAGTGACTTAGCAGCAGCAGGATCATTTTGGCGTGATTATGCAAAAATATCTCAGATTGGAGGTCTACACAAAAACCACAGTTTTCATTGCTATAGCTTTATAAGACAATTCAATATATGCCAGGTCAAAGGCCCACAGATTATTCTTTTTTCCTCCCTCCAAATTTTATTGAGGACTCTTTGTTGTTTATTGTTCATTTGGTCAAGAACTGAATTAAACTTTGACTTTACTGAAGCAGCCTTTTTAGCAGCTAAGAGAAACGACAATGTGCAAAGGCATGATCTTTTGATGCAACTCTGTTAGACGCTGTAGTGTTTTGTTTCTGCAAGGAGCACCAGAAACTATGTTGACCCTCAATGCTTAACATTTGTCCTCATGGTAAATTAGCATTTGTGAACACAGTTGGTTCATTCTATTTTTACACTTTTTTCCCAGTCGTGGGGGCCGGGGGCTCGGCTGGGGGGCAGTCTGAAAGGTGTGAATGTGTTAGTTGGTCTATTAGTACCTTATCGGAACGTAAGTCAAGTGCAACTCTCTTAACAGGAATAGTATGGAATAAGTAATGGTTAACAAAAGAGAAGACAAGTAGTTTTGAGAAAGAGGAGGAAACCTCACATTACAATTACAAACTAGGAAGCTGGCTCTTGAAGACTAATTTTGTTTTTCCTGCAGGCTGCTCTTTGTAACTTCAGCAAATTTATTCAAAGGTATCTATACACACAGTTTCCAGGTGGCAGCACAAACTTACCATTCTTTCTCTCATGTTCTTGGAGGTTGGGATGAGCAGAGACCTACTCAAGGTATTCAGGTCTGCGGATTTTATTTTAAAGATATGTAGCAAAATGAGGACTCTAAGCTCTTTCAGGTTACAAGAGCAGAGAACCTTGCGATGAGGGTTAAGCACAAGATGTCCACTGAAATAGTAGTAATGGGGGAAAAATGAGTTTTATATTGGCATGTATGGCATATTTTGAAGCCTGTATTAACTGTCCCACATATGACTACTTTGCTACACAAGCAAAACAAGCAAGCAAAAGCATGCATTTTTCTGAGAATTCATTTGTATATTAAATGATCTGCCTCTCAAATACTTTGATTTCTCTCTCGAGTTTACCATTTATACTAAATAATAATTTATAATAAGTTGTTTGAATGTTTACTAACAGCAGCTGCCAATTCAGGCCTCAAGGAACTAGAACAGAATCTGTTGGACTGGCCAAAAAGTTTGTTTAGCTTTTTTTGTAACATCTGATGGAAAAATTCAAATGAACTTTTTGGCCAAGTCAATAGAATGACATCAGAATATAATGCTTCCTACTGTTAGACATCCTCCCAATAGATCTCAAGTTATCTCTGCTTTCCCTTCTTCTGAGACTACTTAACCACTTCTGACCAACACTCTCTGCTCTTATCCTCTTTGCTTCTGAGCTTCTCCTTACTCCTGATACGTGACATCTCCCTATTGCCTCCTTTCTCTGTCTCCCTCATCCCATGCCACTGCTCTGCCAAATCTCTTTGGATATCTGGCATTCAAATTCACCCAGAGAGAGAATCTGATTAGTTCAGCCTGTCACCATCCTTGCTCAAAAGCTTTTGTAGTAGCCTCTAAATGGACTGCTTTTGTATCAAGCATCAGTCCTTGGACCAGTTAACTGTGACCAGGGCAGGGTCACCTGGCAGAAAGCATGAGTCTCCATGCCCAGGGAATCCCCCTGCAGCTGCTTTTCTCAGAAAGACATCATGCATATGACAGACCTTCAGAGTGGAAGGCCCTAGTTAGTATGGGAAAGTTTTAGATTTTTATTCATGCTCACTAAAGGGGTCAACACTTGTCTTGCCACAAATACAGGTCTTGACATTGGTCATTGAAATGACAGAGCACCACAAATGCAGCTCAAAGTAGCATGCATTGGCAGCAAAGATTTCTTGGCCTTTACACTCAAATACAATGGTCAGTGACTCCAGCCAGAGAGGCGTAGCTGGTGGGGCATGTGGTATGTGACCTAGATTTCCCAAATCATTTCAGCCTGGAGATAGGACATCAACATCAATAGCCAAATAGTATTTGTCAAAGTTTATCACTGTGTACTCAGAAGGAACCATTTTTGTTTTTTTCACTGATGGAGCTTGCATGTCCCAGGGGGGTTCTCCCTTGTGCTTGGAGGACTAACCCTCTTGACTACCATGGTGTGTCTGAATTCTCTCCCTCTTTTGTCTTGATTCCTGGTGATGAAGATCCTGGTGGCAGCTGTGCCTCCCACCAGAAACACCACCACAGCTGCTTCTGCCGCTGCTGTTGCCTACCGAAAAAGATGTCATAAGATCTACCCCAAGTGTAACTCTGCCCAAGTAAGGACATGACAAACTGCCACAGCTGCAGCAAACCCTGCTTCCACTAATGTTGCTGCTTTCATGGTCAGTAATGTCACCACGATTAGTGCCACTCCTGGTGCCTATGGGCCATCTGCCTTGTGCACGTAATGCCCCAGAGAGTAGAACAACTTCTACTTGTTCTTCCACTCAAATTTTATCCTCCATAAACTTGGCCGTGAGGCTACAGGAGCCGAGCCAGAGTGTAATCTAGGTGACAAATTGTGTCCAGAGTCATCCCTCCCTGCCAATGTCAGTTCACTGGCTCTTCTCCATCTCCTCATGGCTTTGGAATGAGTTCTTTCTCGCAAACGTCTTGGTACCTCCTATGTATAGGAATAAGGCCTCAAGAATCCTACCAACTGCAGAGTAATTAGCCACTTCTGAGGAATAAACTATACCTTGTTATGTGATTAAGTAATTTTTAGAGGTCACCCAGATTAAAAGATACACTCTATAAGTATGTGTTTAAGGAGATTAGGGATATCTTAATATATATGATTGAACAAGAATTCAAATTCCATCAGTTGTATTCTTTCCAGTCTAAAGAAAGAAAGAGAAGGTAGGTGGTTTTCCTGGATTACAGAAATGGAAAGACCTAGACGCAGAAATGTTTACATGTACTCAACATCATCCAGAGGAAGAAGATGCTGAATCTGGCAGACAAAGATATCCCAGTCATTTCCAATGAATAGTCCATTTTAGTATAAAAAATAGCTCCTCCTTCTTTACCAGGTTGTTCATTGTTCAGTCGCTAAGTCATGTCTGACTCTTTTGTGACCCCATGGACTGTAGCCTGCTAGGCTCCTCTGTCTATGGGATTTCCCAGGCAAGAATACTGGAGTGGATTGCCATTTCCATCTCCAGGGGATCTTCCCAACCCAGGGATCGAAGTCGTGTCTCCCACATTGGCAGCTAAAGAATCCAAAGTGGATTCTGAGCCACCAGGGAAGCCCTTCACCATAGCCTGAGTAAAATCTTCCTTAAGATTATTCATGTACTTGCTCTATTTTTATGTTCACCAAAACATTCTTGTGGATTATTAAATGCATTTATTTTGGACATTAATAAATTGGGGACACTGCAGGGGAATCTGTCCTCATATTTAGGGTTGGACACAGAAGTATTTCTCTGTATAATATTTAGTAAATGCACACTATATTTACTGACTATATCCTACTTTAAAGTTTCAGAAAGTTACTCAAAGTAAACTCTTTACGGGGAATTACGGGCACTCTCAATTCACAAACATCGTTATCTCCCTAAATTCACATTTTTGTATATGATACTTACTTTAAGTGGGAAATTAGAGAGACACCACTGTTTCTTTGAAAATAATAATTTTTCTAAAACTACAGAGAATGTGCCTTTTGTGAAAAAAAAAAACAAAACATATTTATGCTGTCTTTTTATTTCCCCTAGGGCTATTAAACACTGCGTGCTAGTCCTTTATCAGAAGTGTTTATACAGCATGATTTTGTTTATTTAGATGCTTGTAGAGTGTAAAATTATGGGTTTGGTGGTTTGCAGCTAGAATTTGCTTCCCCACTTCCATTCTTGCTTTTACTTGAATTTTGAAGGTTGTCTTTTTTTTTTTTGGTATATTTTTGTTTTCGTCTGTAGAGCAGATAAAGAGTATGTAAACTCCCCAACGAACTCTCCACAGATTGATAGTTGGGGAGAATTCCTCTCCATTTCAGAGCTGCACAATTTTCAAGTCAAGTCATATAAAAGGAGCATGACTTGGGTCAGGCTGGGGCTTGGCCTTGAAATGTCTGTAGCTTTTCTGCAACACAGTAGTTGTCTGCTTGCCCTTCTCCTGTCCCAGAAGAGATTCTATTCTCTTTTTAATTTAGGATGCATCTTAGGAAAGCTGATTGGCTCAATGCTGTGGAGAATATCAGTTTCAATTCATTTTCTTTACAGGAGTCAAATATAAACCTATTTTGGAAGAAAAATCTAGAGCTGAGTTGTTTATTCTTCTCAATGGGTGTGTTGCTCTGCAGTCTCGCACAGGGCAACAGTAGCCTTTGTCAGTTTCTTAAACTGCTCTCAGCTCATCCTGACTGTGACTTCTACACTCAGACTCTTCAGAGCTACAGTTGATTTGCTTTTCAGAAGTCTTCATCAAGTTACAATTATTGAATTTAACTCAAACACGCACAGCTTTTATTTTTGTTTTGATTTGGAGGGCTGAGAGGTCTGGTTTTTTGTTTTGTTTTCAGTTTTTGGTTGCAACTAACAGAAAATGATCTAGAACTAAGAGAGGCAACCAAATAGGAAAGGGGAGTTACTGGTTTGTAGAGACTAAGGGTTGAAGAAACAGAAAGGATACAAATGTATCTGGGCCGGAAGTCAACAGGAAATGTCCAGTCCACCTGGGCTTTGCAAGGTCTCTCTCATTCTCATTCTCCTTCTCCCCCTTTCCCTCTCCATGACTCTGCTAGGGTCCTTTTGGGGATTGCCTTCATTTTCTTTCACTGAAATCTTAACTTCTCCATGGGGCAAGACACCATGATGGCTTTTCATTTCCCATTGTGGGATTCCTGTGTACCAGAGGGGTCCTGAGTCTCTGCTGGGTGGTTAAAACTGCTCAGGGGAGAGTTTTGAATGGCTTAGCTCGGAAGGTACCCATCTCTGGACTAATCAAAGTACTAATCAGCATTGCTGCCTTGTAAGAATTTGGTGGTTTCTATGGGAACCATGGGTTGGATGAGGAGGGAAGGAGGGAGGAGGAGGCAAGTCCACCAAATGGGCGGGGAGTATGGGTGCTTGGCATCCACAAAAAGGAAACAATGTATGCCTGTCTGAGACTGTGGCACAGCTATAGGTGCACAAGGGTATTCCTTTTCCTTATTTGAATGAGTTAGCTGACGTATGTTTGTCACTGCCCCACATTTACTCCCAAGACTGGATTTTCCCCCTTTGAAGCATGTGGGGGAAAAAATAGGCTTACTTGTCTGTTCAGTTCAGTCACTCAGTGTCTGACTCTTTGCGACCCTATGGACTGCAGCACGCCAGGCCTCCCTGTCCATCACCAACTCCCGGAACCTACTCAAACTCACGTCCATCGTGTCAGTGATACCATCCAACCATCTCATCCTCTGTTGTCCCCTTTTCCTCCCACCTTCAACCTTTCCCAGCATCAGGGTCTTTTCCAATGAGTTTGTTCTTCGCATCAGGTGGCCAAAATATTGGAGTTTTAGCTTGAACATCAGTCCTTCCAATGAATATTCAGGACTGACTTCTTTTATGATTGTCTGCTTGGATCTCCTTGCAGTCCAAGAGACTCTCAAGAGAGTTATCCAACACCACAGTTCAAAAGGATCAATTCTTTGGGGCTCAGCTTTCTTTATAGTCCAACCCTTATATCCATACATGACTACCAGAAAAACCATAGCTTTGACTACATGGACTTTTGTTGGCAAAGTAATGCTTCTGCTTTTTAATATGCTGTCTACATTAGTCATAGCTTTTCTTCCAAGGAGCAAGTGTCTTTTAATTCTATGGCTGCAGTCACCATCTGCAGTGATTTTGGAGCCCAAAAATAAAGTCTCTCACTGTTTCCATTGTTTCCCCATCTATTTGCCATGAAGTGATGGGACCAGATGCCTTGATCTTAATTTTCTGAATGTTGAGTTTTAAGCCAACTTTTTTACTCTCCTCTTTCACTTTCATCAAGGGTCTCTTTAGTTCTTCTTTACTTTCTGCCATAAGGGTGGTGTCATCTGCATATCTGAGGTTATTGATATTTCTCCCAGCAATCTTGATTCCAGCTTGTGCTTCATCCAGCCTGGCATGATGTACTCTGCATATAAGTTAAATAAGCAGGGTGACAATATGCGGCCTTGACATATTCCTTTCCTGATTTGGAACCAGTCTGTTGTTCCATGTCCAGTTCTAACTGTTGCTTCTTGACCTGCATACAGATTTCTCAGGAGGCAGGTCAGGTGGTCTGGTATTCCCATCTCTTTAAGAATTTTCCACAGTTTGTTGTGATCCACACAATCAAAGGCTTTGGCATAGTCAATAAAGCAAAAGTAGATGTTTTTCTGGAACTCTCTTGCTTTTTCGATGATCCAGCGAATGTTGGCAATTTGATCTCCAGTTCCTCTGCTTTTTCTAAATCCAGCTTGAACATCTGGAAGTCCACAGTTCATGCACTGTTGAAGGCTGGCTTGGAGAATTTTGAGTATCACTTTGCTAGCATGTGAGATGAGTGCAATTGTGAGGTAGTTTGAACATTCTTTGGCATTGCCTTTCTTTGGGATTGGAATGAAAACTGACCTTTTCCAGTCCTGTGGCCACTGCTGAGTTTTCCAAATTTGCTGGCACATTGACTGCAGCACTTTCACAGCATCATCTTTTAGGATTTGAAATAGCTCAACTGGAATTCCATCACATCCACTAGCTATGTTCGTAGTGATGCTTCCTAAGGCCCACTTGAGTTCGCATTTCAGGATGTCTGGCTTTAGGTGAGTGATCACACCATCATGGTTTTCTGGGCCATGAAGATCTTTTTTGTATAGTTCTTCTGTGTATTCTATGATAATTAAGATCTTTTTTGTATTGTGGGATAAGTTATTCAAATAAATAAACTTTTTCATTCATGAATTTTTCAGTTGATTGGTTGATCCTATACCCACAAAGGAGATTGAAGTTGTTTAAAGGAAACACATTCAAGGTTCCTTAAATTGTGTGTGATATTACAAAAGTAAAACAAAATTTCCACGTAGCCAATGCTGAAAATAAACTGTGATCTCAATCGCAGAATCATTCCTGAAACCCACCCTTCAGAAGTCTCATAAAACTGCCATTTGGGTTACTTTTTATTTTTTCTGACTTTAAAGGTTATGTAAGCATTGTGCAGCCCATGGCTTATCCAAATATTGGACAAAGGAAAACTTCAGAAATCTCCTAGGAATGTCCTCTGGTTGTAAATTATTAGAAAGGATGGAATTTTTGACAGTCAATGGATAAATTTAACAAATGATTAGTCATTAAAAACATAAACAAAAAAGAAGCCAAAGCCACCCTGGCTTTGAGAATTGGCCTCGCTAGCAAGATTTTTTTCCTCATTTTCTCCCCCTTTTGCTCTTATTTAGATGGCTTTAGACCAAAACGCACTGTTGGAACAAACCAGTTATCTCTGCACAAGCTTCTTGCTTTCCTTTGCATAACATCCATCGCTGAATTCATACCTTCAGATAGGCAGAGGGACACTCCACCAGAGGACAATTTGGCAATACTTCAGCCATGCAGTCTACAGACATTTATTGAGAGCCCTCTTGGTGCCAGCGATAGTACTGGGTGCTGGATTACAGTGCTGAACAGTCAGGACATGGACCAGTCTTCATAAAGCTCATCATGTTCTCTAGCTTCTCTTCCTCCTCCTGCTATAGAAATTTTGTCCTTGAATTTCTCTTTTTACTTGATCTCCTGTGATCACCACACAGTGTTCCATGTGCATAAATTCCTAATCTGTAGCCTTGTGTTTTAGAGTCCCACAGATCTAATGGCATGTAAGACATGCCTGCATTTCTGGTTACCACGTCAAATCCAATATGTCCCCAAAAATGAATCACCATCATCTACCTTCAGTGTCCTCCTTCCCTCACTTTTGAAAATTTCAGTCCCATTATCCCTAGCCCATCACTCAGACTTAAAATCTCAAACATCATTGCAATGGCTTTAACAGGTCCTTTTGCTCCCAGTATTTCCTCTCTCTTTGATCCAGTTTAAATGTTGGTGTCAGAGGAAAAATTCATAATGAAAAACAATCAAGGATTCAGATCATATATAGGAACGAACTTAGTAAGTTATAAAATTGTACTATGTTAGTTCTTTTCCATGTTCATTATTATGTTGTTACCCAGCTGAGGAGTTTTCAATGACTACCTGCACTTTTTTTTAACAAAGGCTTTTTTTTTAATTGAAATATAGTTGATTTACAATGTTGTGTTATTTTTCAGGTGTACAGTTCAGTTATACATACATATATACATATTATTTTTCATATTCTTTTCCATGATACTAATAATTTATTACAGGATATTGAATCTAGTTCCCTGTGATATATAGTACCTATTACCTATACTTTTCAAATAAATTCTAAACTCTTGGACTGGGCATTTGAGACCGTATAAGATCCACCCCATGTATATTTTTCACTTATTTGCTTTTGAACATTTCATGCCCTGGACAACTGAAATTATTCACTGTTCTTTCATAGCTTCATTGAAGAGCCTCCTCACTCATGCTTTGCTTTGTCCTGGAACACCTATCTTCTAATCCATCCTTCCATGCCTCTCTCCTTGAGACCAACAATTGAATTCTGCCAGGAGGAGAGGCCCTAAGCATGGGAGTAATGGAATTCCATGGTGCATAGGATAACTGTGACTTCAGGGACTAGTTAATATAAATCTTTGTTTGAAAGTGCCAGGCGTGAAAAGGCTACGAAGAAGTATTTTAATTTAGGGGGACGGGGTGGGCAAAAAGTTTTATGGAACATGAGCAGTAGGACGCCAGTGAGTACTTTCAAAAGTGGGAATGATGTTGTTGTATGGCAGAAACCAACACAATATTGTAAAGCAATTATCCTCCAATTAAAAATTGATAAATTTTTCAAAAATAAATAAATAAAAATAGAGAATCTGAAAAAAAAGAAGTGGGAATAGAGGATCTGAGGTTGGAGTCTAGATGTTTGGACAATCTGGAGTTTTGATGTCAAGAGTCGTGGGAGGATGAATTAGGAGATACAGTCATTTGCAAGAAGGGATGGGGTGAGGGGAGGAACAGCTGCAGTGACCGAGGACATATGAGAGCTGCTTTGGAAAATTCTCAAGCCTCGAGTCCTTCCGAGTCTCTCCCAGTAGACTCATATCCATCTCCATTGTGGATTTGCCTGAGATCTGAGAGCTAATAAAGCCTCCTCTGAATCACATAAACTGGCTACACCATTTTCAATAAAGAGAAAGATGAATAAATTAAATTCTACCCTTCTTTGTGTGTGTGGTTCATTTAACTTGCACAGACAAAGGACAACTGAAATCTGGAAAGTTCCCAAGGATTTATTTTTTTGTGCTTGTCAGCACACCTGAGTAAAACCAAACTCCTAAGCATTATCTAATCTAACTTTACAGGTGGCTTCAGGGAGAAATAAATATCTAAATGCTCAGGGGCAAGTCAAGTGTAAAATATGCTTTGTGAAAATGCCTGGTGAATTTTGACATGACATTCTTTATTATAATAATGAATGATCTGATAGTAAAGGGCCCTCGGGCTTTTGAGGCTCATTGGTGTCAATTTGGGGAAGGATAAAGGATTGTATTTTCAAGCTTTGCTGTTATGCTTTATTTTGGAAGTCTTTTTAGAAGTGTTCATAATTTATTATTCAATAAGAGCAACAAAAAATAGATCTGCCATAGAATTTTTATATGAAAGATCTAAAATTATCATCAAGCTATAAATTTATCTCATGGTATTTAGTCTGTGTCAACTCAACTTTGAAAATGAATATAGAAAAGTTAGAATTTTACTTCCTGGTTATTCATATCAGCTTTAATATTTGTGACAGATTCTCAAATTTCCCACTAGCCTGCTTTACCTGAAGACATACATGTCCAGCTCAGTAAATGGTGACTCCATCCTTCCAACTGTTCAGGCCATGACCATGGAGTCAGCCCTGACTTCTCTCTTTTGTATGTCCAACATTCAAATGATCAGCGTATCCTATTGATTCCATCTTCACAATAGAGACGGAATCCAACCAGTCACCTTTCAGATCCTTCATCACCAGCTTCCTGGTCCAAGCAACCATCATCTATGGCCTGTTCATTATAGTAGCCTTATCCTTCTTTTGGCCTTCCTGCTTCACTCTTCCTCCATATAATCTACTCTCAAAAGAGTAGCCAATTCAGTTCAGTGATCCTTTAAAATCTCATGTTCTTCTACTTAAAACTTTTCAGTATTCTCCCATTTCTCCCAAAGTAAAGGTCCTTCAACATTTTTTAAAGTCTCCCAGCCCCTGCGAAATCTACCCCTGATCTCATCATCCCATTTACTTGTCTGACCTCACCTCCAGGAGCTCTCTCCCCTGCTGAGCTATAGCCACATTGCCTTCCTTACGCCTCTCTAATCACCACATACTAGTAGTAACCTCTGTGACTCTTCCCTCCAACCTGAGTTTTCTGTTCCTGACCCCCTAGAAGCTCCATCCCCAGCATCAGAACTGCCAACCTTAAAGCCTGCAGTCGACCGTCATCAGGAGAAAACAGTTCCAACCATGCTCCTTTAAATTCTTCTATCAAAGTCACATGTTTCCTCTAAGCATGACAAACAGCTGGATCATATGTGATGGAAAGAAAAGGGAAGATGGGGAGACCTAGTGGAACTAAAAATTTATGAGAACAAAGCCTTAAGCCACTAGTTAGTTCCAATAGTACTTCATGTTACTTTATATTCTTAAGTTTCATTAAAGCTAGAAATTTCATATGAACCTTTCTATACCACTTAGAAGAGACGCTTCCCAGGTGGCACAGTGGTAAAGAATCTGCCTGCCAATTCAGGAGACACAAGAGACACGAATTCAATCTCTGAGTTGGGAAGATCCCCTGGAAAAGGAAATAGCAACCCATTCCAGTATTCTTGGCTGGAAAATTCCATGGACAGAAGAGGCTAGTGGGCTACAGTCCATGTGGTTTCAAAGAGTAGAAGAGAAACATGAGTATATCTACATGTTTAAAGACCATAGTTCCTAGGCACCCAACTAAAGCTCTTAGAGTGAGTTCTCTTCCAGATTTTGAGAAATACTGCTCAGCTTTGGCAGACAGAAATATTTCATCATTGATACCTCTAGCCTAAGCAAACAACTGAATTAAGATTACGAATTTTAAGGTCTTAGACTGACCAAAAAATAAAAGAAACCAAACAGCCCCCCAAAATGCATGTTCTATGAGGTCCAGATTAGGAAGCACTGATGAAATTCACCAAAGCAAGCCTTACTATTTTAAGTATGTATTACACGTTTTCTTAATAAAACAAGACTGTCCACATAATTCATCTCTAGTGGCTTTTGAGCAGATTCAGGATAAAGATCAGATTTCCAAGACTGACTGAAAATATGCTCACCCTTTGGGAACACAGAAAAGGAAATCTAATGATGCAGAAATAGTCATAGAGCAGCCAGGAAAGAAAGAAAATTGGAGAAGCCCAGACTGGATGGCAAAAGTTACACCCAAAGAGCTTGAAGTCAGTAATCAAACACCTCCTTAAACTATGCTTGACGATTTCAAGGGGTGGGGAACTAAGAGAGTGACTGACACTGATCTTCACTTGCTTTTCAAATATATTGTGATTTTTGCTTGATTTCATCAGTAGAAGAACACATTACCTTTTTTATCTTATGGTGAATTACTAAATGATTTTAAACTGATCAAATTTTGTCCAGAAATTGGCATTCTTTTTCTATGAGTCTATATTTCTCAAACTCTTGGAGTTTCCTGAAATTCCCAGTAAGAATTCTAGATATCATAGTGTTAATTTGACTTCCTGTTAAAAAATATTTGCTTCCACTATTAATTCCAGATCCCCTTTACATTCCTTTTTTTCCCCCTCACATGTTTTACTGTTTTCCATTTTAATGGATTAATAAAATTTTAGGATATTTAAAGATAAAAATACTTACCTTTCTTAATTCCTCAATAGTAGCACTTTTATTTACTTTTTGGTTTTTCTGTTATTTCTTCCTATATCTCTATATTATGAATTTATCTATCAGCTTTTGTTTTGTTCATTATAGTCATAATCTACTATTAGTTTATTTTGTTCTGTGTCAAGAAATACTTCTATTTTTTTAATATGTGGTTTATTACTGTTTGCTGCTGCTGCTGCTGCTAAGTCACTTCAGCCGTGTCCGACTCTGTGTGACCCCATAGATGGAAGCCCACCAGGCTCCCTCGTCCCTAGGATCCTCCAGGCAAGAACACTGGAGTGGGTTGCCATTTCCTTCTCCAATGTGTGAAAGTGAAAAGTGAAAGTGAAGTCGCTCAGTCGTGTCCGACCTTTAGCGACTCCATGGACTGCAGCCTACCAGGCTCCTCCATCCATGGGATTTTCTAGGCAAGAGTACTGGAGTGACTTGCCATTTTGCTGCTGCTGCTGCTAAGTCACTTCAGTCGTGTCCGACTCTGTGTGACCCCATAGACGGAAGCCCACCAGGCTCCCCTGTCCTTGGGATTCTCCAGGCAAGAACACTGGAGGGGGTTGCCATTTCCTTCTCCAATGTGTGAAAGTGAAAAGTGAAAGTGAGGTCAGTCAGTCGCGTCTGACCCTTAGCGACCCCATAGACTGCAGCCTACCAGGCTTCTCCATCCATGGGATTTTCTAGGCAGGAGTACTGGAGTGGCTTGCCATTTTAGCTAACACCTATTGAGGACTTTTTGTGGGTTAAGCACCGTTACAAGCACTTTGTGTAAAGTAACTCATTTAAGCTTCACAACACTATAAAATACGTAATTATTATTATTTCTATCTTTTTTTTTTTTGACAGATTTAACAATGAATTTTTAAAAAAAGCATAGTATATACTTATCCCAGAAATTTAAGTTTGGCTCATCACAAATAAATAGAACCAAAAATAGCCAAGATAATTTACCACATAAATTATAGGAGAAACACCTATAGATTATAGGAGAAACATCTCAAAAGATACAGAGAAAGCATTTGATAAATTTCAATACTCATTTGTGGTAAAAAATCTCTAACAAACTAGGTATAGAAAATAAATTTCTTTATCTAATACAAGAGATCAAAAATCTATAATAAAAACACATCCAAAGCTTTTGTTTGAATCACATATAAGATGTATCTGAACTGAACTGAAGGTAGGATATTTAAAGAATCAATTCAAATAATCATTTCTCTGATACCAGTAGGTGAGACCCTTTGAGATGCTGTGGAAACTCTGAATTCTGTGTCTTCAAGGGCAGTTAAGCATTTGCCATGACCTGATATTTTAGTTTCCCAGAATGTTAGAGCAGTAGTCTGAAACCTCGGTGTACCTTGGCCTGGTAGTCTGGGAGGCTTGATGGAGATGACATGACTGTTTGCACATGGTGGGGGGAAGGAACTCATTTAAGTCTATCTCCTTTCCTCAAGGTCCCCTTAGACGTCACCTTCCTGCTGTATAATACAGTGCACTTCTACTCCACACATTTCCATTTTAGCAGCTCTGCTCCATACTGTATTTGCCCTGTCCTTGCTCTAACTATGGAGGCGGGTGACAATATTATTTCTATCCTATAGAAAGAAAATTGAATAAAATAGAAATCAAGAAAATTTCTAGATTCATACAGCCAGTAAGAATTTTAGAGATAGTGCTCCTAACAAGTTTGTAATACTATCTTTTTAGGTAGTCTATTCAGTTGTTAACCACTTTTCACATTCTAATAAGAATACATATAAAATCCATACAATACTAAGTAGTGTGCTGTAGTTATACTTAGCTTCTTATTTTTGGCTGCACCTTGCAACATGTGGAATCTTAGTTCCCTGACCAGGGATCGAACCTGCACCCCTTGCATTGGTAACGTGGAATCTTAACCACTGGACCACTGGGGAAGTCCTATACTTAGTTTCTTATCTGGTTTGTTTTCTTAGAGTTCCTATGTGTTTTGTTTTGGTTTGGTTTGGTTTATTTCTTACTTTGTCTGCCCTTTCTGTCTCCTAGATTGTTTTAGTATCTCAAGAATAGTATTAAGTATTTTTTCCTTCAATACCTTTTCCCAAGCCTTCCATTATCCTGCTCCAAGGTTTTCTGATTTCTCTCCAGGATGGATCATCCAAGTCCTCTCCTAGACTGGATCATCTGTTTGTTAGACTTTACATTTTGTTCTTTTCTTGATTTACTGTCTCACTGTGCTATGGCATATCCTCAAGCAATATCCTAAGACATAGGATAGTACCTTTCAGGGGAGCTACATTTCTGAAGGTTTTTTAAAATGTGTTCTTCTTTGGACAGTTGGCTTGACTGCTTTTCAGTTCAGTTCAGTTCAGTTGCTCAGTCGTGACCGATTCTTTGCAACCCCATGAATCACAGCACGCCAGGCCTCCCTGTCCATCGCCAACTCCCGGAGTTCACTCAAACTCATTGCCATCAAGTCGGTGATGCCATCCAGCCATCTCATTCTCTGTCGTCCCCTTCTCCTCCCGCCCCCAATCCTTCCCAGTATCAGAGTCTTTTCCAGTGAGTCCACTCTTCGCATGAGGTAGCCAAAATATTGGAGTTTCAGCTTTAGCATCAGTCCTTCCAATGAACACCCAGGATCGATCTCCTTTAGAATGGACTAGTTGGATCTCCTTGCAGTCCAAGGGACTCTCAAGAGTCTTCTCCAGCACCACAGTTCAAAAGCATCAATTCTTCGGCGATCAGCTTTCTTCACAGTCCAACTCTCACATCCATACATGACCATTGGAAAAACCATAGCCTTGACTAGATGGACCTTTCTTGGCAAAGAATGTCTCTGCTTTTTAATATATTATCTTTTAGTTGAACATAATTTCCACTTAAAGATTTGAAGGCATTCCTCCATTATCTCCTAGCATTCAAAATTGTTGACCGGATAACCAGTGCCAAATTTACACTTGTCATTTTGTTGATGTGCTGTTTCTTCTCCTTGGAAATCACTAGGATAATCTTTCCCCATGATATTCTGAAAATCTATGCCAATATAACAGTGTGGGCTCTAATATTTGATGCACTGGGGACTCCCTGGACTTATTTAGTCTGAAGACTTTTGTCTTCTACTCTAGGAGACCTCCTTTCTTGTTTCCTCCCTTCTATCTTCCCTGTTCTCTTTCTAAAATGCCTATGAAGAGGATGTTGAGCTTTTGAATAAGTATATATGTGAATAAATGTCTTACAGCCATGAAATTAAAAGACGCTTACTCCTTGGAAGGAAAGTTATGACCAACCTTGATAATATATTAAAAAGCAGAGACATTACTTTGCCAGCCAAGGTCCGTCTAGTCAAGGCTATGGTTTTTCCCGTGGTCATGTATGGATGTGAGAGTTGGACTGTGAAGAAAGCTGATCGCCGAAGAATCGATGCTTTTGAACTGTGGTGTTGGAGAAGACTCTTGAGAGTCCCTTGTACCGAAAGGAGATCCAACCAGTCCATTCTAAGGGAGATCGATCCTGGGTGTTCATTGGAAGGACTGATGCTAAAGCTGAAACTGCAATCCTTTGGCCACCTCATGCAACGAGTTGACTCACTGGAAAAGACTCTGATGCTGGGAAAGGTTGGGAGCGGGAGGAGAAGGGGACGACCGAGAATGAGATGGCTGGATGGCATCACTGACTCTGTGGACATGAGTTTGAGTGAACTCCGGGAGTTGGTGATGGATAGGGAGGCCTGGCGTGCTGTGATTCATGGCGTCGCAGAGAGTCGGACACGACTGAGCGACTGAACTGAACTGAACTGATGTCTTACAATGTTTCTCTAATATTTTCTGTCTTTTTAGCATTTGGGTTTTTATTCTAGAAAGTGCACTCAACAATATTCTAACCACTCATTTTTTTACTTTCTATGTTTTAGTTTCAGACAACATATTTTAAAGTATCTAGAGCTCTTTTTGTTCTCTCATTTTCCTTTTTCATTGCATCCTGTTTCATTTATGGGTGCAGAGTCTTCTCTAATTTCTCTAATACAACTTAGAAGAGTTTTTTCTTTATGGGTGCAGAGTCTTCTCTAATTTCTCTAATACAACTTAGAAGAGTTTTTTCCTGAATTCGGAACTCACTATCTCCTCTAGGATCATTTATTTTTTTCCTGTTTGTTAATTTTGATCTTTCTCTTTGTTTGTTGCTGCAAGCTTTTCTCATACTCAGTGTCCTTTGTTTTTCAATTAGAGTTAAGCATGAGGCCACAGAAGTCAGTCTGTGATCTCTCTGGTGGTAGTGGGGCTTGTCAACTGGCCAGCTGTCACACCGGGGACTTTGAAATGACAGAACAGGGGCATCTGCCCCAGGGCTTCTCCTGGCTGTCTTGGTTTAGATTGTTCATTCAGTACAATGAGAAAATATCTTCCCCCTTTTGCCCTTGGTTTGTTTGCTTGTTTAAGGAGTGCTGCCTGGTTTCTAGGACCTCTGTGTGCAGGGGAAGCAAAGGCTATGGCAGGGTGGTCAATATTCTGTACTCCAATTAACCCCCATTCTCTGTCCCTGCTTCACCCCTACTCTCCCCTGTCCCTGTGATCCTATGAACCACATTCTCCAGTGCTGTGCAAAACTAACGGTTTTCCATCTGTCCTGTAGCTCTCCCCTCCCCTTTCAGGCTTCAGCATCCTCTCCTCCAAGTCGAGCAGTCCCAATCATCCTTGTACTTCTAGGAAAGTATTGAAATGTCTAGTCTGATGATTGTTCCCTTCTCATTCTCTCCAATGCTGAGAGTTTATACTTTCACTATTAGTGTTCCGATTCTACCGTCTTCACTAACAGAATGTGCTAAACGTTGTGGTTTGGCTATTGGACATTTTATGTAGGCCCATTTTTCTCCAAAATATACCTCTCTTCAGCCTTTCAGTACTGAAGATTTCCCTTTTCAGGTCTTCTGATTCTTCCCCCACTATGTAATGAGGCTCAGTTATGGGTTTTTTTAGGAAGCTCTGAGTGATTAGAAAATGAAGCCAGGGCTGGAAGGACTGTTCTTGCCATAAGCACAGGGGAGGCAAGCTGTAGTCCATCTCAGTGTTGATAGGTGTCTCTGCGTGACCTATTTCAAAATTTTCTGCTTTGGTAGACATTTTTAAAAGACTTACTTGGTAATATATTAAGTCTCTAGCTCAAGTTGAGAAACTGCCATATCAGGCAACTGAAGTGTTATCATCAAGTTCTGCTACTTGTCACATACAAGTAACTGTGTGCGTAATAGTTATAGGGTCGGGATGTTGCCAACTCCTGCTTTTCCATTGTGCAATGGGACAGAAAATCCTCCTGTGAGGCCCAGCCACGGGAATGCGGGTCTCTGTGGCCACTAAAGCAATAGTCACGTTATGTCACTTTTAAACTTCCCTTAAGGAGAAGTATGTATTCCTACATTAAGCATCTATCCCAGTTCAATTAATCCTGCCAGTAAATTGCGCGTGTGTTCAGTCGTTTCAGTCTTGCCCAACTCTTTGAGACCCCATGGGCTGTAGCCCACCAGGCTCCTCTGTCCATGGGATTCTCCAGCCAAGAATACTGGAGTGGGCTGCCACGCTTTTCTCCAGGGGATCTTCCTGACCCAGTGATCGAACTTGAGTCTCTTGTATTGCAGACAGATTCTGTACTCACTGAGCCACCTGGGAAGCCTGCCAGTAAATTACCAGTATGATAAGTATCCGCAAAATACCATTGGAAATGTGCATTTTTAATGTGTAAGTTTATAAACCTTCTTGAAGTGTGATTGTGTTCCCTTGGCGAAAAAGTTCTAAGTCCTCTGCCCATGCCCCACTTTTACATTAAAGCTTCCACTCCCTGGAAGATACGTTTTCCCATTTTGAAAGAATTTTGAAATTCTTGTGTGTATCACTTGATGACTTTATTAAAAATGCAAAATCCTAGGCCTTGAGCTCAGAAAAATTGATTTAGTGAAGGTGGACTATGGCCCAGGAATCTGCATTGAAAAAATTGTGCAGATTATTCAAATGGAGGACGTGCTTGGATCTTCCTTTAAGAATCTCACTCTAAGGCGTACAGGAGAAAGAGGCAGATTAATTAAGAAGCCAGTGTCTTTTGATAAATAAGAGAAAACAGGGCAGAGAAAATCAGTATGCAGAGGGCTCTAAAAGACTTGAGTCCCACTAGAGCTAAATAGATGGTAATTCTTCACATTATACTTGTAAATGTATAACCAAAAAGATATAAAAGTCATTCTCAGGATAATTTCATTTTTTAAAGAAAAACTCATTTACTTATATAAAGAACTTTTAATTATCACAGTGCCAAACTTTGAAATGACCGTGTTTCCATTCTCTTTGTGAAATACTAATTCTACAGAATCATATTTCTTCTGCATACTGGACTGACGTGTCTCACCAAACACAAAAGACACACAACCTCAACTTGCCCTTTTAAAATAAATAGTAGTTTTCGCACTTGTCTCTTGCCCTCAAGTCTTTCCCAGCATCAGGGTCTTTTCCAGTGAGTCAGCTCTTCATATCATGTGGGCAAAGTATTACAGCTTCAGTTTTAGCATCAGTCCTTCCAACAAATATTCAGGGTTGATTTCCTTTAGGATTGACTGATTCGATCTCCTTGCAGTCCAAGGGTAGGAGGAAAAGGGGGCAACAGAGGATGAGATGTTTGAATGGCATCACTGACTCAATGGACATGAGTTTGAGCAAATTTCAGGAGATAGTGAAGGACAGGGAAGCCTGGTGTGCCGCAGTCCATGGGGTTGCAAAAGTCGGACATGACTTAAGAGACTGAACAATAACAATACATGTCTCTTCCCAGGAATATCTCTTAGTCTCTGAACCTCTGTATATTCTTTCCTTGTGTCAGGGCAAACCGCAATCTCAAAGACAGAAGTGAACAGGTAAACACGTTGAAACTAGAAGCGCTTCTTAGCTGTCAACTGTTTCACTCAAAGGTAAGATCCCCAAAGGGATCTATCTGGTTGAAGATAAGTATTCAAATAAAGTCAGTACTACATTCAAACTATTCATTTTATAAAGAACTGTTTTTCACTATGTTATCATAAAAGCAAACAGGTAGAAACCTGCAGACTCAAACTGTGAGGGAAGTAAAAGTGACAGAAGCCTTTGTTAGTTCCTGAAGTAGCTCGCCCTCCTTCTTCCTCTTGTGTGCATCCACTGACAAGCAGTTATGATTGCTTTATAGATATTAAATTCTGCTGGAAAGTTCCTCACTCACATGCTGGAAAAGCCTAGCATGATGGAGCCCCAAGTAACCTCGGCCAGATGCCAAGTGAAATTTCTCCTAAACATGACTGTTTTGCCTATTTCCACAATCCCAGACAAGGGTGGCTTCAAATCTGTTTACCACCCACCCCATCCTTCTACTGGATTAACAAAAGCCCTCAACTAACTGCCCTTGTTCTCCAAATTGTCCCTTCGGACCTGCATTTCTCACCTGGCTGTCAATCTGTGGCCACTGTTTACTGGCTGACCCATGGACTGACTTAGCAAAGCTCAGGTCTGCTCACCTTGCTGTTTTAAAGATATTTTGATCCCAAAACAATTAGCTTCTTTTTATATTCAATAGGTAGAAATGTCCTCAATCATGAGGCTTGTCACACAAGAGGGAGGAGAAAATAGAGGTGGTGAAGGGAAAATAAAGGGGTCCCTGGATGTCTGCTGTGAGCCAGCACTGGTTCTGCATTTGAACCCTGCACCCTCCTCCTTCAACAGGGACGGAAATGGGTACAAGTCTTTTCATTCCATTATTTATCTTGTGAGTCAGACTTCATTTTTTTTTTTTTTTAAAAAAGGCTCAGTTTACTTATAACATATTGTGGCCAAAAATAAAACTAAAATCAACAGAAGTGCTAGTTCACTTATATTATATAGGGTGACGAGAATATACAATACCTTATGCCAAGTAAGTATCAGTGTATCAACCAGCTTCGTCCATTCAGAATACATGTATTGATGGCCTACTCTATGCCCGGCACTGAGTTGAAATAAAGGTCCCAATCTACTCTCTTTGGCAGCACAGATAATAAAATTGGAATGAAACAAAGAAGATAAGCATGGCCACTGTGCAAGGATGGCATGCAAACTTGTAAAGCATTCTGTATTAAAAAGAGAGAGAGAGAGACCTCACTATTACATACATATCAACCAAACTTAAAAATGTAGTCTTAATTTCCACCTGCCACTTGAGTTTATTTATTGTAATTTAAAAAAAATTAGTCATTTCTTGCTCTTTAGTATCACAAAAGATTTTCTGTTTTCAAAATCTTCTATTATGGTTCATATGTCATCATTTCTCAAACTATGGTTGGTTCATGCTGGGATGGAACTGCCATACAGGGACTTAGAGTCTAGTTGTCAAAATATATTAATCAGAATACGATGATCTAACATTATAACCATGTTTGTGATACTACCTAATAACAATAATTATTTCCTCTTTTTCCCCTAGATACTAATGGTCTAATTTAGAGAGATACTATATTAGTACAATAACTGAAAACATTCAAAATCAAAGTATTTCCATTATATCTTTTTCAAATATTTATTTTTATTTATTTATTGGTCTGCGCCAGGTCTTAGGCATAGCCTGTAAGATCATTGATCATCATTGTGGCACACAGGATCTTGAACTGTGGCATATGAACTTTTAGCTGCAGCACATGGGATCTATTTCCATGACTAGGGATTGAACCTGGGCCCCATGCACTAGGATCATAGAATCTTAGCCATTAGACCACTAAGGAAGTCTCTTCATTAGATTTTTATTTTTTCCTTTTAATTACAATAGAACATGAGTTTAGCTTTCTTCATTTTACAATACTTTACATTATAGTACATCTAATGAATGAAAACAGGTGATTTTCTTGGCTCTATGATTAAGTTTTTTGGGCCCAGGAGTAGAAATAGGCTGCTCTGTGCAGACAGGTGAGAGCACCAAGCAAAGGAAGCTGAGAAGGGTAATAGAGGAGATAATTAGGCCTATGAGAATGAATAAAGTAATGTCAAGTAAATAATTTAATTCAAGCTGTTTTCATTAATATTTAAAAAGCTAGAGGAAAGCAGGGTTTGGGGCTGTCTCCTTCTAGTACCTATAAAGTACATGTGTAGCATTAAAAATTTCTGTTGCCTGTCTAGACTTTTAAAAACGTAGCTCAGGGATTAGTTTAGCCATAAAAGGTCTGAGATTAATACCTAGGATTTTGACTCCTAATGCAATGGTTTTTCACAACCATATACAATAGCCTGATCTTCAGCAAGAGATATTTTGCTGAAAGGAACTTTCTTATAGGACATAAAGGCAAATAATGATCTATTCTGGAATGCCCAGTGGAATCCTTTAGCTTTAGTCTTCAAGATTCAAGTGTGAGCAGCTGTCATAAAGAGCAAGTTCTCAGCAGAAACAAGGGCATGAACACAGGGGTGAGCAGAGGTGGAGGGAATAAGCACTGTCTCTCTCTTCTCTCCTGTCCTGCCTGAGGCCAAAATGTTCCCATGACTCTCATTTCAGTGATGAAGTCAGAGGTAGCACTTGTAGATTGGCCAAATACTCACAAAAGCACTGCTCTTCCTTTCAGTACCCATCTAATCTGAAAACCGGGGCCATTGTAATCTTTGACCTCTGGATTCAACCACAGGGTTTAGAAAGTTGTACATTGGATGCTAAGCTAATCAACTATTTTCCTGTCATTTTCTAACACTCATTTGATAAATCTCATGACAAGACCTAACACAATTTAAACACAACTTAAAAACCTGCTTTTAGATATTATAAAAACACATAAAGAATTAGTTGATAAAACTAATTATGCGGGGCGGATTCATGTCAATGTATGGCAAAGCCAACCAATATAATATTGTAAAATAATTAGCCTCCAATAAAAATAAATAAATAAACTAATTATGTAATAGGAAGGTCAGAAATTGAGCTTTTATAATTAATAATAGAAATCACACCACACAAAGAAAGTAAGTGCTACTTACCCCATTTTTCTTCATTTCTGGAAATGATGGATGATAGTCTCAGAACTTCATGAAGTGGAGGTAATTCTGTGAAAAACAATCAATTAGATGGGTCAAATTAGGCTATCAGTCATTTACATCTAGGTATCCCCATTAACATTGACAATCTGATCAAAGTTTTGGCTCTCCAGCTGGTCACCATAAATTATATTCACTACACCCTAAATTTGTAGTGTTCAGTCTCGATTAAAAATAATTTGAAATTAAATTGGCAAGGGTGTACTGGGTGACGATTGAAATGTAAAGCAATGCGGGCCAGAGGGTAAAGTTAAATTTGAACCAAAGCCATAGCATCTTGTTATAAATATGCTTAAAACGTTAAGTCTTTTGTCTTTGCCAAATGATGTGGGAAACTGAGGAAATTCTGTGGAGATAATTAAAAGAAAGTAAAGAGAAATCCAAAATTGCCTTTGATTTGAGGTATTCAAAAAATATATGTAAAGATTTGGGGGTTTGCTTTGACTTGAATTATCTAAACATAATTGCTATAAATTTCTCCATTTCAGTTATTATGTTTCTAGGGGTCTTTCAAATAAGCGATAAAAGCCACTATTTAGAAGCATGCTTGTTGAACAACAGCTAGAGTGAGCTGATAAGTATAATCTATACAAACACACAAATCCCCACCATATTTCCTTTCTTCTCCTGACTTCTTTCTTGAAAATATCTACAATTTTAATTGTCAAATATTCTTTTTTAAAGTAATCAAATACAGTTTAGTCTTAATTATAAGTTTTACAGTTTTCCTTACTCAGTTATTATTATTTTTAATTCATAGCTTTTCCTTATATATTTTATTCTTTTTTCCTATAACCTATCCTCTAGAAGTTCTTTCTGAGAAATTCTGTGAGTGGTAAACTTCATGACTCTTTTCAGACCTTAATATTAGTCTGCTATCTTGGTTCAAAATTATTTTCCCAAATAAATCTAAAGAAATTGTTTCACTTTTTTTTTTCAGTGTTGCTGATGGAAAATCAATAGAATGTATTGTTCTAGCACAAAGTAGGTAGATTCTGGAATTTAAAGAATGAAAGAGATAAAGGAGCTCAGGATTTTTCAGTGAGTGATTAATCTGAGCAAGGAGAGAAGGATGGACAAAAGAGGGGTAATGAGAGTTTGAAAAGAGTAGGATCAATGGATTGGACTTCTTGACAAGGTCAAAACATAGTTACAGTGGGCAGACAGAGTAGATTTGATGGTTGATTTTATGTCTCTATTTGACTGGCCGATAAGGCCCAGATAGTTGGTCAAATATTATTCTAGATGTTTCTGTCAGAGTGTTTTTGGATGAGATTAACATTTAAATTGGTGTACTTTGAGTAAAGCAGATTGCTTTCCTTTAGGTGGCTGGGCCTCATCCAAGCAGTTGGAGGCCTTTGGACTTGAATTGCAACATCAGTTCTGCCCTGGGTCTCAAATCTGCCAGCCTGCCCTGAAGATTTTTGACTTGCCAGTTCTCTGTAATTACATTAGCCAGTTCCTTAAAGTCAATCTCTCTCTCTCTCTCCCATATCTATCTATAGTCTACCTAGGTTCTGTTGAAGAACCCTGACAAATACAATAGGTGAGCTGGAAGTACACAAGGTCATGACAGAAGGTAAAATTGAGGATTTCTGATTGACTTATCTGAATGATTATATGTAATCTCTAGTCGGTTAAAAACATTAGTAAATTTTGTCCAAAATGCTTAACCCATTCACAGGGCATTAATAAAGCAATGGGAGTGTTTAGTCATATACAACATCCCATTTTCTTAGAATATGCTTAAGGTTAAGCTTTGTTCTTAAGGATAATTCAGATGATAAAAATAAATAATAGTAATAGTGATAATGATGGGGACATTGGTAGTAATAGTGATATTAACAGGTAAAAATAATAAGCACTTTGTGTCAGGCTCTTTTAAGCACTCCATGTGTATTACTCCATTTAAACTTTACAATAATTATAAGTATATTGGGCTGAATTGGAATGGAGTGCTCAGTCCTGTCTGACTTTTTGTGGCCCCATGAATTGCAGCCTGCCAGACTCCTCTGCCCATGGAATTTTCCAGCCAAGAATACCGGAGTGACTTGCCATGCCCTCCTCCAGGAGATCTTCCCGACCCAGGGACTGAAACAGCATCTCTTGTGTCTCCTGCATTGATCGGTGGATTTGTGACCACTAGTGCCACCTGTAGAGCCCATACAAGCACACTGGTTAGCTTTAGTTTGCTGTTGTTGTTTAGTTGGTAAGTCAGGTCTGACTCTTTGTGACCCATGGACTACAGCATGCCAGGCTTCCCTGTCCTTCACTATCTCCCAGAGTTTGTTCAAATTCATGTCCATTGAGTCAGTGATGCCATCCAAACATCTCATCCTCTGTTGCCCCCTTCTCCTTCTGCCCTCAATCTTTCCAGCATTAGGGTCTTTTCCAATAAGTGGACTCTTCGCATCCAGTGGCCAGAGTATTGGAGCTTCAGCATCAGTCCTTCCAATGAATATTCAGGGTTGATTTCCTTTAGGACTGACTGGTTTGATCTCCTTACTGTCCAACGGACTCTCAAGAGTCTTCTCCAGCACCACAGATTGAAGGCAGCCATTCTTCAGTGCTCAGCTTTCTTTATGGTCTAATTCCCACATCTGTACATGACTACTGGAAAAATGTCTCTGCTTTTTAATATGCTGTCTAGGTTTGTCATAGCTTTTCTTCCAAGGAGCAAACATCTTTTAATTTTGTGGCTGCGGTCACCATCCACACTGATTTTAGAGCCTGAGAAAAGAAACTCTGTGACAGATTTTAGAATCTGTTTCCACTTTTCCCCCTGTCTATTGGTCATGAGGGCTTCTCAGGTGGTGCTAGTGGTAAAGAATCTGCCTGCCAATGCAGGAGACCTAAGAGAAGGGGCTTGATCCCTGGATTAGGAAGATCCCTTGGAGGAGGGCAACCCACTCCAGTATTCTTGCCTGGAGAATCCCATGGACAGAGGAGCCTGGCGGGCTACAGTCTATAGGGTCACACAGAGTCGGAAATGACTGCAGTGACTTAGCACAACACTGCATTAGCTGTGAAGTGATGGGACCAGATACCATGATCTTACATTTTTGAATGTTGAGTTCTAAGTTAGCTTTTTCACTCTCCTCTTTCACACTCATCAAGAGGCTCTTTAGTTCATCTTTGCTTTCTGCCATTAGAGTGGTCATACCTGAGGTTGTTGATATTTTTCCCCACAATCTTGATTCCAGCTTGTGCTTCATCCAGCCTGGCATTTTGCATGTTGTACTCTGCATATGTTAAATAAGCAGGGTGACAATATATAGCTTTGATGTACTCCTTTCCCGATTTTGAACCAGTCTGTTGTTCTACGTACAGTTCTAACTGTTGCATCTTGACCTGTATACAGGTTTCTCAGGAGTTACATACAGCTTTACTTTAGAGATGAAGAAACAAAAACATATAAAGGTGAAACAAATGATCTAAAACTACACAACAACTAAATGGTGATGTGGTGCTGGAAACTAGATCTGCTTTACCACTCCACTTACACTTTGTATGTTAACTTGGACACAACTGTAGAATAACAGGCTTCCTGGGTAGCATAAGGAATCTGCCCACAATGTGGGAGACCTGGGTTTGATCCCTGGGTTGGGAAGATCCCCTGGAGAAGGGAATGGCTACCCACTCAAGTATTCTTGACTGAAGAATTCCATGGACAGAGGAGCCTAATGG
This sequence comes from Moschus berezovskii, assembly GCF_049115385.1. Classification (NCBI taxonomy): domain Eukaryota; kingdom Metazoa; phylum Chordata; class Mammalia; order Artiodactyla; family Moschidae; genus Moschus; species Moschus berezovskii. The sequence continues at coordinate 28,102,927 of NC_142467.1, read as the reverse complement.
GCTATACAGCCCATGGAATCTCAAAGGGTCAGACATGACTGAGCAACTAACACACCCGCAATGTAGAATAATCTAGAATCATTACTTTATTCTTCTCCTTTTCCCCTCTACAGCATCTTTGCTCACATGTTACTCTGTCCTCAGTCTTCTTCCTGGATGTTGGTGAGCCTATGTCACTAACTGGATGTTCATGGCCAGGCAATTCATGTCAGCCCTGAAGACCTCACCGTCTCCTTCTACTCTGTGAGGCAATCTTGGCCTCTGTGCCCCTTCCAGCCTCTCAGCTTGTGAGCCTAACATTTATTTCTGTAGTTGTACTTGTTTTCTATGGCTGTGTAACAAATCACTACAAACTTGTTTTAATGCAACACAAAATTATCATCTCAGTTTCTGTGGGTCAGGAATTTTGGTACAGTGTGACAGGATGCTCTGTTCAGGGCCTTACAAGGCTGAAATCAGGAGTCACTTGGGTCTGTGAGCTCATCTGAGGCTCAGGGTCCTCTCCCAAGCTCACCAGTTGTTGGCAGAATTCAGTTCTTTGCGGTTGTAAACTCCCTGTTTTCTTGCTGGCTTGTGGTCAGGGATCATGTTTATCTTTCAGAGGCCACCTATACTTGTCTGACACATGGCCTCTTCAAAGCCGCAGTGTGTATTTTCAAAGCCACCAGGAAAATCTATCTGATTTGTTTCTCTATCTTCTAGAACAGCTATACTAGAGATCATCTGATTAAATCTGACCCAGTCACATTCAAGGAGATCTTTTTCGCCTAAGCAATATGATTTAGAGGGCCATCCATTCTGATACATATTTCTATTGCTTTTTTATTTTTAGCTGCTATATTGCATCCCATTGTTTGAACATAATAATCATCCTTTGGATCTTAGTTCACATGTTTTTTTCAGGAAGGACTGTTCTGATCTGACAAACTCCCCCCAGTATATCATTACCTGTAAATCTGTAAATATATACAGATACTGATAGATAGGAAAATAGATAGATTGGTCAGGACCCCCAATGAGGCATTCTCATAGAACTTGATATTTTTCTTTGTATTTTTTTTTTACTCTTCATCATTATATGGATTACTTTGTTAATTTCTCTTCCCCACCAGTTTATAAGCCCCATGAAAGAAACAATCATGTTTATTTTGCTCACTACTGTGCCCTCATTTCCTAGCATAAAGGAGTTCAAGACCTATTTTTTGAGTGAAGACTGTCTGTTGCAAACATTTCTAACAGTGTGGTTTTAATAGAATTACATGGCTGTGGGCATTGGTGAAACATGGAAGAAAAGTTCAAAGTCAAAACCTCTATCAGTGAGAGCAGGAAACTGGAGGTTGCTGCACACAGGGCAGCAGACTTTGGAGCTGCAATAATGCTGGATTCCTGCAGTGGAGGGACAGATATTGCTTCTCTTTTCTCTATCAATAAAGAATTAAGTTTGTGTTTATGGGGTTCAATGTTGTTTTCTTTTAAGGAAGTTAATTGATGGAAGGTTAAATAAAGCCACAAGTTTTTACTTAAAGAAAACAGAGAAAATGAAGACTTGCTTTAATTATGAGCAATGTGTCAAAAGAAATGTTTCCCGATTTAATCTTTTCTGGGAGTAAAACAATTTTTCCAATAATTCAAATTCTTTAAAAAGTGGGGGCTACATTCTACTCAATCCTTCTCTTATAGACACATACACACACACACACAGAGAATAGTCAGTCAGCTCCCTCTTAGATTACAGCAAACAACATGAATTAATTACTTGTATTAAAGCTTTTCTTTCCAAAGTATTTGCTTTCCAAATATTAGTTTTCCCATATTAGCTGCAGAAAGCACCCCTTTCTGGTTAATGAAGAGTCTCATTCTGGAAAGTGACTATAAAATCCTTAGTACTGCTCCCCCACCTAAAAAACACCCCAAATACCAGAAGCCAAGGGTCAGAAATGTTACACATCCAATTGTGTCTTTTAAAGGCAGCTCAACTGAAATTCTCCTGGAGAAAGAGAGCAGAACAATCTTGGAACGGATTGACTGTTAACATTTGTTCTTAATCTATCAGAATTCTCCTACTCGTGTTCACAGAGTTTCTTAGTATCCTCTGAAGCCTTCTCAGTTGGAAATCAGTCCAATCCCAGTAGTAAGGGAGGATTTAAAGGGATGGAGGAGGTGTTCTGTTGATTTCCCTTTTTCCTTCAATGTCGATGATTCAGAAAACTCTATGACTTTGTTTCTTAGAGGTCAGTATTTGCTGTTGTTTTTTTTTCTTCTTGGTCTCCCTAAGGGTAATGTGTTGGTAGGGGAGGAATCATAGAAAAAATAGGAAGGAGAAAGGGAAGGCTGGGAAGAGGAGGAGCTAAGACTGAAGATAGTAAGTATAAGGTGAAATTGGCAGCATTTAAGTAGCTTTCCCTAACTAAACTGCCATGAGCTCCATGTGGTGACATTATAATGGTCCTGAAATCTGAAACCCAGGAAAGGCAAGGGAAAACAGTGGGTGGGGAAATTTGAGGTTTCCTATATAATAAATTCTGGCCAAGGGCCAGAATTTTTGAGGGTTTTGCAGTCATTTTCAGACTGGCCATGTTTCTTGTTTGTTTTAACTTTACACTCATGTAGATTTTCCGGAAGTTCAAGAAGAGATTTCACAACAAATTGGCTGTGCCTGGTATGATTTGTGATAAACAGTCACCTTCTGAAGGGGTAAACTACAGTGGGACAAAGCACACTCCAAAGAGCACAGGGTAACTTCATATAGTATGGAGAAGTCGTCAACATAAAATTCCACAAAATGCTTGGTCTGTGAGCATTGGCAGAGCAGCAGAAACACAGTTACAGAAGGTAAGTGCCTAAACCGAATACTGGATGTAAGGCAGGCAGCAGGGGATAAGACGTCAAAAGAAGCAGGTCATAGATGACCTCTATCCCTTGGCTCAGCAGAGGAGGTCAACCAGATGTATAAAAGAACAACCAAGGGTTTGGAAAGAGAGCAGCAGTTCCTTTCCTTCTCCTTACATGCAAGGGAAAAGGGCACAGCTTTAGAAATAAGAGGAGTAGAGATTTCCAGCTCCCCACGTACCACCCTGTAGTACTGACTCAGGATCAGATGAACATCTTTAGAGGCTCTTTGCATTGAAAATATTATGAGGTCCTCCCCACTGGCAATTTAGAACAATGCCTAAAGAGTGAAACACAGCTTGCAGGAATGCTGAAATTAAATCGCTTCTTTCTAGATGTTTCAATTGCAGAACCTGGCTGAGTTCATTGGAGCTTGACTTCTCTTGTTGGTGTGGATTTGGTGGCTCAGTTTTCTGTTGTTTTTTTTTTAATGCCCTGGACCCACACTGAGTCTGCCTGTTGGTTGATCCACCTCCAGACTCCTTCTGTTAGGGGAAGCACACTGACTGAAACCGCCCACCCTGGCCAGGCACCATAGTTACCATTTGCATGAGTTGTTTTATGACAGGAGGTCCTGGTAAGGAACACGGAACTAACAAGCCACCACCAACCAGAAGAGTTCAGGAAAGGTCAAAAGGAGATACCACATGTCTGAACCCCTCCCAGAATCCTTCTCTCTGGCATCCATCTTGGCTGAACAAGGCTCGCACCACAAAGAAGGACTCTGAGTTAGAATGATTGGCTAAAGACAACCCAGAAACTAATCCCACATGGCAGAGCTGTTCTCCTGGGTTCCCTTACACTAATGCTCTCCACCCGGGTGCGCTTTCCCAATAAAATCTCTTGCTTTGTCAGCACATGTGTCTCCTCGGACAATTCATTTCCGAATGTTAGACAAGAGCCCAGTTTCAGGCGCTCAAAGGGGTCTCCCTTCCTGCAACACTTCCAGATCCAAACAGGGGCCAGAGAAGGCAAAGGGAGATGGGCCAGGGCACAGAAACAGATGACTGTAGAAAGCCTTCCAGGATTGTCTTCCTTCAGAAGTGACTGCAGGTCGCAGGCCTCAGTGCTCCTGGCCAGTGAGGAGGATGTGAAGCTCCCCTCTTCCCCACATGGGCTGGGCTGCTGTGTCTGAGGTGGGATAGGCAGAGCGGAGCCCTGATGGTGCCATGGTGGTCACTTAGCAGTTGAACTTCCAGGCTTCACAGTCAAGCCACTAAAGGGAAAATGTCTGTGCTTGAAGTAATCATAGGCTTTCTCCTCTAATACCAGCCTGCCCTGCCAGAGTGTCAGCAGCACAAAGGCCCCAGTATTCTCCCTCCATCACAGAGTACACGGTGCATCCCCCTGCTGCTTGGCTCTCAGCTCCCTGTCTGGACAGCAATGCAGCTGGGCTTTCATCTAATGAAGGGTGGATTCAAGCTGATTACTTTTGTTTGGCCTTCACTGAAGACAACAGAGCAGGAGGTATTTTGCATTTGTCTTGTATTCGAAGCCCCAGTGCGGGATGACTCAAGAACATTTTCTTCTCAGAGCAAAGGCTGTTAGTGAAAAATCTCATAAAATTTTCTTCTCAGAAAGGAACATTAAGAAAATATTCTGAATTTTGCACAGAAAGTGTGTATTACTTGCAGTATCAGAAAAGTAACACAGTATTAATTTAAAAGAGGCAAAAAGAGAAAATTATCTGAATCTTTTCAGTAATTGTCTGAAAGATAAATTACTCTTTGTTCGTTGTTCTCTTGTTGGCAACCTCCTCTACCCTCATGGCCCCGAAATTCATGTATAGGCTCATGGTTCCCTAAATCTATACCCTTAGCCCAGTCTTTTACATGAACCCCCAACTCACGTATATCTAACTGACTGCTTGTCATCTCAATATATAAATATATCATGTCTTCCTCAAACTCAGCACCTGAGACAATGAAATTCTTTCATGACCTTCCCCAAATCCTTACCTCCTTCTCGATTCTTCTCTCATTTATCAGCCAATCAACCAATAATCCAGCTGTTCAAGTTATCCTTCTTTTTTCATTTCTCTTTATCCTATATTTTCCTATATCACACCAGCTTTCTCTTTCTGGTAAAGTCATACTTTCTTGTATAATAATACTAATACTTATTTAGCACTTGTGTTGTGCCAGATACTATTCTAATTGCTTCTATGTATTATTTCATTTAACCTTCACAATGACTCTAAGAAGCAAGTACTGTCATAATTCGCACTTTATAGTTGAGGAAACTGAGGTAAAAGATGTTACATAACGTCATGTGCATGTGTGCTAAGTCGTTTCGGTTGTGTCCGACTCTTTGCGACTCTATGGACCATCATAGCTCGCCAGGCTCCTCTGTCCAGGGGATTCTCCAGGCAAGAATACTGGAGTGTTGCCATGCCCTCCTCTAGGGAATCTTCCTGACTGAGGGATGGGACCTGTGTCTCTTATGTCTCCTGCATTGGCAGGCGGGTCCTTTATCATTAGCGTCACCTAGGAAGCCCATATAACATCTCACAACAGGTAACTAAAGGAGTAAGGGCTCAGACCCAAGCTGAGTAATGCCAGAACATATGCTCTCAATCCCAGTGCTGTTCTGCCCTCTCAAGTTATTTTATGCATATGTATACACCCTGCCCTTCATCCTCACTATTTAGATAAAACTCTGATCATAATGTATCTGAGTGATCCCTCCTCCAGAATTAAGTCCCTCAAACACAAATGTGTCACACTCCTGCCCAATTTCAATGAATTCTTAGAAATGATCCTCAGCCATTCTCTGAGTAATCCTTTCTCACTTAATCATTAACTGGTCATTCTCGCAGATGTGTTGCCAAATTTAAGGTAACACGCGCGTGTTCTGTCTTATTGGTTCACCAGAGCTAATACTGTGGCAGTGACATCTATCACACAGAACTGAGGTGACCGTGAGATGACGGAGCAGGGGGGCAGGTTGCTAAGAAGCCCAGAGAAATGCCAAGTTGGGCCAAGGGAAGCATATGTCCATGGAACATGAGGGAATTTTCCATCTTTGTATAATCCAGGCAGGATGCAGTTCTACTTAGTTAGCAAAAAAGATCTGCAATAAATGCATATGCAAGTCCACTTCTCTCATGTGCCACCAGCAATCCAGCATACCAACAGATATGAGGCACTCAGACATGTTAGGGAAGACAAGCCTAGAGAATGAAGTTCAAAGTCCTTCTCACATCGATAATGCCTCCTGTCTATTCTCCGGTCCCATCTATCATCACCCTACTTCTCCCGTCACCCCAAACTCTGCTCCAGCTTATGGCTGAGCACACATTCCTCCTTCAGACCTCCCCACCTAAAGATCCTCTCTCCTCTGCCTAGATGGCCCTTTCTTTCCTTGTCTTTCTGGAAGATCTTTGTTTTTTAGGTTCACTCAAAGATCATCTCCTGCATCTCCCCTCCTCTTTGTACCATGTAGATAAGCTGCTGTTCTCCCCCAAATTGGTTCATTTGCTCACCTAAATCACATCCTATCACAGAACATTGAAATCATTCATTTTTCTGTCTCCCTCACTAGACCCAGGTGGCACTAGTGGTAAAGAACCTGCCTGCCAACGCAGGAGACATAAGAAACGTGGGTTCCACCTCCCAGAATATTGGAAATAAAAGCAAAAATAAACAAATGGGACCTAATTAAAATCAAAAGCTTCTGCACAGCAAAAGAAACTCTAAGCAAGGTGAAAAGCCTGCAGAATGGGAGAAAATAATAGCAAATGAAGCAACTGATAAAGGATTAATCTCCAAAATATACAAGCAGCTCCTGCAGCTCAATTCCAGAAAACTAAGTGACCCAATCAAAAAATGGGCCAAAGAACTAAACAGACATTTCTCCAAAGAAGACATAAAGATGGCTAACAAACACATGAAAAAATGCTCAACATCCCTCATCATCAGAGAAATGCAAATCAAAACCACAATGAGATACCATTTCACACCAGTCAGAATGGCTGCTATCCAAAAGTCTACATGCAATAAATGCTGGAGAGGGTGTGGAGAGAAGGGAACCCTCTTACACTGTTGGTGGGAATGCAAACTAGTACAGCCACTATGGAGAACAGTGTGGAGATTCCTCAAAAAACTGGAAATAGAACTGCCATATGATCCAGCAATCGCACTCCTGGGCATACACACCGAGGAAACCAGATTTGAAAGAGACACATGTACTCCAATGTTCATTGCAGCACTGTTTATAATAGCCAGGACATGGAAGCAGCCTAGATGTCCATCTGCAGATGAATAGATAAGAAAGCTTTGGTACCTATACACAATGGAGTATTTTTCAGCCATCAAAAAGAATGCATTTGAATCAGTTCTAATGAGGTGGATGAAATTGGAGCCTATTATACAGAGTGAAGTAAGCCAGAAAGAAAAACATCAATACAGTATACTAACGCATATATATGGAATTTAGAAAGATGGTAACCTGAACCCTGTATACGAGACTGCAAAAGAGACATAGGCATACAGAACAGTCTTTGGGACTCTGTGGGAGAGGGTGAAGGTGGGATGACTGGGGAGAACGGCATTGTAGCATGTATATTATCATAAGTGACCAGTCCAGGTTCGACGCATGATACAGGATGCTTGGGGCTGGTGCACGGGGATGACATGGAGGGAGGATATGGGGAGGAGGGAGGTGGGAGGCGGGTTCGGGAGGGAGAGCACATGTACACCCGGGGCGGATTCATGTCAATGTATGGCAAAACCAACCAATATATTAATGTAAGGTAATTTGCCTCCAATAAAATAAATTAAAAAAAATAAAAAATTTAAAAAAATAAAAAACAAACAAAAAAATTATATGTAAAATAAAAGAAAAAAGATACAAATATATTAAATTGTTATTATATCAGAAAAAAAAAAAAAGAAACGTGGGTTCGATTCCTTTCGGGAAGATCCCCAGGAGGAGAGCATAGCAACCCACTCCAGTATTCCTGCCTGGAGAATCCCATGGACGGAGGAGCCTGCAGGCAGCAACCCATAGGGTCGCAAAGAGTTGGACACAACTGAAGCGACTTAGCATGCACGCTCGCTAGACCAGGAGCTCCTTAAAAGTAGGGTCTTTGCTCTGGTCATCTTTATACAGCAATTCTAAGCATACTGAATAACACATTATAGGTGCCCCATAAATACTGCAGTGAAGGAAGATACACTGTTTCTGAACTTTTCAATCAGGTCACAAGTGTGTTGTTTTGGCTGAATGATCTTTATAGCACATTCTCTTTGACTTGATAATTTTTATGCTACCAAGGAGAAAACACCAGAAAGCTAGTTGTCCTTTATCCTCAAGTAACATGGAAATGCCTATTATAAAAAGTGTCAGTAAAGGGCCAGAGATGCTTTAATGGAATCTCAGGATGAAGGAAAGGAAAAGAGTTTCTGTGTGCCAGCAACTTAAAATTTTCCTGCTTCAGCTGTCCTGCCAGGGATTGCAATTCAGGAATGGATTTCAGGCTGAGCAGAGGAAAAAATGAGATGCTTAATGAAAATGGCCAAATGTTATCAACAGCTATTTTGTGAGAGGAGCTGTGTTAGGAGCCATCCCCATGTGAAATGGACTTCTGCTGAAAACCAGCCATCTGCAGGCCCATGAAGACTCACACATACCTCTCCTGAGGGAGACTTTTCAGTTTTGTGCTTTTTCTGATGCTAAGAAATCAGACATTTGTGATTTACTGCAGGGCAGTTAAAGGCATGAAGTCAACTGTTTCCTAGGAAATCTAAAAACTGAAATGAGAAATTCAGAAAATAAAAATATTTTCTATGTTAAAAATATATATATCATCAAGCTTTTCAAATCGATAAAGCAATAACTCTGCTTAATAAAATGTAGAATAATGAGAGTCTGAAGATCCTTTTGTTTCCAGTATATTTTTGAAATTTCTAAGCTATTAGTTTTCTTTTTTGCTAGGGAATTACAATATAATGACTGTGTGAAAGTGTCATTCTAAATAAATGTTATTAATTTCTCTGAATATATCTCTTTGAAGACTTAGTGTTTTGATATTTGACATCTCCATAGCATATATAGAGAAGGAATATAGTACAGAAGGATTAAAGTGCTCCCAGTAAGAAATGCTAGTCTGGCTTTATCGTTTATAAAAGACCTTGAGCAAGTCATTTAATCTCCCTAAAGTTTCAGGTACTTCATCTATAAAATAATTTTTAAAGGTATCTGTATCTTTCTACTCCCTATGTTCCAATCTTAACTTGTAAGAGAGAAATTGACCAATACTTCTCACATCAGAGGCAATTCTTTGAGGCCCAACATAAGTATTTTCTCTGCATTTACTTTTCGTGGAGAGTCTCATATCTATTAGTCTTAGTTCCGTTTTTAGAAGGGATAATGCATTTATTTTTTCTGTTTAAATGTAGTTGTTTTTTCCAAAGTGGAAGACTATTATCTTGGTTTTCAATTGTTTGAGAATCAAGAAAAGGGGATACATAATTAACTGGCAATCTCCAGTGATCCCAACAGTAATACTTGTGATGTTAGTTGTGGATGAGGAAGACAGAAGTGGTAACAAACTTCCCATCAGTCTTAGGACTTGATGGAAATCCTAGTAATTTTAAGATACCAAGTTGTTTTTGTTTAGTCATAGGCATGTCCAACTCTTTGTGACCCCATGGACTATAGCCCACCAGGATCCTCTGTCCATGGGATTTCCCAGGCAAAAATACTAGAGTGGGTTGCCATTTCAGCAGCATAAAAATATTAATCTTGTTAACAAAGAAGATAGTGGGGGAATGGAGGTGATATTATCAGAACAGAGACATTAACAAAGTTTTGAAAATCTGAAAGGGTATACGAGGTAATTGACATATGAAATAGAACACAGCAAACTGCAGATCCAAATCCACTAACTGCAGGCTACGTGGAGATGGAGGTGGTCTTCCCACTGAAGGTGGTCTTCCCATTGAAGGTCCCAGGTTGAAGGTGGGAGATAAGGAAGAATGTGGGAGACAGAAGCAGAGCAAACAGGCTTGTGAACCAAATCACTGCCCAATGTACTTCTCATCTCTCCTTCCTTGCACCAGAAGAAGTCAAGCAGCCTAAACTGGTTAGACTGCTAAGGCTTATGTCATGGTATACAAGTTTGAAACCTCTTTGTTCTAGCCTTTAGAGAAACTGTGACCTATCCAGCTGATGTTGGGATCACTCACCTGTAAGCAAATCATTTTATTTGACATGCGCTTCCCCACATATATAAAACTATCAGTCAAATTTCAATACAGTAGAGGGTGGTATTGTCACTGTTCAGGTGCCAAGTCTTGTCCAGCTCTTTGCGACCCCATTTACTGCAGCATGCCAGACTTCCCTGTCCTTCACTATCTTCCGGAGTTTGCTCAAATTCATGTCCATTGAGTTGGTGATGCTATCTAAGCATCTTATTCTCTGCTGCCCCCTTTTCCTTTTGCCTTCAATCTTTCCCAGCATCAGGGTCTTTTCAAATCAGTCAGTTCTTCATATCAGCTGGCCAAAGTATTGGAGCTTCAGCATCAGTCCTTCCAATGAATATTCAGGGTTGATTTCCTTTAGGATTGACTGGTTTGATCTCCCTACAGTTCAAGGGACTCTCAAGAGTCCTCTCCAGCACCACAGTTCAAAAGCATCCATTCTTCGGCCCTCAGCCTTCTTTATGGTCCAGCTCTCACATCCATACATGATTACTGGGAAAACCATAGCTTTGACTATATGGACTTTTGTTGGCAAAGTGCTGTCTCTGCTTTTTAATATGCTATCTAGGTTTGTCATAGCTTTCTTTCCAAGGAGCAAGCATATTTTAATTTCAAGGCTGCAGTCACCAACAACAGTGATTTTGGAGCCCAAGAAAATAAAATCTATCCCTGTTTCCACTTTTTCCCCTTCTGGTTGCCGTAAAGTGATGGGACCTGATGCCATGGTAGTTATAGGGCAAAAAAAACCTAGTCACACACCAACAGGTGAAACTTATACCAGTCACTTAAAGAGCCTCATTCTTTATTCTTAAAGTGGTTGAATAACAAAAAATATATATAACTGGAAGCACAAAAGAAAAAGGTCAAAATAATAAAACAGAAAAATCAACTGCAGAAAACAGAAGAGAGTTGAATAATAGCATTTGTATAGCACTTATTTGATGTCAGGCATTGTTTTAAGGACTTGATAGATATTAACTTCCATATTCCTCACAACTACCTTATCGGGTATGTGTCATCACCATCCTCATTTTATGGATAAGGAAACTGAGGCACAGTTCCCCAAGGCTCATAGCTGGTAAGTGATGGAGGCATGGTTCTAATACCAGGCCAGGGAGCCTGGCTCCAGAGTTTGCTCTCTTAATCAGTCAGCCAATTCTAATTAACATCTTACCGTTCTGTGAGAAGACATTATGTTCATGTAGTTAGAATAGAACTCAATATTTTAAAGGGATCTCCCCAAAAGTTGTTTAAAGATAAAGAGGTAGTCATGAGCGAGAGACACTACAGCTCTGATCTATTTGCCCAACTTCCAAAGTGAATGTGTAGACATTTTAGAAAAATTATGAAGTACTTTATTTAAACCATTGTACACAAGTGGAATCTATCCTAATATGGAAAGATTGCCACAGAAGGAAATTCCACAAATTTCCTTTGTAAACCTCTGCAATATTTAACAACCCACATTATTAAGAAATTCTTCTTTATATCTAACCTAAATCCCTCTCGCTACATTTTTAAACATTTCCTTGTTTCCTTCTTTGGTGGAGATGGAGAACAGCTGGCCAGCATTTTGCCTGTTTCGCCTTTAGGCCAAAATAATGTCAATTGTTTTAACCCTTTCTAGAAGTCTGTTCTCTCTAGCCCTTGATTCCGTTTTCTTAGATCTCTTCTGAATCCCCCTTCTATCTTCTCTGCAGTTTCTTCTCACCTTTAGGGCCTCTCTGGGAGTTAAGCAAGGCCAAAAAATTAACTCAATCCTTTTTCAACATTATCAACAGCAATTTCTAATTTGTAAACGATGCTGTCGGAAGTGCTAAATTCATACTGAGTCATAGTGAGTAAGCTACATCCTAAGAACACTGATAATGAAAGAGAAATTATACTGATGCCTCCAGGACATGCAAACAGGCTTAAGGGGCAACACAGACTTGGGCAGCAGGAAAGAGCAAACCGTGGGTATAGAGCAAGGACAGTGAGTTGTACTGGGTGAGGCTCTGCTGAAAGGGGGAGCAAACTGCACGCCCGTGTCCCGGTTGTGTGTCCTTGGGGAGGAAAGCTCTGTGTGTGGTGAGGCAACTGGGTCACCTCCCTGGGGTGACAGCGTCTGCACACAGCAGATGGGAGCTGGAGGAGGTGGGATGAATGAGCCATTTGAATGGAAAACACCAGCTCTGAGCATGACTCTGTCTTCCGCTGCCAAGTAGAGGGCTCTGCTGCTCTGATGGGCTGAGAGCAGGTGCAGATGTTAGTGGAGTGGGGAGACTCAGGTCAGTCAGGGCCAACCTCTGTGGAATCCCATACCAGTAGCACCTTGTTTTTGCCCAGCATGGTGTGGCCCACAAAACACTTCCACATTCTTCCTTTAAAAAAAAAAAAAAAATATATATATATATATATAGGCTATGTTTGGTCTTAGTTGCATCAAGTGGGATCTTTTGTTGCTGAGCACAGGTTTCTCTCTAGTTGTGGCACATGGGCTCCAGAGTGCTTGGGCCCAGTAGTTGCAGCTTGCAGGCTTAGTTGCCCCCATGGCATGTGGGATATTGGTTCCCAGACCAGGGATCGAACCCATGGCCCCTGCATTGGAAAGCAGATTCTTAACCACTGGACTACCAGGGAAGTCCCCTACATTCGTGATTTATGTCACACATCACCCTATGAGGTTAGCAGGCCACTCGTATTACCACCAGTCTACTGGAAAAGAGATGCACGTGTGATCACATGACCAGGAAAAAAATTAGGAAATCCCTTTGCTCTTTTGCCTCCTCCTTTGGTGATCTTTGCTCCATACCATGCAGCCTTTCCTGTGAGAGTTCTCAGGGCAGGTATCAGTGAGCGTTTTGTTGAGATTCTTCTGTAAGGAACAGCATACTGCCTAATTAGCTAAAGATTACCTGTACCCGAGCCCAAGCTATACAAAGAGCATGTTCCATAAACACTAAAGGTAGGTAATGTCAAGGAAGAGGAAGCTGTTTCATTGGCACATTGAATGGTAGTCTGTAGACACCCCCAAATAACTGATTACCCTCAGAAAACATCTTTTACTCTGGTTTAGGGCTTCCCTGGTGGCTCAGTTGGTAATCTGCTTGTAATGCAGGAGACCCAGGTTCGTTTCCTGGGTCAGGAAGATCCCCTGGAGAAGAGAATGTCAACCCACTCCAGTATTCTTGCCTGGAGAATCCCATGGGCAGAGGAGCCTGGCAGGCTACAGTCCACGGGGTCGCAAGAGTCGGACACGACTTAGGAACTAAACCACCAGGGTTGGATGAAGATCTCTTAACCATTGTTATGTGCCTTGATAAATAAACACCTGAACAGAAAAAAGACAAGTTCTTTAAATACATGTGACCTTTAATCATATAAAAGAATATATTCAAAGAATTATTAATGTTTTTTCCTATTCACAATACCCTAAAACCAAACATTATCTCTCCATCAGAGTGAGCCATGTACTTTGACTTGTTTATCAGTCAAATAAGAACTGAATACTGTCTTGAAACCAAAGCAAAATTAGGGTTTGTTTTTTTTTTCCTCTCAGTAAAAGGACTCCTTCTTCCCAGTTCCAGAGTTTCCACACAGATTAGAGAATGGTCCATTTTATTTTAACAAAGCTTTTGGCAAAATGTTAGCCAACCACAAATGTGGCCTCCAAGCCCAAGCACCAAGGAAACTGATGACTGTTCATTTGAGAAATATATAGTCTATGCAACAGATAAGAGGAAGTAGAGAACCATCGTTGTGTCAAAACTAATAAGTGGGTAAATCCAACCATCCCAATGATACAGTGAAATTTCTCATAAGTCAGCTTCCATTAAATCACATGGCATAGTATCACTTTTTAGTGTGGTTTTTTTTTTTTTAACCATATTTTGTGATGCTCCCCAATATAAATTAATGGCTAGCTTAGTGTGCTCAGTTTATTCATTCAATACTCTTAAAGGAACCTGGAAACATTTGACCTGTACAAGTCAGTCCGACTACATGAAACCCCCAGTAAAGATCAAGTCACATACCTCTGGTCCGTGCTCCTCAGGGCAGTCATATAGGTGGCCAGGGCCAAATCTTACTGACCAGTCAGAAAGAACAGTGTTAGACATATTGGATCCAACCATGGAAGTATAACTATGAGCAATAATAGAATAGAAAACTCATTCTAAATCTCACGAGTTGTCCATAGGAAAGTGGAGAATTTTTTTTTTTTTAATTTGACTTCATAGTTCTGTCATTTTACCCAAACATTTATTCTTGGTCCTAGGAATACAACTTCTCTCAGAGATATTCCTCATTCTAAACAAATATTCTTTATGTATTCTGATTATTATAGGCTTTAAAATGTGGTCATGAGATGATGGGTATTTAAGGTGGTTTGTAGCCTTACATTCTCCATATCATATGGAGAAGAATATTCAGTCTTATTTGCTCAGGGCCTCAGTAGTTATGGGCTTTCCCTGGTGACTAGACGGTAAAGAATCTGCCTGCAAAGTAGGATACCCAGGTTTGATCCCTAGGTTGGGAAGTTTTCCAGAGAAGGGAATGGCTACCCACTCCACTATACTTGTCTGGAGAACTCCTTGGGCAAAGGAGCCTGGTGGGCTACAGTCCATGCGGTCACAAAGAGTCAGACACGACTGAGTAACTTCTTTGACTTTCAGTAGTTATAATCTGTCTACACAGTATATCAAAGCATTCATTTATAGTTCATGGTGGAAATTAGGCCAGGAAGCATATTTGGTTCCTCTAAGGAATCTTGCATTTTACACAGTGACAGACTGCTGCTTGGTCACCCTTGAACAGACCACAAAGGGAATTGGGCATTTGTAGATGGTTCAGACCAAGAGCTATTGCCTGGCAATGAAAAACGAGCACTTGGGATCCATTAAATGTGGGTTCTGTTCCATTGTCTTCATCTGCAACCTCTTAATCTATATGTGTAGCCCTTGAAATATTTACCTGTTTCACACAGTGACCTCACAAAGAAAGCCTTCAGAGGACCAGGAAATCCGTGTAGGTCCAGAACTTCCACAAGAGCCACCTTCACTGCTATACCACTCCCTGCCCTGGCCTGCACTGGGTACCCTTTTTGGAACGTAGGCAGGGATAACAGTTTCTCATGCCCTGTGATCATTTTTCTACACAGCTTTTATTAACTGAACAAAGCAGAGAAAGCAACTTATATTAGAGCCAAACTAACATGTGTTAGAAATTCCCTGAGGGATTCAAGTGAACAGTCTGACCCCTTCCTCTGAGAGATAAAGTCAAGTCGGGAGAGTGACAAATCTGAGTTTTCCTTCGTTATGTAAAATATACAATCCCCCAGGGCTTTATCTGAAAGGAATCTAAGGACTGATGAAATATCGTGAAAGTTCCACCCTATAAATGAAGAAACTGGCAAACCAAGAAGTTAGCAAAGTGATTAATGCAGTCAGTGGTGGAATAATATATTAGCTTCCTATTACCATGGGTTTAATATACAAATTTATTTTCTTAGAGTTCTGGAGGGGAGAAGTCTAAATTAAGCTGGCAGGATTGCACTCCTCCTGGAATCTCTACAGCAGCATTTAGAGGCTACTGGCATTCCTTGTTATAGCCCCACTGTCCATCTTCAAAACCAGCAGCATAACATCATCAAATATCTTTTCTTTCTGACCTCTCTCAGCATCTGTTGTCACATCCCATTCTCTGAATCATCCTCTTTCAATCTCCCTCATGATCAATAATCTCCCAACTCAAGATCTTTAACTTAATCATGAATGCAAAGTTTCTTTTACTGTGTAAGGTAGTATATTCATAGATTTTGAGTATATGGAGTGGGGCAGGGAAGGACGGAGGTGGGATATTATTGTACCTACCACAAATAACAATCAAAAAGTCTAAACTTCATTAGTAACTAAGGATCCAGCAAAGACATGTGTTAATTTGTTTAAAAAAACCTCACAGGATACTGTGATTAACAAATATGGCAAAGCAAATAAGAGGCCTGATATTCTTTTTAATTAATTTGCAAAAATATACTTTAAGTGTAATTCACAAGTAGAGAAGCCTCTTAAGGTCCTTTAGAGAGAAAAAATATTAAGACTAAAACTGTGCTATGTGAGACAAAGAGCTCATCATACTAACATTTTAAAAAATAGTGTTACAAATCAGAAAGAATGAAATGAACAACAGGATAGAAAAAAAGAGTAAAATGAGCACTTTACATAATGAAACATATAAACAGAAAAATGCACACATAATAAAATCTTCTCAGATTGGCAAGATTAAAAAGACAGGTGAGAATGGTCTTTACAATGGCCTACAGGTCCTGTATGATCTGCCTCTACTCCCTCTCTAATCCTTCTCTGTCCCTCTCTGATCTGATCTCATCTCAACCTCACTTTTTTGCTCCATCCAAAAAAAAAGAAAAGAAAAATGTCTTTTTCATCCTGTAATAGAACGACCTTACAATATCTATTAAAACTCAAATCTATATGCCATTTGACCTAGCAAAGTACTTAAAGAATTTTAGCTTTCATAAATATTTATGAAACGAAGTATATATAGCAATGAGATTACATTACAAAAATGTAATTAGAAAAACTTGGAAACAACCTAAATGTTCCTAAGTAATGCTTGCTAAGTCACTTCAGTCATGTCCGACTCTTTTCGACCCTATGGACTGCCAGACTCCTCTGTCCATGGGATTCTCCAGGCAAGAATACTGGAGTGCATTGCCATTTCCTTCTCCAGGGGATCTTCCTGATCAGTCAGACATGGACTGAATCCCTGTCTCCTGTGGCTCCTGCATTGCAGGTGGATTCTTTACTGCTGAGCAACCAGGGAAGCCCCTTAAGTAGAGATTTGGTTAAATAAATTGATGTATGTTCCTAAAACAAAATATGATGTGACAACTAATTTAAGTGTGTGTGCCTGTGTGTGTGTATGTGTGTGGGTAAAACATATGTCAAATATACTGACATGGTAAGATTTCTGAATTGTGTCATTTAATATAAACAGTAACATGTATGCTTTTGTCTGTCGGCCTCTCAGGTGGCGCTAGTGGTGAAGAGCTGAGACGTGGGTTCCATCTCTGGGTTGGGAAGATCCCCTGTAAGAGGGCATGGCTGTTGCTGCTGCTGCTAAGTCGCTTCAGTCGTGTCCGACTCTGTGCGACCCCATAGACAACAGCCCACCAGGCTCCGCCGTCCCTGGGATTCTCCAGGCAAGAACACTGGAGTGGGTTGCCATTTCCTTCTCCAATGCATGAAAGTGAAAAGTGAAAGTGAAGTAGCTCAGTCGTGTCCGACTAGTAGTGACCCCATGGACTGCAGCCCACCAGGCTCCTCCGTCCATGGGATTTTCTAGGCAAGAGTACTGGAGTGGCTTGCCATTGCCTTCTCCAAAGAGGGCATGGCAACTCACTCCAATATTCTTGCCTGGAAAATCTCATGGACAGAGGAGCTTGGAGGGCTACAGTCCATAGGGTCACAAAGAACTGGAGATAACTGTAGCAACTTAGCACATATATGCTTTAGTCTTTCAGACTGCTACAACAAAAATATCATAGTTTGGGTGGTTTATAAACAACTGGATTATTTCTCACCTTTCTAGACACTGGAAGTCTGAGGTCAGGGTACCAGTGTGGTTGAATTCGTGAGAACCATCCTCCAGGTTGTAGACTGTCCATCTTCTCATTGTCTGCTCACATAGTGGTAAGAGAGATGAGCGAGCTTCCTGGGTTCTCTTTAATAAGGGCACTATTCCTATGATGAAGCCTCTGCCTTCATGACCTAATTAGCTCTCAAGGCGTCTCCTCCTAATATTATCACATTAGGGGTTCAGATTTGAAGTTATGAATTTGAGGGGGGGACACAAACATTCAGTTCATAACAATCTAAGTTATGCATTTTGTATTTATTCATTATACTTTGTATTATTTATAAAATAACTGTATCCTTTGGCCTCTCCTTTTGCCTTCAATCTTTCCCAGGCAAAAGGAGAAGAGGGAGGCAGAGGATGAGATGGTTAGATAGCATCACTGACTGACTCAATGGACATGAATTTGAGCAAACTTCGGGAGATAGTGAAAGACAGGGAAATGTGGCATGCTGCAGTCCATGGGGTCACAAAGAGTCAGACACATCTCACGACTAAACAACAACAAGCTGTATCCTAATACACATCCTTTCAAAAATACCTGAAAATGGCTGGGAGAGGAATAAATGTTGTTTTCTGTTTCGCTGATGATTAACATCTTTAAACTGTCTCAGAACATTCAAGTTACTCTAACAAAATACCACAGAATGGGTGGCTTATAAACAACAGAAATTTACTTCTTTCCATGGTGGAAGCTAGAAGCCTGAGATCAAGGAGCCAGCACGGTTGGGAGAGGGCTCCCTTCTGAGTGGCTGATTTATCATTGTATCCTCACAGGCAGAAGGGGCTGGAGATTCTCTGGAGCCTCTTTATAAGACACTAATCCCATTCATGAGGATTCCACCCTCATGACTGAAGCATCTCCCAAAAGACCCATCTGGTAATATCATCACATCACTTTTTGGGGATTAGGATTTCAACATATGAAGTTTGGGGGGACACACACATTCACACCATAGCATAAACCCAGAGGAAATATTTCTTCAAATCATTTTTTTTTATTCTCCCTTCCAGTCAGAGAGAAAATACCTAGCGAAAACCGGCTTTGTCAAAATATTGGAAAGTCTCATTCCTTGTAGCCTCTGTTTTAGTAGTCAGAATCACCACCGTCTGCTATGTACATTAGACTCAAAGCCCTTTGGATGTTTTCATTACATTATGTATTACATAGAGAAGACTTAAGCATCCTTAGAATTTTTATAAGCATATGGTCTCCCTTCCTTATGAGGAAATACAGATCTCATTAAAATGAATTTTTCTAAAATGAAATACTTTAACGTATAAGCTTAGTGAGGCTGCATCTGAAAGCCACAAACTTTGGCTAGAATTTTAAATATGACCAAATTAAACTACAGCTAATTTTATTAAAAACAGAACAGTAACAACTTTGTCTTATCCTTTAAGAAAACTCAGACTGTGGTCTCTGCATACTTTCTTCTGGTTTTCACATGAACATCACTTTTGCTCTCACTAAAATGGTTCCTGATCATTAGTGCCATCAGATAAAATTATTTTAAGTAACCAAATTCTCTATATTTACAGTTAATGGGATCATTTCCAAACAATCATTTTCCAAGGTTATTTTTAAATTTTTTTCTCTGCAAATCTATCCACACAATATTATAGACACTTCCCCTATGGACAACATCCTCCTGGCCGTGAACACTTCAGTTTGGTCTCAGTGTCCAAGAAAAAAAAAAGAAAAAGCACTGCAAAAGGACAAACTGAAGCACATTAAATTTGAATTAGAAGCACTTCAGTATAACATGGAAGTGTTAGTCATATTTTCCCTCTTCTACTCTTGGAAACCAAAGAAACGAGAAATATAAAAAGAACCTGCGAACTCCATTTTGGCAAAACTAGGTGGCAGATTTAAATTATAATCTCAAAAATAAATGCAAGGGCTACAAAAAGCAGCCGAGATCAGGCAGAAGCCACACATAAAAATGTGAGGAAAATAGCAAAGAGAGTCTCAAGATGATCCAATGGTAGCAGATTTCAAAAGAAACCACCACCCCCCCGACACACACACTTCCTGCAGGAGAGTGATTCAGCTGAGAGGTGAGGAAACTGTACCCATGGGGGCAACAACGATATAGGCCTGTGTGAGCAGGGCTGACAGCGGCAGTCTTCATGAACACAGTAAATCTGAGAGAAGCAGAGAAGGTGGGGTTACATAAAACCACGCTGCTAAGCCACACTAGAAGAAAGAAGTGTGAATCTGAGGAAGCAGGGTGAGAGGGAGCAGTGCATTAGGAAGCCTGAAAGGCTACGGTCATGTTTCTTCTCCTACAGGGGCTTTCTAGGAAAAGTTGCTCAGGAAAATTCAAATTGTTCATTAATAAAAGGAATTGATACAGTATTGATCCAAAGATTAGAGAAGATATGGAAAATAGCTCTAGAACCTTAAATATGAGGAAAATGTTACCACAAAGCAAATGAAAGTTGGAGCCAAAGGCTTCATTGTGAATCTAAAATTTTAATAAATCAGTTTTCTCAATTAAAGCAGCAGAAATAAATAAGCAAATAACAAAGATGTGGAAGACTGCAGTAACATGATAAATAAGACTTCTCCGATTGTTACATACATTCTCTTCATTCACAGTATGTGCTTACAAAATTTAGCTCTAAATAATCTCATGGGTTTGCTTATTTCTGTTGTCATTGCTTTTAGGTTGTTGAGAACTCCATGGTTTCATAGTTTAGGGTAACTTATTTTCTAAGTCATATATCTATATATATCTTTATAAAATCAACCAAAAAAGTGCTATGCAAGAAGAAATTTCTGACAATGATAAACAAATGACTAATCTTTTACATTATTTAAACATTTTTCAAACATTTTTTATTTATTAGATTATTTAGTTTTCCAACAAAGAATTGTTTTTAAATAGTTAATATTTCTGTTTGATTTCCTATCACTTTGGGCTTCCCCAGTGGCTCAGTGGTAAAGATCTGCAATGCAGAAAACCTAGGTTTGATCCCTGGGTCTGGAAGACCGCCTTGAGAAGGGAATGGCTATCCACTCAAGTATTCTTGCCCTGGAAATCCCATGCACAGAGGAGCTTGGCGGGCTACAGTCCATGGGGTTGCAAAGAGTCAGATGCAACTGAGGACACACACACAGCACAGCAGTACCATCACTTGAGGGATTTGGTACACCTAGGTCAGTGTTTCTTAAATTTCAGTGACAAAACATTTTAAATGAAGAGAAAATTTCATGAGCCATTAATGTTTACTATGATTTCCATTATTTTTTTAATTGTACATAAACCAAAAATTCAGTGTAAGCTCTGTTGTGTCACAATTGTGCTACAACTACAAAATCAAAGTAGGCAAATCAATGCAAACAAAATTGCAAAAATGAAAAGTAAAAATTGAAATTAACAGATTATGTGACAAATTATATTTTATAGAAATGAAGTCAGTATTCACAGACCAATAGAGAGTTCACATGCCAACACCTCTGCAGACGTTTTGAAGATTCAAGTTTCCTTCCAAGTTTTTTTCAGTTTCAAATTATGCCTAATGATGTAATTTGTTCTTTACTTAGTGGGAAGCCGTCATTTCCAAATTAAGTTATCTTTTGTTCTTTTTCTAACTAGCACACAACAATGACATGGTACGTTTTGGTGCCAATAAGAAAGCTGAAAAAATGCAACTGTAAGCATTAAAATCAGATGGTATTATTCAGCTGTGAACATTCAGAATAGCAAACTAAAGCTTCTACTAATTTTATTTTAGGTTTTTGGTGAATGCAAATCAGAATTTTGAAAATTGCTTTCAGTGTTTTTTCCAATTCCTTTATTATAAATTTTTAGAAATCTAAAAATTCCCTATAACCATCTCTAGACAACCATACTTGGTATGTTCTTGGAAGCCACATCTGATTTTACAACATCCCAGAACTCTTGGTCTTTGAGTCCCACATTGCACACAAGAGTACTATTTTTGTAGCCTTGTTTTAAGATTTACATTGGTGTGGAAATCTCAGGAACTGAGAAAATGTTTCACCTTTTCTGAGAATAATAAAAACTCTAAAAAAGGAGAAACTCAAGGTATGATTCTGTAGGTTTAAAGGCAGTCAATTAGAAGACTTCTAGACTCTAGAATGTATAGTTGGGGGTCAGAGTCTGAACTCCAGTGGACAGATGGAGAATGTTGAAGCTGAGAAAGAATGAGAACATTAAGAACTATAAAGACATAAAGTGTTACCTTCAGTATATATTACATACTATAGATGTAGAAGGGGTGATATACAAACAATCAGACTCAGAGTCATCCCCCAAAAAAATATGTTGAGATTCCTCCAGTCTCCTCTCCAAGCATCGAGGATATTGAACTCCTAGACTTTCACCAGGTGCCCTTCATGTAGATAGTTCGCTTGGATATAGGCGCTCACAAATCACCTGCTGGTCACCACTGAGTGTGCAGAGTTGCTCTGTGAGAAATATCATGCTCTCTTCTTTATCTCCCATCCTTTGTCTGTTCACTTGTACTGGTAACACCTGTTATAAGGGCCCTTCAAGGTACTGTGTTTTCTGAAGGAAAATGGTGTATGGCAGCAGGTACTTGAGAGGTATTTTCTCCATGAGAATAGATGTGAAATATCCCAGGTCTCTCTTCAAAAATAGAATTAAGTTAACAATTAAAACATGGAAGGAAAGTTATGACCAACCTTGATAGTATATTAAAAGGCAGAGACATTACTTTGCCAACAAAGGTCCGTCTAGTCAAGGCTATGGTTTTTCCCGTGGTCATGTATGGAGGTGAGAGTTGGACTGTGAAGAAAGCTGATCGCCGAAGAATTGATGCTTTTGAACTGTGGTGTTGGAGAAGACTCTTGAGAGTCCCTTGTACTGCAAGGAGATCCAACCAGTCCATTCTAAGGGAGATCAATCCTGGGTGTTCATTGGAAGGACTGATGCTAAAGCTGAAACTGCAATACTTTGGCCACCTCATGCGACGAGTTGACTCACTGGAAAAGACTCTGATGCTGGGAAAGGTTGGGGGCGGGAGGAGAAGGGGACGACAGAGAAGGAGATGGCTGGATGGCATCACTGACTCTGTGGACATGAGTTTGAGTGAACTCCGGGAGTTGGTGATGGACAGGGAGGCCTGGCGTGCTGTGATTCATGGGGTCGCGGAGAGTCGGACATGACTGAGCGGCTGAACTGAACTGAACTGAAGAGCTATAGGCAGAATCAACCAGTTCTTGACCATATTTTGCATAAACTTGTAAAGTGAAAAAAGTAAAAGTGAAGTCGCTCAGTTGTGTCCGACTCTTTGGACTGTAGCCTACCAGGCTTTTCCGATCATGAGATTTTTCACGCAAGAATACTGGAGTGGGTTGCCATTTCCTTCTCCAGGGGATCTTCCCAAACCAGGGATCAAACCCAGGTCTCCCTCATTGTAGGCAGACGCTTTACCGTCTAAGCCACCAGGGAAACTTGTAACTGACTATAATAAAAAGAATGCTCAGTTTAAGGGTTCCAGGAACTGGTTGGTCATTGCTTTCAATGTTTTGTCAGGGAGAGCACTTCAAAGCAATGTGAACAAATAAAAATACTGACCCCCAAACCACATTGTTTTTACCATAAATATATGGTAAAAACACAGCCAGTGCAGTAAAAGAGAAATAACTATGCAAATTATTATTATCATCTAAGTCTGGTTTATTGAAAGAAAATCTCAACAAAAATAAAATGTCTAGATCGAGAATCTAGGTTTCCTAGTCATATTGCATTATAACTAACAGGAGTGAGGGTTTATGCCTACATTTGCTTAAATTTGCCATACTAACTTAGTTTCTTTTTAATGATGTGTCAAAGATAGGTTTACTCCCCTTGGGCTTTATTTCCAAGTTATGGTATTTAGTTCAGTGCTATTCCTAGCCTATAATATACTAGCAATAACATGCAATGTACTAATATCCTAGAGAGTTCTATTTTCTGTGTCCTTGAAGCAATGTAGCAACTTAACACCATGCATGTTGAATAGTTATGGATCACATATGGGAGCAAATATTATCCTCTTACGTTTTGTTCTACTTTAGGTCCTTTCGACATGATGCCCCAAGAAATTTTATGATGAACTGCAAGTTTTCTTCTTTTCCTGTTCTGAATGAGAAGATATTGTATGACACAGGCATTTTCTGATGCATAACTGCACCCATATACTTCCTCACTGCTATGATCTTTTTAAATGTCTGAATGGTACACTGCCCCATACTTTCCTCTCAGAAGTGGTCCTTAATAACTAAGTAGATAGCGTTGGTTTATATGTTAGTCTGCTCAGACTAATTGTATAATAGAATATACAGACTAAGTGGCTTCAACAACAAAAATTGACTTTCTTACAGTTCCAGGGGCTGGGTGTTTAAGATCAAGGTGTCTGCAGTATTGGGTTATTCCTTGACCCTTTTCCTTGGCTGGCAGATGGTCATCCTACTGCTGTGTCCTCGAGTGGTCTTCTCTGTGCATGTCTGGTGACTCTTCCTTTTTCTATAAGACACCAGTCCTGTTGGATAAGGACCTCACCCTTATGACCTCATTTAACCATAATTACCTCTTTATAGCCTGGCTAGCTCAGTCAGTTGTGGGTGATATTCTTAATCTCAGGGTCATTGGTGTGTTCTTTTGGGGCTTCCCTGGTTGCTCAGTCAGTAAATAATCTGCCTGCAATGCAAGAGACCCAGGTTAGATCCCTGGGTTGGGAAGATCCCCTGGAGAAGGAAATGACAACACCCTCCAGTATTCTTGCCTGGGAAATCCCATGGACAGAGGAGCTGGCAGGATACAGTCTATGGAGTCACAAGAGTTAGACACAATGTAACAACTAAACCACCACCACTTCTTTAAAAGCCTTACCCCAAATATAGTCACACTGAGGGTTAGGACTTTAATATATGAATTGTTGGGGGCATAAATTGAGTTCATAACAGTTTATAACCTTAGGGAGATAATAGGCAGTTGTCTCAGTAATAGAGAGAAACAACATCACATTTCTCAGGTAGGATCCCCAGATCTTTTTATGATATGTGTACTCTTAACCCCAAGGTACCACATCATGTCATGTGACTTTTCAACCACTGTTACAATGGATACAAACACCTCCTGGTGTTCACTGCTGGCTGAATCAGCCTAGAGTTGGCTTCATGAGTCCATTTCATGCCAGAGTTTGGATAAATAATTCTATTCTGTGCTCCAACTGGATCAATGTATAAATGGCTAGAGTGATTTCAATTGGTATCTTTTTGTCTAACCAAAAATTAAAATATGGCCTCATGAAACACAAATAAAGAAGTCTGAAATTTTTCAGGTTAGAGGCCATTGACCACTTTGACAGTATGATCTCTGATGAAAAGAATCCTCAAGCAAACCATCAGAGCATCTCTAATGATGGTTTTATAATTTCACTGTTCTAACAAGTGTCTTTTATATCAGAGCTAGAAAGACTCCTGTGAAAATGGAAAGTTTGCTGGGATTATTAAATTTTCATAACATGGTAGAGTTAATCCACTTGTTCTAGAGAGAAGGGACTGAGTAAAACATGAAGAAAAGGATGAAATCACTCAGTAGCCTGACTGAAGTCAGGAGAAGAAATCTGGGCTCTGAAAAAAAAAAAGTTCTCTTAGTACAAAAAAAAATGTAAACGCTGTAGGCTCTTTCTGTCCCTTATCAAAGTCCACACTGAAAGATACACAGTGAACAGACCAGGTCAAAGAAAACAGAAGAGAACAAAGGCAAGGCTTCAGTTCCTCTTTATTAACCACCTGAATTTCATTTTGAAGTGGAAGAGAAAAGGAACCTCACCCAAAACAATTTCACAACTGTCAGTTACCCTTCAGATCTCAGTCTGATTCCCTCCTCAGTTCTCTGAATCAGAAAGGAGCCACACAAGACCATGAGTGCAGATAAAATCACACAGACCAATAGGCTGAATGTTGATTTGGTGTAATTAGGCAGTCCTGAGAACTCTCAGTAGAAACTGCTTTGATTTTTGCCTTTTAGAAAGTTGTTCTACCAGAGGATTATTATGGTAATTGAAATTAGGAATAGAATTATGGTTGGACCTTAAATAACATGATGCAGATGCTAAAACTGCTATTTAGCTGTTACACTGAACAATTTGGAACAATGGGAGGGACAGGGAGTACTTGTGAGGGCTCTAATTTTAATTTTGGGATTGCCAATTTGTTAGCCTTTCACTGCTTCCTTAAAGGAAATGCAGGGTATTAAGGAACTTGCCCAAGACCTATATTCAAGTAGAAAATTATGAGCTTCACTTCCTAAGCAGGAGATATTTAAGATTTTCTTTCTTGAAGGGTAGTGTACACTTCACATTCACAGGTCTCAAAATCTCTGCTACAGAATGAGAGGTACTCTAATGATGGATCAGTTGTAAGAGCTCATTACTTTTACAAGTGTTTGAGCAGCTCATTCTTTTTCTAAAAAAGGGAGTATGTGGAGGTGCTACTGTAAAGGTGTGATTTATAGGCAGATGTATGACAGAAGATGAGGACTAAGGTTCGATTGTCATAAAGCATGATTCTGACAGTTAATTTGCTCTTATCTTCATCTGCAGATGTTTGAATGAATAAACACCAATGGCAAAGTGTTGTTGTATGTGTTCATTAGATGATGGAGAGGATTATTATGATCATTGAACAGGAGTCACAAAGAATCAAATTAGAAATTAGCGTCACAAGGAGCAAAGTCAGTGCAAAATAATGAACATTTGTTTTGAAAAGAAGAATAGGTGTGGCCTGTTATATTTTCCCCAAATTGACAGTACACTTCACTTTTGTCCTTACCTTTCAAAAAATAAACTATACATGTTGTGATATTAATATACAACAAAGTTAGGGGACAGTCTGTTATCTCAGTCTTGAGAGGTAAGCACTACTAACAGTGCAGTGCAGTATTTTTTCAAATTTATTTTATGTATTTGTTGTTCAGTCACCAAGTCATGTCTGACTCTTGGTGACCCCATGGACTGCAGCATGCCAGGCTTCCCTGTCCTTCACCATCTCCCTGAGTTTGCTCAGAGTCATGTCCATTGAGTCGGTGATGCCATCTCATTGTCACCCCTTTCTCCTCCTGCCTTCAATCTTTCCCAGCTTCAGGGTCTTTCCAATGAGGCTCTTCACATCAGGTGGCCAAATTGTTGGATCTTCAGTTTCAGCATCAGTATTTCCAATGAATATTCAGGACTGATTTCCTTTAGGATGGACTGGTTGGACCTCCTTGCAGTCCAAGGGACTGTCAAGAGTCTTCTCCAACAACACAGTTCAAAAGCATCAATTCTTCGGCGCTCAGTCTTCTTTACTGTCTAACTCTTAAATCCATACACAACTACAGGAAAAACCATGGCTTTGACTGTATGGACCTTTGCCGGCAATGTGATGTCTCTGCTTTTTAATATGTTGTCTAGGTTTGTCATAGTTCCAAGGCACAGACATCTTTTAATTTTGTGGCTGCAGTCACCATCTGTGGTGATTTTGGAACCCAAGAAAATGAAGTCTGTCACTGTTTCCATTATTTTTCCATTTATTTGCCATGAAATAATGGGACTAGATGCCATGATTTTAGTTTTTTGAATGCTGAGTTTTAAGCCAGTTTTTTCACTCTCCTCTTTCAGTTTCACTATAAGAAGAGATGGCAAGAACACACAGAAGAACTGTACAAAAAAGATCTTCACGACCAAGATAATCACGATGGTGTGATCACTCACCTAGTGCCAGATGTCTTGGAATGTGAAGTCAAGTGGGCCTTAGAAAGCATCACTACGAACAAAGCTAGTGGAGGCGATGGAATTCCAGTTGAGCTATTTCAAATCCTGAAAGATGATGCTGTGAAAGTGCTGCACTCAATATGCCAGCAACTTTGGAAAACTCAGCAGTGGCCACAGGACTGGAAAAGGTCAGTCTTCATCCCAATCCCAAAGAAAGGCAATGCCAAAGAATGCTCAAACTACCTCACAATTGCACTCATCTCACACGCTAGCAAAGTCATGCTCAAAATTCTCCAAGCCAGGCTTCAGCAATATATGAACCGTGAACTTTCAGATGTTCAAGCAGGTTTTAGAAAAGGCAGAGGCACCAGAGATCAAATTGCCAACACCTGCTAGATCATGGAGAAAGCAAGAGAGTTCCAGAAAAACATCTATTTCTGATTCATTGACTATGCCAAAGCCTTTGACTGTGTGGATCACAATAAACTGTGGAACATTCTGAAAGTGATGGGAATACCAGACCACCTGACCTGCCTCTTGAGAAACCTGTATGCAGGTCAGGAAGCAACAGTTAGAACTGGACATGGAACAACAGACTGGTTCCAAATAGGAAAAGGAGTACGTCAAGGTTGTATATTGTCACCCTGCTTATTTAACTTATATGCAGAGTACATCATGGGGAATGCTGGGCTGGAAGAAGCACAGGCTGAAATCAAGATTGCCAGGAGAAATATCAATCACCTCAGATATGCAGATGACACCACCCTTATGGCAGAAAGTGAAGAGGAACTCAAAAGCCTCTTGATGAAAGTGAAAGAGGAGAGTGAAAAGGTTGGCTTGAAGCTCAACATTCAGAAAACAAAGATCATGGCATCTGGTCCCGTCACTTCATGGGAAATAGGTGGGGAAACAGTGGAAACAGTGTCAGACTCTATTTTTGGGGCTCCAAAATCACTGCAGATGCTGATTGCAGCCAGGAAATTAAAAGATGCTTACTCCTTGGAAGGAAAGTTATGACCAACCTAGAGAGCATATTAAAAAGCAGAGACATTACTTTGCCAACCAAGGTCCGTCTAGTCAAGGCTATGGTTTTTCCTTTGGTCATGTATGGATGTGCGAGTTGGACTGTGAAGAAAGCTGATCACCGAAGAATTGATGCTTTTGAACTGTGGTGTTGGAGAAGACTCTTGAGAGTCCCTTGGACTGCAAGGAGATCCAACCAGCCCATTCTAAAGGAGATCAATCCTGGGTGTTCATTGGAAGGACTGATGCTAAAGCTGAAACTCCAATACTTTGGCCATCTCATGCGACGAGTTGACTCACTGAAAAAGAGTCTGATGCCTGGAGGGATTGGGGGTAGGAGGAGACAGGGACAACAGAGAATGAGATGGCTGGATGGCATCACCGACTCGATGGACATGAGTTTGAGTGAACTCCGGGAGTTGGTGATGGACAGGGAGGCCTGGCATGCTGTGATTCATGGGTTTGCAAAGAGTCGGACATGACTGAGCGACTGAACTGAACTGAACTAAACTGATGAAGCTTTTTAATTTCTCTTCAATTTCTGCCATTAGGGTGGTATCATCTGCATACCTGAGGTTATTGATATTTCTTCCAGCAATCTTGATTCCAGCCTGTGCTTCTTCCAGCCCTGCATTCCACATGATGAAGTTTGCATATAAGTTAAATAACCAGGTGACAATATACAGTCTTGAAATACTCCTTTCCCAATTTTGAACCAGTCTATTATTCCATGTACAATTCTAATTGTTGCTTCTTGACCTGCATACAGGTTTCTCAGGAAGCAGGTAAGGTGGTCTGGTTTTTCTTTCAGAATTTTGCACGTTTTTTTGTGATCCACAAGGTCAAAGGCTTTAGCATAGTCAATGAAGCAGATGTCTTTCTGGAATTCTCTTGCTTTTTCTATGATCTAATGGATGTTGGCTATTTGATCTCTTATTCCTCTGCATTTTGTAAACCCAGCTTGTACATCTGGAAGTATATACTATCATGTTACTATTGCCATAAAAATGGGTGTATATATAGTATATGTTGCTTTGCTGCAATACTTTGTCACCAAACACACCATGGGTGACTTTCTATGTCATTTGATGAGGGAGAAATGTATAAATCACACATGTGGTAATAAATATATTAAAAGTTTCTAGCACAAACATGAGAAACTATAAACTGCTTTGCTCTACAAAATGAAAATACAGATGAAGACAGTGATCACCAGACTTTTAATACTCCATTGTTTTCTTTTAAATGATTAAAATTTTATGTGTAGCCATGAATTATTTTTATCATTGAAAGCTAGAGTAGCAAATTAGCAAGAAAAAGAAGAGAGGTTAAACTTAAAAGGGGGCTTCCCTGGGGACTCAGTAGTTAAGAATCTGCCTGCCAATGCAGGAGACAAGGGTTGGATCCCTGGATTGGGAAGATCCCCTGGAGAAAGAAATGGCAATGTACTCAGTATTTTTGCCTAGGAAATTCCATGGACAGAGGAGCCTGGAGGGCTCCAGTTCATGGGGTCGCAAAAAGTCAGACACAGTTTAGTGACTATACAACAGTCTTAAAAGGATTAAGTAGAAAAACAATTCAAGTTGCTTGGCTGTGATTTTTGTACTAAAAAAAATAATAAAAGATCAAATATTTAATCTAGTAAATCTTTGGCTATTTCTAGAAAAATCCATAAGCAGTAAAATTTTATCCTAACTCCCAAGACAGATCGTTATCTTTGGTATGAACCAAGAAGACACCCCTCTGGTGCTCTAAGATGTGTTTTCATTGTGAGCTGTCTAATCTTGTTTGCTTTATGCATGTATTCTCCATAACTGGGAGAGATAATTCTAATCTAAAGGGGATTTTTTGATTGCCAGCCTAACTAATGACTCTAATGAAGAGAAGACCCAGTAAATTCCCTGAGAAATTTGATTTCTACAGCCTACTTTTGAGTTCTTTTTTATTCTGAGGTAATGCCTGGACCCAGTGGAGGGAAATCTTTGTTTATTTCGCTCTTTGATCTCACTAAGAGCTCATTTAAAGCAAAGGTCCCAGCTGGGGACCTACATATGAGGATAAATATACTAAAAAGTATGATTTCTTGGCATTGTGCTCTTTTCCAGTACATTGCACAGAGTCTCCTCTATAACGACTCCAGGGAAACATTTCTTTCTGGTCTCAAGAACAGTTGAAAGTAACCGAGCCATTGATTTGTTTTTACATTACAGACAATGTGGATTTTGCAATAAGGCCTGTGTCTGGTTTTTATGTGTTTGAAAATGTGTAACCTAGATGTCCCTAGACCCCACCAGCCTAGGGGCACAAGTGAGTCACATTAACTTTAATACCCCAGTACTACTGGCTCAATGGGCTTCAACCCACTACAGAGAAGACCCTTTGCTCCAAGCATTTCTGCATGCCCCTCGGAGGGGAATGGAATTACATGTGTTTACATTCATTGATTTTTAAGTAGAAGAAACCAACTGTGTTAGTTTAAGCAAAGAAAAACAAATTTATTACAAGCATTAGGACATGACCTGTAGAACCTAAGGGCAGGGATGGAAGACTGGAACCAGACAGTTCAGTGTCATGAGGGTGTTCCCTCATCTCTGCTTCTCGCTGCATCATTCTCTCCCCACACGACTCTGTCTCTCAGCATCTGCTGTGGATT
This sequence comes from Moschus berezovskii, assembly GCF_049115385.1. Taxonomy (NCBI): domain Eukaryota; kingdom Metazoa; phylum Chordata; class Mammalia; order Artiodactyla; family Moschidae; genus Moschus; species Moschus berezovskii. The sequence goes on along the minus strand of NC_142467.1, from coordinate 28,071,787 downwards.
CAACTCAGAAACAGAAAATAAACACAACTGAGAGCTCCCAGACTTATACGATGCAGGTTCAGCTACCCGGAGAGGTCCTGGAAAGGACTTCTGGATCCCAATTCTGAATTTCTGGGGAAGGGACTGATCGCTGATAGTCACAGCTTGAAGAGAGCACCCACCTTTGTTTGCTCCAGCCCCCTGTGGCAATGGTGACAAAGACACGTGGCCTTGGAGTGGCCTGGTGGCTAGGTGGGTGGGAGAGCAGTTCCCAGAAAAGGGGATGGGCAGAGCTAGGCTGATAGCAGAAGAGAGCGTTGCAGAGAAGCGACTGCCCTCGGGGGTATGGCCACCTTGCCCCATGACCCCAGAGTGAGCTGCTGCGCTCAGGAAGAACTCTACTCCGAAGTGCTCATTTAATCCAATTGCAGATTCTTTACTGTCTGAGCCACCATGCATGCGATCCAATTGCTAAGCAGTTTCAAAAGAAAAAAAAAATTTTTTTTAATGAAAGCAGTATCTACTGAAGATGTGACCAACTGTCACCTTTGGTATTGCTGACTGGTGAAAAAAATCTTATGGGAGAAAACTTGGAAATAGGTATTTAAAAGCCTTAAGATGCAAAGACCTTTTGACCCACTTCTGGGAATTTATCTAAGAAAACAGACAGATGCACATAGAGGTTTATTACAAAAATGAATATTGTTTATAGTGGAAAATTGATATGATGTTAAAGTGTTATGGTAGTTGGATAAATTATAGCACATTCATATCATGGACTATGACATCCATCTAAACATACAGTGTGAACATTTACTGACCTGGAAAGATGGTTATGTATAATAATAGACATGAAACAGAAAAGAACATGCAGCACAATGTTAAATAGTCTTTCCTGTTGAGCAAGTATGGTTGATTTCCATTTTCTCCTGGTTAGTTTATGTTTTCTAATTTGTTTTCAATAATCATAGGTCCCTTGTATAGTATTTTTTAAGCTTTTGAGAAACCACTCTGGTGATACAAGTTTTTTCAGTACTTAAAGGTTATCCCAGCATTAGAAATAAATGTTTGTACATCCTTCTTTCAAAAGACAGAACAGCTCTTATAGAGATTGGGCTATATAGCCCTCTCTATGTTAATTGCATAGTACTAGAAAATGAGAGAAGGAGGGTAAGAATAAGGAAGAAGTGAACCGAGATCTAAGTACACAACTGCTCTGTTTAAAACCTTTGTCGGCTCTCCGTCCTTCAGTGGTGCTCCAGCAGGGGTGGTACCACTCCTAGCGGCTGCTTGGGAATATTGGGTGGAGGATATTTTTGGTTGTCCAGGGACTAATGAGTATTACTGACATTTAGTGAGCTGAGGCAAGAAAGGTTGGCTACCTTGCAAGCCTTGGAAAATCCAAAATAAGAAAGACTTATCCTGCTCAAATGTCAACTGCACCCTCCCCTGAGAAACCCTGCTAAACTAAACTTGGCTGAATAAAATCCAGGACCTTCACTCCCTAACCCCTGCCTAGCTTTTGAATCTCCTCTCTCCTAGTCTCCCTACCTATTTTACCCCTGCTCTGTCCCACGTTTAAACACTTTTTCCTCTGCCCCATGCAGTAACTGTATCAAATTGCTGGCGATTCTCATGGACTACCAAGAAGTCTTATGCTTCTCAGCTTTCATTTGGTTTAGATTATTTGCTCTGTCTAGAATCCTTTCATAAAGCCCTACTCATTCTTGAAGATTCAGCTTAATCATCTCCTTTGTGGAGCCTGTTGTTGTATCATCATTCTTTGCTCTTTCTGGCCCTCATTGTTACTTGTATGCATCTCTATTGTAACACTTAAAACACCATACAGTATTTCATGTCCATATTCTTCTGCTAGAGATACAAGTTCCTTGTGGGCAAGGAGGGCATACTTATTCACGGCTTAACCCCAAACGAGAGGAAAAAAAGAACATCTCATGTTACGCAATGAATGCTTATTAGCTGGGGGAAAAAGGGAAATCAGCTTCTCTTTCAGTTAACGTTGAAAAAATAATATAGAGAAAATTAATTCAATTAGTGAAAAAGAGATTTGATTTCTGCCCTCAAATTATTCTCCATTTCAATCAAAATAATGTTGACATCTGTTTCATTACCATCACACAAAATAATTGAAGGAAAAAGAATAAGAAGGTATATTTATTGGCTCCAAATGTGTCCAAAATCTTAGATGCTAAGAAATGCACATTTGTGTGTTGGTTTGTGATGACGGCACTAGTTGTAAAGAACCTGCCTGCCAATGCAGGAGATATGAGACATGGGTTCAGTCTCTGGGTTGGGAAGATCCCCTGGAGGAGGACATGGCAGCCCAGTCCAGTATTCTTGTGTGGAGAATCCCATGGACAGAGGGGCCTGGAGGGCTACAGTCCATGGGGTCACAAAGAGTCGGACGCGACTTAGCACACACGCACACATGTAATGTATAGCTGCATCATTTTATTTGTAATATAATCTGTCATAATGTAGATACGCTGGCAAATATAAAGTAAATTTAGGCTAAGAAGAAATTTTAGTAATCTTTGTGATTGAAGTTCAAGGAACTCCAGGGAGATTCTTTCTGACTGACAGTTGAATCTTTTTGCTTATAGAACATATGATATGTTACAGGGATCACTGAATTAGGAGACTGATCTATACAAACATATTGAGCAAAACTAACAGTCAAAGACCAAAGACAGTGATCTCACTTTTGTTTTACGTGTCTTGGTCTCTAAAGTTAAATGTTTCCCCCCTTCTAATAATATAAGATGTTTAGAAACATATTAGTCATTTATTAATAGGGCATCTATTAATCATGTTCATATTTTAGGAGATAACATGGTTTTCTATTCTAATCAATGACTTGAACAATTAAAACATCAAATTTGTGAAGGAGGAGTGTCATAACTATCTACTGTTTCAATTGACTATTTTATTTCACATCAGACATCACTCTTCCCCCTTGAAAATGAGAAACTACAATGTACTAAGTTAAGCATTGGGTATATTACTGTGGCAGAAAGAAAAAAAAAAAGAAATTAGAACATCCCATCTAACTGTTCAAACTTTAGTAGAAGGAATAAAATAAACACATAGATGAAGTAAAAAGAGTAATGGCAAGTCAGAGGAGAATCTTCTGGCTGCAGAAAATGTCAGAGCGTCTGAGATAAAAATCGAAAGATGGATAAGTTTTGGACTGCTTCATGTGGATGAAGACTATGACAGATTCAAAAGAAACAGTCCTTGCAATCATAAAGATTTCACAAACAGTAAATTGTTTTATTTGAAAATTAGGATATATCTGTTCTTTATTTTCAAAGTTGTGAGTGGGGTATTTTTGCTTTTGGTCAAAATGGAGTAAGGGGGATCAGATCTACTCTCCTGCCTGAAACAACCAAAAAACCCAAAAATAGCTTAAACAGCGGTGTTCAAGGCACTGAACATTTATCAATAAAACACAATGATCCCTGAGAGACGATAGAGAAACAAACTGAGCAAATTGCCCCAGTTTACTGCTGGCATAGAGAGAGAACTTGGACAGTGTATTGCAGACTCCCTGAGCTGAGGAAATAATGATGAGACTCTGTGGAAATGAAAGCAGCAAGAGCTTGCAGGACCGAAAAACAAAGGAGAAAGGAACTCCAGAGGTTCCTCAGAGGGTCTCCTGTGAGTATTCAGTGGAGTACTGATAATTGCATGCAACTGAGGAAACCACCTAAAGCTAGGGAAAGAACCACCCTAAAATGAAAAAGAATAATATATGGCATTCACACAGGGCAAGAAATGTTATCTGTCTCACCAGTCAGACAGAAAAAAAACCTCACAACTCAGATGGCATCACAGAATACTTAGACTGGTCTTACTTCAAGTGTGAACAATTTGTCCTCAGTTAAATATGGGTCTAGTCCCGCTGCTGCTAAGTCACTTCAGTCGTGTCCGACTCTGTGTGACCCCATAGACGGCAGCCCACCAGGCTCCCCGGTCCCTGGGATTCTCCAGGCAAGAACACTGGAGTGGGTTGCCATTTCCTTCTCCAATGTGTGAAAGTGAAAAGTGAAAGTGAAGTCGCTCAGTCGTGTCCGACCCTTAGCGACCCCACGGACTGCAGCCTACCAGGCTCCTCCATCCATGGGATTTTCTAGGCAAGAGTACTGTAGTGGCTTGCCATTGCCTTCTCCGCTAGTCCCACTAACAAATCTTAAAATCAAAACCCAAAAGAATCATACTATTTTTTTCCTAAGTAACCTAACAGCACCCAGAGACAAACTTCAAAAATATTCATAAGAATATAAAAGTGTCAAACACCAACTTGACTTAATATATGTGAGATGATGCTAAGGAAAACATATTCCATAAATGCCTATATTAGTAAAGAAGAAAGTTCCACTTGCGGGGGGGTGGTGGGCGGGGCGGGAAGCAAATGAAACTGAAAGTAAGCAGAGAGAAGAAAATACTAAATATGAGAGTATGAGACGAGAAATCGATGAAAACCAGAAGCAAGGTGTTGGGATTTGTTTGTGTTTTTAGGAAAATCAACAAATGTGATAAACTTCTATCCAGACTGATTAAGGAAAAAAAAGTAAAATATTAATATTACCAGTGCTGTTATTACCAGTGTTCTGACAAACTTTGCTTTTTTTCCTCCAGTGAAACTGAAACTTCTTACTTTATATTAAATGTTAAATGATCTTTGAACACATGTTTTTTACTTGGGCCTTCTTGCATCTTATTAAAAACAGAAATGTCTTTAGGTTTGTGTATATGAAAAACACTTAAAATGTATAACAGATTGTCTTATCAAAGAAACTGAGATCTCCCAGCACCAAGAGATTATGTCTGAAAATGAAACTGCTTATGACCACCATCATTTCAAAAAATAATTGCTCTTCATCAAGTGACAGTAGTTGAAAACCTGATTTTTCTTTGAATGCATGTATGTTTTACCTCAAAAACCTAAGACATGTTACTGTGAATTGAAGAAAGCCCTTAAGTGCTCAGACCTCAAGTATAAAAACATGTTCACATTTTCCACTGGTCTTGAAGATTGACCTGTACATCTTCTATCTGTGCTTAAAACATTTCTATCTATACTTGATTGCTTAAAAAAAAAAAAAAAAAAAAGGAAATCCTCTGAGATTAGTTAAATAACAGGCATTCTGTTTAGGGTTTATTTCCATCTTTGGGGCTTTATGAAGATGGAAGAAGTTTGTGATGTAAATTTTTCAAGTAAATATTCCTTGATTATCAAAATTAGATTTCTCACCAGCATTTTGCATTTAACATCAGAAAGAAAGATGAAGGGAAGAAAGGCAATGTTTATACAGGGAAGCTGGGCAGTTGTTCAGGAATGAGTTCCAGATGCTATAGCCTTAAAGACCTAGGCTTCCATGGAAGGCCTTATGTCTTTCATGGGACAAGAAGCTCAGAAGAATCACTTTCCTTTCAAAGCCAAATAACTCAATCCCTTTAGTAGTTGCAACTTGAAAGAAAAGGATTTACTTACTCTGTCGGGTTAGGTCAATCCACCTAATAGGACCATGGTGCAGGCAGATTGTCAGAGAAATCAGAACATCTCTAAGGAATCTGGATGCATGTAATATCAATTTATTGTAGATTTTGCTGCTATTTCATTCATGATGCTAATTTATCACAGTTCGAAAGAATGAGAAGTTTCCTGTAACCTTATGTATGAAAAATGGCAAAGTTCAAAATTTATTGAAAGATACAAGCCTTTAAGAATTTTTTGAAATTTTTTCTTAAAGAGAAGCTTAATGGCTTCATAGTTGCTTATTAAATAAAAGATTATAATAGATATGAACACGTTGAAATGGCAAAGACAATTCTACCAGCAATGTTCTGTGAATTATTTCTTTTCTACTATGAATTTTGTGCATATTATTAGGTTTAGAGGGAACACTCTTTGTGTGACTCTGTAATTTTGTTAAAAGGAAGGCTTTCTGTTACCAGTTTTGTAGACCTGCCAAATCATGATGAATTTACTGAGCAGCAACTGGAGTGTACTGACCCTTGAACTAGTAGCTCATCCCTCATTTCTCAGTTTCTACCACTGCTCCCTGACAATCTATTCTCCAAACAAAAACAGTCAGAATGATCTTTTCTAAATGTAAACAATTCCTGTCTTCTGCTCAAGATCCTCCAGTGGGTTTCCATCACATTCACAATAGAACCCAAACTCCCTATTCTAGCTTTAGAAGTTCTTCATATTCTAGGCCCTGCTTACCTGCCTAAAGTCCTTTCCTTCTTCCCTTTCATTCACTCTGCTCTAGCCACCTGCGCCCAAACAGCAGCAGGAGCAGAAGTTCCCACTTTTTGTGCAAACACAAAGACTTGTTACTTACTATACATTAACAAATAACATACATGCAAAGGAGTTATTCTGCAAGTATAGAATTTAAATATCCCTGGAGAACATTCTACCCAGCTTTTCCTTCTATGTGTGGACAAAGTACACTCTTGCATTCATTTCCCCTTCATCTAAAGATCACTGTTATGATGGATATTCTAAAGAAGGAGATGGAGAGAAGGAGATAGCTAAGAAATTCCTTCTCAAACCAGATTTTTAAAATTAGTTTATATGTCTACATTCACAGATTCAGATTCATTCCAGAAGGAGATGGAAATGATTTGAGAATCCTGACTACCTAACTCTCATTATTTGCATTCTGACTATTTTGCATTTGCCTACATATGAGGCCAGGAGAGGAAGGAGCAGTTGTCAATCCACCTTTTAGGTTCCCTACTTCCAGCTGGGGTTTCCCTCATAGCTCAGTTGGTAAAGAATCTGCCTGCAATGAAGGAGACCCCGGTTCAATTCCTGAGTCAGGAAAATTCAGTGGAGAAGGGATAGGCTACCCACTCCAGTATTCTTGGGCTTCCCTCCTGGTTCAGCTGGTAAAGAACCCGCCTGCAATGCAGGAGACCTGGGTTCTATTCCTGGGTTGGGAATATCCCCTGGAGAAGGGAAAGGCTACCCACTTCAGTATTCTGGCCTGGAGAACTCCAAGGGGGTCGCAAAGAGTCGGACAGGGCGAAGCTACTTTCATTTTCACTTTCTTCCAGCTGCAAACATGAAAAGGTATGTCTCTACATTTGTGTTTTAATATAATCTGTCTTGTTATTTTAAGTTTCTTACATATCAAAAAGCAAACTCCATTTTTTCAATTCAATCTCCTACACCACTTCTATCAATTATTGAGCATTTGCTAAGAACTAGAATCTGATTTACAGGGTTTAAATGATGAAACTCACAAGTACCCTGCAAGGTCAAATCATGGTGGACCTTTAATATTTGAGGAAACTGAGGCTTTAAGTGGCTTATCCAAATTCATGCATCTGATAGATACAACTGGACTGAACAATCAGGGAACTTTGTTTTATCTGGGCCCCCTAAAGTATTTGTGGCTGGTTAACTCAGTTGGAGGTTGAAGTTCAGTGTTAATGAGGTCAATGTTATAAACATGAAGCTTCAGTGAGGGCTTTCCTCTGATTCATAACTGAAAGTTCAACATTTAACCCCAGACAGCCGACACATACTGTTGTTCACAACAAGGATAGAGTGAAAGAGTGGGTGGCTTAGTATAAATCCATCACAAATGCAGAAAGCAGTATGCATAAAACATGTTTCCTGATAACTAGCTGAAATCATCATCTTTTCTCCAAACACAACAGTAAGTTACATTTAAGCTAGGAAGTCATCAATAGCAATAGTTCTCACTCTAATAGCCAGGCAATGGCAAACTCATAGAATGGTTGAGCTGGATGTTCTCATCAGATCTCTCTGGTACAATCCCTTCATTGGACAGATAAAAACAAATTAAGAGTAGGCACAGAGGCAGGGATTGCTGGATTATTTCCCCAATGTCTCTCAACCAGAGGTCAGTTCAGTTCAGTCGCTCAGTCGTGTCCAACTCTTTGCAACCCCATTAATCACAGCAGGCCAGGCCTCCCTGTCCATCACCAACTCTCGGAGTTCACTCAAACTCATGTCCATCGAGTCGGTGATGCCATCCAGCCATCTCATTCTCTGTCGTCCCCTTCTCCTCCCACCCCCAATCCTTCCCAGCATCAGACTCTTTTCCAGTGAATCAACTCTTCGCATGAGGTGGCCAAAGTATTGGAGTTTCAGCTTTAGCATCAGTCCTTCCAGTGAACACCCAGGACTGATCTCCTTTAGAATGGACTGGTTGGATCTCCTTGCAGTCCAAGGGACTCTCAAGAGTCTTCTCCAGCACCACAGTTCAAAAGCATCAATTCTTCGGCGATCAGCTTTCTTCACAGTCCAACTCTCACATCCATACATGACCACGGGAAAAACCATAGCTTTGACCAGACAGACCTTGGTTGGCAAAGTAATGTCTCTGCTTTTTAATATGCTCTCTAGGTTGGTCATAACTTTCCTTCCAAGGAGTATGTTTATGGTTCTTTCTACCAAACTAAGGAGATAGTATACTGTAGCCCCAGCCTGAGCCTGAGAGGAATTATTTTCTGGGCACCTCCTGAACTTGAGGAACACATAACTAACCTGTCTCCGGATGTAAAGAGAGAATGGAATGTGTTGTTTCCCTTTGGAAATGACCAAATCTGAAGAACAATTTTTTTTTAAATTTCCATTGTAAGTCTTTATTTTCCCATTAAGTTTAATGAAATTTACATTTCAATTTTTTCTCTTTTTGCCTCATTGGTTCCCCTTTCTTCCTCTCAGAATCCTAAACCACACCATTCTCTGTGAACAATGCGATTGTCTTTCACAGATGAAACACCAACCAGCCTGTCCTCAAGTCTGTGGGCACTTCAAGAACAGGGCCCATTCCCTGTAGATTTCTTCTCTCTGGTCACAAAAAAAATAGTAGGAATTTTCTAGAGAGAGAGTGACTTTCATAGGAATACTGACTTCCAGCATATGTCTCTCTGTATAGGTAAATTCTCTTTCCACCTTTAAATTGTGTAACTTGGCAGGATGTTGACAATAATAACAAACATGGAGACCAGGAAACTATAGAAAGAAAAACAAAACAAAGTAAAATAGGAATATAAATATTTAGTATATATATATGACTCACCTTGTTTTCTGCCAGTTACAGTCAACTTTTTCTTTTCCTTGAAATAGTTGAAATCAAGAGAGAAGAAAGTGTTGTGATGGTATAACACATTTAATAAAGTCTTTTGTTTAAATCACCATCACACTTTTAAATTACTTTCTAAGTTTGACTTCACATCTCCATGATACCTAATGAGAGCTGTGAACCACGTAGTTGCATAGATTTTTTTTTAGAATTATAACATTGTATGCTTAATGTTCCTCATAAGTTTAAAACAACTATGATGGAATTCTTTGTGGTTTATTTAGACCAGCGACTCTCAAACATAGTGGGTATCAGGGTCACTGAGAGGCTTTGTTAAACACAGATTGCTGGGTCTCCATCCCCAGATTTTCTTATTCGGTCGTACTGTGTAGTATCTGAGAATTTTCATTTGTTAAGAAGATCCCTTAGAAAGGCTGAAAGTGAAGTAAGTAGTGAAAGTGTTAGTCGCTCAGTCATGTCTGACTCTTTGCAACCCCAGGCACTATGTAGCCCACTAGGCTTCTCTGTCCATGGAATTCTCCAGGCAGGAACGGAGTGAGTAGCCATTCCCTTGAGTGGATAGTCATTCCATTCTCCAGGGGATCTTCCCGACTCAGGGATCAAACCCAGGTCTCCTGTGTTGCAGTTGGATTCTTTACTGTCTGAGCCACCAGAGAAGTCCCGCCCCCCAAAAAAGGCTAGTCCTGCATATTTTGAAAACCACTGATTTATGCTAATGCTAGTCTGAATTCTTTCTTTCTGTTGGTGTCAAGAGCCATCTTAACACATAAGCAACCTCTGACACAGACCATTTGGCAAGAATCAGATTTGGGTTTTTCAAGTGTCTGGAGAAAATTATTGTGGACAATTTCAGTTTGCCTCTTTTCAACAAAGTCTCTTGATCCACGTGAGCCTTAAGTGACTCCCAGATTGATTGTCAAATCTAATTCCAAATCCTAGGATATTGGGAAAATACAATATATTTGTAAATGCAATTGATCTTGTGAATACATAACAAGTGTCTTCAGAAAAGAGCAGTTCATAGCTCATTTATGTAAATACTGCTTAATGTTCATAAAGTGCAAATAAGAAATACTGAAAAAAGAGAAGCAGCACTCAACAGTTTGGTTATTAGGAACTACTTGGGTGGCACCCTTCATTCAGCCTTGCTCTCATCCTGTAACAAAGTCAGTCTCTTTGCCAAGTAGTCAAAATAAACATCAGCAAGACAAGAGAAGAAGGAAACAATGTGGAAAGACTTCCATAAATAATTACCTTATACCTACTTGTAACATTACTGCAAGTTTTTATGCACAATAGAAATAGTCCTAGTTTTTCTTCCATTAAAAGAGATCAGAATGGTAAATATAAATCATGCTCATTTACCTCCTCTGTGACAGAGGCAGCTTCAACAACACAGCTTGCTGAGATTTATTGCACTAGACAACTGTTTGAGATCCATGGAAGCTGTTCGGGGAGCAGATAAGCACAGCCTAACTTGAGAAATGCTAGGTCTACTTCGGTGTGGTCTGGATGAATAGGCATTCTTCCTGGACTATTTCCTGAATGGAAGTAATCTGTTTTGCAGTGGGCCTGAGTGTCTTTTGTTACAGACACTCTATGTTCTGAACCATAAGCAGGAACTTCAGGCTTCGCTGCCATCAAGCCTCCCCTGAAAGGCCAGTTAACAGCTGTGAAAGAGTTAGTGAAAGTGTTTGTCACTCAGTCATATTCAACTCTTTGCAACCCCATGGACTGTAGCCTGCCAGGCTCCTCTGTCCATGGGATTTTCCAGGCAAGAATACTGGAGTGGGTAGCCATTCCCTTCTCCTGGGGATCTTCCTGACCAAAGGATTGAACTCTGGTCTCCTGCATCACACAGCTATGAAAGGACTTGATAATTTAAAGTGAAAATTCATGATTATGAGTCTTAAAACCATAAGTGCCCCAAAGCATTTTAAACAGAAGACTCACAGGCCTGTCAAGCCGTAATACATCTGTATTTGCATCTGATCCGAAAGCACTTACAACATCTGCAAAGACAAAAAAAAAAAAAATCAACTAAGGAAAAGTTGTCTTGGAGCAAAAGATTAACAATGCAGCAAACTGCCTAGTTCTGGCAGGAGAGCCTGTCACCCCAACTTTTCAGTTGTCACCTAGAATTAGATATCGTTTGGAACAAGCTCTGTCTTTAGGGTTATATATTTGTTTTCTTATGGGATAAAGTAAGAGTAAGAGAGATGAAAAGAATACACTTCCTGTCTTTTTCACTGCAATGAATCCACAGATGCTGGTTCTAAGATGGAGACTTTGAGCAGTCTGTCAACTTGGATAGATACCTCCTTTGTCACCACTTCTGTCACCAGTTTCCTTCTGGTCTCCTGCAGTATTCGTAATTATTTCTTAGAATAAGGGGTTGGTAAAAAGTCTCAGTTTTATTAGATCGACCATAGGTCAAAGTCTCTGTTGATAAAGTGTTGACAGTGAAAGTCAAAAATATCTTAACCTTGGACTTTTTATTTTGTTCCAGCATAATAAACCTATATATGAAATCAATCAAATAGGTCTTACCAAGGCCTATGCCAATTTAGACGGAAAAAAATTAAAATGTTTCTCTTATTGTTATCTGCACATTATTTTCAACTGGCACAGTGTCTGTAACATAATGCAAATTTACTGGGTTTCATTGGGAGTTTGAAGGTAATCTTATTACACTGTATATTCTAAGTGTGGTAAATTGATCAAATATATATGCCTTTGTGAGAAAGAGGACTTTAGAGTAATTTTACACTATCTTCCAGATATTCTTAAGTCCAATTTCTGTTGTAATTAACATAAGGAGAGCTCTCTTGAAGCTATTTACAGAATGAAATGTCTCTAGGGGTTAGTAAATTGCATGCTTTTGAGGTAATTTCCTAAGGAAGAAGCTTTTATACCTAAGGATGAAATCTTCTGGACACCTCCCATTGAGCTACGGTTGACTTTCATGTACAACATAATAACTACATGTCAAAGAAAGAGTGATAAACTGTGAGTCTTCAAAGAAATAGAAGCCCATGAGCTCTCTTGCTTTCTGTCGACACGATTAACATAAAATTAGCCCACAAAGCGGAGAAGGCAATGGCAAGCCACTCCAGTACTCTTGCCTAGAAAATCCCATGGACGGAGAAGCCTGTTAGGCTGCAGTCCATTGGGTCGCTATGAGTCAGACATGACTGAGCGACTTCACTTTCACTTTTCACTTTCACACATTGGAGAAGGAAATGGCAACCCACTCCAGTGTTCTTGCCTGGAGAATCCCAGGGACGGGGGAGCCTGGTGGGCTGCAGTCTATGGGGTCACACAGAGTCGGACACGACTGAAGTGACTTAGCAGCAGCAGCAGCCCACAGAGACATTGGAAAATATATTTTCTTTTGCAAAGATGGGCGATTGTTTTTAACCTTACAAAGCAACAGTAGCTCCTTGTTTAAAATATTGTATTACTGTTTGGTTGGGGAAGAAGAAAATTCTTCAACAAAGTAAGGGTTTTGTAAAAATATAGACTTTAATTTTAAAAAATTGTATCATGTGTAATGAAGAAAACAAGTAAAAAAAAAAAAATCTCTTGGTTGAAGTTTCCAGGAACTTAATAATTATAGGCTATAAAAGTGTAATTCCTATATAGGAGCCCAGATCCTGTATATCAGAACTTTGGAAATCCTAGATACTCTTCGTGTCTTCAGCTAGCATATCATGTGGAGTTCTGTCCTATCTTTGATCTGTCCTTTCTGCAATGCTTTTCAAATTTACACTCATTAGTATAAATGAGTATCAGTGCTATTCATGAAATATCTATCTGTGGTAGCTTAGTGTGGATATGTACATATATTACAGGCCTGAGAGTTTTGTTTTTTAATTACTGAGCTATTCTAAGCACAACCAAATGCTACAAAAGAAGATCTTAAACAAATTATCCTACTAAAAGCAATTTATATGAAAATATAAAGTAGTTGGAATGACTTTGTCTCAATAGCAAATGTTTCTAGCCATAGTAGAAACCAAAGAAATAATCATATTATCTTGGGAAATTAAGTCAACATAAAACAAATTTAACTCCTTAAAGTTTAAAAAGAAAGTTTTATTTGAGAAATTGGGTGTCATAAGAATATGTTAACCTTCTGTAGTGTTTATTGAGTTTGTAAAACACTTTCATATATATTACCCTTTCTATCTCCATAATAACTTCATAAGGTGGGCAGCATAAATCATCATTTTGTATTTTGGGAGACCGATGCCCAAATTAGTTAAGTTACTTGTCCAGGTTTATGTAACTCTCAGTTATGCCTCTGATTCCAGCCAAGTCACAGTGAACACTTGAGGATAGATGTTGACCCACTTCCTGCTGCTGGTAACCATCCTCAGATATAAGCTGCTGAACAATAGCTTCTTTCCATAGGTTTCTCTGACTCTTGTAGGGGATGCTGGTCTCAAGGGAGCCCACTCAGTATCCAGAGTTGAGCCACCAGAAGAGTGAGGAATTAAACACCAAGTGGGGCAATCTTCAAAAAAACAGGAGAAGGTGGACAATGGATAAAGCCTCTTCCTTTTGTGCCCTGTGAGAAGCCTTTTAGGGGAACTTTTGTGAGCCTTTATAAGACTCCTGAGAAGGCCATTGGCAACATGAATTCTCTAACACCCTCTCCTTCCGTGTCCCCTCTGGCTGGTTCCCAACCTCTGAATTCACATCCCCAGATAAACTGCCCTATTCAGACTCTACTTTCTAGAGAGAATTAAATTTTAAAATGGACACTTAAATTAAAAGGCAGAGTAGATAGTTGGAAATAATACAGCTTTGGATCTCAAGAGAAAAGTAAACATTTGAAATACATAATAAGAAATAATTGTTTAAAAGTAGTATGTAGGGAATTCCCTAGTGGTCCAGTGGTTAGGACTCTGCACTTGCACTGGTAAGGGCCTGAGTTCAATCCCTGTCAGGGAAATAAGATTCCACAAGCTGCGCGATGTAAAGCCTTAGGAGTACATGGTGGAAGATAAGACAGAAGAGGGAGAATTCTGAAAAGAAAGCAGGGCTACAGACAGAACCACAGGGAAGAACAACATCAGCAAGGGACAGAGAGGAAAAGTATCTAACCAAAGAGAAAGGAAAAATAGAGAGGTAAGGAGACCAGAAGAAGATAGTCATGGAGGCCAAGAAAGGAATTTCTACAGGGAACCATTTTCCACCTGGGTTAGTGCTGTGTTCCAAGATGCCCAACATGCAAGACTAAAGAAAAGTTGGAACAATACAGGAAGGGGAACCAGTGTACTTTGCAGAACATATATTTGGTTTCATTGTTTACAGACTCTAGCACATGAGCAAATGGATGATTCCAGGGCTTCATCCCAGTGGCTAGCAGTTTTTGTTTCTAATTGTGCCTTCCTATAGCCTCAAGCTGAAAAACGCAGTTCATAGTAGGTATCTCTATGTATTTTCCTGAGCATTCTTTACAAAATAAAATGCCAGCTGTCCAGGGAGTTTATCATCCTATCTGGTCAATCACAGAATGATCTAGAATACCATCATGAAATAATTTTTTAATGTTATTAGCTTTCTTCGTGAAAGTATGTGCTGCACTCCTCCGTGTGTGTGTGTGCATTTAAAAAGTTTGGGAAATCATATACCAACATAACAGGGGCAATCATTAAGATGGCTGGAAATTTTCAGTTTTCAAAAATACTTTTTATATTTTTTCTGAGATTTATGGGAAGGGTACGTTTTTCTCTTAGAAAGAATATAAAGTCTATAGAAGAGTTCAGCCTAAATTGAATTATGGAAAAAATATTTCCTCCATAAATTGTTGGCTGCTTAAAACATCTTCTCTTCCATATGTTGTCAGTTCTTCTATCTGAAGCCCAGATAAATGGGGTTTTGTTCCAAAGCAGTTACCTGCAGGTGGAGATAAATGTGGTACAGGAATGTCTCCTTGCTGGCTTAGTACAAATAGATCAAGGCAGGAAAACTGTACACTAAGGCAGTTCTTGTTGGTTGGTGGATTAAAATATATTAGTCTTTATTGTAAATATCTGGGGCATCAACTGGGGATTAATTTTCCCCTTTAAGGAGAGGTGTCAGGGGAAACTGACAAAACTTAATCCTAAAACTACCCAATTCTGAATCAGAGGTATTCTCCTAGGAAGGTGATGGTTGTATGTTTTGTTTTCTTAATTTCATTTCTTCAGGCTAATAGATGTGTCAACTTGAATGCTATCATTTGAAATGCTGAATGTTGAATGAATTCAGAAGAAGTTAGTTGATTTTCTCTAATAAAAACTTGACGTATTTTCTTTTTTGAGAGTTTGGAGTCTATAAAACCAAGTATAAGAAAAACTCTTCATTTAAAGGCTTTAATTTACAAGAGATAACTTGTGTCTTCAAAGACACAGCTTTGAACCCTGCTAAAGATTTGATATTGGGCAAACTCTGAGAGCAGTAAGAGTCTTTCTGATTTACTGTACAGGACACCAAATCTCTCCTATCAGTGGTCTCTAATTCCTCAAGGCTAAGAACTCACTCTACCAAAAATGGAAAAAAGACAGAACTCTGTGTAATACTGATAGCTGCTGATTAGGGAAATATGCAATGTCAGAAAGCTATTTGACAGAAAGCAAAATTCATTATGTCTTTGAAATAAAGGTTTTATTTTGGAAAATTCCATTAACATCCACATACATTTGAAAATGTAAGTCATTTACCTGAGAGTCTAGACAATGAAAACATCAATAAGGGAAATTTCCAATTTTTCTCTATGACCATAAATATTTTTAAATCTTCTTTACAATAATTGAAGGACAATTTGATACAATGTATGATATGAAAGGAAGACGTCATATTGTAGGAGCAAATCAGCAACATTGACAAACATGGTATTTGTCAACTATATGGCATTTCACACTACTGAAATGCCCACACGTTGGTCTTGCTATTTGTATATTTTGGCAAGTAACAAATGTTTTAAAGATTTAAACTGCAACAACTAAAATGCCTATTTTTATGCATCTTCTGTCTTTCTTAATCTATATAATAGAAAGAAAACCCAAAAGACTACATCCAGAAAATTTGGGGTATGCTTTTTTCAAAATGAGCTATCGAAATTTTGGAATTAATTTGAAGGAAGTTATTTCCATCTAGTCTGAATTGACACTGTTCTACTGTGGAAGATGTATGTGGAAGGGTAAGTTTTTGAGACCTTACTGTCTATTTTGTCCTCTTTTTGATCTTTCCCTCCCCTGCATCGTGATTATGAAACACATTATATCAGTGGAGACCAAGAGTAAGGACTCTCTCAAAATGAAAGTCACTCAGTCGTGTCCGACTCTTTGCAACCCTATGGACCATACAGTCCATGGAATTCTCCAGGCCAGAATCCTGGAGTGCGTAGCCATTCCCTTCTCCAGGGGATCTTCCCAATCCAGGGATCAAACCCAGGTCTTCCGCATTGCAGGCAGATTCTTCACCAACTGAGCTATCAGGAAAGCCCTAGGACTCTCTTAGTCATAGTACGAAGTGAAATCACCACAAAAGCTTATTGATTGGCTTCCCTAGAAAGTCCAAGCATGGCTAGAACTGAAGTTCAAATGTTGTATCTTGGCCCATCTCTACTCTGCTTTTCTCTGGACTGTTTCCGCTGTCTTGTGGGCTCCCACCCCAGCTCCCAGCAACTCCAGAAAGAAAGCCTCTATCCCGATTGTTGCATCTCTCCTATCCTGGGTGTTACTGACCTGGCTTGGGTCTTCTGTGCATCTCTTACCAATCACTATGGTCACGGGGATAAAATGCTCTTGTTCATTGGGATTGGGTTATGTGCCCAGCCCAGCAAAGATTCTTCCCATATAAACTAAACAAATTTACAGTACGGAAGAGGTGTACTTCCCAAGGAAACCAAGGTGCTGTTACCAAAATAAGGAAAAGTTACTGGGCAGAAGAAAGCAAATATGTTCAAATCTCCTCATCTCAGAAATTTTTATACAGATGAAAGCAGATGTTGCTTGAAGACCACATTCTGACAGATCTTGAACCATATGGATCCAGGCAGCCTGGATCCAGAGAGCAGTTGGCCTTGCAAGGGAACCAGTAGGAAATGCAGGGGCCTCCTCACGCTTATGTGCTACACACAGACGGAGGACCTGGTACAACCAAGGAGAAAGAACCCCAGTGATGGTTACGACAGAATTTCCCATCAGCCCCGTGTGTTAGGTGCTTGGTATTGATGACTGAGACTTATGTGACCACCCGTGTTATTCAGGCAATGATTCTGTCCATGTCTGTTAGGTTTCATTGGTCTTTGCTATTGTTTACATTCTCTATTTCCTTATTGACGTTTTGTCCGGCGGTTCTCATCGACCTTTATAAGTCTCAGGTCCTCATCTGTAAAATGATGAGAACAGTACCTACCTCACAAGTTGATATTAAGCGTTAATAATGCTACTCCTCATAAAGTATTAATAGGTGGCTCAGAGGTTAAAGCGTCTGCCCCCAATGCGGGAGACCCGGGTTCGATCCCTGGGTTGGGAAGATCCCCTGGAGAAGGAAACGGTAACCCACTCCAGTATTCTTGCCTAGAGAATTCCATGGACGGAGAAGCCTGGGAGGCTACAGTCCACGGGGTCGCAAAGAGTCGGACACGACTGAGCGACAGAATGGAACTGCTTTTTAATGTCAGCTACTACTATTAATCCCCAAGAAAGGATGTGAAGGTCAGAGTATATCCATCACCATATTTCAAATATCAATGCCAAATGCTTAGCCAAAAGACCAAAAGGTACAGTTAGCTGAATTATGGAAGGACAAATTTGCCAAGCAGTGCAAAAGAGGAATATTACTAATTTTATTTGTATTTGTAACCCAGTTGTCAGCTGGGAGCCTTCCTACCTCCACCTGTAGCCATAAACCAGTCAAGAAGTCTTCTGGCCCTCACCTAGATGCTCTCATCTAGGTGATGAGATTTAGGAATACTTGGCATAAACTCCTAATCTTCCTGACCTAGAAGGGTCCAGTGCCCTGCCCAAGCTCTCTACCAGTTTCTAGCAATTTGAACTCTGATATTTTCCCTGAAAGTGTGTAGGATGCCTTGTTTCAGGCTCTGCTGACCTAGATCCAAAATTCAGTTTCTTAGCTGATTTCCACAAAAGATCAATTTGCGACACAATTTCACGCATTCTAAAGCTTTCCTAAAGTTTCACAAGGTCATGGGAAGAGGTCACATCCCCTTCTACTATCTTGCTAAGCCCACCCTATTCACTTTTTTCTTTCTTTTCTCCATTCTCTCTAGAGGATATACAATCCTTACTCATATCTCTTGGAATGGACTTTTTACTTTCAAGTACAATTATCAAGATATATTTTCCAAATAAATATAGGTTTCTTATGAGGAATTCTGTTGCAAATATTAGACAAATAATGGTTTTAAGTCCATGATTTTCTGCTAAGCTTCATTATATACTCCCATTTGGTAGATAGAAATTGTACCCTTTCTTTATAAAAGTTATAGTGCAGGAGTGAGAGTTCCCTGCCCCCCTACAATAACGCACAGCGTGTGGGATCTATCTCCATTGCCCAAACAGGAATCAAACCCGTGTTTCCTGCAGTAGAGTGCAAAGTCCTAACCACTGGACCACCAGGGAATTCCCAGGAGTGAGACCTTGAGCAGAGATGCTACTGCAGATGAAATAATATTCCATCTCATTGTACCAACAATGAATATCAAGAGTATATAAATCTGTAAGAATTTTAAAGTGAAATATTAATATGTTTAAAACTGAAAATTATCATGATTATGTGTTTACAGTTGACCAACTTTTATCTCTGTTTTCAATGCTGATATTTTGTATAATTTGTATTTACTTCATTAAACTCTGGAGATTGTTACTAAGACAAAGAACATGATTTTCTGGCCTATAGGAAATCAAGAGTCCCTCAAACTATCTATGTTTCTGAAAGAAGAGAACTCTGAGATTATAAAATTATTTACTTAGAAAGTTAGTAGATATAAACTCCAGGAAGACAGAAACTTTTGTTCACTGAAGTATTGCAAGTTCCTGAACAGTATCTGGCAGGAACTCAGTCCACTCTGGAAAAATTAATTAACATCTAATAATTTATTGAACTTCATATTTATCCAACACACATTTATTATATGATTATTTTATGTATGGCTATTTCCATGTGAATTAGACTTTCAGTGTATCCAGTTTTATTTTTCAGTTTCCCAAATATTGAAACTTCCATGACTTTCTTAGTGAGATTTACAGCTCTTCTAGCTAAGAAGCTTTCCCTGACAATCAAATGTTTCATTTTTCTTTTTATTTTTCCACACAACTCAATCCTTCAGTTTCCTTCTCAGCTGATCTTTACCTCGTGCAGTATCTTTTCTGCACTATATGACTTGAGCTGAATAAAGCATGATATTCCAGCTGGGAATTCATGAGTCATTTTTGCAAGGACGTATCAGTTCTCTGGATTAAACATGATAATTAGTTCTAGTTTTTGTTGCGTTGAGTTTTTATATTTTTCACTGACATAATTGCTAATGAGAATTACCTCTTTTTTACCTTCATTTAGGGCTTTTTCAGGATGACTGTCTTTTGAGTTTTCTTCAGTGTGTTACTTAAGCTAATATCTAAACAACCTCTACAGCTAACTTGGAGAGTCATTTTACCTACATTATCTCATGCAACGATGTAGATAGAGGACAGGGTCACACAGCTATATCTGAGCTTTGAACCTGTTTGTTGTGAACCAAACCCTTAACCATTTTGCTTTTGTTGTCACACATTAGATTGAATTTATTTACACTGCCTTTCCTTGACTATTTGTGATTTAATATTTAAACTTCTGTGCTTATTGTTGTTCTATATCTAAAGGACAAAATCTTGGAACTTAACTTTCTCCATGCTTTGTATAGAAATACACATTCAATTTGGAAATAGATGATTGTCGGTGGCATACCAGGTATCCACTTCTCTTTCCCCTTCCTAAGAGCAACAAGACTTTCCTTTTGGGGATTAAGCTCCCATTGTGCAGCAGGCATATGATTTAAACAAAATTGACCCCACTTCCTGCTTTAGGTGTGGACTCCGAGTGACATCAATTCCTCTCTTAATGTAATCCCTGGTGGCTGAGGAACAGTCATTTAGATTGCAGTCAATCAGGACATGACACTCATGTGATTTCAGAGACTGGTTTAGCTTGGTCCAGGGCGAAATTCAAGCGTTTGTGACATGGTGCAGGGAAGAAAGGCCCTTCTCTGTCTCTGGGTACTGTCATGGCTGCAGATGAAACCTAGAATTGCTGCAAATGTTTGGTTATTACGATTGAGGCCAGTCTAGACAAACCGAATGTGTAAAGTGAGACAGAGTCAGGTGAACTGATAGGAATTTCAGCCAGTTTCCTGGTCAAACCATGGCTGAGAACCACTCAGTACAGATGAACTAATAGTTACATGATCCATGCCAGTATATTTTTTCTGACTTTCGTTACTTAGAACTGACATCATCCAAACTGATAGACCAACTCTTGTTTCTATTTCTTTTTAATTTTCCTTTGGTTTTACTTTACCAAGAAGTTTCTCTCAAATTGCTTCTTTTGAAGGACACATTCTGCATTTAACTTTGTCCTCGGAATAACATAAGACTTAAAACCTTATTTAAATTAGTTTCTAGAGTTCTCTAATATCCTAGTTGTTTCCTTTTTTGGTGAATTATTCACTTGAAATTCTTTCCCTGAAGCCTGTTTATTAGTGTACTGAATTATCACAGTTCAAGGTCATCATAGCAAAGTTGCCCTTTTTAATTTCATATTGCAAATTAATTAGTTCATGCCAATAAGATATAAATATAATATAAATATTCCTGCCAGTAATCTGTGAATACAAGATGGCTTTGCATCCATTCAGTTCACAAAAACCACATAGCCTTAGTGCAAAAGGAACCTTTGTTGTTGTTTAGTCCCTAAGTCATCTCCGACTTTTTGTGACCCCCATGGACTATAGCCCGCCAGGCTCCTCTGTCCATGGAATTTCCCAGGCAAGAACACTGGAGTGGGTTTCCATTTCCCTCTCCAGGGGATCTTCCTGACCCAGGGATTGAACCCACACCCCCTGCACTGTTAGGCAGATGTGTTACCACTGAGCCACCTGGGAAGTCAGAAAGGAAACTTAGAGGTTATTTAATCTTGTTTAGGGCTTCCCAGGTGGTGCTAGTGGTAACGAGCCTAACTGTCAATGCAGGAGACTTTAGAGATGCAGGTTCAAGCCCTGGGTCGGGAAGATCGAAGGTGGGCATGGCAACTCACTCCAGTGTTCTTTCCAGGAGAATCCCACGGACAGAGGAGCCTGGCAGGCTATAGTCCATAGGGTCACAAAGAGTCGGACAAGACTGAAGCAACTTAGCACAGCACAGTAATCTTGCTTAATTAGTTTACAAATTAGAAAATTGGAGCCAAAAGGAATTAAATGACCTGTCTAAGGTCACACAGTTAATGACAGGTCTCCTGTGATTCCTGGTTCTTGCCATTAAATTATGCCTCCTAGTGTGCAGTGAGGCCTACCAGAATTGAATAAATACAACCCAGTATTTCGGGAGACTAGTATAATTCTGTAATGTTTGGTGTAACCAAAACCATAAACAATGGAAGCAACATAAAAAGGGCACTGAATGAATTGATTTTCAAGTCTCAGTGGAAATTAATATAATTTTCTGTGGTTTAAACTCTGTTTGAACTTTGACAACCCCTGAAAATTAATTTTTAATACATTTTGGATCATAAAGTTGACTTCTTAATGCTAAAAATTTTTCACTGAAGATACAATGTAGATTGATTTTTATAAAACAAGAGAAATTTTAAGTAAGAAAGAATATGATTTGGGGTGGACTCTTCTTTCCCTACTTTAAAATAGTGATATATATATATTAAAATGATTTTTCACGTACTTCTATAGCACAGATAGATGCTCCTCTTTTTTCCTCCTCTTCTGTGGTGTGGCTCTCAAAATCTCTCTAATCACCAGAATCAGTCTGGGAGATTTCTAAAATTGCAGATTCTCAGCTGCATCTAGAACCAGAAACTCAGGAGAGTTCAGATATCTGTATTGTTTTAATAGCTCCTCTGGTGATTCTGCTAGTCGGACAAATTTAGGAAGTATAGCTCTATAGCATTCTATGCAATACATGTTTAGAAATGTCTTACTGTAAGAAGAAACAAAAATACTTCAGCGTACAAACACATTTATTCTGTGAACAATGGATAATGAGTACAATACCTAACATGAGACACAGTCACATCTTCCATGCTGGTGAAAATAAGTGGGCAAAAAAGGGCACATTTCATTGACTCGAAGACACCACTGACTCAGAAGCACCATTATTTATGTACCAGGGGAAAAAAAGTTAAACTGACATGCCATCACTTTAAGATGCCTTGTGATTTCGGGGATGATAAAAACATGTATCTTAAGATTGATGAAGTACAGTAGGTTCTGCTCTTGTCATTGGAGTTATACTGGTGCCTTCCAGGTTGCAAGTGAATAAGAGAGATTAGCTTCTTAGCTATTAGGATAAGGGGAAATCATATTAGTGCTCCTCTCAAGGCTACTAAGACATCTCTGTGGATCTTACATGCATCAACTTCCAAGGCTTTTCTGATAACCAGAAATCTATCCTGCTGAGGTAGGAGCTCCCATGACATATTGGGGAGCTTTGGTTAAAACTTATGGTGAGAAGGGGCTTTCATCTACAGATCTGACTTTGATGCACGTCATCCCTACTCCCACCCGACCCTACACACACTTCTCAGAGAGGTCACAGAGAAGCAAAGCATAGAAAGCAGAAGATGCAAAAGCAAAAAAAAAAAAAAGTGACTGTTCATAAGAGTGGCATTCAATCGTTATTATGCATAGAGATGAGAGAATCTAATTTTAAAGGGTTTCATATTATTGTTCCTTGGACCAGAATCCCAGTTGTATTTCCTGTTTGGCTGCTCAACTTGGTTCCTAAAGCCAACTATAGAAATGCTTTTAGTTTGTCTCACAAAAGAAAAACCATGATTTAAATGGAAAGTTTTGGGTTTTACTAGGTTAATAGTTATTTTTAAATATGGACTGAACTTACATTCGAAACAAAGAAAGTGAAGCCGCTCAGTCGTGTCCGGCTCTTTGCGACCCCATGGACTGTAGCCCACCAGGCTCCTCCATCCATGGGATTTTCCAGGCAAGAGTACTAGAATGGGTTGCCATTTCCTTCTCCAGGGATCTTCCCGACCCAGGGATCGAACCCTGGTCTCCCACATTGTACATAGACGCTTTTCCGTCTGAGCCACCAGGGGAGTGGTTAAAACAAAGTAAACCTCTTATCCATTCTTCCTCCTTGCTATTCATTGTAAATAATGATGCATCTGGGTTTATCACTGTCTTTGTTTCAAAACTACCTGTACTAATTTTGTGTACATCATATCCTTCCTTCCTGATTTGTAATATTCTTGTTATATATTTTAGCATTCTCTCTGGGCTGCCCTGCTAACAGGGTTTCCTTTGGTACTGAGGATACTGCCTCCCTTCATGCTGTTGGCTTTCCTGAAGAGTATGAGACTTTTGGATTGTACGTTCATCTTTACCATTGGGAGTCCTTATTGGATTGTCCTGACACAGCTATTCGTGTAGTGTCTTTGGGAGAACATGAATACTGCTGCTACAGCTTGCATGCCACACTGTTATCAGTGAGAAAGGGGGCGGGGCAAGATACGTCCCTAGGCAGTGGCTGTTTTCCTGATCTCAGGTGATTCCTCTTTTAACCAGGCTTCCCTGCCCATTTTCATTGTTTCTAATTGGAGGCAGACTTCCTGTTTAGGTTTTGGGGTCCAAGGTAGGAACAGGAACAGCACTCGACACTCATTTCCTATCCCATGTCCCAGCTATGCTTGGCTTCCTCTAACTCTGTGGCTCACCTCTAGTGCTGCCCTGCACACACTCTGGCCCGCAACTTCTCTATTCGACTTGAGGTTATCTGCTTTCCAACATTCAGGGGTTCATCATCCGTTTCAGTCTTCTAAGTTTTATGTAATACTGTCATGAGCAATTATGTGTTTATGCACGTCGAATGGGTAGTTTTGGAGGTTCAGTGAAGGAAGGTTGAATGTCAGTTGGCTCTCTTTTCACCTCTCTGCTTCATACTGCAGGCAACTATGGTTCCTAGGTGCCCTTGTTTGCTTCTGTGTCATTTTGCTAATGACACTGGCCAAAGATTGGAAGATTGGAAGAGGGGAAAGCCAGGGTATTTTTCCTTCTTCTCTTGTTTCTTTTGGCATCTTTACAATAGCTCTGCTTTCTCTGTGGCTTCAACACCCATTTACCCCCATGTTTTAGGATCCCAGATGAAGGCTAAACCAATTGCTGTATGTTCTACCCTCTGAGCTTTGTTCCCAGAGCTTATAAATAGTGGCTTCCTGCTAACGTATGCCTTTTATTTCTCTCATCTCCTGTTTTCCTTCTCTGAATTTTGAATGTGTGGTAACCAATCCTCTGTACTAAATTCCTTTCATTTAAAATTCCTAGAATAGTTTGTTTTCTAGAACAAACTATTACCTAGAATAGTATGTTTTCAACATAGCTAGTCCATGTTGTCAAACCACCATCTTAACCATTTAGCAATGTTAGTAATATTTTAAAAGCACAGTTGAAGTGCTGTTTCAAATCACCTAGGAAACAATGAACCTATTTTCTATTCCAAGTCTATAACTCCATAGCTGAGAAATTTGATAGAGCATTTGGGACCATTCTGGTTCTTACATAGTCCTCCATTTCCCAGAAAACCTGCAATTGTGCTTTAGTGACAATCATTATTATCTAATACTATTTATTTCCATTTTTATATTTGCAACCTGAAAAAAACTTTTTCAACATGCACTGCCCGTGTTTTATGTTCAAAAGAATTTTAATGTCAACTCTGGCCAGTTGATGTCAACTCATGGCAGTTTGGTGCTGCCATGCTTGGCATGAAAGACATTGCTTCAGTCACCAAAAGCCTTTAATTGCATATTTTGATTTCTTTGGCAAGCACTTTGCCTAGTTCACCCAAGAAATCAAAATTGTTGTAATTTCTTTGTCCAAGGAGAATTTTCTCCTTACAGTGTCCTTGTCTTATGGCAAGTGAGGAAGAGAAAACTACCAAGGAGCCACTATATGCAACTAATATTTCTCCAAGGCCCTTTTCTTCTCAAGAATCATTAGTAACTCTGCTCCCAATTTATACCTTGCTTTCAACTGAAATTTTATGTGTAAATTGGTAATGATGTATTATTTTATATAGAATGATTTAAGATTACCCAGTTACCAGTTCAGCATATTTTTTAGCTAGAGGTTTTTTAAGGCCAAGCTTATTTTCTTCTCTTCAATGTTTATACCTCTGAGCTAAACAGAAGAGCTTTAAGTCATCCATGTGATGGTTTGTTCACAGGTAGTTGCAATTAAGCAGATCTATTTTAAAGTGACCTGCCATATGTGGACACATCTTGCACATGAATTATAAACATCTATTATAATTAAATAGGACAGCTAAAATTTCAGCTTAGGTCTTCCTTCTCTAAATTTCTAAAGCAATTCAGATTTTTTTTATAGGGCCTGAGAAAGTGCAGTTTGATAACCATTTAACAGCTTTTGAAAACACATAACAGCTTTTGAAAAATAGCCTCTGACAAAGCAGATTCCAAACACAGTTTCACTAGAGTTTTTAAGAGGACCATCATTTCTTTGTTAAATCAGAAAAACAAAAACAAAAAAACCTTGTTGGTTTACTCAGTCTAAAGTATTTCACAAGGGTCGGTCCTTTGAAGATAACTGAAGAACAGCTACAAATCAAGAAAACAAAGTTTTCATTTCCTCTGGAACTTAGAATAGCTGCTTCTTCGTTCTGCACAATCTCGCCCACTGAAAAAGTTTCATCCACTGGTCTGAGTGAGGAAAAGTAAGTCATATACTGTATCTCAGGTATTTGCTCTGATGGTCAGTGGCTTACTTCTCAAACAAGCACTGTGGAATATCATTGCCTTTATGACTAAGACGCTCTAAAAGGAAGTAGACAATGTATATTACTTTTATACTGATTGACTCAACCTTCCCCAGCTTTCCATCTGGAAGTACCATTTTCAAGCAATTATCCCAAATACATGGAGGGCCAAATTGGCAGGTTTGTAAGTACTTATGCCTCAGAAACCTTTATTCAAGGCAAGGCTGGGTTCCTCTGGGACAGTCAATGTGGGCACAGTTAGCATTGGCTTTTAGTCCCAGCTCACTCCTTCCTGCCTGAGTTTCTGAGCCACATTTCCTTTAATCATTCCAGCCCACTGGTTCATTGAAAAATAAACATGGAGGTGATAATTAATTAGCAAGGCTGCATATTTCTCTCCTACAGCAAGTTAAGAGTCTCTTCCTGTCAGAAATTGACTTTCTGGAAAGGAGGTGTGTAATATCCTTAGGTTTGGGTTTATACTGGTTCATTTTTCATCAGCTCCTCCAAGCTTTGATACCTGTGGCTTAATACTCATAACAGTTTCCTTGGATTTTCAACTTTATTCAGAACCCATATAACTTCCACAACAAGTTGAGACAAACCAGATGAAAGATTTCAACCACATCCACCCACCAAACCAATTTGTTGCTGTTTTCTTAGGGTTCTGATCCCCATCTGTGTGACCTGGTCTGTGTGAGGCCAGATTTAGAGATGGGTGGGAACATATTGCCTAAGTAAAGGAGTGTTCATCATTTTCACTAAAAGAGAACTTTTTGTTGCTACTTTACTGATGGAATCTTTCTCCCAGGGCAGAAATAATAACAAAAATCCCTCCTACCTGCCTGTCTCAAGAGAATTCTAATCTGTCCGGGAGACAACCATCCCTGCAAGAAGACTTTTACTGAATCCTTCAGGGGGTGGTACTCCTCTGGAAGGAAGCAACTGGTTAGGAAAGAGCAAGCACTGAGTCTGGAGGTTCTGGGTGCTGGTTCTGGTTTGCTGTTTATATCAGTTGTGACAGTGGAGAAGAACAGCCATCATTTACTGACCAGCTCAAATTTGCCAGGCATTTTCCATTCATTTCTAAAAATGTCAATAATGCTACAGTAATCATCAACCCCCCACTTTACAGATCAAAATGCAATAAGGCACAGAGAGATTCAGTGACCTTCTCACGTACTAATAGCTAACTAGCAATTTGCAGAGCTGGGAACTAGCCCTGGGTTTGATTTTTCAGACTCCAAAGCCTCCTGCCATTTCGCTATACAATGACAAGTAATTTTCCTTTCCTGGGTTTTAATTTTGATTTAATCTGAAAAAATGAGATGAAAATTGGGTTAAATCTTAAAAACCCCTTTGAACTCCGTGATACCCTATGATTCTAAGCCTTAAACTTGTAGAGATTATAGTTCGGTTCAGTTCAGCCCAAACAATACACACATTTATAAAATAAATTTTGGCGGCGTTGGGGAGGTGTTGGTATGAGATTAGGGTCTGGAATTAATCTAGGAATGCTTCCGGCCTAAAGGGTTTTCCTCTGGAACAGGCAGGAAGAGAAATGTGTAGGGTGGCAGATGGGAAAAGATCTCTGGATTCAAAGTGAGAGACCATTAGCAGGTCTGACTGGTTAAATGACAGACTCTTTGGACCAAGGCATCCATGCTGAGGAAATAGAGCCTCATTCAGTATTCTTCCCTCCATGGGAATTCAATAAACATTATTGACTGACTAGCTGAGGTGAACTGAACTCCTGAATTGCTTTGAAGCCCACAGTTACAAGCTATAATTGAGAAACTGTCAAGAGATTCAAATTCATGGAAAACCATGAAAGAATAATGTTTCCATGTTTCAGAGCTTGCCAAAATGCAGTTTCCTTTCTGGTGTTCATTTCCTCCCCCTTCTAATTCATTTTGTAAAACTCTTCCATCAAGGAGAAGTCTATTTTGTAACTATGAATAATTAATGTCTAGCATCTTTCTTTCTTTTCAAAATGTTAGCAAATGTTGAGAATTGTAACTCTGCTAGTATCTTAGGGAGAAAGGGGCACCAGTTGTTAAAGACGGCTCTGTTTGTTTTCCCTGATAAAGGTCCCTATTAAGAATGCAATTCTAATATTCACAGGATCACTAGCTACAAAATGACCATAAATGAATGCAAGTTGAGAACTATAGTCCAACCCTGTATAGTGAGTTCTTCCAGTCTTTTCCCTCTAACACAGTGTTATCAGCTCCTGAGTGGCTTTGAACCTATAAAACCTGTGAAAGATGTAATCTTTGAACCTATAAAACAATCATGTATACCATATGCGAAGCACCTTTTGTTAGACACTTTTTGTGTACTATTTTTAATCTTGAAAGCAGCTTTTTAAGGGAAAAGGAGCTGTTAGGACAGTCACATGCTGAAGGTGATAAGGCCAGGTTCCAACCCTGATCTGTTTAACATTGATCCCTTTCTCTCCCTCCTCTGCACCTTACAGGACAGGTATCAACTAGCAGGTACCTGCGCTTGTCCTTTAAAAATATCACTGATGTGATGTTTAGTGATTCTTTCAGAGAATCTTTAGACTAGCTCCTTACAGAATCACATGAAACTTGGCCGTAAAGCTCAACCACTTACACCCAGATATGTCTCACACCTTGGCCTGGAAAGAAATTTTCCATTTTGTAGTTAATGGGTGAAATTTTAAAGAAGGGGCATAGGTGTGAAGAACTGTTTACCAGAAAGTTAAAATTACTCTTTAAACAGACCTCTTCATTAAGAAGTAAAGGCAAACCTAGAATCTGCTCCATTCTCACACAGATTAATAATTGCCTTACAAACCAGGGCACAGCGTGCAGACACTCAGTTGCTCCCAGTCAATTCTGTTTCTTGCAAAGATAAACAATAACATAGGCGCTGCTAAAATCAAATGCATCTGTTTAAACACACATGCCTACATGCCCATAAATGTGTACATATGGTGTATTTGGTTGTTTTCATTTGACAATTTTTTCATTAATAAAAGCCACTCACATTTTGACTCTCTAAGGAAAACGCAGTGATTGATAATATTTTAGGTTATCTAATTGCGTGCCTGTTCAGTGGCTCAGTTGTGTCCTACTCTTTGAGACCCCATGGACTGTAGCCTGCTAGTCTCCTTTGTCCATTGTATTTTTCAGGCAAGAGTACGGAGGTGGGTTGCCATTTCCTCCTGCAGGAGATCTTCCTGACCCAGGGATCAAACCTGCATCTCCTGCATTGGCAGGCAGATTCTTTACCGCTTGAACCACCTGGGAAGCCAGGTTATTTGATTAAGTAGGTCTAAATACAAGTTTGCCCTTCTCAAAGGATCAATGTAATATAAATATTAGGAAATGTACAGCCTAATTTATCTTAAGGAAAGGAACTAGAGGTCTCAGAAATCACAATAATATGTTCATTTCACTTTGGTGAATAAAAATTATAGATGTCATGGCGATTTCAACAAAGCTAAGAAAATAGTGTGAAGGCAGTCCATGAGGAAATTAGAAGAATCTTCTTGATCTCCTGACTTTAATTTGTTGCAATTTATTATATATCTCCATGCTCTTTGAATCTCTGCTTCTCTGTGAAAGTTGTTTCCTTGTTCTTAAAGCAGAAGTTAGGGGCAAACACTAAGAATGAGACAGAAGTAAGCAGATGTGTTCAGACTATAAGCTCAGGGCCAAATCCCAAACTGTAGGTTTTTCAAGTCAAACAAATGTGTAAACTAAGAAAAATGTCTTGGTAAACATCACCAGCCCAAGTCTTCCCACAGGCAGAAAGCCTCAGAAAGCCTCAGCTACAAGACTCCTGTGGAAGAATGGAGTATTTAGAGACAGTAGGTAGGATAGCCTCAGTAAACAGATAGCATTTGGATCAATAAGCGCTCCACAAATAATCACTTCAAAAGGCTTCTTACTGTTTCCATCAGATTTATTTTTCTATTCATGAACTTACTCTTGCCACAAAGATAACAAGTCATTTGTTCAAAGTAGAAAACTGCCATTATTTTATTTATTTCATGCCTTCAAAGTTAATAGAGTGTCTTCTTTCTATGGCACCACTAATAAACTTGGTGCGTTCTTTCTTGGTAAATTCTTAAAGATAAACAGTCAATAAAGACAGAAATTTTAAATTTCTTAAAATCTATGGAGACCCCTTTCCAGTTTTTTTCTCTCTATAATGATTCACTTTTCTTGGTTTTTAAAGAATGACATAAAGTTTAGACTCAGAAGAATTTTCTTTTCCAATTCTGAAATGTAATTAGAAAACCTTACTTATTAAACAGTAATTGGATACCATTTTAGAGCCATTTCCTCTCAAAGTGTTGGCAGTATATATGGGAGTCTTTGAAATTCTCTGGCACATTGGACACCTAACACCTTTAGCCTTTCCTTTCAGGGGAAGAACTTGCCAATAGATCTGTTTCCCTACAGTTTTACTAAGAAAACAATGATAAATAATATTTTTATATCAACCCAGGGAGGTAATCTAAGTACTTTGAATTATTCGTTCACTCTTCTGAAAATGTTTAACATGTATTTCCTTCATGTTTTAAAATGTATCCTATGAAACAGACTTACTTGATCATTGCAGTGGACCATCTCTAGAGTGTGAACCACATTCACAGAAGTAACTGCTGTAATTGTCTGATATCTAAGTTATTGTTAACTTCTACCAGTAGCATGCAAATAAACTTATTTATAAAACAGAAATAGACTCACAGACATAGAAAACAGACGTACAGTTACCAAAGGGGATAGGGCAGGAGGAGCTAAATTGGGAATTTGGGACTAATATACACATTACTCTGTATAAGATAGGTAAGCAAGAAGGACCTACTATTACAAGATATTGAGTATAGTTCCCTGTGCTATACTCAATGTCTTGTAATAACCTATAAGAGAAAAGAATCTGAAAAAGGATAGATAGATGGATATGTCGAACTGAATCACTTTGTTGTACCCTTGAAACAAACATACCTTATAAATGAACTATGCATTAAAGCATAGTCTCTTGTCGTGTCCAATTCTTTGTGACCCTATAGACTAGCCCGCTAAGCTCCTCTGTCCATGGGATTTCCCAGGATAGAATACTGGAGTGGGTTGCCATATCCTCCTCCAGGGTGTCTTCACAACCCACTTCAATTTAAAACTTAAATTATAAAGGAAAAAAACCAAATCTTCATTTGTTGATACTAGATTAGGCACACAATCAAGCCCAATAGACACAATCTATTTCTGCAACAAATCCCCAAAATAAAATGATTCTGTCTTCGTGTTATCACATATAATGTATGTTCATTCCATCCATCAGTGTGATCTAAGCTCTGATTTCTAGTCTGTCTTCCGTTCATTCCGTTCCGTCGCTCAGTCGTGTCCGACTCTTTGCGACCCCGTGGACTGTAGCCTACCAGGCTTCTCTGTCCATGGGATTCTCCAGGCAAGAATACTGGAGTGGGTTACTGTTTCCTTCTGCAGGGGATCTTCCCAACCCAGGGATCGAACCGGGGTCTCCCGCATTGGAGGCAGATGCTTTAAATATGGGGGAAAAAATGTGTTGACCAGAATTCTTTGCATGGTTGACATGCTTCAGAAAAAAAATTCATAAACACTTGGTATTAAAGATACAAGTAGGCTGCTCTTCAAATTGTTCTGCTAGACAAAGTGGAAGAATTTCCTGGTTATATCAGAGAGGAATGGACAGGCATGGAAATTAAAGGAAAATTGGAGGAGAGGAGAAAAAAAAGAGTGCTGACAAAAGGCTGCTACTACACAGTGAGACCCCATTCCCCTAATATCTCCCATAAAGGTGCAGAACTTCATCCTGCTTCACTTCACAGAGATCAATCAGTAAATTTATTCACTTTTTAACTTAGTTTTTAAAACAGGTGACAGGAGAGCAGCTGGGGCTACACATTTTAACAGAGAAGTGAAATAGACAAAGAAAGAGGAGATAAGCGTTAAATTTTAGGAACTTTGAGTCAAATTTTATTAATACCTCAAGGGGAAAACAGGCTTCAAATGGAGTATGGTTGCATACAGTTTTTCCAGACCTTTTAGAACACCATACTGTGAGATTAGTCTCATCTGTAGAAAATTATCTCCTGAAGGACAGTACTCACTGCTGTTTGCCCTAGATTCATATGAACCTTTTTTTTAATTGAATATTCTGATATCATACAGACTTACCTTTTATGCCTATAATCCTGAATATTCTTCAGTTAGGTTTTAGCTGAGATAGTTATGGACAAATAGAGGCATTTCAGGTATCTTT
This sequence comes from Moschus berezovskii, assembly GCF_049115385.1. Taxonomy (NCBI): domain Eukaryota; kingdom Metazoa; phylum Chordata; class Mammalia; order Artiodactyla; family Moschidae; genus Moschus; species Moschus berezovskii. The sequence goes on along the minus strand of NC_142467.1, from coordinate 28,039,398 downwards.
TTTAAAAAACTGTATTTTATTTTTAATTGGAGGATAATTACTATACAATATTGTAATGGTTTCTGCCTACATCAGCATGAATCAGCCATGGGTATACATATGTCCCCTCCCTTTAAATCTCTCTCCCACCTTCCTCCCCATCCCACCCCTCTAGGTTGTCACAAAGCACTGGCTTTGAGTTCCCTGCGTTATACAGCAAATTCCCACCAGCTATCTGTTTTTCATACGGTAATGCATATGCTTACCCTCTCAAATCATTCCACCCTCCCTCACTGTGTCCAAAAGTGTTTTCTATGTCTGCATCTCCATTGCTGCCCTGTAGATAGGTTCATTAGTATCAAGTGTCCTTTTATGCAAGGATTTCAAAATAATATACATCTCTCAAAATGTTTAAAATTTATCAGGAATTACATATTTTCAAAGGATGAAGTAAATTATGAACTCTCTTTATGCTGTTACCATGTGGCAGCCCCCACAGGCAAGCTGATAAATAGACGTGCTTGTCACTCTTTTTGATTTATATGGGGAAATTCATCTTGACTCATGCAGATTATTCCAGGTAGTTGGGAATGCTTCTTTGGCATAGAGTAAGGTTGTCCTGATGTTAAAGAAATTGGAAAAAGCATCAGAGAGTAGCTGGCATGAGATATGGAACTTAAGTGACAGAACTACAACAAGCAGAAATGAGGAGGTATCATACAGAAAGAGGGAAGTCATGGAGACAGAAATCAGATGTGTTGCAGGGGGAAGAGCCCATGGTCCCGTTCATCTGGAGAGTGAGGTACAGGGGTCAGCCTTGGGAGCCAGCTCTCAGCACCAGTGTGGATGTTCTCATGATGAAGCAGCAGTCAGCCTCCTTCAGTGAGTTTTTTATGCAGCAGGCGTTGACAAGAGGAAAGCAGAAAGGAAGAAATTGGAAGATGCCAAGTGTTGACTACAGCTGGCAAATGGGTGTGATTGGGACCAAAATTATTAACATATGACTATTGCCAGCCTTCCCCATCCACTGACTGGCTCTAGAGGAATCTTACTTTTTTATGGCATTTCTTCCCTTTCTCCACCCACAGAGGAGGGCCCTGCCTTGTCAGTTCCGTTCTTTAGATTCTCACCATCTAGAATGGAAAATCGACAAAAGAGTATATAATCAGAGAGAAAAAAGAGGGCCTGTGCCATTGTTACTGGAATATAAAGGAAGACAACAATCTTCAAGAACACCCAGTACACAAGCTGAAAGCAGCTTTTTTTCTTCCTTTTTTTTTTTTTAAATTCTAAGCCCAGTTAGGTAATCAGAACCAGAAGGTTAAGGAACATTGTCTGCAGGGGGTAGCTCAGCACCATTATAATTTGGACATAAATATAATTTATATTCATTGGTTAGTGGGATTGGGGCTATTATGGTAGTTATAAATAACAGACTGGGAGATTTTGCTTAATTAGACAAAGATTAGGGGGACATTGAGGGCTCCTGAACAAGGCAGTGATGTGATTAGTATGCTTCTTTAGGAAGAATTATTTAGCAGCTTTATCCACATAAATGAGAGAGGAAAAATAATGAAGACAAGTGAAATCTGATAGGAGGCTTTGCAATGTGCCAGGTTAAGGATAGTGAGGAGTAAAAGGGGAGAGGGGGATAGAAAAGAAAAGATAGCAAGGTATTTGGAAAGCAAACAGTACCATTATGAGAGACAAAGTAAAAGACCTAACATTTGATGTTTCAGGCCTTAGGAACTGAAGGAATAGACGTGCCATTAACAGAAATGAGGATACCAGAAGGAAAAGCTGACTTCAGGGTAGAAATAATTGGCTCAATTTTGCATTGAGCTAGTTGTTTTTGATATGTATCTGTGTGAGAAAGTCTCCTGGACAATTGTAAATGTAAGCTCAAAGAAGAAAGGCCTGTAGCTGTCTCTCAACTTTCCCCATGGTATCTCTGAAGCCCAGAATACAGCAGATGACCAATAAACACTGCTGAATAAATGAAGACTGAATGAAAGTCTACCAATACCCCGAGTTCTTATGATACCTGACTGCAGTTTTCTCATGCTTATTTCTCCTTATTTACAGATTCGGCTTTTTACATATGCATCTTAGATCTCCATTTCCAGAGTGCCCTCAATACTTATTTGTTGAATTAATGTTAGTAGATGCTCTTTTAGTTTAGACACAACCCCAAACGCAATTCTAATCTCCCTTTAGTATATTCAAATAAGGAAAAACTCACTAAATGCAATATTAATATAAATAGATAAATATACATATCCATAGTACTTATTTTAAGGAAAAAGCAACATAAGTAACTACAGGTGAAAGTGAAACTGTTAGTTGCTTAGTTGCATCTGACTCTTTGTGGCCCCACGGACTGTAGCCCACCAGGCTCCTCTGTCCATGGGATTTCCCACGCAATAATACCGGAGTGGGTTGCCATTTCCTTCTTCAGGGGATCTTCCTGACCCAGGGATTGAACCTGCATCTCCTGTACTGCAGACAGATTCTTTACTGTCTGAGCCACTAGGGAAGCCCAGGTATGAATAACTATAGTCATTTCAACATTTGGTTATTCTATTTGGTTAATAGCTTACCTGAAGTTGTCAAAAATTATATTTCTTTCCAACCACAAGGAGCCTGAAAATGACCTTTGGGCAACTTGGAAATGATTGTTTAAAAGGTAAACATGTTTTAATTTCATAAATGGCTAGAGCTTTCCCATTCTCAGCAGTTAACACCTGACTCATGTGACTCCGTGGCACAAATTTGTAGAGCAAAGTGTGTGCAGGTTCAGTTGTGTCCAATTCTTTGGACCCCAAGGACTGTAGCCCACCAGGCTCCTCTATGGAATTTTCTAGGCAAAGAACACTGGAGTGCGTTGCCATTTCCTACTCCAGGAGATCTTCCTGACCCAGGGATTGAACCCACATCTTCAGATTCTTTACCACTGTGCTGCCTGGGAAGAGCAAATAAGGATCACAAAACTGACTGTCTTACAAGGCTCCTGGGATGTAAACTTTGCCCAAGGTCTTCTCTCTCTCCTCCTGCAGTGTGTGAGGGGCTTTATAAGGAACACGGTGTTTCTATTTCAGAAAAACTGCACATCCTATTTTAAAAGATTTGACAATATATGAACAGTGTATATAATATATTTATACTGAAAGGGTCTCTTTGGTCATTTGGATGATTCACTAGAGATGTTCCTCATAAGTATGGTTTAATAGTAAAATATAAATTCAAATTTTTAGTCTTCAGTGATTTCCCTCCCACCCCCAACCCTTGGGCTGAGATGTCTTCATGAAAGTTAATTAAAAAAAAAAAGGTGAACCTTGAAAACATCTGGTGGTGAGTTCAGAAATTAGAACCAGATATGCTTCCTTATCCATATTTCAGTTCACATAAGTAGACTGCCAGAATGGTGAGAGGAAAAAAGTTTACTAATTTGATTTCTGTCTTGTTTTTGAAAAATAATAGAAATATTTTAATGCTCAAAGTAGTTATGGGTCTTTTTTTAAAAAAGTATATAGGCCATCCCTGAATATACATTAAAATATTAGAATTAATATAAGTTTTAGATAATAGCATTATAATAATTCACATTCAAAGGATTTACCAAGGGATTCCTCTAAATTACAAGAGCCAAACAGCATAAAGGGCTCACAGACTGCTTTAAAAGCAGTTTTTTCAATAATGTATGGTATATAGATTCCCAAATAAAAACTGAGAAAGCAAATAATTATTTGATTTCATTATTTTTTGAGCGTTAGTATACATCCCATTCAGAATGCCACCAGAAAATAAGTTAGAATTTTTGTTTTCTAAAACTTCCACAATAATCATTATTATTAAATAATAATTATAGATATGTACAGAAACATTGGGAAAGATATTAATAGAATTCTAAGTTGGTGTTTACAGTTTACCAAGCACGATGGAGTTTATTTTACATTTACAGTAAGCTTAAAGTAAATGAAGCACATATTATTTCCATTTAACAGGTGTTAAAATTGAAATCTTCAAACACAATGTGTTACAGATACTTTTGTAGAGCCTGTAAGTACCAGAACCTAGAATATGTCTACCTTAGAGTTTTTCCTATTTCATATTATCTTTCTGCATGATGAAAATCCAACAAACTGTATCCCTAGTTGGTTGGCATTGTAAAGCTAGGTTTTAACTGCACTCAATTCTAGAAAAATCAACCTGAGTGAAACAGCAGCATTAAAAAAAGAAACATATTAACACTGCACTTGGAATATCTGTGTGGAAAGGAATTCATTAGATCTGAAACTCATTGCTTTGACAGGATATTTTTATTAATGGATTTTTCCAATTGATTTTTTAAATATGATTTTTTATTATCAGCATAATTTTAAATTAATTTTTAAGTTGTGTATAGTTGATTTATAATATTGTGTTAGTTTGTGCTGTATAGCAAGGTGAGTCCATTATACACATATCCACTCTTTTTTAGATTCTATTTCCATACAAGTCGTTATACAGTATTGAATATAGAGTTCCCTGTGCTATTCAGTAGGTTCTTATTACTTACCTATTCTATCTATATCTATTCTATTCTCTATCAAGTAGTGTGTATATGTCAATTTCAATCTTCTAATTTATCCCTCTTCTCCCTTTCCCTGTTGGTAACCATGGGTTTGTTTCCTTCATCTGTAACTCAACTTCTGTCTTGTAAATAGCTTCATTTGTACTATTTCTTTAGATTTCAGATATAAATGATATCATATGATATTTATCTTTTTCTGTCTGACTTTACTCAGTATGACAATCTCTACGTTCATCCATGTTGCTGCAAATGGCATTATTGCAGTCTTTCTTTATGACTGAGTAATACTCCATGGTATATATGTGCCACATCTTCTTTATTCATTCTTCTATCAATAGACATTTAGGAGGCTTCCAAGTAAATTGTAAACAGTGTAGGCTATTGTAAATAGTGCTACAGTCAACACTGGGGCGCATGTATCCTTTCGAATTATGGTTTCTCCAGTTACATGCCCAAGAGTAAGATTGCTGGATCATATGCTAGCTTTACTGTTAGTTTCTAAATTTATCTCCATACTGTTCTCCATAATGTCTATACCAATTGACATTTCCACCAACAGTGTTGGAGGGTTCCCTTTTCTCCACACCCTCTCTAGCGTTCATTCTTGTAGATGTTTTTAAATATGATTTTTACTCTCTACTTTTTCAGTTGTTTTACATGTAAGTTTGTCCATTATGTTTCCATTTCAAGCAATTATACATTATAAAAACATGTTCTTTGTTCATTCAAATGTAGAAAAAGATTAGAAGTGTCTAATGCATGTGCTGCATGAGTCGGGTTTCTTTTTCTTTTGCAGGGGGGAGGGGAAAAGCCATCTTTCAAATTCTGCTTTACATCTTACAAAGGAGAAAATTGAAATGGAATGTTTTCCTTTTATAAAATAGTGTTTTTCCTGGTAGTACAGCTCTTGGCCATTCTGTCAAAGTCTGGTCCAAAGTCTTATTCCAGTACTAGATTATCAAGTTTTCCAAAATCAGCATAAACCCGGGAACATTTTGCCGTTTTCTTACTCCCTCCCTCATTAACAGCAACAATAATAACAATAATAGATGTCTTCCATTATTATAATTTAGTGTTTCTGGATGTGGAAATGTAGTAAGAAGGAATGAGAAATTTGTGATATAATAATTCATGCTTCTCTATACTTTATACTAAATACAATTGGACTGATTCCTCAAAACCCATGACATAGACAGTGAAATTTGTATTCTTTCCATCCTAAATAAATAAAAGTAGGGGCTCAGAGAAGATAAATAAAATGTGTAAGCTGATACGGCTAGTAAATGGTAGAGTGGATTAAGAATCCAAGCATCTCTACTCTGCTACTGGTTTGCAATGTTTACATAATCAAATTCTCTAATTCTGAAGCTACATTCACTTTGAATAGCCAGATAAGACAAGTGCAGACCAGTCTGAAATTCAGAAGCTCTGAATTCCTGTCTCCACCCTAACTTGGAACTCTCAGGAAACATGACATCACAGTTAATGGCATGGGCTCCATAGGCACCTAGACCTAACTTTACATTCCCGTTCCTCCATTACCACCTCAAGGAAGCTTCACAAGTTAGTTTCTCCAAGCTTTAAGTTCCTCTTCTGTAAAACAAAGATTATTATGAAACTTAAATTCAATAACAAATGTAGAAGTCTTGGCCACAGCAAGTGTTGCATAAATCATTGCTACTAGCACTTCACTTTATGCTGATATCTCTTTTCCCAATAATATATATATATATATATATATACATACTTTTGGATGAAAGTGAAAACCCATATAGGTTTCATTGTGCACAAATGCTGACCACACACAGAGAGCCCTCCCCTAGGCACTTACATTCTACCTCTTAGACACCTTGGAATTATCGCAAAGATTCTTGAATGCAGATGTACATGAAGAATTTCTTTGAACTGAAAAAGTAGTATGTCTTACAGACATATGTGACCATTTATTTTATCTCTAGGTTTTTTTATCTCATAATAAATAAATTGAAAGTTTACTAAAAAGCTTTACTGAATTCCAGTATAGATTTTTCTTGATGAACAAATAGAGTATCACCATAATTATAGATGGGATTGGAAAGCATTGCTTTGTGAAAAAATACTTAACGTTATTCAAAAGGGATGGGAATCAACATTGGCTTTCAAACTTCAGTCAACCTGAATTTATAAGTATTTCTAAAATCAGATAGTCCGATTTTATATTGATTCCTTGAGGCTAGAGGATTCCATTTCATTTATGGATCAGATTCATTTCCCTAAATGTATCCTAACGACGAAATATGGATCAGATTTGGTGAAATAATCATATTTAACAATGAATACCCTGTTTTATCCTTGCTTTTTTTAATTATGTTGTCATTCCAAAAATGGGTTGAAATACAGTAGCAATAAATGTGATGGTGAGAAACTCAAGTAAAATTTCAAGGGATTAATTCAAAGATACCTCAAGATCTTTGTAAGAATATTAGGTGGTGGTGATTGCATTAATATACTTGTGTACATAAATTCAGAGTATTTCTGTATCATTTACCGTGTTCTCAGTAACAAGGAATCGGAGAAGGCAATGGCACCCCACTCCAGTATTCTTGCCTGGAAAATCCCATGGACGGAGGAGCCTGGTACGCTGCAGTACCTGGGGTCGCACAGAGTCGGACACGATTGAAGCGACTTAGCAGCAGCAGTAACAAGGAATATAGGTTCAAAATGGATTATACATTAAGGAAAATACTAGCTTTCATAGCTGGAAGTTCAGGGGTTAAGATGAAACTTGGAGGAGGTTTTGTCCAGTGGTTCTGGTTGGGTTCCACCTCCCTGGTGGCTCAGCTGGTAAAGAATCCAACTGCAGTGTGGGAAACCTGTGTTCAATCCCTGGGTTGGGAAGATCCCCTAGAGAAGGGAAAGGCTACCCACTCCAGTATTCTGTCCTGGAGAATTCCATGGACTGTATGGGGTTGCAAAGAGTCGTACAAGACTGAGCAACTTTCACTTTCACGGTTCTCTCAGCTGTGTCCCACTCCCTACATAACATTATCCTCAGGATGGAGCAGAATAGCATCAGAAGATACAATCCCCACAACAACAAATGACCACAGCCTAGAGAAGAAAAAAAATAGCTTTCAGAACTCTTCCATAAAAGAGAGGGAACTTCTTTCCTCATCTCCCTTCAAATGTGTTTGGTTAAAGTAGAGTCGCATGCTCATTTGTATACCAGTGTTTGAGGTGGTAGAGTAATGGAATTATGGCCATGCAGTATAAACTGCTCCTGAGGTTCTTGGCTGCATAATAAAAGGGTAATGAATACACAAAATTGGGATTCTCTTGGGAAGAAATAAGTGGAGAACGTGTACTTCTACATAGGCAACCATCAGTGTCCTCTACCTCTTACAGGCAGATTCTTTACCATCTGAGCCACCAGGGAAGCCCCTTCCAGTATCTACCCATTCGTTTTTTTAAGAGGTATTAACGGAGGTAGTTAAGATCCTGAAACACAAATATTCCTTCTGATATACACTTGGATGAAAACTACAAATGTTTTAAGTATTAAATAAATTGGCTTGAGCTATGAAATTCTTATACTGCTGGCAAGCAACCATGTCACAAGGCACGGACAAGATTAAACTTTAATGGATAACTGGTATAAGTCCAAGTAAAGGAAAGGAGGCCTCTGCAAATATGTTTCATGCTCATATAAGGATGCATATCGCCTCTTACAAATGTAAACCAGAAGATTTCATGCAAGCTATCATTAAAGAGGAAAAACAAGGTTTCTCATGGAAAGCACTCAGCTTTGGGATAGGTACCCAACAATGGGATGGTGTTAAGATTCATATAATGCCAGATAGTACTACTATGGTCTGAGATTAATTTTAACCAGTGATCTGTTCAGAACCCAGTAACAAAAATTACTTCCTTGGAAATGAGGTTTTATTTAGAAAGAGATTTATATACGACTTACTATTTATCATGATTTTTTTAAATGAAAAAGAAAGATTTTCAGAGGTCTAATAAAATCAAGAGGAAAACAAAGATTTTCTGGAAATGCTGTTTTGGAGTATTGACTGCATCAAAGTACACAATATATATTTTTAACTTTAGAATTTCTTTTTACTCATGCCTTAAAGGCAGTCAATACTCCAAAATAGCATTTCCAGAAAATCTTTGTTTTCCTCTTGATTTTATTAGACCTCTGAAAATCTTTCTTTTTCATTTAAAAAAATCATGATAAATAGTAAGTCGTATATAAATCTCTTTCTAAATAAAACCTCATTTCCAAGGAAGTAATTTTTGTTACTGGGTTCTGAACAGATCACTGGTTAAAATTAATCTCAGACCATAGAATTGTTCTTAAAACACTTACAGATCTCTTTCCAAAGAAGAAATTGTGCTCTTCTCTAAAACTAATTTAACTTTGAAAAATACTTTATATTAACTGATTAAGTATTTATAAAATGGATAGCATATCCAAAAAATTAAAATACACAGTTCCTGACCTCAAAGAACTTAAAACCTATTTGAGGGCATCAATCTAAATTATTAAGAAACAATAGCCAAGAAAAGATAGAATTTAATTAATTACTAAATTGTGCATCAGGGCATAGTGATATAGAAAAGACTGGATGAAGAAAATCATACCAAAACTACAGAAGCCTTACTAACATCATACTAACATCTCTGAATATTCACCATGTACCAAATGTGTTTAATAGCTTACCATTTAATCCCACTACAACCCTATACATTGCAATCATTAGCATCAATATTTTACAGACAAATGAATTGAGGTTTAGAGAGATTAACTTGCCCACGTTGAAAAAGCAGAACTGGGAAATGAACCCATATAGTCAAATCCTACCATGTGATCGCTTAGCTACTAAGGTATTGTGCCTTCATGGAATAAGACAAACTCAGTGAGCATTTTGAAGACTTAGTGGTCCTTCTAAGTGAAGGAGGATGGAGAGAGGTATTTTAAGGAGGAGGACCAAAATCAGTGAGGGCATAGTTGTTAGAGTGTCCATGTTACATTTTAAGGCCCTTAAAAGAAACTGCCCAAACTGAATCCAAAGTTTGAACAACTTGAACGTGAAGACAAAATTGGATAAATTCAGTGGAATTGGGTTACAGAGATTAACAAAGGCATTGAAGAGTTTTACAAAACAATTTTTCAAGTTTTTATTTTATTTTTTTCAATATAAAATAATTGTTTGAACTCTTTCATCTCCTCTCTGTCTCATCCTCAGCTGCATCTTCAAATTCCAAAAGGCTTGAAATGAATCACAGGAGACCACCCAACATCTTTCAGACCTTTAGATTAAACTCTAAAGCATAGAACTGTTCTTAATAGCTAAAAGGTTAATGCTTTTCAATCCTGGATCAGCCGACTCTAAGGAGACAACAAGAGACATCCTGGTGACCTGGAAATCCCACAGGCCCCCACAAGTGACCTTCCAGGGGTACTTCTCCACATTCCACACACTTGGCAGTCTGGTCTCGCCCTGTCAGTCTGAAATGGAATGCAGTCTCACACCCTGTCAGAACAGAGGTTTTCCTACACTGCACTGGAACAGCTTACACATGCGTGTTTAAAATGTGGTTAATCTCTGGGGGAAAACACAAAAACTGACCATTGTGATTGCCTCAGGGAAGGATACTTGGGTAGTTGGGAAACATTCAAAGAGACTTACTTTCCATCTCCCGACCCACCCCTTGACTTCTCTTTGAAGGCTGCTACTGCTAAGTCACTTCAGTCGTGTCCGACTCTGTGCGACCCCAGAGATGACAGCCCACCAGGCTCCCCCTTCCCTGGGATTCTCAGGCAAGAACACAGGAGTGGGTTGCCATTTCCTTCTCCACTTTGAAGGCTATACATGTATTATTGTGTATTTGAAAATACGTTTATTGCAAATGAATTAACTTTTTAGTGGCTTTTTTGCCTGTCCCACAATGTACTCAAAGCATCATTGCCAGCCAGTTCCCCAAGGCACAGCTCTTATCACACCCGGCCCCTAGTCACAAACCTTCAATGCATGCCCACCACTAATAATGAGTTCCCAAGGTTCACAAGAATTGATTTCCTCATATAATTTATGTTTTACACCAGATTTTTGAAGTAGGTTATGCCTCATATGACAAGCAGTAATATGGCATGTAGTGAATTTAAAAAAAAATTATTCAGGGCTACAGCTAACTGATCATATGATATCATACAGTTTCTCACATACAATATATTAAATTAAATCAAAACTCTTTAGCCTTCCATTGATTTCTAACCTTCCTGAGAAGTTTTCTCATGCAAATCCCTAACATCTATCCTTTGCTCTAGAAAAACTGGTACTTAAACACGGGTTCCTCAAATATCCCTCACTCAACTATCACTGTACCTTTCCTTGGTTTCTTTCTGGTCCTTGAGAATATCTCCCCACTTCCTTTGTTACTTATGAAAATCTTCCACGGTTAACCACAAGTGGTCCTCCTTAAGGCACCTTTCCTGAATTCCCCCAGTTTTCAACTATTCTCTTCTCCATACTTTATTGTACCACTCACAAAACTACATGTTAGTCTTAAATTATAATTAACTTGGTGTTTGTCTTAACCTAACTAAAAACTGTAAACATTGAGAAGAAAGATCATGCCTCTCCATGTTCATTTTTCCAAATATCTAGGAAACTATTTTCACTTATTAGAGCCTCAAAAACATTTGTTGAATTCAGTTTGATAACTGATATTCTGGAACGCCAGGGGTGCATTGTAAGAGGAAGCAAACTTTGGAGAGAACCCAGAAACTGATTTTACAGTAGAGATTGTGAACTGGTGATCTGAGACACTCTGAAAGACGTGTGTGTTGATAGCACAGGGCCATTTCTTTTGAGGGTTTAATTTGTAATTTGAATTATTTTCCAGCATTAAAAACAGATTAAAGATCTCATGTGAAAACCTAAATTTTTAGTTTTAAAAAAAATAAGAAAATCTACCAAGACATAGTCTGTCCTACCACATGACACAATCGGCTAGAATTAGTAAAACCTGCCCGTTTTCATTATGGTACAAGCTGTCTGGTGCACCACAGCCCACCGTTCACGGCTGTCTTACACTGAGGGAGCTATATTGATTTGTGATACCTGTTGGATGCTATATATTCACATTTGCAATTCCCACTTGAAATGGTGATCCTTTTTCCTTCAGAAAAGAGTCCCTAAGTCTCATTAACTCTACAGAGAGCTCTGTACCTCTTTTAAGAATGGCCTGGTGAAAGCTATTTTCTCAACCATCTTTGAAAGAGTAACTTACCCTCCTCATGTAGGAAAGCCTCAATTAGATGTTAAGTCAGGGGACTTCCCTGATGGTCCAGTGGCTAAGACTCTGTTCTCCCAATGCTGAGGGCCCAAGCTCAATCCCCGGTTGGGGAACTAGACCCCACATGCAGCAACTAAGAGTTTGCATGCCATAGCTAAAAATCTTGCATGCTGCAAGTAAGACCTGGCACAGCCAAATAAATACGTTTGTTAAAAATTTATTTATTGAAATTGGAGGATAATTACTTCATAATATTGTGATGGCCTCTGCCATACATCAACTGAATTGGCCACAGTCATACATGTGTCCCCTCCCTCCTGTACCCCCTTCCCACCTTCCTCCCCACCCTATCCCTCAAGGCTGTCACAGAGCACCAGCTTTGGGTTCCCTGCTTCATACCTCAAACTCCAGCTGGCTATCTATTTTACATATGGTAATGTATATGTTCTAATGCTATTCTCTCAAATCATCCCACCCTCTCAATATTTTTTTTTTAAAGCAGTTAAGTCAGTTGTTACATTTGGGTGTATTAATGGAAAGAGAAAAATTCTATACAAAGAAACACAACAGTCATTTGAACTACAGAATGTCACACTGAGACATTGCCAGGGGAGCTGCCTACCAGTGGCCCATAAGCAGCGAGTAGAATACTATGCAGGTGACAGAATTCCACAGCAAGGAGGGATCTGAAGAAAGGCAATCCAATGCTTTTATTATTTTTATGACATTCTGTCCAAATTGATTTTTTTAAATCTTCAATTCTCCAATGAGGGCAAGCCCCCACTTAAATTTTCACAATTTGTACTTCAAAAGAATTCTTTTTCGCATGTAGGGTAAAAATGATTTATTGTAACTTTGCCCCCAATAGTCCTTCATTTTCCCTCTGGGGTAATGGTAATCACATGACAGACTTTTTTAATATTTAAAGATGATAATCATGAGCTCCCTGATGACTCAAAAGGTAAAGATGCTGCCCGCAATAGGGGAGACCTGTGTTTCATCCCTGGGTCAGGAAGATCTCCTGGAAAAGGAAGTGGCAGCCCACTCCAGTATTCTTGCCTGGAAAATCCCATGCACATAGGAGCCTGGCAGGCTACATGCCATGGAGTCTCAAAAAGAGATGATTAGGACATAACCTAGCCAGCAGTTATTAGTCCACGGGGTCACAAAGAGTCAGACACAAGTGAGCAACTAACACTTTTACTTTCTTCATCATGTTGCCTCAAAGCTTCCCGTTCTGCAGGTGAAACACCTATGGCTCTGGTTAGTAAGACTCTCTTCATCCCCTGGTTGTCTCTTCTCTCATTATACTCCACCAAATTCTTGGCAGCCCAAACTGGCCAGAGCATTACAGGTATTATCATGTCCAACAGAGCACAGCAGAGGATATTGAATCATTTCACTATAATAGCTTTATCTATGCAGTCTTAAAGCTTAATTAATTATTTTGGCAGCTGCAAATCTCTGTTGACTCACATGTGGTTGCACTCGACTGGAACCCCCAACTTCTGTTAAAGTTCATCTTTACCATCGTGTACTTCCACAATTGGACATTTGGACTTCATATCTATCCCTATTAAGTCTCATCATGTTTATATTGGCCCATTATTCCAACCCGTCAAGGTTGCATTTGAATTTAGAACTCTCTCTTCTTTATTTCTATCTCTGCAAATTTGATGTGTATGTAGTCAATTCTTCCCTCCAAGTCAGTAAAAAATAAGCAGAGTAGGAAAAGACTTTGCTTCAGGTCCCCCTTCCTGGTTTCCAGATTCAAGCTGGTCCCTCAATATTCTTTGAGAAGAGCCATTTACCTGTCAATGGCCTACTCAACTCTGTTGTCAGCTTTCTACCTGTCTTTAAGAATGCTCTGCGAAAAGAATGTTCAAGTGCACATGCATACATATAAATATACACTTTCCTTGGGAGAGGATTCATAGCTTCCACCGGACCTTCAGAAAGTTTCCTGACATAAAAAATATTAAGAAACATTAACTTTGCAAATTTTCTGAACACCCAATATATTAAAATATCTATTTTTTAAATCTCTAACAATCAGTATTTATTGGGTGCCTACTGTGTGCCATGAGAGCTCTAACTATTGAGATTTTTAGAACACAATAGACCAATCCCCTGCCTTCATGACGTTTACATTGTAGTGAGGCAGAATGCTAGACCATAATGACCAAGAGTAATAAGGAAGCCAGTAGTATGTTTAATACTGATAAATGTCAAGGAACAAAAATAATGTAGTGGATATGAAGTGTTGAGCAAGAAGGCTCCCTCACTGACATGCCATTTGTGTTAATACAGCAGCAAATGCAAGGCACCCTGTTAGACCAGACTCTTAGTGTACCCATGAGCAGCAAAGCTGCAACAGAGTAAGCCAGGGAAGATAGTGGAGATGATTTGGGAGAAGACTGTGGGTGGGGAAGCCAGAATGGTTCTCCAACATAGGTTGTGGGGAGAGGGGTTCCCCCTCAGGTGCATTTGGAAATGTGGGGGAGAGGTTTTCTTAGTTGTTACAATGACTCTGGGACCCTATTGACACTTAAGGGGAGCAGAGACACTCTGTAGGATTGTTTTGTATGGTGGAAAACTGTTTTGCCTCCAACGCCAGCATTATGCCATTGAGAGACCCCAAGTAACTTTAGCCGTTATATAAACTCTGGACTTTACTCTGAATGAGATGGGAAGCCATTAGAGATCTCAGTGAAGAAGAATGAATGGTCTAATGCGTTTATCAAGGCTCAGCCTAGCCATCCTGTTGGAGATGAAGAAGACCACAGCAGAAGCACAGAGATCAGTTCGGAGATTGTCACAATAACCCATGTAAAAGATGATGATGGCTGGACCAGGGAGGTAGGAAGGAGGAGATGACAATTGGTTGGATTCTGAGTAAATACTTAAGATTGACAGGTATTGCTGATGCAATAGAAGTGGTATGAGAGAGAAAGAGGAGAAGAGGCTGAATCCAAGATTTCAGGCCTGATAAGAATCTATCATTGGGAAGGATAGAACTGTCATTTGTAGTTGCAATGGAGCACAATTTTAGTTGGAAGTGAAGTATTAGGAAGAAGGCCACATGACATAGCTCCTTAGACCGATGGATGAATGCAAGTATGTAAGAGTATGTATTGTATGTGGATACAGTCACAGAGAGATAAGATACAGACATGACAACTGACAAAGACAAAATATAGAGACAGAGACACAGAAATCTCAAAGAGACCAAAAATGTTAACACCAGCTATCTCCAGTTTGTTTTAATCTGCAGGCTTTTCTCTTACACATTTCCTGGATTAATCACATTAAGCATGTCTTAATTTTGTGAAATGTAAAACCTTTGAATATCTGCAACACTACTTCATACAGCTTATTTATGAAAGCAACAGAGATCTGCTTGGATTTTTGTTTTCTGTGGACTTGGCCCCTCTCCCTCCAACTGCCTACTCATCAGTTAGCAATGGACTCCCCGCTTGCGAGGCCACTTGTCAGGATTTAAAATCTTAGCCTTACTCTACTGTGGTCATTATAAGCATGCAAGACATTTCCAGACCCCCAGGATTTTCATTCCGAGGAGAAATGGGGGAATTGTTAGCAGCTGGATCCTCTTTGAAAGAGCAAGCCACACATATTTATAGAGCTTTAGGGGATCGTAGGAGGACCAAAACAATTGTCACTCAGGTCCCCTTTCCTGGCAGCACCTCAAAGCTTACCAAGTGAGAACAAGAGTGCCCAGCTGCCCTGAACAGCCAGAGAGAGTGAAATTTAAAACTTGAATTGCCTCTCTCTTCTCATTATGTATTATTTGTCAATCATGGATAAAAAGTGGTTTTTGCCCTCCAGTGCTAGCCCTGGGGTGCACATATCACTCAGCATTGCCACTTTCTTCTGGAACATTGCAAGAAAAATCAGTGATTACACCTTTACTCTGAAAGGAAGTATGGTCTTTTGTCCTTTTTTTCCCCTCTTTTTTCATTTTAAACTGATGGTTTAAACTAAGAAGGCAAGTCACTTGGAAAAAAATAAGTAAACTTGGTTGTTATGGTGATAGACATCTTAAATATGGAAATAATGTCTATTAGTACACAGATGCTTTCCTCTTTCCTATTGGAGCCAACCTGTCTGAAAAGTACTTGATGGCTACAGCCTAGTGGGAGAAGGAGATTTTACTCCTTTGTACCAGACCTTGCAAATAAGCAATAAAATGCACATTATCACTCCATATGAAATGCAGACTTTTAAAAATAGATTCATTTTGATGCCCGCCTTTCAAGCTTGTTTTACAACATCGAAACACATTGCCCTCATTTGTACATTTCACTCATGTGACAATGGAGCACTTTTTAATTTTTTTTCACACCATTTAGGACTCAGTAACTTTTTATTGTACTGTATAGGGAGTGAATATATGAAGCTTAGATATATTTTCAGTTCCTATGATAAATATACTCTAAGTCATACTGCACACAACTTTCTGTCTAATATTCTTAAACAATGTACCAAAACATCACCTTAGTTATTCAAGCACATTCAAATAGGAAACATCAGCATCTCTTTGTGTCTAAAATTTGCACCTTTGACTTGTATAAAGGAGAAAAGTCCCAATACAGCAATGTTGAAGTTTTTAGATTTCTTTAACCAGGAAAAGTGCACTGAAGGCATTAGTAGGCACAGCTCTGATTCTTTTTTAAGTTAAATACCACTCACCAAACAATTCAAAATTCAAAAATATACATTTTACAGGTGGATCAAAATGTTAACACAATTGATGACTTTCAATGAAACAGATCCTGTTACAGTAAGACAATATTGGCTCCCTACCATTCTTTTCTTTTTGTCATAATTCTATCTAGGAACAGAAATTGATGCCAACTGGAAAAAATCCCAGCAGGTTCAGCTTCCCCTTTCATGTTCTAATTTACATGGAAATGTGAGGTGATCACATTGTCATAAATTTTACAGAATGTAGGTTAGGGCAGTAAGGACGATCAATAGTTTGGGCCCACCTACTGCTTCAAGCTTCTTAGTTTCTGTGGGCAGGATGTGGACCCTGCAGTAAGTTCAGGTTCAAATGGAAGGCACTGAACTGGCCAGGCTTCCAGCCAAAGCTGTGCATTGTCAAGGCATTTCACATGGTTTCCATAAAGCTACAGAAGACTGGGGCTACTCTGTCTGTACCGATGAATGTGTGTGTGCAGACTGCCACCTCGACTGGTTCTGATTTACACCTAATTCTCTCCAGGATCCCTAGAAGTGAACTTTGCTGAACTTCGTACAAGTTCAACCTTTGTAACCAGACCTGAAATCCCAGAAGTTTTGTCTGGAATTCAATTTCAAAATGAAGACGAGTCTTTCCAAGTTACATGTTTCCAACTATTGTTGATTATTTGGCCGTAATATCTGTCATGTCTAATGCCGTACATTCCTAAATAGCTAGGTAGTGTAAGAGAACTGGAACTTAGAGGACCAGCTCCATGGAGTGGGTGGTTGCAGAACATCTACAGTTTCAAAGTGTGTCTCATTAAAGGAAGCTTCCAAATATGTGAGGATTTTGCAGTGGCCCTTGGCAACAAGTATCTATTAGTTGCTTTTAATGCTCTTCTTTATATCTCTTTTCTCTTCCCAACTGATCCATCAAAACCGAGATAATAAGTCAGCCAAACAAACTGAATGCTTACCCTTGCTTTTTTTTTTTTAATTTATTTTAATTGGAGGCTAATTACTTTACAATATTGTATTGGTTTTGCCATTACCCTTGCTTTTCTTGATTCGCTGGGTTTCCAATTTTATGCCTTTGTTCTCTTGTCCTTTAGCTGAGCTACCTTTCTCTTTTTGCCATATGTTCATAATCTCACTAATCATAAGGCTCCTTTACAAGCTCTTCATCCACAAAGCCTTTCTTGACCCTATCAACTGGAAATAATCCCTCCTTTATCTGAACTTCCATAACTCTGAATGGCATGGCATCATCATCATGAATATGTGTATATTATCTCCCGCACTAGACTGTAAGATGCCTGAGGGCAAGACTATCACTCAGTTGTTAGAAAGATGATAGAATCACTCAAATGACATTCGTTGAGAAAGTAATGAATGGAGAGATGGATATTCATTGTGTTCAAACATAAAGTGACAGGAGTGGAGAGATGGATATTCGCTGTGTTCAAACATAAAGTGACAGGATGACATAAACATAGGCAGCGTCATAACAGAAGCCTGCAGTGACAAAAAGCATTTAAAGAGGAAAGACTCTTCAAGGTCCTCCCTGCCTTTGTGCTGTCAAGTTAATGACAACTTCACCCCATGTGAGCCTCAGAAGGAAAAGCACTTCATGGTCCTCATTCAAAGTTACGTCCCCAGCCCCTCAGCACAGTAACTGGCCAATAACAGATACTCAATAACTGTTTTTTTTTTAATGAATAACATATTGATTTTTTAAAAGCAAAGACTATATAATGTAAGCCTCTAAGCTAGAGAAGGAAGTTTTAGGGACATCAGGAGATGATAAGATTAAAAAATCCCCAAAAACCTAAAGCATCTTAAGGTAAACCACTAAAAACTGGTCTCCCAGTTTCTACCTGTCTGACCTTGTCTGAGCCTCCTTGAGCTTTGAGTTCTCTTCCTGTTCAATGTCAAGTTGATGAGACAGCCACAAGTGATAATCTGTGTAAACTCAACCACTCTCTCATTAGCCCAGAAACAGATTATAAAAACTGATACTGGCTCTTGAGAGTTCTTCTGTAGAGTACTCTCTTATTTCCAGAATAGCTCCAAACTTGATAAGATCCATGCCTTTGGAGGGGAGATTAGCATCAGACCCAGTGGGGATTTTTAATCACATTAAAACAAGATAACATGTTATCTGAGAGAAAATTAATCCTCACTTCTAGGCTGTGTTATTTATGCAACTTGACAGATGGGAATTCTTTTAAATAGTTATCTGGTCCATTTCATTTCACAGGTTTTATTGCCTTGACATCTAAATATCTTTAATTTATAAGCATTCAAATGGTTCTTGATTAAAATAACTAGCAATTTTATTAGTTCTTGCTTCATAAAATAATGCATATAATCAAACTCTGAAAGATAGCATATTGATATCATATTTCCAATTAGATTTCCAGGTTTATAACATCAAGTACCCAAAGATGACAGCATAAATAAATTCATTTAGCTTAGCACTTACAACTTAGTATTAGTTGGAAGAGATCTGCAGAAAATTGCCTGGGATGAAGGAACGTGGATACATATTTGAATGAACTTTGTAAAACAAGTAACTGTTTGTTTAAAATTCCTTGCATTTCCAGATAGTTCTTGTGATTTTTGATGGTATCATATCCTATTTCAAAATATGCAAAACCTTTATTTATAGAACCAACTATTCACACCTCTTTTCACAACTTTAAATAGATTCTTCCCAAGTATGACTTCATTAGAAGTGAAAAGTTTACCTTATTTAACAAATTTTATCTACCTGGTTATGAAAAAATGAAAAGTATAAATGAGATAATAAAGAGTTTAAGATATTTCACATACCTTCTACAAATCTAGTAAGTATCATTCATATATTAATTACTTAGCCAGGAAATATTTCTCAATCACTAATATTAAGTGAAGCAAGTACAAGCAAAAGCTATTTAAATCCAGTTATATGAACATTAACATTAACATTATTACATTATATCAAATTACACCCAATGAGTGACCAGTTCTTCTTATTTACTTAAAAAACTAGTCCCAAAGGCTCTCTGTTATCTGGCTTGTCACTATTTATAATTGCAGTTAAAATAGCAATCACATTCCTATAAAGTCACTTAAAGCATATTAATATCACATTGTCAGTTAAACTACAATTTTACAATGTCAGGTACCAAAAGGTTAAGAGTATAAACAAATTCATTTAGTTCAAACACTTATTTTACCTTAAAATGTTCTACTTTGTGTGTGATATGAATTCTAGCAAACTACTCATAAGATTAATTCTAATCTTCAAAAACAAACTACAAAGGCCTGCATAATTACATTACTGACTTGGACTAATGTAGTAAAACAGTTTCAGGATTTTGATAAGGAAAGCATTCACTCAATATTTTAGGTAATCATTAATTTTTAAGGTGAAAACACAAAGCATTACCTCAATGATGAGTTCAAGCTTAATCATAGGTTCCAAAATGTTACATTAGTTAAAACATGACAAGCAACCACAAATCAGAATTTCTTTTTTACCCTCACTTATTCATGGAAATGCTACGACCAAACTAAAGCTACGCTATTACATATTCCCTTTTTTGAAAATTGAAACTGATAAAGTAGGTAGAATAGCATTCTCACTCCATTTTACACAGGAGAAATTTGAGACTCAAAGAGTCTAAGTTCCTCAAGACCACACAGTTGGTAAATAGCAGACCCAGAGAACCAGACTGCCAGGAAAAGAATTTACCAGCAAAATTAACGAAGCATTTTACACTCAGATCAGCCAGAACTACCAGTTCTTCATTTCCTATATTTTTCCAAGAACCCTTAACTGCTTTTCTGTGGATCAACCTAATTTGTTTCTACTCTACTCACATGGCAGCATGTCTTCTATATGTGATCCATTTATTCCAGTCAGATGTTAGTTTTCCATTATACTTGGATTCAAGTGTTGGTATCCTTACTCAGCTTTTGCTTTTGTAGGTTGTCAGTCAAAGGTCTTATAAATTTTTCTTCCTTTTTAAAGTACTCTGTACCTGAGAGAAATCAGAAGAGCAGAAAAAAAATTCAGCCATGTCAAAAACATATCTTAGAAAGAAATTTGCTTTGCATACTGTCATTTAACGAACAGTCACTTGATTGATACTACCATGTATCTGAAAATGACTGACAGAGTCAAAGCCTAACAAGGAAGACATATAATAAGCCAGAGATGACTACATGTACCATGGTATGTGCTCTAACAGAAGCAACGAATTAGAGTGCTTCCAAGTACACAACACTGAGGGAGTTAGGAAAGGTAAATTAGGCAAGGGACAATTGCAATAACCATTGAAATGTGAAAAGAAATCAGCAAAGAAGGTCAGATCAGGCAAAGTTACCCAACCTGATGTGGCACTTTTAAAAATTTGCCCCTTACTGGCATTATAGGGAGGTGTTCCACAGAATATCCCCCCTGCATGCCCATTTTTACTGAACTTATCTTCCTGAAACACCAGTTTTCACCAGCCTTGTATGACTCATCTGCTACTATAACTTGGCCTCCACCCAATCTGCTTGATAAAGGAGGCAGTCTGTCTTACATTTTGATCCTAGCAATGGTTTACATATCAGCATAATTGTGGGGAAACAATTATGGATTACACCACACTCATTCAACCCAAAGTCTAGCAACTTTCAAGGATCCATAGCTCCTTTAAGCATTTTTCTATCAAGTCTTCCTCTTCCTCCTGGGCAGGACCTGAAAAATGGTGGAAAATCAAAATATCATCTGGAGACAGACAAAAGTTGAATATGGCTAAGAATGTTTGAGAAAAAGCAAATACTAGAGCTAGAAAGGTAAAAACAACAAAGTAGTGACACTTTTCAAGCATGAGCAGTAATTATCTGTCAGGCATCATGTCAACTATGTTTTGCATTATCTAATTTAATCCTCCAACTTCCCAGGTGGCTCAATGGTAAAGAATCTGCCTGCCAAGCAGGAGATGTGCGTTTGAATCTGGGTCAGGAAGACCCCCTGGAGAAGGAAATGGCAACCCATATCAATATTCTTGCCTGGGAAATCACATGGACAGAGGAGCCTGGTGGGCTACTACCCATGGGGTCTCAGAAGAGTCAGACAGGACTTAAAAGCTAAACAACAACAGCAATTTAATCCTCTCAACAATTCATGAGGTAGATCCTGTTACTTTCTCTAATTTACAAATGAAGTAACTGAAGTTCAGGGAGGTTCAGTACTTCCTGAAGATCATGCAAATGGTGAAAGGACCAGTCAGGTTCCCACTCACACTTCAGAATCCACACTCTTAAGCTATATGCCTCCCAAATATAGGTCAGGTTGGCTTGTAAACCCGCATTCCATGCTTCATGGAACGAATGAATTGGATCCTAATGAGATGAGCCATTGAAGGTTTTTAAGCATGGATGTATTTGGACTTGAATTTTGGAAAGATCATTCTGGGGACATAGGATGGGGTGAAGAGAATGGACAGAGTTCAAAGATCACTGCCGGACCCTGTGGTGATGAGATGAGGCCCTCAACGTGCATGGTAGCCATTGGCAAGGAAATGACAAAAAATATTTGAGAACTTACCATGCGTGAGTGGATGAGGAAGGGGGATTGAAGAGGAGGATTCCAAAGTCTCTGGTCGAGCTGGCTCTTGGAGGTTGTGAACAGTATCAGCAAAGAGAGAGAACTCAGAAGGAACTGGTTTGAGAGACAAGATAGGGAGTTATATGACAGCCCACCACCAGACACACTTCCCTCTGTGGTCAAGCTTATTTGTGTTCAGATTGTTCTTCTAAGTCAACTTTATAACTGATTTTTTTTTTAAGTAACTTTTTTGGAGATCTTTCAAAGAGGAAAAAATCCACGGAGACTAAGAATCTGGACAATCCGTTCTGATGGGTCTGGCTTCACATTCCCTTCCTACTCCATTTTCTAGAATAGGATAGTAGGCACTACAAAGAGAATCCATTAACATCTTCCAAATCAGCATCCAGGCCCTACAGGAAAGAGCCCACCCAGCAGGTTTTTAATTGCCTCTCCATCTCACCACCCAAACATCCTTGTTATCATCTTCTTTTTTTAATGCCATGACTCATCAGACCACCAGGTAAAAGCCCCAGGTCACCAAGCCAGCAGCCAGGGAGGGCATGGAAAGGGGAGAGAATGACTCTTACAGTCTCTTATTTGAAAAAGATTTTGTAGCTTATTCTTGCTGAGCAGAAAGCACCTTTTGAGTGGTCCAATTTATTGAGATACCACAAGGATGACACAGCTGAAAATCAGCCTAATATGAAAATATAAATTGGCTTCCTACGCGAAAAGAAACAAAACTAGTGACATTTCCAAGGTGCCAAATATTTCATCACAAGAACTAAAGTCCTCTGTCTTAGTTCTAGGTCATGTGTCAATAAGAGGGTTGTTATTTTTTAAACCCTGTGTCATGTGACCGAACTGAATCATCTATAATAATTTTTGGGAGTGAACCAGACAACCAGGACCCTCTCAAACGCAAATACTGAGGCTAAGTCAAATCAGCAGCTGCTTTGTGTTTCTGAATGAGTTGTAATTTAAATGTCTCATTCCATTGGGAACTAAGGGAGGTGACATAACCCAGAAGAAGGTTGGAAGTGAGAGTGTTTGTGGGGGTGGCTGAACTATGTGACCTTTAAGGTCTGCCCTCCAATTCTGTCTTCAGGAGTCAATGAATGTACTTCAAGAGTTTTTGGCGTTCAGGGCAAGCTTCTTGGGAGGTTTATTTGAAAGAAAAGTGAGGCTGCAAGTAGGTGGATATGATGAAAGGTTTTTCTTTACATCATCTTCCATGGAAAGTATTTTTAAGGAGCTAGTTAAATGGTGTCTATTATGCTCTGTATTACGAGAGAAGAGGGAGTTCATCTTCTTGGACAAAATCCATACTACAATGCTTGAGCAGCAGTGATAGGCAGAGATAAAGCCGATTCTAGGACTTTGTTTTAATTCTGCTAAGAAGAGTATCTTTACTAGCGTGTGAGATGAGTGCAATTGTGCGGTAGTTTGAGCATTCTTTGGCATTGCCTTTCTTTGGGATTGGAATGAAGACTGACCTCTTCCAGTCCTGTGGCCACTGCTGAGTTTTCCAAATCTGCTGGCATATTGAGTGCAGTACTTTCACAGCATCATCTTTCAAGACTTGAAATAGCTCAACTGGAATTCCATCACCTCCACTAGCTTTGTTCGTAGTGATGCTTTCTAAGGCCCACTTGACTTCACATTCCAAGATGTCTGGCTCTAGGTCAGTGATCACATTATCGTGACTATCTTGGTCGTGAAGATCTTTTTTGTACAGTTCTTCTGTATATTCCTGCCACCTCTTCTTAATATCTTCTGCTTCTGTTAGGTCCATACCATTTCTGTCCTTTATCGAGCCCATCTTTGCATGAAAAGTTCCCTTGGAATCTCTAATTTTCTTGAAGAGGTCTCTTGTTTTTCCTATTCTGTTGTTTTCCTCTATTTCTTTGCATTGATCACTGAGGAAGGCTTTCTTATCTCTCCTTGCTATTCTTTGGAACTCTGCATTCAGATGCTTATATCTTTCCTTTTCTCCTTTGCTTTTCGCCTCTCTTCTTTTCACAGCTATTTGTAAGGCCTCCTCAGACAGCCATTTCGCTCTTTTGCATTTCTTTTCCATGGGGATGGTCTTGGTCCCTGTCTCCTGTACAATGTCACGAACCTCCGTCCAGAGTTCATCAGGCACTCTATCAATCAGATCTAGTCCCTTAAATCTATTTCTCACTTCCACTGCATAATCATAAGGGATTTGATTGAGGTCATATCTGAATGGTCTAGTGGTTTTCCCTACTTTCTTCAATTTAAGTCTGAACTTCGCAATAAGGAGTTCATGATCTGAGCCACAGTCAGCTGGAAGAGGTCAGTCTTCATTCCAATCCCAAAGAAAGGCAATGCCAAAGAATGCTCAAACTACCGCACAATTGCACTCATCTCACACGCTAGTAAAGTCATGCTCAAAATTCTCCAAGCCAGGCTTCAGCAGTATGTAAACCGTGAACTCCCAGATGGTCAAGCAGGTTTTAGAAAAGGCAGAGGCACCAGAGATCAAATTGCCAACATCCGCTGGATCATGGAGAAAGCAAGAGAGTTTCAGAAAAACATCTATTTCTGCTTCATTGACTATGCCAAAGCCTTTGACTGTGTGGATCACAATAAACTGTGGAACATTCTGAAAGAGATGGGAATCCCAGACCACCTGACCTGCCTCTTGAGAAACCTGTATGCAGGTCAGGAAGCAACAGTTAGAACCGGTCATGGAACAACAGACTGGTTCCAAATAGGAAAAGGAGTGCGTCAAGGTTGTATATTGTCACCTTGCTTATTTAACTTATATGCAGAGTACATCATGAGGAACGCTGGGCTGGAAGAAGCACAAGCTGGAATCAAGATTGCTGGGAGAAATATCAATAACCTCAGATATGCAGATGACACTACCCTTATGGCAGAAAGTGAAGAGGAACTCAAAAGCCTCTTGATGAAAGTGAAAGAGGAGAGTGAAAAGGTTGGCTTGAAGCTCAACATTCAGAAAACAAAGATCATGGCATCTGGTCCCATCACTTCATGGGAAATAGATGGAAAAACAGTGGAAACAGTGTCAGACTTTGTTTTTTTGGGCTCCAAAATCACTGCAGATGCTGATTGCAGCCATGAAATTAAAAGACGCTTGCTCCTTGGAAGGAAAGTTATGACCAACCTTGATAGTATATTAAAAAGCAGAGACATTACTTTGCCGACCAAGGTCCGTCTAGTCAAGGCAATGGTTTTTCCCGTGGTCATGTATGGATGTGAGAGTTGGACTGTGAAGAAAGCTGATCGCCGAAGAATCGATGCTTTTGAACTGTGGTGTTGGAGAAGACTCTTGAGAGTCCCTTATACTGCAAGGAGATCCAACCAGTCCATTCTAAAGGAGATCAATCCTGGATGTTCATTGGAGGGACTGATGCTAAAGCTGAAACTCCAATACTTTGGCCACCTCATGAGACGAGTTGACTCACTGGAAAAGACTCTGATGCTGGGAAAGGTTGGGGGCGGGAGGAGAAGGGGACGACGGAGAATGAGATGGCTGGATGGCATCACCGACTCTGTGGACATGAGTTTGAGTGAACTCCGGGAGTTGGTGATGGACAGGGAGGCCTGGCGTGCTGTGATTCATGGGGTCGCGGAGAGTCGGACACGACTGAGCGACTGAACTGAACTGAACTGAAGAAGAGTATCAAAGCACACTATGTTCTGTTGTTTAAAACAGAAAATAGAGATAATTAAAATGGACTTGGGACGTGATATACAGAATGCCACTTCAGTATTGTGGTCAAAACTCTTGAGAGTCCCTAGGATTGCAAGGAGATCCAACCAGTCCATTCTAAAGGAGATCAATCCTGGGTGTTCATTGGAAGGACTGATGCTGAAGCTGAAACTCCAATACTTTGGCCACCTCATGCAAAGTGTTGACTTATTGGAAAAGACTCTGATGCTGGGAGGGATTGGGGGCGGGAGGAGAAGGGGATGACAGAGCATGAGATGGCTGGATGGCATCACTGACTCAATGGACATGAGTTTGAGTGAACTCCGGGAGTTGGTGATGGACAGGGAGGCCTGGCATGCTGTGATTCATGGGGTTGCAAAGAGTCAGACACGACTGAGCGACTGAACTGAACTGAACTGAATCTTAATTTTTATTCTGAATTGTACACAGAGTTGATTTTTTGTGTACTAAATGGTATCATTTAGTTAGCAGATGGACAGGGAGGCCTGGCGTGCTGTGATTCATTGGGTCGCAAAGAGTCGGACACGACTGAGCGACTGAACTGAACTGAACTAAACTGAACTGAACTGAATGCCCAAGTAAAAAAAAAATTGTATGATTCACTCAACAGATGCAGAAAAGCATTTGATAAGATGATAAGATTCAACACCCTTTTAGGATAAAAATCTTCCACAAACTAGACATAGCATATACTCTTAAAAGGAAGAAAATCCTTATTGTTTGCAATAATATGGATAAACCTGGACATTATGCTAAGTGAAATAAGACAGATACAGAAAAATAAATACTGCATGATCTCACTTATATGTGGAATTTTATAAAATCAACCTCTTAGAAGCAGAGAGTAGTTTGGTAGTTACCAGAGGATGGAGGATGGGGAAAAATGAGGAAATGATGAAAGGATACAAAGCTTTAGTTATTTAGGATGAATACACTCTGGAGACTGAATGTACAGCATGGAAACTATTGTTAGTAACACGGTATTGTACACTTAAAATTAGCTAAAAGAGTAGACTTAATCTTTCTCACTAAAGGGGGAGGAAAAAAAATAGTATGAGATGATACCTATGTTAATTAGCTTGATTGATTATGGTAATCATTTCACAACGTATACATTTATCAAAATAGAACACTGTATACCTTCAGTTCAGTTCAGTTCAGTCGCTCAGTCGTGTCCGACTCTTTGAGACCCCATGAATTACAGCACGCCAGGCCTCCCTGTCCATCACCAACTCCCGAAGTTCACTCAAACTCATGTCCATCGAATCGGTGATGCCATCCAGCCATCTCATTCTCTGCTGTCCCCGTCTCCTCCCACCCCCAATCCCTCCAGGCATCAGTCTTTTCCAGTGAGTCAACTCGTCACATGAGGTGGCCAAAGTATTGCAGTTTCAGCTTTAGCATCAGTCCTTCCAATGAACATCCAGGATTGATCTCCTTTAGGATGGACTGGTTGGATCTCCTTGCAGTCCAAGGGACTCTCAAGAGTCTTCTCCAGCACCACAGTTCAAAAGCATCAATTCTTCGGCAATCAGCTTTCTTCACAGTCCAACTCTCACATCCATACGTGACCACGGGAAAAACCATAGCCTTGACTAGACGGACCTTGGTTGGCAAAGTAATGTCTCTGCTTTTTAATATACTATCTAGGTTGGTCATAACTTTCCTTCCAAGGAGTAAGCGTCTTTTAATTTCCTGGCTGCAATCAGCATCTGCAATGATTTTGGAGCCCAAAAAAATAAAGTCTGACACTGTTTCCACTGTTTCCCCATCTATTTCCCATGAAGTGATGGGACCAGATGCCATGATCTTTGTTTTCTGAATGTTGAGCTTCAAGCCAACTTTTTCACTCTCCTCTTTCACTTTCATCAAGACGCTTTTGTGTTCCTCTTCACTTTCTGCCATGAGGGTGGTGTCATCTGCATATCTGAGGTTATTGATATTTCTCCCAGCAATCTTGATTCCAGCTTGTGCTTCTTCCAGCACAGCGTTCCATTTCAATTTGTCAGTTATACATACATAAAGTTGAAAAAAAATAAAGAAAAGAATGACTAATGTGCTTCCACTTGGAATCTGGCTTGTTGTATTATATTTCAGTTTGAGGAGGAGGACACAATGTAAGATTTAATTCCTTACATTGGCTAAATATTCCAAGCGGGGCCTTTACTATTCATTGTATTATTAATCTTTAAAGAAAATTTATCAGCATGATCTTTTGTTTTGGCCAAGAGCATTTTATAGATTTATATTCATTCCATTGAACAGTAGTGTGTACAATAAATATCTTAGAAATTTTCCAGCTACTTTAGGCCTTTTATCCAAAAGTTAAGATTGTTATCAAAGCTAACATTTATGGAAAGATCATGATGAGATTAATAAAACATTGAGATTTTGTCTCTACAAAAATAAATAAGGTCTCTGGATATAAGGGTCTAATTATCATGGTATAAAGTCATGTGCCATATTCTAGACTTTATCATGAACTCTGAGTTTATGTTCCAAGTGATATATACTACTAATTTCAATTCCAAAGGATCTAGACGTTACTCATATTTAATCATTTATGTTATACATTGAACCAATTTCTCACTCTGTGAGAAGTGCCTGCGAAGTTTTATGAGCCTGAAATTCCCTCATAGGCCATCTCGTGTGTATCCAAGGATTCTGTGTTATTTGGATCAAGGTGATCTTTTTACAGTCTTTGAAATACCCCATGGTTCCAATGATTTCTGACACTCTGAAAGTTTGCACTTGGGAGTGCTTGCCAAATGTGTCTCGTGGACACCAGCAGACATGGAGGCCTGCCCTGCTCTGTTCTTGCCCTCTCTTGACTCCCAAATCCAGGACTGCTGGCAGGATAGTTCATCCATAGCTCAGCTTGGAAGCAGAGCACACCCAACCAAGCCTAAAGGACAGCTTTCAAAATGACCTTTGCAGAGTAAATTTGGGAATCTTCTCAAGCCTTCAGCTGGGACTCTTTTCCAAACTAGTGTTGCTGCTTATTTGGTGGGCTCAAATTGGAACAATTTCTCAAGTCCTTTGAAGATCTCTCTGACTATGAGGAGAGAAGCAGAAATATTTCTGAAGCAGAGAGCAGAGAAACCACTGCTTCCACTGATCTCAAAGACCAAAGTGTCCTAGCCAGCAGAGATGATTCAGTCATATCAACTGCCTCCTACTTTTTCTGGCCTCTGATCGGCTTTAGTCTTGGGTTCTGTTTTGTTAGTTTTTTTCTTGTTTTGACTTTGTTTATATTTTCTAGCTCTTGGCTTAGCTTGGCCTTTGCCTTTTATTGATGAAATAGAACAGTTTAAAAAACAGTGATTAATGGATTAAAGTGAAATTGGAGGGAGTTTTTCAGAAACCTGTGCAGAGCATCCTTTGCTGTATCTTCACATTCACCTATTCCCATGGCTTGGATAAGAGATAAATGCTTGACAAAGTTTCAAACTCTGCATAGTAGAATTGATATTAATATGCTTTTCATTTATTCAGGGTTTTGCTTTCTTAAAAAGTTTCTACAAAGTGCCTCATTTGATTCTAGGAATGATGGGTACAGATGATAAGATAAATTTCAGTTCAGTATGAAGGACAGTTTTCTGTAAACTGATCTGTCCAAAAATGAAACAGCAAACTTCACAAAGAAATGAGTTCCAAGCAATGAAGATGTTTGAGTAGGTGGTAAACAATTCCCTCTCAGGGATTTTGTATAAACATCCTTGGTTTGGGTGCAATCTTGGATTAAATGATACTATGATGAGAAAAAGAAAGAGAGAAAATGAGAAGAGATATATGTTAATTCAAATATATTGTCTCAGGAGAGAGGGAAAGATGAGAACACAGGTTACAGTTTTCTTAAAATCTTTGGCAAGATTACAGAACTCCCAAATGTAGGTTTAATATACCACATGTAGTTGAGTAATTCGTCATTTCTTAGGTTGTGTTTCAAAAGCTCAATAAGAGTCTGAAATAGTATCGGCTTAAATTGTGGTCTCAAGAACTACTGCTCTGACCAAAAACTGAAGAGTTAAGGGGAGAGTTAAGTATAAGTGAGAGCAAGATACATATGAAGACTGAAGATACGCCCCAGGTATAGAAAGAAGGATGGAGTGGGGAGGGCAGATGTGGAAAACACTGGAATGGCTAAAATGAAGGAAGCAGAATTACCAACCCAGCATAGGGCGGGGCTAGAATGAGGTCACTGCTGTATTAAACTAGAAACGAATCAACCGAATACCAAACTGGTTTGCATTAGTGCTCCCATAACTGGAAGAAGTACCTCCCTTTTTTCCTCCAAGACTCCAGTGGAATGTTTTAGTAAAATATCCACTTGGCCTAGTCCAACTTGACCTTTAAAAAATCATTTTTTTAAGTTCTTAGAAGAAATTTTTTAAAAGATTTTAGGGTTCTGAGGCAGGCAGGTAGGGCAGGGGACCAACACATTTTCCTTTCTGTTTTACCAATGTGACTTCTGGAAAGTGTGATATAATATAATGTAACATGTTGTTGTTCGGTCGCTCAGTCATGTCCAATATTCTGTGACCCCATGCACTGCAGCGTGCCAGGCCTCCCTGTCTTTCACCATCTCCCAGTGCTTGCTCAAATTCATGAGTTGGTAATGCCATCCATTATTTATAATATAACATAAACAACATTATATTCAAATCAGTTGCTGTCTTTCATATCTGACTCACATCACATACACAAAAAAAGGTTATGAAAAGTGTTCTTTGCCTAACTTGGGTACATTTTCTATTGTACACCTGGATTGCCATTGACAGGAATGCCAGGCTAAAACTCCCAGATGTTCTTCAGATTTTACCATGTGTAAATGTGTCACCTGGAAAATGCTCAGGAAAGTTGCTCATTTTTTTCAGGAAAAACTGATTATAAATTACCAAGCGGGCTCTGTAAAATGTTAAGCACCTAGCATTCAGATCTTGCTGTTTTGTTTTGTGTTTTACCATTCTGCAGCAAAAGAAACCAGCACTCCTTGGAGGAACATCTAATTCTAAGACTAGAGCAAGAAATATATACAATGACCCTGGAGCATCTTACAGTGCCAGAAAGTAAGGAAGCCCTCAAATAAAAAACAACAAAGCAAAACAACAAAACAAAAAGACCCTAAAAAGGCCGCAATGATGGGGAATGTCAAAGAAATACAGGAGCCAGTTGAAAACTCTCCCAATGGCCCAGCCAAAGCTGAAATGATTTGAGCAACAGAGTAAATACAGTTGTATTTGATAATAACCCAAAGTATAAAATAAATATTCATGACTGCAAATGGCTATATGAAAAGAGGATTGGTTAAAAAAATTAATTGGATAAAAAGACAAATTGTTCATCCAAAAAGAATTCCAAATAATTTATGTAGATATTCTGTCCTCAAGGAAATTGAGCATAACTCCCTACTCTGTTAGTTTGGATTGCACATCGGAATTAACTTCCTGCCAGAGTACTGTATGGAAAAGGTGAAAAAGAGTAGCTTTAGAGTGTAGAAATTTGACAAATACCATCTGAACCAAGTGGTCAAGGTTAGTATCACAGTTATAAGCCATATGCATAGCATGTGATGAGAAGGGCACTTTACCTTCATCTAGAGGCTCTTTAGTTCCTCTTTGCTTTCTGACATCAGGGTGGTATCATCTGCAAATCTGAGGCTATTGATATTTCTCCCAGCAAACTTGATTCCAGTTTGTGCTTCATCTAGCCTAGCATTTTGCATGATGTACTCTGCATATAAGTTAAATAAGCAGGGTGACAATATACCTTGTCTTGATGACAAGGAGTCTTGATGAAGTCCTTGATAAAGGAGTCTTGATGAACTCCTTTCCCAATTTGGAACCGGTCCATTGTTCTATGTCTGGTTCTAATTGTTGCTTCTTGACCTGCATATAGGTTTCTCAGGAGGCAGGTATTCCCATCTCTTTAATAATTTTCCACAGTTTGTTATGATACACAGAGTCAAAGGCTTTAGCATAGTCAATGAAGCAGAAATAGATGTTTTTCTGCAATTCCCTTGCTTTTCTATGATCCAACAGATATTGGCAATTTGATCTCTGATTCTTCTGCCTTTTCTAAATTAAGCTTGTACATCTGGAATTTCTTGGTTCATGTACTGTTGAAGGACAGCTTTAAGGATTTTGAGCATTACCTTGCTAGTACGTGCGTGCGTGCATGCTAAGTCACTTAAGTCATGTCTGACTCTTTGTGACCCTATGGACTGTAATCCACCAAACTCCTCTATCCATGTGTAGGGTCCCCTCGTTTCTCCCCCGGTGGCGCCGCGGGGGAGAGCAAGGTGTCGGTGAGTCCTCGGCCTTGGATGTGGAGCCCCTTTTGCCTCCCTGCGCTGGAGCGGTGGGGAAGAAACCCCAGGGGAAGGGTGAGCTGGCCGCCCGCCCCGCAGCCCTCCTCGCCCGGAGAAGGACACTCAGACACGTCGGGGGATTCTGTCAAGGCAGTTCCGCTTTATTGTTACAAGCTCTCTGTATATAAAGGCAAGTGTGGGGGTTTTGCAAGGGACTTTCTGCGGTGGGCTCCAATCATATTAAGCGTCAGGTCATCATGTGCTGACGTCACAGCAGAGGTCTAGGGTGATCATGCACTGTTCATGCAAGGGGAAGTGTTCAGGGGCCAATAACAATTTTTTTGTGATTATTTGGGGCCCCGCCCTCCCAACATCCGCCAGGTGCCATCTTTATGGGTGCGCCTTTGCCGTGTGTTTTTTTTCAGCCGTGTGCCCTATATCCATGGGATTCTCCAGGCAAGAATACTGGAGTGGGTTGCCATACCCTCCTCCAGGGGATCTTCCCAAACCAGGGATGTAACCCTCATCTCCTGCATTGGCATGGAGGTTTTTTTTTTTTACCACTAGCACCACATGGGAAGCACCTGCTAGTATGTGAAATGAGCACAATTGTCTGGTAGTTTGAACATTCTTTGACATTGCCCGTCTATGGGATTGGAATGAAAACTGACCTTTTCCAGTCCTGTGTCATTGCTGTTTTCCAGATTTGCTGGCATTTTGAGTGCAGCACTTTAATAGTGTTATCTTTTATGGTTTGAAATACCTTGGATGGAATTCCATCACCTCCACTACCTTTGTTCGTAGTGATGCTTCTGAAGGCACACTTGACTTCACACTCCAGGATGCCTGGCTCTAGATGATTGATCAACCATCGTGGTTATATGGGTCATTAAGACCTTTTTTGTTCAATTCTTCTGTGTATTCTTGCCACCTCTTCTTAATCTCTTCTTCTGCTGTTAGGTCCTTTCTGTTTCTGTGTTTTATCATGCCTATCTACATGAAATGTTCTCTTGGTATCTCCAATTTTCTTGAAGAGATCTCTAGTCTTTCTGTGGCTCAGATCATGAACTCCTTATTGCAAAATTCAGACTTAAATTGAAGAAAGTAGGGAAAACCACTAGACCATTCAGGTATAACCTAAATAAAATCTCTTATGATTATACAGTGGAAGTGACAAATAGATTCAAGGGATTAGATTTGATAGAGTGCCTGAAAAACTATGGATAGAGATTTGTGACATTATACAGGAGGCAGTGATCAAGACCATCTCCAAGAAAAAGAAAAGTGAAAAGGCAAAATGGTTGTCTGAGGAGGCCTTACCAATAGCTGAAAAAGAAGAGAAGCTAAAGGCAAAGGAGAAAAGGAAAGATAAACCCATCTGAATGCAGAGTTCCAAAGAATAGCAAGGAGAGATAAGAAAACCTTCCTCAGTGTTCAATGCAAAGAAATAGAGGAAAACAATAGAATGAGAAAGACTAGAGATCTCTTCAAGAAAATTCAAGATACCAAGGGAATATTTCATGCAAAGATGTGCAAAATAAAGGACAGAAATTGTATGGACCTAATAGAAGCAGAAGATATTAAGAAGAGGTGGCAAGAATACACAGAAGAACTACACAAAAAGATCTTCATGATCCAGATAACCACGATGGTTGATCACTCACCTAGACCCAGACATCTTAGAATGTGAAGTCAAGGGGCCCTTAGGAAGGATCACTATGAACAAAGCTAGTGGAGGAGATGGAATTCCAGTTGAGCTATTTCAAATCCTTTAAGATGATGCTGAGAAAGTGCTGCATGCAATGTGCCAGCAAATTTGGAAAACTCAGCAGTGGCCACAGGACTGGAAAAGGTCAGTTTTCATTCCAATCCCAAATAAAGGCAATGCCAAAGAATGCTCAAACTACCGCAGAATTGCACTCATCTCACACGCTAGCAAAGTAATGCTCAAAATTCTCTAAGACAGGCTTCAACAGTATGTGAACC
The DNA here is from genome assembly GCF_049115385.1 of Moschus berezovskii. Classification (NCBI taxonomy): domain Eukaryota; kingdom Metazoa; phylum Chordata; class Mammalia; order Artiodactyla; family Moschidae; genus Moschus; species Moschus berezovskii. Next base: position 28,005,248 of record NC_142467.1, on the reverse strand, counting down.
ATGAACTTCCAGATGTTCAAGATGGATTTAGAAAAGGCAGAGGAACCTGAGATCAAATTGCCAACATCCGCTGGATCATCAAAAAAGCAAGAGAGCTCTGGATAAACATGTACTTCTGCTGTATTGGATACGTCAAACCCTTTGAATGTGTGGATCACAATAAGCTGTGGAAAATTCTTAAAGAGATGGGAATACCAGACCACCTGACCTGTCTCCTGAGAAATCTGTATGCAGGTCAAGAAGCAACAGTTAGAACTGGACATATAACAACAGACTGGTTCCAAATTGGGAAAGGAGTACATCAAGACTGTATATTGTCATCCTGCTTATTAAATTATATGCAGAATATGTCATGTGAAATGTGAAGCTGGATGAAGCACAAGCTGGAATCAAGATTGCCAGGGGAAATATCAATAACCTTAGATATGCAGATGATACCACCCTTATGGCAGAAAGTGAAGAACTAAAGAGCCTCTTTATGAAAGTAAGAGAGGAGAGTGAAAAAGTTAGCTTAAAGCTCAACATTCAGAAAACTAAGATCACGGCATCCAGTCCCATCACTTCATGGCAAATATATGGCAAAACAGTGGAAACAGAGACTTTTTTGGGAGGTCTCCAAAATCACTGCAGATGGTCACTGCAGTTATTAAATTAAAAGACGCTTGCTCCTTGGAAGAGAAGCTATGACAAGCCTAGACAGCATGTTAAAAAGCAGAGACATTACTTTGCCAACAAAGGTCCTTCTAGTCAAGGCTATGGTTTTTCCCGTGGTCATGTATGGATGTGAGAGTTGGACTGTGAAGAAAGCTGATCGCTGAAGAATTGATGCTTTTGAACTGTGGTGCTGGAGAAGACTCTTGAGAGTCCCTTGGACTGTAAGGAGATCCAACCAGTCCATCCTAAAGGAGATCAGTCTTGGGTGTTCTTTGGAAGAACTGATGTTGAAGCTGAAGCTCCAACCCTTTGGCCACCTGATGTGAAGAACTGACTCACTTGAAAAGACCCTGATGCTGGGAAAGATTGAAGGCGGGAGGAGAAGGGGACAATAGAAGATGAGATGGTTGGATGGCATCACTGACTCGATAGACATGAGTTTCAGTAAGCTCCAGGAGTTGGTGTTGGACAGGAAAGTCTGGCGTGCTGCTGTCCATGGGGTTGCAAAGAGTCGCACATGGTTGAACGACTGAACTGAAGTAGTCTTTCCCATTCTATCGTTTCCCTCTATTTCTTTGCATTGTTCACTCAAGGCTTTCTTACCTCTCCTTGTTATTCTCTGGAACTCTGAATTCCATTGGATATATTTTTCCTTTTCTCCTTTGCTTTTTCCTTCTCTACTTTTCTCAGCTATGTGGAATTGTACTACACTAAGAAATTTCTCTGAGATCATTTTTGCTGCTAAGGAAAACCACCTACAGAGATAAGAAGCTTTCTTAATTTTTCTTCATTATTAGCTTGAAGATTACTTATAAAAAGGGATGCTGGATACACACTTCTTGAAGGATTTTTCTGTGAGAAAATTAAAATGTATAATGAAATACGTGCCACTGTATAGAGCATTTATACCAACCCTTTTATGCATAAACCTCTGGAGATTAGCTTCTTTCAAAATCCATTTGCAACAACATTTAAAATACATATATTTTAAGGCAGTAGTATCCACATTACAGCAAAGTAGCTAGTTGAAAATGAAACGTTAACATGTTGGTTGTTTAGACTGTAGAAGCTACCAGACAACAAGGGTGAACAATTAACGGGAGCCGGCTCAGTTTGCTAAATGTAAATTTCCTCCGAAAGGTGAGTGAAGAATGGGCTTCACTTGGTATGGAAAGCAAATGTGTGTGCTTTTTTAATTTTGTTCAAAATTTTGGCTTTTAAATTATACTCCTTGAGTGAGTTATCTTGAAAAAAAAAAATAAAAGCCACGCAAAATGCTTCAGTTTTACATAGCAAGGTATGTGTGTCTGATCTTAAAATTTCTAAGTTTAATTAAAGTTTATCACTTTAAGTAAGATAAATCAATTGCCAATAAATATGGTCACCCTCTGCTTTGAGTGGTTCTTAGAAGAAAATTATCCAAAAGGAGACAAAGCCCTGTCTTTTTGTGTAAAAACCTTGGGAAAGGGGGTTTCAGTGAAGAGTTTGCCTTACTCTAATTGGTAGAACTGAGTAGGAGATGTGGAAGGGAACATCATAAAAATATAATTTATATTACAATGTATAACCTGACTCTTCACCCAATGACATCTATACTGGCCCTGCAGGAGATTCATCCTGAAATGGTAGTTGATAACCGGGACTACTAATCTATGTATCTACAGGGACTCACTGGTGGTCTAGTGGTTAAAACTGTGTGCTTCTACTGCAGGGGACATGGGTTCGATCCTTGGGGAACTAAGAAACTAAGATCTTGCATGCTGCGTGGTATGGCCCTCCCCCCCCAAAAAAAAAAAAATCTATGTAGCCACACAAGCAGGAGATAGATGAGAAAACAGATGCACAGAAAGCCCCAGAAATCTGCAATCTTACCATCATGCAGGGGGTCCTGAACTGGGGATCTGTCCATCCCTGACTCTTTTACAAATATTAACCTCAGTAGAGACACCTAACCAGTGTGCTGGGAGACTACAGACACTTAAATGCCTGGTTAAAAACAGTCCATGAGTGAAGTTCAGGTGGATTGATCCCAATTCTTTTCTTGAAGCAGAAGGAAGGAAAGATGCTTCTACCCTTTCATTGTCTCCAGCCGAGACCTCAGAGGCAGGAAAGCTCTGTCTGAACGGTGTCACTTGGCCACACAAGTTCGATCTGATGGACTCAGACACGTGTGCAAAGCACACCAAGCTTGTGAAGCAATCACTCGAGGCTCGCAGTGGGAGTCTAGACGTGTTCGGATGCACATTAAGAGCAGGAGACGTGTGCTGTGCATCTAAGCATCTGTGCAGTACTGACATGCTCACTGCTCTGCCTCAGGCAGAGCCAGCACAGTGTGCCCCCATGTCTTCAGCTCTGAAACCCACGTCCTGTGTTTAGGGCCAGAGGAGGGGGCTCTGTGATCGGCTCGGCCAGCCCTGCTGTGGCGGCTGCAGAAGCACATCAGTAATAATTTAGCACTCAGCAGCTGCAAGAGTGGGGGTCCCTGCCAAGTGCCAGTCTTTGATTCTCTTCTCTACCAGGCAGTAGCTAGTTCATTCCCTGGGCACCCAGCCACATTTCAGAGAAAGCAGGACAGCTGATGGCTGGGGTCAGCACAGACACCCAGCCCCCTGGACAAACCACCAATATGAATCAGCCTGCACCATTAACAGGGCTGAAGAATTGAGCCATTAGCCTGTAACTAAGAGAATACAGAGAATGATTTACTTAAAGAATTGTATAGCCAGTAAAAAGAAAAAAATAAGAAAGTTCTAAATAAACACATTCTAATAAGCAGGACATGATTTAGAGTACTTAGCTTGGTTGGGGGGGCATGTTTCTAAGGTAAGATCCAGTTTTGTTTACATGGATTCTGGAGCTCCACTGGTTTTCTAATTAAAAAATAAACAATCCACCATTTCCTGTCAGATCCCAGGATCCGAAGGTGCTTCCCTGGAGCCAAAGGGGCATCAGTCATTCCAAACATAAGATAATCAATGGACTGGAGTGTGTGTGTGGGAGGTAGGGTTTATAAAACCTTGGTCGCCTCAGCAGTGTGTGAAAGGCTCCTTGAATTACCACTACTCAATAGAAAATCTCATTCATATCTTCCCTAGTTTTTCACCCTCAATCTCATCTAGATCAGATCTGAAATTTCAACAGCAAGTTCTGTTCACTGTGGCTTTATTGCGGCCCTCTCTTTATTTGAAATGGCAGCCCTTATTCCAACAGACTCCGTGGCTTCTGTTTGTGGCAGTCTGGGTTTGTGTTTGTTGTCAGCCTAAGGGGTTAAAATTCATTTTAAATAACAGCATGATGGATGCAATCCTGCTTTTCACTTGCCACAGGAACCATTTGGTAATTTGCATTTAAAGTCACAGACCCTATTTGGGTTTAAAAGCAAATTGTATTACAATTAAGTTTTTTTTTTTTAAGGTACAAGGAAAAATAAAATCTTTGGTTAATTGACAGTGAGCTAATCTAGTCATGTTGCAGAAAAGTTTTTGAATGCTAATGATAGGTTAATTCTATGATTTAAAATAGATGACAGTGTTATTGCAGTCACCACATTTTTAACATCTGTATGCATAATTTTTTAAGAAAGAAAGAACTTTGAAGCATCCTGTAGTCTTAATCTCTTAGAAGTCCTAAGGGTTGCTTGAGCCAATTAATAAAGAGCCCCCTCACCTGAAGTGTTTAAAAGCCAGCATTTGTGGTGAACGGGGACCATCAGTTCATCACACATTAGGGATGATTCCTTTGTTTATTGTACAAAAGTAGCTTAGAGCAGATATTCTTAATATTCCCATACACAATATGTATCTTCTCAAAGCCAGACTAATTCCAACAACCAACATTTAAATGGCATTTTCTTTTCTGTCTCTTAGAAAACAATTTAAGGGGCTTCATTATATTAGTGGGATTTTCCCTTTTTTTCCTAGTCTTCAAAAGATTTTCCTTTCATCTCCTTTTCCTTTCTCTCCAGCTACAAAATGTGCTCATTACAGTCCTATCTGCCAGCTACAAAAGGGAGGAGACTCCTTCTATTTCAGTAGGTATGAATCTCAATAGCTGCTTTCATCTCCTGAGAGCTCAATTCTGCTCTATTTAATAAAACCTAACACTTCAGTTATCAGAGTCATTAGGAGGAAGCAGGATTGGAAGAAGGAAAGCCTTCATTTTTTTTTTCCAGTGTTATATATAATTACACCATTTACTTCCCCAACGGGCTCTACTTTTCCCATTACCTATTTTTTTTTTTTTTTACTTTCAGAATATTTCTGATGGGAAGTTCATCATGTGAAAAACAAAGACTAAACAGTAACAACAACAACAGCAAAAAACACTCTTTCAGAAACCAGAGTAGTTCTAGAACAAGGCAATTAGCACTCAGTAAGTGCCAGGACGCTATTCATTGCTAAATAAACTAAATCCCCCCTGAAATCATTGTCACTTTGTTTATTGTCTTTTACCCTCAACTAAGGGAGTTGGTGATGGACAGGGAGGCCTGGCGTGCTGTGTGTGATTCATGGGGTCGCGGAGAGTCGGACACGACTGAGCGACTGAACTGAACTGAACTGAAGGTGAAGTGTATTCGATAAGCCAAGTTTTCTCTATGGCACAGAATAAAAGGGGTTTAACTTTGATAACTGTAAAGGGCTACAAGTCTCTGGACTGCAGATAAGACCAATAAACATTATAAAATGCATCTTCTGAAGGTACAATCAGAAATCCAATATTGCACTAGTACATGAAAATCAACATCAATTAGTTAATTACTTCTAATCAACTGTCCTTTGTTTAAGAAACAGTTGCAATTAATTGAAAGAGCAAAATATCCTGAAAATCATCAGCGTTAGGCATAGGGAAGTGGATATCAATGGCTTTCCACCAAGGTCATCCATATTCGGATTCCCCAGAATTCTGTCACCAGCTCTTCCTACATGATGTTAATTTATATGATTTACAAATGAAATCACATCATCCCAGAATTTTTTAATCAGAAGAAACCCTCAAAACCCATATGGTTTGGAAATTGTTAACCTGGAGTTTATCACCTCCTGAATGTTTAAGCTTAATTGTTTATAGGTTTGTGCATACTTTTTGGAAGAGGATCCTTAGGTTTTATCAGCTTTTGTAAAAGATTTATGACCAAGGAAATGTAAAAATTATTCAACTAGTTCATTCTCCATCTCTGAAAGTACTTGTTATACAATAAGGCTGCATTTTTTCTAATGTTCTAGGCTCTTCCATTAGTTGATTCGTTTGCATACAGTCAGCTAGCATTGTGTGACATTCTCCACATATAGTTGTTAGTTCAGGGTATTTAATGAATAGAATCAGAAACTTTGCCAACACAAAGCAATATGTTCTCTATCTTGGTCTCCTACATCAACTGCTTTATTATAGCCACATAGATTAATCTGATAATCTTCACTTTTCAGAAATTGTTATTGGTTCTCATTCGACCTCTCTATAAAATATAAGTAAAATTTGTACATTTTTCATGATTTTCAAAGCCTTTTAAAGGTATGCTGAGCCATAATTTTCAGTCTTGATGGACTGAGAATGGACATGTGAATTTCATTGAGGAGTGAACTGGAAACCTGTAAAGATTATGGGCGACATGTGCACCATATGGAAAACATTGTTCAAAATTTAAATTGTACCTTTCAAGTGTCTCTCACAGCTCAACATGGTTTTGTTTTTCTAATATAAAAAGGTCAAATCACTGGTATTAGGTGTCTTGCTTAGATTTGACATCCTGCAGCACCAAGAATCTTTTCTTGTTTTGTTTTTCTACTTCTTTTCCTGGTGTCAGTTTAATCCTCATCTCTTCCCCATCTCCTGCTCTTCATGCATTCTCTCCTTCCCGCTCAGCCTTACCAACCAGATAAAAAATTAAACTTGTAATGTCATGTAAAAGTAGACCGAAATAAACTGTCCTGACAATTATGTGGAAAACAACAAAATCAAAAGTCATTACCATCTACATAGTAAAGCAAAAGACAAAGACTCTCATGCATCTGAAAATGAAAGGGAGTGAAAATCTTACTTTGCAAAATCTATGTGAAATGTATAAAGACAGAGAAATATATTTTAATAGGTAGTCACAAATGGTGGTAATTTCCTCTAGATTTATTCAAGGAACGGCTACGGGTCTGGTTTTGTTGAAACTAGTTTCCCTGGCAAGAAGAGAATGGAATTATAAGTGCCTCTTACTCTGTATAAATGTATACCACTGATTTCAAAACTGACGGTATTCGTGTGTCACTTTCTTTTTTTGGTAACCCTTTCATTTATCTAGCTTACAGAATTCAGAGGCGCATGACATGAAGGGGCTGACCTGTTGTCAAACCATCTAAGTTCAGCCTAGCGCCACCATTTACTAAGACTGTTTAATTCATCTCAATCTCCTGAAGCCTTCGTATATTTAACTACAAAATGGGGATAATAATAGTAACTACTTCACAGACTTTTTCTGAGGTTTTAATAAGATTGTGAATGTAAAGCAAAATGTCTGATACACTCAAGTTTGCCATAAACATTACCATTATTAGCACTGTTATTTTTATTAAGTTTCGTGCCTTGTGCTTTTGTTTCAGAAAACAAGCCACGGTGTCCTTCTCTTTAGGTTCCCACTTGAGATCATTTTCATCTTCACATCCTTCTATTCCAATGGTTCCCAAACTTTAGCCTGCATCAAAGTCACCTAGATGGCTGGTTTAAAAACAAATTGCTGGGCTCCATTCCCATCGTCTCTGATTCAGAAAGTCTGGGTGAGCCCAAGACTTAGCATTTCTAACAAGTTTCCAGATGGTGATGCTGCTGCTAGTCAGGAATCATACTTTAAGCACCAATGCTTCTATATCAGGGTTGGCAAACTTTTTCTATAAAGCACCAGACAGTAAATATTTCAAACGCAACCTTGGACAGTATGTAGATAAATGAGTGTGGCTGTGCTTTGGTCAAATTTTATTTCAGCAGAGTGATACCCTGTGTTTTACATAAGGAACTTGAGCATCTTGGACTTTGGTATCTTGGCTGGGGCGTGTCCTGAAACTAATGTCCCCAGGGACACAAGGGATGACTATATTTGAATTTTATATAATTTTTACTTTATGAAACATCATTCTTTTAAAAATGTATGAGTGATCAAAAATTCATAACCATTCCTGTGGGTCATACAGAAATAGACTCGGGGCCATTTTTGGACTGTGGGCCATAGTTTTCAATCCTTGTTCTAGAGAGACCCAAATGACTTCACTTGCCCAGTCTGAGGCAGAGTCCTCTACCTTCCTCCCTGGCTCAGCCTGAGCCTCGTGGTTTGTTCTTTAGTCACTAAGTTGACATCTGACTCTTTGCAACCCCATGGACTATAACTTGCCAGGTTCCTCTGTCCACGGCATTTCCTCAGGCAAAAACTGGAGTGGGTTGCCATTACCTCCTCCAGGGCATCTTCCAGACCCATGGATCGGACTTGCATCTCTTGCCTTTCCTGCACCGGCAGGCAGATTCTTTACCACTGTGCCACCTGGGAAGTCCCTGCCTGGTGGTTTACTGACTACCAAATGGAGTCTCCCCATGAGGTTGGATGAATTACTGGTGATTGAGCCTGCTTACTACTGCCTTTCCTAGAAAGTGCTACTCCTATTCTCTAGCTTATTTGCTGCAGCTACAGCCTCTCACAGCATATTCTTGAATATGTTTAAAGGAAAGTTTTCTCTCCAGCATTGAGGTCCCTCTGTTTTCTAACAAGTTTACACTAATTTCCTTTACAGTGTATGCCTAATTTCCTCCACTGGTGATGGCCCAGTGATTTGGGTAGGTTAGGCCAATCAGAGCATCTGATTTCCCCTGGTCATAGTCATTGGTTTAGGACATCATTCTGGCCAATGAAACACGAAACGATTTTTGCTGGGGGAATATGGGAAAGGAGTTTACTTGCTCTTTGTCAGGAGCTAAGGAAGAGATCCTTTCTTTGTGGACTGCATGCATGCTCGGTCACTCAGTTGTGTCTGACCCTGCAATCTCATGGACTGTAGCCTGCCAGGCTCCTCCGTCCATGGGATTTTCCAAGCAACCCCATGAAAAGAATACTGCAAGCAGGAATACTGGAGTGAGTTGCCATTTCCTCATCCAGGGAATCTTCCCAATCCAGGGATGGAACCTGTGTCTCTTGCATTGTCAGGCAGATTCTTTACCACTACATCACCTGGGAAGTGCTGGACCTCATGGTAAGGAGGCACAGTCTGAAATTGCTGTAGACATTAATGCTATTATGAAAGAAATAAGGGTGAGGCAAAAGCAAAAATATGGAGGTTAGTGCTGAGAAAATTATATATAAACACTCAGAGTCTTATTCACCGTTCTAGATCTTACTTCTGGACCAAGCCACATCTGAATCAATAGGATTCCTTGTTAACTGTGATTAAGGTTCTTTGTAAGATTCTTTGATTTAAGCAGCCATTGAAAAACTTCATCAAATTTTCCCCTCCTCTTTTCTCTTATGGGATAGACTTCAATTAAGCGTTATACCCAGGAGTAAGGGATAAAAGAACAAGTAATTAAACCATTGCTATAATCTTAATTACCACTAATTGAATGAACCCTTGGTGTGGCAGAATCAGATTGTTTCTTGCAGTCCTTTATGTCAAAAGGCTGTTTGAGGGAATGGAAGGATTGTCAAGGCAAGCTGGCGAGAATTATAAGTATCCTTTGATTCCCTTTCACATTTGTTTTTCATTATAGAAAGATGACCTATGACTTATTTAGAAACATCTGGATATCTTGAGGCATCTTCTAAGAACTCTCTCCTTATTAAAGGGATCAAATATATACAAGTGCTTGGGAAGTAAGTAGCATAATTATGACTAGAATCATAAGTGGAGTAGAGACTACTTCAGTCATGTCTTGTGTTTTGCAGTGTTTAAAAGGATCACCTAGCTGTTGCTTGACTTCATCTAGTTGTCCCTGTCCTGGTTAAGAGATGGGAAGCATTTAACCAACCACCTATTCTGAAGGACTTTATTAGAAGGGGCACTTGACAATAAGCTCTTCCTGGATTCTCTAGTGGGTATAAAATAATACTATGCAATTGTGAGAGTCTCTGGGTAACTTACATGTCCTTGAACCCCAATCTGCCCCCCAAAAGGGGTGTGTTGGAATAGTTACTTTAGTTTCAAACAATAGAAACAAAACTCAGCTAATTTCGGCCAATAAATTAAAATAATAGAGTAGGAAAGTTACTAGAAAGGTTTTGCGGGTTCTCATTAAGTATCTCAGCAGAACACTGCCATTACTGCACTTCAGCTCCATTCACTCCAAGCCTCATTGTCTCTCCAAACCAGATTTCAAATACCTGGAGGGAAGAAATCTATTTCTTGTCAAATTCCATCAGACTAACAGCACTTTGGCAGAAGATTTCCCTATTTTTTTTTTTTTTTTGAAGGATTTTAACTCTTGTTCCTGGGATGTATGTGGCACAGGATTGAACATTTTCATAAATGAGAGTGTTCCTTTCCTTCCATTTCATGTACATTTACTTCTGGTAAATCTCTTGGGGTGTGAGGATGAAAGAAGAACAACATGTTGATTCCAGGTTCTGTGTAAAGCCAGGGCAAGTATAATCATCTCGTTATTATTCCCGAGAAAATGTTTTCTCTTCTTTTCCTACTATGTAGCCCTAGTCTCCAAATGAATACTCTGATTTAATCTCCACTTTCCAGGTATACACACCCCCTCCCCTTTTGTTTTTTACTATCTAGTGAAACTCCACTGAAGGGAATGGGAAAGCATAATGATTAGATACTTTTGATAGATATTTGTTGCTCTGATGCATGCTTAGCATTTGAGCCGTTTCTGGTAGGATCCTTTCTCTCTTACGTAAATAGAAAGGACCAGGTACTTTCTCTACTCACCCCCATGGCAGCCAGGGCATTATCAGAAGGCCTAAACTTGACCAGTAGTAATTGTCACTGGAATAAATTGAAATAGTAGACCCAATTCTTAATCCTACCCTGTATCTGTGACTTTTGCTATGTGACTTCACAGCTCTTCTCTTTAGAGGTGGAATGTTTTTCATTGTTCCCTTGACTTTGGGTTTGCCATGTGACTTGGATTTGCCAATGGAATGTTAGTAGATTTGGTCTGTGAAAATTCAAATACTACCTACACAGCTTGACTTGCCATCTTGAATTTCTACCATCATTATGAGAAGGCATGTCAAGCAGTCAACAGATGCAAGAAAAATGAGAGGTAAGGAGTTTAAATTGAACCCAACTTGAGGTTTGGAGCCAAATATAGCTTAAATCAGGTAACCCCAACTTATCTACAAATGAACAAAAGTAAAATATTATATTAAGCCATTCACCTGTCTCTTGAGAAACCTGTATGCAGGTCAGGAAGCAACAGTTAGAACTGGACATGGAACAACAGACTGGTTCCAAATAGGAAAAGAAGTACGTCAAGGTTGTATATTGTCACCCTGCTTATTTAACTTATATGCAGAGTACATCATGAGAAATGCTGGGCTGGAGGAAGCACAAGCTGGAATCAAGATTGCCGGGAGAAATATCAATCACCTTAGATATGCAGATGCCACCACCCTTACGGCAGAAAGCGAACTAAAGAGCATCTTGATGAAAGTGAAAGAGAAGAGTGAAAAAGCTGGCTTAAAATTCAACATTCAGAAAACTAAGATCATGGCATCCGGTCCCATCACTTCATGGCAAATAGATGGGGAAACAGTGGAAACAGTGGCTGACTTTATTTTTTGTGGCTCCAAAATCACTGCAGATGGTTACTTCAGCCATGAAGTTAAAGGACATTTACTCCTTGGAAGGAAAGTTATGACCAACCTAGACAGCATATTAAAAAGCAGAGATGTTACTTTACCAACAAATATCCATCTCATCAAGGCTATGGTTTTTCCAGTAGTCGTGTATGGATGTGAGAGTTGAACTATAAAGAAAGCTGATCGCTGAAGAATTGATGCTTTTGAACTGTGGTGTTGGAGAAGACTCTGTCCCTTGGACTGCAAGGAGATCCAACCAGTTCATCCTAGAAGAGATCAAGTCCTGGGTGTTCATTGGTAGGACTGATGTTGAAGCTGAAGCTCCAACTCTTTGGCCACCTGATGTGAAGAACTGACTCATTTGAAAAGACCATGATGCTGGGAAAGATTGGAGGCAGGACGAGAAGGGGACAACGGAGGATGAGATGGTTGGATGGCATCACTGACTCAATGGAGATGAGTTTGAGTAGACTCCAGGAGTTGGTGATGGACAGGGAGACCTGGCGTGCTGTGGTCCATGGGGTCGTAAAGAGTCAGACACAACTGAGGGACTGAACTGAACTGAAGCCACTGAATTTTAGTGTTATGCAGCTCCTGTGTGACAACAGTTGACCAATATACTCAGTCTTGGGACGTTGTAGCCCATGATGCATAGGGACAGTGACGGTGAAGAATTTATATCATTCACAGAGAGACTGCACTTAGGAACAAGTGATGGGGTGCTGATGACAAGTTTAGTGGGCCCCCGGGGTATTAACTTGGCTGAGATTTTGGCTACCTAGCTTCCCTCTGTTTTTGTTTGATTTCCTTTCCTGGTTTGCTGGTCTTCCGGGTTATTCTATGAGATAACTAATATCCTTCCAGTAATTTGTTTTCTGTTTAGTTTGGTCTGGATCAGTATGTGTTGTTTGCAACTTTGTTTGATTTTTTTGCCCTTATATTTCACTGTCTCACTAACACTTGTATTCCTTATGTAATTGTTAATACTTAGATACCTTTCTGATATGCTCAGAATTCCTAGTGAGGAAGATAGAAGAAATCATTATGTCAGAAAGAAGACTTCAGTCATTAGCCACAACTTCTATATAATAAGCTTCTTCAAATGCCATTCATTAACCTGGCTTCAGTAATTAACAGAATTTATGAAAAAAAGTTTTAAATGTCTGAAGCTATACTTAACTGGTAGAAAATAATTCATGCTCAAATTTTCTTACTAAGACTTGTCAAGTGTTTCATTTTTTCAAAAGCTTCAAAGTATACATAATTGAATGGTGTAATAAATACTAAATTCCCTAAGTATTGTATTAGGGATGTAATGTGAATAGAGATATGTTTGCCCTTATTGCATTAACCAGAGAATCAGTATATTTTATAAAGTTGACATCTTTGTGCCATTTTATTGAGGAGAGATGTGTTTAATTTCATTTAAGTTAGAAAAGAATCAAGTTTCATTGCTCAAAAAAAATAAAATAAACTCATTTACTTAGCATTAATTTTACATTCAATGTAAGGCACTTATTTCTGGAACTTGGATCACACTCACTGTGTTGTATATGTAAAACCTTCATTGACTAGTATATACATTTTAAGTTTATTATCTTTTGCCTTTACACAAAACCCTTGGCAGACTAGTCTTAATGCATATATGTTCGAGATAACCAAGTCTGTTTCTTGTCAGTTGTAAATTTAAATGATTTACTTTTCTTGATGGTTGAAAATGCTTGAAGTTGGGGCATTAGGGGCTAAATTCAGTCCATTTGTGCTTCTTCAAAGAATTTAGAATTTACATGATAGATGAAAGTTTACTAAATACTGTTCACATTCTGGATTTAGAGAGGCAAATAAGGAGTGCCCATCCTGAAATACATTAAATTCATATGAAACATTTAGTTTGAGAAAACGAGTGTGGGAGAAAGTGGGAAAAAGGGAAGATTAGAGCAATAGATTTAGAGATAAAATGACAAAGACCTTTTATATTCTCATGGGAATGAAACAAAGAGAGGGGAAAAAATCAATAAAGCAAGCTGAAAAAGGAGTCTGATGGCCTGAAAACATAAGCATGAAGAAAAAAAGTAGAGCATGAAATTCAATTGTACATTTGTTGCCATTTATTTTATCATTATGTTTACCATAAAAATGCAGATTTAAAAAATAAAAGGGAAGAGAAACCACTGTTATTTCTACCCCCTAGAGAAAGTCATTCTTTGCATGTTGGTATATATTTTTATAGTCTTTTCCTATAAGTGTGTGTGTGTGTGTGCGCACGCGCGCCCATATACACCCAGAGGATTTTTTTACACTAAGGGACTGGATTCTATAAAGTGCTTTGTAACATGATTTCATCACTTAATATATTACATGCATCTTTTCATGCCAAAAACTGACTTCAATATACATTTAAAGGGTGCATAAATATTCCATTTTGTAAACAAATAAATGAGTTTTATCAAAATTTTCTGTAAATGGATCCCTCACAACTTCAATTATTAAAATGGAGCTACAGCCCCACTACACCCTGTGTGAGTGAAGAACTGTAGAAGCAGAGGCACCAGTAGGCCAGAGGGTGGTTGCCTCTGGGGGTGCTTTGCTTAGCCTGAAGATCTACAGCGCTCCCCAGCTTCGGCTCATTTCCCAGGTTCCTATTCTGATGTTAGTCTGTCTCTCTCACTTCCCAGATGCCTAATTCCTTTTGCCCAGCGTGGGGAAACATCTCTATTTCATCTGGTGTCCTGCAAAGTTTGATAGACCTGGATCCAAACATGGTGCTTCACTGGCTGATTCCCACGTCTAACGTACACAGGTACTTCACTGAAGGTACATGGTCTTGGGGGAAGGAGTGATTTAAAATGCACTGTGCCCGACTCTGCTGCAAATTGATAAAATACGAATGTTAAGCTTTTTCAGGGTGTGACTTCAGTTTGCAGGTAGAGGTGATTGGGGTGATATTTCCAACTGCCTTTGAAATAATCAGAAGTGAGTCGTCAATTCTTTTGTGTACATGTGCCCCTTACTCTTTTTAAATTTTTATTTATTTATTAGTTTTGGCTATGCTGGGTCTTTGTTGCTACGTGGGCTTTTCTCTGGTTGTGGCAAGCGGGAGCTACTTTCTAGTTGCAGTACTTGGGCTTCTTATTGTGGTGCTTCTCTTGCTGCAGAGCATGGGCTCTAGGGCATGTGGGCTTCAGCAGTTGCAGCATGTGGGTTTCAGTAGTTGTGGCTCCTAGGCTCTAGAGTTGTGGTGCCCAGGCTTCGTTGCTCCATGGCATGTGAGATATTCTTGGACAGGGATCAAACTCATGTCTTCTGCACTGACAGTTGGATTCTTAATTATTGAGCCACCCAGGAAGCCTGTGTCTTATTTTGTAAAGGATACCTACCTGTTCATGCAGACCTAAGTGAAAAAGAATATGCACTTAACTTACGTATCTGTGCAATATAAATTAATCTTAGAGGACAGTGATGTGATTTGTGCCATGCTGTCCCTTTATAAATATGTCATTTCCAAAGTGGAAACAATACAATTGTCCAGTAACAGTCTATAGGCTATATAAATTGTTATACTGTATAGCAGAATACTCTCCAATTATTTTAAATGGTATAATAGCAAAAATCTAAAATTAGTGTAAAGATGTTCAGGATGTATTATTTTTTCAGGTTTTATTTTTTAATTATTATGAAACATTTTTAAAAATTTCATTTTCATTATATTTTATAGTTGATTTACAATGTTGTATTGGTCTCAGGTGTGCAGCAACATAATTCAATTGTTCATATACGTTATTTATTCCTTTTTAGATTCTTTTCCCATATAGGATATTACAGAATATTGAGTAGAGTTCCCTATGCTATGCAGTAGATCCTTGTTTATCTCTTTTAAATATAGCAGTGTGTGTACTGGAGAAGGCAATGGCACCCCACTCCAGTACTCTTGCCTGGGAAATCCCATGGACGGAGGAGCCTGGTAGGCTGCAGTCCATGGGGTTGCGGGGAGTAGGACAGGACTGAGTGACTTCACTTTCACTTTTCACTTTCATGCGCTGGAGAAGGAAATGGCAACCCACTCCAGTACTCTTGCCTGTAGAATCCCCGGGATGGGAGCCTGGTGGGCTGCCGTCTATGGGGTCGCGCAGAGTCGGACATGACTGACGTGACTTAGCAGCAGCAGCAGTGTGTATATATTAATCCCAAACTCCTAATTTATCTCTCCCCCAACCTTTCCCTTTTGGTAACCATAAATTTGCTTTCTAAGTCTGGAAGCATATTTTTGTTTTGTAAATAAATTCATTTGTATCATTTTTTTAGATTCTACATGTAAATAACGTCATATATTTGTCTCTCTCTGACTTACTTCACTTAGTATCATAATGTCTAAGTCCATCCATGGTGCTGCAAATGGTATTACTTCATTGTTTTTATGACTGAGTAATATTCCATCATATATAAGTACCACATTTTTCTAATCTATTTCTCCACCAGTGGACATTTAGATTGCTTCCCTGTCTTGGCTATTGTAAATAGTGCTGCAGTGAACATTGGGGTGTATGTTTATTTTTGAATTATGATTTCCTTTGGATATATGCCCAGGAGTGGAATTACTGGATCACACAGTAGTTCTATTTTTAGTTTCTTTTTAAAATTTTATTAAACTATAGTTGACCCATAGAATTGTGTTAGTTTCAGGTGTATAGCAGAGTGACTGAACCATAAATATACATGTATTCATTCTTTTTAAGATTCTTTTCTTATATATGCTATCACAGAAAATTGTGTTATATAGTAGGTCCTTGTTTGTTATCTATCTTATATATAGTAGTGTGTGAATGTTAATCCTAAGCTCCTGATTTATTCCTCTCTCCAACATTTTCTCTTTGGTAACCATAAGTTGTTTCGACATATGTAAATCTATTTCTGTTTTGTAAATAAGTTCATTTCTGTTGTCTTTAAAAATTAGATTCCATTAATGAATGGTATCATTTATTTGTTGGCTTCCCTAGGACTCAGTGGTAAAGAATTCACCTGCAATGCAGGAGACATGGGTTCAGTCTCTGGGTCGGGAAGATCCCCTGGAGAAGGAAATGGCAATGCACTCCAGTATTCTTGCCTGGAGAATCCCATGGATAGAGAATCTGGTGGGCTATAGTACATGGGGTCGCAGGAGTCAGACACGACTTATCAACTAAACTGCTACCATATATATTTTGTCTCCTTAGGTATGTTTATTCCTAGTTATCTTATTCTTTTTGGCGTGATGGAAAATGGAATTGTTTCCTTAATTTCTCTTTCTGATCTTTTGTTGTTAGTGTATAGGAATGCAAGAGATTTATGTGTATTAATTTTATATCCTGCAACTTTACTGAATTTATTAATGGTCTCTAGTAGTTTTCCAGTGGTCATGTATGGATGTGAGAGTTGGACTGTGAAGAAAGCTGATCGCCGAAGAATTGATGCTTTTGAACTGTGGTGCTGGAGAAGACTCTTGAGAGTCCCTTGGACTGCAAGGAGATCCAACCAGTCCATTCTAAAGGAGATCGATCCTGGGTGTTCATTGGAAGGAATGATGCGAAAGCTGAAACTGCAATACTTTGGCCACCTCATGTGACGAGTTGACTCACTGGAAAAGACTCTGATGCTGGGAAGGATTGGGGGCGGGAGGAGAAGGGGACGACAGAGAATGAGATGGCTGGATGGCATCACCGACTTGATGGACATGAGTTTGAGTGAACTCTGGGAGTTGGTGATGGACAGGGAGGCCTGGCGAGCTGTGATTCATGGGGTCACAAGGAGTCGGTCACGACTAGTAGTTTTCTGGTAGCTTCTTTAGGATTTCCTGTGTATAGTATCATGTCATCTGCAGAGACAGCTTACTTCTCCTTTTCTAATTTGGATTTTATTTCTTCTCTGATTCCTATGGCTAGGACTTCCCAAACCATGTTGAACAAAAGTGGCAAGAGTGGAAAGAGTCCACTTTTTTTCCCCCAATTCTAATTATTATTATAAATAATAAATTTTATTATTAAATTTAATAAACAAGGAAGGTACTCAGTTCAGTCGCTCAGTCGTGTCCGACTCTCTGCGACCCCATGAATCACAGCACGCCAGGCCTCCCTGTCCATCACCAACTCCCGGAGTTCACTCAAACTCATGTCCACAGAGTCGGTGATGCCATCCAGCCATCTCATTCTCTGTCGTCCCTGTCTCCTCCCGCCCCCAACCTTTCCCAGCATCAGAGTCTTTTCCAGTGAGTCAACTCGTCGCATGAGGTGGCCAAAGTATTGCAGTTTCAGCTTCAGCATCAGTCCTTCCAGTGAACACCCAGGATTGTTCTCCTTTAGAATGTACTGGTTGGATCTCCTTGCAGTCCAAGGGACTCTCAAGAGTCTTCTACAGCACCACAGTTCAAAAGCATCAATTCTTTGGCGATCAGCTTTCTTCACAGTCCAACTCTCACATCCATACGTGACCACGGGAAAAACCATAGCCTTGACTAGACGGACCTTGGTTGGCAAAGTAATGTCTTTGCTTTTTAATATACTATCTAGGTTGGTCATAACTTTCCTTCCAAGGAGTAAGTGTCTTTTAATTTCATGGCTGCAATCAGCATCTGCAGTGATTTTGGAGCCCAAAAAATAAAGTCTGACACTGTTTCCACTGTTTTTCCATCTATTTCCCATGAAGTGATGGGACCAGATGCCATGATCTTTGTTTTCTGAATGTTGAGCTTCAAGCCAACTTTTTCACTCTCCTCTTTCACTTTCATCAAGAGGCTTTTGAGTTCCTCTTCATTTTATGCCATAAGGGTGGTGTCATCTGCATATCTGAGTTTATTGATATTTCTCCCAGCAATCTTGATTCCAGCTTGTGCTTCTTCCAGCCCAGCATTCCTCATGATGTACTCTGCTGCTGCTGCTGCTGCTGCTAAGTCACTTCAGTCGTGTCCGACTCTGTGTGACCCCATAGACGTAAGCCCACCAGGCTCCCCCGTCCCTGGGATTCTCCAGGCAAGAACACTGGAGTGGGTTGCCATTTCCTTCTCCAATGTGTGAAAGGGAAAAGTGAAAGTGAAGTCGCTCAGTCGTGTCCGACCCTTAGCGACCCCATGGACTGCAGCCTACCAGGCTCCTCCATCCATGGGATTTTCTAGGCAAGAGTACTGGAGTGGCTTGCCATTGCCTTCTCCGGATGTACTCTGCATATAAGTTAAATAAGCAAGGTGACAATATACAGCCTTGACGTACTCCTTTTCCGATTTGGAACCAGTCTGTTTTTCTATTTACAGTTCTGACTCTTGCTTCCTGACCTGCATACAGGTTTCTCAAGAGGCAGGTCAGGTGGTCTGGGATTCCCATCTCTTTCAGAATGTTCCACAGTTTATTGTGATCCACACAGTCAAAGGCTTTGGCATCGTCAATGAGCAGAAATAGATGTTTTTCTGGAACTCTCTTGCTTTCTCCATGATCCAGCGGATGTTGGCAGTTTGATCTCTGGTACCTCTGCCTTTTCTAAAACCTGCTTGAACACCTGGAAGTTCACGGTTCACATACTGCTGAAGCCTGGCTTGGAGAATTTTGAGCATGACTTTACTAGTGTGTGAGATGAGTGCAATTGTGCGGTAGTTTGAGCATTCTTTGGCATTGCCTTTCTTTGGGATTGGAATGAAGACTGACCTTTTCCAGTCCTGTGGCCACTGCTGAGTTTTCCAAATTTGCTGGCGTGTTGAGTGCAGCACTTTCACAGCATCATGTTTCAAGATTTGAAATAGCTCAACTGGAATTCCATCACCTCCACTAGCTTTGTTCGTAGTGATGCTTTCTAAGGCCCACTTGACTTCACATTCCAAGATATCTGGCTCTAGGTCAGTGATCACGTTATCGTGACTATCTTGGTCGTGAAGATCTTTTTTGTACGGTTCTTCTGTGTATTATTGCCACCTCTTCTTAATATCTTCTGCTTCTGTTAGGTCCATACCATTTCTGTCCTTTATCAAGCCCATCTTTGCATGAAATGTTCCCTTGGAATCTCTAATTTTCTTGAAGAGATCGCTTGTTTTTCCTATTCTGTTGTTTTCCTCTATTTCTTTGCATTGATCACTGAGGAAGGCTTTCTTATCTCTCCTGCTGCTGCTGCTGCCAAGTCACTTCAGTCGTGTCCGACTCTGTGTGACCCCATAGATGGAAGCCCACCAGGCTCCCCTATCCCTGGGATTCTCTAGGCAAGAACACTGGAGTGGGTTGCCATTTCCTTTTCCAATATGTGAAAGTGAAAAGTGAAAGTGAAGTCGCTCAGTCGTGTCCGACCCTCAGCGACCCCACGGACTGCAGCCTACCAGGCTCCTCCATCCATGGGATTTTCTAGGCAAGAGTACTGGAGTGGCTTGCCATTGCCTTCTCCGTCTTATCTCTCCTAGACTTAGTTAAAAGAAAGCATAGAATTTGACTGAGGGTTTCTAAGATGGACTTGCATAAATGGAGGTATATACCCTGAAATCACAGTGTTATGAAATCTTTATCAAATTAGTATATGAATTTACAGTGAATATTTGGGAAATCGATACAGTCATATCTTTGTTCTATTCCTGATACTAGATGAAATGCTTTCAGATTTTCACTACTGTGAATGATGTTAGCTGTGAGTTTGCCATATATGATCTTTACTATATTGAGGTAAGTTTCCGTATGCCCACTTTCTGAAGAGTTTTTCATAAAAGGATGTTGAATATTATTAAAAGCTTTTAATTGTATTAAAAGCTTTTTCTGCATCTATTGAGATAATCACATGGCTTTTATTCTTCAGTTCATTATTGTGGTGTATCACAATGATTGATTTGCAAATATTGATGAATCCTTGGATCCTTGGGATAAATCCGACTTGATCATGGTGTACAATCCTTTTAGTATATTGCTATATTTGGTTTGCCAATTTTTTGTTGAGGATTTGTGTCCATGTTCATCAGTGATACTGGCCTGTATTATTTTGTTTGTGCGTGTGGTATCTTTTGTCTGACTTTGGTATTAGAGTGATGCCTCATGGAATAAACTTAAGAGTGTTTGTTCTTCTGTAAAATTTTGGAAGGGTTTCAGAAAGATAGGTGTTATCTTTTCTCTAAATGTTTGAGAGAATTGAACTATGAAGCTATCTGGTCCTACACTTTCACTTTTTGGGAGTTTTTAAATTACTGTTTCAGTTTCAGTACATGTGATTGGTCTGTTCATATTTCCTATTATGTTTCTTCCTGGTTCACTCTTAGAAGGCTGTACCTTTCTAAGAATTTTTCCATTTCTTCTAGGTTGTTCATTTGATTGACATATAGTTGCTTGTAGTAGTCTCTTATGACCCTTTGTATTTCTGTGGTATTGGTTGTAACATTTTTCATTTCTAATTTTATTGATTTGAATGCTCTCCCTCTTTTTTCTTGATGAGTATGGCTAGAATTTTGTCAAATTTATCTTTTTTAAGAACTAGCTTTTAGTTTCATCAGTGTTCATCAGTGAGATTGGCCTGTAATATTTTGCTATTGTTTTGTTTCTACTTCTTTTGTCTTCTCTGATCTTTATAATTGCTTTCCTTCTACTAACTTTGGTGTTGTTCTTCTTCCTCTAGTTGTTTTATGTGTAAGTTAGGATGTTTATTTGAGATTTTTCTTGTTTCCTGAGGTAAGATTGTATTGCTATAAACATCCTTCTTAGAATAGCTTTTGCTGTATCCCATATGTTTGGGTTCATGTTTTTCTTGTCATTTGTCTCTAGGTATATTGTACTTTTCTCTTTGATTTCTCTAGTGATCACTGGTTATCTAATAAATATTGTTTAGCCTCCACATGTTTGTGTTTTTTTATATTTTTTTTTCTTATAATTTACTTCTAATATCATAGTGTTGTGGTTGGAAAAGATGCTAGTTATGATTTTTAATTTTCTTAAATTTACCGAGGTTTGCTTTGGGGCCCAGCATGTGATCTATTCTGGAGGATGAAAAAAAATGTGTATTCTGCTGCTTCCAGATAGAATGTTTAAAAAATATCAATTGTGTTCATCTGGCCTAATGTGTCATTTAAGATCTGTGTTTCCTCACTGATTTTGTGTCTGTATGATCTGTCCACTGGTGACAGTGGTGTTAAAGCCCCCTGCTATTATTGTGTCACTGAAGGTTTCTCCTTTTATGGTTGGCAGCATTTGCCTTATCTATTGTGGTGCTCCTATGTGGAGGGAATATATTTTCTGGGTTGATCCCTTGATCATTATGTAGTATCCTTCTTTCTCTTGTAACAGTCTTTATTTTAAAGTCTATGTTGTCTGATATGAGTATTGCTACTCCACCTTTCTTTTGATTTCTATTTGCCTGGGATGTCTTTTTCCATCTGCTTATTTTTACTGTGTGTCCATAGATCTGAAGTGGGTCTCTTGTAGAGAGACCTATATACAGCTTTTGTTGTGTATCTATTCAGCTTGTCTATGTCTTTTGGTTTGAGCATTTAACTCAGTTACATTTATGGTAATTATTAAAATGTATGTTTTTATTGTCATTTTGTTCAGTTCAGTTCAGTTACTCAGGTGTGTTTGACTCTTTGCAACCCCACGGACTGCAGCACACCAGGCCTCCCTGTCCATCACCAACTCCCAGAGTTTACTCAAACTCATGTCCATTGAGTTGGTGATGCCATCCAACCATCTCATCCTCTGTCATTGCCTTCTCTTCCCACTTTCAATCTTTCCCAGAATCAAGGCCTTTTCAAATGAGTCAGTTCTTCCCATCAGGTGGCCACAGTATTGGAGCTTCAGCATCAGCACCAGTCCTTGCAATCAATATTCAGGACTGATTTCCTTTAGGATGGACTGGTTGGGTCTCCTGGCAGTCCAAGGGACTCTCGAGAGTCTTCTCCAACACCACAGTTCAAAAGCATCAATTCTTCAGTGCTCAGCTTTCTTTATAGTTCAACTCTCACATCCATACATGACTACTGGAAAAATCATGGCCTTGACTAGATGGACCTTTGTTGGCAAAGTAATGTCTCTGCTTTTTAATAAGCTGTCTAGGTTGGTCATAACTTTTCTTCCAAGGAGCAAGTGTCTTTTAATTTCATGGCTGCAGTCACCATCTGCAGTGATTTTGGAGCCCCCAAAAATGTCTCTAACTGTTTCCATTGTTTCCCCATCTATTTGCCATGAAGTGATGGGACTGGATGCCATGATCTTAGTTTTCTGAATGTTGAATTTTAAGCCAACTTTTTCACTCTCCTCTTTCACTTTCATCAAGAGGTTCTTTAGTTCTTCGCTTTCTGCCATAAGGGTGGTGTCTTATCTGAGGTTATAGATATTTCTTCCAGCAATCTTGATTCCAGCTTGTGCTTCATCCAGCCAGGCATTTCTCATAATGTACTCTGCATATAAGTTAAATAAACAGGATAACAATGTACAGTCTTGATGTTCTGTTCAGTTCAGTTCAGTCGCTCAGTTGTGTCCGACTCTTTGCGACCCCCTGAATCACAGCACGCCAGGCCTCCCTGTCCATCACCAACTCCCGGAGTTCACTCAAACTCATGTCCATAGAGTCGGTGATGCCATCCAGCCATCTCATTCTCTGTCGTCCCCTTCTCCTCCCGCCCCCAATCCTTCCCAGCATCAGAGTCTTTTCCAGTGAGTCAACTCTTCACATGAGGTGGCCAAAGTATTGGTTTCAGCTTTCGCATCAGTCCTTCCAATGAACACCCAGGGTCAATCTCCTTTAGAATGGACTGGTTGGATCTCCGTGTAGCACAAGGGACTCTCAAGAGTCTTCTCCAGCACCACAGTTCAAAAGCCTTGATGTAACCTTTCCAAATTTGGAACCAGTCTGTTGTTCCATGTCCAGTTCTAACTGTTGCTTCTTGACCTGCATACAGATTTCTCAGGAGGCAGATAGGGTGGTTTAGTATTCCCATCTTTTTCAGAATTTTCGTTTATTGTGATCCATGCAGTCAAAGGCTTTGGTGTAGTCAATAAAGCGGAAGTACATGTTTTTCTGGAAATCTCTTGCTTTTATCTATGATACAACGGATGTTGGCAATTTGATCTCTGGTTCCTCTGCCTTTTCTAAATCCAGTTTGAACATGGATTCATGGAAGTTCATGGTTCATGTACTGTTGAAGTCTGGCTTGGAGAATATTGAGGATTACTTTGTTATCGTGTGAGATGAGTGCAAATTGTGCAGTAATTTGAACAGTCTTTGTCATTACCTTTCTTTGTGATTGGAATGAAAACTGACTTTTTCCAGTCCTGTGGCCACTGCTGAGTTTTCCAATTTGCTGGCATATTGCATGCAGCTGTTTCACAGCATCATCTTTAGGATTTGCAATAGCTCAGCTGGAATGCCATTTTGTTAATTATGTGGATTTTTAAATGTTTGTTTCTACCCTTCCTCTTCTGTTCTCTTGTGCATTGATCACTAACTTTAGTGTTGTGTTTGAATTGCCTTTTTTTTGTGTGTGTGTGTTTCTACTGTGTTTGGATTACTTTTCTTTTTTGTGTGTGTATCTATTGTAGCTTTTTGGCTTGTGAATTCCATTATGCTTTGATATACCAGTCTCTATGTGTACAAGCTTGTGTTGTCGGCCTCTTAATTTCAAATGCATTTCCAATATCCTGAATTAGTACTTTCCTAGCCTCTCAATTGCTGGTTTAGATATCATTCATGTGTGGATAATTTCCTACATGCCTTTACTAGTGAGCACCCCTCTTCCCACCTCATTTTGGCTTTTTCTTTGTGTATAGACTATCATTTTTGGTAGGTTCAAGTCTTTTTAGTCAACAGTTGTTCAGGAGTTGTGATTTTGGTGTTCTCATGAAAGGAGGTTAGGCCAAATCCTTTTACTCTGCTATCTTGTTCAGGAATCTCCCATGATGTATTGTTAAATGGGGAGGGTACAAAAACATGTATTTTGTCCTAGTTTGTAAAAATAAATTGTATGCTTTACCTTTACATGAATGTCTTTGAAAGACTATCTTTATATGAATTGTTAATGGTAGTTGTTTTTAGACTGTTAGGATTACTGGAAATTTTTTTCTTTCTGTGTATTTGTATTTTTGTAATTCATAGATTTAACTTTTGTAGTGAGAAAAAAAATTGAAGGGCTTCATTACACCATCTCTTAACCAGATGACTTATCATTTAGAGGTCACCATTCTCTTAAAAGGCAGATATTTCAATAATTTCAATAGCAGAAATTAGAAATATCTCCCACTGAGTGACTCATACTATTCTAGGATGATGAGGGGTAAAGCGGTGGCTACATTATTAGCATATTGCCTTGGATTTTTGCAAGTAAAAACATTTGGATGGCATAGAAGTAGGGGGGAATGATTAGCAATTAAAGGCCTAAAAGTTATTTTCTTTATATTTTTTTACTCCCTCTTTTCTTTCAAGTTGATGTGGACACTTCCCTTTGCATGGTGTAGCTAATAGGTGAGCTGATTCTTGCTGATATTCAGAGTAAGTTAATCTCATGATTAGGCTAAAAACAAAAAAAAAGTAACAAGCACATGTTTCCTGAATATTTTCTACTGAAATTACCACTGTTGTAATCGCATTCTGTCTCCTGTAACTCTTTAAAATGATCAAAGTGAGCCCTCACAGAATTTCTGGCAAGGTGAATTCCTGTGTACATTTCACAAAGTACAACTTCCAAGCACAGTGGGGTTTCCAAGAATATGCCTGGAAAAAATCAAATGAATCTTCATTCTCTAAGAGCTTTGTCTCTGTTTAACCAACTGCTGAGAAATATAAATGGGGGCCAGTGAAGAACAACCTGTTCTATAAATACAGGATAGTCATCGGTTTTTAGAGTTGGTCAAGCTTTTAAAGATCATCAAACTCGAATCTAAGAAAGATGAGACTTTCCCCAAAGTTCTGTATCTATTGTACAGATGGTGGTTCCCTTATTACCACTTTCCCACTATATAAGTGAAGGAGAACTACGTTCATTTTCTTAAGCTGAAGTTATATTACTTCACTCATATTTCTCATTATGCCTTTTGGCATTTATGCTACAACTGCAACTATTACATACCTCAGTGGAAGGAATAAGTGGGAGTAGGATTTGTAACATGAGCTATACCTAGATTATGTGAATGAGAATACTAAATACTCAGGGATATGTATGTTCAGTTGTGTCTGACTCTGTGACCCCACGGACTGTATCCTGACAGGCTCCTCTGTCCATAGGATTCTCCAGGCAAGAACACCGGAGTGGGTTGCCATTTCCTACTCCCAAGGATATTTGACCCCTTTCAAAAAAAATTAAACAAAAGAATTCAATTCATTTCAGTTTTAAATCTCAACAAGTTTATTTTCTGAGAGCCAATTTCTCTAGATTTCTAGAACTAAAAGACGACATTTTCGGATGGACATAAAAAGTCCCTATGAAATAGTGTTAATATGCTTAAACAGAAAGAAACCATCTGTAGAATTAGTGATACATGACTAAGGTTCTGTAAAGTTTGCTGATGTACCAGTGCTAGCTCACCAGTACCTTCCAAAGACCACTTATTTCCTTGTAACTCCACTGGGTGTGATTCAGAGTGTCCAAGATAATCTATCATTTCATTGGACTTCTTCAGTCCCTCTGCTTCATGGCTGAGCTATTTATGTAACATTATTCCACATGAGAAAGCCCAGCTGTTAAAGTTTTAGAATCAGGAATAAGAACACATTTTTATTAGATCTTTCATCTTGTCTACGGTGTGTTTTTCTTGGTTTAAATATGAAAACAGTATGCTAGCTCCTCTGCCATAACTCACTCTCCTGTACATGTCTTTGGAGGGGGAGAATGCCTGTGTTGTACTTCTAGGGTTCCAGAATGAGGCTTATATAAAACTGAATCTGAAATCAATGTGTGGGATTGTATAGTCACCTGTTGAGTTTGAACTCATATTCCTGGGGTAGGCACTGCAGAGGTTAAAAAAAACCAACTATGGATTGGTAGGAGTAAGGGAAGGACGTGAGAGTCAAAGAGGAGTTTGGGGGGGTTAGAAAGTTTCAATAATAGAAGGAAAGTTGTACTATTTACAAAAATAAACTCAGAGAAACAGATTTAGAAGGGATAAACAGCTTTGTTAGGAAAATGTTTTGAATTGCTGGGAGGCAATCCAAGTGGGTCTTAAGAGGGTGTGATGCCCTTGTAATGTGTCAGTTTGGTTGATACATTGCAGCTTGGCCATCCTACATTTTCTAGAATTCTCTCAGTTTCTTATACAGTTTGGTTTGAGTGGGCTCCATGACAGTCTCGTGTGAAATTTGGGGGGCAAAGGTGAAGCTACCACCGTTTCGTTAGTTCACACAGGTTGTCACAGATGCACTAACCTTATTAGCATGAGGCAATGGCTTGACCTATAACTATTCCACTTTCTCCTTCAGTTTTTCTGAAACGGAAAATTGCGTTTAGCACTGAAGTGATGGGCACTGGGTTCCTTCCGCAGGACATCCACAACACCAAGATTAAAGCAATAATAACTGACATGGGTTGCAGCCCATCCTGAAGCTTCTTGCCTGTCCTTCCGTATTATCTACCCTGTGGATTTTAGTTGCAATTTGAGATCCAAGGACAGCCTTATAGACTCTATACCTCTAATTTCATAATCAGGTATTGATTCATCCTTTATATGAGTCTCCGTCTTTTCTATGGCTCAAAGCAACTCCATAATTTGGTCTGTTTTTCTATTTAACTTACACCATTCTTTGTCTCAGTTCATGCTAGTTTCTTATCAAGTTCTCCACCTCAAGTCCCGAGTTCTTTCCCATCTCTCAGTCCTCAAGTATGCTGTTCCTTCTGACTCCTGGCTCATGCTTTTTTCATCTGCAAGTCTTAGCCCAGTCATCAACTTTATGGACTGGCCTTCTCTGACTATTCCATCTAAATCATCCTTTGGTGTCTTCAAGGTCCTTACTAGAGATTATGTTTACCTAATTATTTTGGTTAGCTGGTCTTCACTAGATTTTAGGTTCTGTGATAGCAGCTTTGTCTTGTTCCACATTGGATACACTGACCCTGGCACACAGCCAATTCTCAAAGGATTCTTCTAGAAACAGGAAAGGAGTTATGAAGGAATCTACCTTGTGTGGCAGACACGTAAGAGGGATTACTTTTCCATTCCTTGGAAGTATAAAGATTATCCTCAATTCTACCCTTATTTCTGTTCTTCATTGCAAGTCAAATTAATTGCCCAGTGATTCAGGAGCCATCTCAATAGTTTTCTATGTCCCGTTTCCAAATGTTAACAGATTCAATTACACTTCTTTCAAGGGACGCTTGTGAGGGCAATTCTTAAATATAAAAACTAGTATTGGAGTTGCCAGTTTAGTATGATTACAGTTTTAAGTTATGGGTTTAGAACTATTGCTACTATATGTTATTTTGGCTTTGATTCAGTCAAAGCTCAGAACAGTGACCCATTAGAGATCTGAATGAGGTTTAGATTATATACTCACTAAACTTTCTAAAAACTCATCCAACTTTATTATATTTTGCATTCTACAGCTCTCTTAATTTCATACTGTAAACTTCTTAAACATATTTTGTAAGTCAAAGTATTCTCACCACTTTCCAAGATTTAATAGAGTTTCCTCTATTTGGGAATAGCATTAGCTACAAAGCGACCAAAGAATAAACAATACTTTTATTAAATAAAATCAAAAGGAAAATCCTATCCTGTTTTGCAAAGGCCCTAATGAAATGTTATAGAGTGTTCTGTCTTCCGAACTTTGTCTCCAATGTCAAATCTTTTGGTGTTAAACTTTAAGTTTGCAGATATCTTTAAAACTTCACTACTGCAAATATTCCTTTTTTGATTCCTTCTTGAAACGCCTTATGCCTTAAATGTATCTTTATTCCTTTTAAAGCAGTTTAGTATCTTTGTAAATTATTTTTCCAATGTTTAGCCTAGACATACTACTTGACCAAAAATATTGAAGTGGCTTATAAATTGGACATTTTGGCAATTCGGGTACAAAACCTGTCACGGCACATTTGCTCCTAGGCTACCTCCCATGCCAAATGAAGCTCTAACAGTAGTGGTGTCTGGCTATTTTGCAGTTTCTGTGTGTTCTCATTCTCTACAAAGTATGTGTGAAGTGACTTACCCTTATTTCCAATATTATGCTTCTCTTTTTTTTTCCCTTCCAGCAATTCTGTTATGGTTGAGGATATTAATGCAAACCCTTTGAACAGAAAACAGAATTTGCTTTCCTACTATGTCAAACTCAATAGTTTCAAGCAAAGCCATTTTGAAATCTTTTGACGTAAGTTAAAAATCAGAAATTTAGTGATTTTTCTTTAGTCCTACATCAACTGGTAGTTACAATGAAGTAGCGAGGGTAGTTTAAACTACACATTGACAATACAACTAGGATATTGGTTTTCTATTTGTATCTGAAGTACTTTTTGAGTTCTAAACTCAACTAAAAATACAGTTGTTGCAATTTCATTTGGTTAAGTCAGTTCTTTCCAGCAACAGGTCTAACAAAGATTTGTTTGTGTAAATTGAGGGCTGGGAAGATAACAGTAGAAAGACCATGCTATCCAAAGCAAGGCACATAGTACATATATGTTTTTCCATATTTTTCAACAAATGGTATAAATTGGCTAAATAATCTCACTCTGATGGATATTGCTCACAGATTTTGATAGCTACTTGCCAGAATATTTGGGCATCTGAAGGCTCTTAGTTGAGGACAGGTTAAAAGTAATTTTCAGCAATTAACTGTCACTTTCACTCAGAATCAGATTTCCAATCTCTGGAGGGAATTCATGACTTTGTATTTAGTCATTTAGACTCTTGAAGGCTCACTCAAAGAAACAACAATATAATACT
Source organism: Moschus berezovskii (assembly GCF_049115385.1). Lineage (NCBI taxonomy): Eukaryota > Metazoa > Chordata > Mammalia > Artiodactyla > Moschidae > Moschus > Moschus berezovskii. The sequence goes on along the minus strand of NC_142467.1, from coordinate 27,975,986 downwards.
ATAGACTGAACGGCTTTAAGATGCAAAACAATATAAAAACTCCCCCGAACAAAACCTGACCAGCCACAAATTAAAATGCAGGCAAAACAGAAACATATCTATTTGTACCCTACTCCAATACTTTTAACTTCTAAAACAACCCTCATTCATCTGACAAAAGACAAAAGTAGGAGGCTCTTGTAAGTTCATTTTGATTTTTATTACACACCACAGACATGTACACTAACCAGAGAGTAGGATGCTTCTTTGTACTCTCAAAACCACAGGAAATGAATTTCTACCTACCCTCTTTTTTGCAATACTGGAGTGGCATTTTAGATTACCATCTTGGAACTGGTTTAGGGCAAAGTAAAGGAAACCATGGAAGGCGATATATATAGCATAATCATGAGCTATTTTTGGTAGCTAGTAGTATCTACTTCTATAGTAGTAGAAGCTAGTAGCTAGTAGTTATTCTCAGGCAGACTGAGAATAACAGGGCTGTGCAGTATTAAAAATGCTATTACTCGGGTATTAATTTTGTTGTTGTTTAGTCGCTAAGTCATTTCCTTCTGAGACCCCATGGACTCTACCCTGTTAGGCTTCTTTGTCCATGGGATTTCTCAGGCAAGAATACTGGAGTGGGTTGCCATTTCCTTCCCTAAGGGATCTTCCCAACTCAGGGATCAAACCTGCGTCTAATGCACTGCAGGCGGATTCTTTACCACTGAGCCACCAGGGAAGCCCAGTCCTTTTGTTCATCTACTCTTATTAGATACCAGGGAAAGTAAAGGGGGTCCGTAAGAATCTTTCATTCGGGAAAGTAAAGGGGGTCCGTAAGAATCTTTCATTCTTGTTTTCAATTTCCTGTGATACAGTATCTTCTTAAAGGTTTTGAAAGGAGCACATCTCCTTGTTTAGACTGAAAAGATTGGAAATCTTTTCTGTGCACCCAGGAAATGTAGAAATTACAACTACCTTCACTTGTGCACCTGTGCTTTAATAATCCTGACTACTCTTAGAATTGATAAGAGTATGAGCTACAAAGTTCCTAAGAACACCTGACCTCGCTTGGAAGTTACCTTGGCTTTATATGCTATGCATGTGTCTCTGAAGAGGATACTATTGTATTCTTGGTCCAAAATAAGGTTGGCATGGATATATTCAATCTTTTTTACACATACACCAAGCAAGGAATTTTATTTTTTTCCTGAATTTTTTTTTTTTTTTTGGTCAGGCAGGAAAGAACACATTCCACTTCAATTTTGAGGTAGGTAACAGGTGGAAATGAGAAAATTACAGGACCCTCTAGGATCTAACCTCTCTCCACCTTTCAAGGCTTATGTCTTGACCCTTGAACAGTGAGGGGGTAAGGGGTGCTGACCCTCTATGCAGTCCAAAATCTATGCATATCCTACAGTCTGCCCTCCATAACTATGGTTCCATATCTGCAGATTCAACCAACTTGGGATCGTTTATTACTAAAGCATTTACTACTGAAAAAAATCCAACATGTAAGTGGGCTACACAGTTCAAACCTGTGTTGTTCACGGCTCAACTCCACTTCCCAAGTGGCTTTTACAACAATCAAGGTACTGATGGTCCATAATATACACCCCTGGTGCATTTGCATATTGCTCTTAAATTCAGTTTAAGCACTGATTCTCTGGAAGGAAGTTCATATCTCTGATTGAACTGTCACCTTTTGATTTTCTTCTGGAATCCTGGTATTATCTCGGTAATAAATGCTATCATATTGTACTTCATATAAATAACCTCATTTCTCTCTCACCTGCTACATTATGAACCACTAGAGTGAAGAAACTGTACTTGTCTTTCTATCTTCACTGATAATAGACTGAAGGCATTCTACTAATGACTCTTAAAAATGTTGAAATATAAATATTCTATTTACAAGTGCTAGGTTTTTTCACAAAACTAGCCAGAGATCTGTTTAATTTTGACTTTGTGAACTTAGAGAAGTTACTTCATTTAAAACTCTATTTTGTCCCAGGTTAGGACTAGATCGATCTGCATTTTACTAAGATTATGGTGTCTATTACAAATTACATACTACTACTTTTCCCAGCATAAAAGGGCTACTTTGAATTTGATGATGCAAAGAACATTCAGGATAGTAGTGCCTGGAACAGCAGCATAAGCATTAACAGGATACTGGGCTTGTATCTAAACTTTTTTAAGCCACAGACGGAATTCAACAGACTATGTGTTCTTCAGACTGATGATCTTTTTATGATTGCCTGGAAAGAAGACATGCTCCTGCCATTGGTACAGCTGAGGCCAATCAGGAACGAAACATCAACACATAAATTCCAGGAAAGCTGGAATCAAGATTCTGGAGCCAGGAAGGAGATTGGGGAGAGTATTCAAATCTAGTAAACTGTGGACTTTAGTGCCCATCATTCCATCTGGTCTTGCATCAAGACTGTGTGATAGATGCAGAACCTCTGATATTTAAATTGATCCTTCATCCTCTTCTGCAACCTGCTAAGACCACAAAAGGAGTATCTGAATATTCTGTGGACTACTTAACTATCTACTCTGCTCTTTAGGTTAGACAACAGGATTCAGTGGTAACTCTTTGAAAAAAAAGAATATGCTGACTGCCTTTTTTACTCACAGAATCCTGTGATTTTTTTCCCACCTCCCAAAGATCTTATGTTTCAAAAGGTCGAATGGAGTCAGAAATATGCTGCTTCCCACTTTGTTTAGCACCTATACACAGTGTAAAAAAAAAAAAAAAAAAACTTATATGTTGCCACAAATTTTCCAAAGAAATTATTTCTACCTCTACTTCCACCTACCTCCTCTGAAATGCCAACTTAAAGAGATATCCTAGAACTGATTATCTGAATATTCTTGCCCTCTTCATATGATATTTGTGTTAGTAAACAACTAAAAAAGTTAGCTGACATAGCTTTAGGAAAAGCTAGCTGGCAGCAGAGTTGGACAACAGATGGTCACTCAGAAACTAGACCCAGGAAGGTTACTTACTCTTTGTATGCTGATAAGAGTTCTATTTTGGGGAATACCCTGAAAATCCTTGACCTAATGCAAAAGCCCAAGAGACAGTGCAGGTAGGAACAATTATCATAACCTGATTACCTGTCTAGGGCAAAATATACCATTTTAAATCAGCTACAGATAAGCAGAAATGTACAATAAACAAAGATACTGACAGCCTACAGAAACTTTCATTTTTTGCCAAAAACCCAGCATCATGTAACAAGATTTTCTTAGATGTTTCCTAGAATTCTTACTAAGCACCTTAAAGTAGTCATAAAAATAAGTGACTTTTAGTTCCGTACTTTGTTTCTGCAGAAAGAGCTACTGGCAGGCTCATTTTATAATTCCAAACAGTTTTTTCTTAAAAAAAAAAAAAAAGTTTGGTTTTATCTTTATGGCAATAGCTGACAATAGTATCTAACTGAAACCGTAACAGGCAATTTTTAGCTAAGAAGCTCTCCTTAGTTTTGAAATTTTAATTGAATTTTGGTTGAACCTTAAATGTTAACCATAAATGTGTAATAACTGCTCTACTACAAAATCTGTAAGTCACACTTCCAAAATTCCTGTTGCCTGGATGAAAATTACTGAAGGTTTTCCTTTATCAACAAAGCTCAAAGACATTTATGCCATGGCATATGGTAAGTAGATTTGAAAGCTGTTTATCCTCACTTACTAGGTTACACAAGATTCCAGTTCAAGTTGATATACAAAACATAAACTAGATTGAGAGCAATGTATTAAAAAAAAACAAAAAAAATAGTTTGTATTTTGGGGAAATTAAAATATACAGACCTAACACTAAAAAGAATGAAAAACACATCCAAGATTTATCATTCTGTAATTGTTATATTTAGTTCTTTTTACTCTAAGCATATAGTCTTATTTGGAGAATGACAGCTGGTCAAATTTCTGCTTAAGATATTTATCCATACTTAACCAGAGGTTTCAGAGATAGTAACACCAGTCAGGTATTCTGAATTATTTTATGTTAAATAGGAACATTTTCTCAATAGTCTTAACATTTTCTCTTAAGTCACATCTCATTTATCTTCCTCCTTAAGAACTACATAGGTTTGTTTTAAATAGTTTAAACACCTATAATAAACTACAGATTGCTAAGAGTAGAGGTACTCTGGTTAATGCTCAAAATGGTATGGCCAGAGGAAAAGCCAGCATTATTAAATATGACTGCAATCCTTATAAATATGAATGCAATCCTTATCAACACAAATTGAACCTTTTTTTTCCCCCAATAAAAAAGCTAGTCCAAAAAAGGTCTCATTCTATAAAGATTTATCATTTCCAAATCACAGTGAAAGGAACTTGAATAATTTACCAATTTTGTTTTCTACTATGTGCCTTAAAGATACCTCACTAAAAACTGGTATCTGGCACAACAGAGTGACATATGCAGAATGTAATATTGTAGTGACAGTACTGAGGTTGATTGTTACAGACATATTTCAACTCTGAGTATTAAACGTTACATCCTAATTATTTATATAGAACCTTGGTCCAACAACAAAAACAGAGAACAGCAGCTCAAAGTGTAGCTCAATGTTCAGAGATAAAAGGGTTAACCATTCTTTCCATTATTTTCAGCAGATCAGTTCTTTTTTGTCATATTTAAATCTGATGGTGACTGGAGAATTCTGGCATTTTTCCAAGCTACTGTATGAAAAGGATGCTGAAGGCCATCACGATACAGCACACTGCAACATAAGGACTCTTCCGTTCACCTGGTGGAAAAAAGGTAGTTAAATATATTCATGTTAACTGAGTGGCTAACATAAGGTTATAACTACAGGAGAGAGGCAGGCACAAACTAAGATAAGATTCTTGCTTAGGAAGTCCATACACTTAGGGGCAGGGGCAAAATAAACTACATGCAACATAAAAGTAAGTACACACCAGAATGAACTAAACGATACCGATCTAAGACCACCTCTTTGTCATGTCTTTAGAAAACACTGGATTAGCCATTTTAGTGTCACTGCATAAACCTACATATTAAAAAATATAACAAAGAATGTAGGATAAAGACCCAAGAGAAATTCTCTCAAAAAACTTATAAGGGAAAAAAAACAGCATTCCTGAATGAAAATAAACAAATATTCAATACAACTGCATTTAAAAAATCAACATCACATAGAATGTTTAATAAAAACACATTAGAGAAAACTAAACTATTTCTGAGATGGATTTTGTCTCAAATCTTTTATAGTATAATTACTCTGGGTTAGAGACATAGAACAAACACTTTTTTCACATGTGTTTAAGGAGTGTCTGTTTATAGCTGGAGACTTTCCTTTGCATGAAGTAGATCTGGAGTTGGCTTATGCAATTGTCTTGCAAACAGAGATCCTGTGATTGTGAGCTAACTCAAACTTATCTTATTCATTCCTGTTTCTTCAATAATTGCAAGACTGTACACGGCATCGGGCATTTTTATGCTGCCTTGAGGGCACACACCAAAGGAAGAAGGAAGGAAGGAGAAAGAGGGAGGATGTGCTACTTCTAGGAATAATCCTGACTATGTACCTGGTTCCTTTATAGAGATGGTTTACACTCCCCTCACCTGTGTTTTTCTATGGTGTTTAAAATAATCTCTAGTAATTAAGTTCCTTAATTCACTTAACAAGGTTAGTTAATTACTTCTGGAAAATGTCAATCTTGATCACTCTTATCAAGTGAAACCTTGAAGGTCATTATTTTCAGAGCTCCCTCACTGAGATCACAGGGATACAACAGGTAAGTTTTTTATCTTTGTATCTATTCAATGGCAATATTCATAGGACACATTTTACACACATGCAAACAAAATAAACATTTGGTGTTTTTCAGAGTGTTCTATCCACAGACATTTAATGAACTGTGTTCCAACTAAACGAAAATTCAGAAAGTGAGAAAATACAGTTTTCACAATATTATCTCAACTGAAAAAAAAAACTAGAAAATAGTGTTGTTCCTTGTTTTTTTTAGCAATGCTGATTCTTTCAGAGTTAAAAACTCAAGTTATCAAACAAAACAAGAACAAAAATCAATCAGACCAAAATTTCAGGTAGATCTCATAAGGAAGCCTGTCCCTCTTTCCATAGGGCTAGATACTCTTATTGTCAAATACAGCCTTCTTAAATACTAAAAGAAGAAATTAATACTGTCCTAAATTTGCCATCTGCTAAAAATTAATTTTTGAGGAAGTTCTTCTCTTCCTCATCCTCCAACTTAGACTACTATGATTTACATATGGGTTTCATTTTCCTGTTTTTAATTTTCTTAAAAGAGATTGCCATGTGGTAGAGCTAAACATCTTTAGTCGAACTAGGGTAAGAATGTTACTTCTTGTCTGGTCTTAGGTCTCTATAAGTGAATGTGAAACAGTTGCTGTAATGTGATGTGTAACATGATAAGATGATCTGGCTGGGCCTTTTCCCATTAAAATTGCATCCTTTCTTTGTGGATATATTCTGTGTCAAGATAAGAGAGGAACATGTGGTTGAGAAAGCTGCATATCAGTACCAACATTTTCTAAAACACTTTGACAAAATGAAAAGCTAATGGTTTTCACTTAATTGGCAAAAGTTGAATAACTGAACTATTTAACCTGTGATATTCATGCAGTCAAGAGAGGAAAATGGAAATACATGGGCAAGCAAAAAAAGAAAAGGCACAGTTTATAATTAGACATAAAAATAGATAATACTAACAGGATATCATTAAAAAAGCTATAAACTAGATGTCTGAAACCTTTACCTACACTTCCAAGCAACAATTGTGAACAAAGTCACCTGGATTAGTTACTAACGGAGTTGTACAATGTTTTCTAGTTTATTACATAAAAAATGGATTTAAAATGCCTTAACATTTTATTCACCATAAGCCAATAATTTTAATGTTTGTATGACTCTAATCCTGAATATTTACTGGAAGGACTGATGCTGAAGCTGAAACTCCAATACTTTGGCCACCTGATGCGAACAACTGATTCACTGGAAAAGATCCTGATGCTGAGAAAGACTGAAGGCAGGAGAAGGATGAGATGGTTGGATGGCATCACCGACTCAATGGACATGAGTTTGAGTAAGCACCGGGAGTTGGTGATGAACAGGGAAGCCTGGCATGCTGCAGCAGTCCATGGGGTTGGAGAGTCTGACACGACCAACTGACTGACTGAACTGATGACTCTAATCCAGTGATATTCTCTATTCCATCAAACTGTCCATAATGTTGTTTTTTTTAACTGAATAGCTGATTTACAATGTTTTAGGTATACAGCAAAGTGTTCAGTTATACATCCACATACATATAAATATATATATACACATATATATTTATATATTCTTTTTCAGATTTATTTCCATTAACGATATTACAATATAGTGAATAGTTCCTTGTTCTATATTGTGCTGTGCTGTGCTTAGTTGCATCCGACTCTTTGCGACCCCATGAAATGTAGCCTGCCAGGCTCCTTTGTCCATGGGGATTCTCCTGTCAACAATACTGGAGTGGGTTGCCATGCCCTCCTCCAGGGGATCTTTCCAACCCAGGGATCGACCCAAGTCTCCGGCATTGCAAGCAGATTCTTTACCTTCTGAGCCACCATAGTAGATACTTGTTATTTATCTATTTTGTATGTAATAGTATTTGTTAATCCAAATTTCCTAATTTATCTCCCCCCTTTGTTTTCAATGTCTGCAAGTCTATTTCTCTTTTGTAAATAAATTCAAGATTCTACTTTTAAGTGGTACAATATGTTTGTCTTCTCTGTCTGACTTAATTCACTTAGTATGATAATCTCTAGATCTCCATCCAGGTTGCTGCAAATGGCATTATTTCATTCTTATTTTATGGCTGAGTGATACTCTACAGCTGCAGTGAACATTGGGGTGCATATATCTTTTCCTTCTCAAATGATGGTTTTCTCTGGATATATATCTTTTCCTTCTCAAATGATGGTTTTCTCTGGATATATGCCAAGGAATGTGATTGCTGAATCATATGGTAACTCATTTTTTGTTTAAGGGATCGCCATATTGTTCTCCACAGTGGCTGTGCCAATTTACAACAGTGCAGGATGGTTCCTTTTTCTCCACGCCCTCTCCACCATTTATTATTCAATGGCCATTGATGATGGCCATTCTGACCAGGAGTGAGGTGATACCTCATTGTAGTTCTAATTTACATTTCTCTAATAATTAGTGATGTTAAGCATCATTTCATGTGCCAATTCATGTATGTCTTCTAAGAAGAAATGTCTATTTAGATCTGCCCAATTTTTGACTGGGTTATCTGTTTAATGTTGAACTATACAAGCTGTTTGTATATTTTGGAAATTAGGTTCCTTGTCAGTCACATCATTTGCAAGTATTTTCTCCCATTCCATAGATTGTCTTTTCATTTTGTTTATGGTGTCCTTTGCTGTGCAAATGCATGTAAGTGTGATTAGGTCCTATTTGTTTATTTTTGCTTTTGTTTACTCTAGGAGTTGGATCCAAAATAATACGACTGCAATTTATGTCAGAGAGTCTTCTGCCTGTATTTTCCTCTAGAAGTTTCAAGGTATCTAGTCTTAAGATACTTAAAATAAAGACCTAAATATGTGTTTATTTTTGTATATTGTTAGAGAATGTTCTAATTCCATTCTTTTACCTGTGGCTGTAGTTTTTCCAGCACCACTTATTGAAGAGACTTTTTCTCCACTGTATATTCTTGCCTCCACTGTTGTAGATTAATTGATCATAAATACATGAGGGTTATTCTTGTCCTTTCTCTTAAAGGACACCCACAAAATTTCACATGTTTCAGGACCCAGGGCCAAAGCAGTGACTTGATAGGAGCCTCGGTCAGACCTACCTTCTGGTCTTGGAGAATCTCCTGGAGAAGCAGAAGGCAACTGCATCTTACCTAGGGGACACAGGCACTGATGGGAGCCATTCTGAGTTACTTCTGTCATACGGACACTGGCAGGCACCACTGTAGAATCTTCCCTCTAGCTTATGAGTGCTAGGACCCAACTGTGTCCTTGCCCAACAGCCTACAGGTGAGTGCTGAGACACCTCAAGCTAAGCAGCCCATCTGGTGAGGACAGAGCTACATCCACCAGCAGACATGCTGCCTTAAGAGCCCACAGCTGCCTCTGAACATGGCCCTATCCACCAGAGGGTTCAGTGCCCCATTCCACTTACCAGTGGGCAGGCACCAGCTCCAGAAACCCATGGAGCCCAGCCCTGCCCTCAGAGAAGCCTGCTCTAGCCTCTGGATCAGCCTCACTCCAACAGGGGGCAGACACTAAATGCTAGGAAACCACAATCCTGCAACCTGCAGACTCAGACTGCACACTAAGCCCCCATCCCAGAAGGCCAGGCCCTGCCCTGGGTCCAGCTGGGACATGGTCTGGCCCACTGGCAGGCCAAGTTTCAGAACACCCTAGGCACCGTACCAAACTGTGTCAGGAACCCCTCCCCACCCCCACCAGTGGTGCTGGGAAAACTAGACAGCTACACGTATAAAAATGAAATCAGAACAGCTAGTTCCTCACACTATATATAAAAATAATCTCAAAATGGATTAAGGACCTAAATGTAGGACTGGAAACCATAAATTCCTAGAAGAAAATAGAGTGAAATGCTCTTTGACATAAATCATATTTTGGGGGATCTATCTGAAGGGAACAAAAGCAAAAATAAACTAACTGGATCTAATTAATGTTAAAAGCTTTTCCACAGCAGAAGAAACCATCAACAAAATGAAAAGACAACCTATGGAATCAGACAGAATATTTGCTAATGCCATGACTGATAAGGGATTAATATCCAAAATCTATAAACAGCTCATATAACTCAACATCAAAAAAACAACCCAATTAAACCTGGGCAGAAGGCCTGAAGAGAAAGTTTTTCAAAGAAGACATACAGATGACCAACAGGCAGAAGAAAAGATGATCAACACTATTAATCATCACAGAAATGCAAATTAAAATCAAAATGAGATGTCATCTCACACCTATTAGAATGGCTATCATCAGAAGGGACACAACAAATGCTGCTGAGGATGTGGTTATTCGGGGAAATGTAAATTAACGCAGCCTCTATGGAAAACAGGATAGAGGTTTCTCAGTAAAAACAGAACTACAATATGACCCAGCAATAAGACCACAGAACTGGTCTGTGGCCCAGAGGTTGAGGAGCCCTGTGACATAATATTTTGCATCAATTACACTTCAATAAAAAAAAGTTGGTGAATAAAGTACATTTAATTCATTTACTTGCCAATTATTTGAGAATCTAGTATATGCTGGGCATTGTGTTAAATACTATACATAATATTATGGGACAATGAATATTAATATCTATTGTTATCTAACCATTTACACACTTAAAGATGCTACTAACCTTATTATGAAAAGTTAGAAGATATCCACATTTACACAAAGTTCAAGAATGATCATATACATGGATTCAAAAGATAAAATAGTTCATGTTTTCTAAAAGCAACTAGTAAGATTCTATGACTTCTGTTCCGTTCCGTTCTGTTGCTCAGTCGTGTCCGACTCTTTGCGACCCCATGGACTGTAGCCTACCAGGCTTCTCCATCCATGGGATTCTCCAGGTAAGAATACTGGAGTGGGTTACCGTTTCCTTCTCCAGGGGATCTTCCCGACCCAGGGATCGAACCCAGGTCTCCCACATTGGAGGCAGACGCTTTAACCTCTGAGCCACCAGGGAAGCCCATTCTATGACTTCAGTTCAGTTCAGTTCAGTCGCTCAGTCGTGTCCGACTCTCCGCGACCCCATGAATCACAGCACGCCAGGCCTCCCTGTCCATCACCAACTCCCGGAGTACACTCAAACTCATGTCCACAGAATCGGTGATGCCATCCAGCCATCTCATTCTCCGTCGTCCCCTTCTCCTCCCGCCCCCAACCTTTCCCAGCATCAGAGTCTTTTCCAGTGAGTCAACTCGTCGCATGAGGTGGCCAAAGTATTGGAGTTTCAGCTTTAGCATCAGTCCCTCCAATGAACATCCAGGATTGATCTCCTTTACCAGAGGGCAATTAGATAGTTGCTCAGCAAGCCTTTCATTAAATGCAAAAATCATCCTCAGTTATCAAAATGGTACACGTTACACGGAACAGCATGCTCTATATACTATGTGTGATATACATACTTGGCTGTAATCTCCTCAAAACCAGGAATGCATATGTTTACTGTCTAAATTACAGAGACCTTTGACCCAACTGCTTTCCATCTCCCTATTAGTGAATATTAGAAGGTATCTGTGAAATCGTTTTAAATAGTGTCAAGAAACGAGTTACGTGGAACTCTATATAAAGTGCTGCAAAAAGGTACACAACAGGGAAGTTTGCACTTTAAAAACTGACATTTTGATTTGCTTGAATATAACTGGCCAACAGTTTATAGCATAAGAAAGTAGAGAGATACTCACCAATTCTGGCACACTTCCAAAATATACCCAACAACCTGCAGAAAATAAAAAAGTAGCTACCGATTACTGGGAAAGATAAATTATTCAGTATCATATAGGTAATTTATTACACACTAGCATTTTAACTGCTCATGCATTGCTTTAACTGAAATTCATTTGATATTGAGCCATTACTTACATAGAAAAGTAGGACACAATAGCTTATCAACCATAAATGTACAGAAACTATTAGAAATTGGAACATATGTGGTGTCACAGGTTGGGCCCAAAGTAAATTAATGTAAGAATGGCAAAAATTTGAGCTTACTATTAAAAGATTAATTCAGTCAACTTCAAGTGCTTTACCTTCAAAAGCAAAAAACACATAATGCTGATTTAAATAAACATTAATTTTGAAAAAACTGTAAATAAACACAGTTGGTTTTGGATAAATTTTGACATTAACTGAAAAAACTTTTTACTGAATATAGTTCTATATTTAAATGATCTATAATCATGAAGTCCAATGACAATATTTACATGACCATAATATTAAATGAGGAGAAATACAAAAATATGAGCCTGTATTTCAATGTAATATATTCAATATGACGTATCTCAACATAAGAAAACCCTAGTTTAGGGATACTGTATATGAAACTATAATTTCATATAAAATTTTAAATATATATTTAAAATATATATATCCTGGAAATAATAAAAACGAGACTAATATTTCTATTTCAATTCCATGAATAAATAATTATAAATACATATTATATGGGTATATCGCTTATTTTGAAAATATTAAAAAATACCAGCTTAAAAAAAATGACATTCAATGAATAGAGATATTTGAAAAAAAATATTATAGACAATTATTTTGATGTGACAAAAGAACAGAAATATAAATAGTATTACACATGGTTACAAATCAAGATAAATTAACATTAAAATTACTGCAGTGAATTATAATTGTTGTAGGAAGAAAACCATGTTTATATTTGAGAGAAATTATATTTTTTTTGCTCAAAGAGATGGCTGGCAATAAGTCATTATATTGGAATGGTTAAGACTGAAAAAAAAATGCTGACTCAATTAAGTTCCAAACATGTTCTTCCTCTGAAGCATACAGAAATTTCCTGACATCAAAGCAAAAAGTCCCTTCGTTCAGATTAAATGAAATGGGCAAAAATATAAGTATTGTGAAGGACAGGAATTCTGACAGGTGAAACAACTTCACTACAGGAATAAAAAGGACAGATGTATACTTTTGAAAGCAAAGGATCAGGGCTAAACTGTGCCTAAGTTCAATTCAACTTAATTGGCTGCATAACTGTGAGGTTATTTTAACTAGTTTTACAGGGTTGCTATAAGGATAAAGTGAGTTATTACACATAAAGTCTTTAGAATAGTGACTAACATGTGCTGTGTTCAATATTACATAGGCTAAAGGTATGGACAATAACTTCAGGCATCACTAACATTGGCTTACACTTCATCAAAAAAATGGAAGACAACTGGTTAGTGATCGGCAATGCCCTGCAAACTTGATTCTAAAAATCTATTGATTATAAAATGAATTATTGACTCAAAGCTGCTCTGGTTGAGGTATTCAGAAGTAGGACACTTGAAGTTCCTCTATGGGAAGCTTAGGGCCCTTCAGAACAGTCTGAAAACATATCATCACAGTCAGTCTTTTCAGGTCTTATAGTCTAGAAATTAGCATCAAAGCATCAGTAGGAAATTGGTATAAGAGAGCATATTAAACACTACTTAAATGATAAAAATTCCTAATTTGGCAACATAAGAGATTAATTGGTATTGCTTTGGCTTTTTTCACGTATTTCCCTACCTAGACATTTATACGATATCCCAAATGCTAAAAGGAACTTAAGCTGGTAAACACCAATACAAATATGCTGCTTAGTTTTAAAAGACATAAGCCAATAAGCATATATGCTGATAAAATCATGAAGTCTTAGAAAATAGGAAACTAGACAAAATAGCAACTCTTCTCTGCTGCTTTTAAGTTCTATACTATTTGAAGCAGCAAAAAAAATGAAGTTGCTATTTTCAACAGTGAAGTTATTAAGAACTCATTTTATCGAATTGGTCCATTTTATCTAATTGGTTCATTAAGCATGGAACACTCAGTATAATCAAAGGAAAGTTTACTATGAGTTTCATAAATATACATTTTTAACAGAAAAGAACAAGGACCAGTAAAAATGTCTTCCACAGAAATTATTTCATTTGTACAAGTCAAAATAAAAGGAGCTTAACATTTGTATAGAGACAATTTTTTAGGGCTTCCGTTGTGGCTCAGTGGTAAAGAATCTACCTGCCAATGCAGGAGACACAGGTTTGACCCCTGATCTGGGAAGATCCACATGCCGAGGAGCAACTGAGCCCACGAGCCACAGGAATTGAGCCCACGTGCTGCAACTACTGAAGCTTGCCTGGCCTAGAGCCCATGCTCCTCAATAAAAGAAGCCACTGCAATGAGACGCCTGCACACCCTAAGTAGAGAGTAGCTCCCACTTGCTGCGAACAGGGAAAAGCCCATGTGGCAAGCAATGAAGACACAGCATAGTCAAAAGCAAACAAAACAAAAAAGTTTTTCAAAAAAGCTTTCAAACAGCTAACTGTATCACATATACTTTTTTTTTCATATATACTTTAAAATGTAAAAATAGGCATGCTATTTCTTTGGTTTTATGTAGGAGAAATATACTACTACTCAACCTCTACTGTAAGGTTGGCAGCCCTGAGAACTCCTTTTTTAATGTAGCATGTTGTGGATGTATTCCTGCTTCCAAAGGAATGAGAAGCAGACATTTCCACATGCAGCCTACTTTGTCCCAGCACCAGAAATGTACAAATACTCTGTTCTACCACTACGTGATTATTCATGAATGAAATAAACAAATTCTTTATTAAACATTATGTATTAGAAATCTAAAGTAACAATCGATGAGATCGTTTACTGGATTCTACCATATGCTTTGTTGTTGTTGTTTACTTGCTAAGTTGGGTCTGACTCTTTGCGACCCCATGGACTGTAGCCTGCCAGGCTCCTCTGTTCATGGGATTTCCCAGGCAGAATATTGGAGTGGGTTGCCATTTTCTTTCAACCCAGCAATTGAATCTGTGCCTTCTGCATTGGCAGGTGGATTCTTCATTGCTGAGCCACCAGAGAAACCCACAGGGGATTGCAGAGAAAGGGAAGGAGGAAATAAAACTGTTTAGCCGAGTAGAAAGGCTTCTTGTACAACTAAGCAACAAATAAAATTATACATAATTTCAACAAAGGGACTGAAGACTCAGTGCAATAAGAGTGCAGAGAAAAGGTGGAATGATAAGAACATAATCTCTACAAAGGAAGTGAGAAAAACCCATGGACAAATAACATCTGTTTTCACCTTCAGCAGGTTAAATAAAATGCTTTAGGACAACAGAGACAGATCATCAGTTTATTGGAACAAGATTATAGATTTTCATTATTCAAAACTGGGTAAGGGTTCTCTATGCCTTATAGATGTTCAAACAAACCTACATAATAAAAAGAAACAGTAACAAAAGCCAAATGATTTAGATAATGGAATGTTTGAATAAATGTTAATTATGACCCCAGAGATATAATGCAGTTGAAGGAAGATAATTATTTCCTCTCATAGTTGAATATCTACTACCTTGCTTCTTGTAGGAGATTGTTTTAGTGGAAAAACAGAGCCTGAATTTGCAGTATCCTAATTAGAACTTTTCCTTTCCATCAAAAACAAAAAATGTGGAGATAATTAATTATTCCTATGTGAAGTATTCTATTTCATCCTATTATTTCTTAAAATGATTAAGGATCTTACCATGAAAGGATTAAGACAATTATTCACAGAATTAATCTGTAAGGCAAAGAAAGTTTAGACAGTTTTCACCATATGGTCTCTCTCTTTTTTAATATAGTTGTCCTGGTTGAACTCAACATGTATTTCTGTATGAGGAACATGGCACTTAAAAATTTTAAGTCTATGTGGTACCACATTACGCTCAATTTTCGCAGGAGTGTTAACATACAATTATAAGGGATGTGACATGCCCAAAACTTAACTTTTATTATTGCTTTAAGAAAGCTAAATTTCTCCAAAGATGTTTGCTTTATGATACAGCTGGGGAGCCTATATGATTAGAGCGGTCCTGGAGTGGAGATGGAATGTCTGTATTCGTACTGTAGTGGACACAGTGCTTGTAAACTGTTCAATGCTTTCAAGATAAGATAATGGATTTGACTATTAAAAATGAAGGCCAAACCCTGTCTTTGAAGCTACTAAACTGTAGCTATAATTTCAGAAAGAAAAACTATCTCACTTTTAAAATACACTTTTTTTTTTTTTCAGTCCAGCACACTTCAGATAACTTCTGCTATTTATCTTTTTGGTAAGAATCTATGAATATAAAGATTTGGATTTTTTAAAAACAAGGAAAAACAATGTAAAGTTATTTTTACATAATTTAGTTATACAAACTACCTATAGAAATGAAATTACTTAATGACTTTCAATAGTTGGCATTTAATATCTCTAAGAACTAACTTGAGTGATTAAACCTTATTAGTAACATACCCAGTTTTATTTCTGTCCAGGAGGCTGGGTGCCAAGGATCGGATATAAGCACAGGTACATATAAGCAGCAAGATTACAGTCAACAGACTCTGAAAATTGAAAATGGCAGACTAAAAAGAGAAAAAGAAAAATTAATGTCACAAGATAAACTGCATAGGTAAAAAAAAAAGTCAGACAATTCCATATTAAGAATCATATTTTTTTCCTTCAAAAAGGCAAACAGAATGACATGTCTGAGAACACTTTTTAAAAGCAAAAAGAAAGTGAAGTCGCTCAGTCGTGTCCGACTCTTTCCGACCCTTTGGACTGTAGCCTACCAAGCTCCTCTGTCCGTGGAATTTTGCAGGCAAGAGTACTGGAGTGGGTTGCCATTTCCTTCTCCAGGGGATCTTCCCAACCCAGGGAGCGAACCCGGTTCTCCCGCATAGCAGGCAGATGCTTTATCATCTTAGCCACCATGGAAGCCTTAAAAGCAAAATCACAAGGTATTTTGAGACCATACCTTCCTCTCCATTCTTTGGGCTAAGGAATTCAGAAGATGCAACAAAAATTCTAAATTCAAGAACTTAAAAATACCACCAAAAATGTTACAAATCCAAAACAGATCACCAAAGCCGAACCAAGAATTAATACAGATGTCCTAGGATCCCAGACTACTAGGCAGAACACACAGTCTCCAAGCTCTGCAAGTAAGCTGGCTACGTAACCTCAGTTGAATACTGCCCTCTCTAAATCTCTGTTTCACATCAGTAAAACTAGGTGGAGAATGGGGAGACAGACTCAATGCTGGCTCAAGATTTTTCATTTCTGAAATTCTTTTAGAATAAGAATGCTTTAAGTAGTCATGTTCCATGCATTGACTAATAGTTGTCAATTAGATTTTGGTGATAAAAAGTACTTTCTCATTCACTGCTGACACTTTAAAAGTTATTAAGATAAAAAATTTAACACAAGAATCTGTTCTTAAATAAAACTGTTACACATTTATCATAATACTCTTCCCTAAAGAGGGGACAAACTGAATCTCCAGCACCTAACTATCTGTCAGCCACACAGTGGGAGCCCAGTAAGAGATGATGGAGTAAATAAAACAATTTTTTAAAAGTACAGGAATACTATTGTACATACAATAAAGAACAACTCTTCTATTATATACAAGTAGCTAAAATACATCAATCTTACACAGTAGCCAACAATATATTTACTTAGTAGACTCAGGAATACTTCCTGAGGGAGATCAAGATGGTGGAGTAGTAGGATGTGAAACTCACCTCCACCAACAAAACACATCAAAAATACATCTACATGTGGAATAATTCTAACAGAAAACCAACTGGAAATGGGCAGAAGATCTCCTATATAACCAAAGCTGCAAGAAAGATCTCCATGTAACCAGGTAGGACAGGAAAGAAAGAAGGCATCAAGATGGGACATCAAGATGCCTCTGGTAGGCATGTATAAAGGAGAAAGGGTCTACACAGGTAGGCTTGGGAAACATCCTTGCCTGCTGGAACAGACAGAGGGGTTTCAGGGGCCTAGACTTGATAGCAAGCCAGCATACACACATTCCTAACAGTCAGGGTGGAGAGAGACTGGTGCAGATGACTGCACCTCACCACACTTCGCAGTCAAAATGTGAATCATGTTGGGCTACAAATATGTACAGCATTTAAGCAGTGAATCTTGGCAGATACGGTCTGCAGGAGGACTCCATCTATTACTAGCTGCAAGGAGCCAGCCAGCTCTCAGGGTCTGGACTGTGTTCCAGGTCTAGCCACAGAGTCCACAGTTCCGAGGCAGGAGGAAGATGGACACCCACCAGAGTAAAGCAACTAAAGATTCATTCCCTATGGACTGAAACTCCAAGATGAGAATAGAAGCACAAATAAGGAAGGAGGTTGGGCCCTGCCCAGACCACACATTTCTCCTTCAGCTTCTCATTCATTTCTCATTTAGGGAGTCATGAGACCTCGTCGACCACATTCCTGCAGAAAGGCTCCCTGGAGGTCAAAGCGGGAGTGATGTCAAGGGATATTCTACCCATATGCCTTTTTGGTAGAAGTCATCTTGGCTAAGAGATGTGTGCTCACACATGGGAGGATCCTGAGATATACCAAATATGGATTTTGAAACAGGCAAATCAAAATGACTGGCCAAAAGAAACCTGGAAGAAATTACCCCATAAAAGTAATTCAAACTACCATGAGGGCACGACTCAGCAACTCTGAGTCTGCCCATGTGTCTATCCACACATACTGTATTTTTTCCCCCTTTTAACGAATACTGTGCTTGTTTCACTATTTCCCAACTTTGTGGGTATTCTTTTCTGCAAAGCTGAAGGGCCAGGGCCTTGTCACTGACCACTGGCCTAATGGCTAGGATTGGTGTTCTTACTGCCACAAACTGGCCTCAGTCTCTGGGTGGGAACTCAAGCCCTGCTTTAAGCTGCTACAGGCTGAAGCCACCGGAGATTAAGTCTGAAGCACCCCTAAAGTGGAGGTGGGGGTAAAGGGGGAAGGAGTTGGTGGGTGGGTCTGGGTTTTGGCATTGGTACCTGGTGGACTTTGATATGCACAGGAAGGCATGTCTCCAGTAGAGAGCCCCTGTGGAGGAGTCCTCAGTGCTCCAGGTCCACCCACTTTCCACCTCTGCTTGGAGCTGGATCTGAGGTAGACAGGTCCTGAGAGAGGCCTGCCACAGAGGCAGTTAAGGTCCCAGGAAACAGCAAAACCATCTTGATTCATGCAGCCACAGTGCCCTGGCCCCCAGAACCAGTCCACTCTGCACCACAGTCTACAGCTTAGCACTATATCTGGGACAAACACAATGGAAAAAGAGAAGCAATTCTGGGCTGCTTATGAGCAGAACTGTGGCTGTCAAAAATGTTGCATTCACACAGACTATACAGGGACGCTCCCATATTGAAAACACACCTTCAAATCTATAGTAGAGAACTGTTTCTCTTAAGTTCATAGAGACAGAATGAAGTTAAGAAAGATGAAAAAGCAGAGGAACTACTCAGATTTAAAAGAACAAGCAAAATTCCCCTGAAAGAAATGAAACAGCCTTCAACAGTCTCCCAGACCCTGAGTTCAAAAAGGAAGAAAAATGTTATAGGAATTAAAAAAGAAAACTGATAGAAATTCAGCTCACTGTAACAAGGAACTAGTAACTATAAGCATGAACCAATCAAAGGTAGACAATACAATTGCTAAGAGCCAATCTAGATGCAATCAATAGCAGACTAAAGTACAGAGAAGAACAAATAAGTGATCTGGAGAATAGAATGATGGCAATCACTCCATCAGAACAGCTAAAGAAAAAATTCTAAAAATATAAACAAGAGATCTGATGTATCATTTTGTTGTCATTTAGTACTAAGTGATGTCCAACTCTTTTGCGATCCCCATGGACTGTAGCCCACTAGGCTCCTCTGTCTGTGGGATTCCCCATGTAACAATACTGGGTTGCCAATTCTTTCCCCAGTGAATGTTCCTGATCCAGGGATCAAACCTGCATCTCCTGCACCAGGAGGTGGATTCTTTACCACTGAGCCGTCCATCTGGTGTGTCATTAACTGTAACGAAATTCACAATTCAGGGGTCCAAGAAGAGAAATAAAAGGGGACTGAAAATGCATCTGAGGAAATCAGGGCTAAACACTTTCCAGACCAAAAGAAAGAAACAGGTATTCAGGTACAGGAAGCACAGAGGGTCCCCTTAAAGATGAAAGCAAATAGACCCACACCAACACATATCACAGTTAACATGGCAAAAATTAAAGACAAAGAGAGAAGTCTAAAAGTAGCAAGAAAAAACCAAAGAGTCATATTCAAGAGAATCACCATAAGGCTATCAGCTGAATTCTCTGCAGAAACTGTAGGCTAGAAGGGAGTGGCATGATATACTCAAAAAGTTCTGAAAGAGAAAAACCTACAACATACTGAACCCTGCAAGATTATCACTTAGACTAGAAAGATAAAGAGTTTCTCAGACAAGCAAAAATTAAAAGAATATAGCAATTCTAAACCTACCCTAGAAGAAATATTGAAAGGTTTCTTCTAAAGAGAAAAAAAACAAGACTTAATAAGAAAAGGGGAAATTACAATAGGAAAGGCAAGCATATAAAAGGATTAAGTAAGTAAAGTTGCTCAGTCGTGTCCAACTCTGTGTGTCCCCATGGACTGTAGCCTACCAGGCTCCTCTGTTCATGGGATTTTCCAGGCAAGAGTATGGGAGTGGGTTGCCATTTCCTTCTTCAGGGGATCTTCCCGACCCAGGGATCGAACCCAGGTCTCCCACATTGTAGGCAGATGCTTTACCATCTGAGCCACCAGGGAAGTTTTATCATTTAAATAAGCCAGTACATTGATTGAAAAACAAGAAAAAAATGACAAAATGCAAGTAGACATAGTTATGTGTCAATATACTTAAAAACTTGGTTCGGTTCAGTTCAGTCACTCAGTTGTGTCTGACTCTTTGTGACCCCATGAACTGCAGCATGCCAGGCCTCCCTGTCCATCACCAACTCCCGGAGTCTACCCAAACCCATGTCCATCGAGTCGATGATGCCATCCAACCATCTCATCCTCTGTCATCCCCTTCTCCTGCCCTCAATCTTTCCCAGCATCAGGGTCTTTTCATATGAGTCAGCTCTTTGCATCAGGTGGCCAAAGTATTAGAGTTTCTGGTTCACCACAAATCAAAAATATACAACAGACTGACAAAAATCAATCCTGGGTGTTCACTGGAAGGACTGATGCTAAAACTGAAACTCCAATACTTTCATGGAGTTGGAAATGATAAATTGGTGGTAGCAGTATTCATACTAGACAAAGGAGACTTAAAGTCCATAAAGAAAGGTAGGAAGGACATTATATAATAATAAATGGTTAAAAACAGCCAGAAGGTCTTACACTAATTACATATATGCATCAATGGCCAGATCTTTCAGACAGAGAATCAGTAAAGAAACAGATATACTAAATGACACATCAGACCAGTTAGATTTGATATCTACAAGACACTATATCTCCAAAAATCAGAATATACTTTTTTTTCTTTTAAATAAGCACACATGGAACATTCTCTAGGACAGACCACATACAAGATCACAAAACAAACCTTAACAAATTTAAGAGCACAGAAATTATCTTAAGCATCTTTTCTGACCACAATGGTATGAAAGTAAACATCAGTCAGAGGGGGGAAAAAACAGGAAAAGAACAAACAAATGGAGACTAAACAACATGTTACAAAAATATAAAAGGGACAATGATGAAATAAAAGAAAAAAAAATACCGTGAAACAAATGACAACAAAAACGTGTACGCTCAGTCACTAAGTTGTGTCTGACTCTTTGCAACCCCACGGACTGTAGTCTGCCAGGTACCTTGTCCATGGGATTTTCCAGGAAAGAATACTGGAGTGGGTTGCCACTTCCTTCTCCAGAGGATCGTACCAATTCAAGGATCAAATTAGTGCCTTCTGCATTGGCATGAGGATTCTTTACCACTGAGCCAAGAGGGGAGCCCCCAAATGAAAACACACCCTTATAAAATCTATGGGATGCAGCAAAAACAGTTCTAAGAATAAAGCACAGAAACACAGTCTTCCTCAAAAAACAGGAAAAATCTCTAACAAACATCCTAATTACCACCTAAAACAATCAGAAAAAGAACAAACCCCAATGTCACGAAAGGAAGGAAATAATAAAGATCAGAAGGCAATAAAATAGAGATTAAAAACAATACAATAGAAAGATCAATAAAATAAAAAGCAAGGTTTTTGAAAAGGCAAACAGACTCTACAAAATCTAGCTAGGTTTATCAAGAAAAGAGGGCCTAAATAAACAAAATAAGAAATGAAAAAGAAGAAATAACAAATGATACCACAGAAATATAAGAAAATCATAAAAATATAAACAATTATATGCCCACAAATTGGACAACCCAGAAGAAACGGACTAGTTTATAGAAACACAAAGCCTGTCAAAATTGAGTGAACATACTTGAACAGATTGATCAAAATTGATTAAAGATCTAAACCTAAGACCAGAAACTATAAAACTCCTAGAGAAAAATATAGGCAAAACACTCTCCGACATAAACCACAGCAGGATCTTCCATGATCCGGCTCCCAGAATATTGGAAATAAAAGCAAAAATAAACAAATGGGACCTAATTAAAATTAAAAGCTTCTGCACAAGAAAGGAAACTATAAGCATGGTGAAAAGACAGCCTTCAGAATGGGAGAAAATAATAGCAAATGAAGCAACTGACAAAGAATTAATCTCAAAAATACAGAAGCAACTCCTGCAGCTCAATTCCAGAAAAATAAACAACCCAATCAAAAAATGGGCCAATGAACTAAATAGACATGCAAAGAAGACACACAAGTGGCTAACAAATACAAGAAAAGATACTCAACATCACTCATAATCAGAGAAATGCAAATCAAAACCACAGTGAGGTACCATTTCACGCCAGTCAGAATGGCTGCTATCCAAAAGTCTACAAGCAATAAATGCTGGAGAGGGTGTGGAGAGAAGGGAACCCTCTTACACTGTTGGTGGGAATGCAAACGAGTACAGCCACTATGGAGAACAGTGTGGAGATTCCTTAAAAAACTGGAAATAGAACTGCCATATGATCCAGCAATCCCACTAATGGGCATACACACAGAGGGAACCAGAATTGAAAGAGACACATGTTCTCCAATGTTCATTGCAGCACTGTTTATAATAGCCAGGACATGGAAGCAACCTAGATGTCCACCACAGACAAATGGATAAGAAAGCTTTGGTACATATACACAATGGAGTATTACTCAGCCATTAAAAAGAATGCATATGAATCAGTTCTAATGAGATGGATGAAACTGGAGCCTATTATACAGAGTGAAGTAAGCCAGAGAGAAAAACACCAATACAGTATACTAACGCATATATATGGAATTTAGAAAGATGGTAATGATAACCCTGTATGAGAGATAGCAAAAGAGACACAGGTGTATAGAACAGTCTTTTGGACTCTGTGGGAGAGGGCGAGGGTGGGATGATTTGGGAGAATGGCATTGAAACATGTATATTATCATATGTGAAACGAATCACCAGTCCAGGTTCGATGCATGAGACATGATGCTTGGGGCTGGTGTACTGGGATGAACCAGAGGGATGGGATGGGAAGGGAGGTGGAGGGGGTTTCAAGATGGGGAACACATGTACACCTGTGGCGGATTAATGTCAATGTATGGCAAAACGATACAATATTATAAATACAATATAAATATTTATTATTTTAATATACAATATTATAAAGTAACTAGCCTCCAATTAAAATTAAAAAAATAAAAAGAATTTTTAAAAAATGAATAAAGAAGGTGAGTATATACGCACAATGGAATATTACTCAGCCATAAAATGAACGAAATAATGCCATTTGCAGCAACTTGGATGGACTTACAGACTGTCATAGTAAATAAAGCTAGAGAAAGTCAAACCCTGTATGATATCACTTGTATGTGGAATCTAAAAAAATGATACAAAGGAACTTACAAACCAGAAGCAGATTCACAGACTTTGAGAACAAACTTATGGCTACCAAAGGGGAAAGACTGGGACAAGGGATAATTTAGGAGCTTAGGATTAATATAAACATAAAATAATCAACAAGGACCTACTGTTTAGCACAAGGAACTCTACCCAATATCCTATAATAACCTACATAAAGAAGTATCTGCAGAAGAATGGAAATATGTCCATGTATAACTGCATCACTGTGCTGTACACCTGAAATTAAAACAACATTGTAAACCAACTACACCCCAATACAAAATAAAAATTAAAAAGAAAGTACACAGCATGGTTCCTTTCCTATTAATAGCTAACAACAAGAATTCACTGATATTCACTAAATTCTTGTCTTGGATGGTCTTATTCATCCTAATATTTGATGTGGATGTTATTAATATTCTAATTTTATACATGAGATAGTAAGGCATACAGCGGTTATAAATGAAAGAGGACAGGACATATATTTTAAAAACAAAATAGCAACTTCTAACATATGTAAATAACAACTGAGCAATGCTGACCAATAAAAAAAAAAGCCATTTTCACAAAGAAAAGTCAGGAGAGGCTTCAAGGAATTGAGTCAAGCCTGAATGGGCACAATCAAATGGCAAAGAATACAGAGCAGGCTCCAGAAGAGACAAAAGCATGGGAAACATCCCCAAAGAATCAGGAATTTGCATGTTCAGGGAATAATGAGCAGACTTACTGTACTAAGCAAAGGATTTACTTAGTAAAGTAGACGGAAAAGAAATTTGCAAAGGTTTATTATCTTCCTAATAGAGTATTCATGATTTTGCAATCTATACTTTATTCCCTGAATGTCCTGTTAAAGAAATGTACTCAAATGATATGTCTGGGATTGGTTTCTAAATAACCCAGTGTGTCTGGAGAGGGAGGTGTGGAGTTGAGGATGAAATGTTGAGTATATGTGGCTTCACTATACTCTTCTTTCTACCTTACATGTTTAAATTTTTGATCATAAAAGATTTTTAAGAGGCACTTAAAAACATACCATTATTAAAGAAGTGGGGTGTGTATACATACATTAGTGTGTGAAATCATTTACAAATGAAAACCATTTACCAGTATGTACTATATGATACATACAACTTTGTTCCTCGGATTTATAGAACCTAAAATTTAAACAAATAATCTTAGGTGGTAAAGTCTTTTAGATGTACTTAGACTCTGGTCAAGAGTGTTTCAAACTCACAGACGTTAGTCTACCACTGCCTAGCCTACCTAAGCACTCCTCTTAATGCTTAGCATCTGTTGTCAGCTGATACAAAATTTTAGTCTCAGAGTTAAAGGAAACAGATGTTACTGTTCTGTAGATAAGTAATTGAGGTTTTCAATAGGAAAATGTTATTGAAGGGAAGGGAGGATGCTAAGAAGCAAGCAAGCATATTTAATCACAAAATAGAGGGAAAGATGATAAAAAAAAAAGGTAAAAAGGGAAGTATAATTCACTTACTGTGTTTTTTCCAGATTCCTTAAATCATGTGTTTTTCAAGGTACACAATGTTTTTGTACATGCTATATGTTTTTTTTCAACCTTCTGGTCTCAAGAGTCATCTCCTCTGGGAAGTCATCCCTATGCCCACCCCACTCTCCACCCAAGCAGAGACTGGATCTTTGTACATTTACATGTTACACACATACCTGTCACCCGCCAGATTGCCCTATAACTGTTTCCTCTATTTTATGGAGGTCCTTATCAATCTCCTGTTCTTATTAAATAAAATAGTACACAGCAGTCACTGAAATAATACTGAATGAACAGGAATGTGAACACAACTGCAAATAATAAACATTTTAACAAATGCAAGAGCACACTCAGATTCCAATTTAAGAATGCATGTTATTAAAAAATGTAAGTTAGACTGCTGAATGTTTTCTTAACTATTTAAGAGAAACCTCCACACACAGCTTTGCATTTATATTTACTTATCAATGATATTTTGCAAAATTCAGAATGAAGAAACGTGTTTGTGCTAAGGGCCAGGGCTATAGGGTAAAAATAAAGGTCTGAGGTAATTTCTTCTCAGAATCCAAATATTGTATCACTAACCAGAATTCAGAGAAGTTCTATTGAGGATTCATCCTTGAGGTGCTGGCATATGGGACAGTGTGTGTTCTGAGTCCACTTAATTTGTAAGAGATATATCCTCAAGAGTTCTGGATGCCTGAGGCAGCAGGCAAACTGACTGGCAGAAAGTTCTAGACCCTCAAATCTAAAGTTTATCTAATTTTCATCAAAGACACCCTGTGACAATGCCAGGGAGTTATACAATGACACGCTATTCAGTCTAATAAATTTAGCTCACTATTAAACATTAAGTAACACAAAATGAAACTAAGGAGTTACAAAATACAATAGAACTTGCTCCTGGAGGCTTGAGGAAATAATCTGTTTTCTTGTCTTTTCAAGTTTCTAAAGGCTGCCACTCATCACTCTGACCTTGACAACTTCTTTTGTGATCATGACCCTCTTGCCTCCCTATCACAAGGATTCTTGTGATTAACTACCCTGTCTCCACGTAATTCAAGAAATAATCTTCCCATTCTGAAACTCTTAATCACACATGCAAAGTCCCTTGTGTCAAATAAGATAACATATTCATTTTTTTTTTAAAGGGAGTTGGGGAGAAGTGCATTCTGTCCACCACACCTACAAACAATTCCTTTTTATAAAGAGGTATCCAGTAACATTCCCTAGACTCAGGGCTGCCTGTAGCAACTTCTGGAGCACAACCTCAGATACAATCAAAATGGTAACCTTTGGGGTCCTGGAATATAGAAGTCCTACCCTGTCCATTATTATCAGAGTTGTGCTTGTTCTTCTAAAACTGCAATGAATATCTCAACTTCTTTTTTTCACCCCAAAGGCCCCTTTTTACTATCCCTTCATACTTCAGACCCATCATACTACTTACAGCTAACCAGATGTGCTTCAAATCACTGCACTAAATTATCAAACTAGAAGGAAATAAACTTGATGAATCAGTCACTTTGCATAATTACTCTGAAGTAGATGGCAATTTATTAGGCCACTGAAATAATAAAAATAACCCAGACTTTCATTTGGTCACATTAGATTTGAACTGTTTATCAATAAAGGATAGAGACTGGTCAATGCAAAGGTTAGCATCTAAAATGAAATCACCTCTAATGTTGACATGTCTCTTTAAAATTCTCTATTTTCAAGTTGATTTGAAAAGTTAGGAGTATTTATTTCATGTTCAGTTTCTATCATTTTATCCATAAAGATATAATTTGTTATTTTTGGAGTCATTCCTGAATGTTAAAACTACACTAAGTATGGATATAAGGGCAAGACTTCAACATAAGAGTTTTTAGATACATAAATAAAAATACTTCTAAGTTAAAAAAAAACCCAAACCCCCCAACATTAGGAAAAGAAGTAAAAAAGGGGAAAAGATTCAGGCATTAGAATAGTACAAAGAAAGAAACAATGAAAAACGCTAAAGAAATACACATATTAATATGCTAAACAGTACTCTGTCCAAGACTGCGAAATGACTGGTTGCTTGTTAACTGTACTTATTCTGCAGAAAAGACGTTGGCTAAGCCTCCAGTATATTCATTAGCCCTGGATCTCTGAGTTCCACGGAGCTTATTTATTTTTAGGATTATCAACACAAATTATTTAGCAGTCTACTGATTAAGGGCCTTCTTTATGCGTAACACTGTCTGGGAGCTTCAAATGTTGACTGCCTCCTACATGGGGAATACATTTTTATTGACATATTAATTCTTACAGTTTAACTGAGAATCAAACATAAATTTTTAAAACTCTAAACACTATTTTACTAATTTCAATACCTGCTGTTTTCATGCAAAACTAAAGTTCTTGATCCCTCTCTGGAAGTGAAATGAAACCCAGAAATGATATTTCTGACCTAATTGTGATAGAAATTATACAGCACTGGAAAAGTAGGTCAGCATTTTATCATTTACAAATCTAGGTCAGGTCAGCATTTCCTAACTAGTTTCTATTGTAAATTCATATGTACCACTATTATCTCTTAAAATGAAAAACATGGAAATACAGGGATAAATTTAAGACAGTATGTGAATGTGCAAACACATACAACACCTCATTTCCTCAAGATTAAGAAAATATGATAGAAAATATTTCTAATAACATACAGGAATATTAACATTTTCTTTTTCACTTCAACTCTGTTCTCCACTGGCAACATTGGTGGTCATTTGCGCCTATTTTCATATCATTGTCCATAGGACCTACAGTGTATTTGTTCTATTTGTGCTGCTTATCTTGAGCTATTTTATAGACATCTCACATCTAAATATGAAGCAACAAAAGTGTCACATTTATTACCAAGAGGAAGCATGCATGTAACTATGACAAACAGTAGACTTAAGAAAACTGATGTAAATGCTTCACCTGTCCTTGATAAATGATAAGTAGTCTGAAGGAAAAGTGCAAATTCTGTTAGGAAAAAAAAATTCTGATCATGCAAATAGATAAGACTAAGAATGACAAAATGGAAAAACTTGCAAATAAATGAAGGCAAGCAGGGTATGAACCCTGGCAACTCATTTTACCTGGAGCTTCAAAAAAATAATCAATGCCCAGAAATCTGGACTAAACTCTGTGGCACGGGCAGATATCCACGCACTACAGCAGATTCCTTCTGCAGGGTCTGGAAAACTTCAACTAGGGGCTCTGGCTTTGTTGCTTGTTGACTATATTCAGAAGACACTGTATTTACTCTAAACATACATTCCCATTCTAAAGAGCTAACGTGATTTTTGATCAGTTATCATTTAAAATCACTAAGTCATTTTTAATGGATCTCTTAAATAGCTGGCACAAGTTCTGCTTGTAAGACTTCCTCCTAGCACTTTTGCTGTGTAAACTGTTTACAGGTAACAATCCTTTAGGTTAGTACATTGATGCACTTTAAACTAAGGTAGAGTTATTATCTTGAAAACAAGGTGATTTGTTCTTATGGCTTAATGAACACTTTACTGTTACTCTTTTGCACTGAACTTTGCCTATTTCTGGGAAGAGGTGAATTTGTCCAGGGAAAAAGTATTCCATAGTTCATGGGGAAAATAGTTGTCTGTATTACTGATGTAATGTCACTTTCTAATCATGATCATGGTTTAAAGGACCATCTTGGTTAAATATAAATTGGTTTGATGTGTAAATGCTCATATCATTAGCACAAATTAAGTGATTTTATAGTTTCCAGAGGTGGGTTAAGACTGGCTTGTGAAGCACCTGGAAGCAAATGGTGGCACAGAGACTATCCAGGGAAGACGTGGTGATAAGGGTTTCTCATAAAGAGAGCGAAGGAGAGACTGTGTAACAGCCATTGTTATACATTCACTGCATGGAAAAATATTTTCCAGAATTATGAGTTAATTAACAGCCTAGAATTCTCTTTTTCATACTTATGAACTATATAATAAAGGACTGCAATGCATGTTGCATAGCTTTCATTTCTTTAAAATTGCTGCTTTCTAAAATTCTCTTGTTCTTACATTCTGTTGGGGAACCCAACCAGTGATCAGTAGTTTTACCCAAGAAATAGCAATAGCTGGACATTTCTGAATTTTTCCATATTGCTTTTGTTATATTGATACTTGATTTTGAAGGACTGCTTATGCTTATGTCACTGAAAGCAATCAGTCCCCAGTCATCGTGTAACACATAATGATACTTATTGCACAACAAAGCCTGAGTTTTTGCAACTGTAAACCTAGAGTTAGGTGTCTCCCTCCTAATCCATTTAACTGTATCATGGTCTTTCCTCTTCACACTCAGCAGATTCATAAGGTTATTTGCCTTTAGTGATTTCACTTTCTTACAGTATAAAATGATGAAGGTTGATAAAAGGAGAAATTACATTTAAAAAATAAATAAATAATAAAGAACGGGAAAGCAAAGCTAAAAGAAACAGTAGTTCTAATTTATTTCTCTGTGAGAGTCTCAGGTCTCCTTAAGTGTTTTCCTGTTTTGACTCTTCAAATCCAGCCTAAGCTAAAATGAAGAGGTATGGTAGATGCTGTTAACACATATGCACAGCTCCCAAAGACTCCAGTAGGGTAAAGACCAAAAGGAAGCAAAACTAAAAGAAGGTAAAACAAGAGAGCTGGGTTCAATCCCTGGTTTGGGAAGATTCCCTGGAGAAGGGAATGGCCACCCACTCCCGTATTCTGGCCTGGAGAATCCCATGAACAGAGGAGAGCCTGGTGGGCTACATTCCATGGGGTCACAAAGAGTCAGACACGAATGAGCAACTTTCACTCACTCACTCACTGTGGGCAAAGTATTTGTCAAAGCTCCCTGGGAGTTTTTACTTGTGGTTAGAGTTACAAGTGACTATGCTACAGAAGACCAGCATCCACTTCAGATACCTACTTATTAGCATAATGCAGAGGTTTTCAAAGTGTAGCTCGTGGAAATTCCTCGTATATTTATGCAGTCAAAACTATTAATACTAAGAAGATAACCTGCCTTTCTACTGTGATGTCATTTGTATTGAAGGTGCACAAGTAATAGCAGCTACAGAATTATGATCTTGACAAACAACCCACACTGAGGCATACAAATGTTGCTTTTCCTCTTGAATTCCCTGTGGGATTAATGGCATTGTTGTATAATAAAAAGGGCCCAAGATTTGGTGACAAGTGGAGCTGTTAAGTTTAAATCTGAGCTTCACTACTTATAAGCAGTGTGGTCTTGGGGAAGACACTTAACAATTCTGCACCTTTTTCTTCATATGTACACTGTGGCCAATAATGTAAGATTTTAATAAAACATCGTATGTAAAGCACATGGGAGAGTTGGTGCTTAAACAATATTTTCTTCCAGTCATCTAAACTGGACTTGTACTTCACCACTTCTTACTAAGCACCTTATAATGATTTTCTTATTTTTATCTTTCAACCTACTTACACTTGTCAAGAGGGCAGTCATTCAATCATGTATGATCACTGTATTTGTTTCTAGTTTGTCAGATTTTAATCTTCACAGATAGCAAAATTAAGACCTGGAGCTGACTGTGGTTCAGATCATGAGCTCCTTACTGCAAAATTCAGGATTAAATTGAAAAAAGCAGGGAAAACCATCAGACCATTCAGGTATAACTTAAATCAAATCCCTTATGATTATACAACGGAGGTGATGAATAGATTCAAGGGGTTAGATGTGGTAGACAGAGTGCCTGAAGCACCATGGATGGAGGTTTGTAACACTGTACAGGGGGTGGTGACCAAAACCATCCCCAAGAAAAATAAATCCAAGAAGGCAAAGTGGTTGTCTGAGAAGGCCTTAAAAATAGCTGAGAAAAATATAGGGAAAGATATACACAAACGAACACAGAGTTCCAGAGAATAGCAAGGAGAGATAAGAAAGCCTTCTTAAGTGAACAATGGAAAGAAATAGAAGAAAACACTAGAATGGGAAAGACTACAGATCTAGTCAAGAAAATAGGAGATATTAAGGGAACATTTTATGCAAAGATGGGCATAATAAAGGACAGAAACAACAAGGACCTAACAGAAGCAGAAGAGATTAAGAAGAGGTGGCAAGAACACACAGAAAAACTATACAAAAAAGATCTTAATGACTCAGATAACCATGATGGTGTGGTCACTCACCTAGAGCCAGATATTCTGGAATGTGAAGTCAAGTGGGCCTTAGGAAACATTAATGTGAACAAAGCTAGTGGAGGTGACGGAATTCCAGGTGAGCTATTTCAAAATCCTGAAAGATGAAGCTGTTAAATGCTGCACTTGATATGTCAGCAAATTTGGAAAACTCAGAGGTGGCCAGAGGACAGGAAAAAAGTTTTCATTCCAATCCAAAAGAAGGACAATGGCAAAGAATGTTCAAACTACAATTGCATTCATTTCACATGCTAGCAAGGTAATGTTCAAAATCCTTCAAGACAGGCTTCAGCGGTACCTGAACCAAGAATTTCCAGATGTACAAGCTGGATTTAGAAAAGGCAAGAGGAACCAGAGATCAAATTGCCAACATCCATTGGCTCCAAGAGAAAGCAAGGGAATTAAAAAAAAAAATCTAATTCTGTTTCATTGCCTATGCTAAAGCCTTTGTGTGGATCACGACAAACTGGAAAAATCTTCAAAAAATGGCAATACTAGACCACCTTACCTGCCTCCTGAGAAATCTGTACGCAGGTCAAGAAGCAACAGTTGGAACTATAGTCTCTTGATAAAGATGAAAGAAAAGAGTGAAAAAGCTGTCTTTAAAACTCAATATTCAAAAAACTAAGATCATGGTATCCGATCCCATCACTTCATGGCAAATAGATAGATGGAAAAACAATGGTTAACAGTGGGATTTTATTTTCTTGGGCTCCAAAATCACAGTGGATGACAAAATTAAAAGATGCCTGCTCTTGGAAGAAAAGCTATGACAAAACTAGACAGTATATTAAAAGGCAGAGACATCACTTAGCCAATAAAGGTTTGTATAGTCAAAGCTACGGTTTTTCCAATAGTCATCTAGAGATGTGAGAGTTGGATCCTAAGAGAGAGGGCTGAAGATTGATGCTTTTGAATTGCGGTGTTGGAGAAGACTCTTGAGAGTCCCTTGAACAGCAAGGAGATCAAACCAGTCAGTAGTAAAGGAAATGAACCCTGAATATTCGTTGGAAGGACTGATGCTGAAGCTGAAGTTCCAATACCTTGGCCACTTGATGAGAAGAGCCAACTCACCGGAAAAGACGCAGATGCTGGGAAAGCTTGACAGCAAGAGAAGGGGGCGACAAAGGATGAGATGGTTGGATGGCATCACTGACCCAATGGACACGAGTTTGAGCAAACTCTGGGAGATAGTGAAGGACAGAGAAGCCTGGTGTGCTGGAGTCCATGGGGTCACAAAGAGTCAGACATGACTTACTGACTAAACAACAACAAGTAAATATATCCTCTCCATTGTTACCAGTTGGTTTTCTAAAGTGCACTCCATTCTTTTCCTTGCTCAAAGTGTTTATTAGGTACACAAACATTATCAAAATATAAAGTCTTGAAAAGACTTCAAGACCTGGCCTCAAGCTTTCTAGTCTCATCTCTTCACTGATTAACTTCAGTTTCTTGCACTCCCCAGGCAAGTATTCAACTTCACGTTCTTTGTGTCCTTAACTACCTCATCCTTTATCTATCTAAAGGCTAGAGAATGTTTTCCCAGCTCTAGCTAATGACTCCTTCTCTAGTCCTCAGTCACTCCTTAATACACAGGTCAGAGTGTTATCTCCTTGACGATGCCCTCCAGCAGTTCCCAGTGACAATTATTTTCTCTGTCCCTAAACAATTTCTCAGCTACAAGAGGAAAGAAACTATTTCACACCCTTTCTCTGGTACTTAATTATAAAATATGGGCAATAAATAGGTCCTACTTTGCAGGTTTGTGAACATTAAATGAGAATATCGGTAAGTCACTTAACACATCAACAGAGGAAGAAACGAAGATAAACTCCTCAGGCTGAACAAATAAAGGATGGTAGCTGGGAATGATTCTAAACCTCATGTTCTTTCTACCAAACACGTTGCCTCTGGTGGCTCAGAGGTTAAAGCGTCTGCCTCCAATGAGGGAGACCCGGGTTCGATCCCTGGGTCGGGAAGATCCCCTGGAGAAGGAAATGGTAACCCACTCCAGTATTCTTGCCTGGAGAATCCCATGGACGGAGAAGCCTGGTAGGCTACAGTCCACGGGGTCGCAAAGAGTCGGACACGACTGAGTGACTGAAGAGAACAGAACAGATCTCTCTCTGTCCTAGGAGATAACACATAGCAATATCTTACTGCTGTTTTCTACGCAAGAGGGACACTGGTGGCATATACATGGACTGGACTACGGACGTCCAAATAAACACCTAAAGGGAGTAGAAGAAAACTTAAGGTACAGGGAAGGCTTCTTTGGAAGAGATGAAACTAGAGATGAATCTTGAAGAATTTTAAGTTAGGGAGAACTAGGGTTTCTGGAGTTTTTAAAACTATTAATTCATAAATGATATAATTATTATACTGCTTATGCTCTGACAGTTGTAAATTATTATTGCTGATAAACACTTAATGGCCTTGAAATGAATTTTAAAACATGGATTCACTGGGGGCTTCCCTGGTGGCTCAGTGGTAAAGGAGCTGCCTGCTAATGCAGGGGACACAGGTTCTCAATCCCTGATCTGGGAATATTCCACATGCCGCAGAACAACTATAAAAGTCTGCTACAACTACGGAACCTGTGCTTTAGAGCCCAGGGGCCGCAATTACTGAAACCTGTGCACCTAGAGCTCGCGCCCTCAATGAGAGAAGTTACTGCAATGAGAAGCTCGCACATCTTAACTGGAGGGCAGCCCTCATTTGCAGTAACAAAAACCCAGCACAGGCAAAAGTAAATAAAATTATGGGGGAAAAAAAAAAGAATGCATGGGAAGGAGGATATTAAAAACTGAATGGTTCTTTCTAAAAAGAAAAATGGATTAAAATACAGTAATTCGATATAAGTCAAAATCACTGGTTGTTGTTTAGTTGCTAAACCATGTCTCTGAGCTGCAGCAGGCCAGGCTTCCTTGTCCTTCGCTATCTCCCAGAGTTTGCTCAAATTCATGTCCATTGAATCAGTGGTGCTGTCTAACCATCTCATTATCACTAGGCTATCTTGCAAATATACCAAGTTGAGGTACAAACTTAAAAAGAAACCTCACTGTGTAACTCTTCCAACTTCTCCTGAAATGCTGACATCTTAAGTTCACAGGAACAAAGCAGAAATGAAAACATTAATTACCTGGCAGTGATTTCTATTTTCCACCCACATCTGATTGGCATATTATATTTGAGAGCAACAAACCACTAAGACATATTTGATTTTCAGTTATGTTCTTTTCATTAACAACAGCATGAAGACTTTTGACATGCCTGACTTCCTTTGCCTGTAAACATCTATTCAGAAGTTTCGAAATGAGACAATGCTTTTAAGTTGATTTTTCAAATGCACCCTGGCACACAGCAAGAGCTAATAAATGAGAGTTATTATTGTTACTCTGAATACTGGTTAGTATGGCCAGATGGTTCAAATACTGTAAATCGTAAACGGTATATGTCTTGCTTCTAAATAGAACACAAGACAAAAAGAAGAATCTATCTCTGCCTGTACTATGAGTAAAACAATCAAATTTCAGCCTCAAGGAGGATATATGCAAGAATTAAGACCAACAGTCTCGCTACTCTTTTTGGATTGCAAAATGAACCACATTTTCTAAGTTAAATAATGGCTCACTTAGGACACAAGTCTATCCACTTGTGTCCTTTCACGTGATAGCTCAAAAAAGTAACTGGAGAGTATCTTTGGCCAAGGAAGGAATAATCTGCCAATAAAACATCATCCCTCTATACACTGTAAACTTCTCCAGGGAAAAGTTTTGACTTATGCTCCAGCTATAACCAAAGTAGCTGGCATAAAGCAAACAATGAATGAGTTTTCGATTAAACATCTAAGGGTTTTGTGCTATATGGGATTCTGCAGGAACTTCTGGGAACACAAGCTCAGCAACTTTTCACTTTAGAAAAGCTTTTGCCATGGCTGCTTTTGATAGTATAATAAAAGGCACGAATCTTTTCCTCATAAATACAGCATCTGGCACATAGACCTCATAAATTCATGGCAAGGGCCTGGTGTAGAGGCTGTTAGCATGTACCGTGACAAAGGTGAAATGCCTGCAGACATAGCTTGGGAGACCTTTGCTATTACTACTGATTATTTCATCTGTCCTCTGTCCATGTTGGTTTTATGCATTTTTCTCAGCTTGGAGAAATAAACATTTCCCTTGTGAACTTCTGTGGCTTATTTCAAGCTTCTCAAAGAGGCCCAAACTATTAAAGGAATCTGTAATAAGGCAAAATAACACAGGAAACCTTAATAATGTATGGAAGGGGAGGAAGACCCGAGACCAGACACCACTCCAAGCACAGTAAGCTTCTAGAAAAGCCACCTCCACAGACAACTCCAATCATTAAAAAACAGCTTATAAAGTAGCATCTTTAGAGTTGAGAGAATGGAGCTGGAGAGACCTAAGAGGCCAATTAATTCAACAAGTGAAAATTAAGGTGGGGCGTCTGGGGTTTGTTTGACAACAATGAAACATCTGGCTTAAGTCTGCAATGAGATAACAGACCGCAAAACAACAAGCGCGCAAACCCGGCAGCTCTAAAGCCTGAAAATGACCACTAACAGTAAGTGACGACGGGTTAAGCCAAAACAGCGCATTTCTTTGAAACAAGTCATTAAAGTAGCCTCTGCGTGTGAGGAGGGGCTCTGCGGCCCTGAGGTTCTTTCTTGGGCTGTCGGCTCTGGTTGTCCCAGTATGGACGTGCAGGGGCCACATGGCTCCCGGGCCCATCTCTCCCTCTGGGCCCCGGGAGAGTCAAGTTAGTGACAGGGTTCTCCGGCCGGGGACTGCCACCCAACCCTCCAGCCCTAGTACTGGCTCGCAGCCCCTGCACAAAGCTCAGTCGCGACCCCAAAGCCCCGGTTCTTACCATAGTGAGGCAGGCGAAGCCCCAGCCACATCACCCTTCCGTGCCCAGGGCGGAAGAGGCGTGCACGGCCGGCTCGCCGTTCTCTCCCCTTCCCGCGGTCTGGTTGGGCCTGTCAGGGTACCTCCTCCTGAGGCGCGGGTCTCGGGCTCTACGATAGGCTCCTCTCTACCGGAAGGGGCGGGACTTAAATGACGTCACTCAGCCACCGCGGAAGTAGGTGACACTCTCATTGGCTGCTGGATGTCCGCCTGTGGGAGCGGGCCTTTTGGAGGAGGCCGGAAGTGGAATTACTGACAGGTAGGGTCCGGAAGTGGCGACTGACTCTTTTAATAGTCGGTGGTCCAGTTATTATTATTATTATTATTTTTCTTTACTTCTCTAGAACTCCTCAGCGCTCAAATTTTTTTCCGGCTTGGACTCCCCTCGATGTGTAAGCTTCTGGCCCTCCTGTTTGTAAACTCTCGGGAACACCTGAGTTCTCTGGCGTTACCCTCAGGTCGTGAATCTCTTGGGCTCCCTTTTCAGTTTCTCCCTTTGCACCTGCGGGGTTCTTTGTGTAAAGCGCCTTTGAAATGCCCCGTAAAGCTGTGGGATTAGGAGGACACTTGAATTCAGAGGGTTGTGTTGAGAAGGTGTTTGATCATTTTCCTAACATTGGCATTCTCCTAATTCCCAGCGTTCTGTAGATTGTCAGTGGGTTCGATCTGACGCTGACAGGTGCCCGTTGGAGTCAGGAAGGAACTTTGTGTGGGAACAAATGGAAAGGAGCTGTCTTTCCTGAGTTCAGTAATTGATTAGGTGGCTTTAGAGAAATGGTCCACCTGCAAGACATATACCAACTTTTTCTTTTAATCAGTATTATTATTTAGCTTTCTCTAATTTTAACAATCTCATTAGATAAGGTTCTATTCCCTCTCCCCAGATTCTTTTTAGAATGTTATCAGTTTTTTAATACTTTGACTCAGAGTGGATTGAGAGAAACAGGAAAGGAAGCTCATATAATGCATTGATTTATGTGCTGTTCTTGGCCAAGCTATGAGACACTTCTATATTTAGGGCAACACAGTGATTAGAATATTTGGGTTTTTACTATCTGTGATTGTACTGTTGGCTACTGCCCACCAAGTTTTATTCTTTTCTTTTTACTAACTTTTTGTTTGAATCTACTGAATTGTCAAGAATTGGTTACATACACAAATTTAGCAAGTACTTAACTGAGCTTTTATTCATACCATCATGAGTCTACTGCAGAGGGATAAAGATGGCCTGTTCCTTCCAGAAATTTAATGGGCACGGGGAAAAGGGGAATTAGAAATATACAAAAATATACTGTACCCTTGTCCTATCAAAAAACAAGCTGTAATGCTTTGTCTTGTGATTGCTTTAAATATGTTTTTTTTAAGTCTTGCCATTAAAATTAAATAATCTTGGCTTGGTTATGGAAATTATGTTGTGCAACTCATCAGGCTTGGTTTTCAAAGTAGCAAATGTGTCTGCAGACATCTTGCTGTAGTGTAGATTGTCTTCATTTACATGGACACTTGAGGGTTATATGTAATAGCTGAAGTGCACCAGGAAATTGAAGTTGTTAAAAATCATAGCTGATTTACTGTATTTATGAATTTTGATTAATTTTAGACCATGCTTCAAAATAGGGAAGAACAATGCCAGTTATTTTAAAGTTACCCATAGAGGAAGCCAAATAGCAATAGATAAGACTGCACATACATTTGTATATAGTTTTTCATATAACAGAACAAAGTTAATCTGACACGATCTCTTGGCAAGATCCCTTAGGAGGTGGTAATTGAGATATATGGTCATTAAGCACATAAACTCCCTGCTCTTGGTTTCACTGCCAGTGAACTAATTTAAGCACTGTCTTACATTGCTATTTCAAAAGTCTTTTTTCTGGCAACTTTGGTGTGGAATCTTATTTCAGACTATCTTGAATCATTTTCTTACACACTATAAGTGAATTCTGATTCTTATAATTTCCTTCTTCAAAAATTATTGTCTCTCTTGCATCTAGAAGAGTATTTTCAACTTTGATTTCTTAGGTTCAGTAGAATTATATGTAAAAATAGTACATATTTATGTTTTTGTGTGCAAAGAATGCATGGGCCTCCCTAGTATTGTCAGGTATTTGACCTGCACTAAACACTCAATGAAGAAGGCAACGGCAACCCACTCCATTACTCTTGCCTGGAAAATCCCATGGACAGAGGAGCATGGTAGGCTGCAGTCCATGGGGTCGTGAAGAGTCAGACAGGACTGAGCAACTTCACTTTCACTTTTCACTTTCATGCATTGGAGAAGGAAATGGCAACCAACTCCAGTGTTCTTGCCTGGAGAATCCCAGGGACGGAGGAGCCTGGTATGATGCCGTCTATCGGGTCGCAGAGAGTTGGACACGACTGAAGCGACTTAGCAGCAGCAGCAGCAGCAAGTGCTCAATGGGCTTCCCTGGTAGCTCAACTGGTAAAGAATCTGCCTGCAATGTAGGAGACCCTAGTTTGATTCCTGGGTCAAGAAGATTCGGGGAGACGGGATAGGCCACCCTCTCCAGTATTCTTAGGTTTTCCTGCTGGCTGAGCTGGTAAAGAATCTGCCTGCAATGTTGGAGACCTGGGTTTGATCCCTGGGTTGGGAAGATCCGTGGAGAAGGGACCAGCTCCCACTACTTCAGTATTCTGGCCTAGAGAATTCCATGGACTGTTTAGTCCATGGGGTGGCAAAGAGCTGGACAGGACTGAGCAACTTTCACTTTCAAGCACTCTATAAGGCTTGCGTGTTTTGTGCCTGGCTTTCTTTGTTCACTAAAATAAAAAACTTTTGAACGGAGGGATAATGGAGGAGGGCCAGTTGGCTTGAATATTAGGCACTCAGTGAACGGTTTTTAAAATTAAAAGTTTAAAAAATTGAATTGGTACTGCTTTTAGTACCAGACCGCTTTCTCCTGTCTCTTTTCACTTGTCTTTAGTATTGATGGTGTTGATCATTTCCTTTTATCTGACTTTTTTCTCATTCAATGATATTCACATATAGTAAAAAAATAATAGTTTTACTTAATTTGTTGTTTTCTTTGATCCTCAACTAATCTCCATAGTAAGAGGTTAAAGTTCTTTGTTGTCTAGTGTTCATCATTGTCCTGTTTTTTCTCCTTTATAAAAAATTCTCTTTCCCCATGGCTCGTAGATTAAGACCCACAAAATTTTGATTGACCCACATGTTATTTTTTCACCTTAAGAAGTGCTTCTCTTAATCTTTCTCTGATTCCAACACCATTTATTTGTTCTTCTGAGCAAGAATCCTTTCAAAAGTTTTCTGTGCTCCAAGTTCCAATTTCTCTTTTACTCTTCTTTCTTGAGATCCCTTCAACACAGTGCCTATGATTACCACAAATGCTCTTGTTAGTGTCAGTCAGTCTGAAACTGAATTTTCATTTCTGTTTATCATGCTATTTCTTTCCTCCAAGCCTTTGCTCATGCAGCTTCTTCTTCCTGGAATGTGTTTTCTTATCTTTTTTCCTTCCACTCCTAAACATTTTCCACCTTCTAAATTGTATATCAGATATAATTCAAGGAACCTTCTTCTGAAATTTCAGACTGGTTAACGTGCTACTTTTCAGAGGAGCTCCCATCTTGACTCTGTACTTTACAAGCTTGCATAATAATCCTCTTTGGGTGTTTCTGTCTCACCAGATAGCTGGGAATATGTCTTACTCATCTTTGAGATGTTTAAAGCCTGGTACAAAGGATGTAGTCAGTGAATATTTTAATGCATTAATGGCATGACCAAAGTTATTCAGCTAGGAGTTTTGATTTCAGTCTGAGTTTTATGGGTATAAGTCAAGCTTATGACCAACCTAGATAGTATATTAAAAAGCAGAGACATTACTTTGCCAACAAAGGTCCGTCTAGTCAAGGCTATGGTTTTTCCAGTGGTCATGTATGGATGTGAGAGTTGGACTGTGAAGAAAGCTGATCGCTGAAGAATTGATGCTTTTGAACTGTGGTGCTGGAGAAGACTCTTGAGAGTCCCTTGGACTGCAAGGAGATCCAACCAGTCCATTCTAAAGGAGATCAATCCTGGGTGTTCATTGGAAGGACTGATGCTAAAGCTGAAACTGCAATACTTTGGCCACCTCATGCGATGAGTTGACTCACTGGAAAAGAGTCTGATGCTGGGAGGGATTGGGGGCGGGAGGAGAAGGGGACGACAGAGAATGAGGTGGCTGGATGGCATCACCGACTTGATGGACATGAGTTTGAGTGAACTCCGGGAGTTGGTGATGGACAGGGAGGTCTGGCGTGCTGTGATTCATGGGGTCGCAAAGAGTCGGACACGACTGAGTGACTGAACTGAACTGAAGTCAAGCTTTATTTGCAATACCTCATTTTCAGGAAAAAGGTGACTGTCTTCAAGACAGTTCTTTTTATACTACTAGAAAGTTTTTAGTTAATGCATTATATCGCTCTGGGCAATATGCTCCTTGTCCTTTGTGAAGCTGCCAGTACTGATGAGAAAGTTAGTTGTGACTTTTTGTAAAACATGGGTTGAAATTAGTGAGCAGAGGGTTGTTATAGTCAGCAAATTTTTAATATTGATGAAATTGGGCTCTTTATAGAAGAAAAACACCATTGAGACTTTTGTTGCCCAAAAGAAAAAAACATGTTAGAATTCCAAATGGATGATGGGGCATTCATCCTTCTGCTAGATACCAGTGTTGCCGATAGCTTTAAATTAAACTTTTGCCTTTGTGCTACTGGGAAATCCCAGGGTATTTACAAGATTTTACAAAGATTTTCTCCCAGGGATATGGTAGTTTGCTCTTAAGATTGAGTTAATAATGGTTGGTTTGTAAACATGATTTCTGATACTTGGCACAAAAATTAGGTGCACTAATTTTGCATATAAAACACTGTTTAATTCTAGATAATGAGCCAGACTTTCCAACTGCCCTTTATGGCAGGCATTCTGGATTTTAACTGATCTCTGAATATCGTCATCATTTTTACA
Source organism: Moschus berezovskii (assembly GCF_049115385.1). Classification (NCBI taxonomy): domain Eukaryota; kingdom Metazoa; phylum Chordata; class Mammalia; order Artiodactyla; family Moschidae; genus Moschus; species Moschus berezovskii. The sequence goes on along the minus strand of NC_142467.1, from coordinate 27,934,779 downwards.
GTCTGTAAACCAGTCTTTTATAAATTTGTCTAGCTTTTAGGACTAACGAAAAGGGAAATAATTTAATTCTATAAATTCTGAAAATGCTTCAGTGGCTTTCACCCTTAGCAACGGGATTGAAAATAACGATTAGGCTTAGAATTAAGAGTCAAAACAAGTATTACTTGGAGTACACTTCTGAATTTGTGCCTTGTTTCTCTGAGTTGTCCTAGCCTGCAGCAGTGACCAAAATGTTGAAATAAGCAAGGACTTCAATCTGGTCTTTGTGTGAGAGGATGCTATGAGCTTAATTGTAGTTTTGTAAGAACACTTAATGAGAATTTTATTGAATAAAAAAAATCTTTCTCAATTGAAACAGAAACAAGTGGCTGCAAAGACATAAGATGCAGCCATTGTTGAAGACACTCATCAAAGTGTCCTGATAGTATAAATATTGACATGCTGAGACATGTCAATATTTACCATAGAATCTGGAAGTTGCCAAGTTCCTGTTTAAGAAATATGACCCTAGCATTGGACACAGTATATCAATAAATAAGGAACATGTCCATATGAACAGCTGCTCAGAGAAAATCTCAGAGAAAATAGGATAACATCTGTCTAAACTTTAGGGCACTTCAAAAGTTAAATTTAAAAAATTTATTGATTCTTTTTTGGTAATTTGTAGGTTGATGCTTTTACAATATAGTGTATTAATATAGTTCCATATGTGGGCTTGTCTTAAGTATTTTTTTCTAAATACAGCATGCTTGGTTGGAATTTATAATTTTCTAAATTAGTTGTGCTATGATACTCATCTCTAAATTGAATTAAAAAATCTTGCCTTAATATTGTGCTTAGAAACTGACTTCTTCATTTAGAGGATTTTTCTTACAGAAGTTAGGTCAAATCATAACATTACTTTTAGAAACCAAAAGTTTGTGCTCTGAGAATTTAGCAGTAGAGAAAATATAAGTTTCTGAAGTTTAACTGTAATGAGGAAATTTATCCTGATTATTATATGGCAACTATGTCTCAGAATAAAATGTATAGAGTAATGAGCGACTAAGGTAAATATGTTTGGTTGAATATCACAGATCACCACTGTTAATTCCCATGTGAGAATCACTGTAACTTAACAAGAGTAATTAATGAAAAATAGTTGCTTGAAACCTTTATATCAAGTCACTGGAACCACACAGACAACCTTGCATCTGATTTACAGACTTCTAGAAGGTTAAACTTAGCATTATTAGAATAATAATAGTCCAAACAGTCCTAGAAAGGCATGAACCATGGCTCTTGGGACTGGTCCTTTCATCGTTTCTCATTTCTGATAGCAAAGATTGATAGCTTTTACACAGTAATCTAATTATTTTACCATATTGTAATGTTTATATTACATTGCAATATAATGTCACGGAGGTTTGTGACATTGTACAGGAGACAGGGAGCAAGACCATCCCCAAGAAAAAGAAATGCAAAAAAGCAAAATGCCTGTCTAGGGGGCATTACAAATAGCTGTGAAAAGAAGAGAAGCCAAAAAAAACAAAGGAGAAAAGGAAAGATATACCCATTTGAATGCAGAGTTCCAAAGAATAGCAAGGAGAGATAAGAAAGCCTTCCTCAATGATCAGTGCAAAGAAATAGAGGGAAACAATAGAATGGGAAAGACTAGAGATCTCATCAAGAAAATTAGAGATACCAAGGGAACATTTCTTGCAGAGATGGCCACAATAAAGGACAGAAATGGTATGGACGTAACAGAAGCAAAAGATATTAAGAAGAGGTGGCAAGAATACGCAGAAGAACTGTACAAAAAAGGTCTTCATGACCCAGATAATCACAATGGTGTGGTCACTCACCTATAGCCAGACATCCTGGAATGTTAAGTCAAGTGGGCCTTAGGAAGCATCACTATAAACAAAGCTAGTAGAGGTGATGGAATTTCAGTTGAGTTATTTCAAATCCTAAAAGATGCTGTGAAACTGCTGCAGTCAATATGCCAGCAAATTTGGAAAACTCAGCAGTGGCCACAGGACTGGAGAAGGTCAGTTTTCACTCCAATCCCAAAGACAGGCAATGCGAAAGAATGCTCAGACTACCACACAATTGCACTCATCTCACTCGCTAGTAATGTTCAAAATTCTCCAAGCCAGGCTTCAACAGGACGTGAACCATGAACTTCCAGATGTTCAAGCTGGATTTAGAAAAGTCAGAGGAATCAGAGATCAAATTGCCAACATCTGGTGGATCATGGAGAAAGCAAGAGAGTTCCAGAAAAACGTCTATTTCTGCTTTATTGACTATGCCAAAGCCCTTGACTGTGTGGATCACAATAAACTGTGGAACATTCTGAAAGAGATGGGAATACCAGACCACCTGACCTGCCTCTTGAGAAACCTGTATGCAAGTCAGGAAGCAACAGTTAGAACTGGACATGGAACAACAGACTGGTTCCAAATAGGAAATGGAGTATGTCAAGGCTATATATTGTCACCCTGCTTATTTAACTTATATGCAGAGTACATCGTGAGAAATGCTGGGCTGGATGAAGCACAAGCTGAAATATCAACCTCAGATATGCAGATGACACCACCCTTATGGCAGAAAGTGAAGAAGAACTAAAGAGCCTCTTGATGAAAGTGAAAGAGGAGAGTGAAAAATTTGGCTTAAAGTTCAACATTCAGAAAACAAAGATCATGACATCCCGTCCCATCACTTCATGGCAAATAGATGGAGAAACAGTGGAAACAGTGGCTGACTTTATTTTGGGGGGGCTCCAAAATCACTTCTTATGGTGATTGCAGCCATGAAATTAAAAGATGCTTACTGTTTGAAAGAAAAGTTATGACCAACCTAGACAACATATTAAAAAACAGGGATATTACTTTGCCAACAAAGGTCTGTCTAGTCAAGGCTATGGTTTTTCCAGTAGTCATGTATGGATGTGAGACTTGGACTGTAACGAAAGCTGAGTGCCGAAGAATTGATGCTTTTGAACTGTTCTGTTGGAGAAGACTCTTGAGAGTCCCTTGAACTGCAAGGAGACCCAACCAGTCTATCCTAAAGGAGATCAGTCCTGAATGTTCATTTTAAGGACTAATGTTGAAGCTGAAATTCCAGTACTCTGGCCACCTGATGCGAAGAGCTGATTCATTTGAAAAGACCCTGATGTTGGGAAAGATTGAAGGCAGGAAGAGAAGGGACCGACAGAGAATGAGATGGCTGGATGGCATCACCGACTTGATGGACATGAGTTTGGGTAAACTCTAGGAGTTGGTGATGGACAGTGAGACCTGGGGTGCTGTGGTCCATGGGGTCGCAAAGAGTCGGACATGACAGAGTGACTGAACTGAACTGAATGTTTATATTTTGAACAGGGAATGCTGAATACAATTGAAATCATATATTCTTTCAAAAACTACATTTGTTTCTATAAACAACTTGATAAACATGGAAAAACAAATTTGCTTAGAGGTTCATAAAAAACTTTTAATGTGCTCAGTATATTAAAGATAGAATGAAAAACACATTTTAAAATTTAAATTGACTGAATATCTCTTTCAGAGAGGCATTGCCATTATTTTGAGGTAAGATGTTGAGTTTTTAGGAGAAAACATTAGAATTGTTAATTAGTGATTTTTAAAACTTGGGAAACATTTTTTGCCCTGTAACCAGGACTTGTAATTTTGTTTTAAATAGATAGGTTATGATTGTTTTTTTTTAGAATCATTAGTGCCTTATACAAAATATTTACCAATTGTCTTTTTGAACCACCTGTTACTGGTTACTTATTATGTGGTGACAACAAAGTCCCAGTGTTTTAGAAATGACATGTGTTTTGGATTTGATAAGAATGAAAGCATATTAAGTTGAAAATGTAAAAGTTCCTGTTTGGTGTTGAATATTATGAATTTAATAGAGTGCTTCCTGAAGTGTGGTACACATACTATTGACGGAATATATACATTTGCTTACTTACAACTTATTTTGCACATACCTTAAGATAATTGAGAGCCACATATCCAATGGGTAACAGTGAGGATTCATCTTGAAATGTCTGATTCCAAAGTCTGACACAAGATAGCTTAAGCAAAAAGGAATTTCTTGGCCTCATACCTAAAACATTCACAGTTAGATCTAGATTCTGTAGCTGCCCTAATCAGATCTGAGCTGCTGACCACCCCTTAGTTCTACTTTCTGCTTTCTTTGTTTTGTTCTGATTCGCTCCAGTTGTACAGCCTTATAACATCAAATCCAGTGCAGAAGAAACTCTATGCTTTAGATGCAGATAAAAGACATTGAGCCTTACAGGTCTTAGTTGTCCTAACTTGAATCATGTACTCATCTTTGAATCACTTCCTAGAGATTAAAATATAATGTTGGTTTAGTCCAGATCTGTATTCTACTGCAACTTGGGATCAAAGTCTACTTGCTCATAGCGTGTGGATGAGAACAGTGGAGGTGGGGGTGTGCGACACTCAAGGTTTTGTTGCTATTTGCAGGGAGTCTGTATTGAGAAATGCAGACCACCAAATTCTCTCTAAATGTTGGATAAATGAACACTTTTAACCTGAATTGGGTAGGGCATGGACCAGACACTGATGGCATTTTCTGACAAATGTTTAGTTATAGCTAACAATACAGAACTCTGCAGTTGGAAATGGAGAGGGAAAAGTATCAGTGTAAACTAACATCATTCAAATTGGTATAGATTAAATGCATTCAGCCTTTGAGATAGAATTGCTTATTGATTATGTATAATAGGTATTTGACTCATATTGGTTAGATATAAAAATTCTGATCACATGAGTCTAATGATGTATCATAGGATGAAAAATTTTGGAAAGTTTCAATATGATTATTACTTCTCATTTCTTTATTGTGGATATTCTGTGCAGTCTTTGAATATACATATAAAGTAGCTCATATATTGAATATTTTTTCAATTGATTGTGTTACATTTTGGCCTTAAGACCAAATTATTAGTGTATAGTTAATAAATATTGAAATAATTTTAGCTATTTTGATTATCAGCTTTTCGATTATTCAAAAAATTTTTATCCTTAGTATTAATATATTTGATTCATTGTTGTAAAATAAATTTACCAATGAATTATGCACCACTGTCCCTGGTGTAATGTTTATCAGATAGAAGTATTTGTTGTGACCAGTAGTGAGTTTAATTCTTACTTAGTAAGGCTCCTAAAGTTTGAAGTATTAATTATATATTTAAGAATGTATTTCTAATAGATGACTTTTTCCTTTTACAAAAGTATCCTGTAACAAACAATTATCCTGATGGTCAAAGAAGACTTATTGAAAGCATTTTTGTTTTTACACATTTTATTATGGGTAATATAAAACATTTGTAAAAGAAGAGAGAATAATGAATTTCCATTATCTAGCACAAGAATTTTTTTGCATTCCATTCCCCTAAAATGAAAAGGACATCTTTTTTGGGTGTTAGTTCTGAAAGATCTTGTAGGTCTTCATAGAACCATTCAACTTCAGCTTCTTCAGCGTTACTGGTTGGGGCATAGACTTGGATTACCGTGATACTGAATGGTTTGCCTTGGAAACAAACAGATCATTCTGTCGTTTTTGAGATTGCATCCAAGTACTGCATTTTGGACTCTTTTGTTGACTATGATGGCTATTCCATTTCTTCTATGGGATTCCTGCCCACAGTAGTAGATAAAAGGGACATCTGAGTTAAATTCGCCATTTAAATTTTGAGTTTGCTGTCCATTTGAGTTTGCTGATTCCTAAAATGTTGACATTCACTCTTGCCATCTTCTGTCTAACCACTTCCAGTTTGCCTTGATTCATGGACCTTACATTCCAGGTTCCTATGCAGTATTGCTCTTTATAGCATCGGACCTTGCTTCCATCACCAGTCACATCCACAACTGGGTGTTGTTTTTGCTTTGGCACCATCCCTTCATTCTTTCTAAAGTTATTTCTCCACTGATCTCCAGTATGATATTGGGAGTTATTTCTCCATATTGAAGTTGTTTTCCACTGATCTCCAGTATTATATCATACAAGACCTTTTAGAACTAACACCCAAAAAAGATGTCCTTTTCATTATGTGAGATGCAAAAGTAGGAAGTCAGGAAACACCTGGAGTAACAGGCAGATTTGGCCTTGGAGTACAGAATGAAGCAGGGCAAAGGCTAATAGAGTTTTACCAAGAGAATGCACTGGTCAAAGCAAACACTCTTTTCCAATAACAGAAGAGAAGACTCGATACATGGACATCATCAGATGGTCACCACTGAATTCAGATTGATTACATTCTTTGCAGCCAGACATGGAGAAGCTCTATATAGTCAGCAAAAACAAGACCGGGAGCCAACTGTGGCTCAGATCATGAACTCCTTATTGCCAAATTCAGACTTAAATTGAAGAAAGTGGGGAAACCCACTAAACCATTCAGGTATGACCTAAATCAAATCCCTTATGATTATGCAGTGGAAGTAAGAAATAGATTTAAGGGACTAGATCTGATAGAGTGCCTGATGAACTATGGACAGAGGTTCATGACATTGTACAGGAATCAGGGATCAAGACCATCCCCAGAAAAATAAATACAAAAAAGCAAAATGGCTGTCTGAGGAGGCCTTACAAATAGCTGAAAAAGAAGAGAAGCGAAAAGCAAATGAGAAAAGGAAAGATATACGCATTTGAATGCAGAGTTACAAAGAATAGCAAGGAAGATAAAAAAGCCTTCCTCAGTGATCAATGCAAAGAAATAGAGGAAAACAATAGAATGGGAAAGACTAGAGAACTCTTCAAGAAAATGAGAGATACCAAGGGAACGTTTCATGCAAAGTTGGGCTCAATAAAGGGCAGAAATGGTATGGACCTGACAGAAGCAGAAGATATTAAGAAGAGGTGGCAAGAATCCACAGAAGAACTGTACAAAAAAGGTGTTCATGACCAATTTAGTTATGATGGTGTGGTCATTACCTATAGCCAGACATCCTGGAATGTGAAGTCAAGTGGGCCATAGGAAGCATCACTACAAACAAAGCTAGAGGAGGTTATGGAATTCCAGTTGAGCTATTTCAAATCCTGAAAGATGATGCTGTGAAAGTGCTGCACTCAATATGCCAGCAAATTTGGAAAACTCAGCAGTGGCCACAGGACTGGAGAAGGTCAGTTTTCACTCCAATCCCAAAGAAAGGCAATGCCAAAGAATGCTCAAACTACCACACAATTGCACTCAACTCACATGCTAGTAAAGTGATACTCAAAATTCTCCAAGCCTGGCTTCAGCAATATGTGAACTGTGAACTTCCAGATATTCAAGCTGGTTTTAGAAAAGGCAGTCTGCTTATTTAACTTATATGCAGAGTACATCATGAGAAACGCTGGGCTGGATGAAGCACAAGCTGGAATCAAGATTGTTGGGAGAACTATCAATAACTTTAGATATGCAGATGATACCACCCTTATGGTGAAAAGTGAAGAAGAACTAAAGAGCTTCTTGATGAAAGTGAAAGAAGAGAGTGAAAAAGTTGTCTTAAGGCTCAACATTCAGAAAAGTGAGATCATGGCATCTGGTCCCATCACATCATGGCATATAAATGGGGAAACAGTGGAAACAGTAAGCAACTTTATTTTTGAGGGCTCCAGAATCACTGCAGATTGTGACTGCAGCCATGAAATTAAAAGACACTTGCTCCTTGAGAGTCCCTTGTACTGCAAGGAGATCCAACCAGTCCATTCTAAAGGTGATCAATCCTGGGTGTTCACTGGAAGGACTGATGCTGAAGCTGAAACTCCAATACTTTGGCCACCTCATGCGACGAGTTGACTCACTGGAAAAGACTCTGATGCTGGGAGGGATTGGGGGTGGGAGGAGACGGGGACGACAGAGAATGAGATGGCTGGATGGCATCACTGACTCTATGGACATGAGTTTCAGTGAACTCCGGGAGTTGGTGATGTACAGGGAGGCCTGGCGTGCTGTGATTCATGGGGTCGCAAAGAGTCTGACACGACTGAGCGACTGAACTGAACTGAGACAGCATATTAAAAAGCAGAGACATCACTTTGCCAACAAAGGTCCGTCTACTCAAGGCTATGGTTTTTCCAGTGGTCATGTATGGATGTGAGAGTTGGACTGTGAAGAAAGCTGATCGCCGAAGAATTGATGCTTTTGAACTGTGGTGTTGGAGAAGACTCTTGAGAGTCCTTGGACTGCAAGGAGGTCCAACAGTCCATCCTAAAGGAGATCAGTCCTGGGTGTTCATTGCAAGGACTGATGTTGAAGCTGAAACTCCAAAACTTTGGCCACCTGATGTGAAGAGTTTCCTCCTTTGAGAGAACTTGATGCTGGGAAAGATTGAGGGCAGGAGTAGAAGGGAATGACAGAGGATGAGATGGTTGGATGACATCACCGAATTGATGTACATGAGTTTGTGTGAACTCTGGGAGTTGGTGATGGACAGGGATGCCTGGTGTGCTGCGATTCATGGGGTCGCAAAGAGTCGGATACGACTGAGCGACTGAACTGAACTAACTGATGACTTTTAAGTCTTTGTTAAATTGTCCAACACTATCCTCCCTTTGCACTGAAGTTTGTTGAAAAAGTCTGGGTCAGTTGCCCCATGAAGTGTCCCACAATATAGATTTTGCTGATTGCATTGCCTGAGTGACATTGTACATGTTTGTTCACCCTTTGTGTTTCCTGTAAATTGGAGGTTTGATTTGATTTATTTTGGAGGTTTTTTTTTTAGCATGGGTATATCATTGGTAGTGCTGTGTAGAGATTAAAAGCTTTACCAAGGAAACCAATGGGTTATGAATTCTTTTTTGTTTTGGTTAAGCCAGTGGGTTATGAGTCTTTTTCTGTTTATATCTCAAAATACAGTACGTTTGGCTTTAAAACAAAACTTGTGTTAGGAAATAAAAGAAGTCACAATATGGGGAATACACACACACGCACACACACAGACTTGTTTACTGGTCATATATTTGTCATTACTTAGTAACTCTTCATTTCTTTAATTTTAGAACAAGTTATGTTAGGAGTTCTTGTTTTGAGCCATACATGTTTTCCCAAAGAATGTTTTCCTTTAGAATTTCATGAGTTCTCATTAGTAGAAGGATTGGCTTTCTGAAAATTCTTTGTTGTTAGAATAATCTAAAATGAAGTGGTTATTTGTGGAGAAGGTTGTATAAAAAACTTTGCCTCTACTTTTGGAGTCTCTACATGGGATATTTTGGGTTACATATCAGCTGATGATTTAGAGTTGTGTTAATATATTGTGATAACTTGTTCATAGGGTAAGAAAAAACAGGTCAGTACCTTGATAGTTATAAAGGGAGAAAATTCAGAGAGAGACTGAGAGCCATGAAGTAAGCTAAGTACGAGACTTATAAAGAGGCTGTCTATGGTGGAGACTACACCTTTAGGCAGTATGTTGGATAGATCTGTTGTTTGTTGAATGCACTTCCATCTTTACTACTCCCTGCTGAATTTCAGTTTTATATTTTTAGAATGGTTCTGAAGATTACAGCAATATATATTAAGTTCCCAGCATAGTTCATTTTGTTCCCTTACTGACAGTGCCATAGCTTGAGCATTTAGGAGAAATGAATGATTTAGTAAAGTGTTATCTGTATCATACATTATAATTAGTTATACATGTACCTTTATTTTTCTGTGTTTATCTAGTAGTTTTTGTTCCCAGATTATTACCAGTCTCTTTTATTTTTTCCTGAATTGAAGAAATTATTAGATATTAAACCAGATATACCTGAAATGAATGTTTTCACTTAACTCTCTATGATCTTCATGTTCTAAAATACCCTAACTTGATTGAATCTTACTGCCATCGGTTAAATAGGTATCTCTGTTACAGAAAATTTCCAAACAAGGTTTAACCAAAAATTCATTTCAGTTCAGTTCAGTCGCTCCGTCGTGTCTGACTCTTTGCAACACCATGATTCGCAGTACGCCAGGCCTCCCTGTCCATCACCAACTGCTGGAGTTCACACAAACTCATGTCCATCAAGTTGGTGATGCCATCCAGCCATGTGATCCTCTTTCGTTCTCTTCTCCTCGTGATCCCTCCCAGCATCAGGGTCTTTTCCAATGAGTCAACTTGTTGCATGAGGTGGCCAAAGTATTGGGGTTTCAGCTTTAGCATCAGTCCTTCCAATGAACACCCAGGACTGATCTCCCTTAGAATGGACTGGTTGGATCTCCTTGCAGTCCAAGGGACTCTTAAGAGTCTTCTCGAAGACCACAGTTTAAAAGCATCAATTCTTCAGCGATCAGCTTTCTTCACAGTCCAACTCTCACATCCATACATGACCTCTGGTAAAACCATAGCCTTGACTAGACAGACCTTTGTTGGCAAAGTAATGTCTCTGCTTTTTAATATGCTGTCTAGGTTGGTCATATCTTTCCTTCCAAGGAGTAAGCGTCTTTTAATTTCATGGCTGCAATCACCATCTGCAGTGATCTTGGAGCCCCAAAAAATAAAGTCTGAAACTGTTTCCACTGTTTCCCCATCTATTTCCCATGAAGTGATGGGACCAGATGCCATGATCTTAGTTTTCTGAATGTTGAGCTTTAAGCCAACTTTTTCACTCTCCTCTTTCACTTTCATCAAGAGGTCTTTTAGTTCCTCTTCACTTTCTGCCCTAAGGGTGGTGTCATCTGCATATCTGAGGCTATTGATATTTCTCCCAGCAATCTTGATTCCAGCCTGTGCTTCTCATTATGTAGTCTGCATATAAGTTAAATAAGCAGGTTGTCAACATACAACCTTGACATACTCCTTTTCCTATTTGGAACCAGTCTGTTTTTCCATGTACAGTTCTAACTGTTGCTTCCTGACCTGCATATAGGTTTCTCAAGAGGCAGGTCAGGTGGTCTGGTATTCCCATTTCTTTCAGAATTTTCCACAGTTTATTGTGATCCACACAGTCAAAGGCTTTGGCATAGTCAATGAAGCAGAAATAGATTTTTTTTGGAACTCTCTTGCTTTTTCGATGATCCAGTGAATGTTGGCAATTTGACCTCTGGTTCCTCTGCCTTTTCTAAAACCAGCTTGAACATCTGGAAGTTCATGGTTCACGTATAGCTGAAGCCTGGCTTGGAGAATTTTGAGCGTGACTTTACTAGCGTGTGAGATGAGTGCAATTGTGTGGTAGTTTGAGCATTCTTTGGCATTGCCTTTCTTTGGGATTGGGATGAAAACTGACCTTTTCCACTCGTGTGGCCACTGCTGAGTTTTCCAAATTTGCTGGCATATTGAGTGCAGCACTTTCACAGCATCATCTTTCAGGATTTGAAATAGCTCAACTGGAATTCCATCGCCTTCACTAGCTTTGTTTGTCGTGATGCTTCCTAAGGCCCACTTGACTTCACATTCCAGGATGTCTGGCTGTAGTTGAGTGATCACACCATCATGATTATCTTGGTCGTGAAGACCTTTTTTGTACAGTTCTGTGTATTCTTGGCACCTCTTCTTAATATCTTTTGCTTCTGTTAGGTCCCTACCATTTCTGTCCTTTATCCAGCCCATCTTTTCATGAAATGTTCCCTTGGTATCTCTAATTTTCTTGAAGAGATCTCTAGTCTTTTTATTCTGTTGTTTTCCTCTGTTTCTTTGCGTTGATTGCTGAAGAAGACTTTCTTATCTCTTCTTGCTATTCTTTGGAACTCTGCATTCAGATGCTTATATCTTTCCTTTTCTCCTTTGCTTTTCACTTCTCTTCTCTTCACAGATATTTGCAAGGCCTTCTCAGACAGCTGTTTTGCTTTTTTTGCATTTCTTTTCCATGGGGATGGTCTTGATCCTTGTCCTCTGTAGAATGTCAGGAACCTCCGTCCATAGTTCATCAGGCACTCTATATATCAGATCTAGTCCCTTAAATCTATTTCTCACTTCCACTGTATAATCATAATGGATTTCATTTAGGTCATATCTGAATGGTCTAGTGGTTTTCCCTACTTTCTTAAATTTAAGTCTGAATTTTGCAATAAGGAGTTCATGATCTGAGCCACAGTCAGTTCTTGGCCTTTTTTTGCTGACTGTATAGAGCTTCTCCATCTTTGACTGCAAAGAATATAATCAATCTGATTTCGGTGTTGACCATCTGGTGATGTCCATGTGTAGAGTCTTCTCTTGTGTTGTTGGAAAAGGATGTTTGCTATGACCATTGTGTTCTCTTGGCAAAACTCTATTAGCCTTTGCCCTGCTTCATTCCGTATTCCAAGGCCAAATTTGCCTGTTACCCCAGGTGTTTCTTGACTTCCTACTTTTGCATTCCAGTCCCCTATAATGAAAAAGACATCTAGGCATTTTCAAATACCAGCAATTCTCCAAAATTGGTTATGGCCAGCATTTGTTGTTTTTTCTGAGCAAACAAGGTTTTGTACTAAAAGATAGAAAATATTTTATACTACATTATTTTTGAAAGATTGATTATTTTAGTATCTGGCTTTGGTTAGGAGTTAAGTTCATTTTCATAATGAAAACTATTTACATCACTGGGTATCTTTTTGGATATCAGTATTTCTTTAGTTTGACGGACATTCTTGTATCTTTGCCAAAGAGGAGTATTCATGCAGGCAGAATTGAATTTGCATTTCACTTGTTAATTAAAGGTAATTTTCAAGGCATTGGAATTATATTATCATTGTTTTTAGTGAATCTACCAGTTTATTATTGGTATTTTAATTTATGAACACAGGATTCCTCATGTGAACATATTCTTAATATCTCTTGTTTTTATTTTGGGCCTGTAATTTGTTTTAAACATCGGAAAATGTAGAAACTTCATATATTATCTACCGTATATTAACATATCTCTTCCTTACCTTTTTGCTAGTACTTTAGCTCCCATCTAGCAAAATTATGTACCATCTTGTATTTTAGTTATAATTTTGTAGAACTCTTATTTTGTCGTGTGTTTGTAGCTAGATTAAAAGCTAATCAGGGCAGACAATGTTGCTTCTTCTTTTTTTTTTTTAACCTACTGGGTTTCTTATTGAGCATAGTTTGTACACAGTGCTTCTCATTGAATCTTGACTGGTAAGAGAGTGGACTTTTTGTAATTAGCTCCCTTCAAATAGATGTCAATTCATTATTTCAACCTAGTGGAAAGTTTGGGTTCCTTCTATGTACTGACTCTGAAAGCTTCCCTGGTGACACTAGTGGTAAAAAGCCCTGCCTGCCAATGCAGGAGATGCCAGAGACATAGGTGCGATCCCTGGACCTGGACGATCACTTGGAGGAAGGCATGGCATCCCACTCCAGTATTCCTGCCTGGTGAATCGCATGGACAGAGAAGCCTAGTGGGCTACAGTCCATAGGGTTGCAAAGAGCTGGATACGACTGAAGTGACTTAACATACACACACACACTGGCTTTCAAACTAACTTAACTTTGAATGACTTTTTAGGTCATTGAATGACTTTTTAGATTCTTCATTATAAAATTAAACTTATTTCTGTTTCACAAAGTAGCTTCATTTGTTGCTAAGTATTCTGTTGATTTGGAGAAGGAAATGGCAACCCACTCCAGTATTCTTGCCTAGAGAATCCCAGGGACGGAGGAGCCTGGAGGGCTGCTGTCTATGGGGTCGCACAGAGTCACACATGACCGAAGCAACTTAGCAGTAGCAGCATTCTGTTAATTCTTTGGGGAAAGTGTTTGTTTTCAAAAAATAAGTATTTCTTTTTTTTCTAAGCAATGTGATATTTCTGACTTCTTCCTAATGAGAAAAATCATCACTGATAATTCTGTATGTAGTTTGAATATTGTTGATGACTTTCATTGCATTTTATAGGCGTGAACATCTCTGATTCATTTCTATGTCAGTATCTTTTTAAGGATTTAGCTTCAAAATTGATGTTGTTGTAGTCAGAAGAAGACAATGGATTGAATATCTTTCTGATTAATATTCTGATTAATATGATTATTTCTTAGCTGTACTGTGCTTAGTCATTCAGTTGCATCCAACTCTTTGCAACCCCATGACTGTAGCCTGCAAGGTTCCTCTATCCATGGGGATTCTCCAAGCAAGAATACTGGAGTGGGTTGCCATGCCCTCCTTCAGGGGATCTTCCCAATCCAGGGATCAAACCCAGGTCTCCTGCCTTTCAGGTAGATTCTTTACTGTCTGAGCCACCAGTGAAGCCCAATTTCTTAGCTGTGCAACATGATTTTTTTGCTGCCTGCTACAGGTATTGGCTGCCAGATACTGCCATTACACAGTGTAGAAGCACAGACTCCAAAATCCTTATACCTTAATAACAAATGACTCTAATCTAGGTTAACTTCATTGCTTACTTTATTCAAATGTAGAGGTCCAAACATAGGAAGTCAACTTGACCTCCAATTCTAGTGGTACTAGAATTCTGAAGCTGCCAAAGTTCCATTGCAAAAGTCAATAGATATGTACTCTAAACTCACTGTTAAATGATTCAGTGGGCGTAATTCAGCTCAGAGCCTCTTCACTCAGGAGGAAGAGCTGGCAGAATCTCTCTGAATACGATGATCCTGGTATCCTCCCCATATTATGTCTTCTTTCTTTTTCCTCTAGTTGGGGAATGAGATGATTGACAGTGAGATCCTTGGAGGGTGATCATAACTGCTTTCAGTGCTCCTAGACCTTGAAACAATTGAAAGATATTCATAGGTATAGACTCGAGGTATTTATTTTAGGAGAGTAAATAGCATAAACAAAAGCACAGTTGCAAGGGTAGATACAGAATTCCTACTCACCTTTTGGTCTTAGACCTCATTTCCTTTCGAAAGCTTCCTATGACTCTGTCAGTCTGGGTGTGTCTAATCAGGGTTCCCTAGTTAACTCTTCTACCTCTTTATGGCTCTTACCACAATGTTTTTTAACATGTGTTTATTTGATTCTCTCTTCATGAGATTATAAATGTTCTGAGGTCAGGGGATATGGCTATTTTATTCACAGATCTATTCCCATCACCTATCATACTACCTCTTGTCAGGCAGGATTTGAATAAATGCTTATGCTTGACTTGCCATGTTTCAAAAGTAACTCTATTTGTGAGAGGCCAACTTGGACCTTTTTATCCAGTGACATTAGGAAAGATCAGATTTCTTAGGTAAAGACTCCCTATTCCAAGAGTGTGGGGACAAAAGAATTAGTTTCCGAATTAATAGAGGTTATACACCAATAGCCTTAAACAAAGCTGGAATAAGGCTGTTTTGTTTGGAACACTGGTGTTTTCCACCACCATTTATCAGTTCGTCAATTCTCCAGCATCAACTGGGTATCCAGCAATTCAATTCAGTTCTGACACTGTCTACGTGGAGTTAGTGTGTCAGTTTCCATAGATTAAAGGCTTCAGTCCCACAAGACTGCCCTCACTTCAGTTGCCAGTTGCAAGTTCTGAGTCACCAATACTTCTGATGTGCAATAAATTGGAGGTTCCCATTGATTATCTTCTCAGGATTGATAATTTGTTAGAATGGCTTACAGAACTCAGGAAAATACTTTGTTTTTATTTATTGGTTCGGTAAAAAGGATACAACTGAGGAATGACCAAACGGAAGAAATGCATAGGGCAAGATTTGGAAGGTTAGAGTGCAGGTCTTCTGTGCATTGACTGGGTGAGCTGCTCCCCAGTATTTTGAGTTGTTCACCAGCCCAGTGGCATTCCCCCCGCCCCATTTCTTTGTTCCAGAGGTTTTATAGAGCTCCATCTCCAGCTCCACACTCCTCTCTGGAGGGGGTGGGATTGAGGTTGAAAGTGCCAACCCTTTAATCTTTTGGCCTTCCTGGTGACCAGCCATATCCGGAGGCTAGTGACCCACCCTAAGTCAGCTTATTACCATAAACACCACATCCCTGACTACTGGGAAAACCATAGCTTTGACTATTTGAACCTTTGTTGACAAAGTGATGTCTGCTTTTTAATATACTGTCTAGATTTATCATAACTTTCTTTCAAGAAGCAAGTGTTTTTTAATTTCAGGGCTGCATCTTTATGGGGTCACTTGTAGTTTTCCATTTGCCATCGTCCCCACTCTTCATGCAATAAATGTGCTTAGGCTTACACCTGACCTGCAGAGCCCTTGCAGACATTAAGACTCACACTCTTAGTAAAATGTACGGGTCTTGGTTTAAAATTTAGGAATACAGATATCCATTCAATTTGAAAATGAATCACCTAGGGGGACTCAGAATTGAATCTTTTATTTTGAAACCTCTTTCCGCTAGAATCATCCAAAATATTTTCAGAGATGTGGTTGAAAATGTCTTAGACTCAGCAGTTATGGCAAAGAAGATATGTATGTAATTATCCAATTAAGTAGGTAAGTCATGATGTCCTGTTTATATTAATAACAGTATTATTTGAAGCATGTGACCTTCTCATCTTTATAGCTTAAAAATTGTTAAATATTGGCAATTTCTTGTGGTTCCTAAATATTTTTGTATGGCTGAATTAGGTAGTATCACCAGTTAAGGATATGTCTTAGGGATTTTTTTGGGGGGAGTTAACTCTCATTTGTACCCCAGTCTTACCATTCATCTACTTGTTTGCCATTAGAAAATAGGCCAATAAATGAGTATAGTTGTAAGTAAATGATGGATTTGTGAGTGGGGGAAAAGTATAGTACAAGTTTTGTCTTGTTTCCATACAAGTGCTTTTAGTTACATTTCAGTTTTGAGCAGCACATTTTTCAAGTAGAAAAGACTGTTGTGTGATCAGACCACCCAAAAATGACTGTTCTCATGCTTTGTACATTCCTCTGCTCAACCAGGGCCTGCTTCACTTGACTGACCTTCTTACATACTTGCCCCAAGCCCCAGGTAGTGACTGTTCTTATCAAAGGGATGGTGAGGGGGCACGCTCCTCTGCTACTTTCCCTGAGGAGCCCATCTGATGTCAGTTTCCCCTAAGATATACCCATTGAATGAAAAGTTCCAAAGAACAGCAAGGAGAGATAAGAAAGCCTTCCTCAGTGACCAATGCAAACAAATAGAAGAAAACAATAGAATGGGAAACACTAGAGATCTCTTTTGGGGAAGGAAATGGCAACCCACTCCGGTTTTCTTGCCTGGAGAATCCCAGGGACGGGGAAGCCTTGTGGGCTTCCATCTATGGGGTCACCCAGAGTTGGACACGACTGAAGTGACTTAGCAGCAGCAGCAGCAGAGATCTCTTTAAGAAAATTAGAGATACCAAGCAAGAAAACATTTCATAAAAAGGTGGGCACAATAAAGGACAGAAATGGTATGGATCTAACAGAAGCAGAAGATATTAAGAAGAGGTGCCAAGAATACACAGAAGAACTACACACAAAAGATCTTCATGACCCAGATAGCCACAATGGTGTGATCACTTACCTAGAGCCAGACATCCTGGAATGTGAAGTCAAGTGAGTCTTAGGAAGCGTTACTATGAACAAAGCTAGTGGAGGTGATGGAATTCCAGCTGAGCTATTTCAAATCCTAAAAGATGATGCCCTGAAAGTGCTGCGCTCAATATGCCAGCAAATTTGCAAAACTCAGCAGTGGCCACGGGACTGGAAAAGGTCAGTTTTCATTCCAATTCCAAAGAAAGGCAGTGCTAAAAAATGTTCAGACTACTGCACAATTGTACTCATCTCACATGTTAACAAAGTAATGCTCAAAATTCTCCAAGCCAGGCTTCAACAAGTTTACATGAGCCATGAAATTCCAGACGTTCAAGCTGGATTTAGAAAAGGCAGAGGAACCAGAGATCAAATTGCCAACATCTGTTGGATCATTGAAAAAGCAAGAGATTTCCAGAAAAATATGTACTTCTGCTTTATTGCCAAGAAGGCAATGGCAAGCCACTCCAGTATTCTTGCCTAGAAAATCCCATGGATGGAGGAGCCTGGTAGGCTGCAGTCCATGGGGTCGCTAAGGGTCGGACACGACTGAGCAACTTCACTTTCACACATTGGAGAAGGAAATGGCATCTTGCTCCGGTGTTCTTGCCTGGAGAATCCCAATGATGGGGGAGCCTGGTGGGCTTCCATCTATGGGGTCACACACTGTCGGACACGACTGAAGTGACTGAGCAGCAGCAGCAGCTGCTTTATTGACTATGCCATAACCTTTGACTGTGTGGATCACAACAGATTGTGGAAAATTCTTAAAGAGTTGGGAATAGCAGACCACCTTACCTGTCTCCTGAGAAATCTGTATGCAGGTCAAGAAGCAACAATGAGAACCTAACATGAAACAACAGACTGGTTTCAAATTGGGAAAGGCATGTGTCAAGGCTGTATATTGTCACTCTACTTATTTAACTTCTAAGCAGAGTTCAGTTCAGTTCAGTTCAGTCTCTCAGTCATGTCGGACTCTTTGTGACCCCATGAACAGCAGCACACCAGGCCTCCCTATCCATCACCATCTGCCGGAGTCAACCCAAACCCATGTCCATTGAGTTGGTGATGCCATCTAACCATCTCATCCTCTGTCGTCCCCTTCTCCTCCTGCCCTCAATCTTTCCCAGCATCACGGTCTTTTCAAATGAATCAGCTCTTCGTATCAGGTGGCCAAAGGGTTGGAGCTTCAGCTGCAACGTCAGTCCTGATGTTGAAATGTTATTAAATAACTTTCTAATCATATGAGGATTTTCTCCACTCAGTTAATTTTGAAATGAAGGAAGGTGACCATCTGTCCAAGATTCCCTGAGATTTTCCCAGTTTTAACACTGAAAGTCCAACATCCTAGAAAATCTCTCAACAACCTCAGGCAAACTAAGATGGCTGGTTACCATCAGGACTGATGTTCTTTAGGATGGACTGGCTGGATCTCCTTGCAGTCCAAGGGACTCTCAAGAGTCTTCTCCAGCACCACAGTTCAAAAGCATCAATTCTTCGGTGCTCAGCTTTCTTTATAGTCCAACTCTCACATCCATACATGACCACTTAAAAAACCATAGCCTTGACTAGACAGACCTTTGTAGGCAAAGTAATGTCTCTGCTTTTCAATATGCTGTCTAGGTTGATCATAACTTTCCTTCCAAGGAGTAAGCGTCTTTTAATTTCATGGCTGCAATCACCATCTGCAGTGATTTTGGAGCCCCCCAAAATAAAGTCAGCCACTGTTTCCACATCTATTTGCCATGACATGATGGGACTGGATGCCATGATCTTAGTTTTTTGAATGTTGAGCTTTAAGCCAACTTTTTTGCTGTTCTCCTTAATGGATGATATTTCAAATAGGAGTCTCTTCACTCTTTCTGGAATTTAAATATGAGCAAGGTGTCAAATTTTGAGACCTAAGAGGTCATAATTGCTAAATTTTTAGTGAGAAAATACTGTTGCTTAAGATCATATTATATTCCACAAACTGTCTTACCTCTTCATTTCTGTTGTGTCATTCTCATATGAAGTCTGCCATTAGAACTGGTTTTCTTGTGAACATTTAGAAAGTTTCCACAATGTTAAGTATACTCTTGTCCTTTCTGCCAAGGTTACTGGTAATCAAGACTATCCATGTAATGAATATAAAGAAAGTCATAGTCTTGGAACTTTGAGTCTAATTTTATGGGCGTTTTGGATCTAGGTCTTAAATTATATGTGGGGAATTTATTTCGGCCATTTTATTGTTTTTTAATACTCCATTGGATGAGAGAAAGGAAAGTAGAGGAAGTAGAATTTGAACAAATCACTGAAACTAATGATTATTAATGGTGTTTGCAAAAGATAAGCAGAGGAAATGAGCAGTAATATGATAATCTGGAATGCTAGCAGCTGGCATTCCAGATCATAAGGGATGATTGAGCATAGTCTATATTCATGTAAAGATGCCTTAGATTTTAGACTTATTTTATAGTTCTAGTGCTTTATTCCTAAAGCATCAGATTGTTTATTTAATGTCTTCCTTGAAAGTCAGCTGTATATTACAAATTTTTGATCAAGATTATACCAACAGTCTTAATTAAATTTTACTCTTACTTAGGGTAACCAGCCATCTTAGTTTGCCTGGGGTTGTTGAGAGATTTTCTAGGATATTGGACTTTCAGTGTTAAAACTGGGAAAATCTCAGGAAATCTTGGACAGATGGTCACCTTCCTTCATTTCAAAATTAACTGAGTGGAGAAAATCCCAATATGATTAGAAAGTTATTTAATAACCCTGTAAATTCTTTACCCTTAAAATTTAGCAAATTTTAGCTTGAAAATGTTATTTCAGGAAAGCATTTCTTCTATAGAAGGTTAATTTTGTTTTAATTGTTTTGACATTTTAAAATATAAATTGCTTTCTTGGTCATTTTTCAAAAAGACCTTAATTTACCCTTTGGTCAAGAAGATAGCCACAACCTACAAGGTGATATGCTATTAATAATGAAAATGGTAGAAATAAACTAATTAAAAATACTCAGTGTGGGAATTCTGATAAGATAAACATGGATAATCAGTGCTTTAAAAAAAGTACTAAACAGATAAGATAATAGTCCTCTTCTTTTCTTAAATTATTGTGTGATGTTTGTTTTTAAAGTAAATAGCCCAGTGACTGTTGCATAAACCTTTCTTTCCTTTTCTTTTTTTTTAATTTTTAATTTTATAATGCAGTATAGTTGGTTTACAGTGTTGTGGTAGTTTCAGGTGCACAGCGAAATGCTTCAGTTATACATATACATACATCCATATGTAATAGTGCTGCAGTGAACATTGGGGCTTGTGATCTATTTAAAGTGAAGTTGTTCAGTCGTGTCCAACTGTTTCTACCCCATGGGCTGTAGCCTACCAGTCTCCTCCGTCCATGGGATTTTCCAGGCAAGAATACTGGAGTGAGTTGCCATTTCCTTCTCCACTTTCTTTCCTTTTCATCTCGCAATTATATATAGTCCTGTCCTTGAATGTTTGTAGTATGGTAGAACTTTAAAAAATTTATCGCCACACTTTTGGTTTACAATTTATATATTTTTCTTTTCCTCTTTTTTTTTTTTTAAAGGAAGGTCAAACAAAATAGTGTGATCAGGCATCTAATTACAGCCTATTAACAGCATGTGCTGTGTGCTAATCTTTATTCTGAGCTCACTTTAGGTATCAGCCTACTTTTCTCAACAAGGGGGCACTTAAGTTAATTGCTTCATTAGAAACATGAATTTAGCCTTTTCTGATCTGTAAGTACAGCTCCTTGGCGTTGCTGCAGAAGTTTGAACACCTGCAGCCCAAGCATCCTGAAAGGAAGACATAACTTACTATAAAGGAAAATGAAAGAAGCTCAAGTTCAAAATGGTGTTATCAATGATACAGTGTGGTCACTAAGAGCTGACCTAAGAGACTTGGCTTCTGCACGGCTTCTTGTCAGCATCCAAAAGGGCATACAAAATTCTTTGTAAACTAATTTAAAAAGCGTCTTGTTTATTCAGAAGCAACTGTGAATGGTATTTGTTCAGAGTCTAGATCACATCAATTGCATACCAGCCAACAACTTATTTCTCTTCTAAGAGAGAAGCCAAGTATCAAAGATACAAAGTACTAAAGATAAGCTTCTCAATTCTCAACTGTTCTGAGCTCTCAATAAAGCTACTGATGTACAAATTGGGGTGGGACCCAACTGTTTCCACCTGCAAGCTTGTCTTAGATCCTTGGCTCTGGCTGGGAGAGGTGCTGATACTAGTCTGACCTTTAGGGCCCTTAGAAAACAAAACACAGGCTTTCTTATGGCCCTGATCAATCAGTCCTTCCGAAGAGGATTCTACCCCCTTTCTTCAAGTACTAGTCTTATGGCAAAAAGCCCCATGGCTATTTCTGTTAACAGTGCTGGTGAAAGCAAAGAGATCCTTGATTCGCTTTTACTGAATTCTAAAACACATTCCAAGTCATCTTTTGTGGTTGAGTCTTAGAAATTTTGTATTTGATATTTAATTAGATGGTGACCTAAGTAAATGAATGAAATGCTTTCAAAATTGGTTCAAATAGTATATTATAAGGAAATTAAGACTCAGTTGCTATAAGGAAAACATTTATAAGGCTATTGAGCCATAAAATACTTACAGGATACTGAGTTGTCAAATTTGGACTTTTAATATATCAAGTCCTTAAGTGTGGTAACATCCAAAATTTCAAATATGAGTTTACTAGAATAACACAATCTTTAAAATAAAATCGTTTATTTTACTTTCATTTAGTTTATTTAGTTTGATCATTCGGTTTATTTTCTGTGGTGAGTATCTAGAGTTAATCAGAAAATTGGAAAATATCTCAAACACAAATAATTCAAAGATCTCAAAACTTACATATGATCCCTGAATATCTTTTTAACATTATTGAGATTAAAGCCTTTTATATTATTGTGGAAAGCAGGATTTACTGATAGGCATCTGGAAAATTGAATTTTAAATTATTTTTTTCTATAATTAGATATGTGTTACTTGTTTCAAACAAGCTAAGAAACAGCAGTGATACCAATTGCTGTTTTAGGGTATTTCTGAGTTGCACTAATGGTAACAATAGCCAGGGTTCTTCAGGCACATTTTAAGAAGAAATGGTCTGTATAAGTGTGTGTGTATCTTTGTGTGTGTATGTACATTCTGTAGAGGCAAAAAAAAAAAAAATGGCCTATATCAGTAGCTTGTATTACCTTTTGCCCTCCTAGAATTGTGGAATTTGGGTCCATTAGAATTATGTAAGCCTCTAAGTATGTCTTTTTCAATGATTGGCATAGAAAAGCAGTAACACATTTTCCAGTCATTTTCAAATTTGGGAATTACAGAGCATGTGGGGTAATTTATTGCATGTTTAGTGTATTGACTTATTGATTTAAAAGAAAATATTTACAATATTTACATTTCAGAATTAAGTACCTCTAGGCAAAGAAGACCTCAATGTAGGAAAAATTATTGACTAAATGAAATATTTAAACATAATTGTATTTTTTTCAGTGATTATGTTGTATTCAAACCTATGAATTTGCATATTTAAAATATGTTAGCATACTTAATTGACGTGACTGCATGTATGGTTATCTTATAACTGTTTTTCACTGGGAAGAAGAATACTTTTCTGAGTAAACTTTCAGTTCAGTTCAGTCACTCAGTCGTGTCCGACTCTTTGCGACCCCATGAATCACAGCACGCCAGGCCTCCCTGTCCATCACCAACTCCCGGAGTTCACTCAAACTCATGTCCATCGAGTCAGTGATGCCATCCAGCCGTCTCATTCTCTGTCATCCCCGTCTCCTCCCACCCTCAATCCCTCCTAGCATCAGGCTCTTTTCCAGTGAGTCAACTCGTCGCATGAGATGACCAAAGTATTGGAGTTTCAGCTTTAGCATCAGTCCTTCCAATGAATACCCAGGATTGATCTCCTTTAGAATGGACTGGTTGGGTCTCCTTGCAGTCCAAGGGACTCTCAAGGGTCCTCTCCAGCACCACAGTTCAAAAGCATCAATTCTTCGGCGATCGGCTTTCTTCATAGTCCAACTCTCACATCCGTACATGACCACGGGAAAAACCATAGCCTTGACTAGACAGACCTTTGTTGGCAAAGTAACGTCTCTGCTTTTTAATATGCTATCTAGGTTGGTCATAACTTTCCTTCCAAGGAGTAAGCGTCTTTTAATTTCCTGGCTGCAATCAGCATCTGCAGTGATTTTGGAGCCCAAAAAAATAAAGTCTGACACTGTTTCCACTGTTTCCCCATCTATTTCCCATGAGTAAACTTTAGGTAGATATTATTGCTAATTCATCAATTTAGAGGTATGTTACACTCTTAGTTTTAAATATTTTTTTTCTTTCATTCTGGCCATTTCTCTACTTCCTTGTACTTTTTATGTAAGATAGTACAGCTCTAGCATTCTATAATTAAGCATGCCTCTCAACCCCCCAGCAGATAGAGAAATCAGCTTAGTTTTGTGAAGAGCTGACAGAATGAGTTGTTTTTATTTTCATATTCACTTGTTGAGAAAAATATGATGCTTTATTTATGAGAACATAGTAGTTTTAAATTGAGAAGGCAGATTAAAATAGCTTAACAGTTTGGTGTTGATGAAAACTTAACAGTTATTAATGAAATAGCAATTAATAATTTACCTTTGTAATATCATATTATTTAAATTGGTCATAATAATTTGAGGCAATTTTATCCTCTTCCCCCAAATAAAAGATTGGAGTATTCTTTTACCTTTGTTAGGATTATCTAGTAAGAGATTCATGCTATGTGATTAAAGGATAATTCTCTCTAGTTTTTCATCTTTGAAGTGTGCGCATCGTTCCTGGTTTTGACTTTTTATGTTTTTTCTTGGCATATTTGTAATTTTTATGGTATTTCTTTTGTTTGTTAGCTTCTATAGCTTGTTGTGCTGTGCCGTGCTTCATTGTGCAGTCATGTCCAACTCTTTGTGACCCCATGGACACATGGAGAGTCTGTTCAGTGCCTCTGTTCATGGGGATTCTCCAGGCAAGAATACTGGAGTGGATTGCCATGTCCTCCTCCAGGGGATCTTCCTAACCGAGGGACTGAACCCAGGTCTCCCGCATTTCAGGCGAATTCTTTACTGCCTGAGCCACTAGGGAAGCCCAAGAGTACTGGAGTGAGTAGCCTATCTCTTCTCCAGGGGATCTTTCCAACATAGGGATTGAACCAGGGTCTCCTGCATTGCAGGTGGATTCTTTAATAGCTGAGCTACCAGGAAAGCCCTTCTATAGCTTAAGGTTTTGCAAAGGATTCTCTTGGTACCCTTATGACTTAAATGGAGGTACGAGCAATACACCCACCTAATAATAGCAATTGATGTCTGAGAAGCTTGTTTTTAATGGCAAGACACAGAAGTCCAGTGCTTCAGCTTGTTCTGCTCTACATTTTACATAAGTGATTTTAATACTTAGAGGTTTATCAAATTTTTAAATGGCAAAGCCATAGAGAGATTATAAATGTGTTGGATCACAGTAACAGAACCACTATTCAGTGTAACTTTGACAAGCCAAGTATATAATATGAAATTGCATACCTGCAAAGAACAAACAAAACAAAAATTGAACTTTGTGCACATATTCAGTCACATGATTTATGACTAAGGTAACCTGGCATTGCAGTAAGAAAGGATAGTCTTTAATACATATCCCCGGCATCTCCAACCAGCCTAGTGTTTTGCGCTTCCCTGGTGGCTCAGAGGTTAAAGCATCTGCCTCCAATGCGGGAGACCCGGGTTTGATCCCTGGGTCGGGAAGACCCCCTGGGGAAGGAAACGGTAACCCCACTGCAGTATTCTTGCCTGGAGAATCCCATGGATGGAGAAGCCTGGTAGGCTACAGTCCACGGGGTCGCAAAGAGTCGGACACGACTGAGCGACGGAACGGAACTGGGTCAATTAGATATCCACATGGAAAAAATCAAAAATCTAGTTTGATCTCTTCTTGACAATTGATGTACAAAATTCAGTTCCAGATGAATTGTGGATCTAAATATGACACATGTAGTTATAAAACTTTTAGATAAACATAGAACATCCATATGGTCCATATAGTCAAAGCAATGGTCTTTCCAGTAGTCATATATGATGTAAGAGTTGGACCATACAGAAGGCTGAGTGCCAAAGAATTGATGCTTTCAAATTGTGGTGCTGGAGAAGACTCTTGAGAGGCCCTTGGACCACAAGGAGATCAAACCAGTCAATTGTAAAGGAAATCACACCTGAATATTCATTGTAAGGACTGATGCTGAAGCTGAAGCTCTAATACTTTGGCCACCTGATGTAAAGAACTGACTCACTAGAAAAGACACTGATGTTGGGAAAGATTGAAGGCAAAGAAGAAGGTGGCAGAGGATTTCAGTAAGATCGTCAATATGAAAAATACAACTTTTAAAAGTATTGGCAAGATTTAACAGATATTCCTCAAAGCAGCTTGTTCAAAGTGCAGTCAAGATATGAAAAGAATTCAACATCTTTATTAATTAGGGAAATGTGTATAAACCACAATGTAGTATTATATACCCACCAAAATGGCAAAAATTATAAAGATGGGGAATGTTTTTAGGAACATGGAGTGATCAGAACTCTCATATACCAAGTGTGTAAATTGGTACAAACCTTTTAGACAATTTTTGGCTGTGTGGTACTAAAACTGAGCATATGCTTATCCTCTAATCCACAAATTACACGCATATATTCATAGGTATATACCCAACAGAAAAACTCAGATATTTGCTAGCATGTCTATGGTAGCACTATTTGTGATAGTCAGAACCTGGAATGTACTCAAATGCCTGTCACTAGTGGGTAAGTGGATAAATAATTGTACCATGTTATTGAATATTGTACAATTGTGAGCATGATCTATAACTCTAAGAAACCATATGAATGAATTTCTTAAACGTAATGATGAACAAAAGAAGCCAGACACAAATAAAATGCTGTATTACATTTATGTGAAAGTGCAAAAGTAAAATTCAAATCTCAGTTAAGAAAGTGGTTTTGGGGGACGTGGTGACTGGAAGGGGGGTGTTGTAAGAATGAGTTCTGGGGTCATCATGTACTGCTTCTTGATATATGTATGGCTTATATGGATTTGTTCAGTTGAAAAGTTTCCAATTTGGATTTTAGATATATGTACTTCTGCCTGGATATAAATACTTCAATATTAAGTTTTTAAAATGTTGAAGATAGTAATTTTTATTCAGCTATACAACTTGAGCAAATCATTTGTCATTTATAAGTCTCTGCTTTTCTTATTGATTAAAAATTGTGAATTGATACTGAATAGAACTGTGATTTACTGAGTTTATGGTTGGCTATTAAACAACTTTTTGTTTTACTTATTTCCTTAGTGCTTTGTATAACTCAAGAGACCAATACAGAAAAGTCACTATTTGATAGTCACAGTTTCTCACAAAAATATTTATTTTTTTCTTTTATGACAGGTGATCAGAAATGGAAAGAAAAGTAAGCAGAATCTGTCTTGCTTCTGAACCTGATATAATTCATTTTCTACAAGTTGCTTGGGAGAAAACACTAGGATCTGGTTTTGTTATTACACTTACTGATGGGCAGTCAGCTTGGACTGGGACAGGTAATATTAAAAGTGAATTTTTTAAAGAAAAATTAATATAATGTGCTATATTTCAGTCCTCAGTGATACTTCAAATTAAATATTTAATTGATATTGGTTAAAATTAACATTTACTTGTTATTGCTGTCAAATTTACCATAGATTTGTAATATTAATGATGTTTTCTATAAGTGACATTAATAGAAATGGGGAAAAATACCCTTTTGCGTCATAGTACTTGATCAGAGTTTTAAAAATTATCTCTTTATATAAAACATATAAAATAGTATTTTTTATATGTATCATTTCTTAGCACCCCAGGAAAATACTGAAATGAACAGGAAGGTGAATTGGCTAGGACAAAGCTTAAGAAAGTGAAGTGGTGTTTGTTTTCTTTTTATTTCATATTATTGTTTGAATTATTTTCCAGTGAACATATACTACATTTATAACAAAACGAAACAAAACTGTTAATAATAGCTTAAAATTTTGTAAACCAAGTTTCAAACCCATATGTGGGTTTTTGGCTATTATTTTATGAAATAGACTTTTGATTTTTTTGTCTTTGGTAATAACTGGATTAAAGATTTACTGATCTTGGCCCCGCTCATTAAAGCAAGACACAGTTTTCCCCACAGTCAGTCTCTCCCATCAGGAAGATTCCATAAGCCTCTTATCCTTATCTCTCTGAGGAGGGGCAGACAGAATGGAAGCCACAATCACAGAAAACTAATCAAACTGATCACATGGACCACAGCCTTGTCTAACTCATTGAAACTATGAGCCATGCTGTTTAGGGCCATCCAAGATGGACAGGTCATGGTGGAGAGTTCTGACAAAACGTGGTCATCTGTAGAAGGGAATGGCAAACCACTTCAGCATTCTTGCTTTGAGAATCCCATGAACAGTATGAAAAGGCAAAAAGATATGACACCAAAAGATGAACTCACCAGGTCGCTAGGTGCCCAATATGCTACTGGAGAAGAATGGAGAAATAACTCCAGAAAGAATAAAGAAATGGAGCCAAAGCAAAAACAACACCCAGTCGTGGATGTGACTGGTGATGGAAGTAAAGTACGATGCTGTAAAGAACAATATTGCATAGGAACCTGGAATGTTAGGTCTAAGAAAGTAAATTAGAAGTGGTCAAACAGTAAATGGCGAGAGTAAACGTCGACATTTTAGGAATCAGTGAAATAAAATTGAATGGGCAAATTTAACTCAGATGATCATTATACCTACTACTGTGAGCAAGAATCCCTTAGAAGAAATGGAGTAGCCCTCATATTCAATAAAAGAGTCCGAAATGCAGTACTTGGGTGCTATCTCATAAATGAAAGAATGATCTCTGTTTCCAAGGCAAACCATTCGGTAACACAGTAATCCAAGTCTATTCTCAACCAGTAAAACTGAAGAAACTGAAGTTGAACAGTTCTATGAAGACCTACAAGACCTTCTAGAACTAACACCCAAAAAAGATATCCTTTTCTTTATAGGGGACTGGAATGCAAAAGTAGGAAGTCAAGAGACACTTGGAGTAACAGGCAAAGTTGGCTTTGGAGTATAGAATGAAGCAGGGCAAAGACTATCAGAGTTTTGCCAAGAGAAGGCACTGGTCACAGAAAACACCCTCTTCCAACAACACAAGAGAAGACTCTACACGTGGACATCACCAGATGATCAATACCAAAATCAGATTGATTACATTCTTTGCAGCCAAAGATGGAGAAGCTCTATACGGTCAGCAAAAACAAGACTGGGAGCTGACTGTGCCTCAGGTCATGAACTCCTTATTGCCAAATTTAGACAAATTGAAGAAAGTGGGGAAAACCATTAGGCCATTCAGGTGTGACCTAAATCAAATCCCTTACGACTGTACAGTGGAAATGACAAATAGATTCAAGGGATTAGATCTCATAGAGAACCTGAAGAAATATGGATGGAAGTTCATGACATTGTACAGGAGGCAGTGATCAAGGCCATCCCCAAGAAGAAGAAATGCAAAAAGTCGAAATGGCTGTCTGAGGAGGCCTTACAAATAGCTGTGAAAAGAAGAGAAGTGAAAGCCAGAGGAGAAAAGGAAAGATATACCCATTTGAATGCAGAGTTCCAAAGAAAGTCAAGGAGACATAAGAAAGTCTTCTTCAGTGATCAGTGCAAAGAAATAGAGGAAGACAACAGAATGGGAAAGACTAGAGATCTCTTCAAGAAAATTAGATATACCAAGGGAACATTTTGTGCAAAGATGGGCACCATAAAGGACAGAAATGGTATGGATCTAACAGAAGCAGACGATATTAAGAAGAGGTGGCAAGAATACAAAGAAGAACTATACACAAAAGATCTTCATGACCCAGATAGCCACGATGATGTGATCACTCACCTAGAGCCAGACATCCTGGAATGTGAAGTCAAATGAGCCTTAGGAAGCATAACTATGAACAAAGCTAATGGAGGTGATGGAATTCCAGTTGAGCTATTTCAAATCCTAAGAGATGATGCTGTGAAAGTGCTGCACTCAATATGCCAGCAAATTTGCAAAACTCAGCAGTGGCCACAGGACTGGAAAAGGTCAGTTTTCATTCCAATTCCAAAGAAAGGCAATGCCAAACAATGTTCAAACTACTTCTCAATTGCACTCATCTCACACGCTAGCAAAGGAATGCTCAAAATTCTTCAAGCCAGGCTTCAACAGTACATGAACCGTGAACTTCCAGATGGTCAAGCTGGATTTTGAGAAGGCAGAGGAGCCACAGATCAAATTGCCAACGTCCATTGGATCATCGGAAAAGCAAAAGATTTTCAGAAGAACATGTACTTATGCTTTATTGACCACACCAGAGCCTTTGACTGTGTGGATCACAACAAACTGGAAAATTCTTAAAGAGTTGGGAATAGCAGACCACCCTATCTGCTTCCTGAGAAATCTGTGTGCAGGTCAAGAAGCAACAGTTAGAACTGTACATGGAACAACAGACTGGTTCCAAATTGGGAAAGGTTACATCAAGGCTATATATTGTCACCCTGCTTATTTAACTTACATGCAGAGTACATCATGTTAACTGTTGGACTGGATGAAGCACAAGCTGGAATCAAGATTGCCGGGAGAAATATGAATAACCTCAGATATGCAGATGACACCACCCTTATGGCAGAAAGCGAAGAAGAACTAAAGAGCCTCTTGACAAAAGTAAAAGAGGAGGGTGAAAAAGTAGGCTTAAACTCAACATTTAGAAAGTAAGATCAAGGCATCTAGTCCCATCACTTCATGACAAATAGATTGTTAAAGATTTTGGCTTCCTGTACTGAACAAGCTTTCAAATAGAAAATTTTACAGTTCACTGGAAGATGGCCATTTGTTTTCAAAGATGTTGAAGTTCTCAGTTTCACAAATGTTTAATACCCTTTATTATTCACTTTTATTTTCTTGAGTAAATTTTAATTATAAAATATGTAACTAAGTAGCATAACATTGTTTCCATGTTTAGTTAAAGCTTATACATAAATGTAATTTGGTTTGGCACTTTACAGATAGACAATAAGATGATTAAGAACATTGAAACAATTAAATAATTGAAACATGAAAATGAATTTCCTTCCTATACCTCATCCTGTTTTTTGTACAACTTTTTGATTTCTGCAGCCTTCAATTTGGGTAATTTTTTTTTCTCTTTTCATTTGAGTGAAATTAAAAGGATGTGGTGTTTCTTTTAATCTCCCACACACTAAACTCCGTGATTTATTTTCCATTAGCAATGTTTTATCTAATGAATGTTTTGGGGTCTAATTATCATGTGGTCTATCATCAGTTCAATATTATAGAAGGTTATATCACAGGGTTAAATCACAAAGTGGGTTAGTGATCAATGACTGTTATTTGACTTTCACAAGAATTAGTCAGCAGTAAGAAACTTATGTCACTCATCTTGGAGTAAAATTCACTGAAGAATAAACTTTATCAATGCCTTTATTATCAAATAATTATATCTGCTTATATTTGTTCTAAACACTGATATATTTGGTGACCTATATGGAAATTATGTGACAGAGCTCAGTAAAAATGAATGAAGAGTAATGAAGTGGGTCCATGATGTGATGACTTATTAAGTTTGTGTATCTTCTCAGCTCTGACACAAACTTAGAATATATAGTCTTTCGGTTCATTCTACATCAGAATCCAAGGTAAAGAGCCCTCTTTCCTTACTTTCATTTTCACGTACCCACAAATGTTTTCGAAGTGATTCTTTCTTTTATCCTACCTGCCTGAAAACAATTCCTTATTTTTTGTTGGCCTGCTCACTTTTTATGCCATATTATGTCGTTCATCTGTATCCTTACTGAATTTTATTATTTCCATGGCTTTTATCCCCAGTTGCTGAAGTTTTTAAAAGGACCATTGAGTGCTTACAGCTGTGGTTCCTCCAGTACAAAATTCAAAACTGGTGACCAGATTGTTTTTCTAGGATTGAAGTTCTAAATAGGCAGTCAGAATTTCACATAGACTATTACAGGAAGTGTTCAAGTAAAAAAATTTTTTTCTTAAACTGGTACCTTTTTTTAAAAACATATTTTTTTAAAGGAGAGGTGTAGATATAAATAATTTTCTTTCTTATGTTTTTTTCTTCTCAGGAAATATTTCATAACACTAACCAATGCAGCATTTGCAGATGGAGTAACATATGGGCATATCTAAGATTGTATCTAAAAGGATATCTAAGATGTCAGCACTTGAATCACGGCTCCATAAGGCTGGCATTTTTCTCTGTCTAATGGTTGTATCTCTGGTGCCTAGAATAGTGCCTGGTACATAATAGATGCTCATTAAGCGGTTTCAGAAATTACTTGTTGTTTAGTTGCTAAGTTGTGTCCCACTCTTTGCGACCCTATGAACGTAGCCTTCCAGGTGCCTCTAACCATGGGATTTCCCAGGCAAGAACACTGGAGTGGGTTGCCATTTCTTTCTCCAGGGAGTCTTCCCAACCCAGGGATTGAACCTGTGTCTCCTGTTATCTCTTACAATGCAGGTGTGTTCAATAAATGGATTGAATCAATATATTCCATTAAATATTTTCAGAAAACTATCTTTTCATTGTAATGAAATTTAAAATACTTCTTACTAGATGGTGTATCAGTAGACATACTTTATTATTTTTTAATTTAATTTTTGTTTTATATTGGAATATAGTTGATTTACAGTGTTGTATTAGTTTCAGTTATACAGAAAAGTGAATGTTATACATATACATATATCCATTTTTTTTCAGATTCTTTTCCCATGTAGGTTATTACAGGATATTGAGTAGAGTACCAAGTATTATACAGTAGAGCCTTATTGGTTAGGTATTTTATATGTAGTAGTGTGTATATGTTAATCTCAAACTCCTAATTTATCTTTCCCCCATCCCCCACCTTTCCTGTTTGGTAACTATAAATTTGTTTTTGAAGTCTGTTGAGTCTCTTTCTGTTTTCTAAATATGCTCATTTTATCATTTTTGTTTGTGTGTGTGTGTTTTCTTTAAGTTTTTCTATAGTTATATTCAAGATAGTTTCTATAGATTATTTCCTATTTCTCTGTGAAATATCAATAATATCTTTCTGTAGGTACTTATACTCTTCAAAACAATCCAAACAGAAAATATGAAATTATTCCTCAGATTAAAAAGCATTTGTCTTCTTATATGTTTTTTCAGGAGAGCTAATAGAGTATTTGAAAGATTAATATATTTGATATTGGTGATCTTAAATGTGCAATGCTTCAGAGGGAGAAAAAAATATGTGGAAGTATTTTAGAAGCTGTAAAATTGCACAGAAATATTTTTATTCTTACTTTTTTTCAGAGACTGTGTTGAGACTCATATTTCAATATCAGAACTTATCAAACATTCATTATAAAAGATACATGGGTGCATTCCCAGACTCTGTTCCTCATTGCCCATCATGGGGCTTCCAGACAGTTGAAGGCACATGGACCAAAGTTATGGAAAGCTGTTATATTTTTAAGGATCCTTTAATCAAGATTTTATTGTTTATATACTATTTCATACTAATGTGTTAATTTTTAGTATTATGGAAGTAGTTTATCTAATGTCCCATATCTGTTTCACCTCAAATCAGAACAACCAGAGAGATATAAGTATGAATCCCAGTTTTATTACTTACCTTCTTCATGGTCCTTGACCATTACCTGATCTCTCTGAGTCTTACTTTTATCATATGTAAAATGAGAATATCTGTCTTTCATTGTTGTAAGGAATAAAATAGATGAAGTGAAGGTTGCTCGGTTGTGTCCGACTCTTTCGACCCCGTGGACTCTTCAGTCCATGGAATTCTCCAGGCCAGAATACTGGAGTGGGTAGCCTTTCCCTTCTCCAGGGAATCTTCCCAACCCAGGGATCGAACCCAGTCTCCTGCATTGCAGGAGGATTCTTTACCAGCTGAGCCACCAGGGAAGCCTCAAAATAGATAAATGTAACCTTTAAAAAAAAAAAAACTATAGAACTCTATGGGACTTTCATCATTGTGATCTCGAGTTGACATGGGAAACTACCCAACCACACATACATTCCAAATAGATATTAGATTAAATCTTGTAATTTTAAAAGGAAATAAACAGATACATCGCAGTCTTTGAATATAAGAAAGAGAATCCCCAAGTGCCAATTGTGAAGATGTATCTGAAAACCAAAATAGTTAATGGGAGCTAAAGAACTAAGCTCATGTACTTCTGAATAGATACACATCTAATGACTGTCGTTGTAATACCTGAGAGGAATGGCTTGTTGAGACTGCAGGCCTTTTAGGAATTGGAGCTGAACTATAAAGATAAAGTAACCTGGAATTGATCCTATTAATAAAATCTTTAAGCAACAAATAACAAAAAACTACCCTGGCTCAGAGTAGTCAGTAAGGGCTCATTAGCTCATTTAATTGTAATGAGTAAATTAAAAGCCCCAGCAGAAATCAGAATCCTGTCTGTGGTATGTATGTGTGAGGGGTGGGGGCCTTAAATTTGAACTCTCTTAAATTTGCCACAAGTGTAAAAACCAAGTAAAGAAATTAACTTCCAAAACTGATGCAGAACTGGTGAAACCTGTAAGGACTCCAGGAAAGACCAACAAGCAACCTTCGTTTATGACTGCCTCTGTTTGCCAGATCACTTGATACTTTGGCTAGAGGAGAGCCTTGTTCAGACTTCACAAAGCACAGAAGGAAAAAAAAAGCAGAATGAGAATGTGTCAGCAGCTGGAAGAAATGGAATTAATACTTTAGGAACCATGCGTAGAGACCGATCTGAATGAGATCTATAAGATCTATAAGATCTCTCTATACGACTATAGACTATTTAATCTCTTTAATAATTGAGTCAAGGAAGAAGGATGTTTTAAAATACTGAGTTTATTAATCATTATAGAAAATGCTTTCTTCTACTATGACCTTGGAGCAGGTACACAAGATGGTTGTTTTTGTGGTAATTTATAATCTATGTATTTCATCTGAGGACAGAGAAAGAATGCAAGGCGTCTAATGAGATTTGAGACTAAATGTATTTCTCAAAAATTGCTAGTTCAGTTAAGAGGTATAATTTGGCTTAAAAATGTGTTGTGTGAGCATTGATTTTATTTTTGTTTAAATTTCTGTTGCTTAATAATAAATTAGTAGCAACAGGTAAATATATCTTTTCTTATGTTTAGAAATTTATTTTCAAATAAGACTTTATTACTCTTTCTCGCAGTTTGTGAATCAGACATTTCCCAAGAAGCTGATGACATGGCAATGGAAAAAGAGAAATATGTTGATGAATTGAGAAAAGCATTGGTGTCAGGAGCAGGACCAAGTGACACATACAAGTTTAATTTTTCTAAAGAGTCTCATCACTTCTCCTTTGAGAAAAATTTGAAAGATGTTTCAGTAAGTAAATCTTTCCATAATGTTGTAAGTGGTAAAATGTCAGAGTACTTATGGGGAAATCATTTAAGTAACTAGCATATTATTCCCAAAACACATCAAAAACAAAAGTTTGAAAAGTACTTGGAAAAATGCTTCAAAGTTAGTCATTAAATACTTTATATTCATGAATTGTGAAAAATAATTATTGGAAAGTATATTTCATTTTTAGTGTTTTAAAACTAAGTATTATTAAGATAATTACATGAATGAACAGTTCTGAAAAATGGCGTCAGAAGTTTTAGATCATGAGACAGGCTTATTGAAATGAATTTGGCAAAATACTGATTTTTGAGAAATAAAATAATATATTTTTCTTTTAATATTTAACAATTATGACGCGTTTTCTTCTTTATTAAAATGTACTTGAAATTACAAAATGATATAGTTAGGTAGAATGAAACATATGTTTGTAAATTAAGGCATTTTATTTACATTTTCAAAATTAGAAGTATTAAAATAGAAGGAAATAACTTTCAACCCAACCTTTTCAAAGCTTGCAAGCTGTATGGACAGGGAATCTGCTATTTGTTCTGTTTGATTTATACATCAGTTCAAATCAAGGTTTATTTATGAGAAGTGTACTACTTACTGTTTGTATATCTTAATTCATGTTAGTATAACTAGAGGTTAAATTATTTGTTTTTTGTCAGTCATTTATCAATCAGATATTAGATCTATAGTAGAAGAAAAAGAGGGATATCTTTACTACATTAAGTTTAAAGACAGTTATTGACAGTTTGTACTGGAACTAAGTTGAGTTTAATTCAGAATGATTAAAGGATTTCACCAATTAGAGAAACATTTGAAGCAACAGATGGAATCATTACTTTGAAATATATATTATTCTATATAGAATAATGCAGAGAGCCTGGCTTTAGTAATTATTTCTATTTAGAAAATATTCACTTGCTGTACTCAACTGCCAATTTATATAAATTTCAATATGTTGAGGTCCTTAAAAATGATAATTTAAAATAGGGTAAGTAATGTTTGAAATGACTAGTAAAATTTCATTATTTGTCACAAAATATTCTTTCCTGTGGCTTAAATACAATCAAGTGATGTTATATACTATAGGACTGCTGACTGTTCTAATATTTTGAAGCAGATCATTGTCAACTTGGGAGGAATGCCTTTTCCCACTCAACAAAGTTTTGTATGTAATGATTAACATTATTTCATGCACTTTCTGGTTTTCAGCTGTTTTGTGTATACTGATGCATAACAAATTAAGAGTGTGAGAGGTACCTTTTGGGTACTTGAAAGCGTTTTAGTGTCTTTGACATGATGAAAAGGAGGATTTGGTCCATTGGGCATGGATGGAGTACTTGCCGTGCTTGTCAATACCTCTGGTCTTGGTACCTTTGTGAGGAAAGTCATCATGACTTAAGTCCTGTACAACTGGTTTAGCATGTGTTAGACTCAAAAACTGTGACAATAATCCTGAAAGATAGTTTGCTTACTACCCCCAAATTAATCAACTTTATCAGAGCCAAAGCCTTGAAACACTAACTTTTCAACAGGTTTTCTTAAAAAAGTAGAAACAGAGAAAGAAATTCTTAGTAATGCAGAAGAGTGTGGGTTGCCGAATGCTCATGCTCTGAAGCACTATGGTGCAGTTTAGATAGCTACCTCATTATTTATTAATTTGCCTATGAGAAAAAAAAAAAGGCTACTCTCTCAGAACAGTTTGACGAGGAGGAATTTTTGACTTGATTTACTTGAGACATTTTTGGATTTGTCTGAATGAGGTAAAACTTTCAGTATGAGCTTCTGCAGTCAGCTTCATGGATGCAGATGAAAATCACAAGTTTATTTGGCCAAACTTCCATGGGAATCTTGTAGTGCTTTAGGATGCGTTTCTGTGGATTGAATTTCAGAGTGAGAGTATCTTGTAAATTCATTTGGTGGCAAAAATATGCAGACAATTGGAAACACGGCAGAATACTTTTTAGAGCTGATTTTGCTTTAGATGACCTAAAAATGTAAAAGGTATTCGTAATCATTTCCTTGATGACACAGACATCTGATTGTTGCCAAAAATAACCTCCTATACTTAAAAGAAAAGAATGAACATAGATTAACTCAAAAATTTATAGTGAATTCTGTTGTTGACATAAGGTTACTCTCCCAAAGAATATTCCATGAGTTCTAAGTACATTTGCTACAAGTTTCATACCTAGTAGAGTCAGGATTTGGGGGCATTTGTTGCCATCAATTCAGGAAGTTTTATATGTGTAATTCTGTGTTGGAGATCACTGCATAATTTGAACATTTTGAGTATTCAAGTCATATAAGACTTATTTGAATTTACCTTTGTATCAAATTTTCTTTGTTTTTCTTCTATTTTTAAAAAAGAAGTAACTACTAGTTTTTATATTAAAGAAGAACTGGTTCTTTTTGAAATATTGCCTTGTGTTTTATCAAAAGAATTGTCAATTTCCAAACAAATGAAATATTTAATATGTATAATGTGTAAGTTGATGTTTATATACAGTTTTGTGGGAAGGAATGGGTCCATTATTTTACAAAGCTGCTTTGCTCTTATTGACTTTTCCTTACAGATGACATAGATTTTTAATTTTAGCTTAATTCTTATTGGGATAAATGTACATCCATTTGAACGCTTTTTTTCTATACAGTGCAAACTTCTGGGACTCTCCCTGCCCCATTACCAGGACACTTCAGTTGGCTGTAGATTGTTCTGGATGAAACATAATCTAGTACAAGCATTCAGAATTCATTATCTCTTACTATAAGTACTGTTGCCCACTCAGGAGATTATTCATGTACTTCGTGTCATTGTTTTCCCTCTGCTTTTCCCAGTTCATACTGATTTTGCAATATATACTTTATCATGAAAATATTGCATCTTAATTAAAAATATCTTCTTTTTTCTATTTCATAATTTGTTCTGTCCCTTCAGAAAACATTTTCATTCATGAGCCATTTAGAAAAAAACCTAATTATTTTTGATAAGAATAACCTTGGTTTCATAATTTAAATTGTTCATATATCTTTTTTCTCAACTATAAAATTTTGAAGTGATTTCTTAGATTCATGGCATGTCATCTATCATACCATAGTTTTATATTTCTAAAAATAGTCCTAATAAAGGAAAGCCATGAAATTTGAAGGAATATTCAATGTGATCAACACACACACATTACAAGCATAAACATGAAAATTGGCTTTAGGTCTCTTTTAGAAAAGAAGAAAAATCTTAAATTTTGTATATAGAATAAAACTTCGAAATTGAAAAAAAGAACTTAATAAAGTCAATTTGCATTTTCTTTCCCTTTCTCTACCTTGCCCCCATTATCAGATACTGGCTTTGGATACAGTTAGACTGAAAATTTGATGACTTAAATAGCATGGTGGATTCTTTTCTCTGATGTTATGATCCAAATAGGCAGGTCTGGATTAATATATTAGTTTTATAATGTGGAAGCTCAAGCTTCTGTAATCATGTTGCTTTTCCCTTTTTAAAAAGAAATTTTTTTTCTCATGGTCATGGTTATGCTCACCTTTCAGGCAGCAGGAAAGGTGCCTCAGAAGAGAAAGTAAAGCACGTGTGCATTTTCTTTATGACCTTCACGCTAGTGTTGCATGCACTACTTTAGCTAGCATCCCATTGTCCAAAACTGAGTCACATGGCTTCACCTAGCTGCAAAGGAATCTGTGAAGTGTTTTCTTCAGCTATGTCCTATGCCCAGAAGTTCTCATTACTGTGTAAAAAAAGGGAAGGTGGATGTTGAGGGACAGTTAGGAATCTCTGCATGTTAATGTTTAGGAGAGATTGAACTGTCATTCAGTCATTTAGAAGGATTCACTTTTATTGTTACAGGAGTCTTTCTCTAGTTATTTTCATTACAAATAATGTTTCAGTTGTTTAAAAAATGTTGCAACATACAGTAAGGTATGTATGTACAGTAAGGTTAGTTTGTATCTTCCTATATGTCATAACTTTTCTAAGTGGAAAATGCGTTCTAAGTTCAAAGGACCTCCCTACATTTATTTAATTTACATTTCTCAGGTATATAAAAATTAAGTAAAATAAGTTATCCCAAAGTAGTCAAAGTTGTTTTTTAAAGACAGCAGCCCCAAATCCTGTATTATTGCCATGTGTCCCTGTGGTTTGGGAACTTTGAAATCAAATGGGTATTTCCAGATGAAATATCAGAATTGGAGCATTTGTTATGGTACTCTGCCAAGGACGTTGTCAAAAATAGTAATGATTTTCAGGTTTGTGGGAGTATGGGTTGCAAATATGTTGCTTGCATGCCTCAAAAAGAAATTGTAGTGTTTATTTCCATGATAAAAGTATTTGTATACATCTGCCATTTTTTTTATTAAACACTTTATAATTCTTGACCTTTTGGAATGTGGGAACTAAATTAGTTATGTAAGTGGTGCAGAAATCCTGTTCAAAGTATATGTTTTGTAGTTAAACCATACAAAAGACTTCAAATTGTTACTTTAAAAATTATTAATATTTAGTTATACAGTTTTGTCTTTGAGAACTCATTCTCCTTTTCATGTTTCATATTGCTCTGCTTCGATTTAAAATGTTTTTTTCTTTTATAAGAAACATCTCAGTCATTATATTTTAATTTTTTCAATTATTCCAGGATTTTTCAGAAAAAAAAAAAAAAAACAGCTTAGTAAAAACAGGAGTCTGAAGTAGCATGTGAAAACTGTGCTCTAAGATAACTTTTGAGTAATAATAATGTTAATATTTGCTTATTACTTTTCAGTTACCGTGGACTCTCACTTCACCATGCGACCTTGGCATTGTCACTGTTTGTATGTGAGGAAACAGTTGCTAAAAGTGTAGGCAAGTTCCTAAGGAAAGTGGAGGTAGTAAGTTAGATAGGGGGGAATCCAGGACTCTATCAAAGTCAGGAAAATTTTTTTATTTAGTTGTAATGTACATATCATATAGTGTACCTGTGTAAGATGTAAAGTTTTCATCACTCTAGAGAGTTCCTTGGTGCCTCTCTAAAGTCACTCCCCAACTACCATCTTTCCTCCTCAATCCTGCTTCCTCTCTAGGCTCCAAACAACCACTAAACTATTCTTTGTCACTGAGGATTAGCTTTACTTGTTTTAGAATTTTATGTAAATGGAACTGGACACTATGTACTTTCATATAACTTTATTTACATAGTATAATGTTTTTGAGATTCATGATTATGTGTCATGTTTCATCAGTCCATTTCTTTTGATAGTATTTTACTGAATGGATATACCATATCCACTTTTTGATGAATAGTTTGTGGGTGGTTTCCAGTTGTGGATTATTGTGAATAAAGCACTTATATACATTCATATATAAATCTTTTTGTGGTTATGTTTTTTAAATGGCTATATTAAGATATAACGTACATATTGAAAGTGGACATTTTGAGAAATTTTAGAATATGTACGTACCCAGAAACAGTCATCACAATCAAGATAGTGAACAAATCCTCATTTGTCCCAGTTTTTTTGTATACCTTTGTAATCTTCCCCTCCCTATCTCCTGATTTAGTCCTCAGACAACTGCTTAGAGTTTTCTATCACTATAGGTTATTTTTACATTCTCTAGAGTTTTATGTAAATGTAACCCTATTGTGAGTCGGACATGACTGAGCGACTGAACTGAACTGAACTGACTGAACCCTATTGTAGGTACCTTGAAGCATAATCAGGTCTTGCTTCATGTAATTTGAATCTTCATGATAAAGTGCAAAACATTAAGGTTTGTCATGTCCCTGTGATGATTTGACCCCTTTATCATTTTGAAATGACCCTGTAACTGTTAAAATCTTTGATCTGAAATCTACTTCCAGCTTTCTTTTGATAGGAGTTAGCATGACATATCTTTATCCATCCTTCTTCTTTTGCCTGTTTTGTCTTTATTTAAATTGTATTTATTTTAAGAAGTATATGGTTGGATTTTGCTTTTTTAATCCAGTCTGGAAATCTGTGATTTTAATTGGGGTGTTTAAGGTATTTATATTTCATATACTTATTAATGATGGTTTTAAAATATGCTTTCTCTTTTTGTTTCACCTTTATTTCCTTATTTCACTTAATGTGTCTTTTTTTTAGACTACTTACATATATTTTTATAATAAAGTTTCATCTTTTGGTTGGATTATAACTCATTTTCATGCTATTTTAGTGCTTGCTTTAGACTTTACAGGGCTTCCCTTGTGGCTCAGCTGGTAAAGAATCCGCCTGCAAGGCGGGAGACCTGGGTTCGATCCCTGGGTTGGGAAGATCTCCTGGAGAAGGGTAAGGCTACTCACTCCAGTATTCTGGCCTAGAGAATTCCATGGACTGTATAGTCGGCGGGGTTGCAAAGAGTCGGGCACTATTGAGCGACTTTCACTTAGAGTTTATAGCATATATCTTCACCTTATCACTGTCTACCTTGAAGTGATATACTACTTTACAAATAGTTTAAAACTCCTAATAGTAATGTATATTTTACACACACACGCATACACACACACCATACATCCATTTTTCCTCTCCTGGGCTTTATGTTATTTTGGTCATGTGATTTCACTTCCATATATGTGATCAACTTTACAATATATTGTAATTATTTTTGTTTTTAACAGTCAATTAACTTTTAAAATTTATTTTGAAATAAATTTAGACTCCCAAAAAGTTTCAAAAATAATACCTAGAATTCAGTATACCTTGATCCCAGGTTCCCCAATGATAACAATATAGCCATAGTAAATTATTTAAAGCAGGAAATTGACATTGGCACAATATTAACCAAACTACAGACCTTACACAGATTTTGTTAGTTTTTACAAGTAATTTGTTATGTTTTTTGTTTTTTTATGTGTTTCTGTGGGGTTTTTTTTTGTTTTTTGTTTTTGCATGTTTATAGTTAAATGAATTTTATTACATGTATGGATTCATATAACCACTACCATAGTCAGAATACAAAACTGTTCTATTATCACAAAGAAACCTCTTCATTCCTTTGTACTAGCCCTTTATAGTCATACTCCGCTCTCCAGTGTAATCCTTGGGAACTTATTTTCTGTTCTTCATCACTGAGCTTTTGACATTTGGAGAATATTAATTAATGAAATCATACAGTAGGTAGCCTTTTGAGATTAGCTTGTTTCACCCCACTGAGTATAATGCCCTTGATATACATTCAAGTTATTACAAATATCACTGATTTATTTTTATTTATTGCTGAGCAGTGCATTGTATGACTGAACTGGTTTGTTTATCCATTTAATGACTTAAGAACATTTGTGTTATTTCCACTTTTTGGCAATTACAAAACTGCTTTAAACATGCATGCATAGTTTCTGTGTGGATACAAGTCTTCGTTTCTCTAGAACAGAGACTGGCAACTATGTCCTGTAAATCAGCTGCCCATTTTGGTAAATGGACTTTTACTGGGATATAAAAATGCCCGTTTGTTTGTATATTGTCTGTGACTGCTTTTGTGCTCTAATGCTGAATGGCTGCAACAGAGACATTATGGTATGTAATGACTAAAAATTTACTTTTGTCCTATTAGAAA
This sequence comes from Moschus berezovskii, assembly GCF_049115385.1. Classification (NCBI taxonomy): domain Eukaryota; kingdom Metazoa; phylum Chordata; class Mammalia; order Artiodactyla; family Moschidae; genus Moschus; species Moschus berezovskii. Next base: position 27,892,310 of record NC_142467.1, on the reverse strand, counting down.
GAGTTTGCTTATCTCGTCTCTAAGGTAGATATATGATTGTGAATACAGGATTGTATGATAAATATGTGTTTACCTGTATAAAGAAACTGCTAACCTGTTTTCCAAAGTGGGTGAACCATTTTACATTCATACCTGAAATGTATGAAAGATCCATATTCTTTCTACAGTATTTTTTATTTTAGCCATTTAATAGGCATATTATTATATCTTATTGTGGCTTTAATTTCTGTGTCCTTAATGGCTAAGGATGTTGACTTCATGTGTTTATTTGACATCTATAAATCGTTCTTGGTGAAATGTCTTTTCAGATTTTACCCATGTTTTAGTTGGATTGTTTTTATTTATCAGATATGTGATTTGAAAATATCTTCTTCTAGTCTATCACTGGTCTGTTCATTTTATTAATAGGGTCTTATCAGGGCTTCCCTGAGAGCTCGGTTGGTAAAGAATCCACCTGCAATGCAGGAGACCCCAGTTCAATTCCTGGGTTGGGAAGACCCTCTGGAGAAGGGATAGGCTACCCACTCTGGTATTCTTGGGTTTCCCTTGTGGCTCAGCTGGTAAAGAATCCGCCTGCAATGCAGGAGACGTGGGTTTGATCCCCTGGAGAAGGGAAAGGCTGCCCACTCCAGTATTCTGGCCTGGAGAATGCCATGGACTGTTTAGTCCATGGGGTTGCAAAGAGTTGGACATGACTGAGTGAGTTTCACTTTTGTAGAGCTAAAGTTTTTATTTTTGATAAAGTCCAGTTTGTGGAATTTTTTTTCCCTTTATGGATTATTCTTTTGGTCTTATGTCTACGGACACTTCATCTAACCCTAGGTCATGAAGATTTTCTTTTAAAACAGTTTTATAGTTTCATGTTTTATATTTAGATCTGTGATCTATTTTGAGTTCATTTTCGTTCAGTTTGATCTTCATTTTCTTGGATATGAATGTCCAATTGAACTAATACAATTAGTTGAAGAGACTCTCCTTTCTCTATTGAATTGCTTTTGCACCTTTTTTAAAAATCATGACTGTACTTGTGTGGGTCTGATTTTTGACTCTGTATTCTGTTTCATGAACTTATGTGTATATTCTTCCACCAGTACCACACTGTCTTAAATACAGTAGCTACATTATAAACCTTAAGACTGGGTTTTGTGATTCCTCCAACTTTATTCTTTTTTTCAATATTATTTTAGATGATTTAGTTATTGTGCCTTTGAAAATAAATTTTGAAAGCATTCTATTTACCAAAAACTACAATGAACAGTCCATAAACAGAATTTTTTTTTGTTTTTAGGTTTTCTTTGATATCTTCATCAGAATTTTAGAGTGTTTAGCACACAGATCTTTTCATGTGCTTCTTGGCCGTTTGTTTGTCCTTTTTGGAGAAATATCTATTCAGGTCTATAACCCAGTTTTTGAGTGACCTGTTTGTTTTGATGCTGTTAAGCTAATCACTATACTTTTATACTTTAAAATTTCACTATTAAAACAGTTTATAGCCTGCTGCACCTATACAACCCATTCTGGACATGTTACTGTCACACTGCCTGACTACCTGATTTGAATCTCATATATGCTAATACCTGATTTAATGAATTAGCATATAGGTATGTGTGTATGATTATACAGTGGAAGTGAGAAATAGATTTAAGGGACTAGATCTGATAGATAGAGTGCCTGATGAACTCTGGACGGAGGTTCATGACATTGTACAGGAGACAGGGTCCAAGACCATCCCCATGGAAAAGAAATGCAAAAAAGCGAAATGGCTGCCTGAGAGGCCTTACAAATAGCTGTGAAAAGAAGAGAAGCGAAAAGCAAAGGAGAAAAGGAAAGATATAAGCATCTGAATGCAGAGTTCCAAAGAATAGCAAGGAGAGATAAGAAAGCCTTCCTCAGTGATCAATGCAAAGAAATAAAGGAAAACAACAGAATAGGAAAAACAGGAGATCTCTTCAAGAAAATTAGAGATTCCAAGGGAACATTTCATGCAAAGATGGACTCGATAAAGGACAGAAATGGTATGGACCTAACAGAAGCAGAAGATATTAAGAAGAGGTGGCAAGAATACACAGAAGAACTGTACAAAAAGGATCTTCACGACCAAGATAGTCACGATAACGTGATCACTGACCTAGAGCCAGACATCTTGGAATGTGAAGTCAAGTGGGCCTTAGAAAGCATCACTACGAACAGAGCTAGTGGAGGTGATGGAATTCCAGTTGAGCTATTTCAAATCTTGAAAGATGATGCTGTGAAAGTGGTGCACTCAATATGCCAGCAAATTTGGAAAACTCAGCAGTGGCCACAGGACTGGAAGAGGTCAGTCTTCATTCCAATCCCAAAGAAAGGCAATGCCAAAGAATGCTCAAACTACCGCACAATTGCACTCATCTCACACGCTAATAAAGTCATGCTCAAAATTCTCCAAGCCAGGCTTCAGCAATATGTGAACTGTGAACTTCCAGATGTTCAAGCAGATTTTAGAAAAGGCAGAGGCACCAGAGATCAAATTGCCAACATCCGCTGGATCATGGAGAAAGCAAGAGAGTTCCAGAAAAACATCTATTTCTTCTTCATTGACTATGCCAAAGCCTTTGACTGTGTGGATCACAATAAACTGTGGAACATTCTGAAAGAGATGGGAATCCCAGACCACCTGACCTGCCTCTTGAGAAACCTGTATGCAGGTCAGGAAGCAACAGTCAGAACTGTCCATGGAACAACAGACTGGTTCCAAATAGGAAAAGGAGTACATCAAGGCTGTATATTGTCACCCTGCTTATTTAACTTATATGCAGAGTACATCATGAGGAACGCTGGGCTGGAAGAAGCACAAGCTGGAATCAAGATTGCCGGGAGAAATATCAATAACCTCAGATATGCAGATGACACTACCCTTATGGCAGAAAGTGAAGAGGAACTCCAAAGCCTCTTGATGAAAGTGAAAGAGGAGAGTGAAAAGGTTGGCTTGAAGCTCAACTTTCAGAAAACAAAGATCATGGCATCTGGTCCCATCACTTCATGGGAAATAGATGGCAAAACAGTGGAGACAGTGTCAGACTTTATTTTTTGGGGCTCCAAAATCACTGCAGATGCTGATTGCAGCCATGAAATTAAAAGACGCTTACACCTTGTAAGGAAAGTTATGACCAACCTTGATAGTATATTAAAAAGCAGAGACATTACTTTGCCAACCAAGGTCCGTCTACTCAAGGCTATGGTTTTTCCCGTGGTCATGTATGGATATGAGAGTTGGACTGTGAAGAAAGCCGATCGCCGAAGAATTGATGCTTTTGAACTGTGGTGCTGGAGAAGACTCTTGAGAGTCCCTTGGACTGCAAGGAGATCCAACCAGTCCATTCTAAAGGAGATCAATCCTGGGTATTCATTGGGAGGACTGATGCTAAAGCTGAAACTCCAATACTTTGGCCACCTCATGCGACGAGTTGACTCACTGGAAAAGACTCTGATGCTGGGAAAGGTTGGGGGTAGGAGGAGAAGGGGACGACAGAGAATGAGATGGCTGGATGGCATCACCGACTCAATGGACATGAGTTTGAGTGAACTCCGGGAGTTGGTGATGGACAGGGAGGCCTGGCGTGCTGTCATTCATGGGGTCGCGGAGAGTCGGACAAGACTGAGCGACTGAACTGTACTGATGTGCATATACCTTTTCTAAGACACTTCTCTTAATAGGTACTTTATAAATATTCATTGTTATTAATTATTTACTTGGCTATCTCTTCTATTATACAGTAAACTGCTTGAAGGCAGAGACCGTGTCTTAGCTGACTTTGAAATTCCAGCAAATCTGGATATTTTGGGGGTGGCCTTTTGTTAAGAGGAAGTGTGGCATAAAGGAAAGAACTTTAAATCTTGTCTTTAGTCTTGTATCTATTTCTGTTTATTTTGGATTCAGCAAGTCATTTGTCTTTAATGATGAAAAATAGTTCAAATAGGCTTATAATGAGAACTCCCAGAAATTATGATGTGGGCACTAAGATTGATGTGTGTGTGTGCAAATTCCTTGTAAATTGTGAATTGGTATAGTGTGAGGCCTGTCCCAAGAGACCACTGAGTTAATGCCTTGTATTCAGAACAGTCTCCAGCATATACTTCTCATACTATCTGTAAATGAGTTTATACACATTGTTTTAGCAGACATTTTTTATGCTAGTTTCAAATTGTATCTCATCTCAAGCTATACCGTTTAAAACATACTATAAATAACATCAATTTAAATATGTCAGTGCAATTCTTGTAATCTTGATTTCTCTCAATGTATGTAGAGATTAAAAAGTAGGAGTGACTTAAATTTCCTTGATCTGAGAGTCTTGTTAAACAGATGTCTTTGTTATACTGTTTACTCTTTCAGATAAAGTTTATTGGAGGATCTGAGCTTCGTTTTCTTTGTTGAATTTTCTAGTATAGTAGCATATGTTGATGAAAACTGGCCACATAGTGTAATATTTATTCAAAACTGAAAGTTGCAAAAAAAAAATTTAAAAAAAGATATACTGTTACAGCAATTAAAGGCTAATTGCTTTTTTTGTGCAACTTCTGGAGAGAATGTGATATTTCTGGCTGCAAATGATCGAAAACCAGTGCAATAGTGGAGATATGCCCATTGTGACTATAACCATAACAGTGGATTATAATGGTATTTTCACTAATTTGTTATGCTTCTTGGTCATTTTATATCTTTTGACAGCTATTTTTTTAACTCTTTAATTTTATACTTACAGAGAAAGTGGCAAAAATACTAAGAAGAATTCCTGCATATCCTGTACTCTGTATTCCCTAATATTCAGAAAGCTTAGAAAAGAAAGTGAAGTCGTTCAGTTGTGTCTGACTCTGTGACCCCATGGACTGTAGCCTACCACGCTCTTCCGTCCATGGGATTTTCCAGGCAAGAATACTGGAGTGGGTTGCTATTGCCTTCTCCAGGCGATCTTCCTGACCAGTGTTAGAATCCTGGTCTCCCACACTGCCAGCAGACTCTTTACCCTCTGCGCCACCAGGGAAGCCCTAATCAGCTAAGACAGAACACATAATCATGGTACAATTATTAACAATTAGGATGTTAACATTGACATGGTAATCTACAGATCTTACTTGATGTTTCCCAGTTTTACTACTATCTTAGCCTGCCCAGGGTTCTGTAACAAAATACCAAAGACTGGATAGCTTATATGAGAGGAATTTATTTCTTACAGTTCTGTGGCTATGAAGTCCAAGGTCAAGGACCTATCCTGTTCAGTTCTTGGTGAACGCCTGCTACCTGGCTTTCAGTTGACTGCCTTCTTGTGTATTCTCTTGTGGTGGACGGAAGCTAGGTGTAATTTCTTCCTCTTATAAATTTACTAATCATGTCATAGAGGTCCTGCCTTTGTGAATTCATCTAAACAAATCACTTCCCCAAAGCCCCACCTCCAATACCGCCATAGTAGAAGGGGTTAGGGCTTCAACATATGAATTTTAGGGAGAAACAAATGTTCAGTTCATAATGCTCATAAAGGTTTTTTCCTAGTCCAGAATATACGTGTCTCATATTGCTTTTAATATTCTCTATTTAGTCTGTGAAAGTTCTTCAGTCTTTGTTTTTCCTGACTTTGAAGAACACTGTTTATTTAATCTGGTATTTTCTCATGGTCAGATTGAATTTATGGAATTTTTCAAAGAAATGATGTTTTATCCTACTCAGTGCAACATGTTAGGAGGTACATGTTATCTATCTGGATTATTGTGTGGATGTGCTCAGTCGTTTCCATCTTTCTGCAACCCCATGGACCGTAGCCTGCTAGGCTCCTCTGTCCATGGAACTTTCCAAGCAAGAATAGTGGAGTGTGTTACCATTTTCTTCTCTAAGGGGTCTTCCCAACCCAGAGATCTACTTGTATCTCCTGAGTCTCCTGCATCGGAAGACAGATTCTTTACCACTGCACCACCTGGGAGCCCATCTGCATTATTATTAGTGATATTAACTTTGAATACTTGATTAAAGGAGTGTCTGCCAGGTTTCTTTCAACTATAACTGCTATTTTTTTCCTTTTGTGGTTAAGTATCTTGTGGGTAGATAATTTTGAGAGTACACAAATGTCCTATTTTAATCAGAATTTTACCCACTAATTTTAGCACAATTGGATGGCATTTTAAATTTAATTTTTACTAGAGTATAGTTGCTTTACAATGTTGTTTTAATTTATACTGTACAGCAAAGTGAATCAGCTATATGTATATGTGTGTGTATGTATACACATATATATCTCCTTTTATCGATATCTTTCCCATCAGATAACCATAGAGCACTGAATAGAGGAATAGAACCCCTCAAGCTCTAGAGTAGTTTCTCATTGCATTGATGATTTTTGTCTCCAATACCTATTACTCTGATATATCTAGACGTGAGTTTCTTGTTTCATCATTCCTTTACTTTATTAATTGGAATTCTACTATAAGGCATATGCAGATGACACCACCCTTATGGCAGAAAGTGAAGAAGAACTAAAGAGCCTCTTGATAAAAGTGAAAGTGAAAGAGGAGAGTGAAAAAGTTGGCTTAAAGTTCAACATTCAGAAAACTAAGATCATGGCATCCGGCCCTGTCACTTCATGGCAAATAGGTGTGGAAACAGTGGCTGACTTTATTTTTCTGGGCTCCAAAATCACTGCAGATGGTGATTGCAGCCAGGAAATAAAAGACACTTACTCCTTGGAAGGAAAGTTATGACCAGCCTAGACACCATATTAAAAAGCAGAGACATTACTTTGCCAACCAAAATCCGTCTAGTCAAGGCTATGGTTTTTCCCGTGGTCATGTATGGATGTGAGAGTTGGACTATAAAGAAAGCTGATCGCCGAAGAATCGGTGCTTTTGAACTGTGGTGTTGGAGAAGACTCTTGAGAGTCCCGTGGACTGCAAGGAGATCCAACCAGTCCATTCTAAAGGAGATCAGTCCTGGGTCTTCGTTGGAAGGACTGATGCTGAAGCTGAAACTCCAATACTTTGGCCACCTGATGTGAAGAGTTGACTCATTTGAAAGACCCTGGTACTGGGAAAGATTGAGGGCAGGAGAAGAAGGGGACAACAGAGGATGAGATAGTTGGATGGTATCACCAACTCGATGGACATGGGTTTCGGTAGACTCTGGGAGTTGGTGATGGACAGGGAGGCCTGGTGTGCTGCGGTTCATGGGGTCGTAGAGTCGGACACGACTGAGTGACTGAACTGAACTGAAATCTGTTTATGCTCTTCCATTTATTTTTTCAATTATTTATTTAAAGGCATATATACTGTCATGAGTCTACTTATTTTATTCTATGGGTTAAATTGTTCTCATTTATTTTGTTGCTTAAATTGTCCTCGATTTTGCCATTGGGAGCTTACTCAACTTTTGTGTCTTTTAGATATGTCTCCTTTACTTCTAGCCCTTCCTGACTTTCTGGCACCATAAGACCCATCTTGTCTTTCCTAACCTGGCTGTGCAATCAACCATTTAGCCGAAGATCAATAGTTTTTTTAAATTTAAGATTAAATATTGTAATCGATATCTGGGTACTAGGTGTGCTTCTAGCTGCTAGGGTGCCTTTTCTTTTAAGTCCTTTCTGTTGACTCACAGATCTAGCAAATACATGTGTGTACTTATAAATATATGCACACATCTGTATTTCTCCTTCTGTATATATGTTAAAAGCCATTAGTTCAGCACAGTGTCACAGAGTTTATTCTAGCCTTCCCCCCTTCTTAATATGCAACTTCCTCTGACAGTGAAAATTCTGGCTTTCATTATCCACAATATGTTAGTTATTTACTCGGTCCTAGTATACACATAGTTTCAGAATTGTTTACTCATATCCCAGTATACACATAGTTTCAGAATTGTTTACTCATATCCCAGTGAAAAACAAATTTTCTAAATATAGTACACTATTTGTATGCAGTTCTTTTTGTCTTTTGCTGTCGTTCATTCACTCAGTCATATCTGAGTCTTTGTGACCCCATAGACTGTAGCACACCAGGCCTTCCTATCCTTCACCACCTCCTGGAGCCTACTCAAACTCATGTCCATTGAATCAGTGATGCCATCCAACTATCTCATCATCTATTGTCCCTTTCTTCTACTGCCTTCAATCTTTCCTTGCATCAGGGCTTTTTCTAGTGAATCAGCTTTTTGTATCAGGTGGCCAAAGTATTGGAGTTTCAGCTTCAGCATCAGTCCTTCCAATGAATACTCAGGGTTGTTTTCCTTCAGGATTGACTGATTTGATCTCATTGCAGTCCAAGGGACTCTCAAGAGTCTTCTCCAACAATACAGTTCAAAAGCATCAATTACTTGACACACAACCTTCTTTAGGTCCAACTCTCACATCCATACATGATTACTGGAAAAACCATAACTTTGTCTAGACGAACTTTTGTTGGTAAAGTAATGTCTCTGATTTTCAATATGCTGTCTAAGTTTGTCATAGCTTTTCTTCCAAGGAGCAAGCATCTTTTAATTTCATATCTGCAGTGATTTTGAAGCCCCCCAAAATAAAGTCTGTCGCTGTTTCCACTGTTTCCCCATTTTTCTGCCATGAAGTGATGGGACTGGACGCCATGATATTAGTTTTTTGAATGTTGAGTTTTAGGCAGGATTTTTAACTCTCCTCTTTCACTTTCATAAGGAGGCTCTTTAGTTCCTCTTCGCTTTCTGCCATAAGGATGATGTCATCTGCATGTCTGAGGTTATTGACATTTCTTCTGGCAATTTTGATTCCAACTTGTCCTTCATCCAGCCCAGCATTTTGCATGATATACTTTGCATAGAAGTTAAATAAGTAGGGTGACAATATACAGCCTTGAAGTACTCCTTTGCCAATTTTGAACCAGTCCATTGTTCCATATCCATTTCTAACTGTTGCTTTTTGACCTGCATATAGTTTTCTCAGGGGACAAGTGAGATGGTCTAGTATTCCCATCTCTTGAAGAATTTTCCACAGTTTGTTGTGATCCACACAGTTAAAGACTTTAGTGTAGTCAGTGAAGCAAAAGAAGATGTTTATCTCGAATTCTATTATTTTGGCTGTGGTCCAACCATAGAAATAACTCAGGTGGAACTCTGTTACCTCCACTAGTTTTGCTTTTAGGGGCGTTTCCTAAGACCCACTTGACTTTGCATTCCAGGATGTTTGGCTAGGCGAGTGAGCACACCATTGAGGTTGTCTGGGTCCTTAAGATCTTTTTTGCATAGTTTTTTGTGTATTCTTACCACCTCTTCTTAATATTTTAATATATTCTTAATATCTTAATTATCTTCTTAATATCTTCTTCTCCATACCATTTCTGTCCTTTATTGAGCCCATCTTTGCATGAAATCTTCTGTTGGTATCTCTAATATTCTTAAAGAGAGCTCTAGTTTTTCCCCTTCTATTGTTTTCCTCTATTTCCTTGCATTGATCACTGAGGAAAGTTTTCTTATCTCTCCTTGCTATTCTTTGAAACTCTGCATTCTGATAGGTATCTTTCCTTTTCTCCTTTGCCTTTTGCTTCTCTTCTCAGCTTTTTGTAAGACCTCCCCAGCCAATCATTTTGACTTTTTGTATTTTTTTTTCTTGGGGATAGTTTTGATCACCACCTCCTGTACAGAGTCACAAACTTCTATCCCTATTTCTTCAGGCACTCTCTCTATCAGATCTAATCCCGTGAATCTGTTTGTCACTTCTGGCTTCCCTGGTGGCTCAGGTGGTAAAGAATCCACCTGCAATATGGGAAACCTGGGTTTGATCCCTGGGTTTGGAAGATCTCCTGGAGGAGGGCATGGCAGGTCACTCCAGTATTCTTGCGTGGAGAATCCCCACAGACAGAGGAGCCTAGTTAGCTACAGTCCATGGGGTCACAAAGAGTTGGACACAACTGAGCAACCAAGTACACTATGATAGTAGTACTGTCTAATCATATGGGATTTGATTTAGGTCATACTTGAATAGTCTAGTAGTTTTCTTCACTTTCTTTACTTTCTTTTAAATCTATATTTGGCAGTAAGGAGTTCATGATCTGAGCCACAGTCAGCTCCCAGTCTTGTTTTTGTTGACTGTGTAGAGCTTCTCCATTTTTGGCTACAAAGAATATAATCGATATGATTTTGGTATTGACCATCTGGTGATGTCCACGTGTAGAGTCGTGTCTTGTGTTGTTGGAGAGGATGTTTGCTATGACCAGTGTGTTCTCTTGGTAAAACTATGTTAGTCTTTGGCCTGCTTCATTTTGTACACCAAGGCCAAAGTTGCCTGTTACTCCAGGTATCTCTTGATCTCCTATTTTTGCATTCTAGTCTCCTATGATGAAACGGACATCTTTTTTTAGTGTTAGTTCTAGAAGGTCTTGTAGGTCTTCATAGAACCACTCAACTTCAGCTTTTTCAGTATTAGCAATTGGTCGTAGACTTGGATTACCGTGATATTGAACGGTTTGCCTTTTGTCGTTATTCTTCAAATATGCATTTAAAATATGGCTTCCTAAAATGTCTTAGATTAATTATGTTTCTTCCCATCCTTTCAGTGTTCCTGTTCCATTTTGGGTTCAACTCACATTCTGGTTTCTGTTAATTATTTAGTTTTTGGGATCTGAATGATTGCCAAGAGGCAGAGCTATATACAAGGTCTGTTCAAAAAAGAGCCACTTCTCCTTCATTCCTGCTAACCTCTTCCCATTCCTCTACTTTTTTCATTACGTTCCTAACAGCACCTCTAGGTAACTAAACTCATTTGTTTCTGGGTTATATGTCCCGTACTTCTTTTGTACAAATGAACCTGTGTATTTTCTTATATGAAGCATAGTACACCATCAATACTATTTCTTTGCATTTTGGTTTTTTTCACATAGTAATGGGTCCTGGAAATCACTCCATGACAATTCATAATTTCCCTCTTTCATTTTTACAAATATTTCACATTCCATTATATAGAAATATAAATTATTCAACTTCCATCCTGTGTATGAGCATTTAAGTTATTGCTAGTATTTTGCAGTTCATACAGTGCTGCAGTGAATTATGTGTGTATTTTTATATTGTTTATCTTCAGGGTAAATTCCCAGATGTGTGATTGCTAGAAAATGCAGATATTGTTTTCTTAGATATTGCCAAATTCCCCTCTATAAGAACTGGTCCAGTTTGTGTTACCATCAGCAACATACAAAATTGTATAGTTCACTAACAGAATGCATTGTTACACTTTTGAATTTATTCTAGTCTGACAGAGTATCTCAGCGTTAGTTTTCATTTCTCTAATTTTGAATGAATTTGGACACCTTTTTTATGTTTATGAATCATTTTTATCTTTCTTATATGGCCTGTTCATATACTTTTCATTTTTTCCTGGATTTTGGTCCTTTGTGCTTGAAATTTTGCTATTTATATATTAAAAATTAAGTTGATGACATCCTTGTGTTGCCCATTTCCTTTCTTTTATTTAAATTTTTATTGGAGGCTAATTATTTTACAATATTATATTGGTTAGTTTTGCCATATACTGATGTGAATCTGCCCCGGGTGTACATGAGTTCCCCCTCCCGAACCCCCCTCCCATCTCCCTCCTCCCCTTAACCTCCCTCTGGGTCATTCCTGCATACCAGCCCCGAGCATCCTGTAACATGCATCGACCCTGAACTGGCGATTCGTTTCACATATGATAATATACATGTTTCAATGCCATTCTCCCAAACCATCCCACCCTCACCCTCTCCCACAGAGTCCCAAAGACTGTTCTATACATTTGTGTCTCTTTTGCTGTCTCGTATACAGGGTTATCATTTCCATCTTTCTAAATTCCATATATATGTGTTAATATATTGTATTGGTGTTTTTCTTTCTGGCTTACTTCACTCTGTATAATAGGCTCTAGTTTTGTCCACCTCATTAATAGAAACATTAGCCCCTTGTGTGGGTATTCCTTCTTTTAAAATGTTGCAGTGATATTCAGAAAACTAAGATCTTGGTATCCGATCCCATCACTCCATGGCAAATGATAGTGAAAGTCACTTTGTTTTTATTCAGTCACTCAGTCGTGACCGACTCTTGACCCCATGGACTATACTGTCCATGGAATTCTCCAGGCCAGAATACTGTAGTAGGTAGTGTTTTCCTTCTCCAGGGGATCTTCCCAACCCGGGGATCAAACCCAGGTCTCCTACATTGCAGACAGATTCTTTACCAGCTGAACCACAAGAGAAGCCCAAATAGGTGGCAAATAGATGGGGAAAAAGTGATAGATTTTATTTTCTTGGGCTCCAAAATTACTGGACCGTGACTATAGCTACAAAATTACAATATGCTTGCTCCTTGGAAGAAAAACTATGACAAACCTAGACAGCATAACTAAAAGCAAAGACATCATTGTGCCAATGAAGATTCATATAGTAAAAGCTATGGTTTTTCCAGTGTCATATACAAATGTAAGAGTTGGACCATGAAGATTGAGTGCGAAAGAATTGATATTTTTGAATTGTGCTGGAGAAGACTCCTTGAGAGTCCCTTGAACAGAAAGGAGAACAAACCAGTTAATCCTAAAGGAATTCAACCCTGAATATTCATTAAAATAACTGATACTGAAGCTCCATTCCTTTGGCCGCCTGATGCAAAGAACTGACTCACTGGAAAAGACCCTGATGGTGGGAAAGATTGAAGGCATGAGGAGAAGGATGCCACAGAGGATAAGATGGTTGGATGACATCACCGACTCGATGGACATGAGTTTGAGTGAACTCCAGGAGTTGGTGATGGACAGTGAGGCCTGGCGTGCTGTGATTCACGGGGTCGCAAAGAGTCGGACACGACTGAGTGACTGAACTAACTGAACTGAACTTTTTAGAAGCAAATGGCTAGTAAGTTGGAGAAGGAAATGGCAACCCACTCCAGTATTCTTGCCTGGAGAATCCTAGTGATGGGGGAGCCTGGTGGACTGCCGTTGATAGGGTCGCACAGAGTCGGACACTACTGGAGCAACTTAGCAACTGCAGCAGCAGCTAGTGAGTGGCAGAGCTAGTGGCTTCAGAAGCATGTGGGTTAATTACCATGCTATACGTAATGTCTTTTAATTTTGGATGTAGTTCATGTGCTCAGATTTTTATTGAGTCAATTTGTTAAAGTCCTAAGGCATTCATAATACTCCAGGTGTAAATTGGGAGGGGCTCAGCAAAGGAGCATCAGTAAATGGAAAGATTCATGGAAGACAAATTCCACATCTACTTGCAGCCAGTATTTACTGAGCTAATGTGGCTAAGTTTGTGAGGATCTTTGAAATTTTATCAGGGTAAGCTTCCCTATTTTTAAATAGATTGTCATTAATTTTGATTGTTCTCATTAAGGTATCTGGGTATCTACCCATGGCTTCTGGGTAGATGACATTACTGATATGTCTGTTTCCTTTGTATCTGTTTTTAGAATTGTTATTCAGAGATCCCAAGCTATGACTTTATTTTTATTTCTAAGTGCTGAATATTAGACATTATTAAAATTTCCTTCAGATAAATTACTTGTTCTCATAAGTTTGACAAATCCTGTTTAGCAGTTGTTTTTTCTTTTTTTAATTGGTTTTTTTGCTTGTCAACTTGGGATATATTACATGTGGTACAGCTTCATTTTTATCATGTGATCTTTTATACTTCTTGCCACTTTAACAATAAGATTCAAATAGTTGTCAATGACAGAGCAGTTTTAGATGAAGAGACAACAGTTTTTCATGTTGTTTTATGGCTTCCTTATCACTCTGTGGAATAGGTATTATTATTTCTTAAGGTGATTCAGTGGAGAAGGTAATGGCAAGGCACTCCAGTACTCTTGCCTAGAAAATCCCATGGATGGAGGAACCTGGTGGGCTGCAGTCCATTGGGTCACTCAGTCGGACACGACTGAGCGACCTCACTTTCACTTTTCACTTTCACGCATTGGAGAAGGAAATGGCAACCCACTCCAGTGTTCTTGCCTGGAGAATCCCAGGGACGGGGGAGCCTGGTGGGCTGCCATCTATGGGGTCGCACAGAGTCGGACACGACTGAAGTGACTTCACAGCAGCAAGGTGATTTGGGATTAAATGATTTACCTATTCCAGTGCTCTTTTGATATTTGGAGAATCACTTTTATTAGTGTTGTTATTTTAACTTACTATTATGCTAAAAATAGGTAAAGTCTGTTGAACATTTAAATAAAATGAAAGTATAGAAATGTAACATAAAACAACTGTTACTTAATTTTGGGGTGTGGCAACTGTTTTTCAGTCTTGTTTCTTCTGAGGCATTAGTACTCATCTGCATCATTGTTCTCCTGTATATAATGTGTTTAGTTCCTGGTTGCTTTTAATAGTTTCTCTTTATATTAATATTTGGTTTTAAGGAATCTGACCATGATATGCCAAGGAATGGACTTTAAAAATATTTTATAGGAGTTCCTTAAATCTGTAAATTTATGTCTTTCACTAAAACTGAGAAATTCTTGGACATTATTTCTCAAAAAGATTTTTTTTTAATTGACGTTCTATTTCTTCTTTACTACTGAGACTTCAGTTAAAGGGCCCTGCTGCTGCTGCTGCTGCTAAGTCACTTCAGTTGTGTCCGACTCTGTGTGACCCCATAGACGGAAGCCCACCAGGCTCCCCTGTCCCTGGGATTCTCCAGGCAAGAACACTGGAGTGGGTTGCCATTTCCTTCTCCAATGTGTAAAAGTGGAAAGTGAAAAGTGAAAGTGAAGTCGCTCAGTCGTGTCCGACCCTTAGCGACCCCAAGGACTGCAGCCTACCAGGCTCCTCCATCCATGGGATTTTCTAGGCAAGAGCTCTATTTATTTTAAAAGTCCTGTTCTGTCTTTCAGATTTGATCATTTATATTGATCTTCAACTTCATTATCTCTTTTTTCATCTCAATCCAATAGTTTCTAAGGTTAATATTGTTTCTAATATTTCCTTTTGGTTCTTCTTTTTAACATTTATTTCTCCACTAAGACTCTCTACTTTTTCATTTATTGTCATCATATTTTGCTTTAAATCCTTGATTGTAGGATTATATTGGCTGATTTAAAATGTTTGCTAACTGCAACAATTGGATAAATTCATGTCAATCTCCATTGATTGTATGCATTGTATCTTTAATGTTTTTGTTTCTTAATTTGTTGAGAACTTTCAGATTTTGTCCTGGACATTGAGAATGATATTATAGAAAGTAGATTCTGTTGGACTTGTTTGAAGAATATTGATTTTTTTTTTGTCTGTTTATTTTTCAAGTCACTTAGCTTGGCTATACTCCATCTTCAGATTCTGTTTCCCATGTGGTGGGTATTAGCTGAAATTTTAGATCAGTTCTTTTAACCTTAGGAGGGCTACTTGGAGTCTGTCTCTTATATAATTGTTTTGGGGATTAACAAGAGACTTGAGTAGTTTACCCATAGAATTTAGAGCTTCCTTTCTCTGGTTCTTTACAGAATTCTCCCTCTTACTTTCTTGCTATGGTTTCCCTGGACTCTCTCTTCCAGTTCTATAGGAGAGTAAGACTACTGGTTTTTACTAAATTTTAATTACTCTTCATGGCAAGGATTGGGGTCCTCACTCAGGACATAAAGATGAGAATCTTTTTCAGTGCAAATCCCCACCCCCCCCCAAATTTGGCTTGCTTTTGTTTACTTTACTGTGCCTTCAGATCTTTTTTTAAAACCTATTTTATTCAGAGTTTATAATTGTTATCTAGGGTAGGGTTTGTTTTATGGGCTCTATTTGACTATGACTAGAAGCAGAAATCTGTACTTAGCTTTTGAGTTCTCCAGTCCCTTACGGTCTTGGGGCTTTTCTCCATTTTTCAAAAACGTATGTTTATATTGTTGAACTTTCCGCTTGTTCAGAAATTGGTGCTTAGGCCTAATTCCTTAAAATCAGTCTCTCTGCTGTCCTAGTTTATGCCTTGTATAATTAAAGTCATGCTTGTATTTGAAAAGTGGACAATTTCCAAGGAAAGTGAGCAGCTGGTATTGACACTCAAAAGAGTTTTATGAAATGAAAGTAAGCAAAGGACCAGTTCAGCTGAATCTCAGGAAAAAATATCTAATGGTGAGATTTGTGAGACTAAACAATCTGGCAAGGAGACCTTCTCTGAGCTGGTTCAAACTGAATTGGAAAAGTCAGAGCAAAAACAAGTAATAAGCCGAGGTCTTGTATTGGCTGATGGACAGTTTATATGATCTCATAGTTACCTTTCCTAGTGGCTATTTGACTGTGTGGTTATTAGCAAGAAAGCCTGTTAGGTTTTATTTTATTAATATGCATCTGTGCATTGAAGTCAGAAAACAAATTCCTCTAAAAAGTTTAAAATTGATGTTAAAACTTATGGAAGGGAAGCAATAGTATGATACTCATTTTATATTCTTTTTAAAAATTCTTGATTGCAAGGACTCTCTCTTGTTTGTTATTATATTCCCAACACCCAGGATAGTGCCCTACTGATAGAAGGAATTCAATAAGTATTAGTATCCTTTGTGCTTTTATTGTGTTTGATAAAAAATGACATAGTCTCAAATGAATGTCAGTTATTTAAAGTGAAAATTAACGTTGAGTTTTCTATTATTTCTCTTATTCTTCTTTGTTTCTGTTTCCCCTTAAGTTCAGGAGCCTGAATTTCAGATGTTTAGGTATTCTTTGTAGTTTTGGTCACAGGAAAAAACAAAAAGTAAGTTTTGTTGCAACTGTGAAATGCACTGCAGAACAGAAAATCAAATTTATTTGCTGGAAAAGAATATTAAAGTGGTTAAGATACCAGATCTGAACTCAAATAGTTTTCACTTTAAATTCTGGATACATGCTATACTCACTTGTGACCTTTGAAAACTTCTTTAACTTCTCTGAATCTCAGTTTGATCATTTTTAAAAAGTGTGGATAATTAGTACCTATTTCATGTGGCACATGTGAGTTTAAAATGAGATTGATGTATAAAATTATTTAGCATCATACCAGATACGCAATAGGTACTTAATAAAATTTAGCTGTTACTTTATGGTGATTGTTCTATTCATCTTCTTCTTTGTAGTTTTTCTTTCTTACTTTTTAGATAATTTTATATTTTAACATCAGACTACTTACCATCTCTGTGACCTTGAACCTTTTTGGCTTAATTTTTGATCTCAGTTAAAATGTTTATGAAATGAGGACTTGAACTAACTCAGAGTTTCTCCCTTGTACCATCTCTGACTGATGAGAGCTTCTCGGAGCACTGTTGTTCAGGATACTCTGCAGCTACTCTCTTGGTTCACTAGAAGACATCCTATACTGATATGAGCCTGGGAACCATAGGACTTCCCAGGTGGCACTAATGGTAAAGATTACACCTGCCAATGCAGGAGATGTGGGTTTGATTCCTGGGTTGGGAAGATCACATGGAAGAGGGCACGACAAACCAGTATTCTTGCTTGGAGAATCCCATGGACAGAGGAGCCTGGTGGGCTGTGGTCCATAGGGTTACAATGAGTTGGACATGAATGAAGCAACTTAGCAGGCATGCAAGCACCTATTCATAGTGTCAGTCTTCAACTTCCAGTAGAGGGAATGTAAAAGAAATCCCCTTAAAGACATGTTTATGTAACTTTACATTTTTTAAAACAAATACTTATTGAGTGCCTGCTTTATATAATGCATTGTGTTAGGTGTTTCTTTTGGGAATGTGAGGGGTGAAGATATAAGTGATTAAATGCCTTTTCCTGGAATAGATAGCTCTGATAATAATAAAGAAATTATAGTAAAGACATAAGGAAATGGCAAAGAAATTGTATTAAATGTACTCTAAACAAATATGTTTTTAGCTGAATATTTAACAAGGTATAAGAACTTTAGTTCCTACCAGCAAAAACAAGAGTTTATGATAATTTTTACAGCATTATACAGTGAATAGCCCTTTATGAAACACAACATTTATTATTAAATCAGAATACTAAAATATAGTGCATTTTATATTTAATTATTAGATCACATAACTGATGCATCAATATGACTGTATTGATTTATATTTTTATTTGCTAGCATTTTCTTCAGCCAGGCAGAGATTTGGGTCAACCCATGAAGGGTTCTTTTGGATGGATCTTGAAATTTGAGAAAAGTCTGCACTTTATATGGTATTCAGCTATTCACAGAGTTTATGTTGGGCTTTTTTCCCTTCTAGTTAATCAGGATTAGCATGTATTCTTCAAATGAACTGTATTGACTGAACTATGTTGAAATGTGTTATATTACCTTGCTCTTGGTCTACAATATTTTTATTTTTTTTTTGAGATATAAGAAATACGTATAATTAATGTGTCGTTACATGTTATACTTTAAAGTTGCATAATGCTTAAAAGCAATTTTAAAGAAAAATGAATAATTTATTCAAGCTCCAAATATTTTAGTATTCTGAATTATAATTATTATCTTATTTGTATTTTGAAGAATGACCTAAGAAGTGGCATTTCTTTGTGATTCAGTATTTTGAAATATTAAGCTCCAACCAAAGTAATATTTCATTAAAAGAGATGGTGTCATTAGAACTGATTTATAAAAGGCACTGATACACTAATCCTCTGTGGTCTGACACTTTGTAAATATTCTGCATCTGAGCACTTTTTTTTCCTCCAATTTCAAGTAGAGAGAGCAGAAGATGTTTATTTCTATTAAAAATAGCAATGTGTTTGATATATTGTGGCTAAACTGGCTTCAGTGTCAAAATGGGCCACACACAGAGTCCAGGGACTCGCTGGACTCGCTGAGGATTCGCTGCTTAAACTGCTGCTACTTACACTAATGGCATTACCAGTTCTGTGATTTAGTGCTTTATCAAAGATAGTGATTATTTAGAAGTGTGTCTTTCCAAATGCCTGATCTGCTGATATTCCATATTAAAAAATATGGGAAGAATTTTCTTTGATAACCTAAAATCATATAATTAAATTGAATCTTCAAATAATAGGTCAATTGTTCTCTTAAATGTTAGCATGACAAACGTATTATTTTAAATAATATCTAGTGTGTATGAAATGCTGTCATTCTTTATTAAACATTATATTTGTATTGTCTTTCTCTGTGTTTTGCCACAGAGAGAGTTTTGCCTCTGTGAGAGTTTTAAGAATATTAAAAAAGCAGTTATCACACTGATACCAATTTTATTTGGTATGCTTGAGTAATACACATTCATAGCAATCTATCATAATGAAGTAAGTGTTTTACTTTTCAGGGGAAGTTTCTTGGTGTTAAATCTTCCTAAGTATGATGTGGTAGATCAGGGCTTGAGTGGTAGTATAACTGTTTGGTTTGAGAATATAATGTTTGGAATAGCAGAGGTCACTTGGAGTTCAGAGTGTTTCTCAGGTAATTTAACTAACTGCTCAATTAAGGGAAAAAAGCATGCTCTAAGATGAAGTTATATTTTCATTGGTCACAGAAAATCTAAATGCAATGAAGATTTCTATATTAGCTGCTTACCAAGGGCTTGACATAAATACACACACAGACACACAAAGTCCTTGCCCTGATGGTATATGAACAGTGAGAAGATTATTGGACTTGTGTGCTATGAATTTATTCCAAATATTATTCTGTGTTCTGTCACACAGCTATAAACTAGTATGAAGGATTTCTAGGATTTAGTGTGGCTGAAATTGTCACTTTCATGATAAACATAAACCTAATTATTCAGAGAATTGTATGTATAATTCATAGTCTGCTGAATCGAGAATTTTTTTATGTTGCAATATATGTCATTACTTAATGAAGCTTGTGTGTTTTTTTAATATAGCAACTTTTAAAATAAGATTTGTTTAAAATAAAAACAAAATTCCTAACATAAACATTCTTGTGTCAACATAAACATATAGAACTTTTAAGTGGTTTGTTTGCCTATGGCCTTGAACATAGAGAGTGGTAGGTTAAGTGAAAGTGAGTTAGTGTAAATTATGGTGATTTATGTTACAATTATAGTGGAATCTTGAAGGAGAGCTAAGTTTTAAAGTTAGGACCTAAGGTAATAGTTGAATGTAGTAAAAATTACCCTTGAAATCCTTTAAATTTTTCTTAAGTATCCACGTTCTTAATTTCCATGGCACTATCTATAATAAGTCCAGCATAGACAGTTTTTTCCTCTATTGATAAAATTCTTTCACTGGCCACTGGGTAAAAAAATAAAAGCTACTTTAATTTAGGTGCAGTATACCAAAAATATTTGCTTTTTTTTTTGTAAGCACATGAAGTTGATTTTGCATATCTAAAGTATGTATATAATGTAACTTCATTGTATTGCCTGTGGTCATAGTCTAAAGCAGGTGTTTATAAAAAGTTTCCTAGAAAAAAGGAACATAGTGGAACTACAACAAACAGCCAGAAAACAATTAACAAAATGGGAATAAGTACAAACCTGTCACTAATTTTCCTAAATGACAAATCTTCCAATCAAAGGACGTAGGGTTGTTGAATGGTACACATGAAAAGCAACTCTTCTATTGGCTATCTACAAGGAACTTACTTCAAACCTAAAGACACTAATAGACTGAAAGTGAAGGGATAGAGATATTCCATAAAAATGGAAATAAAAAGAGAGTTCATTACTGATACTTATGTCAGACAAAATAGACTTTGAAACAAAAACTGTGAGACATAGAAGAGCAACATAGTGATGAAGAGGTCAATCCAACAAGAGAATATAACATTTATAAGCATTTATACACCCAACGTAAGAGCAACTAAATATATACAGCAAGTATGAACAGAAATAAAGAGATAGATAATACATTAGCAATAGTAATATAAAACTTTAATGCCCCTCTTACATTAGTGGATAGATCATCCAGACAGAAAATCAGTATGAAAACCCTGTCTTGAGACAAATGAAAATGGAAGTACTAAATCTATGAGATACAGCAAAAGCAATGCTAAGAAGGAAGTTTATACCTATACCAAGAATCAAGAAAAATCTGAAATAATCTAACTATATGTTTATAGAAACTAGAAAAAGGAACAGACAAAGCCCAGATTTAGTTGAAGTAAAGAAATAATAACAATCAGAATGGAATAAGTGAAATAGAAATTAAAAATATAAAATAAAGAGAAAGAATGGAAAGATCTTTATTTTTCAAGATAAAAACTCTCAATGTAAAGGCCATACATTGCAAGCCCATAGTTATTATACTGAGTGGTGAAAACCTTTATGATTTTCCTCTAACATCAGTAACAAGACCAAAAATGTTCACTTTTGCCACATTTATTCAACAAAGTATTGAAAGTCCTAGCCCTAGTTGTTGAGCAAGTAAAAGTCATCCAAATTGAAAAGGAAACTATCACTATAAACAGGTAGCATGATACTGTATCTGGTAAAGACTCTAAAGACTCTACCAAGATACAATTCAAACTAATAAATTGTTTAGTAAAATTGCAAGATACAAACTTAAGATTCAGAAAACTTGTATTTCTATATACTAATAATTATTAGAATGAGCAATGCAAAAAGAAATCCCATTTATCAATGTATGCAAATGAACAAAATATGTAGGAAAAAATTTAAACAAAAAGGTGAAAGACCTTTTTGGTCTTTAATCAATATAAGACACTGATGAAAAGAATAGGAGATGACAGAGATAAAGTAAAGATACATGTCATCATGGATTGGATGAATCAGTATTGTTAAAATGTTAATACTACCCAAAACAGTCTGCACGTTTAATATAACTCCTATTAAAATACCCATAACATTTTTCTTAGAGCTAGAACAAATAATTCTAAAATTTGTATGGAACCACATAAAAGTCCTGACTAGCTTGAGGAATCTTGAGAAAGAACAAAGTTGGAGGTATTACGTTCTCAGATTTCAAACTATACTACAAAAGTACAGTAATCAAAACAGTGTGGTCCTGGTACAAAAACATACAAATAGATAAATGAAACAGTAGTGAGAGCCTAGAGGTATAAAATGTTGCCAATATGTAATCAGAAGGGCATGGACTTTGGTGATAAGTAACTCCTGGTGCAAATCCATTCCTTTCACTCAGTGCATGGTCCCGGGCATTTCTGTGCCTCAGACTGCTTATGATGGGAACAGAAATATTTCTCTGATAATATGTGAAAGTGGTCTAGCAATAAGTTGACAGCAACTGTATTTCTGTTTTCCTTTTTAGCCTCATTGAATGTAATTATAAACATTTTTGAAAAGTAACTAGAATTACATTGGTTAATTAAAAATTGCATCTAACTTATAGATAAAGAGTTATTAAAGTCAAATAATTTGTCATTAGTCATAACACATTCTGTATCCCCTTTCTGATTAAACTATTTCAACAATTCTCCAAAGTTTTCTATTAAGAGTGAAGGAGATCAACCTTCAAGGAGATCAAAACAATCAGTCCAAAAGGAAATCAGTCCTGAATTTATTGGAAGGACTGATGCTGAGGCTGAAGCTGAAGCTGAATACATTGGCTACCTGATGCTAATAGCGGACTCATTGAAAAAGACCCTGAGGCCGAGAAACACTAAAGGCAGGAGAAAGGGACAAGAGAGGATGAGATGTGTGGATGGCATCAGCGACTCAATGGGTATGAGTTTGAGCATGCTCCATGAGTTGGTGATGGACAGGGAAGCCTAGAGTGCTCCATGGGGTGGCAAAGAGTTGGACATGACCGAGCAACTGAACTGAACTGAAACATATTCAACATCATTAGCCATTAGGGAAATGCAAACTAAAACCACGGCGAGATAACACTACACATCTATCAGAATGACTCAAATTAAAAATAGTGACAATTGCAGGTTCTGGAGAGGATGTGGAAAAACTGTCAGGTGCATTGCTGGTGGGAATATAAATTGTCAGTTACTCTGGGAAAACTGGCTGGTTATTTATTAAAATAAAACATATACTTATCACATGATTTAGCAGTCATACTCCTGGACATTTATCCTAGAGAGATGAAAACTTATCTTCACACAAATACTTCATAGTGATTGCAGTAGCTTCATTCTTAGCCAGA
Source organism: Moschus berezovskii (assembly GCF_049115385.1). NCBI lineage: Eukaryota > Metazoa > Chordata > Mammalia > Artiodactyla > Moschidae > Moschus > Moschus berezovskii. The sequence goes on along the minus strand of NC_142467.1, from coordinate 27,869,325 downwards.
GGTGGGAAACAACCCATGTGTCTATCTCCTGGTGAAAGACAAGCTGTGGTACATTTAACATGCAATACTACTGAACAATAAAAGCATATGAACTATTCCTATAGAAAGTGACTTGGATAAATCTAAAGGAAATTATGCAGACTGAAAAGTCAACTGCAAAATTAATCCATTTGTATAGAAAAATTATTGAAGTGAGAAAATATAGAAATTGAGAACAGTTGCCAGTTGTTGCTAGTTGTTGATGTGACCTGTGATGGAAGTAAAATCCAATGCTATAAAGATCAATATTGAATAGGAACCTGGAAAGTTAGGTCCATGAATCAAGGCAAGTTGGAAATGGTCAAATAGGAGATGGCAAGAGTGAACATCGACATTCTAGGAGTCAGCAAACTAAGATGGACTGGAATGGGTGAATTTAACTCAGATGATCATTATATCTACTACTGTGGGCAAGAATCCCTTAGAAGAAATGGAGTAGCCATCATAGTCAACAAAAGAATCCGAAATGCAGTACTTGGATGCAATCTCAAAAAGACAGAGTGACTTCTGTTTGTTTCCAAGGCAAGCCATTCAATATCACAGTAATCCAAGTCTATACCCCAACTAGTAACACTGAAGAAGCTGAAGTTGAACAGTTCTATGAAGACCTACAAGACCTTCTACAACTAACACCCAAAAAAAGATTTCTTTTTCATTATAGGGGACTGGAATGCAAAAGTAGGAAGTCAAGAAATACCTGGAGTAATGGGCAAATTTGACCTTGGAGTACAGAATGAAGCAGGGCAAAGGCTAATAGAGTTCTGCCAAGAGAGTGCACTGGTCATAGCAAACACCCTCTTCCAACAATACAAGAGAAGACTCTACACATGGACATCACCAGATGGTCAACACTGTAATCAGATTGATTATATACTTTGCAGCCAAAGATGGAAAAGCTCTATGCAGTCAGCACAAACAAGACCAGGAGCTGACTGTGGCTCAGATTATGAACTCTTATTGCCAAATTCAGACTTATTTGAAGAAAGTAGGGAAAACCACTAGACCATTCAGGTATGACCTAAATCAAATCCCTTACAACTATACAGTGGAAGCAAGAAATAGATTCAAGGGATTAGAACTGATAGAGTGCCTGAAGAACTATGGACAGAGGTTCATGGCATTGTTCAGGAGGCAGTGATCAAGACCATACCCAAGAAAAAGAAATGTAAAAAGGCAGGATGGTTGTCTGACGACAACCATAGCCTTACAAACAGCTGTGAAAAGAAGAGAAGCTAAAGGCAAAGGAGAAAAGGAAAGATATACCCATTTGAATGCAGAGTTCCAAAGAATAGCAAGGAGACACAAGAAAGCCTTCCTCAGTGATCAATACAAGGAAATAGAGGAAAATAATAGAATGGGAAAGACTAGAGATCTTTTCAAGAAAATTAGATATACCAAGGGAATATTTCACGCAAAGATGGGCTCAATAAAGGACAGAAATGGTATGGATCTAATAGAAGCAGAAGCTATTAAGAGGTGGCAAGAATACACAGAAGAACTATAGGCAAGAGATCTTCGTGACCCAGATAACCACGATAGTGTGATCACTCACCTAGAGCCAGACATTGTAGAATGTGAAGTAAAGTGGACCTTAGGAAGCATCACTATGAACAAAGCTAGTGGAGTTGATGAATTTCAGTTGAGCTATTTCAAATCCTAAAAGATAATGCTGTGAAAGTGCTGCACTAAATATGCCAGCAAATTTGCAAAACTCAGCAGTGGCCACAGGACTGGAAAAGGTCAGTTTTCATTCCAATCCCTAAGAAAGGCAATGCCAAAGAATTCTTAAACTACTCTCAATTTCATTCATCTCACATGCTAGCAAAGTAATGCTCAAAATTCTCCAAACCAGGCTTCAACAACATGTGGACCATGAACTTCTAGATGCACAATCTGTGTTTAGAAAAGGTAGAGGAATCAGAGATCAAATTGCCAACTTCCATTGGATCAGCAAAAATGCAGGCGATTTCCAGAAAAACGTCTACTTCTTCTTTATTGACTATGCCAAAGACTTTGACTGTGTAGATCACAACAAACTGTGGAAAATTCTGAAAGAGATGGGAATACCAGATCACCTGACCTGCCTCCTCAGAAATCTGTATTCAGGTCAAGAAGCAACAGTTAGAACTAGTTTTGAACAATGGACTCGTTCCAAATTGGGAATGGAATACATCAAGTTTGTATATTGTCACCCTGCTTATTTAACTCATATGCAGAGTACATCATGAGAAAGGCTGGACTGGATGAAGCATAAGCTGGAATGAAGATTGCTGGGAGAAATATCAATGACCTCAGATATGCAGATGACACCACCCTTTTGGCAGAAAGTGTAGAAAAACTAAAGAGCCTCCTGATGAAAGTAAAAGAGGGGAGTGAAAATATTGGCTTGAAGCTCAGCAGTCAGAAAACTAAGGTCATGGCATCTGGTTCCTTTACTTCATGGCAAATAGATGGGGAAACAGTGGAAAGAGTGACAAACTTTTTGGGGGCTCCAAAATCACTGCAGATGGTGACTGCAGCCATGAAAATGAAAGACACTTGCTCCTTGAAAGAAAAGTTATGACCACCCTAGACAGGTTATTAAAACGCAGAGACATTACTTTGCCCACAAAGGTCTGTCTAGTTGAAGCTATGGTTTTTCCAGTAGTCATCAATGGATGTGAGAGTTGGACTATAAAGAAAGCTGAATGCCGAAGAATTGATACTTTTGAGCTGTGGTGTTGGTGAAGACTCTTCAGAATCCCTTGGACAGCAAGGAGATCCACCCAGTCCATCCTAAAGGAAATCAGTCCTGAATATTCATGGGAAGGACTGATGCTGAAGCTGAAACTTCAATACTTTGGTCACCTGATGCGAAGAACTGACTCCTTGGCAAAGGTCCTGATGCTGGAAAAGATTGAAGGTGGGAGGAGAAGGGGCTGACAGAGGATGAGATAGTTGGATGGCATTACCATTTTGATGGACATGAGTTTGAGTAAAGTCTGGGATTTCGTGATGGACAGGGAAGCCTGGCATACTGCAGTCCATGTGTTCGCAAAGAGTCAGATATGACTGAGTGACTGAACTGAACTGAAGGGACAGAACAACGTGAAGAATTTTTATGGTTGAAGAAGCTGTGATAATAGATTGTGTTCTTTATTTTGGTCATGCTACAGGAACCTACACGTAAAATGCCAGTACTTGGAACTTACTATTTCCATGAGAGAAGCAAGAACTACAATCCGACAGCCTCCAGAAAGAAAACCAGTCACAGAAAGCTAACCAAAATGAACACATGGATCACAGTCTTGTGTAACTCAAGGCGTGAGCCATGCTGTGCAGGGCCACCCAAAATGGATGTGTCATGGTGGAGAATTGTGACAAAATGTGGTCTGCTGGAGAAGAGAATGGCAAACCACTTCAGGATTCTTGCCTCCAGAACCCCATGAACAGTATGAAAAGGCAAAAAGATATGACCCTAGAAGATGAACAGCTTAGGTGTGTAGGTGTCCAATGTGCTAATGGGGAAGAGAGGAGAAATAGCTTCAGAAAGAATGAGGAGGCTGGGCCAAAGCAGATAAGACACCCAGTTGTGGATGTGTCTGCTGGTGAAAGTAAAGTCCCGTGCTGTAAAGAACAAAATTGCATAGAAACCTGAAATGTTTGATCATGAATCAAGGTAAGTTTGATGTGTTCAAGCAGGAGATGGCAAGAGTTTGAACAATGACATTGTGGTAATCAGTGAACTCCAAAGGATGAGAATGGGTGAATTTAATTTAGATGACCATTGTATCCACTACTGTAGGCAAGAATGCCTTAGAAGAAATGGAGTAGTCCTTAGAGTCAACAGAAGAGTCCAAAATGCTGTACTAGGGTACAGTCTCAAAAGTGACAGAATGACCTTGGTTTGTTTCCAAGGCAAACCACTCAACATCACAGTAATCCAAGTCTATGCCCCAGTAATGCTGAAGAAGCTGAAGCTGAACAATTTTGTGAAGACCTACAAGACCTTCTAGAACTAACCACAACCACAAAAAAGATGTCCTTTTATCACAGGGGATTTAATATACACCCAAAGTTAAATACATATAAAACTGCAGATATCTGGTTGAGTAAATTGATTGTAGCAGTTTCAGTTTTCAGATTTTCATGTTATGTGAAAGATTTCCAAGATGTTACCATTTGGGAAACTGGGTAAAGTCTACAGAGGATCTCTTTGTACAGCTGCTACAACTATGAATCCATAATTCTCTCAACATTAAAAATTTAATAAGAACATGGATCTTTCCAGAACACTCTTTTAAACTTAGAGCAATTACTTAAAATATATTTGAAGCAGTATAATAGTTGTTATATATTTGCATGTACAGTTAATATCCTTGTTTTAATTTTAAAATAGGAAGGAAGAGGACTCTCAGAGTTCCTTAATTAAGCAAATACGGTTATATATTTTTTAATTTGAATAATCAGGAATCAAAATTAGTCATTAACAGCAGTGAAGGTAACATTTTCAATCCTTTATAATTTGGTAACAGTAGTAAAGGTGGTGGTTCTATAGTAAAGAATCCACATGCCAATGCAGGAGACATGGGTTTGATCCCTGAGTTAGAAAAATCCTCCCTGGAAAAGGAAATGGCAACCCACTCCAGTATTCTTGCCTTGGAAATCCCATGGCTGGAGGAGCCTGACTGGCTACAGTCCAGTGGGTTGCAGAAGAGTCGGACATGACTTAGTCATAACAACGCAACAACAGTTCATTACTTTTGTTACCAAGTGCTATTGTATCATTTAAAAATTTTTATAAAATATTAGTATATTTTGTATTATGTAGGCTTTGTTGTTGTTCAGTTGCTAATTTGTGTCTGACACTTTGTGACCTCATAAACTTCAGCATTCCACTTTCCTCTGTCCTCCACTATCTCCCAGGGTTTGCTCAAATACATGTCCATTGAGTCAGTGATTCTATCTAAACATCTCATCTTCTGCCACCCTGTTCTCCTTTTGTCTTCAATCTTTCCCAGCATCAGGGTCATTTCTAGTGCGTTGGCTCTTTGCATCAGGTGGCCAAAGTATTGGAGCTTCAGCATCAGTCCTTCCAAGGAATATTCAGGATTAATTTCCTTTAGGATCGATTGGTTTGATCTTCTTGTAGTCCAAGGGACTCAAGAGTCTTCTCCACCACCACAATTCGAAAACATAAATTCTTCAGCCCTCAGATTTCTTTATAGTCCAGCTCTCACTTCCATACATGACTAGTGGAAAGACCATAGCTTTCATTATAGGACTTTTGTTGACAAAGTGACGTCTCTGCTTTTTAATACGTTGTATAGGTTTGTTGAAGCTTTCTTTCCAAGGAGCAAGCATCTTAATTTCATGGCTGCAGTCACTACCTGCAGTGATTTTGGAGCCCATGAAAATAAAATGTGTCACTGCTTCCACTTTTCCCCATCTATTTGCCACTGATGAGACTGGATGCCATGATCTTACTTTTTTGAATGTTGAGTTTCAAGCCAGTATTTTCACTGGCTTAGAAAATAATAAATAATTTCAAGCCATGATTACGTAATTATAAGTAGTTCTGTGAATACCTGGCTATCTCTAGCTCCACTTTGGAGTACTTCTTGGTATCAGTCCTAGTGTCTGTTGTAACAAAGTGCTTTAACAAGGGAAATGATGCATTTAGAAAATATTTTAATTGTGTGTGATTTTGAATAGTTTCTGCCAAATTGAATGTGTATTATCAAACTTAACTTTTTTATTAGACGTCAAACCACATGTTCAGGTAATATTCTTATGTATCAATATCCTTTTTTTTTTTTTCTTCTTTCAATCAGTTTCTAACTTTTCCCTAGTGGTGCAATTTCAGCAGAAATATGTTTATCAAAAGCAATAATGCACATATACCCTTGGTAATCAAAATGTAAAAATATGTGGCACTGGTTTAAAGTGAAGATTTTTTTATTGTTGTTAATATAAGCACAGCTAAATAAAAATACCTTGCTTCATGTTTATATTAACTGAAGATTTTTTGGAAATAATTTCTGTTCATTAACTTTTAGAGTCTGATATGAATAATGTACTTTTTAAAACTTTTCGTTGATGAGATCTTTTGTAAACTTCTTGCAAAGGAAAAGATAATTACTTCTGGATTCAGTTTACTGACAGTTCTTATTCTTGTTATATTACTTTTTTAACAGTTGGTAAGTCTCCTATATTAGGAAGAAAGCCACCTGCATAGTAAATATCATCCTGGTCTCTCATATTATTTTCTCCAATTGTAACAGTCATTGGCTATACTATGTTCATAAAAGACTATCTTGGGAAGAAAATGCTGTCTTGTTTATGATTTATGTTTTCCATAGAGTTCTGAATCTAATTTCAAGACATTACTTTCATTCTTTAAAGTAAAATATATATAATGATTATGATTTAATTTTATGAAGGTGTTTTTTATCTTTTCCATGCTTGCCTGTGTCTAAAATTTATAGATAGGTCTATATATATATTTATGTATATATTGATGCTGCTGCTGCTGCTAAGTCACTTCAGTCGTGTCCGACTCTGTGCGACCCCATAGACGGCAGCCCACCCGGCTCCCCCATCCCTGCGATTCTCCAGGCAAGAACACTGGAGTGGGTTGCCATTTCCTTCTCCATGTGTGAAAGTGAAAAGTGAAAGTGAAGTCGCTTTCCTTGCTATTTTACAATACAAGTTTTTGCATATAGTAGGTATTTGTTTCCTATGGCTGCTATAACAAATTACCTCAGCTGGATGGCCTAAAACAGAAATTTATACTTTTACAGTTCTGGAGGTCAGGGACTCTAAATCAAGGTTTCCATGTAGACAGGGCCATACTCCTTCAAGGGGCTCTGGGGAAAGATATGTTCCTTGCCTCTTCCAGGGATTTTGTTTTGTATTTTCCAGTTTAAAAAAAGTTGTGGTGAAAAAATCATGTACTAGTTATACTCTAAAGTCTGTTTGATTGTAAGAGAAATTTTAAATGCTACAAAGAAGTCAGATTGGGTCCATTACTTCTAGGGCCTTGGATAAACTACTTACCTCTATATGTCTCAGTGTCTTACAAAGTGGGGATTTATAGTAGCAAATATCTTTTAGGCTAGTAGGGAGAATTAAATGAGTTAATTCATAAAAGCTATTATTATAATTATTATCTGAAATGTACACGCTTCTTAGAGGTCTACACTCCCAGTTCAGTTCAGTTCAGTCGCTCAGTCATGTCCGACTCTTTGCGACCCCATAAACCGCAGCACAACAGGCGTCCCTGTCCATCACCAACTCCTGGAGTCCACCCAAACCCATGTCCATTGAGTCGGTGATGGCATCCAACCATCTCATCCTCTGTCGTCCCCTTCTCCTCCTGCCCTCAATCTTTCCCAGCATCAGGGTCTTTTCAAATGAGTCAGCTCTTTGTATCAGGTGGCCAAAGTATTGGAGTTTCAGCTTCAACATCAGTCCTTCCAATGAAGACCCAGGACTGATCTTCTTTAGGATGGACTGCTTGGATCTTGCAGTCCAAGGGACTCTCAAGAGTTTTCTCCAACACCACAGTTCAAAAGCATCAATTCTTCGGCACTCAGCTTTCTTTATGGTCCAACTCTCACACCCATACATGACTACTGGAAAAACCATAGCTTTGACTAGACGGACCTACTTGTTGGCAAAGTAATATCTCTACTTTTTAATATGCTGTCTAGGTTGGTCATAGCTTTCCTTCCAAGGAGTAAGCTTCTTTTAATTTCATGGCTGCAATCACCATCTGCAGTGATTTTGGAGCCCAGAAAAATAAAGTCAGCCACTGTTTCCACTGTTTCCCTATTTATTTGCCATGAAGTGAACTAGAACATAAATTCTATGAGGACAGGAAATCTGTCCTGTTGGATGCTGGGACTCTAGAAGCTAGAACAAAACCTGACACACATTAGACCCTCAATAGGTACATCTTTTTATGTTGTCTTTTGCCAGGTAACCCTTTATTTAAAAATCAACATTAATATTTTTGATACTTAGCTTTTTTTTAATTTTTAAATTTATTTATTTTAACTGGTCTAATTATTTTACGTTATTCTATTGGTTTTGCCTTATTATATCTGCATATGAACATCTAAATGCATTTACAATCGCCATCTGTGTCAGAGTTTCTCAGCCTAAGCACTCTTGGGATTTTGGGTTAGACAGTCCTTTGCTGTGGGGTTGGTTGTAGCTGTTGTGCAGGATGTTTAGCAGTATCTTTGACCTCTACTCACTAGATTCCCGGAGCAACTTCCCAGTTGTGTCAACCAAAAATGTCTCCAGACATTGCCAAATGTTCCTGGGGGTCAAAACTGCTGCAGTTGAGAATAACTGAGTTTAATTCAGATGTCTCTCTCTCTAGGCAGTATTTCCTTTCTCAAGTGTCCTGCTTGACCACAGGAAGTCTTAATCCCACTAGCTTTCCCCCCGGTGGCTTCCCAGAGAAAGTTTCTCAGCATTGGCATAGTCCCCTGTCTTAGTTCCCTATGTAATAACCAATGTTCTTTATAAGGAATTACACAGAGAAAACCACTGGATGCTGAATATGGCTGTTGCGAATTATCACATTGCAAGAGTTAACAAAAACAACCAAAAGGTGGTGAAATACATGTAACATGAAACTTACCATCTTAACCATTTTTAAGTGTGACATAAAAATGACACTTACATTACTTTATTTGCCTTTTTCCACTTTTATTGCTACTGTTCCTTGGCTTATGGCCATGTCACTACAATTTTTGCCTCATCTTCATGTCACCTTCTTTGTGTGTTTGTGTGTATGTGTGTTTATGTGTGTAAACTCCTTCTGATTCTCTCTTATAAAGAGGACAAGCTCTTTCTCTCAAGACATTTAAATTAATCCCATCTTTTGCCATGTAAAGTAATACTTACACGTTCCAGGGATTGGGAAGTGAATAATTTGGGGGAGTCCATTATTTAAACCTGTGATAGTAGTAGACAAAATATGGAGTTATTTTTAGGATTATTTTATTTAAGTGATTTCTTTAAGTATCAAGTTTACAAGTCAACTGAACAAGTCAAGAGATAACTACACAGTGCCTCTTGGTCCCCTTCAGAATACGGCTCAAACTTCACAAGCTTTTAAGGTGCCTATTAATTGACTTCTGTCTTCATCCCTCTTCATCGCTAATCATTCCCAGACATGGATTCTTATATATCCATACAGAGGCATGTGATCTACTCAGAAACCACTCTGTTTTTTTTTTTTTATTTCTGTACTCTTGCTATTGTTAGTTTTTATCCAGAATTCTCTCTCTCTTTTTTCACCCTTCATGCATCCTTTAAAACAAAGAATTTTTAGCTTTGGGGCTGAGCAATGAGGAAGAAAATGGATATAATTTAAGCAGACATATCTGGTATAATAATAATCATACATTTAGAAAAGTAACAATTTGTTTCATGTAATTTAAATTTAAGTTACCACAGTTTATTTATCCAGTCACCTACTGAAGGACATCTTGGTTGCTTCCAAGTTTTGGCAACTATAAATAAAGCTGCTGTAAACTTATGTACACACAAGGACATGCATAAGGATGTTTATAGCAGCTTTATCCATAATTGCCAAAAACTAGAAGCAACCAAGTTGTCCCTCAGTAGGTGAACTGATAAATAAGCTGTGGTACATCAGATAATTGAATATGTTGATAATGCGGAAAGCTGATGCATATATGTGTGGGCAGTATATGGGGAATTTCTCTTTCTTTCAATTTTGCTGTGAACCTAAACCTTCTCTAAAAAAGAACATCTTAAAAATGTATTTACTACAAACAGAGCTTGTTAGATTTTGCTTGCTAAAAGTATGCTCAAGATTAAGGTCTCGATCAGACTTCCATGGGAGAGTCCTCATCAAACTCTGAAGAGAACTTGGATATATTTCTAAAGAGGGAAAGGATTAAAGTACTCTAACAAAATATAACTTTTGTCATTTTTAGAGAGCAATTCCCTCAGCTCCTATATTCAAGCAAGAGTATACAAAATTATTAATTGCACCATACATACCAGTCACCTACTAGTTGTGTTCACTAGCCTAAAAGGGCTTTCAAGCATTAATTTCATGTGTTCTTACATGATGTGAAATGAAAAGTACAAAATAAATGTTTATTGAGTCTCTAACTCTGTCCTCAGTAGATTTCATTCCAACATGTGAAGATTCGGTGGTGGCTCAGACGGTAAAGCATCTGTCTAGAATGCGGGAGACCCGGGTTCGATCCCTGGGTTGGGAAGATCCCCTGGAGAAGGAAATGGCAATCCACTCCAGTACTATTGCCTGGAAAATCCCATGGACAGAGGAGCCTGGTAGGCTACAGTCCATGGAGTCACAAAGAGTCGGAGACGACTGAGCGACTTCACTTCACTTCACTTCATTCTAGAATTAGATTTAAAATCAGGAAGAAGCTCTTAGATGATCATAGTTTAGGCATTTTTCAGTATCTTAAAAAATGTACCTAGAAATATGATTAATGATAGTAGTTTAGCATGTAGAATACTTTAAAATCATTTACACAATTTGAATATCAGTATTCATTTGGTACCAAGTAAAACTTGAAAAGTCTTAAAACAATGATTTCTTTCAAAAATTATTTAAAAACTAAGAACTGCTAGTATATTTTATTTAAAACTTTTGTTATTTTAGTTCTTTTTTTCCTCTAGTTTCATACAGACAATATCTGTAATATTCATGTCTTTTTTACATGTTAATTTTACTCTCCTTAGTTAAATGCTTTCTGGAAATTGGTAGCTTTAAAATGAAAGAATAAATTAACGAAGCTATTATAACTGATGTCAGTTTTGAATGAAATATGTTCAGTGCCAGAAAACTGTTAGCTATTTTATTTCAAAATTTTTAGAAGGGCAAACTGAAAAGGATATAACCTTTCATTTTGAAATGAGGTCTTCAAGCATCATTTATTTACAAGTATATTCTTCAGGGAATGTAACCTATCTTCTTTGCCTTTTGAATGACAAACATAGTTGAAAATTTAAGACATTCATCAAAGCAATTCCCTGGTCAATAGTGGTCTGGTCCAGATGGGATTTTCTCAAGTGCTTTGTCTGGGCTAGTTCTCAGATGTGATGGGGCTTAAGTGAAAGGACATTCATCACATACCTAGGGAGATTATTGAGTCATATGATAGACTTCACTTTAGAAAATATTTTGCTTTGTTTAGATTTATTTTGCTATTGTAGTCATGCCCTTTTTTGGCATGACTCATCCTCTTTTTTGTCCCTACCACTGTATTTACATTTGTTTCAAGGTGACTTATTCATTGTATAGAAAGCAAAAAGTTTTTTATGGAATGATTCACATAGTACCAGTGAGTCTTAGGGACTGAATTTAGATTTCTAGAGGACCTAAATGCTAGTAATAGTTATTTCTTTCTAGTGTTGTTTTAAAATTATGTATATTTTTGTATTTTTCATAAATATTTTTAAATTATTCTTTAATAAGAAAGAACTTTTAGTTTTTGAGTGATTTAAGTGTTTTTCATTTATAAATACTCACTTATTTTGATACATGGAATACTATCATGGGAGAGAAGAGGATTATGGCAGAATTACTGAAAGGTTCCTATCAGGCATACATAATTTAATATTGAGTATGTATTGTGAAGTCGTATATAATTATGTAGTTATATTATGAGTTTGTGCCCGTGTTATCTAAAATAAACAAATTATAATTGTTTTGCTTTTGCCAAATGTACATTTTGTATAGTTTAATAATTACGTAGCAAACAGGACAAAACAGGACAAAAGTCCTAGTTACTATATGTATCTTCACATTATGTATTTCATGTAATAGCTCATTTCTGGCTTAGGATTTTATGTTCTTTGATTTCTTTTTGTCTCATCTTTCTAAACATTGTTCCTTTCATAAATAATATGGTATATGAATAGGATATTTTTAAAAATGAGGAGTATATTCTATTATGTTAGTGTTTTTAGTGTAATTGGAAAAAACTTACTAAAGACATTAAAACTAAATGATAAATTAAAATTCTTGATGAAGATTATATGACTAAAGGCTGATAGTCCTGAGTGTATCCTTGGCATTCAAATAAATAATATACATTTAAGATTTCTTAATGTCTTGAATAGCTTGATAGCCCATTTCCTTTTTAGTGCCAAATAATACTCCATTGTCTGGATATACTACAGTTTATTTGTTCACCTATACTGAAGGACATCTCACTTGTTTCCAAGTTTTGGCAATTATGAATAAAGTTGCTGTACATATCTATGTATAGATTTTTGTGTAGATATATTTTCGCCTCCTTTGAATAAATACTAAAAAGTATAATTGCAAGATTGTATGGTAAGAGTATATTAAGTTTTATAAGAAACTGCCAAACAGTCTCCCAAAGTGACTGTACCATTTTGCAATCCTACCAGCAATGAAAAAGTTTCTGTTGCTCTGTAACTTTGTCAGATTTTGGTGTTGTCAGTGTTCCAGATTTTGGCCATTCTGGTAGGTGTGTGGTGGGACCTCATTGTTTTACTTTGCATTTCCCCAATGACATATGGTGTGGAGCATTTTTTATATGCTTATTTTCCATCTGTAGATCTTCTTTGGTGAGGCATCTGTTAAGGTCTTTGCTTTATTTTTAAATGAGGTTGTTTGTTTTCTTATTGTTGAGTTTTAAAGATTCATGGTATATTTTGGATAAGTCTTTCATCATATTTGTTTTTGCAAATATTGTCTCCCAGTTGGTGGCTTGTTTCTCGTTCTCTTGAAATTGTCTTTTGCAGAACAGAATTTTTTAAATTACGTTCAGTTTATCAATTATTTCTTTGGTGGATTGTGTCTTTGGTGTTGTATCTAAAAACACCCTGCCTTAACCAAGGTCATCTAAATTTTTTCCTCTGTTATCTTTTAGGAGTTTTATAGTTTTGTACTATACATATAGTTCTACACTCCCCATTTTGAGTTAATTTTTGTGAAGTGTTTAAGGTTTGTGTCTAGACTTTTTTTTTGGCATATGGATGTTCAATTGTTCTAGCATCATTTGTTGAAACAAACTGTCTTTGCTCCATTGTTTTACCTTTGCTATTTTGTCAGAGATGTTTTTCATTAGTTTTTAAATGTCAGAGACTATGTTTATTTAAACACCGTTCTTCAAACATTACCACTGTATTCTTTTTGGCTAAGTGGAGTGAACTGATTGTTTGCCATATTAGCTAGCATAAATGTAAAATTTCTTTGAAGTATCTTCATTTATTGCTTTAACTATTTCATATGAAACTTTGTTAACATGGCAGAAATGTGGTATAAATTCATAAAGTCAAGAAGAATAGTAGAGGATATCTAAGAAATATCTATACAAGTTTTGACGATGGGAGACAAATGATTTGTAACTTAGTAAATGGAATGGTAAAAGAGTCTGGTTCTTTTAGGAGAGCTTGCTACAGAGGCAAACTGATTCCTAAACAGAAAGCCTCGGGAACTGGAGGTACCAGTTACCTCCAAAGCTGAGGGTATAGAACAGTGTGCTGCTAAGTCACTTCAGTCGTGTCCGACTCTGTGCGACCCCATAGACAGCAGCCCACCAGGCTCCCCTGTCCCTGGGATTCTCCAGGCTAGAACACTGGAGTGGGTTGCCATTTCCTTCTCCATAGAACAGTGTGAAAACCGTGATAATTTGCTTAAGTATAATAAGGGGCACTTAGACCACCCAGATAGTCATGCACCTAATTTTCCCACTTCTCATTCTCAGGGCAGGAAAAAAAAAAAAAATCTGGGTTCACAGATACCAAACAAAGCTGAAGAAAGATTGAGTGACTTTACTAAAAACATGCGGATTAAATGAAAGTTTCCATAATGAAACTAGAAACAAGCTCCCTTCCCTTGCTTAATTTTAAGAATACAAGCAGCCAGTCTTGAACTCCTGCATGTAAAAATGAGCTGATCGAGAGTAAAGACTCAGATATTGGCAGGTGAAGGGGGGAGGTCTTTGAATACAGCGTCTCTGCATGATCACAACATACTGAGGCCTCCCCATATGGAGAATCGAGTTTTAGTTTTTCACTGTCAAATACAGATGGCCAGCAAAGATTGCCAAACACTGGGGGAAATCCTGTAATATAAAATGTTGCCTGAAAAATTCCATGGACAGAGGAGCCTGGCAGGCTCCAGTCCAAAAGGTCACAAAGAGTTGGACACAACTGAGTAACTACGCACACATACATTTTGAGAGACATTCATAACTCTACTGGGGACTTTAGGGGTGAATTAGTGATAAGTATATAAAATACAAAACGAATGGGTCATGGAGGATCCTGCTGTGATTTATGTCAGAAAGTGTTTGCCTATGTTCTCCTCTAGGAGTTTTCTAGTTCTGGTCTTAAATTTAGATCTTTAATCCATTTTGAGTTTATTTTTGTGTATGGTGTTAGGAAGTGTTCTAGTTTCATTCTTTTACAAGTGGCTGACCAGTTTTCCCAGCACCACTTGTTAAAGATACTGTCTTTTCTCCATTTTATATTCTTGCCTCCTTTGTCAAAGATAAGGTGTCCATAAGTGTGTGGATTTATCTCTGGGCTTTCTATTTTGTTCCATTGATCTATATTTCTGTCTTTATGCCAGTACTATACTGTCTTGATGACTGTGGCTTTGTAGTAGAGCATTTGAAGTCCGGCAGGTTGATTCCCCCAGTTCCATTCTTCTTCCTCAAGATTGCTTTGGCTATTTGAGGTTTTTTGTATTTCCATACAAATTGTGAGATTATTTGTTCTAGCTCTGTGAAAAATATCATTGGTAGCTTGATAGGGATTGCATTGAATCACAGCAGGATCCTCCATGACCCACCTCCCAGAATATTGGAAATAAAAGCAAAAATAAACAAATGGGACCTAATTAAAATTAAAAGCTTCTGCACAGCAAAGGAAACTATAAGCAAGGTGAAAAGATAGCCTTCAGAATGGGAAAAAATAATAGCAAATGAAACAACTGACAAAGAATTAATCTCCAAAATATACAAGCAGCTCCTTCAGCTCAATTCCAGAAAAATAAACGACCCAATCAAAAATGGGCCAAAGAACTAAACAGACATTTCTCCAAAGAAGACATACAGATGGCTAACAAACACATGAAAAAATGCTCAACATCCCTCATAATCAGAGAAATGCAAATCAAAACCACAATGAGATACCATTTCACACCAGTCAGAATGGCTGCTATCCAAAAGTCTACATGCAATAAATGCTGGAGAGGGTGTGGAGAGAAGGGAACCTTCTTACACTGTTGGTGGGAATGCAAACTAGTACAGCCACTATGGAGAACAGTGTGGAGATTCCTCAAAAAACTGGAAATAGAGCTGCCATATGATCTAGCAATCGCACTCCTGGGCATACACACCGAGGAAACCAGAATTGAAAGAGACACATGTACCCCAACGTTCATCGCAGCACTGTTTATAATAGCGAGGAAATGGAAGCAACCTAGATGTTCATCTGCAGACGAATGGATAAGAAAGCTTTGGTACATATACACAATGGAGTATTACTCAGCCATTAAAAAGAATGCATTTGAATCAGTTCTAATGAGATGGATGAAACTGGAGCCTATTATACAGAGTGAAGTAAGCCAGAGAGAAAAACACCAATACAGTATCAGTTCAGTTCAGTTCAGTCGCTCAGTCGTGTCCGACTCTCCGCGACCCCATGAATCACAGCACGCCAGGCCTCCCTGTCCATCACCAACTCCCGGAGTACACTCAAACTCATGTCCACAGAGTCGGTGATGCCATCCAGCCATCTCATTCTCCGTCGTCCCCTTCTCCTCCCGCCCCCAACCTTTCCCAGCATCAGAGTCTTTTCCAGTGAGTCAACTCGTCGCATGAGGTGGCCAAAGTATTGGAGTTTCAGCTTTAGCATCAGTCCCTCCAATGAACATCCAGGATTGATCTCCTTTAGAATGGACTGGTTGGATCTCCTTGCAGTATAAGGGACTCTCAAGAGTCTTCTCCAACACCACAGTTCAAAAGCATCGATTCTTCGGCGATCAGCCTTCTTCACAGTCCAACTCTCACAACCATACATGACCACGGGAAAAACCATTGCCTTGACTAGACGGACCTTGGTTGGCAAAGTAATGTCTCTGCTTTTTAATATACTATCAAGGTTGGTCATAACTTTCCTTCCAAGGAGCAAGCGTCTTTTAATTTCATGGCTGCAATCAGCATCTGCAGTGATTTTGGAGCCCAAAAAAACAAAGTCTGACACTGTTTCCACTGTTTTTCCATCTATTTCCCATGAAGTGATGGGACCAGATGCCATGATCTTTGTTTTCTGAATGTTGAGCTTCAAACCAACCTTTTCACTCTCCTCTTTCACTTTCATCAAGAGGCTTTTGAGTTCCTCTTCACTTTCTGCCATAAGGGTAGTGTCATCTGCATATCTGAGGTTATTGATATTTCTCCCAGCAATCTTGACTCCAGCTTGTGCTTCTTCCAGCCCAGCGTTCCTCATGATGTACTCTGCATATAAGTTAAATAAGCAAGGTGACAATATACAACCTTGACGTACACCTTTTCCTATTTGGAACCAGTCTGTTGTTCCATGTCCAGTTCTAACTGTTGCTTCCTGACCTGCATACAGGTTTCTCAAGAGGCAGGTCAGGTGGTCTGGGATTCCCATCTCTTTCAGAATGTTCCACAGTTTATTGTGATCCACACAGTCAAAGGCTTTGGCATAGTCAATGAAGCAGAAATAGATGTTTTTCTGAAACTCTCTTGCTTTCTCCATGATCCAGCGGATGTTGGCAATTTGATCTCTGGTGCCTCTGCCTTTTCTAAAACCTGCTTGAACATCTGGGAGTTCACGGTTTACATATTGCTGAAGCCTGGCTTGGAGAATTTTGAGCATGACTTTGCTAGCGTGTGAGATGAGGGCAATTGTCCGGTAGTTTGAGCATTCTTTGGCATTGCCTTTCTTTGGGATTGGAATGAAGACTGACCTCTTCCAGTCCTGTGGCCACTGCTGAGTTTTCCAAATCTGCTGGCATATTGAGTGCAGCACTTTCACAGCATCATCTTTCAAGACTTGTAATAGCTCAACTGGAATTCCATCACCTCCACTAGCTTTGTTAGTAGTGATGCTTTCTAAGGCCCACTTGACTTCACATTCCAAGATGTCTGGCTCTAGGTCAGTGATCACGTTATCGTGACTATCTTGGTCGGGAAGATCTTTTTTGTACAGTTCTTCTGTGTATTCTTGCCACCTCTTCTTAATATCTTCTGCTTCTGTTAGGTCCATACCATTTCTGTCCTTTATCGAGCCCATCTTTGCATGAAATGTTCCCTTGGAATCTCTAATTTTCTTGAAGAGGTCTCTTGTTTTTCCTATTTTGTTGTTTTCCTCTATTTCTTTGCATTGATCACTGAGGAAGTCTTTCTTATCTCTCCTTGCTATTCTTTGGAACTCTGCATTCAGATGCTTATATCTTTCCTTTTCTCCTTTGCTTTTCGCTTCTCTTCTTTTCACAGCTATTTGTAAGACCTCCTCAGACAGCCATTTCGCTCTTTTGCATTTCTTTTCCATGGGGATGGTCTTGTTCCCTGTCTCCTGTACAATGTCACGAACCTCCATCCAGAGTTCATCAGGCACTCTATCTATCAGATCTAGTCCCTTAAATCTATTTCTCACTTCCACTGTATAATCATAAGGGATTTGATTGAGGTCATATCTGAATGGTCTAGTGGTTTTCCCTACTTTCTTCAATTTCAGTCTGAACTTCGCAATAAGGAGTTCATGATCTGAGCCACAGTCAGCTCCTGGTCTTGTTTTTGCTAACTGTATACAGCTTCTCCATCTTTGGCTACAAAGAATATAATCAATCTGATTTCGGTGTTGACCATCTGGTGATGTCCATGTGTGACCAGTGATAGAAGCAAGGTCCGGTGCTGTAAAGAGCAATATTGCATAGGAACCTGGAATGTTAGGTCCATGAATCAAGGCAAATTGGAAGTGGTCAAACAGGAGATGGCAAGAGTGAACGTCGACATTCTAGGAATCAGTGAACTAAAATGGACTGGAATGGGTGAATTTAACTCAGATGACCATTATATCTACTACTGTGGGCAGGAATCCCTTAGAAGAAATGGAGTAGCCATCATGGTGAACAAAAGAGTCCGAAATGCAGTACTTGGATGCAATCTTAAAAATGACAGGATGATTTCTGTTCGTTTCCAAGGCAAACCATTCAATATTACAGTAATCCAGGCCTATGCCCCAACCAGTAATGCTGAAGAAGCTGAAGTTAATCGGTTCTATGAAGACCTACAAGACCTTTTAGAACTAACACCCAAAAAAGATGTCCTTTTCATTCTAGGGGACTGGAATGCAAAAGTAGGAAGTCAAGAAACACCTGGAGTAACTGGCAAATTTGGCCTTGGAGCACGGAATGAAGCAGGGCAAAGGCTAATAGAGTTTTGTCAAGAGAATTCACTGGTCATAGCAAACACCCTCTTCCAACAACACAAGAGAAGACTCTACACATGGACATCACCAGATGGTCAACACCAATACAGTATACTAATGCATATATATGGAATTTAGAAAGATGGAAATGATAACCCTGTATACGAGACAGCAAAAGAGACACAGGTGTATAGAAGAGTCTTTTGGACTCTGTGGGAGAGGGCGAGGGCGGCATGATTTGGGAGAATGGCATTGAAACATGTATATTATCATTTGTGAAATGAATCACCAGTCTAGGTTCAACGCATGATACAGGATGCTAGGGGATGGTGCACGGGGATGACCCAGTGGGAGGATAAGGCGAGGAGGGAGGTGGGAAGGGGGTACAGGAGGAGGAACTCATGTACACCCGGTACGGATTCATGTCAATGTATGGCAAAACCAATCGATATAATATTGTGAAATTTAAAAAAAATAAGAGCAAAATAAAAAAAAACCGAATAAAAAAATGAGGCAATAATTCATTCAGAAAAAAAGCAAATAAAATTGATTGTTGAACAATATGGGAGTTAGGGGCACTGACCTTCTGTCCAGCCAAAAATCTGCCTGTAATTTTAAAGTTGGCCCTTTGTACCTGCAGTCCTTCTGTACTGGCAGTTCCTCTGTATCTGCATCTCTGTATGCACCCCCCGATTTAACCAGTCTTGGGTTGTATCATTTTATGTAAGTGGACCCATGCACTTCAAACCTGTGTTGCCCATGTCAACTGTAGTTGTACAGGAAGAAAATAATAAAACGTAGTGTATTATATAGTTCATCTGTGAACAGTTTTACACATTATGCCATTAAGTAAACTTTGAAATGACTTTAAAATGTGTGACTTTGGTGAATGAGTGGAAGCAGAGAAAATGAACTAGGGGAGAGGAGTAATAATAGTTAAATCCACATCTTATAGTAGTGAGGAGATTGAAGAAAGACTATAGAGGAAATAATTAGTCAATGGCTAAAATTGACAAGTCATGAAAAGTAGCTAAAAGCATGAAAAGGGTAGCTTTTGGTAAGATGGAATCTATGTGGAGGAATGGAATGGGGCTTTTTCAAGATAAATCTTGTAGAACTCTTTGATCTTTTAAATAATATGTGCATTATTTTTGTCAAAAATTGAGTTAAAATATGCCCATGACTTCAGTATTCTCTTCCATAATATACTTGTGATAGTTTTAATATTAAGAAAAATATCCACCTCTCAACATGCCTGAGTTAAGTGTGACAGTTGATAATGGGGATTGCTGTATCCACTTCCTTGGTTCATAGACACATACTTCTAATATGACATAAAATCTACTTTGAGAAGTATGGATTTAAAATTTTTTGTTACAGAAAATAGTGCTATGAGCATTTAAGAGCATGAATGCATTTTTAATAAAGAGAAAGTTATGATATAGTGCATTAATGAAAACTGTTAAGAAAAACACAACATCCCCAAGCTTTGGTTACCTGGAATTGAAAACACGAATCTTGAAATTGAAAACACAAATTTTGAAGTTTATTGTCCATCCAGTTGGCTGTTTATCAAGAACCTACATTTAGGTGAATAGTACATTATATGGTGAAGAGTTTGCTTATTCAAATGCATTTTGGAAGTTTTTGCATATAAACATATGACTCCTCTCTAGTAACCTCATATTGAGGAAGCACTCCCTAAATCTAAATGCTGATGTGGGATTTTTATCTGTTAAAAACAAATTGAGAAAAGCTGACTATATTTAATAACTTTACATTTGTGAAACCATGGGATTTCTATCAAGTAAGGGTCTAAGACATCATCTTCTGTCATGATCTCTTATCCTCTGGGCTAGGAATAAATCCATTACAGAAGATGAACTAGGTGATCTAATAGATTATTTTTCCATTTAAAATGAATTCTTATTTTCTTTTAAATAAATGAAGAAAGAACAGCTACCCCACATATGACATTTTACACAAGGATTATATTGGAGTTCTAGATTGTGAAAGAATTATTGTCCATATTCCAGAAATAATGTGAAAGGATATCATATTGATGATTAATGTAAAATTATTATCAACCTATGAAAGAGATTCTATCTCAAATATAAAAAAAAGCAAAAATTCTTCTAATATATACAAAACAATTTCTTTCATGCAAAGATGATAGTAATATCAATACTGTAAAGTTATCATGAATTTTGAGAAACAAAAGTGGAAAGTAGGGGGAAGTAATTTATGAATGGATGAAGATAATTTAATGTTTGTCTTTTATGACTCATAATGAATATCAAAATTTGTATAAGACTGTTGCATGTTATACTGGAGAACTGTAGTCAGTTTTAATTGTATGAAACAGAAGGGAATGTTACTCAGTTTTTCATCAGAAACTGCTTTTCCTTTTAGTTAGAAATAGAAAATATGATAATCAAGATGATCTCATCTTGTATGTACAAAACAGAGCAAAAGTATAAAGTAATTTTTAATTGAGTTTCTTTTTTAACACTGATCACCAAAATACTTTACTTCTCCAAGTAATATATGTCACTATAACACAGACATCCAAATTAAGAGTAGGAATATATTGGGAATTAAATTTCTATAACTTGTTAAGTTTTATAGAATTTTTATTAATGCAAACTTTTGAGATTAGTAAACAGAAGGCAAATACAATGTCAATATGTTGGAGGATCACATAGAAAATATGAAAATAATAATCAATTTAAATATAATATTTTATTATAAAATATCTTGAAACTCCTCAAAGTTATTGAAAACTTTCTACACTTTCATTATTTGAAAAAATAGTGGTTGGTCATTTCAGTGTTGCTTTTATTTCCAAATCATATTTTGATCTATTTTCAAAGGCAGGTAATTCTTTCTTTAAAGAATTTATAACCTAATGGGACTGTCAGTCATTTAGATGGGGTAGTTGGAGAACATAATAAAGTTTGAGAATAGAGTGGAAATGTTTGATGCAGAGTGATGGTGCTTTCAGTTTGAGAGGCATTCACGAATGTTCCAGAACACTGCTATGTGGCTGAAAAAGATAGGCACAGTGAAGAAGATATATTTGAATTTAGGAAATTTAGTGAAGACAAAATTGTAATATAGTTCCAGCATGACCAAGTTATGTGTAAGACAGGACTTTTCAATGTGATGAAGGTAAAGGACCAAGGGACCTTTGTGACCTTGTTTCACAAAGGTCTAATCACAACTTTGTTTCACTCATGTCTTCCTGGGAGTTAGTCTCTAGTAATGAAAACTTGAGGAGGAAAAGTAGAAAAATCTCAGAAAGAGTGGAATAAAAAATATATGATAATAGAATAAAATCTCCTGGAACAATTCATTGAAACGTTCTTGGTGGCAAAATTCACTTTGTGAAGGCCTTCAAACTTAGGCTTAAAAAAGAAAAATTTATTGAAGTATAGTCTGATTTACAGTGTTTACAATGTTGTTGTTTTAGTTTCAGGTATACAGCAGTGTTGTGCAGTTTTAGGTGTATAGTGTAGTGAATCAGTTACACATATACTAGATTCTTTTCCCATATAGGTCCTTACAGAGGGTTGAGTAGAGTTCCCTGTGCTATATAGTAGGTCCATATTAGTTGTCTATTTTATATATAGTAGTGTGTATTTATCACAAACTTAGACTTTTTGATGTTATTTTCAAGTAAACGTTTGCCTACAGTTCCAGAGACACTATGACAGGATGAAGAAATACATTCTTTTATCTCACCTCTTAAAATTTGAGTTTCATTATTAGATTTTATCAGCTGTACTACACTATGAATATTGTCAGAGCTTCTGTTATCATAAATGGGTAGTTTTATTATATAGAAATACATAAAATTTTATATTAAACACTTGTAGAGGTACATATTTTTATGTTAAATACATAATTTGTTAAATGGAAACATTTAGAAGAGTTCCTAATATTTAAGACTCTTATATTTTTCATGGGGCTTCCCTAGTGGCTCAGACAGTAAAGCATCTACCTGCAGTGCGGGACAATTGGGTTCGATCCCCTGGAGAAGGAAATGACAACCCACTCTGGTACCCTTACCCAGAAAACCCCGTGGACGGAGGAGCCAAAGTAGGTTGCAGTCCACGAGGTTGCAAACAGTTGGACACGACTGAGCAACTTTACTTTCTTTTCTCATTTCAGTATGTCATGAGCTAAAATTTTAAAAATAAGAAAGAAGTGTAAGTGGCTCTGAATCCTATATTCCAAATTATACCCTATTTCTGAAATTAAAGAATCTATTAATAATTACATTTCTGTAATTACAGAGCTCTGTAAAAGCTAATTTTGATTGACAGGGTATACCTTTTAAATTGTATTAATCAGAGAATATTAAATTATTTCAGAGAACACAAAGGATAAAACCTCAAGTAGCCTATGCTTGTGATTATACAGTAATCAGCTTTCAAGTTCATCATCGAATACATAAATTATATTCTATAGATCTTTGATACTTTATTATTAAATATAATAATGTATGTTCAATATCTGCTTGGAAAGTAGTCTTATCAATTCTATTTCATTTATTGTATTTTTCTTGAAATGTTCTAGTAATAGGTCCTTTGTTTCAAGGTAGCAAATTTTTATAAACAAAGTGAGATATTATGTATGTGCATTCCGATGTTACCAGTATACCATACAGAGTGAGTGAGTGAAGTCTCTCAGTCGTGTCCGACTCTTTGGGACCCAGTGGACTGTAGCCTGCCAGGCTCCTTGGTCCATGGAATTCTCCAGGCAAGAATATTGAAGTGGGTTGCCATTTCCTTCTCCAGAGGATCTTCCTGACCCAGGGATCGAACCCGGGTCTTCTGCATTGTAGGCAGACGCTTTACCATCTGAGCTACCAGGGAAGCCCCAATCATACCATATAGTATGATTGATAATCTTTTGTTTATATTAGTATTATTTTGTGAAGTTCTTATATTTATTCTTCAGATAGTATTCTTTCAAAATTCTAATCAGATGGCATTTTTATGTAGGAAGTTACATTGCTATGATTAGAGTGTTCCCGCTTTTCTTCTCATTATCTCTTTCAGTTCAGTCGCTCAGTCGTGTCTGACTCTTTGTGACCTGAAGGACTATAGCACGCCAGGCCTCCCTGTCCATCCCCAATTCACAGAGCTTACTCATACTCATGTCCATTGAGTCGGTGATGCCATCCAACCATCTCATCCTCTGTCATTCCCTTCTCCTCCTGCCTTCTATCTTTCCCAGCATCAGAGTCTTTTCAAATGAGTCACTTTTTTGCATCGGGTGGCCAAAGTATTGGAGTTTCAGCTTCAGCATCAGTTCTTCCAATAAATATTTAGGACTTATTTCCTTTAGGATGAACTGGGTGGATCACCTTGCTGTCCTCAAGACTCTCAAGAGTCTTCTCTAACACCACAGTTCAAAAGCATCAATTCTTTGGCACTCAGCTTTTTTTATAGTCCAACTCTCACATTCATACATGACTACCGGAAAAACCATAGCTTTGACTAGACGGACCTTTGTTGACAAAGTAATGTCTCTGCTTTTTAATATGCTGCCTAGGTTGGTCACAATTTTTCTTCCAAGAAGCAAGCGTCTTTAAATTTCATGGCTGCAGTCACCATCTACAGTGATTTTGGAGCCCCCCAAAAATAAAGTCTCTCACTGTTTCCACTGTTACCCCATCAATTTGTCTTGAAGTGATAGAACCAGATGCCCATGACCTTCATTTTTTGAATGTTGAGTTTTAAGCCAGATTTTTCACTCTCTTTCACTTTCGTCAACAGGCTCTTTAGCTCTTCACTTCCTGCCATAAGGGTGGTATCATCTGCATATCTTAAGTTATTTATATTTTCCCCAGCAATCTTGATTCCAGCTTGTGCTTCATCCAGCCTGGCATTTCACATGATGTACTCTGCATATAAGTTAAATTCAGTTCAGTTCAGTTGCTCAGCCGTGTCCGACTCTTTGCAACCCCATGAGTCGCAGCACGCCAGGCCTCCCTGTCCATCACCAACTCTTGGAATTCACTCAAACTCATGTCCATCGAGTCGATGATGCCATCCAGCCATCTCACTCTCTGTCGTCCCCTTCTCCTCCCACCCCCAATCTTTCCCAGCATCAGAGTGTTTTCCAGTGAGTCGGCTCTTCGCAGGGTGACAATATACAACCCTGACGTACTCCTTTTCCAATTTGGACCAGTCTGTTTTTCCATGTCCAGTTCTAACTGTTGCTTTTTGACCTGAATCCAGATTTCTCAGGAGGCATATCAGGTGATCTGGTATTCCCATCTCTTGAATTTTCCACAGTTTGTTGTGATCAAGACTTCCCTCATGGCTCAGATGGTAAAGCATCTCCCTATAATGTGGGAGACCCAGGTTTGATCCCTGGGTCAGGAATATCCTCTGGAGAAGGAAATGGCAACCCACTCCAGTACTCTTGCCTGGAAAATCTCATGGATGGAGGAACCTGGTGAGCTACAGTCCATGGGGTCGCAAAGAGTCGGACACGACTGAGTGACTTCACTTTCACTTTCACACAGTCTAATGCTTTGGCATAGTCAATAAAACAGAAGTAGATTTTTTTCTGGAAATCTCTTTTTTATGATCCAGTGGTTCTTGGCAATTTGATCTTTGGATCCTCTGCCTTTTCTAAATCCAGCTTGAACATCTGGAAGTTCATGGTTCACGTCCTGTTGAAGCCTGTCTTGCAAAATTTTGAGCATTACTTTGCTAGCGTGTGAGATGAGTACAATTGTGTGGTAGTTTGAACATTCTTTGGCATTGACTTTATTTGGGATTGGAATGAAAACTGACCTTTTCCAGTCCTGTGGCCACTGCTGAGTTTTCCAAATTTGCTGGCATATTGAGTGCAGCACTTTCACATCATCATCTTTTAGGATTTGAAATAGCTCAAGTGGAATTCCATCACCTCCACTAACTTTGTTCATAGTGATGCTTCCTAAGGCCCACTTGACTTCACATTCCAAGATGTCTGGCTCTAGGTGAGTGATCACATCATCGTGGCTATCTGGGTCATGAAGATCTTTTGTGTATAGTTCTTCTGTGTATTCTTGCCACCTCTTCTTAATATCTTCTGCTTCTGTTAGGTCCAAAC
The DNA here is from genome assembly GCF_049115385.1 of Moschus berezovskii. Taxonomy (NCBI): domain Eukaryota; kingdom Metazoa; phylum Chordata; class Mammalia; order Artiodactyla; family Moschidae; genus Moschus; species Moschus berezovskii. Next base: position 27,843,726 of record NC_142467.1, on the reverse strand, counting down.
CATTTCTATCATTTATTGAGCCCATCTTTGCATGACGTATTCCCTGGGTATCTCTAATTTTCTTGAAGAGATCTCTGCTGCTACTGCTCCTGCTGCTAAGTCACTTCAGTTGTGTCCGACTCTGTGTGACCCCATAGACGGAAGCCCACCAGGCTCCCCCGTCCCTGGGATTCTCCAGGCAAGAACACTGGAGTGGGTTGCCATTTCCTTCTCCAATGTGTGAAAGGGAAAAGTGAAAGTGAAGTCGCTCAGTCGTGTCCGACCCTTAGCGACCCCACAGACTGCAGCCCACCAGGCTCCTCCATCCATGGGGTTTTCTAGGCAAGAGTACTGGAGTGGCTTGCCATTGCCTTCTCCGATGAAGAGATCTCTAGTCTTTCCTATTCTGTTGTTTTCCTCTATTTCTTTGCATTGATTACTGAGGAAGACTTTTTTATGTCTCCTTGCTATTCTTTGGAACTCTGCATTCAAATGGGTATATCTTTCCTTTTCTCCTTTGGCTTTCACTTCTCTTCCTTTCTCAGCTATTTATAAGGCCTTCTCAGAGAATCATTTACTAACCATTTAATTCAGTATCTCTTTAGGACTTATCTTTTTGTTGTTTATAGACTGCTATCACCTAGGGCCACAAGAGAAAGTGCAGACCTCTATGTCTTCTTTCCCTCTCCCCACCCCCGCCACAATTAAAGAAGACTAAATTTAGGTGATGGACAGGGAGGCCTGGCGTACTGTGATTCATGGGGTCGCGGAGAGTCGGACACGACTGAGCGACTGAACTGAACTGAACTGAAATTTAAATTCGACTACTTGGAAACATTTGTATTTAAATTTGTCATATGGTATTCTAAATTTGTCTTTTTTCAGGCAGTTAATGTAGCATTTCTATGAGCCAAGATTGTTATAAGTGCTTTGCAAATATAAGCTTATTTAATAATAAAGCAGCTATGTGCAGTTGATACTATCATCCACATTTTACAGATGAGGAAGCCAATAAAAAGAGAGGCACATAGCTTTTAAGTGACAATTTTTTTCTCAGTTCTTTTTACTTTTATTGGATGAATAATAAGAAACTTTTGACCCTATGGTTACAAATAATACCTTTTAATAGATAAGAATAGGAATAATATCTAGTGAAAGAGGTCTAGGGAATCTTTGTAATACTTATTAGTGTATTCGACTCCATTCATATATTTTATTTCAATTTAATCAGTTGCAGCTTTTAAAATCTCAATAGAATTAGATGCTAAAAGAACACTGATTTGCTCCAGGTTTGCTCATAAAGTGCTGTTCTTTCCTTGACTCACTGTATTTGTTCATTTGTCTTTTCTATTAGAAATATAAAGTTCTTTATTAAGTAGACTACATTTTCCATCTTGTCCTTAAACCTGGACTCATAATTTCCTGTAAACTTGCTATTTAGGGCTTACTTATACCAGCAACTGTTCAGTACTGTTACCCTAAAGTCTAGTTAGTCATATGCCTTTAAATCTTATTAATCTCTTTGAGTAGCTATTGAATCCCAAGACTGATGTAAAATTTGCATTCATTTATTTTCTACAGTGAGGATGCTAATTCTCTTATGTAAGGTTAACCTGCTTGCTGTTGTCATTTTCAACTAAATAACTGTGAATTATCTGAACTTCACTTGGCTATTCATTAGTTGACCTGGGAGGGCTGGGAATTAAAATTAACTGCATTTTATTTCCTTTCTTATCTTTGGATTCCTAATTCTTTAGACGGTCAATTTGTAATAGTGGAATTTATGGAGTTCACCAAATTCTGTTAACTCCCAACTACCTTTTAATCTGTACCTGGAAGGCTTTTGATGAAATCTTAAGTTATATACCTACTAAAATGTATCACACATTTTGCCACTGAGGTATTTATAGCTGTCTCCTTTTTGTTTTTAATACACGCTATTTTCCCATGCGAATATATCTCTAAAGCTACTTGGTTTCTAGAAACATAAATAAAGAACAGATGGCTACCACACTTTGTGACGAATACAGTGGGGACAGAGGACTTTCATCACATCATGGTCAGCATGCTAACTGTCATGTGGCAGACATCTGTGGCTTTTTGAAATAGTCCTTGCTACTGTTGTGGAATCTCTCAGGTCTGGTGTCAATCCTTTTCCCAATAGCTTATTTTCAAGCAATTGGAGTTCTCAGCATTTATTAGTCTGGAAAAAAGAAAAAGATAATTCTGAATAAATAAGAGAAAGCATCCTAAATAAAGCTGTTCTTCTTTTGGATTGTCTGACGTTGTATGAACTGATTCATTAATGTTGATTGAAATCTCATTACTCATCAGCACTGCCAGATTTGGAAATTGAATTTCATTAGTGAAATGATCTTAATGGACATGTTTCTGTACTTGTATACCTGTGGACAGAGCACTGTAAAACAAAACATTGCAATTTAATTCAGGGAGAAGACCGAAGGTAAAAAGTTAAATCATGAGTTATATCAGTAAGCTTCTAATATTTATGACTTTAGTATCCAAGTCATGATCAAACTCTAAGGGTCTGTGGCCAAAATGATCAGTAATTTTCTGTAATCATGAGTTTTAATTTCTGTGTCACAGATTCTTAGGTGGGAGAGTTGCCTACTTATCCACATATAATATGATGTTTTGTTACAGTAACCTTTGAAGTACTCAAAACATATCTTTAAGAGAAAATGGTTATCAGGCCAGAAGGAAAATTTTAGTGAATATGGAAAATACTCTTAATTTGTACAAAGGATATCTGAAATATGTCTCCTGAGACTAATGTGACATTGAAAATGTTAGGAGCTAGTAGAAAGGTTTATGTTTTGTAAATGTGACATCCTAGAAAGTGAAAGTAAAAGTCACACAGTTATGTCCGACTCTTTGTGACCCCAATGACTGGGGCCTGCCAGGCTCCTCTGTCCATGTAATTCTCTAAGGCCAAAATACTGGAGTGGGTAGCTGTTCCCTTTTCCAGGGAATCTTCCCAACCCAGGGATAGAATCCAGTCTCCAGCAGGTGGATTCTTTACCAGCTGAGCCACCAGGGAAGCCGAAGAATCTAGGTCTCCTGTGTTGGAGGAGGATTCTTTACTGCCTGAGCCACCAGGGAAGCCCAAGAATACTAGAGTGGTAGCCTATCTGTTCTCCAGGGGGTCTTCCTAACCCAGGAATTGAACCAGGGTTTCCTGCATTGCAGGCAGATTATTTGCCAGCTGAGCTACCCAGGAACGCCTAAGATATTATAAAATCTATCTAGCATGTCAAAGGTCTTCCTGTATGAAGTTTGTAAATAAATACTACAATACAGGGCATTAAGCTTCTTAAAATGAAGCAAATAGACAAAATAAAAAATTATTACTTGTTACTTTAAATGATAATTTTAAAAAGTTACCTGATTCTTAGAAAGAAATTTGAACTATTAGGAAGTCTTATCCATTCTTAATGACCTTTGCTATCTGTATAATATTTTACTAAACAGAAAAAAAAAAATCTCAGTTTTATGCTATCAAAATTGCCATGAAATTTGAAACTGTAGAATATATAATACTTAATTTATTTTATCTGCAGAGCCTAGGAGTGAATTTCAAATATTTAAGTTGTCTTTCAGAAAATTTTTGTTAATATTTTACAGTAATATTTTTAATAAATTATTCTTTTTAAAAGTAAAACATTGTTACTTTTTAGTACTAAGATAAGGACAGGAAATTTAAAAAATTTAACAGTTTGATATATATTTTAGACATCTAATGTATTTTTTTGATGTTTTCCTGGTTAAAAAAAACTTTCAATCTCTCATATCTTCTCCTAAGCTAAATAAGACTGCATCTAACATCATATGATTTTATTGTGTTAAAGACTATAAGAAATTATTCAGAGTAAATTCATAATTACAATGTAAAAGTTGTTAAGAATATGAATTTGCTTTATGGAGGACATATAAGTTATGACTGTATTCCATTTCATGTGTATTTTAATTTTGAATAGCTAAAACTATTTTTTCTCTCAGTGCTCTAAATAATGTGAAATGTTAAAGAACCTATAATCTGATAAGATAATGTTTAAGATAATCTCATTATAAAATAGCATCCTAGAGTTTTAAAACTGAACAAACATGCAGAATTAGTTATAACTTTTCAATTCAAAATGAAAACAAATGTGAAAGTTTCCTGATCCAGAGCATAATGAAAAAAACCCCTCTTTTCTAAATGAGTATAACCTATGAAAGTATTAATAAAATTAGTTTGTGTAAGGAAATATTCTTTCTGAAAAATATCTTAGCATGTCTTGAGGTGATAAACATGTATATGATTAGGATAATCACTGGACAGAATTGATTTTATTAGATTTAACTTAAAATATTATGAAGAAGACACTGTAGAATTAGAGTATTTTATGTCATAGATAAAAATCTGTACTAGTGGAAATACTGCATGTTGAAATTTCTGAGAACACTGATGAATAATCCTCAGGCCTTTTGTAAATCCAGGTGGACAGAAGACATGACCTTCTTGTCATTCACATTTGTGCTGAGCTGAGCACTCAGTAGATATTTAATGATATTCATGAAGGTAATGTGAGTGATTAGAAAAGTGTATGGATTTCTAGGACTGACGAGTTCTATAAGCTTCCATCTCATTCCAGGTACATAAAAATGCTGAGGCATAAAAGGAAGGGTAAAATCTCCAGGGGATGAAAATGGAAAGATAACTTGAAGCTGGAGTTATGCTGCGTTCGTTGGCCTGAGAGGTCATTTGGCCAATATAATTCTAGGGTATTGAATTTAATGTCTACGCAGTGATAGGACATTAGGGATTCCTTCTGGGAGGCAGGGCAAGGGTGAAGAGGGAGGGATCATCCTATGCACATGTTTGAATAGAGTCAGATTTCATACTGTCCCCACAGCACAGGGATCTCAAGCCAAGAGATTGTCATAAATAATTTCTCAAACTCTTGCAAAAGCTGCTGCTGCTGCTGCGTCACTTCAGTTGTGTCCGACTCTGTGTGACCCCACAGACAGAAGCCCACCAGGCTCCCCCGTCCCTGGGATTCTCCAGGCAAGAACACTGGAGTGGGTTGCCATTTCCTTCCCCAATGTGTGAAAGTGAAAATTGAAAGTGAGGTCTCCCAGTCGTGTCCGACCCTTAGCGACCCCATGGACTGCAGCCTACCAGGCTCCTCCATCCATGGGATTTTCTAGGCAGGAGTACTGGAGTGGCTTGCCATTGCCTTCTCCGCTTGCAAAAGCATTGGTAAGCTATTTAGAAGCTAGTACAAAGCACATGCAAATGGGAATCTTTTAGAGAGAATATTCCTTCTGAGGGCAAGTTTAAAATAAAAAACTCCAGACCACATGAATTGTCTAACTTGACATAGTAGCAATCACATTAAAAAGATAGTTATTACCACAAGATATGAAATAATATAAAAGATACAGTAGCATAAAACCAGCATACTTTAAGTGATTGCTGCTGCTGCTGCTAAGTCACTTCTGTCGTGTCCGACTCTGTGTGACCCCATAGACGGAAGCCCACCAGGCTCCGCCGTCCCTGGGATTCTCCAGGCAAGAACACTGGAGTGGGTTGCCATTTCCTTCTCCAATGTGTGAAAGTGAAAAGTGAAAGTGAAGTCGCTCAGTCGTGTCCAACCCTTAGTGACCCCACGGACTGCAGCCTACCAGGCTCTTCCATCCATGGGATTTTCTAGGCAATAGTACTGGAGTGGCTTACCATTGCCTTCTCCGACTTTAAGTGATTATGCATAGTTGAAAGGAATATGAAACATCGTAAAATGGAGCAAAAGAAAAGTAAATACTTGGAAAATAGAGAAACAAAGTAATATGTATAAATAAATTGGTAGATCAATTATGTGAATATAAATTCTCCTATTATAAGACAGATTCTATGAAATGCAAAATCCAACTTTAGATATGTTTATAAGAAACATATCTAAAAGATAAGGATCAAAATAGTTGAAAACAAAGATAAAAGTAATACACCAGATAAATATTAGTCAAAATATAATTTATAATGGAATTTTATTATTATACAAAGCTATACTTTAAGCATGTTTTGTATCTATCACTGGTTGGGGGTGTGTTTGTGTTAGTTGCTCAGTCATGTCTGACTCTTTGCAACCCATGGACTGTAGCCCACCAGGCTCCTCTGTCCATGGAATTCTCCAGGCAAGAATACTGGAGTGGGTTGCCATTACCTTCTCTGACACAGTCTCTAATTTTGCACATTATAAAATGTGGTGCAGATATACAGTGGACCTTTGACCGACACAGGGGTTAAGCCACCTATAATTTATAGTTGGTCCTTGTATCTGCAGTTCATCTGCATCTAACGATTCAGCCAACACAGCAGCAGCCAGTATTGTAGTATTTTACTGTTGAAACATACCTGCATCTAAGTGGAAGTGAGCAGTTCAAACCCATGTTGTTCAAGGGTCAACTGTAGTTTTACTGGATCATAAAACAGTTGATACTTCATTTGCCTGTTAGTTCATTCTGAAGGAGTGTGGATTAACCCTATAATTTATTTGAGAACTGAAGCTGCCACCTACCAGTACATTCAGTAAGACTGTGCAAGAATAGCTTTTTCTAGCCACTCATGAAATGAACATTTAAATACCTATTCATTTTATTGTCTATTTCTGATTATAAATTCTAGCAACTCTCCTGAAGACTCTGAGTTTTACTGCCCAATTAAGGCAAGGAAAAAAAAAAAGGGACCTAAAAGGGGACTGCCACTTCATTACCCTAGACACCAGCTGTGGTCTATAGAGGGCCAGCCAATCAGATTCAAGTTGCAAGACTTATACACAGTAAGCGAATCATGGACATATCCGTGAGGGTGCACATGAGCTGCCATTGGCCCACATAAAGATTAACTAAAATAGAGAGTCAGCACAGAGGAGAGTCAAAATTGGGGTGGGGAGTAATCTAACAAAGTTCACCAAGAAACGAGGTTAAAAGAGCTATAGTTTACTTAAAACTAACAAGAGGTTGGCAGTCAGCCCAATTTTATTTGGTGTCTATGTTTTCCCTTGTGGCTTCCTTGTGGCTCAGCTGGTACAGAACCTGCCTGCAATGCAGGAGACCTGGGTTCAATCCCTGGGTTGGGAAGATCCCCTGCAGAAGGGAAAGGCTACCCACTCCAGTATTCTGGCCTAGAGAATTCCATGAACTGTATAGTCCATGGAGTCGCAAAGAGTCCGACACGACTGAGTGACTTTTACTTCACTATCAGTTCAGTTCAGTTCAGTCGCTCAGTCGTGTCCGACTCTTTGCAACCCCATGAACCATAGCAAGCCAGGCCTCCCTATCCATCACCAACTCCTTCACTTCAGTTCAGTTCAGTCGCTCAGTCGTGTCCGACTCTTTGCGACCCCATGAATCACAGCACACCAGGCCTCCCTGTCCATCGCCAACTCCCGGAGTTCACTCAAACTCATGTCCATCGAGTCGGTGATGCCATCCAGCCATCTCATTCTCTGTCATCCCCGTCTCCTCCCACTCCCAATCCCTCCCAGCATCAGACTCTTTTCCAGTGAGTCAACTCTTCGCATGAGGTGGCCAAAGTATTGGAGTTTCAGCTTTAGCATCAGTCCTTCCAATGAACACCCAGGATTGATCTCCTTTAGAATGGACTGGTTGGATCTCCTTGCAGTCCAAGGGACTCTCAAGAGTCTTCTCCAGAACCACAGTTCAAAAGCATCAATTCTTCAGCGCTCAGCTTTCTTCACAGTCCAACTCTCACATCCATACATGACCACAGGAAAAACCATAGCCTTGATTAGACGGACCTTGGTTGGCAAAGTAATGTCTCTGCTTTTTAATATGCTGTCTAGGTTGGTCATAACTTTCCTTCCAAGGAGTAAGCGTCTTTTAATTTCCTGGCTACAGTCAGCATCCACAGTGATTTTGAAGCCCAAAAATATAAAGTCAAAGTCCACCCAAACCCATGTCCATCGAGTTGATGATGCCATCCAACCATCTCATCTTCTGTTGTCCCCTTCTCTTCCTGCCCTCAATCTTTCCCAGCATCTATACTTTAAGCCAATAAATGTTGATAGGAATGGGGGAAACCAAATGACTAGGAAAATATTACAATTCTGAGAACCTGTGTTCACCTGACAACATAATCCTGAAATATGTAAAGCAACAATTAATTGATTCAGCTGACTGAATTGAAAATTTAATTTGTTGAAATTTAAAGATCAGATATCATGTTGAAACTTTGTAAAACATTTCTCTCAAAACTCAATATATTAAGCATATGAGAAAACAGAAATTAGATGTGAATAGTGTATTTTAACAAGATTACTTGGTTGGATAAATAGGTAGATAGATTAGTAGGTAGATGGATAAGTAGATTCCTTTATCTAACAATTAGAGAATGTACTTTTTCCCTCAAACTTACTAAAGGATGACAATATTTAACTATATGTGCTGTGCTGTTCTATACTAAGTTGCTTCAGTCATGTCCGACTCTTTGCGATCCTATGGACCGTAGCCACCAGCTCCTCTGTCCATGGGATTCTTCAGTTAAGAATACTGGAGTGGATTGCCGTGCCTTCCCCCAGGGGATCTTTCTGACCCAGGGATTGAATCCATGTCACTTATGTCTCCTGCATTGGCAGGTGGGTTCTTTACCACTGGCGTCACCAGAGAAGCCCATTTAACTATATACTGTGCCACAAAAGGCTTTAGAGAATCAACATAGAGTTCTAATTTTCTGTAAATACTTAATTACAAAAATACTTACTAGTTATTGCCTCTTCCACAAATATAAAACATAGACATAAGAAAATTCATGGGTTAGAGAAGAAATTTAAAGAAAGATTACGAACTATTTAGAATTGAACAGCATCCAGAAAAACACTGTATATTGAAACTTGAAGCTAAAGAGTTAGCATAATTTTTAAATGTATATTTTAACAATGATTGAAGATTAATGAGCCAAGCTTTCAACTCATGTCATGCAATCTAAGAATAAGAAACGAGGTATACAGCAAAAAGAATCCTCAAGGTGATGCTGAAGGGAGATCCAGAATGATGGCACTACAGTTGAGTTAGAGAGCATTGGTCCATTTTGGAGCAGAGTTGTCGAAGAGCCACAAGGGATAAATTCGAGGGGGCTGGTGGCAAGTGTGATTATTTGTTTTGGATTGTCTTGAGTTAGAGGTGAAAGTTGCCAAATGTGAATTGTTTTTACTATTTCCCCATTATTATTTAACATCTATTTTATGCTTCCATTTTTTAAAAATTTATTTATTTTTTTATTGGAGGCTAATTATTTTACAATATTATATTGGTTGGTTTTGCCATACATTGACATGAATCCGCCCCGGGTGTACATGAGTTCCCCCTCCTGAACCCCGCTCCCACCTCCCTCCTCCCTTTATCCTCCCTCTGGGTCATCCCCGCACACCAGCCCTGAGCATCCTGTAACATGCATCGACCCTGAACTGGTGATTCGTTTCACATATGACAACATACATGTTTCAATGCCATTCTCCCAAATCATCCCACCCTCACCCTCTCCCACAGAGTCCCTAAGATTGTTCTATATATCTGTGTCTCTTTTGCTGTTTCGTATACAGGGTTATCATTTGTATCTTTCTAAATTCCATATATATGCATTAGTATACTGTATTGGTGTTTTTCTTTCTGGCTTACTTCACTCTGTATAATAGGCTCTAGTTTCATCCACCTCATTAGAACTGATTCAAATGCATTCTTTTTAATGGCTGAGTAATTCTCCATTGTGTATATGTACCACAGCTTTCTTATCCATTCGTCTGCAGATGGACATCTACATCTACTCCAAGACACATATTAATCAAATTAACAAAGATCAAACACAAAAGCAGCAAATAACACACAAGGGGATTCCTATAAGGATAACAGCTGATCTTTCAACAGAAACTCTTCAGGCCAGGAGGGAATGGCAAGACATACTTAAAGTGATGAAAGAAAATAACCTACAGCCCAGATTACTGTACCCAGCAAGGATCTCATTCAAATATGAAGGAGAAATCAAAAGCTTTACAGACAAGCAAAAGCTGAGAGAATTCAGCATCACCAAACCAGCTCTCCAACAAATGCTAAAGGATCTTCTCTAGACAGAAAACACAGAAAGGGTGTATAAACTCGAACCCAAAGCAATAAAGAAAATGGCTACAGGATTATGCTTCCATTTTTAAAAGAATATGTTTCAGATTTATTTTCTAATTTTTTGGAAAGTAGACATTTTTATAGTTCATTTCCTTTTAAAAATTATGAATGATTTTTTTATTGTTTGACTAAGTTTAAAGGGAAGTACTTTTGTTCGATTTAGAATAAATGCTGATTGGATAACAAAGACTACCCCCTTGAATGTTTTCATCTGAGGACAGCTCTAAATTTTAAACACAGTTTTCTCAGAGATTTTCATATATTTGTTGATTTGGAGTAGACTTTCATTTTTAATCTAAAGACAGTTATTCTCTTTAAGGAGAAGAGATTGTTTACAAAAGTATGATGAAATACACAGCAAGTGCTGTAGTTACTAACATAAAATGAACAAAATGGACAAATTGTGTTACGGGATGCTTGTCTCTCTCAAGAGTCAAAGACTAGACCAATCTGTGCTATCCTTCTATGTTAAGTTAGAACAGCTGGAGTTTAACATTTTTCTTCTCTCAATCTAAATACTGGAAAATGTTCATATTGGATCTTACTTGTCTTTTACACTTTTGGTCTCCTGTGTTCTTTTTGGCTTGCAATCTTGGTTAGTGGATAAATTTGAGGGGAAAAAAATCATTTCAGGATGAAATATTTAAAATAAACAGGCTGTGTGTTTATTACTGTGGAAACCAGACAGTAAGTATGACTGTAAACAGAGTGATTTCAAAAGATTTAAGTAATTAAATGCCAAGACAACTGTAATAATACTATCATTCTTTCATAACTTTTATTTCTACAATAATTATTGAAATTTTTTCTGAAATAATTTTATAATACTTAAGTTAATCTTTTGTCATACATACATTTAAAGAATTTTAGTAGAAATACAGTCATTTATTTTGCCGACTGGAGAAACTTGTGGTTGTACTTGTTTTCCTCTATCATGATGGCTAGAACCTTCTGAAGTTGTTAAATTCTCAGAAATTGCTTCATAATATTTTTCATGTTTGTTAACCACCAGTGAAATAGTGACTGTAAGTTTGCTTCTTCTCCAGTCTTGACCTGGGAGTATATTCTGAGAACCTTGTTGTGACTGTCTAACTCTTTGATATAAACTTAAGATTTGATATAACACAAGTTATTTTTCATTCAACTTAGCAGCTAAACACCAGCAACAAACTTCTCATTTAGTGCCAGGTAGGACATTTGGGTAAAGCTTAATGAGAGCAAAGTTGCTGGAAAATGAATCCAGCTTGACTCTGATTCGTGGTGGTTCAACCAGCCTTATCTTGAATGAGTTCTTGTTGTAGTTTTCTGTTGTTATATAACAGATTGTCACAAATTTAGCAGTTAAGGACCATTCATTATCATAGTTTCTATAGGTCAGAAGTCCAGTCTTGGCACCACTGGATTCTCTGCTCAGGATCTCAAATGTGAAATCAATGTGTTAGCCAGACTGCATTCTCACCTGGAGCTCAGGTTCCTCTTCCAAGTTCAAATGGTTGGAAAAAAAATAGCAACATTTATTTCCTTGCTGGCTGTTAGCCAAGGATCATTCTCAGTTCCTAGAAGCCACTCTTATGGCTCTCTCTGTCTTCAAATCCAGCAGCAGAGAATTTCCTTCAAGTTAACTCCTTTCTCCATACAAATATCCCACTCAATTTTGAAGATTTGATTTGGTCAGGCCCACCAGAATAAATCTCTCTTGTTAAAAGTCAGCTGTACCGTATAACCTAACCTAATCATGGATGCGAATATCTCATTAAATTCACAAATTCTTACACCACAAAAGAAGAGGGTTGTACAGGGCACATACATCAGAGGACTAGAATCTTGACAGCCAATTTAGCATTCTTCCTATCATTAAGATAATAGATGCTATTAGGCATGAATTTCTTCAGTTTCTTTTGTCCGTCTTCATATGTGTGTATATTCTTTTCTTCCTTTAGTTTCAGAAAAGAAAGAATTTTTATTCTAAGTCTAAATTCTTCTGTCCTGGTCTTTCCCACCACTCCTTGAATTCACTCTATTAGGCCTGTGTGTGTTTCCCTTCTCACACTCAGCCTTATTCTTGTATTTTCATTTTCCCCTCTTTATTATTTGCTCCTTCCCTTCAGCTTATATGTTGCCTGGTTGCCTGGTTTTCAGTGCTTTTCATTCAAGTTCTTTTCACTCTAAATTTGTCCGCACTTTTCTATAACTCAGGTTTAAGTCCACCATCTTTTTTGCAGGAACTTTTCCAAAAAACTGATCTTCTTGTCTCTGGTCCTCCCTACTCTCATCTACTACCAGAGGGACATTTCTAAAATGCAAATCTAATCACACTGTTCTGCTTAAAAATCATCTGAAGTTCCACATTGTTGCCTTTACCAGAAGACCAAATATGGACTATAGACATGTTATGTTTGACCCTTACATTCAGAAAACACTTTCGACGAGTTTCCAATGGCTTAAATCAGAAGCTTATGCTTAGAAATCTAGATTTCTGATCTTTCTTGAGAAATTAAAAATCTTAGTAGTCTGGTCCACATCTTCACAAGGCAACCACTCCTTCCACTGTTACTACTATTAGCTGCCCCTGTGGATGGGAATTGCTCTGTGTAGTTTGCCAGCCCATTAACTTTATTCATTTATTTTATCTGCATAGCCCCTGAAGACAGTAAACCCTAACCTAGAGAATAAGGACTAAATGTCTTAGCATGGCATTTATCATTTTTCCTAGCTTCATCCCATCCATAGAAAGAAAGAAAGTGAAGTCACTCAGTCATGTCCCACTCTTTGCGACCCCACGGACTGTAGCCTACCATGCTCCTCCGTCCATGGGATTTTCCAGGCAAAAGTACTGGAGTGGGTTCCCATTTCCTTCTCCAGAGGATCTTCCCAACCCAGGGATTGAACCTGGGTCTCCCATATTGTAGGCAGATGCTTTACCATCTGAGCCACCAGGGAAGTCAATCCCATTCATAATTTTCAAATTATTTTGCATCTTAGTTGACTGATTGCATTTCAGTGTCTCCTGCAAGATTATAATTTCCATAAGGACAGAAAGTATGCTTTATTTATGCTTTCATTCTCAGTCCCTAACAATTTCTAACTCATACCAGGAACTCAGTGAAAGTGATTTAAATGGTGCTGATCGTACTTTCACACTTACATCCTGATTTTATGTGTTCATATGTTTGCTAAAAAGGCAGTGCAGGCAAAAGTAGGTATCAATTCTCTAGCATTATTGGAAAAAATCTTAAAGCATGACTTTATGATTACCAAAAGTGAATCAATAGAGTCATTTTGAGTGGCAGAGGATAATCACTGTAATACTGTTTTAGTGACAGTGGTGGTTGAAACCCTTCAACATTATCAGTGTCTTATTCCTTTTATTTTTTCATTGGACTTTAGGAATTTGGTCTCCTCTTACGGTGTTATATGTTCAGAACATAGAGAAAATAGGGCTTTCAGTTGATGTTAATCCCTTTCTCTGTGAGATACTTAAAGACATTCTGTTTGTTGACATCCATCAATCAAAAATATTTCTTAACGTAGCTTTTCTAAATTGGTTTTCTAACCATTGCTGTTCACTACAGAGCATTTTGAACTATGGCTGTCTAAAGTATTTTTGAGAATGAAGATTTGGGTTTTTGGAGAATTAAATCCAGGTGATTAGTGGAATTTCTGCTGTACTTCTTTATGGTTGCATAAAAACATGAAAATGTAAATAAGTTATTGAACATGCAGATATCCAGAAGATTGTTTATAGTGCTTTGTGTCCGTAAATTGTTTTATTAGGGTTTATCGCTACAGATTTTAATTGTGCTTCAGAAATATCATGTTGAACTATTAAAAAAAATCTGTTTCCAGTATCCCACAGAATCATTTTTGAATGGAATGAGAGGTAGATATTCATGTTAAAAGGAGTCATAGATTGTTGTTGGCAATGAGAGGGAAGTCACATTTAATCCAGGACAGGGTGGTTCCTCTCAATTACTCACTGATGAGACAGATACAATGGAAAATTTTACATCATTGCTCCTTTTCTTTCTCTTGGTAAAATTATGAACAAATTCTTTTTGTGATCTCTTTTTGTGTTGATCTCATAGGTTCAAATAATTCTGGACTGTTCCCTTTTTCAGTGGTAGTTCATAGTGATGACATGAGTTGTCTACAGGAAATTATTTCTGCCTATGTTCCAACAACAGTCATTATTTGTGATATTCTCTGATTTTATTTTTAGATATTGTTAAAGTATTTCTTTATTTTGTTATTTATAATGTTGAATCCACACTCATAGAAAAAAAACTTCAATAAATGTAGTTCTTACCCTCTTCACATTTTTTTATTGAGTTGGCTATAGGATGACAGAACACAGTGAGGAAATTTTGGGAAATGAGTTTTCTTTAGGACATAAGTGTAAGCTCTTTAAGACAGAACTACTACCTGGGGCAGGAGGAGAAGGGGACGACAGAGAATGAGATGGCATCACCGACTCGATAGACATGAGTTTGAGTGAACTCCGGGAGTTGGTGATAGACAGGGAGGCCTGGCGTACTGTGATTCATGGGGTCGCAAAGAGTCGGACATGACTAAGCAACTGAACTGACTGACTGACTGACTACCTGTATTAGAGTTTTCAGAAGGAAAAAAAAAAAGTATCTCCTATATAAAATATCTACCTGTATAGATACATTATAAGATATTAGGTCACACAAGTGTAGATGCTGAGAACTCTCACAGTCTGGAGACCCAAGAAAGCTGGTGATGTAACTCAAAGGCCTGAGAGCTGAAGAGCTGATATTGAATTTCCAATTCAGGTATGAAGCCCTAAGAACCAAGGAGCATCAGGGGCAGGAAAAGATCCACGTTGCAGTGAAGTTGTCAGACAGAGAATTTAACTTTCCTCTGCCTTTTTGTTCTAGTCTGGCTGTGAGCAGAGACAGTGTTTTATTTCTTTGTACCTTTGATGTATATATTCAGTTCAGTTCAGTCGCTCAGTCGTGTCCGACTCTTTGGGACCCCATGAATCGCAGCATGCCAGGCCTCCCTGACCATCACCCGCTCCTAGAGTTTACCCAAACTCATGTCCATTGAGTCGGTGATGCCATCCAGCCATCTCATCCTCTGTCATCCCCTTCTCCTCCTGCCCCCAATCCCTCCCAGCATCAGGGTTGTTTCCAATGAGTCAACTCTTGGCATGCAGTGGCCAAAGTATTGGAGTTTCAGCTTTAGCATCAGTCCTTCCAATGAAAACCCAGGACTGGTCTCCTTTAGAATGGACTGGTTGGATCTCCTTGAAGTCCAACGGACTCTCAAGAGTCTTCTCCAACACCACATTTCAAAAACATCAATTCTTCAGCACTCAGCTTTCTTCACAGTCCAACTCTCACATCCATACATGACCACTAGTATTTGGTTAAAACAATTCCCTTAACCTGTTTGCTGGATTGAAGGTGTAAGAATGAACAACTCTTTGAGGTTATATGGTGGTTTTGTTTGTTTTTGAATGTCATTCGCACGTAGGGCAAACAGGTTGGACAGTAGTATTACTCCAAGTTTTTGAAGTTCAGAGATCAAGAACACAGCTTATTGGCAAAGCAACCTCATCTAGACTGTAATATTTATATTTGATATATCTTGTTCTGGAATTTAAGTACCAGGAATGTGGATAACATAAGGAAGTTCAAATTTTATTTTGTACATATCCTGTTTTCTTCATGTTTTTAGTTTCAGCCAAAAGGAAAAGATGATGGAAGAAAGAAGTGTTTTAAGAATAATGAGAATTCAAATTTAAGTGTCAGTCTTTGATATCACGTTTAGGTCTTAGGAAATAGCTATTAAAACCAATTTAATTGTTTCACTTGATAACTTCAAAATTTAAAGTAGACTTTGAATATTTGCTTATTAGAGTTGTGGCTAATATATAGGATTGTTAAAAGTAAAACCCTTGGTTAAACAAATGCTAAACAAATAGTAATTTGCATTTGAGATAGATATACACCAGTAGATATTCAAGTCCAGAACATTTTTCTAGATTGTAGAGTCATGGTGGTCAGATTTCTTAAAATCATTCAGAGGAGATCTACAGAGATGACCTTTGAGGGCAAAAGTATATTAAGAATATCCCTATGGATGAGAATAATTTGGTTAAGGGGAAGATACAGACAGAATGAGAAAAGCCTCTTTTGGCCCCCCAGTAATGCCTGGCTTCTATTTCCTATGAGAACTAATGTGCAGTAAACTGGGATATTAGCTCTGTCCAGTTTAGGAAAACAACCTAAACTTAAGGGCACTATCTTCTGTTTATTCACTTAAAATTAGTACTTCCATAGTTATTCTAAGGGAGCATGGACTGTGACAATTGCTGTCACTTAATGTATAGAATTTGGGAAGACTTTAGGTCCAGTCATTTCAAAAGCAGTTAGCTATCCCTGTATAACTTTCTTTGGTTTATGCACTGGCCCAGTTAGCAATATTTTGGTGGCAAATTTGAGTTTATCGGAAGCATGAACTTGTCAAAACTTGTCATGATCTTGAGAAATTTACTTGCCTAGTTTAAAAGTTAAATAAACCTGTTGGAGTTACCTTTCTAAAAGGAGCTCTGTATGTGCACACCGGACAGCATGGCCTCCTTTAATTCATAGCCAAGCACTGATTTATAAACTTAAATCATGATGATTTGTAGAGAGTCTACATTCTGTAGTTTTTTGAACTGACTTATTAAAGAGAATGCTTCCTCCACCCAGCATGTTGTAACCATGACAATAGGTACTAAAGTGTTTCCAGTGGTTAAACATATATCTTTGATCCAACCTTTGAGTCATACAAAGAAAAAATATTTTTTAAAAAATTTTATGAAATGTTCATTCTGTGTCTGACTTTATTTCCATAATGGCTGTGAATTTTCATGTAATCATATTTCTCAGTATACACTGGATTTTCAGAATGCCACCCTCCTTTCTACTACTCCCTTACATGAGTTACAGGTTCATCCCTTAGCACCCCATTGAATGAATGGAGATTACTGCATTGTCAAAACACAATAACTGCTATACCATTTGGACATTATTTGGCAATGAGTAAGTGTTCTCATTTGAGATTGCTTCATATGAAACAGTTCACAGAAGTGGAACTACAGTATGCCAAAAGAGTTGATTTCTTTTGGACTTTAACTGACTAGATTTCTGGTTTTAATACTTGCTAACAGCAAGGTGCTATTCTATGTATCATGACTTATTTACATAGTTACCACAAAACACTTGGTATTTCATCTAGTAATAACATTATTTCATTGAAAACAGCAATTTTAATGCTGTTCTATTTCAGCATTTTTGCCTGGCTGAATTTATACTTTGAGCTTTTAAGTCTAAAGATTCAGGTTATAGTTTGTATTGCTTTTCTCTAAAATTAATCTATTAACATTGTAGACCTCATAAAATATTACTGCTCTCTTTACATTTATGTAAAGCAGATAGTCTACCTGATGCATCTTTCTGTGATGTAGATTGCCTTGTATTATACCTGGTAGGAACTAAATAATATTTAATCAAATTTTAAATTTTTATGTAGGATTATACAAAAACTTATTAACTGTATACCATGTATTCCTTGTATGACTTTATCTGTAGATCCAAGCTCAAAATCTGAATTTATTCAGTCCTTAATTGACATAATGCCTGAAACGTAGTAAGTACTTAGTAAATGTTATTATTATTAGAAAAATATTGTGGCATAATTTGATTTATTTCATCACATTGGATGGTGAAACATATTCTCTGGATATTATTGCTCTGGAATCTTTTAGGATTCTTATTTTGTCCCAAATGTTATGAAGTTTGATGACACTGTACCTTGCTCTGAGATCCCTGTTAATCAAGTGTGCTGGGACCTTTCCATTTGGAAATTTAAATCTTTCAGTTATGCATTTCTTCTGCTTTTAAAATTCCTTCTCTTTTTTGTCTCTATTGGCTAACTGTGTCATGTGGATTTTTAACTCTTCCTATGCTGTGGTAAGGAGAAGGCAATGGCACCCCACTCCAGTACTCTTGCCTGGGAAATCCCATGGATAGAGGAGCCTGGTAGGCTGCAGTCCATGGGGTCGCACAGAGTCGGACACGACTGATGCGACTTAGCAGCAGCAGCATGCTGTGGTAAAGAACCCGCCTGCCAATGCAGGAGACTTAAGAGACTTAGGTTCAATCCCTGGGTTGGGAAGATCTCCTGGAGGAGGGCTTGGCAACCCACTCCCGTATTCTTGCTTGGAGAATCCCCATGGATAGAGGAGCCTTGCAGGCTAAAGTCATGGGGTCGCAAAGAGTTGGATGCATGACTGCAAGTAAGTAGAGGCTTGCTCTGCATGAGCTCCAGGACTGGAGATTTCATGTGAGGCACAAGTCACATAAACAGGGCTCTTACCCAGTTTCAGTACTCTCACTTGCTGCCTGCTTTCTGTCGTTCTCCAGGCCTTGAAATAGGGTTTTGTTTTTGGGGTTGTTTTTTTTTCAAATGGGAGGGAACCATCAGAGTTTATAGTTGTTATCTCTAGGAACGTTAATCTAATATGGCTTCCTTTGCTATTATCTAAACTGGAACTTCTTCCAGCCCAGCGTTCCTCATGATGTACTCTGCATATAAGTTAAATAAGCAGGGTGACAATATACAACCTTGACGCACTCCTTTTCCTATTTGGAACCAGTCTGTTGTTCCATGTCCAGTTCTAACTGTTGCTTCCTGACCTGCATACAGGTTTCTCAAGAGGCAGGTCAGGTGGTCTGGTATTCCCATGTCTTTCAGAATGTTCCACAGTTTATTGTGATCCACACAGTCAAAGGCTTTGGCATAGTCAATGAAGCAGAAATAGATGTTTTTCTGGAACTCTCTTGCTTTCTCCATGATCCAGCAGATGTTGGCAGTTTGATCTCTGGTTTCTCTGCCTTTTCTAAAACCTGCTTGAACACCTGGAAGTTCACGGTTCACATACTGCTGAAGCCTGGCTTGGAGAATTTTGAGCATGACTTTACTAGCGTGTGAGATGAGTGCAACTGTGCAGTAGTTTGAGCATTCTTTGGCATTGCCTTTCTTTGGGATTGGAATGAAGGCTGACCTTTTCCAGTCCTGTGGCCACTGCTGAGTTTTCTAAATTTGTTGACATATTGAGTGCAGCACTTTCACAGCATCATTTTTCAGGATTTGAAATAGCTCAATTGGAATTCCATCACCACCACTAGCTTTGTTCGTAGTGATGCTCTCTAAGGCCCACTTGACTTCACATTCCAAGATGTCTTGATTCCAGCACAAGCTGGAATCAAGATTGCTGGGAGAAATATCAATAACCTCAGATATGCAGATGACACCACCCTTATGGCAGAAAGTGAAGAGGAACTCAAAAGCCTCTTGATGAAAGTGAAAGAGGAGAGTGAAAAGGTTGGCTTGAAACTCAACATTCAGAAAACAAATATCATGGCATCTGGTCCCATCACTTCATGGGAAATAGATGGAAAAACAGTGGAAGCAGTGTCAGACTTTGTTTTTTTTGGGCTCCAAAATCACTCTGGATGCTGATTGCAGCCAGGAAAAAGACGCTTACTCCTTGGAAGGAAAGTTATGACCAACCTAGATAGCATATTAAAAAGCAGAGACATTACTTTGCCAACAAAGGTCTGTCTGTCTAGTCAAGGCTATGGTTTTTCCTGTGGTCATGTATGGATGTGAGAGTTGGACTTTGAAGAAAGCTGATCGCCGAAGAATTGATGCTTTTGAACTGTGGTGCTGGAGAAGACTCTTGAGAGTCCCTTGGACTGCAAGGAGATCCAACCAGTCCGTTCTAAAGGACATCAATCCTGGGTGTTCATTGGAAGGACTGATGCAAAAGCTGAAACTCCAATACTTTGGCCACCTCATGCATCGAGTTGACTCACGGGAAAAGAGTCTGATGATAGGAAGAATTGAGAGTGGTAGGAGACGGGGACGACAGAGAATGAGATGGCTGGATGGCATCACCGACTCGATGGACATGAGTTTGAGTGAACTCCGGGAGTTGGTGATGGACAGGGAGGCCTGGCATGCTGTGATTCATGGGGTCGCAAGTAGTCTGACACGACTGAGTGACTGAGCTGAACTGAACTGAAACTGGAACTATTTCAATGTTAACTTTTAATTACATTTTTCTTTCCAAGAAAATTCAATTAAATGAATGTTTACCATCCATTGTACTCTCCAGTTCTTCTCAATCTCATTAAAAATAGTTGTTAATTTTTATACTTTATAAGTAGATTTTCTATTAGGTAATTATCACCTAAAATAAAACACCTTGAAAAATTTGAAATGTTTTTTAGACCAGTAATTTCTTTTTATCTTGTCTCTAGGTCGATAACAAAATAAATCAAAGTAAGTGTGACTAGTTTTCTATTAAATATTTTTGATTGGGATTTGGTTGTTAGAGATCTGCCACTACATTATTATAAGTGCTTTTTTTAGGATTCTTAGTAAATATTTTGGGATGAAAAATCTGACAGAAGCATTTTTAATCCATAGTTTAAAAAGACAGTTATTAAGCTTTGTGAAGATTTTTTGAAAGAAACTCATAAGCCAAACAAAAAATGAGCATATCTTTTTCTGGATTCCTATACTTAATCACTTCATTTAAACTAGGATTTAAAAATACTTGGTACCTCTATGGCTTGTTAAAGATCACCTGTTTTGAGTTTACTGGTTTATAATAACTGATTTTAAGGAAATGAAGTTATAGTTAACACAAGTGTTTATGATTTTTTGTTGTTGTTGTTTCCAGAAAGTTCTAACGTCAATACAATGCCTTTTCACCAGTCAGGCTATTTCATCAATTATATATAGTTCAGTGCTTCAGGAGTGGAAGAACGGAGGTTGGCTTTAAGTTTATGCAATTTCTTTCTTGGCAAAAGTCCAGGATTTTTAATCAGAAAAAAATACAAGATTCTATTGTTTCAGTTAAGTTTTCTTAAGAGAATGTTACGAGAGGCCTGAGCAGTTCTTACTAAACAGGGTAAACTGGTTTAAATACAGAAATAAATCGTTCCATGATATTTCATACTATGTCCTATTAAGATGTATTTCCTGAGTATCTGGTAGTAAGATATTTTATCATGTTATAAGTTTCCCCGCCCCGCCTCAGTGTTTGCTTCCTTATTGTTTCCATGAGGCCTTAGGAACTAAGCAACAGCAACAGTGATCTCCCCAGTGAGATTTTTCTCTGTCATAGCCACACTGGAATGCTACTGTGTGTTAAAGTAATCAACCACTTTTAGAAGACTTATCAAATTCAAACTGACTCTAGAGAGTAGAGTTTTTTGTGCCCTTTGGTGTTATGTCCATTGTGGCTCATTTGTAAAATCCTTCATGACCAGCCTTTATATTTGGCTCATGAATTTCTTATAGGATAAGTTATCATTTTGAATGCAGTGGTTACAATTGCTTGTGCAGGACACCTCTTAAAATAAATGTCAGAATTAGGATTCTAAAACAGAGATTGCTTAGGTTCCCATATACCATATAATGCTTTTTATATGACCAAGGAATTCAAGATAACAAAAAATAAGACTAAGTACGCAGTTACATTCATATTTCTACCTACAGATCATTTGGTAGTCTTATTAGGACATTCATATTTCTACCTACAGATCATTTGGTAGTCTTACTAGCTACAAAAATTTTAATCAGGGAGTCTGATTAAAAAATAAGCAGACACTATGGATAAGAGTATGGAGGTTCCTCAATAAACTAAAAAGAGAACTATCATCTAAGAGTCCTACTCCTGAGTATATATCCAAAGAAAATGAAAACACTAATTTGAAAAGATATATGCACCCCAGTGTCATATGCACCCCAGCAGCATTATTTGCAATATAATGCGAGGATATGAATTTAAGTTTCCATCAAGATATGAGTTGATAAAGGAGATCTGGCACACACACAATGAAATATTACTCAGCCATAAAAAAAATGAATTTTTGCCACTTGCAACAACATGGATGGCCTTGAAATGTGTTATGCTTAGTGAAGTAAATCAGACAGAAAAAAACAAATACTGTATGTGTTCACTTAAATATGGAATCTGAAAAATAAAGCTGATGAATGAATGTAACAAAACAGAAACAGACTCATAAATACAGATAACAAATTAGTGCTTACCAGTGAGGAGAGGGATTGAGGGAAATAGCAAAATAGAGAAAGGGGATTAAGAGACATAGATTACTAGATATAAAATGAATAAGATGCAAGGATATAATGGACAGCACCAGGTATATAATCCATAGTTTATTCTAATGGTAATAGAGTATCATCTAAAAATATCAAATCACTATGTTGTACACCGGAAATTAGTATAACATTGTTAATCAACTAAACTTCAATTAAAAAAAGTTTAAAAAAAGAAAATGGAAACAAAAAACAATGAGAAACAACCAAAGGACATAAAAATAACTCTTGATTAAAGAAGTGTAGTGATCCTGAATGGAGAAATTGCACTGTAATTCATATTAGAACTTCCCTGGGACTTCCCTGGTGGCTTAGATGGTAAAGTGTCTGCCTACAATGCGGGAGACCTGGGTTCAGTCCCTGGGTTGGGAAGATCTCCTGGAGAAGGAAATGGCAACCCACTCCGGTATTCTTGCCCGGAAAATCCCATGAACGGAGGAGCCTGATAGGCGACAGTCTATGGGGTCACAAAGAGTCAGACATGACTGAGCGACTTCACTTTTACTACTTTCATATTAGAAATATGAATTCCTTCTAAAATAACTTGAAAATGAGTGTGATTCCAAACCATATTCCTCGTATAGTTTATATATATATAAACTTGCTTTTTGCTTTTGGCTTATCTGAAGTTCTTTTTTTTTTTTTTTCCATTTTATTTTATTTTATTTTATATCTAAAAAAGAATTTTATTAAAAAAGCACAAATGCAAAGAAATGAACAGAGGAAAATGTATGCGTCGAACCTGGACTGGTCACTTATGATAATATGATATTTGTCATCTTTCCCATGTTCTCTTGGTTAGAATTAGAAGCAAGTCACAGACCTACCCACGCTTAAGGGGAGGGGATTGCACATGGCCTGAATAATTGGAGGGTGGGCAAATTGGAAACAGTCTTAAAGGAAATGCTGAATACTGTGTAAGCACTCATTTTTCTGCCTGTAATCTTCTGAGGGCTTTTTGTTAGAGTGAATTCTGAACTTGTTACTATAGTCCACAAAATCCTACATTCTAGTTTCCTGTCTACTTTCCAAACTCATCTCTGTTCTCCATCTCAGTTTTCAGAACTTGTTCTATGACAACTATATCTAAGCGTACTCTACCCTCTAGTTGCTATCTTATTACCATTTTATTTTCTTCATTAAATCTACAACTGGGTGAAATTATTATTTGCTCATTGGTGTTGTCAGTCCTCTACTAAAATATAAGGACCAAGTGAGTAGACACATTGTTTTTCTTGTTCAGAATAGTGCCTCCAATGCCTAGCACATAGTACATACTCAGAAAGTCTGATAAATAAATGAAGGAATACATTCTATATTTAGCCATGTAAAAAAGGGGAATGCTAATTTGAGTCATATATAGCTCCTATCTTTTTGCAGCTTTTGGACTAGTACAAGGAAAAAAAATACACTATCTACTACTATAGGCAAGAATCGCTAAGAAGAAATGGAGTAGTGCTCATAGTCAACGAGAGTCCAAAATGCAGTACTGTGTGCAGTCTCAAAAATGACAGAATGATCTCTGTTCATCTCCAAAGAAAACCATTTAATATCACGGTAATCCAAGTCTATGCCCCAACCACTAATGCTGAAGAAGATGAAGTTGAACAGATCTACAAGACCTTCTGGAACTAACACCAAAAAAAGATGGCCTTTTCATCATAGGGGACTGGAATGCAAAAGTAGGAAGTCAAGAGATACCTGGAGTAACAGGCAAGTTTGGCCTTGGAATACAACATGAAACAGGGCAAAGGCTAACTGAGTTTTGCCAAGAGGGTCATAGCAAACACTCTCTTCCAACAACACAAGAAATGTCTCTACCCATGGACATCACCAGATGGTCAGTACTGCAATCAGATTGATTGTATTCTTTGCAGCTGAAGATGGAGAAGCTCTATATAGTCAACAAAAACAAGACCAGGAGAGGACTGTGGCCTAGATCATGAATTCCTTATTGCAAAATTCAGATTTAAATTGAAGAAAGTAGGAAAAACCACTAGACCATTCAGATATGACCTAAATCAAATCCCTTACTATTATACAGTGGAAGTGACAGATTGAAGGGATTATATCTGATAGACAGAGTACCTGAAGAACTAAGGATGGAGGTTCGTAACACTGTACAGGAGGCAGTGATCAAAATCATCCCTAAGGAGAAGAAATGCAAAAGGGCAAAATGGTTGTCTGAGGAGGTCTTTCAAATAACTGAGAAAAGAAGAGAAGCTGAAGGCAAAGGAGAAAGGGAAAGACATACCCAACTGAATGCAGAGTTCCAGAATAGCAAGGAGAGATAAGAAAGCCTTCCTCAGTGATCAGTGCAAAGAATAGAGGAAAACAATAAAATGAGAAAGACTAGAGATCTCTTCTAGAAAATTAGAGATACCAAGGAAACATTTCATACAAAGATGTGCACAATAAAGGACAGACACAGTATGGACCTAACAGAAGATATTAAGAAGAGGTGGCAAGAATACACAGAAGAACTATACACAAAAGATCTTAATGACCCAGATAACCACAATGGTGTGGTCATTCACCTAGAGCCTGATGTCCTGGAATGCAAAGTCATGTGGGCTTTAGGAAGCATCACTAAGAACAAAGCTAGTGGAGGTGATGGAATTCCACTTGAACTATTTTGAATGCTAAGAATGTTGCTGTTGAAGTCCTGCAGTCAATATGCGAGCAAATTTGGAAAGTCCAGCAGTGGCCACAGCACTGGAAAAGGTCAGTCTTCATTCCAATCCCAAAGAAAGGCAATGCCAAAGAATGTTCAAATGCACAGTTGCACTCATCTCTCATGCTAGCAAACTAATGCTCAAATTTCTCCAAGCCAGGCTTCAACAGTATGTGAGCCACAAACTTCCAGATGTTCAAGATGAATTTAGAAAAGGCAGAGGAACCAGAGGTTAAATTGCCAACATCCGTTGGATGACCGAAAAAGCAAGAGATTTCCAGAATAACATCTACTTCTGCTTTATTGACTACCCCAAAGCCTTTGACTGTGAGGATCACAGCAAACTGTGGAAAATTCTTAAAGAGAGGGGAATATAAGACCACCTTACCTTCCTCCTGAGAAACCTCTATGCAGGTTAAGAAGCAACATTAGACCTGAACATGGAACAACGAACTGGTTCCAATTTGGGAAAGGAATACATCAAAGCTGTATATTGTCACCCTGCTTATTTAACTTATATGTGGATTACATCATTTGAAAAACCAGACTGGATGAAGGACAACCTGGAATCAAGATTGTTGCAAGAAATATCAATAACCTCAGATATGCCCATGACAACACACTTGTGGCAGAAAGCAAAGAGGAACGAAAAAGCCTCTTGATTGAAAGTGAAAGAAGAGGGTGAAAAAGCTGACTTAAAGCTCAACATCAAAAAGTGAAAATCACGGCAGCCACTCCCATCACTTCATGCCAAATAGATGGGGAAACAATGGAAACAGTAACAGACTTATTTTCTTGGGCTCCAAAATCACTGCAGATGGTGACTGCAGCCATGAATTTAAAAGGTGCTTACTCCTTGGAAGAAAAGCTATGATCAACCTAGACAGCATATTAAAAATCAGAGACATTATTTAACCCACAAAGGTCTGTCTAGTCAAAGATATGATTTTTCCAGTAGACACGTATGGATGTGAGAGTTGGACCGTAAAGAAAGCTGAGCGCCAAAGAATTTATACTTTTGAACTGTGGTGTTGGAGAAGACTCTTGAAAGTCCCTTGGACTGCAAGGAGATCAAACGAGTAAATCCTAAAGGAAATCAGTCCTGAATATTCATTGGAAGGAATGATGCTGAAGCTGAAACTCCAATACTTTGGCCAACTGATGCAAAGAACCGACTCCTTGGAAAAGACCCTGATGCTGGGAAAGATTGAAGGCAGGAGAAGAAATGGATGAGACAGGATGAGATGGTTGGATGGCACCACCGACACGATGGCCATGAGTTTGAGCAAGCTCTGGGTGTTAGTGATGGACATGGAAGCCTGGTGTCCTACAGTCCATGGGGTTGAAAAGAGTTGGACATGACTGAGTGACTGAACTGAATTGAACTGAAGAAAAAAGCAAGTAGATACTGTAATGCTATGGTAATTGTTTATAGAAGTCCTGACTTGAGAAAACGTATCACCTATTGATACACATTTGGCAATTTTTCAACTTATCGATAATATCGGGAGCTGATATTGTGGATAATCATATAACTCTACAGAGAAAAAAGAGAAGTAGATCAAGGGTCCTATCTAAGAAATATTACCATTTATGCTGTAAATGAAAGACAGAGAAGCATACTATGAAGATATGATTAGTTAAGTGTTATGAGATTCAGAAGAATGCCAGGATATCCAAATTAATATTTCTTTATCAGAACCTAATATGAAACTTAAAGTAACAGGTAAATAATAGGCAACCCCTGATATCTACCTACCCTGCTACCCCCAATCCAATTAACTGTTGCTAAAGCCTTTCATGGATGTGAGAGTTGGACTGTGAAGAAAGCTGATCACCGAAGAATTGATGCTTTTGAACTGTGGTGTTGGAGAAGACTCTTGGGAGTCCCTTGGACTGCAAGGAGATCCAACCAGTCCATTCTAAAAGAGATCTGTCTTGGGTGTCCATTGGAAGGACCGATGCTAAAGCTGAAACTCCAATACTTTGGCCACCTCATGCAACGAGTTGACTCACTGGAAAAGACTCTGATGCTGGGAGGGATTTGGGGAAGAAGGAGAAGGGGATGACAGAGAATGAGATGGCTGGATGGCATCATTGACTCAATGGACATGAGTTTGAGTGAACTACAGGAGTTGGTGATGGACAGGGAGGCGTGACGTTCTGTGATTCATGGGCTCGCAAAGAGTCGGACACTATTGAACGACTGAACTGAACTGAACTGAAAGCCTTTCATGCTAAGTAGCTTCATTCCTGTCTGACTCTTTGTGGCCCTATGGACTGTAGCCCACTGGGCTCCTCTGTCCATGGGGCTTCTCTAGGCAAGAAGAGTGGAATGGGTTGCCATGCCCTCCTCCAGGGGATCTTCCCAACCCAGAGTTCCATCCTGTGCCTCTTACGTGTCCTGTATTGGCAAGCAGATTCTTTACCACTATTGTCACCTGTTGATTCTAAATCCATGTATAGCGTATTTTTCATTGTTTATTATAACTCCTAATTAGACTAAGATAAATCTGATTTTTACTATATTTTCCGTGAACCAAAATGTTCACCATCTCTATTTCAAGGACATAATGTAATAAACATTTGTAGTCATTTAAAGTAACAGTAACTTCTGAAATTCCCTTATCGCAAAGACATTTGGGCTTTTCATTTCTCTGATTCCTACTAATGGATTTTGTAACTATGAATACCAAATAATTCTTAGATGATACTTAATATATTATAGCATACAGCATACCCTTAAAATGCTAATAATTTATAGATCTATACTAGAACGCAGTATATATTTTTTAATTTTTGGATTATTGCATTTTGATTGTAAGGATGTACAGGATCTACACATCTGAAGCCCTGAATATGCAAGTCTTACTTGATCATATAATCATCTTAAGATATTTAAACATTTTAAATAAGCTTTAAGAAATGGGAGCAAGAAAATAATTGGAAAGTTGAGATTAAGTCTCACAATAAAGTTCTCTTATCTTTTTAGAAAGTCCTATCAGCATTCTTTTCTCAGTTCCAGCTACTGTGGAAGATACATCTGTGCAGTTGTCAGCCTAGGTATGTCACTGGTTTAGAATATTCATTTGTAATATTTTTAATTTAAATCTAAAATAACGTTTCAGCAGGTCACAAAACCAAAGAGTTAATGATACAAAGATCTTAGTAAAAAATAGTTGATTA
This sequence comes from Moschus berezovskii, assembly GCF_049115385.1. NCBI lineage: Eukaryota > Metazoa > Chordata > Mammalia > Artiodactyla > Moschidae > Moschus > Moschus berezovskii. The sequence goes on along the minus strand of NC_142467.1, from coordinate 27,815,483 downwards.
AAAATACAGTTAATGATTAATGTAACTAGGCCAAAATAATAGTTTAATTTCCTTTTTACTATGTAACTTGACTTGTTTCCTTTATTACTAGAATTTTGCAACTGTGTATTTACAGCTATGTTTTTCCATAATATAAAATATTATAATATAAAATATAAATATAATATAAAATATAAATAAAATTATAATATAAAAATATTCTGTATTACAAACTATAATGAGTAGGCTTTGCTTTTTAGTGTGCATATATCTAGACACAGCTAAATTTTTTAAATATGTTAATGAATTAAAAGCACATACTGAAAAAAAAGGAATTCGATTTATTTGCCTAGGAATCATCTCAAGATATCTTTATTTCTCCTTTTCCTTTAGGTTTACATCTTGGTTCCCAGGACAGTAACAAAGATTAATTCTGCAAGGTTATTTAGAGTACTTTGATAATGTATCAACCTCTTTAGTTGATATATTCTAAACAGAGTTCAACTTACACTTTGAGAATCCTCCTGTTCCCAGAAACATTTGGAGTGACAATAAACAATTCCCCTGAAATTAGTGTTTATTTTGTGTATTTTACTGATACTATATATTCTCTTTTATCTGTGTGGCCATTCCAAAGAACCAGAAAACAGTACATATACATTCTTACATTTTTCAAAAAACAAATTTTTTTAGGTTTTATTAAACCTATGTATTATCACAGTATCAAGAGCTATTACACAGTCTTTTAACCATGTCCTTTTTGCTGAAATTATACTATTCAATAAAATAAAATTGTTATCTCCTTAAATAGCTTCAAGATTTCTTAATTTTTTATTCAGAGTATCACTGTCCCAGTTATTTATTTTACCTGAAATATTATAATTTTATTCCCTTATTAATAAGTATCATAGCAGTTTTAAAAAATTTAAGTCTTTTATTGAGCAGTATATGTCTAGAGCTCTGTAAGACACTATGGAAGTTAAGGAAAACATATAAGATATGGTCTCTGATCTCAAAGCTAAAAATTTAAAGGAAAACACTGCATTTCTGAAGCAACAAGAGAGATACAGAGAGGATGAAGCTGAGTGAAAAATTGTGTGAGACAAATCTGAAGTATTAAGAATAGAGAAGCTAATACAGGCTAAAGTAGATAAAGAGAATTTGATCTGGGCTTTGAAGTGATGGGTAAAAGGATATGGCATTTAATCTTGCATTTAAAGATGTCCAGAATAAAACACCAGCTAAAGAAAATGGATATGTTTTCTGAAATTGTGAATTTTCAATGCAAATCAGATAAAAAGTGCTTTGTTTGTTTTGCTTGCTAAAATAAATGACAGAGTCAACTAGTGCAACCTAATATGATTACCAGTATTTAAAAAATTAATTGTTTTGAACTTTTTTGACAAAGAAAAATAAAAACGTAGCTTAAAACCGTAGATTGTAGACTGGGTGAGGTGCTTAGTATTGTACAGTGAATTCACCATAAGGTTTTAAGAACTAACTACAAAAAAAATTTATTTTTGCCCATGCCTCTAAAGAAGAGCCGTGCTTTCAAAATGTCTAATTTGTGGGTTCTGACTCTGGTGTACTATTTGAAGTCCTGATTTTATATTGCAGATTATTTTGAAATTACAGAACTAATAAAGAACAGCTGTGTTAATAGCCTTACATGTCCAACAAAAAAACAAAAGTAAAGGACTTTTAAATCGACACAACCATCCAATGCTGCTTTTGTGGGAATTTGCTAACACTTTTTTAAAGTTTCCACTTTTTATTTGAAGGATGGTATAAAGATGCGTTGGATGTAGAGTTAGAGCACAGAAATATTTTATGCTTCTCAATTCATTAGGCCTGATTTGAGGCCCTTTGATAAGTCCAGTGCAATGGGGCATGTGGTCCGTTACATCTGTAATAAGGTAGGCAGGCAGGAACAGAGGTGGTGAGAGTGAAAGGGCGTTTCCTGCCTTGGCTCTGAACTGTGTGAATACAGGCAGGATGGTCCAGACGGCTCATTTTCTCATACATTCCAGAATTTTTCTACAAAATAAGCGGAATATTTTAAGTAAAATATTTTTCTTGGATTGAGTTTTAAATACTTCTTGATTATTTTCATTGTTTCAAATAACAGATGTTCACACCTGTTCAGTTCAGTTCAGTTCAGTCACTCAGTCGTGTCCGACTCTTTGTGACCCCATGAATCACAGCACGCCAGGCCTCCCTGTCCATCACCAACTCCCGGAGTTCACTCAAACTCATGTCCATCAAGTCGGTGATGCCATCCAGCCATCTCATTCTCTGTTGTCCCCGTCTCCTCCCACCCCCAATTCTTCCTAGCATCAGACTCTTTTCCAGTGAGTCAACTCGTTGCATGAGATGGCCAAAGCATTGGAGCTTCAGCTTCAGCATCAGTCCTTCCAATGAACACCCAGGACTGATCTCCTTTAGAATGGACTGGTTGGATCTCGTTGCAGTCCAAGGGACTCTCAAGAGTCTTTTCCAGCACCACAGTTCAAAAGCATCAATTCTTCGGCGATCAGCTTTCTTCACAGTCCAACTCTCACATCCATACATGACCACGGGAAAAACCATAGCCTTTACTAGACGGACCTTTGTTGGCAAAGTAATGTCTCTGCTTTTTAATATTCTGTCTAGGTTGGTCATAACTTTCCTTCCAACGGGTAAGCGTCTTTTAATTTCATGGCTGCAATCAGCATCCACAGTGATTTTGGAGCCCAAAAAATAAAGTCTGACACTGTTTCCACTGTTTCCCCATCTATTTCCCATGAAGTAATGGGACCAGATGCCATGATCTTCGTTTTCTGAATATTGAACTTCAAGCCAACCTTTTCACTCTCCTCTTTCACTTTCATCAAGAGGCTTTTGAGTTCCTCTTCACTTTCTGCCATAAGGGTGGTGTCATCTGCATATCTGAGGTTATTGATATTTCTCCCAGCAATCTCGATTCCAGCTTGTGCTTCTTCCAGCCCAGCATTCCTCATGATGTACTCTGCATATAAGTTAAATAAAGGACCCAAAACTAGTGAATATAACTAGAAAAATAGAAACTGAAAAATGCTTGCCTGCTCTTAAGAAGAAATGACATTTTAAGCTTATTCTACACTAAGTAGTCAAGAAAAAAATTGAAGAATTCTCTTTTGGAATTTTGAATATATGCATTTCAATGATATTTTGAAAGAAGTTGTTTGTTATTAGTGATCTAAAACTGTTCCCTTTATCTTTTGCCATCTAAAATAGGTTAGGGGGTTGTGTTTACCTGTCCATTTGTATTTTACTTCATTAAGGATCAAAATGTGAGCCTGAATGTAACACTCGGAAATGGATAATGGATCATCATCCATTTGACGTTGTTGAAACTTACATGTGATAAAAAATTCTTTCCTTTCTAAACGTCCATCTTAGTCAGAGTTACCCGACAATTGTGAAAATGTGAGAATATAAAATCATGGTTTGGGTTTAAGGTTTACTGAATATCTATTGTCTAAAAATAAAATATGCTTCATTTTTCTTCTGTATTGACTCAAAGAAGTAATATTCTATAGCTGATCTTTATTTTATGTGTGTTTGTTTGCATAAGAGAAGCTTTAAAACTTAAATACTCAAATTTACTTTCAATTATTATATAATTTGCATAGATAAAACTTTCCTATTTAAACTTATATACTTGTTAAATGGACTCATTATGTGTACTTCAAAGCAAGAGTTTTTGGCCGTTTGATTTTAAGTTTAAGAGAAAAAAATCAGATGTGACAGTCTGAAATAATTTCAAACTTCTTGTAATTTTTCCAAGTATTTTTTGGGTAAAGGTTTAATAGTAATAATTATGCTATTTTAAAATATTAATTAAAAAATAATTTTACTGTTAAAATTAGAATTCAGCTTAAATTTATAATTTAAAAATTATAATTTTACTATTCTAATTAGAGTTAAGCTCAAATTGCTGAATTTAGGTTTTATATATATGTTTAAGATATTTTTATATCTTACCTCTACACAAAAATACTCAAGTTTGACATATAACATTATTGTTTATAATTATAGTAAAAAATTATTGGTTTTTGACAGAGAAGTAATTACTGTTCCCAGGTTTATAAGTTTTAAATCCTGTATTTCTCTTAGATATTACAAAAATTGTGCTCTTTCTTCAGAGATAGCTTTTACTATCAGTATTAACAGAAACTGGAGTTTACCATCTTCATGTATGGGACTTCCCTGGTGGTCCAGTGGCTAAGACTCTATGCCTCCACGGCAGAAGGCATGGTTTCCATTCTTGGTCAGGGAACTAAGATCCTGTAGGCATGCCTTGCAGTGTGCCCCCCCACCCCAAAATATAAAGAGTTTTCATGTGAAATTTATTTTATTATTCTGAGTATAGTGATTTAAAATATGTCCTAGATAGTAGAAACAGATGGACAGATGGTAGCATGTTTTTATGGTATTTATGTTGTTTTCATTTCTGCTAAAAAGTGAGAGAGTGACTTACCACTTAATTTTTTTTCCTTAGGTTTTATGTTGATTTATATGATAAACTTTAGTAAGAAAGTAGGAAGTTGCCCAATTGTTTTGTTCACTGTATTTTTATCTGGCACTATATTTAAATCTGACACCTTTTTTTCCCTCTAAGAAGAAAATATATATATTTTAAACTGGGCCACTCAGTCTTGATTTTTTTCCCGAAACTAATCATGTTTTCTTTTGATCCTAGTTCAGGCTTGGTTCCTTCAACCTAGAGAAAATTGCAAGCCCAGCTGAGGTCATTAGAGAACTTATTTGTCACTGCCTGGACACCATTGCAGAAAGCCAAGCCAAAAATGAGCACCTGCAGAAAGAAAATGAAAGGCTTCTGAGAGATTGGAATGATGTTCAAGGACGGTGTGTACATAATGTGCTTGTATCTTAAGAACACTAAGCTCTTTATATTATTGTAGCTCTAAGTTAATGATTTATACACTTACGCTATATGTAGACTATCATATATTTAAACGAAATGTGTCATTGATTATACCTCTACTTAATGTGATTAAATTATTGGTCGTTATTGTACAATATAGGAGAACAGTAACACTTTTCGGTCATTAGTATTTGGTGGCACCAGCAAACTAATAACAGTAAGAAGTAATTGGACAGTGGGGATCAGAACCCACTAATAGTAAGCAAAGTTTAGGAAGTTTGATATTTATAAGGATTAATTGACTTCAAATTATAGGATTAATAATGAATAAAAAAGAGAAATGAAATATAAATAAGCATAGTTGATTTTATTTGAAATCTTTTTATGAATGACATCTATTTTAGGTGAAGTATGTTTTGGTTCCTGAGAGAAACTTATTTTTTGTGGATTGATTGAAAGTTCATATTCTCAGCATTTTAAAAAGAAGTAGTTGTTACTGCTGGATAAGACATTTGGAAGCCTTTATTTTCCTGATTTAGCCTTTTTAAACAATGAAGAAGAAAGTGACCTATCTTCTTAATAATGAAGTTTTCTCAATTATATCATGATCTAGGCTGGTCCAGGGTATAGCTGTATTACTGTATTATGTAAAAGATATTTGAAAGAAATCTATGTTGTGAATATTTGAATCTCTACAAAGATGTATTAATATAATATGCATGTATTTGTTAGTATATACATTGTAACATATGAAAGAATTGTGCAGAATATATAAAATAGTAATAATGCTCATTATTACATCCAATATATAAATATTTTTTATCTTTTATTCAATCCATAAACATAAGAACATTTCAACATTTAAAATTTAGGGTCTTTTTAGGGTCTTTTTAGGCTCACTAATATTGTTCTATATGTGCATCAGTAAGTATATGGGGAAATGTTTGAAAAATATGAAGGGTTTTTATCAGTATATCTATGTGTAAATGAAGTTTACTAGAAGAAATAATTTCTATACATTCACTTATATTTATTAATTAATGTAAGGGATGAACCTAACACTTATCACCTAAAACTTGGTTATATTTGACTCGTTTTTATGTTAATAAAGTATCTTGTTTTCTTTTAGTTCTGAATTAATTTTTATCTCCAATTCTCTAGTTAGACCAAATCAAAATTACGTAAATGTTAAGAAACCATACAGAAAAATATGTTATTGTTTCTTTTTTAACTTTTTCTTTGAAATTCATGTTGCTGTGAATTAATATAAATGTTTGTTCTAGAAAGCATGTTTTGGGACTTTTACCAGTACTCTGGGTGTATTTTTCTATTTTATATTCAAAATAAATCAAATGAAAGGAGATGTACTCTGGTCGTGATAAGCCATTATTTTAAAAACTCAAAATACCCTCAGGATGATAGGAAATTTGATCCACAAATTGCCCACAAAAATGCAGACTGGGTACTTGGTACTTGAGCAAATTGCTTTAAAATGTCTGCCAGAGGTTGAAAGAGGTATTATCTCATCAGTATTCAACACCACTGCCATAGGATGGAAATCAGCAGGGAACAAAGATGAGACAGTAGAGACAAATACACCCTGTGCTGTAAGACAGTGTGTGAGGGTACATATAATGTGTGTCTCACAGATGCTCAATTTGCTATTTCTGAATTATCCAGAAAATTCTCTTGTGTTGTTGTGACAAAAAGTTACCTATTTGATCAAATGCACAGCCATGTAGCTTGTCACCAGTCTTATGCTCCAGCTATTCATTTTTTTTTTTCTTAATACTGGATCACATATCTTTTTTAGGAATTGAAGATGTGTATTCTTGGAATGGCCCTCCAAACAGAGGAAACAATATCTACTCCAGAGAATTCTAGTCTCTGGATGTATTCCAGATGTTAGATTAGTAGCTTTACCTATTTTCCAAATTTGGTTTTCTTTCCTATCACACAGAAAGTGGCCGTTTTAAAGAGTTGTAAATATAACTTCCAGCGCAGTGTTCCTCATGATGTACTCTACATATAAATTAAATAAGCAGGGTGACAATATACAGCCTTGACGTACTCCTTTTCCTATTTGGAACCAGTCTGTTGTTCCATGTACAGTTCTGACTGTTGCTTGCTGACCTGCATACAGGTTTCTCAAGAGGCAAGTCAGGTGGTCTGGTATTCCCATCTCTTTCAGAATGTTCCATAGTTTATTGTGATCCACACAGTCAAAGGGTTTGGCATCGTCAATGAAGCAGAAATAGATATTTTTCTGGAACTCTCTTGCTTTCTGCATGATCCAGAGGATGTTGGCAATTTGATCTCTGGTGCCTCTGCCTTTTCTTAAACCTGCTTGAGCATCTGGGAGTTCACGGTTCACATATTGCTGAAGCCTGGCTTGGAGAATTTTGAGCATGACTTTACTAGCGTGTGTGATGAGTACAATTGTGCGGTAGTTTGAGCATTCTTTGGCATTGCCTTTCTTTGGGATTGGAATGAAGACTGACCTTTTCCAGTCCTGTGGCCACTGCTGAGTTTTCCAAATTTGCTGGCATATTGAGTGCAGCACTTTCACAACATCATCTTTCAAGATTTGAAATAGTTCAACTGGAATTCCATCACCTCCACTAGCTTTGTTCGTAGTGATGCTCTCTAAGGCCCACTTGACTTCACATTCCAAGATGTCTGGCTCTAGGTCAGTGATCACATTATCGTGACTATCCTGGTCGTGAAGATCTGAAAGAGGAGAGTGAAAAGTTTGGCTTGAAGCTCAACATTCAGAAAATGAAGATCATGGCATCTGGTCCCATCACTTCATGGGAAATAAATGGAAAAACAGTGGAAACAGTGTCAGACTTTATTTTTTTGGGCTCCAAAATCCCTACAGATGCTGATTGCAGCCATGAAATTAAAAGACGCTTACCCCTTGGAAGGAAAGTTATGACCAACCTTGATAGTGTATTAAAAAGCAGAGACATTACTTTGCCAATAAAGGTCTGTCTAGTCAAGACTATGTTTTTTCCCGTGGTCATGTATGGATGTGAGAGTTGGACTGTGAAGAAAGCTGATCACTGAAGAATTGATGCTTTTGAACTGTGGTGCTGGAGAAGACTCTTGAGAGTCCCTTGGACTGCAAGGAGATCCAACCAGTCCATTCTAAAGGAGATCAATCCTGGGTGTTCATTGGAAGGACTGATGCTAAAGCTGAAACTGCAATACTTTGGCCACCTCATGCAACGAGTTGACTCACTGGAAAAGACTCTGATGCTGGGAAAGGTTAGGGGTGGGAGGAGAAGGGAACGACCGAGAATGAGATGGCTGGATGGCATCACCGACTCTGTAGACATGAGTTTGAGTGAACTCCGGGAGTTGGTGATGGACAGGGAGGCCTGGCGTGCTCTGATTCATGGGGTCGCGGAGAGTCGGACACGACTGAGCAACTGAACTGAACTGGACTGAACTGAAATACACCTTGGTCACAGCCAAACTGTATTTCCTGAACTTTTCCCTGTCCAGAGCCTTAGTTCACTGGGAAATGAATGAAGGGTTTATAACTACTGCTTCCATAAGGCAGTAGTACTGGTCAAGAGTCTTCAGAGAGATTAGGAATAGGACAGAGAGATTAGGAATAGGACATGGACATTCTGAGTTAGGTATCTATCCACGTAGAAAATAGAATTGAGGCCCTCTCTTTAGGCCTAGTCACAGTTCCATTTCCTGGGCTGCTCCTGATTAGTCTTATATCACTGTCCATTCATGATTCAGTCATTTCTTTATCAGATTCTTTTTCCAGACTACATGTGCCTGGAGAGCGAGGAGGGGCACAAAATAGTTGCTGAGAATTCACTTAAAAGCTATGGTAGATAGGTCTGAAATATATTTAATAGAGAATAGGAGAAGGCAATGGCAAGCCACTCCAGTACTCTTGCCTAGAAAATCCCATGGATGGAGGAGCCTGGTAGGTTACAGTCCGTGGGGTCACTAAGGGTCGGACACAACTGAGCGACTTCACTTTCACTTTTCACTTTCACACATTGGAGAAGGAAATGGCAACCCACTCCAGTGTTCTTTCCTGGAGAATCCCAGGGACGGGGGACCCTGGTGGGCTTCTGTCTATGGGGTCACACAGAGTCGGACACGACTGAAGTGACGCAGCAGCAGCAGGATATTATATGAGCAAAAAGCAGATTGTGGGAAATGTTTGTGTTGTGTTAAGAGGAGAAGTGTGAATTACCAAAAATATGGATGGTATCTCACTTTTTGTTAAATACATCTTTAGATAAAGAATATCTAGAAGGAGAAAATTAAGTGATACTATTGTGTGTCTGTGTGGATCACAATAAACTGTGGAACATTCTGAAAGAGATGGGAATACCAAACCACCTGACCTGCCTCTTGAAAAACCTGTATACAGGTCAGGAAGCAACAGTTAGAACTGGACATGGAACAACAGACTGGTTCCAAAAAGGAAAAGGAGTACGTCAAGGCTGTATATTGTCACCATGCTTATTTAACTTCTATGCAGAGTACATCATGAGGAACGCTGGGCTGGAAGAAGCACAAGCTGGAATCAAGATTGCCGGGAGAAATATCAGTAACCTCAGATATGCAGATGACACCACCCTTATGGCAGAAATTAAGAACTAAAGAGCCTCTTGATGAAAGTGAAAGAGGAGAGTGAAAAAGTTGGCTTAAAGCTCAACATTCAGAAAACTAAGATCATGGCATCCAGTCCCATCAATTCATGGCAAATAGATGGGGAAACAGTGGAAACAGTGGCTCACTTTGTTTTTCTGGGCTCCCAAATCACTGCAGATGGTGATTGCAGCCATGAAATTAAAAGACATTTACTCCTTGGAAGGAAGGTTATGACCAACCTAGATACCATATTAAAAAGCAGAGACATCACTTTGTCAACAAATGTCCATTTAGTCAAGGCTATGGTTTTTCCTGTGGTCAAGTATGGATGTAAGTGTTGGAGTATAAAGAAAGCTGAGTGCTGAAGAATTGATGCTTTTGAACTGTGGTGTTGGAGAAGACTCTTGAGAGTCCCTTGGACTGCAAGGAGATCCAGCCAGTCCATCCTAAAAGAGATCATTCCTGGTTGTTCATTGGTGGGACTGATGTTGAAGCTGAAACTCCAATACTTTGGCCACCTGATGCGAAGAGTTGACTCATTGGAAAAAACCCTGATGCTGGGAAAGACTGAGGGCAGGAGGAGAAGGGGACGACAGAGGATGAGATGGTTTGTTGTCATTACCGACTCAAGGGGCATGGATTTGGGTGGACTCTGGGAGTTGGTGATGGACAGGGAGGCCTGGTTTGCTGTGGTTTATGGGGTTGCAAAGTCGGACACGAAGGAGCAACTGAACTGACTGAACTTAAGTGTGTGTCTGGAACTGTGGATTAAATTTTCTTACTTCTTGAGAGTATTTTTTGCATATATTTTTGTATTTAAACATGTATCATTATAATCAGAGCCAAATCTGAAGTTATTTCCATTTGGGATGACGGGGGAGAATGAATACAGTTGAGTAAGGAATGAGGAACTGCAATCAGAGTGAAAAGGATGAGCTTTAACATGTATACTTTCAACATGTATTTGCTGTTATTTTTTATTTGCTATTTAATAATTGCAATCTTACCTCCATTTTAAACAAGTGACATTGCTGGATTCACTTAATTTTGTTTAATTTATATGAAGGAGAAAATATTAGAAATATTGTATGTAAATCCTTAGGTCATTAGCTATATTTATTTCACTGGTTTTCTTTCTTAGTTTCAAATAACAATTCTCAAGTTCCGTGTTAGTGAATAGGTCTTTTGTTTGTACTCAAACATCAAGTTAGAAACTGTCTAGCTTTACTCTGAGTTATAGTTATTAAACCTATAATTGGAGGCAGTTTTCAGCAGATTGAATTGGGTTGACACTCATGGAATCATTAGAAGAGACCTTGAAAGCTCTTCTCTGCCTTCAAGCTAGGATCACATTATAGCCAGATGAATTCAGTCTGATTTTTAAAGACTCAAGAGATATCTTCAACTCCTGTTGGTCGCCCATTACATTGTTTAAGAACAGTCACAGGCAGAAAATTCCTCCTTCCATCTATTGGTAATCTGAGTCCTTCGTGGTATACTTGAAGGCCATTTCCTCTTGTTCTGTCATCAAAAAGGATGAGGAACAGCTGTTTACCATCTTCTTCAGTACTTAAAGGCTTATTAAATCTCTTTACCACTGCTTTCTTTTCCATTTCTTTTTATCATTCTTTGTCCTCTGAACTCTATGCAGATATTCGTCTGCTGAACAACCCTGACCTGGGTATAAACTTGGTCACAGCTGAAAAATCAAGGATTACTGCACTGTTTCTAAGTACCACATGTTAAGATTTGTGTATCGTTTTATGTTCGGTTATCATTTAATCTGTATCATTTGAGATGTTGTTTTCTATGAAATCACCTTGTTTCTGCTCTCTTTTGTTGTGTTTTTGACATATATTCTTAAATTCCTTGTTTTCCCACCCAGAAATATTTTGTTTAAATATAGTGTTTAGAATATAGTATTTAATTTTTACCCTTTTAGTTTTTTTTTAATTGGAGGATAATTACTTTACTATGTTGTGTTGGTTTCTGCTGACAACATCAGCTATATGTATACATTATATGTACATATATCCCCTCCCTAGTTGGCCTCTCTCCCACCCCACCCTCCAGTCCAACCCCTCTGGTTATCACAGAGCACAGAGCTGAGTTATTTTCCTTCAGGAAGTCCTCAACTACTTTTAAATGAATATATTGCATGAAATAATTTATGTTTTAGTCTTTAAAATAGAGGTTTATTCATTATCTGTGTGTAGGCACATATCAAGTATATTTAATTTCAGCTCGTCTGCCTTCTTTATATATATATGAGGGATTAAAGTTAGTACTGCCTCTTGTTAGCTCATTTGAATATTGTAGAAAAAATTATAAATGGTAAAGAATTTTATGTTTTGTCCTATATAACTAAATTTAAAGTATATAGTGTTTTGCATATCTCCTTGGAAATTTCAAGTTGGATGCTTTCATTTATTTTATATGTACATACATTTAAGTGTGTGTGTATGTTTGCTGGATCATAAGATACAACTTGGTATATGATGTTCTTGCTATGGAGCAGTTCATAATCTATTTTGGGAGAACAGATTAGGTAAATCACTTAATCCCAAAATAAGATCATGGTTGCTATTATAGTAATATTAACAAAGTACCAGAAACAGGCTACAGTTACCCTTTTTTCAAATTTCTGTCACAAATATGTTCTTTTGGAAATAAGTCAAAGGTATGAGTAAGTTACTACATTTAGGCATTTAGATCTTTTAAAAACTTTTTTGCTATGAATTTCTAATTTTGATCCTTTTCTCAGTGTGTAAACTACAAATGCTAATAAACAGTAAGTTCTAATTATTAGTTTACCAATATAAAACTTTAAATCAATGAAAACATTTTAAAGTGATTTTTTTTAAGCTGGAATTGTTTATTTTTAATTAATTTTTATTTAAAATGATTTTAATTGTATTTTTCTTGAAAAAAATGTTGAAATCATCTTCAGTATTAGATTGAATAATGCTAAGAAAACCCCACATGATATACTAATTGGTTTGTTTATTTACATTTTAGGTTTGAAAAATGTGTGAGTGCTAAGGAAGCTTTAGAGACTGATCTTTATAAACGGTTCATTCTGGTGCTGAATGAGAAGAAAGCAAAGATCAGAAGCTTACATAAATTGTTAAATGAAGTTCAAGAACTGGAAAAGAACATCGAACATAAGATGTATTTTTGACTTTTCTGTTTTGGGATGGCAAAAGCATACATTTTAATGGAATTTCTTCCCAAACTTAATGAAAGTTAGATGCTAGCTTTTTAATGACATATCATAGCCTGGGGTTGAATGCTATGTTTGTTAGTAGCAGTGAACTGGAGAATACACAACATAATCTCTCCATTATCTGCCCAACAGTCACACCGACACTTAAATCATAAAACTGCCATGAGACTACTAAATAATAGTAGTTTAATTCTTTGGCATCACTAAGGAATATATTAGTTAAAAACTTTCATCTTCTGCAGAACCACAAAGGTTGGGCACACATTTGTAATCCTGATATCTAAGTAGTTGTTAATTTTAGGATCAAATGGCTCTGAGTATGAATATGTATTTGATTTTTAAGGAAGAATCATAGGTGACTTATGGCTGATATGGCTTGAACAATTATAATTGCTTTAGGCATTAACTGATATAGGTTTGGGTCTGTTATTCTGAATCTGAGAGAAAGCACAAATTTACTAATGGCATAATATAAAGAATATAACATTTAGTATCAGATGATCCTAGTTCAAGTGTTGATCTGTTACTGATATCTAATGATACTTGACTTTGTCCTTTAAACTTTCTGTGCCTTACTTGACTATCTTCATAATAAGAGTAAAGGTAGCCATCTCAGAATTTGAGGGAGACCAAATGAGTTCTGCTCAAGGCAGAACTACTTTGAGATCAGTAAAGTACTGACCACTATGTGACACTCAGAAGATAATTTAGGAGAGTAGTATTGTGATTTGACAGATGAATAATAAATGATAATAAACTGATTCAAGAATTAATTACAGTGAGCACTAAACAACATTTACATTAGGTAAAAGAGACACTTGTTCTTAAGAGAGTTAACAAATGGTCTTTAAAGTGCTTTCTTAGAATTACATAATTTCAGTATATATTTGTTTAATTATAATGTTTTTCTAAGGATATTTTCTATAAATGCTTACTGGTGAATTTGATACCTGGCCGAGAATGAACCAATAATTTATAATTCCACCTTTCTCTCTTTCTAGGGAAACTCCAACATGTTCTGAAATGACTACTGACAGAGATGCAATCTATGATGAAAGTACTGATGAGGACAGTGAAATCCCATCTAATCCTTCTATGTTAACTCCAGGTAAAGTAAATACACTATTTAGATGAGATCGGGCACTTTCGGGTGGTATGGCTGTCAACTTCTCTTACTATTCAGAAATGTGCTATAATAGAGGGAGGTGGGTTAAGAAAAAAGATGAGAAATGGCAGTTTAAAGTACTTGAGCCTTACTTAATCCAACAGACCAGAAGCTTTTTAAACTCATGGATTATTTTTCTAGAGTTTTACAGATTTCCTAGAGGTAGGATCCCTTGAACTCATCTTATACATACAAAGTTCTGATATAAATGTTTGGATTCATTTATTTAACAAATATATTTTTGAGTGTTTATTATATACTGAGAACTTTTCTATGCAGTAAGGGTGCAAAACACAGAAAGTCCCTCTTTCATGGAGTTTAAATTCTAGACAGGGAAACAGATAATAACAAGGTAAATAAATTTAAGTTTGTTGGGTAGTATAAATGCTGAAGAGAAAAATAAACCAGGGAAGGATAACAAAAGATGTCAGGGTGGAAATAAGAATGAGGGTTGTGATTTTAGCTAAGGCACCAGAAAAGACCTTGGTAAAAAGGTAATAAGTCTACCTGTGGGAAGAACATGCCAGGCAGAAAAAGCAGTTAAGTACAGAGGCCTTGATGTGTGAGTTTGCCTGATGTGTTCAAGCAATAGCATGGAGAGCAGTAGGCATAAAGCAAAAAGATGAAGACAGGAAGAATTAGGAGATGAGGGAGGCCAGGCTGTGTATAAGGTCTTACAGGCCATTGTAAGGATTTCAGTTTTCACTCTGAGCGATACTGGAAGCTGTTGCAGAGTTTTAAACAGTCAAGTGACATGATCTGACTTGTTTTAATAGGATTAATCTGTTGTGTTGAGAATAGGGTCCTCACTATAGGAGGATCAATATGGAAGAAGATATTATAGACAGAAAGCTAGTTTAACAATGAGTGAAGGATTAGAGGGGCTTAGACCTGAGTGAAAGCAGTGAAGGTGATAAACGAAGGGAAGATTCTAGAAATGTTTAGAGGCAGCAAGATTTGCTGTAACAGTGAGTTGGAAGGGAAAGACAGCAATGATAGTAAGCTTTTTGGAATGAAGTACTGAATGCAAGCAATTGAGGGAACTACCATTTTGGGAGAGATTTTAAGAGGAAGGTCTGCAACTCAATTTCAGAAACATTAATTCTGAGATATTCAGTAGGGAGCTGGACATGAAAATTTGTACTTTGGGGGAGGGCTGCCTGCTGACATATAAGTAAAAATGGTATCTAGAGCTTGCTGAGATCTCAAGGGAGTTAGAGAAGGCAAAAGATCAGTGGTCCAAGAATGCCATACTAACACACTTGCGTATGCAGAGGTGGGAAAGATGAGGAGACCAACAAAGCAGAATGAGGGGGCCGCAAATATTGTAGGTGTAGTATCTTGGAAGCCAAGTCAAGAAAGTATTTCAAGGAAGAGACAGTGATTAGCTGAGTTAAATGCTTCAAACTGAGCAAGGATGATGAGGATTGAGCACTGACTGCCATATTTAGCAACACAGATGTTATTGGGGGTCTTAACAAAAACATTTTCAGTGGACTGGTGGGAAATAAAAGAGAATAGGAGATTCAAAAGGAATGAGAAGAGAGAATTGGAGAAGAGATAGCAAGTATAAGCAACACTTTTAACAAGTTTTACCATTAAAAAAGAGGAAAGACCCAGGTCAGTAGCTGAAGACGGGGGGTGAGATCAAGAGGGTATTTTTTTTTCTTAGATGAGAGAAATAATATCATGTTTGAATACTGATGGGGTAAAAAAGGAGAGAGGGGGGAAAAATGTCCAGTCAGTAGACAGAAGTAAGTAATGCTGGAATATTGTCTATAAGTAGATGAGATGGGATCAGATATACAAATGGCAGGATTTATTTAGCTGGGAGCCTGGTTGCTTCTCCCAGTGACAGGAAAGAAGGTTGGATAAATGGATAAAGACAAAGAAAAGTGTCTACTTGTATTCATGGAAATATACTGGTGTTGATTAATTTAGTTGATTGATTAATTCAAATTAGATCACACAGTCACACACAAATTCTCATTTTCACATGAGTAAAATTTCTTTTAATTTGGAGGCTGTGCTTGGTTTACATTAATGGCCCATTTAAAATGAAACCTCTTTTTTTTTAAAAAAATAATCAAATGTAATTGAAAGT
This sequence comes from Moschus berezovskii, assembly GCF_049115385.1. NCBI lineage: Eukaryota > Metazoa > Chordata > Mammalia > Artiodactyla > Moschidae > Moschus > Moschus berezovskii. The sequence continues at coordinate 27,799,468 of NC_142467.1, read as the reverse complement.
GCACAAGGAAAGATAATCTATACTCTTTCCATTTGAACATTCTGAACTTCTATTAAACACAGTGGCCTTTGATTTTGTTCCCTGTTCAAAGTATCTCACAAACCTTTGATGTAGATGAAAATTATTTTTGAAGAGAAAATATATGGTTAAATATGGGTGTATGAGAATAGGGTCCTTTATGTGTTCAGTCTCTTTTAAGCAAAGCTTTAAGCTATAATTGTACTATTTTAAATTTTGCAAAATTTGTCCTCTTCAAAAATGTTTTGATCATTGCATATTTTTTATATATTTTGCATTATTTTTTCTTTAACTCATATCTAGTTTACTACATATTTGATCGTAGGTCTCTGATTCTCTCTCTCTCTTTTTTTGCATTTAACTTGCTTTTGACAAGAGCATTTTTTATTAGAAATTTTAACTATTCTTTTCTCTCAGCTTCTTTAAGAAGTATTCATGAAACTAAAGTTTGCTTTAAAGAAAAGTGAATCTTAGATAGAAAGTGCTTGATATGTCATTAAGCACTAGACTAAACAGATATGAGGAGAAACATTTTACATGTTAAACAATAAAATCAGCCTCATAATATACCAGATTTCCATAAACTGTTCTTTGATGACAAAATACATTCTTAGTCCATGGGATTTTCTTTTATCTAGCTTAGTCCTTTGGTTTTTTATATATTATTATTGAGTATTGGGGGAGAGCAGTAAGAATTTCTTCCTTAACTTCTTAGAGTACAAGTAAATACATGAATTTATTTTAGACATTGCAGGTTCATGTATGCTTTCTATACAATAAAAACAAGAGGAAACAAATCAATGGAATTTAATACATTTATCTTTCAGAAAATCATTTCTTTAAATGGCTAAATATGTAACTTGATAATAGTTTTTATTATGTAAATATATTTTCATCATTAATTATTAAAACCACCAGATTACCTCATGAGTTGTTTACATTATTACCTCATTCCTACAGAGGTTTAGTGAGACCAGAATCATTTAGTGATTCCACAACATTCATTCAAGTGAAAGATTTCTTTGTGTGTATACCCAGAAGTAGGGTAGGATTAACATAGTTTGTAGGAAACTAATAGGTAACAGTTTTATGAATAAGCAATCTGTTTTATTACTTTTATCCTCCAACGTTTTTAAATTTTCCTCATTGTTAGAATTGTTGAGGAAATAACTAATGACAAGTAGTCCAGTCTAATAAATGACATCATGTTCATATGTACTATACCACATTTAAAGGTTTAAGAAAAGCCTTTAAAGTGTTCATCAACAGTTTATTAACTAACAGGAGATCTCTGAAGTATTCTGAAATTTGAACATCATAGTTGATACCACCCCATGACTACATTTTATATTTTTCTGTAGTAAAATTTGCTTTCTCTATGTTCTAATTTCCAAAATTTCTAGAGAGCAGTGGTTTTATAGACTTTATTATTTCCTACACTGTGACTGCATACTAAGTCCTAGGATTTGTAGGTATTTCACTTTATTTCAGATTAAGATTATGATAGATAAGCTAGGTGCTGTGTTCCCTATTTATAACTCAGGTCTTGGGTTACAAAGGAGGATAGGTTATTTCACTCTCTTCCTTGTGGCACTAAGACTCCTGGTTAGTCTGGATTTTTCCTACCTCCAAAATTGTTTCTGTTTTTTAATTCAATGGAAACCTACTGGGTTATTATAGGTATTATTAAACAGTCTTCTCTACAGAAAACCCTCTTTCTTTAGTTACCATTCAAGGTAACACCTGATGTCCATTGCTGTGGAGAAACTTCAAGTTGAATTAGGTCCAGTGAATAACAGAACCTCACCAAAATATCCAGTGATATAAGCATAATTGATATAGCATCTTAGTGACAAAACGTTACTAAGCAACAGTTTATCCAAGTGGCCTTTCAATTGCCCCAACAATATCTGATCTAACCTAAGAAATACTTTAGGATTATGCAGATTTTTATATTGTTTCCTAATCATTTTATACTATATTAAAAGTAGAATTATGTGAAAACAATTTTTAAATGTATATGAATGTTCTAAGAATTTTTAAAATTATCATAAAACATTTATTAGTCTTAACATCATTCAATTTGTGTGTGAATATTTAGTGGAAAAAATTGGATTTATTTTATAGAAATAGGATCTTTATGTGAAGTATTTTGAAAACATGGTTAACTGGCTCCTACTTAGCCACCACAGGAGGAATTATTTTAATGTCTCATTAATTATGTTTAATATTATTTAAAACTTATTTTAATGAATAGTCAATATTTTTAAATTGTAATTATTTCTAATAGAAATTAACAAACTTCTTACATTTAGAGAATAATTAAATCAACCTTACTAAAAGTACAAATAAGAAATATACTTATTCTAGAATGTTTTTGCTTGCTACACTTTGTATTAAAGGTCCACAACCACGAAAATAAGCTTTCTTACCACTTTCTCCATAATTATTAGCCTGAGATTTAGCACATTAGTTTAATTAGTCTTCCTCCATATCCAACAGGAAAGTCCCTGTATAACTGCTATCAGTTAATTCAGTAATTCAGGCTTTTGCTTAGTTGGTGGGCTTCCTGAAAGGAAGTGTGATTATAGAATGGCCTTTTTGAAAATAAATGAATGGCTATGTCAAACAGTTGATGAATACTGATATAGTAGCTTTTAAAAATAGAACAGAATCCAAAATTTCCAACTATCAAAGAGCTCGTTGCTTTGAACACTGAATGTCCACTCACAGAAGGGATAACAACATGTCCTGCCAAAGAGATTACTCAGAATTCAGCTTTAGAATCGTAGATTATGCCCTTAATATTCTCCAGCTTGTTTATCATAGACACATTTGTTTCTAAACTCTAAATAAAAAGCTTGATTTAGAAGAACCTATCACAAAACTGTAAAAATCAGTTTGAGTGTATTTCCTAGCAATCATGGGCTCTTATTCATAAACAAACTTATGGAAAAATGATGACATAATTTGAGGAATCTATATCTAATATAGTTATAGATCTTCTATTATTAATAAAAGCCCATCATTCTTCAGAAGAGACAGAAGCCTAGAAAGGTTGAGTACATTACTGTTGGTCACACAGTAAGAAATAATGAGAAAGTATTTGCCTTCTGTAATGATTGATTGCCTACCTTTGCACATTTCTTTTTGAGACATTATAAAAGCTCTGGGGAATGTGCTAGGACTAAGGAAATTGTCACTGATGCAATACAATAATGATAACATGTTTTTCTTCTAAAGAGAAGAGAAATCCTATTTAAGCATAAATTTTCCATAGAGATAGTATTATGAAATAAGGAAGGCTTTATGACATAAACCTTTTGGAGAAAATTCCATAATGTATATATTTCTATTGAGGTCATCCTTTCTATATATTTTTTTAAATTGAGATACAGTTGACATGTGACCTTGTGTAAAGTACACAATGTGTAGATTTGGTACATTTACAATTACAATGTGACTACCACTGAAGCGTTAGCTAGCACCTCTATCACATGACAAATCTAAATATCATTTCTTTTTTCTGGTAAGAACAATTAAGATCTAGTCCCATCGAAACTTTGAAGTTTTTAATTCAGTATTATTGTCTCTAATTATGATGCTGTGCATTAGATCTCCAAGACTTACTGATCTCCTAGTTGTAAGTTTGTGCTGTCAAGCAATATTTCCGCAATTTCCAACCCCCATCCCCTAGTCGCTGTCATTCTACTCTGTTTTTATGAATTTGGGTGTTTTAGATTTCACATATAGGTGCAATCATACAGTGTTTGTCTTTTTCTGTCTGACCTACCTCACTCCCTGTGTATTTTAATTGCTTTAGACTTTGATTTAATATTTTATTTGAGAACTCTCCAATGTACCAAAGGTTTTTAGCAAATCTATGATAACTTCTCTGTATCCCAATATTAAAATGTAACTTTGATATAACTTCCTAGTGATAGCTTATGGTGAAGGTCGTCAGATTCGTGATCTCTGAAGGAGAGAATTTCACTTCGGGACCAAAGAAACAGCTTCAGTCACACAGAGCTTCATGTGGCATTTTTATTAATGGAAAGGGATGGAGAAAGCTTCTGACATGGAAGTCGGAGGAGTATAGAGAGCCCCACTGCTAGTCTTATCAAGGCCTTATGTACTTTTTCAATTGGTTACTGACAATAGAAAGTTCTTACCAGACCCACTCCCACAACATATATACCCTTGAGCAAGGTGAGTTGTTTTTTTTTGTGTGTAATCATCAGCTCTGGGCTTAAAGAAAGTTCAGTTCAGATCAAATCAGTCGCCCATTCGTGTCTGACTCTTTTGAGAGCCCATGGACTGCAGCACACCAGGCCTCTCTGTCCATCACCAACTCCCAGAGTCCACCCAAACCAAAGTCCATTGAGTCGGTGATGCCATCCAACCATCTCATTCTCTGTCATCCCCTTCTCCTGCCTCAATCTTTCCCAGCATCAGAGTCTTTTCAGATGAGTCAGTTCTTCACATCAGGTGGCCAAAGTTATGGAATTTCAGCTTCAAAATCAGTCCTTCCAATGAACACCCAGCACTGATCTCCTTTAGAATGGACTGCTTGGATCTCCTTGCAGTCCAAGGGACTCTCAAGAGTCCTCTCCAATGCCACAGTTCAAAAGCATCAATTCTTCGGTGCTCAGCTTTCCTTGTAGTCCAACTCTCACATCCATACATGACTGCTGGAAAAACCAGATTCTTGACTAGACGGACCTTTATTGGCAAAGTAATATCTCTGCTTTTTAATATGCTATTTAGATTGGTCATAACTTTCCTTCCACGGAGTAAGCGTCTTTTAATTTCATGGTTGCAGTCATCATCTGCAATGATTTTGGAGGCCAAAAAAATAAAATCTGCCCCTGTTTCCACTGTTTCTCTGTCTGTATGCCATTAAGTGATGGGACCAGATGCCATGATCTAAGTTTTCTGAATGTTGAGCTTTAAGTCAACTTTTTCACTCTGTTTCACTTTCATCAAGAGGCTCTTTAGTTCCTCTTCACTTTCTGCCATGAGGGTGGTGTCATCTGCTTATCTGAGGTTATTGATATTTCTCCCAGCAATCTTGATTCCAGCTTGTGCTTCATCCAACCCAGCGTTTCTCATGATGTACTGTGCTTCGAAGTTAAATAAGCATGGTGACAATATACAACCTTGATGTACTCCTTTTCCTATTTGGAATCAGTCTGTTGTTCCATGTCCAGTTCTAACTGTTGCTTCCTGACCTGCATACAGATTTCTCAAGAAGCAGGTCAGGTGGTCTGGTATTCCCATCTCTTGAAGAATGTTCCACAGGTTGTTGTGATCCACACAAAGGCTTTCACATAGTCAATAAAGCAGAAACAGATGTTTTTCTGGAACTCTCTTGCTTTTTCGATGATCCAGCAGATGTTGGCAATTTGATTTCTGGTTCCTCTGCCATTTCTAAAACCAGCTTGAACATCTGGAAGTTCACTGTTCATGTATTGTTGAAGCCTGGCTTGGAGAATTTTGAGCATTACTTTGCTACCTTGTGAGATGAGTGCAATGTGCAGTAGTTTGAGCATTCATTGGCATTGCCTTTCTTTGGGATTGAAATGAAAACCGACCTTTTCCAGTACTGTGGCTACTGCTGAGTTTTCCAAATTTGCTGGCATATTGAGTACGGCACTTTCACAGCATCATCTTCTAGGATTTGAAATAGCTCAACTGGAATTCCATCACCTCCACTAGCTTTGTTCATAGTGATGATTCCTAAGGCCCACTTGACTTCACATTCCAGGATGTCTGGCCCTAGGAGCTCTAGGTGAGTGAAAACACCATCTTGATTATCTGGGTTGTAAAGATCTTTTTTGTATAGTTTTTCCGTGTAATCTTGCCACCTCTTCTTAATATCTTCTGCTTTTATTAGGTCCATACCATTTCTGTCCTTTATTGTGCCCATCTTTGCATGAAATGTTCCCCTGGTATCTCTAATTTTCTTGAAGATATCTCTAGTCTTTCCCATTCTATTGTTTTCCTCTATTTCTTTGCACTGATCACTGAGGAAGGCTTTCTTATCTCTCCTTGATATTCTTTGGAACTCTGCATTCAAATGGGTATAGCTTTCCTTTCCTCCTTTGCTTTTCACTTCTCTTCTTTTCACAGCTATTTGTAAGGCCTCCTCAGACAGCCATTTTGCTTTTTTGCATTTCTTTTTCTTGGGAATGGTCTTGCTCCCTGTCTCCTGTACAATGTCATGAACTTCCATCCATAGTTCATCAGGCACTCTGTCTATCAGATCTAGCCCTTAAATCTATTTCTCACTTCCAATGTATAATCTTAAGGGATTTTATTTAGGTCATACCTGAATCTAGTGGTTTTCCCTATTTTCTTCAATTTAAGTCTGAATTTGGCAAATTGTCCATGATCTGAGCCACAGTCATCTTCCAGTCTTGTTTTAGCTTACTGTATAAAGCTTCTCCCTCTTTGGCTACAAAGAATATAATCGATCTGATTTTGGTGTTGGCCATCTGGTGATGTCCATGTGTAGAGTCTTTTCTTGTGTTGTTGGAAGAGGGTGTTTGCTATGACCAGTGCCTTCTCTTGGCAGAACTCTATTAGCCTTTGCTCTGCTTCATTCTGTACTCTAAACTCAAATTTGCCTGTTACTCCAGGTGTTTCTTGACTTTCTACTTTTACATTCCAGCCCCCTATAATGAAAAGGACATCTTTTTTTGGTTTTAATTCTAGAAGGTCTTGTAGATCTTCATAGAACCATTCAACTACAGCTTCTTTAGCATTACTGGTCAGGCATAGACTTATATTACCGTGATATTGAATGGTTTGCCTTGGAGATGAACAGAGATCATTCTGACTAAGAAAGTTAGTCTTAGGTAAAATAGATTGTTGCCATAACAACTCAGAGCTTAAGGAAAAAGATCTTATGTGTCTAAGACAAAAAAAATATAGAAATAAATGTTTGTTCCTTTCTCCTCCTGGAGGGACCCAGACTCCTTATCAACCTACCTAAGAATTAACTCTCTCAGTTGGTAACTATTTCTACATCTTTATATGTTCTTGAGGAGATAAAAATAAATATTTTTTATTTTGTCTCTGGCTATGAAAGAGTTGGTGATGGACATGGAGGCCTGGTGTGCTGTGATTCAGGGGGTCGCAAGGAGTTGGACATGACTGAGTAACTGAACTGAACTGGTGGGTGAATGAGAAGGTTGGCAAATTCTCTCCTCCAAAAGTAACTGCAGATCTAAAATTGCCAAAAAGGAGATAAACACATTCTTCATTGCTATAGAAATCAGCAAAAAGCAAAGAGCAATATGAGAAGTGCCTGAGGGTGTATAAGTCGCTTCAGTTGTGTCCAACCCTGTGCAACCCAATGGAGTGTAGCCCACCAGGCTCCTCTGTCAATGGGATTCTCCAGGCAAGAATCCTGGAGTGGGTTGCCATGACCTCTTCCAGGGGATCTTCCCAACTCAGGCATGGAATCCTGGACCAAATAGAATGCACTTAACGATCAGTGAAGGGTGAACCTCACGTCCAGTAGTATTGTTGGTGACAGTAATGCTCTTGGCAACAGTGGCTTAGTGGGTTGGGCCAATGTTGTAAATAAACTGAGGTTAGATTGCTATGTGCCTCCATTTATACCATTTTTCTCCAAGCATCTAGAAATAGGATTTTACTGAGTATGTCAACTTGAAATAAGTAGTCATCTGCATGACGCTTCAGTGGGTAATTTATATGTGAGAAAAAGGTAAATGGTCACTTATTTAACTTAAACAAGTTTTTTCTTTCCTGCATGACTTCTCAAAGTCTTGAATATGTTAATATTCATAGTGATGAAGCCAAGAAAATATTAAAAAACAGATCTCAAAGTTATAAGACCTTGAGAACTTTTTAAATGGGTTTTATTATTCTGTGACACCCAAGTTAGAAACCATGCTTTGTATGATTTTGATTCATGTGTGAATTAGATGAGAAAAGGGGAAGTATCTAAAGAAAATAAATATTTCCCATATTTATGTATGTCTTAGTTTTAAGAGGACATGTACTGAATGTGGACAGAGGAGCATGTAAATAAGGTTTTAATCTCAAAATGTAGCATAATGCATGAGAATATATTAAACCTCAGAACGTGCAGTGACTAGTTCTGAGAATGGTTTAAAAATGATATCTTCCTGTTGTTGTGGTAAGAAATCTGATCTGAGAATGGACTCTAGGACAAGTGTTGGTTGATATAGTTAATGTTAATTGGTGACAGAAACTCTACATAAATTCTTTTCAACTTGGTCTGTTCAATCCAGTGAGTTCTTAACCTCTGGTTCTTTTTTTTTTTTTTAGTAATTTCATTTATTTATGTACTTTTGGCTGTATTGGGTTTTCACTACTGCGTGAGCTTTTCTCTAGTTGTGGAGAGCAGGGGCTACTCTCTAGTTGTAATGCGCAGGCTTCTCATGATGGCTTCTCTTGTTGCAGAGCACAAGCTCTAGCAGACTTTAGTAGTTGCAGCATGTGGTCTCAGCAGTTGCAGCTCCCAGGCTCTAGAGCACGGGCTCAGCAATTGTGGTACATAGGCTTAGCTGTCACACGGCATGTGGGATCTTCCCGGATCAGAGATCCAACCCATATCTGCTGCATTGGCAGTCAGATTCTTTACTACTGAGCCAACAGGGAAGCCTTTAACCTCTGATTCTTAAAGAGTGTTTACTGGGGGGATGTTTGCACCCTTTGGAATTATAATTGGATAATAATTATCCAATTTTTTCATGTCCATCAAGTCGGTGATTTCATCCAACCACCTTAACCTCTGGCATCCCCTTCTCCTCCTGCCTTCAATCTTTCCCAGCATCAGGGTCTTTTCCAATGAGTCAGTTGTTTGCGTCAGGTGGCCAAAGTATTGGAGTTTCAGCTTTAGCATCAGTCCTTCCAATGAATATTCAGGACTGATTTCCTTTAGGATTGACTGGTTTGATCTCCTTACAGTCCAAGGGACTCTCAAGAGTCTTCTCCAGCACCACAGTGCAAAGGCATCAATTATTTGGTGCTAAGCTTTCTTATGGTACAGCTCTCACATCTGTACATGACTACTGGAAAAACCATAGCTTTGACTATATGGACCTTTGACCATAGGCAAAGGGATATCTCTGCAGTTTAGTATGCTATCTAGGTTTGTCATAGCTTTCCTTCCAAAAGAGCAAGGGTCTTTTAATTTCATGGCTCCAGTCATCATCCACAGTGATTCTGGAGCCAAGAAAATAAAATCTACCACTGCTTCCACTTTTCCTTTCCTATTTGCCATGAAGTGATGAAACTGGATGCCATGATCTTAGTTTTTTTAATGTTGAATTTTAAGCCAGATTTTTTACTCTGCTTTTCTACATTATATATCTATTTTACACACTTAAGATCTATTTGATCTTAAAGTTTAGAAAAGTTCCATCTGAGACTAATTCTGTGGTTCTAGAATATATTTATATTATTGTGAAAAAAAATCAGATTTTACTACCAAGTCTTTATGAAGCTCTTAATATAAGTCATGAAACCTTTAGGTGGGTATAGGTGATTGTAGGTATAACTGAGTATTGCAACACCTAATAAATGCAAAAGATGTTTTTGGATTCATTGTAGTAAAACAGATTTCAGAAATCTGTTTTTTACTATATTTATAAATTTGACTGAGAAAAATTAAGCTAAATGTTTTCACTGGATCTTTAAAACTGCAAACCATGACCCTGTTGAGACAAAGGGTGTAATGCATCAACAATCTCTAAGTCAGCTGAATGTCTCTACTATAATGTGTAGGATTCTCATCTCTCCGTGATTGTAACAGGGATCGCCACCACAAACAGCACATCTGGTTCCTTTAGTCATTTCATCAATATCACCTATAAGCCATATTTAAGATCAAAAGGATAGAGAAGGTTACCAGTGATGAGGTTCTGGAATGTAGCCAGCCCACCAGCATTGACAGTGTTGCTTGCTGCAACTTAACTCTGAGGGCCTGGGTATGTGTGAAAGATGGATATCAGCAGGCTTGCTAAGTAGTCTGAATGCATGACACAGTGAAAGAGAACAGTTATAAGGAGGGTGGGCAAAGACTTGAAGTGAGACTCTAAGTGTCAAATCCAACCCTTGTAAAACTTGGGAATGCTGAGAAATAGTAGCTGCAAGCATATATGTCTCGACACCCAGGATTTTGTGGAGAAGGTGGAAGGGGAAATGAAAGAATAAAAAGAAAACTTAGGGTACCTTCAAACACAATGACTAGGTATGTTAGCAATCTTCTTTATTTCAATTTAAATGCATCAGTCAGTGCAGTTCAGTTCAGTCACTCAGTCGTGTCTGACTTTTTCTGACCCCATGATTGCAGCACGCCAGGCCTCCCTGTCCATCAGCAACTCCCGGAGTTCACCCAAACTCATGTGCATCGAGTCGGTAATGCCATCCAGCCATCTCATCCTCTGTCGTCCCCTTCTCCTCCTGTCCCCAGTCCCTCCCAGCATCAGGGTTTTTCCAGTGTGTCAGCTCTTTGCATGAGGTGGCCAAAGTGTTGGAGTTTCAGCCTCAGCATCAGTCCTTCCATTGAACACACAGGACTGGTTTCCTTTAGGATGGACTGGTTGGATCTCCTTGCAGTCCAAGGGCCTCTCAAGAGTTCTCCAGCACCACAGTTCAAAAGCATCAGTTCTTCGGCGCTCAGCTTTCTTCACAGTCCAACTCTCACATCCATACATGACCACGGAAAAATCATAGCCTTGACTAGATGGGCTTTTGTTGGCAAAATAATATCTCTGCTATTTAATATGCTATCTAGGTTGGTCATAATGTTCCTTCCAAGGAGTAGGCGTCTTTTAATTTCATGGCTGCAATCACTATCTGCAGTGATTTTGGAGCCCAAAAAAATAAAGTCTGGCACTGTTTCCACTGTTTCCCCATCTATTTCCCATGAAGTGATGATACCGGATGCCATGATCTTACTTTTCTGAATGTTGAGCTTTAAGCCAACTTTTTCACTTTCCTCTTTTACTTTCATCAAGAGGCTTTTTGTTCCTCTTCACTTTCTGCCATAAGGGTGGTATCATCTGCATATCTGAGTTTATTGATATTTCTCCCGGCAATCTTGATTCCAGCTTGTGCTTCTTCCAGCCCAGCATTCCTCATGATATACTCTGCATATAAGTTAAATAAGCAGATGGGTGAATTTAACTCAGATGACCATTATATCTACTACCGTGGGCAGGAATCCCTTAGAAGAAATGGAGTAGCATCATGGTCAACAAAAGAGTCTGAAATGCAGTACTTGGATGCAATCTCAGAAACGACAGAATGATCTCTGTGTATTTCCAAGGCAAACCATTCAATATCACAGTGATCCATGCCTATGCCCCGACCAGTAACGCTGAAGAAGCTGAAGTTGAACGGTCCTATGAAGACCTTGTAAGACCTTTTAGAATTAACACCCGAAAAGGATGTCCTTTTCATTATATGGGACTGGAATGCAAAAGTAGGAAGTCAAGAAAAACATGGAGTAACAGGCAAATTTGGCCTTGGAATATGGAATTAAGCAGGGCAAAGGCTAATAGAGTTTTGCCAAGAGAATGCACTGGTCATAGCAAAACCCCTCTTCCAACAACACAAGAGAAGATTTTACACATGGACATCACCAGATGGTCAACACCAAAATCAGATTGATTATATTCTTTGCAGCCAAAGAGGGAGAAGCTCTATACAGTCAGCAAAAACAAGACTGGAAGATGACTGTGGCTCAGATCATGGACAGTGTACCAAATTCAGACTGAAATTGAAGAAAGTAGGAAAACCACTAGACAATTCATATATGACCTAAATCAAAACCCTTATGATTATACAGTGGAAGTGAGAAATAGATTTAAGGGACTAGATCTGATAGATAGAGTGCCTGAGGAACTATGGATGGAGGTTTGTGACATTGTACAGGAGACAGGGACCAAGACCATTCCCATGGAAAAGAAATGCAAAAAAGCAAAATGGCTGTCTGAGGAGGCCTTACGTATAGATGTGAAAAGAAGAAAAGTGAAAAGCAAAGGAGAAAAGGAAAGATATATCCATTTGAATACAGAGTTCCAAAGAATATCAAGGAGAGATAAGAAAGCCTTCCTCAAGGATCAATGCAAAGAAATAGACGAATACAACAGAATGGGAAAGACTAGAGATCTCTACAAGAAATTAGAGATACCAAGGGAATATTTCATGGAAAGATGGGCTTGATAAAGGACAGAAATGGTAGGGACCTAACAGAAGCAGAAGATATTAAGAAGAGGTGGCAAGACTACACAGAAGAACTGTACAAAAAAGTTCTTGATGACCCAGATAATCACGATGGTTTGATCACTCACTTAGAGCCAGACATCCTGGAATGTGAAGTCAAGCGGGCCCTAGGAAGCATCACTACGAACAAAGCTAGTGGAGGTGATGGAATTCCAGTTGAGCTATTTCAAATCCTAAAATATGATGCTGTGAATGTGCTGCAGTCAATATGCCAGCAAATTTGGAAAACTCAGCAGTGGCCACAGGACTGGAAAAGGTCAGTTTTCATTCCAGTACCTAAGAAAGGCAATTTAAATGCATTACTTTGACTCAATCAGAGGTTGTGAATTGTTGATTCTTGATAAGATCTATGTCACATACCCTGTTTTTCCTCGGTGCCATCCGTATTTCAAGTAATAGATTTGAATGTATTTAAGGAGTGATGCTAAAGCTAAAACTCCAATACTTTGGCCACCTCATGTGAAGAGTTGACTCACTGGAAAAGACCCTGATGCTGGCAGAGATTGGGGGCAGGAGGAGAAGGGGACGACAGAGAATGAGATGGCTGGTGGCATCACCGACTCGATGGACATGAGTTTGAGTGAACTCCGGGAGTTGGTGATGGACAGGGAGGCCTGGCATGCTGCGAATCATGGGGTCGCAAAGAGTCGGACATGACTGAGCGACTGAACTGAACTGAACTGAACTGAATTGAAGTACTCTTGCCTGGAAAATCACATGGACAGAGGAGCATGGTAGGCTACATTCCATGGGGTTGCAAAGAGTCGGACATGACTGAGCGACTTCACTTTCACTTTCAAACAGGGCATAGGTTTTCTTGTTTTCTATGCTCCTCAATACTTCTCTTAGATCTGGGTTGCTTCATTCATTGATATCACTTGTGTGATTTCTGGAAATATTTGAATGTGTGACGCCCTGGAAGTTGATGATTGTACTGACAGTAAAGATGATCACAATATTTCTTCTATCTCTACTCCTATGATATCGTTAATACCATTATTATTGCTATTATTACCACCACTACTGCAATCACTGTCATTACTACTTCTACTTTTTCTATTACTATTATTGTTCTGTATGGTTCCACTACCATTACTACTAGTAGAATCATCACGACAACCACAACTACTACAGACCCATACTCATAGCACGTACAAGTGGGTACCAGAGTCTATTCTAGGTTTCTTAGATTTATTGTTTCATTTACACCTAATAACAATCCTACAAAGTTTGTACTATGACTATCACCAATTTAATCTTAGTTCTCCTGTCTTATTACCATAAGCTGGGAGAATTGAAGCACAGAAAAATTAGAGAACTTGCCCAATGTAACAAGGCTAACAAATTATGGAGCTCCCTTCCTGCTATAAAGTTATTCATATTCAATAAATAGAGCACTCTAGCTTATTAAAATCTTAGAGTTGAGTATGATTGTGTATTTTTCAATTCAAGTATATTTGATGCCTTCATTTTTATAAAATAAGTCTCCTAAAAAAGGAAGCATGGAATATTTGGCCTCGTTCTTCCTTAATAGAATGGGCACACGTTCTACTAGGAAAGGTATAGCCTGGTGACATTAATGCACCATTAAGATGAATGGGAATGTTCATGTGTCTGTTGGAAGCCCATAATTGAATGGGAAAGCAAATAAGGCAGGAGATGGTGATTTATACTCAGTACTCAATTAAAAAGCTCAGGTAAAGAAGTGCTTAATAAATATTAAATAATACTATGAAATGTCCATATAGACCTTAAAAATACAGATTTGTAGGTTTAATTATAGTTTTAAATATAGATTTACTCTGTATGCTACTCATATGTTATTTTCTGGATATAAATTAAGAATTATTTTATCTTTCTGGTGAATTGACTTTTTCTTATCATTATGAAATCTCTCTCCTATGTCTAGTAATGCTTTTTTCCTTAAAGTTATATCTGTCTGATACTAGTACAGCTCTTTATTTTCTATGTATTTCAACAAAATGTTATAACTTCCTTGGTGCAGAAAAACAGAGACCAGCTTGGTTTGCGGAGAATTTGCAAAATGTAAATTAACACCTTGACTGAATCCCACTAAAAGATAATTAAAATCAACAAAAACGACTCCAGAATTTAAACACTATACTTCATGTTTCCATGCCTCTTGGTATAATGTTCCACTCTTTATTGTTGGAGGTGGGTTTTATGGTATTGTGAGCTGGACTTGAGATATGATGCTTTGACATGTACTGTGATACTCTTAGGCATTATGGTGGCAAATACTGTGATGACTACAAGGTGCATTAACTAAGATTATACATGTCAGGTTGAACTCATTCTTCAATATATCACCTTGGTGACTCCAAGGTTATTAAAACTGCTGAGACCAGGAGTGTTAGCAGTTGGTGATAGGGTTTCAGGGATAATTCTGTTATTGTTGACTGGAAAGATCAATGATGGATTCTTCAGAATGCCTTGCTTTGAATGCGTTTCTGATGATTTTTCTTTGGGAAAAATGGTTGAAATTGAGTACCAACAAGATTAATTTGAGTTAGAGAAGTATCTTCTGACAAATGATCTTCATTCTATTAAACCTATTCTAGCTGGAAATATTAACATATTTTTTGCTGAAAATGAGTTTTGTGACCAAATGAGTTGGGAAAACACCAAGTTAATAAAAATTAAACATGTTTCTTTACTTCTAAATTGTTCAATCTTTAATATGGTAATTAGTATGCATTTTTGAATACAGCATGCACTATTTTCCACAGATCAACATTTGTATTATTAGAAAGTTAATTTATTTCCAACAGAATGTGAGGTTATTCAAAATTAAAGTGTGCAGGAATATTTGATATACTTTTTAATTTGCATTCTTATATTGAAATTAATTTCATTATATTAGATTAATTTTTTTAATAAACAGTGTTTACTGAAATAGAGGTTCTGTATGTTTATCTTTATTTACTTTTATTGATTATTCTTTTTTCATAGATACATTTGTAGCATACTTGATTTGGAAGTACAAAATTATGAAGTTAGGTAATACTGCATTTTAAAATGAAAAAGTTTAATGGTATTAATTTTTGAGAGTTTAAAAAATGTTAAATAGGTTTAGTGTGCCTGACAAAAGCACTTGCCACATTCCTTAATAAAAAAGACTAATTTCAAAGGCTAATTAATATGACTTTCTTTTTGAAAACTCTGAAGGCTTCTTTTCATGATTTTTCAATTGCAGATCAAGCCTTCACAGGAGCTCTTTTTCTGCTATATTATGGTATACCTTTCCAAAGTGAAATAAAATTAGACTTCACTACCATTAGAATCAGAATTCTCATGAATAGTATCTTTAAAACATGGTGTGTGCAAAGTATTTTTACTTGCTGTAATTTCCATTACAAAGGACATCAGCAATAATGAATCATTTCTTTAAAAAATTTAATTGCTTCTAAGTGCCAATCATTCATTTACATTTTATTTTAAACTGAAAGAAAAACTAAACAAACAAAAAAATAGTGTCTGATAGTTAAATGGAGAACCTCCCATAGTCATGCTGTCAGCCAGAAAGCCTTTATTTTCAAAGCGTTTCTTATAGCTCATGTTACAAAGGGTGTGATTGGCAGCTCAGTCACTTGGTAACTCAGAATAAGGAGTATTGCTTTAAAAACAGAAGATGAAGGTGCTGCCACTTTATTAGCATCTTTGTATTTGTTGAACATTGACTTCGTGCTTGTTTAGGACCAGAGAATTGAAAGGCAAAAAATAAACACTTTAAGAACTATTCTGTGTGGCTCACTTAGAAGACAATTTTGACATTTCTTGAATCAACAGTTCTTTGTAATTGTTAAGAGGAAAAGTCAGCCTCTTATAAGAATTCCTTTTTGCCTAGGTTGCTTGTGTATTGTTCTATTTGCTTGTTTAAATATCATATGAATTGTAACAATCCACATGTTTTAATGGTACCTCATCCTAGTGCTACTTCTTTATTTGAATGTCGGCATCAGGAAAATAAAACACATGTTCATAAGAAGCTTAGCCTATTTTAATGGAAAAGATTTAGATGGTGAGCTGAGAGCTCATATCTAATCTTCCCTTTATTATTGTGGATATGTGTCCCTTACCTCTGTGCCTGGCAAGGATTCTGAAAGCCATGTATCAATAATATATATGAAAATGCATTCTGTAGAGTACATAGACTAGTAGTATTCTTATCAATGTTACTGTTTGATTTAGGAATGTATTTATGCCAAAGAACTTTTTTAGATACATTTTTCTTTGTTTCCCATACTCTCTGTTCTGTGTTCTAACAGTGTTATTCTTGTATCACCTAGCACAGGGCATTGCTTACAATAGGATATTAAAATTTGTTTATAAAGTGAATGGATCCTTTACCGTATAATTGAATGTAGTTGACATGAACACAGTAAATGTAGTTTATATTGGATTTTATTTTTAATTCATTTTACCTGTCATGTTTTTAAACATCATTAGTAAAATTGGACAGATTTGGTCTTTTATTGTCATTACCTGGCATAACATCAGGACTGCCTCAGAGTTTATTTTAGCATCGAATATTGTTAAACAAAGCCCAGCAGTTATGACTTTTATTTGGCGCAATTTCCTACCTATTTCAGAAGGATAAAGTATGGTTTATTCAGTTGTTTTTCTCTAAGCTTCATAACACTTATTTAAACATTGTGTTATATCCAAATTAGCCTAAAAGACTCCATTCATTCTCTGTTCTTTGGCTGGTGTGCCACTTACTCACAGATTTCATTGACTATGATTGATTATAAACTGCCTGTGAGACCCACTTACATGGATTCGTCATTTGTTAGAGTTTAAATGAGTCACAATTCCCTCTGCTGTTGGACTTTACAACGTGTAATAAGGTGTTTTTAATGGCTTTCCTTACAAAATACACTTCTTTCATCTGCAGGTTCAGCTTGGTTTAAATCTCTTTTCTTGAGACCATCACCCCAAAGAAGACTTTTATTCTTGATTATTCATCTCTTTCCATGAAGTATTTTCTTTCTTAAAATATTTTAAAAGCCAGAGTACAAACTGGTTATGCTTCCGTAAAATATTTTCACAGAAAAGTTGCAATATTCTACATTAGCCTTTTCACCAAAATCACCTTTTATATTTTCTGCATTTCTGATCAATTTTAAAATGTTTGACCAATACAACCAATGTAATTGGTTGTCTACTTGCCTGATGTAATTGGTTGTCTACTTGTCCCTTGAGCTTCTAAAGAAAAGGGACAATACCATAGTTTACTCTTGCTTCCCAACATCAGTACAGTGCTTTTTACCTAAGTAGTAGCCAACATTTTTTGTCACACTGAATTGTCCTAATATTTCTATAAAAAGTCTATTGAAAATCTTGCTAGTAAGAGCTGCACAGAGGTTTTTAGTAGAACTATTGCCTCAAGCCGAAGAACCAAATAGTAGCTGAGCTGTCATGTTTCTTTAGGTGGCTGGGCAAGAGACTAGGCATTAGAGCGTTAGGACTTTCATCTGAAAGTACTCATAGAGTTTGAGGCTGAATATGTGGAGTTTTGTCCAATTCATAGATAACCTCTTATGCCCCTTTCATCCTAATACCTAAATTAGGATGCCTGTGAAGTCAAATCCTACTGAAGAGCAAGGTCAATGAGGCTGGTAAGTTTCTGGCCAAAAGAGTAATGGGAAAGTGAACTAACATTGATTTTATGCCACTCTGTTGGGATGCCATGCTAGGTGCTTTACATAATTTATCTCATTTTATCTTGCCCTCAATCAATATCAGGCCTTAGAGCTCTCAATTCAAGAGAGGTTAAGTAATTTGTTCAAGGTCACTCACTTAGTAAGATAAACAGCCAAAATTTGAACTCACTTGTGGCTGACAACATAGTCCATGCTATTTAATTACTTATTCTGTTATTCAGGCTCTTTTATTATCAATTAATAGCTAGATTTGGTTGTTAAAGATTTAACAGTTAAGTTCTAGGAACCCTGTGGATGCCAAAATCCAAGGATGCTCAAGTCCCTTCTATAAAATGACATAGTATTTGCATATAACCTATGCATACCCTTCCAAATATTGTAAATCATCTCTGGATTACTTATGTTATACAACGCCGTGTAAATGCTATATAAATAGTTTCCAGGGTGTAGAAAATAAGTTTTGCTTTTTGGAACTTTCTGAAATTGTTTTTCCAAATATTTTAATATTTGAATCTGTGGGACTAACTGTGTGTTACTTTTGAAGCATTAATTTAGTATAATATTATTAATAGTTGATTTTTTGCTTATTGACACATTAGGGTCAACTCCTTTATTCCCAGAAAGGGACAGAACTCTCTTAAACTTATATATTGTCCAGAAATGTTTATTTCCTATAACTTCTATTTCAAAAAATTTTAGTTACCAACAGTAATTATCAAGTGATTTATATTACAATTATATACAGCACTGTGGAAGCCTAAGATTCCACTGTTGTTCTACCAATACCTTAGTTCTCCTATCGAAGCATTTTTGCTAACCTCTTGCTTCTCATTTTTCTCATCTATAAAATTTAAGGAGAAAATTAGATAATCTCTGAAGTTCAACCAGCTCTAAATTTACAATTCTCCAATGCATTTAAAGTTTACTGTTTCTTCTATAATGAGGTCAGGAACAGTCTGTGGTGGCCTTGGAAGACTATTCCCAAGTTTTCTTCTACCTGTTGCCATCCCTAAAATTCCGAAAGGAATTATATAAGTGACTCACTGATGAAATCCCAGCCTTATTTTCTTTCATCTGATTTTTGTGAAGTCCTAAATTATTGGATAATTCAGCCCATCAGATTATAATCTAGAAACATAGTCAAGGGAAAACTTAATATAGTTATAAAATGAATAACTCTGGGCTAGAACATTTCTCCAATGTCACCAGGAAAATGTATGCTTTATTTATATTGCTAAGTTGGGGATATATTAATGGAGACTAACTTTAAAAAGGTTTAATTTTAAGCCTCTTTATATATTTATGATTTATATATTAATATAGTATTAATTATGCATTTAATATAATATCCATCAGTTCTTAGTAAAAATTAGCTGAAATTAGCATTATTATTAATATCACTATTACTATTGGTAGTCATGGTAAGATGTGCCACTGTTAAATGCAATAATATACTACTACTATTTTATTTAAATCTTCAAAAAATCTTTAAAGAAAATGTTGCTAATAGCATTCATTTTAGAAATTCAAATATTTAAAAAAATATTCTTGGAAGTTAATAAGAGATTTTTGAAGAGATGTACTGACGGTACTCAGATAATGAAAACTTGCCTCTTGAACAAATTCTTTTGATTTGGGGAAAGGATCTGCCAGGCTTCAGGGAAATGTAACTTGTTAGAATAAACAATGAACCATTATCCCTGTGGGCCTTTCAAAATTTGTACAAAGCTGCTGTGTGCTAATAATCTTATAGTGCTTATTTGGATCAGTAGATGTTATTAAACACTCACAAAGCTCTTTTTTAAGCAAATTTGGTAATTTGCAGCTTGATTTTAAATAAAAAAAATAAATATTAAAGAATGAGCTCAGAAATAAAATAATAAACACTAATAAATGCTAATAGAAACAAAACATTAATCTATGTGTTAATATGAACAAATAAGAATGAATTATAGTTATTTAAGTGATTTTGCTGATGTTGAAGTAAGTTTGACTTTTCCATGAGTCAGTTTATTTTTCAAAAAGAAGTAAGCTTACATCATACTTTTTAGTTATATGGTTCCCAGGTTCATTAGTAATAACAAAATTAAACTATTTTCTTAGGAAATGTAAAATTTTTTAAGATACAGAATTTTTGAAGCTTAAGAAACTAGGCAAAATAGGATTCCTTTCTTTCAGAAATGGTTACTAAGAGACCACCTATAGATGTAATAATTCCAAGTTGCAGGCAGCTCTTAAGTAAGCTTGTATAATAAAAGTTGTTTAATTCCTGTTCACACTAGACTATATCATTAACAATTAATTGCCTAATGATTCAGTTCTCAGAATTTTAAATTTTTTCAGATAGAAGACAATATTGTGTTAGAAAGCATCAGATTAATTTACTTAAACATTTGTTAAGTGCCTGTTAGGTGTTAGGCCTGATATCTGGCTCCAGAGGTGCCACATTAAATAAGACATTGTCTCTGCTTTTTAGGAGTTTACCTTCTATTTGAGGAAAGAAACATTTAAGCAATTAATTACAATGTAAAGTAATACGTGTATGGTCATAGAAGGTACTTAGTATATGGCAAGGGAATAAATGATTAAAGAATGTACATTTAAAATGCTATGCGGAAAGTGCTATGAAGAGAAAGAGGATTCTTTACAGAGCTGGTGAGGTTCGAGCTGTATATTTTGAAGAGTGAGAAACAGAACTAAAGAGTAAGCAAGTTGAGAAGGTAGTACTGGGCATTCCAGGTAGAGAAAACAGCATACTCAAAGGCATGAAGGTGCCTGTTTGTTTGGTTTAAGAAGAAAAAAAGAGTAGGACAAATTCAATCAAGGAAGATTAGTTGTATGTGACTAGCTCAGAACACACTGGCTTCTCACAGAATGGTGAGAAGCGACTGGACAAGAAAGTGATGTCGCTCAGTCGTGTCCAACTCTTTGCAACCCCATGGACTGTAACCTACCATGCTCCTCCATCCATGGGATTTTCCAGGCAAGAGTACTGGAGTGGGTTGCTGGCCAAGGAGTCTGAGATTAATACAGTTAGACTAACGTTTTAGAAAATTCTGGTTAGAGTGTGGAGGATGGAGCAGAAAGAGGAAACCCAGAAGGCAGGGATGAAGTAAAAAGGTAGTGAATTAAAACGAGAGAAAACAGTGTCCTCCAAAATAGAGGAGGGAGAGACAGCAAGCTATTGGAAATAAAATTGACAGAACTTGATGATTTCTTCCACACTAATGGGAGCATCCTGACTTTTAGACTTGTATCTTAATTTAGTAGGCTGATGGTAAGACTGAAAATCAAAACTAGTGATTTAAAATTTTCATATACTCAATTTATGTCTTGGAGACCTCAGATTTTATTTTAAATGTATTAGAAACAATTGGAATCCTCTATCAGGTGGCGCTACTGGTAAGGAGGAGGTGTTTGGGACGTGAGTTTGATCCCTGGGTTGAGAAGATCCCCTGAGGAAGGGCATGGCAACCCATTCCAGTATTCTTGCCAGGAGAATTCCATGGACAGAGGAGGCTGGCAGGCTGTGGTCCATGGGGTCGCAAAGCATAGGCCGTGATTGAAGTGACAGCATAGCATAGCATAGCATAGCATCCAGAACTAGGAAAGCACACAACAGTAGATGCTTTTGCCCTTGTGTGTAGATGGTTGCTGAAGCTGTGAAAGTTGGCAAGGTCACCAGGGAGAGCCAGTCGTGAAATACTGAGACCTGTGAAACTTACCCTCTAAGGGCACTGTCAGAAAAACAAAGATTATTTTGGGTTTCTAAAGTAATTCAGTTTAAGTATTTAAATACTGACTTGTGAAAACCAATCTTTGTATTTGACATATGGTTAAAGTCCCACAGGACTTTGAAAGAGTGATTCATTCACTGTGTTAAATATTCAGCAATACAAAGTAAATAAATTTAAGAAAATAAAAATTTGAGTTGTAATATTCTTAAGTTAATGTATTTGTTTAATCATTGCATTCATATTATTTATTTAAGGTCCAAAAAGCACAACAAATCAGTTTCTTTTGTAATGAATATAATGTACAGATGAATTGATTCTGTTGAATAGAATAATATTTTCCCAGTGCCAGTTCACTGATCCTTTTTTCTTCTCACCCAAGAAGAAAAGTCTATCTCTGTCAAAAATGCCTTATGCTCTAAAGTAAGCTTTCCAACTTTTACTTACACAATAAGAATATATTTCACATTCCAACTGAATAAACACATTTGTCTGTATGTGTGTGTAAAGGCAACACACATTTCATGAAACATTACTTACCTTTGTAATATCTCATGAACTCTGATATTCTCTAAGATATTTTATTTTAGAAAATCTGACTACCATCCACTTAATTTATTTTATAACTTACTAATCGGTCAGAGGGCTTCCCTGGTGGCTCAGAGGTTAAAGTGTCTGCCTCCAATGCGGGAGACCCATGTTTGATCCCTGGGTTGGGAAGATCCCCTGGAGAAGGAAATGGTAACCCACTCCAGTATTCTTGCCTGGAGAATCCCATGGACGGAGAAGCCTGGTAGGCTACAGTCCATGGGGTCACAAAGAGTCGGACACGACTGAGCGACTGAACGGAACGGAACGGAATCGGTCAGAACCTACATTTTGGAAAACTCTGATCCTGACATATTTGATCTCCTCAGTCTCTTCCAGTGTTTTGTTTCACTGATGCTCCTTCTTTCACCTGTACTAAGTTTCTTCTGACATTGTAAAGATGCTTCTCACTTATCTTAAAATAAATGTAAAAACTCCTCTTTTGCTCTGCTTATTTTTAAAGTTATTATTGAACCTAACCTTCATTTATCTCCAAATTTCCCACATATACACCCTTAGCAATACCATCTGAAATCAGTTCCCTTGATAATATTAAACACTTATATAATAGTTAATGTTCTAGGCTAGGTGCTGTACAAATGTTATAATATTTAACTTACAACAGCAGTGTGAAGCAGGTACTGTTATTATCTACAGTGAAATTAAATAGTTTGCCAAGGTTACACAGATAGTCAGCAAGGAAAGTGGGATTCAAATCCAGGTGTCTTAACTTCTGTAGCACAACATTGCTGTTTGTAATTTCAAACTAGACACCTCTTCTCTCTGTCTCCCCCCGCCCCCGACCTTTATATATTGTTTCCATTCAAAATCAAACTTACTATGTTTAAAGACTGAGATGTTCTATTTGAATCAGTTCAGTTCAGTTCAGTCGCTCAGTCGTGTCCGACTCTGCGCGACCCCATGAATCACAGCACGCCAGGCCTCCCTGTCCATCACTGACCTAGAAATAGCAGTTGTTGGTAAATGTTTGGGTTATATGCTTGTCTTACTTCAAGGGATAAGAATGGTGTTTTAATGGATGTGGTGTCATTAAGTTAGTTTTGCAGTGATGAGGAAGTTGAGTAAAAGTTACAGTTTTGCTCGGGCTGCCATATTAACATTCCACATCCTGGTGGTTTAAACAACAGAAATTTATTTTCTTATATTTCTGCAAGCTGGAAGTCCCAGATCAAGGTGTCAGTAGGTTTAGTTTCTAATCTCTTTTCTTTGCAGATGATTGCCTTCTTGCTGGGTCATGTCATGTGGCCTTTTTTATGTGTGTGCCTATCCCTGGTGTGTCTCTTCTCATTAAGGACACCAGTCATATTGGATTAGGGCCACTCATATAACCGTATTTAACTTTAATTATCTCTTTAAATCCTGATCTTTAAAAACAGTTGTATTCTGAGATATACTAGGGGTTAGGGCTTTTAAAATATGAATTTGGGCGGGGGGATACAATTCAGTCCATAAGAAAGGAATTTCTTATCATGGAAAAAAGTAATCTCCTGCACATAGTTACCTGGATTGTGGATCAATTTAATAAAAATGAGACCTTGCAAAGAGAGATTAACAGATATAATATTGATCTTGAATACTGATGTCAGCGGGATAAAGGACACAATAGGTTAGGAAACTGGAAACACATTTTAATGACATAGAGGAAGGAAGGACAGGACAGGAAAATGTGCTAGATTTGTTAAACCTAACCAACCTCCCTAGTTGAAAGCAGAAAGTTGATATTCAGTTCTGCGAACGTTGCATATTGCTTCATGCCAATCACTGAGAAAGTCTAAATTAATAGAGTGTGGAGTAAGTGATAGCAGAAATGTGGCAGATGAAGGCAGGCTCTCAAAGCATATCTTTTTAAGATAATGAGTGAAATTAAAATTGGGAATTGAGGTGTAATTTTAAAATAATATTTTTCTAAAATTCCAGATTGTGTTACTTTACAATGGTGAATATAGTAGAAAACTGAATGTAACTTTATCATGTACAGTATTTGAAGTATTAGTAACTTCTTCCTTATTGTGGATCAAATTTTCCTATTTTACGTTTAATAATTTTTAAAAATTATATCTAGACATTGCGATCTTTATGTTGTTGAGAGTCTAGAATCTGTTTTCTTCCTTTCAGTAGTGTTGAATTTTGCTCTGGTGGGCAGTTAATTTACTTGCAAACAAACTTGATCCTTTTGCTTTTCTTTTCAAGCTTTCTTAGGGTGGGTTTAGACCTTTTAGGGGTATCATTGAATGCTCAGCGATTTCAGTGTGGTCTTTTACTCCACCAGTCAGAAGTTCTGCATCTCTGTATTTATAACATCTGGAATATCCAGCTCACAGCTCTGGCTCATCAACTATTTTCTGCTGGGTCCTACAGTTTTGCTCTCTGCACTTGCAAGCTTATTATTTATCCAATAACTTAAGGTGACTCTTTGGGGGGCTCATTTTTTGTGCAGTTATCTCTTTTTCAGTACCCAGCCCTTCTGGTTCCAGCTGTTTCAATGGCACCAAACTCTTAATTCCTGCCTCTTCAGTTGAATGAAATCATTCTACTTGAGTTCTGTCTACCTCCCTGTGATGAGGTCCAGAAAGTGCCACCAGTCAAAAAGACAGAGTGCTCCTGGGCTCACCTCTTGTGTTTCTCTTTTTTCTGCAATTGTAGTCCTGCACTAACTACTGTCCAGTGTTGGAAACCCATAATTTCTTCTTGAGAAGGTGAAAACATCTTTATTCTGGGTTATAATAAAAAAATAAATTCAGCTTTGTAGAGGTTGTCTTTTGCTGAGCGCAGTTTTATGTACTCATACTGATATTACTGTTGTTTTGAAGAAGTTAAACATGGCTATATGTTAGCAGTTTATCAAAGATAAATCACACCAGCTTGAAACATTAATATAAACCACTTTATAAGAACCCCATCCTGAGAAGGAGCAGCGCGTTAAAATCACTTGCATTGAGAAAGTGTTCTGAGAATGGTTCTCTTAAAAGAAGTTTGTTTTCTTACCTTTTGATGTCCTCGGGTAACAAAGTCAACATTCTTCTGTATTTAATGAAAACAGATTTGGAAATAGTAGCAGGTGTTTTGGTAATAAAAAACGATTCATGACTTAAATCATTAGGGTGCCCTGTTTTCTTTATTATAATTACTGAAACAAGAGATCTTGAAATTAATCTGTTGCTGTATAGATTTGAAGAAGGGAGTCTCGGAAGGCACCTTATTGATCTTTGCACCTTTCATGTTTGGTATAACAACTTAGTGATTTTAAAATAATATGTTATCCAAAGAGGTACACAGAACAGTAACATGTGAGTACTAGAAACCGAAGAATATTACTTTTATTATCATCATAGAAGTAACATATTAGTAACTATAAAATAAATGAAGAGAAGTTAGAAATTACTTTTGAATAATTGTGTAACATTTTTTTGTGAATGTTAAAATGTGCCAATTTATTTAAATTTCCAATTAAGAAAAACACCAATACAGTATACTAACGCATATATATGGAATTTAGAAAGATGCAAATGATAACCCTGTATACGAGACAGCAAAAGAGACACAGATGTATAGAACAGTCTTTGGGACTCTATGGGAGAGGGTGAGGGTGGGAGGATTTGGGAGAATGGCATTGAAACACGTATGTTGTCATATGTGAAACGAATCACTAGTTCAGGGTCAATGCATGTTATAGGATGCTTGGGGCTGGCATGCGGGGATGACCCAGAGGGAGGATAAAGGGAGGAGGGAGGTGGGAGGGGGGTTCAGGAGGGGGAACTTATGTAAACCCGGGGCAAATTCATATCAATGTATGGCAAAACCAACCAATATAATATTGTAAAATAATTTGCCTCCAATAAAAAATAAATTAGTTACAAAAAAAAATAAAAAATAAAAAAAATAAATAAATAAAAAATATTTGTATATCTGTGTTTAAAAAGCCTAATTGTTTACCTAAAAATACACTGATAGAATTAAGTAATTATTTGAGAGATATTAAAAAATATTTAATATGATCAGTGAACAAAAAATACAAATTAATTACAGGTAGGGGTTCAGTCAATATTTGCTTCTTGGTCTGTCTTCTTTCCCTCCATCTCATTCTTCTCCATCGCTTCACCCTTTCTATTTCTCTCTCTCCATCCCTGCTATCTGACTCGATTTTAAAGATAAATACATAAATTTGGATCTAATATCATTGTATATTATTGTGATCTACTGGAAAAAAAAAAAAACAACCTTGAAGCTAGATCTCCCAAAGTGATGAGATAGTGATCTGGGTAACTCAGGCAGAGGTTCCAGTTACTTCCCTGAGAGACAGTATTTGCATTTGCCAGTGTATCTGGATAATTGACTCTAAATTCTGATTTTCTTTTAATTGTAGAGGCATGACATTGGAGTGTGTTCATGCCAACCCTTTTCCAAAACTTAATACTTTATGGTTGAATTGCTTATTTTGCCTTATTTGTGTTCTTTCTACTTCCCTAAATTCAGAATTCAGAGTGATTGTTTGAGTGTCATGATGGGTTGACATATATCTTATTACACTGCCAGGCCAGGTCCAACTCTAGGCAAGGTGCTAAATTTTGCATGATTATGTTTAATGTTACCATTATAAACTTTTGAAAACAATATGAAACTACTTTAAATAAAACAGAAACATTTAAGCTTTATAAAATTTCTGGTTGCACCTTCAACCATCTTGAAAATTTTCTAAGTGTTAAGAAAGGAAAAGTAATTTTTAAAAAACTCTTATGTATTTTCTATTCCATTATTTTTCCTGGATTATTATCACTTATGGGTAGTTATCTGCTAAGTTGCTTCAGTCATATCCAACTATTTGTACTTTGGTGGACCGTAACCCACCAGGCGGAGAAGGCAATGGCAAGCCACTCCAGTACTATTGCCTAGAAAATCCCATGGATGGAGGAGCCTGGTGGGCTGCAGTCCATGGGGTCGCTAAGGGTCGGACACGACTGAGCGACTTCACTTTCACTTTTCACTTTCACACATTGGAGAAAGAAATGGCAACCCACTCCAGTGTTCTTGCCTGGAGAATTCCAGGGACAGGGGAGCCTGGTGGGCTTCTGTCTATGGAGTCACACAGAGTTGGACACGACTGAAGTGGCTTAGCAGCAGCAGCAACCCACCAGGCTCCTCTGTCTGTGGGATTCTAGATCTAGGTAAAAATACTGAGAATGAGTTGCCATGCCTTCCTCAAGGGGATTTTCCTGACCCAGGGATTGAACCCACATCTCTTAAGTCTCCTGCATTTACAGACAGCTTCACCAATAACACCACCTGGGAAGCCCAGGTAGAGATGGGATTAATTTTTTTAAAGGGCAGTTTTATAAAGGATATGTATCTGTTTAATGCATAGTTTTCCTGACAGTAATATTTAATTAATAAATAATAATTCACCTATAAAGAACAAATGTGTATGTGAATCTGTATCTTGACTCTGAAATTTATTACCTTTGTGATCTTGGGTACTTAATGTCTCTTGAATGACAGTTTTCTCATATGGAATATAGAGATGATAACAGTGCCTCTCTCACAGAGTTGCTGAGATTCAATAAGTTAATCTAAATGAAACTCTTAAGTTAACTTAGCAAGATATTTGCCATTCAGTTCAGTTCAGTTCAGTCGCTCAGTCGTATCTGACTCTTTGTGACCCCATGAATCACAGCACTCCAGGCCTCCCTATCCATCAACAACTCCCGGAGTTCACTCAAACTCATGTCCATTGAGTCGGTGTTGCCATCCAGCCATCTCATTCTCTGTTGTCCCCTTCTCCTCCTGCCCCCAATCCCTCCCAGCATCAGAGTCTTTTCCAGTGAGTGAACTCTTCGCATGAGGTGGCCAAAGATTATTAACTAATTTTTTCATATTCTGATGTTTTAAAATCTGTTCTCAGTGTTCTATATAAGCTACTGTATATTCTGTGTGCCTCCTTGTGTGAACAGTAGAAGCAAATGCTGTGCATTCTGCTGTGATCAGAATGCTTGTCTACCCCATCCTGAAATTCATATGTTGAAATTCCAGTGCCCCAGTGTGATGGTATTTGGAAGTGGGGCCTTTGGGAAGTGATTAGGTCATGAGGGTGGAATCCTCATGAATGAGATTAGTGCCCTTATGAAAGAGGTCCAAGAAGAGTACATTGTCCCTTCCACCACATGAAGAAGGAGCAAAAAGTCAACAGTATGCAACCCAGAAGAGCACCTTCACCAGAATCTGACCAATCTTGCAAATCAGAATTTAGAGGCAATTATTCAGAAATACTGACAAGATGTAGTCTTTACCAATCTGACTAACCTCTAGAAATGTGTGAGATAAATATGTTGTTAAAAGCTACCTAGTTTGTGACACTTTGTTATAGCATCCCTAAAAGACTAATGTATATTCCCATTCCCATTTTCTTTTTTTTTTTTCTCTTGCTTCAGGGAAGTCAGGAACCCCTTTGTGTTGGAAGGGGAATCTCGGGATTACTGTTGAGCCTTTAAATGGGAATAGGGCCTCCTCTCGAGTTAAGTCCGCAAAGTGTGCTCTCCCCTCCAATGGGGACGACTGTTTGAGGGAATCCTCTGAGTCTCACCCGGCTGTGCAAACGGGAGAAATATCAGCCCCACCCGCGCAGACACGAGAGATGCTTGCCCAGGCGGCTGAGACGCCAGGGACCCCCATTTTCTTAAATAACATTATTTTAAGTTTATGTTTGATTAAAAGCAAAAGTAAGGCATTTTCATTCAATAGTCTTACTGTAATTTATAAATATGACCTTTCAAAGTTGGTTTTCTATTTTCAAAAGTATTTCAGTAGAACACAAAGTAACCTAGACTGAGAATTTAGATCACTTAAAGACAAAGATTTAGTCTAACCCAATAATTCTGAGCTTAGGAAATTTAAGACTAGTGGAGTTAAGTTATATTTTGAATTACACTTCACAATGCTGACTAGCTGATCTCCTAATTGACATCTACTGTACTTTTAACTAGTGTGGTGATAATATAGGGCTCTAAAAAAAGGGGTCAAAGATCTTGGTTGTCCAAGTAATTAGAGAGAAATGTATTTCAGTTTGTGTGAGATATTTGATTTGGATGATAAAGTTTGTGGATATGTGTCTTTCTCCTGCCTGGTAGCTACTCTCTGTGTCACTGCTGTTCTGATGGTTCACAGATTGACACAAATATCTGAGAAAGAGTTGTGTATTATAAGAAAAGAAACACAGGCTTCATTGCTTCTTCTGTGTGAAAATGTATTCTTTTTAAGATGTAAAATATTTATGAATTGACAATAACAACTCTGCTAGAAGATTTAAAGCAAGTGGAACTTTGTTTCTTTGTCCTCTGAAGTTATCATTGGTAACTGGTATTTGAGTTACCTATTGTTAGCACTGTTGTGTATGAAATGGATTAACATCTGTTGAAACTTTTCAAAAATGTAAATAACAGCCTATGACCTATTGAGTCAGAATTTTTAACAGATAGGGGCTTAGGTTTTACATTTTGTAAGTGCTTAGGATTATTAGAAAATGCACCTCCTGTTAAAATATGTTGCATTAAAAGATGGTTTTGGTGGTGATGGTAAATGGTTTCAAACACTCACCATCTGAAAAAAACATGATACCTGGGTAAAATCATTTATATTGTTGCTACAAAATAAATAAATAACTCTCTCCAATAATGTAGAGAAATCTCTCCAATAATATCATTTGCAAATATGTTGTAAAGGACAACGGGTCCTCAATATGTTGTTGTTCAGTCACTCAGTCGTGTCCAACTCTTCGTGTCCCTGTGGACTTCAGCATGCTAGGCTTCCCTGTCCTTCACTGTCTCCCAGAGTTTGCTCCAACTCATGTCCACTGAGTCAATGATGCTATCCAATCATCTCATCCTCTGTCACCCGCTTTTCCTTCTGCCCTCAATCTTTCCTAGCATCAGGGTATTTTCCAATGAGTTGGCTCTTTGCATCAGGTGGCCAAAATACTGGAGCTTCAGCTTCAGAATCAGTCCTTCCAATGAATATTCGGGATTGATTTCCTTTAGGATTGACTGGTTTGATCTCCTTGCATTCCAAGGGACTCTCAAGAGTCTTCTCCAGTGCCACAGTTTGAAAGCATCAACTCTTTGATGCTCAGCCTTCTTTATGGTCCAACTCTCACATCTGTACATGACTACTGGAAAAAAACATATTATTTGACTATACGAACTTTTGTTGACAAAGTGATATCTCTGTTTTTTTAACACACTGTCTAGGTTTCTCATAGCTTTTCTTCCAAGGAGCAAGCGTCTTTTAATTTCATGGCTAATAGTTTCAATAAGGGAGTTGGAGAAGTAGTCTGTAAACAAGTTTAGAAAACACAAACTTTTTATGCTTAAGATCTTCAAAATGTTAAAACAGAGTTGTTTCCCAGTTCATTTATGGATTCTTTTATGGTGGACTCTTTGGTATGTCCTATATACCAAAAACAAAGCATATTTATGAAACAAAACACTTGTGAATTTTCATACTTAAAACTATGTTAATTCTGAGAAATCTTACCATAGGGAAGATTGTGGGCAGGGGAACCATTAAGGTTACTGAATAAAAAATGTTGCTGCTTTGTCTCTATTAATACCAGCTTAATTTCCTACTTTTAAATAATTATTTTACTCTTTTCTGTCATTATGAGTCAGGATGGAACTCAAAACTTTTCCCTTTCCCATGCTTATTTCTACTAAGTCTGTATTCATCCTTAAAAATCTTTATTATACAATACTCTAGATGACATTTACTAAACTATTAGAATTAGCATCAAAAATGATATCCTAAAAATGTGGGTATTCATTTTAATGCTTCTGTCAAACCAGTACCTGAACCGGAAGTTTAAACAATCATTTTGTGCTATGTCCACTCTAAGACAAAAGCATGAGCTTTTACTCAAATGATTTATGAGCTCATTAAATTTACCTGTTTTTCCTCTGCAGTTTACACTGGTAAATCAAATGGCAATTATTTAGACAGTAACTTTAAACCTCTTTGTATAGTCATCCACGGTAATTATGTGACTTACAAGACGTGTTATTGTCTGTTGAATACTTATTCTTAAAGGTCTCCATTTCTCTTATCACGTTTCCTTATTTTCTTGAGTTATTTATCTAAGCTTCTGCCCCATTATTTTCTTTTCTATCTTTGACCTTGGTTAGACATAATGCCTCTCACTTTTATTTAGAGCCTTTATGATTTTTTATTTTCCAATTTACATGTAGTCTATATGTATTTATATAAATACAGATACATTTATCTATCTGCATATACATGGACAGAAATAGACTTTTTTTTCTGCTTCAGCTGTGTTATGATAACTTCCCTGTTTAACTGTTTCTTGGCTAAGATATCTGGTAACCAATGTTTACAAATAATATACTACTTTCTAGAAGGTTAGAATATTCTCCACAAGGGCATTTTAAATTCCAACTGTAATTTAATGTATTAGGTTTTGAATTCAGTCATTTGACTTATAATAGTTTTTTTATTAATTTATTTATTTTAATTGGAGGCTTATTACTTTACAATATTGTAGTAGTTTTTTCCATACCTTGGCATGAAATTCAGCCATGGGTGTATATGTGTTCCCCATCCTGACCCTCCCTCCCACCTCCCTCACCATCCCATCCCTCAGGGTCATCCCAGTGCACCAGCCCTGAGCACCCTGTCTCATGCATCGAACCTGGAATGGCAATCTATTTCACATATGATAATATACATGTTTCAATGCTATTCTCTCAAATCATCCCACCCTCGCCTTCTCCCACAAAGTCCAAAAGTCTGTTCTTTGCATCTGTGTTTCTTTTACTGTCTCGTATATAGGGTCATCATTACTATCTTTCTAAATCCCATATATGTGCGTTAATGTACTTACTGTATTGGTGTTTTTCTTTCTGACTTACTTCACTTGTGTGATAGGCTCCAGTTTCATCTACCTCATTAGAACTGATTCAAATGAATTCTTTTTAAAGTTGAGTAATATTCCACCGTGTATATGTACCACAGCTTCTTATCTATTTGTCTGGCAATGGGCATCTAGGTTGCTTCCATGTCCTGGGTATTGTAAACAGTGCTGCGATGAACACTGGGGTACACGTGTCTCTGTCAGTTCTGGTTTCCTCAATGTGTATGCTCAGCAGTGGGATTGCTGGGTCATGTGGCAATTTCCAGTTGCCATATTTCCAGTTTTTTAAGGAATCTCCACACTATTCTCCATAGTGGCTATACTAGTTTGTATTCCCACCAACAGTGTAAGAGGGTTCCCTTTTCTCCACACCCTCTCCAGCATTTATTGCTTGTAGACTTTTTGATAGCAGCCATTCTGACTGGCATGAGATGGTACCTCATTATGGTTTTGATTTGCATTTCTCTGATAATGAGTGATGTTGAGCATCATTTCATGTATTTGTTAGCCATCTGTATATCTTCTTTGGAGAAATGTCTGTTTAGTTCTTTAGCCCATATTTTGATTGGGTCGTTTATTTTTCTGGAATTGAGCTGCAGGAGCTGCTTATATATTTTTGAGACTAATTCTTTGTCAGTTGTTTCATTTGCTGTTATTTTCTGCCATTATGAAGGCTGTCTTTTCACCTTGCTTATAGTTTCCTTCATTGTGCAAAAGCTTTTAAGTTTAATTAGGCACCATTTGTTTATTTTTGCTTTTATTTCCATTACTCTGGGAGGTGGACCTTAGAGGATTCTGCTGTGATTTATGTCAGAGAGTGTTTTGCCTATGTTTTCCTCTA
The DNA here is from genome assembly GCF_049115385.1 of Moschus berezovskii. Taxonomy (NCBI): domain Eukaryota; kingdom Metazoa; phylum Chordata; class Mammalia; order Artiodactyla; family Moschidae; genus Moschus; species Moschus berezovskii. Next base: position 27,766,381 of record NC_142467.1, on the reverse strand, counting down.
GGAGTTTTATAGTTTCTGGACTTACATTTAGATCTTTAATCCTTTTTGAGTTTATTTTTGTGTATAGTGTTAGAAAGTGTTCTAGTTCCATTCTTTTACAAAGTTCTTATTTTGGGCAGCCTGGAAGAAAAGGTGCTTTGGAAATAAAAACTCAGAGGTGTGTGTGGATGGGTGTGAAGTGCGGATCTCAGAGGCGTGTCCTTCCACTGCCAGTGAAAGCACGGGATCATAAAGCAGGTCCAGCGGTCCTCAGAGTGTGAATGGAAATCCCTGTTCCACGCATGGCAGAGGCCCATTCCGGGGCTCTTCAGCAGACGCTCACTTAGTCACGAGGGTGATCCGGCTAAACTGCGTGTCTTTCTGCTAACGGCCAGGCCGGGAACGGGCTGCGCGGCTGGCATCCTCTCTGTGCCCTCCCTGCTCCTTGTATGTCTCCCCAAAATGGCCCGCTGTGATGGGCACCATGTTTCTGAGGCAGAGGAAACACAAGTCGCGGGCTTCCCGCTAGCCCTCCAAGTAACCTCCGTGGTTGTCGGGCTGCAGGAGCCAATAGCAACAACAGCTCCTCCGTCGCCCGCGTCCTTTTCAAGTGCGGGAGGGCTGTCGAGGAGGAGGAGCGGCCAGCGTGCAGCCTGCTGGGCGAGGACTGGGGAGGGAGGACCTGCTGTTGCGCGTCCTTTTACAAGTGATTGACCAGTTTTCCCAGCACCAATTGTTTAAGAGATTGTCTTTTCTCCAGTGTATATTTTTGACTCCTTTGTCAAAGATAAGGTGTCCATAGGCACATGGATTTATATCTGGGCTTTCTATTTTGTTCCATTTATCTATATTTCTGTCTTTGTGCCAGTACCATGCTGTCTTGATGACTGTAGCTTTGTAGTGTAGCCTGAAGTCAGGCAGGTTGATTCCTCCAGTTCCATTCTTCTTTCTCAAGATTGCTTTGGCTATTCGAGGTTTTTTGTATTTCCATACAAATTGTGAAATTATTTGTTCTAGTTCTGTGAAAAATACCATTGGTAGCTTGATAGGGATTACATTGAATCTATAGATTACATTGCATTGTATACTCATTTTCACTATATTGAGTCTTCTGATCCATGAACATGGTTTATTTCTCCATCTCTTTGTATCTTCTTTGATTTCTTTCATCAGTGTTTTATAGTTTTCTATATATAGGTCTTTTTTTCTTTAGGTAGATTCAGTCCTAAGTATTTTACTCTTTTCATTGCAGTGATGAACGGAATTGTTTCCTTAATTTCTCTTTCTCTTTTCTTATAATGAATAGATTTTTAGAAATAAATTTTCTAAAATTGTTTTCAGAAGCTTTTTGAAAGAAATTATGTTTATGGGTAAACAAATCAGTCAGACTTATTTTATTATTTTTTTAAATGATTTTTATTGGAGTATAGTTGATTTACAATGTTGTGTTAGTTTTGGGTGTACTGCAAAGTGAATCATTTAAACATATATCCACTGCTTTTTAGATTGGTTTCCCATATAGAACAGAGAACTCTACTCAGTACTTCTAATGCTTCGTTATTTTTGTGTATGTTTAACAGTTGTTTTCCTCAGTTTCAGATTCTGTTAATAAAATCTTCAATATTTTCCTCAGTGATATTTTAATTCAGCAATGAAAACATCAGTAATTAAATAATTTCATTCAGCAACCTACAGCATAAAAGGGAGCACGATAAACTATTTTCTTATGTGTCAGTTTATTATGGATTAATTATAAATATAAAAAATGTGAGAATACACTGCATTTACATCATTTGAAAGACAATTCTTTATTAGTATTCTTATCTTTTTTCCTTTTATTAAAATTATAATACCTAAACATTTGGAATCAGTGAACTAAAATGGACTGGAATGGGTGAATTTAACTCTGCTGCTGCTGCTGCTAAGTCACTTCGATGACCATTATATCTACTACTGTGGGTAGGAATCCCTTAGAAGTGGAGTAGCCATCATGGTCAACAAAAGAGTCTGAAATACTGTACTTGGATGCAATCTCAAAAATGACAGAATAATCTCGACTCATTTCCAAGACAAACTATTCAATATTACAGTAATCCAAGCCTATGCCTCAACCAGTAATGCTAAAGAAGACGAAGTTGAACCATTCTATCAAGACCTAAAAGACCTTTTAGAACTAACACCCAAAAAAGATGTCCTTTTCATTATAGGGGACTGGAATGCAAAAGTAGGAAGTCAAGAAACACCTGGAGTAACAGGCAAATTTGGCCTTGGAGTACGGAATGAAGCAGGGCAAATGCTAATAGAGTTTTGCCAAGAGAACACAACGGTCATAGCAAACACCCTCTTCCAACAACACAAGAGAAGACTCTATACATGGACATCACCAGATGGTCAACACTGAAATCAGATTAATTATAATCTTTGCGTCCAAAGATGGAGAAGCTCTATACAGTTAGCAAAAACAAGACTGGGAGCTGACTGAGGCTCAGATCATGAACTCCTTATTGCCAAAATCAGAATTAAATTGAACAAAGTAGGGAAAACAACTAGACCATTCAGATATGACCTAAATCAAATCCCTTATGATTATACAGTGGAAGTGAGAAATAGATTTAAGGGACTAGATCTGATAGATAGAGTGCCTGATGAACTATGGACGGAAGTTCGTGACATTGTACAGGAGACAGGGACCAAGACCATCCCCATGGAAAAGAAATGCAAAAAAGCAAAATGGCTGTCTGAGGAGGCCTTACAAATAGCTGAGAAAAGAAGAGAAGCGAAAAGCAAAGGGGAAAAGGAAAGATAGAAGCATCTGAATGCAGAGTTCCAAAGAATAGCAAGGAGAGATAAGAAAGACTTCCTCAGTGATCAATGCAAAGAAATAGAGGAAAGCAACAGATAGGAAAGACTAGAGATCTTTTCAAGAAAATTAGAGATACCAAGGGAACATTTCATGCAAAGATGGGCTTGATAAAGGACAGAAATGGTATGGACCCAACAGAAGCAGAAGATATTAAGAAGAGGTGCCAAGAATACACAGAAGAACTGTACAAGAAAAAGCTTCAGAGCCAGACATCTTGGAATGTGAAGTCAAGTGGGCCTTAGAAAGCAACACTACAGAAAAAGCTGGTGGAGGGGATGGAATTCCAGTTGAGCTATTTCAAATCCTGAAAGATGATGCTGTGAAAGTGATGTACTCAATAGCCAGCAAATTTGGAAAACTCAGCAGTTGCCACAGGACTGGAAAAGGTCAGTTTTCATTCCAATCCCAAAGAAAGGCAATGCCAAAGAATGCTCAAACTACCGCACAATTGCACTCATCTCACACGCTAGTAAAGTCATGCTCAAAATTCTCCAAGCCTGGCTTCAGCAATATGTGAACTGTGAACTTCCAGATGTTCAAGCTGGTTTTAGAAAAGGCAGAGACACCAGAGATCAAATTGCCAACATCTGCTGGATAATGGAGAAAGCAAGAGAGTTCCAGAAAAACATCTATTTCTGCTTCATTGACGATGCCAAAGTCTTTGACTGTGTGGATCACAATAAACTGTGGACAATTCTGAAAGAGATGGGAATCCCAGACCACCTGACCTGCCTCTTGAGAAACCTGTATGCAGGATATGGAACAACAGACTGGTTCCAAATAGGAAAAGGAGTACGTCAAGGATGTATATTGTCACCCTGCTTATTTCATTTATATGCAGAGTACATCATGAGGAATGCTGGGATGGAAGAAGCACAAGCTGGAATCAAGATTGCCGGGAGAAATATCAATAAAAGCTATACAGATGACACTACCCTTATGGCAGAAAGTGAAGAGGAACTAAAAAGCCTCTTGAAAGTGAAAGAGAAGAGTGAAAAGGTTGGCTTGAAGCTTAACATTCAGAAAACGAAAATCATGGCATCTGGTCCCATCACTTCATGGGAAATAGATGGGGAAACAGTGGAAACAGTGTCAGACTTTATTTTTTGGGGGGCTCCAAAATCACTGCAGATGCTGATTGCAGCCATGAAATTAAAAGACGCTTACTCCTTGGAAGGAAAGTTATGACCAACCTAGATAGCATGTTATAAAGACATTACTTTTCCAACAAAGGTCCATCTAGTGAAGGCTATGGTTTTTCCAGTGGTCATGTATGGATGTGAGAGTTGGACTGTGAAGAAAGCTTATCGCCAAAGAACTGATGCTTTTGAACTGTGGTGTTGAAGAATACTCTTGCGAGTCCCTTGGACTGCAAGGAGATCCAACCAGTCTATTCTAAAGGAGATCAGTCCTGGGTGTTCATTGGAAGGACTGATGCTAAAGCTGAAACTCCAATACTTTGGTCACCTCCTGCGAAATGTTGACTCACTGGAAAAGACTCTGATGCTGGGAGGGATTGGGGGCAGGAGGAAAAGGAGACAACAGAGGATGAGATGGTTGGATGGTATCACCGACTTGATGGACATGAGTTTGAGAGAACTCCGCAAGTTGGTGATGGACAGGGAGGCCTGGCGTGCTATGATTCATGGGGGTGCAGAGTCAGACACGACTGAGCGACTGAACTGAACTGAACTGAAACATTTCTAGCTCTTCATAGTAACAGTTTGCCTATTTTGTGACACCATACTTATGATGGAAAGAGAACTAAAGAACCTCTTGATGAAAGCGAAAGAGGAGAGTGAAAAATTTGGCTTAACTCTACATTCAGAAAACTAAGATCATGGCTTCTGGTCCCATCACTTCATGGCAAATAGATGGGGAAACATTGGAAACAGTAAGAAACTTTATTTATTTGGACTCCAAACTTGCTGCAAATGGTGACTGCAGCCATGAAATTTAAAAACACTTACTCCTTGGAACGAAAGTTAGGACCAACCTAGACAGCTTTTTAGTTTCACACATTGGAGAAGGAAATGGCAACCCACTCCAGTGTTCTTGCCTGGAGAATCCCAGGGACCGGGGAGCCTGGTAGGCTTCTGTCTATGGGGTCACACAGAGTCGGACCCGACTGAAGTGACTTAGCAGCAGCAGCAGCAGACAGCTTTTTAAAAAGCAGAGACATTGCTTTGGTGACAAAGGTCCGCCTAGTCAAGGCTTAGGTTTTTCCAGTCATCATATATGGATGTGAGAGTTGGACTATAAAGCAAGTTGAGTGCCAAAAAATTGATGCTTTTGAACTGTGGTGTTGGAGAAGACTCTTGAGAGTCCCTTGGACTGAAAGGAGATCCAACCAGTTCATCCTAAGGGAAATCAGTCCTGATTGTTCTTTGGAAGGACTGATGCTGAAGCTGAAATTCCAATACTTTGGCCACCTGATGTGAAGAACTGGCTCACTTGAAAATACCATGATGCTGGGAAAGATTGAGGGCAGGAGAGAAGTGGACGACAGAGGATGGGATGATTGGATAGCATCAGCAACTCAATGGACATGAGTTTGAGTAAGCTCTGTGAGTTGTTGATGCACAGGGAAGCCTGTCATGGTGCAGTCCATGAGGTTGCAAAGAGTCAGACATGACTTGAGCGACTGAACTGTACTGTACTAATGATTATATAACAACAATGCATCTTACTCAAGGACATGTTTCTTCTTAAGAAGAACCTTCTCACTAAAAGTGTTTATGTTAAGATATATTTTGTGGGAGGGTCTGGTGAGACCTTTCTATTGTTAGGTCTAATCTTGTTAATTTAAGATATATATTGTGGGAGTTGGTCTGGTGAAAATATATAAGGCCTTGATATGGCTAGTGAGTGGGGCACTCTCTATCCCCCTTCTGATGTCTATGTTAGAAGCTTTCTCTTGTCCTTTTTCACTGTAATAAATCTTCTGCCACACAAAAGCTCTGAGTGATCAAGCTTGGTCCCTGGTCCCAAAGTTAAATCTTCTTTGGAGATAATGGATCCAGCATCGTTCACTGTGAGCTATCAAATGCATCTGTCCATAAAGCTTGTTTTATGAATTTCAGGACAGTAAGATACATAACTCTGAGCCTACTATGCTATCACGTCACTACTTCCTCTTGCATGATTAAAATACCTTGAGAGATTTAAATTTTGACTAGTCATTTTTGAATTATGGTGAAGTGGCTTCATATAAATACTTCAGTTCAGTTCAGTTCAGTCACTCAGACGTGTCCGACTCTCCGCGACCCCATGAATTGAATCACAGCATGCCAGGCCTCCCTGTCCATCACCAACTCCCGGAGTTCACTCAAACTCATGTCCACAGAGTCGGTGATGCCATCCAGCCATCTCATTCTCTGTCGTCCCCTTCTCCTCCCGCCCCCAACCTTTCCCAGCATCAGAGTCTTTTCCAGTGAGTCAACTCGTCGCATGAGGTGGCCAAAGTATTGCAGTTTCAGCTTTAGCATCAGTCCCTCCAATAAACACCCAGGATCAATCTCCTTTAGAATGGACTGGTTGGATCTCCTTGCAGTCCAAGGGACTCTCAAGAGTCTTCTCCAACACCACAGTTCAAAAGCATTGATTCTTCGGCGATCAGCCTTCTTCACAGTCCAACTCTCACATCCGTACACGACCACGGGAAAAACCATTGCCTTGACTAGACGGACCTTGGTTGGCAAAGTAATGTCTCTGCTTTTTAATATACTATCAAGGTTGGTCATAACTTTCCTTCCAAGGAGCAAGCGTCTTTTAATTTCATGGCTGCAATCAGCATCTGCAGTGATTTTGGAGCCCAAAAAAATAAAGTCTGACACTGTTTCCACTGTTTTTCCATCTATTTCCCATGAAGTGATGGAACCAGATGCCATGATCCTTGTTTTCTGAATGTTGAGCTTCAAACCAACCTTTTCACTCTCCTCTTTCACTTTCATCAAGAATTAACCTTATTTAATTAAATTTTCTAGGCAAATTTAGGTTTAAAAACAAAGATAGTTACATTTTTAAATAGTTCTGCCAACTGTGTATGTCTACAGGTGTGGATATAGTTAAGCCTGCTAAGAATAAATACCATTGTGAAAAATCTAGGAACAAGTATGACTAACTTTGAAGTTTTGAACTATTGACAAAAAAATGGTCATCACTATTTAGGTAGGTAAGCAAGTAAATTGATGATGTACCCTGGAAAGAAAACAGTGAAAAATTAATTTGGAATTGTAAAGATATCTGACTAAGAAAATATCAGAGGAACAGATACATATTTCATAGAAGATTAAGATTAAACTAGAATACAAAAAAGTTGAATCTTTTCATTCATAATTCCATTCATAATTGATATGTATTCAATGGAATTCATAATTCGTTCATGAAATTTATAATGTGTTTCCATTACTCAAAATCTTGGGTAATTTTCTTTCTGAATTTAATTTCTCTATGAAATTGTATACTATCTTTAAGAATACTATGGTATTCTTAAATAGCTATACATGAATATTATCATTTTGATGTTCAGTAACCCAGTCATGTCCGATTCTTTGTGACCCCATGGACTGTAGCATGCCATGCCTTGCTGTCCCTCACCATATCCCGAAGTTTGCCCAAGTTCATGTCCATTGCATTGGTGATGCTGTCTAACCATCCCATCTTCTGATGACCTCTTCTCCTGCCCTCAGTCTTTCCTAGCATCAATGACTTTTCCAATGAGTCAGCTGTACACTATATATACTATATATTATTGAACTTAATGGGCAGTTTAAGGAATGTTCAAGGGTAGTTTTGCTTAACTGTGATTATTTGCTTTATGCACTGTCTTTAAAATAAAATTTAATACCAGTTTATCTACACTCTTTAGGAAAACCCTAAACAGTTTTCCCCTACTTTATTTTTCTCTGTACTTCGGTGATTATTGTGGTTGGTAAGTCATGTCTAACTAGATGTTACCCCATGGACTGCACCATGCCAGGCTTCCCTGTCCTTCACTATATCCCAGAATTTGTTCAGACTCATGTCTTTTGTGTCAATGATGCCATCCAACAATCTCGTCCTCTGTCACCCCCTTCTCCTTTTGCCTTCAGTCATTCCCAGCATTACGGTAATTTCCAATGAGTTGGTTCTTTGCATCAGATGGCATATGGCCAGAGTATTGGAGATTCAGCTTCAGCATCAGTCCTTCCAATGAATTTTCAGGATTGATTTCCTTTAGAACTGACTGATTTTATCTCCTTGCAGTTCAAGGGACTCAAAAGAATCTTCTTTCGCACTGCAATTCGAAAGTATCAATCCTTCAGCACTCAGGCTCTTTTATGGTCTGGCTCTCACATCTGTACATGACTACTGGAAAAACAGCTTTGGCAATATGGACCTTTGTCAGGAAAGTAATGTCTCTGCTTTTTAACACACTGTCTAAGTTTGTCATAGCCTTTCTACCAAGGAGCAAGTATCTGTTAGTTTCACTGTTACAGTCTCTGTCTGCAGTGATTTTGGAGCCAAAGAAAATAAAGTCTATCATTGTTTCCCCATCTGTTTGCCATGAAATGATGGGACCAGATGCCATGAACTTAGTATTTTGAATGTTGAGTGTTACGCCAGCTTTTTCACTCTCCTATTTCACCCGCCTCAAGAGGTTCTTTAGTTTCTTTTCACTTACTGCCATTAGAGTGGTATCATTTGCATATCTGATTGAGGTTGTTGATATTTCTTCTAGCAATCTTGATTCCTCCTTGTGATTCATCCTCCCTGGAAATTCACATGATGTACTCTGAATTTAAGTTAAATAACCAGAGTGAAAATAACCAGCCTTGAGATACTCCTTTCCTAATTTTGAACCACTCTGTTGTTCTATGTCTGGTTCTAACTGTTTCTTCGCGACCTGCATAGTGATTTGTAAGGAGACCAGTAAGGTGATCTAGTATTCCAATCTCTTTCAGATTTTCCACAATTTTCTGTGACCCCCACAATCAAAGACTTTAGTCTGTCTGTTATGAAGCAGAAGTAGATGTTTTTCTGGAATTCTCTTGCTTTCTGTATGATCCAGTGGATATTGGCAATTTGATCTCTCATTCCTCTGCTTTTTCTAAATCCAGCTTGTACTTCTAGAAGTTCTCGTTTCATGTACAGCTGAGGCCTAGCTTGAAGGATTTTGAGCATCAGCTTGCTCTCATGCAAAATGAGAGCAACTGTACGGTAGTTTGAACATTGTTTGGCATTGCCCTTCTTTGGGATTTGTATGAACACTGACCTCTTCCAGTCCTGTGGCTACTGCTGAGTTTTCCAAATTTGCTGGCATATTAAGTGCAGTACTTTAACAGCATCATCTTTTAGGATTTGAAATAGCTCAACTAGGATTCTGTCACCTCCACTAGCTTTTTTCATAGTAATATTTCTTGACTTCATACTCCAGGACATCTGGCTCTAGGTGAGTGACCATACCATCGTGGTTATCTGGGTCATTAGACCTTTCGTGTATAGTTTTTTGGTGTACTGTTGCACCTCTTGTTAATCTCTTCTGCTTCTGTTAGGTTCATACCATTTCTGTCCTTTATTGAGCTCATCCCTACATGAAATGTTCCCTTGGTCTCTCTAATTTTCTTGAAGAGATCTCTAGTCTTTCCCATTCTATTGTTTTCCTCTATTTCTTTGCATTGTTCATTTACGAAGGCTTTCTTATCTCTCCTTGCTGTTCCCTGGAACGCTGCATTCAGTTGGGTGTATCTTTCTCCTTTCTCCTTTGCCTTTTTTGTCTCTTCTCAGCTATTTGTAAGGCCTCCTCAAATAACCACTTTGCCTTCTTGCTTTTCTTTTTCTTGGGGGTGGTTTTGTTCACCACCTCCTGTACAGTGTTATGAACCTCTGTCCATAGTTCTTCAGGCACTTGTGTCTACCAGATCTAATTCCTTGAATCTATTCATCACCTCCACAGTATAATCTTAAGGGGTTTGATTTAATTAATACCTGAATGGCCCTCTGTTTTTTTCTACTTTCTTCAGTTTAAGCCTTAATTTCATAATAAGGAGCTCATGATCTGAGACACAGGTCTTGTTTTTGCTGACTGTATAGAACTTCTCCATCTTTGGCTGCAAAAAATATAACCAGTCTGCTTTCGGTATTGACCGTCTGGTGATGCCCATGTGCAAAGTTGTCTCTTTTGTTTTTGAAAGAAGGTGTTGTTGTGACTGGTGTGTCCTCTTGGCGAAACTCTGCTAGTCTTTGTCCTGCTTCGTTTTGCACTCCAAGGCCAAACTTGCCTGTTACTCTAGCTGTGCCTTGGCTTCCTACTTTTGCATTTTAATCCCCTGTGATGAAAAGGGCATCTTTTTCTGGTGTTAATTATAGAAGGTCTTGTAGGTCTTCAAAGAACCATTCTACTTCAGCTTCTTTTGCATTAGTAGTTGGGGTAGAGATTTGGATGACTGTGATGTTTAATGGATTGCCTTGGAAATGAACCAAGATCATTCTGTCATTTTTGAGATTGCACATAAGTACTGCATTTTGGACTATGATTTTTATTGGAAAATTAAGAATCTAGAAGCATTATGAAACAGTGTAAAATGTTTAGGAATGTATGGATGTTTGGAAATGAAATTTCAGAAGAAAAATTTTCTCATTTGGGTAGAATATTTAACCTAAAACTAACTTAGAAGTGCTTCAGAAAGCTCTATAAGCACATTTGTTTTTCAAAAAAATTTTAGATAGTATCAGTTACTAAGATGATCATTTTTTAAAAGCATAGTAACTTAAATTTTAGAACCAGGACATTTTTTAATGCCAGGAATAACTATTTGGTCTAGTTTCTCCACACCTGAGTTTATGGAATAGAAATAAAATCCTTCATAGAATTGTTACATGATTTACACTAAGTCATTAAGACAGTGATTAACAGAGTCAGGTTAGGATCCATGTGAAGTATTTTATTAATTCAATATAAATGTTATCTTAGTTATTTGACCATTTGGTACATATTTTTGCTTAATCCTTTTTAGTGAAAGTATTGCTTTAATCACATTTGGTTTGAAAGCTAGTTGGCACAACATGTCTAGCACCATGGATCTGGGAATCTCCCTTTTGAAAAATATCCCACAGTTTACAAGGATGCCTTGGATTTCAGCTTCATATTTGCCTCTTTAAGAACTCCATACAGGCTAAGTTACACCAAAGAGGCATTTACCTTACCATAAAGGGGTTTAAAGGGTTTTGCCAAAGAATGCTCCAACTCCCACACAATTGCACTCATCTCACATACTAGCAAAGTAATGCTCAAAATTCTCCAAGCCAGACTTCAACAATATGTGAACCGTGAACTTCCAGATGTTCAAACTTGTTTTAGAAAAGGCAGAGGAACCAGAGATCAAATTGCCAACATCTGCTGGATCATGGAAAAAGCAAGAGAGTTCCAGAAAAACATCTTTCTGCTTTATTGACTATGCCAAAGCCTTTGACTGTGTGGATCACAACAAACTGTGGAAAATTCTTCAAGAGATGGGAATACCAGATCACCTGACCTGCCTCTTGAGAAATCTGTATTCAGGTCAGGAAGCAACAGTTAGAACTGGACATGGAACAACGGACTGGTTCCAAATAGGAAAAGGAGTATGTCAAGGCGTATATTGTCACCGTGCTTATTTAAGTTACGTGCAGAGTACATCATGAGAAACACTGGGCTGGAAGAAGCACAAGCTGGAATCAAGATTGCTGGGAGAAATATCAATAACCTCAGATATGCAGATGACACCACCCTTATGGCAGAAAACGAAGAAGAACTAAAGAGCCTCTTGATGAAAGTGAAAGAGTTGGCTTAAAGCTAAACATTCAGAAAACAAAGATCATGGCATCCGGTCCCATCAGGTCATGGCAAATCGATGGAGAAACAGTGGAAACAGTGGCAGACTTGATTTTGGGGGGCTCCAAAATTACTGCAGATGGTGACTGAGCCATGAAATTAAAAGACGCTTACTCCTTGGAAGAAAAGTTATGACCAACCTAGATAGCATATTAAAAAGCAGAGACATTACTTTGACAACAGTCTGTCTTGTTGAGACTATGGTTTTTTTCAGTAGTCTTTATGGATGTGAGAGTTGAACTGTGGTGTTGAAGACTCTTGAGAGTCCCTTGGACAACAAGGAGATCCAACCAGTCAATCCTGAAGGAAATCATCCTCAACGTTCATTGGAAGAACTGATACTGAAGCTGAAACTCCAATACTTTGGCCACCTGATGAGACGAGCTGACTCTTTTGAAAAGACCTTGATGCTGAAGATTGAAGGAGAGAGGAGAAGGGGACGACAGATGATGAGATGGTTGGATGGCACCACCAACTCAATGAACATGATTTTGAGTAAACTCCAGGACTTGGTGATGGACAGGGATACCTGGTGTGCTCACAAAGAGTCAAACATGACTGAGCGACTGAACTGAAAGTGAAAAGTGAAAGTGAAATCGCTCAGTCGTGTCCGAGTCTTTGCGACCCTGTGGACTGAAGCCTACCCGACTCCTCCGTCCATGGAATTATCCAGGCAAGAGTACTGGAGTGGGTTGACATTTCCTTCTCCAGGGGTCTTGCCGACCCAGGGATCAAACAGAGGTCTCCCGCCTTGCAGGCAGGTGCTTTACCCTCTGAGCCACCAGGGAAGCCCCTGAACTGAAAGGGGTTTAAACAAGTGAAGATAAAATCCTTTTTGTTAATGTATCAAAGTTTATCTAATTCTTTCTAAGATTAAGTAAATTCTAGCAAAATGAAATAGGAGAAGGCAATGGCATCCCGCTCCAGTACTCTTGCCTGGTAAATCCCATGGACAGAGGAGCCTGGTAGGCGGCAGTCCATGGGGTTGCTAAGAGTCGGACACGACTAAGCGAATTCACTTTCACTTTTTACTTTCATGCATTGAAGAAGGAAATGGCAACCCACTCCAGTGTTCTTGCTTGGAGAATCCCAGGATGGTGGAGTCTGGTGCGCTGCCGTCTATGGGGTCACACAGAGTCGGACACGACTGAAGTGACTTAGCAGCAGCAGCAGCAGCAAAATGAAACAGGAAAGTCTGTCATGTCACAGAACTCGTCAGTCAAGTTCTCCTTCTCACCCCTGTGAATATTCAAAGAAAGGGTTTATGCTCTAGATTAATGACCTTTACCTACTCAGTTCACCAGGTAATTAAGCAGCACTTTACTTTCACTTTCATCCTCTTCTCATTTTGACCTAGTTGCACTAGTGACCTTGTCCTAGTTCTAACCAGTTCACCTAAAGTCAAAATGCAGACAATGTACTGGTAATACATTGTTAAAATAACATTGAACTGAAAGATTTCCTGTACCATTTCATTAAAAAGTTTTTATGGTTCACTTATTTTTGTCCATTTTTTCAGTTATACTAGTTCAATAAAACCCCCTTAAGCATAAAATGTCCAGGTTTTATTAAAAGTTGACCAACGTCAAAAATAAGAATTTAAAAAGCTTTAAATCTATGAAGAAAATGCTGAAAAAAAAATGTCGTTAGTTGACAGACATCCATAACTGACTCTTATACAACAATGAAAGCTTTATATTGTCTCCAAACATTTCATGATGTAGGTCATAGGCAGAGACCCTTTCATAATGCTGGTGAAAGCTGAAAAATTATAGTTTTATTTTCTGAAATCTTATTGAAACTGCTTTCCAGTGTTTATTTTTTAATCATAAAATAATATAAATTGAAGGCTAAAATTGCTCTTTCATAAACTGCTTTTCCCCACTAATATTTTTATTTTCTTAACGTTAACTAGACTGGCAATCATAGCTAATGAACAATATATTATTTTACATAGATTTAAGATATTTAAGAAGTCATTAACTCTATTAGTATTTTAGAATTTATACCAGTGAACTAATATTTATTGAAGAACCATTGTGTATTAGAGACCATGCTAGTCTGTCTGTACTCATACTATCAGTAGTGCACAAGAAACTCAGTCTCTACCTTCACTGAGCTTTGTAAATATTATATAGTTATTAAAAGTGTAATGAAGTCTGTTAAGGATGTTGTGGGGCCTTCAGTTCAGTTCAGTTCAATCGCTCAGTCATGTCCGACTCTCTGCGACCCCATGAATCACAGCACTCCAGGCCTCCCTGTCCATCACCAACTCCCGGAGTACACTCAAACTCATGTCCACAGAGTCGGTGATGCCATCCAGCCATCTCATTCTCTGTCGTCCCCTTCTCCTCCCGCCCCCAACCTTTCCCAGCATCAGAGTCTTTTCCAGTGAGTCAACTCGTCGCATGAGGTGGCCAAAGTATTGCAGTTTCAGCTTTAGCATCAGTCCCTCCAATGAACATTCAGGATTGATCTCCTTTAGAATGGACTGGTTGGATCTCCTTGCAGTATAAGGGACTCTCAAGAGTCTTCTCCAACACCACAGTGGGGCCTTAGGAAGGACTATCTTTGAAGGTAATTTTAGAGTTTTAATTCATATGTTGTTTGAGTTCACTCTGAAATATCTGTAAAACGATTTTGAAACCCAGTCGTTTCTTATCACTTTGCTCAGAGCAAACTGGTCTTTTAGTGTTCTCTTTTGGGAAATTTACTTTAGAGCCACCTGATACTAACAATTAAACTTTTGAAAGTAATACCTATCTAAGAAAAAAAAAAGAAAAAAGAATACAGAAGTCAAGTCTTAGTGTTTCATCATGAAAAAGAGAAATTAAAAATTCACAGATTAATTTGAAAATATCAGTAAATTTTGGAAACGTGTACCTATCTTAGAACTTTCAAATTTGTTCCTCTATAATTGTATAACTTATGACTTTCTTGCAAAAAAGTTGTGTCTTTCTGCCCTACTCAATTATAAACGTTTTAAATGCATATGGTACCTTTGGGATGGTGCCTGACTCATAGAAAATATGCAGTGAATATTTGTGAATAAGTGAAAAAATAAATACATTTTTAATTAGATTATTTTATAGATATGGAATAATACTTAGTATGTTCAACTCACATGTTTTTCTGTACTATGAATACTTCTGGGGTCTGTATTTTACCTTTAGTGGCCCACCCTGCCTCTGACATTGAAAGTGTTGGATTTCCAAAGATGATCTTTTGGGTTACCCCAATGTAGTAAAGTGTTTGTCATTACATCTGACTCCCAGCTGTGCTGGCTAAAACAGGAGCCTGACTTTTGGAAAAGTCTATTTTGCACATGGATACACACATGCATGTGCACACACACACACACTTTTAAGAGTTAGTGCAATGTTAATTATCTGTTTATTAAGTGATTGCTGATAATAGGTTAGATCATCAACCTTCCATGTAAGATGTTAATCAGTTGTTCAGGTTAGGTTATGAAAACTGGGTAGAAAATGATAACAGATATGAAAAGGGATATTTGATGAATGGTGAGGGAAAATAATGTGTGCTTATTTGGTCACATTAGAAATTTACTGCCTCACGATAGGTCACTTTAAGATACTGCTTATTGAAGTATGGTGTTTTTGACCTTATCTAAGTTTTTTTTTTTTTTTTTGCTTATCTTCATACCTGTCAGTAAGACGAACTACAGAGCCACATTGGTTGGTTAATTTCTTTGGTGAGAGGAAGAGTATATTTTTTGAGGTTTCAGATTTACATAGGGTGGTATTTTTAGGTGTGGATTTTGGTTTTTCCCTCAGTATTTTATATCTTTCAAAATATAGCATGATGACTTATTGACTATAAACATTTATGAAAAGACCAACTGAATAAAATAGTAGGAAACAGCCATAGGAGGCTGTCTACTCTGTGTTCATAACAAATAATAATACTAGGACAATTGAGTTATTTTGAATTTGGAAAACCATGAATTTATCTTACCTTTTATTTTTTTAATTTAATTTTTATGTCTCTAAGAAGCTATTGAAGATAGCCTGAAAGTTCATCAGATTCACCTAAATGAAAGTCATTTTACAGATATTGAACTATAATGCTGTATACCTGAAACTTACATAATAGAAAATAATAGTAATAAACTTTTAAATTGAAAAAGTAAATGAATCTCAGATATTTTGTAAGGACACACACATTCTGTCAGTAATACTCATTGCTGATATCAAATATTTCTGACACTATGATATATAAAACAGTTTATATTACCCCATTTAATCATGGTTAATATCCATTTTCTCACAGAGGAACTTAAAGATCTGTAATATGCCCAAGGTAAATGGCAGAAATAGAGATCCAGACCCAGGTCTTTTGGTTGGATTTTTCTCTATACTTCTGAGGACCATAAGTAAATGAGTTTTGATTGAAAAATAAGATACACATTTCAGAATAAGTGTTCAAATCATCATATTCCTTATGTATAACACTATTGGATAATACATTAGAGATATAGCTAACTGTAAGACATGGCCTCTAGCTGTTAGGTATTCATAATCTATTTGAGAAAGAGGAAATATACATAAAAAGAGTAACAGTACAAGATAGCATGTGTAAAATGAGTGGTTCAAACTATAAACCCTATAAAGAAGGGGAGATTTCTGTGGATTGAAACTATTAAAACTAGGAGTGACTGAAATGGCTTGAAATGAGCTGTGCTGGAAGGGAACACATAGTTGAACCAATAGAAGATAGGAGGACATTCAAGACAAGGAAAGTAAGGAACGAAAAAGGAAGGTGGAGGAACCCTAGAGGCCTTGGAATTCTTTATACACTGAGGCAGAAGATTGTGGGAGGTGTGGTCAGAGAGGCAGAGGAGGGTTTCATTGTAGAGAGATTAGAATGCAGGACTAGCCGGCTTCAGCAGTATGTAAACCGTGAACTCCCAGATGTTCAAGCAGGTTTTAGAAAAGGCAGAGGCACCAGAGATCAAATTGCCAACATCCGCTGGATCATGGAGAAAGCAAGAGAGTTCCAGAAAAACATCTATTTCTGCTTCATTGACTATGCCAAAGCCTTTGACTGTGTCGATCACAATAACCTGTGGAACATTCTGAAAGAGATGGGAATCCCAGACCACCTGACCTGCCTCTTGAGAAACCTGTATGCAGGTCAGGAAGCAACAGTTAGAACTGTACATGGAACAACAGACTGGTTCCAAATAGGAAAAGGTGTACGTCAAGGTTGTATATTGTCACCCTGCTTATTTAACTTCTATGCAGAGTACATCATGAGGAACGCTGGGCTGGAAGAAGCACAAGCTGGAATCAAGATTGCTGGGAGAAATATCAATAATCTCAGATATGCAGATGACACTACCCTTATGGCAGAAAGTGAAGAGGAACTCAAAAGCCTCTTGATGAAAGTGAAAGAGGAGAGTGAAAAGGTTGACTTGAAGCTCAACATTCAGAAAATGAAGATCATGGCATCTGGTCCCATCACTTCATGGGAAATAGGTGGAAAAACAGTGGAAACAGTGTCAGACTTTATTTTTTTGGGCTCCAAAATCACTGCAGATGCTGATTGCAGCCATGAAATTAAAAGACGCTTGCTCCTTGGAAGGAAAGTTATGACCAACCTTGATAGTATATTAAAAAGCAGAGACATTACTTTGCCAACCAAGGTGCATCTAGTCAAGGCAATGGTTTTTCCCGTGTTCATGTATGGATGTGAGAGTTGGACTGTGAAGAAAGCTGATCGTCGAAGAATCGATGCTTTTGAACTGTGGTGTTGGAGAAGACTCTTGAGAGTCCCTTATACTGCAAGGAGATCCAACCAGTCCATTCTAAAGGAGATCAATCCTGGATGTTCATTGGAAGGACTGATGCTTTGGCCACCTCATGCGACGAGTTGACTCACTGGAAAAGACTCTGATGCTGGGAAAGGTTGGGGGCAGGAGGAGAAGGGAACGACAGAGAATGAGATGGCTGAATGGCATCACCGACTCTGTGGTCATGAGTTTGAGTGTACTCTGGGAGTTGGTGATGGACAGGGAGGCCTGGCGTGCTGTGATTCATGGGGTCGCAGAGAGTTGGACATGACTGAGCGACTGAACTGAACTGAACTGAACTGAGGATGTTAGGACTTTATTTTATAGGTGATGGGGAATCACTCGAAGTTTTTTGTTTGAACATGGCATATTGAAAATAGCACATATTTTTTTTCATGGTCAAAGGGCCTGAAGATCAGAGCCTCCTTCATTCAATAATTAAGAGCAAAGCAGTCATTGTCGTCACTAACATGCCTCAAGACATTAATTCTGAGGGGAGGAGGTGGGTTCAGGGGCTCTAGGTAGACGTATATGTTTGGAGGGAGACGGGAATCTCTGGTGCCAGTCTCCATTAGAGTTCCATAGATGTGTGAAGTAATGTGTATTAGGAAGAAGGGGGAAATGTCCATAGCTATGAGATAATAATGAATTCCTAATAAAATGAATTATAAACCTAAAAAATTATTTTTAAAAGCATTGAGATTTAGATGTTTAACCATCAAAGACAACACATTATTGACCCAGGGATTTTTGCAGAAACTAACACCTGTGACCAGCTATATGTTACCTAAGTGAATATTGAAACATCTCCAGTCAATAATGTTCGGGTGACAGAAGATGTATTAATATGTCTCTGGTCAGTAATAGAAGTTTACCAGATAGTTTAACTCGTGGGGCTTAAGCAGTTTAACCAACAGTGTCATTTTATTTTGCCCTTGAGAGAACCCAGGAAGGCCAACTCTGAGGCATTCTCATGTCTGAACTCCTGCTGCCAAGCTCCTGCAGTACTTCTGTCAGACAAGAAGTGTGACCTTCTGTGGAGCCACCTTTCACAATACCCAAGCTTGTATAAAGATTCCTCATTTTCTAGATGCAGTGAACCCAATTAGAACTTGAAATTCATCCCACAACTTTCCCACTCACTATTTCAGCCATAATAAGTTAATTGGCAATAGTTTTTTTTTTTTCTTTATTTCCTTGAAATAGTGAAAGACACATTGTTGTGACAAAGAAACTGATGCTAATATTAAAAACTGAGAATTCTGGGTGTGGAATCTCAGGAAAAAAAAACAACTCTTCAGTCAATATCAAACTCTGCCCGTATTTGAAAGCTTGCAAATTTATTGAGTGTATCTCTGTATCTTTTTTTTCATCCAGTCCTTCCCTGCATCTCATACTTAACCAATCTCATTTCCTGCATCTTTTTCTCTCATGAACATTCTTCTGTATGGGTCACATTTCTTCTCATTTCCCTTTTAACATTTGTCATGCTTTCCAACTATTCAGATTCTTCCTCGCAGCTAAAATGAGTATGTATTAGGTAAACTTCATGTAAATTGATTTTTTTCCCTTAAAAATGGGATGTAAAGCTTGTAAGTGAAGACTTTGTCACCCTTAAAATATGTAAAGCTATAAATAATATGGGCTTCCCAGGTGGCACACTGGTGAAGAATCCAGCTGCTAATGCAGGAGACTCAAGAGACTTGGGTTCAATCCCTGGGTCAGGAAGATGTGCTGGATAAGGAAATGGCAACCCACTCCAGTATTCTTGCCTGGAAAATTCCATGGACAGAGCAGCCTGGTGGGCCACAGTCCAAAGGTTCACAAAGAGTTGGACATGACTGAGCACACACTCATGTATGTAATAAACTGAAGGGAAAGCTGATTCTCATGGTGCAAAAACAAACCAAAAGAAGGATACATTTGGTTTAATCAGTAAATAAGTTTATATGGTAGCCCTTTTTCCTTATGGCAGTGTTCCAGTGATCTACATTGTAATTATGAAGAGAAATGTATAAAAATGGAGCAGTGAACTGAACTAAAACTCTTGGTTATACAGAACTCAAGTTCTTTGTGATACATCATGTTCGTCATCAAGAAGTTTAAACTGTAGAAATAATGATAGTAACTTATCAGATTAGGTTTTCCCACATATACAGTTGTCAACTAACCATTTACTAGCAAGTATAAAATAATTCATTAACCTGTTCTATAAGCTTGAAGTCCCAGCTGTATGTCCTTGAAGTTGTCCCAGTCACCCACTCATATCAAACCTTCACTTTTGACAAATATAAAGATTCCTGAGGTAGGAATGGCAGGTTTTCATGGCATCAGACAACTATAATCATCCAGAAGTCACAACTAGACAGAAAACTACTTGAAGATTTAGGACAGTACATAATCTCTAAGAATAAACAGACCTCATTAAATTCTTATAACCTGTCCATAAAATGGAGGGGAGTATCTCTAAAATGCTTTAGCCAATCTGTGTATGTAAAATGCCTCTAATTTTACTCATGAGAGCTCATATGCAGTATTCATCATGCTTGTTTTCATGCCTTGTTTTCACCAATAGATACACATTTTTGTCATCAGTTATTGACATGCAAACAAAGGTGCCTCTAGTAGCCCCTCAAGTATCTGGACTTTATTATTAAAATCCCACAAAATTGTTCCTGGTCTGTGATTCTTTCGTAGATGCAACACTCTTACTAATACACACCTTTAATCACATTGCATTTTAAGGTAAATTCTTGGCATTATAAAAATAATATAGCCATTCAACATATAAAATATCCTGTTGAGTGCCAAAGTGTAAGTTGTTATCTGGAGTTTTGGAATTAATGGCAAAACTTTTATGTAACTTTATTTTTAAAAAATCCACCTTATGTTTTAATTTAAACTTAACATTCTTTCCTCATAAATGTCCAACATGTAATTAAATGAGATCTTTCTCCATTTTACAAGTCTATCTACAGTTGAAACATCCTCTGACACTTTTGCTAGTTTTACTTGTGGGCAAGATTGTAGTTTGTTGATTGCTTATGCAGTTGATTAATCCCTTTTATGAGAGCTGACTAGGTAGGAAATCAGGAAACCAGAATTATCTTCCTTAGTCACCTCATAGCTTTATAAGAATAAAGGAATCATTCAGCTGGAATATGTTCAGAGAAACATTTTTTTTAAGTTTATCTTTCTTTACTCCCAATTCAGTTCAGTTCAGTTCAGTCGCTTAGTCGTGTCCGACTCTTTGCGACCCCATGAATCACAGCACGCCAGGCCTCCCTGTCCATCACCAACTCCCGGAGTTCACTCAAACTCATGTCCACAGAGTCAGTGATGCCATCCAGCCATCTCATTCTCTGTCATCCCTGTCTCCTCCCACCCCCAATCACTCCCAGGATCAGAGTCTTTTCCAATGAGTCAGCTCATCGCATGAGGGGGCCAAAGTATTGGAGTTTCAGCTTTAGCATCAGTCCTTCCAATGAACACCCAGGATTGATCTCCTTTAGAATGGACTTTTGAAAAGTGTCGGGTTCTTGACTTCTCTAAACCAGCCCCTTTTTAGTGCTAAAGTGATATAGACTTGTATAGGATTTTTAGCCCTCATTTATACTTTTTAAGGCTTTTATACATTGCTAAGATTTTCTTTTTCATTGGGATGGAAGCTTGCTCCTGATCACTTTAAAACATTAACAAGCTGGGGAAAAAATCATATGAACCAACAGGACAATCCAGAGTCAAAATTATGTTGATATTGTTCATTATTTATCAATAACAAGGAGCTCTTTTATTTTACAGAAAAATGTGTGATAGCAGAATATAATATGTACTGAGTGAAAGAATATTCTGAATTCCCCTTAAGCTCTTTGCAATTAAGTTGTTCATAGAGAAAAATGGAATGTAAAGCAAGCATATTTCTTTTGTTGCTTCTATTTCATGTATATCAAACATTTTTTAGGGTAATTTAGTGGGTTAGCTGCATTAGCAATATGTTAATACTTTCTTCCATTTTTCTTGTATTTTTTTCCCTACAGTTGGCTGAGAAGTTTATGAAAATTATCTCTAGATCACTAATGGAAGTCCCCATTCCTGCTGATAATTCTTGTTTTCCTATCAGTTTGATTCATTATCCCTGTAGCAGTATCTCCTCCCAACTTCTTTAGAGGTGCCTCTAATTCACTTTTATCTATGCGTTTCAGAAGGTTGTTGCTTAAGATAGGCAAAGACCATTTTGATCAACTTGTTCCATGTATACAATATATTTTAAGTTTTATATTGGTATTGAAATATTACATACTAACTACTCATTGCATCAAATTGAATAATCTCTTTTTTATTTAGTTTTAATTGAAGAATGATTGCTTTACAATATTGTGTTGGTTTCCGCTATACGTCAACATGAATCAGCCATAGGTATACCTGTGTTCCCTCCCTGTTTAACCTGCCTTCCGCCTCCCACCACATCCCACCTCTCTAGGTTGTTACAGAGCTCCGATTTGAGTTATCTGAGTCATACAGAAAATTTCCATTGGCTCTCTATTTTATGATAGTGTATCTGTTTCCATGTTACTTTCTCCATTCATCCCACCCTGTCCTTCTTCTCCCCACTTGTGTGTCCATAAGTCTGTTCTCTCTGTCTACGTCTCCACTGCTACCCTGCAAATAGGTTCATCAGTACCATCTTTCTAGATTCCATGTACATGTGTTAATATACGATGCTTATTTTTTTCTTTCTGACTTTTACTTCACTGTGTATAATAGGTTTTAGGTTCATTCACCCTGTTACAACTGACTTAAATGTGTTCCTATTTATGACCAGGTAATATTCCATTGTATACATGTACCAAAGCTTCTTTAACCATTCATCTGTTGATAGGCATCTAGGTTGCTTCCACATCCTAGCTATTATAAATAGTGCTGCAGTGAACATTGGGGTACATGTGTCTTTTTCAGTTTTGGTTTCCTCAGGGTATATGCCTAGCAGTGAAATTGCTGGGTCATATGGCAAGCCACTCCAGTACTCTTGCCTAGAAAATCCCATGGATGGAGGAGCCTCGTAGGCTGCAGTCCATGGGGTCGCTAAGGGTCAGACACGACTGAGCGACTTTACTTTCACATTTCACTTTCACACATTGGAGAAGGAAATGGCAACCCACTCCAGTGTTCTTGCCTGGAGAATCCCAGGGAAGGGGGAGCCTGGTGGGCTTCCATCTATGGGGTCACACAGAGTCGGACACGACTGAAGTGACTTAGCAGCAGCAGCAGCAGCATGCTAGTTTTCCTAGTTTTTTAAGGAATCCCCATATTGTGTTCCATAGTGGCTGTATCAATTTACGTTCCCACCAACAGCGCAAGAAGTTTCCTTTTTCCTCACACCCTCCTCAGCATTTATTGTTTGTAGATTTTTTTGATGATGGCCATGCTGACCAGTGTGAGGTGATATCTCATTGTAGTTTTCATTTTCATTTCTGTAATAATGAGCAATGTTGAACATCTTTTCAGCATCTTTTCATGTGTTTGTTAGCCATCTGTTTGTCTTCTTTGGAGAAATTTCTGTTTCGGTCTTTTGCCCACTTTTTGATTGGGTTGTTTGCTTTCCTGGTATTGAGTTGTTTGAGCTGCTTGTATGTTTTGGAAGTTAATCCTTTGTCAGTTGTTTCATTTGCTATTATTTTCTTCCATTCTAAGGGTTGTCTTTTCACCTTGTTTATAGTTTCCTTTGCTATGTAAAAGCTTTTAAATTTAATTAGGTTCCACTTGTTTATTTTTGTTTTTATTTCCATTACTCTAAGAGGTGTGTCATAGAGGATCTCACTATGATTTATTTCAGAGAGTGGTTCTGCCTATGTATTCCTCTAAGAGTTTTATAGTTTCTGGTCTTACATTTATGTCTTTAATCTATTTTGAGTTTATCTTTGTGTATGGTGTTCGGAAGTGTTCTAATTTCATTCTTTTACACATAGCTGTCCAGTTCTCCCAGTACCACTTATTGAAGAGACTGTCTTTTCCCTATTTGTAAGTTCTTTGTCAAAGATAAGAGATCTGAATAAATTTATAAAAAGTAGTTTCGCTCAATTTTAATTTGTCACTTTATATGGGTGCTAAAGCAGCGAATTGATACTGTACTCAAAAAAATGCATAATTTTTATGTGATTTTATTTTAGCTACTGTAAGAAGAGATGATTCCATTATTTCAAGCCCTGATATCCCTGATATTGCACCAAGTAGAAAGAGGAGGCAGCGGATGCAAAAAAATCTGGGGACAGAACCTAAAATGGCCTCTCAGGAGCAACAGCTTCAAGAAAAGGAAAAGTAAGTCATCTTATTCTTTGCTAAGTAGTGAGGTGACATTAAAACAAGCTACATAGTCTTCAAATTATCTTTTTATTTCTGAACTTACTGCAGGCTATTTTTCGAACAAAAATAATGATCTTGGAGATTGTAAAGTGTTTGGATTAATACATTTTCTCTGGTATTTAGTTAATTCCTATTAATATTTAGAGCAGATGTGCTAAAAATATAGCAAATTTTTTTCTTGTGGTTTTTATGGGTTAATTAGAAGTGGCATGCTTAGTCATTCAGTCATGTCCGACACTTGGCAACCCCATGGACTGTAGCCCACCAGGCTTCTCTGTCCGTTTCTCCAGGCAAAAATACTGGAGTGGGTTGCCGTGCCCTTCTCTAGGAGAAATGGCATGTAGGGTACTAAAAAATATTAGAATCCAGCTTGTGTTCACTAAAGTATTTTGATCTAATTTACTGTTTTGAAGAGACTCAGAACATTCAACTTAGCCACTTGATTTGATTCTGCTTGATATTTTTTCAAATAAAATGTCTCTTTCTAGTCATCTACTTATTTCTCTCAGATTTTGGAATTATACACTGAATTTGTGCTGTGTTTCACTTTTTGGTTCAGACTGTCCTCCTTCAGTAAACATCCCAGATTGGTTGTCATGAATTGAGATGTTAGGATAATGAGCATTTCATTGAGGCAAAATGTCTGCATCAAACAGATTTGTGAAACATTGCCCTCACAAAATTTTTGTTTGGGAAATGTAATGATTTTTATGAAGAATATGTTATTACATATACTGGGTTTATTATTTTTAAATTATTTCTTATATAATTTACATTTTTCTCAGTTTTTATTCTGAATATGGCAAATATATTCCACGTGAATAAAAATTGTTGAAGTCCTCAAAAACTTTTGAAAGTATAAAGGAATCCTGAGAGCATGAAGTTTAGGATTCTGATATAGACAAAGAGGATGCCGAGACGGGCACAATCTGTATCCTGAGGAAACTGAGCCTGACAGGAGAGAGCTTTCAAATTTCTTACATAAAAGTATCCATTGTGCAGTTAATAGTGGTACTGTTTTGTCTGTCTATTTATCGTTGGGTTTTGTGTTTATGGTCGCATTACCATGGCATAATTAACCCTTATATCCGACTAAACTTAGCTGGGAAGCCTGACTTCATTACTTGTTTTCAATTTTAAGCATCTGCAGTATTTCAAACATTTTTGTCAGTCCGTCGCAATGGTATTTCCTCTATATCTCCTGCAGTAGCCACTCAGTAGATTTTGCATTCATTCTGTGACTACCACATGATTTCACATTGTCTAAGGAAATGCATAGTAGATACAGTTTTTTGTTGAGAATAAATAATTTTGACTATGACTTGCCCACACTCATTGATTCATCCATTCGTGTATCTTTCTTTTATGTTTACATGCTGAGCAAACTAGATACAGCCCTGATGTCATAAAGCTTGGTCTACGTGAGAGAAAACAAACCTTATTCATAGATATGCAGGGTACAGGAGTGGAGTCGAGAGCAGAGGTTTAGGCGGAGAAAGCCTGTGAGCCTGCACATAAGGGGGACCATGTGAGTGCTGTGGAAATGGAGGCAGCATGGAACAGAGGGAGGACAATGAGGCTGGGGCTACTCAGAGGCCAGTCCAAGCAACCTGGTTAAAAATTCGGCTTTTTCTCATATATATGATAGCATTTCTGTTTCTCACATCACAGAGGACTTTTCTTCTTGGGTTCCCTTGATTTTTGCTTTTTGAGCTATTGAAATATTAAATTCATTATACATCTCTGATAGTTCAGTCATTACAGTGTCTTCTTACATATAGTCACTTAAATTATATAAAGCTATTATACTTCATTTTGTTTTCATTTTTTTAGCTCTGCTTTCAAACTACTAAATGTTGTACAGTTTTGGATTCCCAATAATAAAACTCATTCTTTTGAAACACAGGAAACTAGAAAATTGAAAGCATACTGAAACTTATGTAGAGTACTCACAGGGATAATAGTTTAATTTGGCATGTATTAGCAGTCTTGAGGTCTTGAGGTGTAGAATTGTACTGACGTTTTGCCTTTTTTTTTTCCCTTTGGTCAATATGAAGTTTTTTTTTTTTTCAGGAATATTTTTAGATCTTTTGATGATTTCCTCCTTTTAATAGGACTCTGAAATCCTTGAGTCTGGTATATACTGATAAATATTCATTAAAAATTTGAGTGTGACTAATCCACTCAGTATGGTTTCACTTGGGGAACCCTCATCCTGTTCTGTCGAATAGCATCAATACTAAGAGTTATTATTCAGTATAACCATGTGCTGTACACGTCTTGCTATTTACTATCTTACATCACTTGAAATTATGATTTGTAGGATTGTTTGGTATATCCTTTTAATTTCACATATTAAACAAAATGAACCAGCTGGCCAAGACTATAGAAACTATGAAATTATTTTCATCCTTATGTATGCTTTATTAATATCATCAGATAAAATTCTGAGTATAAATAAAAACATTGCAAAATTATTTTCTATAAATATACAATGACACAGTATGTATCTAAATTAACACTGTATTCATGTAGCTTAAATTATTAATGCCTTTTCATGTAATAACTGAGAAAGAATTTTCATTTCAGCTTTTTCTAAATTTAGGAGCTCTTACTTTTTCAACATCCTGAAAAATCTAATATAATAAAAGTGTACTAATGCCATTGTATTGGTATGACATGAAATCACTGTGGCTAGGTGGACTAGTTTTGTTATTTTAACAAAATGAATGACCCAGTCATTTTTCACTTAATTGTCTAAATTGAGTCAGTGTCCCAGTCTTATTGAAATAAGCAGTCAGTTAACAAAGTTAGCCAACTAACAAAATGCTCTGTCCAAATGATTTAATCTACATTTAATGACTGTAACTTCTTCAACTATTTCAGCCCATTTCTTCCCACCTAGAAATTATGCTTTGCCTTCTAATAGCTGCTCTCTTTCTCATCTCTGTAGATTATCTTTATCAAAAGCAAACTACTTTTAAGAGATACTGAAATTAGTATCTGAACAGGAGACCTATAAATGAAAACTTTGTCTCAGAGTCAGGGCTCCAGATCCTGGGAGAGGTGTCTAAGAAGAGAACCAAACGCAAGTTACAGCCAAGTAAGTTTGTGCTAGAGACCAAGACAAGAGGCCAAACAGCAGGCTACACCATATAGACCTAGCTACCAGAACCTGGACAGGAAGTTCTTAATAGAGCAGGAGCAAGGATTATTGCAAATCTCAAGCAACTCTAACTTAATTTTGAGCTCTTCTTTAAATGACCCTTGACTAGAAAAAGCATTAGCTTCTGTGTTCAAAAGAGCTGCTAAATATGTAGGTAGGAACAAAATGCCTCTAGCTCAGAGATTTGGATAAGTGAGGGAAGAAAGTCAGATGTTTATTGAAGTTAAATGATATTGAGTACAGAAGTTATTCTTTATGGTATCATTTACAGACTTCATTCTATACAATTACATAAGGGAGATCTTAATAAGTACCCTACAAAAGGTTTCATATTCAAATAAGTTTAAAAATTAGTGCATACCATATCACAACAAACTGTGGAAAATTCTTCAAGAGATGGAAATACCAGACCACCTTACTTGCCTCCTGAGAAATCTGTATGCAGGTCAAGAAGCAACAGTTAGAACCAGATGTGGAACAACAGACTGGTTCCAAATCGGGAAAGGAGTACGTCAACACTGTATATTGTCACCCTGCTTGTTTAACTTATATACAGAGTCCATCATATGAAATGCCAGGCTGGATGAAGCACAAGCTTGAATCAAGATTGCTGGGGGATATATCAATGACCTCAGATACTCAGATGATATCACCCTTATAGCAGAAACTAAAGAGACTCTTGATGAAAGTCAAAGAGGAGAGTGAAAAAGTTGGCTTAAGACTTAACATTTAGAAATCTAAGATCATGGCATCTGGTCCCATAACTTCATAGCAAATAGATGGGGAAATAATGGAAGCAGTGAGAGACTTTATTTTGGGGGGCTCCAAAATCACTGCAGGTGGTGACTGCAGCCATGAAATTAAAGATGCTTGCTCCTTGGAAGAAAAGCTATGACCAACCTCAGTTCAGTTCAGTTCAGTCGCTCAGTTGTGTCCAACTCTTTGCGACCCCATGAATCACAGCACGCCAGGCCTCCCTGTCCATCACCAACTCCCGCAGTTCACTCAAACTCACCTCCATCGAGTCAGTGATGCGATCCAGCCATCTCATTCTCTGTCGTCCCCTGTTCCTCCTGCCCGCAATCTGTCCCAGCATCAGAGTCCTTTCCAGTGAGTCAACTCTTCGCATGAGGTGGCCAAAGTATTGGAGCTTCATAGACAACATATTAAAAAGCAGAGACATTACTTTGCCAACAAAGGTCTGTCTAGTCAAAGCTGTGGTTTTTCCAGTAGTCATGTGTGAATGTGAGAGTTGGACTATAAAGAAAGCTGAGCGCAGAAGAATTGATGCTTTTGAACTGTGGTATTGGAGAAGACACTTGTGATTCTCTTAGACTGCAGGGAGATCCAACCAGTCCATCCTGAAGGAAATCAGTCCTGAATATTCATTGGAAGGACTGATGCTGAAGCTGAAACTCTAATACTGTGGCCACCTGATGCAAAGAACTGACTCATTTGAAAAGGCCCTGATGCTGAGAAAGATTGAAGGTGAGAGAATAAGGGGTTGACAGAGAATGAGATGGTTGAATGGCATCACCGACTCAATAGACATGAGTCTGAGCAAACTCCAGGAGTTGGTGATGGACAGGGAAGCCTGGCATGCTGCAGTCCATGGGGTTGCAGAGAGTCGAACACATAAGTGACTGAACTGAACTGATATAGCTCCCATGCTTCCTTATGCTCCAACCCCTAAAATTTTATGGTTTATATATGCTGATTGCAGCCATGAAATTAAAAGATGCCTTCTCCTTGGAAGGAAAGTTATGACCAACCTTGATAGTGTATTAAAAAGCAGAGACATTGTGGTAAACCCTTTATGTTCTTTTTATATGTTTCACTAAATTATGCTTATTTTATAGATTAGGGAGATCAGACCTAGAGATATTAGATAACTTGCCTGAAGACAAAGCTATGATTTTGAATGTAGGATCATTTTATTCCAAAGACCATACTTTTTAGCTACTACTTTATTATACTGGATAAATAATAACTGACATTTAGTTTGAATACTGTGTGACCAAAGTTGAGTTAAGCACTTAAATTCTTTTAATTTCTTTAATTCTTACAACAACTCAATGAATTAGTGCTCTGTATTTTAAAAGGTCAGTAAATGTGAGATGCTGTGACTTTTGACTGCTTGTTCAAAATTTCTGCAATACACAGTGAGTATAAAGAGTGGTTTGGTAATACCTCCTGCCTGCCCTTCAACATGGGTATGAGGGTTAGATGAGATCCCATGTATGTAGCACTAAGTAGGAAGCTCTAGGAATATGATGCATTGTTATTTTTTTTCCTTTTCTTTTTTTTTTAATTGGAGGCTAATTATTTTACAATATTATATTGGTTGGTTTTGCCATACATTGACATGAATTCGACCCGGGTGTACATGAGTTCCCCCTCCTGAACCCCCCTCCCACCTCCCTCCTCCCTTTATCCTCCCTCTGGGTCATCCCCGCACACCAGCCTGAGCATCCTGTAACATGCATCGACCCTGAACTGGTGATTCATTTCACATATTACAACATACATGTTTCAATGCCATTCTCCCAAATCATCCCACCCTCACCCACTCCCACAGAGTCCCAAAGACTGTTCTATACATCTGCATCTCTTTTGCTGTCTCGTATACAGGGTTATCATTTGCATCTTTCTAAATTCCATATATATGCGTTAGTATACTGTATTGGTGTTTTTCTTTCTGGCTTACTTCACTATGTATAATAGGCTCCAGTTTCATCCACCTCATTAGAACTGATTTAAATGCATTCTTTCTAATGGCTGAGTAATACTCTATTGTGTATATGTACCAAAGCTTTCTTATCCATTCGTCTGCAGATGGACATCTAGGTTGCTTCCATGTCCTGGCTATTATAAACAGTGCTGCAATGAACATTGGAGTACATGTGTCTCTTTCAATTCTGGTTTCCTCGGTGTGTATGCCCAGGAGTGCGATTGCTGGATCATATGGCAGTTCTATTTCCAGTTTTTTAAGGAATCTCCACACTGTTCTCCATAGTGGCTGTACTAGTTTGTATTCCCACCAACAGTGTAAGAAGGTTCCCTTTTCTCCACACCCTCTCCAGCATTTATTGCATGTAGACTTTTGGATAGCAGCCATTCTGACTGGTGTGAAATGGTATCTCATTGTGGTTTTGATTTGCATTTCTCTGATTATGAGGGATGTTGAGCATTTTTTCATGTGTTTGTTAGTCATCTTTATGTCTTCTTTGGAGAAATGTCTGTTTAGTTCTTTAGCCCATTTTTTGATTGGGTCATTTATTTTTCTGGAATTGAGGTGCAGGAGCTGCTTGTATATTTTGGAGATTAATCCTTTATCAATTGCTTCATTTGCTATTATTTTCTCCCATTCTGAAGGCTGTCTTTTCACCTTACTTATAGTTTCCTTTGCTGTGCAGAAGCTTTTGATTTTAATTAGGTCCCATTTGTTTATTTTTGCTTTTATTTCCAATATTCTGGGAGGTGGGTCTTGGAGGATCCTGCTGTGATTTATGTCAGAGAGTGTTTTGCCTACGTTCTCCTCTAGGAGTTTTATAGAATCTGGTCTTATATTTAGCTCTCTAATCCATTTTGAGTTTATTTTGGTGTATGGTGTTAGGAAGTGTTCTAGTTTCATTCTTTTACAAGTGGCTGACCAGTTTTCCCAGCACCAAGAATATAAAATGGAGAAAAGACAGTCTCAGCATTGTTATTTTTAAAGCACTGTTTTCCCCGGGCTTTAGGCTAAATCTTAGAAATCTGTTCCTGGAGAGTAAGCTGTATTTATGGAGTTTTTAAACCTATAGGGTTTCCTTTCCTCATAATTCTTATGGAAATGAGGATTTCCAATAACCGTCTATGTATTAACTCAACAAATCTTTCTGCCCACTTAGCAGTCAATAAGATAATATTAAAGGACAATAACCAAATTAGAAGACCAGGTTTTAAAACAAAATGGGAAGAAAGAAAGAGAGTAGAGGGAAGAGAGCAAGGGAGGAAAGAAGAAAAAAAGAAATGTGGGGGGAGGGAGAGAGGAAGTAGGGGTAGAAAGAAGGATTTATGTTTTGTATATATTTAATTTCTAACTCATTCAAAAATTTCCTCATTTTAACGATTTATTTATTTGCATCTGCCTATCTAGAATATGGTAGTTGACCAGGCTGTTCCTTCAAAAAGAATATGTAAAATAATTATGCTCCAATTAAACAAATTAGTTAATTTTAAAAAAAACTGTTTTCATGTTTCTGCCTTGATTCTTCAGAAAATACCTAACAATTTATTGTATGCTTCTTTTTCTAGTTTAAACCTCAGTATATTTGATGTGTGTGTGCATGTGTGTATTTAATTTTTATGGATAATTCATCAGATTCAAATATCTAATTCTTGAAGATTTTCGGTAACTGAACTTTAAACTTCTTCAGTGTCAAGTTAAGGACATTAAATGTTTGTGCAATTGCTATACGTTTACTTTGGTCATCATTAGCAAACCTCATTTTTTACACAACTTTAATTTTATCATAATGTTTATCTTAGTTGCAAAAGTAAATACAGTGGTGGTTTTAAAATGAGATAGGTTTTTATTAGCTTCACTGAGTGTTTACCTAACTGTTCAGGCCGCGGTTTTCACTTTCCTTGCTGCGTGATTTGATTAATGGCCCCCTGGACTTGTTCCAGAATATACTGATTATGGTCAGTACATTTCAAAGATGATTTATTAATTGTGTTTGCAACTCAAAATAATTAAGTAAAGATTGATCATATGCATTATTATAGGTTTGCCAATAAAATCAGCTATAACACTTTAAGATAAAGGTTGCCCAAATGGCCATTTTTTAACTATACAGAAAGGAAAAAATATTAATATTTTAAAAATATATACAGTATCAACCACAGTGTTATGGCCTTTTACAGCATGATTATTAAATATGTGAGAAGTTTAGTCTTATAAGAACATGTATTTTAAGTTCTTTTTTAACTTAATTTCAAAATAATATGTTTCAATGGAGATTACATAGATGTTTAAATAAAGTATTTCCATGTTTATAACTCATTCTGGAAACAACACTTAATACAATTCCCTCAGGCTATTACATGCATTTAGATTTCAAATTAGTGACAGACTTGGATTTCTGTTTTTAAAAAAAAATTTTAATAGGGAGCTGTTATAATCCTTCTGTGTTTTAGGTAGAGAGACTTTATCACATATTTCATATATATTATGTTTCTATCACTTGAAAGACTTTCTCACATAAAATTTTTCTAAATTTAGCTTGACAGTAGTTATTGTTTCAGGCATTTTAAGTACTCTATCAACACAGAATAATGTGTAAATATTCATTATACCTGGTCAAAGGGGTTATTAATCAAAGGAAATGACTCCTTATTCATAATTTATAGTTTAATATTGAAAGAAATAGAGATATATTTATTTTTTCTTATTTGGCATGCTATATTCGAATTTTAAGTTTTAACTGAAATTGTATAACTTAAATCATCTACCATGATATATAACTAAATGTTAAATAAATATTTCTTTTGTATTAAAACGTAAACTAAATAAAATGTTTTATCAAAATAAAATTGAGTATTGTTTCATGTTCTAAGCTTGTGTGAAAGTATAAACTACCCATGTCAAAATAAGAAAAGAGAAACTCACAAGTAATTGAGATCTTGGCAAACAGTAAAGACATTCAAATATGATAACAAAGAAATAAGAAATGAATAAACAAAAAATCTAGATAAATTAAAAGTATATAACTATTCATAAGCATTATTTCATGATTTTGTTCAGTTTTGGTAAGTGGGTACCTCCCTGTCAGGAACAGAATGTTTAAGTAAATGTGTGGAGAAAGAGTCTGGAAGATTGGGGACCAGTGACCATATTATGAGATGCATAGAAATGTAGATTACTGGCAAAGTCAACAGAATTTGGGACTCCAATGCTAAGCTGATTTATTTGAATTTCTTTTATGAATGCAACAATGACTTGCTAAACATTTTGAGCTCAAGGATAGCAAAATGAACTACACTTTAGGCAGTTTTTTTTCTGGAAACCATACATTTGAAGGAGGGAATGTTTACAAATTGGCAGTGAAGCTAGGATATCACAGTGGGCCAAGAAAAATTATCTGAAGAAAAAATAATGATTGTAGGTATGAGCATGATTTAAAAAAAAAGGGATGGATTGAGTAACACTTGAGGTTGCTATCCTTTTACTAGGGAAGACCTGGGAAGCATCATCAGCTATTGAAAGCTATTTGTTAAACACTGTCTTTATAAAAGTAAGTCATCTGTCTTACTTTAGAAATCAGCCTACCACAAAGGCTGGATAAACAAAACTTGGTGGCCGTGGGCATTGACTTCCCAAAAGACTGGAAAAGTTTCTTTTGTCAGGCTGGCATATTTATACACTCAATTATGTAGACATACACTACATTAATTTTATATTATTTCGCTTCTTTTTTAAGTCCGTATATAACTTAATTTTTAGCATATAGGAAAGTATTTTAATCAGTAAACTATGTCTAAATCACATTTTGAAAAATGCTGTCATTCTGGAGTATGTACTATAAAGCCTCTGAAAGCCTTCCTTGATGTAGCTGGTGTTCTTGTTAACCTCAGTCCCAGGGAAATATTCCTTTCAGACATATACTTTCATTTCAGTTTGAAATTATGGGATTTTTCTCACTTGGAGATATATTCTACTTATGGAATACAGAGAAAGATCAACTATTTCACTGCCACAATCTGTTATGGGTATAGTCTTGATTTTATAAAGTGTTTTGCCTAGGGCCAAAATACATAAGTTTTGTAGGAATTTCCAGACTATAGGGGATAAAAATGGGAATTGTATTCACAAATGAATTTGGCAAACTAATGAAGTTATGAGATAATGATATAAAGGCAAACAGATTTATATATCCAGAAACCATGAAAATAATACTTCTTTATTTATTGTGGTTTCTTTTTGGTTAAGCAATAAATGGCACATTTAAAGCACAGAAACTATTAAAGAAAATATGTCATTTGTTCTTAACTGCTATATGTGTGAGTAACACAGATGAAATTCTCTGTATTCTTACTGAATAACAACATTGTCTTTCAGTCTAAAGTATGCTTTTGGAGCCTTCATATAAACTGTTGGGAACATGCATGAGTAATTTCTAAAGGAGGAAAAAAACCCAGCCTAGGAAAGAAAATTTGCCATTATAGATTATCATTAGTTATGGCTATAGTCGTCTGTATCTTATCTCACCCTTAGTAGAGTAATGGAGAATCTACTATGTGCCGAGCACTATGCCTGGTGCTGGGGCCATTGCACCAAATAAGACAGACCAAGTACTCCCTCTGTGAGAGGATAGGATACAATTGAAGAAATGGATCAGTAAGTAATTACAATCCAGCGTGATAATGAAGCCATGTGATATAAGAGGTTCAGGTACATTTGGAATGCCTAACAAAAATGGTATGGACCTAACAGAAGCAGAAGATATTAAAAAGAGGTGGCAAGAATACACAGAAGAACTGTACAAAAAAGATCTTCACGACCAAGATAGTCACGATAACGTGATCACTGACCTAGAGCCAGACATCTTGGAATGTGAAGTCAAGTGGGCCTTAGAGAGCATCACTACGATCAAAGCTAGTGGTGGTGATGGAATTCCAGTTGAGCTATTTCAAATCTTGAAAGATGATGCTGTGAAAGTGCTGCACTCAATATGCCAGCAAATTTGGAAAACTCAGCAGTGGCCACAGGACTGGAAAAAGTCAGTCTTCATTCCAATCCCAAAGAAAGGCAATGCCAAAGAATGCTCAAACTACTGCACAATTGCACTCATCTCACACGCTAGTAAAGTCATGCTCAAAATTCTCCAAGCCAGGCTTCAGCAATATGTGAACCGTGAACTCCCAGATATTCAAGCAGGTTTTAGAAAAGGCAGAGGCACCACAGATCAAATTGCCAACATCCGCTGGATCATGGAGAAAGCAAGAGAGTTCCAGAAGAGCATCTATTTCTGCTTCATTGACTATGCCAAAGCCTTTGACTGTGTGGATCACAACAAACTGTGGAAAATTCTGAAAGAGATGGGAATACCAGACCACCTGACCTGCCTCTTGAGAAACCTGTATGCAGGTCAGGAAGCAACTGTCAGAACTGTACATGGAACAACAGACTGGTTCCAAATAGGAAAAGGAGTGCGTCAAGGTTGTATATTGTCACCCTGCTTATTTAACTTATATGCAGAGTACATCATGAGGAACGCTGGGCTGGAAGAAGCACAAGCTGGAATCAAGATTGCTGGGAGAAATATCAATAATCTCAGATATGCAGATGACACTACCCTTATGGCAGAAAGTGAAGAAGAACTCAAAAGCCTCTTGATGAAAGTGAAAGAGGAGAGTGAAAAGGTTGACTTGAAGCTCAACATTCAGAAAACAAAGATCATGGCATCTGGTCCCATCACTTCATGGGAAATAGATGGAAAAACAGTGGAAACAGTGTCAGACTTTACTTTTTTGGGCTCCAAAATCACTGCAGTTGCTGATTGCAGCCATGGAATTAAAAGACGCTTACTCCTTGGAAGGAAAGTTATGACCAACCTACATAGCATATTAAAAAGCAGAGACATTACTTTGCCAACAAAGGTCCGTCTAGTCAAGGCTATGGTTTTTTCCGTGGTCATGTATGGATGTGAGAGTTGGACTGTGAAGAAAGCTGATCGCCGAAGAATTGATGCTTTTGAACTGTGGTGTTGGAGAAGACTCTTGAGAGTCCCTTGTACCGCAAGGAGATCCAACCAGTCCGTTCTAAGGGAGATCGATCCTGGGTGTTCATTGGAAGGAGACTGATGCTAAAGCTGAAACTGCAATACTTTGGCCACCTCATGCGACGAGTTGACTCACTGGAAAAGACTCTGATGCTGGGAAAGGTTGGGGGCGGGAGGAGAAGGGGACGACCGAGAATGAGATGGCTGGATGGCATCACCGACTCTGTGGACATGAGTTTGAGTGAACTCCGGGAGTGGGTGATGGACAGGAGGCCTGGTGTGCTGTGATTCATGGGGTCGTGGAGAGTCGGACACGACTGAGCGACTGAACTGAACTGAACTAAATTGAATACAAATAACACACAGTAAAAATTATTACCTTTTTTCCAGTTAACCCAGGATGGACATACAGATAAGTGACTGCAAATGAGAAAATACATTACATGTAGAGTTCAAAAAATTAATCTCCAAAGTTGGGGATTTAATGCAAATCAGCCATTACAAAAAAACTCTACAACTAGCATGATACCTGGTACATAGTAGGTACTCTATAATCATCAAGTAAATGCAGTAATAAACAGATCTCTAATGAGATAAAAGAGATATTAAAGTAGATTTCACATGGTTGAGTCTTCCTCTTCTTGGTAAATGTTTCTACCATGTACACAGTAATGACAGCCTGAAATTAAGTATCATCCTGACCTCCTCCCTCTTCCTCACACCCACATCCAGTCTAGCCGCTCATCTCATACATTCTGCATCTAAAATATCTCTTGTTGCTTGCTTCTACTGCCATTAAGCTAGGGTAAACCACAATCATAGTTCACCTAAATACTGTAATGTGCTCATTCTTGGTCTCCCCATTTCACTTCTCCATCCTCTAATTCATTCTCCTTATAGTGAACTTCAGAAAACAGGATTTTATTTTATCTTTATACTTTTCCCCATCTCTCCCTGCTTCCTATACTTTCCCTAAACTGTGCCAATGGCTTCCCTTTGGAAAATTGAAA
This sequence comes from Moschus berezovskii, assembly GCF_049115385.1. NCBI lineage: Eukaryota > Metazoa > Chordata > Mammalia > Artiodactyla > Moschidae > Moschus > Moschus berezovskii. The sequence continues at coordinate 27,729,569 of NC_142467.1, read as the reverse complement.
CTCATTACTGTGCTCTGGATGACCTTGCCCTACCTCTTGAACTAATTATGTGATTCACTCATTTGTTTAACAAAGATTTGGGGAACACAGGCATATACAATCAGTTCTCATTCATAGTATTTATGTTTTGTCAAGTTTCTGGGAACGTGGATTTAACGAAGATTGTATCATTGGGCCAAGGAGAAATATGAGGTTAGATTCTGAGAGCCTCTGGTCATAACATTTTTATCAACCAGTTGATACTTAATCGGGATTTAAGTATGTTTCTGTTTAAAGACACCATATTTGATACATGTTGTTGATATATTAACATTGAATTCAGAGCCAACAGGATTGTAATTCATGCTTGAATGAACGTTAGCAAACACATTTTTTCCTACAAGGACCATCATAGCCTTCTTGTGATTGGAAATATTAGGTAGCAAGCCAGTTCTATATTTGAGAGCTACTTAAGCAAAATCATCAATAATAAGCACAAAAAAATGCAAAAAAAAAGGTATTAAATACATTGCAAAAAGGACAATTGTTTACAAGTGTGAGGAGTGAAACTGGAAGATGGTAACCTTATTACATCTCAGCCAGGCACATGCACTTCAGGGACTCAAATTTTTCACTGCTTTGTTCATATGCATGTCTGCTAATGACTGAGAAAACACTTAAATATTGATTTGAAGGTTGGAAATAAATTTTAGCAAGTAGGTGAATTTAGAAATGCAGAACTCATGAATAATGAAGACTGACTGTAACTAGGATTTAAAGCCATGGGAACAGAGAAAATTGTGAATAAAGAATACCCGGGACTGAACACTAGAATGTTTGTTTCAAGATTTGGAGATTAGATTCAAACACATCACCGATGAGAGAAGGTCTGAGGAAGAAAGACTGTTACATAGGAGGAAAATGATATGATTATGATTTAATAAAAGCTAAAAAATATGTTTCAAAAAGAAAGGTCAACTCTCAAATGCTGCTGAGAAATCAGTAATGACAGAGACACTGCTAGGCCCTCAGGGGAGTTTTGAGACAGATGACTAACTAGAGTAGAACGAGCTAAGAATTAGATATGCAGAATATGGGAAAAACTTTGAAGAAGGTTTCCTCTGAAAGTGAACAGACAAGTAGAGAAGTAGCCAGAGAGGGCTGTTGATTGCTTATTTAATACAGGAAGTGAGAGATATATTGTTATGCTTTTGTTAATGACCAAGTCAAGTAGAAAATATGATCTTGATGAAATTATTCAACATTTCCTTGCCTTAGTTTTTCTCTCTAAAAAGCACAGAACTTAACCAGACAAAATTATCATGATTTACTTTATATGTAGTGAAACACCGTATTATAGTGATTTAGAGTATGGATTCTGAAATCCAACTGCCTGGGTCTGTGTTATAGCTTCACAACTTACTACCTGTCAGATTGTGAATATCCCACTCAACCTTTATACACTTTGGTTTCCTTATCAGTAAAAAAAAAAAGGGTAATAATAGTACCTACCTAGATTTTGAGGTATTGAGATATTGGATGTGGAATTCTTAGCCCTGTGCCTGTCACAAATATTAGCACTCGGTACATGTGTTTTGCACTATTTATAATCATTTTTATCACCTCTCTCTAATATGCGGTTCTCTGTGAATTCTATATTTGTATCACTTTTCTTTCAACTCTGCACATACTCTCTAGTATATACAGTATAGAAATATCTTCCACCATGTTCTATAAGGCTTTTATAAACAATGATAATTTCAGGTAATGAACCAGTAGGAAGTCCCATATTTAAAACAGGACTCTTTGGAGGAGACAGTTTTTCTAACTAAAAGAATTATTCAGCAAATATTTGAAGGCCTAATGTTTGCCAGGCACTGTCTTAAGTGATTTAATAGTGAACAGAACAAAGTCCCTGCTTTTGTGGATCTGAAGTCTTAGTCAAAAAACAGAAATCTTGAACTCATCACAAATTTCAATTCCTTTCAGAGTCCTGTAGCTTATATTTTTGAAAAGTTTAGAAAAGGAAGTTTTAAAAAACAAAAGGAAAGATTTTTGGAAGGAGACAAACATAAGAGGAAGAAGGAGAGGGAATAAAAAGGGAAGAAAAAAAATGGGAGGGGAAAGAGTCTTAGTATGATGATATGTAAAGCTTTAAAGTTTATTTTTCTGGTTGTCTAGAGTCTTGTGAATGGAGAAGGCAATGGCAAGCCACTCCAGTACTCTTGCCTAGAAAATCCCATGGACAGAGGAGCCTGGTGGGCTATAGTCCATGGGGTCGCTACTAGTTGGACACAACTGAACGACTTCACTTTCACTTTTCACTTTCACGTATTGGAGAGGGAAATGGCAACCCACTCCAGTGTTCTTGCCTAGAGAATCCCAGGGACGGGGAAGCCTGGTGGGCTGCCATCTATGGAATCACACAGAGTCGGACACGGCTGAAATGACTTAGCAGCAGCAGCAGAGTCTTGTGAATACCTGCCAAATCCTCCTTGGGAGATTTGTTATTAATTATTATTTTTCATGATTTAAATTTGCTGTCATTTACAAAAAAATCATCTTCTAATTTTAATCTTAAGGTTATCAGGTCAGCAGTGTTCACTAATATATTTTATATATATATGTAATCTCAGAATTCAGGCCCACACTTAATGAGAACCAGGTACCGTATCATTCCTTTTTCTCAAGGAGCTGGCACCTAAGCCATATAGTTAAAAAGATAATGTCTACATAACATCTTTTAAAATACGATATACACACACTACATATAGGAAAACAGAAGGGATTTTATTTAGCCTTTTGGAATCGACTGCTGACTGACATGTTCCAGGATTATGTTTCAGTCATACTATTGTACCTTGTCTTTTCAGTGAACCTAATTTTCTTTTTATTAAAGTCACCTGAAACTTAGAAAAAATCTTGTTCCTTTTTTTTCTAATTTTTCACTTTTTTAAAAACCTTGTTTCTTTTGGCATTTAAATTCTTTTACTTAATTTTCTACTGTCCTTTGAACATTTCTTTAAATGTTATAAGTATTATAATTCTGTTATTTCAAATAATTTATAATGATAAGAAACCCAATCCAGTGACTCGTTCAATCTGAATTTTAGAGATATCATAGATCACTGATTCAGTCTAAGATTCTTAAGTTTATTTATTTATCACACTCCCATTGGATTTCAAGCAATGAAGGGAACACTAATGTGGATAAAGCAGCAGATGATAGTTCTTTTCTTCCTAGTATTTTTTTTTTATTTTACCCACTTGTTTCAGATAATTATTGTGTTAGTTTTAGAACTGAATTTATTAGTTATCTAACCCAAAACTATGGCCATGTAATCTTTACATAAATATCAATATTTTGTGTGACAGAAGTCCTACTGCTTTAAATCAAAGTTTATTTCACGTGCTAATGTCTACCTATTAGCCCTAGTTCTGCCTTCTGTTGCTCAGTTGTGTCTGACTCTTTGCAACCCTATAGACTATACATTCCATGGAATTCTCCAGGCCAGAATACTGGAGTGGGTAGCCTTTTCCTTCTCCAGGGGAATCTTCCCAATCCAGGGATCGAAGCTAGGTCTCCTGCATTGCAGCCTGGAAAATTCCATGCACTGTTAGGCCATGGGATCACAAAGAGTTGGACATGAATGAGCGACTTTCACTTTTCACTTTCTGCCTTCTGTTTCATATCAGATAAATAGTCTACATTAAAGTCACTTGTATAGAGTGGAATTGTCTTCTAAGTGCAAACAACTTATGCACATTCAATATACACTCTCAATCCCTGTCTCCCACCATAAAAAGTGGAGGAAGAAAGAGACAGGAAAAAGGAAAATTTAAATAATTCTGGGCATTCTGCTCAATCAGGCCCAGAAGTGGATGTCAAGTGGGAAACATAGCTTCGTATCCCCTGATTTCTCATTATCCTTCCATAATATGAACAGCACACCTAAAGATAAATCTTTTTCATAAAACTGACTACTAGACAGATGGTAACTACTTCACAAAAAACCCATTTATCAAAATAGGAGGAATACCCTATGGTGCTGGGTCAATTAAAATTGGTATACCATGCTGGAGTATAATATTTTCTGAAGGATTTTTCAGGATAATTTGATTTTCACATTAAGACCTACCATTAAAACCCAACCCCTAATTAAGATATCACTCCATTTAATTTGAAGACCATTACATCCTGTACGTTTTCTCCTCTGCACACTAGAAGAGCCAAAAGTTATCTTCATTCCCCAAGAATAATATGGTTTTACATGGGCAGTCTCTTGGTTGGGATTGCCTTTCACTGAATGTGTATAATTTGCCGCTGTTCCATTAAGTCATGTTCCCAGAGTCCCCTTATATTTCAAATGTGGTGCAATTCATACAGAGAATAATGGGACACCACACTAATTAATGTGGGATGTTCCCTTGCTGTTCACTCCTGCAATGCCACTGTTTTTTTGGAAAAGTTACTTTAAAAGATAAGTACTATGATTCTGAATTTTCTAAAATTCAATCGTGCATGGGCCACCATTTGGATTTACATTGTATCTGAGTTTCACCACCTACCTCATTGACTTTTGCCACTTCTTGGTAGCTCTTTCACTATGAGTTAATTATCTTTTAAATCACTTTACTTATTAAATAAGCTTATTAAAAAAGAAGTTACACATTCTTAGATGGAGAACCAGTTTCACTTGAACATAAATGTAAAATGTAATACAATATAAAGTTAATGAGTGCAATAAAATATGATGGTGACCTGAAGACACCGCACCTGACTATGATTCTCTCTCTATTAAAAGTCCTACCAGCCATCAGCTCTTTGAGAGAGAGAGAGAGAGTGAGCGCTAATTTTATGATGGTAGCAGCTGCTGCTGCTTCTCAGTCAGGACTCACCACACAACTGCCTTCTAAGGTCATGCCATAGGGTAAAGAGTTCCAGATAGATTAATATCTTAACTCTGACAGTTGCTTTGTGATTTGGGGCAAGATACTTTATCACTCTGAGCCTCAATATTCTAATTTCTAAAATGGGGATAGTAATACACACCTCATTAAAATAAATAAAGTGATGAATATAATGTGCTAGGCATGTGGTAAGTGCTCAATATAAATTACTACTGCTACTCTGTTCTTGGTCATTTTATTTTCTCCTTCCTGTGTCTGTCTAGGTTTGAATGCAAATGGTTTTCCAGGTTAATTACTTGTGATAAAATGATACTATGAAAACATTTAGTTTATGTATTATGTTTAATAATTTATAATGTAATAATTTTTGTCATTGGAATTCTGGAGTAATTGTAAAGTGGCCAAAGATTAACTTAGAAGTGTTATGTTATATAATGTTTTAATTTTGCTGGCTGATACCATGTACTTTGTACATACTCAAATCATAAATACCTGTCAACACCTATTTGCTTGCTGCCGAGCATGAGCCAGGTGCCGATCTAGTCATAAAGGATACAAGGCACAGCACAAAACAGCTAACATTACATTCTGTGAAATAAGCAAAAAATAAACCAGGATACATCAGATAATAATCAAGATAAAATCAGACATCCCTGCAAAGACCAGGAGAAAATAAGGAATGCAAAGGCCTGAAGGTGAGCCAGACCTGGCATGTTGAAGGAATCGAAGGGGGTCCGGGCAGTGGGAAAGCGACGGAGTAGGGTGTAATCTAACCGTGTGGTCAGTGAAATGGATTCAGTTAGATCACTCAGGGCTTTGAGGGTGGATATTCTTTCTGTTTTTAGCTTGAGAAACTAGATGAGTGGTGCTGTTTTCAGACACAAGAAAGACTAAGAAAACAGCAGATTTGTGGAGCAGAAATATGAAGTTCTGTTTTGGCTAGTTTATGTTTAAAATACTTAGAAGACATCAAAGCAGAGATATCGAGATATATGATTCTAGAGTTCCTGGAAGAAGTGAGGTCTGGAGATAAAGATTTGAGAGTCCTAAACATTTGGGATTTATGGCTGTCATCTTAAAGTGAGAACACTCAGTGTGGGTGAGTGTTTCTCTTCAACAATGCCTGAATGGTTCCTAATGTGAAGCTTTAAATAGCAAATACAGTGAAGGTGAAGAGAGATGGTATTGTCGTGTCAGGGCTCCAGGCTTGATTCTTTAATAGATTGTAACATCTGTGGAAAAATGAATTCGGTCCAGTTTTGACTATCTAGTTTATGATTATATCTGGGTTTAGTAGCCAGATGATTACTTTCTGGGCTGTCAGTTTATCTGCACAATTTTGTTATCTATTTCTGGCAACTTTAGTATTGTATCAGAACTAAACATTAAAATAAAGTATTAAGAGAAAAGTTCCAAAAGGACATAATTACTTTATTGAAATCACACTTTAATCAAGCTGTCCTCTTCATGTACTGGATCAAAAGAATTTGTTGGGAGCCTTTAAAGTCGTAGGTTCTAACTTCGCAGTCCAGCCAGGTAGGGAAAACAAAGATACATGAAACCATAATAGGCCAATTATTTGGGCAACTGTGATAGTCATTAGCTATGTTCACTAAATATTTCCAGCTCTCTGTCATCTGGGCACATGGTAAAATTGAACTTCATGGCTATAACTGAGAGAGGCTGTGATTCTAGTTCTCACTAGCAAGATTTGCTTGAAAGTGTCATGTGTAATTTCTGAGCCAGAGAACTTTCTTTCCTTCTGCCATGGTGACTGGCACTGTTGGTAGCTGCCCTGCCATCCAATGTCCTATAATGAGGACAGTACAGAGTGAAGCCCCCTGGCTACTCCCAATGAATATATGGCACTAAAGAGAAATTGAAGCTTTATTTTTTCAAGCCACTGATTTATTGAGATATTTGCTCCTATGGTATAACTTAACCTGTAAAAACCAATAAAATACAGAGACTAGTCCACACATAGCATATTCTTAGTACCATCACACTACTGTTTAAAAAATAGTCATAAGACAGCATCAGTTGAAAGTTCAATCCCATTTCCGTGAAGTGAACATTGACACCCTGGCCAACAGAGTAGAGGATCAGAAGAAACCACTGTTTAGCTACATTATTACAAACTTACAAATATATAACATCACTTCAGACATTACAATTTGGAAGTTTATTTTCTCTCACTACCAATGTAATTGTATAATATAGAAACTTTAGCAAATATCAAATGAGTCAGCAGTTTTGCAAACATTAATATCTTGTTTAATAAAAAAATTATAGCATTTTCAGCTTTTTCTCAAGCAGGTAGTAGAGATAGATTTTATTATTTACAGAGCTATTTAACAAATGTTTTTTTACAAGTTCATCTTGTGTCAGTCACACAATTGGAGTCCAGTTCCCATCCAGGAGGTTAAGAGAGAAAACACTCAGAGATTTGACATCACTTCACCCCACCTAATGACTTCACTTTCCATTTGACTAGCTTGTGTTGTCTGGCTGAGTTATTCATTGAACTAAAAAATATACCAACCAAATTAAAGCTGCAGTCTTCACTTGCACTTCATATGCAGGGATTAACCACTATGCCAATTATCCTGAAACTCATAAATTGAGTAATTTTTAGACAGAGAGTTTTGGGTGCAGAAATAAAATAAGATAGTCCTTTCTTTTCCTTTACCAAATACTTAATAATATCTTCATCCATTGTTTAGTTGTAAACTGGCATGGAATGTTAGCCAGACGGGCTTTATTCATGTGTCTTGCCTACTGTCTATCTCCTCACAATTTCTCTGTGTATCCTGTAGTTTATCTTAGTGTTGCAGCGTTTGCCTACACTATACTAATAGTGTAATAGATACTAATAGTATCTACAGGAAGAAGTTCTGGTGTTTCAAGGTAATGTTTGCAGAGAATCTCCCCTGTACCTTATTAATTGCAAACTAAGTAAGATTCCACTCAAAAAGGTATCTAAAATGCTGGTATGATTATATCAAGCAAGGGGTAGAAGACCCAGGTTCAGATTTCAACTGTAATTTACTAAGCCGTTTGCCTTAACATCTTTCAAATCTGTCTCCTCCTTTCCATGTCCCTGTCACTGCCTTGGTTTAAGACCTTGTTACATAGCAACCTTCCAGACTTCACACAGCTGCCAGAGTGACCCTTCTAAGATGTTAATCACTTCAAGTCTTTTAATGAGTCCCTACAGTTTTCAGGATAAAGTCCAAACCCCTTAGCTTAGTACACAGAGCCTTTCATGAGCTGCCCCTGGCCTAGCTCTTGAGCCCTGAGGTAGTAAACTGGCAGGCTATTAGCACAATTCAACTCATGTATGTGTTTGGTCTTGTTTGTACAATGTTTTCTTTAAAATTTGGTACCAACACTGATTTAAAACTTAAGAGATCTTTGGCTTCTCTTCAAATTATAAGATTATCCCCTCACATGATGACAATGGGCTGTACTGACAATTTCTTGTTAGAGAGGAAATTCACTCTAATTTATCACAGACCTCACCCATGAAATTCCACCCATTTATATAACTTGTGTGCATTCAAAATTTAACTCCCTGGTGGCCTCCTCTCCAGTTACTTTTTAAGGTTTATCCTTTAGGGTGCTGAATGATGCCCAGTTCTTCCTAAGCTTTATGCTTACCCTGTCTTGGGAGGTCTTAGGCCCTTGCCATTTCTTTATCTCATCAGCCCATTAATTTCCTTCAGTGTGCAGTAAAACTGTTGCCTTCTTCAGAAAAGTCATCCAGCCTATACTTCTGAGGTGCCTCTGCTTCCTTATTCTCCCATAGCGTTCATCACACAGTGTGGTGTTATTGCTTTGTTTGTTGGTATTCTGGCTGGGCTTTCAACTTACTGGGGACAGCAGCATTGTATCATTTGGGACACATTTGTCACTGTGTCATTTTTTGTGCATGAAGAAGCCCTGTGGGCCTTGGTTTCATCATCTATAAAATGAAGACTATAGATTAGATAATCTCCAGGTTCTCTTCCTATTTGAAAATCTGCTCGATACTGAGGTCAGAGATTGCTTTGAATAGATTTTAACCAATGCTCAGATACAATAAATAAGACTTAAAGTATGGCGTGTTGTGTCCTTGGGCACCAAGTAACAAAGATATTCCCCTCCAAAGCGGGGTGTATGCTTTGGCTGGTCGTTCCTATGTAGAAGCTGACTGCTTGACAGATCATCGTCCGAAGAAAGCAAAAGACCAATCCAGTAGGTATCTAGTATCATATACCAGAAACGAATTATTGGTGCTTCAAAGAGGACATTTATTTAACCTTTCAGTTCAGTTCAGTTCAGTCGCTCAGTCGTGTCCGACTCTTTGCGACCCCATGAATCACAGCACGCCAAACCTCCCTGTCTATCACCAACTCCCGGAGTTCACTCAAACTCATGTCCACCGAGTCGGTGATGCCATCCAGCCATCTCATTCTCTGTCGTCCCCGTCTCCTCCCACCCCCAATCCCTCCCAGCATCAGACTCTTTTCCAGTGAGTCAACTCGTCGCATGAGGTGGCCAAAGTAATGGAGTTTCAGCTTTAGCATCAGTCCTTCCAATGAACACCCAGGATTGATCTCCTTTAGAATGGACTGGTTGGCTCTCCTCGCAGTCCAAGGAACTCTCAAGAGTCTTCTCCAGCACCACAGTTCAAAAGCATCAATTCTTCGGCGATCAGCTTTCTTCACACTCCAATTCTTAATAGCAACTTATTTGGAGTCATGAAAAAGAGAAAGGGAAGATGATGGAATATGTCAGAAATAGAATGTGATTCCAGTTTTACAGATGGATTGTGCTGTGCTTAGTAACTCAGTCGTGTCTAACTCTTTGTGACCCCGTGGATTGCAGACCGCCAGGCTCCTCTGTCCATGGGGATTCTCCAAACAAGAATACTAGAGTGGGTTGCTATGCCCTCCTCCAGGGGATCTTCCCAACTCAGGGATCAAACCCAGGTCTCCTGCGTTGCAGGTGAATTCTTTACTGTCTGAGCCAGCAGGGAAGCCCAGTAACAGATTGGTTAGTTACTGTTGAAAACAGAATAGGAAATAGGTAACCCTTGCTGGTGTTAACTGGTTTTGAACCAGGTGATCTTTAGAATTGGTTAGTATGACAATGAATGTCATAAGATCATCTGATCCAGAAATTGAGCCTTCAGAAAATATCCTAAGGGAACAACCATTACTGTGTACAAAGATCTGAATGTTATTTATAACAGCAAAAACAAACACATATCTAGCAAACAATATAAATGTCCAACATTAAGAAATTAAGTCAATATTTTTAAAATGGTACTTTTTAAAGTACAAGACTGCATAGGAGTATGTTGATTATCACCTCAGAAACCCTGACCTATCATTAGCATTTCAGAGTATTTTAAATTTTATTTCTTATACATATTAAGGTTACATGTGAGATTTTATTTATAAAAATAAAAGATTTTGCTCATAAAAATTTTGAAAACTGCTGGATTCAATAAAGTAATTGATATAACAATAGGTAAGGAAATGTATATGTTAACCAAGGCTTCCCTGGTGGCTCAGATGATAAAGAATCTGCCTGCAATGCAGGAGACCCAAGTTTGATCCCTGGGTTGGAAAAGATCCTCTGGAGAAGAGAATGGCTACCCACTCCAGTATTCTTGCCTGGAGAATCCCATGGACAGAGGAGCCTGGCAGGCTACAGTCCATGGGGTCACAAAGAGTTGGACATGGCTGAGCACACTATCTATATTAATAGGTCACATTATCTTTGGGTAGTGATTTTAGGTCATTCTTTTTCTTACTTGGGTTTGTCTCTTATTTTCCATATTATCTACATATAACATGTAATTATTTCTGTAGCCAGACCAAAAGAAAAAATTTTGGTTTTTGGAAAACAGAATTGGTTGACAGCAATAAATAGTCCAGAGCCGTTAAAATTTCCCAGGTTACCATTTGGACATTCAAATCATAGATTTTATAAACCATACCATTATGAAAATTTTCCCATGAAATATATAAGTTGTAGGGAACCTTGAAGATACAGTCCCACCCCATCATATAATCTAAAATGTTTCTATATACTGAAGCTAGAGCTAGGAGCCTGTGGTTTTCTGATTCCATGTGTTTTTTTCTGCCATTCACCTATTTTGTAGAGTGGATAGTTAAAATTTTCATCTCTCTTATTTTTGTCTACCTAGTCTGAGCATCTGTCATTGTGTTATTGCTTGCTTTTTCCTATGAGTGAAAAGCTTTTTTGAAGTACCAGTGGTCAGCATTTCTCTATTTAGAAAAATTGGCACAAACTATAAAATATTAAAACAGGTCCTAAAACTGTCATATGACTCATTACTCTGATTTATACAATGAGAGTTTTATAATCTACTCTATTCCACTAATTCAGTGAATATGTATGTTCACTCAGATTTATAATTTGGAGTGGGATTAAATTGACCTCAAATAATTCTTACAGTTTGCCTGTCACTCTTGGCATCTGGAAGGTAGACATTAGATACATGTTCCATCTACCACACCTTCCTTCTCAGACATGAGTGTATTTGGGAAACTCTCTGACTTACTTGTGTTTCAGGATCTTTACTCATCTCAGAGTTATCTTCCTATGATCACATTGACACCCCCTAAAATGTTATGGCTTTGTGTAAAATATTTGGATATGTATATATGTCAGTACTTTCCCATGGTTCTTTTTCAGTTTAATTTTGAGAGGTGAAAATTAAGTAGCCATTTGAACCTAGAGATGCTCAAGAAATAGTGTGAAGTAATGTGTTTCAAATAAAGGAAATTGGGTTGAGAAATATCAGTCACTCTCCCAAAACCTTCTCCCAAACCCCAGCCCCGCCCCCCGCTTGCCCTCAACAGCAAAAAGTAGGTAATCCATAATGAAAAACAATCGGAAGAATACATGGCAGTTTTCAGTTTAGGTGAAGATGATATTGTCTGTTATTGAAACAAACTGGAAATGAGGACTTTGTAGAGCATTCTTTTTTTAAACTATTTTCCCCAAGAATCTTAATATCTGAATTTCCTTAACATACAGACCCGTCAGGCTTCTATCTTATAAAAGACATTTTGCTAAACAGAGTTGTAACTTAGAATGAAATAATTTACACAGTTGTTTTTGCTGTTATAAAAGTTCCTTTGAACACCATATGAAGCAGATTTGGGACAAATTTTAAAATATTTCTAAATGTCGTAGTTTTGCAATCTCTTTTCTGATTTAGTTATTCTAATTGTTTTAACACATTAGGGCTGCTAGTTATTTACTCTAGGAATCAAGCACAGAAGCTCACAGATTTAAAAATTAAATCGGATTTTTAAACAATAAGTTGAACTTATATGCAATGTTACTATCTCATGATTAAATCTTTAGTGCAGTGCTACCAATGAAGCATTCAAAGCTAAGAATATTGTGCCACTAGCTGAAAATTGCAATATTGTGACACTTCTTGGTTAAAATTTCTATTGAAATACCTATAATATATAGTTTTAGAGTAGTAGCCATTATTTGAGTTCATTTTCCAGATAAGAAGCCATATTTTATTCATATATATATATCTAAAACAGCTTTTGGAGCACACTCATGTATTACTTCATTTAGTTTTTACACAAAACCTGTGAGAGAGGGAGATGAAAGATTATTCAAAAGTGAGGATAGTGAGGTTAGTGAGATACCCAAAATTCCATGACTGTGCAGAGGTTTATAGAACCTGCTGTGTATCCACCATTATTTCCACTAATCTTTTAGCCTCTACAAATAAATGTGAATATCCTAGAATTTCTTACAACTTCATAAAAGCAAATTGCTAGCTTCTACATACATTATAAGGACAATTAATTTGAAAAAAACATAAAATACCAAATATTTTCATTGGTACAAAATGGTTTTGAAATTTTATTTATATACTGTTCATAATGGCTACCTCTGATGTGGGTATGGATTGGAATTGGGGCTAGGGGTGAGTATGTCAAAGAAGATTTTAGCTTTAGGTAAAGTACAGTCTAAATGCATTCATGTATGACTTACTGAATTAAAAGTAAAATAATTTTTTAAAACTGTAAAGAACATAGAGTTGGATTCTGGGAGTTATTGGCCTATACCAGGAAGGAGAAGAGTTTGGATAGAGAGTAAAGTGGGAGTTGGTATGGTTTTTGTAAATAAAAACAGATCGTTACATTGTCTTAGGAATCTCTACGTAATATTTTTTGTAGCTTATTTTGACCTACTGGTTGACAGAAACAAAAAATTGAAAGTAAGTATCTTTTCAGAATTGTAAGTATCTTTTCAGAATCATTCTAGTTTGTTCATTGTTTTGGGAAATAGTCTGCCATCAAAGAGAAATTGGCTGTGGTGCTATATTGTGCAATAAATTAATATCAATCAAAGTGGGGGGGATGTTTGTTTCATCACAATAGCTTTGGTAAATTAAAAGTAATAAATTCAGTTGAAAACCATGAGTATGTTCTTGTAATTCTGCATCGTATCATTTTTTTTGGTCCTGTTGGTAATTCCTTTGGGCTTTGTCCAGAGGGGCGGAGGCATGGACTGTGATTACCTCTGCTGTCACTCCACCCTCCTGGAATGTAGCGTCTGATTTACAAAAACGAAAACCATGACTTTTCACAGGAGCTTGCTATTACTTTTCTCAAAGTTTGTTTGAATCAGAGTGGGATTAGTGTAAAATATCCCCTGCCCTTGGCTTGTGTTCCTTTAGAAAAGTCAGAATATCCAGCCCTTAATTCTTGGTTAGTAAGATAATATCCATAGCTGGGCGAGGTTCTGGAATAATTTGGCATAGCACATCTCTGACTGAAATCTAAATGTGACCCTTGGGACCAAAGGACTATGAATTGGTCTGCCTGTGTAAATTTCAGTGTTTCTCCACTAATCAACTTCATGTCTAAAATCTCTAAAAGAACTTCCTGTTACAGTTCTTCTCTAACCTTTTTGACTCACAAACGTACTTTTCTGTCTGACAGCGCGTCACCTTTATTCCACTCCCAAAGAAGCCTTGGTGACCCTCACCCTCACTTAGTGGCTCTCTGAAGCGATTCTCCAAGATATACTTTGTAATACAGGCAACCTTCTATATTTGTGGTAACAGTAATAGTGATAGCAATAATAACAGCAGCCATAATTTATTTAGCACTTACTGTGTTTTCAGCATTCACTGCATAGATTTTATGACAGTCTTTCAAGTTAGGTCTAGGTATCTGCAAGTTAGGTCCTGTTACCCTCAATCAGCTCACGATGAAACTGAGACACGGCAAGGTAAAGATATAGCTGCTGCTGCTGCTAAGTCGCTTCAGTCATGTCTGACTCTCGTAAAGGAGATCAGTCCTGGATGGTCATTGGAAGGAACTGATTGCTGAAGCTGAAATTCCAATATTTTGGCCACCTGATGCAAAGGGCTGACTTAGTTGAAAAGACTCTGATGCTGGGAAAGATTGAAGGCAGGAGGAGAAGGGACGACAGGGGATGAGATGGTTGGATGGGATCACCGACTCAGTGAAGATGAATTTGGATAAACTCCAGGATTTGGTGATGGATAGGTCAGCATGGAACAACAGACTGGTTCCAAATAGGAAAAGGAGTACGTCAAGGCTGTATATTGTCACCCTGCTTATTTAACTTATATGCAGAGTACATCATGAGGAATGCTGGGCTGGAAGAAGCACAAGCTGGAATCAAGATTGCCGGGAGAAATATCAATAACCTCAGATATGCAGATGACACTACCTTTATGGCAGAAAGTGAAGAGGAACTCAAAAGCCTCTTGATGAAAGTGAAAGAGGAGAGTGAAAAGGTTGGCTTGAAGCTCAACACTCAGAAAATGAAGATCATGGCATCTGGTCCCATCACTTCATGGGAAATAGATGGAAAAACAGTGGAAACAGTGTCAGACTTTATTTTTTTGGGCTCCAAAATCACTGCAGATGCTGATTGCAGCCATGAAATTAAAAGACGCTTACTCCTTGGAAGGAAAGTTATGACCAACCTAGATAGTATATTAAAAAGCAGAGACATTACTTTGCCAACAAAGGTCCGTCTAGTCAAGGCTATGATTTTTCCCGTGGTCATGTATGGATGTGAGAGTTGGACTGTGAAGAAAGCTGATCGCCGAAGAATTGATGCTTTTGAACTGTGGTGCTGGAGAACTCTTGAGAGTCCCTTGGACTCCAAGGAGATCCAACCAGTCCATTCTAAAGGAGATCAATGCTGAGTGTTCATTGGAAGGACTGATACTAAAGCTGAAACTGCAATACTTTGGCCACCTCATGCGACGAGTTGACTCACTGGAAAAGATTCTGATGCTGGGAAAGGTTGGGGGCGGGAGGAGAAGGGGATGACAGAGAATGAGATGGCTGGATGGCATCACCGACTCTGTGGACATGAGTTTGAGTGAACTCTGGGAGTTGGTGATGGACAGGGAGGCCTGGCGTGCTGTGATTCATGGGGTCTCAAAGAGTCGGACACGACTGAGCGACTGAACTGAACTGAACTGAACTGAGGGAGGCCTGGCGTGCTACAGTTCATGGTGTTGGGAAGAGTCGGACACACTGAGCAACTGAACTGAACTGAATAGCAGGTGTCACTCTATAGTGGTAACCGTTTAAGTTTCCAGTGAACACTTTTGCTATCAAAATCAGTTTTGACAAGCAGCACAGTCTGCTGCTTTCGAAAAAAGCATTGAAAAATATTAATTTCGATGGTTGCTATAAATTAAATTGATATGAGCTACACTGTTGAAAGATAGTTGCTATTATTTTTCCTGGCATGTTTCTACTTCAAAGATTACTTTAAATGCTATTTTCAGATATTTATACTAGTCTTATTATCTGCTGGTTGCATTTCTATCCTAGAATTGATTCAGAAAAATATTGTGCCACTAGCCTCTCTTCTCACTGACTACAGTGTCAACACATCGTCACTGGTTTAGAAAAGTGGAATGAGTTTTGTTCATTCAAAATCATTTCTTAGTTAAAATAGTAGTTAAAAACACAGGCTTTAAATCATGTGCTCTGCTACCTACCAGCTTTTTTGACCTCAGGCAGGTTACTTCATATCACTAAACATCATTTTTCTGTCTGTTATAGGACATGTTAAGAGGTCATAGGTGATAGTTTTTTGTTTGTTTGTTTCCTCTTGTTTTGATATTGAATGAGATAATCCATGTAAAACACATAGCATAGTGCATATCTTATGCTAATGAATGTTTCTCATTATTATCATGTAATTTTTGCCTTGAAATAACTGGTTAAAATTTGTTGCCATGTAGTGTAGTGACTTGGAGAAGGAAATGGCAACCCACTCCAGTGTTCTTGCCTGGAGAATCCCAGGGACGGGGGAGCCTGGTGGGCTTCCGTCTATGGGGTCACACAGAGTCGGACATGACTGAAGTGACTTAACAGCAGCAGCAGCAGTGTAGTGACTTAACCCTCGACATACTGTAAAAACTTGTTGATGTAGATCATGAAACAGAATACAATTTTTATGAACTTTTTTTGTTCTTAGCTAGGGTGCAAATACACACTAACAAATAGTGTATATCTTGAAACCTTATAAAAAGGCTTCTTTAAAAACTTCTTACTTGGTTGTAAAAATGGAATTAAGAACAGACTCCATTGTTTGGGACTTTTATCATGTGAAAGTGTATTTTCCCATTGCTGCTTAGTTCAGATGGAAATTTTAGGAGATTATTGAACATCATTATTCCAGTAACATGAGCCATATTCTTGGTCCTAAATGCCAAAGACCTACCTAAGCATTGCGTCAGTATCACTGGAACACTTAAGGCAGAAGTAAGCAAATAGAGAATTTTGTCAGTCAGCGTTCTTCAGAGTGACAGAGGCAATGAGAGAAGGGTGTGTGTGTGTACGTACACATGTACATACATACACATTCATTCATCTCCTGCATTGCAGGGAGGTTCTTTACCGTCTGAGTCACCAGGGAAGCCCACATATATATATGCATATGAACATGTGTATGTGTGTGTGTGTATATATATATATATGCATTGTGTGTATCAATATATAATATACGTATATATGCATAAACCTTTCTAGTCAATATATTCTTAGATAGGAGATTGGAAATGAAAGACATACATATTATATCTGTCAGTGGACTTGTTTTTCTGCCCATTCATATAGGTTCAGGGACAAAATGAGAAAGAAAAATCTCTGGGGCAAAATTATTGGCGGAAGCCTATCCATCTGACAAGGAAATTTGTTTTCAAACAGTGTACAACTAACTCGAGACCCTGGGGCAGCAGGGAGAGGATAGCATATCTCTCTAAGACTTTATTTGCAGATATTTATCCAAAGGGTTGACAAACAAGGGTTGAAAACAAAGCCTGACAGTTTATGATACCATTTTATAGTGCAAAGTGTAGTTTTCTTTGCTAACTGTATAGATGATTCAGGATGGAAGTATAGGCAGGTAACAAATGTCTAATCATAAAATCCTTATGATATATACCCATAAAATATTCAAAAAACTGTGGGCTACTATCAGTGTTTTCACTTTCTGTACTATGTTCAGTCTTTCCTTTAAATGTTTAATTTTCTTATTTGAACATATTTTAAATGAATAAATTCAGTATTATATTAAATATTTACAGTTTACGAAGTACTTCCATGTCTAGTGTAATAATTTTTATCATGTTTTCGTGAAACAACCTTTGGTTTAATTGATTTTCTCTGTTGTTATTTTGTTTTCAATATCATTGTTTTCTGTCCTGATATTTGCTATGTCTTTTCTTCTGCTTGCTATAAGGTTCTTTTCAAATGCTTGAATTCAAGGCTATAACTTTCCCTTTACGTACTGCTTTTCTTGCAATTGTCTACTTTTTCCACTAGAACCCTGATCATATTCATTGTAATTATTTTAAATTCTCGATGTGATGATTCCAACGTCTGTTTTGTCTTTCAGTCATGTTCTGATGCTTGCTTTTACTCTTAAAACTGTTTTTTTTCTTTCTGCCTATCATGTCATGTAATTTTTTGTTGAAAATTAGACATTGTATTGAGTGATAGCGGCTGAAGAGGACTCTCATGTGAGGATTTATGTTACTGTGCTAGAAGTTGTGCTTTATCTAATGTCTATTGTCAGAAGCTTCAGATTCCCGCAGTGCCCTTTGTTTTTGCCTCTCCTCTTGTCTTTGGACTTCCCTGAGTACTTCTCCTCAAAGATAGTCTACATCTTCCAGCTCTTTCAACTCTAATCTACTGGTATTTTACTGAAATCCTATTGATGTCATGATATGGTGTAGGAGAAAAGCATCCTATCTTTATATAATTTAATATCAGTCCTTAGCAGACTTGGGAGAAGGAAATGGCAACCCACTCCAGTGTTCTTGCCTGGAGAATCCCAGGGAGGGGGAGCCTGGTGGGCTTCCGTCTATGGGGTCGCACAGAGTTGGACACGACTGAAGCAACTTAGCAGCAGCAGCAGACTTGTGTCTTGGAGCTGTGAGTTTCACAAGTGTTTCTGTGGTGTTATAGCTCCCTCCCACCCCCACCCCTTAAGTGATATAAGAAAGGGAGAGGGGTCTGGAACATGAGAAAATCCTTACCCCATGTGGGAAGAGGGCTTCTTAGGTAGCTCAGCGGTAAAGAATCTGCCTGCCAATATGTTCGATCCCAGGGTAGGGAAGATCCCCTGGAGAATGAAATGGCAACCCACTCCAGTATTCTTGCCTGGGAAATTCCAAGGACAGAGGATCCTGGCAGGCTACAGCCCATGGATTCACAAAACAGTCAGCCAAGACTTGATTTTACCACTGAGCAAGTGTGTGAGAAGTGCAGATCAAGTATTTTTCCCTGGAGAGTAGGCCTTTGTTATGGAGAGTATCTATCAGCATATTCACAAAGGTGATTTATTCCCTAACCCCTGCAAAAGAGACGTAGGCATTTAGAACAGTCTTTGGGACTCTGTGGGAGAGGGTGAAGGTGGAATGATACTGGTAACTTTTAATATTTAAACATTAGGTTCCTAGAACATAAACACAAAATGTATTAGTGTATCTTATTTTTCTGCAATGTGTGAAGATTTTCAAAAACAAAGTAAAATATAGGAGGCACTCTGGTGAATTGGAAAGCCATATGCAGAGTACATCATGAGGAACGCTGGGCTGGAAGAAGCACAAGCTGGAATCAAGATTGCTGGGAGAAATATCAATAACCTCAGATATGCAGATGACACTACCCTTATGGCAGAAAGTGAAGAGGAACTCAAAAGCCTCTTGATGAAAGTGAAAGAGGAGAGTGAAAAGGTTGGTTTGAAGCTCAACATTCAGAAAACAAAGATCATGGCATCTGGTCCCATCACTTCATGGGAAATAGATGGAAAAACAGTGGAAACAGTGTCAGACTTTATTTTTTTGGGCTCCAAAATCACTGCAGATGCTGATTGCAGCCATGAAATTAAAAGACGCTTGCTCCTTGGAAGGAAAGTAATGACCAACCTTGATAGTATATTAAAAAGCAGAGACATTACTTTGCCAACCAAGGTCCGTCTAGTCAAGGCAATGGTTTTTCCCGTGGTCATGTATGGATGTGAGAGTTGGACTGTGAAGAAGGCTGATCGCCGAAGAATCGATGCTTTTGAACTGTGGTGTTGGAGAAGACTCTTGAGAGTCCCTTATACTGCAAGGAGATCCAACCAGTCCATTCTAAAGGAGATCAATCCTGGATGTTCATTGGAGGGACTGATGCTAAAGCTGAAACTGCAATACTTTGGCCACCTCATGCGACGAGTTGACTCACTGGAAAAGATTCTGATGCTGGGAAAGGTTGGGGGCGGGAGGAGAAGGGGACGACGGAGAATGAGATGGCTGGATGGCATCACCGACTCTGTGGACATGAGTTTGAGTGAACTCCGGGAGTTGGTGATGGACAGGGAGGCCTGGCGTGCTGTGATTCATGGGGTCGCGGAGAGTCGGACACGACTGAGCGACTGAACTGAACTGAACTGAACTGAACGTACAAAGAAGTGAAAGATCTGGGTTTTAAGCTCTGGTTAGACCACAGGTTTGTGTGACTTTGAGTTCATTTATCACTTCTCCCTCTTTTTAAAATTTCACACATAAATGAGAATATTGGACCAGATCAATAGTAAGAGTTTCAGCTCATAAATTATATAATTCTGTGTCACAATTCACACTAAGATTATGCAATTATAAAATTGATAAAATATGTATTTAAAAAAGATTTGTCCTTTTCCTATAAAATTTGCCTGAGTTTTCTCTCTTTCTTTCTCTATTTTCTGTTTCTTTCTTTTTGTTTGCTTTTGTGTTGGGAAGGGTGGTAGAAGGACAATGAAAACTTTAAATACTTTTCTCCGAATATAATTGCAGTGCTTCCCTTGGATGAAAATTTATTACTGGACTTACATGTAAGCAAGGTAGATAGATGCTGATATAAAATAGTTGTTGGATGAGCAGAATAGAAACATCTTCCCTTTGATTTTATCCACCTTCAAACTTCATCTCCCCTTTTGCCACAATACTGTTTATGATTTATTTCTTTCAATTAAGATTAAATAGCCCTGTTCTTTTAAAATTTTTGTATACCTGATTATTATCAGCTTTATATGCCAAAACATATTAATTTATTAGGTGCTTTTGTATGACAGCTAATTTGGAGGCATTTTGTGTTAAGATTTTTGATTTGGGTTAAAGGGAAGGAGAAAACAACTCTATCCTTGGGCTTTGCTCAGGGAGTGTAAATTTTTATAGGTAGATAGCTATGAAAGATATATACATATTTAAAGTTTTGTATTTACATAAATGTAACTATATATGGATGTTTTGACTTCACTGGTAGCTCAGCTGGAAAAGAATCTGCCTGCAATTCAGGAGACACCAGTTCAATTCCTGGGTCAGGAAGATCCCTGGAGAAGGGATAGGCTACCCACTCCAGTATTCTGGCCTGGAGAATTCCATAGACTGTATAGTCCATGGGGTCACAAAGAGTCAAACACAACTGAGCAACTTTCATTGTGTGTGTGTGTGTGTGTGTTATATTTGAGGTGTGAGGTGTGTGTGTGTGTGTGTGTGTGTGTGTGTGTGTGTGTGTGTTATATATTTGAGGTATGAGGCAAGATATGGGACTAGAGGACATTCTGTGACTAAGATATAAAGAAAAGTGAAGTAAAAGTACCAAAGTTTGTAGGGAAAAGTGAATCACATCATTTCTCACAGAGGAGCAAAAAAATGTCTGGCAAATAACATGTTCCCTGGCCATCTGCTGTGGGAAAACTACAGGCTATAGCCCTTCCTTGAGGTTCACAGTGAACCTTTCTTTGCATGTTAGCCTTATTAAATCAACATTTTGCAAGTGTGTTTGAATTTAAAACACCTTTTACTAGAGTGTCTCATGGAATTTTGGAAAATACTTGCAGAGAGCACTTTCTGTTTTTAATTATTACTAATTCTAGTAAGCATCCCCTAGAATAATTGGGGTTGACTAGATGTTTTTCTGCTGAAGAATTCAGTGTTTCATGATATTCATTACCCACATACTTAAGTTCCAATATCTAATTTGAAATAAATCTTTAAATACACATTTCAGTTCCCCACTGTTTGCCTCATGGTAATGAACTGGCATTATTTTATTTCATATAAATGACATTTTGAATTATACCATATTTCCATAATTAATGAAATGATTTAATTTCTTTTTGTAGATAATAGTAATTTCTAGTTCTGCAAGTTAAATGCAGCAGGACTCTTTCTTTATTCTCATTTTTACAGGCCAGTTAGCATCCCGCTGAACTGAATGCACAAGCGGTTCTTTCTTTCCTTCCCCTCACCACCCACCTCTTTTATTTTGGTTTAGTTATTTGATCAATTGCATATTAATGAAGTTATTTTTCATAAATTCAAAATTTCATCAAATGTGTGTCTTTTATTTATTTTGTAGACTAACTGACAAAAATATATTTTGGATTTTTCTAAGTTCACAGGAAAATAGAGAAACTTGTCTTTACTGTAGATTTAGTGACAGGATAAAGTGATCTTTTAAAATTCAGTATATTAGCGAGTAGAATTATTTCCAATTGTTATAAACAATAGAAATGATATTGAGCCTTATTATTGACCCATTTCTTGCTCAATGTAATTTTATTTAATAATTATAATTTAAATGAAAATGAGGATATGGATCTCCATTTTTGTCAGCTGTCTAAGCCATTCTTTCAGTGGTTACATTCCCAGGCCACCACTTCAGAGACTTGTCTCTAATCATTGACCCAGTAGATGTTCTCCACTCCTTGTTATTTGTCACCAGTCATATTCATCTTAATGTGTCACTGTAGCTTCTTTCCTCCCGTCCCAGAGAGAATGATGTCCTTTTTCTATGACCAGACCTTCACAATCTTACCTCCTAATACAATGCTATACTTTACTTACTGTTCTCAAGTTAGATTTATTGAAATTCCACAAATATTTCTCATCCCTCCACTTTTATATATATATTTTCTAAATTGTTCTCTCTTCTTGGAAATTCTTATTTCCTACTTCTTTTATAATCTTAGCCTTCAAAAGTCACGTCTTTTACCCTGGAAATTATGAGTATAACCTTTCCTCTTTGAGCTTGTAAGCTACTAAGTGATAAGTATCCTTTAATTTTTAATCTATTTACCTGGTATTTATCTATTGGAATTATCTATGGGATAATTATCTATTTATCTATGGGAATTATCTTTATACTCAATTTTTAAACTGCTTGAACACTGAGATAGGACCCCAGTGACTTCTGTATTCCATTTAGTAAGATACTTGTACTTTGAGTGTTAGACATACATGAAATACTTGTTGAATTAATAAATGAGGGAATGAATGTGACTTTACATTAGATTACCCCAGAAAAAGGGGACGACAGAGAATGAGATGGCTGGATGGCATCACCAACTCTATGGACATGAGTTTGAGTGAACTCCGAGAGTTGGTGATGGACAGGGAGGCCTGGCGTGCTGTGATTCATGGGGTCGTGGAGAGTCGGACACAACTGAGCGACTGAACTGAACTGAACTGAACCCCAGAAAAAGATTAGAATATACGAGAATACATAACTACAAAAGCAGTTTTCAACAGAGTGGATTACAAAAGTTTCTTTTAAATTAACTCTATAAAAGAAACCAGTGTATAGATATTTTAAAGTTGGCTTAATTTCATAAAATAATGTCATTTATACATTTTAATAATGTGATTAATATCTAACTTTACCTCTTTTTAAATCTCTTTTCTAAAATGAAAAAGATGTTTAACTTTGTCTTTTTCTCTTTTTATCATAGATAGATATAAATAGTACTTTAAACACTCTATTGAACAAAGAATAAAATATGACAAAAAGGAAATAACCATGACTAGCTGTTTACACCATCTGTTAGTAGATGAACAGACACACTTATCCTTAACCAGAGGCATGTATATCTACGAAAGTTTCTAAGTACAAAAAAGAAACTTAGAAATATTTTTCTGCTCAAGTAAGTATTTTGTGCCAAAGAAATAATCAAAAGATAATGGGAGCAATAGAAACTCAGTATTGTTGGATGTCAAGGTTTAAGTTTTTTGGTTTTTGAACCAAAATAGTTCAAAGATAGAGTAAAAATAAAGAGTAAAGATAAAGTAGTAGCTTTACTAGTGGAAATTTATCTTCCCCATAGTATGCTGTTGACTTCCCTGGTGGCTCAAGGGTAAAGAATCCACCTGCCAGTACAGGAGATGCGGTTTCGATCCCTGGGTTGGGAAGATCCCCTGGAGAAGAAAATGGCAACTCTAGCATTCTTGCCTAGGAAATGCCATGGCCAGATGACCCTGGTGGGCTACAAGTCCATGGGGTTGCAAAAGAGTCGGACACAACTTAGTGACTAAACAACAACACATCCTGCTATAAAAAGCCATGTATTCCAAGTATTTATGACTGTCAGTGAAACTTCTGGTAAACAGGCTAAACAAAAATGTTTTATTGTCAGTGAACATTCAAGTAATATGTACATTACTCCAAAGAATATGTGTGGCCTATAAAAATTATATGCAGATATTACCATTAGCAGCAAATTCTGAGCAGCCTTGTAGGAATTAACTGAGAAAATTTCTGGTTGCCTTATTAGATCACAAGCAAAAAAAAAAAAAAAACCACAAAGTAATAGTGATAACAGTAACTATAAAATTAGCATAGATGTGGTTAAAGAACCATGTTTCAAAAATAAAACACACAAAATAGAAAATCTGGAATTAGGCCTGAATTTTAGTTATGTGTAAATTTCTAATGATTTATTACTAGTTCATGGCATTAGTGATGGAGAAGGAATGGCAACCCACTCCAGTGTTCTTGCCTGGAGAATTCCATGGATAGAAGAGGAACCTGGTGGGCTACAGTCCATGGGGTTGCCAAGAGTCGGACACAACTGAGCCACTAAGCACAGCTTTAGTGATAATGCTTTTCTTCCACTTCTAAACATTTTTTAGAATTTTTAAAGGCATTTTTAGACATTTTGGGGAACATTTTTAAAAACATTTTTAGAATAGGAGGGTTTGGGGGAGAACTGTTTGGTGCTGTGATGAAATCCTTGAATTCATTTAGGTAAGTAAATACAAAAGACAGCGGACAAGTTGTTCTTCCCTGGAACTCCGTAGTATCATTTCTCAAAGTTTCTTATGTTGAACACTAATATTTCAAGAGGTTAATAAATGCTACTTAGTAAGGAAATTAACAAGTTTGCAGAAACTACAAATACAGTGATCAATGGGTTGAGTAAAAGTAAAACAGTTTCTTTACTTCTAGAAGCTTTCAATATCTTAATATGCATCAGGGACTCTCAGGAAGAACATATAGTTTGTAGCACTTGCAAAGAATTTTTTGACCTAGGATCATGTTTTCACGAAACACCATGCATTAGTATGGAACACACTTTTTAAAACAGTCTTATTATTTCAGAGTAAAAGAAACAATGATGTGCATATAGAATAATCTATCTTATATTTCTGTAATAAGAAATTATATATAAAAAGGTGCCATTAGAAAAGACGTTCATCACTCTGTCACTACAGAGCTTACATTTTAGGTGAAAAACTTTATAAAAAATCAATAAATATAAAAAATGATTGTATGCTATGATGTATGCTAAGAAGGAAACAAAACAGAGAGTTGAGATGGGTGGTTAGGAAAGACTCAAGGCAGGTAATATTTAAGCTTCATGTAAGCGTAAGGAGTAGGTTTTTAAGAGTGAGGTATTCCCTGAAGACAGAATGGTATATGCGAAGGTTCTAAGGTGGGAAGAAACTCAGTGTGGTTGGGTTACAGGAAGTAACACACACAGACAGGCCAGATCATGCAGACCTTAAAGCTCAAAGTAAGGGAGTGTGGATTTTATTCTGTGTGCTTTGGGAAACCTATAGAGTTTTAAACAGTGAATTTTATTTGCTTTACTTTGTAAGATCACTTTTTCTGCTCTATGGTAGATTGAAAGTGGACCAGAGTGAAACTCTGGAAGACCAGTTGAGAAGCTGCACTAATCCAGATGAAAGATGAAAGGGATGATGTGTTGTCAGATTTGAGACACAGTTTGATGCTTTCCAGCAGGAGATAAGAGAGAACTTGCAAATAAGCTTGACCTTGATCTCCTTTTCTCTTCTTCTCTGCTCTTCTTTCCAGATAGCAGCACCAGAAATATGTAGCATTTCTTATGCCAAAGTATAAATTATCTAAATTACACATTTCTCTCTTGGATTGACTTTAATTTGATGTTCTGTTTTAAAGAGTTCCAAAATGATGTAGAGACAAGTGTAAGACCCCTTGGAGCCACATCTACCTCTTTGCCTGTTCCATTTATCTTATTCTGACGTTTTATTTCAGCACATCCTTTCACTCTGAATGAACTTCATTTCCTTTCACTTTAATTATGACACACTTTTATGGACATGAAAATGAAAATTAATTTGGTACCAAAAGAAATGAGAACTCTTCTGGCAAAGATATGCCACTGTGGCATTCTCTGCAATAGCCATCCTTATTAACACTATCATTTACACTGTGTGTATGTGTATGTGTGTGTGTGCTCAGCTGTGTCTGACTCTTTGCGATCTTCTGGACTGTAGCCTGCCAGGCTCCTCTGTCCATGGAATTCTCCAGGCGAGAATACTGGAGTGGGTTGCTATTTCCTACTCCAGGGGATCTTCCTGACCCAGGGATAGAACCCACGTCTCTTGTGTCTCTTACATTGGCAGGTAGATTCTTTACACTTGGGAAGCATGATTTACACCAGCCAAGTGTTATTCCTCCCAAATTTAAATCATGACTTACAGCCTTTGAATCCATGATAGAAAACAAAAGCAAAGCTAAATTAGGGAGGGACCTTGTTCATATATAATGTTTATGCTACACAGATATATTATTCAGATTAGTTTTAGTTTCATTGTTTAAATTACATATATTTTCATGTTAACCAAATTTCATGTAAATAAAAATTATAAAGAAAATAGAGTTTAGTACTTACTTCATTTGTATTTTCAAACTGAATTCCCTCAAAAATCTATGCATAGAAATATTTTACTTTGAGTTTTATAAGACTATTTAATGAATACACTAATATGCAGGTAGTTTAAGTATCTGTTAATAGCAGGTAACAGAAATGTACACTGTCTTTGCTTTAGGGGATTGGCTGTGAAGAAGTACCTAACAGTGAGAATTATTTAACTTTAGACAATATTAAAGAGTGAAAAAAGAGAATGCTTTGAAAATAGACTTATTTAAAAAATAAATCTGTACCTGTATCTATGTAATATATATATGTGTGTGTGTGTATATATATATGTATATATGTATATATATACATATATGTAAAGGATACCATAACTCAGTTGCGTTTTTTATGTCACAAAGACATTTGCCTTGAAGATTGTCCCTTATATTCTCTTTTTAATGAATGAAAAATTATATGCTTTAACATTCTGTTATTCACCAAAGAACTTTAAAGTAATAGTTATACATTTAGTAGACCTAGTTTCTATTAGTTCTCTTTGGGACTGAAATTATAAATAGGAAGATAGATATTTGTGAAGATATGTCCTTTGATGTGCTCTTCAAGTTCACATTATTTCTCATCTGATGTATTATCAGTTCAGTTCAGTTCAGTCACTCAGCTGTGTCCGCTCTTTGCGCCCCCATGGACTGCAGCACGCCAGGCTTCCCTGTTCATCCCAACTCCTGGAGCCTATTGAAACTCATGTCCATTAAGTCAGTGATGCCATCCAACCATCTCATCCTCTGTCATACCCTTCTCCTGCCACCTTCGATCTTTCCCAATATCAGGGTCTTTTCCAGTAATTTGGTTCTTCACATCAGGTGGCCTGAGTATTGGAGTTTCAGCTTCAGAATCAGTTCTTCCAATGAACATTCAGGACTGATTTCCTTCAGGATTGACTGGTTGGATCTCCTTGTTGTCCAAGGGACTCTCAAGAGTCTTCTCCAACACCACAGTTCAAAAGCATCAATTCTTCGGCACTCAGCTTTCTTTATAGTCCACCTCTCACATGACTACTGGAAAAACCATAGCTTTGACTAGATGGACCTTTGTCGGTAAAGTAACGTCTCTGTTTTTTTAATATGCTGTCTAGGTTGGTCATAGCTTTTCTTCCAAGGAGTAAGCGTCTTTTAATTTCATGGCTGCAGTCACCATCTGAGGGATTTTGGAGCCCCCAAAAGTAAAGTCTCTCACTGTTTCCACTGTTTCCCCATCTATTTGCCATGAAGTGATGGGACAAGATGCCATGATCTTTGTTTTTTGAATGTTGAGTTTCAAGCAAACTTTTTCACTCTCCTTTTTCACTTTCATCAAGAGTCTCTTTAGTTCTCTCTCACTTTCTGCCATAAGGGTAGTGTCATCTGTGTATCAGATGCTATTGATATTTCTCCCATCAATCTTGATTCCAGTTTGTGCTTTATCCAGCCATGCATTTTGCATGATGTATTATAATTTCTTCCTAACACATCTTCTAGTTGCCCCTTTCTCTCAAGCCATTCTCGGTCTTGCTGCCAAAATGAGCTTTATAAAACATATCTAATCACTCCTTTCCTTGTTTAAATTCATATTTTAAAATCCAAACAACCTCTCATTGTTTGTAAGATTCTCATTGTGTGTATACCATTGTTGCCCCATTTTGAAGTTAAGAGATTGAAGCTCAGAAAGGCTAAAGAACTTCAACAATGTCATAAAACTAGTAAGTGGCAAAGTTTAGGTTATATACCATATGAATTCAGTCCTTTGAAGTTTGTTGAAAATTTTCTTATGGTACCATAAATGTCCTATATGTGCTAGAAAACAATATGTCTGCATTTGCATTTGTTTGGTAAAGTGTTCTTTATATGTCTGGTAGATCAGATTTGTTAATTTTCATATTAAACTCTATATCCACATCCATTTTCCTAAAAAGAGATGCATTAAAATCCTTCACTACTATAATAACTGGACTTGGAAAAACAGACTGGTTCCAAATAGGAAAATAAGTATCTCTAGGCTGTATTTTGTCACTCTGCTTATTTAACTTATATGCAGAGT
Organism: Moschus berezovskii; assembly: GCF_049115385.1. NCBI lineage: Eukaryota > Metazoa > Chordata > Mammalia > Artiodactyla > Moschidae > Moschus > Moschus berezovskii. The sequence goes on along the minus strand of NC_142467.1, from coordinate 27,701,096 downwards.
ACATCATGAGGAACACTGGGCGGGATGAAACACAAGCTGGAATCATGATTGCCGGGAGAAATATCAATAACCACAGATATGCAGAGGACACCACCCTTCTTGCAGAAAGTGAAGAGGAACTAAAAAACCTCTTGATGAAAGTGAAAGAGGAGAGTGAAAAAGTTGGCTTAAAGCTCAGCATTCGGAAAACTAAGATCATGGCATCTGGTCCCATCACTTCATGGCAAATAGATGGGGAAACAGTGACAGACTTTTATGGGGGGGGCTCCAAAATCACTGCAGATGATTGCATGGTGATTTCATGGTGACTGCAGCCATGAAATTAAAAGACGCTTACTCCTTGGAAGAAAATTTATGACCAACCTAGACAGCATATTAAAAAATAGAGACATTACGTTGTCAACAAAGATCGTCTAGTCAAGGCTATGGTTTTTCCAGTTGTCATGTATGGATGTGAGAGTTGGACTATAAAGAAAGCTAAGCGGGGAGAATTGATGCTTTTGAACTGTGGTGTTGGAGAAGACTCTGGAGAGTCTCTTGGACTGCAAGGAGATCAAACCAGTCAATCCTGAAGGAAATCCATCCTGAACGTTCATTGGAACGACTGATGCTGAAGCTGAAGCTCCAATACTTTGGCCACCTGATGTGAAGATCTGACTCCTTAGAAAAGACCATGATGCTGGGAAAGATTGAATGCAGGAAGAGAAGGGGACGACAGAGGATAAGATGGTTGGATGGCATCACCAACCCAAGTGGACATGAGTTTGAGTAAACTCTAGGAGTTGGTCATGGACAGGGAGGCCTGGCATTCTGCAGTCCATGGGGTCACAAAGAGTTGGACACGACTGAGCGACTGAACTGAACTGAGCTATAATAAGCTTGTCTATATTTCATTGTAGTTGACAACCTATGGCTATATTATTAGATAAAATAGTTTAATCTTCCTGAAAAATGAAATTTTTTATTATCAAATCACTCTCATTTCTAGTAATGTTCTTCATCTCAATAAGAGATATTAATATAGCCACGGGAGGTTTCTTTTTTTTAGAATTTACCTGGTATATATATTTTTCCATCTTTTCTACTTTCTACCTTTTTGTATCCTTACCTTTTGGAAATCTCTCTGATGAACTGCATTTAACTGCATTTTTTGCTTTTGTTTTTTATCTCATCTGATAGTTTTTGTCTTTTTACTGTTTGTGGGAAATATACGGTTTCTTTTCTTTTAGTGACTACAATTCCAGCATGTTTTCTTAACTTCTGGAACTGTAAAAGTCAATCAGGTATACTTTTGCTCACTTTAGAGAACTCAGTATTTGGAACACTTTAATTCCCTTAAATTCCTTTAATCCCAAAATCCTACAAAGTTAACGTTATCTTTGTGCATTTGGGGAAACTTTAAGTCTTTTTTTAAAAAACATTCTCATTATTAGTTTGTATATATAGCCAGTGCTCATTTAAATCATTTAAATTTATCTACAAATTTATAACTATCACTTTTATTTTTCCTACTTGGATTTAGAACTTGCATTTAAAACAGTTGTGTGGGATTATTTTCCATTTATCTGAAATACATTTTTCAGAATTTCCTTTAATGATACTCTGGTGGTTGGTTTAGTCGCTAAGTTGTATCTGACTCTTGCGACTCCATGGACTGTAGCCTGTCAGGCTCCTCTGTCCATGGGATTTTCCAGGCAAGAATACTGGAGTGGATTGACATTTCTTTCTCCAAGCAATGATACTCTACTAGAGGCAAACTTCTCAGTTTAGTTGGTTGGAAAATGTCCTTATTTAACTTGTGCTCTTGAAAAAATTCTACTGAAGCTAGACTTTGGGTTAGTAGTTATTTTCTTTCAACACACTAAAGATTTAATTTCACAGGAAACTGAACATTTCCTGACATTCTCACAATCACTCCTTGGGAGGAATCTGCCTTTTCTCACTGGCTACTTGTAAGATTACCTCTTTGTATTTGGTATTCTAAAGTTTCACTCTATGCATCCAAACGTAAATTTCTTTCTGGTCTTTTTGCTTGTGATTTGTGATTTCTAAGGGGAATAATTTGTCACTTACATTGGTTCTGAAAATTAGTCAATCTTTATTTCTTCAGATTTCTATTTTATTCTCTCTGTCCCTTTCTTTTGATGCTCAAATCATGCTTAGGTGAAGTCATCACACTCTCTTCTCTATGTCTCATTACCTTTATTTGACTTTCCATGCTGAATTCCACATAGTTCCTTCTAGTCATGTTTTAGGTTACTAGTTCTCTCTTCATATATGAAAGGCTAATCTCTTAAGCTTGGTCACTGCATTTTTAATTTCATATATTATATTTTTATTTCTGGAAATTGTGTGTGTTTCTCTCCAGATATGCTTTATCATTGTTTATAGTTTCCTGTTATTGTTCTTGAGTATCTTTTATTTTTGAAATGTAGAAAGCATTGTTATTTTATTGTTTTCTAATTGTCGTAATATTTGAAATCTCCACAACCAATTTCTGTTGTTGTTTCTTCTGTTCTCATTCATAAGCCTTGTTTTCTTTTTAGTGAAGTAATTTTTTAATGTGTGTTACTCTATTTTTGTTTTTTTAGAAAATTACTTGTAGGAATTCTTTGAGACCTAGCGTAAAGGTGTTTTCTCGGCAAAATATTTGTCATTGCTTCTGCCACATAGGGGCACTAATGGTCTTCAACTATTTTAAATTTCCTGGTTTGAGATTTTCTTGTTTGTTTATTTTTCAGTTTTATTGAGATATAGTTGACAAGTGGAAGTGTAATATATTTAGAGTGTATAGCATGATGATATTGTGAAAGGGTTACCACAGTATATAACACATTCACCATTGAGGATTTTTTTTTTTTTAAACCACCGAAATCACATTAATTTGAGCTGCAAATATACCAAAGAGTAGGTTCGTGGTTACTAAATGAATCTTGCATGACCTTTATAAGGGAGGGTCTCCTTTTTGGGCAAGCCCTAAGATTTGTCTCTACCCCGCTGTATCCCACAATTGTGTGAAAACTGAAGTTTAAGTTCACTAAGTTCCAGTAAATGTCCTTAGGCAAAAAAAAAAAAAATTTAGTCATTTTATCTAAGATCCTGCCTTCCTTTAGCTTTTATTCTAATAATTTCCTTAGTACTTTATCAGTTCTCCGATGCTATTAAGTAAAAAACAAATGTATGTAAAAATGTGGGGCTTCCCTCATAGCTCAGTAGGTAAAGAATCTGCCTACAATGCTGGAAACCCAGGTTCATTCCCTGGGTTGGGAAGAGTCCCTGCAGAAGGAAATGGCAACCCACTCCAGTATTCTTGCCTGGCAAGTCCCAAGGACAAAGGAGCCTGGCAGGCTACAACCATGATGTTGCAAGAGTCGGACACAACTTAGTGACCAAACCACCATGTAAAAATGTACACACACACACTCTCAAGCATGTTTAGTTCTTTTAAGCAAGAGATATGCAGACACCTAAGCTTTCAAATTCATAAGCTAAAATTTAGCAAGATTTCTACTAAAGGTATAAGTAGAATAACTTAATGGGTAAAGTTAACCAGATGGCTATAAGGCAGCTTACTGTGACATGCAAATTTCATCTTTAATAGAAAATGAATTATGGAAGACCTAATTCAAGGAGAAATAACCCATAAGACCTCTTGGGAGGGTGAAAAATAATACTACCAACAAAAGGTAATTGAAGGAATAATGACATTTCCTTCTCCAAGGAATCTTCCTGATTCAGGGATCGAACCTGGATCTCCAGAATTGCAGGCGGATTCTTCATTGTCTGAGTCACCAGGGGAACCCCTCTCATATATAAAATAGGGATAAACATGCTGACCACATATGAGAAGACCGAGACACAGAGAATCACAGGTAACAAGTAGGCTAATGGACTTAAACCTAGGTAGTAACCATCTAAAGTCCATGCTTTATCTATATCGCTGGTGTGTGTGCTCAGTCGCAGGTGATTCTTTGCCACCCCATGGACTGTAGCTGCCAGGCTTCTCTGTCCACAGGATTCTCCAGGCAAGAATACTGGAGTGAGTTGCCATTCCCTAACAGTAAGGGAAAATTAAAGCTATTTTTTAAATTTGTGTGGGGGGAAGGTTTCAACTACATAGTGTAGGAAATATCACATACATGTTGGTTTGTTGGTTAGTGACTAAATATTCTTTTAAGAAAGCTTTGATTAAAATTGTAGTAGTATTATAATAAAGTATAAAGAAAATACATAGAATAACAGGAATAATTTACTATACTTGTAAATTGTAAAAAAGAGAGTTTTCTTTCATGGCAAATCTTAAAAAATGGGTCAGTTAAAATAACTTTAATTGTATACTGCAATAACTTGGGAAAGTCAAGTATAGTCTAGCAAAAAGGCTAGCAAAAAAAATAACAGTAGAAAATTCAATTAGAGAGACAAAGAACACCACATTGCCTACTTATATTTAGTTAATATAATGTGGAATAAACTACTTAAGAATGAAGGATTTGTGGTAATGATTCAAATGAGTACAATTTCAATTCAAAAAATGGTTACAAATATAATTAGGAAAAAATTTGATAATATTTGCAGATGACGCATGTCAAATCAGGAAACAACTTGAGAATATAGTAAAACTAATTACTTTGAACTCAACTACAGTCAAGCCTTGATTAACTGGCATAAATGGGGTGATGAACAGATAGAAAGGAAACCACAATTACTCAGAATCATCGTTAAACAAAACTATAAAACCAATAATAATATAACACAAAATAAATTTATTTAATAATACAGTAGTTTGACAGTCCACAGATATTACCCAAAAGTGTAAAAATATTACAAGCACTTTGATTTAAGACCATCTGCCAAAAATACTGGGCTGTTAAACAACTTCATAGTAAAGATCCTTGTATTTATGAGTCTTGGATGAAGCAGACACATGCCTCATTTCTCTTTCATTACTACCCTTAATTAGAGGTTCACCCAAAATTTTTGCTTTGCAGTATTAGAATACAGGAACACCTTCTTTTATTGAGATTCATTTATTGCACTTCTCAGGTATTTCATTTTTGTTTTTTAATAAATTGAAATTTTATAGCGACAATGTGCAAAACAAATCATTTTTCAGTAGCATTTTCTCCCATCATGATTCCATTTCACCTTTTGATAATTCTGGGAATATTTAAAATTTTTTCATTTTTATTCTATTTGTTAGAGTAATCTATAATCAGTGATCTTTGATGTTATTGTAGCAGTTGTTTTGTTATGCCATGAAACATTCCTATGTAAGACAGCAAACCTAGTCAATAAATACTGTGTGCATTCCCACTGCTCCACCAACCAGTCATTCTCCCATCTTTCTCCTTCTCCTTATGCCTCCTTGTTTCCTGAGATACAATACAATATTGAAATTAGGCCAGGTAATAACCCTACAGTTCAGTTCAGTTCAGTCACTCAGTCGTGTCCGACTCTTTGCGACCCCACGAAACACAGCACGCCAGGCCTCCCTGTCCATCACCAACTCCCGGAGTTCACTCAAACTCATGTCTATCGAGTTGGTGATGCCATCCAGCCATCTCATTCTGTTGACCCCGTCTCCTCCCGCCCCCAATCCCTCCCAGCATCATAGTCTTTTCCAGTGAGTGAACTTGTCGCATGAGGTGGCCAAAGTATTGGAGCTTCAGTTTCAGCATCAGTCCTTCCAATGAACACCCAGGATTGATCTCCTTTAGAATGGACTGGTTGGATCTCCTTGCAGTCCAAGGGACTCTCAAGAGTCTTCTCCAGCACCACAGTTCAAAAGCATCAATACTTTGACGATCAGCTTTCTTCACAGTCCAACTCTCACTTCCACACATGACCACTGGAAAAACCATAGCCTTGACTAGACAGACCTTTGTTGGGAAAGTAATGTCTCTGCTTTTTAATATGCTATCTAGGATGCTAAAGCTGAAACTCCAATACTTTGGCCACCTCATGCGACGAGTTCACTCACTGGAAAAGAGTCTGATGCTGGGAGGGATTGGGGGTGGGAGGAGACGGGGACAACAGAGAATGAGATGGCTGGATGGCATCACCGACTCGATGAACATGAGTTTGAGTGAACTCCGGGAGTTGGTGATGGACAGGGAGGCCTGGCGTGCTGTGATTCATGGGGTCGCAAAGAGTTGGACACGACTGAGCGACTGAACTGAACAGAAGTGAGGTTGGTCATAACTTTCCTTCCAAGGAGTAAGCATCTTTTAATTTCATGGCTGCAATAAGCATCCGCAGTGATTTTGGAGCCCCAAAAAAATAAAGTCTGACACTGTTTCCACTGTTTTCCCATCTATTTCCCATGAAGTGATGGGACCAGATGCCATGATCTTTGTTTTTTGAATGTTGAGCTTCAAGCCAACCTTTTCACTCTCTTCTTTCACTTTCATCAAGAGGCTCTTTAGTTCTTCTTCACTTTCTGCCATAAGGGTGGTGTCATCTGCATATCTGAGGTTATTGATGTTTCTCCCAGCAATCTGGATTCCAGCTTGTGCTTCTTCCAGCCCAGCGTTCCTCATGATGTACTCTGCATATAAGTTAAATAAGCAGGGTGACAATATACAACCTTGACATACTCCTTTTCCTATTTGGAACCAGTCTGTTGTTCCATGTCCAGTTCTAACTGTTGCTTCCTGACCTGCATACAGGTTTCTCAAGAGGCAGGTCAGGTGGCCTGGTATTCCCATTTCTTTCAGAATTTTCCACAGTTTATTGTGATCCACACAGTTAAAAGCTTTGGCATAGTCAATGAAGCAGAAACATATGTTTTTCTGGAGCTCTCTTGGTTTCTCCATGATCCAGTGGATGTTGGCGATTTGATCTCTGGTGCCTCTGCCTTTTCTAAAACCTGCTTGAACATCTGGAAGTTCACGGTTCACATATTGCTGAAGCCTGGCTTGGAGAATTTTGAGCATGACTTTACTAGCGTGTGAGATGAGTGCAATTGTGTGGTAGTTTGAGCATTCTTTGGCATTGCCTTTCTTTGGGATTAGAATGAAGACTGACCTTTTCCAGTCCTGTGGCCACTGCTGAGTTTTTCAAATTTGCTGGCATATTGAGTGCAGCACTTTCACAGCATTTCAGGATTTGAAATAGCTCAACTGGAATTCCGTCACCTCCACTAGCTTTATTCGTAGTGACACTCTCTAAGGCCCACTTGACTTCACATTCTAAGATGTCTGCCTCCAGGTGAGTGATCACACCATCATGATTATCTTGGTCGTGAAGATCTTTTTTGTACAGTTCTTCTGTGTATTCTTGCCACCTCTTCTTAATATCTTCTGCTTCTATTAGGTCCATACTGAGCCTGTCCTTTATCGAGCCCATCTTTGCATGAAATGTTCCCTTGATATCTCTAATTTTCTTGAAGAGATCTCTTGTTTTTCCTATTCTGTTGTTTTCCTCTATTTCTTTGCATTGATCGCTGAGGAAGGCTTTCTTATCTCTCCGTGCTATTCTTTGGAACTCTGCAATGGTCTCTAAGTGTTCTAGTGAAAGAAAGAGTCTCAATATCTCACTTGAAATCAGAAGCTAGAAATGATTAAGCTTTTTCCCTTCAAGGAAAGGCATGTCAGAAGGACATGTGAGGAAGGCATGTGAAAAACAGAGATAGGCTGATTGGTGAGCTTCCTGTACCAAACAATTAGCCAGGTTGTGAATGCAAAGAGGCTGAGTTCCTGAAGGAAATTAAAATCACTACTCCAGTAAACACATGAAAGATAAGAAAGCAAAACAACATTATTGCTGATACAGAGAAGGTTTTCATGGTCTGGATAGATCAAACAAGCCACAACATTCCCTTAAGCCAAAGGTTAATCCAGTGCAAGGACCTAACTCTCTTCAGTTCTTTGAAGGCTGAGAGAGTGAGGAAAATGAGGAAGAAAAGTTGGAAGCTAACAGAGGTTGCTTTATGAGGTTGAAGGGAAAAAACCATCTACATAACATAAACATGCAAGGTGAAACACAGGTGCTGATGTAGAAGTTGCAGCAAGTTATACAATAGATCTTGCTAAGATCATTAATGAAGGTGGATGCACTAAACAACAGATTTTCAATTGTATACAACACAGCCATATACTGGAAGAACATGCTCCTTTGACTTTCATAGCTAGAGAGGAGAAGTCAATAACTGGCTTCAAAGCTTGAAAGGTACTCTTCAAAAGTACTGTTGTTAGGCAGAGGTTGATGTAGCTGGTTAACTTTAACTTGCAACAGGTGTTCATTTACCATTCTGAAAATCCTGGGACCTTCGGAATTATGCTAAATCTACTCTGTGCTCTGTAAATGGGACAACAAAGCCTGGATAATGGCATATTTATTGACTGCATGGTTTACTGAATATTTTAAGCCCACTCTTAAGACCTACTGCTCAGAAAAAGATAGCTTTTAAAATATTGCTGCTCATTGGCAATGCTCCTGGTCATTCAAGAAATCTGATGGAAATGTACAATGAGATTAGTGTTGTTTTCATGCCTGCTTTCTCCGTCCATGGGATTCTCCAGGCAAGAATACTGGAGTGGGTTACCGTTTCCTTCTCCAGGGGATCTTCCCGACCCAGGGATCGAACCCGGGTCTCCCGCATTGGAGGCAGACGCTTTAACCTCTGAGCCACCATGGAAGCCCGGGTGTCATGGATGGAGAAGCCTGGTAGGCTACAGTCCAAGGGGTGGCAAAGAGTCGGACACGACTGAGCAATGGAACGGAATAAGACACCCATTCTGCAGCCCATGGATCAAGGAGACATTTTGACTTTCAAGACTCTTATTTAAGAAACACTATAGCTGCCATAACGCTCCAGTACTCTTGCCTAGAAAATCCCATGGACGGGGGAGCCTGGTGGGTTGCAGTCCATGGGGTCGCTACAAGTCTGACATGGCTGAGCAACTTCACTTTCACTTTCACACATTGGAGAAGGAAATGGCAACCCACTCCAGTGTTCTTGCCTGGAGAATCCCAGGGACAGGGGAGCCTGGTGGGCTTCCGTCTATGGGGTCACGCAGAGTTGGACACGACTGAAGCAACTTAGCAGCAGCAGCATAGCTGCCATAAAGGATGATTCCTCTGATGTATCTAGGCAAAGAAAGTTACAAACCTAGACGGGATTCACCATTCTAGATGTCTTTAAGCACGTTTATGATTTCATATAAAGATTTCAAAATACTAACATTCATAGGAGTTGGAAGTGGTTGATTCCAACTCTCATAGATGACTTTGTGGAGTTAAAGACTTCAGTGGAGAAGGCAACTGCAGATGTGATGGATAGAGCGAGAGCTAGAATTAGAAGTGGAAAATGTGACTGAATTGTTGCAATCTTATGATAAGACTTGAATGGATGAGGAGTTGCTTATTATGGATGAACAAAGTGTTTTCTTGAGATAGAATCTAAGCCTGTTATGATACTGTGAAGGTTGTTGAAATGACAACAAAGAATTTAGAATAATTGTATAAACTTATTTTAAAAAGCTATGTCAGAGTTTGAAAGGATTGATTCCAATTTTGAAAGCAGTTCTACTCTGGATAAAATGCTACCAAACAGCATTGCATACTATAGAAAAATTATTCATAAAAGGAAGAGTCAGTTGATGTGGCAAACCTCATTGATGTCTTATTTTAAGAAATAGCCACAGCTATCCCAGACTTCAGCAACCACCACCCTGTTCAGTCCAACAATCAGTGCTGAAGCAAGATCATCTCCCAGCAAAAAGATTAAAACTCACTTGAAGTCTCAGATGATGTTTAGCATTTTTTTTTTTTAGAAATAAAGCATTTTTTTAAACTTAGGTGTATGCATTTTCTGGACATAATAGACTATGATATAGAATATAGAATAAAGACACTTTTATATGCAATGAGAAACCAAAAGAATTTGCGTGACTCACTATATTGGATATTTGCTTTATTGTAGTAGTCTTGACCCCGGTCCACAGTATCTTTGAGATCTACCTGTACCCCACAAGTATGAGCTGAGGGACAGGGCCTGGTCTATCAGGCTATCTTCGACAGCTCCATATCATCTGTTCATTACTAAACAGGTTATCTTTTAGTATATAGATAGTTTATTCATAGTAATTTTCATTTCTTCACAAATACATTCTTTATGATTAATTATTACTTTAATTTATCTTCAGATAATCAAGAGTTGGGTACATTCCCAAATATATAGTCATTTAGATAATCTCTAGAGAAAATTAACCTTTGCTTCGTTGCTGTAAAAATTTCACATAAACTATTTTCACATTAATTGATTTTTAGAAATTGGATTTCTTAACTCTCATCTTAGTGTTATTTCATATCCCATAAGCAGTTCCCAAATTAACTTTTTTAATGGTAGTCTTTATTTTTTAGAAGAATTTTAATTTAGATTTACAGAAAAACTGAGACAAATGTACAAAGTATTCCCATGTGCAACACACTCAGCTTCCCCTGTGATTCACATGTACTTCAGTGTAATATGTTTGTTTCAGGGAATATACCAATATTGATACATTATTATCAACTGAGTCTGCTGTTTACTCAGCATTCTTCAGTTCTGCCTAATATAAATTGATATAACAGGCTGCTTATTAGTGTTCTTGAGGGGAAGGGAGGTAAAAAGTGTCCTGTTGTAAAGTAAGTTTGGGAAGTACTAGCCATGAAATTAAAAGACGCTTACTCCTTGGAAGGAAAGTTATGACCAACCTAGATAGTATATTAAAAAGCAGAGACATTACTTTCTCAACAAAGGTCTGTCTAGTCAAGGCTATGGTTTTTCCCGTGGTCATGTATGGATGTGAGAGTTGGACTTTGAAGAAAGCTGATCACCGAAGAATTGATGCTTTTGAACTGTGGTGTTGGAGAAGACTCTTGAGAGTCCCTTGGACTTCAAGGAGATCCAACCAGTCCATTCTAAAGGAGATCAATCCTGGGTGTTCATTGGAAGGACTGATGCTGAAGCTGAAACTGCAATACTTTGGCCACCTCATGCGACGAGTTGACTCACTGGAAAAGACTCTGATGCTGGGAAGGATTGGGGGCTGGAGGAGAAGGGGACGACAGAGAATGAGATGGCTGGATGGCATCACCGACTCGATGGACATGAGTTTGAGTGAACTCCGGGAGTTGGTGATGGACAGGGAGGCCTGGCGTGCTGTGATTTGTGGGGTCGCAAAGAGTCGGACACGACTGAGCAACTGAACTGAACTGAAGTTAAACAAAGTAAGACATATTTCTTTCCTAAAAAACTCAGACTCCTTAAGATACATAATGTAAATTTCAAAATGGAATTAAGACTATGTTGTGTTGCCCAAAATGATTAGGTAACAGAACTCTTTGAGATAGGGCATTTTGAAGGTCTCATATTCTGAAAATCAGTCTTTGGAAAATTGTGCTATACCATATCATGACATGCCACATTAACTTAGACTAGGTTAATATATAAATCTGAAAACATTTAAAACTCAGTTTTGTTAGAATTATCTGTGGAAATGGAGCTAAGTTAGTTCCTAGAGGTAATAATTGGCTGAAGGGGTAAGATCTATTTTTTGTGTGTCATTGTGTACCTTTAAACTTTGTACCAAGTATATATTACCTATTCAAAAATTAACAAAATAATATATAGTGAATTACTCTGTAATTCAGTGTATCCTGGAAAAAAAAGTTTACTGTGTAAATATTGCTTTTGTTACCATAACTGTTATGATACTCCACAGCAAAAAAAAAAAAAAAAAATTGTTGCTAACTAAAATTGTACATATATAACCTGCTCTCAAATATAGGATAGTGAATTAAGATAAAGCAATCAGTGTAAGAATATTTTAGAAAATAACCAATATAAGATGTTCTTAGGTAAGATCATAAAAGAAATCAGAAAATTGCACTCAGAAGACATGCATATCTATAATTTAATTAAATGAGTAAGTGCGCTAGAGCAGTGGCTGCATGGCACTGGAACAACTTCCAGGAGATACCCCACATCCACGGGCAAAGGAGAAGCCCCAGAAAGACACTAGGAGGGGTGAAATCACATTAAGAATCAAACACCATACCCGCTAGAGACCCTCAGAGGGCTCAAACATACCTTGTGCACACCAGGAGCCAGAGACCCCACAGAGACTGAGACAGAACTGTGTTTGAATGTCTCCTGCGGAGGTGCAGGTCAGCAGTGGACTGCTGGAGGGGCAGGGGATCTGGGTTCAGTAGACCTGGGTATAGCATAAGCCTTCGTGGAGGAGGTTGCCATTTGCCTCACCATAGAACCACCAGAACTTACACAGGACTGGGAAACAGACTCTTGGAGGGCACAAACAAAACCTTGTGTGAACCAGGACCCAGGAGAAAGGAGCAGTGACCCCACAGGAGACTGACACAGACTTGTCTGTGGGTATCCAGGCGTCTCTGGCGGAGGCATGGTTTGGTGGTGGCCTGGTGCACAGTTGAGGGCACTGAGGGCAGAATGCATGCATAGGACCTTTGGTAGGAGGTCACCATTCTCTTCATTGCCTTCACCTTGGTTTGGCCTCAGGTCACACAACAGAGAGGGAACACAGCCCCGCCCATCAAAGGAAAAGTGGATTAAAGACTTACTGAGAACGGCCCCACCCATCAAAACAAGATCCAGTCCCCCCTACCCCTCACCACCACCAGTCAGTCTCTCCTATGAGGAAGTTTCCATAAGTCTCTTATATTTCTCCAAACAGATGAAAACAATCATCGAAAACTAAGCAAACTGATCACATGGAACACAGCCTTGTCTGACTCAATGAAACTATGAGCCATGCTGTGTAGGGCCACCCAAAACAGACGGGTCACTGTGGAGACTTGTGACAGAACGTGGTCCATGGAGAAGGAAATGGCAAACCACTTCAGTATTCTTGCCTTGAGAACACCATGAAAAGTATAAAAAGGTAAAAAGATAGGAAACTGAAAAATGAACTCGCTAGGTTGGTAGGTGCCCAATATGCTACTGGAGATCAGTGGAGAAATAACTCCAGAAAGAATGAAGAGATGGAGCCAAAGCAAAAACAATACCCAGTTGTGGATGTGACTGGTGATGAAAGTAAAGTTCGATGCTGTAAAGAACAATACTGCATAGGAACCTGGAATGTTAGGTCCATGAATCAAGGCAAGTTAAAAGTGGTCAAACAGGAGGTGGCAAGAGTGATCATTGACATTTTAGGAATCAGCGAACTCAAATGGACTGGAATGGGTGAATTTAACTCAGATGACCATTATATCTACTACTGTGGGCAAGAATCCCTTAGAAGAAATGGAGTAGCCATCGTGGTCAACAAAAGAGTCCAAAATGCAGTACTTGGATGCAATCTCAAAAGCGACAGAATGATCTCTGTCTGTTTCCAAGGCAAACCATTCAATATCACAAGTCTATGCTCTGACAAGTAATGCTGAAGAAGTTGAAGTTGAATGGTTCTATGAAGACCTATAAGACCTTCTAGAACTAACACCCAAAAGAGATAGGGGACTGGAATGCAAAAGTAGGAAGTCAAGGCACACTTGGACTAACAGGCAAATTTGGCCTTGGAGTACAGAAACAGGGAAAAAGCTAATAAAGTTCTGACAAGAGAACGCACTGGTCATAGCAAACACCCTCTTCCAACAACACAAGAGAAGACTCGACACCTGGACATCACCAGATGGTCATACCGAAATCAGATTGATTATATTCTTTGCAGCCAAAGATGGAGAAGCTCTATACAGTCAGCAAAAACAAGACCAGGAGTGGAATGTGCCTCAGATCATGAACTCCCGTATTGCCAAATTCAGACTTAAATTGAAGAAAGTAGGGAAAACCACTAGACCATTCAGGTATGACCTAAACCAAATTGTTTACAATTATACAGTGGAGGTGACAAATAAATTCAAGGGATTAGATCTGATAGAGTTCCTGAAGAACTATGGACAGAGGTTGACGACTTGCTATAGGAAGCAGTGATCAAGGCCATCCCAAGAAAAAGAAATGCAAAAATGCAAAATGGTTGTCTGAGGAGGCCTTACAAATAGCTGAAAAAAGAAGAGAAGCCAAAGGCAAAGGAGAAAAGGAAAGATATACCCATTTGCATGCAGAGTTCCAAAGAATAGCAAGGAGACATAAGAAAGCCTTCTTTGGTGATCAATGCAAAGAAATAGAGGAAAACAATAGAATGGGAAAGACTAGAGATCTCTTCAAGAAAATTAGAGATACCAAGGGAACATTTCATGGAAAGATGGGCACAAATAAAGGACAGAAATGGTATGGACCTAAGAGAAGCAGAAGGTATTAAGAAGAGGTGGCAAGAATTCACAGAAGAACTGTACAAAAAAGATCTTCATGACCCAGATAATCACGATGGTGTGATCACTCACCTAGAGGCAGACATCCTGGAATGTGACGTCAAGTGGGCCTTAGGAAGCATCACTATGAACTAAGCTAGTGGAGGTGATGGAATTCCAGTTGACCTGTTTTAAATCCTAAATGATGATGCTGTGAAAGTGTTGCACTCAATATGCCAGCAAATTTGGAAAACTCGGCAGTGGCCACAAACTGGAAAAGGTTTGTGGAAAAGATTCATTCCAATCCCTATGAAAGGGAATGCCAAAGAATCTTCAAACTACCTCACAATTGCACGCATCTCACACACTAGCCAAGTAGTGCTCAAAATTCTTCAAACCAGGCTTCAACAGTGTGTGAACCATGAACTTCCAGATGTTCAAGCTGGATTTAGAAAAGGCAGAGGAACCATAGATTAAATTGCCAACATCTGTTGGATCATCAAAAAAGCAAGAGAGTTCCAGAAAAATATCTGCTTTATTGACTATGCCAAAGCCTTTGATTGTGTGGATCACAATAAACTGTGGAAAATTCTTAAAGAGATAGGAATCCCAGACCACCTTACCTGCCTCTTGAGAAATCTGTATGCAGGTCAGGAAGCAACAGAACTGGACATGGAACAACAGACTGGTTCCAAATCAGGAAAGGAGTACGTCAAGGCTGTATATTTTCACCCTGCTTATATGACTTATATGCATTAAAAATGCTCGGAGTGAAGATTTCCAGGAGAAATATCAACAACCTCAGATATGCTGATGACACCACCATTATGGCAGAAAGCAAAGAACTAAAGAGTCTCTGATGAAAGTGAAACAGGAGAGTGAAAAAGTTGGTTTAAAACTCAACATTCAGAAAACTAAGATCATGGCATCTGGTCCCATCACTTCATGGTAAATAGATAAGGAAACAGTGGAAACAGTGACAGACTTTAATTTTTGGAGGCTCCAAAATCACTGCAGATGGTGACTGCAGCCATGAAAGTAAAAGACGCTTACTCCTTGGAAGAAAAGTTATGACCAACCTCAGTTCAGTTCAGTTCAGTCGCTCAGTCATGTCCAACTCTTTGCGACCCCATGAATCACAGCACGCCAGGCTTCCCTGTCCATCACCAACTCCCGGAGTTCACGCAGACTTATGTCCTTCAAGTCAGTGATGCCATCCAGCTATCTCATTCTCTGTCGTCCCCTTCTCCTCCCACCCCCAATCCTTCCCAGGATCAGACTCTTTTCCAGTGAGTCAACTCGTCGCATGAGGTGGCCAAAGTATTGGAGTTTCAGCTTAAGCATCAGTCCTTCCAATGAACACCCAGGATTGATCTCCTTTAGAATGGACTGGTTGGATCTCCTTGAAGTCCAAGGGACTCTCAAGAGTCTTCTCCAGCACCACAGTTCAAAAGCATCAATTCTTCAGCGATCAGCTTTCTTCACAGTCCAACTCTCACATCCATACATGACCACGGGAAAAACCATTGCCTTGACTAGATGGACCTTGGTTGGCAAAGTAATGTCTCTGCTTTTTAATATGCTATCTAGGTTGGTCATAACTTTCCTTCCAAGGAGTAAGTGTCTTTTAATTTCATGGCTGAAATCAGCATCTGCAGTGATTTTGGAGCCCAAAAAAATAAAGTCTGACACTGTTTCCACTGTTACCCCATCTATTTGCCATGAAGTGATGGGACCAGATGCCATGATCTTTGTTTTCTGAATGTTGAGCTTCAAGCCAACCTTTTCACTCTCCTCTTTCACTTTCATCAAGAGGCTTTTGAGTTCCTCTTCACTTTCTGCCATAAGGGTGGTGTCATCTGCATATCTGAGGTTATTGATATTTCTCTCAGCAATCTTGATTCCAGCTCATGCTTCTTCCAGCCCAGCCAGACAGCGTATTAAAAAGCAGAGGCACTACTTTGCCAACAAAGGTCCATCTAGTCAAAGCTATGTTTTTTCCAGTAGTCATGTATGGATGTGAGTGTTGGACTATAAAGAAAACTGAGTGCCAAACAACTGATGCTTTTGAACTGTGGTGTTGAAGCCGACTCTTGAGAGTTCCATGCGCTGCGAGGAGATCCAGCCAGTCCATCCTTAAGGAAATCAGTCCCAAATATTCTTTGGAAGGACTGACTGCTGAAGCTGAAACTCCATTAGTTTGGCCACCTGATGCAAAGAACTGATTCATTTGAAAAGACCTTGATGCTGGGAAAGATTAAAGGCAGGAGGAGACGGGGACGACAGAGGATGAGATGGTTCGATGGCATCACCAACTCAATGGACATGGGTTTGAGTATGCTGTGGGAGTTGGTGATGAACAGGGAAGCCTGCTGTGCGTGTGCTGCAGTCCATGGGGTCGCAAAGAATCAGACAAGATTGAGGACTGAACTGAACTGAATTATACCTTATAGATTATTGTTTTTAATATAATATTTTTTATAAGTTTAATATAATTTGTTTTTATAAGTTGGTTATTCTTGGTTTCCCTTGTGGCTCAGCTGGTAAAGAATCCGCCGGAAATGTGGGAGATGTGGGTTCAATCCCTGGGTTGGGAAGAACCCTTGGAGAAGGGAAAGGCTACTCACTCCAGTATTCTGGCCTGGAAAATTGCATGGACTGTATAGTCCATGGGGTCGCAAAGAGTCGGACATGACTGAGTGACTTTCACTTTGTTTTGTTTCAGTATTCTGGAAAAAATAACCCAAATTTGCCAAAGAACATCAAAGTTCATTAAGCAACATGTTCTGCAAGAAGGGATTCATCACAATTTAGCCTCCCTATAAACAGCAACTTTCTCATCCATTTCATTGAGAAATGTGTATCCAAATAAAATTGTATTCACCTGGAGGGGCTTCTGTACTATTAGCATATAGTTCTGATTTATAAGTTATAACCTACTGTTATTTACTTCCTATATCTTTGTATTGTTATTATCTTTTTTATTGTTTTACCCTTTGTAAAGTTGTTGCCAGTTTACAAAGCAAGGGAGGGACACAGTAATAAAAGGTCTTTTTCTAGATTACTCAGAGATGTCAGAGCATCATCAATTGCACTTTCTTGACTGAGGTCAAGGTACCACCTCTTTTTACTATCCTTCCTGAGTATAATAACTACAGCTTAATTATGCAAAGCCATAATAATTAGAAATTCTATCAGAATTAATTAAAAGAGAGAAAGAAGATTTAAGTATTAATATTTTTAAAATGTGTCCAAGGAATTTCAAAATAATCTCTCAGGATTGCAACAGTGAGAAATGATTCTCAGGATGATCACATGAAGATGTTAAACTCTGATCTGCAGACTCTATTAATTAAATCGGAAAAGTAGGATGTATTTCACAAGTTTCCAGCTAACATATTTTTCATTAGTGATCAGTTTTCCAGGAAAACTCAAAACTGTTAAGCCTACCAATTTTATTTCCGTATAGTTCAGTGAATTTTCTACTGAAGACTACAAAATCTTAGTGAGTAGAAAGCATGTGGTCCTCATCAAGAGTTGTTATGATACCTGTATGCACTGATGCATAATCAGTGCTTATCTGTATGTATCAATAAATATTCATGAGGACCAAGAAGTAGGAAACTGAGTAGTTATTAAAGACCATGAAATTTGGCATCACTTTAAAATTTATTTAAGATTAATCTGTCATTCTATGTTCATCTCATTTTAAACATGAAAAGAAAAACATTTCAGTAGATGAAATCACAGATTATTGAATTCCCGTGTTAGGCTTTATAGTCACAATTTAAAACTGGGCCAAACTTAATAAAAATGTTCAAGTAATCAGGTAAATCTCTTAAGATTGTGGATTCTTCTCTTAAGATTGACTTTAAGTCTGGAATGTTTAAGATTTTATATTAATAAAAATAATTTTATAATCAACGGAGGGGGTTGTCATAGAAATGGAGTCATACAGTTCCCAGCCATTGTTATTTTAGACTTTGGATGGTTTAAAATTTTCAAATTAAGCCAGCAATACATGACACTCCTGGAGAGTGGATGGTGTGAGCAAAGCCACAGCAACAGTATCCCTCCCCAACTCCAGTGAAAAGGCTGGTTAGGCAACAGGAATCTGCATCTCTGAACTGCTTCATCTTGGCCAGTTTCTCTATCAGAGGCTGGAAATCCTGACTCATCTTTGTGGCTTCTTTTCTTCCCATGTGAGGCACAAAATACAGAACAGAGAACAGAACACACACACACAAAACGGGGGAAAGGAGGAAGGGAAATTTTGTAACTCTAAAATATTTCATCGTTGAAACGTTTTGGTCAGACCTTATTTCTGTAGGAGTGAGTAGTCAGAATTGCTCATGTTACAGAATTCAAGGCTTTTTACTACACCAGAGGGAAAGCCCAGTTTCCTTCATCCCCTGTCCCCCGTTAGGTATTCTAGCCTCACCCTGGTTGAATATTGAACACAGACTTTTCCCCAAAGTATTTCAGTCCAGCACACTTTTCTTGCTAATGGAAGAATTTGAAAAGTTCTCAGGGAATTCTGATGGGGTTTTAAGTTTTATTAATTCAAACTAGTAGTGTTTCTAAAAAGTGGTTATTCATTTTTTCTGTCAGTTGTTTGGGATCTAGGGACAGAGGAGGAGTTGTTAGGATAGATAATTTTTCTATCAATGGTCCTTCCATAAGCAGTTCTGAAAGATTTCACAGTATATTCAGCACTGAGAACTGCCAGCTTTCCTTAATGTACTCCCTGAACATACCTATAATTTAACTGAGGGATGAACAAATACACAGAATCTATATTTTAAGGCAAAATAGGCTACATATCTTAGGAAAACTATAGGAGAATATTTTTATTTATTAAAAGGATTATAAGCAGGGTGTCATA
Organism: Moschus berezovskii; assembly: GCF_049115385.1. Lineage (NCBI taxonomy): Eukaryota > Metazoa > Chordata > Mammalia > Artiodactyla > Moschidae > Moschus > Moschus berezovskii. Next base: position 27,681,946 of record NC_142467.1, on the reverse strand, counting down.
GGCCAGGGTGGAAGCAATACTATCAGGAAATCATGACTATAAGAAGCTTTATTAATAAAGTGATAAAGAGCTGGGTTTGTGAATGGTGGAAGCAAGGCAGAGTCCCAACAGAGGATGGCCGATTCAAAAGGACAGAAATAGGGAAACAAAAAATATGTGTGAGAGGCAGAAAGTAGTTCTTTCTTAGTTGAAACATAGGGCATAGCAGGAAGATTGAGAGAGAGAACTGTGTATGTAAGGTGAAAACTCGGAGGCATTTTGTGATTATGTATTCAACTCTTTACTGCATGCAAGTGTTATAGAGAATTGACTGCTAGAGTCAGGTAGAATTCTAGATGGAAAATTCTTTTTCAAATAATTATAAATGATTGAACCTTATGTTTTAACTTTTGTGAAGAAAGTCCTTATGAAGCATGCAGGATATTCTGTGTCCACTGAAGCGTATTATATATTCCACCCTTTTCTGACTATGTTTCATGAAGCTCTAAAAAATTTTAAATATATCTTGGAGGACCAAGGGAGCTGGTTGTAAGTAACAGGGTCTTTCTCCTTCACATTCTTTTTGTTTCTTGAATAGTAAGAATCAGCTCTCTGCCAAATCATTTTGAGATGGCTATTCATGGTGATCACGTTAAATTAAACAACATTGAAATATCAAAACTGAAATTTTCTCTGGGCTCTGTTAAGCTACTTTTGTTAATATTTAGAGGAATATAATCTGTGCTTTTTGAACAGAAAGAATTGTTTTAGGTCTTCTTACAGATTGATTAAGAATTTAGGAAAAAGGGAATTTTTACATTCCATCTACCGTCATCTCTTTGCAATTGGTGATTGGTCTAAGTACAAAGAGAAAGCACAGAAAATTAATAAGAATTTTAAAACTATTGTTTATGTAATAGGAAGTTTAGAGAAAAATACACATATTCTATATACATATATAAAAATAGACCTATGCAAATGAATAGATATATCAAACTGCTACACCTCACAATGTTATATGTATTATGTCTGGGTTTTTTTAAAGTCACTCTTTAAAAAAGATAAACATGATCTTTAAGATTAGTAGCATGAATTTTCTTTTGCTGTCTCCAGAAATGAGAAATAATTAACTACCTGTGAATGCAAACTGACGTACAGCATCTGATCACTTCCTGATCTGATGTCCAGGAACTTACATTCCTTCTGGGCATAAAGATGTGGTCATAAGTGAAGATAACCACACATAGTCATAAATCTTATGGTGGTAAAGGCAACGTTACAGGATCTCAAAACTCCCCTCTAAGCTGAATTGATGGGGGAAGATTTGAGGGAGTGGGAACGATTTCTGTTGGTCCCTGCAATGAGGAGGGAGAACTGGGCTGTAGGGAGAGGAAAGAGGAAGCCTTTCCCCCTAGACAAATGAGAGGAGCAGAGGTGGGGAGGACATTTGGTCCCTTGTGGAAGTTTTACTGACTCTAACAGGTTTATCTAGGAGAGTAGCAGGAAGCAGAGTTAAATAGAAAGGTTGGGCCAGATTTGGGAAGTTGATAGAAGAAAAGAATCCTCCTTGCAGCACTTAAAGTTTCATTATCTTTATATCATGTTTTCACATGTATTCTATACCTTTCTGGGGCAGGTAGGATAATACTGCCTCCCATCCCCGATCCAAGATGTCAGCTTCCTATGTCTGGAGCCTGTGACTGTGTTACCCCATGGGCTGGCATGTGAAAGAGGAAGGCATGGTGTTGTAGGCTTAATAATAGTCCCGAAAGACATCAAAGTCCTAATCCCTGGAACCCAGGGATGTCATTTTATAGGGCAAGTGAATTTTGCAGCTGTAATTAAATTAAGGATAATTAGATGCAGAAATTGTTGCAGATTGTTCAGATGTGCCCTAATGCCGTTACAAATGTCCTTATTTAGGAGGAGGAAGAGAGAGATTTCAGACAGAAGAGAAAGAGGATATATGATGGAAGCAGAGTCAAAAAAGATGCTAAGGTGCTGAGTTTGAACATATGGAAAGAGGACATGAGCCAGAGAATACAAGAAATGTATTTCTATACACTGGAAAAGGCAAGAACGTGGACTATTCTACGGTTTCTGGAGGGAGCTTAGTCATGCCAACACCTTAATTTGAGCCCCATAACGCTCATTTCAGACCTGTGGGCTCCAAAACTGTAGGAGAATAAATTTCTGTTGTGAGGGTCACCAAGTTTGTCATAATTTAGCCACAGAAAATTAATACACATACGGCATTTCAGTTCAGTTCAGTTCAGTCGCTCAGTCGTGTCCGGCTCTCCGTGACCCCATGAATCACAGCACGCCAGGCCTCCCTGTCCATCACCAACTCCCGGAGTTCACTCAAACTCATGTCCACAGAGTCGGTGATGCCATCCAGCCACTAGGTATTCGTAAAGTCATTGGAAAACCTGGGCTGGGCTCTAGTGGGCTTCTTGCAATGGTCTACCTCAGTCTGCCATCAGAACACAAGAATTCACTACCATAACTCTGGTCCAGTTGGCAGGAAGCTCCTCTGCTTGACAAGCTCAACATTGGTGAATTTATGGCCACTGGAACTTGTATTCTGACCCTTACCTCAGCCGCAAGTGCCTCTTGATACACAGAAAGCTGAAAAATGAGCACAGGAATCTGCTACAGAAAAAAAAAAAAAACCCTCTTAATTTTCTATCAAGATTTTGCTTTGGGGTAAATGGAGAGGGACAGTCAAATAAGTCAAGAAGGTATCCTTTGCCTCCGTTTCATCCTCCAGATCTCAGTAGTTTTACAGAGGAGACAGATACTGTTTTTAGCTTTCCAGCTCCTGCAGTAGTAAAAAGTGATCCTAAAAAGAGAGTGGACAAAAGATTAGCAGAAAAATCCACAGAATTCATACAAAAGCTTTGAATTCAAGGCTCCATCATACCCTATGTTTTTAATAAATTTTAACTGACTTTTGAACAACATGATTTTAAACTATATGGGTCCACTTCATTGTGGATTTTTTTTTTCAATACTAAATACTACACAATCTGCAGTTGGTTGAATTGGCAGATACAGATGAACTGCTTTTGAGGGTGGATTTTGACTCTGCAGAGGGTATATGCCCCTTCACTCCCCATTGCTCCAGGGCCAACTGTACTTGAATATGAATTAATAAATTTGCCAGTCAATGCAGCAACATGAGTAGAATGTCTACAGTATGAGGAGTATCAGATGAGGTCAAAATGGGAAGATAATAAACAAAGGAAAGCCCTGGTCCCTGTTCTTTTAGAGAGTATATGCTTGACGTGAAACAGAACTGGTGTGTACCTATAGTTAATACAGGGTAAATTATGTTTGGAAGTTCTGAATGAATCCAGAGAGTCATCATGTGGGAGAGTTTTGAAAGAAGAGACTTGCCCTGAGAAGAGTAGGAAATCCATCTCTGGATGATGGAGGACAGCTTATCTGGAGAATGGAAGCTAGAGGGAATGTCGTCATATGTGTCATTCTAGTTGGTTGGTACGTGAGTCAGTATGGAGAAGTTATGGAAATGAAAGTGCTAAAGGTTGATATAGTTGCTAAGTAGCCAAGAAGAAATTGAGGAACTGATTTTTTTTTTAGTAAAATTATTATGAGCTGGTAAAATCATTGGAATAAGCTCTGAGAAAGGAAATGGAACACTTGCAAAATTCATCTAAAGATTCTGAGATGGCATCCAAGGGGCTAAAGGCAAAAACTCTTACATCAACAGCTGATGAGAGCTGATTCATCAACTCTCAACAAATGACCCTGCCTCATTTATACAAATAGCTCTTTTTCTTATTTTTTAGAATAAAAGTAATATATAGAGATTATTTTTAAGTGCAGAAAAGTATAAAATAAAAAGTAAAATCCCCTCTCATACTTCTCTCCTCCACTGGATCTTCTATCTAAAGGTTTCTGCTATTAAGCCATTTCCTGTGTGTATGTTAGTCGCTCAGCCGTGTCCAACTCTTTGTGACCCCATGGATTGGGGTCCTGCAGGCTCCTCTGTCTATGGGATTTTCCAGACAAGAATGCTGGAGTGAGTTGCCATCCCCTTCTCCAGAGGATCTTCCCAATCCAGGGGTCGATCCCTGGGTCTCCCGCATTTACCATCTGAGCCCAAGGAAAGACTGTCAACCATTTCCTATGTATCCTTTTAGAAAGCATTTTTCTGACTTCAAGACCACATATTAATATACACAAATAGGATCATGGCATTACAAATTGCTATCTTTTAATACCAGCATATTTAGATCTAACCTATTCTTCTATGACTCCAAAATATCTCATTTTACAGAATTCTCATGATTATGTAATCAGTCTACTGCTGCAGAACATTTATGTTGGCTCTTCTTCTCCCCAGTTTTTGCCTATCTGCCCCATTTACCTCTCTGATCTCACTGATTCTTCTCCCTCAGTCTCACTTTGCTCCTGCCACTGCAGCTTCCTTCGTGTTCTTTGAACACATTAGTTAGAGCCCTGCTTTTGCATAAGCATTCCTCAGCCTAAATGCTCTTCCTTTACATATCCACTTGCTTCCTCCTTCACACTGTAGCTCACATTTCAACTTCATCTTTGATGAATTATATATTATAACTCCATCCCACTTCCAGTCTACTTCCTTTTTAAAATTTTTCTCCATATAACATTTCACTCTTTATAATACCATATGCTAATTTACTTGTCTCTTTTTTCACTAAAATTTAAGTTTCATAAGCAGACTAATTTTTGTGTATTGTTTAATTGTTACTAATACCTTAAAGAGTTAAGAACTGCTAGACATATTATGTCTAGACAAGAATATAATCTTAAAATCTTGTGTTCAGTTGCTCAGTTATGTCTGACTCTTTGCAACCCTATGGACTGTAGCCTGCCAGGCTTCTCTGTCCATGGGATTTTCCCAGCAAGAATCCTGGAGTGGGTTGCCATTTTCTCTTCCAGGGGATCTTCCCGACCCAGAGATCAAACCCAAGTCTTCTGCATCTGCTGCATTGCAGTAAATTCTTTACCACTGAGTCACTGGGGAAGGCCCCGAATAAAATCTTATTCTCAGTCAGATTATTTAATTATCTTTAATTACATCTTTGCTCTAGATATCTCTCTTTTGATTTTCAAATATCTCCTAACACTATAGATTTTTCCTTTTAGTAAATGTTGCTTTAATATATATTCCTTTAAAGAGCATAATCTTACCACATGGTAGATATCAGTTTTTAAAAAGCTATTTGTTGGATAAATAAATCACACTCTTTGCTCAGAAAAGGGGTAAAAGCAACACAGTCCTATACTCTGATAATTATCCTTTAATACCACTTTAAGTAATACCTGGTCTAGTGAAGGAAAATCATTTGATTGCACAAAAGTGGTCTAACTGTAAGTAAAATTGTTATATATAATAGTCTGGATTCTCAGTATCCAAAATGGAAGGAGATAGTAATTCAAATGATGTAGATGATAACAGCTTTCAATAGGCACTATTGTTCCAGTATACAATAAACAATTGTTTTGAGCTTTATGATTGTTATAAATTTATATTTGTTTCGGTTCTTTTTTTTGAATTGCAAAATATGCCACAAATTTCATCAGATATTTTGAAATGACATCGCAGGGTACATCAAGAAAATATCCAAATCTGTTGACAGTAAGTGCTGTTAGAGATTTTAGGTCCTTCTCCTTCATGGAAACATTTGTATTATTAACACAGAAAAAACTTAAATTATATTCTTGGTAGCCTGGCATGTAAGAGCCTCTTGATGAGGATGAAAGAGGAGAGTGAAAAAGCTGGCTTGAAATTCAACATTCAAAAAACTAAGACTGTAGTATCCGATCCCATCACTTCATGGCAAATAGAGGGGGAAAAGTGGAAACAGTGACAGGTTATATTTTCTTGGGCTCCAAAATCACTGTAGACGGTGACTGCAGCCATGAAATTAAAAGATGATTGCTCCTTGGAAGGAGATAAACCTAGTGTGTGTGAAAGTGTGAAAGTGTTGGTTGCAGAGTTGTGTCTGACTCTTTGCTACCCAATGGAATGTAGCCCACCAGACTCCTCTGTCATGGAATTTTCCAGGCAAGAATACTGGAGTGTGTAGCCGCTTCCTTCTCCAGGGGATCTAACATATAAAAAAGAAGAGAAAAAACTTTGCCAACAAAGATCGTATAGTCAAGGCTATGGTTTTTTCAGTAGTCATGTACTGATGTGAGAGTTGGACCATAAAGGCCAAAGAATTGGTGCTTTTGAACTGTAGGGTTGGAGAAGATGCTTGAGAGTCCCTTGGACAGCAAGATCAATTCAGTCCATCCTAAAGGAAATCAGTCCTGAATATTCATTGCAAGGACTGATGCTGAAGCTGAAACTCCAGTACTTTGGTCACCTGATATGAAGAGCTGATTCATTGGAAAAGACCCCAATGCTGGGAAAGATTGAGGAAATAGGAATGACAGAAGATGAGATGGTTGGATGGCATCATTGACACAACAGACATGAATTTGAGCAAACTGGGGAGAAAGTGGAGGACAGTCCATGGGGTCCGAAAGAGTTGTACACAACTTAGTGACAAACAGCAGCATGGCATGTTCTGTTAAGCCACAGCAAATATTTGTTACTAGGTTAACAGTGATTAAGTATTTATTAATAGGTTTAACAATATTCACCTTTTTATTCTTCAATTTGCTATTAATCTCAAGTACATTTTGGAGAACAAACATACAAACATTTTGAAAAAGAAAAAGTATTTGGATGAGTTAGATCTGTCTACCTTACAGGCCCAGGTATGGAAAGCTTATTTCATGGCATTAATTAGAATTGTGGAATACAAGTAGAAACATAATGTAATTGCAGAGATGAAATGATCCTTGAAGAATTGCCTCCTCTAGCGTGACATTTAGCATCCATGATCAAGATGTGGAGAAATTGTAACATATTGTGATACTGTTCCTTATTACTCATGACTAGGTCATACCAAAATGGCACAAGACTAGGAAAGTAGCTAGATATTCACCAGAGCAATTCATATTCAATCTCTAAGAAATCCAAGTGACTTCTGTGAGTTAGTTAATAATTCATTACCTATTATGTTTGATTTATAAATAAAACAGTCCTTTAAAGGTATTAATTGCAAATATGTGGATTGTCTTTTTAATTAGGGAAATAATGAACTTGTGTGTGTGTGGTTAGTTGTTCAGTCATGTCTGAGTCTTTTGTGACACCATGGACTGTAGCCCGCCAGGCTCCTCTGTCCATGGGATTTTCCCAGCAAGAGTACTGGAGTGGGTTACCACTTTCTCCTCCTACTGATAAGCTATTTCTTATTATATGTTCTGTGCTTTCACACTTACAGTTATTTAATTATTTATAAACTTTCTGGCCAAAGAATTTTTTCCTTATTTGATGTCAGCATAATTTTTGAGTATTGTTAGATGTTGAATGGGCTTCCTAAGTGGCACTAGTTGTAAAGAATTCGCCTGCCATGCTGGATACCCAAGAAATGTGGGTTTGACCCCTGGGTCAGGAAGATCCTCTGGAGAAGGAAACGGCAACTCACTCCAGTATTCTTGCCTGGAAAATCCCATGGACAGAGGAGCCTAGCAGTCTACAGTCCACCAGGATCACAAAGAGTTGGACACGACTGAACATCTAAGCAGAGGCATTGAATAAAACATTATGCTATGTTATGAAACATTCATCTATTCAATATACATAGCAGTAGTAGCACTATTAGCCTGTTAAGGCCTCTAGTCAGTTTTTCTCGATACTGAATTCTACTAAATGCTATAAACTCACAGTTTTGCATGGTTTTATATACAGATAAAACCTCAGTGAAATTATGTATGTGTTTGTTTCTTCAACAGTTATATTTTCTTTACTTTATACCAGCTGATATATTTAATACTAAAGACTGAAGATATCAACATGAATAAGATACTGCTCCCTTACTGAGGGTGATATGCTGGATAATTGCCCCTTCAGTTCAATTCAGTCGCTCAGTCGTGACCAACTCTTTGAGGCCCCATGAAGCACAGCACGCCAGGCCTCCCTGTCCACCACCAACTCCTGGAGTTCACTCAAACTCATGTCCATCGACTCGGTGATGCCATCCAGCCATCTCATTCTCTGTCGTCCCCTTCTCCTCCCACCCCCAATCCTTCCCAGCATCAGAGTCTTTTCTAGTGAGTCAACCCTTTGCATGAGCTGGCCAAAGTACTGGAGTTTCAGTTTTAGCATCAGTCCTTCCAATGAAAACCCAGGGTCGATCTCCTTTAGAATGGACTGGTTGGATCTCCTTGCAGTCCAAGAGACTCTCAAGAGTCTTCTCCAGCACCACAGTTCAAAAGCATCAATTCTTTGGAGATCAGCTTTCTTCACAATCCAGCTCTCACACCATACATGACCACTGGAAAAACCATAGCCTTGACTAGATGGACCTTTGTTGGCAAAGTAATATCTCTGCTTTTTAATATACTATCTAGGTTGGTCATAACTTTCCTTCCAAGGAGTAAGCGTCTTTTAATTTCATGGCTGCAATCAGCATCCACAGTGATTTTGGAGCCCAAAAAAATAAAGTCTGACACTGTTTCCACTGTTTCCCCATCTATTTCCCATGAAGTGATGGGACCAGATGCCATGATCTTTGTTTTCTGAATGTTGAGCTTCAAGCCAACCTTTTCACTCTCCTCTTTCACTTTCATCAAGAGGCTTTTGAGTTCCTCTTCACTTTCTGCCATAAGGGTGGTGTCATCTGCATATCTGAGGTTATTGATATTTCTCCTGGCAATCTTGATTCTAGCCTGTGCTTCTTCCAGCCCAGAGTTCCTCATGATGTACTCTACATAGAATTTAAATAAGCAGGGTGACAATATACAACCTTGACGAACTCCTTTTCCTATTTGGAACCAGTCTGTTGTTCCATGGCCAGTTCTAACTGTTGCTTTCTGAGCCCCTTATTCATATCCTTACCCTTCGAGCATGTGAATGTTACCATATATAGCATGGCACAGCATGTGTAGATGTGATCAAGTTAAGGATCTTGGGATTATCTTACAATTATCCTAGAATATTGAGGTAGACCCAAATGCAATTATACATATTCTTTTAAGATAGAGGTCCAGGACGATTTGACACAGAAAAAAGAGAAGGCAGTGTGACAATGGAGGCAGAGACTGGGGCAGTGTGACTCCAAGCGAGGGAATACTGCTTCCCTAGAAACTGAAAGAAGCAAGGAACAGATTCTTCCCCAGTGTATATGGAGGAAGCCCTTCTGACCTCTTAATTTTGGCCCAGTGATGCTAATTTTGGACTTCTGGACTCCAGAACTGTGAAAGAGTAAATATGTGTTGTTTTTAATTACCAAGTTCGTGCTAATTTGTTGCAGCAGTCACCAGAAATGAGTATACTGAGATACTCAACATTTAGTAAAACAGACAAACACAACTAATAATCGTTGTGAAGTGAGAGCTCTCTGGGAGTTATGTGGGAAAGGATATGGGAGACAGGCATGGAGCACTAAATCTAGCAGATCAAATTCTATAAAGCTACTTAGAAGATCTGAGCTGAGGCTAAAAGAGCTTTCCAAGCAAGGAAGGGAGTGCAAAAATGTCGAAACAAAAAAAAGTGTGGTAAGTTTTATAATACAAAACTATATTTTAAAATGCATATTTTATTTCAGGAAATACTAAGCCCTAAAATAATTTTCATTTATTTTTAATATTTTAACTAGTCATCATATTTATCAAAGAAGAGTTTAAGGCTGTATGAAGCATTCTTAGAGTAATATCATATATACTACAAATAAAGGAATAATCCAGTGTTATAAAAGTAAAGAATAATGATTATTTCCTGTCATTTCTATGTTTTAGAGTGGTTATTACATAGAAATTTTGATTAAAGTCATCTCAACAGTGTTGTAGTTTCATCAGTTGGAGGAAGAGAGATCATTTATTCTAGTTATACAAATAGTCACCAGCTACTCAAATCATAGTAAAAATAAGACAATAATTTTAATAAAATATTTCTCTTGTATTATTTCATTTTATTTGGATTAGTAAGAATTTTGCCTGGAAATTTTCAGCCAAGTAAAAAGTAGAGACGGGTCATTTCTCTGTATTCTTTTGTCAAAAATTAAACAATAGAAGTAGTGAGAATGACTAAAACAAAACACCTGATACTGTGTTGGGGACTCTTAGAAATTTTGCAAACTGGATAGAATCTAGACGAATTTTGAAACCTATTTTCAAAGTTGAATTAAGTATTAGACACAATGGTAATAAAGAGAAGTTATACATCAAGTGCGTATTTTCTATAACATGCACTAGGTATCAGTGGTTTGACTGTGAGAAAAAAGGAAAGATAAATAAATTATTATAATACAAAGCATGATTAGAGTTTCCAGGGATGACAAGAAAAGTGAAAGTAGAAAGGCAGCTGTTGATTTTCCCAGAGCCAAGAAACTGGATTAGCTATCACTAGATACTAAGACAATAGTATAATGGTATGATAATCTATAGAAACAATACATATACTGATATTAAATTTGTTTTAATTTGTTTTAAATATTTTGCAATATTTACTTCTCATCTTACTGCGAAACTAAAGATTTCTATGATTATCCAAAAACTATACTTATCCCTTATTTTTGCAATGCGATACCCAAGTGTTTCATGTATATTGGTAGTATCGTCTGTTTACAGAGATATATGCTTTTCCTTTAAATTTCAAGGATTTTTTCATAAGTTGTGTCCATCAGCTACTCTGTTAAAAAATATGGTCATATGCTGTCTTTGTCTCTCTGGTTTCTATCTACATCTGCCTAAGTCTTTAAGCCGCTCATTCCAAAATTATTTGGTCTGCTAGTTTCTAGACAGTGAATTATGTCAACTTTTCACCATTTGACAATAATAGGGAAACTTGACTGAGATGAGCCAATATACCACTATGAATTTTACAAAAGTTGCAATTATTCTTGGATACTGTGTAATTTATTTAAAACAGTTAACAGGTCTTATCCTTGCCCCAACCTAACAGATAGAAAAGAGAAACAGTAAAATGCTTGCGTTAATGGTTTTTTTTTAAGCACACACAATGGGGTTGGCTTTTGCTATCCCTGTATCTTTTTTGTGCAACTGGAAAAGGAAAATACAGTTTTTATTATTCTAGGAAGAATACAGTATGCTCTAGTAATTAGTCATAAGACTATATAAGGTTAGGACCTGTTTGACAGTAGATGGTCACCTTAGATGGATAAAGATTTTGATTGACTCAAGGTAATATGCCGATTGGTCACCATTTAAATTTAAAAACAAGCTCACTTTGTAAAACAGGCTAAAAATCATTTGAAAATAGAATTTTTGGGAGCTCACAAGATTGACTTGGGTCCTGAGTAATCAACTACAATGAGACCTCTCCCCACTTTTTGCTACTTTCACAGATGAAATGAGGAGCCTTCAAGTGATTTTTTAGGAAATTGCTTCCTAGAACAATGTGGAACAGAATAGTCTTTCTTGGCATGTAGATGTTTCCTATTCTACTCCCTACTATGACCTAATTCCAAAGTCAATATTCCATTTTTGCAGTGAGGCTGGAAATGTTTCTGCCTCATAATCAAAGCTATCACATAGTTCAGCTTATTGTACTTTTAGAAACTGTGACTTTACTTGCTTTCAGCCAGATTCGCTTATTACTAATAGGCAGATTTCCTCCAGATTTCATTTTATATTTTCATGATAGAACCTGTCTCTAATTTTTTAAGTATAATTGAAATAAGTAATCCTTCTAACCAGGCTTGAGCCATTTCACTTTAATATTTTTTATGGGAAAATCCACTTTGAATCTATGTTTTCTACTAATATCATGTTTTTCGCCCTTTCGTTGTGAATTACAATATGGTTTATTTCCTGAAGTTTTGCTTTGACAAGTGTAATTTTGTCATTGCATAACATGAGTTTTTAGTAGTTACTGTACATGTTGTTTGGTCTTATAGCAAGTAATTCTTGCCAGAAAGCATTTCATAATCTATTTCTTAAAGTGCAGAAAGAAATAGAAAATCTTAAGAAGAAGCGTATTAAACATCCCTTGACAGTTTGAAACTATCAAGCCCTTTCCTTAATTGCTTTCCTCCATTTCCAGAGGATTGGAAAGAACAGTTATTCCTGTTCCATGGATATATAGTTCACAGTTAACAATACACTGTATTTTTTAATCAGTAGATTTTTAAAATAATAGCAGCTCTCTATGTTAATCAGAAATGAAATGCTCATCATGAATATAGCTTGAAAATGCTTTTTTAGAGGAAAAATTGCTGTTTTTCATTTGTTTTGCTTATTGAGCTAAAATTACCGTAAAGTAAAATTCATGATTCTTAGTTGTATATAATGCTATGAATTTTGACAAACATACAATCAACCTCGGAAATATTTCCATCAGCCTGAAAAGTTTCTTCACGCCTGTTTGTAGTCAATACCATCTTCCCATACCCAGCCCTGGAAACACTAGTTCCCAGTAGTTTTGCTTTTTCTGCAGTGCCATATAAAATCATGCATGTAGCTGTTTTTTAGTCTGTCTTCTTTCAGGTAGCATAATGCCCTTGAGATCTTCCCCGTGGCTCTGTGTCAGTATTTCATTGCTTCTAATTAGTAGTACTCCATGTGTGGGTTTTTGTGTGTATCTCTTCACTTTATAAATTCTTCCATTATTAGTTATTGTTATTATAAATATTTGGCTATTATTTTAAAGTCCTTATTATGTGCTAGGTACTATTGCAAACTTCTTACATTATTTCAATTGATTTAATGCTGCAAATTATAAGAGTTTTACAACAATGGAGTCAGACTGTGGGTTTGAATCCTATCTCCTCCACTTACTGGTTTTATGACCTTGGACAAATTGCCTAACACTCTTTAATTTTACACAGCTATGCAAAGGAGATGATAATAATACCACTTCACAGGGCTGTTGTAAAGTTTAAATGAATTAATACCTATAAATACTTATAAGTGTATATGGCTCTTCAGTTCCGTTCAGTTCAGTTGCTCAGTCATGTCCAACTCTCTGTGACCCCATGAGTCACAGCACGCCAGGCCTCCCTGTCCATCACCAACTCTCGGAATTCACTCAAACTCATGTCCATCGAGTCTGTGATGCCATCCAGCCATCTCATTCTTTGTCGTCCCTTTCTCCTCCTGCCCCCAATCCCTCCCAGGATCAGAGTCTTTTCCAGTGAGTCAACTCATTGCATGAGGTGGCCAAAGTATTGGAGCTTCAGCTTTAGCATCAGTCCTTCCAATGAACACCCAGGACTGATCTCCTTTAGGATGGACTGGTTGGATCTCCTTGCAGTTCAAGGGACTCTCAAGAGTCTTCTCCAACACCACAGTTCAAAAGCATCAATTCTTCGGCGATCAGCTTTCTTCACAGAAAGCTTCTTTCTTCAACTCTCACATCCATACGTGACCACTGGAAAAACCATAGCGTTGACTAGATGGACCTTGGTTGGCAAAGTAATGTCTCTGCTTTTTAATATGCTATCTTGGTTGGTCATAACTTTCCTTCCAAGGAGCAAGCGTCTTTTAATTTCATGGCTGCAATCAGCATCCGCAGTGATTTTGGAGCCCCAAAAAATAAAGTCTGACACTGTTTTCACTGTTTTCCCATCTATTTCCCATGAAGTGATGAGACCAGATGCCATGATCTTAGTTTTCTGAATGTTGGTTGAGCTTCAAGCCAACTTTTTCACTCTCCTCTTTCACTTTCATCAAGAGGCTTTTGAGTTCCTCTTCACTTTCTGCCGTAAGGGTGGTGTCATCTGCATATCTGAGTTTACTGATATCTCTCCCGGCAATCTTGATTCCAGCTTGTTTTTTTTTAAATTAAAACCACTGAATTTTTCTCTGACGTTATGGCAAAGTAGACATTCTGAGAGACCCTTCCACTAAAATGTAAAATGCATGAATAACAAATGCACATTATTTCTAGTGCCCACAAAAAAATGAGATTAAAGTTGTAAGAATCTTCAACATTGAAACAACAAGCTGAAACCAAAGCAGGCACCTTGCTATAAACAGTAAACAACCTGAAAAATAGGGCTGCCCTGAGAGAAAAGTGCTGATTGAATACAGCCACTGAAAGACTACACTAGGCCCTGAGCACCCTGGGGTAATGCCCCCTGCCCTCAGTAGAAATAAACACAAATCCTCTCTGGAGGAAAGTCCTCAGCATTTTCAAGGAATAAATCATTTTAATATTATCAAACTTTTCTGGCTAAGTAAATAGGAGAATACTAACTCATTCTGTAAAGCTAACATAACCTCAGTTACCAGAAAAAACAGTAACAGCTTGACAAAGAAAATTAGACCAATCTGATTCCTGAACATAGGTGAAAAAGAAAAATCCTGAATAGTATTAGAAAACTAAATCTAACCGTTCATAATTTAAGCATGAAAAATGTATGATAAAAAAGTTGGTTTTATTTCAGGAAGGAATAATCAGAATATATCATATTAACAGATAAAAAGATAATAAATATATGATAAACTCAACTGGCGCATAGAAATTTAATGAAACTCACCACTCAAACTACATTTCCTTGAAAATAAAGATTTATAGGAATTTCCTTATGTACATAACAAAACCTCACGAGAAATAGAAGCGTTTTTTTTTTCAGATTAATCTTCCTACGATCACTACTTCAATTCAATATTGTATTATTTGAAAATAACAAACTAGGTACAAAGATGAAATATTTGCAACCTATATAATTGAAATAAAATTCGTATTCTCTTACTAAATCAATAAAGTAAAAGGCAGGCAGCAATGGAAAAATGGGCCAAAGACTAAAGCAGACATTTCAGAGGAGATATACACAAATAACTTTCAAACATGAAAAGGTGGTCACCTTCATTGTTTCTTTATAAAACACATTAATGACAAAGAGGGAATAAGAAACTTTATAGTAGAGAAGCATGGCAGACACCAACTTGTTATCAAAGTGAACAGCATCAGTAATGGTACAAATTAGAATCATACACCACGTGAGCAGTTGCAATAAAAAGAAAATAGCAGCACTTCTGCCATTGTCCTGCCAAAGGTCCATAACTTTAATCAAACCACGAGAAAAAGTCATTCTACAATATAACTAGCCCTTAATTGTCGAAAGTACCTCAAGAAATGACTGAGGGAGTGAGAAAGGATACTAAAGAGACGTGACTACTGAAGTAATGTGTGATTTTGAACTGAACCCTTTTGTTTGGATCTTTTGGGGACTATTGGAACTTGAATGGAGGCTGAGGATTAGATGGCATTAATATGTCAGTGTTAATTTTCCAATTTTGATGGTGTGTTGTGATTAAGTAGGAGGATATTTATAAGGACATTTGTGCTCATCAAAGACTCAATAAAGTAGTGAGATAGCAGGCATCACATTGAAAATTTATCTTCACATGATATTTTCAAATAAATTTTCAATTTATTTTCAATTTGATATTTCAAATTTCTTTCAAAGGAAAAAAATTCCTTTTTCTTTCAACCTAAAAAGTAAAATTCTTTTAATATATCTCTGTAGAGATACATTTATATCATTTTAGCAGAAATTTAAAGTTCTGATAGTATCAAGTTTTGGAGAGGAGTTGATTTTTTTTTTTTTTTTCACCCTTGCCTTGTGGCTTGCAGGATCTTAGTTCCTCAACCAGGGACTGAACCCAGGTCCTAGCAGCAAAAGTGCCGAATCATAACCTCTGGACTGCCAAGGAATTTCCTGATCAACAGGAACCTTTAAACACTGCTAATGGGAATGATTCATGGGGTCGCAAAGAGTCGGACACGACTGAGCAACTGAACTGAACTGAATGGGAATGAAAATTAGGTCAAACATTTTAAAAAACAGTCTGGATTGTTCTGTAAAAAGGTTAAAGCATTCACATACAGCATGACCCAGGAATTTAGATCCTAGGCATATTACCTCTGAGAAATTCTAGTTGACTCATTGGAAACGACCTTGATGCTGGGAAAGATTGAAGGCAGGAGGGGAAGGGATGACAGAGGATGAGATGGTTGGATGGCATCACCAACACGATGGACATGAGTTTGAGCCAAGTCTGGGAGTTGGTGATGGACAGGGAAGCCTGGAGTGCTGCAGTCTGTGGGGTCGCAAATAATCGGACACAACTGACTGACGACAATGACATATGTTATAAAACTCTCCTTTGAAGGCAAAGTAATGATTAACACACAATAATAGGATAAGATTATTCCTCTGCAGGTAGACAAGGGGAGAAGGTTGCTAAGAAGCATGTTGGATGTACCCATATTGATGATTTTATATTTTTAAATTAAGTGGTAGCAATGTTTTAGTTTGATTTATTATGATGATTTTATCTTATATGTGTTTATATATTATGTATCAAACATTGCATAAATCTTTTTTTACATTATTGAAAACACCAGGTAATTTTAAGTAACAGATTTGAGTTTTCCCTTTTATGGAAAGGGGAAGAGATAGCAAATCAACATACCAAGGCATTTTTGACTATGTAGTCAACAATAAACAGAAAAAAACCCTGGGCTAGAGCATTAAAATACTGCTCAATATTTTGTCCCAAGGGCCCAGGTTATTTGAGAATACTTCCAACTGTTTCTACCTCAGCCTTAGAATACAGCAGGGATGGGTGGATACAATACTCTAGACGCCTTTGATATTGTGTGCCCTCATGGTATATCGTTTCCTAACCAAAGTTTTCCATAGAAGTAGACTTTGGCATGCTGATTTTATTTGTTTTAAAAAGCCTCTTTGAAGAATAAAATTAAACTCTTAAAAGGCTTTGCTTTAACTAAAGAGGACCGTCTCTAGTTGTCAGACAGTGCCCTGACACATGCGGAACACAAGCGATTGATTATGTAAATGGGTAGACAGTTTTATGAAACACAGACTAGTGACCCTTGGAGCTCAGAGAATCAATGCTGCAGAATATAGATGATTCCTGACAGCTTTTCCATGGGTTTTGTTTAACTGCAATAAATGCATATATATTGAATCAATATTTAAACTACATGCAAAAGAAAACCTTTGTAGTAGTTTAATATGGAGCTCACATTCTGAGGGACTGTAAATGAATATTTACCCTAACAGTCATTAATTAGATATAGAAGAGTTGTGTGGTCACTAAACATTTTATTTTCTGTTGAAGTTAATTCCTTTGAAATGGAGAGGATATAATGTAAACTTTATTGGCACAATCTTTACTAGTAAAATGCGGCAGTAGACATCTGTCTCAAAGACATTTGATTGAACACATGTAATCATCACTTACCTCGCCACAAGGATAACAGCAAAGCAGCAGAAGAAGAGTTTATATTTTAACATCTCAAAGTACCCATTTTTGTATTTTCCACTACTTCAGAATGGATAGTACCATATGGCTTCCACATAAGTGGACCTGTTACCAATAAACTAGGACTGATGTGTAATTACGTTTTCAGCGATTCATCTGTGAAACACCCTGGGTTATTTTACATGGAAGCATCTGGTTCACATGTGTACAGTGGTTATTCCATGGTGATTGACATCTGTATTCTTCTAGTAAAGTCCCAGTTGTCCAGATGTGAGCCATTGCTTTCTTTCTTATACAGACAAAATACCTGCATTTGAAAAATCCTTACCTCGACCCTGAATGTGAACATTTCAGTCTTCTGCACACACAGACAGACACACAGAGACAGACACACACACACCCAACTTGCACTGTGACTGGAACATAGTGTAAATATTTCATGCATTGTATTTCAGTTGTTGAACAGATGAATGTAGGCACCTTTATATCTTTCTATTCTTGTTTACACCATGACATCTGTTTTAGATTGTAAGCTCAAAGAGGGCAGTGACCATGTCAATTTAATATTATGCAGACAATATCCAGTAAAGCATAATTCACCTTCAAATGTTTGTTAAGTATATGTCCATTAAGATGGTGATGTTAATGACTTTAGGGAAAATTAGAGTTTTTAATCTGACTATAAACACCTTTTTGCACTTTAAGAAATATTTGCTGTAAATGGCCCAGCTTTCAATTTTGAGCAGAACTACTTTACTTTATATTAGAATAATTCTATAGTGATGTGTGATATGAGATTTTCAGAGAGACAGAGTTCAAGGCAAGTTTCATGAAGGTATAGGATTTTAGCTGAGGATTCAAGGGTGAGTAGAGTGCAAGCATGTAATAATGAAGGAAAAAAAACTTTTGAGGCAAAGAGAAAAAGGGAAAGAGGCACTGGTTAAAAGCATGGAGAAGGCCAGCAGGCCTGGGTCTGAGTCGCATTGGCCATTTATGAATAGTGAGAACTTGAGTGAGTTGCTCAAATATCTAAGGTTTGGTTTCTCATCTGGAAAATAGAAACCATACAGGACATAGGGTTTTTGTGACAATTACATGAATAAGGATTTTAACACAGTACTTGGCATAAGGAGAACATTTAACAACTGTTAACTGTTGTTCTTGGAACATCTAATACTTCTAGTTGGGATTCTTATTTGCACCAAAAAAGGTCAAGATTCTCTTCTTACCAAGTCATCTTTTTACCTCTTAAATTATTGTCTTCAATTTCCTGTGTGGCAGAGTGGCATCAGAGCATAATTATGTATCCTTGAATTAAAATATCAATATCTCAGTGAATAAGAAACTTCTCAATGCGTCAATCACCTTTGTTTTGTGTTTGTCCTTTTATATATCCTATGCACACAAGGCTCAGATGCTTTGTCCACTCTGACTCTTCCTGAATTCTGTGAAAAAAAGAACCTTTACCTTATCTCCAAGTTAATAATAACCATTTATTTCATGTTTAAGAAAAAGAATTTGGTGCGTACATCAGCTAGCAAACACAAAGCAATTATCTTCTGTAATAGGTCAGATTTGTACTTGTGCTTAGTTGCTCAGTCATGTCCGAGTCTTTGTGATCACCATGAACTACGTGTAGCCCACCAGACTCCTCTGTCCCTGAGATTCTCCAGGCAAGCGTACTGGAGTAGGTTGCCATGCCCTCCTCCAGGGGATCTTCCCCACCCAGGAATTGATCCCTCCTCTCTTACATCTAATGCATTGGCAGATTGGCTCTTTACCACTAGCACCACCTGGGATAATCTTTATTTTACTCTATTTTAATGAAGTTTTTAAATTCTTTGTAATATGCATATGTATTACTTTATAAAAACCTCAAATAGTTTTTTGTTGCTTGCATCCACTAGGATGTTATAGAATTTTAAAATTTCTGTATTTGAAGCTCAAGTTTTCATAAGAAGACTTAGAAAAATTCATTATTTCTTTTTACTAAATGTTTATTTTAAGAAGTAACTATTTCACCCTAAGGAACATTTTTTTTATTATGTCAACACCCAAAATAAATAGAGAAAATAATATAGACAACTTATATTCATAACTTTGTTTTAATGTTTATTTATTTAGGTATTTATTTATTTAACTGTACCAGGTCTTGGTTACAGCATGTGGGATTTTTAGTTGTAGTATGTGGGAACTAGTTCCCTGACCAGGGATCAGACCTGGGCCCCTGCATTGGGAATATGAAGTCTTAGCCACTGGACCACCAGGAAAGTCCCTAGACTCATAACTTCGAATGAAACCTAAATGTTACTCTATTCCCTTCTATCCTGAAAATGCAATACTATAATTTTGGACCTAGCAGGGAAATTCAGATGTGGAAATAACCTTTTAACCTCATCCCACCTAAATGTTGGATATTTGGATTGGATTTGTCTGGATATTGTCTATTATTATTTTAATGAAACTCTCATGAATACAAACAAATGTTTCCCTTATATATTCAGTGCTCTAATATAGCAGTCAATTCCATTTTCTTTAGGGGAAAAGCTGCTTGAAGAAAGAAAGCATTTATTACTGTTAGGAATATAGCTTATTTTTAATCTTAACAGTCAACTATCTCTTCAGGAGTTACAGGAAATCACCATGTAGTAAAATAGCATTTTGTGTGTAACATGTTAATTTTTATGTGTACAACTGCAAGTACAAGTAAGCCTAATATAAACACAGATGTGTTCCTGACATCTAGACTTTGAACTTAAAATGTTTTTTAACCTTATAAATCAATACTTTGTACATACTTGATTGCAGCATGTTATAGTTAATGATTGAGTTTTTGCTGAGTTTTTGCTCAGCTGGACTGTGAAATTTTCAAATTCTGAGATTATGTTTTATTTGTTCATCTTACAGGCTAGCATAGTACCTTACACTGATAAAATATTAATTGAAGTAAGGAATGTATGAAAAACAGGTTATTATA
Organism: Moschus berezovskii; assembly: GCF_049115385.1. Taxonomy (NCBI): domain Eukaryota; kingdom Metazoa; phylum Chordata; class Mammalia; order Artiodactyla; family Moschidae; genus Moschus; species Moschus berezovskii. The sequence goes on along the minus strand of NC_142467.1, from coordinate 27,661,668 downwards.
ATTATGTTGACCACTAGTTCTCCTTAACATTTTCTAATAGTTTGTTTATATTGTAGGCTAAGTAGTCTTTGTGATCTGAGAAAAATTTATTATTTATAACATTTCTACAAAACGTCCTTAGTTTGTTCAAAAACACTTTGTTAAGAACAATTCTTTCCTAAATCATTAATCTCCTGTGTGTGGTTAAACTACACAAAGACAACCATGGTTCCTGCCTTCTGGAAATTTAAGGTTCTTACAAATGGAATTTTTAGCGCTCCTAGTTACTTCCAATTTTTTTAGTTACATTAATAGATAGATTAGGAAATGCCAAACATCTTTCTTCTTTTGCAGTTTGATAAAGGGGCCTATTTTTACAGAAAGCAAAAAAAAGAATGACAGCAATTTAAAAGAAGATTTTGAAAGTTTCTCTGTTTCTCCATCCATACAGGCCCACTAACATTTTGAGAGGACTTGGGGGGTTATATATATATTTTAAGGGACATTATGATCAGGCTGTAGAATCTCGCTATTTTCCTTGCATGTCTATAGCCTGTTCGATTTTCATGGTTGTCTTTTGGGGCCGCATGTGAATTTATGGATGACAGCTTTTCCTAATTCCAAACAAGTGTTAGAATTTCTTGGTGTAACATTTTAATTTCTGTTTATGGTTTCTGATTTTTGAAATCTGATCCCTCTCTTCATTGGTCATTGATGCTAAGATTGTGGGTGATAATTCCCTGTTGCTAACAGGAGTCACATTTCTTCTCAGAATAAAGGATGCATGGAGCTGAAGATGTTATTACACTTCTGACTTTTACTTGCAGTAGGAATAAAAGTGTAATTGCTTCTTATTTTTCCTTGTTGTTTCTCAATAAGCAGATAGCAGAAGTTTAGATTAATCAACAGTCCTAAAGCTTAAGTAATAATAATAACAAGAACAACAGTTTAGTGAAACTTAAGTTAATAGAAAATCCAACTAACTAGAGTCTTTTGAGTGTGTGTTCACTTAGAAGTTGACCACCATTTGCTAGTGAGGGTTATATGAGGATTGAAACACCATTCATTTAACCATAGATCTCCCTTCCCAAACATTCCAGTGAAGTGGAGTATAACTAAACTTAGTGGTATTTGTGTGAACTTGTAAGCATATAAATTTGTAAACATCCAAAACTACTTGAAAAAAGATAATTTAAGTTACTTCATAATGGAAAGTGAGCTAACTAGTGGTCAGCAAAAGTTGTAAGAAATTAAAATTTCCTTCCTTAAGTATAAGTTTTATGTGATTGCATTTCTAAAAATCTAGAGTTGCCCTTCTGATCTGGAATGGTTTTTATTCTGTGCAAATTGTGTATGAACCTAGCTAAAGCTTTTTTCATGCTCAACTCTAAGAGAAAAAAGGCAAACACCCTCAACAAGACATTTCTTAGTCTATTTCAACACACACAGTTTGTTCTTTTAGGAATTGTGCCAAATTTCGAAAGAAACAGTGATTCTAAATCATAGTCCTTGTTCTCCAATTGCTTACAACATAAGTGACCAAAGATGTGTGGAATTAAAGTCTGTGGTTGATATTCCTTCCTTTGAAAAGTGGTTTCTATGTCTCTTCCCTTTAAATCTAGATGGGCTTTTGATGCGTTTGTAAACAGTAGAATGCAGAAGAAGTGATGCTTTTGCTTTATCAGAGGATAAAAACCAGAGACATCACTTTGCTGACAAAAGTCCACATAGTCAGAGCTATGGTTTTTCCAGTAGTCATGTATGGATGTGAGAGTTGGACCATAAAGGAGGCTGAGCACCAAAGAATTGATGCTTTCAAACTGTGGTGCTGGAGAAGACTCTTGAGAATCCCTTGGAGAGCAAGGAGATCCAAACCCTCAATCCTAAAGGAAACCAACCCTGAATACTCATTGGAAGGACTGATGCTGAAGCTGAAACTCCGATACTTTGGCCACCTGATGCAAAGAGCCAACTCATTGGAAAAGATCCTGATGCTGTGAAAGATTGAGGGCAGGAGGAACAGGGGGCAACAGAGGGTTAGATGGTTGGATGGCATCATCAACTCAATGGGCATGAGTTCAAGCCAACTCCCAGAAATAGTGAAGAACAGGAAGCCTGGCGTGCTGCAGTCCGTGGGGTCACAAAGAGTTGGACACGACTGAGCCACTGAACAAGAAGTCAGCAGAGGTGCCTCATGCTTACAGCCCTAAGCTTTCATGGAAGAAGTCTGACTATCCTAGGCTTCCAGGCTGCAAGGAAGCCAGGCCACTGAAGAGTCTCCAGGAACCAGTTCTAGTCTTTCAGGGCTCCCAGCCAAGGACCAGATATGGATGAATGAGCTTCAAGAGGACTCCACCTCCCAGCCATCGTGTCAGCCCCGGTTTTCCAGTACCCCCCAGTTAAGGCCCGGACACCATGGCACAACACCGAACTGTCCTCACTGTGCCCTTTCCATCTTTCTGATTCACAGAAAGTATGAGCATAATAAAATTGTCCCTGTTTTGCACCACTAAGTTTAGGGTGGTTTGTTACACCACAGTGGTTACAGGAACAAAGACCTACTTGATTTAAGATGTGCTGCAGTAGAACAGGAGATAATTAATTCCTCTGCCTAGGAAGGCTTCCCAGAAGCAAGGACATCTGAACTTGGCTTTTAGTGAAGAGTAGGAGCCTACTAAGTAAAGAAGGTAGGAGACAGAGTTCTCAAACTGAGGGAACAGTATGGAAAAGTATGGCAGTGAAGACTGAATGATGCATTTGGTGGATGACAAGAAGTTTGTTGTGGATGTGCACTGGCTAGTTAGAGCCAAAAGGGCAGACATGAAGCTAGACATTTTGTAGTGATTTTTTTTTTTTTTTTGCTTTGCCAAGGGAGTTTCAACTAAAGCCTTGCTGGAGTACAAAGTAATAATCAGACTTGTGTTGTAGAAAGATAGTTCATTCATGGCAGTTGGAAGATGGGCTGAAGGAGAAAACAATAAAAGGCAAGGAGAAAAATCAGTAATTATATAGTTCAGATTGCAGATGATCAAAGACGAGATACATACATACATAGTTTTCTTATAAGAGCAAAATAAGATCAGTTAGGTAATAATGGTTATTTAAATTGCTAATCAGTTATTTACTGAATGTGTCTGTTCAAGCCTTAATAATTAAATGCTACAGCCAGTCATACATTTTGGCAAATCAAACCAATGCTTTTACAAAACATTGATCTCATTACATTTGTTAATGATACTTCTGAATGCCATGGAAAAGCTTCCTCCACTATGAATTTTAGATGATTATGATTATTTTTGCATTTTTAAAGACTCTGATTGCAGTGGAACATTTAAAGAAATAAGACCAAATTGTACCAGTTAAAACACTACTGGAACCATAGGTTGCATTTATGCTACTTCCTCAAAATAAACATTAGTTCACTAAAAAATATTCTTGGAAAAAAATTAGTAATTTATGTAATCATAAAGATATCACAGTGAGAAAGTGTATAGTACTTAGTAAAGATAGTTATATAAACATAACACACAACTGTAGTCAACAGCTTTCTGTGTGTACTGGATTGCAGTTTAGTTGTGACTTTTGAGCTTTTCTTGAAATTGTGATACTATACATGTAATAAGCTTTTTAAGCGCAGAAAGTTTAGATAGGTCATTCTGCAGTCATTCTGAGCACACAGACTGAATCCTCCATGGCTTGTTCTGCCTTTTCTCACAGTGACTTGTCACCAGTTGTGAGGTATAGTGATTTGTTTTAAAACATTCTATACAATAGTCTTACTTCACACTTTGGTTGTGTTTTTAAAGTCAACTGTAAAGTTTAATCTTTTTAATTCAAAATTAGAATCCTCAGAATTTTGTAGATTGCTTCCATCTGCCTTCTCACAGTTTCTGGCACATTTCCTTAAGACAGACAGAACATCTCCCAGAATTTGAACAGAGACCCTCTACATTTGCCAGTAATACCACATTATGTGTATACTTTGTGAAGAAATGTTTTTTGTTTGTTCATTTTATGTATCATTTATATGATACTCATTTTATCTAAAAGTTATATGAGGTTGATGATTGTCCAAGATAGTTTGTCTTCTTGAAAACGTCTGGCTGCCACATGATCCTTGATCACCCATTCCATGAAAAGCCCAGAAAAATACTCAGGAACGACTATGGGCAGGCTGCTACTCAATAGATCAGAAGAGAAGGAGAGAGGTAGGTCACAGCCCAGGATGGCACTCATGACAGGTTTGCTGCTTTGTGAGCCAAGGAATTAATTAGAGTGGGTAATTTTGAGAATACTAAGAATCAAGTCCACTAGCAAGTACTAAAATAATGGGAAAATCTAATTAAAATAGAAACCAAATTCTCTTACTGTAAAACAAAAGACCACAGAACTTTAAGAGAGAAAGAGAAGGCAAGGGAGGAGAAGGAGAAACCTCACAAAGCAGAGTATTTATTTGCCAGGAAACTGCATTCATTCTTATTTATTTATAGGTAGGAAAAACTACTAGTGTAAAAATTCAAGTATGTCCCTGAAGAAAAAAAGCAAGTGCTTTTTAAGTGTTAGGAAAGAGGTTTACTGGTGATTAGGGTAACTACGGGTCAAAACTAGGTTCTGAAGAGGACAGAATGAGTCTGTACAGCAGTACATAACTAGTTTTTTTTTTTTTTTAAGTCCCATTGTTTATTGGTCCAAAACAAGTGTGAGCAATTGTTAGGTTTGATTTGAGTCTGGTGTACAAAGGTCACTGAAAGTGCCGGGTTTGGACAGATTATAATAATTTGCAGGTCCAGTGCAAAATGAAAACGCAGAGCCCCTTTGTTCAGAATTATTAAGAATTTCAAGATAGTGACAACAGAACATGAAAGCAGAGATGAAGCCCCTCTAAGCTTGTGGCCTTGTGTGACTGACAGCATAGTCATATACCCATGAAGGTGGCATTGTCTGTGGTTCTTTAGCAGCCTTACTCATTAGAGCTGTCAGTGAAACAGCTGTTATCGCCTAGGCAAGGACTGTTGTTAGTGTAGATTCAGGGGAGCCCAGCACTGAGGGTTACCTCTGCCTTGGAGCATTTGTTTTGTATCCCAAGCATCTCGCACAGTCTCTGACCCATGGTAAGCACACAGTAAATAGCAGATAGGGTAGATGATGGATGATGTGATTGCCAGCCTCTCTCAATGATTCTGGTTCAGTTCATCTCTAGATAAGAAGCCCCAGTGTGGATTCTTTTGCATTTCAGTTCATATTACACAGACCTTGCAGATGCCTCCTCCAGTCAGCTTGGAGGTTTCTTTTAGCTCTGGGCCTTGGGAGTCCTGCGCCTACTCAGGTCTGTTTCTCTTTGAAATGATCCTGAAACGTTTAAACTCATAGATTAGAATAATATTTGAGTCATAACCAAGTTAAGGCTAGACTAATTCTTCCTCCTCCATATCCCCCAGTAAAAAGTTGTCTACCTCTTAACTCCTGAAAACTGACACGAAGTTAGAGCACATGACTAAAGAAAATTAAGACTGCAGATAGATTAAGGTCGCTAATTAGCTGACCCTGAAAGTGGCTAAATTATCCTGGATTAACTAGATAGGTCCAGTGTATCACAAAGGCTCTTAAAGAAGAGAGGGGCAGAAGAGTCAGAGGAAGAAATGAGACCAAGGAAGCAGGGTCAGAGTGAGATGCTAGGAGAAGGTGCCCACCTGCCATTGCTGACTTTGAGGATGGAGAAAGGGAGTAGCCTCTGGAAAACTCTCTGCTGGGGCTTCCAGAGAGGAACACGGCTCTGCCAACACCTTCCTTTTAGCCCAGTGAGACGTGGGTCAGATTGCTGACCTCCAGAACTGTAAGATAATGAATTTGTGTTGTTTTAAGCCGCTGTGTTATGGTAATTTGTTACAGCAGCAGCAGGAAACCAACAGCTGGTTCCACATTGCGGTGAAACGATCACTCCTGGGCCCTGGTTCATTAGGAGTCGCTAACCTCCATGGCAGGGTATTATTTTCTGCCCTTGTGTTTTCCACTTCTCTTGGTAGCCTGAAGCAGAGTTCTGCGTGTGTGTATTTTCTGTGTTTTTAATTTCCTTCATTGGACCACTATAATACATTTTTGGGTTCAGGCTAGTAGATGTTACATTCTAGAGAAAGCAATCAATGCAGGCTGTTCCAGAAACACTAGTTTCTTGGGATATTAGTAGTTGAGAGAGAGTGAAAAAAAGAGGTTTCGGCTGCCAGATTCATTTGTAAAACTGAGGATAACCAAGCTATGTTTCTTTTTCATAAAACACTTAAAAATATAATCTGGGTATAAATGGTTTTTTAAAATCTCGGTAGTTTAAGAGAATATCCAGCAAAAAATTATCCATCCTTCAGCTCAAGCTCCTCTTTCCAGAGTCAGCCATTGCTAGTTTCTTGTGAATCCTTCCAGAGATATTCTGATATTATATATATATATATATATATAAATGCACATACACACACTCTAATGTTCTGCATACATTCTCCTGTACCTTGCTTTCATTTTACTTAATAATTTAACAAGTTTATGGAAGAACTTCAGTAGCTTTAAATGTATAATATGCACATGAAAAACTTATGGGACTTAATGGAGAAAAATAAATATTTTCCAAACAATTTGGACCACAGATTTCATTTTTTTATAGTGAAATCTTTTTCATTTAGAGTACTTTTTCGGACACATTGAGCAACACCAGGCTGCCTTCCTCTGAACTAGAAATAAGAATTAATGACTCCCGTACACAGACGTAACGAGAAGGGTATGGATTCCGGAGTAAGGGGAACCTGGACTAATGCCCTCATCCCACTGTTGCCTCGCCTGCCTGCTCACATGCCTGCTAACCAGCTGTGGGCCTTTGAGCAGGTTGCTTAACTTACTGAGCCTTCTTGATAATACTGTTTACTTCATCTGGTCATTTGTTAATTAAAACATGAACTCATTGGAACATGTATGAGCCTGGGTGTGTAAAGCAGAGTCATTCTACCTGAGAAGCTTCTAGTCTAGTGAGGGAAGCTTCACTTGTATCACACCAAGTAGCAAAAAACAGTGGCCTATCTTAAAATTAAAGTTGTGGAAAATCATTTTCTATTAATGTGACAATTTTCTGCTTTTTAGGCACAGATCACTAGAAGCAAATGTCACCTATACCACTTCAAAACTTGTAAGAAATACAGGAAGTTTAACATAGGATTTTTCAATGGACTTCGATATTGCTCATCTAATGAATTATCAGAGTAATGTTATTTATCCAAATAAAGTAAGAAGGACAAAATCCTTCAATTTATCATGAAATTCTTGCATAAATTCTGGCATGGTTGTGGATTATGGACGTATTTATCTTAATGTCTTGTGACTTTAGATGTTGAGTTGGATAGAACTAGATAATCTTATTTTTGGACTCACAATATGAATATTTTACGGAGAAATTGTATAATTATTCTTTCCCAATATCTATAAGGCATGCAAGTGCATTTTAGCATTGGTTGTTTACTCTTCATAATTCTCTTTTCTGTGTTTTATTCAAAATTACTTATTTCAAAGCATATTTCTATTTTCTTATTGTCCTTGATAAACAGCAAAGGAATATTCATTAGAAAAAAATGTTTAGGAATTTAATTGAAAATAGCTAATGCAATTTCTTTTATTTGCTATTTTGGTTGCCAGAAAAAAAGCTTCAGCTTCTTTTCATTTTCTCAGACCAGTGAAATGCTGTCTAGGCCTGTTGAATTCCAGACAATGTTCAACACTTGTTTTACTGAATCCTGATGACTTCAGTCTGTTAATTTATTTAGGAGACACTTTTGGTTTTTATAAGGTCAACTAGAAATGTGTAGCTATTTTCCCATTTATTTGAGGTTCAAATATTTCTAAAAATACTAATATTTAACTTGAAAATGTAGTGGTAACTTTGGTGATGTCAAATCTTTAAGCCCATTATTTATAACTTTTGCATTTAAAAGATATTTCTCTGAGTTTTTTCCAAAATGGCAACTCTGTTACGGCCAGTATGATAGCTGCCTAGTTATTTAATAGTAGCAAGTACCTAATACTTAGACTTGCCTGTTTTTTGTCATCATTTTGATGATGGTTTGATTTGTTACATTCTGAAAAACAACCCATTAAGTACTTGACTTTTATTATTGCCAGGTAATGTATGTCCCAGCCAGTGCTCAGTTCTGTCTCCATTGCATTGCCCTTTCCTCATCTCTCATCTTCATCCCTGCTACACATCTGACCTTTACCCCAGTCCCAGAGGAGAGTTGGAGATGAGATGGATGGGTGTCAGGCAAGCTGGTAGTAGAGGAAAGCTCTCTCTCTCTGTTTATAGATAGATAGATATAGATATAACTTTCATCATAATGTGAGAGAAAGAGCTACTTCAGATGCTCTACATTGGTGGCCAGGCAGGCATTGACCATTGGCCATTTCTAAATTTTTGCTATGATGGCTGCAGTTTGAGAGTTTAAGACTATCTTTCCTCCCAAAAGAAAACATTGTCTGTTCCTCTTGTCTGTAATGAATCACAAGCATAGCAGCATCCTTCCAGGTTATTCTTTTCAACTCCAGATAATTCTTGGTGGGCGAAATAATTTACCTAACGTGTGTTTACAGATTCAGCAGTCCAAGTTGTATAGAAACCCAGCATTTTGGGTGGCAAATGGGAGTAGCACAATCTATGGGCACACAAAATACACCTAAGTTCTTGACTTCTGCAACAACTCTCTTCCCTAATTCTCCCCATAACTTTTGAATCATTCTATTTCAATCTTTTCTTCATCTTTCTCTCTTGCCATCTGCCTTTGCAATTTTCACATTTCCTGGGATTTTATAGGGCTTCCAACGTTGATTTAGTGCTAAAGAACCCATGTGTCAGTGCAGGAGACGTGGGTTTGATCCCTGGGTTGGGAGATCCCCTGGAAGAAGGAACTGGCAACCCACTCCAGTATTCTTGCCTGGGAAATCCCAGGGACAGAGGAGCCTGACATGCTACAGTCCATGGGGTCTCAAAGAGTTGGACATGACTGAGCACACACACATGTATAGGATTCTATACCAAACTTTTTGTCTCTGGTAGACTCTCTCTGGGAGTCTCTTCAACTCATTTGAAGATCTGTTCAACTCATTTGTCTTTAGTGGCCAGTGATATGACAGTGACTGCTATCTCTGTACATGTAGTCCAGTAATCTCCCCTGAGCTCTACATTTATAAGCTTTTTATATATTATAATCATTTACCTACTCAGCATCTGTCTCTATTTAGGTATCATGTGGTCAGTTCAGGCTGACTCATTGTAACTGAAATGGAACCCTTTATGCATAATACTCAACTGGCCTCTTCTATATCACCATCTTCACAACAGCCAAAATTACAAGACTCCAAAATCTGAGAGCACTGTAATGAAAGAACAAATAGGATCCCAAACTATTATGTGTATACACAGATACATACATACCAGTGTTCAAAGAGTAACATTATATAGTTTTGCATGTTTTTGACTTTAAGTAGATAGAACCATATTGTGTATTATTTTGTGCCTTGCTTTTTTGCTCAACATCTCATGTTTGAGATTCATGCATGTGTGTATGCCATTGTGTGAAAATTCTATAATTTACTTGCTCATTTTTTCTGTAGAGAGACATTTAGGTAGTTTTCAGTTTTTCAGTATTATAAACAATGCACATTTGTTTACTATCTACTGACACACATATGCAAATATTTGCCAGAGTATGTAACTAGAAGCAGAATTCCTGGTTATAAGTACATAAATCTTCATATACCTGGACAGTTATTGCCAAATTGTTATCTAAATTGGTTTCAAATGTTTATACTCCAGCCAGTAGTAATTCATCTTGTCATTTCATGTTCTCTGTGATCTTTGCTATTGTTGGACATTTTCGTTTTTGCTAATCTGGTATAAAATACTTTATACTGTTTTTTATTTGCTTGGTTGAAACTTCCTTGTTTTCTAATGAAGTTGAGATAATTATCATATGCTTATTTGGCCCCACTGTTCCCTCTTCTTGGAAGTTTCTGTAGTCTTTGGCATATACTTTTAAATTATGTTGGTTTTTTTTTTTAATTGTTTGTACCTTTGGATAATAATCCTTTGTTAGTAGCATATGTTTCAGTATTTCCTCTCAATTTGTGATTTCTTCCATCTCTTTAAGATGTTTGTACTTATTTCTTATGCTTCTAATGTAATTGAATTTATCTATCTTTATCTTCATGGTTTCACTTTCTGCCTTTAAGAAAAAAACATCTCTATCCTAAGATCCTGAACATATTTTCCTCTATTTTCTTCTGAATGCTTTAAAGTTTTTCCTTTTCTCGTGTAATTATTTAATTCACCTGGAATTGAATTGTATGTGTATCGTGTACAGTTTGTTCTTCGTGTTTAGTCAGTAAGTCATGTCTGACTCTTTTGCCAATACCATGACTATAGCCCACCAAGCTCTTCTGTCCATGGTATTTCTCAGGCAGGAATACTGAAGTGGGTTGCCATTTTCTTCTCCAGTTAGCCCACATACAAACTGTCTTTTAGTTTTTGACTTTAAAACCATTGTTCATGTCATAGTCAAAGGAGAATAATTTTTCAAGTGTCATGATGCCGTCAATCATTATATATTTTCCTGAACCTCTCAATCTGCTCATATTGGCTTGTTGACATTTTTTCAGAAATAACTGTTTTCAGAATATGTTATAAAATGCAAGTAATTCACTCTAAACAATACTAATGGTTCTCATTTGATAAGAAAAGACTGATATTACAGCTATGCTGATATCAATGTTAAACTTGACTGAGAAAATTTCTTTATAAAATGAGCCAATAGCTAGAAAAATCATTTTAAAAGTTGTTGGTAATCCAACTCCCAGAAATTTAAAACAGAAAGTCAATTATTCATTCTAACATTTTAGGGAAGCTTTCCCAGGATGAATAATGCTTGTGCCTGTCTAGCTTTTGATCTCCACTATTAATTAGATGGTGGTAATGCAGTTTGCCCTTTAATACTGTTCAGGCAATGCCAAAGAATGCTCAAACTACCGCACGATTGCACTCATCTCACACGCTAGTAAAGTCCTGCTCAAAATTCTCCAAGCCAGGCTTCAGCAATATGTGAACCGTGAACTCCCAGATGTTCAAGCAGGTTTTAGAAAAGGCAGGGGCACCAGAGATCAAATTGCCAACATCCGCTGGACCATGGAGAAAGCAAGAGAGTTCCAGAAAAACATCTATTTCTGCTTCATTGACTATGCCAAAGCCTTTGACTGTGTGGATCACAATAAACTGTGGAACATTCTGAAAGAGATAGGAATACCAGACCACCTAACCTGCCTCTTGAGAAACCTGTATGCAGGTCAGGAAGCAACAGTCAGAACTGCACATGGAACAACAGACTGGTTCCAATAGGAAAAGGAGTACGTCAAGGCTGTATATTGTCACCTTGCTTATTTAACTTATATGCAGAGTACATCATGAGGAACGCTGGGCTGGAAGAAGCACAAGCTGGAATCAAGATTGCTGGGAGAAATATCAGTAACCCCAGATATGCTGATGACACTACCCTTATGGCAGAAAGTGAAGAGGAACTCAAAAACCTCTTGATGAAAGTGAAAGAGGAGAGTGAAAAGGTTGGCTTGAAGCTCAACATTCAGAAAACAAAGATCATGGCATCTGGTCCCATCACTTCATGGGAAATAGATGGGGAAACAGTGGAAACAGTGTCAGACTTTATTTTTTGGGGCTCCAAAATCACTGCGGATGCTGATTGCAGCCATGAAATTAAAAGACGCTTACTCTTTGGAAGGAAAGTTATGACCAACCTAGATAGTATATTAAAAAGCAGAGACGTTACTTTGCCAACCAAGGTCCGTCTAGTCAAGGCTATGGTTTTTCCCGTGGTCATGTATGGATGTGAGAGTTGGACTGTGAAGAAAGCTGATCGCCGAAGAATTGATGCTTTTGAACTGTGGTGTTGGAAAAGACTCTTGAGAGTCCCTTGGACTGCAAGGAGATCCAACCAGTCCATTCTAAAGGAGATCAATCCTGGGTGTTCATTGGAAGGACTGATGCTAAAGCTGAAACTGCAATACTTGGGCCACCTCATGTGACGAGTTGACTCACTGGAAAAGACTCTGATGCTGGGAAAGGTTGGGGGTGGGAGGAGAAGGGGACGACAAAGAATGAGATGGCTGGATGGCATCACCGACTCTGTGGACATGAGTTTGAGTGAACTCCGGGAGTTGGTGATGGATAGGGAGGCCTGGCGTGCTGTGATTCATGGGGTCGCAGAGAGTCGGACACGACTGAGCGACTGAACTGAACTGAATGCAGTTTGATTCAAGTTCTAGTGTGTGTGTGTGTTTGTGTGTGTTTTAATGCAGTGTGAAATCAAGTTATAAAACGTAGAACTCTCTGTAACTATATTATTGAGGCTATGCTGCTGCTGCTGCTAAGTCTCTTCAGTCGTGTCCAACTCTGTTCGACCCCATAGGTGGCAGCCCACCACGTTCCGCCATCCCTGGGATTCTCCAGGCAAGAACACTGGAGTGGGTTGCCATTTCCTTCTCCAATGAATTAAAGTGAAAAGTGAAAGTGAAGTCACTCAGTCGTGTCCGACTCTTAGCAACCCCAGGGACTGCATGCAGCCTACCAGGCTCCTGCATCCATGGGATTTTCCAGGCAAGAGTACTGGAGTGAGTTGCCATTGCCTTCTCTGTATTGAGGCTATAGCCATTTTTTAATAAGGCTGTCATGTTCTGGAGAAGCTTCATTTATTCACTTTATTTGAAAAGTCCTTATACTTTAGCCTTTGTGCAATGATTTCTTATTCTGTCATTAACTCTTCCTTTTTAATTCATAGTTTTCATTTATTCCACAGGTATTTATTGAGAGCTTGTATTTTGCAAAGTAGTCAATTTGAGCATAACTATCTCAGAATTTAGGGACTAAAGGAACCCCAAGATCTTTTATGGTAACCCTAACTTCTGCAATTTAAATTAAGACACTGAGATCCAGAACTGTGCCATCACCTGACCAAAACTTTAATGTGATAAAGCATAAAGATCTCCCAACCTTGGATTCAGAATTCTTCCTGTTGAACCATGTTGTCCATAAAAACTAAAAATATACTTGAATCCTAAGTCTTAATATAATGTTTATAACATTCCTAGAGGAATTTTGTGAACAAATTATATTACAATCCTTGCCTTAAAGCTACTTATAAAGTGTTGAGGATAAAAAAACATATTTGAAAAAAAATGGAGAAAGTAAAAGTTTAACTGAAAGCTTCCTGAGGGGCAGAAATTATGTGTAACCTTTATCAAATTTGATATATTTCCTAACACAGTGAGCTGATCATAGTACATACTTAGTTCAGTTCAGTCGCTCAGTCGTGTCCAACTCTTTGCGACCCCATGATTCACAGCACGCCAGGCCTCCCTGTCCATCACCAACTCCCGGAGTTCACTTAAGCCCGCCTCCATCAAGTCGGTGATGCCATCCAGCCATCTCATTCTCTGTCATCCCCTTCTCCTCCTGCCGCCAATCCCTCCCAGCATCAGGGTCTTTTCCAGTGAGTCAACTCTTCGCATGAGGTGGCCAAAGTATTGGAGTTTCAGCTTTAACATCAGTCCTTTCAATGAACACCTAGAAATTTAGGGCTAGACAAAAATGTGTAATGTGTTTTGAGTTGACATTGAGAACTTATACATGTAATAATTATGCTTTTGTTCTGTACTGTATGATTTTCTCCTTCTATAGAATATATTTTCAGAAATTTAATTACATGTTTCAGTAATTATGTCAGTATTTGTTGTTAATTTTAACACTGATTCTCCCAGAGGGTAGTACTTGTCATCTTGAGAATGCACTAATGCCTAGCACCTCAGCATTCCTGTGAGGGTTATGTTGTCTGAACTTGGCTTGCTCAGGATAAGACAGAGCTGTCCCACATCTAATGGCAGCCAGCCATGATTAGTTGTATGCAGTCATGAGGCCAAGGAGGAGCCTGTAGAGGATTCATCTTTAGCAATCTGTACAACTAAGTAGAGTACAGGCTTTTGGAAAAACTCATCTAAACATACTCAACATTTGGGGATTTTTAGTTGATTATTCTTTTGTATAATCTTTTATACAAAGAGCGCTTTTGTAGTTTATGTTGTATCAAGAGCTAAAAATAATAGTTTCCAAATGTTTTGTAGGAATTTGTAAGCATTTTCATTGATAATATCTCATTTACTCTTTAGACCACCTCTGAATCAGGTATTATTATCTCAGTTTCACAGGTGAGAGAACAGAGGTCCAGTTAGGTTAAATGACTTGCCTGAAGTCACCTAACTAATAAGAAATAGACCTGGATTCCAACCTATGAGTCCTGACTTCAAATCCTGTTCTTTTTTTAGCTACACCAAACTGCTGTCTTCTGCCTTTGTGGTTGGAAATAATGGGTATTTCTTTGCATATTATTAGGTTGATTCTGACAGGGTTCATACAAGGGCATAAACATATATTCCTAAGCTCTTCTTTTGATTAAGCTGTTACCTTCCAGTTCACCACTTTTAAGACCAGTTGTGAGTTAGGGATCATGCCTTTTACCCTAGGACTCAGAGAATATTTACGTAAATATAGAGGTTAGTCCATTGATATAGTAACTGCAGTATTGAAACTGAAGAAATTCCCTCACTAAATGAAGATATGTAGATTCAGTAAATGAATATGGACCAACAGCATTTCATCAACAGCTGCTAATACAACAAGGCATTATACACACATATATAATTGAATGACCCCGAAAAGAGATTTATGTGATCAGAACTGCCTGCTATTGAGCTTCAAATGCATGTTCATTGTTAGAATTTAAAGGAGCTGAAGGAAAATGGAAATTGTTTTGAAATTATTAAAGAAATGGATTGAGAAACCTTCTGTATCTTGGCATAAAAATACAGCATAGAGGATATCTTATTTCTTGGCCTTAATTATGAATATTGTTGTAAGGTCTTTGAATTTTCATTAGCTCAGAAAAGAGGCAGATTAATTCCAAAGCAGTTAAAGAAATTAAATTCCTTTCATTTATCTTTATGTTAATGCAACAGTTTGAAAGCAGGGTTTAACTTTTATTTCACTTATGCGTCTCTTAAAATTTTCTTTTATTCTATATGTAGGTTTTCAAAATAAAATTATTTTGATTTTTTTTTTTTTTACTCTAGGCTTGATCCTCCACTACCTGAGATGCCGGAAAAGGATCATGGCCCAGCTGAAAACATGTCCTTAGAAACTCTAAGAAATAGTAGTCCAGGCGACCTCTTTGATGAGATTTAATTGTCTCAAAAAGTACTTTGATATTCGCAAGAATATGTTTTCTATCCCAGTCTTTAAACTGCAAAAACAAAATTTCAACTCGGCAGCGGCTTTTAGTGCACCTTACAATTTAATTACATACACAGTGAGCTGAAACCATTGTGCAAAATGGATTACACATGTATATGAAAATATGATTTGATGACAGTGGTGCATTATTCTAATGTGTTCATTCAGCATGCCTGTAATTACATAAAATCTCAGACCTTTTTATTGCAAAAGTCACATGTACCTTATTCATTTCACACATATTATATGTAGTAGCTGTCTATCCTGTCTAGGAAGATTTTGAAAATAGGACAAATAAAATGTCTACAAATTCCTTTTCAAATAATCATATTCTAAACACTGATGTTTGAGTATTTTAATTTGTGGAATGATGTGCAAAATCTAGTTTTAGTTTTTACACAATCTGAAAATCTGGTGATAAAACTTTTGATTGAAGATTTTGTATTCTTAATAAAATGTTATCTTGCTTAACTTTCTCCTTTACTATAATATACGGTCTTTGTAGAGTGCATATTAATATAAATGTAACATCGTTTTGTATCAAAGCATGTTTTTCAGAGATCTCAAGATCTCAGAACGATTGTACTGTTGGTCCCTCTGCCTAGAATGTTGATATTTATACATTTGGTTTCTTTTCACCTTTCAGATCTAGAATCAAATGTCTCCTACTCCAAGGTGCTTCCTCTGAAATATACTTTAAAAAAGATGTGCATATTCCCGGTCACTCTATCCCATTGGAATGTATTTTTCACTGTATGTATCACTTGGCTTCCCTCGTGGCTCAGAGGGTCAAGAATCTGCCTGCAATGCAGGAGACTTGGGTTCGATCCCTGGGTTGGAAAGATTCCCTTGGAGAAGGGAATGGCTACCCACCCCGGCATTCTGGCCTGGAGAATTCCATGGACTATAGTCCATGGGGTCGCAAAGAGTTGGACACGACTGAGCGACTTTCATTTTCTTTTCATGTATCACTGTCTGGAATTACTATTTTTTTTCTTGCCTCTTATCTCTCTCTTCTCCTTCCTTCTATTTGTCTGTCTTTCTCTCACTAACCTACCACTGTCCTCACCCCCCCGCCTCCCAGTCTGTCTGCCTATAGAAAGTAAGCCCCATCATAGCAGAGGCATGACTATCTGCTTTCTCTCTCCACCTGCCAGTACCTAGGACGGGGCTGGATTCCTAGAGGCTTAATAAGTGTTTACTGAAGAAATAAAAGCATGTCCTTCACAGTGTAGGCACGCAGATGATCTAGTTTCCTTAAGTTACTGGATTACTGTCAACACAAACTCATTAAAAGACTGAACTCTAGCTGGATGGTTTGATACAAAGAAAACATTTTTCAGAAAACATAACTACCTTCTGTGATTAATTAAAAATATACATATATATACACACAAGCTTGACTCCAGAAAGACAATGAGAAAAAAACTATAGGTTATTGTTTATATCAGAAATGCGATTTTCTTGAGAGTTCTGTGGTGACCCAGTGGCTTCTTCTCTGTGCTGCCAATGCAGGGGGCTGAGGCCCAATCCCTGGTCACGAATCTAGCTCTCACATGTCACAACTAAGGGTTTGTGTGCCACAACTAAGACCCAGCACAGCCAAATAAATCAACTAATAAATAGAAATATTTTTAAAAGAGAAATAAGGTTTTATTGTCCATGGAACAACAAAATATTTTAAATAGACATTTTCCTGCATTTTCATTTCTATACTGGTTTCCATTTAAGAGGGAGATTTTTAATTAAATGTAAATATAAACGTGTGAAATATAAAATTCTACTCGGTCACATAGAAAATTCACTTAATAATGAATTTGTGTTATCCAGGATTTACCTTGGATCTTTCCATGGGGATGTGGTACAGAAAGTACCAGAATCTCAAAATAATACTATCACATCTGAATAGACCACAAATGACTGACCAAAATCAGTATACATCAGTGTATGTGTATATATGTATGTACATACATATATGTTTTATATATAGGTATATGTATTTTTTTTGAGAGAAAGAGAAAACAGAATTTTGGCTGGTAACTAGCAGTGAGAAGGGAAAATGTTTCCTAAGTAATGGTAACAATGCAATCTATAGTTCATGGTACAGTAGACTCTCGAACAACATGGGGTTGAACAATGCAGGTCCACTTATAAGCGCATTTTTTTCGATAGTATATAATATGCTCCTACACAGTCTGCAGTTGGTTGAGTCTTCAGATGCAGAATTGTGGATTTGGAGGATCTGAAGATATTGAGGAATGACAGATATGAAAGGCTGACTATAAACTCAGATTCTGGACTGTCTAGAGGGTTAGCACCCCTCTCCCCACATTGATCAAGGTTCAGTTGTATTTTACTTTTTAAGGGTTGTGGATCTTTTCAACCATTGCTGTGTGTCAGATTGATTCAGCTGGTTAGAATAGAGCATAATAAGCCCATAATCATGGTTTCCTCTTTTCTATTTATTGCTATTTTATAGTTCTTGTTCTCTGTTAAACAGACATCTATAGGTTTGGTTAAGAGGTCCAGATTCTGTAGTTCCATGCTATGATTTTTTCCCACATTTTTCCTTTTCTATACTCTAAAATAGATTTTTGTAGAAGACACTGCAATGGAAGGCAAAAGAATTAAGTCATAATGCAGCCTGGCTTTTTTGATCTTGGTGCCCTCACTTCTAAAAACAAGGTGATTACATTTCTGAAGGGTGTTTTTTGGCTTACGGTTTATAATTATTGGCCCTGGCATCAGATAGTATGGGTCAGGCTTCATTAGGGAAGTTCATGGGAGAAAAAAAATCCCGTCTCAGTAAGAGATGTCTTTATTATGTGGTTTTTAAAAGGTCAGGAAACTACTTAAAACTTGTTCTTAGTGGCACATAACTCAAATTTATAAAATTCTAGGTCCCATGTTTTAGAGCCAAGCAGCTCTTTATTGGGTAAGTTTGATTCAACAATGTTTATAAAGGATTAGTTATGCACAAAGTAGAGAACTGGGCCATGTGCGGCACTGAAGGATAAATCCATCCATTTACCAGGTATTTGTTAAGCATTCGTGTTGACCTCCCCTCTGGGCACTCGATGAGGCAGTGAATAATTCTAGTGCTTCATTGCTGTAGAGTTTATATCCTAGCAAGTGAAATTTGGGGTCTGGTCTCAAAAAGTGGAGTGTATGAGATTGGGGCTTGAAACTACTATGTAATGAACCATAATATCAAGGAGTATTAGAATAAGTGACTTAAGGAGAAAAATTAAAAATTAAAGTTTTAGATGAGAATCCATAGAAGATAAAAGATACAATTGGGAGATTAAGAGAAATTGGCAGGAGTTGGGGAGAGTGAGCTAAGGATGTAGCTATCTTCCAGATCAGAGGAGAGTATAGAAGGTGCTGGGGCATCAGCTATGAGGTTAATTTCCAAGTTTACAGTTGTGAATCCTCAGAATGGAGAAGACAGGTTAGAAGACATTCCAGAGGGACTGTTGGCCCAGGGTGTTTAGGAGCGAGAATCTCAGGTATATAATAAAGGTGTGGCGAGCATTGAGCCCCACAGTCTAACGGGCGTTCCTTGGGAAGGTATGGGCTGCCAGAAAACGTCAGGTCATGGAGACCTTCTGGGCATCTGAGGATGAGAAAAGAAGGCCAGTCTGGAGGCCTCTCAGCAGATACTTTAAAAGAGCAGCCAACCTGTATCCTTTTGTGTCTCTCCCATTCTCTTACTATTATTTATGCAGAATCCATTTGAAATAAAGTGAGATTAAATAGCTGACATCCAAGTCCATGAAAGGCCTTATGAACTTACCTATAAATCAGGAAGTTTTAAAAAATAGGTTGTTAACACATTTTGTAAGGGAGTATATAATAACAAAAGAGCTATTCATGTATCCTTGTGTAGCTGTTGTCTGAATTAAAACTTTCCACTGCTAATCTGACAGTTTCTAGGTAAATGCTTCTCAGGAGGGCAGATTTCATTTGCAAGTGTTCGGTGCACAAACATGAAATGATTATCTCCATTTGAATAACTGGAAAAGGATACCTTGGAAAATACATGACAGCATGCATTTTGTGGTTAACTGACCATCCAGCCATCTCTTGTCCTGTCTCCCAGTTCTCTTTCTTACCTGCTCAACCTAAAATGCTCTCCAGCCTCCCTTCTAATTTTCTCCATTTCAAATATCCACGTCTCATTTACAAACTATTATCCTCACCTTCTAATTCTCCTCTCCTCTGTGAGTGTGTGTGTGTTTAGTCACTCAGTTGTGTCTGACTCTTTGTGACCCCATGGACTGTAGCCTGTCAGGCTCCTCTTCTCCCTTGGGGATTCTCTAGGCAAGAATACTGGAGTATGACCTCCGCCAATGGATCTTCCCAACCCAGGGTAAAAAACTGGGGTCTCCTGCATTGCAGACAGATTCTTTACCAGCCGATCAACCAAGGAAGCCCTTTCTCTCCTCTACTTGAATAAAATTCAATATGAATTTTATTGTTCATATGTTGTTTTTTCTTCTCCCTTTTGGAGGTCCTTCATCCTAAACTATCATCTCACAATCTCACTGAGAACTATATGTTCTGAGTGAGGGTCTCTTTGTCCCTTAAGGCTTTGGGATCTATAGAAAAAGAGAGAGAGGGAGATTGGAGCCTACTTCCATCTTGATAGTATCAGTAGATGTTCCTGTTAAGGGCAGGAGCAATTTTGGTGGCTACTGTTACAGCAAATGGAATGTAGGTTAGTCCTGAACTGCTTACTTTTTTAAAATTTATTTTTTATTAAAATATAGTTGATTTACAGTGTTGTGTTAGTTTCTGTTGTATAGTAAAGTGATTCAGTTATACATGTACACATATAACATGTATGATGGTGGTGGTGGTTTAGTCACTAAGTCATGTCCAACTCTTGCGACACCATGGAATGTAGCCTAACAGGCTCCTCTGTCCATGGATTCTTCAGGCAAGAATACTGGAGTGGGTTGCCATTTCCTTCTCCAACATGCATATATATATTTATGTGTGTATATATATATATATACAGTCTATACATAATATACATATATATTCTTTTTCATATTCTTTTCCATTATGGTTTATTACAGGATATTAATATAGTTCCCTGTGCTCTACAGTAAGACCTTGTTGTTTATTAATTCTATATATAATAGCTTGCATCTACTAATCCCAAACTCACAATCCATCCCTTCGCTGAACCACTCACTTTGGATTTAGAGATCATCTCCAACTTTACTATCTTAGGTATAACATAACCAGTCAAATAAATGTAGATAGATTAGATGATTTTTATAGAACCTGCTCATATAAGACTCTTATAGAAATCTATCTTACTCTATACTTCTCTGAAAACCAAGCCTTAGACCAGGGCTTGCACACAGGCAATTTATTTGGGGAATATCATCTCAAGGAGCAAAAGTGTGAGACCAGATGCATTAAAAAGAAAAGGAAGAAATGCCAGTGCAAAAGCCTCATCAAGGCAGATAGTCCTTTGGGTGATATATCCCCAACCTGACCAAGATCTTCTGAAAAGTGAAAGTGGTAGTCTCTCAGTTGTATCCGACTCTTTGGGACCCCATGGACTGGGGACTTCCAGGTTCCTCTGTCCATGGGATTCTCCAAGCAAGAATACTGGAGTGGATTGCCATGCCCTTCTCCAGATGTTCTTCCTGACCCTGGGATTGAACCCAGGTCTCCTGCATTACAAGCAGATTCTTTACTGTCTGAGCCACCAGGAGCCAAGATCTTCTGAGGCATCTTCTAAAAAGTATCTCAGAACTGTGCGTCCAGGGGCAAAAAGCATTTATCCGCAGGTTCCTGTTTCTCATTGCCCACATGCTGCACATGCCCCTGCGTGAACACATATAGCAACAGGTGCTGTGTGACCTTCAAGCCCGATGGGAAGAGTGGCTGTGTCTACAGTAGCTTCAGGTCCTGATGTATTTCAGAGCCAGTTCCAGTACATGTATTTCCTGAAAAGCCACTGCTTCCTTTTTTGAAACTTTATTAGTGGAATGGTTTCTTGAAACAAACAAGAAAATACCCAACTAATAGGGAAATCAAATATATTCTCCAGAGAAGATTTCAATTAATTCTCATAATCGTCAATTAACAAATTGTCATTCGTTAACCAAAATCACTGCAGATGCTGATTGCAGCCATGAAGTTTAAAGACGCTTACTCCTTGGAAGGAAAGTTATGACCAACCTAGATAGCATATTAAAAAGCAGAGACATTACTTTGCCAACAAAGGTCCATCTAGTCAAGGCTATGGTTTTTCCCGTGGTCATGTATGGATGTGAGAGTTGGACTGTGAAGAAAGCTGAGCGCCGAAAAATTGATGCTTTTGAACTGTGGTGTTGGAGAAGACTTTGGAGAGTCCCTTGGACTGCAAGGAGATCCAACCAGTCCATTCTAAAGGAGATCAATCCTGGGTGTTCATTGGAAGGACTGATGCTAAAGCTGAAACTGCAATACTTTGGCCACCTCATGCAACGAGTTGACTCACTGGAAAAGAGTCTGATGCTGGGAAAGGTTGGGGGCGGGAGGAGAAGGGGACGACCGAGAATGAGATGGCTGGATGGCATCACCGACTCTGTGGACATAAGTTTGAGTGAACTCCGGGAGTTGGTGATGGACAGGGAGGCCTGGCGTGCTGTGATTCATGGGGTCGTGGAGAGTCGGACACAACTGAGCGACTGAACTGAACTGAACTGAACTGAACCTTACTATTAAAAGAATGTTTCAAGAGAGCTTTAATCTAGAATGGTATAAACACATTTATGACTAAAACAAGAAGGTAAAACCACTTTCATAATTAAAGTTTGTATAACATTTTATAATATAAATTTGAAAATTCATTAAAATGCCATTGAAAGTAAACATAAGTGAAAGTGTTAGTTGCTCAGTCATGTCCGGCTCTTTGTGACCCCATGGACTGTAGCCCTCCTGGCTCCTCTGTCCATGGGATTTCCCAGGCAACAATACTAGAGTGGGTAACCATTCCCTTCTCCATGGGATCTTCCTGAACCAGGGATCAAACCTGTGTCTCCTGTAGTAGGAGGCAGATTTTTTACCACTGAGCCATCCAGGAAGCCCAACTACACTAGATGTGTTTTCAAATCATTGATGACTTTTAGTAAGAGTATAAAACATCTGATCTTTATCAACATGGGCCAGTACTAAAAATTTTATTTATAAATTAATTTTTAAATGTGAGATGTCACAAAGGTGCCACCTTTGGTAGAATAATATATATATATATTTATCCTTTAAAGAATACAAAGCAACATAATTTTTATCTTGGTTTTTCTCAAATGGTCAAGAGACTACTTTTACATTACATTTCTATGCAGTGACTAGGGCTTCTCTCTCTCTCTCTTTGTCTCTCTATCTCTGTCTCATAATTGTTCTGATTGGGACTTCCCTGGTGGTCCAGTGGTTAAGAACTCACCTGCCAATGCAGGAGACGTGGGTTCAATCCCTGACCCAGGAAGATTCTACATGATGTGGGGAAACTAAGCCCTTCCGCCACAACTGATGAAGCCCACATGCCTAGAGCCCATACTCTGTAACAAGAGAAGCCACCACAATTAAAAGCCTGTCAAGGAAGAATAACTGCTGCTCATTGCAACTAGAGAAAACCCGCATGTAACAAGGAAGACTCAGGGCAGACAAAAGTATAAATAAATAAATAATTTTTTTAAAATTTTTTTATTGGAGGCTAATTATTTTACAATATTATATTGGTTGGTTTTGCCATACATTGACATGAATCCGCCCCGGGTGAAAAAACAATCTGATTGAAAACCTCATGAGACTTCTATAATAGAATCCCTATTAGGACAAAATGGTGGCAGTGATGATGGGAGAAGTAGGCTTTCAGTTCAGTTCAGTTCAGTCGCTCAGTCGTGTCCGACTCTCCGCGACCCCATGAATCACAGCACGCCAGGCCTCCCTGTCCATCACCAACTCCCGGAGTTCACTCAAACTCCTGTCCATCGAGTTGGTGATGCCATCCAGCCATCTCATTCTCTGTCGTCCCCGTCTCCTCCAGCCCCCAACCCCTCCCAGCATCAGAGTCTTTTCCAGTGAGTCAACTCGTCGCATGAAGTGGCCAAAGTATTGGAGTTTCAGCTCAGCATCAGTCCTTCCAATGAACACCCAAGACTGATCTCCTTTAGAATGGACTGGTTGGATCTCGTTGCAGTCCAAGGGACTCTCAAGAGTCTTCTCCAACACCACAGTTCAAAAGCATCAATTCTTCGGCGATCAGCTTTCTTCACAGTCCAACTCTCACATCCATACATGACCACGGGAAAAACCATAGCCTTGACTAGACTTGAAAGCGCTCATTTTGTCCTTATGCTTTGCAAACATTTAGGGACTTCATGCATGTGAATGTTTCCAGAGCCCTTTTAAATAATATTGGAAACAATCTTGTTCCTCTCCCTTAAGAGATATACCATGTGTCTCTGAAGAACTAAATTTACGGAGAAGTAATTATATCACTATGAAAGATTAAAACATTGTCAATAAATGTTTTGCTGTTCACCGCCACCACTTAGTTGACTTGCTTTGGCTGATAAAATATGGATGAAATATACTGTTTTGAGCCTAGGAGTTAAGAGGCCTTACATTTCCTATTTTTCTCTTTGGGAGCTTCTGATCTCTGCCATGAGACTGACATGTTCCAGGTAGCTGCTGCCTCTCTTGCCCAGGCCATTGATGAGACACAAAGCAGAACTGGACTCCATCCCAAGCTGGAGCTAAGCTCACGATCCTGAAACCTTTAGAAGAGCATCTGAGCCCAGGCTAGAGACACTGAGCTATAGTCAACCATGCTGGCTGTGAGCGTGAGGATAATTGCTTGATACTCAAAGCCATTGAGATCTGGGGTAGTTTTGTTATATAAGCTTATTTTGACATGATCTGACTAAAACAGTTCGTCACATAGGATAACAAACAAAGATAATTTTACATTTGTAATAGCTTTCAGTGTTTTTAATGCAAAAAATAAAAATAAAAAATCTAGTATCTTCTGACTGCAACCTGATAATAGAAAAAATGGAAATGTGAATTTAGGGATCAGATTAAGCCAACCTTCAACTCTCTGTCTGCCAGCTGTTAACTGTCTAACCCTGGGCAAGTTCTTCGAGTTTTCTTATCCATACAATGAGAATTAAATAAGATAATGCAGATAAAGCCCTCAGCCCAGGGCCTGCTTCATAGTAAGTGAAGCACATATGGAATATCTTAAGATTGTCAAGATACTGTTTTATTTTATGATGGTTGTGTTGCATGTAATGGATCAGCACAGTTACATACAACCAGACTATCGGTTAAACTGACCCTCTCTTTGAAATTTATTGGCTCAAGCTACTTGTCCCTGATCTTTTCTAGTCTGAAGCTCTTCCCACGATTTTTTATTTTCCTGGATTCCTGTGGGGTTTATTTTCAAGTCTACCTCTGCTCTCAGTTCTGCTGGGCTAAGTCTCATGTGTTATCAATCCTGATTTTCTCCTGTCTCCCCTCCGTGCCAGCTCAACTGTGGAACTCATTTCATTGTCTTTTATTTACATGGCAAAAGCACTCAGAAATCTCTGTGTATGGCAGAATTTATTAAAGGTGCAGGTCAGAGAGAGGCAGTTTACCTTAAAACAAGCACTTATATTTGATTTTACCATAACTCTATTCATTAAAGTCTTCTGGGGGGGGATGGAAGGGAGATCTGCAAAAGAAAAAAGATGGTGGAGTAGAAGAACGTGCGCTCATCTTCTCCTGTGAGAACTCCAGAATTGCAACTCTCTGTTGAACAACCATTGACAGGAGAATGTTGGATCCCACCAAAAAAAAAAAAATTACCCCACATCCAAGGGCAAAAGAGAAGCACAACAAGACAGTAGGAGGGGTGAAATCACGTCTAGAATCAAAACCCCATACCCACCAGAGACACTCAGAGGGCTCAAACAAAACCTTGTGCACACCAGGACCCAGGAACCCCACAGAGACTGAGCCAGACCTGCCTTTGGGTGTTTGAGTGTCATCTGCAGTGGCGCAGGCAGCAGTGGCCTGTGAGGGGACAGGGCCTCTGGCTGCAGCAGATCTGTGAGGCCTGGCGTGTGACATAAGTCCTCTTGGAGGAGGTTGACATTAGTCCCAGCATAGGGCCATGGAGCAGACAGCCCACAAACCGCAGAACAATGATACCAAAGAAGTTCTCACACTGTTATGAAAGTTCTAGGACCCACAACATATTTCCCAACCTGGCAAAGGGACTAAGAAACCCCAGGGAATATGACCTTGGAGGCCAGTGGGATTTGGTTACAGAACTTACACAGGACAGGGGAAACAATCTCTTGGAGGGCACAAACAAAACCTTGTGTGCACCAGGACCCAGGAGAAAGGAGCAGTGACCCCACAAGAGACTGACAGACTTGCCTGTGAGCATCCAGGAGTCTCTGGCAGAGGCATGGGTTGGCAGAGGCCTGCTGCGGGGTCAGGGGCACTGAATACAACAGTGCTGGCATAAGCACTTTTGAAGGAGTTCCCCATTACCCCACCACAGTTTGGCCTTAGGCCAAACAACAGGGAGGGAACATAGCCCCACCCATCAAGAGAAAATTAGATTAGTTTACTGAGCATGGCCCCTCCCATCAGAACAAACCCAGATTCCCCCACAGCCAGTCTCACCCATGAGGGAGCTTCCACAAGCCTCTTGTCCTTATCAGAATGAAAACCATAAGCACAGAAAAGTAGCCAAACTGATCACATAGATCCCAGCCTAGTCTAACTCAATGAAACTATGAGCCATGCTGCGTAGGGCCACCCAAGATGGATGGATCATGGTGGAGAATTCTGACAAAATGTGGTCCAGTGGAGAAGGGAACAGCAAACCACTTCAGTATTCTTGCCTTGAGAACCATGAAAAGTATGAAAAGGCAAAAATATACGAACAGAAAGATGAACTCCCCAGGTCAGTAGGTGCTCAATATGCTACTGGAGAAGAGTAGATAAATAGCTCCAGAAAGAATGAAGAGATGGAGCCAAAGTGAAAACAATGCCCAGTTGTGGATGTGACTGGTGATGGAAGTAAAGTCTGATGCTGTAAGCAACAATAATGCATAGGAGCCCGGAATGTTAGGCCCATGAATCAAGGTAAACTGGAAGTTGTCAAACAGGAGATGGCAAGAGTGAACATCAACATTTTAAAAATCAGTGAACTAAAGTGGACCGGAATGGGCAAATTTAATTCAGAAGACCATTGTATCTACTACTGTGGGCAAGAATCCCTTAGAAGAAATGGAGTCACCCTCATAGTCAACAAAAGAGTTGGATAGGTAGTACTTGGGTGCAATCTCAGAAATGACGGAATGATCTCTGTTCATTTCCAAGGCAAACCATGCAATATCACAGTAATCCAAGTCTATGACCCAACAACTAATGCTGAAGAAGCTGAAGTTGAAGGATTCTATGAAGACCTACAAGACCTTCTAGAACTAACACCCCAAAATGATGTCCTTTTCATTATAGGGGACTGGAATGCAAAAGTAGGAAGTCAAGAGATACCTGGAGTAACAGGAGTTTGACCTTGGAGTACAAAATGAAGCAGGTCAAAGGCTAACAGAGTTTTGCCAAGAGAACGCCCTGGTCATAGCAAACACCCTCTTCCAGCAACACAAGAGACGACTCTACACATGAACATCACCAGACTGTCAATACCAAGATCAGATTGTTTATATTCTTTGCAGCCAAAGATGGAGAAACTCTATATAGTCAGCAAAAAACAAGACCGGGGGTGTACTGTGGCTCCGATCATGAGCTCTTTATTGCCAATTTCAGACTTAAATTGAAGAAAGTACGGAAAACCTCTAGACCATTCATATATAACCCAAATTGAATCCCTTACGATTATACAGTGGAAGTGACAAATAGATTGAAGGGACTAGATCTGATAGAGTGCCTGAAGAACTATGGATGGAGGTTCCTGACATTGTACAGGAGGTGGTGATCAAAACCTTCCCCAAGAAAAAGAAATGCAAAAAGGCATAATGGTTGTCTGAGGAAGCCTTACAAATAGCTGAAAAAAGAAGAGAAGCAAAAGGCAAAGGAGAAAAGGAAAGATATATCCATCTGAATGAAGAATTCCAAAGAATAGCTCGTTCAGTTCAGTTCAGTTCAGTCGCTTAGTCGTGTCCGACTCTGCGACCCCATGAAACACAGCACGCCAGGCCTCCCTGTCCATCACCAACTCCTGGAGTTCACTCAAACTCATGTCCATCGAGTCGGTGATGCCATCCAGCCATCTCATTCTCTGCCGTCCCCGTCTCCTCCTACCCCCAATCCCTCCTAGCATCAGACTCTTTTCCAGTGAGTCAACTTGTCACATGAGGTGGCCAAAGTATTGGAGTTTCAGCTTTAGCATAAGTCCTTCCAATAAACACCCAGGATTGATCTCCTTTAGAATGGACTGGTTGGATTTCCTAGAATAGCTAGAAGAGATAAGAAAGCCTTCCTCAGTGATCAATGGAAAGAAATAGATAAAAGCAACAGAATGAGAAAGACTAGAGATCTCTTCAAGAAAATTAGAGATACCAAGGGAACATTTCACACAAAGATGGGCACAATAAAGGACAGAAATGGTATGGACCTGATAGAAGCAGAATATATTAAGAAGAGATGGCAAGAATGCACAGAAGAACTATACAAAAAAGATCTTAATGACCCAGATAACTGCACTGGTGTGATCACTCATCTAGAGTCAGACATTCTGGAATGTGAAGTCAAGTATGCCTTAGGAAGCATCACTACAAACAAAGCTAGTGGAGGTGATGGAATTCTAGTTGAGCTATTTCAAATCCTACAAGATAATGCTGTGAAAGTGCTGCACTCAATATGCCAGCAAATATGGAAAACTCATCAGTGGTCACAGAACTAAAGAAGTCAGTTTTCATTCCAATCCCAAAGAAAGGCAATGCCAAAAAAAAAAATTCAAACTGGAAGGACTGATTCATTGGAAGGACTGATGCTAAAGCTGAAACTCCAATACTTTGGCCACCTGATGGGAAGAACTGACTCATTGGAATAGACCCTGATGCTGGAAAAGATCGAAGGCAGGAGGAGAAGGGGACAACAGAGGATGAGATGGTTGGATGGCATCACCAACTCAGTGGACATGAGTTTGAGCAAGGTCTGGGAGTTGGTGATGAACAGAGAAGCCTGGTGTGCTGCAGTCCATGGGGTCACAATGACTTGGACACAACTGAGTGACTGAACTGACTGATATGTATGATTGTTGTACAGCAGAAGCTAACACAATGTTGTAAAGCAACTACACCCAATTAAAAAATTTTTAAGTCTTCTGGCTTTCCAACTTACGAATCTCCCATTGGCAACTTGTCTCCTAGGACCCAGCCTCCAGCCCCATTGTCTTCCCTTCTCTCCCTCTTTTCCTTTCCTCTCAGCTTTCTCCCAATTCCTCTTATTTTCTCATCAAGAGCCAGTCAGATTTTGTCTCTTTCTTTTCACTGTTCCTTGTTTTTATCAAATAGGTAGCATGTTTTCGTGTAACATTTTTCCTAGTGTTAAATGTTAGTACTGTCTGTCCCCCACCATACCTGCAATGTCATTGTTAAATGATGGAATGACTTCTGGGCAAGTAAGACCTGATTGAACATATTGACCCATCTACAGAAATCATGTGACTGTCAGAAAGGAGGTGGTTTTGCCACTGAAGTATAAAAAATGAAGAACTCCAGTGGAAAACACCATTAAGTGTCTGTCCAAGTGCTTTTTAGGCAAGAGAAAATCTATCCCAGAGCTTTAAGTATGCTCATGTGTTCACTCATTAATCCATTTATTTGTGTCTCCCTCAAAAGATGAAATTGCAGTTCTTCTCTACTGGCTGTAACTAGTTATCTTTCCTTATAGTTAGAATCTCAAACTTCCGACTTGGAGGCGGATATTCATTCTCAACAATATGTCATGTGAAGGCTATGTTTGTTTAGCAAGAATTTTATGTTCTATAAAAAATGTGACATTTGAAGAAGGTGAAGGAGAGAACAAAGTATATAATAAAACAAATACTAGTATATTCTTGAGGAATTCCATGTAAAATGTTGACATTTCTGAAGGGCATTTCTATATTTGTTTTGTTTTATTTTTTATTTTCTCTTACACCCCTAACCTATCATATGTGGATCAGTAACTTTCAAAACTGCCAACAATCAGCCCATGTTGAAGTTTGTTATTGTTGTTATTGGTAGTAATCCGGTGATAATTTCACTTTTACTATTCTTGGTACAGTGACCTTACTAATCTCAAGAATTTGAAATTTGGATTCTGTACAATTACATGATTCCTCAACCTCACACTCAATTCTCACCTGTGGTTAGAATATAAGTTCTAACATGTATATGTTCACTCATTCATCAGGTAGCTCCCAAACACTTTGTGCCAAGCACCCTGCCAGGCACGGGAGATAGAAAATGAGTAAGAGATCACTCTTGTCTCATGATGTCTAGAAGTCTCGGCTAACGAAGGAGGCAGAGCTGTGCGCAGACAGTCAGGATGTGTGAAGTGCTGTAAAAGAACTGTTGTACTCGGGGTGCTCAGAGCTCACAAGGGGAGTCACCCTACTCTTGTTTTGTTGGGAGACTACAGGGAAAAGAGACTGTGACCAAGGGAAATTTGAGAGAGGAGATAGGAGAAGTTCGAGCTGAATTCTGGGATGACTCTGGCATTGCCACTTGGCTGAGGGACACTCAGCCGTGTGTGAGGCATCTTCACTGCTTTGTGGCTGCAGTGAAGCGAGAAAAAGAAAGATGAGCCGCAAGACTGAGAAGGTAGTATGCTAAGTCACTTCAGTCGTGTCCGACTCTTTGCAACCTTATAGACCATAGTCCACCAGGCTACTCTGTCCATGGGATTCTGCAGGCAAGAATAGTGGAGTGGGTTGCCATGCCCTCCTCCAGGCGATCTTCCCAACCCAGGGATGGAACCTGCTTCTCTTATATCTCCTGCATTGGCAGGCAGGTTCTTTACCACTAGTGCCATCTGAAAAGGTAGTTCAGTTCAGTCCAGTCACTCAGTCATGTCCGACTCTTTGTGACCCCATGGACTGCAGCATGCCAGGCCTCCCTGTCCATCATCAACTCCCAGAATTTATTCAAACTCATGTCCATCGAGTTGGTGATGCCATCCAACTATCTCATCCTCTGTCGTCCCCTTCTCTTCCCGCCTTCAATCTTTCCCATCATCAGGGTCTTTTCCAATGAGTCAGTTCTCATTAGGTGGCCAAAGTATTGGAGTTTCAGCTTTAGCATCAGTCCTTCTGATGTATATTCAGGACTGACTTCCTTAAGGATGGATGTTTGGATCTCCTTGCAGTCCAAGGGGCTCTCAAGAGTCTTCTCCAACACCACAGTTCAACAGCAGATTTTAACTTGAATGAATGGCTATAGAAAAATCTTAAGGAAAGTAAGTGGTGACCTGACTAGCTCTGTGCTTTGAAAGGGAAACCTGAAGGCAACATAAGGGCATAACCACAGACCCCAGAGGTCCCTCACCTCTTTGCAGCGGGTATAACTCTCTGATGCTATTCCCAGCCTGTCTGGAAAATCGTTAGAACCCACTTCATACTGCCACAGATTGAGCATTTCCAACAATCTCTGGAAGTTCTGAGAAACTCCTGATAGAGTTTCTCCACCCACAACAGAGAGCCCCTTTCTAATGCCTGGGCCCAGGCTGTTGGTACGAGCAGAAGTGGTTTCATCATTTCCTCTCAGAGTGATTTCAGGATATTTCTAAACCTCTTGTGGAACTGGCCACTTTTCTTGATCATTCCCGTCCCTGTTCTGACGTTTCCATTTCCTGCTGAATGCAGCTGCTGTACACCTCTGGAGGAGTGGCTATCACTGTCATCATTAATTTACTTCTCCTTGCCCCTCTTTCTGGAGGCTGTGGGGTATGACTGTGCTGCTACAACCAGTGTCCACATTTATTCTGTAAGGCTTCAGCACTTTGCATAAAGTTACCGGGTCTGGGTCTAAATCTTGCTGGGGAGGGAGGGAGTAGATTTCAATACACTGGTGCCAGTCAATGGATGTTAAATAACATAAAGCATCATGAAAGAGGGGCTTACATCCTGAAAAGAAACCTTATGAACTAACTCTTTATTCCCTGGGATTTTGATCCCAGGACAATTAAGAGCTACAGATTACCTTTTCCCCAAATATAAAGTGGCAGAAATAGCACTTTTTGAAAAATCAAATTATATTCTGTTTTCAGGTTTCAACAGAAAACTTGTGACAGTATTTCTCACTGTCTTTCTAGTAGATACACCTATTAGCATTATTTCTTCACAGATTTCAGTGGGCAAGTGCCTGAGAAGGTACTTTTCTCCACCTCACTAATGAATTTGGCAATAACTGAACTTTATAAGAATATAGAAAATCTTCATGAGTCAGTCTCCCAATGCACTTGAAAATAATTAGGTTTTCTATCATGTCCCTTCATCTCCTTATCAGAGAAGGATTTTCAATCAGGCTTTCTATGAATGTGGCTAAATCATACCATAGAATCACTGAGAATATCTTAAATATTAAAGCAGGTACTGGCGTCTCTGGAGCCTTGACACAGGTGCCAGGATCTCCACATCAGTCCTGCTAATAGAACAACCCAACAGCCTCTTCTTATAAAGAAATGTGAGGTTTAGTCCTTATTTTATTCCATTTAATTAGAAAACAACTGAAAATCCTGTCTTGCATTTTCAACACATGTTTCCAATTAGTGCAGCCAAGCAGGACCCTGAATTTGATAAAAGCACTGACGTGTACCTTTGGTGCCTGTACAATGTACTCTTTCATTTTACAAGGTGGCTGAAGTGCAGTTTTAAATATCTTTTTTTTTTTTAATGTTAACAAAAACCCAGGGGTATAAACTTAGAAAAAAAGTAAAGAGAGGCAAACACGATTTTGTTTGAATTGCCTGCCTAGACTTTTAGAACCCTGTATGCAGAGGAAGCTTATTTGGCAAACTCCACATTGGGCGTTTACGGGCTTGTGTGCAAAAAGCATTATGGCTTATGCGACTTGCGCTCAGAGGCCATTAGGCGGGAGATCCATCACGTCAGGAAATACCACTTACCATACTGTAAATTTGCTTCATGTGACCGATCTGCTTAAAAGGCAGTGGAAATCCCATTCAAATAAATTGTTTCGGACCACGCTATAACCGATAGGACTTTTGCCTTCAGCACGACTCTTTCTGGGTAACTTTTGGAAGCTCATGTGTCTTTAAGTAGGAAAGTACAACTGCTGTCCAAGAGTCTGGGAATTAGATGCGGAAAAGCCTAATTTAGGTCATTGCATCCCACCTCCTGCCAAAATAAAGGGAACTAGCAAGAGGGAAAAGTAAGATAAAACAAGTAAAAGACTTTATGACTCCTTCTCATGGTGTGTGTTCTGAGCTGTCCCAGGGACAGTGGAATGATTTTCCACTTTGGGTCATGGGAAAGCATGATGTCTTTAGTCCCAGAAGGTTGAGATACATACTGTTATAGGGTCCTACATGAAGATTAACAACCAGCTTCTTTGTGCCTGGATTTTATTGTCAGAACTACCATTCCATGTTTGACCCATAATTGACAGACTAGAGAAACATGCTCATCAAGAACAATAAACTCCATCTCCTAGACTCATCACCAATTGCTCAGAAATATCCAAAAGGGCCAAGATAAGAACACAAATCTGAATAGAATAAAACTAAATAAGTGGATCCCTTATAACTAACTTCAACTTGAGAAAAAATAAGAACACTTCAGACCTATTCTCTCAGTAAATTTCAAGTATATAAAACTTTATTATTAACCATAGTCATAAGCTGTGTATTAAATCTCTATACCTAGTTATCTTATAAACTGAAAGTCTGTGCCCTTTGATCAATATCTTCCATTTCTTCCCATTCCCCAAGCCTATTATGACTGTCATCATACTCTGTTACTATGAGTTTGGCTTTTCTTTAGTTTCTACATATGAGTGAGATCATATGATATTTATCTTTGTGTGTCTGTGTTTCACCTAGTATCAGTTCAGTTCAGTTCAGTCGCTCAGTCGTGTCCGACTCTCCGCGACCCCATGAATCACAGCACGCCAGGCCTCCCTGTCCATCACCAACTCCCGGAGTACACTCAAACTCATGTCCACAGAGTCGGTGATGCCATCCAGCCATCTCATTCTCCGTCATCCCCTTCTCCTCCCGCCCCCAACCTTTCCCAGCATCAGAGTCTTTTCCAGTGAGTCAACTCGTCGCATGAGGTGGCCAAAGTATTGCAGTTTCAGCTTTAGCATCAGTCCCTCCAATGAACACCCAGGATTGATCTCCTTTAGAATGGACTGGTTGGATCTCCTTGCAGTATAAGGGACTCTCAAGAGTCTTCTCCAACACCACAGTTCAAAAGCATCGATTCTTCGGCGATCAGCTTTCTTCACAGTCCAACTCTCACATCCATACATGACCATGGGAAAAACCATTGCCTTGACTAGACGGACCTTGGTTGGCAAAGTAATGTCTCTGCTTTTTAATATACTATCAAGGTTGGTCATAACTTTCCTTCCAAGGAGCAAGCGTCTTTTAATTTCATGGCTGCAATCAGCATCTGCAGTGATTTTGGAGCCCAAAAAAATAAAGTCTGACATTGTTTCCACTGTTTTTCCATCTATTTCCCATGAAGTGATGGGACCAGATGCCATGATCTTTGTTTTCTGAATGTTGAGCTTCAAGCCAACCTTTTCACTCTCCTCTTTCACTTTCATCAAGAGGCTTTTGAGTTCCTCTTCACTTTCTGCCATAAGGGTAGTGTCATCTGCATATCTGAGGTTATTGATATTTCTCCCAGCAATCTTGATTCCAGCTTGTGCTTCTTCCAGCCCAGCGTTCCTCATGATGTACTCTGCATATAAGTTAAATAAGCAAGGTGACAATATACAACCTTGACGTACACCTTTTCCTACTTGGAACCAGTCTGTTGTTCCATGTCCAGTTCTAACTGTTGCTTCCTGACCTGCATACAGGTTTCTCAAGAGGCAGGTCAGGTGGTCTGGGATTCCCATCTCTTTCAGAATGTTCCACAGTTTATTGTGATCCACACAGTCTCCAGTTTCATCCATATTGTTGCAAATGGAAGGATTTCCTTCTTTTTTGAAATCTGAATGATAGCCCACTATGTGTGTATGTATGTGTATATATATTGGCAGTTCAGTTCATTCGCTCAGTTGTGTCTGACTCTTTGTGACCCCATGGACTGCCCATTATATATATATATATATATATATACACCACATTTTCTTTATTCATTCATTCATTTTTTTGACAGTTTATTTCCATGTTTTGGCTGCTGTGAATAATAATGCTGCAATGAACTAATTTTCAACAAAGGTGCCAAGAACACATAATGGGGCAAAGATAGTCTCTTCAATAAATGATGTTAAAAAAAAAAAACCAGATTACCACATGCAAAAGAATGAAAGGGCTCTTATCTTACACCATATTCAAAAATCAACTCAAAATGGATTAAAGACTTAAATGTATGCCCTGAAACCATAAAACTTCTAGAAGAAAGCAGGAGGTAAGCTCCTTGATGTTGGACTTGGAAGTGAATTTTTTGGAATTGACATCAAAGCACAGACAACAAAAGCAAAAATAAACAAGTGAGACTGCATCAGACTAAGAAGTTTCTGCACAGGAAAGGGAGTCATCAGCAAAATGAAAAGAGCTGTGGAATGGGAGAAAATATTTGTAAGTCATATATTTGATAAGGAATTAATGTTCAAATATATAAGGAATTTCTACAACTCAGTAGCAAAAGCAACAAAAGCCATATTTTAAAATGGGCAAACGTCCTGAATGGATATTTTTCCAAAGAAGCAGTAAGATGCCCACAGGTATACAAAGAGATGCTCCACAGCACTAATGATCAGGGAAACGCAAATCAAAGCCATAATGAGATATTACCGCACAGCTAGGTGTGTGAGGTGTTGGGATGACTGTCACCAGAAGGTAAAAGATAGTAAGCATGGGTGAGGATGTGGAAAAGGGGAAACACTTGTGTGCTGTTAGTGAGAATGTAAACTGGTTAAGCCATTATGGAAGACAGGACGGGGGTTCTTCAAAACATTATAAATGCAACTGCCATATGATCCAACAGTCCCACTTCTGTATGTATCCAAGGAACATGAAATCACTCTCTTGAAGAGATATTTGCACGGGCCTGTTCATGTTAACTTTAAATATACAAAGTAAACATCTGAGCTTTCACCATATGTGACTGTTGGGCTGTTTTCCCTGTAGGTCCTCCCTGGTTATTGTTTATCATTTTAACCAACCATTTGGATCAGACTTTAGGTTTCTGCTCCATCCGATCATTCCTTTGTCTCCCTACGATGAGTTCCTTAAGCTGCTACTGCCCCATCCTACTGCTTCATCCCCAAAAAGGGCATCGAACCTTTGATTCTCCGCAGCACAGCAGAGACCAGGTTGTTACTTCACATAAATCTTTATCAAGCTCCCCAGGAGATTCCATATTGGTAAATTCAGTGGTTATTCCATGCTACAAATCTGATTACTTGCAAACTCAACAAGTATGCAAGGAAGGCACACCACACTGACTTAATTTAGTTACCGAAGCCACCTATAGGGAGTCACCAGCAAAGCATCCGCCTGCAATGCAGGAGACCTGGGTTCGATCCCTGGGTCGGGAAGATCCCCTGGAGGAGGAAATGGCAACCCACTCCAGTATTCTTGCCTGGAGAATCGCATGGACAGAGGAGCCTGGTGGGCTACAGTCCATGGGGTTGCAAAGAGTCTAACATGACTGAGTGACTTCACTTTCAGCAGCATGCAGCCATGTTGCAAGAACCAACTTAATCAACACATTCCCTCCAGCACACACTTAGGCACCTCCCTCAAAGTCCTCTAACCTATCCTCCCTCCTGGGCCAAATTACCATGAGGCTCCAGAGGAAAAAGGAAGCCCTCATCTCGTCATCCTAGAGTTGGCTTCCTAGCCCATCGCTGTATATCCCGGGATCTGTCTCTTTGTAGGATGACCATGTTAATTCTCCAAGGGAAGCTCCATGCTCTGCCTGAGCTAGCCTCAATCTATTAACTTCAGTAGGCAAATGGTTCACTATCAGTCTATTTCTCCCAAACTGTTGCTGTTGAGTCATTTAAGTTCAGTTCAGTTCAATTCAGTTGCTTAGTCGTGTCCAACTCTTTGCGACCCCATGAACCACAGCACACCAGGCCTCCCTGTCCATCACCAACTTCCGGACTTTACCCAAACTCATGTCCATTGAGTCGGTGATGCCATCCAGCCATCTCATCCTCTGTCGTCCCCTTCTCCTGCCCTCAATCTTTCCCAGTATCAGGGTTTTTTCAAATGAGTCAGCTCTTCACATCAAGTGGCCAAAGTATACTACACTTAAATATGGGGTATCTGCAGCCCAGTCAGAAGTCTTTTATAAAATGTCAGCTTCAGACATAGCCAACTTTCCTGCACCCTTCAGATTCTCTGATACGAACATCCTGTATGGGAGCAGTAATGAAGAAACACATGCATTTATGCACACAAACACACACCTACACACTCACATACCGGCCTGAGTGCTTTTAGAGGGGCATCTTAACAATAAACAATATGCTATTACAAAGCAGCATAAATCTATACAAAGAAGGAGTTTTCTGCTCTCCTCCACCAGAAAAAGTGGCTTCACGGAAGAGGAAGTCTGTTAGCTTATATTTGATTTATGTGACTAAATGGACCTTTGGGCTTAAAGTGTCTGAATCCAGATTATTATTTCTCCCCCAAGAAGAACAGAGGGTATTTACTTTCTCTGTTTTTCAGAACTGAGAGGCATACTGGGTTGCTTTTCCCAGAATCAAAAATCTGTCTGCTCCAGGTATCTCTTCTTGGGATATAAAAAAAATGACTTGCAGCATCAAAGTGGGAGATTCCTCAGCTGCTGCCTTTTGGTGTCTAAGAGCTTTGAAGTGTGGTCTCATGCAGGAAATCCCATTGCATCTGATTTGCTGAGGGTTTGTGGTTTATACACATCACTTCTCTATAATCTAGGCTTCCTTTATCTATTAGATAATAGTGATTCTTTGATTCCAGAAGGTTTTCATGTCATGCAATAAATTCTCACAACATCTTTTCTGAATTGTGAAATGATAGCTGTGTCTAAAAGAAAGACAGGAATATTTTTCTAACTGTAGAACTGTCATTAGGAGAAAAGATAAAGAGACTTGCCATGTAGTTTCTTGGGGTGGCTTATAAGAAATTTAATCTGATTAATTGCCTTTTAAATAAACACTCTGCAATGAATCAAAGCCATCTCATTTTTTTTTTTTTAATTTCTGCTATGTGGGACTAGCCCATTATATAAAAAGAAAGCTTTTCCTCCATCCGCTTGATCTCTCATGAGCTCTTCATTGGCCCCCACTGTTGTAACTGTCTCTGGCTTTCCCATGAATAAAATGTACCTCCTCAGGTCTCTTGTCCTGGGACATTTCTGAATGACAGAGTAGGTAATAAACTGACACCAAAGATAGATGAAAGTTAATTTGTATTGGACTTCCCTTTGTCTTGTCATATGATCTGTTTGACAGGCCTTCACTGACCTAACCCAGAGTTACTGACATAAGATTTTAGTTGTTGTTTAGTCGCCAAGTCATGTCCAACTCTTTTGCAATCCCGTGGACTGTAGCCTGCCACGCTCCTCTGTCCATAGGATTTCCCAGGCAAGGATACTGGAGTGGGTTGCCATTTCCTTCTCCAGAGGATCTTCCCAGCCCAGGGATCTGTCTCCTGAACTGGCAAATTGATTATTTCCCACTGATCCACCAGGAAAGTCCAAAGATTTTAGACTTTGTAGCCAATCAGTGGGGCTTTTCTTTTCATCATTTAGTGACCCTCGAGTGCACAGCATGGGCCCATCTGGGTTCCGTGTGCAGTAAAGATGCTACCCAGAGACAGCATAGTGAGTGCAGGTGCTTCAAACAATTTTTAAAATATGGTTGTGGACCCTTATTTCAATAAACTCTACAGTGAATCTCAGTATGTAAAACAACAAAAGAAGAGTTGCTTGGTTGGGATAAGATCCTGGAGCTCTGCCCCTCATCCTTTGGGAACAGATTTGCAAGCAATTGGTCCTGTGATTGAGAGAACAGATTCAAGAGTCAAACAGTTGAGTTGAAACCCCAGTTCTGGATGATCCTTGGGAAATGTCTTCCTTCGTGAACCTGAGTTTTGTCCTATTTGAAATGCAGCCAGTAGTCTTACATTTCAGGTGGATGTGAGGATTAAGTGAGATCATGTAAAATAGTATTAAGCACAGTTCCTGGTGCACAAGAATAACTCCATTAGAGGGGCAGCTTATTAATGTTAAAATGCCACTTCCTTTGTAGCCAGAACTGTTAGAGAGGAGCATGGGGGCAGTATGAGCAGGAGGCAACAAAAGCTGGTGCTGGTGACTAACCCCTCCCCTGAGGATAGTGGAACAATCTTATAAACTGAGTTAAATCACTCCCCGCTGTGACTGACAATGACTAATTCAGCAGAAGGGAGTTGGCCACCCTTATTGCAAAGTTGATAGGACTTCGTGTACAGAAATTCAGGTCACTGATGAGCTTTAATCCCACAGCTCCTGCCACAGTTCTTATCTTAGAAGACATTTACTCATTTGCAGAAATTTCAACCTTTCTCATAAGCTGAATAGAATTTCCTGGGCATTCCTAACGGACTTCCTGGAGTGAAATACACTCCATTAATGGTGTATTGATAGCGTGTTGGTGTATAAAATATTAGCTTGGAGAGAGACAGAGGATTTGATAGATGATAAGTAATGGGGATATGAACTGGAATGCTCATGTTGAAAACAGAAAAATGGTCCCCTTGCACCACAATATTTGAATTCTTTCAGTTTTGCTCTGCTGACAGAATCACGAAACACAATATTTCAACTAAGTGTGTTAGAAAAGTATTGGCATTAAACTAATATCGAGCAACTTGAATGATTTCTTAGAAGTGACTGAAATGCATTTCCTCACTTTTTCTTTCATTTGTTCATATTGCTCCAGATAGGATTGCACAAGCGATGATCTTGCAAGAAATAAGACCTCCACTGCAAGTGGTATGCGCCATTAAAATACAAAAGAAAAGGCTCAAGCCAACAAAACTGGAAAAAAAAACTCATATTTTTCTTCCCCTATTTTTAATCTGTCTAGACTCATTTCAACGTGGTCTGATTTGCTGATCCCAAACCTGAATACGTCATCGAGACTTTGACAGGATACTGAGGGAGGACAAGAGCCCCCCACTCATGTTGTAGCTATTTCAGGGCTATTTCTACTTCTCCAACTCCTTATGACCACGGGGGCCTCTTGAAGCATATTACTGAGAGGTCATGTGAATTTTGGCACTAAGGATCTGTCTCTTGTTGCAGAGTCCCTGATACCCCAGTTCTCTAATCCATGGTTTTTTAGCCATGGCTTTTGTCTGACTATCCCCTATTTAGCGAAAAGGTAGATGCTTTCTAGAAGCCAGTCGTGCCCACTCTTCACATCTTGCCTCATGAGTCACTCAGACGTGCTCCTGAGACAGGTCCCAGGAGCAGAGACATCGTCATCATTTCTTCCTTCTCTAACTTAATTTTGAAAGAGACAGAGGTGAGCCAATATCTTCCGGAGTCCTCACTGCGTGTCTGTCTCTGCTTGGGAAGAGTGTCAGCAAGCTCAATGGAACTCATAATCTCCCTGCTGCCTTTAGCCACGTCTTTTTCCTGCCTGGGTGTTTTCCAGATGGGAGAAAGGTACCAACCTTATCATGGTTATTATTGACTCTTCCAGCTCCCTGACCAGATGTTGTTCCCCATCCTAGCCCCTAGTCAATCAGCAGACGTTGTTGTTTCTTCCTCTGTCGTGGCCAGTTCTCTCTATCCCATGAATTCTCCCTCCATGTCTTCCTTCTTCTAACCTTGCCCCATTCCAATTTTTTCTTCTACTTCAGTCATTTCCCAGCTCCACATTCTCCAGCAGCTCCCCACTGCCTTCAACAGAGTCTCATCTTCTTAAATTTTCTAATAAGTCCTGTCATATGAATCCTCCTCCCTCCAGCGACATTTGTACCATCCTCTGCTTTGTTACCCCTTCCCCTCAAGCA
Source organism: Moschus berezovskii (assembly GCF_049115385.1). Lineage (NCBI taxonomy): Eukaryota > Metazoa > Chordata > Mammalia > Artiodactyla > Moschidae > Moschus > Moschus berezovskii. The sequence goes on along the minus strand of NC_142467.1, from coordinate 27,621,107 downwards.
CCCTAGACTTGACTGACACTAAAGTATTCCATCTCATCACTTTCTTTCTTCACCTCCAGTCCTCTGCAGTCTGCTCTTCCATTTGTCTGGGGTCTCCCTTCTCACTCTACTCTCAGTTTTCTCTTCCCCGGCTGTTGCCCTTTCGAGTCTTGAATTAGATTTCACTTCCTGAGGAACGTTTCCCTGCCACTCTACATCCTGATTAGACATTCATCCTAAGTCTTTTCTTAACACGGTGTTTTCCCCACCATAATATTTTGCACACCTTGTTGTAACTGTGTATTTGCCTCTTTCTCTCATGCTGTCGTTTATAAAGATAAAAACCCAGTCTCTCTTTCTCACTGTTCTGTTCTTTGTACGTAGAACAAGTCTTCCCGAATGAATAAATGAAGGAATGAGTATAGTGAAAACAAACTTAAGTATTCAAACAAGACGTGTCAGCACGCCACATGTGTCTGAAAGAGCAAGTGAGCTGAGAGCCAGAAAAGTGACCTTCGGGCTCAGACGGAAACAGCTTATAACCAAGACAAGAACATTCTCAGTGGGACAAGGGGGACAGAAGCCAGAGGAGAGTGGGTTGAAACTGGCTAGGACATGAGTTCATGTAGACAGCAAACATAGACAAGTTTATTGGAAAACTGTGCCATGCTATGAAGACATTGTTGATGCAGAAGGGAGAGGGGACACCTGAAGGAAGAAACACATAAAGATTGGAGAAACTGCTTATAAGGAAATCAGAACTGTCCCTAGGGTCACACACAAGGTAGTCACAAAATAAGGGAAGCAGAGTTGGATTGAAGTCCATAAGCACATTTTGAATCCCAAATTCTGATACCATTTGCTAAGCGAAATGAGTTGAACTTCCAGAAAGCTCTCAGAAAGAGATTTTCAACATTGCTTAGCTATGCTTTGTGCAGCAAGTAAGAACTTTATTGGTAGACTCTGTTAGCCTGTGGTGATAGCAATATAAAGGGAAACAGCTGTAACTGAGGTGTAGGCAATCCTTCGGTTCAGTTCAATCACTTAATCGTGTCTGACTCTCTGTGACCCCATGTACAGCAGCACACCAGGCTTCCCTGTCCATCACCAACTCCCAAATCTTGCTCAAACTCATGTTCATCAAGTTGGTGATGCCATCCAACATTCTCATCCTCTGTCGTCCCTTTCTCCTCCTGCCTTCAATCTTTTCCAGCATCAGGGTCTTTTCTAAAGAGTCAGTTCTTCACATCGGGTGGCCAAAGTATTAGAGTTTCAGCTTCAGCATCAGTCCTTCCAGTGAATATTCAGGACTGATTTCCTTTAGGATTGACTTGTTGGACCTCCTTGCAGTCCAAAGGACTCTCAAGAGTCTTCTCCAACACCACTATTCAAAAGCATCAATTCTTCGGCACTCAGCTTTTTTTATAGTCCATCTCTCACATCCATACATGACTACTAGAAAAAACCATAGCTTTGACTAGACAGACCTTTGTTGGCGAAGTAATGTCTCTGCTTTTTAATATGCTGTCTAGGTTATAGCTTTTCTTCCAAGGAGCAATCGACTTTTAATTTCATGGTTGCAGTTACCATCTGCAGTAATTTTGGAGCCCAAAGAAATAAAGTCTCTCACTGTTTACATTGTTTTCCCATCTATTTGCCATGAAGTGATGGGACCAGATGCCATGATCTTAGTTTTCTGAATGTTGAGATTTAAGTCAACGTTTTCACTCTCATTTTTCACTTTCATTAAGAGGCTCTTTAGTTCTACTTCACTTTCTGCCATAAGGGTGGTGTCATCTGCATATCTGAGGTTATTGATATTTCTCCTGGCAATCTTGATTCCAGCTTGTGCTTCATCCAGTCTGGCATTTCACATAATGTACTCTGCATATAAGTTAAATAAGCAGGGCAACAATATACAACCTTGACATACTCCTTTCCTTATTTGGAACCAGTCTGTTGTTCCATGTCCAGTTCTAACTGTTGCTTCCTGACCTGCTTACAGATTTCTCAGGAAGCAGGTAAGGTGGTCTGGTATTCCCATCTCTTTCAGAATTTTCCACAGTTTGTTGTGATCCACACAGTCAAAGGCTTTGGAGTAATCAATAATGCAGAAGTAGATGTTTTTTCTGGAATTCTCTTGCTTTTTCTATGATCCAATGGATGTTGGCAAATTGATCTCTGACTCTTTGGGACCCTATGGACTGTAGCCCATCAGGCTCCTCTGTCCGTGGAATTCTCTAGGCAAGAATAGTGGAGTGGGCTGCCATGCCCTCCTCCAGGGGATCTTTTCAACCCATAGATTTAACCCATGTCTCCTGTGGCTCCTGCATTGCAGGTGGATTCTTTACCACTGAACCCCTGGGGAAGCCCCTTGTAATGTCCATATTTAATAAAGTACAATGATTGCCTAATATTTAATAAAGTACAAGAATCCACCTGCAATGCAGAAGCCACAGGAGACGTGGGTTCAGTCACTGGGTTGGGTAGATCCCCTGGAGGAGGGCATGGCAGCCCACTCCACTGTTCTTGCCTAGAGAATCCCATGGACAGAGGGGCCTTGTGGGATACAGTCCATAGGGTCGCAAAGAGTCAGAAATGCCTGAATGGGACTTAGAATGCACACACATACAGATATTACAAAGGTACAGAGAGTTGTGCAGCAAATAATCATGTATCACCACCTGGCTTAAGGAAGAACATCTCAGTAAAGGCAGTGACCTGGTGCATCTTGAATTTAAATGACTTTTCTCCCAGTTGTTCAAGTCTCTATTCAAAGTGCAATACATGTTTTGGCATGAAAAAACAATATTTCCACTGTGGAAAGTCATAACCAACTTGTCGAAGTTTACACAGAAAATATTTTTGGTAAACAAATCCCAGTGCAGGGTTTCAGGAGGAAAGTGTTAGGGTCATGATGACAAAAGCAATGGAAGACCAGCAGATGTGGTCCAGGCCTTCCTCGCTGTCATCAATCATAAGCCTGTCCTGCCCTGGGCTTGCCAACCAGTAGGTCTTGGGCCCCTAGGGGGAGCAGAATTTATTGTAAGGGGCCTGTAAATCCATATGCACATTGAGTATAGTAGACTAAATAAATAATATGTCATATACGCACACACTGCTATTTTTTTAAATGTCTGTGGAAGAAATTTTGAATAAAATACATACTTGCTTACTTGCTTTGCGAAATTAATAGCAGCCTTTGATCAATATGTGTTTTTCAAACTACACATGTGAGAGTATAATGTATAGCAGATACATTACATTTTGAGTCCTCATGCTCAAAAAGGTTGGTCTCTTGCTATCGTTATTCTAGAAAGCCTTTAGATAATGACTTAAACAGGAAGCAAAAAGTGTTCTTTAATATTTTTAAAATTATTTGCATTATAAAAATCTTTTCTTCAAAACGATAGTAGTATGTTTCAACACACAAACTTACTTTATTCCCTCTTTGCTTCTGCAGGATGCTTTTGTGCTAAAGGCCTCCTTAGTCCCCACTCAACCCAGCGTACACCATTAGATCTTGGAAAAGAGAGCATCCAAGGACCAATTCTTTAGGAATTTGACTGGAGTTTTTCTCCCTCCTTTGACCACAGAGAGTACTTCCAGCAGTAGTAAAGAAGGATCAGAAATCCCACCTTGTAATTCCCTGGTGGTCTAGTGGTTAAGAATCCACCTGCCAGTGCAGGGGATGCGGGTTCGATCCCTGGTCTGGGAAGATCCCACATGCTGTGGGGGCAACCAAGTCCCCGCGCCACAACTACTGAGTCACATGCTGCAGCCACTGAAGCCCACAGGCCCTAGAGCCTGTGCTGCACGACTAGAGAAGCCTGGACACTGCAGCTAGAGAGGGACCTCCACTCACTGCAACTGGAGAAAGCCCATGCATAGCAACAAAGGCCCAGCATAGCCAAAAATAAATAACAGTATTAAAATTAAAAAAAAAAAATCCCACCTTCCTTTTACTTGCCTTCTTTTGCCTGTCCTGGACCCTGCTGGGCTGCTTCTTTCAGACCTGGTTCATTTCTAATTTGCCCAGAAGGAGCTTCGTTTTACAGAGAAGGCAGTGGCACCCCACTCCAGAACTCTTGCCTGGAAAATCCCATGGATGGAGGACCCTGGGAGGCTGCAGTCCATGGGGTCGCGAAGAGTCGGACATGACTGAGCGACTTCACTTTCACTTTTCACTTTCATGCATTGGAGAAGGAAATGGCAACCTACTCCAGTGTTCTTGCCTGGAGAATCCCAGGGATGGGGGAGCCTGGTGGGCTGCTATCTATGGGGTCGCACAGAGTCAGACATGACTGAAGCGACTTAGCAGCAGCAGCAGCTTCGTTTTATGTTTTATTCATACAGAGGAGCCCAGAGGCTTCTTATGCACTTCGATCTAGTCACCTTTCATTGAGTGTTGATTTGTTTAGTCGTTATACATTGTTTCAAATACATTCACCCCTTCTCACCAACAAGAGAAGAAGCTGCCCAAATATCTGAGCACACGATTCAGATTGTGTGTTCAGGAGCATTGACCATGGAGGAAGAGTGGCAGGCATGCTTGTCTCATGGTCTCTTTCTCACTAGCATCTGAGCAGCAGAAATGCTCTTTCAATCGAGGCAAGTTTTACAAAAACTCTTCCCTGTAGCGCACAAGGTGGCCCAGTGGCCCAGCATCATTACTCTGAATCCTATAATGAAAAACTGATTTCTTTACCAAGGTTCTCTCAACCCTCTGATCACACAAGAAAAATCTTAAGTTAGTGTTGGCAAGTATTTGACTTTCCTCACGGTGTTCCCGGCCCTCTCTCTTTCTTTTCTTTCTCTTTCTTCTTTAATTTTTGAAACTGAGAGAGTATCTAGGCCTCACATTCAGAGTTTTAAGCACAAGTTAACAATATGTACCTAATTTTTAAAGCATTGTTTCATATTCATTGTTGATATATTTTCTAGCTACTTCCTATTGAAGGCACATAATATATTCTTTAACCATTTAGAATAGTCATATAATCTTTTAAAATAGTAGGAAAAATGAGTCAATTTAAAGAAAAGTATTATATAGATATTAGAGGTTTCACAATACAGCAAAAACCATGTGAGTTATTCGAGAAAGTTTGTGTGACCCTGTCCCATCACAAAGCAAATAGATTACAAAGAGACACAAAATACTAACCCGTGAACACAAAGTAGTTTATCAAGGTGGAAAAGCCATTCATCACTCAGCATCCTTAATAAGAGGACCCAGAATAGGTCAACGTTATGGCCATAAGGCGGTGAGTTCTGGCTTGACCCTTTCTGCACACCAGCAGACACCATTACCACTCACATTGGCCCCAGCATCTTTGAAAGTAAAGAAGAATGAGAAAAGCAGTTTAAATTCCATCATAGTTTTGACCTGGCAGTGTATCGTTTTTCCCGTGCCACAGAGTCACAGGCTCCATTAATATGAGGGGTTAAAGATTACGTTCTGAGTGGCTGGGAGAATAGTTCTGAAGTACATTACTCAGCTCAGGGCAGACGTCACACGGGGAACTGGCTATCGTTTTCAAGAAAGTGGGTGTAAAACTTGCTGTTCCTTTCTATTTGTCTGTGAGATAATTCTGGCTCTCCCTTCCCCTCCAGGATATGGCTGCCAAAATGAATTAATCCCATACCTACCTCATTCATGATGATCTCCGCAACAGGAGAAGTAAATGTTTCTTACTGCTAACTGGAAACATTTCCCCCAAATGACTGCAGATAGCGTGGGTGCCTGCTCCATTGATGGATAATTGCAGCAACACTTTTTTTCAGCAGAGTGGAGACAGCGTCACAGTGGGATCAAATGGGTTGGAGTCACTCACTCTGACGAACCAACCCTGGCTGTCCTGCTGCCGAACTATCTTCGCCAGCCAGCCACTTAACCTCTTTTTGGAAGGCAGCTTCCTCCAGAATGAGACCTGCTCACAAGGCTTCTTGTCTGAGCACAGATAAGGCAGATACTGCACAGAGGCAGTATCCACAGCTTAATCCACTGTGCAAAAGTGCTTTCCAGAAGTTTTTACTTTCTAAGTGATTTCTTAGATCAGTTAACTTCAAATACTCCCCACCAATGTCCAAGACTCCTACTAGACAAAAAGACCTTGCTTGTACTGAAGAGCATTTCTTTGCGTGGTTGTGGGCTCATTAACCATGAAGTATGGTATTGAAGGAGTGGACTTGCTATTTTTTCTGTTTCTATGTTGGTGTGTGTGTCACTAAGTCACTGAGTTGTGTCCGATTCTTTGTGATCCTATGGACTGTAGCCCACCAGGCTCCGCTGTCCATCGGGATTCTCCAGGCAAGAATACTGGAGTGGGTTGCCTTGTCCTCCTCCGAGGATCTTTCCAGCCCAGGGACCGAACCCCTGTCTTTTACATGGCCTGCATTAGCAAGCCGGTTCTTTACTATTAGCACCACCTGGGAGGCCCCTGTGTTGGTGGGTATCATCTAAATGGAAAATTTTTCAGTTATTTTGTTGTTGTTTGTTGCGTTTTTTGCCTTTGTTTTTGTTTGTGCTTTGAATTTCCTGATATCTGCAGAAAACCTGAGGACTATGCTTTACTTCCTAGAGAAATAGTTTTTATAAAACAGAGATATCATTTGTGATTCACAGAACATGCTTTACCTTTAGAAATCACCTGGAATGTTGAGGAGATGTACTCATGTGTCTACTTAGCCTGAGAACAGATAGTCAAACTTTATTATGGAAATATTCTTACATAAAGATGACACTGTTACCTTTTGCCTCAGCCATTACCAAAGAATTGGACTGAGTTGGAACAGATATTTGCTAGGCAATAAAGAGAAGACTCTTGAGAGTCCCTTGGACTGCAAGGAGATCCAACCAGTCCATTCTAAAGGCGATCAGTCCTGTGTTCATTGGAAGGACTGATGCTAAAGCTGAAGCTCCAATACTTTGGCCACCTCATGCGACGAGTTGACTCACTGGAAAAGACTCTGATCCTGGGAGGGATTGGGGGCAGGAGGAGAAGGGGATGACAGAGAATGAGATGGCTGGATGGCATCACCGACTCAATGGACATGAGTTTGAGTGAACTCCGGGAGTTGGTGATGGACAGGGAGGCCTGGCGTGCTGTGATTCATGGGGTCGCAAAGAGTCGGACACGACTGAGCGACTGAACTGAACTGAACTGAAAGAACATGTAGAGAACAGATTTTTATTTAAACACTGGCAAGCTCGAGGGGGTATCTTGTGTGGACAAATTAGCTTGTGTTCTTGAGCCAAATAGCAGAGAGCAAGAGGTACCTAGTTTTTCAGACCCTGCCCCATAGGTTGTTGATAACCCTGCTAGTTATTTCCTACATGATACTCTGATAGACTGAAAAAGCAAATTCATTTCCAAAACTTAACCTATGTTTACATAAAAGCACAACATACATGGAATGTTTTAGTCACACTAGATGCTTTGGTTTCTCATTTTTAATATGGAACTAACTGGATTAAATTTAAATCTCTTAGGTATAAAGTAAAACATATAGTTAGTGCATTTCTACAACTTTTGTGACTGTAGAACGTGACAAATGGTTGTGAAATAATTTGTGAACATAACCTTGATACCGAGGGTTCAAAGGAAAAGGTTATGACCAACAAAACTGATGAGAAATTGTGTGTGTGGAAGATTATGGTGAAATGAAATAAAAGAGACCTCAGAAACATTTTTTGTACCTCATTTGGCCCAATCTGTTGACCACTTTGGCTTTTCATCTGTCTCATTAGAAATAATTTTCAACAAAGATATCCATTAGGCAAATTACAAATGGTGTGTTAATGTGTTTGATGAGGTTTTTCATTTTTCTTTCTTTGAAGCTTTGAAAACAACTTCTGGTGATTATTATAATTGAAGTCCACTTGCACACTGGATTCTCTTTATTTCTCATTAACCACGATTTGGGGCTGAATTTCCACCATGCGGAAGTAGCACTGGTGCTAATCCCAACTTGGCAAAATTATTGGGTTCCACCCCAGCAGTCACCAAAACATTTGGGTTTAGTCAGAACACCAAGTCATCACTTCCTAAAACCAAATCTCTTCTCCATCCTTCAATACCCATTCATAGGTCAGAGGGAGAGTGAGAGAGGTGTGAGTACACTCATCGAATAATCAGAGTCAGCCCTCAGAGATGTCAGAAGAGATCTGAGATATGCATTTTTTGAGTCTCCCGGAATATTTTAAAAAAGAAGAAATGCCAGACAGGAAAGCAAAAACTGTATTACAATTTGAGTACTTAAAATCATGCTGTAAACACATAAAAAATAAACTAACCTTTTTGGAATGCAGATCAAATGGCCACATTTGAGGCCCTTTGTGAATGTAAGGCCCTGGCTAGATGGCCCTTCTGAAGATCTCTATTTCCCAGCCATCATGACTCCTGCTCAGATCTGTGTGGAAGTTCCAAGATCTTTTAGCCTCATTTGATAGATAAGAAAACTGAGGCCAAAGACTGTAAATTATGTGCTTTGCAGCATAGCCAATTATTTGATGATAAAGCATATCTCAGTGTACTCTGTATGTAGACAGAAGGCAGGAGAGGAGGTGTGGGGGGATGACTACTATCAATTGATCAGGTGATGAATATTGATAGCGTTATTGCAGGGAAATAAAAATATTGGTCAAAGGCACCATAAGATGGACTGAGTCATGGCCAGATGTGGTTAACCAAGACCCTAGATAGAAATTTCCACACAATTTCGCTGAGTGTTGCAGTTATAACACTACTCCATAACGTGAACCCAGAAGTTCTTTATTTTTAATATTCTTACTCTGTTTTTGGTCCTCCGGTTGGGCATCTATGTGAGATCCCCATGGAGAGCATTCGGGCATCCTAAGTCCCATGGAAGAGGTGACGGCTTTTTCCAGTGAATGTCTAAGCTAGGAAGCAGGGACGTTAGGAGTTGATTTTGACTCAGTCTTTTGTGAGACACTCTCTTCTCTGAGTCATGCATTAATAATTTGGATCTCAGAAATGATTTTATTTATTTAGGGGAATTTTACTTTTCTAGACAGCCAAAATATTTCCTCCCTTTTAGATATCAGAAGCAGGCATTGGAAAAGCTGCTTTCTGTGTTTCTCTCATATTGTTGGGATTCTAGGCTCCTTGGTAACTTGGCCAGCCATGTTGAAGCAAATGTTAGGCAAGCACTATTGGCTCTATCTCCTCAGAGATCATTTCCAGCTGTTAGCACAACACAAAATATAAGATCTTCTAAGCCAAGAAAGCTGGAAATTTTTATTGACTCCCCCATACAAAGTTGGATGCAGTGATTCAAAGGAAGTGACAATCCCCTGTGTTTTCAGGGGATAGGATACAGGTATAATACAAATTAAACTGTAATTTGCCTTGTAGGCAAATTAATTATATGTATCAAAACCCTCAAATGCATATATTTTCCAATTCAAAATGGCAGACTGAACACATGCATTGAGCTCCCATTTTTTCAAAGACCTCATTGGATTCGTATTGGTGCTGGTCAGTCTCTCAGTCGTGTTTCGACTCTCTGAGGCCCCTTGGGCTATATAGCTCACCAGGCTCCTCTGTTCATGGAATCTTCCGGGCAAGAATACTGGAGCGGGTTGCCATTTTCTCCACCAAGGGATCTTCCTGACCCAGAGATCAAACCCGCATCTCTTGTGTCTTCTGCATTGGCAGGCATATTCTTTACCACTAGTGCCACCTGGAAAGCCTCCTCGTTGGATTAAAATTATGGAAATATAGAATAGAATATACATTTTATATCTGTATCTCTGAGAGTTCAATCAGGAAAATTTAGCCAAGTAGTTCAATAGAGAGAACTCAACATGGGGAAATATTTATGAAAGTGTCAGAACGTGTTAAAAAAAGAAAAGATAAATTAACAACATTGGGTGCTACTACCCTTCTAGGGCTTCAGTTCAGTTCAGTTCAGTCTCTCAGTCATGTCCGACTCTTTGTGACCCCATGAATCACAGACCAAAGAAGGTATTACCACCTGGAGTCCAGGGGTCAGTACTCTGTGGCAGCTGGAACTATGGGAAAAGAAGCTGCCTGGAATCAAGAGATATTGGACAACACAGAAAAATGCAGCCACTTTTAGAGGTGTTGCCCAAGGCAGAAAGAGAAGAGAGAAATATCCTGCCTCCTCCCTTCTTCCCTTTCTCCAATATCCTATCCGTTTCTCACTGGCTTACCCTAGGTCGAAGCCAGTTGGCATGGACATGTCATTTGCAAGAGTCACTTCCCTGTGATGGAGACAAGAGCCGAGGAATGGTGAGTAATGGCTGAAAGCAAAGCAGAAAGGCGGCTGCCTGGCACAACAGACAGGAGAGTGTGTGGGTGTGTGAGTATTGCTAAAGGGTGAGATATTTAATAACTTCTGGACTACAAAATATAGAATGGAGCCATTAGAAGAAAAGGGCAGAGAAATCGTCAGCCTGGAATAGACTCTGTCAGCTCTGTACGCAGAGGAAGAAATCTAATCTGCCCTGTGGAACCCCAGATGCCTTCAGTGCAGAGTCAGCGACGTATCAGAGGGACAGAGCAAAAGATGGAGCTAAAAAGAGAGATTACTTAGAGGTCTGAATATGCTCTGCATTCTTCCAGTCAGCACCACATCCCCAACGTGTACGCCATGAGCAGGCAGCCAGCATTTTACCCCCAGGCAAAACTTGTTGACTCTTTACAGAAATTGAGCAAACCAGGAAAAGATAGCGTTTCTAAATGTGTTGGTGCCCCAGAGGGAAGCCATGATCACTGAGGCATTTTGGAGGCACTCAGCCTGACAGCCAACTCTTGGATCAGAGTTCACCAGTCAACACTGCCTGACCCATCCTAGGAGGAAATCTCAGAAGGGAAGAGACTCACTAGGAAAATAGTCTTGTTCACCCAAAAGCAGAAACATCTCTTCCATCTAGCCAAGCCTCCTTTTTTAAAAACTGAAGAAGTCACTAGAATGTGAGGAGAACAAGCAATATAAAAGGAGAAACACCAATTTCTGAGAAACAGAAAAGCACCCTTAGAGTAAAAAAATAACTTACGGAACAAAAAAGAACTTTAAAAATCACCCTTTATGGTCTCAAAAAGATGCAAGGAAGTATTACACCTATAAAACAAGAAATAGGACAAGGAGGGAACATGAAATGGGAATTGAAATGTAATTGCCAAAATAAAAAATTTAGGAGAGACCCTGGAAAGATAAAGATCAAAAGAAATCTTCTAAAATGTTAAGCAACAAGCAAAAGAGGGAGAATAAGAGGAACAAGTTGAGAGGACCTATATTCAACTAATAGACACCTCAGAGAGAGAGAGAGGAAGGCAAAGAAGTGTTGAATTATTCAAGCGAATGATGAAAAGATATGTTCCAGAGCCAAAGGATAGAATCTTTGGTTTGAAATGGTTCACTGTAGGTTTATTGTCTACTCTAGGTGTCTACCTAGAATTCTCTGTAACTATAATCTCAAAGGTACAGCCCTATATGTGTTTAGGTCTAAACGTCATCTTCTGCAAAGCTTCTTGAGAGTGCTTCAGCAGAACAGATCAGGAACCTAGGAACTGAGGAACAGTAGATCTGATCCAAAAAAAGAGTAAAGGCATGTCCCAGGTTGCCACAGGTCTAGGGCAGTGGGACCATAGACCAGGGATACACTTGGGACAATCCATGGCTTATGCAATAGCAAATATGGATTAGAGTGTGGAAAAACTGAAGGAAAATTAACAACAGGGATGGGGTGGGTAGTAATTGAAATTCCAGGGGAAAAAATTATACTTGATCAAAATGGGAAGCAACTTAAATACTGTGATTTTAAGGACTCCATGGACCTTCTTGCTAAGAACTGTATTCTTTGGGTGGCCCAGATTCTTATACAGTGGCCCATAGAGGAGGCTATGGAAGCTTAGTCTATCACTTGACATGGCATAGATCTGTTTTTGCACTAAAGCTTGATAGCTCAGTTGGTAAAGAATCCACCTGCAATGCAGGAGACCCCAGTTCAATTTCTGGATTGGGAAGATCCGCTGGAGAAGGGACAGGTTACCTACTCCAGTATTCTTGGTCTTCCCTTGTGGCTCAGCTGGGAAAGAATCAACCTGCAATATGGGAGACCTGGGTTCGATCCCTGGGTTGGGAAGATCCTCTGGAGAAGGGAAAGGCTACCCACTCCAGTATTCCCGCCTGGAGAATTCCATGGACTGTATAATCCATGGGGTAGCAAAGAGTCGGACACAACTGAGCAAATTTCACTTTCATGACTCCAGCAAATCTGTTTGTTGATTTCTGTTTGTTGATAACCTAAGGGCATAAAATGGCAGATTTAATTTCTCTGGTGATTCCAGGAAAGGACAGAATAATAACTACCTGGATTGTTTATATGTCGAAGTAAAGCTAACAAAAGATGTAACAAAATTTTTCTGAGAGGAAAGATGGAATAAGAAATAGAATACTAATCATCTCATCTTTAAATGGGGGTCACGTATCAAGAAATACTCTCAAAATAGAAAGAAACTGGAATGTAGTTATAGTATCTAAAATTATAAGAGTAATCAGAACTAAAAGCAATGTTTAGTTTTATAGAACTAAAAGTCATAATATAACAAACACTGAAAGGAGGAGGTAAGACAGGGTGATAAAAATAAGTAAATCCCTCTTTGTCTCAAGGAGTCATTGCCTATTGTCGAAAGGAGTTAAATAGAAGGATATTCGTGTTATCAATCTCTTCAGTACACAAAAGAGTGGTCTGTGAATTAGAAGTCTTGACATCACCTGTTAGAAAAGCCAAACCTCAACTCCCCTAACCCCTGCAGAACTACTGAAGTGAAATCTGCATTTTAACAAGCTCCATCAATGTTTCATACGTGCATTAGAGTTTGAATAGCACTCTTTCTTAACAGTGATTTTCACATTTAGCTATGCATTTTTATAGAATCAACTTGGGAGATTAAAAAATATATTATTTTAAAAACGGCAAAGCCCAGACCCCACCTTAGTAGACTACATTTTAAATGGTCTGGGATAGAGTCCAGAAATATATATGTATATTCATATTTTTTTAACAGCTTCAGAAGTGGCTGCAATGTGTAGTCATGGTTGAGAATTAGTGATCTAGAATAACTGTGGTAAGTGACCAAGAGAATAGAAACATAAACAATTTAGAAAATTTGCTTCTGGATCTATCTAGTCAATGGGGAAGCATGGAAAAGAAGATAATTATTTGGACTGTAATAAGTTTTGAAATGTTTGCTCTGTACCTTGTGAATGTATTACTTTGAAATATAGGTCAATTTTTTATGCATATACCCTTTGACTCAGCAATTCTACTTCTAGACTTTTTCTTAAGAAGATAATTCACCAATTATACAAATATTTGTTCATAGAAGTTCATTATAATGTTCATAATTTTAAGAATTATAATCTATAAATACTGCACACCCATGTTTATAATAGCTAAGAGGCAAAAGCAACCCAAGTGTCCATCAATGGATAAATACAATGTGATACATACATATGATGGAATATAATTCAGCCTTATGAAGGAAGGAAACCCCTTCATGTGTTACACATGAATGAACCTTGAAGACATTAAGCTAAGTGAAATAAGCCATTCACAAAAAGACAAATACTGTATGATTCCATTTATATGAAAGTGAAAATTAGTCACTCAGTAGTGTCCTACTCTTTGCAACCCCAAGGACTATAGCCCACTGGGCTCCTCTGTCCATGGGATTTTCCAGGCAAGAATACTGAAGTGGGTTGCCATTTCCTACTCCAGGGGATCTTCATGACCCAGGAATTGAACCCTGGTCTCCTGCATTGCAGGCAGATTCTTTATCATCTCAGCAATGATTTATGTAAATAGTCAAATCCATAGAAACAGGGAGTGGTATTTACCAAGGACTCGGGGGGAAGAGCTGATGCTTTATGGATGTGGAATGTTAGTTCTGTAAGATGAAAAAGTCCTGGAAGTCTGTTTCAAAACAATGTGAGTAAACCACACACTTAAAATCGTTAAAATTACTAATTTTATGTTATGTGTTTTTCATCACAATAAAAAGTATGTATTTTGGTAAATAACTGTATGTCTTGAGGATTAGAAATTAAAGAAGAGTAAACAGCAAAATAGTTGTAATGCCCAGCACAACTATGATTAAGACCTCGTTTCTTACCTTTCTAGATCCTCTAATATTTGTAGAACAAGCACAAAATATTGTTACAATTATGAGGGACAAAGAAGCTCTTTTGACTTTGAAAATATAAAACAAAACTTCCATTGAGGCTTACTATGAGTGAATGACTCACGTACTACAACTTCTTGTTTGCCAAGGAATCTATTCCATTCTCCTGAGAAAGTCAAGGCTTCACTGCCCTGTAGTAGATCTTTAAATAGTGTCTGGATCTTCTCAGACTTCTGCATTTCTGTCTAGTCTTGGGAAGAAGAAGCAAAAGCTAGGTAGCCCCCTTTCACGTAAAGTAGAAAAACTCATAATCTTCAAAGAACAAATTGTGTTGGGTAAAATGCTTTAACTTCAAAGAACCACGAAGCAGAGGTAGTGGGGAAGAGATGAGGTGGGGAGTCTGGTTGGGACGTTAATTGCTTTAGACAAAATGGCCCAGCCCAAGTGTAAGTTGACACTTTAGCTTTGTGTTGCAATGTTTTATCTTGACCCTGCCTGTGTACCCCAAGTCACAGTAACAAGTGGGTCATTACATCACCATTATTTCACTACTATCTGTGTATTTGCCCTTGGGCACTTGAGGCTGTGGTCCGTTGCTGTGTAAGCTATATTGTGCTAAAAAGGGATTGTTTACCATTTTTATTTTACTTTAAAAGATTGACCAGATGAAGTGTCTATGAAAGTATGAAAGTATAAGAAAGAGTTAAAGATTTAAAGAAAGTTAAAGAGTTCAAGATTATTAAAACCAAATGTTCAGAAAAGGAGTTTCTCTGTGAATGTCAAAGTCTCTCTTTGACTCATTATGTAATGAGTCATTATGTAATCACTGTGGCTCATTATGTAATGCTTTTATATTCTATCAGATATTCAAGTTCATCAATATGACTATGTATATATCAGTCAGCAAAATCCATGGAATATACCTGTGTAGGGCTTCTTTTGTGATGTTTTTAAGCATTCTAATAAAAATGGCTCCAGATGCCAGCACTGAGTGCTTTTTAACCTCATAAAAATTAGATGGTATTACAATAATCTTGGTAACCAAGAGTTTAAAAAGTTTGAGAAATGTATCATAGAATCAATATAGCAGTTAGATATATTCCCATCAAAGAATTTAACAAATCTTATCTTCAATCTGATGTTAGAATTGTTATCTTATTTCTATTCTTATTATTAGGCCTGAATATACAACTTTGGCTTGTCATTGTCATCTCACTTTTATTTTTAAGGAATAATTCTGAAATATCACACTTCTGGTTCATCTTCTCCTTCCTATTATCCATTACTCAGTTTAGAATATATCTGACATCTTTTGAAGAGGTTGAATAGAGTTGCTGAAGATGAAATGATTTAAATAATTCAGTAATGATTTTTGTAGTATAAGTGACCCAAGTTTTTATATACTTACATAATCTTTCATGATATTGGTTGTTGATATTTTAGTCATGGATAAGGACAGGGAGTGGGGATAAAGGTAAATGAGAGAAAACAGAAGCAAAGAAAGAAAAGAAATGAGGGGGGAAAGCAAAATAAGAAGGGAAGAAGGCAAGCAATCAGAACTGACTTTTCAGATATGAATGTCTTCTAATATTGGCAATAGTCCAGAGCAATCAGTTGAATTTCCACACCAAACCCGATTTGAACATAGATTCATATCTTTAGAATAAAAGGAAAACACATATAAAAATAGCCCCAAGTTGTTTTATTAAATCTGAGAAGTTTTTTTAATCTTAGAGGTAAAACGTTGCTACAGCTTTTCAAAACATTATAATTTTTAAATAATGTCATGCAAAGGAAAATAAACACATTTTCTTATTGCCTCTGGATAATTTGAATAGCAAGCCACACAAAATTTTTTAGTGGATTTGTGCTGACTTAGAAAACAGTCTCAATATCTGGAACTTAAAAAAATTGTGCTAAGCTTGCAAGTCCTTAGCAGATCAAGAATAAGAACTGTCTTAGGACGTTTGTTGGTTTTTCTTTAGTTTATATGTAGCCAGCTGGTTTCTGACCTCTGTGTAAATATCCAGCTTTTCACATAATCAGGCTCCATATTACCTTGTTATGACATCATTCTGGGCAGACTTTGATCCCTTCCTGACTTTTCCAAACTGTACACAGAGATTTAAATAACAATAAGAGGATTGCTACTTATCCAATAAATACCAGCTAGTGGTATTTTTAAAAATGTACATATGTATATACATACATTTTGAAAAGTATATCCTATCTGATACTAAGTTATTAGATTTTTGAAAATGAATGTCTCTAGTGAAATATACATTTAAGTTCCCTCTTGCTACAATTGTAACTATCTTTGTTCATCTGATATTTTTAAAGCAGGTGAATTGAAATGTAGGATTCAGAAACCCTGTCACTTGTTATTTTTCCATGTGGATAGGTGAAAGTAAAGGTTAAGCTGTATTCTTTGGTGATCTGGGAGCCAGGATATAAAACACAATGATCTTGTAAATTATTTAAAAATGGCTTATTTAGTGTCTGATCAAGATAAATGACACAAGGCAGCTGTAAAAAGAATTCCCACTAGCCATTGACCCATAAGCAGTAGTGTCATTTTTCATTTTTAGAGAAATATCAAAATCAATTTAAAGTAACACCAAGTCTTTAGTTATAATTAAATGTCCTAAATTCTGCTTCACAGGATATTATTTTAATTAATGTTGTTTTTCTTTAAGTTAAAAATACATTAAAACATTCTAATTTCCACAGAACTTGGATGACTTTAAATATTTATCATCTTTCTCTGGGCGCACTGTATCCCCAACACCCAGAACAGTACCTGGTACATAGAAAGTGTTCAATAAATATTGTTGAATGAATGAATATGAGTATTGTAAAATATTAACTCAAGTGGAAACTTGGATACAAAAAGTGTCACACACACCCAAATGGCAAATGACAGAATTAATAGATAATAATAATGAATGTTTATCGGCCACTTTTAATGTACCAGGCATGATGCTAGGGCTCTACCTGCCTTCTCTTAAATAATGATCAAAATAACCTTATCTAAAGTGGTGGTTGGCTATCTCACATGGAACATTGTGGCTTAGAAATAGTAATCATGTGTTCAGGGTTGCAAGGCTAATAAATAGAGTCTCAGTTAAAATTCACACCATCCTGGCTCTAGAGCATACATATTTTTAGAAAGTAGGTACCACTCTACAACACAGTGTGGTTTCATGGTGATTTCATGTTCTCTAGGATCATAGACTATATCCACAAAGAAAAGCAAAACTACATTTACTACTTCTAGAAGAATTAAGGCTCTTGTGAAGGATTAAGTTTTCTATCAACTGATTAAATGTTTCTATTATTATAGTATATAGAAAATGTAAAATCACTCAATTACACTGTGCTTTTTCTGCTCATTACATATGAATTTATCCTGTAAGTCCATTTGCACAAATGGGACAAGAAGCAGGCATGAGGATTTGATGGCTGCATTTTTTTTTTCATAATGGCACAAAATTGGCAATAGCTTCAATGCAACTTAGTAGAAGTCTGGTTAAGCAAATTATGAATGTGTACTGGATGGCTGCTGCTGCGGCTAAGTCACTTTGGTCGTGTCCAATTCTGTGCGACCCCATAGACGGCTACATAGTTATTAAAAAGATTGACAAGGGTTTCCCTGGTGCTCAGTGATAAAGAATCCACCTGCCAATCCAGGGGACATGGGTTTGATCCCTGATCCAGGAAGATCCCACATGCCTCGGAGCAACTAAGCCCGTGTGCCACAACTACTGAAGCCCACAAACCCTAGAACCCATGTTGCCCAACAAGAGAAGCCACCACAGTAAGAAGCCCGAAAATCGCAGCTCGAGAGTAGCCCCAGCTCACCGCAACTAAAGTCCACGCGGCAACAAAGACCCAGCACAGCCAAAAATAAATTTGAAAAAAATTATTTTTTAGAGAAATATTGACATGTGAAATTCCAAATTTAAAAAAGAAAATAGCAAACTGCTCAAGTCTGGGTACCACAGACTTGGAATCAAGTGAATCTGAGTTGATGCCCACTTACCAGATGTGTGACCCTAAGCAATTATTTAACCTTTGTAGACCTCATCTCCTTCATCTGTAAAATGTGGATGCTACTAGTATCTACTACGTGGAGTTGTAAATGGTATTGTTGAAGAAGGTGTGTGTTGGGGTTGGGGTGGGGTGGGGGGGTTTAAGGGCTGATTCAGCGTATATTTTTTTGTCTCTGTGTCACAATATTTTAAGTGTCTGAATCCACATCACTAGCTATTTACCAACAACAATGGTAAAGGAAAGATGGTCAAATTGCTGCTCAGAATTACAACATTCTCAGATTCTTTTTTAAAAAGACAATTTCTGATAGAAATTTTGAACTTTACTAACTGTATCATTTTTACCTGTCAGTCCACATGCTTCTTTATGGCATACTCAATGGAACTCCAACCAGAGCCTTTGATTGAACAAGGGAAATAGTCATCAAATACCTTTTTCAAGATAGGAAGAGATGTTGGACGATGTTTTCTTATTTTCCTTTTATATCATTAGTACTGCTTATTACATGTCAGTAAACAAAAGAAGGCAGACAAACATTCCAGGCAAAACCAGATCAACTCTTTGTACCCAGAACTTCAACTCCTTTCTCAGTTGCAGTTCTCTGCCTGTCAACTGTACAGTGAAGACATTCAGTTTGGTCATAGAACTGGCTTCAGGGGAAAAAAAGAAAGAAATCTGCTAAATAAGCCAGCTCTCTGAGCCAATCTTATTATTAGAAGCACAATGAACTCATTAATCTTATTCAGTGTTTTACCTTTTGTCATCATGTTTTTTGTTTGTTTTCCTTCCTGAAGAAAAACATGTTTTTGATTCTGAATCCAAACTCTTGATCATCTCCTCCCTTAGGACAAGCTAGTCTGCATCCGTATAAGGAAAGCAAAGCTTCAAAGGAACGTCCTAAATTCACTTCGATCTCAAAATAGGAAAATTAAAGCGACTACATTTCCAAATTTTACTCTTTTACTTCCCTGTGACTCACACTAAAAAATCGGGAGGTAAATGAAGGTGAGATTGGGAGTGGGTGGAGCAAAGGCTGCCGGGACTCCCAGGCCTCTCCATAGGCAGTTTCCCTTAGGATAAAATTCACATACTTTAACACAGCATATACACAGTCATTCCTGATGGACCCTTGCCACGTTTTCCACTTCATTCCCACTTCTAATGTCAGGTTTTGGCTTTTCTGAACATACTTCATTTCCTCACATGCTAACAGGGCTTTCAAAGTGCAATCCCTATTGTCTGGAACTATTTGCATCTTTCCTTGTTCTGTGTGACTTCACCTCTTAACTCCTACTTACTGCTCTTTCTTTATCCTTCAGCCAAGACATCACTTACTTCGTGAACTCTGCTGGGCCCTGACTGGCTGAGGGAGTTCTTCAGGCTGCTGCCGTGGTTCTGTACGGTTTTGGTCTCTTGATACAGTTATCACAGTGTACCATAGTCCTTCCTGTTCACTGATGAATTCCTGGGTCTTAGCACAGCATTGTTCTTGTTCAGTTGCTAAGTCTGACTCTGAAATCCCATGGACTGCAGCGCCAGGCTCCCCCGTCCTTCACTATCTCCTGGAGTTTGCTCAGATTCATGTCCATTGAGTCAGTGATGCTATATAATCTTATCCTCTGCTGCCCCTTTCTCCTTTTGCCTTCAATCTTTTTCAGTATCAGAGTGCTTTCCAATGAGTTAGCTCTTTGCATCAGGTGGCTAAGATATTGAAGCTTCAGCTTCAGCATTGTCCTTCCAATGAATATTCAGGGTTGGTTTCCTTTAGGATCGACTGGTCTGATCTTGCAGTCCAAAGGACTCTCAAGAGTCTTCTCCAACACCACAGTCTGAAAGTATCAATTCTTTGGTGCTCAGCCTTCCTTATGGTCCAACTCTCACATTCATACATGCTACCAGAAAAGCCATAGCTATGACTATAGGGACCTTTGTCGGCAAAGTGATGTCTCTGCTTTGTAATATGCTGTCTAGGTTTGGCATAGCTTTTCTTCCAAGGAGCAAGCATCTTTTAATTTCACAACTGCAGTTACTGTCCACAGTGATTTTGGCACTCAAGAAAATAAAATCGGTCACTGTTTCAACTTTTTCCCCTTCTATTCACCATGAAGTGACGGAACCGAAATGCCATGATCTTTGTTTTTTGAATGTTGAATTTTAAGCCAGCTTTTTCACTCTCTTCTTTCACCTTCATCAAGAGGCTCTTTGTTTCCTCTTCACTTTGTACCATTAGACTGGTGTCATCTGCGTATATGAGGTTGTTGATATTTCTTCTTGCAACCTTGATTCCAGCTTGTAATTCATCCAGCCTGGCATTTCACATGATATATTCTGCATGGATGTTAAATGAGCAGGGTGACATGGAGCAACTGACTGGTTCAAAATTGGGAAGGGAGTATGACGAGGCTGTATATTGTCACCTGCTTGCATAGCATGCTGAGCCCAAAGGAGAAGTTTAACAAGTAAATGAATGAACACTGGATTTATTAATACTGGGCGTGTAAAATATGTGTTACGTCAAACCTGCAGAAGAAAATATAAGGTAATTTGCTACTGAAAAATAGAATTCTTATGTAAACTATTCACTCAACATGTATGAGTCTTCATTGCATTTCATTAAGTGAAAGAAGCCATACATAAAAGAGTACATGTAGTATGATTTCATGTATATGTCATTCTGGGAAAAGCAAAACTATAAGATCACAAAATACATCAGCCATCTCCGGGGATTCTGGGAGAAGTGATGGGGAAACTGACCTTAGAGTGGCAGCCCAGGGAAATTTAGAGTAATAGAATTGGTCGACGTGGCACTGTGGAGCTGAATATAGGACTCCATGAATTTGTCAAAAATTATACCACTGTATGCTGCGCAAGTGTAAAAGACTTACCCCAGGATATTGAGAGAACCCAGACTGGGATGCAGAATGTGACAAATGAATCTAACCATGAGAACACCTCAGAACCTGCACTGCAGGCAGGATCCAGTGACAAATGAAATTAGTGGCAGGATCCAATGACAAATGCAGGAATGAGCGGTCAGAAATTTTAAGGAGCAATGGAATGTTTGCATCGATTGAAAGTATCTCCTTCAAAATGCCTACTAATTACTGTGGTGGTTTTATGCCCATAAATTCAAGAAGGTGGAACTTAACATCCTCTTATTGTATGGGGGCGGAAGTTGGTGACTTGCTTCTAACAAATGAAATGTAGAAAGGAAAAAAACAGCCACTTCACATTGGAGAAACCTGGCAAACACCAGGTTAACCTGCAGGCCTTAGTTCCCATCATCAGTGAGAAGACCTACCAAAATCCATACCTCTTGTTTTTTTAAAGATTGTTTGTTTTGGTTGCACTGGGTCGTCGTTGCTGTACGTGGGCTTTCTCTAGTTACGCGACTCTCCAGTTGTGGCGTGTGGGCTTCTCATTGTGGTGGCTTCCCTTGTTGCAGAGAATGGGCTCTAGGGCACACGAGCCTCAGCAGTTGTGGTTCACGGGCTCAGTAGTTTTGGCTCCCAGGTTCTAGAGCACAGGCTCAATAGTTGTTGCCCCTGGGCTTAGTTGCTCTGAGTCATGTGGAATCTTCCAGGATCAGGCACTGAACCTGTGTCTCCTGCACTGGCAGATGGATTCTTTACCACTAAGCCACCAGAGAAGCCCCAAATCCTGTCCCTCTTGATGTGATATACTGAGGAGACACATCACTGCTGTGGAGTCTTCTTCCAGGATCCATAAGCTCAGTCTACTCATGAGAAGACATCAGACAAATCCAGACGGAGGGACATATTACAAAATACCTGGCCACGAATGTGTCACAGCCATCAGAGATGAGGAAAGACCAAGAAACCTTGACAGACTGGAGGAAACTGAGAGGACAGGACAAGCAGTGTAGTGTCGTGGATTGTATCTGAAACAGAAAAAGTCCCTAGTGCAAAGGCTGAGGCAACCTGAACAGAGTACTGCGCCAGTGTTAACTGTTACTGTTGGCAGATGTGCCATTGTTGTGTAAGATGTTAATATCAGAGGGAGCTGAGTTGAAGGGTATTTGGAAGCTCTCTTTACTGTTTTTGCAACTCTTATGTAAATCTGAGATTATTCCAAGGAAAACATTTTAAAAAGAGAGAAAAAAGGATATCAGATAGCTCATTGATGTGCTGAGATAATGGGAGTATCAGGCTTGAAGGCCATGCAACCTGAAGCAGTGTCCCTAGTGGTGTAGTGGAACTAACCTCCTCAGTGTATGGCTCTCTCTGCTGCTTGAATTGCCAACACTTTGGGCACTGATTCATTCCCAGGGAACTATGGTCATTGCTGCCCTGGAAATAGGGTCTTGTTGCAATGTCACTGACTCTAGAAAGAATTCCTTGACGCTCCCGCTTTGTATCAATAGCTTTCTATTCAAAACATGGCGTATGTATGTGATTAGTGGATGTCAGGTCTTATGCCTGTACCTTGCTTAGAGAAACTGGGGAAATGAATGTCTGGCCTTTATTCAGATTGTCTAATAATGAATTTGCAGGGCACAACAGAACTTTGTGCACCAGGACCCAGGAGAAAGGAAAAGCGAATGGCAATCCACTTCAGTATTCCTGCCTTGAGAATCCCATGAGTAGTATGAAAAGGCAAAAAGATAGGACACTGAAAGACGAACTCCCCGGGTCAGTAGGTGCCCAATATGCTACTGGAGATCAGTGGAGAAATAGCTCCAGAAAGAATGAAGAAATGGAGCCAAAGCAAAAACAACACGTAGTTGTGGATGGGACTGGTAATGGAAGCAAGGTCTGATGCTGTCTAGAGCAATAT
This sequence comes from Moschus berezovskii, assembly GCF_049115385.1. Taxonomy (NCBI): domain Eukaryota; kingdom Metazoa; phylum Chordata; class Mammalia; order Artiodactyla; family Moschidae; genus Moschus; species Moschus berezovskii. The sequence continues at coordinate 27,598,104 of NC_142467.1, read as the reverse complement.
TGCATAGGAACCTGGAATGTTAGGTCCATGAATCAAGGCAAATTGGAAGTGGTCAAACAGGAGTTGGCAAGAGTGAACATCGACATTCTAGGAATCAGTGAACTCAAATGGACTGGAATGGGTGAATTTAACTCAGATGACCATTATATCTACTACTGTGGGCAGGAATCCCTTAGAAGGAATGGAGTAGCCATCATAATCAACAAATGAGTCTGAAATGTAGTACTTGGATGCAATCTCAAAAACGACAGAATGATCTCTATTCATTTCCAAGGCAAATTATTCAAGTATATGCCCTGACAGGTAATGCTGAAGAAGCTGAAGTTGAATGGTTCTATGAAGACCTACAAGACCTTCTAAAATTAGCACCCAAAAAAGATATCCTTTTGATTATAGGGGACTGGAATGCAAAAGTAGGAAGTCAAGAAACACCTGGATTAACGGGCAAATTTGGCCTGGAGTACAGGATGAAGCAGGGCAAAGGCCGATAGAGTTCTGCAAGAGAGTGCACTGGTCATAGCAAACACCCTCTTCCAACAACACAAAAGACTCTATACATGGACATCACTAGAGGGTCAATACCGAAATCAGATTGATTATATTCTTTGCAGCCAAAGATGGAGAAGTTCTATACAGGCAGCAAAAACAAGACCGGCTCAGATCATGAACTCCTATTGCCAAATTCAGACTTAAATTGAAGAAAGTAGGGAAAAGAACTAGACTATTCAGGTATAACCTAAATCGAATCCCTTACAATTATGCAGTTGAAATGAAAAATAGATTTAAGGGACTAGATCTGATAGACAGACTGCCTGATGAACTGTGGTTAGAGGTTCATGACATTGTACAGGAGACAGGGAGCAAAAAAAATCCTCAAAGAAATACAAAAAAGCAAAATGGCTGTCTGAGAAGGCCTTACAAATAGCTGTGAAAAGAAGAGAAGTGAAAAGCAAAGGAGAAAAGGAAAGAAATACCCATTTGAATGCAGAGTTCCAAAGAATAGCAAGGAGAGATAAGAAAGCCTTCCTCAGTGATCAATGCAAAGAAATAGAGGAAAACAATAGAATGGGAAAGACTAGAGCTGTCTTCAAGAAAATTAGAGATACCAAGGGAACATTTCATGCAAAGTTGGGCTCACTAAAGGATGGAAATGGTATGGACCTAACAGAAGCAGAAGATATTAAGAAGAGATGGCAAGAATACACAGAAGAACTGTACAAAAAAGATCTTCATGACCCAGATAATCATGATGGTGTGATCACTCTCCTACAGCCAGACATCTTGGAATGCGAAGTCAAGTGGGCCTTAGGAAGCATCACTACAAACAAAGCTAGAGGAGGTGATGGAATTCCAGTTGAGCTATTTCAAATCCTGAAAGATGATGCTGTGAAAGTGTTGCACTCAATATGCCAGCAAATTTGGAAAACTCAGCAGTAGCCACAGGACTGGAAAAGGTCAGTCTTCATTCCAATCCCAAAGAAAGGCAATGCCAAAGAATGCTCAGACTACCGCAGAATTGCACTCATCTCACACTCTAGCAAAGTCATGCTCAAAATTCTCCAAGCCAGGCTTCAACAGTACGTGAACCGTGAACTTCCAGATGTTCACGCTGGATTTAGAAAAGGCAGAAGAATCAGAGATCAAATTGCCAACATCCGCTGGATCATCAAAAAAGGAAGGGAGTTCCAGAAAAACATCTATTTCTGCTTTATTGAGTACACCAAAGCCTTTGACTATGTGGATCACAATAAACTGTAGAAAATTCTTCAAGAGATGGGAATACCAGACCACCTTACCTGCCTCTTGAGAAACCTGTATGCAGGTCAGGAAGAAATAGTTAGAAGTGGACATGGAACAAGAGACTGGTTCCAATAGGGACAATATAGGCAGGCTGTATATTGTCACCCTGCTTATTTAACTTATATGCAGAGTACATCATGAGAAATGCTGGGCTGGATGAAGCACAAGCTGGAATGAAGATTGCCAGGAGAAATATCAATAACCTCAGATATGCAGATGACACCACCCTTATGGCAGAAAATGAAGAAGAACTAAAGAGCCCGTTGATGAAAGTGAAAGAGTAGAGTGATAAAGTTGGCATCTGGTCCCATCACTAAATCCAAATGGAGAAACAGGGGAAACAGTGGCTGACTTTATTTTCTTGGGCTCCAGAATCACTGCAGATGGTGACTGCTGCCATGAAATAAAAGACACTTACTCCTTGGAAGAAAAGTTATGACCAACCTATACAGCATATTAAAAAGCAGTGACATTACTTTGCCAACAAAGGTCTGTCTAGTCAAGGCTATGTTTTTTCCAGTGGTCATGTATGGATGTGAGAGCTGGACTATAAAGAAAGCTGAGCACCGAAGAATTGATGCTTTTGAACTGTGGTGTTGGAGAAGTCTCTTGAGAGTCCCTTGGACTGCAGGGAGATCCAACCAGTCCATTCTAAAGGAAATAAGTCCTGAATATTCATTGGAAGGACTGATGTCGAAGCTGAAACTCCAATACTTTGGCCACCTGATGCAAAGAGCTGACTCATTTGAAAAGACCCTGATGCTGGGAAAGATTGAAGGCAGCAGGAGTAGGGGACGACAGAGGATGAGATGGTTGGATGGCATCACAGACTCAGTGGACATGAATTTGAGTAAACTCTGGGAGTTGGTGATGGACAGGGAGGCCTGGCATGCTGCAGTCCATGGGGTCGCAAAGAGTCAGACATGACTGAGCGACTGAACTGATCTGAATAATGAATAGGTAATACAAGAATATATAAGGATGTCAGATACTTGCAGCCAAGGATAATGAGAAAAGATCTGCTATATTTTGTGAATATAATGTTGGTATAATTAGAACCTTCAAGCTATGAAAAAAAAAATCTACGAGTAATTCAATTTAGCATGTCTGATTGTATAAAATGGAAAACTAGGTAGAAAGATGAGGTAAAGAGAAGACAGCCTTTTTTTAAGCTTTGGAAGATAGGTTTGCTTTAAATTTCTAGTATTCACTCTCTTACAACTCATCACTTTTCTTTGATGATCTTGCCCCTTCACTTAAAAAAAAGGAAGTGCAAACAAAAATCCCTGCATTGCTTGTTTCCAAGTGAAACCATTTCTTTCTCTCTCACTGAAGACAAGTTTTTGCCACAAAGTTTCTTCTTAGTTTAAAAATACACATCACTTGTCTCTAAAAAATACTTCAGTGACTTAATTTATGAAGCAAACCAAATAGATATTGATTTGTCCTTAAGCCTTAAAAATCAAGCATCTGTTCTTTCTCTCCCCCGCCACTCTTTTTTATCTTCTGTGCGCAATGAACTCAGTGCACACAGACTGTAGGCAGGTCTGAGCAAGTATCCTCATCCCAATATCGACAGGTTTCCCTTTGTTGTCACCCTGTACCTTCGGTCACATTCATGGTCTCTGCTTATACCCCATCTGTTCTTTTTAAACTATGGACAGTTAACTGGCTTTTGAAATGGAGAAAAATGGAACTAATACTCTCTGCCCAATAATGACTTTTTTACTTTCACAAGAGTCTGGTTGCTACCATGATGAAATGTCCAATGAAAGAGAAAGGGCAACAATGTCCCTTCAAGCATTAATCATTACCTGTGCCCAGGGATTTAGGGAAAAAATTGACTGTCTTAATGTGTGAAAATTCATTATAAATTCTGCCCCCCTCAACCCAAACCTTGGCTCATGATGGAGCTATCCTTTCCTCACAACCATGATAGGATAGCTGGCTTTGAACTTCCCATTGTAACTCAGTCATACCGGATGTGACAAAGATTGGGTAAGCTTGGGCGACAGAAAGCTAAGCTAAGAATGCCTTGTGAAAATGCTCTCTCAGCTGCCGGAAATGAAAGTCACTCAGTCATGTCCGACTCTTTGCGACCCCAGTCCATGGAATGCTCTAGGCCAGAATACTGGAGTGGGTAGCCTTTCCCTTCTGCAGGGGATCTTCCCAGCCCAGGGATGGAACCCAGGTCTCCTGCACTGCAGGCGGAGTCTTTACCAGCTAAGCCACAAGGGGGCAGACCTATCAATCTGGACCCAGATCTTGCCTCCAAGTTATTGTAGCTTGCGTTTGGGGCCAATTAGAATTTAGAAGTTTTCTTTTTCCCTTAGTCTTAATGTAAAGCCAAAAGAAGATTCTTCCCTTCTGACTGTGTGAGAACATGGCCGAATGAACTCAAAGACTAGAACTGTAATAAAGAAAAATTTTGTTACTGCCTCCAGCCTCCCTAGACAAGGAGAGAAGGTCTCTTGCTTAGAAAAGATATGTTATAAGGCTTAATATTCCAAACAGGAGAGAAAGAATGACTCAAGTATTATGATAAAACTGCTAGCAATAATAACTAACATTGATTGAATGCATACCATGTGCCAGACACTATTTTAAACGCTTTATATCTATTAACTTGTTTCTTCCTCAGAACAGCTCTGTGATATAGGTACTGTTGTTTTAATGACCTAACAGATAAGAAAGATGAGCACAAAGAATTTAATCAAACTGCCAAATGACACAGCCTCTAAGAGGTGAAGGTAGGGTTTGGCCTCAGGTAGTTTAACCCAGACTCTACCACATAAGTCTTTAAAGAATCACAGGTTCATACAACTTGTCAAAGGAGAGCAACAGATCAATCCCTTAGCAGGTTCCATCAGGTTTACTGGAGAGAGAACCAATCTCACTACATGTTCTGTTGGACCAGAGTGGTTGCTGGGAACAGTCGTGACTCTTAACAGGATCGGCCATATCTTTGCAGATGGGACCACATGTACAAATAGCACACCCATTTCCCCGAACTGACATCATTAAATACCAATCGTAATCTTTATTTAACACATAACATTCACCCCAGTGTTCATACTCCAGGACTATTTTAGTTCAGATAAATAATGTTAGCTGCCATCAAAATCTCAGTGACCTAATGAAGTAAAAGTGTATTTCTTGTTCTTGCCATTCTCTGATGCAGGTTGTCAGGGAGCCCCTGCTCCACCCACTTGATCAGGGACCTAATATGCTTCCTTCTTCAACACAAGATTGCCCAGCAAGTGGATGAGGAAAGTGAACGAGAATGGAGGATTCCAAGAGACGTGATAGAGACCAGGCACATGGCTGCTACTCATGTTTCATTGGTCAGAATGTCAGGAGGCTAGGAACTATGGTTTTGTGTTGGTTCCAGGTAGAAGAGGAGAGTTGTGTGTATACTTAGGCACCGGCCTTCTGTGCTACAAAAATTGTAGCCGATTTTACCGCTGTCTTTGTGTGGCAGGGCATATAGTCTTCAACTAATGTAGGTGATAATCTGGGGACCAAGGGGAGAAAGTTTCATTGCAAAATAGCTTGAGGGCCCTGCTGTGCTCACCTGTCTTCTGACCACCCTCCTTTGTTACGTTCTCTTACTTCCTCGTGGGATCAGCTGATGAATTGGCTTTTGACTTTAAATTGGTTTGTTCTTGGGTCTTCCCTGGTGGTCCAGCGGTTGAGAATCTGTCTTCCAATGCAGGAGATGTGGGTTCAATCTCAGGTCAGGGAACTAAGATCCCACATGCCATGGGGCAACGAAGCCCATGTTCCACACTCAGAGAAACTCACCTGCTGCAACTACTAGTTTGTGGGCTCTAGAGCCCATGCTCTGCAACTAGAGAAGCCTGCATGCAGCAGTGAAGACCCAGCACAGCCAAAAAAAAAAAAAATGTTTGACTGGTTCTTCAAGCCTATGTTAATCTCTTAAATTCTGCCAATGAAATGTCCCACCATAGATTTCTCCACTAGTAAGATACTCATGATTATACTTGAGACTGTGTTTCTTTGTCTCCCCAACATTGTCTTAGAGTGAATTGCTAACCACACAAATATTTTTTTATTTTGATTTTATTAAAAATAAAAATGACTGATTTCTTAAAAGGTATGCTTTATCACTAACTTTGTTTTATAAAGTTAGTGATAAAACATATAAAAAAGACATGACAATATAAGATATTGTGAAATCATAATTTTTAATATTTGTGCTGAGTGGCATGGGCTATATCCAAACCCTCAGACAAATTCTCTAAAATTAAGAAATCACAAATATATTAGGAGAACAAAATGACTCATAATGGGTGGATCACTCCACGTAGCATTTCTTATTATATTTGCTTTGGAAAGTATCTACCTTGCTTTAATGATGAAAGAACTTTTCTGGTCTCCGATGGTTACAGAAGGAAGTAGAGGTTAAGAGCTAAGGCTCTGGTGACAGACCTCTTGAGTTTTATCATCTTGCGTTTTGAGACAAGTCACTTAAACTTTCTGTGCCTCAGTTTCCTCAACTATAAAACAGAGGTGAGATTAAGTACTCATCCCATAGGGTCGATGTAAGAATTAAATAGATTCAGTTCTCATAGCAACCTAATGGGATAGCTACTATTATTGTATATCAACATGTGAAAACACTGAGAGCAGTGCTTGACCCCTACTAAGTAATCAATCACTATTAGCCACAGTCACCATCATCATCATTATTGTTACTACCCCTCCCAATCAAGAAATAATTTTTGCATTTTCAGGTAAAACTTTATTTTTATTTTGAGATAGTTGAAATCCAAAGTACAGATAGACTGTGGTCCAGAAGAAATGCTACAGTGAGAATTACTTGTTAATATACACAATAGTCAAAAGTCAGTCAGCTTGAGCCCTCATTTTCAACCATAATTTATTCGTTCATTTATTTATTCAATTAATACTTACAGAATGCCTACAGTATATTGTAGCGCCACCACTTATTAGCTATGTGCACTGGAGTGACTCTTTACGTCTCTGAGCCTGATTTTCTCCATCTGAAAATTGGAATAATATCAACTTTTATCTCTGCTGTGGAGAGTAAATTAACTAAGAATTAAGTAAGTTAAGTGAAGCGCTGGCATAGTGCCTGGTCTATGATAAGCACTCAAAAATTATTATTTTTGCAAAAATAAATATGAAAAGGTCTTTGCTTTGGGATATAGTTTTTTTCCATACAGTTTTTCAGACTGCAAATCATGATTCATTGGTAGTATGTGGTAAACTCAAATTTTAACATAATATCAACTTTAAAAGCCAAAATTTAAAACAGGTAGACTACCAGTACAAAAAAGGTTTTTTGAAAATGTGATGTATATGTATATTACCACATGTGAAACAGATTGCCAGTCCAGGTTCGATGCATGAGACAGGGTGCTCGGGGCTGGTGCACTGGGATGACCCTGAGGGATGGGATGGGGAGGGAGGTGGGAGGGGGGTTCAGGATGGGGAACACATGTACACCCATGGCTGATTCATGTCAATGTATGGCAAAAACCACTACAATATTGTAAAGTAATTAGCCTCCAATTAAAATTAATTAATTAAATTTTAAAAATGTGATGTATATAAATATGAAATATATATGATATGTATATAAAAATATATGTGTGTATATATGTATACATATATATGTATATAAAAATGGAAAAAAATAAATAAATAGGTAGACTAGGTTACAGTAGAATAGTATACTTTAAAGGAAGAGATTAAAATAGAACAGTACAAATGACAGTGTATCACATGTACTGAAACATTAAGTTTACCTGTGAAATGCCTACATGTATACGGATATTGATGTGTGTAAAACATATTGCTTACTATGGGTTGCAACAAGCTGGAGTCAAGACTGCCAGAAGAAATATCAATAACCTCAGATATGCAGATGACACCACCCTTATGGCAGAAAGTGAAGAGGAACTAAAGAGCCTCTTGATGAAAGTGAAAGAGGAGAGTGAAAAAGTTGGCTTAAAGCTCCACATTCAGAAAACTAAGATCATGGCGTCTGGTCCCATCACTTCATGGCAAATAGATGGGGAAACAGTGGAAACAGTGGCTGACTTTATTTTGGGGGGCTCCAAAATTGCTGCAGATGGTGACTGCAGCCATGAAATTTAAAGATGCTTACTCTTTGGAAGAAAAGTATGACCAACCTAGACAGCATATTAAAAAGCAGAGACATTACTTTGCCAATAAAGGTCCGTCTGGTCAAGGCTATGGTTTTTCCAGTGGTCATGTATGGATGTGAGAGTTGGACTGTGAAGAAAGCTGAGCACCAAATAATTGATTCTTCTGAACTGTGGTGTTGGAGAAGACTCTTGAGTCTCTTGGACTGCAAGGAGATCCAACCAGTCCATTCTAAAGTAAGTCAGTCCTGAATATTCATTGGAAGGACTGATGTTGAAGTTGAAACTCCAATAGTTGGCCACCTGATATGAAGAGCGGAATCATTTGAAAAGACCCTGATGCTGGGAACAATTGAAGGCAAGAGTAGAAGGGGACGGCAGAGGATGAGATGGTTGGATGGCATCACCAACTCAATGGACATGAGTTTGAGTGAACACCGGGAGTTGGTGATGGACAGGGAGGCCTGGTGTGGTGCAGTCCACTGGGTCACAATGAGTAGGACACAACTGAGTGACTGAACTGAACTGAAGTGATGGGTTGCAGGCAAGAAACTTTGAAAGCTTTTAAACAATACATGACAGTACTGTTGGAACCTTTAATTGCCCAGAAGTCAAAAGATTGTGTTTGTTATGAATCTAGTTTGAAGAAATATCTTTACCAGCATGTGGCAGAAATTGCACATATAGAATTCTTAAATCAGTCAATACTAATGTCTCTTGGTTTGGTGGAAAGGATTAAAACCATTATCTAAAAATGAAAAATCAAGATTATTGATAAACTGCATTTTTATGCACCACTTCTGCTCACTGTCATTCTGTAAATTTAAAAAAGTCATTTCTTGTGGCGATAAGTCATATGACTGTATGGTATACTTGAAACATTCTGCATTAAATCTGCCTCCTCAGAGGTGAGGGGAAATCCAGCAGTCCTCTGTCACTCCTTATGTGTTTAACCACAGAGACTACAGGGAAGACAGCTGTCACCCATCGCCTGAAAAACTAGGTGAAAAATTGCCATCTTCCTAGGAGAGTCCTTTGCCCTAAAAGCCTTCAATTCCAGATCATCCGTCTTTAGAGTTTCTTGGGCACAGAGGCCTCCTGTCTCTTTTTCCAAATTAAGGACACTCAACAGAGCTGCCACACTGGGCACTAATGAATTCTCAGACTAATCTACACAGTAATGAGAGCTGGACTCTATCACTCACTCTCCCAGGAGGTAACAATTCACACGCAGTTACATCACCCTATTAAAATAACTTATCAGCTGCGTTGCTTGTCCCCTACTATTCATTAAGAAGGTGCGACCAAAGAGACATGTATTTGAACACATGATGAGATTTAATCTGAATTGTTCTCCATTTCGGTTTTATGCCTGAGTGCACACTTGCTGTAAGTAAATGTAAGTGTTTTATACAGATCATCGTACCTTAGGGAAGCATCAACAGACTTATGACTTTTCACCAATTAGTTGAGAATCTGCATCCTATTCAAAATGTATACTTCATTCTCTGTATTTTTGTCTCCCAGGAAACATTTATGTTTTTGCAAGAGGCTTTTGTTATAGGCATAATATATTATACCATCAAAAAATTGATAAATCATTCTGAGAGCTAAATTGTGGCGTAATAGTGAGTTGGTACAATTTTTATCACAAATGCACCAAATTATGTAAACATTTTCTTGCTGTTTATTTTTGTCAGTGTAATATCTCAGTAAGAGCATAGGCTTTTGTCCTTCTATGGAAGTTACTTAGGTCCTGGCTCTTCCTTTTAGTGGTCGTGTGATCTTAGGGGAAATGATTTAGCTTTTTAATCCTCGTTTACTTCATCTGTAGAATGAGAGTAAAATAATATCTATCTCATACCTGAGGTCATTAAGAGGATTAAATATGTTTAAACACTTCTTGGCTCGAGAGTGCTTGGCTTGAATAATATCTATTTTTATCATTATCCATTCTTCCTTCTCTGAAGATAAAAATCAGAGATTTATTTTTTAAAGTCATGTTTTTTATATCTCTTTTGAGCAGTTGTCTGTAATCTGCAACTCTAGAGTGTAGCTCAAAAAGTACTGGAAAGCAGCATCAATGCTTTAGTAAGCTTTGTGGCCCAATTGCCCTGCTGGTCCATCCTCAACATCTTTCTCTGAAGAAGAGCATTTCTTCCATGCAGTGCTATGTCTCTGCCAGTTGTTAGCTGTGTGGTTGCGAGCATACTTCTTTAACTCTCCGAGTTTCATGTTCTTCTTTGGAAAGGGGTTAATAATACCTTCATTGTGCTGTTATAAAGATTAAATCAAATTAAATAAACTTTGTAAAACATCCGCCAGTGTGTCTAGCAGGTATGCTGCTGCTGCTGCTGCTAAGTTGCTTCAGTCGTGTCCGACTCTGTGCAACCCCATAGACGGCAGCCCACCAGGCTCCGCCATCCCTGGGATTCTCCAGGCAAGAACACTGGAGTGGGTTGCCATTTCCTTCTCCAATGTGTGAAAGTGAAAAGTGAAAGTGAAGTCGCTCAGTCTTGTCCGACTAGTAGCTACCCCATGGACTACAGCCCACCAGGCTCCTCTGTCCATGGGATTTTCTAGGCAAGAGTACTGGAGTGGCTTGCCATTGCCTTCTCTGCTAGCAGGTATAAGTATTCAATAACCTGTAATTGTCCTGATTATTGTAACTCATAATGCAACTGACTCATCATCTATAAGAACAGTCCTCAGTAACTTTCTAATATTTACATAGATGCAGGCTCTACCTTGTCCACCCTTCCTAGTCTCTCTCATGTGGTCAAAAGCCAGCACTCCCAGGAGTTTTCCTGGAGGTTCACTGGTTATAGAACAGAGCTTTTCAAACTGAACCATATCATACCTAAATAGAATTTGTAATTTTGACCTCATTCATCTCAACCTTATGAAGCAGCCTATGATAATATCCTAGTTGTTTTATTATTAGATCATTAATTGGACTAAGTACTATTTCAAGAACATTTAAATTAATATTTGGATTCATTTTTATATGTGGACAGCATAAACCACTCACAGACTTTCAAAACTATTTGAATTAAAAGGATATTCCAAAAATAACAATCATATAAGTACAATTATTCTGTAACATAATAGGTTGAAGAAGAGATTTGAATAATTTTTTATTTTTCAGAGTCAAGCTAAATTTATGAACAACTGGCCATTACAATTGCACCCAAATGCTGTTTAAAACAAACCAGATTCTTTCTTGCACGTTGGGACTTGGCATGAGTATGTCTTGGGAGTTTTATGGCCACATAATGTATACAAAATGAGGTGTTGAGTTTCCATCATTTTGCATGAAATATGTCTTTCCAGATTCACGTTTCCCACAAATCTTATCATAGTTTTCTAAAATGCAGTATGGTTTGGTTGAAAACAAATTCTTAACAGTCTTGAAAACACGTATAGAGGAACCAGTGCTTAAGCCTATTAGAATACAGCTTTCCCCTGGCTGTCGTTTGACTCTAGAATCTGTGGCCTAAGTTGGTCCAGTCAAATTGGTTAGGAGGAGCAACCTTTACTCTCACTGAAGAAAGATGTGGAATGAAGTTAACACTGTGGACAACACAGGAGGAGGAGAGAGAACCTGTATGTTTGACGACATCGTTACAGTTGCTAAGTCAACCAGCCCTGAAGGCCACACTACCTTGAAGGAAGAAATACATTTTTATCACAGTTTAAGATCATGGCATCTGGTCCCATCACTTCATGGCAAATAGATTGGGAAACAGTGGAAACAGTGTCAGACTTTATTTTTTGAGCTCCAAAATCACTGCAGATGCTGACTGCAGCCATGAAATTAAAAGACACTTACTCCTTGGAAGGAAAGTTATGACCAACCTAGATAGCATATTAAAAAGCAGAGACATTACTTTGCCAACCAAGGTCCATCTAGTCAAGGCTATGGTTTTTCCCGTGGTCATGTATGGATGTGAGAGTTGGACTGTGAAGAAAGCTGATCGCCAAAGATTTGATGCTTTTGAACTGTGGTGCTGGAGAAGACTCTTGAGAGTCCCTTGGACTGCAAGGAGATCCAATCAGTCCATTCTAGAGGAGATCAATCCTGGGTGTTCATTGGAAGGACTGATGCTAAAGCTGAAACTGCAATACTTGGGCCACCTCATGCGACGAGTTGACTCACTGGAAAAGACTCTGATGCTGGGAAGGATTGGGGGCGGGAGAAGAAGGGGACGTGACAGAGAATGAGATGGCTGGATGGCATCACCAACTCGATGGACATGAGTTTGAGTGAACTCCGGGAGTTGGTGATGGACAGGGAGGCCTGGCGTGCTGTGATTCATGGGGTCGCAAAGAGTCGGACACAACTGAGCAACTGAACTGAACTGAACACATTTCTTAAGTCTCTTTATAGTCACATAAAAATTATGTGTGTGTATGCATGAAAACATATATAAATACAGATATAGTATATGTGAAGCATATTTAATTTAGCTTTTAATTTCTTTGTCTCACAGTTCTCCCTGTCTTGGGTTCACTAACTTAAAACATTCTAACGCCACTCTAAATGGAAAATATTTGTGATTCATTCTAGGGCTGCATACTGAATTAGGTTTAAATAACACTGAAAATAAAGATGATTATCACACATGTGAGTGAAACAACCCACTGTCAATCACAGATGACACGCTGTCTGTAGAGCTCTGCTTATTGCTTCTAAAAGCCTGAAGTTCTTCAGAAAGTGCTACCACGGATTTTCTTGATTCTTATAAAATAATTGGTCTGGAAAAGTAAAACCTTGAAAAACCAAACATCTTTCCTTTGCCTCTCCCATCCAGCACTTTCTCCTGAGTGTTTCTTTTAAAGCCAAGATAACTTGCATTTGTTGCAGTCTGGGGCTTTAGCATGAAATTAATTTTTTACCATAGCCAACAACTGGCATTCAAGGCCAAGTGTGGCATGCAAATTGTCCAGAGATGCTGTAAACTTAGAGCTCAACCATAAGGCTTGGGAAATGCAGGACTTGGGGAAGCAGGGTAAATTCAGACTTTGACCAGTCACTGTAACAAGGACTTCACTTCAAGGAGCTCATGGTTAGGCTGCCCAGAGCATGGTAGGCTGAATAGAAATTCCACTGGCTATTCACAGGTAATATCTATTCCATGGATAATAAGTACTCCATGGATAATAAGCATTCCATGGTTACAGTATATAGGCTTGCTTAAATTTGTTTATCCAAAGAACCGATTGTGTGTGTGGGATGGTTGGCTGTACCATCTTAGCAGACTGCTGCTGCTGCAGCTGCTGCTAAGTCGCTTCAGTCGTGTATGACTCCGTGCGACCCCATAGACAGCAGCCCACCAGGCTCCCCTGTCTCTGGGATTCTCCAGGCAAGAACACTGGAGTGGGGTTGCCATTTCCTTCTCCAATGCAACAAAGTGCAAAGTGAAAGTGAAGTCGCTCAGCACACTAGGGCTCTATAAAACATACCTGGAGAAGTGTAAAACACACCGTATCAGAGGGGGGCTCCATTCAGAATAGGTTAATTATTTGAAAATGAAGAGGATACAATGGAGAAAACTTATCTGTTTTTATATATTTTTGTCTGGACGTTTTACTTTGAATCTTTTCATTGAAATAATAACATTTTGTATCACATTAACACTACATTTTTCTAAATAAATTCCTCTCCATTTCTTCTTTTTACTCTCAAGGAACTTCCGAGAGGATAGTTAGGACAACTGTATTTTTTTTCACCCCTGGAGGAGGAAATGGCAACCCACTCCAGTATTCTTGCCTGAAAAATCCCATGGACAGAGGAACCTGTCTGGCTGCAGTCCAAAGTCACAAAGTGTCGGACACAATGGAGAATGCAAACACAGATTCTCTTTTCTGATTGAAAAAAATGATTCAGAGAGAAGTAAATGCCTTTTACACCAGTATGGGCTAGGTAAGGGCATTGGAAGACTAAATTTGGCTTGCAGCTTATTTTTGTGCAGTCTGGAACTAGAATTTTTTTAAACGTTTGTTAAGAAAAATAAAAGGTGGAATATTCGCTATCTGGCCTTTTACCCCAAAAAAATATGCCAGCCTCTGGACTAGGTTATGCTGTGGTAACAAACAATACTTAAAAAATCTCAGTGATTTTCCCAGACAAAAATGTATTTCTTGCTGACACTGCATGTCCAACACAGGCTGTTGGTAGTCTCTGCTTCTAGATCACTCAGGGAGCGAGACTAACAGAGACTGTGTGTCGTTACGTGCTTCCATGGTTGCCATGGCCATTGGAAGGGAATATGGGTTGAACACTGGCTCTCAAAATTTCCACCTGGGCATGAAACATCCCACTTCTGCTCACCTTTCACTGGCCAAGTAAGTCACATGGCCTTATCTCACTTCAAAGGGGCAGAGAGATTCTACCCTGTGTATACAAGAAGGAAATCCAAAAATATTTGGTGAAAAATAGCACTAATATAGGTACACATACTTGCACACACACATATGTTTTTAGAAAACTAATTCAAGAATCTATGGCCTATGAAGCTTGATCCATTGATTCTCTGTATATACACACATATACATGTGTGTATGGATAGATGTGTACCTATCTCTATAATATAGAAATATATAAAGAAACATCTATTGTATATAATTCTTATCCTATGTATAACTCCATTCATATCAGCATGTAATAAGTATCTCTTTATATAGGTAGATCTATATATCTGTTGACAGGTATTAACATTAGAAGGAAACCTATAGTTGATTGGTGGCTCAGCTGGTAAAGAATCCACCTGCAATGTGGGAGATCTGGGTTCGATCCCTGGGTTGGGAAGATACCCTGGAGAAGGGAATGGCTACCCACTCCAGTATTCTGGCCTGGAGAAACAGTCCATGGGTTGTGAAGAGTCGGACACGACTGAGCGACTTTCACTTTTTCAGTTTATAGTTGGTTCTAAGGAAACTCTTTTACTGTATCGACAAAGACAGGTGAGGTTAACAGTGACAGATTCAAAGGGCAAGATTCTTACAAATTTTAGGTTCTGGATAATCTCTCGATGTTATACTTCTTACTGTATAGTAAACTTCTTCTTTTCTAAGTGAAAGCTGTATATCATTTTGAAATCATGCTAGATAGATTTTTATATGGTCTCATGTTGGAATTAGTTGCTCTGTGTGATAAAGAGAAGTCTGCATGCCCTGCTCCAATACACACAGTAAGAACAATCATCTTGGTTTCTAAGTCATTGTGAATTGAGTGTCCTTACTACTTGCCTGCCTGCACTAGGTTGAACTGTGCTCTGAAACAATTCTGCACCTGAGAGCACAATGTCCACACCCTTCCTGGCTTAGTGGCAAAGCAAGAACATTTCAAATGATAAAGAAGTGAAGGAATCATTTTTTTTTCCTTTCCACATATACATCCTTCTTTCAATCAGAGATCATCGGTGGGTTTGTCTCCTTCCATCTTCACCCAGCCCTTTAGGAGATGCAAAATGAGAGAAACCTCAATTGTGAGGTTTCTTAACCATGCACTAGGCCATTCCATTCATGTATGCTTTGTCCCCGGAGAGCTATTTACTGCCAAAATGGCAGGGTTTACAAATAACCAATTCCTGCTGAGGGAGAAAACCCCTGAAAGGTAAATTTCTTTCAGAAGAACAAGTCACAATATTTAAAGAAAAAAGATCTTGGGGAAAAGCCACCAGTGGAAGAGTCCAAGCAGGTCTTCCATCTGTGTTTGGGGAATGGTTAGCAGCAATGTGTGGGAAGTCAAACAAAAATGGAGAGCAGAGATTTTCTTTGCTTTTTTTTTTTAAAGGATGTTTGTTTAAGGAAAGTATGTGTGGGGGCAGGAAGGGGGAGAGCCATGGCTCCAGTGAAAGAGAAGAGACTTGGTGAAACGAATACCAACAGTAGTTCAAAAGACTTCTGGTGATGAAGATAGTAAATAAACTAAAGAGGCAATTTTCATAAAAAAAATATTTGCCCAGCCATAGAAAGCCAGTGGAATTGTAAGGTTGAGCTGAATAATTAAATCCATCAGTGAGGGCTCAACTCATGAGCATCACCGATACCCATCTCAGTTGGCTTCTCTGGTTTTTCCCATTATTTTTTTCTCTGAAACTCTCCCTGTTTCCATTGAATTTCTTCTGGAATTAACCTATACCTCTGAGAAATATGATTAAACTGCTTTACAAAGCCCCTGGTTTCCATCTTGAAAGAGAAAATGTAAATGCAAAGAGAGTGCCATAGCTCCTAGCTCTTATTTCTAAGGCATCTGGATGTCAGCAATTAGGAGAATAAAGTGAGGAGGCATTTTATCAGACATTAGAAAAGTGATGCAGAAATCCCAGAGAAAATGGCAACTTTTTCTGTGTACAAACATCCAACCATAAAGGCTATATTTTGGTTAAAGATTATGTCCACTGTAATGAGTTGGAAGAATCATTTTATATGACGTTATTGGCTCATGAATATAAACAACTTAAAAATATTGTAAACTCTTACTTTGAAAGGAACCAGTAATAGTTTTATTATTTGTCTTCAAAGAGAAACAAGCTTAAGATTCTCAGCTTTTCTCTGTGAAATTACAGGGTATCTGATTCTCTGTGAAGTTATGATAATGATAAAGAAACATATAAAAATCTTATCCCCACATATTCAAACCTCTCTTATTGACGTAAATTCAAGTTGATATATGAAAGTAAAAGCATATCTCATATTTGGACTGAAATCAAACTTATTTCAAAGAAAATATTCAAATATACAATGTATCATTCAATATCAGAAAATAGAAAGTCTTCAAGTATATGTCTTGCAGGCTTTATATGTTAGTGGATCATGCTTAATCACTGAAGAGTTAATATTCTATGTATACTGTAATTAAAAATAAATAGATCAAAGTCACCTCGTTCTCAAATGTGCCACATGAGGCAAACAGTTCATTTCTATAAAAATAAATTTCTAATTTTGAAGCATTAATTGAGCCTCCCATCAAGAATTCTGTGGTGTTTGTTCATTTATCTTAGATACTTTTTTTTTCAGACTCATGAATATTTATGAACCACTGGGTTCAACTGAGTATTATAAGAAGTGAGAGGTAGTGTCTTCCAGACGTAAAGGGTGCTTTTAATTCTATTGCTCCTCCAGATACTCACTGGCATCTTGTCATGCTTGAATGAGCCATTCAAAATAGAGCTGCCATCTAATCGAAGTACCTGAAGTGCAAAGACGAGAGGAGAATTTAATGAAGCATAAATTGTCTGTTCAGTTGGAGATACAGACTCCTTTACCATAGCACAATTAAATAAAACATAATGGAGGCTTCTATTAATCAACCCCAGCCACCTTCTGTTTTGCAGACACGAAAACTACAGGATTAATTAATGTCTTAATTGTGAAGTGTGATGCAGGGACAGAAAATGTATTCTCTGTGTGCGTGTGTGTGTGTGTGTGTGTGTTAATAATCAAGAGTCTACCATAACAAACGCACCATTCTGGTGAGGGATATTGGGGAGGATAGTGGAAGGAAGTTGTGCATGTAGGTTAAAGGAATATAAAGGGATTCTTTGTACATTTCACTCAATTTTGTTGTGAACCTAAAACTGCTCTAAAAAATAAAGTCAATTTTAAAATGTGAAAAAGAATCTACCATGTATGAGACACTGTGTTCAGTGCTGGTGGAGGATACTAACATTGATCATAATGGTTCCACTAGCTATAGAAAACAGTAGCCTTTATCAGGTATCAACGAATTGGATTATTTTTTTTTAACAAAAAGTCATTATTTAGCTCTTCCGGCTCAGGCTGTGAAAAGTGCAGGCATTGGCATTTGGAGGAATGGGAACTAGAGTGGCTCAATGGAAGAAAATCCCAGCTATTTGGGGGATAGTGAACTTTCTTTTGATTGTAAACTGTATTGAATTTCTTAATCTTCTGGGTGTGCCTATAAGGGGTGACTATGCATGAAAGTCAGAAGCTTAGTCACTAAGAGAAGGGGAAGCTGAGGGCTGTGGGAGGAGGGGTCACCCTTAAGGTCACCCCCTCCCCACTTGTACTTCTGCAGGAGCCAAGCAGCTCAAGACATGAAAATGACAACTAGCAGAGAGACCAACCAAGTTCAGAAAATGAGAACAGCAACCAAGAAATCTAAAAATCCACCAAATAGCACACTATTCATTCAAGTATTCCTTTTGTTAGGAACTATTTCTTTAACACCTATTGTTGTCATTGTTTAGTCACTAAGTGATGTCCGACTCTTCTGCGACCCCATGGACTGTAGCCCACCAGGCTTCTCTGTCCTTGGGTTTTCCCAGGCAAGAACATTGGAGTGGGTTGCCATTTCTTTCTCCAGAGGATCTTTCCGATCCAGGGATTGAACCCATGTCTCCTGCATCGGCAGGTGGGTTCTTTACCACTGAGCCACCAGGGAAGCCTCTTTAGTGTCTATACATATATGTAAACATTTAGAGATGCTAGTCAGTAGGTATATATCAATGAACAAGACTGGCATGTTTCCTGTCTTTTTGCCATTGATAATATAGTGGTGAATCAGTATCAGGAGGCTGTATCACCTGCCACTTTTCCTTGTACCATCACAGAACTCTGGGATCCAATTCAGGATCATCATTGGATTTAGTCATTATATCTCTTGAGACATCTTTCACCTAGAATAGTACTACAGTTTTCCTTTTTATTTTCTTGACCTTGAATCTTTGAAAAAATATGTTTTATGTTGTAGAATGTCTCTTTTTTTTTTGGTAATTATTTTTTATTGGAGGCAAATTATTTTACAATATTATATTGGTTGGTTTTGCCATACATTGATATGAATTTGCCCCGGGTTTACATAAGTTCCCCCTCCTGAACCCCCCTCCCACCTCCCTCCTCCCTTTATCCTCCCTCTGGGTCATCCCCGCATGCCAGCCCCGAGCATCCTATAACATGCATTGACCCTGAACTAGTGATTCGTTTCACATATGACAACATACGTGTTTCAATGACAGTAGAATGTCTCTTTATTGTGGTTGCCTCATGTTTCCTTACGATTAGAATCTTGTTTTCCTTCTATGGCTGTGTAGATCGGTCCTCAGCCTAAGACTCAAGGCGAACCTTCTGCAGAGCCAGAGCTTTTTCTCAGTGCACTTCCTTCCTCTGATAACTCTGTCACATGAATTCTAATTTCTTTGACTTTCCTAAACTCTGATTTCTGTCTCCTCAACTCAGTGAAATCAATGTGCTTTGTACATTGCACATTGAACTGTGCTATAACCTGTAAACTACCTCCAGGCAGTAAGCTCTCCCTTTTCTTGCCCTTCTCTGGGATAATGGTCTCGTGAGTCCTATTGTCCAATGTCTTAAAATTATTATTTCACATGTTTTGTCACATTTTCTGATTATTCAAGATGAAAGGATTTATTTAGTCCTTTATTTAGTCTTATCATGACCAGAAACAGAGGTCAATTATTGTCTTCTGACAATTGAACGCGTGTGTGTGTGTGTGTGTGTGTATATGTGTGTGTGTGTGTGTGCGCACTCAGTCGTAGCCAACTCCTTGTGATCCCCTGGACTGGAGAAGGCAATGGCAACCCACTCCAGTACTCTTGCCTGGAAAATCCCATGGATGGAGGAGCCTTGTAGGCTGCAGTCCATGGGGTCGCTAGGAGTCGGACACGACTGAGCAACTTCACTTTCACTTTTTATTTTCATGCATTGGAGAAGGAAATGTCAACCCACTCCAGTGTTCTTGCCTGGAGAATCCCAGGGAAGGGGGAGCCTGGTGGGCTGCCATCTATGGGGTCGCACAGAGTTGGACACGACTGAAGCGACTTAGCAGGAGCAGCAGGACTATAGCCAACCAGGCTCCTCTGTCCATGGGATTCTCCAGGCAAGAATACTGGAGTGAGTTGCCATTTCCTACTACAAGGGATCTTTCTAACCCAGGGATTGAACCCTCCTTGCTTGTGCTTCCTGCACTGGCAGGTGGATTCTTTACCATGTGCCACCTAGGAACTAGAGCATAAAAAGTTATTTCATTGACAGATGCTAAGAGCAAAGAATGACTGTAGTTTCCTTCTTCAAGTATACCTGGCCAGAACCTAGTACTTGTTTCTGATCAGCCCCTCAGAGCCATGCCTCCATGTCATCAGTACATTTTCTGCCCAAATGTCTCCAAGGGCCCACCCCTCTCAGATTAGACAACAGTCACCTCTTCTCAATTACCTGCTATTGTGCAGGTAACCTCCTTGCAGGTGCCCTCAAACCACCATCAGGACTGCAGAACCGAAAAGGTGGACACATTTGCCTCAGGTTTTCAATACAGCCAGCCCTGGTGATGCAAGAGCAGGCTGCTCACAATGGACTATGCATAACACCTTGACAGTGTGTGAACCTCCTATTCCTGGAACTACAAAGCTCCCATTTGTTTGATTTCCTTGAGACTCAATTCGAACTGATGAAATCCATTTTTTAAAAAATGGATGATTATCTAACAAACTTGCGTGAGACAGGGGTTCAGAAATCTTGGCATCATAGTTTGTGCCTTTGACAAGCACACCCTGGGAAACAGTGGCAATAACAGGAAAGCCACAGGCCGGCTTCCTGTGGCTAATGGAGATGACTCTCCATGGTGAAGAATCCAGTTCATTTACACTTGTGTCAGCTTTACACTTCTGTAAGCTTTACAGAAGGTCCACTTCTGTTTTCTTCTCACGTTGGAAGAAATTGGAAAAATTGGACTAGTGCTTTCAGTGAAGTATTTTGGTACTAAAAAGGTACTAACTTGCACTCCCAAAATGTTACATTAGTAGCAGAGTTTAACAGCTTTTACATAGTAGTTGATTATTGGCAGAAGAAAATTTGATCTATGTATCCTGAAATCTATATCCTGATTTCCAGCCTGAACTTTTTTTCATATAAATTAAATAAAAGTTATTTCCTAGAGTTTCATGACATTAAAACACTTTAGAGATAAATCTTAGAGAATAGGGTTTTCTCTTTAGTAATTTAAGTATATGCAGTTATAAACTATTTTTTTAATGTTTTAGGCTTTTGTTAAATACAAGTGATTTTTGTCAAGTACAACTTCTTTGTGTTTCCTTTTTGATTCTTCCAGGCTTTATTTCATTAAAATGTACAGAATTCATTCAGATTTACTAGGTTCACTCATACAATGACAATTAGCTTTCTAAGAACTATTAGATGGGCAAGAAGCCTTTGAGCCTAATAATAGTTCATTCTTAGAAACAGGAAACAAAACTTTGCCAAGATTAAACAAGTCCAAACACCAAAGGTTCCAGGTCAGTTTGAAAAAAGAAACCACAAATTTTGATTGGATCTAAACTTGGCAGTGTAAGACTCACAAGGATTGTTTCTAGTATTATATAGAGGAGATATATACACAGTCTAACAAAGGGAGACAGGAAGGCCAGTTTAAACTAGCAGAACATTCCGGAAAGGATTTAAAATTTGAGTCTGTTGTAGTGAACGTACGTCTGGAGCCCCAAGTCTCATGCTCTGTCACTAACACACCTGGACTGAGTTAACAGAGGGACAGATGCCTTTGCAGACATCAACCAACTTTCTGAGATGAATGAATGACAAATCAAGTATGCAATCTTCCACAGAAATGATAGTTCAAAAGATGAAGTTTAAGCATGAAAAATTCATTTCAGAATTCTCATTTTCTTAACTTACATGAAGTTAACTGGGACAACAGCTCCTTCTTTGAGTACCAGGGGACTCAGAAAAGCAAAAAGATATTTGTCAATTATTTTTGAGTCACTAAAGAGTAAGTAGAAATACACATTAAAATACTTTACTTTTAAAGTGTAACTATAGAAGAAATTATTATGTAGCTGGAAACTAGTGTTTCATTGTCAGTGGATCTCAGGAAATACCTTTGAGTTGTTAGCACTTCCCTGTGTTTCTTAAAAGGCCTCACCAATTCCAAAGCATAGAATATAACATTTTTAAAAGCTTTTTCTTAAAACTATGAAATGTAATGCACATAAAGAAAAGTATAAAATAACAAATTATTATAAAGCAAAATAACATGGTAACATCGCATATGTCAAGAAATAAAACGATGTCAGCAACCCACAAACCCTTTCCAAGGTTTGGGACATATTGAGTCCCAATTTGAATGAATATTCATTGAAATAATCCCATAATGTTTTCAGAGGATAAAAATATTGTAATTCATATCTTCCAAAATTCATATCCCAGATAAGAAGCATATTCAGACTTGAACAGTTCTGGTAAGTGTGAACCAACAGTAAGCCAAGATTTGTATTTGGTTTGAGTGAAACATGTCAAGTGAGGACTTAGAGATAATGAACACAGTCAGCATCCAACAGAAAATTCAAATCTGCCCTCCTGGTACTTTGCTTCATGATGAAATTATGCTGTTAGGATCTGAGATCCACCTACAGCTTTTCTTTGTGGCCTGAAAGCCAGTTTCCTGTCAAAGAAAACAGGGAAATATCATAAGGTCTAGAGGCAAAATTTGTGTAGGAGTAGGTTAATATTAGCTTGATCCGGCATTCACTTTCTAATATAAAGGAAGAACTTGTCTTTCCCACAGACAATTTACTTGTTGTTTCTGCTCCCATCTTTCCCAGACCCAGTGCTTCCTCTCAATGGGAAATTGTTTCTGGCAGCATGTATGTGGCAGGCCAGACACACAGCCAGAGAGTCTTCACAAATGGATTCCAAGATAGCTTCTTTTCAAAAAGGGCATTGTGCCTACTATACTACCTTTTCCTCACCTCCCTTTTGCCAAATCTTGTTCAGTATGTTTTGAGATAAGCATAGATTTAAAAAAAAAAAAAATGTTGCATACTGATTTTGTTAAACTTTTAAGAAAGATAATACCGTGACTGGTACAATTATTAGCTGAGTAAACTCAATCTCTCTATATATATGTAGCTTTATGAAGAAAAAGAGAAAGAAAGAGGGAAGCACGGAAATCAAGAAAGAAAGGAAAGAAGGAAGTGAGAATTGTCTTCCTGTGTGTGCTTTTCAGCAGATTCCAGGCTGCTCGTGTCTTGGAACTATTTCTTGTCCCCTCAGAAAGCATATTAGAAGCTTCCTGACTAGCACAAAATTGACTTGCATGCCAGATTCTTGACCCCTTGCTGGTTACCTGGTCAACTGTTTCCGTCTTCTCTGTCAAGGTGTCTAGCTCACGCCCTGGCCTGACCTCTGGCTCTGCTGGTGGTTGCCTCATGCGGTCTTTCTCATCTCTGCTCACTTGCTGGGGTTTGCTCGTGTGGCATCTGACTCCAGCATGGATCCTGCGGTTGGTCTGGTTACGGCGCAGTCCTGCTGTCGACTTGCGCACCGACGTGTTCCATTTCTAACCGCACCACTGGCTCACACCTCGCCTTTGCCTTGTTTGAGTCAGTGACCAACGTGTGAACTCGCCTCCTCCCCCGCATCCTCAGCCTCACTTTCCTCAAGTCCGACCCTTGCCTTGTCACCTGACACATTCTGTTCAGAGCGCCAGGCAGGCGCCATCCCTGATCATTGTTTAAGGTACTCTGCGTTGTTATTGCCATGAGATTGTTTCTTCAATTATTCTGTAAGAGGCTAACTTAGGACAGGCGCCATGTCTGCACCTGCAGCATCCAGCTTTATGCCTAGAACTTAACGTGCCTGCTGCTGCTAAGTCACTTCAGTCGTGTCCGACTCTGTGTGACCTCATAGACGGAAGCCCACCAGGCTCCCCCATCCCTGGGATTCTCCAGGCAAGAACACTGGAGTGGGTTGCCATTTCCTTCTCCAATGTGTGAAAGTGAAAAGTGAAGTCACTCAGTCGTGTCCAACCCTTAGCGACCCCACGGACTGCAGCCTACCAGGCTCCTCCATCCATGGGATTTTCCAGGCAAGAGTACGTGTACATTTATTGATGAAAGCTTTTAACCTGGACTGGGATGACTCAAGTAACATGGAATCTAATTCCAGATTTACCCCTATGAGAAGGGGACGACAGAGAATGAGATGGCTGTATGGCATCACCCACTCGATGGACATGAGTTTGAGTGAACTCCGGGAGTGGGTGATGGACAGGGAGGCCTGGCCTGCTGTGATTCATGGGGTCGCAAAGAGTCGGACACGACTGAGCGACTGAACTGAACTGAATGTTATAATCTTAAGCAAGAAATTTGATATACTTGGTTCTCAGTGTCTTCACCTGCAAAACAAGGATGATCATTAGGATGGTCAGCTTCAAAATTCAATTCTGCTTGATACTCAGAACCTTAATTATGAAATCTTCCAAAATCATACTACTCAGTTTTCATCCTAAAAGGGGGATCTGCATTGTTCTTACCATTATTCAACACTGATTTTCATAGAAAAGCGATTTTTTTAAGGCAAATGATCCATATATACCTTTCTCATGCCCATCACAATGCTGAACAGATAGGTTCTTCAAATCCTAGGACTAATGTAAGAGATGAATCGCCACCTAGTGGACACGTCCCGAGCCTGAGCCCTCCCCACCAGAACAAGAGGGAGCTTTGTTCTCTGGATGATGGATCCACCCATAGTTTCTCCTTCCTCCACCTGACACACATCTCAACCCTGTAACTGCTTTTGCTCTCTGAAAAAATAAAGAAATAACAGAAGCATTCATCTTGATAAGCAAAGCTGTGTCTGTTTTGATGCTATCTGATTTAATTTTTTACCCATTCGTGTTTCACATTTACTGTGGTAGGCATTTTCGGGGAAACGATAAGGTCCGATGAACTCAGACGGGATCTTTTTAGTCTCTTATCAGTTTGGTTGGAAAACAGTCCTTGAGCATTCAAAGACGCCTTGGCTAGACACGCAGAAAATGGATGGTAGAGTTCACATGTCTCCCAAGCAGAACAGACTATAGAAAGCCCAACCTTCCATCCAGTTCCTCACCAAAGGCTCAGAGTTTTACAAATTTTTTTTTTTTATTTGTTTGTTTAAAGGAAAACCATTCAGAAGCTAATTTAGGACTTTGGTTTAGTAGTTATTTCCATGTAAAGTGGAATCTTCGCCTGGATAATATTTTCCTGGAGCTTGAGGAAATCTAAGTGACCTCTGCTTAGAATGAACAAAAGGGTACGATTGCACTAGATTTTCTTTCTCCACCTAGGAAAAAAATAGCCGTGAGGTCTGTCAGCAGAGTTTCAAAGAAGCTTCAGAGAAGGTGGTCTTGGTTAATTCATGAAATATCAAGAGAATTGCTGCAAATCTTTAACACAGCTTCTGATGCCTCTAAGATACTTATTATTTTAGCAACAGAACTGTATTCATTTAACCAGCACTAATGATTCCTTCCCGCAGCTTCAGACTGGCCAGCTATTCATACTGTAATTGCAGCATGAGACTGCGTTTCTCCAGCCTTCTCCACAAACACATTTCCCCCCTTTACATTAGTTTTTCTCTCGCCTCTAAGTGCCTGCAGCCAGCTCATGACATTCTGATCATTTAATTCCTCTTTCCGACAACCAACAACCCAGTGCAAAATTTCTTTTGCTTCTCCGCAGACTTTTGTTTAATTTCTCTCTCTGACATTTCTTACTCTGTCTCAAAAAGACTTTGGAAGTTCTTTGAACCTAAAAATAACTTTTCTATTGATCCTAATAGCTATTCCGACTAAAGTTCTCTCCCACCCTTTTTCCTTACTCCCTTCCTTCCTTCCTTTCAAGATAATCATTTCAAACAGTTCTAACCAAGGTATTAATACAATCTGCCTGAGTTCTACAGACATATTCCCAGTGGCAATCCTGTAGAGCCTCAGTCCTAACTAAATCATTCATAGGATTTTGTCAAGATTTCTAAGTCATGTTCTCATACCTCACTCTTGAACAGACTTTTCAGACTTGCTCTTTTCACCTGCATTTTCTAGAAGCAGGTATATAGCCAAACAGCCAAGTAGAAAGGACTGGCTGGGAGTGAAGGGAGAAATGAAGAAATTATAAGCTTGGAGCCAGCCTTGCTCATGCTTTCACCCCCCGGCCCCCAAAGGAAAATATACCATCATACAAAAACTACTCTTGTTCTTTTGTTCCATTTATACCCTAAGCAAAACCTCTACACAGATCAGGGACAAAGACTAATTTCAGAATGGATCTACTAACCAATAAGCACTCAATAAATATCTATCAGTATGCATAGGCTATCTTAGGTGAGTAAGAAAGAGAAATAAATATAAGTCACAGTTCTTGGATTCTCTGAGTTTACAATATTATTTGAATGGCAAAACTAATATTTAAAGATTCATGAAAAACAGATAAGCATCTATGTGATAAATCATATCTAGTTTTTTCCTATAGAAATCATGGCAGAATTAAGGCTTGTGTTGTTGACCAAACACTTGATACTAAGCCCTTTATGGAATTCACCATGAGTGTCACATTAAGTATAAATAGTATATCTGTATGGTATAAATGTTTCTAAGAAGTGTATCAGGAGCTCAAGTTGTGAAACATGGTATATTCTGTCAGGCAGTGAACTGGCAAAAAAAAAAAAAGAAAAATATATGTTTACATATATGTTTACATCTTAAGCCCTAGAATCTGGGAATGTGACTTTATTTAGAAAAAAAGGATCTTTGCACATGTAATTAGCTTATGGATCTTAAAGTGAGATTACCCTGGATTGCCATGATAGGCCTTAAATACTATGACAAGTATCCTTGTAAGAGACAGAAGAGAAGACACAGACCCAGAAGAAAAGATTATGTGAACACAGAAGCAGATATTCAGAACTTACAGTCACAAATCAAGAGACCCCTGATACCACCAGAAACTAGAAAAGGCAAGGAAGGTCCATTCCTTGAGCCTTCAGAGATAGAGCTGCCCTACTCGATTGCAGACTTGTAGTTTATAATTCTGAGAAAATAAACTCCTGTTTTAAGCCACTAAGTTTGTAGTAATTTGTCTTGACAGCCCCAAGATATTAATACACATGGCAACCAATTACATAAAATCTTCTGATGATCTTACTTTATTTACCATAATTTCTGCTTGACCTTTACAGTAATAAATCAGAAATTAAAGGTATAGTCATATAGGATTAATGATTAGATTTTCTCTGGGGAGTGTGACAGAATCTTTGAAGAGATGTCTGGGGATCATAAAAAGAGTTACAGGAACTTATCCATGTGTATCTGCTTTGCTCTCACCTTTTTTTTTTTTCTTTAAAGTTCTGGGTAACACCCAAAGGAATTAGAGGGTAAGCTTTGGCTGATCTATTACCCTCAAAGCCAAGCATGTCTGGCTTCTTGAGGCAAATCTAATTTATAGAAAAAGTGGATTGTTTTCCTTATATGTAACACAGTTGAGGAAACCACATCACAAATCTTTAAGATATGCAAACCAATCCTTTGATCTGCCACAGTATTACTTCATCATTTTGGAATCCTTAAAGCTATGCTTGGAGTTGATGACCAAATCATTGTTGAAATTTGACACTGAATGTGTTAATTAAAAGCATTTGTATCCTAATCAATAAGGCTGAGTTTTTATCAGATATTGTTTATAATCATAATCATTGGTCATCTTAAGGGACATCTAATTCTGAAGTAATGGGATTGATTCCTAAACAAAAGCCAGGCGTACAGTAGGCACTCAGTAAATAAATATTTGTTCAATGAATGAATTTATTCAGCTAAAAAAAGAGTGACATCAGTTTGCCCTCTGATCAGGATGTGCATAATTAAAATAAGCCCATTAAATCTGAGGATACCTGTGGAAAATCAGAGACAAACCCTATTTCTTTACGTAGACGAAACAGCCGCCAATCCCTGAAGAGGCTGGAAGAGTGATGCTGCCTGGAGTGAGATAAGAAAGCAGGCTGGGACTGGGATAGCTGGAGGGCTCACACTCTGTCTTGAGGGAGCCGCCACTACTCAGCTACAGCCAACTGTTGCCCTGCAGAAATTTAAACCTATTTGGCCATTTGTCTTGTATTTTCAAGAGAAGCCAGAAATATAGATGAGAACACTTGCCATTTTAAAAGTTGGCAATGAATTCGCTTTTTTAAAAAAATGCTCTGTGGTGGCCAAACCAAACACATCTGCTGGCCAGATCGAGCTAGAGTCCTCCGGTCTTCATCCCTCTGCTTCTCAGCATCTTTCCCGTTCTCTGCCTCCCTCAGATTTCTCTCTGTTTCCATTTTCTTTCACTCTCTTTCTGCAGCCTTTTCAACCACTGATTGTCTAGAAATTAGTACCTGGGATAAAAGTCGTACAGGGCAAAAAGACTGGGGAACTGGATGGGTTCTCTACGACACAACAAGGCTTACCTTGTGTTAAGTCAGAAAACAGATCAGGAAGCAAATATGTGGGCTTTAGATGTAATAAATGCTGGGGTTTAGTCCATAGTCTAATGAATATTTAATCACTGGAAAATTCTTTCTTTGGTTGTGAGTTTCTCCATCGGTAAAATGGGGATTGTTGTTGTTTAGTCACTAAGTTGTGTCTAATTCTTTGCAAACCCATGGACACATCTGTTCATGGGATTTCCTAGGCAAGAATACTGGAATGGGTTGCCATTTCCTTCTCCAAAAATGAGGATAATTGCACTCATATCAACTGCACCATTATTGTGAAACCAAATTAGACAATATGTTTGTTTGTTTGTTTGAATGCTTCTAGGGCTTCCCAGGTGGTGATGGTGGTAAAGAATCTGCCTGCCCATACAGGAGACAGAAGAGACACAGCTTCGATCCCTGGGTCGAGAAGATCCCCTGGAGAAGGGCACGGCCACCCACTCCAGTATTCTTGCCTGGAGAATCCCATGGACAGAGGAGCCTGGGGGGCTACAGTCCATGGGGTCGGAAAGAGTCAGTCACAAGTGAAGCGACTTAGCAGACGTGCAAGGAGGAGCTTGCTTTTATTTATTTATGACTGTGCTGAGTCTTCACTACTGCATACGGGCTTTCTCTAGTTGCATCAAGTGGGGGCTACTCTTCCTTGCAGTGCATGGGCTTCCCGTTGTGGTGGCTTCTCTTGTTGTGAAGCACAGGCTCTAGGGCACGGGATCAGTAGTTGTGGCATGTGGGCTTAGTTGCCCTGTGGCATGTGGACTCCTCCTGGAGCAGGGATCAAACCCATGTCCCCTGAATTGGCAGGCAGACTCTCAACCGTTGGACCCCCAGGGAAGTCCGAAATAATAGCTTTAAATGAACCTCATCAGCGTAAAGGGCCATATAGTTATTAACCGTACAATAGTTACTAATAATGAGAGGCATATTTGTGTGCTGCATGTTTGTTATCATGTGATAGTTATATTCAAAGAGCACCAGAAATGGGAGTAGCCAGAAGTCAGATAGTCATAAATCAAACCTATAAGAATTCTTGTAGTGAATTCTATAAGACTGTATATAATTCAGTGCTAAATTATGTGGTAGAGACTAAAAGTGCTGTAAAATTTCAAAGACGATTGATGACAACTATAGTCATACGAGAAAGAGTCTTGGAGGGAGACTTACACTAGACTTCAAAGGCTGCAAAAGGTACTCATAATATTATTGGGTTGTTTCAGATGTCAAAACAAATTTCACTTTAGAATTACATGTTTATGAATACATCCTGTGTAGAGCACCAAACATTTAGTTGTTGGTTTCCCAGACCTCATTCATTCATTCATCCATCCGTTCATTCATTTATTCAGCTGATACCTATTGACATTTGTATGTGCCAGGTACTTTGATGGATGCTAGGAAGACAGGAAATGGCAACGTACTCCAGTCCTAGTGCCTGGAAAATGCCAGGGACAGAAGAGCCTGGTGAGCGAAGTCCACGGGGCCGCACTGAGTAGAGCACGACTGAACGACTGAGCACACACACACAGGCACACATGGTCTATGCCCTCAGAGAGCTTACCATCAAGAAATTAAGTTCAGGGGCTTCCCTATTGATTTAGTGGTTGAGAAACCGCCTGCCAATGCAGGAGACACAGATTTGACCCTTGCTGCAGGAAGATCCCACATGCCACGGGACATGAAGCCCTTGTGCCTCAACTACTGCACACCGCCCCCCAGGCCATGGAGCCCATGCGCTGCAACAAAAGAAGCCAACACAATGAGAAGCCCACACACCACGAGAAAGAGTAGCCACACACCACGAGAAAGAGTAGCCACACACCACGAGAAAGAGTAGCCCCCAGTCACTGCAACTGGAGACAGCCCTTTAAGGGCATGAAGCCCTTGTGCCTCAACTACTGCACGCCACCCCCCAGGCCGTGGAGCCCATGCGCTGCAACAAAAGAAGCCAACACAATGAGAAGCCCACACACCACGAGAAAGAGAAGCCACACACCACGAGAAAGAGTAGCCCACAGTCACTGCAACTGGAGACAGCCCTTCTGCAGCAGCGAAGACCTAGTGCAGCCAAAAATAAATGAATGCATGTCTTTAAAGAGAAAACTTAAGTTTGGAAAATACTAGGTTAATCAAGATAAAACCTTTTTGGGTGAGGTTGCTGTTTGTATGTGGAGAAGGAAATGGCAACCCACTCCAGTATTCTTGCCTGGAAAATCCCATGGACAGAGGAGCCTGGTGGGCTACAGTCCATGGGGTCGCAGAGAGTCGGACATGACTGAGCGACTTCACTTTCACTTTCACTGTTTGTATGTGTATATATGTATATTTATAACTGAAGGATTTTCAGATTTTTTAGTATCCTTAAGTCTGAAAATATATAGAAAATGGTATATTGAGAGTTATTTTACAGATCAACAGTTGGACCCAATGTTTAGACACCTGAAAAATTGTCTAGAGGTTGAAGAAAAATATGGTGCATATTATTTGAAAATGTAATATTAGACTCTTTGAACATATATTGATCTTCTGCTTCCTATGTATATAATAATAGCCAACTTGTAGAATACAGAGATATTTGAGGGTATCTGGGAACTCACCTAGTTTCACTGATTAATAGGGCTTGTACAGATGTATGAACACTGTGATCAACAAAATATGAAATCACCTAACATTGTTCAGTCACATTGCTATTACATACTTTACCAGTTTTTAGGATGTCTATCATAGAGTTGTGCTCAGTTTTTTAGTTGTATTTTAGAAAAGAATTCTCTGACATACATTACCAGCAGTCTTATGGACACATTATAATACTTGTAGTGTAAAACATGCACACCTTTGCTACCTGATACTGCAGTGTTCATCCCATCTTTGGTTTCAACAGACCCCAGCCTGAGCTATGTAAATAACAAATAGCAGAGGACTTGATTACTAAATCACTATATATCCAGACAGAAAATTAAAGTGTTTATCAAAATGCTGTGTGAATTGGTTTGTCATGAAAAATAAGTTATTTTCAAATTATTTTATTTAATATTGCTATATTATTATTTATTATATTGATGATATAGTATCTAAATAATTTTACTCAATGTAAAACATATTACAGGAATGTTTAGAGTCTTTAAGATGCTAAAGCACATTATAGATTTTCAAAACAAAGCTTAATATTTAATATTTATGGGATCAGAGAGTTATTTTTCCAAGACATAGGTAATGGAATTAGTACTCTAGGAAAATAGTCTGGATTCTCTGCTTTCTAGCACATAACCTTTTCTTTTAACTCTATATCCCTCAGTTATTTCAATATTTTAAAAATTATAATACTTTTGAAGATAAAAACAAACCATAAAATATTATATAAGGTGTAGTATTTTTATTAATGCACTTAAAATATATGAAATATATTTTAAAAACATGTATATATACATATACATGAAAATATGTAAATAAAAATGTCTAGAAAGCTATACGTCAAAGAATTTGCAGTGCTTATATCTGAAGGCTGGCGTGACTAGTAATACTTTTCTTTATTATATTAATATTTTCCTGAAAGATATATGTATTGAGATAATAATTTGTTATTTATGTTTTTTAAATGGTTGTTTCAAGAACATAGCATATGAAGATTAGAAAGGTGAGATGGATGGGCTTAAACTTAGGATTTAGAGCAGAACATTAGGAGACCCATTCGAATAAGATAGGGGGCATTAGGAAAGGAGATACCTTAAAAGGAAGATGTCAGAGGGGAAAGCTGTATCCCTTGTAAAAAAGTGAGTGACTGATTCACATTGGAACAGTGGTTCAGTTGTATCCATTTGTGAGTTGGATCTGGCTTGTACCCTCAGCACAGGGCCAACTGTATGCACCTCCTCAAGGAGCTCATTCAGTGATACCACACTGACAACTCAAAACTGACCATGATGAAAGTACTTAAACATGAAAATTGGGTAACACTGTAAATCAGGGATCCTGCACCTCCAATCCAGAGAGTCAAATATTAAACACTTACCATCACAGTACTGGTTATATCTAAGCTGTTCATGCACCTAAAGTATGCTTTTCTTACTGCTACTCAGCACACATTTATCTCTAAGAGAAAACCACCTCTGCTTACGCTACTTAAAATCTTGAAAGGAAGTGATTAGGTTAATTTGGTCAATTTCAAGTTGATAGGGCAGTCTTAGGGAAAAAATCTTTGAGGAGTTCTATCTACTAAATGAAGAGATATTTTTCTTCCTCCACCTGGACTCCATCCAGCCATTCAGCCAGCCAGCCAGAATTATAACCCTCAGAAGTAAAAAAGGAAGGAGGCACTCAACATACAAACTAATCATCTCAGATTATTTCAACCTGGAATACCTAAGGAGCTGATAGGGTGTTTTCTCTTACTTGGCTCTGTGAATTGACTTTTTGATTCCAGTTATTTCTATGGCCAGAGATACTTATTTTATTTCTATATTTGGTGTTAATATTGGTATTTAACCTAACAACAATCCTAAAAAAAATTAAGAAAGCAATTCTATTTACAATAGCATCAAAAAGAATAAAACACTGAAGAATTAATTTAACCAAGGAGGTGAAGAGCTCATACAATGAAATCCACCAAACATTGCTAAAATAAACTAAAGAAAATATAGATAAAAGGAAAGACAATCCATAGGTTGGAAAACTTAACATTGTTCAGATGTCAGTGCTACTCCATGAAATCTACAGATTTAATGGAATCCCTATCAGAATCCCAATGCCTTTTTTTTTTTTATTTGCAAAAATAGAAAAACCCATCCTAAAATTCAAATGGAATCTCAAGGGACTCCAAGTAGCCAAAAAATCCTGAAAAGGAAGAAAAAAGCTGGAGGAATCATACTTCCTATTTTCAAAACTTACTACAAAGCTACAGTAATCAAAATAGTATGATATTGGCATAAAGATTGACATTCACTTATGTGAAATACACTTATGTCAAATTCATAGAGACAGAAAGTAAAGTGGTGATTGCCAGGGGTTGAAGGTAGGTGGGAGGGTGACCGTGAACAGAAGAATCAGAAGTTATTGTTTAATGGGTATAGAATTTCAGTTTTGCAAGATTAAAAGATCTTTAGAGAGGGTTGATGGGGACGGTAGCACAGTCTTGTGATGTACTTAATATCACTGAATGATACACGGGAATGGGTATTTAAAATAGTAAATTTTATGTCATGTGTATTTTGCCACAATACAAATATTGGGGGAAAATAGTAAATTGATTTTTCAGTAATTATGGTAAAATATTGACTATAGTTTTTAAAGATTTCCTTCTACACAGAAGCTTTCTCTTCTGTCTCACTCATCATTCTTTACTATTGTTTTTTTTTTGGCCTCACTTCAGGGCCTTTGGATGCAAAATGTTCATATTCAAAGCTCTTGAAATGTGGATACATTTATTTACAGGCCTTTTACACACAGTGAGGGCATTTCACTTGCCCAGTTCCATCTCCAGTCTGAACCTGCACTGGAGGGATTTATTACCAATGAACGCCTTATAGTCCAGGCCTCTTTGCCTTGGGACACTCACCACCTGTGAGAGGCACCCCCAGAGATTGCTCAACATTCTGGGAACCGTTTCACTTCCCCCTCCAGGGGCTGCCACTTTCCACCCCCACTACCTCAGATGTGTACCTGTCAGGGGTTTCACCCAAAGGCTAGGATCATTTTCTTCTCTGAACTGGCTTTCATTTGAAACAATACAAGAGATGGAAGAATACCATGAGGGGAATGGATATTTAAAACGTGCGCTAATTAGAGCCCTCCGATCCACAAGTCCCTGAACTCTCCCTCTGTGGCTTCCCAGAAAATGATAGCCGGTGGCTCAGATCAGAGCATCTCAGGACTGACCTTCCTTTAGAGTTGTTGGAGAATGGCATTTAACTTGCAGTAAATGCCCAAAGCTACGAAATATACTCTTCACAAACGAATCATCCTGCTGACACCAGAAAAGATACAAAGCATGATGTGATATCTGTTAATCAGCCACCAGAGTGCCTAGGGCAAGCAGGTTCTTTACAAACCCTTTATAATGAGAGCTGCTTGATAAACTGCCTTAGAAGTAAAGTAAAATAAATGATGACAAGTCCTGAGAGGTCTCTCTTGCAGTTCAGCGGATGTATAACTGAGTTTCTAAGCTACTCATCTTCATTTATTAAGTTCTTACAATTGACTGGGTGCAGCGCTTTTTCATGTTGCAGCTCTGGGCCCATTAGTATGGCTGTCATTCGCATTTCAATAAAGCTGCTGCAGGAGCCGGGAGGAGAAGCGGGAGGGGAAGTTGCCACAAAGTAGGGATTTTTTTCTTTTTCTCAGCCTTTAAAAATAAAAATAGATTATTAGACACTAGCCTGATAATTGGTTATTGGTTCCATGTTCTGGGCCTTGGGTAAAGTCCTCTGTGTACATTATAACCTTCAATATCCACAGGAACCCTGTAAGGTAAATAGAATTATAATCCCTATTTTACAGATGAGTTCACTGAAGACTTCTCTTTTGGGGAGAGGGTAGAATTAAGTTACTTTCCCAAGTTTATTTAGCTAGTGAAGTGGTCAAGTCACCTTTCAAACACAGGCAGTCTGTTGCTATTTCAACCTTTATAAAGTCCATGGGTGATTTTTCAATAACAACAAAATAGGTACCCTAAAGAGTTTACTTCATTTTGAAAACTGAGAAGGAAACAAAAGAATCTCTAAATAGAAATAAGATGTGTTCTTTCTCATCATTTATATTTTCATTAAATTATTTTTCAGGATATCTAACTGTCAATCACTGCTCCAGAAATCTGGAATATAAGTATAAAACTAAATAAAACCAACCAAACAAAAAACCCACAATCCTTGGTTTACTGTCTATGTAACTCATGAGTTGTAGCCTCCTGGAATAAATGTAATAATGGAAGTGCATATAATTTATAGTAGCTGCCTCTTCTGAGAGGAAACAGGAGGTGAGGTGGGCGTGAGCATTGGGACCACTTCAGAAAAACTTCATGGAACACAAAGGCTTAATCCAGTCTTGAAATTTTGGTTAAAGTTTTCCAGAGAAAGCAAGGTAGGAAGCAGAGAAAGAAGTTTGCAGGCTATAGAAACAATATGAAGACAGGCATGATATTATGATGGAGTAGATATTTTCAAAGGTAGAAGTTACAGGGAAATTAAATTTTAAGTCAATTTGTTATAAGAAAATTATGTGTATTAGAGTTGAAAATTTTTGGAACATATAGAGTGTCCATTAAGCTATAGCAATTTACAGAAATAAAGATGAAAGCCCATTGTGCTTTGTGGCCAAAAGGTTAAAAAAAAAAGTAAAACTTGAGGAGGTTAGCTATGATAGACACTGAAGGTCACAATGTGTGACCTGGGATTGCTCAGTGCATGGTATCTCTAAGTGATATATGACTAAAATGAAAATAATTTGGGTCTGGACTAAACTTTTCCTAGTAAACTGAATTTTACATGGCAACAGAACCACCTCAAAGTTATTTTAATAAATGAACTAATGTTTATTAAACCTGCTTTACAAGCTTGATACTTTTATGAAAATGTCATCAGCTACTTTTCTAAATCCCACTTTTTTTTTTAGGTAAATGGAGCACTTGAAATGCCAAAACTTTTAATGTTCATTTTGCACCTTATAGAGTCTTGTTTTTATGAAACTGCTGCCCTACTTTTGTTGGAAAATTTAAAGTCTAACATTTTTATTACCATAGAAGCAGACATTTCTTAGTTGTCTTCTTAAATAATTTCTGGTTTCATTTTTAGAGGTTATTAATATTAACTTAATTTGTAAACGATGCATTAACTTTAAAGAAACCTCCAAAGACAGTTTTTTTTGTTGTTGTTGTTGTTTTAAGGCCAGAATTTCCTGAAGATTTTGAAGCTTCAGTTCATGTTTATTATGACTACCTCGGGGACTGATAGGAGTCTGAGAACATGAGTAAGTTATTACAAGAAGTCCTATTGAGCTTATTTCAAGAACATTTCTATCTGTGAGGGCTTATACCCAAGGCTGATGCTATCATATCGTGTTACTTTGAAGCATGGTAGAGAAAAAAAAAAAAGAGGTAAAAAGAAGTATTTAATTGACTAAAAGCAAAGGAACAAAACGCTGATTGATTTTTCTATGTTCTTGCGTAAAACTGAATGAGGTAGAAGACAAATTATCAAAATCAAAATAATAAATCCCCAGAACAGAGTCTATCATTATGTCCAGGATGGTAAGGATTTACAGAGCACTTAACTAACTCTGGGGCCTTAAATGTGATAAGTAGTTTGCTACACACTTCCCTCCCTTTTCTCTTTTCTTTTCTCTTCAGAGGGAGGGAATACGGCAGTCACTGTTCTCGTTCAGCTTCAGTTTAGAAAAGAAGAGGAAAAAAGTGGCCCCTATCAATACAGTAAAAACTTCCTAGGCAAGTTAAAGAATACTTATTCTTTGGCAATTCAAGAGCAGCCTTTTCCTAGATTGTTTTACTTTGAATCAGATGATATCTCAGGCCTGAGAATAAAAAGAAAATGTGTCACAATACATTCACATTGTTTTGCTCTCATAAGACATACTTGAGCTTGCTTGTCTTCTGTAAGCTCCCTCAGACCCCCTCTGCCCTCAGTTTCTTTCTCTATTTCCTCCAAAAACTGTAGAGACGTATATGTTGTACATGGAAGTAGCCGGGGGACCAGCCTTATCTTGACTGCTTGAGGTAGTATCTTTTCTCTCTGAACTTCAGTTTTCCCTTCTGTGAAGTTAGAAAAACCATTCACTTTTCAAGACTATTTTGAAGATACACTTGGCTTGTATTAAATACTCAACAGTTGGTGGCCACTGTTACTATTACTTTTATTGTTATGATTATTTTTATTACTGTCATAATCATGTTTGGAGAATAAATGAAAGAAATTTGGAGCTCATCTGAGATTGTAGCATCTTTTGTATCTTTTAGACAAACATTATCCTAGAAACAAAATATTTTGGTTTCCATAACAGCAAGAGAATACAGTGATTAGCAAAATAGAAGACATCAATGCCAGCCTTGTATATTTACTTTAACCAAGAAGAACACCCTTTTTCAAATCTGATGGTCATTGTCCCATTCAGCTTAAAAACTACTGCTGGCTGCAAACTTTTTGAATATAACTTTAACCAGCGTTTTAGGTTAAAATTGTTCGAAGATCATTATTTCAAGATGGCTAACGGTACTGCCCCATGAAAGCCATGAGCAGCCATGTGAAACCAGAACTCCCAAGGACTTTCACCTCAGGCCACAAGATCCCACCATCTCAGCCATGCAAACACAAAGCTAATTTTCAAGCAATATGGGAGTATTTGAAAACAATTTTATTATTACTAATTACAACAAAGAGCCAGCTCAATGGAAAAGACCCTGATGCTGGGAAAGATTGAGGGCAGGAGGAAAAGGGGACAGTAGAGGATGAGGTGGTTGGCTGGCATCACTGACTCAATGGACATGAAAGTGAAAGTTGCTCAGTCGTGTCCGACTCTTTGTGACACTGTGGACTGTAGCCTCCCAGGCTCCTCTGTCCATGGAATTCTCCAGGCCAGAATTCTGGAGTGGGTAGCTGATCCCTTTTCCAGGGAATTTTCCCAACCCAGAGATCGAACCCAGGTCTCTTGGATTGCAGGAGGATTCTTTACCATCTGAGCCACCAGGAATACTGGAGTGGGTAGCCTATCCCTTCTCCAGCAGATCTTCCCAATTCAGGAATCGAACTGCACATGAGTTTGAGCAAACTCCAGGAGATAGTGAAGGACAGGGAAGCTTGGCATGCTGCAGTCCATGAGGTCTGAAAGACCTGGACACTGCTTAGCGACTGAACAACAGCCACATAATATATGGTGGATATAGTAGAATTTTGTTTAGAATCATACAGCACTAGTTAGGGTAGGAAAGCTTCTGAATTAATAAAGAATGCTTCCTTTTAGGACTATTTAATTTCCTATGGAACGTACTTGCACAAGAGGGGAAAAATGTGACTTTTCAAGGAAGGGGGAAACTTGTGAATTAAACTATGAATTGTAGGGTGTTTTGGAAAAGTATCTCAGATCTGTGGAGACAAAATTCAATTTCGTAGTTGCTACTATTATGCACATGTATTTTGGAACAACAGGCAGATAATTGCAAAGCATTATTACAGTTCACACAAAAAAATTTGACACTTTTTCTTACAGCTGCAGAGTTGATTTGATATATCCCACAGATAAAACTGATATTTTATACTTGTTTTCTTATTACAGATTATTTCAATCATTACCTAACTACATCTCCCAATTAAAGAACAAGTTTAAGTACCAAAAATCAAACTGGGCCCTTCCAATAAGTGAAACCCCAAGTATCATATGTTTAAATAAGCTGAATTTGAATCCAATATCTAATCTTTCTTTCATAAAAAGCCTCTAGTCATTTATGTCAAAATTGGACCTCCCAAATGGAGTTCCTATGTACCTATTTCCATCCTCAAACCACTCATTTGGTTCACAAATCACATAATTATGAGTACAAAGGGATCTCGGGAAGTGCAATCACTTCACTGGCACATGTAAGTAAAATATGGATGTTCAATTTCCATCTTAATGCATGCAAATGATAGACCCACACGTCCAGGCATCCTAACTGCCCCTGCGCACAGCTTGTCATGTGAGCTATCGAATTTAAGGAGAGAATCCTGTTCCTTGGAACATGTTGAACAACATTCAGCAGAATTGTCTCCAATTCTAATTTTGTTCAAATGTCTTACTTTAATTTCTGAGTACGTAAATATTGAATTCTAGCCCTTAACATATTTTTATCTTTTGCCTAAGAAAGATGATGTGTTACTGTGTTTTATTTTATAAAGAAACTGGCGTATTGTCCTCTGTAATGCTTGTAGAGCTTTGGATCTAGGATTTGCTAAAAGTGTGACCCAACCTCCTCGAGCTTTACCATCCTGATTGGAGAAGTGGGACTGTATTCAGGGCTGCCTTGTATAACACAGAGGCTGTACACTGTGCAATGTGAAAGACCCTTGCACACCTGGACACCACAGCTCAACTCTCTGTGTTAAGATACAGGTTTAATCTTTGTAACAGAGGCTCAGAATTAGTGAGTTAACAAGCTGTGAGTTGATTTCTGTCTCATGGGTCAATCTGATTAACTGAATGTAAGCAGATCACCACTGGCATGGCAGAGTCACAGGTCCCAAGCTCCCTCTCCCTTGCTTCTCTGCCATCCCTAGGCTGTTGTCCTTATACACGTGATCCAAGAAGGCTAACAGCCATATCTGCATTTCAGGCAGCAGGATAAAGCAAGGAGGGAAGAGGGGCCATATTGCCATCCTTAAAGGACATATCCTAGAGTTTGTTTACATATTTTCCCAATTGTCACATTGGCCAGAATCTGGTCATGTGGTCCTGTGGTTGCAAGAGAATCTGGGAACTGTGTCATTTTCCCAGAGCGATGATCCAAGAAAGCTATGAAGGAAAGAGTGACCTATTGGACAGACAGTTAGTTGGGGGGAGTGTGCTGACTAGATTTCCTTATTTTCCATATTCTTAATGCGCTGGCATTTGAGGCCTTGATCCTGGAGAGAGTTCTCCTCCTGCAGCTTGCAAATTCCTAGAAATGAGCATGCCTCCTATTCAGAAACCAACCTATCCAGAGCCCATGCTCCCATTTCCTTTATCAAACACCCACACACCAAGCCAACACCTACCTAAATCTTCCCGGAGCCAGGGACCTGACAACTAGGGAATACTATTCAAATATCCAAACCCACATTACTCAGTGACCCTACCCTGTCTTTCCCATGCTGCTTCTGCTGCTAAGTTGCTTCAGTCGTGTCCGACTCTGTGCGACCCTATAGACGGCAGCCCACCAGGCTCCGCTGTCCCTGGGATTCTCCAGGCAAGAATACTGGAGTGGGTTGCCATTTCCTTTTCCAACACATGAAAGTGAAAAGTGAAAGTGAAGTCGCTCAGTCGTGTCCGACTCTTCGCGACCCCATGGACTGCAGCCCACCAGACTCCTCCGTCCATGGGATTTTCCAGGCGAGAGTACTCGAGTGGGGTGCCATCACCTTCTCCATGTCTTTCCTATACCTTCCCATAAAATAGTAACAATAAAACTCCTGGTCACATTCTGCTTTTGCTCCTCTTCTGACTTAGACCATGTCTGGTCCTTCCCCAGGTGGCCCTGTGGGGCATGCCACATGTCTAGGGATTTGTTAGTACAAACTTTTCTCTTTATGACAACCATTCCCATATCTGCTGTCTTACCATACCTGACTAAAACAAATTCTGGGTATATTTTTAACATAGGGAGCAACTAGGAATCTCTCTCAGGGAGCCTGTTACTATCTTCCACATACTACACAGGGATAGTTTGAGGATTAAGTGACAAGTGAATACTAACTTTGTAAATACTAACATTCTATGCAAACATAAAGACAGTTATATAGTTCAGTTCAGTCAGTCGTGTCTGACTCTTTGCGACGCTAGGCTTCCCTGTCCATCACCAACTCCTGGAGCTTACTCAAACTCAGGTGAGGAAATGGCAGTTATATAGTCCATGAGTAAAAGATCTTTAATATGAAAATCTTTAATTTTAATGTTATTTATTATGTCATCAAGCTGAATCTAACATCCTTCACTACTAACTTTTATTTGATTTAGCAAACTCTGTAAAAATCATGGCCAGATTTGAGAGGTGGAAGATGAATTCTTATCCCAATGGTTGATGATAAAGGCACAATTAGAAACTAGATCCCCCAAGTTTTAGACACTTTCCAGAGAGTCTTCTTGTCTTTATTTGGGTTGGTTATTGGGATGATAATAGTAGGATTTTCTACCATGAATTACTGAAATTTTACTTGGTTTTTCTTTTACTACTTTTAATTTTTATCATAAGCACACTATGAGAAATGTAGACAGAATCTTTCGGGTAGTTACCTTTAACTATTAACACCAAGAGTTAGGTTTTTTTGGTTCAAACTATTTCTCAACTGTTGGACATCAGATGCATATGTATTACATGGAAAAATCTCCCAGCAAAAGCTACAATGCAAATATAATACAATTTATTTGGAGGACAAACTGGTTATGTAGTTGACAAATTTAATACAAATGAGAATGACACAGTATACTTGTTTATATTGCACATTCCTGGATTTCACTCATAGAACTTCCAATTTAGTGAGTTTGAAGAGGGTTCGGGCAACTGAATTTTATAAGCATCACAAGTAATTTTTTTAAACATACATTTACCATTTTTGGGTACTGTATTTTGTGATATAATTCACATACCATACAATTCACCCATTTAAAGTATACAATTAAATGCATTTTATTATAATCACAGTGTTATGTATCCATCCGCACTAACATAATTCAGAACATTTCTGTTAACGCAAAAAGAAACACCACCCCCATTAGCAGTCAACCCTATTTCTCCAGTCCTAGGCCAAACACTAGTCTATATTCTCTCAATATACATGTGCATATTCTGGACATTTCATGTAAGTGGAATCATATATTATGTGGTCTTTTGTGTCTGGTTTGTTTTCCTTAGAGCAATGTTTCCGAGGTTCATCCACATTGCAACATGTGTATATCAGTACAACAGTCCTTTTTATTGCTGAATAATATTCTTTTATATGGATATACCATATTTTATCCACTTAAAACTGATGGGTATGTTGGTTGTTTCCACTTGGGGCTATTGTGAATAATGCTTCTATGAACATTTGGATTTAAGGTTTTCTGTGGATATATATTTCATTTCTCTCATATATACACCTAGAAGTGAAATCACTGGGGCATATGAGTAGCTTTCTGTTGAGCCTTTTGAGAAATGGCCAGACTATTTCCCAAAGTGGCTGTGCATCTCATATTCCCAACACCAGAGTCTGAGGTTCTGAATTCTGACACGTGTTATCTGACATTTTGGCTCCAGCCACCTTAGTGCATGTGAAGTAATATCTCACTGTGGTTTTGAATAATATTTTCCTGATGGTTAATCAGCATCTTTTCATGTATTTACTGGTTATTTGTATATCTTCTCTGGAGAAATACACATTCAGGCACTCTGCTCATTTTTTAAAAATTAGGTTTTCTTTTTTTTATTGAATTGTGAATTACTTTATATTCTAATATATATACTTCATATACTCCAGATACAAGTTCCTATCACACGGTGATTTGCAGAAATGGTCTCCTATTTTGTGGATTATCTTTTCACTTTTTTTAGCACAAAGGTTTTCAATTATCATGTAGCCCTGTGTTTCTATTTTTCTGCTATTACTTGTGATTCTGGTGTCAGAGCTACGAATTCCAAATGACTTTTTGTAGTGGCACAAGATATATCTTGGGAAACGCTGACCTAGTTGCAGACAGTCCTTGACTAGCTCATTCTTTTGGAGCCTGCTCTTGTGGATGTATTGAGAGCTATCGTCAAGGATAGCAGGGAAGATTAGCCTAATCACCCTTCTTACAAGATAGTCTTCCATTTAGTCATTCATCTATTAGAGACACTGTGAAAATTAGAAAGAGGAGCCAGCTTTGAGAAAATGGAATCTTTTATTAAAGTCTCGATGGTAGGTTTGTATCAGAGGTAGAAGAAAGTTTGCCCCTCCCCACTGTTCTGTGTAGCCTTGTGCTGGGTCAGTGGCTTAACTAGCAGACCTTGGGAGCTATTTCAAGTCCTGTTCATTCGCTTGGCTGAACACTTGTATTATGCACAGATTGCACAGCTGTACATGGTAGTCTGGCCACTTTACTGGGGGCTTTATTTTGTTATCTCATCAAATTTAGTGTTAATACCTCTATTGTACAGATATCATTGTCCCTCTATGGCCAATGAGGAAACTTGGGTAGGTCGATTGGCTTCTTCAAGTTTACAAAACTTGTATGTAGCAAAATGGAAATTTGTGCCCTGATCTTGTAAATTCAGTTATGTTTTTCCATTATGCCACTTTCTTGTATTCTATGTGTCATTCAAGTTTGAAGACCTTAAAGCTCATTAAATGTTTCTATCTGAAACCAGATCAGAAACTCCCTGATGTGCTGGGAACCTATTTACCTAGGCTGAGTCTGCACTCAGATCACTACGTCCTTCCCATTGCTTCCCTATGTCAAACACCTGCCCTTTCCGTATGGAGGTTTGACAGTGCTCCTCTTCCTGTACTCCTGAACCACAGGAAGATCTCTTCTACCTTCATGAAGTTTCCAGAAGGCTGTCAATCAGAAGAAATGCTGGAATTTGGTATGGGATTACCTGATCACTGGACTGCATGGAAGGTTTTATTCAAAGGAGACATGAAGGTCTATGATGTGAGGTTCATGACCACACACACAGGTGCACAAGGGTACAAGGAG
Source organism: Moschus berezovskii (assembly GCF_049115385.1). Lineage (NCBI taxonomy): Eukaryota > Metazoa > Chordata > Mammalia > Artiodactyla > Moschidae > Moschus > Moschus berezovskii. The sequence continues at coordinate 27,554,479 of NC_142467.1, read as the reverse complement.
AAAACCAATGGGCCATGGCAGGGAGACTGGAGGAAAGACTTTCACAATTCCTTTCTTTGTAGGCAAATATATATATATATATATATATTTAACCCATGAGATACATGTGGCTGCATCTTTGGACAACCTGGCAACTTGTTTTTCACCTCACCAATCCCTGATGCTGGGAAAGATTGAGGGCAGGAGGAGAAGGGGACGACAGAGGATGAGGTGGTTGGATGGCATCACCGACTCAATGGACATGAATTTGAGTGAACTCCAGGAGTTGGTGATGGACAGGAAGCCCTGGCGTGCTGTGATTCATGGGGTTGCAAAGAGTCGGACACGACTGCGCGACTGAACTGAACTGAATATCTCTCGTACTGCCTTCCATCTACATTATATTTCACTTGTGTGTGTGTGTGTATGTGTGTGTGTATGTAGAGGGCTGTCTATTTTCTTTCTTCTCTTCAATGGAGAAATGAAAAGGAGCCTATAAGAAATTAATTCACAGAAATTCAGGATGTCTATAAGAAGTGGAACTCAGCATAGAAAGTGGATTTTTTGCTCATCCTTGAACCTACCCGAACAGGAGCAAAGGTATTTGGAGAGAGGCAATTAGATGTACAGAGGGCATGGATAGCCTCTGTTCCCACTATGTGGTCTGGCAAGAATCAGGGTTTAGGTATTTTGATGAGCTAAGTGAAATCAACCCTGAATATTCATTGGAAGGACTGATTCTGAAGCTTCAGCTTCAATATTTTGGCCACCTGATGCAAAGAACTGACTCACTGGAAAAGACCCTGATGCTGGGCAAGATTGAGGACAGAAGAAGAAAGTGACAGAGGATGGGATGGTTGGATGGCATCACTGACTCAGTGGACACACTTTTGAGCAAACTCAGGGCGATAGTGAAGGACAGGGAAGCCTGGCATGCTACAGTTTACGGGGTCACAAAGAGTTGGACAAAACTCAGTGACTCAACAGCAACAGCACAGTGATAGAACAGGAAGTGGCTGCACTAAGCTGCCTTGCTGGTGTCCCAGGGCTGGTCTGTCAGACTAGGGGACCATAGCACCAGGGGAAACGGGGCATGTGGACTGAGATGGAGTGGAGGAGTGTGAAAGAATCACAGTCCCATCTTCTAGGGCAAAGAATTGCACAGGGGGATATCCCTTAAAGACTCTTGAAAAGTACATATGTGTCCTCAGAGGCCAGTGCTGGGACATCTGCCACACCAAGGACATCTGCTGTCACTCACTGTTTCGAGGGAAGCCTTCAGGATCCCAGAGAGGATTATAACAGCAGCCAGTTAAGTAAGAGAGCCTTGTTGTCCCTTTCCTTCACCCTTACTTCTGCATTTCACAGCAGAGGTGCTGAAGACAGGAAAAGACAAGAGCAGAGTCCCAGAGCAGTCTGCCCCTCCCTGCCCTGCACCTGCATCACAGAGGAGCAGGACTAGTAAAAAAGCTCCTCTCCCCCCGTACCCCCCTGTCATGACCCTTGAGCCTCAGAAATAGAAGCTTTAGTAGAAAGAAAGCCTTAATTCATATATGAGATTCACGCATTAAACTCTGTAAGAACAGGCATATATTAATGAAAAGTATACAGATTGTTATTAAACCTGCCCAAGATTCAAGAAATTTATTGTCAGCGGGAAGGGGACTTTTGAAATAGTCATTTGGGCAGTGACTGGAAAAACACACTGACTTTCAGGCTTTTAATTCTCATCTCACTGAGCAGAGTCTGCAAGATAAGCTGGCTTTAAGCAACCTAATTTTGTGCTCACCTTTGCTCTTTACCACTCCCTCTCCCACTGTTTTCCAAACATCAGCTACTCATCTGTTCCCCGATCAACACTGTCCTCACTCTGGTTCTTCTGTTTGTCATCCTTCTGTCTTTGTAAGGCATGTCTGGGTCATTGTAGGAAATAATTCTCAATTACAGTTGAGTTTCTGGCTTGTTCCTCAGGTGTGTGCATTCTTGATCTCTATTTCATTTCTTTCCTTTCTGAGGATGTAATTGCCATTCCCACAGGAGGTACTCTTGCCCATCTTGTTTAAGGCTGGTATGCCAGTCTCTACTTATGAATCATGTAAAATTGTTCTTATAGATCTCAGAATACATTGTGTCAAAGATTTAAAATCATGTGGCGCCTTCTGATTGAGAGTGTACACTGAGGACTACAGATGCAGAAGTAATGGTAGTATTGTTTACAGCTCCCTTACAAAAATGCAACCATTGTTCCCATTTGGTTTGCTGGCATCTGACTTCCTCAACTGCAAGAGGAAAGGGGACCCTCTTGGCCCCTGGAACTGGGGCCCAAGAGGAATCAAGGCTGCTGATGGCAAATGGTGAGGACAGATGGCCCACAAAAGGGGCGCTGGGTCAGGATGGAGAATCTTCCCTGCCTGTTATATTTTGGTCCCAAGCGAGAATTGGACCATAAAGGAGGCTGAGTACTGAAGAATTGGTGCCTTTGAACTGTGGTGCTGGAGAAGACTCTTGAGTCCCTTGGACTGCAAGGAGATCCAACCAGTCCATCCTAAAGGAAATCAACCCTGAATATTCATTGGAAGGACTGATGCTGACGCTGAAGCTTCAATATTTTGGCCACTTGATGCCAAGAGTCAACTCACTGGAAAAGACACTGATGCTGGGAAAGATTGAAGGCAGGAGGAGAGCGGGGGCGACAGAAGATTAGATGGTTGGATGGCATCATTGACGCAACGGACATGACTTTGGTCAGACTCTGGGAGACAGTGAAGAGCAGGGAAGCCTGGTGTGCTGTAGTCTATGGAGTCACAAAGAGTCAGACACGACTGAGCAACTGAACAACTTCAAATTTCTCAGAGCACAGAAAACACTCAGCAGAGTGTTCATTACACATCTACTTAACACATATATGCTGACTACCTACCGCGAGCCAGGCACTGGGTTAAGGAACTCTATGTACAGCATGAACCTGGCATAGAAAGGCCCTGTTCTCGCAGACTGTCCACCAGCAACTATGTGTCTGAAGGACTTCTGTGACGACTTCACAGAAGGTGAATTTACAGTCCTTCTAGACCTTAACTTCCATGAATTTAAGATTCATTTGATTCCCAGGAGAGCACTTTTTAGGTCTTATCTTATCTGGCTATTTCATCCTGGGAGTTGAGATGTATGAAAGAGGAGAGTGACAAAGCTGGCCTAAAAACATTCAAAAAACTAAGATCATGGCATCCAGTCCCATCACTTCATGGTAAATAGATGGGGAAACAATGGAAACAGTGACAGACATTATTTTCTTGGGCTCCTGCAGATTGGTGACTGCAGTCATGAAATTAAAAGATGCTTGCTCCTTGGAAGGAAAGTTATGACCAACCTAGACAGTATATTAAAAAGCAGAGACATTACTTTGCCAACAAAGGTCTGTCTAGTCAAAGCTATGGTTTTTCCAGTAGTATGTGTGGATGTGAAAGTTGGACTATAAAGAAAGATGAGCAACGAAGAATTGATGACTTTGAACTGTGGTGGTGGAGAAGACTCTTGACAGTCCCTTGGACTGCAAGGAGATCCAACCAGTCCATCCTGAAGGAAATCAGTCCTGAATATTCATTGGAAGGACTGTGCTGAAGCTGAAACTCCAATACTTTGGCCATCTGATGCGAAGAACTGACTCCTTAGAAAAGACCCTGATGATGGGAAAGAATGAAGGCAGGAGAAGGGGACGACAGAAGATGAGATGGTTGAATGGCATCACCGACTCGATTGACATGAGTTTGAGTAAGCTCCGGGAGTTGGTGATGGACAGAGAAGCCTGGAGTGCTGCAGACAGTGGGGTCACAAAGAGTCGGACACGACTGAGTGACTGAAATGAACTGGAGTGATGCAGCCATACACCCTTAGAAAAGCCCTCAACTGACAATAGGCGTGTAAATACTCCAGTTCCCTCTCTCTCAGATGGGATACCTCCAAGGTTCTTGTTCTCCATGGTTTTTCAGCATCCCGTAGTGAGAATATGCTCCAATTGACCACAGTGGCAACCTGCTTGAAATGCACCCTTCTCTGCCCCGTCTCATTCACTGCTTCTCCCTGGACATTTCTTGGTCTCTCCTCCCAAGTAAACTACTTGAATTCGAATCCTTGTTTAAGGACTTGTCTCCATTAGAGCCCAAACTAAGATAGACATTGTGTTGATCCTATTTCTTTTTTTAAAAAAATGCCATTGGAATTTTGATAGGGATCCCATTGAATTATTGACATCTTTCGATAGTATGAACAATATTAATTTTTCTAGTCATGCCCACAAGACATCTTTCCATTTATTTGTTTCTTCAGATTTCTTTCCTTAATGTCACATAGTTTTCAGTGCATAGAGCTTTCACTTCATGGTTAAATTTATTCCTAAATGTTTTATTGTTTTTGATGTTACTGTTTTCTTTATTTCTTTTCTTTTTTCAGGTAGTGATTACCACGTAGAAATGCAACTGACTTTTGTGCATCTTGAAATTTTACTGGTTTATTAACTCAACAGTTTTTTGAGGAAGTCTTTAGAATTTTCTATAAACAAGATTGTGTCATCAACAAATAGAACCAGTTTTAGCTCTTATTTTCTAATTTGGATTACCTTTTTTGTCTTTTTCTTGTTGTCATGGCTAGAACTTCTAGTACTGTTTTAAGTAAAAGTGGAAGCAGTCGGTACGTTTTTCTTGTTCCTGATCTTAGTGGGAAGGCTTTCAGTTTTTCACTTTTGAGTATGATGTTAACTCTGGCATTATCATATGTGGCCTTTTTATTATATTGAGAGTAGGATGGTGGTTGCCAGTGGCTGAGATGTGGGGGAAATTGGAAGAGATTAGTCAGAGGGTACAAACTTTCGGTTATAAGATAAGTAAGTTCCAGGGATCAATGGTGACTATAGTTAATGATACTGTATTGTGTTCTTTAAATTTGCTATTAGAATAGAGCTTTAATATTTCATCATAACAGCAACAAACTGGTGACTATGTGAGCTAACGGATGTGTTAACAAGCTTATTGTAGTCAAGATTTCACAATATATACATGTATCGCATCATCATATTGTATGCATGTGCGTATGTGCTCAGTTGCTCAAACATGTCCAACCTTTGCAACCTCATGGACTGCAGCCTGCCAGGCTGCTCTGGGATTTTCCAGGCAAGAATACTAGACTGGGTTGACCTTTCCTACTCCAGGGTATCTTCCAGACCCAGGGATCAAACCCACGTCTCTTACATCTTCTGCATTGACAGGCAGAATCTTTACCACTGTGCCAACTGGGAAGGCCCCATTAGGTTGTGTAACTTAAATTTGAGGAGGAGGTACTCACAGGCAGCTACCAATGAGAGAAAAAGGGATAAAAATTCTCCAAAGGAGTTGCAGAAACAGGGAATGGGAAAGGCCAGTATTCATTCACAACTGCATTTCTGAGGGAAGCTATAAATTTGATACTATATTTAAAATCAGATTATTTCAACCTTCTGAGGACTAAGAAGAGTAACAGTTTTTTAGCACAATGTTCTTTTCTCTAGTTTTCTAATGTCTACATTTAATATTCATGTCCAGGAGCCAGAGACACTAGTGTCCTTGGATTGTTCAATTTCCTCGGCTTCTTTTCTCATTAGAATGACATTTAATGCTTTCCTTCCACCATTCAACTTCAGTTTGATTTATCAACTCTGGAAGGCTTTCAGAAACTTGAAATGAATTCTGAGTACATACCATCTAGCTAACTTTTTATTATGGGAAAATAAAAAATACATTTTTTCCATCTATAACAAGATGAATCCCAGGATTCAATGTCAGTAGAATATGTGTGAAGAGCTTTTTCAGTGAAGGAAGTAGCTTTTTTGGGCTAGCATTCTTCCCTGATTCACTTGTAGTCGGTGGCATGTTTTTAAAAAATGGCTGAGTGGACAAGCCACTGGATATGCACACACAGACAAATACTTTTCCCCTCTAAGTTCATGTGTCATTATGTAGATGATGGCCACTCCAGTACTCTTGCCTAGAAAATCCCATGGATGGAGGAGCCTGGTAGGCTGCAGTCCGTGGGGTCGCTAAGGGTCGGACACGACTGAGCGACTTCACTTTCACTTTTCACTTTCACACATTGGAGAAGGAAATGGCAACCCACTCCAGTGTTCTTGCCTGGAGAATCCCAGGGACAGGGGAGCCTGGTGGGCTTCCGTCTATGGGGTCACACAGAGTCGGACACGACTGGAGTGACTTAGCAGCAGATGATAAGCTTGACTACTCGAATAAATATTTGTTTTATGGAAATTATAAACTTCTTTAGGATGGGAAGCAATCCTTCCCTTTTGAATTATGCCTGAACACCTAAGGTCTAAAACAGTGTACATAGAAGGTACTTAGGAAATGTTTGTTGAATTGAACAAAGAAAACAGAAATCAAATTGAGAGTGGTCTGTTTGTGACAAGTATTTGCACAGCCTTAGATATTCTTCTTTTTCTTGGTGAGTTAGAGCAAATATTTGATCTTGTTCGTATCACAGGGTTGAAATGTGATCATAATTTGTGATAAGAGCCTAAAGTTCTTGACATTCAACTAGTCCTGCAATTCTTTCTACTGATATAATAAAAATAGTAACTGCTGTTCCTGCTATTCCTTGTTCTGATACTCCAGTATAGAGTTCTCCAAACATTCTTCCCACTAAACTTGTTTTGTTTCCTGTCTTGCTTCCACCTTTGTTCACAGGAGATACTAATGATGCTATGCCGGCCTTTTGCCCCATCCATTGTGCTTTCATGCTTCCCAGGTGGCGCTGGTGGTAAAGAACCCACCTGCCAATGCAGGAGACATGAGATGCAGGTTCGATCCCTAGGTCTGGAAGATCCCCTGGAGAAAAGCATGGCAACCCACTCCAGTATTCTTACCTGGAGAATCCCACGGACAGAGGAGCCTGGTGAGCTATGATCCTTAGGGTCACAAAGAGTTGGACATGGCTGAAGCGACTTAGCACGCATGCACGCCCACCTGATGCTTTCATTAAGCGTATTGACTCTGGGTTTCATTGTCCTCTAATTAAATGAATGGAGCCTGGTACTCACTGAAAATACACAGCAAGTTTTGGCCCTTACCCATTCATAGATTCTAAGATCTCTACCGCTTCCTTGTGTTCAAAATCCAGATTCTTCATTTCGTCTTGGTTCATTCAGACAGATGCTTTATATATATATGAAAATTAACATATTTGTCAGGCTGTGTAGAGGTAAAGAAAATAATCTGAGAAAATGACTAAGGAGAAGAGGAAGGTTGATACCTGTGATTCGATTTAGCTGGACTGCTTTATTTGTTCCCTGATCTTTTCCTGTCAAAAAATGATGGCATTTTTGTTACTCTGCTCCAAGCAACCTCCTCAGGGCAAGTGCAGATGTGTTGAGCCATTTGGCGGCCGTGTGGACCGACTCAGAGATCCTCTCTTCTCCCTAATGAAGTCATCTCCTCTCGGCAGCCCAGCCTTTCCCATCACTCCATGTTGGAACTTGGCTTTGGCTTGCATAGTTCCGTCATGATGTAGATGGTCTCCTACTTCAGTTCTGGAGAAATCTACCCAACCATGAACAGGACATTTACAGGAAAGAAAAGAAAAGAACTCTTTTATTGAAAGAAATATTTTACTGTAACATTTTGATTTGGAGGTTGGGGAGCAAAGGCTTGGTATCTGATTTCTGAGGAAAATAACATTTTTCATGGCTTTCTAAGGATATTTTTCTGTATTTAATTTCTCTGAGTAATTTATATACTTCAGGCTAAAGTGTAATGAGATTGTCACCACCACTTTGCCTTTTGTAGGGTTTCTTTTATTTTTTAAAGAAAGTGACAAAGACTGTATATTCTGCATTTCCTAGAAACCAAAAATTTGAAGTGTTGGATAAAATGTCTATCCCTAATCCTTAGAGGGTTTTTTTTGTTTGTTTTTAGAAAGCAGTTTAAGAGGGTTGACTTCCTTTTTCTAGGGTCTTTGAAGTTCGTTAAAGGTGCATTTTTAATCTTTCACATTCTTTCACCATCCAGAAAAGATATTTGCTTAATTGTGCCTAGAATCAGCCAGATCAGGAACGTGAAATATGAACTGTTTTCTGAATGTGGATGGGACTGGAACCTTGTCATTCCTAGTGCAGTCACAGATAATACAATGTCTAAGAACACTCCACCTGATCAATAAAAAAGGAGAAGACTGAAATGTGATCCAAAAGGACCTCAGAATGAGGTTTAGATATAGATAATGAAATTCCCTGGAGACCCACCTGACATCTACACCTTTCTTCTCTAAGTCATTGGCAGGCTGCCCCTGACCTCAGCCAAGTTCCTAAAGACAAGATCAAGGCAATGAAGCAAGGCATGTAGCTTCTGGCTTCTGGTTTCTTGCAGACACCAATCCTAGGAATGAGGAGTTTGTTTTGTCCATGTCTGGGACCATGGAGTTTACACACAGAACATCCCCAGGACCAGAACATGATTTGAAGGGGGAGGCTCAGAATGATATTTTAATTACTGTTTGATTCAGACAAGTGTATTGGGCAAATACAGTTGTAGTTATGCATGCCTGCTTGCTAAGTCACTTTAGTTGAGTCCGACTCTTTGTAACCCTATGGACCATAGCCCATAAGGCTCCTCTGTCCCTGGGATTCTCTAGGCAAGAACAATGGAGTGGGTTGCCATGCCCTCCTCCAGGGCATCTTCCTGACCTAGGGATGGAACGCACTCTCTTATGTCTCCTGCATCGGCAGGTGGGTTCTTTACCACTAGTGCCAGTTTCAGTTATAAAAGCTGCAAATATATTTTTTCTCATTCAATACCTTGGGTAGAGAAGGCGGGGGAAAGGAAGGAAGGAAGGAAAGAAGGAAGGGGGAAAGAGAGGTAAAGTCCTCAAGGACAGTTACAGTTGCATAGAAATAGTAGAGCTGTAGACTCTGCTGAATGTACCAGGTATGCTTTCCTTTTTACTCCTTCTCTATTATAAATAGCCAGAGGGGAAAATCTGCCTTAGAAAAAGAAAGCAGATATTCAAGGGTGTCATTTCATTCTGGTTATTTGACAGCCTGAAGAGTGTTTAATTTTCTAAATAATAATGTTACATGCCAAAGTAAAGAAAAGGCGTGCAGTATAAAGCTTTCCAACGTTGTCCATGTTCTGACTAGTTATGTCTGCCTGAGAAAGTGCCTTTCCCTGTAGAACTGCTCAATCAAGAGTTGTAATGTCTGTGGACGTAACAAGGAACTGTAAATGTTGGAAGGCTGGAGAAACACATTTGGCAAGATAAAGGAAATTATCTCAGGATGTAAGGAGTAGCTGACCCATAATTATAATCATGTTCCATCATGTACAGATGGTATTATTTATAGTGAATGTTAACCAGTAACATTTGCTTGAAAATGGATATTAATCTGCTATTAGCTGCTTGCTGCTGCTCCAGGTCTCCTTTGTAGAAAAGTTTTCCTTAACTGAATTATGAAGGGAGAGCAGGATAATGGAGCGATAACAAGCTTTTTGGATTGGCAGATCTACCACTTAGAAAGTGGCCTTGGGTAGGACATTAAACTCTTTGGAACCCAACTAGGTTCACTCAAATTTAAAAATGAGATTAATAATACATACTTTGAAGTGTTTCAGAGAAAGATCTAGCCTAATGCTTGGAATATAAACTTCAATAAAGACTGTTTTATTTCACTTTTCTCCCTCTCACAGTCAAGTCTTTACATAGCATAAAGTTGCTATGAGGAGCACTGGAAAGACCACTGGACCGGAAGTCAAGCGTTGTGTGCTGGTAACAGCTCTGCTATTAATCGTGTGACTTGAGAAAAAATCACTTTCTGGGCCTTACGTTGCTTATCTGTTAAATGTAAAGATTAAAATCCGTTTCTGTTCTATGACTCTCTTATTCTAAACATATTTTAATGGACAGGAATTTCAACATTGGGAATGGTTGTCTAATGACTGTGTGTGTATGTGTGCTCAGTTGTGTCAGATTCTTTGTGGCCCCATGGACTGTAGCCTGCCAGGCTCCTCTGTGGAATTTTCCAGGCAAGAATGCTGGAGTGGGTTGCCATTATCTTCCCGACCCAGAGATAGAACCTGCATCTCTTACATCTCCTACACTGGCAGGCAGATTTCTTATCACTAGCATCACCTGGGAACTCCCTATAATAACTGTACTGCTGCTGCTGCTGCTGCTAAGTCACTTCAGTCGTGTCCGACTCTGTGTGACCCCACAGACGGAAGCCCACCAGGCTCCCCCGTCCCTGGGATTCTCCAGGCAATAACTGTACTAAGAATACATAAATCATTCTGAAAACAAATATGTTGATTTCCAAAGCCTATAATTAATAGTTATATCATTCACAGTATTGAACTGATAGATAGATCAATCAGTCAGTCAATCAATCACATTTTGAGAACTGAAATTCTCCTGACCAATCTTCTACCAATCTTCTAAAATCTATGATCCTGGAGACCACATACAAATTGCAAAAGAAATATAATGACAAGAGTCTAGGCTGCTAAAAGTTTTAAAGTATGACCTTTAGTCAACTTACTCAAAGAAATTCAGTGTGAAAATGGACTTTCTCCTTTAATCATCACTGTTGTGAGATGTTGAATTTGATACAATTTTAATAGGGACTTCAGTGAGAAGAATTATCTCATTTTCCGTATTTGGAATACTTCTATTTTTGCGTAGAAAGAAAAGTGTGCTATCCACTCCGGTATCCTCCGTGTTAAACTGATATACACCTCGGATTTATTTTGTTCTCATTGTATAAACTCATCCTTGACTTCAAAGTAAAGGGAAATACAAAGTCCCTCTTTTCTAAGGGGCAGAAATCCTTTGTGTCAACTGGTTGACCCTTGCTCTGTCAGGTCCTCTTGGAAGGCTTTTGTAGCAGGAGGCAGGGGACTCTTCCATGTGTTGATATTGTTTACACAGTCCAGTGGACCTGGCTGAGAATAAAAATCACATAAACTCAGAAAAGATTATGGTCCCATTTCCTGACCACAAGGGAGGTGATTGATACATCCAAGGAACCTCCGCTGCTCAGAAAAATTATTAAATATTCTGCCATGAGGGACACTTGGAAAGACTGAGGGAAAGAAAGAAGAGAGCCGAATATAGCTTTCTGGAGGTTTGTGGCAGGGGAAGAGGATCTGTTTGAGTCTGACAAGGGATTTGCCTCGGGGAATTTCCTGTCCAGCCCCGTTATTAGCGGGGTCTTTGTAGACTGCTCAGTGACCCTGGGCTCCCCATTGGGTAGCTCCAGGGAAAGGCAGTGGGGGGATTCTTATGCTTCCTCTCTAGGTCTCAGAAGGGTCCCCTTGTCTCCGTGTCTCTTTCAGGTTGGCAGAAGCCAGGACCCTGACACTTGCCTCAGATGGGACAGGCAGGCTCGGTGGCCGCGTAAACACGCTGTACCCAAAGTTCTGGGCTAATTTTCCCAGAGTTTCGTTTGCTCCCCAGAAGAACCGACGGTACTCAATGGTCTCCTGCGGGCCTGCCCCGCAAGAGCCTGGGGGCCCCTCTCCCTCGGCCGGCGGCGGCCGCGCGGGGGCGGGGACGAGGCGGTGGGGCAGGGTGGGCGGCCGCGCTCTCCTCGCGCCGCGCGGGGCCCCTCAGTGCGCCGCCGACTGGGGAGCGCGGCTGTCCCCACGCCGATTGGTACTTGCTTGTCAGGAAGAAACGCCGAGGTGGGAGTGCCTGGGGAGGGAGGCAGGCGGTCCCTACCGCAAGCGCGGGGAGCTGCCTTTCCGCCCCTCTGCCTGCTTTCCCAGCCTGGGCTTTGAGGAGTGGCTGAAGCTGCGGAGCGCTTGAGGAGCCTGTGAATGAACCCTCCTCCTCCTCCTCCTCCTCCTCGCCGAGTCTCCTCCTCGGCGCTGACGGTACAGTGATATAATGATGATGGGTGTCACAACCCGCATTTGAACTTGCAGGCGAGCTGCCCCGAGCCTTTCTGAGGAGGAACTCCAGTCGGGAGGGCGCAACAGCCGCGAACCTTCTTAGGTGCTGCGGCCAGGCGTGGGGACGGGGATCTGCGGCCAGCCCCGCAGCCTCCAGCACCATCCCGCACGCTTCCCCGGGACGCCGCGCTTCCTATGTGACCCGCCCCGGCAACGCCGAGCCCAATCGCGCAGCGCTGCGGTGAATTTTACCCCCAAACTGCAATAAGCCGCCTTCCAAGGTAATCACGTTTCTTTTGTTTCCCCTTTAAAAAGAAAAAAAAGAAAAAAAAAGACAAACTTGTAGGAAGAAAAAAATCGAGTTTAGAAAAAAAGTACATTGTGATTGGTAGAAGGCTTTAATTAAGGCAAAGAGAACAACTATCTTTGAGAAGTTAAGAAAATACAGGCACCGCAAAAAATGCAGGTAACTTTCGGAAGGATGTTTGGAGAGAGGACTACGGAGGGACCTTGGTGCTGAAAAAGATCCAGACAAAAGAAGCCCGGGGTGGGGTGGGGGTAGACCGACTAAGAGAATTGGGGGAAGGGAGGGAAGGAAATGCGGAGACCCCCTAGAAACGTCGTGGGCTCTGGAGCTGGAGAGGACGGAGGGACCCTGGCACCTTGATCTTTTTGTTGTCGTTAACCTGCTCGAGGCAAAAGTTTGAATGGGTACTCCCGAGACTTGCCCACAGGCAAATCCCCGAAGCCGCCTTGGTGCAGGCCACCTGGTTCCTGGCCCCTGGTGTGTGGTCAGTGCCCGGCGTTCCTGGAAAGCCGCTCTCGGGCAGCTCCTGACAAGGCAATCCGGGTTCTGAGCGGACGTGACCCCCTCATCCCGCGGGCTGTCCGGGAGGCGGTCCGGTCGGGGGGAGGTGCAGGGTTCCCGGTCCGCGTCTCTTTGGCGACTTGAGGGCTGTCACGGCTCTCTCCGGTGCCCCTGGGTTCTTTTGTCCAGCGCGCCGTGCTCCGGAGCCGGCCAGGAGGGAGCAGGGGATGGGGGTGGGGTGTTGGAGCGCCGCGGAGGTCTGCTCCGCGCCAGGGCGGGAAAAGCTTGCTCCGAACCAGTAGGGATGTGCAAGAATTTTAGCTCATTCTGAGAAGCGAGGCAGAGGCTTTTGCTCCAGTCTCAACCAGCAAGCCAGCGCTCAGGGCTCTTTTCAGACAAAGGTGGCGTGGGGACCCGAATCTGGGGCCTCTAGGATCAGCCCTCTTCGCCCGGACTACTGCAGCCTTCCTTTTCCTTCCGTTTCCCCACCCCTCTCCCCGCTCGTGGCCCTAGTTGAGCAACTTTACTGGCGAGTCTTGCGGCGGCATAGCGAGTGCCGGCAGCTCCGGGGGACGCCCTGGGCTGGAGCGCCCCACCGCCCTGCGGAGGCGTGGGCGCCGCCGGGCAGTATCCCTGCTGCGTGCGGGCTGGGGGGCATCAGGATTGTCTAGGCTCACTGTCTGTGTCACTGGGCGTGGAGCGATCCCTGTGTTAGGCAGCGGAGAGCGAGGTAGAAAACTAGTGTCATCGCTTAAACTATGTGCTCTGGGATCCAGCTGCGCCCTTAGAAGTCCTGCAAGTTCCCGGGAGATACCACGGGAGGGAGGAGACATCTACACGGCGCCTGGAGTGCTGTCCCGCCGTGCGCACACCCACAGGCGGAAAGACGGTGTGGCTCTCTCTGTCCGCTTTTTCATCTTTGTCTCTACCTTTCTGTCTCCATCTTCTGTTTCCCTTCCCCTCTCCCAGCCTCTGCTCCGTCTCTTTCGCTCCTGCGTCCCCTCCCCCACCGCTGACAAATGAATGGCTAGTGTGAAATCCCTGCCTCCTCTGTCCGTGGAGGCAGGCAAGAAGGGAGGAGCGAGGGAGGCGGTGCGCTCCTTCGGATCGGCCCCCAGTTGGAGAGCTTCGAGCTTGCAGAACCCAGATGTCTAGGAATAGGGAGTTTTGTGACGGGTGTGGGCGCCCCCTGATGGAGAAATCCAGTACAGGTGGAGAAAAAAGAGCTCACCCTCCCCCCTCCCCCCGCCCCCAAACCGACGAGCCTTTTTCACAGCCCTGCATTAAACGATGGAGGGCCATAGATTCCCGTTTAGTTTTATACTTCGGAATCTGCGAAGTAAATCTAAGCGTTGGCAGGCTCAGGAAGGAGACGCCTTTGCAAAGGGCCGAAGCGCCTTCTCTTGAGTCCCCTGGGGTGTGCGCGGCGTTCTTGGGTCCAGCCTCCAGTTTGGCAGACTAACACACATGGCCAGGTTTCAGAAGGCTTGGTGCTCTATCTTGGGCGTCCCTTTAAGAAAGATCATACAGATCTTTGGGACATTTTTACTAAGGCTCATGCACTCGAAATCGATGCTAGGGCCTCGCCCAGACTATTGCCTCCAACATTTAAACTTTCTCAATTTCACAGCACTCATCGATGACGGAAATTTGGGAGGAGGGCTCCGGGTGGAAAACGGAGAGAAGGGAAGGACAGGAGCAGTGGGGAGAAAGGGAAGAAGAAAGGATGGGGCACATACACACAAACAGCCAGGAGCGGGCCGGCTGGGTTCGTTTCAAGGTTTTGGACTGAATTTCGCGTCTCGTTTTAAGCCATTGTTTTAATCCCCAGAGCGGTAACAAATCCTAGTGAAGCGGCATGCTGGGGTTGGCGGGGGTTGCGGGGAGAGGCGGAGGAACTAGCCTTAGAGAGAGGGTGCTGGAGGATTCTTTCCACTCCCCTGTCTCCGCGTAAAGGAACCGCATGGAGCGCTTCCCGCAGCGCCGGGGTTCACCAGCCGCCGCCACGTGGGCTGGGGCTTCAGCTCCCGGCCCGAGACGGGTGTGACTTCTTGGGCTCGGAGACAGCAGCACTGCTGGACCGGCAGTCGTTCAGAGCCGCGGCTGGCTGGGCGCCTCCTGGGTCACCGCCCAGAGGCCGGTGGGGGCGTGGCTTTGGTCCTTCCGCGGGATCGGGGCGGGGCGGGGAGAGCCCGGCGGCCGCGCATCCCTTGCAAAGCGCTAGTGGAGACTGCTGGAGCGGATCTGACTTCTATCCAGAGGGCGCTAAACACTTTTATTAAATAAGACCCCTTGTTTTCCACTCACCCCCACCCCCCTTGCTTCTTGGGAGTGGGATGGAGTAGCTTTTGCCTGGTGACAAGAAAGAAGTAAAGATTTACTCCAAGCAAACAGTTTTGGGAGAAATTTGAGATGAGTTTATCCTATGATCTATATATTGACTTTTTAAAGATCGTTTTTAGTCAATTACAAGATACTCACGTTCCAGATGTCATGAAAAGTTCGTCTAGCACGACAAGCAATTGCCATTGACAGGACTGATAGATTCCGTGAGCACAAACCTTAGGGGCTGTGGGTGTAACCCTGATCCCTTTGCAGCAGGAGCTTTAGCTCCCGCCCGGCCCATAGTTGGAACTCAGCTCATATTTATGAAATGACTGAGCGAAAGACTGCGGAATGTGGCGCAGAGTAGATGCTGCCACTTAGAGCTGCATTTTAGACTCGCCTACTTCTTCTCTTTATCTTGGAAGAACAGGGTTTTAATGATCTAGTGTGTTAGTCACTCAGTTGTGTCCGACCTTTTGCGACCCCCCGTGGACTGTAGGCCACCAGGCTCCTCTGTCCATGGAATTCTCCAGGCAAGGATACTGGAGTGGGTAACCATTTCCTTCTCCAGGGATTGAACCTGGGTCTCTTGCATTGCAGGCAGATCTCGTCTGTCTTCTGACATCTAACTGATACATTTGCGTTCCGTTTTGACTCCTTCTAAAAGCTGTGACCTAAATTCTTTTAAGCATGCTTGGCAATTTTGCCAAACCTACAGTGAAAATATTCCTTTAAAGACTTAAAATAGGACGTTATGAGATTAACATAAAAATAGGAAGGCATCAATGGAAGCAACTAGTGTTTGAGATGAAATCTGTTCCATTTGGGGGAATATGTAACTTGGAATGTGAGAACATACCAAGCAGAAGGTCTCAGACTGAAATTCTGGTTCTGGTGCTATGTTTAAAAAAAAAAAAAAAAGGAAGATTTTTACAATTGTATGTCCCAGCTAATACTGCAAAGGCTTCCATGGATTCCAAAGTAGTTGAGCAATTACTTCCTCCAGCAGGAAGTCCACTGTCCTTAATCTTGTGGGTGCTGGGAAAAGGGATAAGAGTCAAGACATTTGCTAAAGATTTGTGTAAGAATTCAAAGTTTAATTTTGTTTTTCTTAGTAAGTAAAATAAAGAAATTTAAAGTTAGCCCTAAATTGTATTTCCTACTTTTAAAGTTGAAAAAGAATTTTAATTTTAATTCAAATTTAAAGTTTTAAGAGAATCCCCCTGGATTTATATATGTTTACAGACATAAATTTCGGTTTCTTCTTTTTCTCTGTGCTTACAAACTGGAAGGAAATACCTTTGATATCCTAGGATACCTATATCTGCACCCTTGTAAGTTGTTTGGAAAAGACCTAAAAAGTTAATTTAAGGCTGAATATGATTAACATTACAGATATACTCATTGTTCTTTCTTTCCTCACATTATTATGCTTAAGTACTTTGTGGTTAATGATTGGTCAGTAATTGAACATCAGAGCACAGAGATCAACCAACATTGTCACCCAACAGCTGTATAACTAAACTCTCCTTACCTGGTGGGATTTAAATATTTTTGTTGACTTTATTCATGGACAAACATCGCTAGATACTGTATTTAAAATGGGATATTTCCCTGTGACTGAAAAGAACTTTTCCAGACACATCGTTCTTTTGAGGAGAAGAATGAATGACTGCAGTAGGCTATTGCTCCACCACCCAACTAGAGAAAGCAGTTAGGAGTCACAGGCACTCATTGTTGGGTGTGACTGGCTCTGGGATGAGAAAGCATGTTGACTATTCCATAGATCTGTACTTTACCAGAAAATACACAGTCTGTACTCTGTCTGATTTGGAATCAGAACAAGGAGAAGTAGAGATAAATGTCTTGACCAAGCTCTGCTTCAGTAAGTGAATGTTTGCCAGTTTCCTCTGGTAGCCTATATGTGGTTAATTACATATATATGCATTTATACATTTATATTACATATATGTTCTCCAGGGTTTTTTGACAGCTGTGTTCCTGTTACTGAATGTGCCAAGGGTAGTTCCATTTCAGTGGTCAGTGCAAAGCATCTTTATGTGATGAGTTTGTTTCCCTGAAATTCTGTTGGATAGATTGATCATCTTTAAAAGGGTGTAAATTAGGGAGCTACATTTAAATTTATCTTTTTTCTGTGTCTATATACATCCTACTTCATTCTTCTAAGAATTTTAAGAGGTGTTTACATCTATAAATGTGTGATTGCATAGTTTATAATAAACTATGTAAACATAAAATATGTTATCTTTGTATTATTAAATTACTGAGTTGGTATTTATTACATGTGGTATAGTAGAATGAGCACTAGGCTTAGAATCAGAAAGCTTGAGTTGCAATTCCTAGTTGAGAAAATCAAGTTAAGACACAACTTTTGGGCATTTGGTGTCAAAATCTATTAAATGAATATACATTTATAAACATCAAAAGGGTAAGTACTTGTGAAAGGGCTCTCATAAATAAGAATGCCACAAATAAATAGCATTAAGATATATATCCCTGGGGCTCATCTTGATCTAATTCTATAATATTAACAGCATTACCCAAATCAGGTATTTCCTACTAAACCTATGAAATGAGTTAGAGAGGGACATACTGTTCCAAGAATTGTCTAGTTTTGCACTTGTATGTGGAATCTAAAAAAAATAATACAAATGAACTTATTCATAAAACAGAAATAGGCTCACAGACATAAAAAACAAATTTAGGTTTACCAAAGTGGAAACAGGGGAAGGGATAAATTAGGAATTTGGGATTAACAGTTTAATATATAAAATAGATGAACAACAAAGACCTACTCTATAGCACAGGCAACTATAAGATAGTCAATATCTTGTAATAACCTATAATGGAAAAGAATCTGATAAAAGATTACATATATAACTGCGTATATATGTATATCTATAACTGAATCACTTTGGTGCACAGCTGAAACTGACACAACATTGTAAAGCAAGTATACTTCAATTAAAAAAAAAAAAAAAGAATAGTTTCCTTGACTAGAAGACAGAGTCCATAAACAGACTCAAATAAATGTGAAAATTCAGTGGAAATGAAAAATTATTCAGTAAATGACTTGGGCACAACTGATTGCCCCAATCAAAATAAAAATCAACCTTTACCTCATTTATCCCAGAATAAAATTAAGATGGATCTAATATGAAATGTAGGGAATAACCTTTTAAAAAAATAACTAGAGAAAATTATAAAATTTTTAAAATAATAAGTTAGGAGAATAGAAACCCCTGATAAGGAAAAGGTGTAACCCAACAGCTATACTAGAAAAGATTGATTAATCTGACTAAATAACAGTTAAATTATTTACACAAAACACATAACACATCTAGAAAATATCAGCAACATAAGAGAAGCAAAGACCTAACAACTATTTTGATATGCCAGGAACTTAGACAAAAGAATAGACCACAACCCATCAAAAAGAAAAATTGGCAAATGTTCTGTGTGTAGACTGCTGGGAGAAAGAGAACAATAAATGTTTTAAAATCGTATGAAAAATTGCTTAGTCTCATTCATAATTAAAGAAATAATAATTGAAACAGCAGTTTATTCTGTGCCATTTTCATCAATCGGCTGTAAAAATAAAGTTTAATAAAAGTTTGTGTTGGTCAAGTTGTGGGGAAACTGGATCTCTTATATATGTAAATAGGTTCATCTTCTTTAGAATTTGATTTGGTAATAGCTATAATTTTTTTTAATGCATATGCATTTTGACCCAGCAATTCCACTTCTAGGTATTGTCATGTAGATATTGGTAGGAATGTCACCCAAGACAAATGGACAAGAACGCCGTTTTGCAGCATTGTTTCTCATCGCAAAAATCTGGAGACACCTTAAAGGCTCATCACAGGAACTGTATAATAAAAGATGGTACGTTCATGTAGGAGAAAATTATGCAGCTGTTAAAAGTAACACAGACAAACTGTATTAGCTGATCCAGAACATTCTCAGAGATAAACTGCATTTTAACTGAAGAAAGTAATGTGCCAAATAGTGTATAATGTGCACATAATTGGCTTCCCAGGTGTCTCAGTGGGTAAAGAATCCCCCTGCAATGCAAGAGCTGCAGCAAATGTGGGTTCGATCCCTGACTTGGGTAAATCGCCTGGAGAAGGCTATGGTAACCCACTCCAGTATTCTTGCCCGGAGAATTCCATGAACAGAGGGGCCTGGCAGGCTACAGTCCATAGGGTTGCAAAGAGTCGGACGTGATTGAAGTGACTGAGCACGCATGCATGCATACACATAATTACATACAAAATGGGCATATTCATTCATTCAACCAATATTTACTGGGTGTCCTGGGCATTGTGGATACAGCAATGAACAAAACATCGAAGACTGCCTTCCTGGAGTTTATATTATGGAAGGCAGAGAAAGGAAGTTCCCAAATACACACATACAATGGTGAGGTGTGCTATGATGAAAATACAACATGAGACAGGGAACGGAGCGTGCAGTCCATCAAGGACACAGGCAGTGAACACAGCAATACTAAGGAGCAGTGACATGGAAAAACTTAGCCAAGTCCAGGTGCAGGAATCCATACATATGTTTGTAGTAAGTTCATATGGTGCTATTATTCGTGGCAAGCAAATTCATGACACTGTATGCTTAAACCATGATATCTCTCTCTGCGTTTCCGCGATCCTCCTTTGTGTAAGCACCACGTGGCACCATGATAGACAATGCTCTTTGCATCCACTTTGTGGCTGAGGTATTCTGAACAATTGGTTGTCTAGGGTAACTAATTCGAGAACTGGAAGACAAACCACTGTGTCTGCATCCTTAAGTCACCCTTTGCTCAGTGGAGCTTCCCCAAGATCAAGGGAGAATACTAAATATCTGTTTACTAAAACCTTGGCGCTCTCTTTCGCTGAGGCAGCCTACCCCTGGCATGACCCTTATCCCCTTTGCAGACATTTCTCATGGATAGGAATCCTGTTGACCTTGTCTCTCATGTCTCCTAGGCAATTAAACAGCTTCAGTCAGCTGTGACTTGATTGTTCAATGACTTTTTCCTCTTCTCATTGACTTCACTGGAATAGAAGACTAAATATAGGCACTGGCTCTCATATCTCCCAGGTCTTTCTATGCAGTCCGACTTGTTATCACTAATAGATAATGCTTACAAGACCCACACCGAAGAGCAGAAGAATAAAAATGGGGGTTGGAGTGGTGCTAAAAACAAAGAAGCTTCAGAAAGTTTCTCATTTTGTAAAATCAAAGAAGGCAAATGGTGTGCTTAAACAACCATGACCATGAACACAGACTTATGAAAATTAGAGAAATGGAATGATGTCCATGGCTTGTAAGGAAGAGCCAATGGAAATATAGTTCTGAGATCAGAAGTTTGGGACTTTGAGTTGCAAACTCTGGTGACTACAGGAAATAGGCATGGAGTAGAAATGGATGAGAGGCCAACTGGAGCACTGGTAAACTTGAGCTCACAGAGCCAAGGCCAGGGCCTGTTGCTTGCTTAGTGCTAATGATTGGCCAGCTAGAATATAGACCTCTGATTGCTATGTCTGATTTTCCAAAAGAAGCCAGAGATCGGGGGCTTAGTCTGAACACTCCAATTTTAAAATGTTGGCAACTTAATTTATGCAAATGTATTTAAAATATGACTGATCTCTCCCTTGCACTTTTAATGCACCAACTTCCTTCCCTAACTTTGCCTTACTGACAGTCTTATTTGGGCAAGTAATGAGTATACTTGTTAAATAGATGAAGTCCTCCTCTCCCTCAAAAAAAAAAAAAGCCACTTTTAAAAGGATGGAGTATCCTTATAAAAGAGTTAGACTTTTAAGTATCTGCTTTGGGTGGAAAATTGCGATGCAGAAGACCCATCCTTGGTCAGGATTGCATCTTCTCCACTGGTTTTGTTAAAAGATTTGACACTCCAGATATTGCAAACATCAGATATTATTGAGTCATGGCAAACGTTAATTGTATTTCATGTGTTAATTAGCCCACTCACCCATGTTTAAAGAGATTGTTGATGCTTCTTTTCAGAGTGTATTTCTGAATAGGAAATGAGGGGGTGTTGGTCATGCATTTGGTCAGCAAACCTCCCTCAAAGCAACTACTCTGAAGCTAGCACTGTGGAAATATTGTGGGAGTTAGTAAGTTGAATATGACACAGACTCTGCTTTTCAGAAAGCTACTGTTCTATGTAGGAGATAAAATGTATTTCTAAGTAATGATTCAGAGGACATAATGATAAATTATAGGATAGTTTACTGTGAGTATGAAGGTGTACAAAGTTATAGTAATAACCCAGGTTATAATTTTCAAATCCAAGAGCTTTAAATATTCTTTTTACTACTAGTGATATGAAACCAGGAAGTTCTCACTGGTAAAAAGCTTGAATTAGAAATTTTAATAATAAATACTGAGTACTGAATATACTGTGTATCACCAAGCTATATTTTATATGCATTGTTTTATCAATTCTCATTGTACTGTTTAGTAACTTACCCCAAATCTCAGAGTATAAGCAGAAAATTCAGAACTCAAATTCAGGGCTCTTTGACAATGGAGCCCAGACTTTTAACATTAAGCTTATAAATGTTTTCTGAAAAAAAGAAAAACAATTTGAGAAAAAATTTTTCTTGAAGGAGAATAATAAGTTATTATTTGTAAGCACAATTAAAGGAAAGTTTCTTATTTCAATTCAGTACTCATGGAGTACATTGTCTTTATAGTGTTGTATAATACAATCTGAAGTTTCTTTTTTTTGGAAACTTTAGGGTATGTGAAATTGACATCTTATTTTTTTTTTCCTGAAATATTGTTATAGTAATGAGATATAGGTATATACTTCCTGCTTGCTGGGTATCTTGTAAAAAAAAAAATCCAGAAAAGTAGAAACCTAATTCCAAGTTCGTGTGTAACATTTATTAGCATATCTCAGTGATTATATGGTAAATAATAACCTTAATTATCAAGGTTAATTTAGGATTATCAACTATATACTTTTCATTGTGACTTGTCAGATGGTTCATTGATGGAAAATGTGAAATATATAATGTGTTAGGTAAAAATTGGTCTTCAGAAAATATCTAGAGTTTTATAATTTTCTTTTAGAAAGATTCTAACACTTATTTCAAGATACATAAAATAAAGCAATTAAATGGAGAATAATATCAAAGGAAGAGAAATAGCTGATGTAAATTATTAAATTGAATTGGACTTGGATTCTTACAAGATTTTAATCTAGGTTTTCTAAATAATACAGAATTTAGATAATTTCTGGGAAAGTTATAGGGCACCAACTCAAATTTGTGTCAGTTAAGATGCCTTTCAGTGACACTGGCTAACAAAAAGCCCTGACTTTATTGGGCTTAAATAATAAAGGAATTTATTATCTAATAAAAGAAAGTTCAAGGGTATGGCTAGCTGTTGGTCTAATGCCTGAGCACTTCAGCCCTGCCTCTCCTGATTGTTTCTCAGCTTTATCCCAGAGGGTATCTTATATACTCATGGATGCAGCACGGCTACAACAGTTTCACAAGCTATATCCAATCCTGATAATGTCCAGTGACGAAAAGCAACCATCATTTCCCTTTTCCCTTTCTTAAAATGAATATACCTTTCCCAGAAGCAACTACTCCATTCAAGATCTTCTCACATCTCTGGCCAAAATTGCATCATATGATCATTCCAAAACCAGTCATTGGCAAAAGAAATAGGACCCAGGTAATTGGCTTGGAAAGAAAGTTATGACCAACCTAGACAGCATATTAAAAAGCAGAGACATTATTTTGCCAACCAAGGTCCGTCTAGTCAAGGCTATGGTTTTTCCAGTGGTCATGTATGTATGTGAGAGTTGGACTGTGAAGAAAGCTGAGCACAGAAGAACTGATGCTTTCGAACTGTGGTGTTGGAGAAGACTCTTGGGAGTCCCTTGGACTGCAAGGAGATCCAACCAGTCCGTCCTAAAGGAGATCAGTCCTGGGTGTTCATTGGAAGGACTGATGTTGAAGCTGAAACTCCAATACTTTGGCCACCTGATGTGAAGAGCTGACTCATTTGAAAAGACCCTGATTCTGGGAAAGATTGAGGGCAGGAGGAGAAGGGGACAACAGAGGGTGAGATGGTTGGATGGCATCACTGACTCAATGGACATGGATTTGGGTGGACTCCGGGAGTTGGTGATGGACAAGGAGGCCTGGTATGCTGCGGTTCAAGGGGTCGCAAAGAGTTGGACACGACTAAGCGACTGAACTGAACTGAACGGAATTGGCTTGGAATAAACAGGGTTGTCCATTTGGGCTGGGGTTTGACCCATGTTCCACCAAAGTAAGGCCGTGTGAAGGAGGGTAGATATTAAAATGGAATCAAAGTTTTGTTATAAAAGAGACAGCATTGGCTACTGGGTAGCCAACCACTGATGGCTGTTATAGAGCAGTTCTAAATGTAACAGCTGTTGAGATCAAATAGTCTTCTGTGGTTGTTTTGAGCTTAGCCCTTTGATTTCTAGGTGGTCCCCAACAATGATGTGTATCCTCCTCATAATTATAGCAGCAGGGAACTGTGAGCTGGAAGGGATCATTCTGAGACCCAGATTTGTTAAATGTCTTCCCCAAAGTCACACAATAAATTAATGGCAAAGCCAGGGCAGGGTTTATTGACTCTCAGTACAGGGTGTTTTCTTTCATTCTTTACCCTTCAGACCGTTGGAACTACTTTAAAACTCATGGCAAGCACTGGCCTTTTCTGTAATTAACAGCTCCTTATAATACATTTATTTTGTTTGCTCAGCCTCCTAGAAACTAAATTGAGTCTGTGCTTTAAAAAACCTGCTGAGGTCCTTATTCTCTGTTCTGGTACCATGTGCATGAATCAGCAATGGGTTTCCACATACTTCACATTTGGTGCAAATCCCTTTCTTTCCACGTCTCTCCCAACTGCTTCCCCATCTTCTCTTGCTCCATCTATGATCAGTTTCCTGTCTCTAAATAGACTTTGTGGTTGCCCTTCCCTCCTTGTCCCAGTTCCTAGCCATTAGTTACTTAGGCTGTGGTCTATATTGTTCTTCCAACAGCCTACCCCACTGTGGTTGCCCCACACATCCACATTGTTATATGTCCCCAGTTTGGGTTCTGGAATTATTTTGGTAATGACCACATTGGGTGAGAGTCAAACTAATAATTAAAGTGTTGGGACAACTTCTCCTATTGCAAGTCTCCTCCTGTGTTTACAACCCAGGAGGAGCAGCTTCTTGTACTCTTGTTACATATAATGCACAAGTAGCATGTCACATATGGCCTCCCACAAGCCTGAATGCTTATGATTTACTTTGTGTTTTTCTTCATTTCTAGGACAAGATGTTGATAAATATAAAGAGCATCTTATGGATGTGCTCCACTTTAATAGCAGCCCATGCACTACAGAAAGGTGAGTGTGGTAATCATTTTTTAGGACTAACTGAAATAAAAATTGAAGTATTGGGGCATGGAATGTGATTATGGAATCATTAAAATAAAGGATGAATTTTTTATCTATTCGTTGCTGAACACTTTTAGCTAAAATATCATTAGGCTGAAAACAGTGGTTTTAAATAAATTGGTTATAACAAAATAATGAACAGGATGCTAAAGAAGAAAGTGGGCTTTTAGTAACTTCCCAGATTACTTTCAGACTGTGCAAAAAGGCTGATTTGAGTGGCTAGGCGTATTTTAAGGTTCCACTCTTTTTGACACCACACAAAGGCTTTTCTACATTCAAAAAAGACCATCGAACTTTCAGAGGGATACAGTTTGAAAGAAATCAAGAAGATATAGAGAAGCCTGATAGGCAAGTTTTTACCCCTACCTCCATTTCTTTCCTTTTCTCTTTTCTTCTCTCTCTCTCTTTCTCCTCTGTAACTGGATAAGTACACATGCACTGTTTTTCTTAGCTTTAAATTATATGTCCACCTAATGAGAGTTTTGTGATTCCAAATTTGTAGACTCTTGGTCCATGAAGAAAGAATCTGTTCTGGGTATGAGTGACCTGCTCCCATCAAGGGTCTCTCTAGACTCAGCTTCTGCTTCTTTCTCACACTCACTGCCTGCTTCAGAGTCTCTGAAATAAGTTATAATTTCCATTCTTGTTCCCTATTTTTTTCCTTATACCTTCTTATTTCCCTTCCCCCGCCCCCATGCAGTTCCTTCTGCTTAGCAGTCCCTTCTTTTGTCCTCTACAGTTCCACTTCAGTTCATTCTGAAGATTCAGAACTAGTGTCACTCAATCTGTCTGTTCATCCATCCTTCCTATCCATTCATTTATCTATCCATTGACAGTATTGTTTGAACAGATTCTACGTGCTATGTGCTCATCTGGGTCTCTAGGGATGTATCAGTGGCTGAGTCATACTCTGGCTTAGATTTCATTAAGCCTAATCTCCTTAGTTACATACGTAAACCAACAATCCAAGTACTTCTGAACTGATGAAAATAAAGCAGAGTGACGTCACAGAAAGTGGCTTAGGGTGGGGGCAGGGGAGGTGGTAAGGCATCTTTGAGAAAGTAATGCTTACACTGACTTGGGAATGGCAAGAAGGAGCTAGCCAGCTAAGATCTGGCCCGAGTTAGGTAGTGTGTTTGAGCAAGAGGAAGGTCACTGCAGTTGGAGAGCAGTGATCATGGAAAAAGTAGGAGATCTAGATAGAGAGGTAGGCAGAAAAGAGCTTCCTATGTTTATTTTTCTGCATCCATGTCTCTATTTCTACTTTGCAAATCTGGATGGACACTAACGGGGTGGGATGAATTGGGAGATTGGGACCGATATATATACACTACCATATATAAAATGAATAACTAATGAGAATCCTCTGTAAAGTACAGAGAATTCTACCTAATGCTCTGTGATGACCTAAACAGAAAGGAAATCAAAAAGAGAGGGGATATATGTATAGGAGTAACTGATTCACTTTGCTGCATAGCAGAAACTAACACAACATTATAAAGCAATTATACTCAGATAATTTTTTGTTTTTTTAAAGAAGGAGCTTCCTCTGAGCCAGGAACAGTTTTAACATTTAACATTAGCTTATTGAGACATTCACTATCCATAGAGGAAACTGAGATCCAGAGAACCTAAGTGACTTGCTCAAAGTCACGAGACTAGTAAGTAGCAGAACTGGGAGAAGAACTGAGGCTGTCCCAGGAGTGTGTGAGCTTTACCATTCTTACACTTGTTATCCATGTGAGCATTGCAAGCTTTAAAAATGGATTTTATTCCCAGGAAGCACTAAAGGCTTTCAGCCGGTGAAAGGTAAGTCGATGAATGTTTTCCAAGTTCCATGTTTGCTGTTCTATGTCGATTTGACTGTAGGAGAGAAACAGCGGCCCCAGGGAGATGACTTAGGAGTTTATTGTGATCACCCGTGTGTGAGATGGGGCACTTGTATCACGTGGTGGCAGGAGAGCTGGAGAGCAGTGAACTGGTTAGGTGGAGATGGAGGATTAGGACCAATGCATGGATGGGATGTGGTGTGGTGGGGGTGAGAGAGGACTCAAGGATGAGCCGACTTCTGAGATGGCTCCCACCTCTCATCCCCCAAATTGTTTCCAGGCAATATTAAAGCCCTTTCTCTGTTCTCATTGTCCCCTGTGCTGTGACAGCTGTTATAGTCCATACCATTCATTGAGGATAAGTTATTCCTTGTTTTTCCTCCCAAGCAGACTGTGACTTCAAGAGAGCTGTTTTTCTCTTTTCTAGCAGAGTTCCTGACACACTGCTAGCACTTAGTCAATTTATGGTTGAGTGAATAAGTGAATGAATAAATAAATCATGAGTGAATACCACAGTGAATGACCTGATGGCCATCAGAGTCTAGGCTCCACCAATCCAACGGCCAAGAAGCTGTCCTCTTCAGCATTGTTAGGAAGTAAAGGTGACAGAGAGGAAAGGACAACAGCATTGAGTGAAGAGGGAGGACGCAGAAAAGAGAGAGAGAAAAGGGAGTTAGTTGATTTAGTTGGATCCTAATTGAAGGAAATTACAGAGAAAGAAGTGGGAGGACTTTGAGAAACAGGACCATCACCCTTTCACTTAAAACAAAGAAAGAACTCACACAAATAATAGGGAAACCAACCTTATGGTATGGTTCCTTGATGATACTTTAAATAGTAATAACAGCTGACAATGTTGAGTAATTTCTACATGTTAGGCTTTCTTCTAAGTATTTCACTTTGTTAACCTTTTTTAATCTTAACTCTTCCATGAGACACATGCTTTATTCTCCCCAGTTGGCAAATGAGGAACCAATAGTACCAAAAGTTTTATCGACATAACTAATGTAGAAGATCACACAGCAATTTAGTGATGGAGCCTGGAGGTGAACCTAGGCAATCTGGTTCCACTGTCCATGCTCTCAACCAGTGTACTGTACTTTACCCCAAGCATCAGGGTTTTTCTAAACTGGTGATCACTATTAAGCAATATCATTAGTTTGGGGCTAATTTCAGAAGAATCTTCATTTTTTCAAAGGGATGAAATTGAAAATGTAAGATACATATGAAGTATATCTGCCAAGTTCACAGTGAAGCACAGAGTAATAGCTAGTTGGGTCAACACAAGTACTCTCATCTTAAGGTTTTTTTTTATCTAAGTCTAGGCATTTGAGAAGTGAGTAATTAATGAACACTTTGTCTCTTGGTTATTGGGTTTACTTTAATGCATAAGGAACTCTTTGATTTAACAATACCTTTTATATGGATTATTTACTATTAACTCTGTTATTTGGATATTCCTCTAATATAATAAATGGACTCATGCACAGTCACAAGTAAATGAATGAATGAGGAGTGATATTAATACTTGAGAGGGTGATACGTTCCCCTAGTCTCACTCTGGCACTTCTAGGCCAAGGTCTGTGTGTGTGTTTGATTAAATTGTGTAGATAGAATTTGCGTCATTCTTGCTCTGCAGAATTTACTGACATAGGATGAAGCATAATTGATTATTCATTATTTGGAGTGTTCTCCCTTACAGTGTTCATTTAGACCACAAACCTGAATGGTGAACTGTTGTTAGCATTCATTTTTATTTCTTGCACTGTCAGAATTTCAGACAAGTTCTTGCAGGTAACATTCTTTTTTAGCATGCCTAGTCGATAAACATTATCCTCTGTGCTCTAAATTTCTTTCTTAAAATATTTGTATTTGGTAAACTTAGTTCTCGTTACCCAGTGCATTAAGACCCAAGATTTCATACACAAAAGACTTGGCCACACAGCTTTTTGTTAATCTTGTTGATAAGACTGGATTCTCCATGAATATATATTTACATACAACTGCAGCTTTTAATTTTCTTGTATCTGTAAATATCCAGAACAATAAGTAACCCTTGGGAAACTGCCTTATGACATTATTTTGTTCCAATATATCTTTTCATTACAGCACAGTTATGGAGAAATGCTCTGTCAAAAACCTCCCAATTGAATAGATTGGGCTGAATCAAAGAGTCTTATACATTTATACCACAATTGATGTCGATGGTAAAGATGTTTATTCTCCATTTAAAAACCATCTTTTATTTGTGAGGTTAATCATCTATAATTCTTAAGGAAGGAAGATAGGAATTCCTAGGACATATGATGGGTAAAAATTAAGACATTTTTAGTTCATAAAATTCTCACCTCTTTCCTTCTCAGGACCCCTATTCTCTCAAACAAACAAACAAACAAAATACAAGACATCTTTTTGTTGTCTTCAGCTCCCTAATGGGATCCAGTCCTTTTGAAGTTAAATTTTAGCCTTTAGCATCTGTATCATTTCTAATGCATGTTCATATTGAGATGTGTGTTACTAATGCCTTTAACCACTAACATACCAAGTGTTAGCTACATATCATTTTGTCAATTAAGAAATATTATTTTACTCCACCTAGAGCTTACTATTACTGTTCATCATGTTTGCATGAACTGGGAGTTCCCTGTGCACTCTAATTTATATTCTATTACCAACACATTGTCTTGTCAACTAGGAGAGATGGGAGATGGGTGCAAGATGGGGAGGAGAGATATAGATCTCTATAGGAGTGAAAGAATGTGGGTTTTATTTATTTATTTATTTGCATGTAATGGTGTTAAATTATAGTTGAAGTGTTCTTTCTCATTAAAAGTTTAAGGGCTTAAGCAGAAAGGCATTCTATAGATTAATACTTTAGAATACTTTGCATATGTGTGTGTTCAGTTGCTCAGTCATGTCCAACTCTTGCGACCCTATGGACTGTAACCCACTGGGCTCCTCTGTCCATGGGATTCTCCAGGCAAGAATACTGGAGTGGGTTGCTATGCCCTCCTCCAGGGGATCTTCCCAACCCAGGGATCAAACCCACATCTCCTGCCTCTCCTGTATTATAGGTGGATTCTTTACCACTGAGCCACCTGGGAAGCAGGCTTCGAAAGGTTAGGCAAACAGAAGCCAACATTACCCCCCAGAATATAATGGAGAGGTAATGTTTTGCTGCACAGAGACTGCAGCTGGATTTGTCATTATGATGAAAGCCTTTGATTCAACACTGAACCATAGTGGGTCCATCAAGTGTTGGATGTTTCCCTGCTCCAGTCTACTGAAGTACTTTTGATAATTTTCACTTCCGCTTGAAGTTGTTTTCATTTCTTCTAAAGTAATGTGGCAGTTATTTTAATAATTTTTCTTCTTCTCACCTGTTGACTTAAATCTGCTTTTTTTAAACTATTCTTCCTAACCTTGGGCAGGTCTTTTAAACCTGCAGTGCTTGGTCTAGGCTCCTCTCACCCTTGATTTCTTGCCTTTCTACAATGACCTTATTTTTTCACTTGTTTTGTTCATGTTAAAATCTAAGTTACAAATACTTTAAAATGAATACTCATATTTTAGCACATAAAAATGAGCATTATCCTTTTAGAGCAACATGGATGGAACTAGAGATTGTCAAAGTGAGTGAAGTCAGACAGAGAAGGAGAAATATCATATAAGAAAAGTGTTATAAATATACCCGGGTGAGGGTATATACTGAATCTAAAAAGAAATTATACAAATGAACTTATTTATAAAACAGAAACAGACTCTCAGACTTAGAAAATGAACTTTTGCTTGCCATGGGGGAAAACGGGGAAAGGGATAGGGAGTTTGGGATCGACATATACACACTGTTATATTTAAAATGGGTAGCCGACAAGGTCCTACTATAGAGCATAGGGAACTCTGCTCAGTATTATGAGGCAGCCTGGATGGGAGGGGAGTTTGGGGGAGAGTGGATACATGTATATGTATGGCTGTGTCCCTTTGCTGTCCACCTGAAAGTATCACAACTTTGTTGACCAGCTATACTCCAGTATAAAATAAAAACTTTAAAAAATAAAAACAAAAACAACTTTTAATGAGCATTATTAATTCCTGTCTTTGTTATAAAACATTATTGAAATAATATACTATTCTCTGTATATAAAATCATCCTAATTATTTTACATACTGAAGATGTAACCAAATCCCTGTAATGGTTCTTATCCTCTCACTTATTTAATAGACTCAGCTTGTCGATTTTGTATTTTCTTTTTCCTGTAGTCAACATGAGAAAAAGTCCACCTGTTAAGGGCTCCCTCTCTGGAAAAGTCAACCTACCTTGTCATTTCTCAACCATGCCTACCTTACCACCCAGTTATAACACCACCAGTGAATTTCTGCGAATCAAATGGTCTAAGATTGAATTGGACAAGACGGGAAAAGATTTAAAGGAGACTACTGTTCTCGTGGCCCAAAATGGGAATATCAAGATTGGTCAAGACTACAAAGGGAGAGTGTCGGTGCCTACACATCCTGAGGACGTGGGCGATGCCTCACTCACCATGGTCAAACTGCTGGCCAGTGATGCAGGCCGCTACCGCTGTGACGTCATGTACGGGATTGAAGACACACAGGACACGGTGTCATTGACCGTGGAGGGTAAGGCTTGGGAATCTAGAAGAAGCTAGTATTACAGGATACCTGGTTCAGAAGGGTGGTGAAACAAGATTCAGAAGTATCCATTGCTCAGGGTTTGAACAAAGGGAAAAAAACACCAATAGTCCATGTCTTTCACTAAAAATGAACTGTTAATTGTTCAGGAGTCAAGGAAGGTGACTTTATACCAGATATAATGAATACTTCAAGACATGGTATATAGCTCAAGAACCATTACTTCATTATTGAGACCTATCAGCAATTATTTTTTAAGACTGCAATTTTTGTTACATATGTGTATATGTGTATGTACACTCACATGCATACATATACACACATATACGTATATGTACACACACACACACACCCCCTTTTTCTCACTCTCCTAGCATGATTATTAAAATCTTTGAGTTTTCTTTTAAGAAATATAAGTTATAGCTTACATTGAATAAATAAAGCACCTAATAAGTCCATGGTATATATTAATATCATAGTGCTTTGAAAAGGCAAGGACTCAATAAACATTTGAATTGGATCAAAAAAAGAATTTGGTATATTTTTTTAAAGTCAATACATTAGCTATCCACTGTCTTGCAATGAGACATTTTACTTTCAGCCCTCTTTCATTGGTAGTTTGTATGTCATTTAAATTTAAGTTAGGAGACAAAGCAAAGAAAAATTGCTTTAATTGGGTACATGCATAATGCCACAGCTCTTGGAAGCAGAATGTTTTGGCAAGTTATTAAGCAAAATTCTCATACCCAGACATGATGGGACAGATTTTTCTTCCAACCCTCCATTTCCCTATAAAATATTTACCTTTCAGAAACATATACAAAGGGTTTTATTAAAACTCTTTCTTGTGTAGCCAAAAGGAAATACTCTGAATTTCAGATGTGACAGATTAATTTTCTGAACATCCTTTCCCATTCAGATCCTATTGCTCTCTTCTATAAGTCTATTTTTATGTTTTCCAGGCATCCACTGAACACCCTGGGCTCTTTGCTCTTAATCTTTTTATCATTTACTTTGATTAGTCTTGGATTGTTTTTTCTACTGATCTATCTCTTCCTCTTTTTGTGTAATGTAACATACCATATATATATATATATATAAAATACATAAACTTAGATACACAGTATACATATATTATATATATATATTAGATCCCAGAAGAAGTTTAACAATTTCTTACAATCTTCATCATTAAAGAATTAGCAGTGGATTTGCCCCTTGCCCCTCTGAAACAATGAAAATTCTCCACTTAATCTCCTTAGCCCCATGAGGTCTTCAAATTATCCAGCAATTATAGATACTTATACAGCCTGATATTCCCTGTCTTGGTCATGGAGGCCCCTTTGTGCCCCCTTACTGCCAATCCTCAGTGCACAAGGAAGATTTTTAATTACCAAGAAGGCTCTTTGAAGCTTTGATCAGCAGAAGACTAATTTAAAACCATGCAAAGTCTTGCTCAAGTCTTAGAGATCATTATAAACATACTTTATAGGACCATATATATACTTCCTGGAAATTTTAAAGCTGTTCTATAAAGGTAGAGACTTATGAAAAGCATTCGATCGGTGTTTTTTTTTTCTTTGAAATATCAGAAATGGGAAATAAGGATTAGTTGTCAGTGCATCCACTTGGTACCTGTGCAGGCCTTTTTGTATTGACACTGATCAGAGGTGCTTAGTCTGTACCCTGTAGATGCTTTATTGGCACATACCTGTTTTGGAAGAGAGAAGCAAGGACAGGCATGTGGAAAACAATTTAATAGCTAGAAGTCAAGCTGTGTGTGTGAGAGAGAGAGAGACGGAGAGAGGCTGTTGTCAACTCTAAGAAATTACTAGGAAAGAAAGGAAAGTGAAAGATATCTTGGAAACCAAAATTAATTCCACATAATAAATATGTGGTGTTAAATGATATGACAATAAACTCTCATCCATAAAACCCAATTACTCCAATTTCTATTTTCCAGTGACTTCCTAGGTGCATTAGCTTGACTCACTTTGCTGTCTGATGAAAATGAGTCACCATATTTACTCCAGTTAAAAATGGAGATGCCCTTGCTAAAGTAGGAGGAGAGGCCCAAGCTTCACCCCCTCAGTTGCTCTTTCCTCAGGCTTTTGACAGTTCTTTGACCCTGAAACACAGTTCAAGAACCACTAGTTTATGCAACTCCTAAAATACAACAAAGTGGAATTTGAAGCACATATCAGGATGCCTGGCTTCTACCCAGAGGAGTCTGGAGAACTTTATTTCAGGCCTTCTTTGGGATAAAAATCATACATTTTACCTGTCAAACTGGAGATCCTACATTATGCAAGTCAGTTAGTGAATATGATAAACATTTATTATAGTAGCCTGTCCAATATTTTAAGATATTTTAAAATTATCTAATTTGATCTTCATTTCAATAAAACAACATAAGCACTGTTAGGTATACTTTATAGAGGAGGAAATTAAGGCTTATATATGATTAAGGAGCAAATCAGGAATTGGAGTAGGCCTTCTCTTATATACTCCTGTGTCTTTTCCATTGTAATATGTTGTCTCTGTAAGTAAATATCACAATATTTCATGTTTGAAGGAAGTGGTATTGGTGAAGGTTCTATATGCTTCTATTGAGTTGGCCCTGAGTACAAACATGAAGTAAGAGGAGTTGATCTTGTGACCTCCTTAACTCTGTATCTCTTGCAGCACCTACTCCCTTTAGTCGTCCACGGTTCCCCTGATAGCCTGTGCGTGCAAGCTTAGTTGCTTCAGCCTTATCAGACTGTTTTGCAACCCCATGGACTGGAGCCTGCCAGGCTCCTCTGTCCATGGGATTCTCCAGGCAAGAATACTGGAATGGGTTACCATGCCCTCCTCCAGGGTATCTTCCCTACCCAGGGATTTTACCTGCACCTCCTGCATTGCAGGCAGATTCTTTATCCACTGAAGCATCTGGGAAGCTGTGATAGCCTGAATACTACCTATAATTAGGACAACTAGTCACCATTTGGGATTCAATGGCTTAAATCTTTTTTTCAGATGGTTTCTGTGGAACAGAAAACTCCCGACTAGGAAACTTTCTAATGGAGCAGAATGGGATACCTGCGTGAACAGCATTTCTGGGGTCCTCAGATCACCATAATTTTGCATAATGCTATATGAAGTAAAAATAAAGAAATTATCATGGTCTTAAGACCATGTTAGCAAGTCATTTGACATATTGCTCCAATGAGAAACTGCACAGTATGTAGGGAGACTTGAACTTGCCTGTAATTGTCCGCTGCTATCTTTGCAGGGGTTGTGTTTCACTATAGGGCGGCAACCAGCAGGTACACTCTGAATTTTGAGATGGCACAGAAGGCTTGTGTGGACATTGGGGCCGTCATAGCCACCCCAGAGCAGCTGCACGCCGCCTATGAAGATGGTTTTGAGCAGTGTGATGCAGGCTGGCTGTCAGATCAGACTGTTAGGTGAGTGGTCTGGGGGCCACCAGCTTTACTTCATCACTTGGGGAGTGAGAATATAGTGCTACTTCCTAGTCCTTTGTTTTCCCAGGTATCCTATCCGGGTTCCCCGAGAAGGCTGCTATGGAGACATGATGGGGAAGGAAGGAGTCCGGACCTACGGATTCCGTGCTCCTCATGAAACTTACGATGTGTATTGTTACGTGGACCATCTGGATGGTAAGATGTTCACATTTCTGTAGCTTCATTTGACTCGAGAAAATCGAGGAAACGCTGGGAGCACGTGGGGTAGAGGAGTCTTCATGCTTGTTTGGATTCCAAACAGCAACATTTAGTTTAAGTAACCGTATGATTCTGTGGTGAAATAAGCTTAAATTAAAGTGGAAAGAGAAAGAGGGCTGTGTAAATGGTTATGTAGGTTTGAAATGTCTTTAGTTAATGGCAGGTTTGCTCTCAGTCATGCTGCCATTGGAACATTTCCAATACACTTTTAGAGCATTAAGAATAGAAACCTGTAAGGGCGGTACCTATTCTTGTAAGAACTTCAGGTGAAATCCTGTGATGACAAACCACCATGAATCCAAGTGCTGATAAACATCCCAAAGTGCAACTGAATAACCCAAACTAGCCAAGGAAGGATTTTCATGCTTTGCTTCTCCTTGTGTTCACTTTGCTGCACTCATATTTAAAGCAATCATTTGTTCATTCAATCAATCAGCACAACAAAAACAAAAACAAAAAACAAAACAAAACACCCACTGTGTGATAGATACTCTGCTTGTTGTTAGAACTATGAAGTCAGGTACGATATAAGCCTTGCTTTAGAGATTCTTAGAGCCTGATTGATTCTGGCCTCGTCATTTCTTCCTCAGTGACAGAGTGAGACTCTTAGAGACTGCAAGTTTGAGTTCTCTTCTGGCAATGTTACCTAAGGACACAATATAGTTTTATTATAAGACACATGGAGTAGAAGTTTCTGTGACTTCTGAAATGGAAGTTCATTTGTAGCAATAGCTATCTTAGAAGCCTAAGTATGTAAATAGAGGTATCGCATTGAGTTATACATTTAATTTTAGCTGAATGATCTCTGTTTTCTTAATGTTTAAAATGACAAGGTTGAACTAGAAAATTTCTATAGTCCCTCCCAACATAATTCTCTGATTCTATGAATTGAATAAACAACTTCAGTGACTGAAAACCAGAAAATAAGCAGCTTATATTTGCCTGGTGTCCTAAATTTGAGTAGGATAGCCTAATTCCAAGAAGGTTTCTTAAGTGTGGTTCTCTAGCATCTTAACATTCTTATTATGACTGTTATTTAAGATTGATACATGTATTTTCTAAACCATAATTTCAGATACTAACAATTTACATTTTTCACAAAGGTAAAGGGAAAATAATCTAGAAAATTCAAGCTATGAGATATAGCTTATCTCCTTCCTTAAGTTTAATTTAGTTAACTTTTTCCATAGAATAAGAGATAGTTGATAGGAGATTCTGATTCTAGGAAACAAATTTTGTTATTGCTGTCTCAGTAAGATGGGAATTTGTACCTAAATTCAGTAAGGTGGAATTTATTTTATTACTGTTGCTTTCTTTTGGAATAATGTCTATTAGAGTGATAGCAATAGAAATTTCTGGAATGTTGGTAATACTGGAACTAAATCAGAGACAGATTTTGCAAAAGTATATATAAGTCATAATTATCTAAAAAATCTTTACCAAGTATAATTGAAATGGTGGCTTTCAGGTATAAATCTGTGGAAAATTTGATCCCAATATGAATAAACATCAACATCACAAGCTAACCTTTGTGATGGAAAGTTAGGATTATGTATTTACAATGCTCCCAGAAAGCATGCCTAGGGGTCCCTCTATATGTCTCTTTTTCAGTCTTATCCTGATGAAGGTACTGAAACCCCGCTCTCTAAGGCTACAGAATCTCTAGCTTCTTTGAAGTCTAGAGGACTTTCTGCAGAAGCTCCAGAAATTCCATGCCCTCCACAAATTCTGTGTGAGCTACTTTTGACAGGCCTTGGTGGGAAAAGCCCTGTCAAGGATTCCTAGCCATGTTGTAGGCCCATCAAGAGCTGGCTCCCTAAAACCTGTTCAGAGTATCATAACTAGTGTTTGGGGAAAACTGAGCTGTCAGAAGAGCTATTCTGAGGATGTATGCATGCACCACAATGCGAAGGATTTATTAGTCACATAGGAGTTCTCCACCTCCATAAACATTGTCACTTCTAGGGCAACTGTTATTCTTGAAACCAGTCTCTGCTCCAGGGTAACCCAACTGTGCTTTATATAGTTATGTATTTACCTGGGATATATGTTCATGTATTTGATAACCAAAAACTTGAAGTGTGTAACACAGCATAACTTTAGTTGAGGTATTTATCCTAAAATACAGAATCTGAAATTTTTTGTCTTACCACATAGGAGTTGGAAGACAAAGATGAAAGAATCAATATAAACACGAATTCAAGCACTGGCTGAAATTTGTGTCAGCAGAGTTGCAAGGCTTTAATTTGTTTCACGGAAGGAACTTAGTTTCAGAGGATATTCAATATGTTTATAATGACATTTATTTTGAAATGGGGTCAGTAAGGATAATTCCCTTTTCATCACAGTATGAAGATAAAATGAGTTAAGGTATAAAGTGTTTATCACACTGTGTGGCACAAAGTAAGTGCTCAATAAATAGTAGTTCTTATAGTCTACAGATTTTCAAAAGGTTCTTATTTCTGCCGAATTCTTAATTGATTTCATTTTTGCTCTTTTGTATGTCAGTAAGTCAAGTGCCTTGAGGGATGAACAGGACATGAAAAGACACCAAGAGAACAACAACAAAAAAACATGAAAAATGAAAATGATAATTTTAGTTTTGCATGTCTAGCCCCAAACTCTCTTCTCAATTCCATACCTGCATTTCTGGTTTGTGAATCATTTTGGTGTCTCATCTCTGGTTTTCTGTCTTACCTCACAAGTAATCCCCAAGCCTTTAATAGTTCTTCAAGGGACCTGTTTTATGACCATCAAAACAGGCAGTCACCATGGCCATATCATTCACGTACTCAACATGGTATGGTGTGAATTCCCTGTTGCCTTCCTCCTCAAGCAAATGCTGCTGGCTCAATCAAGAACCTCAATCCTGGCTCAGGAGTATAAACTTCTCAGCTGTGTTTCCCTCTCTCTGATATGACCTTGCTTACGTGCACCAGCTGTCCCTAGCTCCTGCCAACAGTTGTGCTTTGAGCCTCTCTGAGAACAAACCTCTCATCTTCCCAGCATTCCACTCTTCCCTATGCTTGTGAGCAGACTGCCTTCAAGAGCCCATCTTTGGCCCTGCTATTTTCTGATTTTAAACTCCCACTTTTCTTAGAGTTAGGGCCACATATCTGGTGTTGAATTCTTCTTTTTGGTTGTTTTATTTTCATCAGACACAACTATTACCTAATATTTTTATGTCTGAAAAAACTTTTGTAAGATCCTAGTAGAAATAAGGGAATAATCATCTTCTATAACTCTCCAACCACAGTGAAGAATCTATTCCAGTATAAGACACATAGCAGAACTCAAGAACTACTTGGTGGTAATTGCAGTATTTTTCCAAACTTTGTCTCTTTCGGAAACCGCCTCCACCACCCTACCATTTCTACAGTACTTGAAAACAAATGCCAAATTTTGTTCACCAGACTTGCTAAGGATCTATTTTTTTCATCGGATCACCATGGTGCTAGTTTTTGTCTTTGCATTTCTCCTTTCACTCTTTTCCGTGGTGTCTCTTAGAAATAACTTTTTCCTAGCGATACTCCTTTCTTCTTTCTAGCCTCTCCAGTCATTTCCCTTTTTTGCCTCCCCAGCCAATTGTCTTTTCTGGGATTGGTCCCTTTGTACCTATTCACAAATCATAGGTTTATTTTTCTACTGCTTCCTTATTTCAAAATCAGGATAACTTTGTCACCTCTATGACTTGTCTAATGCTTCTATGTCATCCAGGTGTCTGACCTAGAACCAAAAGCAACTTTTCCTTTTTGTCTTATGAGCTCCTTTATTTATGCAAGCTTCTCTGGTGGCCCAATCCATAAAGAATCCTCCTGCCAATGCAGGAGATGCAGGTTTGATATGAAAACCTAAAAATATTTAGGTAAAACCTGAATGTAATTAAACAGGTCTTAGAGCTGGGCTTAATTCCAGCTTCTTTAGAGGATTTGATATGATCAAAATCAGATACCAAATCTGTAAATTGTGTGATTTCCTGCCTGTGGATTCTCAGATTGACTTTTAATATTAATGGAATTTGCAGTGGGTAATCTACAGATTATTGTACTGCTGGGATTTATTTAAGAATTAGTGATAATTGGGTTGATGCAGTTAAAATGCCCCATGTCAACTAGAATAGCTTCCGGCACACTGTGGTTCAGCAGATGGCTTCAAATACTGATTCCGGATTATAGAATCTCTCCAGATTGATTGATGTCGGTGCTCGAAGATGCTGAAACATTTTATTCTCTACAGAACTCACAGAGTCGTAGATCACAGTTAAGGCTGTGGGTTCCCAAATAGGCTTTAGACATGAACACACCTTGCTAAGGGTTTGAAATTGAACTTGGAGTTCTTTTTAAGTGTTTGAATGTCTCGCTGAGTCACTGAGGAAGGTGTCCAGGCATGGACCCCGGCAGGACCTCTGGAAAATGATGTCCTCCATCAGTATGACTTGAACAGATTGACTGTGAAGTAGCTTCATGGGTAGGCTAAGAAAAAAACCTATTTGTTGTGTGGTTGTATTGTCCTTTAACTCAATTCTCAGAAAAACCTTGACCGGGACTTTTGTAAAACCTTCCTTTTTATACATGAGAATATTAAGGCACAGAAGTTAAGTGACTGGATATACCCTTTTTTTTACTGTCCTTCTGGAATAGCTTTTCAGGACCACCAAAGATTCCCCAGTAGAGCAACAGGCAGTCTCACAAACCAGGAGGCTACAAAGTACTCTTAATGCTCCCCCAAATCTCTGATTTTTCACATAAAAATATCCTAATTCTTATCTGAGTAATGATTGCATTACTGTTTGGATTACAGTGATTGAGATTGCTGGGGTAAATGGTAACTCTATTTTTAACATTTTGAGGAACTGTTTTGAATTTTTTACCAAAAGTACCTTAAGGTCCTGATTCTTTCAGTCTTGCCAACATTTGTTTTAATCTGATTTTTTTTATTATAACCATCCAAATGTGTGCAATACTATCTCAGTGTGGTTTTGATTTGTATTTCCCTGATAGCTAGTGATGTTGAGCAACTTTTCCTATGACTGTTGGCTATGTACATAATTTTCTCAGAGAATTATCTATTCAGAAGCTTTGCTCATTTTTAATTGGGTATTTGTCTTTTTATTACTGAGTTATACGAATTCTTTGTACACTCTAGTTTCAAGAGTATCTATTCAGATGTATGATTTGTAAATATTTGTCTCCCATTCTCTGATTTGCATTTTTACTTTTTCAATAGGACCTTTTGTTGAACAAAGTTTTTAATTTTGATGGAATTCAATATCTAGTTTTTCTTTGATAATTTGTGCTTTTGATATCACTTCCAAGAAAACACTGCTAAATACCTAGTCATGAAGACTTATTTCTGTGTTTGTTTCTAAGAACTGTAGAAGTTTTAACTTTTATTTTTATCTATTTTGAGTTATATTTTATATATGACAACTCTTTACAGAAGAGGTAAAACAATTTTGAAAAAGAAAAACAGTTGGGAGTCTCATATTTTCCAATTTCAAAATTTACTACAAAGCAATAGTAATCAAAACAATGTGGTAGTGACATAAGTATAGTCATATAGATCAATGGGACAGAGTCCAGAAACAAGCCCATATATTTATGATCAATAGATTTTCACCAGGGTGCCAAGACTACTAAATGGGGAAAGAATAGTCCTTTTTAATAAACAGTGCTGGCATAATTGAATACCCACATATCAAAGAATGAATTTGGATTCTTACGCCATATACAAAGGGATTTCCCTGGTGGCTCAGTTGGGAAAGAACCTGCCTGTAATGCAGGAGACCCCGGTTCAATCCCTGGGTCAGGAAGATCCCCTGGATAAGGGAATGGCTCCCCACTCCAGTATTCTTACCTGGAGAATTCCATAGACAGAGGAGCCTGGCAGGCTACAGTCCATGGGGTCGAAAGTGAAAGTGAAAATCACTCAGTTGTATCTGACTCTTGGCGACCCCATGGACTATATAGTCCATGGAATTCTCCAAGTCAGAATACTGGGGTGTGTAGCCACTCCCTTCTTCAGGGGAATTTTCCTGACCCAGGGATTGAACTGGGGTCTCCTGCATTACAGGCAGATTCTTTACCAACTGAGCCACCAGGGAAATGTTTTTGTATATGGCATAAGAATCCAAATCCATTCTTTGGTATGTGAGTATTCAATTATACCATCACTATTTGTTAGAAAGACTATTCTTTCCCCATTTTAATGGCCTTGACACCCCAGTGAAAATCTATTGATCGTAAATATATGGGTTTGTTTCTAGAGTCTGTCCCATTGATCTATATGACTATACTTATGTTATTGTCACATTGCTTTGATTACTATTGCTTTGTAGTAAATTTTGAAATTGGAAAATATGAGATTCCCAAATGTGTTCTTCTTTTTCAAAATTGTTTTACCTCTTCTGGACCCCTTGAATTCCTACATGATTTTTGGGATCCGTTTGTCAATTTTTGCAAAAAAATCCAGCTGAGTTTGAATTGAATCTCCAGATCAATTTGAGGTGTATTGTCATCTTGACAATTTTGAGTCTTCAGATTAGATCCGTAAACATGGGATATTTTTTCATCTTTTGTTTAGATCTTCTTCACTTTCTTTCAGCAGTGTTTTATTGTTTCAGAGCTTTCAGAGTATAGGTTTTGCATTACTTTTGTTAAATTTAACCTAAATATTTTGCTCTTTTGATTTAAATGTAAATGGAATTTTCTTAATTTTTCTAATTGTTCACTGGAAGCATGCAGAAATAAAGTGATTTTTTATATTGGCCTTGTATATTTTATCCTCCAAGCTTGTTGAAATTATCTGTTAGTTCTAATAATTTTTTATGGAATCCTCGGGGTTTTCTATATATAGTCCCTTTTATTTTATAATCTAAAATTAAATAAGTGGAAATGTCTTGACAGAAATCCCTTAAAACATGTGACAGTCATTTGCTTTAAGGCTTGATGTCAGTTTCTAGAATTCTGAATTGAAGGAGCTTCTTTGGAAATACAGGGCCATTTAACTCTGAGCTGTGAAAAGTTAAAAAAAAAAACTAGGCTGATCGTCCTATGTTGACCTGCAGACATACTGTGCCTGTCAAACCAAATAGCACATGCAATCTTTTGTATATTTTGAAGACTCAGACATCCAGAAATTTTTTAGAATCTCTTTCTCACTCTAATTAAAGTCTTACTGCTCTGTCATGGGGAAAGAATGAGATCTGACATCCTGAAAACCATAAAAATATGTTTAAATTTTGGTGGGATTTCCTGTGTCTTTAATCCCTTCAAATGACATATACAAGATCTTGTGTAATAGCACATCGACAGATATGTGGATTCCTTTTCCCATGGATGTTATCTGATTTAAAGAATGTTTACTATCACATGACGGATGACAATTCTCTAAAATTAATTAAAGGTTAAAATTTTCAAAACCCAGTGTCTGCGCTTTAAGCCACATTTTGTTTCTACTTCAGCCTAAAACAACTGAGATATTTGAAAGGTGCTGACCTGGCCATTACACCCCAAATTAGAAACATTGCCAGCCTAACACTAGAATTGGATGAAGCTATCTTGGCAGCCCCAGCAGTTTTCTTGTCACTGTTAACAGAAGATTGGTTTCTGTATAGGTTAAGGGATCAGATCTTAGGGGGAACTGACATGCTTTTGAGTTATCTACAAATGTTGGTTGTCAAAAGATTATATAATAGTGTATGTTGGCTGTTAACCAACCACGTACAGCTGATGGATTTTGTGATCCAGGATAATAAGTATTAGTCTTTATTGCTTTGATCTTGTGTATATAGACATGGGCAAAAAAAGAGAAAGAGCAAAAACAGAGGGAAAAAAAAAGGAAACTTCCTTTGAAAGAACTTAAAAGTCCAAAACTTTAAACCTAGTAATAATTATATTGACTTTTCTTTACTACCATAACACCACATACTATAAGTGGTTTTATCCTAATGGACATGTCATGTGACTATTTCCAGCTCATACACCATGTCTACTTTTGCATACACTTATTGCATGTATACCATTTTGACCCAAACATCAGGGAACTGTAATAACAATCACAAATCTTGATCTTCCTTATAGTGAACAAAATAATCATGAAGTTCTATTCTCAAATGAGCAAGGAGACTCATGATTAGTTTATAGGAGCTCATTTTCAGACAGTTCAGGATAGGTTATGAGCGCGCGCACACACACACAAACAGAAGAAGCATAAATATTTATCACACTATCCAGAAAATAGAGCCATCTAGATAACTCTGGTGAGACCTCAGCTTTGACTACCATAGACAGCAGCCCATCTAGGAAGGACCTGAATAATCATCTGTGATCTGCTGGTGCCAGTTTCCTGTTCACCTTGGTGATCTCAGGGAATTGTTTGTGAAAGAAAAAGATCCTCTCTCAATTTGCTGTGGACTCAAGAGTCTCTTTCATAATTTTTCTGAGTTACTCCTGAGTATCAACAAGTTTTTGAACATTGTAGGTCATCTTAATGTTTTGATTTGTTTTCGTCATTGCTTGCCACATTTTAGTATGTGTCATTTCTAAGTCTGCCAAGAAATAGCTTTTCCATTTAGCAATCAAAAGTGTGGAAAAAGAACATGCGTGATCCACTTTCCAAGGAGTCTTTTAGCAGTTACTTTGCAAATTTGAGTGTTATTTTTCCTTAATATTTTTGATGATGTTAATTCCTGTAATTAAGACGATTTTAGTTTGTAGAATGTCACCAGATATTAAAGTGTCACCAGCTATTAAAGTGTCACCAGCAATGTCTTCCAGTTTCTTCTAGGGCATCCCTAGAAAGTTGGAAAAACACGAATAATTTAAAGTCACAGCATTTAACTTGATATTTTGGAAAAACAGAGGTTAAGCTACTGCATATATGTTTACCATATGAACGTGCAAATTATCTCGTGTGTGAAATCCTCTGTTCTACATTATAGTTTATGTGTATACTAATAAGAATATATATATATACATGTCAATAAATTCTTACTTAGAACAACTTAACTTCACATTTTATATTAAGTCGTGCATTGTTTTGTGTATAAAGGATATTTTGTGTATTTCTTTCCTTACATTTTATTTGCTCTCGGAAGCAAATGATTGTTATTACATTTGGACACTTATGTGTTCACCTTACATATTGTCCTGGACACCATCAGGGTCTCTGCTCTGGTCCAGCTTCTTCTGCTCATTTACAGTCTTTGATACAGCCCTGGTAGGCAATGGACTCCATATGACCTTTGTTTTTGTTTTTTTGGTTCCTGCTTTGATTCTAATTACCTGGTCTGCATACTCTGTTTCTGTCTTGGACAGGTTAACACATGGGCTACGAGAAATTTAATATGTGCTGAGTTATATTTGTTATGGCTCAACTGAGATTCTTCTTCTGGATTGAAACATACATGTCTCTCAGTTCAGTCACTCAGTCATGTCCCACTCTTTGCAACCCCTTGGACAGCAGCACGCCAGACCTCCCTGTCCATCACCAGTAAACTCCTGGAGTTTACTCAGACTCATGTCCATTGAGTCAGTGGTGCCATCCAACCATCTCATCCTCTGTCATCCCCTTCTCTCCCACCTTCAATCTTTCCCAGCATCAGGGTCTTTTCAAATGAGTCAGTTCTTTGCCAAAGTACTGGAGTTTCAGCTTCAGCATCAGTCCTTCAAATGAATATTCAGGACTGATTTCCTTTAGGATGGACTGGTTGGATCTCCTTGCAGTCCAAGGGACTCTCAAGAGTCTTCTCCAACACTGCAGTTCAAAAGCATCAATTCTTCGGTGCTCAGCTTTCTTCATAGTCCAATTCTCACATCTATACATGACCACTGGAAAAACCATAGCCTTGACTAGACGGACCTTTGTTGGCAAAGCAGTGTCTCTGCTTAATATGCTGTCTAGGTTGGTCATAACTTTTCTTCCAAGAAGCAAGTGTCTTTTAATTTCATGGCTGCAGTCACCATCTGCAGTGATTTTGGAGCCCCCCCAAATAAAGTCTGT
Source organism: Moschus berezovskii (assembly GCF_049115385.1). NCBI lineage: Eukaryota > Metazoa > Chordata > Mammalia > Artiodactyla > Moschidae > Moschus > Moschus berezovskii. Next base: position 27,509,754 of record NC_142467.1, on the reverse strand, counting down.
CATGTTCTCACTGTTTCCCCATCTATTTGCCATGAAGTGATAGGACCAGATGCCATGATCTTAGTTTTCTGAATGTTGAACTTTAAGCCAACTTTCACTTTTATCAAGAGGCTCTTTAGTTCTTCTTCACTTTCTGCCATAAGGGAGGGTGGTGTCATCTGCATATCTGAGTTTATTGATATTTCTCCCGGCAATCTTGATTCCAGCATGTGCTTCATCCAGTCCAACATTTCTCTTGATGTACTCTGCATATAAGTTAAATAAGCAGGGTCACAATATACAGCCATGACGTACTGGAGCCAGTACGTTGTTCTGTTCAATTTGGAGCCTGTCTGTTGTTCCATGTCCAGTTCTAACTGTTGCTTCCTGACCTGCATACAGATTTCTCAAGAGGCAGGTCAGGTGATCTGGTATTCCCATCTCTTTAAGAATTTTTCACAGCTTGTTGTGATCCACACAGTCAAAGGCTTTAGAGTAGTCAATAAAGAAGAAATAGATGTTTTTCTGGAACTCTCTTGCTTTTTTGATGATCTAATGGATGTTGGCAATTTGGTCTCTGGTTCCTCTGCCTTTTCTAAATCCAGCTTACACATCTGGAAGTTCACAGTTCATGTACTGAGGAAGACTGGCTTGGAGAATTTTGAGCTTTACTAGCATGTGAGATGAGTGCAATTGTGCAATAGTTTGAGCATTCTTTGACATTGCTTTTCTTTGAGATTGGAATGAAAACTGATCTTTTACAGTCCTGTAGCTACTGCTGGGTTTTCCAAATTTGCTGGCATATTGAGTACAGCGCTTTCACAGCATCTTCTTTTAGGATTTGAAATAACTCAACTGGAATTCCATCACGTACACTAGCTTTGTTTGTAGTGATGCTTTCTAAGGCCCACTTGACTTTGCATTCCATGATGTCTGGCTCTGGGTGAGTGATCATACCATATTGATTATCTCAGTTGTGAAGATCTTTTTTGTATAGTTTTTCTGTGTATTCTTGCCATCTCTTCTTAGTATCTTCTGCTTCTGTCCATACAATTTCTGTCTTTATTGAGCCCATCTTTGCATGAAATGTTCCCTTGGTATCTCTAATTTTCTTGAAGAGATCTCTAGTCTTTCCCATTCTACTGTTTTCCTCTATTTCTTTGCATTGATCACTGAGGAAGGCGTTCTTATCTCTCCTTCCTATTCTTTGGAGCTCTGCGTTCAAATGGGTATATCTTTCCTTTTCTCCTTTGCCTTTCGCTTCTCTTTTTTTCACAGCTATTTGCAATGCCTCCTCAGAGAACCATTTTGCATTTCTTTTTTGGGGGGATCGTCTTGACCCCTGTCTCCTGTAAAATGTCACAAACCTCCATCCATAGTTCTTCAGGCACTCTGTCTATCAGATCTAATCCCTTGAATCTATTTGCCACTTCCACTATATAATTGTAAGGGGTTTGATTTAGGTCATACCTGAATGGTCTAGTGGTTTTCCCTACTTTCTTCAATTTAAGTCTGAATTTTCCAATAAGGAGTTCATGATCTGAGCCACAGTCAGCTCCCAGTCTTGTTTTTGCTGACTATATAGGGCTTTTCCATCTTTGGGTGAAAGAATATAATCAGTCTGATTTCAGTGTTGACCATCTGGTGATGTCCATGTGTAGAGTCTTTTGTGTTGTTGGAAGAGGGTGTTTGCGCTGCTGCCATACATGTCTCTAGGGCCGTTTAGTCCAATCTGCTCCAAGAAATAGATCTGTGGACTACTAGTTTGTCTTCTATGAGGAAAGGAGATTATTCTTTTCCTCAAATGGTCAAATGGCTTAAAAATCCTGACTTCTTTATAGGAACTCCAAGTAAATTCTATAATATTACCAGCTCTGAGAAGTCTTACAGAAATGAAACCTGTCAGATGACTTGTCTGTATTTGTTTTCCAAATGCCATTGTCCACAAACCTTTTTGTTGGATACCTAGTCATGTCTCAGGGATTTCCAGTTTTTTGTATAAGGCATTTTTGGAAATTGTATTCTTAGAACTTGGACTATATGTTAATAATCTTCCCAATCCACATCTTCAGCAATAAGCTTTTATTTGGTTGTGTACTAGCTTAGTCGCTCAGTCGTGTCCAACTCTTTGCAGGCCCATGGACAGTAGTCCACCAGGTTACTGTGTCCACAGGATTTTTTAAGGAAGAATACTGGAGTGGGTTGCTGTTTCCTCCTCCAGGGGATCTTCCAGACCCAGGGATTGAGCCCACATCTCCTGCATTACAGGTGGATTCTCTACCACTGAGCTGCCTGGGAAGCTCAGTGGTAAAGCTTTTAACAGGCTAATTCTGATTTAAACAACAGATCATCTACATTTGTATTCAGTTCAGTTCAGTTCAGTCGCTCAGTCGTGTCCGACTCTCCACGACCCCATGAATCACAGCACGGCAGGCCTCCCTGTCCATCACCAACTCCCGGAGTACACTCAAACTCATGTCCACAGAGTCGGTGATGCCATCCAGCCATCTCATTCTCCGTCGTCCCCTTCTCCTCCCGCCCCCAACCTTTCACAGCATCAGAGTCTTTTCCAGTGAGTCAACTCGTCGCATGAGGTGGCCAAAGTATTGGAGTTTCAGCTTTAGCATCAGTCCCTCCAATGAACATCCAGGATCGATCTCCTTTAGAATGGACTGGTTGGATCTCCTTGCAGTATAAGGGACTCTCAAGAGTCTTCTCCAACACCACAGTTCAAAAGCATCGATTCTTCGGCGATCAGCTTTCTTCACAGTCCAACTCTCACATCCATACATGACCACGGGAAAAACCATTGCCTTGACTAGACGGACCTTGGTTGGCAAAGTAATGTCTCTGCTTTTTAATATACTATCAAGGTTGGTCATAACTTTCCTTCCAAGGAGCAAGCGTCTTTTAATTTCATGGCTGCAATCAGCATCCACAGTGATTTTGGAGCCCAAAAAAATAAAGTCTGACACTGTTTCCACTGTTTTTCCATCTATTTCCCATGAAGTGATGGAACCAGATGCCATGATCTTGGTTTTCTGAATGTTGAGCTTCAAGCCAACCATTTCACTCTCCTCTTTCACTTTCATCAAGAGGCTTTTGAGTTCCTCTTCACTTTCTGCCATAAGGGTGGTGTCATCTGCATATCTGAGGTTATTGATATTTCTCCCAGCAATCTTGATTCCAGCTTGTGCTTCTTCCAGCCCAGCGTTCCTCATGATGTACTCTGCATATAAGTTAAATAAGCAAGGTGACAATATACAGCCTTGACATACACCTTTTGCTATTTGGAACCAGTCTGTTGTTCCATGTCCAGTTCTAACTGTTGCTTCCTGACCTGCATACAGGTTTCTCAAGAGGCAGGTCAGGTGGTCTGGTATTCCCATCTCTTTCAGAATGTTCCACAGTTTATTGTGATCCACACAGTCAAAGGCTTTGGCATAGTCAATGAAGCAGAAATAGATGTTTTTCTGAAACTCTCTTGCTTTCTCCATGATCCAGCGGATGTTGGCAATTTGATCTCTGGTGCCTCTGCCTTTTCTAAAACCTGCTTGAATATCTGGGAGTTCACGGTTTACATACTGCTGAAGCCTGGCTTGAAGAATTTTGAGCATGACTTTACTAGCATGTGAGATGAGTGCAATTGTGTGGTAGTTTGAGCACTCTTTGGCATTGCCTTTCTTTGGGATTGGAATGAAGACTGCCCTTTTCCAGTCCTGTGGCCACTGCTGAGTTTTCCAAATCTGCTGGCATATTGAGTGCAGCACTTTCACAGCATCATCTTTCAAGACTTGAAATAGCTCAACTGGAATTCCATCACCTCCACTAGCTTTATTAGTAGTGATGCTTTCTAAGGCCCACTTGACTTCACATTCCAAGATGTCTGGCTCTAGGTCAGTGATCACGTTATCGTGACTATCTTGGTCGTGAAGATATTTTCTGTACAGTTCTTCTGTGTATTCCTGCCACCTCTTCTTAATATCTTCTGCTTCCATTAGGTCCATACCATTTCTGTCCTTTATCGAGCCCATCTTTGCATGAAATGTTCCCTTGGAATCTCTAATTTTCTTGAAGAGGTCTCTTGTTTTTCCTATTCTGTTGTTTTCCTCTATTTCTTTGCATTGATCACTGAGGAAGTCTTTCTTATCTCTCCTTGCTATTCTTTGGAACTCTGCATTCAGATGCTTATATCTTTCCTTTTCTCCTTTGCTTTTCACCTCTCTTCTTTTCACAGCTATTTGTAAGGCCTCCTCAGACAGCCATTTCGCTCTTTTGCATTTCTTTTCCATGGGGATGGTCTTGGTCCCTGTCTCCTGTACAATGTCACGAACCTCCGTCCAGAGTTCATCAGGCACTCTATCAATCAGATCTAGTCCCTTAAATCTATTTCTCACTTCCACTGTGTAATCATAAGGGATTTGATTGAGGTCATATTTGAATGGTCTAGTGGTTTTCCCTACTTTCTTCAATTTAAGTCTGAATTTCGTTGTATTATGTTAGATAAAAAATACATAATGTCTAAGATTGTCTAAAACCAGGTTGCTTGTGAATCAAAACGTACTTGACAGGAGATTATCTTAGTAATATCAATAAAAACTAAAAACAGATGTCTTAGAAATCAAGAATGCTGAGAAATATGAATTAATTCAGTGATTGCCATCTGTGTATTACCCTTTAATTTACCTTTTTTTCTTTAGGTTTTACTATAAGAAACTGATGCCAGGATATTCTGGCGTATTTGAGAACAGTATTAGATGTCTGACATTAATATTTTGAGGTTGTTCCATAGAAAAGTCACAGTTTAGACATTCAACTTACTTTCTTTTGGTAGAGATTGAATGTCAGTTCTAAAAGCTTCTAGACTCAGTAAGATAGTTCCAGAGTATGGATACTTCACTGTATCATTAGAATTCTGAAGTAGACAAGGTAATGTTTATGTTAAACAATTATGATTTAGGAAGGCTTAGACATTTATTTTTTGTAACAGAGTTAAAGTAGCTGTTTTTTTAATTATTATTTTAAAATCAAACAACAATTACGCCATGTATAATAATGGGCCACACATATGGATCTTTATAGATGAGTTGTTTTGAGTCTCACCTTAAGTCACATTGATGCCAGTTAAATCTTCCTTTTTTCATCTGAGTTACATGAAACCCAATGATAATATCACTTTCAATAAGTTTTTTAAATTTCATTTGCAATGTTTGAAAAATTTTACATACAAATGAAAAGGAAAATAGGGGAATAACAGAATTTATACTTAAATAAGTAAAATCATTATTTTTTGGAGCTTGGAGAGATAGATATTGTATACCCCAAACAAGTGAATTAAATAATTAATTTACTATAAAGCCAGACTTAATAAGAGTTTTTAATAAAAAGTGTTATAAGTAAATCTTTATTGATTTGATAATAATAAGGGTATTTTTTTTAACCTGCCAGCACCTACCGAAACCTTTCCTTTCGTTAATACCCCAAACATGACTGCTACTTATAACAGAGAAACCAGTTAATCAGAAAATCATGCTGTCCTTTTTTTTCATTAGCCCTTTGGTTTGATTGTATTTGGAGAAGTTGATTTCCCCCATCATGTGGGCGAAAGTCTCTGTTTGGATAAGCAGAGGTTTACTCATTTAATTTATTTCTCTGCCTTGCTCTGGTTGTCTGATCAGTCTTGTTACTGAAAAGGAACAGTACTCTTGCCTCCATGTAGAAGCACCTCACCATATAGGAAACGAAGGCAACAAAATTGATATTCCAGCTGTAATAACAAACCCAAGGGTTCCACCTTGGAGGGAAGCATGCTGGCGGGCTGCCCTCTTTCACACTTCCATTGTTTTCAGGCCAAATGCAAGCGTAATGCTCAGATGAACAAGGCTGCTGAGGCTGCTTGGGGCGACACGGTCTGTCTGTCTGACTTTCCCCAGGTTTTTTTGTTATTTTATTGTTATTTAGTCACTTAAGTAGTGTCTGATTCTTATGCGACCCCATGGAATATACAGTCCATGTATAGTATGTAGCCCATTGCTTTGAGCTAGATCCACAGGTGAGATGAATCTCCTGTCCCAGATGGCAGCTACCTTGAGCCCTGCAGCAGAGGGAGTGCTCTTTAATGTACTGCTTGGGAAGGATGGAAGGAAAAAGGTCACCTTTTTTCTGAATAAGAACCTGAAATGCCGCTCACGTAACAAATTATTGAATACGTGCTATGCAACTGGTACTATGACCTTACGATTTTAAAACCTACTAGGAAGGGAGATATTCTAGGAATGGAGAGGGGGGGGCCTTTGTTCTTTCGGTGTATTTTTGGATTTGAGATTACTGTCCTTTGCCAGCCTAGATAATTAAGGACGAAACCCCATTCTCGCCTCTGCCTTACATTTTGCAGTCAGGTAAAAGTCATTTTTCTTTTTCTTCATCAAATAACTCTCATTGGGATTTGTCCTCGTTTCATTGGCAGCGTTTTTAGATTTGTAGTGAGAAAACCCGATCTGGGTGACTTGACCTTTTTCTCCTGACTATAATTTTCTGGTTTTATAAAGTCATGACACTCACACACGGAGTAATGGCTCCATTCATTTTAAACAGTAACTTGTTACATCTGGATTTAGTCAGGTGGAGATCCAGATCATGAGAGCTCTTGTGTCTGATAGATCATAGAATCAAAGACAAGTTGCAGTGAAATGGAAGCAGGAACCATGGCTGCTAGAAAAATGGGCTCTCAGTAATTTAGCTACCTCTCCACCTCATTTCTTACTCCTCATCCTGCCTGCTCTACTTGCTTAGGTCTTCTCTAATTCTACCTCTGTCTTTTAACCACTTGTGAAAAGCATCATTTAATTCACAGTGCATTCATTTCAGCTAGTTGTTACATTATACAAGTAACATTCCAATTTAACAAACTCTCTGGCATTTCCAGAATATTTTACTGTGACATGTTAAGTGATAATGAGCATACTAATTGGGTCTAATTGAGCCTAATGTGATGAACAAAGGAAATGTTCAGCCTTTCTTTGTTAGTCAATAAATAAACATGAAAGTTTCCCCAACATAGTTAGAGCCCCTTATGGTAACTTTGTTTTCTGAATGTTGAGCTTCAAGCCAACCTTTTCACTCTCCTCTTTCACTTTCCTCAAGAGGCTTTTTAGTTCCTCTTCACTTTCTGCCATAAGGGTGGTGTCATCTGCATATCTCAGGTTATTGATAAAAAGCAGAGACATTACTTTGCCAACAAAGGTCCGTCTAGTCAAGGCTATGGTTTTTCCAGTGGTCATGTATGGATGTGAGAGTTGGACTGTGAAGAAAACTGATCGCCAAAGAATTGATGCTTTTGAACTGTGGTGCTGGAGAAGACTCTTGAGAGTCCCTTGGACTGCAAGGAGATCCAACCAGTCCATTCTAAAGGAGATCAATCCTGGGTGTTCATTGGAAGGACTGATGCTAAAGCTGAAACTCCAATACTTTGGCCACCTCATGCAATGAGTTGACTCACTGGAAAAGACTCTGATGCTGGGAGGGATTGGGGGCGGGAGGAGAAGGGGACGACAGAGAATGAGATGGCTGGATGGCATCACCGACTCTGTGGACATGAGTCTGAGCGAACTCCGGGAGTTGGTGATGGACAGGGAGGCCTGGCGTGCTGTGATTCATGGGGTCGCAGAGAGTCGGACACGACTGAGCGACTGAACTGAACTGAACTGAACTGATGGTAACTTTGTGAGAACTGGAAAGGCAGACGGATTTCAAATGGTATCCACCTTGGGCAGAGCAGTTAAAAAAAAGGGTGCCCCTTCTTCCCGGGGGACTTTTGGTCTCTTTGGCTGGTTGATTGGGAGCTGATATTGGTCCTCATACATCCTCAGCCTTGCCCAAGGGCAGGCCATGACCTGCGTAACTCTCAAGGCAGCCCTGTGCCTAGGACGGGAAAGCAGGAAAGGGCATTCCATTCTGCCCCTTTCCCTCCCCCCTCTTCAAACCTTGGAAGTCTTCTTGTTTTATTGTTTGCTTTGCTGGGAGTTAATCTATTTTGATGGCAGAAATGGATGAGAGAGTCAGAAAATTGCTATTTGATTTTAGGATAAACAAAGAAAAATGACCTCCAAGACATTTCAATGCAACTTTCTCTTTCCGGCATGCAATGTTAATGCGTACACCACAGCCTCTTTCATTGGAGAGAAAACCCATTTCCTCGACAGTAAATCAAAGAATCAGTTGGAAAAGTCTGTTCACTTTAAAGAATCTATTGTAACTGTATTATCAAATGACTGTTTCTATGACCTAGGGAATATACGTATATAAAATGAAACTTTTCTGGTGTGTGTTTATTGTGTTATTCTTATCATACACTAATATTAATAATAACAAAATTAGGTAACTGAGTTTTCTGCTGTAAATTTCAGAAGATGATTCTTCACTATAAGAAAAGAATGGTGTGCTTTTCCCCATCTCCTATAAACAGGAAAAGACTGAAGAGTAAATTTTAGGCCCTTTTTTCTTCTTCTTATTGCAGGTGATGTATTCCACATCACTGCTCCCAATAAGTTCACCTTTGAGGAAGCCGGAGAAGAGTGTAAAAACCGGGACGCCCGCCTGGCAACAGTGGGGGAGCTCCAAGCGGCGTGGAGGAACGGCTTCGACCGGTGTGATTACGGGTGGCTGTTGGACGCCAGTGTTCGCCACCCTGTGACTGTGGCCAGGGCCCAGTGTGGAGGTGGTTTGCTTGGGGTGAGAACCCTGTATCGTTTTGAGAACCAGACAGGCTTCCCTCCCCCTGATAGCAGATTTGATGCCTACTGCTTTAAACGTAAGTGTTTGATACCTTTTAAAACATTCTAGATTTGAAAAAAAAAAAGCTTCGAAGGCATGCAATTGATGTTCAACTAGCCATTGGAATGATTCATGCACAGAATGAAAACAGTTCAGTGACTCTCAAAAACAAGGAAATGAAACAGCAGTGATAAGGTTAAAACAAGTTAGACAAATGGTTTTTAGAGAGGATGAAAAAATGTCAGGCAAAGGCCTTAATTGTGCTGCATTGCACAGAACATGTTTCTGGGCACTTGTTTTATATTAATTGCAGTCCTTCAATGCAATTGGATTGTTGGCACTATTATAATACTGGGGCCAGTCATGGCTGAGTTGAATCCCTGAATTCTGTTTTTTTCCCTCTTTGTTTGGTATCACTCTTTCTTTCAAATAGCAGAGGATTTAAATTTCAGCAACCGCAGGTGAGTACTTGAAGCTGACATGGTTAATACCTAAAAATGAACCATGCTATAAGTAAAAATTTCATTTTATCTCGGTTTATTTCATACAATGGAAATATGTTCCTTCTAATGCTCTAGTATCATATTAAAGTACAGTATATGTTTTTTGGCAAGCTCTAACATAAATAGGCTACCTTCAGTTAAGTATGGATTCAAAATAACTTAAAATGGATTTGAAGTAACATTTCTCAACATTAATGATATATTTTAATTTTTACATGTCCTTAAATTACTTTAGCACTAGTAGTCACATACCATAGTGTCATGCTTGTAGAATGCTTAATTAAACAAGCAACTAATCCAGAGTCTCACTGTGATATTTACTGTAGGATCTATATTATGCCAGCAAAACAAAGATCTGCTAGAAATTTTGGTGACCTGTAGTGTGTTCAAGATGAAGCCATATTATATTGAATTAGTGAGAATATTTTTACTAAGTTTTCAATATATGTATTGTTTTAGCAATACATACAGTCATCCCCTTGGTATCCATGGGAGATTGCTCCTAGGGCCCTCAGGGATACCATAATTACTTATAATACCTATACTGTGTAATGGGATATAATATCAACTATGTAAGTAGTTCCTAGCACACGACAATTTCAAGTCTTGCTTTTTGTAACTTCCTGGAGGTTTTTTTCTTTTTAATCAGAAGTTGGTTGAATCCTTGGATATGGAACCCATGGATACAGAGGGTCAACAGTAACTGAAATGAGTCAAAAATACTCTAGCTTATTTTGTAATTGGCTTCTAAATATACAGACTTCTCATCAACCAAAAAGACACTGAAGTGGGATATCTGAGTAGTCAGGAGAATAGATTGTTAGTATAATGGAAAGCTGTAATTTCATATCCTGCTATCTCCCAGCTAAGATATTTCTGTTTGGATCTCCTCCTGTAAACTCAACTTTCTGAGTGTTAAAGCCATGTGTTGTGTGTCAGTGCAATACAAGCTGGCCATGAAAAGCCTTTGGAATTATTTGATTTTGTTCTTAGGCCCTGAAACTACAGAAAAAGTCTAGATCATTTTCAGGAAAACAAACAAAACAACAACAATAATAGCTAAACCTTATTCCCAGAAGTAGGAAGATATCATTCTTTTAAGCCACATACCCATAACAGTAGTTCTGGGAATATTTTCAAGTAGTTCAAGCTTTAAAATCAGTTTCATGTTAAGTGACTGGTGTGATTAAGGTAGAAAATAAAATTTTTGTGTGTGTATTGGGAGGGGAGGGAACAGGTGGGTTAGAGAAGTTAAATTCAGGAAGGAGTTGAATTATCCAGTGTGACTACCTTGTTTGATTTTATTTTCTGGTGCTTTATAAACCTGGCACTAGAAAACTTTTAAACATTTTGTTCTCTATGAGAGAAAAATTTCAAACAAAGCCTGTCTGTAGCTCCAAAGAATTCATCCTGATGTGTTTGAAATTATTTATTTAAATAAATAATTCACATAAATGTACAAAATAACAAGATACTTAGATTCAAGTAGAATAACCACCTACTAAAACATCTGTATAAAACGTGAATAGAATTTGAAAGTTTAGGCCTGCTTTTTTCTCCCTAATTCATTTGAATCTATATAACTTGGAAATATATAACTTGCAGATGTAATAGATTCAAATTTTTGTTTTTTACCCCAGTTAAGCTAAAGACTAGATTCTTATTTAGTTCTTCTTTAAGACTCTACCATACTCAAAGTTTATTCAGCACATAAAAGGTTAAGAAAGTTTAGACATACATAAAAGACTTCCTTAACCACACAAAATGCCAACACCCTCCCCAAATTTCGAATTCAGTTTTAAAAGATTCTTTTCAAAACATATACATTTTTTTCACTTGAAAAATATTCTCAAAATGACTTGCCTGCTGTACAGTTTCCCACAGAGTTGAGTCATGACTAAATCTATAGGATTAAAGTTGATAAGAATTGTGACCTTAAGGACAAATTCCAAAAGTGATGTCAGGGATGTACAGCTAGTTGGTTAAGTAGAAGAATTTAGAAATATAACTATATTTTTCTTGTTTGCTTTTACCAGATGTCAAAAGTGTTTTTAAGGCCACTTCATGGTGAATAAACAATACCAAATCTCACTTTGCTATAATTCCCTCTTCCTTCTGAAATCACTGAATAGAACATTAACAATGGCCTATGATAAATATAATTAGAATCTGTTCTTGTCAAATAGATTTGAAAAACAAGTAAATTAATGTCCTTGTGAAATTAAGTCTTCCTGCTCATTTCCCCTTGATTAAATTGTGCACTTTCCATTTTTCTTTGACCTCAGAGTTAAGCAAGTTTTGCGAAATAGAGTTATGCAGTGCTCTGAAGGTTCATCCATACTCCCCAAATTTAAGTGAATCAAAACCATTAAAGACTCGTGATACCCTCTCATTTAATATTATTAAAGATCTCCAGGAGAGGAAGATAGGGAATGTTTCCTAGAAAACACATTCCAGTATCCTATTATTATCACTCTCAGATTGTTTTCCTAATTATCTAAATCCTTTGCATTAGAATCCGAGTCCATCTTTCCTTCTCAAGTTGGAAACCAAAATCTAAATAACAGCACTTCTACTATTGAAAACAATTGTTCAGTTGCCCCTCAATGTCTCCTTCAGCTCAAAGATTTCCTTGTTTTGAAATTTTAATTTCTAGGCCTCTAATCACCTATGCCATCTTGCTTTGAACCCTCATTGGTTTTCATATCCCTCTTTTCAATTAAACTTGGAGCTAGAGATAGTGGTCGAAAGAAGACTAAATAAATACCCACCACTTCCTGTGATGTCTTTCTTATGTATTCGTTCACTTTTATGGTTGATCTGCCCTTCTAACCTATGATCAGCTGGTTATCTTTTTTGTGCCCTAGATCGTAATCTGACCATAGGTGTCAAAACTTATCCCTCCCTAACTGGTCTTTTTGAAATGTTTTCTCTTTATTGAATTTGAAGCAGTTGGCATTCAGTCACTCATAAAACTTGAAATATTACTTTGAATTCTAATCCCGCAGTTCCGACTGTTACTCTTTCTACAACCGTGAACCCAAAATCAACTTTTGAATATCTAGTCATTTCCTTATAATAAAGGCAGTATGGGTGTAAGTTAAATCGACTATCGTGCTGCTAATAGGGTTTTCATATTTTATTAGGAAAATCTGCCTTGTGTCTCACAAGGACTGGAGAAGATAGTCCATAGGATATAAAATACCTTAAGTACAGTGATGTGAAACATCTGTGTGGCAAACAGCTGCAAATGTTCCAAGGGAGCTTTTGTGGGAAAAGCCTGCTGCTTTCCTTTGGCTTCCTCGATAATGAAGCTGAAGAAGGGACACTGGTAGTTTTCCAGGACAAAAACTTCTCCATGTGAATTCTTCTTATGGACAGACACTTTCGGAAAAATCTGGAATTGTGTTTTCACTTTTGTAATAGTCATCATTAATACAATGGTATTTATTCTTAGGTTATTTCTTTGTAGATATTTGTGTGTGTGTGTGTGTGTGTTTTAATTAGTTCCTTTTTTTCCCCCCTTTGGAAGGGTTGAAACAAATGGCACAGATGCTCAGATATACTGAGTTGTGATGGAAATCAGCTGTTAAGTTGATGAAAAAGTAACCCAACCCCAAAAGGAAGTCTGAGGTTTTCCATTCCAAATAGTAGAATTAATCAGCTTAATTATAAGCAGATCCTTAAACAGGGCTCTCATTAAAAACCGTTGTTCTGAAAACAAACTCATGTAGCTTTGTAAAGGAGATTCTGAGACACACTACTGTCATATGACTATGTTTCAGGCCTAGAGGAAGACAGCACCAAACAGTACAGTACCAACTGATAATGACATACAGTCATGTCGTTTTTGAAATCTGAGTCTTTCGTTTTTAAAGTGATATGAAGAATATTTTCATAGTACTGTAGAAAGTTGCTGGCATACAAATTGGGTTGGAACATTAGGAAGACCTGATTCACAGGCCCTGTTTTGGGTCTTAGGCAGTTATCACCTCCTTTTAAGTGCATTTCATCAGCCATGAAAATACTCAGAGGGAAAAAGCAAAATTAGCTTTTGTGTTGTTATTAATAATAATATGATTAAATTTTCTCTAATATGCAGTGTACCAAGTGTTTATATTATGTTTCCTTGGGAACTTTCTCTGTATGTACATTTTACTGCTTCCCCAAAGAATGCAGTTATAAAACAAACATGATATCTGGCAGTTAAATGAGGTAACAGTTATGGAATTTCAGAGGATAGAGAATTGAATGAAAAGGAAAATAGTCAACCTCACTTTGGTTCCTTAAGTTGTTCACATCAATCAAAATAGACCAAAGCTTCCTCTAGGAAATGATTGCAGAAAAAGCTTTCTTTAAAAAAGGGGGGAAGTCATGTACACCCGGGGTGGATTCATGTCAATGTATGACAAAACCAACCAATATAATATTGTAAAATAATTAGCCTCCAATAAAGACAAAAATTTTTTTTTAAATTTAAAAATTTTAAAAAAAGGGGGGAAGAAACGTTATTTAACATGTTTTTGAAGAGTCTTCTTTTTGTTTTTATTGTTTAGTTTTGTTTTGAAATAAAGGGATAAATAGTGACAGACTAAAGAATTTTTAATACAGCATAATGAAATGATCACCAAGTTTTTGTATAATATAAATGAATCTGGGCTTTAAAATGGTCTAGGGAATGAACACAACTAATAATAGCTCATACCAGACCAAAAAAAAATGAGGAATCTGTTACAGCTCAAGTCTGATTTACAACAAAATCACATCACTTTATCATTAAATTTTTAAAATAGGCTTTATTTAATAGTTTTGATTTCACAGTAAAATTTAGTGGAACATTCAGAGATTTCCCATATATGCCCTGTCCACGCTCATGCACTGCCTCTCCCATTATCAACATCCCCCAACAGAATGGCACATTTATTAGAGTAATGAACCCACATGGACGCAACATAATCACTCAAAGTCCGTAATTTTTATTAGGGTTCACTTTTTGTGTTGTACGTTCAACATTTGGGTTGAATTTGGACAAATATATAATGACATGTCTTTGCCATTCTCTTATCACACAGAGCAGTTTCAGTGCCCTGATATCATTAAGTTTTGACAGAGTACATGGAGCTCAAAAGTAATCAACCAGTTTTGTCTTCCAAGGACTCTGGTTTGGGGATGATTAAGAGTAGGCCACAGGATATTATAGATACTACAGATATTGCAACTTAGCAAAGCAGTGACCACAGATGTCCTCAGATCAGTTCCTTCCAAGGCTAGTGGCAGTTCTTGATTTTTGAAAATCTTGAGTATTTTTAAAAAGACAAAATCTTTATGTGCCTAACTACTGCATTTTCTTTATGGTGCGATGGAATCCTATCTACAACACTGTCATTTTTATATACAACTTAAATTTCTTTCAATAGGCCAGGCCATTCTCTGTAAATCAGGAGGCGTTATAATGTAGCATTTTATGATGACATGTTTCTTTTTATTGCCTGAGCCCATTCTTTCTGATGCTCAGGGTTGTTTCCAGTGATTTGTAATTACAGAGCTAAAATATATCATGTGGGTACTTCACTTCCTGTTCTCCGTTTGCATTTCCTGCTGAAAGTAAGCCTGGACCCAAGACTCTTGTAAGAGGTATAAACATAACGTGTAGAACATAGAGCAAGATGTAGAACTACAACAAATGCCAAGCAGCCTCTGCCAGAGGCATTTTAGTATTTATTATAAACAAGGCTACCCTGCAGAGTTGAAAGGAACATGAAGACAAATGTCCAACACCTGGGATCAAGCAACAAGTGGTGTTAAAACGTTTAATATCCTGTTTTTATGAAAGCTTCCACATTATGGACCATGTAATCGCTGATATGTAACTCGGGTACATTTGATGTGGCTTTTTTGTTATTTTGCAATCTGAGGCACTCCCTCTCCCTGGAGACATTATGTAGCTAGAGACAGAGGCCTCCAGAATAGTAGTATTGAGTTCTCCTACTAAACTTCAAGTTGGTGCTGTAGTTTCTGAGAAATAATGTACCTACTGTTTCCAAACTCTGCATTTGATTTTTGAACTTCTTATATGAAAACTACATAATATTCATGTTCGTTAACTAAGAACAGTCTTTTGTGATGATTAAATGTTTAGTTTCTGTCTTTAGGTTAAGTATAGTTTTTAGACTCCCCTCCATCACAAAACACTTTTGGGTCACTCCAGATTACACACAGCACTTAACAAACACTGGACGTACAACTTTTTATTAGTGACTTGTCTAATCAACTCTTTGAAATTATTTTTCTAGCTAAACAGAATATATCAGAGGCTACAACCATCGAACTGAATATGCTTGCAGAAACTGTCTCACCCACTTTATTGGAAGAACTACAAATGGGACCGGACAGAACTACACCAATCATCCCTTTAATCACTGAATTACCTGTCATTACAACAAAGGTCCCTTCTATAGGAAATATTGTCAATTTTGAACAGAAATCCACAGTTCAACCTCTAACTAGTACCCACAGATCAGCCACAGAATCATTCTCACCTGATGGAAGTACAAAGAAGCCTTGGGATATGGACTATTACTCACCTTCTGCTTCAGGACCTCTTGGAGAGCCAGACATATCTGAAATTAAGGGAGAAGCACCCCAAAGTACAACTGTTGTTTCCCATCACGCTCCTGATTCATGGGATGGTGTGAAGGAAGATCTACAAATAAAAGAATCAGTTACACAAATTGAACAAATAGAAGTGGGTCCCTTGGTAACATCTATGGAAATCTCAAAGCACATTCCTTCTAAGGAATTCACTGTCACTGTGACACCATTTGTATCTACGATGACCCTGGAATCAAAAACTGAAAAGAAAGCAATAAGCACAGTCTCTGAATCAGTGACCACAAGCCGCTATGGATTCACCTTGAGAGAAGATGATGGTGAAGACAGAACATCTACAGTTAGACTGGGTCAGAGGACCTCGATCTTTAGCCAAATACCTGAGGTCATTACAGTGTCAAAGACTTCCGAAGACACCACCCGCAGTCAACTAGAGGATGTGGAGTCAGTCTCAGCGTCAACGATTGTTTCACCTGACAGTGATGGCTCGTCCATGGACCACAGGCAAGAGAGACAGACTCGTGGTAGGATAACTGAAGATTTTCTTGGCCAGTATGTGTCCACCACACCTTTCCCATCACAGCATCATACAGAAGTAGAATTGTTTCCTTATTCTGGTGATAAAAGATTAGTCGAGGGAACATCCACAGTTGTTTATCCCACTCCACGAACAGGAAGAGAAAGAACAGAAACATTAAGACCAGCGATGAGAACAGTTACTTACACCAATGATGAAATACAGGAAAAGAGCACCAAAGATTCATTTGTAGAAAAAATAGAGGAAGAAGGCTTCTCTGGAATGATGTTCCCTACAGCTTCCTCAGAGCAAATTCATCATACAGAGTATTCAGTGGGAATGACCAAATCTTTCGAATCCCCAGCACCGACGACGTCGACAGAGCTAGGTGTGGCACCAACAGAGGCAACAGATGTGGAGGCAGACTTTACAGCTCCAAGTGGATTAGAACCAGATGGCCGTCAAGATACCACAGAGGATGAGGAGGGTATTACAACAGAGCATTTGCTCCAGAGCACCTTAAATGTGGAGGTGGTTACTGTATCAAAATGGTCATTGGATGAAGATAATACAACATCGAAACCTTTAGGGTCCACAGAACATGTAGGCTCTCCAAAACTGCCCCCTGCCTTAATCACCACCATGGGAGTGAGTGATAAGGATAAAGAAATCCCAGGTCTGACTGAAGATGTAAGAGATGAATTCACTCGTACCCCAGGTAGTACTCAAAAGCCACTAGAGGAGTTTACTGAGGAAGACACAACAGACCATGAAAAATTCACAGTTAGATTTCAGCCAACTGCATCAGTTGCTGCCACAGAAAAGTCAACTTTGAGAGATTCTATAACTGAAGAAAGAGTTCCGCCTTTTACAAGCACGGAAGTCCAAGTTACTCATGCAACCATAGAGGGAAGTGCTTTGGATGAAGGAGAAGATGTGGATGTCTCTAAGCCTTTATCTACTGTCCCTCAATTTGCACACCCTTCAGATGTGGAAGGGTCAACATTTGTTAATTATAGTAGCACCCAGGAGCCTACTACTTATGTAGACACTTCCCATACCATTCCTTTTTCTGTAATCCCCAAGACAGAATGGGGAGTGTTGGTACCTTCCATTCCATCAGAAGGTGAAGTTCTAGGTGAACGCTCTCAAGACATACGTGTTATTAATCAGACTCACTTTGAAGCTTCTATTTATCCTGAGACTGTAAGAACAACAGAAATTACACAAGAAGCTACGCGAGAAGATTTTCCTTGGAAAGAACAGACTCCAGAGAAACCAGTTTCTCCTCCCAGTTCTACAACTGACACAGCCAAGGAGACAACACCACCTTTGGATGAACAAGAGAGCGATGGGTCAGCATATACTGTCTTTGAAGACAGATCAGTGACGGGTTCTGACAGAGTCTCAGCTTTAGTAACAACTCCAACTGGAAAATTTGAGCAGAGTACATCTTTTCCACCTGGTGCTGTCACCAAAGCAAAAACAGATGAAGTGGTAACGCTAACACCAACCACAGGGTCAAAGGTATCTTTCAGCCCATGGCCTGAACAAAAATATGAAACAGAAGGTACCAGTCCAAGGGGATTTGTATCTCCTTTTAGCATCGGTGTTACCCAGCTTATAGAAGAGACCGCTACTGAGAAAAGAGAGAAAACATCCCTGGATTATATTGATTTAGGCTCAGGATTATTCGAAAAGCCCAAGGCCACAGAACTCCCAGAATTTTCAACAGTTAAAGCCACAGTTCCAAGTGACATCACTGCCGCCTTCAGTTCCGCAGATAGACTTCACACACCTTCAGCCTCCACTGAGAAGCCACCTCTCATTGACAGAGAACCCGATGAAGAAACAACCAGTGACATGGTCATCATTGAAGAATCAACATCTCGTGTTCCTCCCACTACCCTTGAGGATATTGTAGCCAAGGAAACAGAAACAGAGATTGATAAAGAATATTTCACAACTTCAAGTACTTCTACTACACAGCCAACAAGACCTCCCACTGTGGAAGGCAAAGAAGCCTTCGGACCACAGGCATTTTCTACTCCAGAACCCCCAGCAGGGACAAAATTCCACCCTGACATAAATGTTTATATTATTGAGGTCAGAGAAAACAAGACAGGTAAGTCTTTGCTTTCTAGACATACGAATCAAGGCAATCAGCATTTTATCTTGAAAATTACTTTTGGAAAAAAAAATATCAACATGCCAAATGCTGCCATTAGAAGATAACTGGAGTGTAAAAAAATTCTGTCTTAGCTTCGTATATTGTGTGTTTGTACATGAATTGGAAGAATATGTTAAACAGTTTGGAAGAATGTTAGATATGATTTTATTTTAAAAGTCATAAGAAGCCCTGCTTTGTCATCTAATATAACCAAATCATCACTGTTACATCACTTCAGAACATGCAGAACAAGATGTTTTAATTTCAGTGTCTTTCCATGTGTTACTACTCAAGTGTAGTACTAGACTGTGTTAACATTTCATTGGTCTTTAACTATTAACCTTCAGTACTTACACTGTGGACAGCTAAAACTGTATTGCATATCCCTAGGACTGATAGAAAGACATCTAAAGGTTTGTTTTAGTTTTTCTCTTCCATGATTTGCAGGTTTATTATGCAGTTTGTGGGGTAGGTGATAGGTATGCAGTTTAAATGTTATTTTAAAGAAAGTTCAATGTATTTTCAAACTGTTGTCTTTCGATATTTTCATTAAGCTTTAAATATTTAGAACAAATAAGGTCTAGCTCAATTCTAGGAAATGCTGTAATCTATTTTATCAAATACAATTTCAGAAAGTGGATTACCTCTGTTCCCTAAAAACTCAGGCTGTAATGTTATTTATTTTGTAATTTAGTTATAGGAATATTCATGGTGCCTTTTATTCTGCTCAAGTATTTTATATATCTCTCTGGCAAAATTCTTAAAAGCTGTTTCTTTACATAGACTAATACTTGCAAATTTTATCATTAAACTTAACTTATTCCTTTTTAAAGGTCAGTACACTCTATCTTCCAAATTTGGTAAGCTGAGTTGCGAATACGTGTTATATGCAGTTCAATAGATCTATTCAGGTTTGTCTTTTTTTAATTTAGAAGTTAAGATAATCGATTTTAGTTAAGTTGCTGTAGTTTAGTTTTAGTGTGTGGATTAGAGGAATAAATGCTCTTTTTTCCTTAACGTGGCTATGAGAAGTCAAGCTAGAAGAATGTTTTTTGAGAGGTTTCTTCTCTTACTGTTGGGCTGTTCCCCTAGAGGTGTCATTTTTTGTAAGATGTGTCATTTTTTGTAATTTATGCGATACTCATGAGCCTGCTTGGGGATGCACTTGTTGGGAACACAGGTGGTTCTAATGTCTAGTCAGCTGGCTTCCAGTTAGATGGTAATTTGGCCTCTACCACCCAGAACTTTCTCTCCATGTAAAAGCTCTTGTGGGACAGTGAATAGCAGAAAAGAGAATACACTCTCAGAGTATTGACATTAATCTCCACTTTCCAATACAGTTGAATGAGGTCAGGATTGGAGCATTATTTTCCTGTTAATGATGCTGTTTCTTGGAAACCATATTTATTCTCTCCTACATTGCTCTTCCGCCTCTTGGAACTGGAGACGGAGAGAGAGGACAGGCTGCCAAGTAGTGGGAATGAGGATTGCTGTTAGTGGGGCTGGAAAAGTGACAAGAAGATATTACTATGAAAAAAGAAAGAAATGAAGAGAAGCTTAGGGATTCCTATGAATGCTCAATTTGAGAATTAAAAAAAAAAAATTCTTGAATGACTAACTATACAAAAGTTTTTTCCCAACTTAGATTACTCTCTTGTTATTGTAGATACTATGTTGAATCAAATGATAGATAAATCTGTAAAACATGTTCTGCATTTTAAAACTCTTCTAAATGGGAAACTGTGCATTAAGGTGAGGGTAATCAAATTACCAAACGGGGAAAGTGAAACTCAATCTCCCTGGAAGAATTGGCAGTCATCAGAAAAAAAAAAAAAAATCTAAGTTTATAAATGGCTACTTGAAATGGAGAGTCTGAGTAACTTAACTCATAAACCATTTATACAAAGTATATTTTTATCTGAATTGTAAACTTAAGTCAGCTGAGTCTGGGAAACACAACTAGGTATTTCCTCCTCTTTTTTCTACCTTTTTAAAAATTTTTCTTTTCTTTTTTTTTTGAGTTTAGTTGCTTTACAATGCTGTGTTAGTTTCTGCTGCAGAGCAAAGTAAATCAGCTATACATATTCATATATCCCCTTTGTCACCACGGAGCGTTGAGTAGAGTTCCTGTGCTATACGGCAGGTTCTCATTCAGTTCAGTTCAGTTCAGTCGCTCAGTCGTGTCCGACTCTTTGCGACCCTATGAATCATAGCACACCAGGCCTCCCTGTCCATCAACTCCCGGAGTTCACTCAAACTCATGTCCATCGAGTTGGTGATGCCATCCATCTATCTCATTCTCTGTCGTCCCCGTCTCCTCCCACCCCCAATCCCTCCCAGCATCAGAGTCTTTTCCAGTGAGTCAACTCTTCGCATGAGGTGGCCAAAGTATTGGAGTTTCAGTTTTAGCATCAGTCCTTCCAATGAACACCCAGGGTTGATCTCCTCTAGAATGGACTGGTATCTATTTTATACATAGTAGTGTATATGTGTCAATCTCACTTTTAAAACATGTGGCCTTGACTTGCCTTCAAACTAAGTTCCGTTCAGCATTGATAACAATGGGTCAGAAAGGAAAGGGAATACTTGTTTATCTTCTTTGGCAGGGAGTTCCAGTGAGTGCGGTGGGGCGCGGGGGGCTAGGGATGAGAGTAGAACATGTATCTATCTATTAACTCCCTCGCTCCATCTCTCTCTTTCTCCCCTGTCCCTGCATCGATCTGTCATCCCTGCATCGATCTGTCATCCCTGCATCGATCTGTCTTTTCATATATACGCTTTATATATGCCCTTCTTAAGACTAAAAACACTGTTTATTGTTTTGATAAGACAATGAGGGTGGTGACTCAGGTCCAACTGCTTTATACTCATTTTATTTGTTTTCTATGAGAAATTTAATTTTTCAAGCATTTTTCACTTTGGGAAGGGAAAACCTGAGAGCAGATGTTAAATTAATCAGTTTTAAGGCAGGTGTACATTAATAAAGAAAAATACATATGTGCCTGGAAAACCAACCTTTTTATGTATCAAGGCACCTTTTTCCAAACTGGAAAATCCTTGGTACATGTACAAATTTGTATAAATTTATTCACAAACATAAAATTGACCTTACATATACTGTATATTCAAGTAAGCAAAAATACCACCCATATTACTCTAAACCAAGGCATTCATAAGTATTTTGCTGCTCTCAGCAAGTCACATAAATCTTGATTTTTAAAAAATTTTTTACTACTATTAAATAAAACACTATGCAGGACACATTTATGTTCTATTTGCTCAAATGGATCTTAATAGCAACTTAGGGTGCTGTTGCCGGAGGGCAACTGTAGTTAGCAGTTAAAAAAAATCTGAAGGAACTTTTCAGCTCATAAAATTTTTATGAGCTGAAAAATGCTATAGGGTGTGTTTAACAGTGGTTCAGGGGATACTGAAAACATGGCTCCTGTCTATTTCAGGAGTAATTTGCACACCTGCACTTTGAAAAGTTATTGAAAGGTTTTCTTTGTGAACACGTGATGGCTCAGACGGTAACGAATTTGCCTGCAATGAAGGAGACCCAGGTTCGTTTCTTGAGACAGGAGGATCCCCTGAAGAAGGGAATGACTACTTGCTCCAGTACTCTTGCCTGGAGAATCCCATGGATAGAGGAGCCTGGTGGGCTACAGTCCACGGGTCGCAAATAGTCCGACATGACTGAGTGACTAATACACACACACGGAATCTATAGCATTTAAAGCGTAGGAAGAGTTAGCTCAATTCAATTCTGGACTCTTTCCCTTTTTTAAAATTATGCTCCTCCTCGAAATCATCTGAAATGTCATAAATTTAGTGTAACAGGATTATGAATGTTTTTAAAAGCTAATACACTGTAATTTTAACTCAAAGAATAATTTAGAAGTCTACCGATATTGAATGTAAGCATTATTATGCAAATGCTCATGGTTATAACATTAAAATAAGTGACTTAGTTTTTTTAAAAAAATCCATGTATACTGCCTATTACTTGTCAGACTCGCTTGGTATTATTTGCTGCTCAGGTGTTCTTTTTTGCTAGTTTTATCATTTCTAGCTATCCTGTCTAAGTGTAAGATAGGTATTAAGCCAATATGAAACTAAAGTGATAATAAATATAAAATATTGATGAAATTGTTAATGAAATGGCATTCAGGATTAATGAAGTTTTGAGAAAAATAATTTTGGCCTCTAAATTAGAGTTTCTTTTGTTCTGTTTCCTTGTTGAGAATTATGGTACTTTTATTGCTTACATCTTTCAGAAATAATTCCTATATGATTAATCGCATCTACATTTTTGTTTGTATATTTGGGAAATGTACATAGAGCTAAATATTTATTTTCTGAATATGATGCTTTTGAGGAGAGGGTAAGGAATAAGGGTCATTAGCTCTGCATATAGGAGATATCTGGGTAAATGCCAGTATTTATACCATTAAAAGCACAGTCATCAGTTTTTAAAAAGTAATGTTACTCAAGATACCCTTATATAATTTTTTTTAAATCACATTTTTATATAATTTATTATGTAGAACTACTCTTAGATTTTTAATTATAGGATCAGATTCCTTTCTTGGGCCTCCATATTTTGAGCGCATAAAAGAGTGACTGTTCTGGTTAGTATTTGAGGGGGGGATATTAGGAGCCCCACTTTCTTGGGGCCCCTGTCTCATTCCCAATGGTAGTTTCTAAAGTATCATGTACCTTAGAACAAAGAGAGTGAGATCATTTGGGTAATTCAGAATAGAGCAGCAAAAAATTTACTCATTTCTGAATGAATTGATTTTTTTTTTTTTTTAAGTAAAACAATTTTTAAATTGGTCTCTCACTATATGGGCTCTCCTTGTGGCTCAGATGGTGAAGAATCAATCTGCGATGCAGGAGACATGGGTTCGATTCCTGGGTGGGGACGATCCCCTGGAGAAGGGAATGGCTACCCACTCTAGTATTCCTGCCTGGAGAATTCCATGGACAGAGGAGCCTGGCTGGCTGCAATCTATGGGGTGGCAAAGAGTTGGACACGACTGACAACTAAACACACACAGTTTTCACTACGTATATCTCACTATAATGATACACATTTATTAACATTTACCTACATGATTCTGAATAAAACAAATTAAGCAAATCTAACTTTAATCTTATTGATAGCTATATGTAATCAAAATTATATATAATTATATTTCACAGTATGTACAGAGCAAAATCATCAAACCTGCACTTAGAGCTTGATATTTTCAGGCCACTCTTTATATATTTTATCATGTTTAAACTTCAGAGGTAATTTGTGAGATATCTAAAGTGCAGCAGATGGCAGACAGAAGCACACTGGGTATGACACTTTGGTACTAGTCTGAGTCTTGGCACTCCTTGGAGCATTTTTGCAGTGAGGCAATTCTCTCCCCTGATGAACTCACAGGAATAATGACTCCCTGTTGGCTCAGGTGCTGCCCTGTCTGTCTGTTTCTGAAAGAAGATAGACTCTGGAAAGACTGGCTTCTCATTGGCATTCTATTGGTTTAAGAGGAGATGGCTTAGATTTCGTTTGCTGCTAATAAGGGGCTCTGTGTATTCTATTCAGATACCTGCTATGGCAGGAGAACAGCATGCTGAAACCAGTAGCTCTGGTTCTGGGATGTTTCTCTCCTGCAGAATTTTGGAGCATATCCCTGAAAGTGGATGGGGCAGGTGCCTACACACTTGAGTGGTTCCCTTTGCTGGGCTCCAGCTGTGGCTTCCTGCCAGAGAAGCACATGTTTTTTTTTTCCCCTGAAGGGAATTAGGATGGCTTCCCTCATTCCTCCTTGGCTGTCTAGAAAAGGACTGAATTCTTCTATTGGTAAAATAATGAAAAAAAGAAGAGACTGTCTCTTTTCCATTCATTTCTATAGAAGGAAAAAAAGAATTGGCCTTAATATATTTAAATTATTAATGAGCTTAACGCTACACTGCAGATCAAAGCTTACCTTTTTAACCAAGTCCTTCTAAGTGAAATATTTTGTATGTATAACACATACACTCATATAAGACACACATACAAAACACATAGAATCTCAAACTTTTAAATGCTGTATAAATATTTTATTAACCCACTAATCTCAAGAAAATCTTGAAGACATTAAAATCGTGCTTCTCACAGGTTGAGGCTTACTAATAAGAGATACTCTGTAGATGGGTATAAAGAACTTTGTTGTCTTCTTCTTAACATGAAGAAGCCTATTCTTTCTGAAAATGGCACTTGCAATTACAAGTTGCCAGTATCAAAGCTGCTATTGAGGTGGGCATTAGCCAAAGACAAATGCCACTTAGTTGTCATTAGCAATGACCTTGAGATAAAGGCGCACTCTGTCTTCTAGCAGAGTAGTCAATCAAGGGTTATCCTCAGGTAAAGCTACAACATGCTTTGCTCTTTAACAGAATGAAAAGGGACACAAAATAACTGTAAACCATAGGCCTTACTCCCAAAGCCTTTAAATGCTTTTGAGGAGCCTATATGAACATAGTCAAATGTAATAACAGTACAGAATTGCATAATTACACTCTCGGTATGAGATACTGACTAAACGGCAGATAATATCAACAAAGAAGAATCAATGAAGGCAGGGGATTCAGAAAATATTTCATGAGAAGGATGAAATATAAGCTGGTTCTTGTTGGAAGGGTAAGATCAAAAACAAATTACTGAAAACTCGTTATTGACCTATTGCTTCACAACAGAGACTCACCAGTTGGGCCAAGGCGCCCAAGTACTATCAGGCATTTTTCTAGACAGGGCTCGAATGACACAGTGGCACCCCTGATTCAGAAGATGAATGCCTTGTTAGGATTCACCTAGAAGCCTATACAGATTCATGGAAACTTTGGGCAACTTCCTCAGGAAGGAGTGTTCTCTCACATTTTCCTATTTTTCATTTTGATAAAGATAGCATCATCTGTAAGTTAAGTACATTTAGCTTTTCAAAACATCCCATGATGTATCATGGTTCAGAATTACACATTTGTAAAATTAAATGACATAAAACTACTCTTTAGTGGGCTGCTGCTGCTGCTGCTGCTAAGTCACTTCAGTCGTGTCCGACTCTGTGTGACCCCACAGACGGAAGCCCACCAGGCTCCCCCGTCCCTGGGATTCTCCAGGCAAGAACACTGGAGTGGGTTGCCATTTCCTTCTACAATGTATAAAAGTGAAAGGTGAAAGTGAAGTCGCTCAGTCGTGTCAAACCCTTAGTGACCCCATGGACTGCAGCCTACCAGGCTCCTCCATCCATGGGATTTTCTAGGCAAGAGTTCTGGAGTGGCTTGTCATTGCCTTCTCTGTTAGAGTGGGCTGCATACCCTAAAAGGTGATTTAAAGTTTTATAATATCTTTAATTCAAATGCAACTTGAATTAGCAGTAAGTTGGGGAAGCTACAATCAGTCTTTCCTTTGATTCCTGACGATGTGGACCCAGGAATTTCTTAAATTTTCTGTCAGAATTTTTTGCCAGTAAAATGGATGTAGTAGTGGTTATTTTATAGAAAGAATATTTCATAAATTCTGATACATACTTTTTTTTCCAAATCACAAGGATAATGTAACAAAAGATGACTGTGTATATATATATACACATATACACACACACATATAGGGATCTTCCCAACCCAGGGATTGAACCCAGGTCTCACCACATTGCAGGCAGATTCTTTACCAGCTGAGCCACAAGAGAAGCCCAAGAATACTGGAGTGGGTAGCCTATCCCTTCTCCAGCATATCTTCCCGACCTAAGAATTGAATTGGGATCTCCTGCATTGCAGGTGGATTCTTTACCAACTGAGCTATACATATATGTATGTATCCAAATATATTAATATACATGTATTCAACAAATAGTCAAATAATTGCCATTCACTAAGTACTATACTAGAACTGGATTTTTGAAGCACACTCTGTGATATTCTGAATGTCCATGGATAGGTAGTTGATTTGACCCATGGGATACAGTTCAATGGAGTGGAAAGAGCCTCTGGAAACAGACTTGGGTTCATGGTCAACATTGTTATCTGCCTATATGATCTTGGGTAAATTGCTTGATCGCCACAGGCCTCAGTTGTTATAATAGTAAACATATGTGCTAATACTACAAACACCAGATTACTTAAAAGAGAAGGGGATCTCTTCCTGGACTTGCAAGACATGGTGGCAGGCACATCACACGTTTAATACCTCCTAAGTGACTAGAAAGCACCCAGCACAGTGCCTTGCACATGGCAATGATGTAGTAGAAACGAATCCCCTCTCAGCTACGGCAGTTGTTTCATTGCGAACTTCTAAATGTAGGAAAATGTAAATTGTTTTGTATTAAATATGTTAAAAATGCAATTACCTTAAATTTTGAGATGATTTATACAACAGCAAGACAAATATAATTATACTGTAGTATCTGTCTGACTGCAAGAGCTTGTTAAAATTTTAATTATCTATGGATTGTGTTTGTCTAGGGTGATGCCATTTTGGGTGCAAATCAGAAGCAGCTGCAACCCTTATTTAAATTTTAAATATAGTTATAGTATTGATTCTATACTATCAACACATAGAACTCATTAGCTTTCTGCTCTTTTTCATGTGTGAAAATTGGACTTGTGATTTTTGATGATTGCAAATTTAATTTTTTTTTTCAAAGAAAAGATCGTTTCACAAATTCTTTATAAATTTTTCCAGGTGCTGGGCCAGGCCTCTTCTTGCATATTCATAGAAAACATGGGCATTCCCTGCTGTCTTTTTGTTGTTGTCAAGGAAACCCCCTAGTTCTCTACACAGGGATTACATTCTTCTTTCTTAATAGCTCTTAGATCATTCATTTGTGCAGTGAATAAAAAATGTATTCACGGGCACAGACAGTGTTCAGAACTTTTGGAGGGGAGGGGTGTAGCTAAGGGGAGAGACGTGTGGTGAGAGGAGCTAAGGGATAAAAGAAACAGAAAAAGAAATGCTTTGTAAAGGTTTCATTTTAATGAGGTAAAGTGAAAAGAATAATTTAAATGCATTATCTGTTTTTGTCAGTTTTAAAATTTATTTGCAAAATTTATTACATTAAACCTCAGTGAGGCCAGTTTGTCACATATAAAAGAAAAAAAAAAGCTCGTTAATATGTGACTTTATTGATAGAGAGATTCCAAGAATGGGGCTCTGGTTGAGGGGGCAGGGAGGAACATTTTTTTAGTGAAAACTGTTGTATATATATATTTTTTTTTGTTTGTATGGAAGTACTTTGATTTTTTTACAACACAATTGAGGCAATGTAAAACATTGTTTCAGCCTAGGGTATCATGTGGACAACTGAGCACCTATTGCATAAGAAACTGTGTTCCTTAGAGGGATATGCCAATATTCAGACCTTTTGAGTGTGAATCAAGAAGGAAACCCTGATCCAATGGCATGAAAGCTATAATTATTCTTAAAAGGAGTGGTTTGATTTGGAGGAGGAGAATAAATTATGTCAAACCTTCTAAAAACTTGCTAGAATTATTGTGAGAATGTATAAAAAATTTTTCCATAGATAAGTTAAAGTAGGAGATTTGAAACTGGAAAGAAATAATCCCTTGAGTGAGAGGGAAAGTTTAATTGTACTTCAACATCTGTATCTATGAAAGCTTGACATATTACGTCAAAGTATGGTACCTGGACCTGCCCCCAGTATGTAATCAGCATATACTACCTGGTCTGGCTTCTAGCGACTTCATCTTTTCATCTTACACCACAGTATTCCTGGCATCTCCCAGGGTGAGTTAGTTTCTTTGGCCATGTGCTGTTCGAAGTAGGTTTGGGTTTTTCTAAGTTGAGAAAGGGAAAAGAAAACACACCAACATATGCTTCTGTAGAGTACAACGGGATCCACTATAGTTACCATCTTTTATTACGCTGTGATCTCACCTTGCTCTGCTTTCTAAGGGAGCCATTTCAGTCTCTGAAAATAAAACATTCTCTGCCCATCTCTTCACACTCACTCCCAGGAAGTATTTTAAAGGCTTGTAGAAACAAAGCCATTCAATCAAGCTACTCTGTGGCTGAAGTGAATTGGAGTCACTCAGTCATGTCCGACTCTTTGCGACCCCATGGACTGTAGCCCAGCAGGCTCCTCCATCCATGGAATTTTCCAGGCAAGAGTCCTGGAGTGGGTTGCCATTTCCTTCTCCAGGGCATCTTCTGAGCCAGGTATCAAACCTGGGTCTCCCGCATTGCAGGCAGACGCTTTACCACCCGAGCCACCAGGGCTAGGGAAAGGAAAGTAATGTCATCCGTAGCTTAGTTGGGAAGGCAGCTTGAAAAAATCAATAAGCAAGAAGAGTATACAATAAAAGCTAGTTGCTTGCTTTAATAAAAAGAAAAATAGAGGTAATATGGGCATGAGTTTGAGCAAACTCCAAAAGACAGTGAAAGATAAGGAAGCCTGGCTTGCTACCGTCCTTGGGGTCGCAGAGTTGGACACAGCTGAGTGACAGCAAAAACAGCAGCAATGAAGTAAGTTACTATAGCAGACAGTCTCAGAATCAGCCTCTCAGGAAACTCAGGGCATTCATCCTCTTGCTGAGAAGCCATTCGTGTCGCCCAGGAGGCCACAGAACAGCACCAACCAGGTATCAGCAGCTGACCGACAGCGATGCCATTCTGTGCAGGGGTTTGAAGGAGCCCCAGGAAATCTCCCAGTGCATAAATTCTGCTCATGTTGCTTCTCAACCTTGACTTTATATCAGAATTACCAGGGAGCCTCCATTTAAAAATATCCACTCTCCCACCCCCAACTAGACAACTTAAATCTGAATTTCTAGTGGTGGGACCCAGGCCTTCATATTTTTTGTTTCTTTTATTAAATTTGCCTTTCGTTTTTTAGTATTAGATGTCTGTATTTTTTAATGCACACAGTCTTTATTCCTGGAGAATGTTGAACCCTACCGTAAAGTAAAGGCTTTCTGACCTTCAGACAGAGGTTGAACTATAGACATATACCTGGGGAAGGGGCTGCTTTAAACCTCTGCAAGTTTAAGTTGTATTTTACCAGTTTTAAGGAGGAAAAAAAATGTTTAATTCAGTCTCCCCTGAATGAAATGCTGGCCTTTATCACATTTTGGGAAGCGTAGCTTTTCTCACACATGTTAAATGAACCTTGGCATCTGTAAGGAAGGAAGAAAATAGAATTAACTATAATTGAAACATATGTTTTTTAACATTTCAGAGTAATTGTAATTGAATCAAAAGTGATCGTGAGGGGTGGAAAATGTATCTTGAATTACATGGACCTGCATACCTCATGCTGCCATACCCATATTACTTTCTCTCTATCGGCATGGAAATTAAAAGGAAATACGTATGCTCATGGCTTAAGGATTCTTTTGACTATACTGACAAAGTGAATTTGTTCATTGTATATTTCCACTTGAGAAAAATAGTGAATACTGCCCTGAGATAAACCTATATGGATTCTATATTTGGAAAGGAAAAGAATGATAAAAAATAATATTGAGACTATGCCTGCCCACTTAGATGATCTGATTTTCATAGCCATAGAAGTCTTTAATATTTGCATAATCTGTGTCTCTTTTAGTTGTGTCTCAGAATTTGAGCTATTATTGCAGCCAAAACACAGTTTCTTCAGTACCAGAAAAAAATGCAGATATTTAAAAGAAAGTGTCAAAGTAGTAAATGTAAACATTTCCATTCTTGATGATAAATAACTATGTAGACATTCTTTCAACTAAATTCCAAAAGAGAAGCTAAGTGGCTAGAATAAGGAGAGCCTTCAGTTCAGTTCAGTTCAGTTCAGTTCAGTCATTCAGTCGTGTCCCATCCTTTGCGACCCCATGAATCACAGCACGCCAGGCTTCCCTGTCCATCACCAACTCCCAGAGTTCACTCAAACTCATGTCCATTGAGTCGGTGATGCCATCCAGCCATCTCATTCTCTGTTATCCCCTTCTCCCGCCCCCAACCTTTCCCAGCATCAGAGTCTTTTCCAGTGAGTCAACTCGTCGCATGAGGTGGCCAAAGTATTGGAGTTTCAGCTTTAGCATCAGTCCTTCCAATGAACACCCAGGATTGATCTCCTTTAGAATGGACTGGTTGGATCTCCTTGCAGTCCAAGGGACTCTCAAGAGTCTTCTCCTGCACCACAGTTCAAAAGCAGCCTGACATGTTTAAAAGATCCTTTCACTTTACAGAACATAGAAGTTAGTAAGGAAGGTGAGACAAGTATATAATAACCACTAGGGAATTTATAAATAAGAAACAATATGACATAAGTCCTGTGGCATACAAATGAAAGACACAACCAGTTTGGGCTGAGGAGTTTTAGTGAAGACAGACTGGAGGAATGGAGACTTCAGCTGGATCGTTCATAAATGCAGGAGTGAAGCTCCAAGGAGGGTTTATGAAGCATTCCAAGTTCGGGGCAGGAGAATTCTTCTTGAATAGAAGTGTGAGTTGGGAATGAGGAGGATATTGAAATGGGAGCATAGATTTCTCTGCATCCAACTCAGTGATGCAGAGAATGAGAACAGAGAATGAGAGGATGACGATAAATGTGAGGACAGTGATGGAGCTGTCTGAGCATGTTATTGAAAAGGTCGGTTGGAAGAGGTAACATTGGAAGAAGGGAGTGTTGTAATTAAAACAAAATAATGTTTGGGAAAGTTCAGTTTAGTAGCTGTAATTTGAGAGCTTAGAAGGAAGTATTGATACACACACACACACACACACACATATAAGGGGCATTTGTTTTACTTATGTCAAAGTGTTTTACCTAAATTTTAAATCCTTGGTTTCACACACATATATATAAGGGGCATTTGTTTTACTTATGTCAAAGTGTTTTACCTAAATTTTAAATCCTTGATTTTGACCAAAGTATTTTTCTGGTGTTGGGCATCTAGTCATTATCTATCATCTATTTATCTATGAAAAGCTTTGACAATCATGGGGAACTAACATGAAAAAAATAAGAAAAGTAAGTACTGCCCAATAACTGGTTTTTGTCATTTGCTTTGCTTTCGAGGAAACATTTGCAAACTGAAATAAACTGCCTTCTTTTTCATGCAGCTCTTTATCTTACTGCTCAAAAATGCTTGAAGGACCCAAAATTACTTGATTAAGCTCTCCAGGAAAGCCCTTACCCTTTAAAAATTGGAAGTTAGGGAGTCCCTTGGGCCTCTTCTATAAGCAAGAAAAGCCCACACTCAGTGGTAACTCCTTAAGCGCACTTAGAGCAGATGACTGTATCTAAACACATTCTTTCCACTTGAAAGAACAGCATTATTAGAGGATTATCTGAAGCTGGGAAAAGAGATGATTCCCATTTATCATCCCCATAACATGTCTGCCTCAAAAGTGAGGCCATCAGAAACGCTTATATTGTTTATTACGCTTTCTGGGTGTAAAATTCATGAATTGAGAAATATTGAGCTCCTTTCTCAGCAAGCAGAAGCTGTCAGTGTCCGACACCATGCATGGGTGATGCACCAAATGAACCTCAGCTAGCAGAGCTAACAGGGAGACACGGGTCACAGAATCCAATCTTGATCTCCTGGCGTCTAGTTTAATCTCTTACCTCTGGAGGGATTGGACGTTGATCTAAATATCACATGATTTTCAGTTATTAAAGTAATTTAAGCAAACAAAAACAACCGACAAGATTTAGGGAAGATATTTATATCTTGATCACTAATGTCATTTTTTTTCCAGCATCCTGAGTTGGCACCATTTTTAGTGTCTCAAATTTTGAAAATGTTGGGAAATTTGGAACGTCTGAGACAACCTAGTGGAAAGGCACATTAGGTAGTCTTCTTTACAAGGTGGTGGCTAGCATTTTATTTTAGTTAAGAATATATCAGTGATGAATGAAATTGAAGCATTTGCTTATGTCTGGATATATTAGATTCATAGGTATGTGTCAGAAAGCTTAAATATCTTAGACAACTTCAAGTTTTCTCTATTTAAATTCTATAAGTGTTTCTCAAGTACTTCAGTATGGCTGTCTATTTTATTTTTTAAATAAGGAACCAAAATATTTTTTTCCACACATTAAAATGAAATCTATTTTAGTAGAGAAATGTGATCCTAGTATCTCTCCACTGAGTGGATTGGTATATACTTATATTTAATTGAAAGCTCTTAAATTGTAGAATTTCCTATAGAAATCATGGACTTTAGCCAGCTGCCTCTGCATCTTAGCAACTATGTTTTGTGTCTGCTAACAGTGTGATTGTAAGACTTGTGCTGTGTCTACAAAACTTTGCCATTAAGTACTTAAATATACTTGATGAGTAATTTGAGGTCAGCTAGCAATAAAGCTTTGTGTGAAATGCCATTAAAAAAATCTATTAGCGTGGTATATTCAAGCTGTTAAAATACATTCATAGAAACAGAGAAAAGATTATACATACGCTGTGTAGAGTTCTGTGGTTTGACTTTTGCAGTCCAAATAAAAGTTATATCACCCTCAGAATAAAATTCTAAAATAGAATCGTCTTTTATAAGAATTTGTTCACCTAAGAGCTGGGGTCATTAATTATTCCATGAGGTTGCACTGTTAGAGTACAAAATAGAGCAGATCACAATTTCATGATGAAATACTTGCTTTCGCAAAAACACAGGTGTTCCCTACTCCCCTCTACCCCCCGCCGGTCACACACCCTACAAAGAAACTTTTCTGGTTTGCAATAATTATAGCTCTTGCAACTCTCTCATAATATGTTGGTGGGTGAGGGTGGTGGCAAGGATGAAGAAGTAACTTCAGAAAGTAAATAAAGAGGTGCCAATTGGAATATGGGTGAGATGGAGGTGTCAGTGGCAGGAGTGAATTCACTTGTCTATCCTAAGTAGATTTTGTGACTTTTTACAAAAATTATTTATTTATTTACTTATTTTGGCTGTGCTGGGTCTGTTGCTGCTCAGGCTTTTTCTCTAGTTGTGGTCAGTGGGTACTACTCTCTAGCTGCCGCATGTGGGCTTCTCACTGCAGTGGTCCTCTGGATGCAGGGCGTGAGCTCCCGGGCTCACAGGCTTCCGTAGTTGCGGCTCCCAGGCTCTAGAACACAGGCTCAGTAGCTGTGGTGCCTGGGCTTGGTTGCTCCTCGGCACGTGGGATCTTCCCGGATCAGAGGTTGAACCCGTGTCTCCGGCTTTGGCAGGTGGATTCTTTACCTTTGAGCCACCAGGGAAGCCCTTCATGACATTTTAAAAGTATGAAAACAAGTTTGCCATGCTGAGAATAAAATGTAGATTCATCTGTAGAGAATCTGTTGGCCAAAAAAATTGTCTTCAAAGCCCTGGGCAGTGAATATTTTCCTCGCCCTTGAACCAATATTAAGAAATCAGAAGAAACCATTTGGAACACAACTTATTTTGATAATAAATACTGATAAGTTATTAAGACTTCCCTGGTGGCTCAGATGGTAAAGCGTCTGCCTACAATGCGGGAGACCTGGGTTCGATCCCTGGGCCAGGAAGATCCTCTGAAGAATGAAATGGCAACCCACCCAGTATTCTTGCCTGGAAAATCACATGGATGGAGGAGCCTGGTGGGCTACAATCCATGGGGTAGCAAAGAGTCGGACACGACTGAGTGACTTCACTTTCACTTTTCACTGATAAGTTAATTGTGAGAAGATTCCTTTCAGAAAAGGAAACCAAATAATTTCATGTCACATTTCATATCTTTGTTTAAGAATTCTTGTTAAGTGGAGCATTTTTACAGTGCTCATATTCAATGAGCACTTTTTGAAATGTATCTTCTCAGTTTATTATGATGTACTGATAGTCCTTTGGTCAGTGCCAGCTTCAAAAAACAATGAGAAGCATAAGATGAAATTGCTTAAGTATTTCTGTATTTCTGCCATTCCGAGGCAAGGCAGATCAGGTACTTGGAAGGCAGGTGGAAAAAGGAATTCTAATTTAAACGTGATGATTGGTACATTTGCATTGCTGCTGCTGCTGCTAAGTCACTTCAGTTGTGTCCGACTCTGTGTGACCCCATAGACGGAAGCCCACCAGGCTCCCCCGTCCCTGGGATTCTCCAGGCAAGAACACTGGAGTGGGTTGCCATTTCCTTCTCCAATGTGTGAAAGTAAAAAGTGAAAGTGAAGTCGCTCAGTCGTGTCCAACCCTTAGTGACCCCATGGACTGCAGCTTACCAGGCTCCTCCATCCATGGAATTTTCTAGGCAAGAGTACTGGAGTAGCTTGCCATTGCCTTCTCCAACATTTGCATTACGTACAATCAAAAAGTGTCCTTTGCAAAAAAAGAGTTACAGGAAGGTCATCTCTCTAACCTATTGGCAAGAGGGCTTGTTTCAGAGAGAAAGAGAAAGATTTGGAAGACACCCTTGGAGGCCGCAGGTTTCTGTAAAGTTGGTAAATATGAGTCTGCCATATAGTCTCGCAGAGAATAGGTATTTAGTAAATTTTGTGCAATCAGTTAGTTTTGGGGAGATTGCATTTTTGGGCGCCATGCATGGTTGTGGGAGTTAATTAATTTTGCATGCAAAAACCAGTACGATGCTGAGCTGTGTTGTGAAGTATATGGCTGTGAGTGAAGTATTGTGGTATTTATTTAGGTTAGAAAAGGGAATAAATTACATCTAACAGTTGAGTCTTTTGGTGAAATATTCTAATACTCTGGTCTAAAATGCTAAGGGAGTCCTCAAATTTATGAGCAATAAGAAATGTCAGGGTTCCTTATCCAAGTGGAAAATGGGCTAAAAGAATATTATCCTCTGTTCATTGAACTGCAATTAGAGAACATAAAGTGAATGTCAGGGAGTTTAATTAATTGAATTAAATAGACTTAATGAGTTGATAGTCAATGAAATTATTATAAAAATCGTTGATTTACAATGAGTTCTTTGTTTTTCTTTACTAGGAAAACATTTTATTTTAAATTATTCTTTTCCTTTTTAAAACATGTAAGTGAGCGTCAGAGTGTCAGTTCCTTTGACATGCTGACATTTGACACGTTGACAGGCCTCTGTTTCTTCTCTCTGCTTTTTTCCACCCCACTTGTTTTGAGAGCTACCAACATCATACATAATGGAACCTCTATCTATAATTATTCACTAAGAAGTTCATGGGATATGTTTATATCCATTTTGTTTTTCTAAAAAGTAAGGAATTTATTTAGAAATTCATACAAATCTATAATAACATTGAATATTTTTACCCTATTCCCAGTCTAGGAGTTTATAAATAAAGACTATCAAGGAGTTATTTCCTTATTTATCCTTGTGTTGGGCTGGAGAAGCTTGGCTGAGTAGTTAGTTTAATCTCCACTGCTTATACAAAGGGACAAAATGTGATGGGGATTTTTTTTATATATACTTGACACACACCTATGCTTCTTGTTGAAATTCTTTCTGTAATTTAAGTGCAAGGTGCTGTGGAAATTTAGACTGTATGTGTGATCATTTTTAATAATGAGTTCTCGTGATATTTATACCTAATGAAACCTAATGAAAAGGGTGATATGCTAAATGACAGTATAAGCAATTTAAAATTGGCATGTTTTTGAAGTTCCTGTTAAATTCTACAAAGTTTCACAGAATTGTTTAACTGAGTGTAGCTTTGTGGTAGCTCAGACGGTAAAGAATCTGCCTGTAGCACAGGAGATCTGGGTTCAATGCCTGGATCGGGAAGATCCCCTGGAGAAGGAAATAGCAACCCACTCCAGTATTCTTACCTTGAGAAGAACTCCATGGATAGAGATGCCTTGTGGGTTGTAGTTCTTGGGGTTGCAAAGAGTCGGACACAACTGAGCGACTAACATGCTTTCACTCAACTGTATTCAAATAGTATTAACAATGAGACTACTTGATTTAGTGATTAGATAAGGTTATAGATGTGATATTTTAAAAGATTCATTTGTATAGAAGGCATTTAAAGATGCATTTTCTCATATACCTGTATAAGAATATGCATATATATTCTCTCACATTCTTTTTTCCTTAGTGAGAGGTAGCCTTCAACACAAGCTGTGTTAAAAGGTATTTATCATCTGAAGATGTTTTCTTTTAAAACATACAGCATGAAACAGTATAAGATCACAGTAATAACTTCTATGATCTAATATTAAATGAACTTACTCTTTTTTGAAAACAAAGGTAAGACATTTAGTTATTTCCATGAGTTTGGCAGTTAGGAGTAGCTATAACTTCTGTGGCAGAAATCATCTATATTAGTTTTCCATAGTTTTTATTTTTTTAATTTTTATTTCATATTGGTTTATAGTTAATTTATAATGTTGTGTTAGTTTCAGCAAAGTTATTCAGCTCTACATATACATACGTAAATTCTCCTTCAAATTCTTTCCCTGTTTAGATTATTACAGAATATTGAGCACAGTGCCCTGTGCTATACAGTAGGTCCTTGTTGGCCGTCTGTTTTATTTATTTTTTAGTTGTCTTTTTTTTTAATTGGAGGATAATTGGTTTACAATATTGTATTGATTTCTGCCATACATCAACATGAATCAGCCATAGGTAATACATATATTCCCTCCCTCTTGAACCTCTCTCCAACCTGCCACCCCATCCCACCCCTCTGGTGGGGTTTTATATTTTTGTAATATGCCAGAGTTATGTGTTGATCACATTTCCGTTTAGAGTAGCAGTATTTTTTGTTCATTTCAATACCTATCCCACTTTGTTTACATGATTGAAGCACTGAATGTATTCAGTGGAGATATGAGGAATGATTTGTAGCGTGTGGAAGTTCAATAGGATGGACATATAGCAGGGAAGAGTAACCTACTCTGACACAAGTAGCATTGATACTATGATGAATAGTATTTATGGTGACAATACAGTGAAGATAGGATACAGAGAGAAAGTTTTCTTTTTGTTTTTATTAGAGTGAAAGGGATTAATGTAAATACAATATATCTTCTAGTTACATGAAAGTTTTGTGGTCTTTGTTTTATTAGCAAACCATAGTTAAAAACAGAAGGAGCTCTGTAGAGTTTTTATTGGATGCTCATATACTTCTGTATTTATGCTGACACAGAGAATACAATGGCAGAGTCAGACATGACTGAAGCAACTGAGCACACAGGCATGCAGAGAATACAAACAAGACTGCTACCGCCTCAGTAGAGTGTTTTTCTTTTCTGACATCGGGAAATGTTAGATGTTGATCCTTTCACGGGTTAGGGGAGTGGCTTCTGACAACAGAAGCCGTTTCTCTACCAATAGGGGGCAGGAGCGATTCCGTCGTCGTGATTATTATTCCTCCTGTAAGTTCTCAGGTTCAACCTAAGCATGTGTGGCCTGAATCAGGGCTAGGCTGAAAGCTGTATCTGCAACACTGTTCCCGGGACCAGAGGGCGAGACACTGGGCAACCCTCCGAGCTTCTCTGTGTCTTCTCCTGGGGTCAGAACACCCACAGGTACCTTTCCGTGCTGCCATGATTCTGAAACTAGGACATCTGCAGTGGCAGGAACCTCTCCAAGGACCACTGAATTCCACTGCGATGCAAATAAGGTTGCAGAATGTCCTCCCTCCTGGTGTCCGGATGAGGAGCTTTGCTGGTGGGTTTCTGGAGAGAGAAAAGGCAGATAGCCTTAGTGGTTGGTACCCGGTGGCAATCTACAATCTAGGAAATGTTCCGAGGGTAGGTGTTATTTCAGGTATGCTAGTTCTAATGTTTAGAAGTGACTCCTGAACTTCTTTTGGAGAAAAAGTTAATAAAAAGAATGACGACTGCCCCAGTCCAGATCACCTCGCATTACAGATAAAGCTGTAAAGGTATAGAGGGCTCTTCTTTCCTGGTGCTTTCTGTGAGACAGCCCTGCATGGAGATCCCCAGTCCCTCCTCCCCAGGGCTTCCTACCCTTGTGCATGGAATGTGGCTACAGTCTATTATACAGCTAAGTCTTGTCTTATTGTTGCTCTGGGACAGGATTGTCATCACACTGTGAAAGAGCTATAGAGAAACCTCTCTTTTACTTTTTTAAAAACAGTCTTCTTTAGGGTAAATTATGACAAAAGGCCAGAAGAAATGGCTTCTCATTTCCCTATTCAACAGAGGGCATCTTCGCATTCACCGACATGAAGGACATCAGTTACTTTTTCTGTATGATCTGGTGAAGTGATCTTAACTTGAAGTTTCTTTTTTTCCAGTTTGCACAGAGATGAATTCCTCCACTTCATGATTCCACTCTGTGTACATGGCACCTTTTTTCATTTTAAGGACATGGTTTTGTTAAACATGTTGAAGAGCTTTTGTGACCTGTTGCTACATTTGGATTTATTTTTCCCGTTGTTAATGTCAAACAGCAAATGTGAAGACTGAGAACCATGTGTAGAAGGGTGATTGCTCTTACTGTGAACAGATTTGAATCCTTCTTTTTGTGTGAGAGTGTGATCAGCCAGCCTTGCTATCAATTTCTTCTGTCGTACACTGCCAAATCTTCTCTTTAAGTATTGTGAAAACTCTTTGTTTTTTTCAGGTCGAATGAGTGATTTGAGTGTAATTGGTCATCCAATAGATTCAGAATCTAAAGAAGATGAGCCTTGTAGTGAAGAAACAGATCCAGAGCACGATCTAATTGCTGAAATTTTACCTGAGTTACTTGGTATGTTGCACAGTGAAGAGGATGAAGAAGAAGAGGACTGTGCCAATGCCACCGATGTCACAACCACCCCATCCGTGCAGTACATAAATGGGAAGCATGTAGTTACCGCTGTTCCCAAGGACCCAGAAGCAGCAGAAGCTAGGCGTGGCCAGTTCGAAAGTGTTGCACCTTCTCAAAAGTTTTCAGACAGCAGTGAAAGTGATAGTCATCAGTTTATAATCACCCATGCTGGATTGTCTACTGCCATGCAACCTAATGAATCTAAAGAAACAACCGAGTCCCTTGAAATTACGTGGAGACCCGAGATTTACCCTGAAACACCAGAGCCTTTTTCAAGTGGCGAGCCTGATATTTTCCCCACTGTCTCAATCCATGAGGGAGAAGCCACTGAGGGGCCAGAATCAATCACAGAGAAAAGTCCTGAACTTGATCATCTGGTGCATGAACATACTGAATCGGTACCTCTGTTTCCTGAAGAGTCTTCAGGGGATGCTGCCATTGACCAAGAATCTCAAAAAATCGTCTTTTCAGGGGCTACCGAAGGAACATTTGGTGAAGAGGCAGAAAAAAGTTCTACCACACATACTCCAAGTATAGTTGCAAGTTCTATATCAGCACCTGTCTCAGAGGATGCATCATTTATCTTAACAGGGACTCCACAGTCTGATGAGCCATTGTCCACAGTAGAAAGCTGGGTGGAAATAACCCCTAGACACATTGTCGAGTTCTCGGGAAGTCCTTCAATTCCAATTCCAGACGGCTCTGGGGAAGCAGAAGAAGACAAAGATAAAGTATTTGCCATGATAACTGATGTATCGCAGAGAAATACTACAGACTCCCTTGTTACTTTAGACACCAGCAAGACCATGATCACGGAGAGCCTTTTGGATGTTCCTGCAACTACGGTATATTCGATTTCTGAACACGTTTCTGCAGTAGTGCCTACCACATTTGTAAGGGAGCTACAGACTTTTGAGTGGGTTTTCAGTCCACCTCTGGAGGAAACAACGAGGAAAGATGAGGAGAAGGGAACTACAGGTACAGCTTCTACAGCTGAGGTACATTCCCCCACACAGCGATCAGATCAGTTTGTTTCACCCTCTGAATTAGGAAGCTCAAGTGAAATTCCACCTGGTGATTCAGCAGCTGCTACTAGGAAGAGTTTCATGTCCCAGATGACACCCACACAGTCTGAAAGGAAAACGACAAGTTCTACTGTTGTCTTTACAGAAACAGAAGTTTTAGACAATCTGGCAGCAGAGACCACAGATCCCAGCCTTAGCAGTCAACCCGGGGTTCTAGAAGAGTCATCTACTGTCCCAGGGAGCCCCATCTCTCTCTTTATGGAGCAGGGCTCCGGAGAAGCTGCTGTTGACCCAGAAACCACCACTGTGTCTTCACTTTCATTAAATTTAGAGTCTGAAATTCTAGCTGAAGAGGAAGCAGCTGGCACTTGGTCTCCACATGTGGAAACTGTATTCCCTTTTGAGCCAACCGAACAAGTCTTGAGTACTGCAGTGGATAGAGAGGTTGCTGAAATTATAAGCCAAACATCCAAGGAAAACTTGGTTTCAGAGATCTCAGGAGAGCCAACTCACAGGGCAGAAATAAAGGGCTTTTCTACAGATTTTCCTTTGGAAGAAGATTTCAGTGGTGACTTCAGAGAATACTCAACAGTATCTTATCCCATAACAAAAGAAGAAATAGTGATGATGGAAGGCTCAGGGGGTGCAGCATTTAAGGATACCCAGATGTCACCATCTATAACACCTACCTCGAACCTCAGTAACCACACTGCTGACTTGGAAGAACCTGGCAGCACCTTGGTCAGCACCTCAGCCTTCCCTTGGGAAGAATTCACAGCCTCTGCTGAGGGCTCAGGTGAGCAATTGCTCTCAGTAAGCAGCTCTGTTGACCAAGTGTTTCCCAGTGCTGCAGGAAAAGCCTCTGGAACAGATTCCCCATTTATTGACCAACGATTGGGAGAAGAAGGTGATATCAATGAAACTGGTCAAAGATCCACCATTTTGCCAAAGGCAGAAGCTGAGAGTACTAAAGTTTCAACCAAAGAGGAGGAGGTGGAGAATCACACAGTTTCACTGGACTTTCCCCCAACTGTGGAGCCAGACAAATTATGGCCTAGACAAGAAGTCAACCCTGTAAAGCAAGGAAATGGAAGTGAAATAGTATCAGAGGAAAAGATTCAAGAACAAAAATCTTTTGAACCCCTTCAAAGCTCTGTTGCACCAGAACAAACAACTTTTGATTCACAGACATTTCCTGAACCTGGACTCCGAACCACAGGTTATTTCACACTAACGACAAAGAAAACTTACAGTACTGATGAGAAAATGGAGGAGGAAGTCATTTCCTTAGCTGACGTCTCCACTCCAAATCTAGATTCAAAGGGCTTAGCATTGTACACTACTCTCCCTGAAGTTACTGAAAAATCCCATTTTTTCTTAGCTACTGCCTCAGTGACTGAATCAGTACCAGCTGAAAGTGTAATTGCAGGTTCAGCCATCAAAGAGGAAGAAAGTATAAAACCCTTTCCCAAAGTTACGAGCCCGATAATTAAAGAGTCAGATACAGATCTTTTATTCTCTGGACTGGGATCTGGGGAAGAAGTTTTGCCTACTATAGGATCAGTGGATTTTACTGAAATAGAACAAGTCCTTAGCACATTATATCCCCTGACTTCTCAAGTACAAAGTTTAGAAGCCAGCATCTTAAATGATACAAGTGGAGACTATGAGGGAATGGAAAATGTAGCAAATGAAATGAAGCCACTCATTTCCAAAACAGACAGCATTTTCAAAGATGGTGAGACAACATCCAGCACAACATTACCAGAAATTTTAAGTGACGCCAGAACAGAAGGGCCCTTTACGGCACCTCTCACTTTTTCCACAGGCCCCGAACATCCTCAAAATCAGACACACGGTAGGGCAGAAGAAATCCAGACCAGCAGACCACAGCCTCTGACTGATCAAGTCTCTAGCGAGAATTCTTTGACAGCAGAAACTAAAGAAACAACAACCTCTTCCACTGATTTTCTGGCTAGAACTTATGATCTTGAAATGGCCAAAGGATTTGTTACATCAACACCAAAACCATCTGACCTGTTTTATGAACATTCTGGAGAAGGTTCTGGGGAATTGGATGCAGTTGATGCAGAAGTCCACGCTTCTGGAATGACTCAGGCAACTAGGCAAGGAAGCACCACATTTGTTTCTGATAGATCCCTGGAAAAACATCCCAAGGTTCCAAGTGTTGAAGCTGTTACTGTTGATGGATTCCCGACAGTTTCAGTGGAGCTGCCGCTTCATCCTGAGCAGAATGAAGGCTCTCCTGAGGCAGCTAGCACACTGGCAAGTACAGCATCATATGAGAGGGCCACAGAAGGTGCTGCAGATAGTTTCCAAGACCATTCCGGGGGATTCAAGGATTCCACATTGAAACCCGACAGAAGAAAAGCCACTGAAAGTATTATTATAGATCTGGACAAAGAGGACAAGGATTTAATACTGACAATGACAGAGAGTACCATCCTTGAAATTCTACCTGAGCTCACATCAGATAAAAATACTATCATTGATATTGATCACACTAAACCAATATATGAAGATATCCTTGGAATGCAGACGGACTTGGATCCAGAAGTACCCTCGGGACCACCTGACAGTAGTGAAGACGGCAGTCAAGTTCAAGAGAAGTATGAGGCAGCTGTTAACCTGTCTTCAACCGAGGAAAACTTTGAGGCTTCTGGTGATATTCTGCTGGCTAATTACACTCGGGCAACACCTGAATCGAAGGATCCTGAAGACAGAAATGCATTAGATCACACAGGCTTTATCTTCACAACTGGGATCCCCATCCTTAGCTCAGGGACAGAATTAGACATTCTGCTT
This sequence comes from Moschus berezovskii, assembly GCF_049115385.1. Lineage (NCBI taxonomy): Eukaryota > Metazoa > Chordata > Mammalia > Artiodactyla > Moschidae > Moschus > Moschus berezovskii. The sequence continues at coordinate 27,466,684 of NC_142467.1, read as the reverse complement.
CCCACAGCCACATCTCTGCCCATTCCAAGCAAGTCTGCCACAGTTAATCCAGAGTCAAAAACTGAAACCAAAACCCTGGACGACATCTTTGAATCAAGCACTTTGTCTGATGGCCAAGCTATTGCAGACCAAAGTGAAGTCATATCAACGCTGGGCTATTTGGGAAGGACACAGAATGAGGATGAAGAAAAGAAATATGCAAGTCCCTCTTTCCAACCAGAATTCTCTTCTGGGGCTGAGGAGGCACTGATAGATCCTACCCCCTACGTAAGTATCGGTACTACCTACCTTACGGCTCAGAGTTTAACAGAGGCACCTGATGTGATGGAAGGATCCCATCTGTCGGATTCCACTGACACATCCACAGCTTCAACTTTTGCAGAGCTGCTCTCTCAGACACCATCCTCTCCTCCAGTCAGTGTCCACTTAGGCAGTGGGGACTCTGAGCACTCAGAGGACCCCCAGCCAAGTGCTCTGCCAAGTACAGATGCTGGCACACCCCCAGTACCCTCAGGAGAACTTGCAAACATTGAAGCAACTTTCCAACCCTCGAGTGAAGAATACTTTCACATAACTGAGCCTCCATCCTTATCTCTTGACACAGAGCCTTCAGAAGATGAAAGTAAGCCTAAACTGTTAGAACCAACAGAGGCTTCTGCCACAGAACTAATTGCTCAAGAAGAAATTGAGATTTTCCAAAATTCTCACAGCACAACCAGTGTCCAGGTTTCTGGGGAAGCAGTCAAGGTGTTTCCCAGTATCGAAACACCTGAGGCTGAGACTGTTGTCACAGCTGCAAGTGAAACGAAGTTAGAAGGTGCTACACTGCGGCCACATTCTACTTCTGCTTCTGTGATTCGTGGGGTCGAGGCAGGTGTGGGGCCTCAGCCCAGCCCACAGACTTCTGAGTGGCCCACCATCCCTTCTTCTCTGGAAATACACCCTGAAACACAGGCAGCTTTGATCAGAGGGGTGGATTCCACAGTAGCGGCCCCCAAACAGCAAGTACCAACGAGGATGCTTGATTCTGATAAGCAGGCAGCACTAAGCACCACAGAGTTAAATACTGAGCTTGCAACACCATCATTTCCCCTTCTGGAAACTTCTAATGAAACCAGTTTCCTGATTGGCATTAATGAAGAGTCAGTGGAAGGCACAGCAATCTATTTACCAGGTAAGGACACAACGTTGATAAATCTGTTTCCAAATGTGGAAACAGTCCCTTGGTCCTAACATATTTATTTATATAATTTTGTTGTACTGTGAAAAGGGGTGAAGGTTCTTTGCATTGTTCATGTATAGCAGAACAGGCCTTAGTACTGATTCCCTAATGAGATGCAAAGAAAGTAAGTATAGACTGGGGGCTTCCAAGTGATTCATGGGGTCGCAAAGAGTCGGATACAACTGAGCGACTAAACTGAACTGAAGATATACTTTGTATTTTTCTGGGTTTAAGAAACATGTTTCTTTTTTTTTTTCAGTTGCAACATGGAAAACCTGAAATTGTTAATGGTATAAAAATTCAGTTTGACTTTACCCACAACTTAAGTATGACTTTGTCTTAGGTCCCATAGTTATACATCTTAGCTTTAGGAACAGGAAAAGTATCTTATTAAAAAAAAAAATCTCTCATAAATGGGTGCTATTATGGCAGTATTAAAATCTGTCAAGCCTTTACAAATGAGACTAGTAAGTAACTCTAATAAATACTTAACATGGTTCGCACAATGTCGGTTATAAGTTCATACTTTTGTGTAATTTCCTTGCTTTAGATAGGTAGTCTACGTAATGCTTCTAACACAGTGCCTAGCCACAGTTGAGTATTCATTTGGTATATATTCAAACTCTGCCTGTTGAGAGAAGATTTCTAGTTTTTTCCTGAGTAGACAGGAAGCATGAATTTGATACTGGTTCATATAGACTATGCCATTTGAGCTTCACAGAAAGGCCACAATGCATAGATTATTATCTCCACTTAAAAGGGTAGGGCAGGAAGGTTCAGAGAGGCTCTGTAATTGGCCCAGGGTTGTAGCCACACCCATCATGGTAAAGTGGTATTTGAATCCAGATGGGCCTCACTCCAGAGTAGGTGGTTTTCTCCACTGGTCTTTGGTGGTGTTCTGTTAATATAGTATAAAAATGAATAATATTTAATTACATGTAAAGCAGAGATCTTGGAATATTTACTATGTAGAATTTATTTTCCTTTTAGTCTAGTTGATAATGTTGAGAAGTTAAGTTTAATGGTGTTTTCCAAGAACAGTGGGAGTAATAATGTTAGTGGAATCCATAAGTAGCTATCACCACCTAGTTGCTACCTAGAAAAAGAAAAAAAGAAACCAAACAACAGCACTTCTAGGACTGTGTTGATTAAAAATATGTTTTATTTTAATGAGTATGTTTTTACAGCATGGCTATACTTAGAGTTATTCTTCTGAGCGTTGCAACCTTATCTTTTGTGCTACCAATGCTTCAGTTTTGTTGTGCTTCAGATAGCGTGAAATAGTCATAAAGTGTAACTTTTATAAACGATGAAGTATTTTGTGAATACCTCTGATCAAAGATGGCTGACGGATTTTTTTTTTTTTTTTGGTCACTCTTTATTGAATCTGTAAATGATAACCTAGTAATCTGGCCAATATTTATTCTTTTGTAATTTAGTTGAATTATGCTTCAGGTTAGAGGAAATATGATAGAGAAATCACTGGTAATAACGATATCTATAGAGAGAGTTGGATTTGACAAATGAGAAATGTGTACTAGTTGCCCAATTCGTAATCTTTACCTAGAATCAGAGCTTGCGTCTTTGCAAAACAAAGTGTCTCTTTAGGTGAATTCAGTAAACAGCAGTTCCTAGTGGATTGCCTGGTCTATTTGCTGCAGTTTCAACTTTCCGAAATGACTACACAATGTTTAGGGAAGAATAAAATGAGTGAAAGCACAACTGTTCTCCTAATCTAAACTACGTTCAGTTCGCAGCCCCCGTCCTTGCCAAGGCCCTGTCCTGCGCTCTCGCATGTCTCGTGTCTGTGGTGGGAGTAATGCTGTACTTCACATTTCTGTGGCACGTCACACTTTACCAGCCACTCTCACTTTAGTGTCATTTTGGTTTCGCACTGAGAGTAGCATGTAGAAGTGTTGTTGTCCGAAGCCTTGTCATCTAAGCAGCGTGTTTTCAAAAGCAGAAGGCGAAAGTAGCTAGATCTTTAGATCGATAGGGAGAGTCTTAGCACTACTGGGGTCACTTTTGAAGAAACAGTTGCAAGCATCTGAATTAACCTAATTATCATGAATCCTCACATGCAAATGTGCCCCTGTCAAGTCTTTCTAGTAGTCCAGAATTCCCTTAACACTCAGAAAGTGTGAGTTTGACTTTCCTGGGTGGGAAAGGCTCAGTTATTTTCTACAGCCATACCTGTTTCTCATGTTTCATAAGTGGTATCTTCTTTTCTTTGTGTGCAATTATTTCAGACTTTCAGGTCTTAAAATTTTTGAAACTATGTTTTTTATTCCATATATAGCCTATTTATTTCAGTTCTTTTGTAAAAAATGGTTAACTCTCATTTGGATTCTTAAACATTGAAGCAAGCACTTCTGGAAAAGTGTTCAAATAATATATATAAGCTATTAATGTAAATATAATTACCCATGGGATATTACAGAATAATATACATGCCTCAGTTAGTCTAAAAGTACTTGGATTTAGAAAATATGTATTAAACTGTTTTCTCCTCGTACATTTGTACCTCTGGCCTTTATATTGATCACCTAGAAGTGTCAATTTTGTGTTTTTAACAAGAAAATTGTAATAAAAGTTTGGGGTTTCACTTAAGGTGAGATTTTTGTATTGGGGTTTGTTTTTACACAGTAGAGTTTAATCCATGTGTTGCTTTTCTTCAAGTATAGTTTAAAGGAGTACAGTTGGAACGTGTTTTTGGAAAAAGCATATTAATGTAGCAGAAGAGACTTCAGTGCACACTTTCGAAGAAAAAGTTTCTGAGCATTAAGTGGTAAAAGGCAATAATAATTTAAATGATGGTAACAAGCCAATGCTAAAAAGAATGCATGTTCTGTGTATCCAGCCATTTCACATGAACTAACCTCGTTTAAAAGAATACATTTTCCATTCACTGTGCACATACGTGTAATCATTTTGACTAAAATCAATTGCCATTATCATGCCAACTAAATCTGCAGTAGAATATATTAATTAGTTGCCAGATGCCATACAAAATCCTGTTTAAAAGTAATGATGACTGATTGGATCCCAGAAATGAATGGATGCAATTTGTAATAATTAGTTATAATGCCAAGAAACACTCCAGAGAGTAAAGTTAATCTTAATTTTTATGTGTAGTGCTATGGTAAAGCCTTATGTTATGGTAGCAAAAAATGGCATTTTTATGCTAAAATACGTTGAAACTGAGAGATGAGCCTAATTGCTCTTCTTCCTTTCCTGAACCTGGTAGGACCTGATCGTTGCAAAACGAACCCGTGCCTCAATGGGGGCACCTGTTATCCTACTGAGACTTCCTACGTGTGCACCTGTGTGCCAGGCTACAGTGGTGATCGGTGTGAACTTGGTAAGATGTTCTTCCCTGAAAGACCCTAGTGCTTTTCCAGAAGACGTGTTGGGGGAAAGTTTGTGCTGCTTGAATCCATCAGAGGATTTCAGAGAAGCCCATTGTAGATGAATGGCGTGTTAGATGAAATTAAAGTCATAGAGTAATTTAAGCACTCTGTGGGAAACAGGGATAGATGTTTATTGAATTTTCTTGATGTCACCAGGACTCAAGGAAGATTACTGAGGTCAGATGTATTTATGTGTGGTTTTCACACTCAGACTTTACAAATGTAAAGTTTGGTATATGGTATTTGTTTACATACTGACAAAAAATTTTAATCTGTCTCCAAATCTGCATATCAATAAATTATCAATTTAAGTACAAATTTCTTTTAAAAAGTTCTATTTAAAAAAGGATTTCCCAGGTGGCGCTAGTGGTAAAGAACCTGCTTGCCAAGGCAGGAGACCTAGGAGACGCAGATTTGATCCCTGGGTCGGGAAGATCCCCTGGAGAAGGAAATGGTGACCCACTCCAGCATTCTTGCCTGGGTAACCCACAGACAGAGGAGCCTGGTGGGCTACAGTCCATGGGGTAACAAAGAGTCAGACATGACTTAGTGACTAAACAACAATTTAAAAAATAGGGAGTTTTTATGTTTTGAGATGACTTGCTGCTCTGGTGTGTCATGGGAGGGCACCTTCTCTGGCTGTGCCCAGAGACCAGCCTAGTCCACCTCTTCCTCGGGAGCTATGACATTGTTGTCTTCCTCCTCTCTTTTGGGTTCCAAGGAACGTCATTGTCTCTTTACTAAATCAGTCCCTTTTACTTCCATTCTTATTTGGGATTCCTTTTCCTGAAGAAAAATTTTAAAAGGACTCCAGTTTTGATTTGGCTAAATATAGACCTTGGCCCTCGGGGAAGGCGATGGCACCCCACTCCAGTACTCTTGTCTGGAAAATCCCATGGACAGAGGAGCCTGGTGGGCTGCAGTCCATGGGGTCGCTAAGAGTGACTTCAGTTTCACTTTTTACTTTCATGCACTGGAGAAGGAAATGACAACCCACTCCAGTGTTCTTGCCTGGAGAATCCCAGGGACAGGGGAGCCTGGTGGGCTGCAGTCCATGGGGTTGCTAAGAGTGACTTCAGTTTCACTTTTTACTTTCATGCATTGGAGAAGGAAATGACAACCCACTCCAGTGTTCTTGCCTAAAGAATCCCAGGGATGGGGGAGCCTGGTGGGCTGCCGTCTATGGGTCGCACAGTCGGACATGACTGAAGCGACTTAGCAGTAGTAGCAGAACTTGATCCTAAGAAATAAAATGATGGGAGCTACTCATCAGGTGCTCCTTTTAGCAGCACCATAGTGGTTTTCTCATAATGACTGAATAAAGATTACACTTTAGATGACACAGAAATGTTGAGATAAAACCCCCAGCATTCATGTTAAAAGAGTGCTTACCTTTAAAAAAAAAAAAAAAAAGCCAAAGTCAATTGAGCTAGTAAGTTCTATTTGTATGCTAACCAGTGAAGACAGAGATCACAATAGATAACATTTAAGAAATAATTATATCTTAAATACAAAATTTACATATGTTATGTGTGTTTAGCTGCTAAATCCTGTCTGTCTCTTTGCAATCCCCTGGACTGTAGCCTTCCAGGCTCTTCTGTCCAAGTAATTATCTGGGCAGAAATACTGGAGTGGGTTACCATTTCCTTCTCCAGGGCATCTTCCTGACCCAGGGATCAAGATAGGTCTCCTGCATTGGCAAGCAGGTTCTTTACCACTGAGCCACCTGGGAAGCCCTCAAATTTATGTGTGTAGTATAAAAGTATATGTGTGACCCCCATTTTTTTCACATTACAATCAATTGAAAATAATTTAATGAGTTAATATATGTGAAACTGTTTGATCAATGACTGGCACTTAGCAAACAATATAAAACCATCATTATGATATTAATATAATACCGTTTCTACTAAAGTCCTTTCTTTAGGTAAGAATACAGCATATGCCTCTTAGAAATTTATTTTTTATATTCATTTTTGGGCTTCCCATGTGGCTCAGTGGTAAAGAATCTGCCTGCTATATGGGAGATGCAGGAGATGTGGGTTCAATCCCTGGGTTAAGAAGATCCTCTGGAGGAGGGGATGGCAACCCACTCTAGTGTTCTTGCCTGGAGAACTCCCACTGACAGAGGAGCCTGGCAGGCTACAGTCCAGGGGGTCGCAAAGAGGTGGACATGACCAAAGTGACCAAATACACATACATTCATTTTTAATACTTAATATAAACATTAACTAAAATTTTAGTGTAACCTCAAAATGCTATGGAATAAAGGCATTAATTTCATCACAAGAGATCATAGATGTCTGTTAGAAAGCTTGCATTCAATATAGACACTGAAATTAGGGAGGATTTTCATAAGTGGGAGAGGAAGACTCGACACAGCAAACAAAAGCACAGTCAACAAACTGCAGGATGCATCTGGGGGACCGCGGGTATTCTGGATGCCTGCTTAGTGGGTTGTGAGAGAAACGCTGGGAAAGAACAGTGGAAAGCTAGCTGGATCTAGGTCTGAAGTCTAAGACTTTAGTATACATGCGAATCACCTGGAGAGCTTGGTAAAACACAGTTTGTTGTTCCCATCCTCCAAATATCAGAGTCAGTAAGTCTTGGATGGGCCTGGGATCCTGCATTTCTGATATTCTCAGGTGATACTGATACTGCTGGTCCAGGGACCACATTTTGACGACTGCTACCCTGGCTAATCGGGATCTTCGGAATGTTTAGATGCCAAGGAGAGGGAGAATGGGTATATGTATGTATATGGCTGAGTCACTTTGCTGGGCACCTGAAACTATCACAGCATTGTTAATTTGCTATACTCCAATATAAAATTAAAAGTTTTGTAAAAATTGAAAAATAAATTTAGACATTTAAAAATATTTTGTTTTTTAAAAGCCAGTGAATAAAATTATCTTGATGGTGTCTAAAGAAGATGACAGTCAGCTGAATGAAGGATATATTGGAAAGGGAAGGGTCTGGAGGCTATGAAGCCAGTGAAGTATTTTCAGTGTTTCACAAGTGAGGTGGTCAGAGCATGAGCCAGAATTGGGGTGGGAAGGCTAGGGGGATTCTTTATTGATTTTAAAGTTCATGGGACTCATCTAACAGCAATGGAGATAATGACCTTACTCTGAATATACTTGAAATTTTCTTAGGGTTGCCAGATTTAACAAATAAAAATATTAGATCAGTGACACTTAAATTTCAGATTTAAAAAAGAAGAGCTTTTAGTATAAGTTTGCCCTAAATAAAGGATGTGACGTACTAAAATTTCTTTTTGTTCACTCTGGAATTCGAATTTAACTGGCTATCTTGTATTTTACCTGGCAATCTTATGAAATAGGATCTTTTGACCTTTTACTGATAGTACTTTTGTGGCTTTTATTTTAGATTTTGATGAATGTCATTCTAATCCTTGTCGCAATGGAGCCACATGTATTGACGGTTTTAATACCTTCAGGTGTCTTTGCCTCCCAAGCTATGTTGGTGCACTTTGTGAGCAAGGTAAGAGCTTTTGCAACATTTGCTTGAAGAACAGTATTGATAGTTCATTTCAACTGTTAATTCTAGACAGCCCTTTGTCATAATTATTTGGATTTTGTTGTTGTTGTTAGCAATTTTGACCATACTGTATATTCTTTTCTGCAGAGGAAATTTGCAGGTTGCCAAAATACATTAGGTTTCCTGATGCGCTTTTAGCTCACAACATTTGAACAATAATGTTCATTTGATCATTGTTGTTTTGCTGATAGAATGGAATTGCAGACAGGCATGCTGAGCTAAATTTAAGGACATCCATCCACCAAAAGGAACATTGTGGTACATATTCTTCCTGGGGACAGACTAGGCATGGACCTTAATCATGTATGTGGCTTGTACCAAAGGTATTGAATTCAGTGTTAATTGCCTTTATTTTCTCCTCTCAGCATTTGAGAGTCAATGGTCTTATTGTTCATAGTTGATCATCTCTGGAGAATGAGTTAATGCAGTTGTGTGAATACATTCACCTTGACTTGGCAAATACTACAGAAAAGATATTGTGAACCAGGTTTCTTTCCTACTGAAGAAAAATCTATTTTTTCTGAATGAAAGGCCTAAATTCATGATGGCTTGAATCAAGTGATCCCTGTAATTTGCATTTTATGGCCAACCTGAGAGTGTATTTTGGGTGGTTAACAGTAACATTTCTGAGCCCATCAATCAGAAACAGATCGCATACTCAGCACACTCAGTTTTGGAACATCGATTTCCTCTCCTTAAAGTCATACAGTGGTTTGGCTTTGATAAAAGTGCTTAATGCCAAACTTCCATTCCACCAGACAAAATGAAAATGAGTGTCTAATAACTCAGACACATTGGTCTGGCCACACATTCCACTTTGCATCATGAATCTGGATGTCAACACAATTAAAGCAAAGCTAAAAGGAGTGTGCATTGAATTGCCAATGGAAAGGGATGGGTGATGTTTGGGTTTTTTAGGGTTTTCTTTGCTTTTTCCTTATTGCATAGGATGGGTCTGTTTTAAAATTGTAAAATATAAATATGATAATTGACCAAACAAGATCCACTTCTTTAAAGAAAACAGTAGGAAAGATGCTATTTGTTGAATAAAACAGAAGGGTGAGGTACTTGAGCCTTTTGTATGTGTTAAAATGATTCTGGCTTCACTTAGTTCCAAGTACAAGGAGTGATTCAAAAACTCATTTGTACCACAAGTGTTTGCACACCTGCAGTCTTACAGGCATCGTTCTGTGTGTTGGTGATAGTGAAAGTGATGTCACTCAGTCGTGTCCGACTCTTTGTGACCCCATGGACTGTAGCCCACCAGGCTCCTCTGTCCATGGGATTTTCCAGGCAAGAGTACTAGAGTGGGTTGCCATTTCCTTCTCCAGGGGATCTTCCCAACCCAGGGATTGAACCCAGGTCGCCCGCGTTGTAGGCAGACACTTTACTGTCTGGAACAAAGGCTCTGATCTTCTTGACTCAGCATAATTCTTGGCAGGGAATACAAAGAGATACTAGTTGTTGGTTACTTTTTAACTCACCACGTGCTTCAAGGTACACCATTTCCTTTGGCTGACAGCAATATTTCTGTGGGTTAAGTAGACCAGAAATTGAGGCCCAGGAAGGAAAAGTGATGTGTTCAAGGTCACACAGCTAGTAAATTAGAGAGTGGGAAGAATGAACCTCAGTGGCCTTGAAAAGCCCAGATTTTTTTCAACATCTTCACTCTTCTAAAGTAACTCTTAAGGAGAAGCATTTTATTTATATGTAAAGCTGATAGATTCAGCAGTAACATCCTTGGAAGGGAGTTTGGGGGCAATTACCTTTTACTTCCTTTTAAGAGAATATTAAAAAGAAAAAGTTTTCATTTTTCTTCTCATTTCTGGTATCGCCTTTCAGGTACCTTCTATTTTATCTTACAGCAAGTTTAACTTTCATCCACATGATTCGCTGAGGAATAGCTACCCCAGTCTGTTTACCAGATGCAGCTGTGCTCCTGTGATTTACTGCCAGGACACTGAAAGATTTTTTTCTCCTCTTTTCAGGTTGCCTAAGAACAAATGTTTTCTTCATTAACAGCAGCATTGTTGTCTAAACAGTTTTCTATCCAAATTTTGGTGATGACTGTGTTGTTTCTTCAGCTGACCTTTTCTGTTCTCTGCTTTAGTAACTTCCCAACTCCCAGCAACTCTGAAAGAGGGGACACATTTGGTGGAATGATAGCACATCTTGAAGTCTAGATGAAGGTCTTAGAACTGTGGAAGGACGTTTTTGTACACACAATTTGCCCCCAAGTCAAGATACATCTTGCCAACCAGAAGTGCCAGAGTGTTGACAGTTTCTTAAGGCTTGTGGGCTATATGTTAGGAGTGTTGAAAACGTTACCTATATAGCATGAGAATAGAGTTTAGTGAGGTTGTTTAAGAATGACAATTTCAGCCTTTGTGGTCGTTAACAAGTGTTGTTGTAATCTCCCCATCTTCCCTCAACACACACAGGCAAAACTAAATGTGGGACTTTGTAATATAACCTATAGACTACAGGAGTCTTAAAGCATAAGAAATAGTCCCAAATGTAGACTGATGCCTAAGAAAGCATCATCTGAAAGCATTGCCTTTTAATAAATGAGATGTGTATCACATTATTTTTAGTTAAGATTGAAAAGACAAACTGCTTCTGATAACTCCTTTCAGAACTGCATCCTAGAAGGTGCTGCTTGACACATAGTCCTTTATTACATATTTGTTGAATTCACGAATAATAAGAATTAAGTGAATTGGTGTGGATATTTGGCTTCTTTAAAAAAAAAATCACTCTGTTAAGTATTTGCACATCTATTTACAATCATTGGATGAGTACAGATAAATAATCTGTCCCTATTTGGTTTTAGCAGAAATACTGCCTCTATTTTCTGTACACATGTGCTAAACTGAGAAAGGCACTGGGGCAGTATCATGGCCATGTATCTAAATTTTTAGGTACATTTGGTTTTCTGTACGTAGGGGAAAATACTTTCTCTTAGTGATAAAAGACAAAGAAAACCAGACTAAAACTGTTTAGGTTAATAGAGGATAAGGAAGAGCGTAGAGAATAATTTTTTTCTGATGTATTATTCAGTAAGTTAGGGATCCTCTAGAATCTTAAACTGTGTTTCTTCAAATAAATGATAATTTCCAAGGTTATGATTGGATGGTATCACCAACTCGATGGACATGAGTTTGAGCAAGCTCTGGGAGTTGGTGATGGACAGGGAAGCCTGGCATGCTGCAGTTCCTGGGGTCGCAGAGTCAGACATGATTGAGTGACTGAACTGAACTGATGCTATTACAATATCACAGCACTGACTGGCAGTAAGGGTATTTTAACAAATTTCCCGATTCTACCTCGCCCCCCTCGCCAACCCTTTCGTATACAAAGATCTGTTTCCTCTACACCCCTCGCCCTTCTCCTCTGAAATCTTCCATTTGAACTTCCCAAAAGAAAACCCACTACATCCAAGTAGCCAAAATAGGCTTCCCTTCTTGGGTGCTGAGTGCTACTGTTATAAAACTGCCTATCTGTGTCTTGAGTCCTTTCCTATGAGATTGGTGGTGTCCAAACAACTCTGTAATACAATTCAAAACTTCCAGTGCACATTGTTGAAATCAATTAGTCAGATGGCTCTAACTAAACAACAGGCCTGATAGACTAAACTGAAATAAGGACTGTTCTCAGAGATAAGCTTCATCTGTTGTATGATTCTGGCTTAATCACTGAAGCCAGGAAAAAATTAAGTCTCTCATCATGCACGATTTCCCACAATGGGAGGAGAAGTAAATGGAGTGAGAATCAGGAAACAATCTGACTTTCAGCTTGGCCCCCAAGCCAGACATATAAAATGAGCATTTATTTCATCTAGTAGAGTTTTCTTATCTTCATCAATCAGTAAAACTTAGGGGAGGGGCGTCTGATCAGTAGGTAATGTGGAGTTTTCACAGTGTCCCCAGTTTCATAAATAAACTTGGCCATTTTGTTCGTTTTTACATGTAACTGGTTCAATCTCTTTGTGAGATGCTTTATGAAAGTTAAAATGATTTCTACTGATCTTCATTTAATGCATATTTTAATCTCACCCGTGAGTGGGCTAGTCTGAGAGAAGGTTGCCAATGAGAGGGCAGTGCTATGTGCAAGACTACTTGCTTTTGATATACTTAAAAACTGGCAATCTAGAAAATATAGCTGAAGTTTACTGCCAGTGTAAAATGTAAACATATTTGACAAATGTTTTCATTCCACCAGGATACTGGTTATAATGTGCTTGTTTCAAAAGAGAAAAAGTATACGTATATATTAATACACATACACACATCTACATATGTGTGTATGGCTTCATGGAATGAGGGGTACTAAGTTAAAGTCACTCTTGATAAACTTTAAATCCTGATGCATTTGGGAGTTACCTATATTCCCTCTCCTTTTGGGAAGAAGGCTCACAGTTGTTATGTCCCAGAAGCTGCCAATTGATGAAGAGTTGTTTTCTCTTAGTAAATCTACATGACAAGAACCTGTGAGCATGCAGCTCTCTGGGAAGTGGGGAAGGACTCTTTCCAGAGCCTTTGAAGTCGTTATGCAAATAGAGCATTCATAATCCTTTTAGCAAGAATTCTTATCTTATCATTTGACTGATTTCTCTTTAGAGAAGTTTGGTAAGAAATTATTCACCCCAGTTGCTTCACAATTGAGTCAGTAGACTCTGCAGCCTACGAAGGTTTTGATTGGCCCCTTTTCCAGTTTTTCTCCTGCTGATACTGGCTTTCATCAAGGAAAGTGCAGTTCGATAGTGCCTTTTCAGCCCTAAGATGTATTGTCACTCACTTGGCAGGAATCACTTGGGCTCTCTTTATCATGATTTCTTTGTCACTGTAACCAAAACTGGTGAATCCCTTGCTTCAGGGACATTGCATTGATGTGGCTTGGGATTTCTATGAACTTTTGGATGAGTGAACCAAGTTTGGACGATATAGGTGAGTTTAATAAGCCCATCCTTGTTTCTTCCCAGACACGGAGACATGTGACTACGGCTGGCACAAATTTCAAGGGCAGTGCTACAAATACTTTGCCCATCGACGGACATGGGATGCAGCCGAACGGGAATGCCGTCTGCAGGGCGCCCATCTCACTAGTATTCTATCTCACGAGGAACAAATGTTTGTGAATCGTATGTACCAAATATACATGGGTTTTCATTCAATCAAATATACATGGGTTTTCATGCAATCTTACCACTTTCTTAGTTTTTCCTGTATCTAACTGAAACAAGGAGCGTTCTCAGTTGTGATGCAGCTTATTAAATCCCTCATCTGTAAACTGCTTAAAATTATCTCTCCTATGTGAGTCCCCTATTTTGAGAAACATTCAACTGTAACATAGGCAGACATTTCTTGATTTGCCACCAGAAATAGTTGAAATAGCATGCTATAGGTTGAGTCATATGAAATTGCTATTTAATCATTTTTTAACTTACAGAAATGACCACCTCTTAAGTTTCCAATCTAATTCTTCCCGTACTTTTTGGTTTCTGTTTTGAATATGTACATATGTTGTCTAAAGTTAAAGAGAAAATTGCTTTCGATTATTTTTATCCCACTAATTAAAATTAAATTATTAATAGCACCCAAATGTTATTCTCTGTGCATAATTGGCCTATGGATGCTGAAAGCTAATGAAACTTATTACCAGAGCTGTTTAATAACTTCCTAGACTAAGGCAAAGAGGAGGGCAGCTAGCTTGTGTGTAGAAAATACTAGAAATTTTTTACTCATGAAGCATTGTTTGATGATCTGTTTAATATGTTCTCATGATGCCTGCTATCTTTTAGAAGTTTGATTGTTAATTTGCAGTCTGGGTAGAGGTTCATTTAACTCTTTTCATGGTGTCTTTGCCTGTGACTCATTTCATCGTGAAAGTCATTATTTTTGAGGAAGTTTTGCAGAACTGTCCAGTCTAGGCGCTCACCATTAAAAATGCTTTGAGAAGAAACATGTGGCTTCCAAAATGAGTCTAGTATGGGTGAGATCTGTCACATTTTATTGGTTCACTGAACTTTTGCCAATTGCACAGCTTAATAGAAAAAAATAAGTGGAAACTTTCTATCATGAGTAAAGATGGAAAAAACTACTTAATTGTAGTAAACTGCTAGGGAAATAATTGTCCATGTCTGATATTTTAATGTTTCATGATATTTGCAAATTAGCTTTTTAGTTTAAAACACGTTGGGCAGAAGAACAAAAGATAGTTAGACCATGAAAGATTTTTATGAGCAACTAAACAGAAATTCAGCCAGGAGAGGATTCATAATTCAGTCCCAAAATAATTTTCTTTGATCCATTTCATCCGTAAGTGGGAAAGGTAATAAAAATGTCTGTGTTGTTCTCCTTCTCAGGTGTGGGCCATGATTATCAGTGGATAGGTCTCAATGACAAGATGTTTGAGCATGACTTCCGTTGGACTGATGGCAGCACACTGGTAAGTTACTGATGAAAATGACGCCAATTCTAGAACTTAGTGCTTTGGTTTGCTGGCGTTGCACTGAGACACATTAGGCTGCAGATCAATTAAACATCTTGCTCAGTGATATTTTCATCTACTCGATGTAATTCATCTACTTGGTGAAATAGACGGGGGTTCAAATAGTTCATTCCCTGAGAATAGATCCAGCTACCAATATTGCAGTCAGGGCGGCTCTCTTAAAAGAAGAGTATATTGGATTTCCAGTGAACAGGTAAACTGCACAATCAGCAGAATTGCCTCAGGTCTGTCTTTCAGATGGTTATCTTTGTTTTTACAGCTTCAAAGCAAAAAGGGAAATAAATGTAACAGAAAGCTTCCTTTAAAAAAAAAAATCTTTTCTTCTTACATAATTGCACGGGAAATCTGCTATTATAAGGCATAGCTCATTTTTAGCCAAGCAAAAAATGCTCATTTTTTTAATATCTTAGAAAGGATTGTTGAAATATGATCTTATAAATTTCTTTCTATTCAAACTCTGCTGACTAATTATATGCTCTCTTAGATTTTTCTACCTCTTAAAGAAAGAAATGATTTGATAACACTGCCCACATCCTTGAGTAGGCTTCAATAAGGTTATTTAGTCAGGATGGGTGAAGCTGATTTGAGTCACTGCTAGTAAATGCTTGAGTCTAATTCCTAAGAACTAGTTCGAGTGCAGCTAGCTATAGTGGTTGTTCTGGGCTCTGGCTGTTCATTAAAATCACCTGGGGAGCGTAATTAAAAAAAAAACTGGTGTCTAGGCTTCGGCTCAAATTCATTAAAGCAAAACCTCTGGCAGCTATATTTTCTAAGGGTTCCCTGGGTGATTCTAAAATGCAGACAAAGATTTGGGATCTACTAGGCTAGACAGTTAAGTGTAAATTCAATTCTAACTTAGATAAACAAGAGGAAAACCTGAAAATAATTTTTAAACACTTTTTGTGTGTGCTTAAGTTTCATTCATTACTGCCACTCATCTGGATTTAATGAGTTTGGCAAAATGTGAAGTTCATGCTAGAACAGACGCCAAACTAATTATTGTTTTCAGAAGTTCTGCTCTGCCTGTTCAGGAAAACTTCTCTGTGCTCTCCTGGACGTGCCCCTCAGTTCATCTCTGTGTCCATCATTGTACTCAGCATTTTGTACTCATCTATTCTCCACAATAACCTGTAAGAAAGGCATTAGGTGGTTTATTTTAATAGTAAGGAAAATGAAGGTCAGTTAGGCTAAACTTTTGCCCACAGTCACAATGCTATTAAGGGGAAAAGCCATAGGCTTTCTCCTAGCTGGTACCTCCTTGACTTTAAAAAGGGTATCCCTTATCACATTTTGCCTTTAGGAACCCTAAAATACCCTGGCTTGCACTGTCTCTGTCAACACTCCTTATATTTATCAACATTGTTTGTCGTTTATGTCCATAAGTAAGTTCTTTGGCAAGAGGCAGAAAAAGTACAGAAAGTAGTTTGTCCATAAAATATATTCTCAGTAAGGTATAGGATTTCAGCCCTTGTATCAAGAATCTTAGGCTTCCCTGGTGGCTCAGACAGTAACGAATCTGCCTGCAATATGGGAGACCCAGGTTCAGTCCCTGCGTTGGAAAGATCCCTTGGAGAAGTGAATGGATACCCACTCCAGTGTTCTTGCCTGGAGAATTCCAAGGACAGAGAGCCTGGTGGGCTACAGTCCACGGGGTTGAAAAGAGTCCGACATGACTGAGTGTCTAACACTTTACTTTTCACTTCATCAAAAGTCTCATTTTCTTCTACTTGTCCTGGGTGGATGGTACTAATGTATCTGCAGTTGTTACATCTGGATGTTTTCATTTTGTTGAAATGAGTAATAATTGCAGGCTGATAATTTTGTTCAGATTAATAGTGGTTGGTGTAGATGAGTTCTTATATATAAATTTTGACTTAAGATAGACAATATTATTTTTATTAATGTAAGCGAACATAAAAATTAAAGATTTTTCATGAATATTACAATTAAAACTTTTTCTAATTTTGTTGAAGTTTATTATGTAATATAGGCATTTAGTAAGTTTTCCCTTGTTGAATGTAGACTTCATTCCTGTGGCATAAATTGGGTCTAGGCTACCCACTATTAAGTCTCCCCCTTATAAATAGCCCAGTAAAAGCGAAGGTTCTTGTGAGCTCTATTATAGAAGCTGGAATGCCAGGCACTCAGGTGACCAGTTCTGGTGGGTACTTACTTGTACTCTGCAGACCTGGACTTATTTCTAAGTGTGCATGTTAGTTGGGTACCTCTATGCTCCTGCCCTGAGCTAGGACAGATGTGTTTGGCCCAGTCGAGTACTTGTAAAGTCTGTCATTTGAAACATACCAATCTGATGGCAAAGTCCCTGACTGTCTCCAGCCTGTCATTGGTTCTATAGACTGGATTTGTATAACCTCACGCTCTATACTTTTCCATGTTACTAAATGATTTTTCTGGTCTCTCCATGAGCAATTGAGCTCTTCAAAGACGTGGTTCTCTTGCCTGCATTTTCTTTCTGAAGGTGTGTAGAATAAGGCTCTATACTCCCTCTGAGTTTGGTTAGTGAGCCTGAATATCGGTTTATAGCTGGCAGATTAAGTGAGGTCTGAAAAATATCTTAGGGAATTTATCTTGCCTGTCAGGTGCCATTCAGATATGCTTGATTCATCAGATGTCATTATTCTGCTCTTCTGAAGCAAGCCAACTCAATTCGATGTCTTTTTATCTGTGTCCATTAAGTTTTAATGGACTGTACTGTGAAACATGCGTGAAAAAATAACTTACTTACCATTTCCATAGCTTAGACTGGTCCTAAACTTGGTAAATAAGTGAGCATTGCACTTTTTCAAAGGAGAAATAATGATCTTCCTCTGATATTTCCTGGGTTTCCCTGGTGGCTCAACTGGTAAAGAATTCGCCTGCAATGCAGGAGACCTGGGTTCAATCCCCGGGTTGGAAAGATCCCTTGGAGAAGGGAACAGTACCCACTTCAGTATTCTGGCCTGGAGAATTCCATGGACTGTGTAGTACATGGGGTCGCAAAGAGTTGGACAAGACTGATCAATTTTCACTCACTCTGATATTTTCAGATGAAGGTAACGTGAACTAAGATAGATAACTATACGACATAAACAAGAAACTTCCCCTTAATTAATTCACATTTTCTAATGCAAACCCAAGGCTTTTGGAAAGAGCACCAAGTAAGGGGCTCACTTTGAAGAAGGCAGCAAATGAATGACATAAACAACGTGAAGTTTATCAAAGAAATGCCGCAAGTAAATCCAGGAAAAACTCTGACAGACCCCTGGTTTCTTGTTAATTCACTCTTTGTGTAAAATGAAAGTGTGCTAAGGAGTGTCCTTAACTTTGAACATTTTGGAACAGAAGAGGCCATCTGCCCAACAGTCTGTCTCCCTCCTATTCGACTGATCTCTGGCCCACTTTCTGCTTTTCTAACCCCCCCTGCCTCCATCCTTCCTTTCCGAGGCAGCCTAGGTGTTTCTTAAATGCGTCTGTAGTTCTTTCTGCAGCCACCATCCCCTTAACAGGTTCCATATGCGCTCAGGCCTTGGAATAAAATAGTTCTCCTTTGTTTCGCTGTTTACTCCAAGTGTCCTGCTTTTGAAAATATCCCTAATAGTAAACTCTTCATTGGGAAAAGCAGTATCTGCTTACACTTGGGAATGGTGTTAACTTGACTGTGTGCAATTTCAAGGACTTTGTTTACATTTTAGAGTGATTTCTCCCCTCCCCCCACCCCCATTTTTTGTTTGAAAGGTTTATTAGAGCTTATCCTTCTTGGGAGGTAGAGCAGGATTAAAACAAAAAGAACCTTTGATATTTACTGTATATTATCTTTTGTCATTCAGTCTTACAGTAAAAACAAACAAGTTGATACTAGGTCTCAATTTCAATCATTTCTTTTCTTGAAATAATTAAATTTCACTTCCAAAAAACTTGCAGTGTATCGTATTTAATGTGATTATGCTTTATAGCTAGATTAATTCAATTTATACACTTATACTAAATTAATAATGTTATTTGGCCAAGTTATTTACTTTGCCCTTATTCTTCAGATTCTGATGGATTCATTCCACGTTATTGGTTTGTATAATAGGATGTTGCTACAATGCCAAATTCTTGCCTTTGTTGAATCTTTAAAATATTTTTTGTTATTTATTTGGAGTATTTATCCAATAAATTTCACAAAATTGTACTCATGAACAATATTTGTTCTAGCCTTACCTTTCTGATTTCTATGAAGGCTATTTTCTCTTAACACATTTCAGTTTTTATTTTGTCACTTGGTTTCCTACTAAGCAGTCACATTTCAGTTTGTCCTTTGGTTTTCTGCTCACCAGTCATTCTTTAACTTGACTATTGATTTCTAACAGCAAAATGCCTCAAGTGCTTGTTAGAAAGCCTGACAAATAACTTCCATAATGAATTACTTTCCTTGTCACCCAAGTAATGTCTTCAAAGACACTAAGTTAAACCATCCAAGTTAAATACACATTAAAGCTGGCGAACTTAAACAAACATTGCTTATCTAGCTTCTATACTATTAGCTGACTTTTAAGTTTTTTCTTTAACCTATTGTTAAATGAATGACTAGTCTGAAGTGTTTTTCCCCCAGATCTTGTTTTCCACTGCCTATGACCTTCCTCTTCCCTTGCTCTGAACTATTGTTACTCCCTTTAAAATTCTGCGAATGTCTTCCTCCTGCCTTCAGGATAAAATTTTGTAATTATTTGTGAGGCATATCACACCCACTTACTCCATCTTCCACTTCCTAAGCTGTCTTATCTCAAAATACCCACAGTTCCAGGAGTAAGCCATGCCATCTCACTCCTGCAGGTCTTTGCATTCACATGCCCTCATTCTCAAAATGTTCTCACCTCTTGCCCTAAATTCACTTGACAAATGTTTGAATACCTTGCTTAGCCAAGAGTTGCCTTCTTCCAGGAAACCTTCCTAGCTGGATGTGACTAAGGACTCCTCTGTGTTGCAGAAACCTTTGTGCCCTCTTCCCATCCTACCACTGAACCCTGTGGTGTTAATTTCCTGACACTGAGCTTTCTGGGGTGGAGATTAACTTTCATCCCTATTTTCTTGGCACCTAGCAGAGTGGTTGACAAAAAGAGATAATCAGTATCCATACATTGCTCAACCAACTCACTGTGTTATCTTTTGAATCCTGAAAAGACTCATTAAGTCTTTTGGCTGAATCTCCACATGACAATTCTTATTTATCTAAATTGTTTTATTTAAAGTTGTATCAGTGTGAAAAACATTAAACCATAAAATAGGTGGCATTTCAAACATGACGAAAAGAAAAAAAAATGTTTCTGTGAATCAGAAGTATGTCGCTGAGCATAATGCATCTTACAAAAGTTATTAACTCAAAGGAAAACAGATGTTCCTCCTGGAAATGATGACAATTTTGTCCATGGTTGTCCCAAGAATACATATAAACCCTGGGAAGAAGAAGTGGAAAGCAAACTTTTCAAAAGTTTGAGTTATATCAGGGCCGATTTTCCAGTTTTGGGAAACTGACAATTACTCAGACTTTTAAAAACCTTATCATCCGAATCCAAAATGTAGTGAAATAAGCAAAAGGAATCTCACTCCTGAATGTTTTCAGCTTGTTTCATTTCTTATGGGTTGCTTCCCCAAGGATGACGTGGTTGCTAAGTTGGACAGGGCTTCCTTTATCCATCTGAGTCTGTTCTTTCAAGCACAGAGGGAGCCAGACCTCAGGGAGCACTATAGAGTCACTTATGTTTCTCCACCTACATACATCCTGGCAAAATCATTTCATGACTTGCTTTTCAACTACAGATTATAGTGTGTCCATGGACAGCAAAGTTAGGAAGATGTTGGAAACTGTTAGGTGCCTTCGTCACACCATTTTTTATAACACAACTCCCCAGCCACTGGTTTAAAATCAGCCCGTGGCTCTCAGAGACTTAAGGCTTTTACTCTCTTACTCCCTCCTCTCTCTAACCCCTAGGAATAAAACTCTCACAGAATTCTCCCGAGGTCTGTATTGCTCCTTTCAGTCTTCTTTTTAGTCAGTTCCTGCAGCAGCTCGAAACTCCCCCCTCACCACTGGGGCTCCGATGCTTCAGTGGATCAGATGCGATTACTTCAAAGGAAAATGTCACCTTCGATGGCGTTGTCCAGAGGTTGAGGATTGAATAGAACTGACAATCCAGTTCCCTTTAAAAAATGTTGAGGAGCTTTAGGAAAGTTTGACTTGTAAGGAGAAAACCCTTGGCTTAATCCTTATACATTAAAAAGAACATTTCTACATCTCTTTCATACTTTTCTCCTGTCATCTCTATTTTGTCAGCACTCATTGTCACTCTGTGGAAGACTGCTAGCTTGTCAGCATCCTAGGAAGTAGTCACGGCCTCCTCCTCACTCTCCAGTGTCGTGTTTGGAGACAACAGACTTCCTTTTCTCTGCACTTGTCTGACTCTAGTCAGAAAGTTCTCAAACAAGTTAGTAATTCACAGATCTATAGATGTCTTATTTTCTAGCTCTAGCTAACTAATCTTGTGCCTTTATGTTATGAGATAGATTATGAAATACGTATTGATAGCCTTTTTGTGCTTAAAAAATGCTACAGGAATAATATTCTGGAAGATATCAAAATTTTGCAATTTTTTTTTTTTAAAACATGGTCGAGCATTGGCAAACTGGCCCTCCTAGAATTTGGGAAACTCACTTGCCCTCCTGGTCATGATGCAGAGTTGATGCGGAAAAATAGCTAAATCGGTTGTGGATTTGACTTTAAATCCAGAGTCCCCTTTTATTCTTTCATGAATAAACACCTCAGTCTGTCATGCAAAGTATGGTGAGAAAAAGAAACAGCTTTTAAAAAGGTAGAAACAATAAAGAAATGGCCTTTAATCCAGGAAGAGACACTTAAAAGGGACAGAGAAAAAGAGTAACAAATTGCAGGCCATAAACCATTATTTTTTTTTCTGCAAGAATGTACCGTTATTACCCTTTTATAAACACAAAGGTTCGTATCCTCCTCCCCCTCCCAGATGTCTTGGACATTGAAAAGAGAATCAAGAGTATTAACTGTGTCTTCCAAGTTTGCTTGTAGGTTTGTCGGTTTGAAGGGATTGAGAATGATTTGGCAGAAAACAATGATGCAAAACAAAACCCCCAAGCCAAAACTTTCAGTTTTACTTTTTCTACCTGAAAATCTTAGAAGACTTCCTGTCAAGTGTTTGCAGATGGATGTGTGTTGGCTGTGCTGTGGTTTCAGCTCCAAGTCAAATGCCACTTCCCTGTGAGCAAGTCACACTGCATATCAACATTAATTTAATTATGTTAAATCTCACAGGCTTCATTACATTACCCTAAAAGCCAGGGAAAACGTAGGCTGTTTCCTCTTCCTTTCACACATTGCTCGTGAGTAGAAGAATTTTCAGTTTCTTGTCCAAAACACCACTGAACTCTTACTGAAAATTTTTACTTGTGTTGCAGTTCAGTTTGATTTGAAACCAAGAATTGATTCCTCTGATTCTACACCTGAGATAGATCGAGCCATAGAGTAGTTGTAGAACACAAAACCCTCATCTCCGCCTTTCCCTTCCTTGAGTACAGCTGGTTTGTGACAGGCAAACAGCTGGAAGAACCAGATTTACCCTCCACCAGAAGATCACTTCATAGTTGACACAATTCCCCTTAAAGAAAAATTGATCGATGCAGTAGTTCCTTCTCCCAGAGGCTTTTCCAGCAGTGCTCTGTGAAACTTGAAAATCACACACGGTTATTTAAATTTAATTGCTAATTAGTTTAAGGCAATGCATAACCAAGGAAAAGGCCAAGAAAATGTTGAATGGATTTGGCAGTTTCACGTTGCATTTGGATCGTTAGCACTTCCTGCCTGAAGACCTGTACAAACAAACTTGGGGTGAAGGAACCCACTGGCATCATTCATGGTGGGGATTAAAGGCAAGTGGCTTGTGGGGTTGTGCCTGGGGCCCCGTCTCCCAAGTACTCTCACAGTGGGAGGAACTCACATCCTTTGGAAACTGCTGTTGATAATTACTACTTTGTAGGGCAGTGAGCTCACGCTATTACACAAGATTAGCGCTGTGCTCCAAAGCTGGCAGATCATCTCTCCCGCACAGAGACTTGCCAGCTAGGAAAATAATGGGCATATTGCCACCTTAACAACTATCAGGAGACCCCAAGTTAGTTTTTCTTCCCTTCGACGTATTCATGTTTGCAGGATCCGACTCCAGGCTGCCAGCCTAGGGCAGGGACACCAAAACAAACGTCTCTTTCTCCTTTAAAACAAAGCTGCACTTTTCCCTTTGGTTGTTGGACTAAAAGACAACGGCAAAACCATAACCTCCTTTAAAACATAAATAAACAAGGAGCGAGACCAGAGTAACCTAAGCAAGTACCAGGATCAGAAGAGGGTATATCTCTACCTCGAAGTGAGGTCATGTGCCCCGACAATTTAAATAAAACAAAATTAAATACAACCGTCCCCCTTCCCCCCATGCCACAGACTGCAAACAAATGCCTATTGTGACCAGAGCCATCTAGGGGAGAAAAGCATTTTAAAGTTACCAAATGTTTTGATTTCTCTAATAAGTAGTCCTCCTAAGCTCCTGGTAGATAACCATTTGACCTGTGTTCTGAAAGGTGGAGAGTTGGGGGCGGAGGTAAACCCAGAGTGGTTTATCTGAGTCCTTCATTTAGTGCAAAGGTGGTTTCTTATCAGCATGTTTCAAAAGGGTAAGCAGTCCTCTAGGGTCGGTGTTTTCTCTTTGGAGTTTGCTTTTATCCTTGTATCCTTGGGTGGTTATCTGCTTACCCCTGGCATCCTGGCATCATCTGCATTTGGCCATAGAAAGAGCAGCAGTGGCCCTACCGGTTCCAGGTGATAAAAGGAGTTTGAACACAGAGAAGTCAGCTTTTAGTACAAGTGTCATGTTTTTATAACTAATCTACATAAGTTTTTAGTTAAACTAAGTCACACGAAGACATTAACTTGTGTGCATATTGGTGTTCAATAGCTAAGTTGTATCCCTGCTCCATGGGCTACAGCAGGCCAAGCTTCCCTGTCCTTCACTATCTCTTGGAGCTTACTCAAACCCATGTCCGTTGAGCTGGTGATGCCATCCAACCATCTCATCCTCTGTCTCCCTTTTCTCCTCTTGCCCTCATTCTTTCCCAACACATGGTCTTTTCCAGTGAGTCGGCTTTTCACATCAGGTGGCCACAGTATTAGAGCTTCAGCTTCAACATCAGTCCTTCCAATGAATATTCAGGACTGATTTCCTTTAAGATTGACTGGTTTGATCTTGCAGTCCAAGAGACGTTCAAGAGTCTTCACAGCACTGCATCGAAAGCATCAGTTCTTCAGTGCTCAGCCTTCTTTACAGTCCAACTCTCACATCCATATGTGACTGCAGGAAAAAACCATAGCTTTGACTATCCAGACCTTTGTTGGCAAAGTGATGTCTTTGCTTTTTAATACTCTGTGTAGGTTTGTCATGGCTTTTCTTCCAAGGACCAATTGTCTTTTAATTTTGTGGCTGCAGTCATGGTCTGCAGTGATTTTGGAGCCCAAGAAAACAAAATCTGTCACCATTTCTACTTTTTCTTCATCTATTTGCCATGAGGTGATGGAACCAGATGACATGATCTTAGTTTTTTGAATGTTGAGTTTTAAGCCAGCCTTTTCACTCTCTTCTGTAGGTGCTTATTTTTGATCTGCCCTGTTCTAAGGATTTTAGGTGGCTATTATAGATCTGGGTTGTTTCTGATGCAGTTTCACCATTGATGTAAGTCATCTGATAATTTTAAAAGGCCAAATAGTAAAAATAAACTATTGTAGTTGAGTGTTTTTGTCAAGTAGAAAGTTTAGATTATAGCTACATTGGCCCGTAGCCAAATAGAATGTAATGGGATTGGTACTTACTGTTTAGTTGAGGTCTATTTTTTAGCAAAGTGTTCTCTTCTTACTTTTCCTCACAAAACTGAGAGGACATAACACAGAAAATTTTAATCTTTTTTTTTCCCATATAGAGTAAATAATCATAGTTTTGGGGGATTCTACATTGTTTTAACAATCATTTAGTTGGTAATACAAAATATAATGATGGATGGATATCACCACCTAGTGGCCAGATAGTATTTTGCATTTCAAAACTTCACATTCCCAGAACTGTGTTTAGGTTCCTGCAGGAGTAATATTCTCTGTGAGTTAAGTCCCTATAGCTTTAGGTTTTAAAATTCTAGTATGAATTGCATTATATTGTGAACTCGAAAGTTACATGTGATATGAGACAATTTTTCAAATACAATTGAAGCTAACGCATGAAGTCACATGCTTAATAAAATCCTAGCAACTGAGGCAAATATTAGGACCAATCTTTCCCGTATCTTCACTTTATACACAGTAATAACAACGGAAAGTTTTCCTTGGCTGGTTCCCTTGGCGTGTGAACCTAGAGGATATTTTTGGTTTTCTTATGAAATATTTTTTAGTGAATTAAATCAGCAGTGTTTAGGGAAAGGGAGAGTAGGTAGAAAGTAGAGACTGGATTGTTCATGGAAAAAAAAAAAAACTCCAAATTATAACTTGAAGCCTTAATAAATTCTCCCAGCAATTATAATAATATATTATGTCATAGAATGACTTTACTGGACAAATGTCAAGAGTGGTTTTTATCAATGGAATGTATGTGATTAATTGTTTAAACATACTTGGCAAAACCCAAAGTAGTTCTAAAACACAAAGCCATTAAGATAATCTAAATTCCAGTGAATTTTAAAGAACAAAAGATTCAATCTAACTCAATCGAAGCTGAAAAACTGTAGATAAATATGTGTGTAGGTCCAAGGTCAGTGACAGAGGAGGCCCTTGGCAGATACAGATTCAAGATTTGCAGTTCAGATATACATGTGAGATTTTGGGCTCCAAAATCACTGCAGATGGTGACTGCAGCCATGAAATTAAAAGACACTTACTCCTTGGAAGAAAAGTAATGAACAACCTAGGCAGCATATTAAAAAGCAGAGACATTACTTTGCCAACAAAGGCCTGTCTAGTCAAAACCATGGTTTTCCAGTAGTCATGTATGGATGTGAAAGTTAGATTATAAAGAAAGCTGAGTGCCAAAGAATTGATGCTTTTGAACCGTGGTATTGAAGAAGACTTTTGAGAGTCCCTTGAACAGCAAGGAGATCCAACCAGTCCATCCTAAAGGAAATCAGTCCTGACTGTTCATTGGAAGGACTAATGAAGCTGAAACTCCAATACTTTGGCCACCTGATGTGAAGAACTGGCTCATTTGAAAATACCATGACGCTGGGAAAGATTGAAGACGAGAGAAGAAGGGGATGACAGAGGACGAGATGTTTGGATGGCATCACTGACTCAATGGGCATGAGTTTGAGTAAACTCCGGGAGTTGGTGGTGAACAGGGAGGCCTGGCATGCTGCAGTCCATGGAGTCGCAAAGAGTCGGACATGACTGAGCGATTGAACTGAACTGATGATACGAGAGAGCCTCAAGATCCATGACATGAAACAGTTTGTACTTTTTGCTCAGGCACAAATTCAAACTCTACCCAGGGACTAGTGTGTAAAAATTGTTTAGTTAGCTAATAAGTTTGTCCAAAGGACAACTCTGTTTTCCCATCTCAAGGAATCTGCTACTGTTGATTCTGCTAGTCATTTAACCATTTTGGAATTTCTCTATCATCTTTACAGTGGGAACCTATCCACTGCACAGGTCTGTGTGAACAGGGACACTCCCAAAGGTATAGCCTAGATATTGCCTTCCTTGAGGCCAAGAAATAGTGTATTTGTAGGGGTGAGTGTGTGTGTGTGTGTGATGGTAGTAAATGCCAAATTTGTGTCACAGAAAGATGAACTTTAATTTTATTTAGTGTGTGAAAATTCTGGGTTTTTTTTATTATTTCATTAGAGAAGAAAAGAAATCAAGAGATTCTAAACAGTGTCTGATTCTTTAGCAGAACTAATGTGTGTCCATCGATTATTTTTTGTATTTGACCAAATTAAGAAATCATAAAATCTCAATGAAAAGAATTTGAAATGGGTCAAATATTATGGAGAAGGGCTAGTTATTAACCAAGTTTTGATAAGGTCCATTGCTTTGAAAATATCTTAGCTTTAAGATGCGGATAAAAGGGATTTAAAAACAAAGCTCTTTCATGTTTCAGGAATTCCTTCTCTACTAGAGGTTGAAGCATGACCTTGTTATCTTCAGGGTTTTGATTTTTGAACTGGCATTATCCTTTAAAGACAAAAGATTTCCTAGACAAAGTCTTCTCTAGTGGCTCAGACAGTAAAGAATCTGCCTGCAATGCAGGAGATATGAGTTCAATCCTTGGGTTGGGAAGATCCGCTAGAGAAGGAAATGGCAACCCACTTCAGTATTCTTGCCTGGAGAAGTCCATGGACGGAGGAGCCTGGTGGGCTAAAAACAAAGACTGTTTTGGAATGTCGCATGTGAGGATAAGAGTCAGTCATTCCACAGTTCAAGAACCTTCCTTGATCCAGCCTTTTCTTTTCACCATCCAGCTGCTTGCCTATTTCCTCATAAATTCATCTGTTTATATATGTATCACATAAAGGACCAGCTGGTACGTGACTGTCACAGAAGTAACTGACTAATACTGGATGGTCTGTTTCCTTTCTTGAACTGAAAGCAGTGCTCAAAGCTGAACCAAGCTAAGTCCTTTTGTAAAGCAAAGCACAATACCTGATTTATTTCTAAACCTTGTCTATTAATGAAATAATGCTTTTTGAAAAATTGAAGTATAGTGGATATACAACATTGTGTTAGTTTCAGGTGTATAGCAAAGTAATTCAGTTATATGTATGTGTGCATGTATTCTTTTCCATTATAGGTTCTTATAAGATACTGTATGTAGTTCCCTGTGCTATATACAGTAGGTCTTTCTTGCTGTTTATCTATTTTAGTTATAGTAGTGTATATCTTTTAATCCTGAAGTCCTAATTTATTCCTATCTTTTCCCTTGAGTAGCCATAAGTTTCCCTTCTGTGTCTGTGAGTCTATGAAATTATGCTTTTTAACCTTAGAAAAAAGACAGTGATCTATCTCTACTTAAGGAAAAAGTCAATTACTTACATTACAGTTTTATCCTCGGTTTATTTTGTTTATCCTCGTGATGCTAGTTATCTGCTGAGATTTCAGGCCCATTGATCATGGTGGTGTGTATTTTAAAGATAAAAGTCAGCTGGTATCTTTGAATGACAGTTCGGACTCCAAGACACTATACAATCAGAGTCACCTTGAAAAGATGTAAACCCTGAGTTTAGTACGTTGCTGATGGCTTTCAAAAGCAGAGACTCTATACCCCCATCCCAAAACACAATACATACATTTTCCCTTCCAGTATGTTGACTGAATCAAGATGGAAACTTTCAAAGAGCTGGAGAGGAGAGAATAACTCTTCAGCCACTCTGCTTGAGAGAACTTAAGTTCGTCTTAGATCCGTGGAACTGAATTCACTCTCCAAGGGTGGAGAATGTTTGCAGGCAGGGGAGTTCCGTGTGCTCCAGGAGACCTGCAGGGTAATTCTCTGCTTTTATGTTCATTTAAGACAGGAATAAAATTTTGACAGTAAGATACAGATTATTTGGAAAAAAATAATGTAAGCATTTGTAAAATTTGATAGATTGTGGTGAATAACTTCAATCAATATTAGGATTGATTCAGAACAAATTCTCTGGTTGTGGAGACAGTTTTCATTTGAGAGAATGGTATTTAACTGTTGGATTTTGGCCAGGATTTTTAGAATCATTTTATGTTTTTGGCAGCTAACTTGCTTGAATCTGACTGGGGGGAGAAGAAAGAGAAAACAGTAACTGAAAAGTTAATTAAATTTAATTGAAATGGTTGTCTTTGGGGGCACATCTTCTTTTTGTACAGATATGTAGAGTTAATCATTTAATTGGGACTCTAAAGTAACTTTTTCATACAGTATAGAGCATTAAGCAGTTCTTACAAGGTTTAAATAATTATCTGTTAATAAAATGCAAGTCTATTACAGAACATGTAGAAAAGTTTACATCTGATCTGGCTTTCCATCAACTGTGTGACTTTTATGTCATAATTTCCTCTGCCATCAGAAGAGAACAAAAATGCAAAGTAATGTAGGGGTGACAATATACAACCTTGACGTACACCTTTTCCTACTTGGAACCAATCTGTTGTTCCATGTCCAGTTCTAACTGTTGCTTCCTGACCTGCATACAGGTTTCTCAAGAGGCAGGTCAGGTGGTATGAGATTCCCATCTCTTTCAGAATGTTCCACAGTTTATTGTGATCCACACAGTCAAAGGCTTTGGCATAGTCAATGAAGC
Organism: Moschus berezovskii; assembly: GCF_049115385.1. NCBI lineage: Eukaryota > Metazoa > Chordata > Mammalia > Artiodactyla > Moschidae > Moschus > Moschus berezovskii. The sequence goes on along the minus strand of NC_142467.1, from coordinate 27,437,623 downwards.
AGAAATAGATGTTTTTCTGGAACTCTCTTGCTTTCTCCATGATCCAGCGGATGTTGGCAATTTGATCTCTGGTGCCTCTGCCTTTTCTAAAACCTGCTTGAACATCTGGGAGTTCACGGTTTACATACTGCTGAAGCCTGGCTATCCTGGGTGTTCATTGGAGGGACTGATGCTAAAGCTGAAACTGCAATACTTTGGCCACCTCATGCGACGAGTTGACTCACTGGAAAAGACTCTGATGCTGGGAAAGGTTGGGGGCGGGAGGAGAAGGGGACGACGGAGAATGAGATGGCTGGATGCCATCACCGACTCTGTGGACATGAGTTTGAGTGTACTCCGGGAGTTGGTGATGGACAGGGAGGCCTGACGTGCTGTGATTCATGGGGTCGCGGAGAGTCGGACACGACTGAGCGACTGAACTGAACTGAACTGAACTGAATGTAGGGGTTTCTTTTCAGACACGGTATTGATCGAATTCTGGTCTCTAGGGGAAGGAACAAGAGTTCAGGGTTTAGAATGGTGAACATGAGTCTCTGGGACAGAAACAGGCTGAGGTCTGGTCAGCATTTATTTCTGTTAGCAGTGTTAAGATGAATTCTCCCCAAACCATGCTGGTGTTTTGGGATAATTCTTAGTCTGTCTATCTAGTCCTAGAAGAGGGTCAATCTGGGCTGGATCACCCAGGATGTTGGCTTATAATCCTAGTGAGGAGAAGATAATCCAGATGAAAGTAGAGAAGTTTTCTCTGCTTGATCCAAGAGTCTACACTTCTGTATGTAGGAGACACAGTCTATATGAACAAGGCTCAGTTACATTCTTATAACTCAGAACTGATTTCCTCACATTTAGCTTTAGTGGAAAAAAAATACATTATTAAACCTAAAATCAATGATTTATTTTTTCTACTCTTTCTCCCTACAAGTGTTATTAAATAAGGCGATAAAGAATTCAGAAGGATACAAAGAAAGTTGTTCAGAAAACTGGAGTTTCCTTTGCTAAGTCAGTTTGGCAGTAACATGGAGCAAAATCAAAGCATCCAAGCCAAAATAAATGTGCACAATGGAGCAATCAGATATGAGGTAATAGTGTGACATGCCTGTGGCTATCAGACATTCTTGTAAAAACCACAGACTTAAAATTTGGTCCTGCACCATTAAGCCACAGTTCTGCCAAGCGACAACACAGAACACGGGTTTTAAATCACTGTTGTGAGCCAAATGCAATTCCCACCCAAAACAATTAAATCTTTTACCAGAGGTCTGAGTCTGGGCAGCTTAAGGCCTGAGAATTACTTTGGTGGCATGGAATCAGAATCTCATTTCAGTGTGAAAATGAGATGGTTGTTGTTCAGATCAGAAGGAAACGTCAGCTGCAAAATACATGGCAGTTAAGGGACTTGGATGACTTGAAATGATGTTTGTTGAGGTTAGATTAAAAAGGGGTTAGCTGAGAAATCGGTAAATTCTTTCTGATCACTGCATAGATCATTTTATGCTGTTCATTTTTACTAATTACAGAAGTAATTCATGCTCACTCAAGGAAAGTTGTCAAACCTGTAAGAATATGTAGAATAAAATATTACCTTAATCTCATATCACTGGATATTAACTTTATATATGACATTTGATCACATTTTTTTTTGATCTTTTATATGCACACGTACCAACAGCTACATCTGAGAGTATGTATACAATTTGGATCATTGTACATTTTTAGTACTTTGATTTTTAACTTAACACTTCTTTTAGTATCTTCCATCTTCTTGTATAGTCCTCTGTAACAAGATATTTAATGCTTATATAATATCCCATTTGTCTGGCTGTACCCAAGATTTATTGAATATATGTTTTCTCTACATATTTTTCCCACTTACTACTAGTGTAAGTAATATTTTAGATAAAATGTTCACACCTCTGGTTATTTTTTAGGATAGCACTTTAGAAGTAGAATTACGAGGTCCAGTGGTGAGAACTTTTTAAGACTCTTGATGTGTACTGCCAACCAGTTCCTAGAACGGTTATTTAACTCTGCTTACTTTGTGATTGTCTTGCTCACAGTGTCCCAGGGGCAAACAACATCTTCAATCAGGGGCCAGGCATAGCTCCTGAGGATACAGAAGTAAACAAAAGAAACCCAAATTCCTGTCCTTAATGAGCTTACACTCTGCTAAGGAGAAAAAAAATGCAATAAGTAAATAAGATGCATAGCATGGTAGAAGGTAATCAGTGTTATGAGGAAAAATAAAGCAAAGAAGGGAGATGAACAGTATGGGAGGGACAAGGAGGGGAGCATTGCACAGTATACACATGCTGTTGGGATGCTGGAAAATTTTCCACCTTTGAGGACATTCACTGTTTTCCTGGAAGAGGTTAGTTAGAAAATAAACTAGAAAATATTGAGCTCCAAGTTAAGTATATGAGTAACTCTGGAATCTTTCACCATAAAAGTATTAAATGTAGATCTTTATTAGCTTTAGGGGATTCTTACTCTTTTGCTTATTAATTTTAAATTTTATCCTGCTTTAATTCATCTATTAAAGACAGTTTAGTTATACAGCAGCAGGACGAATGTGACATTTCTATCTGCAATGTTGCTCCATTTCCTTTTCCATTATCTATTAAAGGAGGATAGCAAAAAACAAAAACCAGGCTTGGTGGGTAGAGGGTAAGAGATAATAAGGAAAGGAAAGTAAAGAAATAGTTATAAACCCAGGTCAGATAAAACGTCAGTTCCTTGTTGCAGGAAAACCTGCCAGGCAGAGTGACTTGGTGTGTATGGTCCTCTAAGCATCTTTCCAAGGGTCACCTAGTGGGTAACTTGGTGGTGCCCTCCAGGCTAAGAGAATGGATTTAAATCCATGTAATTTCTAGATGAAATAAAAACATCCTTAATTCTGTGTTTTTTGGGGAAAAAATCTTTACTAACCTCCCCTTAATTCTTTGCAATTGTTATCACTTTTCAGAGACTCTTCTTTACATAGCAGAGGTCTCTTGTCTCCTATCTTAATTTTCACGTGATTGAGGTGTATTTCAAAGCAAAGTTAAGCAAAGAGATTGATGGAAAAGTAGAAGATCTCTTAATCTTCTACCTTTCAAACTTAAGGTCTTCATGTCACAAGTTATTTTTCAAAGATCTATGTTGTTTCACTATAAAGTTTTAAAAACTACATTTTTTTTTTCCTGAGGAGAAAGGAAAATTAGAACCATTTTCTAGTAAATTTACTATACATTTTTTAAAAACATAAAAATAGCCATGGTACTTTTGGGAATAACTAGCAGGCCCACCTCTTGGCATGCTCTGAATTAGGAACAATTGCCTTCAGTCATATTCAGTTCTTTCTTCTCTTTTTTCAAATAGAATCTAATTCATTGTTGCAACCACAGACTTATTTTTTCCCTTTTTTTTTTAAACATTTTTATTGGAGTATAGTTGATTTACAATGTTGTTAGTTTCTTCTGTGCAGCAAAGTGAATCCGTTTTGTATATATATACACACATGCTCTTTTTAAGATTGTTTACCCATAGAGGTCATTATAGAGTGTTGAGTTCCCTGTGCTGTACAGTAGGTCCTTATTAGCTATCTATTTTATGTATAGAATCTATTATATATATATATATATATATATATATAATCTCAATCCCAACCTCTCAATTTATCTCTCTCTCCTTTCTTCTCCCCGTGGTAACCATAAGTTTGTTTTCTACACACAAACTTATTTTAAATTTAATTCAAGGTGTGTGCATGCTAAGTCACTTCAGTCATGTCTGACTGTTTACAGCCCAATGTACTGTAGTCTGCCAGGCTCCTCTGTCCATGGGATTCTCCAGGAGAGAATACTGGAGTGGGTTGCTATGCCCTTCTCCAGGGGATCTTCCTGACCCAGGGATCAAACCTGTGTCTTTTATGCCTCCTGCATTGGTAGGCAGATTCTTTACCACTAGAAATTAATTTTAAATTTAATTCAAGAAAAGATTAATAAATCTGTATGCCCAGAGAGATGTCATATTGCTGTTGTCCCATAAATCTGAATCTGTATTCCTTTCAGATGAAGGAAATGTGTCTCCACCAGTCAGGTCAACATTGGATGTGATGTAAAAGCTGACAGTAAGCAAAGCCTATTGGAAAAGCAGTATCCAAGTTGAGTCAGACAGACCCTGAACAAACTTGTCCCATATCACATTCTAGTTAAGAGTCTGGGAAACTGCTGTCTTATTTATAGTCCAATATTATTTTCATCTCAGTAAAGTTTGTTACTTTTGAATAGGCATAAGGACTATGTTTTTCATGTAATTGTTGCTTGATATGGAGGCTACATTTTAAGGTGACAAAAAATTGAATGTAAACCGAAAAGTTCTGGGTGTTTAACATTTCTAAGGTCCAAGTTATTCCCAGTCTTGCTGTATCATTGTAAGAGATAATGCATACCAAGTACCTAGAATAGGGTTTCATCTATTATTGGTGCTAAAATAAAAGGCAAGTATCACTGTTCAGTTCAGTTCAGTTCAGTTGCTCAGTCGTGTTTGACTCTTTGCAACCCCATGGTCTGCAGCATGCTAGGCTTCCCTGTCCATCACCAACTGGACAGATTGCCGTTCAACAATCTCATCCTCCGTTGTCCCCTTCTCCTTCTACCTTCAATCTTTCCCAGCATCAGGGTCTTTTCAGATGAGTCAGTTTTTCGCATCAGGTGGCCAAAAGTACTAGAGTTTCAGCTTCAGCACCAGTCCTTCTAATGAATATTCAGGACTGATTTCCTTTAGGATTGACTGGTTTGATCTCCTTGTATTCCAAGGTACTCTCAAGAATCTTCTCCAACACCACAGTTCAAAAGCTTCAGTTCTTTGGCACTCAGCTTTCTTTTAGTCCAACTCTCACATCCATTCATGACTTCTGGAAAAACCATAGGTTTGACTAGACTGACCTTTGTTAGCAAAGTAATGTTTATTCTGTCTAGGTTGGTCATAGCTTCTCTTCCAAGGAGCAAGCATCCTTTAATTTCATGGCTGCAGTCACCATTTGCAGTGATTTTGGAGCCCCCAAAAATAAAGTCTGGCACTGTTTCCATTGCTTACCCATCTATTTGCCATGAAGTGATGGGACTGGATGCCATGATCTTAGTTTTTTGAATGTTCAGCTTTAAGCCAACTTTTTCACTCTCCCCTTTCACTTTCATCAAAAGAGGCTCTTTAGTTCTTCTTCACTTTCTGCCAAAAGGGTGGAGTCATCTGCATATCTGAGGTTATTGATTTTTTTCCCATCAATCTTGATTCCACCTTGTGCTTCATCCAGTCTGGCATTTCTCATGAGGTACTCTGCATATAAGTTAAATAAGCAGGGTGACAATATATAGCCTTGAAGTACTCCTTTCCCAATTTGGAACCAGTCTGTTGTTCCATGTTCCAAGTGTCACTGGTGGGAGGCAAAAGATATTTCTGGTTACATGTCATTGCTCAAACTAGAGAATCAATAAAAATTATCTAAAGATATAAATATAAAGGCAACCAGTAGAAAACCATCAGATCAATAAAGTTCCTTTTAGTTATCTGAACATTCATTAAAAAAACATTTCTAGTAAGATGTATTTTAAAAGTATTATCTTGTTTATCAATATATAAAAATGTGATAAATGTTCCTATTAAAGAAACTTGCAGTTTGGATCATAAAGCAAAACACAACTGTATGGTGCACATGAGAATCATATCTAAAGCAGAATTACTCAGAGAAGTTGAATGTAAAATGATGGGCATAGGTATATTGGATAAATAAGAAACAAATATAGCAATTTACATATATATCAATATATCAAAGAATTTGGATAAAACAATTTAATTCAATAAGACAAAGAAAGTTACTTTATAGTGATAAAAATATAAATGAAGGACTGAACCTTTTATTGCACTATAATCACAACTACATAAAAGTGTATGTACACATAAGGTCTGGAAGAAAACATGTAGATTAGAGTGCCGAGTTTATGATTTTTTTCTCTAGTTGTTGCACTGCCATTAATGTGTTACAATTAACAATAATGCCATGGTTAAAATTCTTAAAATGAGCATTGATTTCATATTTAGAAATCTAGGATACACGTGTGCACACTAAGTCATTTCAGTTGCTTCCGACTCTTTTTGACACTGTGGACGGTAGACCGCCAGGCTCCTCTGTCCGTGGGATCTTCCAGGCAAGAATACTGGAGTGGGTTGCTATGCCCTACTCCAGGGCATCTTCTTGACCCAGGGATCGAACCCGCATCTCTTGGCTCCTATATTGGCAGGAGAGTTTTTTATCACTACCACCACTGGGAAGCACTATTAATAGCCCCAGATTCCTTAGATATATCTCATTGTCAAAGGAAAAAATATGAATATTTCTTGAAGAGAGACTTCAAGATAACACATATTTTCCACTCAAAGTGTAAAATCTTTACCACCAAAATTATTTGAGCTAAATTGTTCAACAGGAATTGCTGACCCCAGTCTAATTCAATTGTGCTGTAATGGAGCCATGACTTTTATAGTATGCTTCAACAGTTGTCTTTCCCTGCATTTTTACAGCAATATGAGAACTGGAGGCCGAACCAACCAGACAGCTTCTTTTCTACTGGAGAAGATTGTGTTGTGATTATATGGCATGAGAATGGCCAGTGGAATGATGTTCCCTGCAATTACCATCTCACCTACACCTGCAAGAAAGGAACAGGTAATGATTAACCCATCACTAATGTATACTTAATCTGCATTTCAATTATCAAGTAAATTCAAGAAGAATAAACGTCGTTGTTTGAAACATAAGCTGGATGTCATATATAGCATCCTTATTGCTCTGGAACAGTTTACTTTCTCAATATAATTGAAAAGTTTGTTTTCAATAGTGTCTTCATTTTAGATTTCAAGTGCTTAAGATAATAATGTAGCATTTATATAAAAAAAAACCCTATAGTTTTTAAGAAAAACAACTGTCAGCCCCAAGGGCCCACAGATCTGTTAATTTTGATGAGGAAAGTATTAAAAAAATTAGTTGTCAAAAATAAAAAACTGGGATATACCATAAGATAATGTGAATTATTTTTTCTTAAAAATAAAAAAGACCACTTAGTGCCATTTGGCCCATGTTCAAATTTATCAGTGGCTTAAAGTACTCCAACTAAAAAACACTGTTCTGCCTTGGTGGGGACTGTGGTCCCCACCTCATGGCAGCCCTCATTCAGACTTTCCCTCTTTTTTCGTTAAGCTCCTGGTCTTTATAGACATTTGAGTTTTTCAATCAGTCCCTTAGAAGCTCAATCTATGATCATAAACCATAGAACAAAAATACCATCCCTATATCTATTATGACTATTTTCAAGAAGTGTTTATAAAAACATTTATAATGTAAGTTCTAGAATGAGGAGAATTGCTTAGTTGACGTTAACAGATAAAATTAAGAAAATTGATTTTTCAGTATTTATCATTGACCAATATGTTTGAATTCTAAGCCACATTATGTAGACTTCTTCCTGAAAAAAAACCAGGAATTGCATCACAATTTTTAAACATGGTTACAATTGATAATGGTGTTAGAACATTCATATTTAACTTCTAGACCCAAATTTTACCCACCTCAATTAAGAGTACAAAGTACAAATGCAAAATATAAAATCCATTTGACTTATTGTTTAATATAAAAATAATAAAACTAAAAATATATACTCTATAGATATTTTAGAAAAGACTTAAACACCAGTGGGAAATTGAAAGACAGAGAACAGTAATTTACACAAAGCTGAGTCGAAACTCAAATGTTATCTGTGATTACTTCACTCTGCTATTCTCTTCTCTAAAGGAGAATTTATTCTGAATATCCTTTCTATGTGAGCAGCTTTCCTGACTATGTATGTTACTTTAGCACTTATGCCATTAAGCTTGTGAAAACAGCAAATCAAGTTATTTGCTGTTTTCCCTGTTTCTAGTGTAAGAAGTCATAATGAACTATCTGTCTTTATCCAAATGTCATGTTTGCCTTCTTAGATCTCCAAATGCCCCCTGGAGTCATCCTTTTTAGTTTATGACCCAAACATTCTTTTCTTTCCAGTGTTATTTTTTCCTATACTAGGGTATATTACAGCAGCACTATTGACATTTTGGACCAGACAGTCCTTAGTTGTGGGGGGCTGTTCTGTGCCTTGCAGAATGTTTAGCATTATCTCTGCCCTCTATCGCCTCCCAGGTGGCTCAGTGGTAAAGAATTCACCTGCCAGTGCAGGAGATGCAAGAGACATGGGTTCAATCCCTGGGTCAGGAATATCCCCTGGAGAAGGAAATGGCAACCCACTCCAGTTATTCTTGCCTGGAAAATCCCACAGACAGAGGAGCCTGCTGGGCTATAGCTCACAGGATCGCAAAGAGTCTGATACAACTAAGCGACTGAACACATAACACTTCCCTCTATGCACTGAATGGCAGAGGCAGTCTCCTCCACTCCACATCCTCTTCCTCTGCTTTGTGACAACCATCCACGTCTCTAGCCATTGCCAACTATCCCTGGGGAAGGGGGAAGAAGAAGAAAACTGCCCCCGGTTGAAAACCACTGGCCTATATCTAAAAAGGATTCACAAAAGCAGCATCATGGTATACATTTCCCAGTGGGGAAAGATTTACAAAACATTAGGTCTACTTCATTAAAGGAGGAAGAAACTAAACCAAAACAATTCATATATTTTATCTTCCTACTGTCTGATTTTTATTTATGTAAACTTAATTCTTTGTTAATCTTTACCCTGGGGAATTTTATGAATTTTATAAATGTCTATATAGACTCATTTCTCTTTACAGATAATTTATACATCTTTACAGACCTAGTTAGCTTTAATTAATTACAAAGAAGAATTATATTATTTACCAAAGACATATTAAAAAAACAAACCTCAGTGCGTGCCATTTATGCATCTTTGGAGCGTTCTGCAGGTTCTTTCCAATCCCATCCATTTATCTCCAAATCCAGCCACAGATAATGACTTAATTCCCTTACTTTTCTCTTTAAAATGATCACTTATGCTTGTATCTGTAAGCAAATTGTTTAGTTCTGCACATTTGTGAACTTTAAGTTTGTATTTTGTGCCTTGCTCTTTTTGTTCAGCATTGTTTGTCAGATTAATCCACGTCGATGCATGTAGCTCTGTTTCTTCATTGTTGCTGCTGTGTAGTATTACATTGTATGACTATATAACATTTTATTTATCAGTTCTACAAGTGGACATTTGGGTTATCTTCACTGTTTTTGCAATTATAAACAATGTCACTATGCATATTCTTGAACTTGTTTATGGTAGATTCTGCAAGTTTCCATAGGGTGTTTCTCCAGGAGTGAACTGCTGAGTCATAGGATATGTATACCATCAAATTTACTAGAAAATGACAAATTATTTTCCAAAGTGGTTGTACCAATTTGCACTCCCACCAGCAATGTGTGAGGGGTCCTGTTACTTCACATCTTCTCCAACATTTGATCTTATCGGACTTTGAAATTTTTGCCAGTCTGGTGGGTATAAAATGTTATCTCTTCTGATTTAACTTGCATTGTCTTAGATGATTCTTCTTGGAAATCTTCTCATATATGTATAGCTCTTCTTTTGTAAGCTATCTGCTCATTTCTATTGCTTATTTTGAAAGATTGATTGCTTCTCTTATATATATTGATTTGCAGTTGTTTTTTTTTTTTTTTTTTGTATTTTGTTTCTGTTTTTAATGTCCTAGTTTCTAATCCCTTGATAATTGTATGTTGCAAATATCTACTCCTAGTTTGTAGCTTGTCTTTACCCTATGGCATTTTTTGATGAATGGAGTTGTTTATTTTGTTGAATTTTCTTTTATGGTTTAAGCCTTTTTGTGTCTTAAGAAATTCTTACCTACCCTAACATTGGAAAGATATCCTATGTTGTTTGCTAAATGCTTTATAGTTTTATCTTTTACATTTATATATGTGCACCATCTAGAATTGATCTCCCATGGACTCTCTGAGGTAGGGAACCAAATACATTTTTTTTCCATATGAATACCCAATTGTCCAAATGAAAAAACCTACCTTTTTGCTACTGCTCTGCCATGTTGCTCTGTCAAATATCAAGCATATATATGTGGATCTATTTCTGGTCTATTTGCCTTTCCTTGCCAATACCACACTCCTTGAGTTATTTTAACTTCAAAATAAGTCTTCATTTATAGTTTTGGAAGAAATCTATACATTGCTTTCCTCTCAAATTTAAAGACAACTTTTAATTTGCCAGAATCAATATGAGTTATCTAATTGATATCATTGCCCTCTCATTCTATCTGATACTTACTGGTGTCTGGGCCCTAGTATAGACTTCCCATATTACAATCAAAGAAGTGTAGATATGCAGATGGGGGTTATCATTGAACTATATATAGAGTAGACTATTAATTGAAAATAGCATATTATTATGGAATTCTCAGTTTACCTTAGGAATTTGTGAAAATGAAATAGACACACAAATACTTCTAATTTCTTAGTTTTAGATAGAATTTTATAATCTATTTTTAGGTTATGTCTATCTGAGACACAGTTTCTTATGTGAATGAAAAAATATGCCTGGATTGTGTTTTATTAAAGACAGTTTTGTTTGCTACAGGGTCAATACTTTCTAACTTGTTTTGTTAGGCAGAAGTAAATTAAAGAGCTAAATATTTAAGTTAAACCTATATTTGTCACTGCAAAAGAATATGGTTGTAAACAGCCTTCTGGATATGTAAATAAATTTAACATTTGCAACCTTTTAAATGGGCTTCCCAGGTAGCGCTAGTGGTAAAGAACCTGCCTGCCAATGCAGGAGACATAAGAGACACACGGGTTCCATCCCTGAGTCAGGAGATCCGCTGGAGGAGGGCATGACAATCCATGCTAGTATTCTTGCCTGGTTATATTAGGATGTTGGCATCCAAACATCTTGGTACCGAGGTTTCTAGTAATCATTCTCCCACTGAAGATTTGCATTATTTCATAAGAGACTATGCCATACCCTTGTAGGCCTTATGATGGCATTCTTAAAGTAAACTATGGGTAGGAAATGTCATTTAGGGAAATTATATTGAAGTTAAGTTATATTTTTATTAGAGCTATATAGCAAAACACAGTCACTTAGAGTTAAATTAGTATATTTTTAAAGCAAGTACACTAATATGAGTAAAATTACAAATTAATACAAATGCAGTTGAATCAATTTTCCCACCTTCTTGAATTTCACAATTAGTTTTTTCTTTTACTGTTATTTTATTTCCTTTTTACTATTTCTACCATCACTAAGTTTGCTGCTATTCAGAATTTTTTATTGTAGGTTAAAAATGATGGTTATATATTCTAAGATATACCTTTAGAGTTGAAATTTATATATATAAGGTAATTACAAAATTGAGGCATGAATACTACGTCCTGACTTGCTCTCTGTCTCCATAGAGAAGACAGAAAGAGCAAATAAACATAACTGAACCTGGATATATTTTATTTACACTGAAAAGTCCATATTTTAGAGCTATATTGTTATTATATATTGTAAGTTTTTTCAGAGAAGTGGAAATAATAATTAATTGTTGCTGCTGCTGCTGCTAAGTCACTTCAGTCGTATCCGACTCTGTGTGACCCCATAGAGGGCAGCCCACCAGGCTCCCCCGTCCCTGGGATTCTCCAGGCAAGAACACCGGAGTGGGTTGCCATTCCCTTCTCCAATGCATGAAAGTGAAAAGTAAAAGTGAAGTTGCTCAGTCGTGTCCGACTCTTCACGACCCCATGGTTTGCAGCCTACCAGGCTCCGCCGCCCATGGGATTTTCCAGGCAAGAGGACTGGAGTGGGTTATTTGAAGTGAAAAGTGAAAGTCACTCAGTTGTATCCTACTCTTTGCAACCCTATGGACTACAGTCCATGGAATTCTCCAGGCCAGAATACTGGAGTCGGTAACCTTTCCCTTCTCCAGGGGTTTTTCCCAACCCAGGGATCTAACCCAGGTCTCCCGCATTGCTGGCATATTCTTTACCAGCTGAGCCGCTGAGCCTGTTTGAAGTGAAGGTGAGTGATAAATAAAACCATTGGGATAAAGACAAAACCAACAGGCTACATAGTGACATGAGACAGATGCCTTTTAATTTGGAATTTTTTCAGAAAAGTAGCTCTTCCAAATGGACAGATGAATGTATAACCATATGCCCTATGGTTCCTTTAAAAAGTAAAAAACCACAATTCAAGATGACAGAATCTGAGATTCAAACTAGGCCCAAAGCCTCAATGTTTCATTTTGTCTTGAAAATTTTCAATTTCTTAATCTAAATGATTAATGAAGGTAATTGATTGGGTAAAATAAGGAAAGAAAAAAAAGAAGAGTGTCTTGTACTAATAGAAATATTTAGATTATTTGTAAATAACCCAATTTACTTTTCTTTAGTTGCTTGCGGCCAGCCCCCTGTTGTAGAAAATGCCAAGACCTTTGGAAAGATGAAACCTCGTTATGAAATCAACTCCTTGATTAGATATCACTGCAAAGATGGTTTCATTCAACGCCACCTTCCAACTATCCGTTGCCTAGGAAACGGAAGATGGGCTATGCCTAAAATTACCTGCCTGAACCGTAAGTGGTCCTTTAGAAAGAATGGACAACCATGCTATAACAAGTACTAGACACCCTCATTTTACGGCTACGGTATTGGTAGTTTAGGGTATGGAGCAAGTAATATTGTTGTGTTTTCTTTTCTTTCTTTCTTTCCTTCCATGTAGCATCTGCATACCAAAGGACTTATTCTAAGAAATACTTTAAAAATTCCTCATCAGCAAAGGACAATTCAATAAATACATCAAAACATGATCACCGTTGGAGCCGAAGGTGGCAAGAATCAAGGCGCTGATCCCTAAAATGGCAAACACATGTTTTCATCATTTCAGCCAAAGTCCTAACTTCCTGTGCCTTTCCTATCACCTCAAGAAGTATTATCAGTTGGTTTGGATTTTTGGAACACCATCCAGTCCAGTCATTTTGGGTTGCTGTGCTCCCAAAACATTTTAAATGAAAGAATTGGCATTCAAAAAGAAAGCAAACAAAAGAAAGGAAAATGAGAGCAGAGTGGAACCATTTCCAGCCTAATTTCTTTAGTTTTCTATTTGCCTCCAGTGCAGACCATTTTATAATGTATACCAGCCTACTGTACTATTTAAAAAGCTCCATTTCAGCACCAATGGCAATGTAAATAAGATGATTTAATGTTGATTTTAATCCTGTATATAAAATAAAAAGTCACACTGAGTTCAAGCATATTTAATGATGATTACGGAGCCTTAGAGGTCTTTAATCATTGGTTCGGCTGCTTTTTGTAGTTTGTTTAGGCTGGAAATGGTTTTCCCTGCTCTTTGTCGCCAAGACTGAAGACAGCTTTTGCTGGACAATTAAGAAACACAAAGTTTTGTAGGTCACTGTCCCATCTCCACCACAGGTACAGTTGGCTTCCATGTGATGCTGAAGCCTGACTAATGGGATCCCAACGAAACTAGAGACTGCAACATGGAACTCTTCATTTAATTTTTTTTTTGCTACGTTCCTTTTTCTTCACTTACAAGAAAGGCCTGAATGGAGGACTTTTCTATGACCAGGAGCATTTTCTAGGGGTCAAAGTGCTAATTATTAACTCAACTGGGTCTCCTTTTTAATGGCTTTCATAACACTAACTTGCAAGATTACAGGTCAACACATTTCAAATGGATATAGACCTAGGGTTCTGGAGGGAGGGGGTTTGTTAAAACAACACACATTCAAAGAAAGAAATTTTGTATATATAACCATTTTAATCTTTTATAAAGTTTTGAATGTTCATGTATGAATGCTGCAGCTGTGAAGCATACATAAATAAATGAAGTAAGCCATACTGATTTAATTTATTGGATGTTATTTTCCCTCAAACCTGAACATTGACGTAGCTGGTAGTTATTTTTCGGTTTTAGCCTTTTTACTTCCCTCACAGTTTGGAATCGTATAATCTAGGTACTCTGTCCCTGATTAAATAATGTGATGGATAGAATGCATTAAGTGTTTTATTATAAAGAAGAGTGGAAAAGTGTATAGCTTTCAGCAAATGGTGTTTGCCCATTCTAAGCAAGGAGCACATATATAGAAATAGTATGGGCATTGCTTCTTATTAGGTGGAGTGTATGTGTTGAAATTTCTCCCTATCTCTTCCCACTCCATTTTCTCCCCTTAATTTGAATAAAATGACTGCTAAAGATGACTTTGAATTATCTGCTTAATTTAATGTTTAAAGAAACCCTGTGATGGAAAGAAAGCATTTAGGTGTCTTTTCCTAATTTTAGTTTAGAATGATCTTGAGAGCTCAAGATAATAAATAAAATGCGAATAGAAAAAGAGCAGACCCAACATGGATTCTTTTTCTCAAAACCTCTTTTGACTGGAAGGAGCCACAGTAGCCACAATCATACATACTGTCTTTAGGCAAGTTCCTTGGTTGCTGTGTTAAATGTGATCCACCTTTGGGTGTTGTAGAGCACAGAAAAACTCTGTGTCTACCTATGAGGTTTTTATTTTTCCTCTTTCATTACAATGCACATAATACGTTCCTGTATTTATATTATAACATGTATAGTGTAAAATGTGAATGACTGTTTTTTTTTTGTGAATGAAAATCTAAAATCTTTGTAACTTTTTATACCTGCTTTTGTTTCACCAAAGAAACCTAAAATCCTTCTTTTACTATACTGTGACTGGTCTGGTTATTTACGTTTTTTATATTTACATGTATTTATTTATATATTTATAACTTTAAATCCTAATGTGCACCAACATTTTTACATTCTAGATCTATCATGGAGTACACACTGCTGGCTTGGATGAAATGATTTTATGGCTAGCAGAGAGATGATTATAAATATCCCTGCAAAAATTGGAGATAGTAATTCTGATAATGTTTACAACCACATTCTTAGGCATTGATCTCAAAAATGAAAGAAACATGCAATAGGAAAAGTGATAGGTCACACTTACACAATTCTTCCTATTAACCAGGCCAAGTGTTTCATGTGCCTCATCTCCCAACAAGCCTAAGAGAGAGGCTGTTACCGTCTGATTGATGAGGAAACAGCATAGAGAATTCAAGACATTTGTCCCCAGTTGCACAGTTTGTTTGTAGAGGATTCAGGTCATCTCGACAACCTGCATGTTACTTTCAATAAAAATATAAAATAATATATTCTCAGCTGTTAAACATTCAGGAGGTTAATTTACTGGCTAGAAGATCATATCTAACAAAATGATCAGAAGATGTCACAAACACCAAGTTCCTATCCATCCAGATATTCACTCATCCCTTTATTTACTATTATCAGTACTTACTATGTATTAGGCACTGGACTAGGCCCTGGAGATTCTACAGTGAGCAAGCTACACAGGTTTCTGCCAATGTAAGGTTTTTTATACTGAATGCATCCCATGTGAGTTATTTTACAGTCAATTCTATTCAATATATTTATTGATACTTTGAAAGAACAAATTCATTGTATATTCTGCAGTTTTATAGAAGATATCATAAAGGACAAAGGTGAGTGGAAAATAATTTTGAGGTTTCTTTCTTGAAATGTCAAAAATATATGGGAAGGAATGATTAGATGCAGAAGAGATACTTTTCCTTGTTGAGCTTGTCCTTTTAATGTCCTGTCATATCTATACAGACCTTTAAATAGGAGTTACTCCAGGGAGTATGTAAGTATGTGGCACAGTAGTCCACCTATATGTGCCAATGCAGGGGACTCAAGAGACGTGCATTTGATTCCTGGGCTGGGAGGATCCCTTGGAGTAGGAAATGGCAACCCGCTCCAGTATTCTTGCCTGGAGAATTTCATTGACAGAGGAGCCTGGCAGGCTATAGTCCATAGGGTCACAAGAGTCAGACACGACTTCGTGACTGAACATAAGCACATATACACCCTTATTAGATGTTTATAAGTCCATCAAATAAATTTTTATTGATCTAGGTACAAATAATAGAGGCTATGAGATGTTCCATTACCTATAATTCTAGGACAGAGTGAGAAGTTTAAGGATACTCAGCACTACTCAACATCAGCCAGAAGTGGTTTTCTATTCATTTCTAAAAGTTGGGTTGTGTATCAGGGGAAGAATGTGCCCCTACCATAAGGAGCTATGTAAGAAGAGGTCGTCTTCTGGAGTAGCTGAAGTAGAAGAGATATGAGAGATTGTATAGGGAGGAATGTTGTTCAGTTGCTAAGTCCTTTCTGACTCTGCAACCCCCTAGACTGTAGCCAGTCAGGCTCCTCTGTCCCTGGAGTTTTCCAGGCAAGAATACTGGAGTGGGTTGCCATTTCTTTCCCCAGAGGATCTTCCTGACTCAGGGATCAAACTTGTGTCTCCTGCATTGGCAGGTGGATGCTTTACCACTGCTCCACCAGGGAAGCCCCATAGGGAGGAATACATCATTTTGATGTGATAGCAACTTTGCTGATCTTAAGAGAATTTTCAACTACAGAATAGGAAGTAAGAACTAGATTAGCCTTGAGCTAACTGTCCAGAAGGCATATATCATGCAAACTAAAGTTATCGAGTTTGGAAATGGACAGAAAAGAATATAATAGGTTGCCAAAAAGTGCAGAGTTGCTTCATGAATGGGCTATACATGTGTCTCCCAAGCAAAGAAATCTTCAAGAGGAAATATATCTTAGATAAAAGCAAAAGATGTTACTATCAAGTGGTTAAAGACTCGGTCTTGGCTTCAACATGTTTTATTGTGTTTCTTTTAATGTTTCCTAGTATTACAACTGCAGTGAAAGGATTTCTGAAGAAAAAGGCCCTGCAGTGATGGTTTCTTACAACTTGTACATCTTTTTTTTTTTTTTTTATTGTGCTGCAGTTCCCATTTGCTAAACACAGCAGAATTCTTCCAAATGATTCTTTTCTAAAACAAGTCTATACAGAAAGTTGATAAAGGTCTTTGAATGAGTCATTCAAGAGAGTGTAATCTTTTCCCATTATTACTCATTTCTCAGTGTTGGATCCCAGCTGGACTAGGAAGAACAAATGCTAAACAAGAACAAGAATGGTTTTTGTTGAGATGTTTACAGAATAAGCAAAGCTTGGGTTTTAATTGGAATTTAATTCACAGTCCTGTCTGAATCCATCAAATGATCCCTGTTGAAGATTAAAAGTTGATTGCCTTAAGGCAGTAAGTTGTAAATGATTTTGATAGTATTTACTTTAAAATAAAACTTTAAACTCTGTTCCCATCACATCTGACATTGTCAACCAAAATGTTTTTCATAATAGAGTAAAACAATTATAAAGGACTTTATTTTTGGCGTATTATAAATATTGCCATTCTAAAATAAACATGTAACATCACTCTTAAATATATTCAGAAGGACTCTAAATACCATACTAGTTTGATTCCCATTCTCATCCATCTAAAAAACAACTGAAGAAAAATAAGCTTTTAACAGTCAGATATTTTATGTTTTTCTTATTTTTGGACTTGGTTTTTTAATTTCACTTCCCCCATGGAATTGTATCTAAATATTATACATTTACGTGCTTGAAAATCTTCTATTGATTAAGCTATCAACACATATACATCAAAATTTGTACTTTGAAGTGAAAAATTAATTTTAAGAACATAAACATAAAGGTGTAAAGTTAAAAATCTGGATTGAGTTATCATTGTAATTTACAGATATAAAATTGGTCAAAACAATATAATGTTCTTACAAAATTTGAAAAGTCATTACACAAATTGTAACATTTTATTAAAAATACAGCTCAATGAGATGATTAGGACTGTTTATCCCAATTTACATTTCCATGAAACTAGAATGTGTCATGGCTTAGCATCAATTCTATTCCTATTTTATTCTTATAGATTTAAAAATGGAAAAAAAAAAACTTAAGTAAATGGAAATGATAGTTTTATTACACAAAGCCACTCATTTTTTTTTAAACTTCTTTTTAAATTATATGCCAAAAATCACATAGTGGTCTATCAAAAATTATTTTCAATTACTTGTCAGTTGACATCTCAATGAAATCCTTCTTAAAATTTATTGGTGTCACTAGAGTCATTCATTTGGATTTGTCCTTTTGTTTGTTTATAATTTTTACATCCCAGGTCAGTGCATCCTAAGACTCAGGACAGATGAAGAATGTGTTTGATGTAGTGGGTTTTTTGTTTGTTTTTAATAGATGCTTTCGGCTTATTCTAAAGCTTTAGGTTTTCAAAGCTTATTCCTGAAACAACATTAGCATCACCTAGAAATTTTTAAGAAATGCAAATCCTCAGACCCTGCCCTAATGAAATAGAAATTTTAGGACTGAGAAGAGCAACCTGGGTTTTCACAAGCACTCAGGGTGATGCTGATGAATTCTAAAGTTTAGGAGAACTGGTTTTAAGAAGATGTAAAAGTAAAACCAATGGCCTCCACCACAGACACTTTCTTCAGTTCAGTTCAGTTCAGTCGCTCAGTCGTCTCCGACTCTTTGCAACCCCATGAACCACAACACACCAGGCCTCCTTGTCCATCACCAACTCCAGGAGTGCACCCAAACCCATGTCCATTGAGTCGGTGATGCCACCCGGCCATCTCATCCTCTGTTGTCCCCTTTTTCTCCTGCCCCCAATGTTTCCTGGGATGAGGGTCTTTTCAAATGAATCAACTCTTCCCATAAGGTGGCCAAAGTATTGGAGTTTCAGCTTCAACATCAGTCCTTCCAATGATCACCCAGGACTGATCTCCTTTAGGATGGACTGGCTGGATCTCCTTTCAGTCCAAGGGACTCTCAAGAGTCTTCTCCAACACCACAGTTCAAAAGCATCAATTCTTCAGTGCTCACCTTTCTTTATAGTTCAACTCTCTCATCCATACATGACCACAGGAAAAACCATAGCCTTGACTAGACGGACCTTTGTGGGCAAAGTAATGTCTCTGCTTTTTAATATGCTGTCTAGGTTGGTCATAACTTTCCTTCCAAGGAGTAAGTGTCTTTTAATTTCATGGCTGCAATCACCATCTGCAGTGATTTTGGAGCCCAGAAAAATAAAGTCAGCCACTGTTTCCACTCTTTCCCCATCAATTTGTCATGAGGTGATGGGACTGGATGCTATGATCTTAGTTTTCTGAATGTTGAGCTTTAAGCCAATCTTTTCATTCTCCTCTTTCACTTTCATCAAGAGGCTTTTGAGTTCCTCTTCACTTTCTGCCATAAGGGTGGTGTCATCTGCATATCTGAGGTTATTGATATTTCTCCCAGCAATCTTGATTCCAGCTTATGCTTCCTCCAACCCAGCGTTTCTTGTGATGTACTCTGCATATAAGTTAAATAAGCAGGGTGACAATATACAGCCTTGACGTACTCCTTTTCCTATTTGGAACCAGTCCGTTGTTCCATGTCCAGTTCTAACCGTTGCCTTCTCACCTGCATACAGTTTCTCAAGAGGCAGATCAGGTGGTCTAGTATTCCCATCTCTTTCAGAATTTTCCACTGTTTGTTGTGATCCACACAGTCAAAGGCACCTTCTTAGGCAGATGAATTTTATAGGAAAGAGGCCAGGTAAAAGTTGAAGTTTTGGGAACTTCTCTGGTAGTCCAATAGTTAAGAATTTGTCTTCTGATGCAGGAGATGTGGTTTTGATCCCTGGTGGGGGAATTAGGACCCCACATGCTAAGCCTGCAACTAAGCCTGAGTGCCACAACTAGAGAGCTCATGCATGCATGTGTTCATGTTAAGTTGTGTCTGACTTTGCAACTCCTGTGGACTAGAGCCCATCAGGCTCCTCTGTCCATGGGATTCTCCAGGCAAGAATACTGGAGTGGGTTGCTGTTTCCTTCTCCAGGGGATCTTCCCCACCCAGGGATCGAATCCACATCTCTTGTAGTCTCCTGCATTGGCAGGCAGATTCTTTACCTGGGAAGCCCAATGTGCAACAACAAAAGAGCTTGTGTGCTGCAACTGAGACCTGATGCAGCCCCAAATAAATACATTTTTTTAACTTGAAGTTCTGGAAATTGTTTCCTTTTGTGTGCCCATTTATCTCCCCCCCACCCTGGAGAGTCTTGGGGTACTCCCAGGATAAACAACCCTGATTTAAACAACAGACCACTGATAAACAACAGACCACTGCTTTAAGATACACAGTACTTAAAGTACTTTTAGATTTTTAGATTTTCATTATATTACCTATCTGAGCTTATGAACATGTTTGTCACTTTCCAAATTTTGAATGGGCCTCTAGTTATACAAAAAAAAAGAAAAGTAAGAAAAGCTTTCTCTACAGAGAAAATTGAATAACGAGGTATGGTTAAAAATAATTATTTCTTAAAGACAGACCTGAAACAAAGCCTTAAATGAAAGAACTAAGATAAATTTAAAAACTGAGAAATAGAAGCAAACAAGAAGTAACTTCCAAGCAATAGCTAGCCAAGAAAAGGAACTTCAGATTCAATGGGGAGCCCTAAAAGAGGTATTGATGGGAGAATCCTTCAGAGTGAATTGATCTATAAATAAGTCCAGGTTTTAAATCAGATGGCCCTCTCCAACGCCCATTAACCAGATCACATTATCATTCACTCAGTAATGTATATTGAGAATTACCACGTGCCAAGCACTGTGCTAGATCTTGAGGATACCATTAAAAACAAGCGAGGCCAAGTCCCTGTTCTCACTGAGATATACTGTCTGGTGGGAAAGATTATCAATGGAACTAAAGCAGAAAGAGATCTTAATTCTTAACATGTTGCTAAAGCCTCCATTCTTGAACAACTGTGTGCTCTGTTCTCCATCTTCACCTGACTCCAGACATAACCATGTACCTTAACTCATTCCTACATTATAGCTTCCATGTCTCTTTCTCATGTGGGAAATGTATATATTCAGCTCGTTGGATTTCAGCAGTACATTAAGTTCTATATGTCCCAAATTGAACTATTATCGACCCAACCCACTAATTGGGTACACTTCTTATTTTTTAAAACTAGTAGTCTAAGAGTCCTAACTCTGGACTCCTAATTTCTGTCCACATTCAATCAAGCACCAAATTCTATTAATTCTACCTCCAAAAGTTTCCCGTATTATCATATCTCTATCCCAACTGTCCACAATATCTCATATAGTATTACTGTCTCTAGATACACCATTTTCAAAATGATCTTTTAAACTACTATGAAGTATTTTTTCAAGTGTGCAAATCAGAGCTTGGCATTCTACAACTCAAAATTCTCCAGAAGTTATTGTTTACAAAATAAAATTAATTTTACATGCATAGAAAAATGTTTTGGGCAGGAACAGCTGTTCTAGGTATTATGTGCTTAAGAAGAGAGGAATTGATTTAGAAGTCTTAAGCAAATCAACATAATGAATTTTAATTAATTTGTTTTAGCCAATTAAAGTTTTAGGTTTTTTCTTCTAATTAAATCAGTTTGGTTTCCTGTTCAGTCTCTGATGAATTGTCATGTTCCCCTCATAGCAACTAGGTACAGGGTAAAAATGGAAGACCGAAAATGTTCTCTGATATAATAGGACCTAGGCTCCCGGAGAAGGCAATGGCAAGCCACTCCAGTACTCTTGCCTGGAAAATGCCATGGATGGAGGAGCCTGGTAGGCTGCAGTCCGTGGGGTCGCTAAGGGTCGGACATGACTGAGCGACTTTACTTTCACACATTGGAGAAGGAAATGGCAACCCACTCCAGTGTTCTTGCCTGGAGAATCCCAGGGACGGGGGCGCCTGGTGGGCTGCCGTCTATGGGGTCACACAGAGTCGGACACGACTGAAGTGACTTGGCAGCAGCAGCAGCAGCAGGCTTGCCCCTCCAGGTACACTCCCCACCCTTCTCCTCCTACTTCGTGCCCTGAGAGGTGCAGTCCCATCTCTGCATATCCCTCTCTGCCTCTGAGTCCCTACTACGCTCTCAACTTGACTCTTCAGGACTGAGGTAGGAAGAGCTCACTATTCTGGCCCAGGGTATTGCAGTATTAATTGTGATTTCCTTAAGACACCCACCTGTATATTCAATAGTCCTCTGGATAAACTCTCTTCAACTTACCCTGTTTGACTGTGTCGTCTGTTTCCTGCTGGATTCCTATGTGTTTTTAGATGCACTTCAGGGAAATTTGGGGACTTTCCCAGTGGCTCTGCAGTAAAGAGCTGCCTGCAGTGCAGGAGCCGAAGGAGACACAGGTTTGATCTCTGGGTCGGGAAGACCCCCAGGAGGAAGGCATGGCAAACCACTCCAATATTCTTGCCTGGAGAAGCCCATGGGCGGAAGAGCCTGGTGGGCTATAGTCCATGGGGTCACAAAGAGTCAGACATGACTGAAGCGACTTAGCATGCACACAGGCACCCAGTTCCTATCAATCACTGGATGGGCATGCCACATTACAGTCTGCAAGCAGCTACATTGGATCTCTTGGTTTCTTCCACAGCATCTTATTGTGAGCTTTTGTGAGCTTGTATCTTTACTTCTGCCTTATAGCCACTAGACACTAAACGTGATTGTTGCAACTGCCAGCCATTTTTCTGCTTCAGTTATGAATAAACATACCCACACTGCACACTGCTTGGTCCTGAGGCTGTGTTCTCTGGCTTGAATTTCCAAAATTAAAAGTGCTACTCCTCAGCTTGGAGTCACAATCAAGTTCAGTATTCAATGCTTGTCTTAAAATAAGGAGCAAAGAAAAGAGTAGATGTCAAGTTATACATGTACATAACTTTCTCTGAGACTAAACATCAATATTGTTGAAGCTTTATGACCACACATGGGGAACTGGGAAGAGAAAGAGCAGAGACTGCTATTTTGAGACTGCCAACCCATTTTGTTTCTCTGGATAGACGTCTGCTTCTGTTTTTCAGAGAAGAGGGTTTTTTTTTCCTCCTTTGTTTTTGGAGGAGCCATTCCAGGCTGTAAGTTATACAAGTTTCAGACCGAGCTCCTACTTTGGAATGATTTGGTAAAAGGAGGAGCTGAGTTGCCCGGCATTAAAAAGTAGATGTTATCTTCTCATACAAAATGTTGTCATTTTAGAGCAAATTTGTACTTAAAGAAATATTCTGTTTGTTCTCTCCAGGGTATTAATTCTAAGGAGTGGAAAATTATTGGCAGAAGGGCCTTCCTGTGTTGAGAAGGGAAGCTGGTTTCAGTAACCCGGTAGCAGATGTGCTGAAATTAAGAGAAACAGGTCTCTACCTGTGGAGGGGGCCTGTAAGCTCTGGAAATAGTTGATAAGCTACACAGTTTTAAGACTTGCTTAGCTGTGTTAGAATTCTTTACATTTCTTCACATCCTCAGCATAGTTTTGTTAAGTTAGGGCTTAACCAAGATTTTCAGAATTAAGGGATGGGCTGTGCCCTCCTGTGGGAAGAGTGGAGAGGCAGAGAGATCAGCAGCAGCCTTTGAGAGCCAGGTACAGATGGCACAATGGGGTGGGGAGTCACGCGCCTGGTAGCAGAAGACTGACTGGGGTCTGAGTGACATGCCAGCTGGATTTATGGGACAGGGCAGCATGACAGAAACGTTCAGAAGGAGTCTAATAAAATTTTTAAATTTTTTGTCAAGTAACAAGTGGTCTTTTTTGAGCACTAAAGGGAAGTGCAATTTTTTAAAACTAAATGTGGGACTATCTGTTTACATAGGCTTTCTTAGAAGTAATATCATTGTGTAATACATGGCAATACTTTGACTTTACCATATAGGCTTTACCATGTATAGACTTTATAGTATTGGTATAGACTTTACCAATACTTTACAATGTACTGTCTTCTACCTTATAATGTGGGGTGAATTAACAGATTCTTTTATTTTGCACAGGATATGTAGGGCAGAGTGAGTAATTTGGGAATTTAAAAAATGAATACACAGGCAAGAAAAAAAGTAACCCAGTAAAATGAATAGAAGAAAATTAGCTAAGTAATTCAGGAAGAATGAGAGTAATACAATAATACCATGCTTTTTTGATAAGGATTTAGGAAAGGAAGAAGACTTGCTGAGACATTAGAGGCTGTACTAATCTTCAGTTCAATTGCTCAGTCGGGTCCAACTCTGTGACCCCATGGACTGCTACTAATCTAGGTAGAGATAAAACATGTCATTAAAAGGCAGGCATTGAGATTTGGTGATGCTGTGATTATGATGGAGAATAAAAGAAAAATATTAATTATAACATTTCCCATATAGTATTAGGGAAAATAGAAATACTATAACACATTCATGTTAAAAAGAGAAGACAGTTCACCTGGAAAACCAAGAAATATTTGAAGCTCACTAACAGTGGGCAAATATCAATTGCTTGGGAGTTTCTGATTGTATAAGAATGGAAAACATGTACAATTATTTTTAATAAACCGAGGGCTTGAAAACACAAAAGCAATGCTCCTGTACATCCATGAAGAAAGAGGCTTGGGATGGAGACTAGACCAGAGGATGAGAGATGCTGAAGTCACCAAGCATGAATGGACCACTGTGCTGAAGTTGGAAAATACACATCCAAGCTGAAAACTGTGTGGGCAATTACTGTTTGTTGAATCATTACCTGAATCATAATTCTCTTTTAGACACCATGAAACTCTTTTAGATATTTGTTAAATTATGTCATTGCTCTTTTATTTTTCTTAATTTATTACCTTAGCAATTCCTGCTCATTGTAAATATGTTGGAAAATTCAAAAAGGCACAAATAGGAAAGTAAATGTTCAAGAGAATATTTGCTTGAGTTCACTATTTTTTACCCATACTACCCCAAAGAGTGCTCAATTACTATGTGTTGAAGGTACTATTTATTGGGTGCTGGTCACTCTCATAAGCGAATTGCCATCTGTTTTCTTTCATGAAAATCTAAGTTCCGTAAGTACAGGGACTCCTCTGTCTTGATCATCACCATGTTCCCAACACCTGCAACAGTACCTGGCATGCAGCAGGCACTCAATAAATATTTGCTAAATGAATGACTAAATCACCTCTCTTAATATTCATGACGATTTTACTGTCATTCCTGTTTACTGATAGAGGTATAAAGGCTCAGGGAGATTATGCTGACAGCCCCAGGTCTCTTAGTACAAAACCTCAGCTGTGCCCCCAGAAAGCCTAACTCTGGAGCTCAGGAATATATTTGGATGTTGCTCCTCAGATAGAGGGGGAGCTTGTTGAAGCTAAGGTAGGATGAAGTTAATAACAGAATAATGAAACTAAGAGATAGCTTGTCTCCTTGCCACAGGTACCATCAAAAGCCTCTTGTGTTATATTCTTTGAGCAGTTTTATTAACCAGCAGCATCAGATGCTGAGGACAGAATAAGAAAAATGTGAAGCCCTTTTTCTGTCTCTCACCACTCTTGGCTCCAGAAATATGCCATCCACTGATGTCTGTCACCTAAGTTAGTGGACTGAGTGATTTAGCAGATGAGAAGTTGCTGGGATTTCTAGAAAATCACGTGAATGTTTAGAAAAATACAGCTGCAATTTTTGTCTATCTTAGCCTGAGAGTCAGAGTGAATGAATGTCAGTGTTATTTCATGGTGAATGTCAGTCCTTTGTGACTTTCCCTGTTGCCTGTTTAACCAAAGTAAATATTCTCCATTAGAACAGAACCAGAAGTTGCTTTCCAACAGTATGTGAACAAATCTCCAAGCAGCCTCCTAAAGATCAAGAAATTATTGCATGAAATTTACAGATAGAGCCGTGTTACAGCTATGCTTTTATCATGTGTCCTGAGAATGTTTATGTATATGAATTTTTGAAGTGAATGTCAAGATTAAATAAAATACCTAACGTATTTCTTCAAAGAAAATGTAGCAGAAAAAAAAATGTGCTCCAAATTTTCATAACCCTTGAGATGTATTTAGATTTAGGGTACAAATGTGAACGCATACATTTTTTCATTTATGCACTCACTTTAAATTCTCTCAATAGATTTTTTTTTTTTTTGAGTAAGAACTACACTCCAGGAACTATTCTATTTAATTTCTTAGATTCATTTCAGACTTTATTATATTGTTCTGACACTAGCGTATGGGTCTTATGGTTTTTGGTAGTTGCTCCTGACAAATGAAAGTTTTCAGCTGTTCAGAACATCCTACACCTATACAGACACACTGAAAATACACATGATCGGCCTCAGGATTAAAGACGTTTCAGAGTAAAACAAGCTGTGTTGGCAACAAGAAATAGCCTGTGAGTTCAGTATGGAAATAAATGTTTGGGGTTAAGAAGGAAAATTTGTATCCAAGCAACAAGTAGTTTATAATAATTCTGTGATAAATAAGGACCTTCTTCTTGAATTTGTTGTTGTTGTCTAGTCGCCAAGTCGTGTCCAGCTCTTTGGCAATCCCATGGACTATAACCCGCCAGGCCCGTCTGTCCATGGGATTTCCCAGGCAAGAATACTGGAATAGGTTGCCATTTCCTTTTCCAGGGGGTTTTATCTACTCAGAGATTGACTCTGCGTCTCCTGAGGCTCTTTTCCAGGGGGTTTTATCTACTCAGAGATTGACTCTGCGTCTCCTGAGGCTCCTGCATTGGCAGGAAGATTCTTTACCATTTGAGCCAGCTGGGAGGCCCCAGATCCAGGGTAAGGCCTGATAATTCACATTTCTAATCAGTTCACAGGCGATGTACCTCTGGAATGATTGTGTGGGGCAGTAGTTCTCAAACTTGGCCACACCTAGCAAAATTATATAGCATACTCAGGCTAGGCCCTCCACCCCTCGCAGCCTCCCCACCTGCCTAGACCTCCCTCTCACAGAAACTGATCTAAAGTCCCCTGGGTGATACTAACGTGTCCTCAGACTTGAGAACCATCAATAGAAGCCTTTAAGGGTCACATAAAGGCTCCAGATTTTACCTATCATGTATGGATGTGAGAGTTGGACTATGAAGAAAGCTGATCGCCGAAGAATTGATGCTTTTGAACTGTGGTGTTGGAGAAGACTCTTGAGAGTCCCTTGGACTGCAAGGAGATCCAACCAGTCCATCCTAAAGATCAGTCCTGGGTGTTCATTGGAAGGACTGATGCTAAAGCTGAAACTGCAATACTTTGGCCACCTCCTGCGACGAGTTGACTCACTGGAAAAGACTCTGATGCTGGGAGGGATTGGGGGCGGGAGGAGACAGGGACGACAGAGAATGAGATGGCTGGATGGCATCACTGACTCTGTGGACATGAGTTTGTGTGAACTCGGGAGCTGGTGATGGACAGGGAGGCCTGGCGTGCTGGGATTCATGGGGTCGCAAAGAGTCGGACACGACTGAGCAACTGAACTGAACTGATGAGACCATATATTTGTTTTCTATGCTTTCAGAAATAATTTGTGAATGGATATAAAGGTATTTTAAGGCAGACCACTGATGAAATCCTGACAACTGAACTACGTGCCTTTATCTTGAAAGCTGAATGAATAAGCCCCCTGAGGCAGGCGCTGTCTTCATTATCTCCTTTATTACAAATAAGGGAGACTCAGAAAGGTTAACCAGACAACTCTTTAATTCCTGTGGAGAAATGTATTTAAAGGGACACAAATTGGTTAATTTTGAAATCTGCTCACACCAAACCTGGCTCAGTTTGATTTGCTCCTGCCTTCTATTAACTTCAATGTGTTCCATTATGGGTTATGTGGCAAAAGCTAATTACTGGAAGCCTGTAATTTGAAGTGACTGGTAATTGAAACTTGGGTTCTGTAGGAATATCTGTGTAATGCATAATACATTATTAAACACAAATTATTTAAAATACAAGTGAAGCCAGTTGAAGTCAGCTTCTGCAGTTGGTGGTTCATAATGAAATTGAAACTACAGATAATTAACATGGGTGCAAAAACGCTCATTCCAAGTTGGCCTGCAAAAATTATTCTTTGTCATTTGATATTAATTATGACATGCTAATATGTGTAATTTATTTGACCCATCTGTATTCACATCACGTACTCAGAATGAAAAGCAGAATAAAGCTCTAAATCTAAGAAAGAAAGAAAATAATCTATCCCACACTTCTATTAATATTTAATCTTTTTTTACTGAACTAATATTGCAAGGTTGCCAACAGAAACCTCTGTGGAAATGGTGACTCTTTTGAAATAATATGAAATCAGATTTTCGTTTCAAATAGGATGTTATTATTTTATAAAATTTGATCACTTGATTTTTTTCTAAATGGAAAAGTCTCATTAGAACAATGAGATGTGTATCGCCTGGTGATAATAACATTCCATTTGAATCAAAAATCTGATTTCAGAGTCTTTCAAATGAGACACCAAAATTAACCAATTTCTGTTTCAGGAATTTTTGAGGCAGCTACCATATCTACAATTGCTGCCTTGCCACTTACATTTACTTTGTGAATGTTAGCTCTAGCCATGAACTGATGAAACCAGGCATGGCTGGCATTAAAAGATGCAACCTCTGATTCGTCACCATTTTTCAAGTCTTCATAAAGGCTTTTAACTTTCTCTTGAAACAGCATTAAGTTGAATAGGATTCGACACTGATGCTGATCCTGCATTCACACACTGAGAAATTCCTCCATCACCTTCATTACTTTTCTAAGCTGCTTTGGTATTATTGTCAACATCATCACAGAGCAGACTTCACAGGTTCCAAGATCTTGTCTTTGTTCTGTAGAACTGTGCCAATGGTTGAACTATTCAGATTAAAAGAATGAGTGACATCTACCATCTTTTTGTCTCACTCCACTCTCTCAATTATTTTCACTTTTGTTTTCATCAATATTGCTTGGTGTTTCTTAGCAGTACCAGCTACATCACTGCTACTTTATGCTTGCTTCCAGACATCCTGAGCTTGAAATAAAGATACTGTACTACTGTACTCTGCACAGTAATGTACAATAAAGTACACAAAAGCACAACCACCTGTAGAGGATGCATGCATGTGGTGATGTGCGTAAGACACATGATCTAACGTGATTGGACATGCGAATGCACATTCACATCTTTGAAAGTTCACAGCTCGAAGGTTTGTATGCAGGGGACTTATTGTACTGCTATGAAAATAACAACTCTTGCATTGAGGCAGGTTCTCTACCACTCCACCTGCAAAGTCCTGAAAATAACAACTCTGGCTTCCTCTGCCATCCAACTACAACTTGGGGCATTGACAGTGACATCCACTTCTAGCCTTCAACATCCTTGTTTGTTGATGTCCCTGTTGTTTAGTTGCTAGGTCAGGTCTGACTCTTTTGTGACCCCCATGGACTGTAGCTTGCCAGGCTCCTCCGTCCATAGGATTTCCCAGACAAGAATACTGGAGTGAGTTGCCATTTTCTTCTCCAGAGGATCTTCCGGACCCAAGGATGGAACCAACATCTCCTGCATTGGAAGGTGGATTCTTTACCACTGAGCCCCTAAGGAAAAGAGAGCTTTAAAACTCTAACTGCCACTATATAGTTTTCTACAAGAGCAACAATCTAAAAGGCTAATTACCTTTGTTATGAAAACAAACTTACCACAGGTAAAAAGATTTATACTTACGTGAAATGAAAATATCTCTGCTGTTTTCTGAATCCTGATTGGGATGAGCTGGCTTTTAGACACACTAAATATCAAGGGAAAATTTCATGCAAAGATGGGCTCGATAAAGGACAGAAATGGTATGGACCTAACAGAAGCAGAAGATATTAAGAAGAGGTGGCAAGAATACACAGAAGAACTGTACAAAAAAGATCTTCATGACCAAGATAATCACGATGGTGTGATCACTCACCTGGAGCCAGACATCATGGAATGTGAAGTCAAGTGGGCCTTAGACAGCATCACTACGAACAAAGCTAGTGGAGGTGATGGAATTCCAATTGAGCTATTTCAAATCCTAAAAGATGATGCTGTGAAAGTGCTGCACTCAATATGCCAGCAAATTTGGAAAACTCAACAGTGGCCACAGGACAGGAAAAGGTCAGTCTTCATTCCAATCCCAAAGAAAGGCAATGCCAAAGAATGATCAAACTACTGCACAATTGCACTCATCTCACATGCTAGTAAAGTCATGCTCAAAATTCTCCAAGCCAGGCTTCAGCAATATGTGAATTGTGAACTTCCAGATGTTCAAGCAGGTTTTAGGAAAGACAGAGGAACCAGAGATCAAATTGCTAACATCCGCTGGATCATGGAAAAAGCAAGAGAGTTCCAGAAAAACATCTATTTCTGCT
The DNA here is from genome assembly GCF_049115385.1 of Moschus berezovskii. NCBI lineage: Eukaryota > Metazoa > Chordata > Mammalia > Artiodactyla > Moschidae > Moschus > Moschus berezovskii. Next base: position 27,407,443 of record NC_142467.1, on the reverse strand, counting down.
TCATTGACTATGCCAAAGCCTTTGACTGTGTGGATCACAATAAACTGTGGAACATTCTGAAAGAGATGGGAATCCCAGACCACCTGACCTGTCTCTTGAGAAACCTGTATGCAGGTCAGGAAGCAACAGTTAGAACTGGACATGGAACAACAGACTGGTTCCAAATAGGAAAAGCTGTACGTCAAGGCTGTATATTGTCACCCTGCTTATTTAACTTCTATGCAGAGTACATCATGGGGAACGCTGGGCTGGAGGAAGCACAAGTTGGAATCAAGATTGCTGGGAGAAATATCAATAACCTCAGATATGCAGATGACACCACCCTTATGGCAGAAAGTGAAGAGGAACTCAAAAGCCTCTTGATGAAAGTGAAAGAGGAGAGTGAAAAAGTTGGCTTGAAGCTCAACATTCAGAAAACCAAGATCATGGCATCTGGTCCCATCACTTCATGGGAAATAGATGGGGAAACAGTGGAAACAGTGTCAGACTTTATTTTTTTGGGCTCCAAAATCACAGCAGATGCTAATTGCAGCCAGGAAATTAAAAGACGCTTACTCCTTGGAAGGAAAGTTATGACCAACCTAGATAGCATATTAAAAAGCAGAAACATTACTTTGCCAACAAAGGTCCGTCTAGTCAAGGCTATGGTTTTTCCCATGTTCATGTATGGATGTGAGAGTTGGACTGTGAAGAAAGCTGAGCGCCGAAGAATTGGTGCTTTTGAACTGTGGTGTTGGAGAAGACTCGAGAGTCCCTTGGACTGCAAGGAGATCCAACCAGTCCATTCTAAAGGAGATCAATCCTGGGTGTTCATTGGAAGGACTGATACTAAAGCTGAAACTCCAATACTTTGGCCACTTCCTGCGACGAGTTGACTCACTGGAAAAGACTCTGATGCTGGGATTGATTGAGGGTGGGAGGAGACGGGGATGACAGAGAATGAGATGGTTGGATGGCATCACCGATTTGATGGACATGAGTTTGAGTGAACTCCGGGAGTTGGTGATGGACAGGGAGGCCTGGTGTGCTGTGATTCATGGGTTGCAAAGAGTCGGACATGACTGAGTGACTGAACTGAACTGAACTGAACTGAGTCTGCCATTTCCTCTGTCTGTTGGCCTTCTGATTCAAGTCATTGTTCCTTGCCCCAACAACTCTTCCCCCGATTTGTTGGCCTTGTCGTGTGGTGAGCTTGGGCTTGGTAATACTGGGACCTTAGAGCGTGAAAGTTGTGCCTCGGGACCTCGCCCTTTTTCGTCAAAACAAGGAATAACATTTGTTTTGTGGAGATGTACAGGAACAGCATTACCTGTCATCAAGAACAAAGGGCGTGACACAAAAAGTTTGCAACAACTACCAATGCCCTTCCCTCACCTTTGCTAGAAAAGGGCTATGCTGAGAGCTTTCAGGGCATTTGGGGGTTTTAAGGCATGATGAGCCACCCATCTCTTTGCATGGCCCTGCAACTAACCTTTCTCTACTCTAAACTCTGACATTTTGGTATTATTTGGCCTCTGTGTGTTGGGCACAGGAACTTGCTTTTCAGTAACACTTCTTGTTGGCTATCCATGAAGAAATTCTCTTTCTAGACAAATATTTAAAAAAAAAAAAGGCAAGATTTCCCTGAGGTCTTCTCTCCACAGAAGACACGATAGCTGTGTTGCATGCAAGTACATTTGATCCTTCTCGTCACTCATTTAAACCCCTCTTGTAAATACTACTTTGACTGTGTCGATCACAATAAACTGTGGAACATTCTGAAAGAGATGGGAATCCCAGACCACCTGACCTGCCTCTTGAGAAACCTGTATGCAGGTCAGGAAGCAACAGTTAGAACTGGACATGGAACAACAGACTGGTTTCAAATAGGAAAAGGTATACGTCAAGGTTGTATATTGTCACCTTGCTTATTTAACTTATATGCAGAGTACATCATGAGGAACGCTGGGCTGGAAGAAGCACAAGCTGGAATCAAGATTGCCGGGAGAAATATCAATAACCTCAGATATGCAGATGACACTACCCTTATGGCAGACAGTGAAGAGGAACTCAAAAGCCTCTTGATGAAAGTGAAAGAGGTGAGTGAAAAGGTTGGCTTGAAGCTCAACATTCAGAAAACAAAGATCATGGCATCTGGTCCCATCACTTCATGGGAAATAGATGGAAAAACAGTGGAAACAGTGTCAGACTTTATTTTTTTGGGCTCCAAAATCACTGCAGATGCTGATTGCAGCCATGAAATTAAAAGACGCTTGCTCCTTGAAAGGAAAGTTATGGCCAACCTTGATAGTATATTAAAAAGCAGAGACATTACTTTGCCAACCAAGGTCCGTCTAGTCAAGGCAATGGTTTTTCCCGTGGTCATGTATGGATGTGAGAGTTGGACTGTGAAGAAAGCTGATCGCCGAAGAATCGATGCTTTTGAACTGTGGTGTTGGAGAAGACTCTTGAGAGTCCCTTATACTGCAAGGAGATCCAACCAGTTCATTCTAAAGGAGATCAGTCCTGGATGCTCATTGGAGGGACTGATGCTAAAGCTGAAACTGCAATACTTTGGCCACCTCATGCGACGAGTTGACTCACTGGAAAAGACCCTGATGCTGGGAAAGGTTGGGGGCTGGAGGAGAAGAGGACGACGGAGGATGAGATGGCTGGATGGCATCACCGACTCTGTGGACATGAGTTTGAGTGAACTCCGGGAGTTGGTGATGGACAGGGAGGCCTGGCGTGCTGTAATTCATGGGGTCGCGGAGAGTCGGACACGACTGAGCGACTGAACTGAACTGAACTGTAAATACTACATTCACTTGACTTCTAGGAATCACATTGACTTGGTTTTCTTCTACTTCTTGGGCATCTCCCTTGCTGGTTCCTCCACATTCTTTTCTATTTATACCCTTTTTCCTGTTGATCTTATCTAGTCTTATGACTGTTAATACTGTATATGTTATTGACTCAGCCTGAATATTTCCCTTGAACTCCAGACTTATATTTGTCTACCCTACATCTCCACTTGAATGTTAACATATAGCCAAAATTTAACACATCCAAATACAAACCCATGCTTTTCCCTCCTTCTTCATCCAAGGAAGAAACTGAATACTGTAAGGAAGAATAACTGGGGGCGGGGCGGGGGATATCTACTTTTGATGGAATGGGAATATGACTATAAGGAGGTTACATTTAAGCTGAGGGGAGGTCTGAAGGGCAAAAAGGAACCAAGAAAGCAAAATATAAATCAGGGATCAAGGTATTTCAGAGAAAGAAAACAATCTTATGTGAAGACCCTGAAGGATTGAAGAACATGGTATATTTGAGAAACCAAAAGAAAGCCCATGTGACTGAAGTGAGAGATTGGCAGTTCCTGTAGGTTTCACAGTATCTGTAGTGTTTAGGAATTCTAGAGTTAGATTCCTGAGGTCAAATCCAGGTTTCGCCTCTTAACAGCTTGTAATATTTGACAAGTTACTTTAACTGCTCTGTGCTTTTGTTTCCTTATCTCCTAAAATGGGAATATTTATAATGCCTAACCTATAGAGTCAGACATGACTGAGTGACTGACACACCCTATATAGTAGTTGAACTATCAAAAGAGCCATTGCATTATTCTTAGAACAGCTACTACAATGTAGCATATCTTTTAGTAAAAACAGGAACATCTATTTTGAATTCAATTACTTCTCACCATATGGAGAACTGCCACTCTAGTCCACTATCACTTCTGGCCCCACTTCTAAAACTGCCTTTCATTTGATCTCTAGGTATTCACTCTTAACCAAGTACAATCCATTCTCCACACAAAGTCAGGGTGAAATTTTTTTTAAAAAGAGAAGCCTGTGTCCTTATTGACCAACAGGCTGCTTGAGGGGGATAAGCAGGAGTGGGTAGCTCTGATGACGGGCAGCTGTGCTTTGTGGGCTTGTAGGTGACTGAGAACTCGCCTAGGGAATGGCCAATCATTTCAGGCAGTACTTGGGTGCAACCTCAAAAACGACAGAATAATCTCTGTTTCCAATGCAAGCCATTCATTATCACAGTAATCCAAGACTATGCCCCAACCAGTAATGCTGAAGAAGCTGAAGTTGAATGGTTCTATGAAGACCTACAAGACCTTCTAGAACTAACACCCAAAAAAGATGTCCTTTTCATCATAGGGGACTGGAATGCAAAAGTAGAAAGTCAAGAGATACATGGAGTAACAGGCAAATTTGGCTTGAAGTACAAAATGAAGCAGGGCAAAGTCTAGCAGAGTTTTGCCAAGAGAACACACTGATCATAGCAAACACCCTCTTCCAACAACACAAGACTCTACACATGGACATCACCAGATGGTCAATACTGAAATCAGATTTATTACATTCTTTGCAGCCAAAGATGGAGAAACTCCATACAGTCAGCAAAAACAAGACCGGGAGCTGACTGTGGCTCAGATCATGAACTCCTTATTGCCAAATTCAGACATAAATTGAAGAAAGCAGGGAAAACCACTAGACCATTCAGGTATGACCTAAATCAAATCCCTTACAATTATAGAGTAGAAGTGGCAAATAGATTCCAGGGATTAGATCTGATAGAGTGCCTGAAGAACTATTGATGAAGGTTCATGACATTGTACAGGAGGCAGTGATCAAGGCCATCCCAAGAAAAAGAAATGCAAAAAGGCAAAATGGTTGTCTGAGGAGGCCTTACAAATAGCTGAAAAAAGAAGAGACATGAAAGGCAAAGGAATAAAGGAAAGATATACAAATTTGAATGCAAATTTCCAAAAAATAGCAAGGAAAGACAAGAAAGCCCTCCTCCGTGATTAATGCAAAAAAAAAAAATAGAGGAAAACAACAGAATGGGAAAAACAAGATCTCTTCAAGAAAATTAGAGATACCAAGGGAATATTTCATGCAAAGATGGGCTCGATAAAGGACAGAAATGGTACGGACCTAACAGAAGCAGAAGATATTAAGAAGAGGTGGCAAGAATACATGGAAGAATGATACCAAAAATATCTTCATGACCCAGATAACCACGATGGTGTAATCACTAACCTAGAGCCAGACATCCTGGAATACAAAGTCAAGTGGGCCTTAGGAAGCATCACTATGAACAAAGCTAGTGGAGGTGATAGAATTCCAGTTGAGCTATTTCAAATCCTAAAAGATGATACTGTGAAAGTGCTGCACTCAATATGCCAACAAATGTGGAAAACAGCAGTGGGTACAGGTCTAGAAAAGGTCAGTTTTCATTCCAATCCCAAAGAAAGGCAATGCTAAAGAATGTTCAAACTACCGCACAGTTGAACTCATCTCACACACTAGCAAAGTAATGCTCAAAATTCTCTAAGCCAGGAATCAACAATACGTGAACCATGAACTTCCAGATGTTCAAACTGGATTTAGAAAAGGCAGAGGAACCAGGGATCAAATTGCCAACATCAGTTGGATCATAGAAAAAGCAACAGAGTTCCAGAAAAACATCTACTTCTGCTTTATTGCTTTATATGCTACACCAAAGCCTTTGACTGTGTGGATTGTGGAAAATTCTTCAAAGGATGGGCATACCAGGCCACCTGACCTGCCTCCTGAGAAATCTGTATGCAGATAAAGAAGCAACAGTTAGAACTGGACATGAAACAACAAGTCAGTCAGTACAGTCACTCAGTCGTGTCCAACTCTTTGCAACCCTATGAACCGCAGCACGCCAGGCCTCCCTGTCCATCACCAACTCCCGGAGTCCACGCAAACCCATGTCCATCGAGTCAGTGATTCCATCCAACCATCTCATCCTCTGTCGTCCCCTTCTCCTCCTGCCCTCAATCTTTCCCAGCATCAGGGTCTTTTCAAATGAGTCAGCTCTTCACATCAGGTGACCAAATTATTGGAGTTTCAGGTTCAACATCAGTCCTTCCTCTTTGCAGTCCAAGGGACTCTCAAGAGCCTTCTCTAACACCACAGTTCAGAAACAACAAGACTGGTTCCAAATCGGGAAAGGAGTACGTCAAGGCTGTATATTGTCACCCAGCTTATTTAACTTCTATGCAGAGTACATCTTGTGAAATGCCAGGCTGAATGAAGTACAAGTTGGAATTAATATTGACGTGAGAAATATCAATAATCTCAGATATGCAGATGACACCACCTTTATGGCAGAAAGCAAGAAGAACTAAAGAGCCTTTTGATGAAAGTGAAAGAGGAGAGTGGAAAAGTTGGCTAAAACTCAACGTTCAGCAAACTAAGATCATGGCATCTGGTTCCATCATTTCATGGCAAATAGACTGGGAAACAATGGAAACAGTGAGAGACTTTATTTTTGGGAGGCTCCAAAATCACTGCAGATGGAGACTGCAGCCATGAAATTAAAAGACACTTTCTCCTTGGAAGAAAAGCTATGACCAATCTAGACAGCATATTAAAAAGCAGAGACTTTACTTTGTCAAAGCTGTGGTTTTTCCAGTAGTCATGTATGGATGTGAGAGTTGGACTACAAAGAAAGCTGAACGTGGAAGAATTGATGCTTTTGAACCGTGGTGTTGGAGGAGACTCTTGAGAATCCCTTGAACTGCAGGGAGATTAAACCAGTCTATCCTAAAGGAAATCAGTCCTGAATATTCACTGGAAGGACTGATGTTGAAACTGAAACTCCAATACTTTGGCCACCTGATGCGAAGAACTGACTCTTTGGAAAATACCCTGATGCTGGAAAAGATTGAAGGCAGGAGGAGAAGGGGATGACAGAGGATGAGATGGTTGGATGGGATCACCGACTCAATGGACATGAGTCTGAGCAAGCTCTGGGAGTTGGTGATGGACTGGGAAGCCTGGTGTGCTGCAGTCCATGAAGTCACAAAGAGTTAGACATGACTGAGCGACTGAATGGAACTGAACTGAATCATGTTGCTCACCTGCTCAGCTTTCCTAGGTTTAAAGTGAACTCATTGAGAATAAAATGCAAAGTTTTTTCCATTACTCTCAAGCCCTCCCTGCTCTGGCCCTTTCCTGTCATCCTAGGCTCATTTTCACCCAGGTTCCCTTCACTCGCTCTGTTTTTTGTCTTATTCTCATTCTTTTCTTATGGCCTTCATGTGTCATGTTTTCCATAGTATCTAGAATGTTCATTTTCTAGCTCTGCACACCTCATTTTTCAGGTCTCTGCTCAAATGTCTTCTTAAAAATGATTTTCCTAATTATTGCACTTACACAGGCACATACTTGGGCTTCCCAGGTTGTGCAGTGGTAAAGAATCTGCCTGCCAGTGCAGGAGACGCAGGAGACTCAGGTTCCATTACTGAGTTGGAAAATACCCTCAGTAGAAAATGGCAACCCACTCCAGTATTCTTGCCTGGAAAATCCCATGGACAGAGGAGCCAGGAGAGCTGCAGTCCGTGTGATCACAAAGAGTTGGACACGACTGACAGCACTCATTGCACGCACATGTACATTGTCCTTGGTCCCCGTGAAACATTTACTTTTTAATTTTTTTACTTTGCACTTTTCATCAGCTGAAATCTCATTACTTATCTCACTGTTTACCTGTTTCTTGCTTGTCTCCATTCCTCGCTCTCAGTGTTTATAACTGTAAGTACCTGCATGTTGAACGAGTGGATGCTTTTCCATATTCTGATAAACGAAAGAATAATTGAGGATGTGAATCACTTCCACCTGTCAGGTGTTCAGATGGAACAGCATCTTTTTAGTTGCCTCAACTGTTTCTCCTCTATCAGGGATTGCAGTCTTGTGCTGTGTTCAATATCTGAAAACCATTGTTTTTATATATATATATTTGTTGTTGTTGAAGACAAAAAAAGTAAGTCTGGTCCCCATTTCTCTATCTTGATGGGAACTAATTGCACATGTATGATTTTTGTGACTCCAAATGTTTGTACTTTGTATGGACTTTTACAAGTGGAGAGCATCTTACATAAAGGCAATTCATGCAGATCATTGTGTCCTTTCTCCATTTGTCTCCAGGTTCTGAATATCTAAGTCAGTGTGCTGCCATCTTGGGACACCATGCATGATAATAGAAATTCTATGAATACACATTTAGACGGGTCAAATAGCATTTCCTGAGTTTTTCCCCGGGGCCCATCTCTTAGACCGTTTCTGGTTGGTTGAAGAATCAGGGCAGATCCCAGAAGAGATATTTCTGGGAGACCTATAATCCAAGATGTGACTGAACCCTACATGGTGCTTTGAACAGTTCTTGCTTATTTATTACTAAACCAGATAGATTGTTTTAAATCTGAATGCTAGAAAAGAGAACAAGCTAAGTTAATATCTGCAAGAATTTAGTTGTCCTGAGTCAACACAAGATCTTTATTGCAAGAAAAGTTACCCTCTCCCCATCTTGGAGATATATTTAAATGATAAAATTGAATAGACATGGATATTTATTCAATAGATCTATACTTGGAAATTTGGAATATGGTTCAAAACAATAAGAAACATTTTCTATAGAAAATCAAGCTTCTATTACATCAATTTCTAGGCAAACTGTTTCAACTTAAATATCCTGGAATTGTGTTTCTACAGACTGAAAAGTGATAATTAGATATGAATTAATCTACTGGAACTTATCATTTCTATTTTCATTTTGAACAAAACAAGTTTTCTCTATCAGTTAAAAGGCTGAAAATGGGTGATTTTATTACAGCATAGAAAATTCTATGTTATTTAATCCTTTGTGTAGTGAAAGGGAAACATACAAAGAACTCTGAAAAACACTTTGCTGTTGGTAATTGTTCTGCTATATGATCCCAATTTCTGTATTCAGACCTGGTCTGAAGCCAGGAAGTTGTATATGAATACTCCTAATGTATTTTTATTATACTTAGAGAAATAAGGCATGAAAAACATAATGATACCCTGGAAGGAGTGGGGGGAAAAAGCAATGTAGACTGAAAAACCAATTCTACCATGAATGAGGGATATCAACTAGTGAATTTTTTAATAATGTAACTTGAGTTTAGGTGTAAATATAGTATTGAAAGTTAGTGTTCCACATTACTAGGTTAACCCTAATGGTTTGAAATCAGTGTCTAGCTTTTAGGTTCTAGCTTTTGACTTGGATTAAAAGCCTTACTGAAGTATTTTGGTTAATGACTTTAGAAGACTTGTGAAAATCTCATTTATCAGAAGTCTCTGGGAGACACTTGCTGTTGTTTGGGTAGGAAAGAGAGGGACAGTTATCACAGGGAAGAAAGGGAAAAGTGATTTTCTCAGTTAAACTTACACATGGACCAATCCCCAAATGATAAATCCAAATTGCCCTAAAAATATTTCCATGACACCAGAACAAAATGTGAATTACACACTTTTATTCAAGAAGTGTGTAAATATATGATATGCAGGAACTGTGTTTCAATCACTCTTCTAGATATTAATATTTTCAAAACATCAGTTAAAAACAAAAATCCCCATGATTCCTGCTCTCTTAGAGTTTGGATCCTATTAGGGGATAAACACACCATAAAAATAAACATAATTGAATACATTACAAAGTAAGACAAAGTGAAAACAACTTTGGGAAAAATAATAGTGAGCAGAATGGGGGCAATCCAGCTGGATGCATTGTCACTGATGTCTCAGTAGTCTCATGCAAACGGCAATATTTGATCAAAACTTGGAGGAGATGAGGTCCTTAGCTGAAATGATATCAGAAAAAAACAGTGTTCCAAGCAGAGTGGGTGGTCAGTTCTAAAGCTCTAAGATGGGAGATAACTTGAAATCAGTGGGAAAGAGCACGAAGGTCTGTGTGCATAGAGTAGAATAAGCAAGGAGGAGGAAACTTGGGAGAGAGATCAGAGAGATAATGAGGGCTAGACCTTTTCTCCTTCCAGCTCTGACGAGGGAGATCCGCTGTGAGTCTACTCACCTCCCCATTCTTAAAAGATTCTATCCCAGGAGACCAACTTTGTTCTTCAAATCTAAAATTAATTATGTACATTGCTCATTAATGGCTGAAGATGTACTACTTCTGATTCCAAGCACCAACAACTGTCTTCTCTCCCAGAGCATCAGCATCATTACTTCATATTAAGAAGCGATAAGTCAATAGTACTTAACCTGTTGATGAAGAAGTTAATGGCAATGAGAGCTTCTTAAATTGCAGTAATCAAATTTCTTTTTGCAATGAGCTAGGACGTGGGTCAGCAAACATTTTTTCTGTAAAGAGGCAAAGAGTAACTACTTTTGGCTTTGCTGGATTTATGGTGTCTGTTGCACATACTCAGTTCTGCCATGGTGGTACTAAAGCAGCAATAGATAATGTATAAACGAATATGCACAGCTGGGTTCCATAAAAAATTCATTTACAAAACCAAGTGGTGGGCTAGGTATGGGCCACAGGCTGTAGTTTGCTTTTCCTTATGATAGGACACAGAGAATTTATTAGCTTTGGAGCGAAGCCCATTAGGTGAGGGGGGATGCAACATGATTCAGGAAAAAGAACAGTCATTAAAATCATCTGGAATCAGATAGACCTGTCCTTTAAGCTCAACTCTTCTACTTACCCAGTGTACATAGCACATGTTATTGAGTGAATGTTTGCATCCCTTCCTCACACTGCGTACAAAAAATATTCATAGGTTGATGCCCAAACTCCCAGTGTGATGGTATCTGGAGGTGTGGGGCCTTCTGTAGATAATTAGTTTTAGGTAAGGTCATGAGAGTGGGGCCCAATGATGGGAAGAGGAAGAGAGACCAGAGCTTGCTTGCTTTCTGTCCACCATGTGACGATGTAGCAGGAAGGCAGCCATCTGCAAACCAGGAAAAGTATCCTCAATAGAAATTGAATCAGATCTACAGAAACCTTGATCTTAGACTTCCCAGCCTCCAGAACTGTAGGAAAAAAAATGCCTGCTGTTAAATCACCTCATCTATGGCATTTTAGTCAGCCCAACCTGACTAAGACAGCAGGCATTAAAAAATAAAAGAAAATGTTTACCAGATATTAGACTTTGAGAAAAAATGTTACCATTTTAGAATGTAATATGATTTGAAAAATAAGGAAGAAGCATTGTTGAAAAGATCATTATCTCTCTGAATACTGGTTCTGTCCCATTCTCTCACTTTTCTCCTTCCAGTACTCCAGCTTTACAGATTTATACATTTGACCATGCCTTGTGCATCCATGCATGCTCAATCACTTCAGGAGTGTCCAACTCTTTGTGACCCTATGGACTGTAGCCTGCCAGCCCTCTGTCCATGGGATTCTCCAGGCAAGAATACAGTTGCCATGCCCTCCTCCAGGGGATCTTCCTGACCCAGCATCTCTTGCACTGAAGGTGGATTCTTTACCCCTGAGCCACTGGGGAAGCCCTTGATCATGCCTTGTGGGGCTTCGTTGGTGGCTCAGGGGGGCCTGCAATGCAAGAGCCATAGGAGATGTGGGTGGGTTTGATCCCTGGGCCAGAAAGATCCCCTGGAGGAGGGAATGGCAACCCACTCCAGTATTCTTGTCTAGAGAATCCCATTGACAGAGGAGTTACCTGTCTCTTATTATCTGTTTTGTTTCCTCTATATAATATTTTTTACTATGATTCTTCTCTTGCTTATTCTTATTCACCCATTGTCTAGTTTGCCAATCTGTCTTATACTGTGTTCAGTCTGCTGGAAAATTCATCTAATGATTTCTTAATTTCAAATATTATATTTTTACATTCTAAAATGTCCATTTGATTTTTTAATAAATTACACTTTTTTTTACTTTCATCCTTTTCTATTAGTTGGTCAACTTTTCCTCTAATATCTGAACCACATGTGCATTTTTTTTCCCCTTCTTCTTATCTTTAGCAAACCTACTGTGTCCAATCTGTTAACATGCCTCAAGTTTAGATACTGAAGATAAACACAACATGAACTATAGATGATCTGTTGATTTTTTTTCTTGACTAAATGAAATGCACAACACGAGAGCTGGGAGACAAGCTTTATTTGGGGCAAAATGAAGCCTGTGGCCCAGGAGACAGCACCTCAAATAGCTCTGAGAAACGGTTCCAAAGAGGTAGTAAAAGGGTCAGTATATGTGATTTTGGTGAAGGGGGAGTTCATGCAATCAAGCACTTATCCTACGAAAGGTTTTCTGCTAGTCACAAGGAGCTGATGTCACCAAGAAGGGATTTAGTGATTTTCTAGACATGAAGAGATGCAAAGATTGGGATCATGAAGTCAGTTTCTGAAAATATCTATCTAAAAACCTGTTCCACTAGTTTTGCTGGAATACAAAGTACCTCATTTTCCACCCTGGATTCTCTTCAGGGTGTGTTCAAGGTCACCAGCTGCAGCAGCACAGGATTCAATCTACGGAGGCAGATGGCAAATAGCCTTGGCAAGTGCCAATATGTAACTGACACTTTCAAAGACAACTATTTATTTATTTTGGGGGGAGCAAGTAGATCAGTCCTGCTGAAGTATGATTGAAAGTGAAAGTCACTCAGTTGTGTCCAACTCTTTGCAACCCATGGACTATACAGTCCATGGAATTCTCTAGGCCAGAATACTGGAGTGGGTAGCCTTTCCCTTCTCCATGGGATCTTCCCAACCCAGGGATCGAACCCAGGTCTCCTGCATTACAGGTGGATTCTTTATCAGCTGAGCCCTGAGGGAAGCCCAAGAATACTGGAGTGGGTAGCCTATCCCTTATCTAACGGCTTCCCAATCCAGAAATTGAACTGGGGTTTCCTGCATTGCAGACAGAATCTTTACCAACTGAGCTATCAGGGAAGCCCAAAGTATGATTAGATTATTAAATTTTTACCTTACTTGACCTTATTTGGCAGACCTTATTTCTCACTGATTTCCCCATCTGAGGCCTTCACTAAAATCTTGTTTATTGATGCATCTTCTCTAGGGCATAAACTCTAACCTCTGTTTTCTCAGTACTTCATGCTGCTGAAATACGTGATCAGCTTTTTTGCATTCAAGCTGCTGTTTTCATCTGGGTTTGTAGAGTTCTTCCCTACCCATATGCAGCTTAGGCGTTGTCCAACAATGTACAGGGATATATACACGGTTTTCTCAGGGCTCCTTTTCTGAATTTCTCCCACTCTCATAAATCTGCTTCTTGTGTGCCCTGCTCTTGCAAGACAGTCACTCTCTACTCAGGCCCTATTTTCCCATGCTTGAATGTGAAAATCCAGATGAAAATCCAGGGGGTCTATGAATTCACCTTCTATTCTTCCTTCTCTCAAGAATTACAGGGCCTGTATTATGGTTTTTCAGTGTCAAGCAGTTGTTCGGTATATTTTATCAAGTTCTTATAATAGTCTCAGCCATAGCATTAGTCCATTACAAAATATTCTGCCATGGCCAGAATGGGATCACCTTTATGCTTCAACTTCATATAGTATAATTTCCATCCCTTTTCACTAAAACTGTTCTTGCTAGAGTCACCAATGACATCCGCAGCACTACTCCAGTGGATTCTTTTTAGGCCTGACCCTATACCATCTCTTAATAGCATTTGAAACAGTTGATCACTTTCTGTTTTTGGCTTTCACACCGTACATTCTTGGCTCCTTCTATCTCTGTGGTCATTTATTTCTCAGTCCCCTTCATTGACTTAATTCTCCATTACTCAGCCTTTAGTTGTTGGAGGTCCCCAGGCACTCTTAGAAGTTTTTTCTCCTCACTTTACATCCCTTATGCGAAGTGAAAGAAAGTGAAAGTGAAAGTCGCTCAGTCCTGTCCAGCTCTTTGCAACCCCATGGACTATAGAGTCCATGGAATTCTCGAGGCCAGAATACTGGAGTGGGTAGCCTTTCCCTTCTCCAGGGGATCTTCCCAACCCAGGAATCGAACCCAGGTCTCCTGCATTGCAGGTGAATACTTTACTAGCTGAGCCACCAGGGAATCCCTTGTGAAGGTGAATTCATTCAAATCTGATGATTGCCACGGTATGCGGGAAACTTAAGATTCATATTTCCACCCCAGGCCCCACTTCTAAGTTTCACAACTTAGGACTTAACGGCCTACTCGATAGCTCCACTTGGATGCCTCACAGGGCTTTCCAGATTTAGTATGTCTAAAATGGAACTAGTTTTGTGCTGTATGCTGATCTCTCTCTTCTTTCCAAGTTCTTCCTCTCGGCACAGGGCAGACTTCGCACCTCTCCCCTGTAACTCTTGCCAGCCACTTGGGAATAACCCTTGATTCCTCCTTTTCATTTTAATCCACCAGGTTTCAGTAGCTCACCTTTTGATCACACTTTTAGCATGATAAGAATCCATCTCTTTGCTGGCTAATGACCTTACTTTGCTTTGTCCTGGGCCAAGTGCATTGTTCTGGAGCCATTGGAGTCTTTTTTTATTATAGAGCATGTGAGGGTATGGGTTTCCCAGCTGGTTCAGTGGTAAAGAATCCACCTGCCAAGCAAGAGATGTGGGTTTGTTCCATCCCCAGGTCAAGAAGATCCCCTGCAGAAAGAAATGGCAGCTCACTCCAGCATTCTTGCCCGGGAAATCCCATGAACAGAAAAACCTGATGGGCATCTAGCTTCCAGAATGCTGAGATTAAATTTCTGTTATTTCAAGCCACCCACTTTGTGGTAACTCGTTATGGCAGTCCTGGGGAACTAATACAAGGTAGCTGTTAAATATAATTTTATTTTTCTGTAATTCAACATGACATTTATTTTGTCCTTCAGTTCTTTCAGGGGGTAAACACATAAATGCAGTCAATTTAGGTTCCTGCCGCCTCCCAGGGCTGTGCCTAAACTACAACTTGGGTTCATCTGCCCAACCCAGTTGTCTGGGAACATGCTTTGCTTCTGTGCCCATGGCCTCTACAGCTCTGATGACTCCAGCGGCTTCCAGACTACCTCAAGGCACGGCAGTCTCAGACAGACCCTTTGCTCTTGTGTACGCCAGGTTGGGGTTTTCTGGACATTTCTGCAGTGGGTGCTTCTTTGTCATGATGGCTTTGCAGGAAGAAAGGCTTTTAGACTTCACTTTCCAAGACCCACCTGTGTCTTTTCTTCCTTCTTTATCCCAGCTCTGCAGTCATGGAAAAATAATTACATTCCTTCCTTCCACTTCATTTCTCAGCACTCTTGCTATACTCTTTATCTCTGCCTTGATTCTCTAACTTCCTTACTTAGACTTTTGGGATACAAAAGCCCAAATATTTGCTGGCTGTTTCAACTTTCTGTCTGGCTACATCCTTGTCCTGAGGCAATGAACCCAGAATATTTGCTACAGGGGACAAGGAGGAGGAGGGCAAGGAAAGCGGAAAATAGCAGTGGATAAACAAAGAACATTAGTTGGTTTATCAAAGCTGTTATCTGGATGAATGTGATATGGAAGAAAAACGTACTTCTGAAGCCAAAAAGACAAGAAATCAGATGCCAACAATGCTACTTTCTAGCTGTAAACAGGGCAAGCTTTATTTAGCCTCTCTGAATCCTTGTACTCTCCCTTACCAAAATAGGGAATTAAAAGACCTACCTTCTGGAGTTGTGAGGATTAACTTTAGTAAGATAATATATGAGAAGTTGGAATAACTTCATGTAGTAAAAACACAAAGAAGATTCCAACTAGCCAAGCCACCGTTGTCACAGAAATGACGTAAGAGTGGATCGCTGTCCGAGTTCTTTCCTGAGCAACCAGCATCCATGAAGACACCAGCTATTGAGCCTGAAAATTCATTCTGAGAGTGACCTCTCACTATGAAACAAGATGCTGCTCTAGAGGCTGGCCAGCTCCTTAATTGATGCTAAGGAATAGCCTGAGGATGGGAATTAGCTTTTCAGTTCTTCCCTATCATTATCATTTTCAGCCTTTGGAGCAGTTTATTTTTTGTGCTTTCCTGAATCCAGATGAATACTCTGCAGACAGACAGATGCCTTATATTTTAATCCACTTGGCTTTTAAACTGGAACACTGCTGAACTCTTGTGGGGAGAGAGGAGTACTCTGGTGTTTTTTCAGGGGTTGGAGAAACCCAGCAGAGGCCTGTTGCCAGGTTTTCCTTCTCTGCCTAAGAAGTTGTCATGCGGATGCAAAGCCACTAGATGTCACAAATGGGGAAGTGTTCTGCCCTGCTCCCTGTGGTTTCTCCTGCAAGGAGAAATAGTGATGTACTGTAATCCTTCTTAAAAAAAATAATCTTCTAAAAGATGAATTTTTAGGGCAATTTTAGGTTTATAACAAAACTGAGTGGAAAGTTGGGAGTTTCCCATATATCCAGTCATGCAAACATACTTGGCTTCCCTTATTGTCAGCATCACTTGCTAGAATGGTACGTTTTTTTAAAATCACAGAGGAACCCACACTGACACATCATTATCACCAAAAATCCATAGTTTACCTTAGGATTTATTCTTGGTTTTGTATATTTTACGGGTTTAAACAAATGTATAATAACATACATCCATCATTATACTATCGTTGCTATTGTCTGCGTGGTTATATATCCTACCAAATTCATATGTTGAAATCCTAACCTTCAAAGGTGATGCTATTAGTAGACAAGGACTTTGAGAGGTCACCAAGGTGGAGCCCTCATGAATGGTACGTTGTGGTTGTTCAGTTGTGTCCGACTCTTTGCAACCCCATGGACTGCAGCACGCCAGGCTTCCCTGTCCTTCACCATCTCCCAGAGTTTGCTCAAACTCATGTCCATTGAGTCAGTTGATGCCATCCAACCATCTTGTCCTCTGTTGCCCCCTTCTCCTCCTGCCTTCAATCTTTCCCAGCATCAGTCTTTTCCAATGAGTCAGTTCTTTGCATCAAGTGGCCAAAGTACTGGAGCTTCAGTTTCAGCGTCAGTCCTTCCAATGAATATTCAGCACTGATTTCCTTTAGGATTGGCTGGTTTGATCTCCTTGCAGTCCAAGAGACTCTCAAGAGTCTTCTCCAGCACCATAGTTCAAAAGCATCAATTCTTCAATGCTCATCCTTCTTTAAGTCCAACTCTCACATCCGTACATGACTGCTGGAAAGGCCATAGCTTTGACTATATTGACCTTTGTCAGCAAAGTAATCTCTCTGCTTTTCAATACGCTGTCTCAATTTGTCATAGATTTTCCTCCAAAGAACAAGCGTCTTTTAAATTTCATATCTTCCGTCACTATCCACAGTGATTTTGGAGCCCAAGAAAATAAAGTCTGTCACTGTTTCCATTTTTTCCCTATTTGCCATGAAGTGATGGGACCAGATGCTTTGATCTTTGTTTTTTTGAATGTTGAGTTTTAAGCCAGTTTTTTCACTCTCCTCTTTCATCCTCATCAAGAGGCCCTTTAGTTCCTTTTTTGACTTTCTGCCATTAGGGTGGTGTCATCTGCATATCTGAGGTTATTGATATTCCTCCTGGCAATCTTGATTCCAGCTTGAGCTTCATCCAGCCCAGCATATTGAATAATGTTTTCTGCCTAGAAGTTAAATAAGCAGGGTGACAATATAAAGCCTTGACGTACTCCTTTCCCAATTTGGAACCAGTCTGTTGTTCCATGTCTGGTTTTAACTGTTACTTCTTAACCTGCATACAGATTTCTCAGGAGGCAGGTCAGGTGGCCTGGTATTCTCATCTCTTTCAGGATTTTTCACAGTTTGTTGTGATCCACACAGTCAAAGGCTTTAGTGTAGTCAATGAAGAAGAAGTAGATGTTTTTCTGGAACTCTTGCTTTTTCTGTGATCCAACGTATGTTGGCAATTTGAACTCTGGTTCCTCTGTTTTTTCTAAATCCAGCTTGAACATCTGGACGTTCTCAGTTCACGTACTGTGGAAGACAAGCTTGAAGGATTTTGAGCATTATGTTGCTAGCATGTGAAACTAGTGCAATTGTGTGGTAGCTTGAACATTCTTTGGCATTGCCTTTCTTTGGGATTGGAATGAAGACTGACTTTTTCCAGTCCTGTGGCCACTGCTGAGTTTTTCACATATTCTGGCTTATTGAGTGCAGTACTTTCACAGCATCATCTTTCAGGATTTGAAAGAGCTCAACTGGAATTCCATCACCTCCACTAGCTTTGTTCATAATAATGCTTCCTAAGGCTCACTTGACTTCTCACTCAAAGATGTCTGACTCTAGGTGAGTGATCACACCATCATGGTTATCCGGGTCTTTAAGATCTTTTTTGTGCAGTTCTTCTGTGTATTCTTGCCATCTCTTCTTAATATCTTCTGCTCCTGTTAGGTGCATAGGATTTCTGTCCTTTATTGTGCCCATCTTTGCATGAAATATTCCCTTGGTATCTCTAATTTTCTTGAAGAGATCTCTAGTCTTTCCCATTCTATTGTTTTTCTCTATTTCTTTGCATTGTTCATTTAGGAAGGCTTTCTGATATCTCCTTGCTATTCTGTGTAACTCTGCATTTAGATGGATATATCATGAATAGGATGAGTATTCTTATTAATGATCTCCCTGGCCCTTTTTGATATTTAAGGAAATAAGGAGAAGTCAACCACTTATAAGGGAAGCCTTCACCCTAGCATACTGGCACCTTGATCTCTGTCTTTTAGCCCCTGGAACTGTGAAAAATAAGTTTCTCTTGTTTATAAGCTACCTGGTCTGTAATATTTTGTTTTAGGTGCCTGAATGGACTAAGACAATCATACAGAGTATTTTCACTGCCCTAAAATTCCTTTGTGCTCTGTCTACTCATCTCTTCTCTCCTTCCCCCAACCCTGACAACCACTTATGTTTTTACTATGTTTATAGTTCTGCCTTTTCCAGAATGTCATATAGTTGCATTTATACAGTACTGTTCTTGTCCCATTGTATTGCCTGTATTCCTTTGTCAAATATCAGTTAATTGTGTTTATGGTTATCTATTTCTGGGCTCTATTCTGTCCCTTTGACCTATTTTTCTTTTTTTTTCACCAATACCACACTGTCTTGATTACTGTAGCTTTATAGAATGTCTTGAAATTAGATAGAATAAGCCCTCCTTCAATATTGTATTGGTCTATTGCCCCTCCATGTAAGTGTTAGAAGTTCCCTGATATCCATAAAATAAAATGTTGAAATTTTGATTGGGGTTGAATTGAATTTATATATCAACTTGGGAAGAATTGATATCCTGTGTTTTATGACAGTCTCAACCTTTAGATAACCAATGTTGTAGCTGGACCTGCCTTGTGGTTCTTATGATTGCAAAACACTGTCAGAAATAACCATCAAAAAACTTAAAAAAACATGTTTCTTGTTTAAAGTCCTGGAAGTTATATGGCACATCAGTGAGCACACAGTGAGGTCACAGGTAGAGAGGGAGAGAAAGCATAGACGTGGGTTTCTGCTTTTATTGGGATCAAGGATGCAGGCCCAGGGAGGGTGCCTATGGTCTCAAGGGCTCACTCTGTATTGGTGAATCTAAACATAAAACTGGGAATTTAAAGAACGAGAAGAGAAGAAATACAAGCAGTCCAAAGAGTCAGTTACTGAAATCAACCTAAGGCGTCAGGGAGAAAGCTAGGGGAGGTGGCTGCCTGGTTCTTAATCTAGCTGTGTGGTTCTTACTAAGGACAAATGCTCAAGAAGACAAAAGTATGTCAAATGACTCTTTTTCTCTAGAATGTGGTGGAGAAAAAGGTGGACACGGACCAGCATTTCAGGGCTGGGACTGACTGCTGCTCAGTGTCCTGCCTTACATAGAAATGTACCTTCCTGGGGAGCCCACAGCTGATGACTGGGGTACAAAGACTCAGTCATTTCAGTGCAAAGTGGGACAACTCAACAGAGCCATCTAAGCCCCAGAACGCCCCTCAGCATCAGCTGAAGCTGTTTCTGAGACCTGTATCACAGCTGGACTTCTCCCTCAGCTAATCCTGCTTCCTTCACCTCCCCTCCACAGGCACTTTCTAATAAACATTCTACACACTAACCTCAGCCTCCAAGCCAGCTTCTTGAAGAACCTCTCCTGTATCAGTGTGCATGGAGAGACAGCCCACAAGCCACATTCAGGGTTTCTTCCCCTCTGGGAGCAAAATGGGTATTCCCAAGTGTGAAAAAGCCGAGAGAACAAAATAATTGACTTATATTGAAAACTAGCTGTGGTAGTTTTAGATGATTATGGATGGAGGTAATATCAAATATGGGCTTCCCAGGTGGCTCAAGTGGTAAAGAATCTATCTACCAATGCAGGAGTCACAGGAGACTCAGGTTCAATCCCTGGCTCAGGGAGATCCCCTGGCAAAGGAAATGGCAACCCACCCCAGTATTTGTGTGTGGAAAATTCCATGGACAGAGGAGCCTGGTGGGCTACAATTTTATGGGGTCACAAAGAGTCAGACATGACTAAGCTACTGAGCACACAGACACAATACCAAATACAAGTGTAAATGAATAGACGTACCCCACATAGAACAACGAGGCCAAATGTCCTGTAGGGAATTAACATTTTATAATATTCTCATTCAAAGTAATTAGGTGAATTCTTCGTTCTTCTCAAAAGTCGTTTTAAATGTCAGTGATCCTGTTATTCTTTCTGTAACTTCCTCAGAAAAGATCTGTTTCTTCTTTCACTTTGCTCATACAGCAGTTGGCATCAAGGGGATGGGAGAAGGATAGGGGGAGAGCAGTGTGCCCTGGTGGCAGGCTCAAAGCGGGTATATTGTCTGTGGAGAATTTAAAATAGTACTAAAACAGACTAAGAGTCAGCCGGCTTTCTGTTATCACCATGCACTGGTGATTCTGAACAATGTCAGTAGCAATATGCTTCTCCCTCCAGTGAGGAGTGCTCCACCTCCCACCCCCATAATTTATACATTCCTTTCTATCTTGGTCAACTGTGAGTCAGTGTATGCCTTAATTATGGCGACTTGTATTAATACTATTTTCCCCATCAGTTCTTTACGTCTGATTTAATTATGGCTGATCTTTGCCCCTTCTTTGTCATCTCTGTTTTATCCTTATTATAATTCCTGGCCAAAGTAGTCATCAGTAATATTTAGTTGAATAAATAAAGGGTACTAGTTCTTCATCTACATGTGGGAGTGGCATATCGTTACAGAGATAATAAAGTCTTCTAATCTTAAAGCTCAGTTGTGTCCTAAGTCAATATCATTGTGACCCCCTCAAACTTCATTTTCTTTTAAATTTCCAGATATTGAATCAAAACAGTTTTCTAGGTACTGAGGCAGGAGAAGATGGGCTCCTGGTTAGACATTTATAGCCAGGCTCCGGTTTACACTTCCAGATAGAAATAACAACAGGAACAGGGTAAATAGCTGGACTTTGCCTCTGGTGGACACTTAAAGATAACAGTGAAGGCAGGGGCAGAGAGGAACTGAGCCCTGCCCAGATAAGAGATGAAGAGACCACATATTTCTCATTCTCGAGGTCAAGGAGACCTTTCCAACTGCATGTCTTCAGAAAGGCTCCTTGGGGGTCAAAAATGGAGCAGGCATCACCCCATACAAGGTCATGTCAAATTACTTATAGGCCTCTTCCATCTTGGCTAGGATGCTGCGCATACAGAGGAAAACTGTCAATTCAGTTCAGTTAAGTCGCTCAGTCATGTCTGGCTCTTTGCGACCCTATGGACTGCAGCACGCCAGGCTTCCCTGTCCATCACCAACTCCTGAAGCTTGCTCAGACTCATGTCCATCAAGTTGGTGATGCCATCCAACCATCTCATCCTCTGTTGTCACCTTCTTCTCCTGCCTTCAATCTTTCCCAGCATCAGGGTCTTTTCCAAGGAATCAGCTGTCCACATCAGGTAGCCAAAGTATTGGAATTTCAGCTTCAACATCAGTCCTTCCAATGAACATTCAGGACTGATTTCCTTTAGGATGGACTGGTTGGATCTCCTTGCAGTCCAACAGACTCTCAAGAGTATTCTCTAACACCACAGTTCAAAAGCATCAGTTCATCAGCGATCAGCTTTCTGAGTCCAACACACATCCATACATGACTGCTGGAAAAAACCATAGCTTTGACTAGATAGAGCTTTGTTGGCAAAGTCAAGTCTCTGCTTTTTAATATGCTGTCTAGGTTGATCATAACTTTTCTTCCAAGGAGCAAGCATCTTATAATTTCACGCCTGCAGTCACCATCTGCAGTGATTTTGGAGCCAAAAAAATAAAGTCTGTCACTCTTTCTATTGCTTCCCCATCCATTTGCCATGAAATGATGGGACTGGATACCATGATCTTAGTTTTCTGAATGTTGAGTTTTAAGCCAACTTGTCCACTCTCCTCTTTCACTTTCATCAAGGGGTTCTTTAGTTCTTCTTCACTTTCTGCCATAAGGGTTGTGTCATCTGCTTATTTGAGGTTATTGATATTTCTCGCGTCAATATTAATTCCAGCTTGTGCTTCATCCAGCCCAGCATTTCTCTTGATGTACAGCCCAGCAGAGAAGTTAAATAAGCAGGGTGACAATATACAGACTTGATACTCCTTTTCCTATTTGGAACCAGTCTGTTGTTCCATGTACAGTTCTGACTGTTGCTTCTTGATCTGCATACAGATTTCTCAGGAGGTAAGGTGGTCTGGTATTTATCTTTTAAAGAATTTTCCACAGTTTGTTGTGATCCACAGAGTCAAAGGCTTTGGCATAGTCAATAGTTCAGAAATAGATGTCTTTCTGGAACTCTCTTGCCTTTTCAATGACCCAGTGGATGTTGTCAATTTGATCTCTAGTTCCTCTGCCTTTTCTAAATCCAGTTTGAACATCTGGAAGTTCCTGGTTCACATACTGTTGAAGCCTGGCTTGGAGAATTTTGAGCATTACTTTGCTAGCATGTGAGATGAGTGCAATTGTGCAGTAGTTTGATCATTCTTTGGCATTGCTTTTCTTTGGGATTGGAATGAAAACTGACCTTCTCCAGACCTTTGGCCACTGCTGAGTTTTTCACATTTGTTGGCATGTTGAGTGCAGCACTTTCACAGCATCATCTTTTAGGATTTGAAATAGCTCAATTGAAATTCCATCACCTCCACTAGCTTTGTTCCTAGTGATGCTTCCTAGGGCCCACTTGACTTTGCATTCCAGGATGTCTGGCTCTGGGTGAGTGATCATACCATTGTGATTATCTAAGTCATAAAGATCTTTTTTGTATAGTTCTTCTGTGTATTCTTGCCACCTCTTCTTAATATCTTCTGCTTTTATTAGGTCCATACCATTTCTGTCCTTTATTGTGCCCATCTTTGCATGAAATGTTCCCTTGGTATCTCTCATTTTCTTGAAGAGATCTCTAGTCTTTCCCATTCTATTGTTTTCCTCTATTTCTTTGCACTGATCACTGAGAAAGGCTTTCTTATCTCTCCTTGCTATTCTTTGGAACTCTGCATTCATATGCTTATATTTTTCCTTTTCTCCTTTGCCTTTCAGGTCTTTTCTTTTCTCAGATATTTGTAAGGCCTCTTTGGACAACCATTTTGCCTTTTTGCATTTCTTTTGCTTGGAAATGGCCTTTGTCCCCTGTACAATGTCATGAACCTCCATCCATAGTTCTTCCAGCACTCTAACTATCAGTTCTAATCCCTTGAATCTATTTGTCACTTCCACTGTATAATTTTAAGGGATTTGATTTAGGTCATTTCTGAATGGTCAACTATGAACTAGTCAAGCAAACCAAGATGACTGGCCAGAGGGAATGGAGAGGATATGCCCCATGTGAGTGAGTCAAGCTACCATGAGGGCGTGACTCTCTCTCTCAGCCCATCCATGTGTGTCTATTCAAAATACTCTTTTTCCTCCTAACAGACACTTTACTTGTTTGACTACTCTCTGTCTCTTTGTGGAAATTCATTTCTACAAAGCCAACAAGCCAGGGCCTTGTCACTAGCCACTGGTCTCTGGTGGGCTAGTGACTAGAATTTGGCACTGATGTGAGAGTTGGACTGTGAAGAAAGCTGATCGCCGAAGAATTGATGCTTTTGAACTGTGGTGTTGGAAAAGACTCTTGAGAGTCCCTTGGACTGCAAGGAGATCCAACCAGTCCATTCTAAAGGAGATCAATCCTGGGTGCTCATTGGAAGGACTGATGCTAAAGCTGAAACTCCAATACTTTGGCCACCTCATGCGATGAGTTGACTCACTGGAAAAGAGTCTGAGGCTAGGAAAGGTTGGGGGCGGGAGGAGAAGGGGACGACAGAGTATGAGATGGCTGGATGGCATCACTGACTCTGTGGACATGAGTTTGAGTGAACTCCGGGAGTTGGTGATGGACAGGGAGGCCTGGCGTGCTATGATTCATGGGGTCGCGGAGCGTCGGACACGACTGAGCAATTGAACTGAACTGAACTGACACTGTCTGACTTCAGTCTCTGGACAGCAGACGAAAATCCTACTTCAAACCGCTGCAGATTGAGGCCACCCAAGATCAGTACCACCAGCATATAGGAATAGATGAAGTGATATAGCAATAATAACGGAAATGTCACTAGTCCTTGTCCCTATGTTCCTGCCCAGGACCACAGACCATATTTACTTATGTATTCAATTGTGCAGTGGGTAAGAATGCATATGATGAAATTGACTCCCGTGTGCCAGGTTCTGTGGGCTAGTACCTCTGACAACTCATCCAGTTATGTCTGAGAGTTCCAAGCAGAGGTATTAGCCATGATCACAGACAGAATGAAACTTAAACACTTACATTTCTCTCACTAATACTGACCTTCTCATATAATACAACTCCAATGCATTATTTAATTATTTAATAACAATGGAGAAGAGGGCAAAAAAAGAAAAAAGCAAATTATCTCTAGCCACTCATCACCCTTCATTTCTCCAATCTAACCTTAACCTTGTGGCCAGACTATATTCCAGTGTCTATATATAATTTTAAGTCACTTTCTTCATCAAATCTCATCAGTGGTTTCCTGTTACTACAAAATAACCCCCAAATTTGAAGCTAGTTGAAGGATTAAAATATACAAATAAATGTCACAGAATCAAAATGACAAACATATGGAAATTTTCAGATTTTTTCCTTCTCCCTGCCAACTGCGGAGTGGTCTGGCTTTCTCCTGCTCAGTTTTTTCTTTTCCTTTGTCTTCTGAGAAGAGTCCTTCAGTGCCCTGTGCGTAACTGCTGTTTGGTGGGTATAATTTGGGGGCGAGAAGGAAAGTGGGCCTGAGTTTCAACGTGTGCTTAGCCTATTACATGGTGGCAGGAGATTGCCCAGAACTCCTGCATTGTTGATTTTTGTGAATCAAAATGGGAGAAATGATAAAAAATCTGAACAAAAAAAGAGAAGGAATGGTGCCAGAGAGAGGATGGCTAGGACTGGGAAAGGAGATTTTTAGGGCAGTTAGTGTGGGAAGGGACCAGAGTGGCTGTGGGTTGGGAGGGAGATGGATGGGGAGAAATGGAATTTTAAGAAGCATTCATCAAAGTAAGAAAATGAGTTACTTCAAATTTCTTTTGGTGGCTGGACTATGTTTTCTTTGTCTGCCATCGTGTTAGGAAAATTATTTTACACTCCAGACTTCACGTCTCAGTTTAACTAGCTAACCAGTTAATTAAGGTCTACAGCTGCCTTCCAGGTCAATGACTATTAGGAAAAGAAATCCTCTCATCTTCCCAGTTATGTTATCTGACCTTTTGGAAGTTAATACTTTTCTTAATTTCTGTTTTTTCATTTGCACACTAGGGTATTAACAGTGCCTGCCTCATCAAATGGTTGTGAGGATTAAGTGAAATGACGCATGTATAAAGTCCTCAGCTCAGCCTCTGACATAATGTGAGCGATAGACGAATGATAGCATCCTGTTATTGTTTATATTGTTAGGTGGAGAGACTTGGCTGAATCCTTGGAAGTCTCCACAATGAAATTATGTGTCCTGGCAAGTTAGATGGTACCAAGAGACACCCTGGGGCTTGCTGAATAACAGCGACTAGAATCAAAGCATTCTATGCCTTGCAGTGGCTCCTGTAGTCTGCAGACACAGCGTGTTTTTGTATCTAACTTCCAACATGTCAGATTTCCTCTAAGTAGCAGTTTCTTCTGTTAAGCCTTCCATATAATTTTAACATTTTTCTGCATCTCATTTGCTTAAGTGTGTTTTTATTTTTTCTTTTCTAGTCCATCTTGTTTGCTTTCTCTTACTCAATCCCACTTCTAAGGAAGGATTTAAGGATTGCAAAGCTCCTCCAATTTTGAATTTAGCAAGGCAAAAAGACGCTAACATCTCAGCTCTCTTCTCTCCAAGCCATTGCCTTCTCTCCTTCCCACTCCTTACCCCACACCTTAGACATTTCTCCCAAGAACAACTTGCTCCTCAAGATTTTAGCTTTTTCACCTTCAGAGGTGAAAAGGATGGAGGTCTTTAATCAGTTGTGTCTTTTTCTTTCATTAAACAACAACAAAAAAGCACACTGCCTCATCAGAGAGTTGTAATTATAAGCCAGATACAAATTAAAATAAGATTCAAAGAAAGAGACACTGGGGCAAAAGCTCTTTGAGCCCAAGTGGTCTAAAGGGGCTGTCTGTCTTTCCCTTGGTTTCCTTTCACCTTCTCCTAAAGCTTGTTCTCTGGTTATTGAAATTACAGGATTCTATCCTCTTATACCATTTTCAAAGGCTCAGTGTTCTTAATTTGTGGTCTGAGAAAACCAGCATGAGAGCTCTCTACTAGAATCATCCATGAGGGTTTCCAGGGGACAAGACCCTTTATACCATCATGAAGATGTGTCTGTGTGTTCATGGGCACAAGCAAACTGTTTTCTGGGGGAAGGGTCAAATTCATTAGTAAAATCCCAAAGACTCCTCCAAAATTACAATTTGTGCAGCTTTAACCATTCATCCAAATACTTAATCCTATTTATTTCAGTTTGTTCCTGCTTATCTCATTGCACTTATATATATATATGTATTTTTTTTTTTTACCATGGTAGTTCTATACAGGCATTTTAGATCTCGAAGCAGAGATATTTCTTCCTTGTTCACTATCACTTGAGAGGATTAACTCCCAGTTCAGGGCCTATGTAAGAGACATTTCAATTAAAGTTTTCAAAGAGTGGGGATGTGTGGTGATAAAAATGTCATTAAGCTTGGTTCTTGCTGTGCATGAGTCTATAAGTAAAACAGGAAGACAGACATGTTTTTAAAACAACCACCTCCAAGAACAACAGTCAAAGCAGTACAGAGTCCTGTGGGGAAAACAGATGAGTTTCTGAACCTGTTCCAGGAGGTTAGGATGGACCTGTTGAAACAAGTGATATTCAAAGGTGTCTTGAATGGCTATGAGGAATTTTTATAGTGAGACCAGGTGGGAACGAGCATTCTTGGCAAGAAGGGGGACAACAGTCAGTTTGGCTGTATCTGGAATCTGAGGGTATAGTGGGACCTGTGACTTGTCGGGGGCAATGTAGTCAGGTGAATGATCCCAGGTGGATGACTTGGGATTGCACGTCAAATCATCTATACACGTATATCGTGTGTGTCCTGACGACAACATTTTTGGGAGAAGTCTGCTCAGTTGTTGAGAACTTCCAGGGCTTGGGAAAGAGGGAGACAGAGAGACAGAGGATGAGCAGACAGAGACCATATGGGAATTGAGCAATTCAGGGCCCAGGTCTGAGGTGGAGACACAGGGATAGTCCTCTGAAATATGAAAGGACCCGAATCTGCCAGAGGAGAAAGAGGTCAACGCTGCTATATACACTGTTCAATTCTATGAGCAGTTTACAATGCAACAATGAATGCAGACCCTTAAACACTTCAGTTTGATTGTTTAAACAGGGAACTTTCAGCTTAGTTTATTAAGAACTATCTTGGGCTTTATGAAGAGCATTGTACGGAGAGCAATGGTTTAGGTCAGGCAGTTATGTTCTAAATGAAACCCTACTATTCACTGGAAAAGGTCAAATGAAAATGGCTATTTTTGAAAAGGTGACTCTCACATAATTCCTCTGCATTTTAATAAATAGCATATTCATGGGTACTTCATTCTGAGTGCATTTTTGGCACCTTGGCAAATAGGGCCATGTAGTCCTTTCACTGATAAACACATTACTGATGGCGGGGCCTATGGACCACAAAAAGCAAGACTAAACATCGTAAAGTTGTTTGCATGCTGTGGCTCTTTGCGAGAGAACCAGACATTTGTATCCTTGCCTGAGGCTGCTTAGAGAGTTTAGCTGCCAAATAAAGTTACTAAATGGGCTTTTAATTTACTGTATATATCTGAACCTGAGGATAATGTTGTGAGTATCTGAGAACTGGCTTGTGGAAGAAGCTAAAATTTGACTGTTAACACCATATAAGTGGTCATATTTGTTTGATTCTTTTAGTTTGGAAAAAATATTTCTACAGCGGTGCTGAGATAACATGTTTGAATTAAATGTAATGGGCAGAGTCACTCTGGAAATATTTTGCTCTGAAAATGACTTTTTTTCTAAGCTCTTTTCCATAATAAAGATAGAAAATTTTATAGGCTGTTTCCCCCCATCAAATAATATTTACTAGTTATATATTTTGACGACACAGGCCTTTGTTTCTTTTCTTCCATTGTTACCTTTGATGGTTTTGCCTAAGTATGTTGTCAGTATATACCCTTAAATCAGGAAACCCTGGGGTCTGGCAGGCACGAGGAAGTGACAATGTTTTACAAGATATAGTCACAGAATACAGGATTCGTTAGAAGTGAGGGGGCAATAGAGGGAAAGGACTGAAGAAACAGCTTCCTGGAAGTTGCTTTCCTCCTCTCAGAGCTCTAGTAGTCTGTGAAATTGTGACCAGTAGGTTCACAGAGAAGACCCCCTTCCTGAGTCCTCCTAGGCACCCCCTTTTCTAAAACCTGCTTGAACATCTGAGAGTTCACGGTTTACATACTGCTGAAGCCTGGCTTGGAGAATTTTAGCATGACTTTACTAGCATGTGAGATAAGTGCAATGGTGCGGTAGTTTGAGCATTCTTTGGCATTGCCTTTCTTTGAGATTGGAATGAAGACTGACCTCTTCCAGTCCTGTGGCCACTGCTGAGTTTTCCAAATCTGCTGGCATATTGAGTGCAGCACTTTCACAGCATCATCTTTCAAGACTTGAAATAGCTCAACTGGAATTCCATCACCTCCACTAGCTTTGTTAGTAGTGATGCTTTCTAAGGCCCACTTGACTTCACATTCCAAGATGTCTGGCTCTAGGTCAGTGATCACGTTATCGTGACTATCTTGGTCGTGAAGATCTTTTTTGTACAGTTCTTCTGTGTATTCCTGCCACCTCTTCTTAATATCTTCTGCTTCCATTAGGTCCATACCATTTCTGTCCTTTATCGAGCCCATCTTTGCATGAAATATTCCCTTGGAATCTCTAATTTTCTTGAAGAGGTCTCTTGTTTTTCCTATTCTGTTGTTTTCCTCTATTTCTTTGCATTGATCACTGAGGAAGTCTTTCTTATCTCTCCTTGCTATTCTTTGGAATTCTGCATTCAGATGCTTATATCTTTCCTTTTCTCCTTTGCTTTTCGCCTCTCTTCTTTTCACAGCTATTTGTAAGGCCTCCTCAGACAGCCATTTCGCTCTTTTGCATTTCTTTTCCATGGGGATGGTCTTGGTCCCTGTCTCCTGTACAATGTCACGAACCTCCGTCCAGAGTTCATCAGGCACTCTATCAATCAGATCTAGTCCCTTAAATCTATTTCTCACTTCCACTGTATAATCATAAGGGATTTGATTTTAGAAAGGCAGAGGCACCAGAGATCAAATTGCCAACATCCACTGGATCATGGAGAAAGCAAGAGAGTTTCAGAAAAACATCTATTTCTGCTTCATTGACTATGCCAAAGCCTTTGACTGTGTGGATCACAATAAACTGTGGAACATTCTGAAAGAGATGGGAATCCCAGACCACCTGACCTGCCTCTTGAGAAATGCAGGTCAGGAAGCAACAGTTAGAACTGGACATGGAACAACAGACTGGTTCCAAATAGGAAAAGCTGTACGTCAAGGTTGTATATTGTCACCTTGCTTATTTAACTTATATGCAGAGTACATCATGAGGAACGCTGGGCTGGAAGAAGCACAAGCTGGAATCAAGATTGCTGGGAGAAATATCAATAACCTCAGATATGCAGATGACAGCACCCTCATGGCAGAAAGTGAAGAGGAACTCAAAAGCCTCTTGATGAAAGTGAAAGAGGAGAGTGAAAAGGTTGGCTTGAAGCTCAACATTCAGAAAACAAAGATCATGGCATCTGGTCCCATCACTTCAAGGGAAATAGATGGAAAAACAGTGGAAACAGTGTCAGACTTTATTTTTTGGGGCTCCAAAATCACTGCAGATGCTGACTGCAGCCATGAAATTAAAAGACGCTTGCTCCTTGGAAGGAAAGTTATGACCAACCTTGATAGTATATTAAAAAGCAGAGACATTACTTTGCCAACAAAGGTCCGTCTAGTCAAGGCAATGGTTTTTCCCGTGGTCATGTATGGATGTGAGAGTTGGACTGTGAAGAAAGCTGATCGCCGAAGAATTGATGCTTTTGAACTGTGGTGTTGGAGAAGACTCTTGAGAGTCCCTTATACTGCAAGGAGATCCATCCAGTCCATTCTAAAGGAGAATCCTGGATGTTCATTGGAAGGACTGATGCTGAAGCTGAAACTGCAATACTTTGGCCACCTCATGCGATGAGTTGACTCACTGGAAAAGACTCTGATGCTGGGAAAGGTTGAGGGTGGGAGGAGAAGGGGACGATAGAGGATGAGATGGCTGGATGGCATCACCGAGTCTGTGGACATGAGTTTGAGTGTACTCCGGGAGTTGGTGATGGACAGGGAGGCCTGGCGTGCTGTGATTCATGGGGTCGCAGAGAGTCGGACATGACTGAGCGACTGAACTGAACTGAACTGAACTGAGGCACCCCCAGGAGGACACGTTTCCAGATGGGAGTTAGTAGACAATGAACCTCTTAGAGTCTGGCCCTGCAGGGCTCTGGACATGCTGTTTACAGACTTTTTCCAGAAAAACAGAATTTTGTTAATAATGACTGAATGACATTTTCCATAGTTGGTTGTTGATAATGACTGAAAGGTATTTAAAACGCAGTTTACTAGTCTGATGTGCATCTTGTCATAACCACTTAACTTAGGTGCTGATACTCTACATTGATTTTTAAAGTTTTACATATCCTTTGCATTTACATTGTTTGTAAAAAGCTTTTTGTCCAAAAACTTTACCAGTTGGTAATTTAATTCTTTGAAAAAATGTCTCTTGTTTAAATATGAAATCACAGCTTGCACTTTTATCAAAGAACTGCTTATTTTGAACATAATTATTTTGAATTTTTAAATTGTGGATAAAGCTAGTCACATAAAATTGTGAACACTACATACTTCAAAATATTACCACCTTCTATTAGCAAAATCTAATATTAGCAATGCTAGTGACCTGTATTTTTTTTTTTGAAGAAGTATTTTGTTTATAAAAGCTTTTCTCCTAAAGATAAAGATTCCATTAATGCTAGCTCAAAGGGATCCGTTTAGCAGCTGGTGTGTGGCGTGTGGTATGTAAACAATTTTAATATAAAAATGGCATGAATCTAATAAAATTATTCAGGTGTTCGTAATTTTAAGTGCAATTAAATCAATGCATCTAGGTACATATTATATTTTAAAATTTTTCTCATTTGTAGCCTAATCTTGAGTTACTTAGCTTGTTTGTTTCGAGTCTCTGACTGCTAACCTTAATCCCATTTCTCCAGCATTTTGTTCCGCAATAGTCCTTATCAAGAGGTTGTTGCCATACTGAAAGTTTAGAATTTGCTTTGAAATTTCAGGAATTTCCCTGCTCGTAATGCTATAGAAAAATGTATATATGTGAAGCAAAGATTTTAAATTCCTATTCAGGGCTTATAGGGCAATTGTTTACCTGAGAACTTAGGAGAGAGAGGAAGCCCTCAGGGTGTGGATGAACAAATTCAGTGTTTGGGAAGAAATGTGCCAACTAATACTTCAAAATATTGCACTACACCATGAATGTCTGTATTGTCTATTATATGTGAGGGGGCACAGTTTGAGAGCTGCTGATATATATAACATTGTCTGGCTAGACCAATTTGGAAACATTTCAGTCAAACCTGGAAGTTGGTCTGCTTTCACGATTGGTACTTTCTCACAAGTTTCACTGAAACAAGTTACATGCATTTCTATTCCTCTATCCAGCATGCGAGGAGCACCTGGGGACTTGGAAATTTGTCTCATGACCCTAATTTCTTCACATATTTACTAAGACCAACTCATATTAAATTGCCCAACAAAACTTGAACAAGCCTCAATAATTGTGTTTTCCTGAAAACAAGTTACCTTTCATTAAAGGCTACAGGGGCTTCCCTAGTAGCTCAGTTGGTAAAGAATCTGCCTGCAATACTGGAGACCTGGGTTTGACCCTGGGTAGGGAAGATCCCCTGGAGAAGGGAATGGCAACCCACTCCAGTACTCTTGCCTTTAGAATTCCATGGACAATACAGTCCATGGGAACACAAAGAGTCGTTCACAACTGTGCAACTAACTTTCTTTTCCTTTCAAAGGCTACATGAAGAGGAAAAACTCAATTATTTTAAGATGAAAAGTTAGATTAGGTGGAACTCTACAGATTTGCCAGCCATCTGGTTTTGTCACAAACTCCTCAGGGATCCTGAACATATTTGCAACTGAAAAGAATTTGAACTTGAATGACTTTTAAATTGGTACGTAAAATGTGTCAACCCAGACTATGCACAGATACTTACCAAGGACTAAGGAAGCAGAAGATATTAAGACGAGGTGGCAAGAATACACAGAAGAAGTGTACAAAAAAGATCTTCACGACAAAGATAATCATGATGGCGTGATCACTCACCTGGAGCCAGACATCTTGGAATGTGAAGTCAAGTGGGCCTTAGAGAGCATCACTACGAACAAAGCTAGTGGAGATGATGGAATTCCAATTGAGCTATTTCAAATCCTGAAAGATGATGCTGTGAAAGTGCTACACTCAATATGCCAGCAAATTTGGAAAACTCAGCAGTGGCCACAGGACTGGAAAAGGTCAGTCTTCATTCCAATCCCAAAGAAAGGCAATGCCAAAGAATGCTCAAACTACCGCACCATTGTACTCATCTCACACGCTAGTAAAGTCATGCTCAAAATTCTCCAAGCCAGGCTTCAGCAATATGTGAACTGTGAACTTCCAGATGTTCAAGCAGGTTTTAGAAAAGGCAGAGGCACCAGAGATCAAATTGCCAACATCTGCAAGAGAGTTCCAGAAAAACATCTATTTCTGCTTCATTGACTATGCCAAAGCCTTTGACTGTGTGGATCACAATAAACTGTGGAACATTCTGAAAGAGATGGGAATCCCAGACCACCTGACCTGTCTCTTGAGAAACCTGTATGCAGGTCAGGAAGCAACAGTCAGAACTGGACATGGAACAACAGACTGGTTCCAAATAGGAAAAGCTGTACGTCAAGGCTGTATATTGTCACCCTACTTATTTAACTTCTATGCAGAGTACATCATGGGGAACGCTGGGCTGGAGGAAGCACAAGCTGGAATCAAGATTGCTGGGAGAAATATCAATCACCTCAGATATGCAGATGACACCACCCTTATGGCAGAAAGTGAAGAGGAACTCAAAAGCCTCTTGATGAAAGTGAAAGAGGAGAGTGAAAAAGTTGGCTTGAAGCTCAACATTCAGAAAACCAAGATCATGGCATCTGGTCCCATCACTTCATGGGAAATAGATGGGAAAACAGTGGAAACAGTGTCAGACTTTATTTTTTTGGGCTCCAAAATCACTGCAGATGCTGATTGCAGCCATGAAATTAAGAGACGCTTACTCCTTGGAAGGAAAGTTATGACCAACCTAGATAGCATATTAAAAAGCAGAGACATTACTTTGCCAACAAAGGTCCGTCTAATCAAGGCTATGGTTTTTCCCGTGGTCATGTATGGATGTGAGAGTTGGACTGTGAAGAAAGCTGATCGCCGAAGAATTGATGCTTTTGAACTGTGGTGTTGGAGAAGACTCTTGAGGGTCCCTTGGACTGCAAGGAGATCCAACCAGTCCATTCTAAAGGAGATCGATCCTGGGTGTTCATTGGAAGGACTGATGCTAAAGCTGAAACTGCAATACTTTGGCCACCTCATGCGACGATTTGACTCACTGGAAAAGAGTCTGATGCTAGGATGGATTGGGGGTGGGAGGAGAAGGGGACGACCGAGAATGAGATGGCTGGATGGCATCACCGACTCGATGGACGTAAGTTTGAGTGAACTCCGGGAGTTGGTGATGGAAAGGGAGGCCTGGTGTGCTATGATTCATGGGGTCGCAAAGAGTGGGACATGACTGAGCGACTGAACTGAACTGAACTGAACTGAAGGAATAGATTTATTTTGAGGTTTGTGCCCCATATTTTCTTTTCTTCAGAGAAAATTTTAAAAATGCATACACGTTAATAATTCAATAAAAACCCTTTCCCTAAAATTAAACTATACTTAAAAGCTATATTTTAAATAAATCCAAAAAGTCTTCTGCTCTGTGGCCTTTCTCATTTGCCAGTTTACAGGGAACCATATTATCAGTTGTGAAATTCTTAAGTAAAGGAAACTTCTTGTAAAGAAAATCCAAAGTGTAATTCGTATAGAGACTACAGATTATACTTTAGATAAATTTAGAGACTATAAAGTAACATATTTAATTTTCATTTTGGAAATTTTCTTATCTTTTTTAATTGAAGTAAATTTGACAGATAACATTGTATAAATTTAAGGTGAAATGTTGTGAAATCGGAGTCACAAAACACACCTCGGAGGACACTCAAGACAGTGGAAAGTGAAAGTCACTCAGTAGTGTCTGACTCTTTGTGACCCCATGGACTCTACAGTCCATGGAATTCCCCAGGCCAGAATACTGGTGTGGGTAGCCTTTCCCTTCTCCAGAGGATCTTCCCAACCCAGGAATCAAACCCAGGTTTCCCGCATTGCAGGTGGATACTTTACCAGCTGAGCTACCAGGGAGGCCTCTCAAGATAGTGGAGTACAGTTTATTTTGCCAGTGGGTCCAAGGGGAATCAGTTTACAACAAGGACCCTGATGTTTCTGAGAGGCCCAGTTTTATACCCCCCACTACATGACTGGTTACATGTCAGCAACCTCTTTGTTGTATATGATTGAGTTTTACAACAAGTAGGTGTTAGGAGAACAACCAATTAAGGTTAAAGGGTGGGGGGGGAACAGTGATTATACATCAAGGCGGGGTGTCTCCATGGTTAATCTAACACGGGCTGTCTGACCTCAGCTACAATCTCCGTTTGTCATCTGCAGGGAGGGAAGAAGTCACTAGGAGACCTGGTTTTCACTAACAATGGTTTCCTCACTCTTGGGCAGAGTTCAGGCCCAGTTCACATCCTGTCTTTAAGATGGATGACAGGTTTCAAGATGGCATCTCTCCTGCTTTCTTCACACTGGCCCCAACAATACAACATGTTGATTAGATACATTTATATACTGTAATCTGATTATCATGTAGTGCTAATACCACTATCACATTACATACTTTTCATTTCTTTTTGTGTTTGTGATGAGAATAAGATCTAGGAAGAGATTATTTCACTTTCAGATCAGACACCTCTTCAGTGCTTTCTCTCTCAATTAAGCTACACTGGTTTTGAGATTTGCAGTGAGCAGTATGTGAGAGCCTGGGCTTCTGGAACCACGTAGGAAGTGGAGAAGTATGTAGGGGATTTGCTGTCAACAAACTTAGAGTGTTTCTTTATTAGAAATGTCACATATCAGAACACAGGTGACCAAGTCATGTGTCAGAACATAACTTTCAGTTTGTGGCAAACTGGCATACACCAATTTTAGATCTCTTAAGAATCATTAGTAAGAATCTCACACTCCCTGCCTACCACATCCCCCATTAACTACCAAAATTGCATTTATCTCCACTAAGGGGCTTCCTAGATGACACTAACAGTACAGAACCCGCCTGCCAATGCAGGAGACATAAGAGACACAGGTTCAGTCCCCAGGATAGGAAGATCCCCTGGAGAAGGAAATGGCAAACTGTTCCAGTATTCTTGCCTGGAGAATCCCATAGACAGAGGAGCCTGATGGGCTACAGTCCATGGGGTCTCAAAGAGTTGGAGTGACTTAGCACTTAGCTAAGTGACTTAGCACTTAGCACGTAGCACAAGGGAGTAATTTATACCAACACACACCCAGACAACAGGTGTTCCAGGATTATCATTTAAAGATGTCTCAGACCTTTAATGCATATAATCAACAGTGGTTTCACGACAGTTAATTCTAATTCTGAATCCTAAAGGGATGGTCTTTTATCAATGAAAACCAGCTTCACTTACAACAGGAAGATATGTTAAGCCAGGAAAAAATATTTTTGGTTCAAATGTCCATAGAATTATATGTTGAGAAAATCCAACTAGTTGAGCCCATGCAGAAAACTTCCAAAGGAACATGTACAACATAAATTTTACATTGTATTTGGTTTTACAATTCAATAAATGTTTGTAAAAACATACATTTGTGGAGAATTTTGATGATTCATTTGAAAACTACATTGACAATGACAGAATCATTTTCATTCTAGAAATATGGGTACAACTTGTGAGGTCCAGATTTTGACTGTGGGGCAAGAACTGTTGAGGTCTTAAATTGATCATTACCAGATTAAAGAAGGAATAACTTGCTTTGTACAGAGCACAGTACATAGTCAACTAAAGGGTAATCATTGTAAGTTTAAAGTCTTGGACTTTTGTACAGAATTGCTATTTGGTATACTGTGCTTGAAAAGGAAATAACAAATAATTATGTTGGTGATAATGATTAATGATAAATATAGCATTTATTGAACACTCACTAGTGCCAGACACCCTTAGAAGCATTTAACTCATTTAATCAACAAATAAACTTAACTAGTGGATAAATGCTGAGATGAATTTCCTGATCATAGGCACTTCTATTGGACCTCTGCCGAGAAGATACTAGAGATGAGTAAGATATCCTAGGACTTTTTGGAGAAGGTCAACTTTGATTGAATTCCTGGAGGTGGCTGGTTTCAGGAAGAGCACAGCTAGCTAGCTCAGACGGACATTAAGACAAGAGCTTGGTTGTGATTTCCTTATAGCCGATTTAACAAAGCTTCACTGAGGCTTTAGTTCCCCTGGTTTCTTTGTTCTCTTTTTATGCTGATCATCCACCTTGTAATAGAAAACTCAAGCTGTTCCCCCCAAAGGCACTTACCTGTCTTGGGGATATAGGGAAACTTGGGGGGTATGTTTTGAACTGTTTGATTGGAAGGGAGTAATCACTAGCAGTGACTAGAAGAGTGAGAGATGTTAAGTTTCCTAAAAGGTGAGATAATCCCACACAGTAAAGAACCATTTTATCCAAAATGTGCATGGTATTTCTGAGAAACACTGCAGGCGATTCAGGTCCTCACCAAGAGATATCCAGGGAGGCTTTATATTGGCAGACCTGTAATAGAAGATACAGTGGAGAGCAACTCATAAAATCAAGCCTGAAATATTTTTTCCAAGTTTTTTTTTTTTTTTTTTTAGAAATTGTTAGACTCCAGTGAGAAAGCAATAGCACCCCACTCCAGTACTCTTGCCTGGAAAATCCCACGGATGGAGGAGCCTGGTAAGCTGCAGTCTATGGGGTCGCTGAGTCAGACACGACTGAGCGACTTCACTTTCATTTTTCACTTTATGCATTGGAGAAGGAAATGGCAACCCACTCCAGTGTTCTTGCCTGGAGAATCCCAGGGACGGGGGAGCCTGGTGGCCTGCCGTCTATAGGGTCCCAGAGTCGGACACAACTGAAGTGACTTAGCAGCTGCAGTGAGAATGTGCTAATATTATAGCACAATAATTTGTTGAATAATTTTTGTGTAATGCGTCTTTGCTGTGGAGATTTCAGAAGTAGAAGGAAAAAGGATAGCCTTCAAGAGTATGTTAGTGTATATCCTTCTAGACTTTACAATGCATATTAATTAATTGCACAAAGATGACATCATAAACACATCACACAATTTTTTTAATTGCCATTTTTTAGTATTTGTGTGGAAGGAAGGAAGTTTCATAGCCTCAGATCAATACTCTCTACTTGTATATTTTTGAAGTTTTTCAAAGAATTTTATATGTGAAGAGACATCAAATATTTACATTTCAAATAGCAGAAAGTTTTACTGATATTTTTTTCAGTGTTTTATTTATCTTTGCATTATTTCAAACAAGATTGGAAGTGATTTATTTACATCACATGTCAAAATTGACTTTTGAAGTAGTGCTTTGGTCAGTAAGATAAGGGCATTTCTGCAGACCGTCACAGCCATAGCTTTCATCCACTGACTCTCTAAGGCATTAGGCAGCAGTCTCTAGATACTTTTATGCTGTCTATTGATTTGAGAATTTCTAAGTTTTCACAGTTCATCCTGAGCAGTGCTCTCCCTCCAAATCCTGATGCCTGAACTTCCCTCCAATGATCATTTAATAGGGAGCCAGTTCTCAAGGGAATTGTCATGCTTCAACAATTTGCTTTATCTTTTTGGTGGTGGCAAATTGTTAAATTGTTAGTGCACCTTTCTAATTAATATTTATTCTTTTTAATCCACTCAATACAGTATATTTTTCTTTAGAATTTAGAATTATTCTTCTTGGTGAGGAGGATAAAGATAGAACTTTATGCTCTCTTTTTGCACAGGCAATATTCTGGTAGGAAGCCTCATGCCTCGTGCCACTACTACTAGTCTTTCCTTTGTTAGTTGAAAGCCAGGGACGGAAAGGTCAGGTCCTACTTCCTCTGTCACTGCTAGACCATTGACCTCTGTGCTCTCTCTGGAGGGGCCAGAGAACTAAGGAAGCTGAAGAGTGGCTGGAGGATATTTCAGACTATTTTATTATTGAATTGTGTTGGTCATGTCTTCCACGTGCCTCGGCGTGAGTTGCAACTGACTCAACTAACTCTATCAGCTTCATAGGCCAGTTAGAAAATTACTTACAGCTTTATTGACATAGTTTATACATTGTATATTTTCTAGAATTGATGACTCAATTCAGCAAATGTTCATTTACAGACATAATGGAAAATAAGATATTATAAAAATTTAATAGTACTTTTCTTCCTTTTCCTCAAATATTTAGATTATGAGTAATTTTCATTTTCTTTCTTCCCTATTGTATGTTGGCTTTTTGTTTATTTATTTATATATTTGGTCTAAGGGTCCATGTTGTAATATAAAGCTCACTGTGAGAATAGGTTCTTCTTCCTGAAATATAACTAAATCTCAGAAGTGATTGGCTTCAAGTGGAGTTTTAATTCTTGTCCCCAAAACACTTTACACAGTTATTGTTATAGCCCTCAGATTTTGGTAGTTTAGATGGGAAAGAATTTGATGTTAGGATATATGTTGTTTATAGCAGTTTTTACAGAAGTGACAATGATGGGGCAAGCATGCAGACAAATAGCTTATTAGAACACAACTGCTAACATAATGGAAACTGTTACTTGGAGAAAAAGAGCAAATCAAATGAATCCAACGTTCACATTTGAAGAGTTTCTGAGTTTGATCAAATTCAAACCAATTACATTGTTTTAAAAATTATTTTAAATTGCAAACGATAACTATCAGTCCAACCATATATTGTGGAATGGTTTTGATTTTTTTCCTGCTAAGTCTGTTAAGCCTAGTGTTTCTCAACCCTGACTACATGTTAAAATTTACCAGAGGTCTGTGAGGGAAGATTCGAACAAACCTGATGTCCAGGTTGCACATTTGACCATGATCTATGGGAAAGAGACCCAGGCCTCAAAGTTTTCTAAAGCTCCCTAGGTGATTCTAATATGCTGCCAACTGCTTTAATATATTGCTAAATTTTCATGTATATTGAACTGAAAGGTTGGCTTTTAAAAAACATTTTTTTTTTTTCTATTAGAACAGCAGATTTTGCTTCTCAGCCACTTGACGTTAGGCTCTCAGCACAGGAATTAAGTGCTTTCCCATGGAACAAGGATGTTCAGTTTGGCTGACCTCAAGTACAAGCAGAGCCACAAAGTACTTTATTTATCTTTTCCCTGGGCTCATAGCAATTATTACACGTGAATATGTTTATTTATCAGAATAATAAATGAATGGTTCTGCAGTTTTGTTTCAGACTCACATGTAAGATTCTCAGCATTTTCAAAGAAGGGCCTTTCAAAGACTTAAAACTTCAAATTTTCCTGCTTTTTTGTTTTCTACTCATATGTATGAACTTTGGCAGGCAAAATTTTCATTGACTAAAATCAAAGGGAGAAATAGTGGAAAAAAATTTTAAAAACAACAAAAATCCCAGATATTTCAAGCAGAATGAAGAGCTGCCAACTGAGCCCCTTACTTAGAAAGAAAAATATGGGAATGTGGTATTCTTAGAATGTACCACCATCTGAGAATCTAATATTTGTTGGTCAAACCAATAGGTTCATCGTTAGAAAATGAAGAATCTGAGCTTTCTCTCCACCTTGAGAATAATCCCCTGAATAAACACAGCTCGTGCTGCAGTCAGACACCAACTGAAAGAAAGAGGCATCTTTTAATAATGGAGGCATGTGGAACTGGACAACTTCAGTGGACAGGGATAAGCTGAGAAGGAAAATTGTTTAATTTCAGAGAAGACATGGAGCTACTCTCTGGGCTGACCCAGGTTGTCTCAGATGATGAGTGGCTATGGAGGTGACAAAGCTTTATTGGTCTGAAACAAATAGGGAGAAAATAAACTTCACTTGCTCTTAGTGAAAAAAAAAAAAAAAAAGTGTGTGCAGTGAATTTCCTCCTAAAGATCAGAGCAAGTAGCCTGCTGTCAGTTTCCTAAATACATCACCTGCTGAGAGATAAGAACTCCAGAGTCATCTTAAGCTGTGCCCTCTAAATAATGCTAAATGAAGGGCTGAAGAAAGCATACTACCCAGTAATGCTTTAATGGAACGCTTTCCTTTTTGGTGGCTCAGCAGTAAAGAATCCGTCTGCCAATGCAGGAGATGTAGGTTTGATCCCTAGGTCAGAAAGATTCGCTGGAAAAGGAAATGGCAACCCACTCCAGTATTCTTGCCTGGGAAATAAGATGGACAGAGGAGTCTGGAGGGCTATAGTTCATGGGGTTGCAAAGAGTCGGACACAACTGAATAATCAACAATTCTTGCATATCTGATCATCCTGGACAAGGTCCCTTCTGCTCAAGAACAGTCTTAGTATTAAGCCTTGTCACTTGATAGGGAATTAAGGGCACCACATCTGAACAGTGAACTTGTTTTTATTTAAGCACTATGGAAACCCATAGGACCTTTCAGTATTAGTACCAAGCAGGTTTGTGTGTGATTTGGCCATAATAATACAAGAGGTTTGCTGGAAAAGTTAAGATGATACCTTTCATCTGTGTGAAAACTTAAACATTAAAGAAAGATGATTTAATTTCATGTTACCCTTAGACTTTTTTCTCCAAGGTTATACAACATATTCCAAGTAAGTATGGGAAAAAATTTAAAGTAAACTTTTCTGTTTGAATGTCAGTAACCCAAATTGTTTTAGATGTGCTTGCATTCAAGTCATTGCACCAGTAATAGACTCTTGCACTCAAGAATCCATTTTTAAATACCAGAAATATCCAGAAACTGTCTTCCACATAGAAAATTCAGAAGGGATGAAAAATTAACAAATACGTTCATTTTTATTGGAGTATAAAGTGCTTGAGAAGACTTCAGCAAGAAAATTAAAAACCTTTTTTTTAATTTAGCTATATATGTAGCTTAAATATGTAAATCTATTCAAGGATACTACAGATTCCTGGCACTGCTAACCAGATGAACAAAATAAATTATACTTTGAATCATAGTAGATTTGGGGATAATACTATTGCTGATTAGTTACGTTACAGATATACTCCTTTTGTTGCTGTTGTTGTTAACTTTGCAAATTATAGGAAATGGGAATTGGTAGGTGTTTACAATTTGAAGTCAAATGTATCAGAACAAGGATGAGTTAAACATCTTTTCTTGAAATAATGCATTCATGGGGTTTGACACAAAGAAAAACAGCTAAGATTCTACAACTCAGAAGAATCAAGAGATACTGCAGTAACACAAAATTGACTTTTAATGTTTGTTTACCAGTTCATTGTATCTTACAGAAAATGAAAACATTTTTTTTTTTTTTTTTGTAATACAGATATGGTTCTTCTCCTCAGGTTTGTACTCAATAGGTATTAAATGCCTTTAAATACTGACTTCCTTTTAATCAGGTGGCTTAATAATGACTTTTGTATTTTTCATTTCTTTCATTGTACATCATTGCTGCGCTGGCAGTAGTGAGCTACGGTACAGTGAACTTCTCAACACAACTATGCCAGTTATCCACTGATCATTCTTTGTGTATCCTATGCTGAGAATGAATAAGTGATTCCCTTTTCATCCTTCCCTCCCTAGTGGTCAGCTACTCCTTGAGACCACCGTATTCTTTGGAGCACTGAAATCAAGAAACCCAGTATGGCTGCCAGCAACCAAATTGGAATCTCCTTTGAGACTACTTCTAATTGCCAAAATAATAAGCGACTATATTATTGCATAAAATAAAACTTTTAACAGGTACCGGCCCCCTTTCTATGAGAGAAAGTTTAAATTTACAAATACCATATTTGACTAGAAATTACTGTAATAAAACATGGCAGCAGTTGGTAAAAGATGGCTTCCAGTGTTAATGTAACTAACTTGTTTTCATTCTTATACTGCCTTTTATAGGAATCATTTCTTTTTGTCTATTTTTTTCAAATGTAGGCTTGTCAGTGAAATATGCGGATATACTTTGTTCCTTGAATGGGCCAAGCGTTAATTATGAACAAAATGATCAAAGCAAGATTTCCTAACCAGACTCCCATCTCATCCCTCTGTTGTTCTTAGTACCCAAGTCTGAGTAGCAATTGTTGAATTAGCCAGTGTTAGCCAGTGTTGTACCAACTTTCCATTAGGAATTGTGTTAGTATAACCTTTTTTTTTCAGACATTCTCAGTGAAATATCTTGAGGAATGAAATAGGAAAATAGATATTTGGTGAAAATGGCAAAATAAGAACATTAAAAAGAAACTCTTATTCAAGAAGGAGTCCAAAAGGGTATGGGAATTCTGATCCTTTGGGGGAAGTCAGAAGATAAAAATTCTGCCCAGCAGTATTCATTCGGTTAAGATTTTTTTTTTTTACAAGCATGGAAAAATGGTGTGCAGTCAGTACAGACTTTAGTCAGCTAACAGTCACTCCAAAGATTTTTATCAGCACCAATTCCTATACTAGTAAGTATTCAAAAGTTAAGAAATGCTACTATGCTTACTATTATTAAGGTAGAGTTTTGCAGCAATAACTGAAATTTGTATATCTGCTTCAATAGAAATTTCTTTCCACTTGTACT
Organism: Moschus berezovskii; assembly: GCF_049115385.1. Taxonomy (NCBI): domain Eukaryota; kingdom Metazoa; phylum Chordata; class Mammalia; order Artiodactyla; family Moschidae; genus Moschus; species Moschus berezovskii. The sequence goes on along the minus strand of NC_142467.1, from coordinate 27,364,137 downwards.
TCCAATAAGATTCTTGTAACGTGAGTAATAATCATTCAAGTATGGATTTCCTCCAGTGAGCTGACCCCCACTTTTGAGGTACTAGAGTCACTGTTTTGGAGATAGTCCCTCTTTAAATAATATATTCATATTATCTTAGACCATTCAGGTATTTTTAATTAAGAAGTTTGAATTCTATTTGTATCAGCAGTGTTTCAGTTAAACTACACAATCTCTTTGGATTTATATTTCTGTACAATTTGCATATCCAACCTACTGTAAAAATGTGCATGCATACATTCTCATCTTTTAATAGTAAAGCATCTGAAAATTTCCAGATATGCTTTTGACAGAAGAAATGATCTACTTTTATTTACAATATTCTGCCTAGATAATATATGAGTATAGTTATGGTTTCATGGACTTCCAATTGTCCTATACCTTCCACACACATAACTCTACATTTATAGAGTAAATTTATTAGAATTATTACAGAGCTTTGAAGGCAACCACAATCAATTCAGGAAACAGATTTATTTACTCATGTTCATGGGAAGAAAATCTACATAAAAACATTCATGAAAGCATATCAGCTATGTCATACTTGGATTATTATACTAAATCCCATTTATTAGAACTCATTGTGAAACAATGGGAAACCATGAAATGTAATTTGAATACAAATATTGGTCCCTGTGGGGTTTCAACACTCATAAAAATATAGGAAAACCGAGCTTTATTTAAGATTGGAGCTGCTAATGGGGAAAGTTGTTTTTTGAAGCTGGTCTTACCCTTTCATATAAAGCCCTGAAGATTTTAGTGTAAACTCTTTGACAGCTTCAGCATTTCATTTAAGCCTGATGATGATCAGCAAGAAAGTGACATCCATCACTGTTCACATTTTCTATATGGAGAAAGGTTAAAACTACTTTGTTGACTTTTTTACCCAAACACAGGCACCAGTTGGACTTTCTAGTCTATATACAAATAGGAATAATAAGAATTCTGAAAGTTGGGTTCTTATTTCTTGGTTAGGCAAGTATAGTTATTTATTCCTTCTATGATTTAAATTTTTGTCATGTCATGTAAATAAGAAGGAAATATTAAATATTTTAAAGTTAATTTTATAGGACAATAACAATTCATAGGCTAACATAAAATCAAGCTGCTAAATTTTACAATTTTTCTGTCCAGCAGTTTATCTATATAACTGCCCTGAGTAGATGCTAAATGCTGCTTAGCAAACGGCCCTTAGAATTTAAATATAATTCAGTAAAGCTACTCAAAAGAAAACAGTTCTTCTCAGGCATGTGTAATTTTAATTAGAAGAAGGTAGGAATCTCTCATTGGTTAAATATGATCTGCTTATTTTAGTTTCATACTTCATATAAATGGGGGTCTTAAGGGGTTTTAACTGTGCTTGCTATACATTGGAGTCCATCTGATTTTTTTTTTTTTTGGTCAAAAAGGCAGGATTTTAAAGAGTAAAATATTCTATCGGAGCTTTGAAATATTTTAGAAAAGTGTAGATTGTTCCCTTGTGAAACTAAGAGTTGTGCAACCTCTCAGAACCTCAGTTTATGTAAAGAAGCCTATATTTCAAATCTGTTGCTCTAATCTGTTTATTGTAGTGCATTTCAAAATTGTACAAACGTGTAAAATTTGTGCTTGTGGCAGCTGCTGCTCTGAGTAGCTTTACTTGCCTTAGTTTACTCCTAGCAATCCTCAAGCTATTGCATGCCCCGATCATGAAAGGATACTTCATTGGGATGATGTAGCCTAAACAGTTTGGCTCTAAAACCTCCATATGTAATGCTTCCCTTAAAATTATATTAATTTATAATATATATTGAATGATAATAGCTTTACAAAACAAATTAATGAATTGGTCTTTATGAAAATGACTCTTTACAGTAAGTAAAAAAGGGTTATCACAGTTTTGGTAACTTGCATGAGTTCATATTGGAAAAAAAAAAACACCTTTCACTTCACATGTTCTTAATGACTTTCAAACTGACGTGCTTTAGGGGCACGCTCAGTTGTATGCTCTGAAGCAGTAGACACCATACAGCTTATGTTTTTTATCTGGGAAACCCACGAAGCGCACTGCAGCCTCGCTAGGACTACAGCGCCTTCTTGGCCTAGAGATAGGGTAGCGGACACTGCCGTCCGCCAGCCAGCCTGCATCGCAACGGTCATATCCCAGAAGTTTCCAGGCAGCGAATATCTGGCCCACTTTAGCAATCTGAGCACCATCATTGAGACAAGCCTGCACCGCTTCGTCGTAGGTCAGCTTGGTGGGGTGGATCAGGTAGTAAAATCGGCCTGCAGAGAGAAGGAAAGAGGGTCAGTGGGCATGTCTGGAGCTCAGCCCAAGTGGAAGTGTTTCTCAGTGCAGGGGGATATAGAGCAGTGTCTGTAGAGGTTCTGAAACATGGGCTAGTCAGTTAAAGGCAGTAACCCTAGATCTCTCTCCATTAAATTAGTTTTTTCCTTGCCCCTTAATGTGTGTTCAGACATGCCCTTTAAGAGTGGTGAAAAAGAAAAGGGAAGTGACAGATGCAGTCTCTGTTAGCCAATTAGTGGCTAAAAGGGCCCTTCTGTGGCATTAGAGAAGACAGAATTCCATGTTAAAAGCAAGAGTTATTTAAATTCTAGCTGTAGCAAGACTGAAGCCCAGCACAAGTTTCTGGAGAGGCAAAATTTGAATGTGAAAGGATCAAACAACATTCCTGACAGAAAAGTCCATTTAAAAAAAATCAAAAGCCCTCAAGTCCTTTTCATTACAGGTATCAATAAGGCATTATTCTTATTCAAAGACTACAGTATGAAAATGCAAAACATACAGGAAGTCACTTGCCATAAATAGTACGGAATTAGAATGTGAACCCAGTCTAGCAGAGAGGAAGAAGTGAGTTGTTTTTTTCCAACTTCCCTCTGTGGGAGCTCTGACACCTAACCATTTCTTGATTTCACAAAAAAGAGCAAGTTAGCCTCAACCACTTACCTCAGTAGTGTTCATTACTGAGATTCCTTCAATTTGTACTAAATATGCATAAAAAGTATAAAATATGACACCAACTAACTAAAATCATAGGCACCTACCAGTGCAAGATTTTCTCAGACTTTTAGTTTCAGGTAGTATAGGATCAGACTCTTACCAGGTCATGTGATACCCTCCTGAAAAGTGTCATGTGTCATGTGATACCCTCCTGAAAAGTGAAAGTCGGCTCAGTCGTGTCCAACTCTTTGGGAGCCCCTGGACTATACAGAATACTGGAGTGGGTAGCCTTTCTCTTCTCCAGGGAATTTTCCCAACCCAGGGGCCAAACCCAGGTCTCCCACATTGCAGGCAGATTCTTTACCAGCTGAGCCACAAGGGAGGCCCAAGAATACTGGAGTGGGTGGCCTATCCCTTCTCCAGTGGATTTCCCCGACCCAGGAATCGAACCGGGGTCTCCTGCATTGCAGGTGGATTTTTTAGCAACTGAGCTATCAAGGAAGCCCTGATACCCTCCTGCCTCTCTTCAAATATAGATTATTGAAGTCTAAATTAGTGCTTGTCAGTTCTTTCTCGGAGAAGGCAATGGCAAGCCACTCCAGTACTCTTGCCTAGAAAATCCCATGGATGGAGGAGCCTGGTAGGCTGCAGTCCGTGGGATCGCTAAGGGTCAGACACGACTGAGCGACTTCACTTTCACTTTTCACTTTCACACATTGGAGAAGGAAATGGCAACCCACTCCAGTGTTCTTGCCTGGAGAATCCCAGGGACGGGGGAGCCTGGTGGGCTTCCGTCTATGGGGTCACACAGAGTCGGACACGACTGAAGTGACTTAGCAGCAGCAGCAGCAGCAGTTCTTTCTAGACTGAAAGGGTAGAATTTGGAGAACGGATAGTGGTCATGGGAGGATTAATAGAGGATTAGTTCTATCACCTATACCTGAGGCTGGCAAATTATAGCATGTGAGTCCAATGAGGTTTTATTAGAACACAGCCACACCCATCTGTTTAAGATTGTTCATGGTGGCTTTTGTGTTGTAGTATACAAAGCTACATGAAGTAGTTGCAACAGAGAGCATATGGCCCACAAGGCCAAACATATTTACTGTCTGACCTTTTGTTGATCCCTGATCCCTTTCTGTTTTCCCCATAGCATATCAATAGGCACCTAAAATGCAAAATAATGGGACCTGGGCCAGCCTCATGGGTTTGCAACCTGCACAGTTACACTGGGACTCATGCTTGATTTAATGTTCTACTGTGTCATCTTAAAATTCTTAATTTTTTTTTAACAAGGAGCCCACATTTTCATTTTCCACTAGGCCCCACTGTCACATCACTGGTTCTGGAAGAAGCAAGATAGGACTGGGAGTTGTGCTGAATTCAACTAATCAGTCATCAGTACTGATGCAACCTGGATCTCTCACTTCTGCTTTTGCTCCAATATTATTTCTTCTTAATCTTCTTGCAAAGTTCTCTTAATCAGAGCTCTCTCTTTATCCAAGCTCTCTATCCTAAGCTTTGCTGATGATCTATGAATAAACTGACATTGTAATTTAAAGAAGAGTATGACACCGATGCCATCCTTATTTCAGTGGAGAGATCTATATCCTATGGAGGGCACACAGTGGCAGCAGCATCTTTGGCAGTAAGAAAAGGACTCCATAAAATATGACAGTCAAACTATTTCACAACAGTTGGATGCAATAAAACCAAAGAATCATGGAAATATGTACTTTTGCTTGGCATCTGTGTGGATTTTTAAAAATTATGATATTACAGAGCTTCTTTTATATGAAGCAATACTTCAAAGATTTTTCTTTTTTTAAGTAGATAAGATGAAAATTTTAATATCATATCATAGTATGTATTGGTCTCTGGAATAGCAAACAAGGTAGTATGGTTAATATCTTACCATTGAAATTGGATGTAAAACAGAAGACATCATATCTGCTTTTATCTTTGTCCCAAAACCCATAGTTCCTGACGCCAGGCACTGTGTTCTGGCCTCCACAGGGTTCTCTGGGTTTTGTGATGGGATATTGCACAGACCCATCACTGAGCCAGCCAGCGTTGCACCAGTCCAGCCCACTCCGCCAGGCATCATACAGCTGATCAAAGGAGGCAATCACAGCATCCTGGTCCAGACAAGCCTGCTGTGCCTCATGAAAATTGAGATTGTAGCGTCCCAGTCGTGGAAAATAAGGGAATACTACACCTGTCCAAAGGAGAAAGCAAGGACTCGTTAGTGGCACAAATAGTAAGAACCATAAGCAAACCCCACTTGACTGGGGAAAACAGAATCACCATCAGATGAAGTAGCAGCTTTTTGTTCAGTTTGTAGTGTTTTCTAATGGTCCCATTTCCCTTCAAATAGCATCTCAGCTCTGAGCATTTCACAATGAGCTATTTGGTCTGGTAACTTCAGTGATTTACCTGTTTTGCTAAGCATTCAACTCAAGCTTCATAATTCTCCTTTCTGAAATGATTCATCTGCAAATTATAGTTTTCAAGTTGCCCTCTCTGTGAACTTACCTTTTGCATATCCAACAAAAACCTAATTAAGCAGTCTTATTTCATATTAATAGGGTAATTTTTTTACAGTGAGGCACTTCCATAAAAAGCATCCTGGCTCTCTTATTCATTTGTCTCAGCTTTTACTGTAGCTTAACTTAATCTTATTTTTTTCTCTCCTTGAACAATACGACTAAAATAAGAGCTTTCATTTTTAAATATTTCTATTACTATTTTTCAGCTTCCGTATATATGCATTGCAAAGTGAAACTAAGCTTTTCTAAACATTGATATTGCAAATAAAAAACAAAAGCCTTTAGAAGCTTGTCCTATACAAGGTAGGTACAAAATAGACATCTGCCAAAGGGATTGCCAAAGAATTAAATATTTTAGAGGACAAAAACCCTTAGTAAATTTAAGCAATTGGTGAAGATTTGGCACTTGACTTTGCCTAGGAATATGCAACAGTTTTCCAAAGCATTTCTTTCAGTTCAGTTCAGTTCAGTTCAGTCGCTCAGTCGTGTCCGACTCTCTGCGACCCCATGAATCACAGCACGCCAGGCCTCCCTGTCCATCACCAACTCCCGGAGTTCACCCAAACTCATGTCCATAGAGTCGGTGATGCCATCCAGCCATCTCATTCTCTGTCGTCCCCTTCTCCTCCTGCCCCCAACCTTTCCCAGCATCAGAGTCTTTTCCAGTGAGTCAACTCGTCACATGAGGTGGCCAAAGTATTGCAGCTTCAGCTTTAGCATCAGTCCCTCCAATGAACATCCAGGATTGATCTCCTCTAGAATGGACTGGTTGGATCTCCTTGCAGTACAAGGGACTCTCAAGAGTCTTCTCCAGCACCACTTTAGGTTGGTTCAAATCAGTATTATGGGAGGTGATTGAGCTGTCTCACAACTTTCTGCACAGTTTCTTTAAGGAATAAGGGTTGCATCATAAAAAAGCAAAGTTGTATCATTTGTTGGACTATATGAAGGACCACTGAGTCAAAATGTCTCCTCCATGGTTGCTAAAAGAAAATTAATTTTGCCTTGAATTTTTTATTATAATGAGTAATAATTCATATTTTAGCATATGGAAAGTAAAAAACTGTCTGACTCACACAGTAATTTGGTAGATTATACCAAATGTGCTATTTTATGAGACTGCAGACCCTGTGCAAGATGGATGCACAATCTACTAATAGTGTAACCAGTTGCATAGGAAATGTTTTCTTTTATCAATTGTCCCGGAATATTCTACAGGAAGAAATTTCAAGAGCCTAAATCAAGTCATGTCCACTGAAGGCCTCTGCAGGACACATTTGTCCCTGCAGGGCAGTCCAGCTGGCACCATCCACTAGAGGCAGAGATCCAGGAAGGCTTCCTGATCTCATCCTGCCTTCTCAGGTTCTTGGCTGAGAGATCTGTAAGCTGAATTGGAGCCAAAAGTAAGGAGGAAAAGACTCTCTTGGTTGCCTTTGCCCCCTGTAGAGATGGAGGGATGGGGGTGGGGAAAGCCTGGAGGCGACTCCTTCTTAGAAGGGCTGTGCCCAGGCATCCAACTGAGAGCCTAGTCAGGGCTGAGTAGGAGCCGCTTTAGTGTTCCCAGTCCCCTCATGCTTTGCATCCTCTTTTCTCAGTAAGCCCAGGAATGCCAATGGAAAGGAAAATATTTCATTTTTCCAGTAGAACTTTCCTTGGCAGCTAGATCTTTAAGTGAGAGGAAATCTCAACGTATACAAACCTAAATTCAACCATTTAGGTTGAATTCCATTTCCCAAATAGCTCGAGATGGTAACAGTGGAGAAAGTAGGCTATTTTAATTTGTAATAGTTTTAAAGACCCAGGCAACCTCTCAAGTTTTAATTCACCAGACTGATTTGGTGAACTCCCAAATCAGTTCATTGGCATAGGCATTGGGGAAATTTTTTCTTTAGTAATTTGTCCTTGATTAACCATTGAATTATGTTTGATTTAGTTCCAAAAAGTGTAATATATTTTTGAGTTCCTTTTACATTTAACATAATTTTATGCAATCATTTCTCAAAGTCTAAGTGTAACCCTATATTAAAATTTCACTCTTTTTCAATGGTGAGAGTAAATAGTCAATTTACAGTAACTCAAAAATTTACTTAGCAGATCTTAATCAATGTTTAATACTGGAAAGAACAAATTTCTAGTAAATCAAGGTCAATTTCCACGTCCTCACCAACATTTTAAAAGTTTCACTTTATTGTACACATTTCAACAATCAGATGTTTTGTACAAGTGGGGGCGTTTCTGGAACATGTTTGTTAGTATTTTATTTATTTACTCATTTTACTTCCAGCTAGTTAAGATTTCAACATCTAAGACTATAACTGCAGAAACTTTCTTGGCTCTGTGGAAAAATGTGCAATTCCTACAGTTGAATTATGGAGCAAATGGTGATTACTTTCATCCAGCATTACAAAAATAAGAAAAGTTAAACTTTCATGAGTGAATAAGAAGGGTATATGATTATTTTCCAAGTATGATCATTTTATACTTACATGTCAAAATATAATCAAAAGCTCTTTACTTTTCCCTGAAAGGATGGTATGCATTACTGCAAAGGGGGTTAATAAGAAATATCCATCACATGGAAAAGGATAATATCAAGTGATGTGAGTAGTTTAGTGAATTGAAATATGTTTTAAAAGCACATTCTTTAAGACTTATAATTGCACAGTCCAGTTCATCTTAGTTGTTGGCAAATATCAATTTGTTGGGTAGGTGAAAGGTTTTCATGCCATGGTGCATATTAAAGCTAAAGAAAATTTCAGTAACTCCATAAATATTTTTAATAATAAAAAGGTAGAGGCCATGCAGAACAATTTTACTTTCCACAGTATCTCTCAGAATGCCTTTCAGTGATACATACATATATTAAATTAGCTTTCTATTTCTAAAAGTTCTCAGACCATATTTTTGTTAATTGGCCCCATTTTCATCAGTGGAAGACCAATAATACAGTGGAAGATTAGAAGTACAAATATCATGTTTTTCATATCATTATCTATATATTTATTGATTGCTCAAATGAATTCTGTAGGCCAAAGTACTCATGAATTTCTGGTGACACTCTCCTTGTTATAGAAGGCTTATCTCTTGCTGAATGTTGTTTCTAGTAGTGTGGGTAATTTGGTAGTAATCAGAGGGCTTTACCCTATCCAAGATCCTATATGAAAAAAATTATGCTTCCACAGATAATTCCAACTCATATGCAGGTCAGTTTTTCAAAGGGTTTACTTTAAAAAAAAAAGTCAGTGTGATTTGAAAAACAGACTTTAAAATACAACTAAGAGCAGGCATTATACTGATTACTCTAGGATACCTTGAGTTTGGGGTGTGGTGTCTTTCTGCAACAAGTCTATGATTATGTGTATAGACACATACACATACACACACACACACACACACACACACACAAATCTGATTCCAAGACAGAATAGAATCTTATAAATACAAACCATACGATTTTGGCATCTTGAAGTAGAACGATTTTTTTTCTAATTGGGAAAATTCTTTGAATGACATAGCATTTGATCTGGTATTAAAGGGCCAATATGATTAAAGACATTGTACAATTACAGTTGGAAAGGCAGCTTAATTATGACATTTAAAATGATACACTTCCCTGGTCTTATTTATGCATGTTAGAAGATTGACAAGGAGCTTAAGCAGAACTTGCCTGATTGGGTGATGACCCTATGTAAGGATGTAATTGATAGTGAAAAAAGGTCAGAACCTGGAATAAGAGATAATAAATGATAACCACAAGGTATCTCTTCTGCTGCATGTGGTTTACCATAGCCTTCCAATTCTTATGTATATAACTGCTGCACTATGAGCATTCACCCAAGACTAGGTGGAAATTGTCAAGTCTCTCAGTGTCTGTCCTTAGCAAACACGGTTCCTCAGATTTTATTCTATGATGACACTGTGGCTATCGTTAAAATTTTGTAGTTTTATTTTAAAATGAATTTTTATCTCAAGTTGAAATATATAGATAAAATAATATCCTGGATTTTTCTTGAAAATTATTCAGTGGGAGTAGATAAAGCAGGCTAAAGTAAAATTGGCTATCTGACGACACTTTTTGAAGCTGGATGATTATATATAGAGATACGTTATACTCTTCATCATAATCTTTCTCCTTTTTCAAACATTTGAAATTGGTGATAATGAAAAGTTAAAAAATTTTATCCCACCCTATTGCCATGCTGAGCCTTAAATTAGTCAAACTGGATGCTAACTACCTGTGGCATCTGTTACATTTTGGCCTTTGAAGAGTTTCTCCTTCAACCTGTGATGTTCTCTTTCCCATTTTGTCATGCTCTCTATGCTATGAAGGTACCAAGTTCACCTCTCATGGTCCATATCAAGTGTCTCTTCCTTTAGAGTGCTTTCCATTGCATGGTCCTTCCTTTGCATGCAGGCTTTTTTGTATTGAAAGTATAAACCCATTGTATCAAACATTCACTCACTTATAAAGTATTTACTGGAGAAGGGAATGGCAAACCACTTCAGTATGCTTGCCTTGAGAATCCCATGAACAATATGAAAAGGCAAGAAGATATGACACTGAAAGATGAACTCCCCAGGTCAATATTGTGCCCAACATGCTTCTGGAGAAGAACAGAGAAACAACTCCAGAAAGAATGAAGAGACAGAGCCAAAGTGAAAACAATGCCCAGTCGTGGATGTGACTGATAACAGAAGTAAAGTCTGATGCTGTAAAGAACAATATTGCACAGGAACCTGGAATCTTAGGTCCGTGAATCAAGGTAAATAGGAAGTGGTCAAACAGGAGATGGCAAGAGTGAACGTTGACACTTTAGGAATCAGTGAACTAAAATGGACTGGAATGGGTTACTTTAACTCAGATGACCATTATATTCCATTTAGCAGGTGAAAAGTAAAGTTGGACAAGTTTGCAAATGTTAAAAAAAAAAATGTGATTACAGTTACAGTAGAAATCTGTGGTCTGAGAACAACATAGCTGGGGGTGGAGGGAATAGGGCTCAGGGTAGCATTTGTCTTTGATCTTATTTTTAAAGTATTGTATTGTCTCCAGTTGTTCAGAAATGGATTCATGTAGATAATGTTAAATGTGGAAATGTCAGTCACTTTAAGGCAGATCCTCTGGTTATTGACTATTTCTACTCTTCCTATAGTACACAAGAAGATGGAAAACACTCTACAATGAAGGGGATTTAGCAGCTGTAATAGACACACCAATTGACACAGTATGACTAAAAGATAGTCCCTTGATCATCTCCCAAATAACTTTGGGGCCTTTAAGAATCTTTAGAAAGCTTCAGAAGAACCGAGGCTGTCAAACACCAGTGCCTTTCTGAAACCTCTACTCTTTTACCCCAACAGACACTTTCTCCTTACTGCAAACCCCCAGATCATAGTAGATAAAAGCAATGACTTCATAGAGTGCTCTTGGAATCAAATTCTAGTCCTAGCTCTTACTCCTAACAATGTTACCTTTGGAAAGGAGTCTTCCCTAAGTTTCAGCTGTCCAGGGGTATTACTGAAAGTGAGCAAAATAAATATGCATATAATTAGAGCAATTTGTACCTACTTACTTTAACAAGTTCCACCTTATTTTAAAGTACTTTTGAAAGTATCTTAGAATCTTTAATGGACTGTAAGATTGTTGAATGAAAGGAACCATGTTTTAGAATTTTTTGTTTCTCATTGTACAAAAACAACACTTTAAAAAATATTTATCAATTAAATTGGTTTCTTGGACATATTTACTTAGCTCATATGCATATAAGTTATATGGTAAAGAAGTATCCTGAAAGCATGGAAAACATGGAGATTTGGGAAGGTGCAGGGCTTGTATAGGAAGGATTACTCTTCTTACAATTCCCCTTCAACATAACTAAGTGTGTCTTACAGGAAGTCTTAGTTTGACTGTCGAGTGTATTATCCTCTAAAATGTGCTAAATCTCCTTTACAAAGGGACAGCAGGCTTCATACTCAAAGCCATCGTCAAGCAGTTATAATTTAGAAAGACCTTATAGTCATTGTACTTATTTTTCTGGTTTCCTTCTATTTCTGGCAAGTTATATTGTTTTCTATTTATTTAAAATTGGGGCAGGAGGAAAAGGGGACGACAGAGAATGAAATGGCTGGATGGCATCACCAACTCGATGGACATGAGTTTGAGTGTACTCCGGGAGTTGGTGATGGACAGGGAGGCCTGGCGTGCTGTGATTCATGGGGTCGCGGAGAGTCGGACACGACTGAGCGACTGAACTGAACTGAACTGAACTGAAGGAGATAACAAATATGGCATATAAGTTATTTAAGTTTAGGAAATACTGTGGTATATAAACATGGACTTTAAGAAGAAAAACAACTGTTAATATAGTTCAAGCTATTGTTCATAGATTGGAAGCCAATGTACAATATGGATAAGTAACTTGATCTGGTTGCAAAACATATACTGACAAAGCTGGAACTAACATAAGCATCTTAGTCCTAGTTTCCATTGCCTGATGCCCCTTTGATAAAAGAAAGTGACCCTCAATATTTGATGATTACTGTCTTCTCTAAGCCAACTACTTTTTTCATCTTTAATAATGCCAGTGTTCATGGATATTAAAGTGAATCAATAAACACTCTAAATATAAGGTGGCATGCAATCAGGAGCCAAGAACTACAAGTAAGAAAAGGTCACAAAAATGTACATTGTAACATCAAGCAATGTATCAGACACACAAAGCTGATAAATCTGTACGCATGTAATGGTACTGTATCAGATTCAGAAGGTCACATCTTCAGTGGTATGCTAGTGGACAAAACAAATATTTTCCCAAAAGCCACAAATCCATCCTAGAATGTAAAAGTAACTTATGGCAAACACACACCTATGGTTTACATAAGGAAGGACTATTCCATTAATGCAGTCAAAATTTGTTCTCTCAGGTAAATAAATGCTCAAATTCATGAATGAAGATTGTCTAGAGATATATCATCAACTAAGAAGCGTAGAGGGCTTTGGTAGAGGCAAGACAAGATGGCACATTTTATTGTTTAGCTTTGTATACATTTTGGTCTTTGAACCTACTAGGAGTGTTGATAGTGTTAGTTGCTTAGTCGTGCCTGACTCTTTGTGAACCCATGGACTGTAGCCTGCCAGACTCCACTGTCCATGGGATTCTCCAGGCAAGAATACCAGAATGGGTTGCCATTCCCTTCTACAGGGGATCTCCCTACCCAGAGATCGAAACCAGGTCTCCCGCACTGCAGGCAGATTCTTTACTCTCTGAGCCACCAGGGAAGCTGAACCTACTGAAAGTATTGCATATTTAAGAAATAAAACTCCCTCCAAAATGCCTTCACCTTTTGCTATTCAGTGTCTAGGAGACTCTGGACCATTAAAAAATTTACTTCTTTACAAGAATATTTAAATAAATCTAGAGGTTACTTTTTGTTAAATTTTCACAGTTATTTTACAGAATATAACTAAATTTATTTTAGTCAGCAGATGTCCTTCACAAACTTGCCATTATTTTGAAACAGACAATTTTAGAAGCATAATAAAAAGCCTTCACTCTGCATTTCTTAATAACTATGTAATGAGATTTAAATTTTGAATGGCATAAGGCAGTTCCTGAATATTGTTAATTCAGTTACACTGCACATTTCTACTTGCAAATAGCTTCCATTTTGCATATAACCATTGTGTATAAATTTCAAATATGAAAGCTTGAATTGTAGACAGACTGAAAATTACAGAAAAACATGCTTTCTGTGGACTTTTGGTTTCTCACATCAGCACTGGGGTAACCACTAGACATTACTTGTCATGTAAAAAAAGCAATGATTAATTATCATTCCTAAGTTTAACACGATACTTACCTTGTAAATCTAATGCTACCACAGCAGTATCATCTTCTAATCCTTCAATCACCTCACACTTATATCTCCCATAATCCTCTAGAGTAAGGTCTGTGATCACCAGAGAAGCATCATTATCACTGCCTCCTTTCAGAAACACTCTACCATGGTAGCCTCCATAGGTTTTCTTGTGGTATCCCATGGAAACAAAGACATCCACTTCCTTGAGGTAATCTGAAGTTAGCTTGGTCCACTTAATCCGGATTTTGTGGGTTCCTGAGCCAAATGCTGTAGGGTCTCGGTAAAATTTACATGGCAGTGTAACATTGCCACCTCGATGTGAGAACACCTTGGCTTGTTCTGCTTCCACCAGTAGACGGGGGCCATTTTCTGCTATAAATGAAAAAAAGAGAAAAAATTAATATGCTTTTAGACTTTTATAATATGAAATATACTACCTATACAGGGTATCTGGTGAAGAGTAGCATTGAAGATAAGCTTCTCTGCCTTGTTGAGCAGTGACCTCCTTTGAATTACAGAGAAAGGTACCTCTAGTACCTAGTGGGGTTCTACAAGGTAGTCATGTCTTTTAAGCCACTGAAGAAAGGGAAAGTTGTATATGACAGTGAGAAATACTGGCTATAAGTTTCTATAGTCATCTGAAGTTTGAGGATGTCATCATAAATTCCATTTTTGTTCTATATTTAAATATAAAAATGTAGAAATAAGACCAAGAGAACTGATGGGGAACCGTAATCATTTCATCGATATAAACCCCCAAATTCAAATTGGATAAATTGATCTTTCCTCAGCTGAACTTTCTAATACAATAAGTCTGTATTGTATTTACAGAAAAGTTTATGGCAACAGATTAACGTTCATTGAACTGTTCTGGCCAAAGAACTTAGAACGTTCTCCCATTTCTGCCTTCAGATAGACACCTGTGATATGCCATTCTGGAGCATTTCAAGCAACATGTGTGTATTTTATTTTCACACAGGCTAGACCTCAGAAAGGCATTTTTAGTGAATGTTTTTTAAAAAACTTCAGATTTTTAAAATATATTCTTCAAACTTTGAATGGTAAAAGTGCATCCAAAGTTATATTTCTTTTCTAATTAACCAGATAGTTATTTGTTTCTTTATTCCTTTAAATCTCCTTCTACTGTGCCTCTGCTTTTTCTGTGTCTTGGTTTACAGAATCTTCTCACTTCACTTCTGCCTTGACTTGCCCTTTAGCTTCCTTCCTCCAAGGACTTTATTGCCTTCCCAAGAGCACCGCGATATTCCTAGCCTGCCAAGTCAGCAGGGCTGCCAGGCTCTGGATAGCCAGCTGTTATTTTCAGATCTTGGCTTTCTCTGGGGTTCCCCCTGGTTCGCTCATTGTGCTTTTGACCTTGATGAGCTCTCTTGAGAATGTGCAAGCTTTGAAAATGAGAAAGCGCTACAAGAACTCCTGGATGCACGTACCCTCTCATCTACATACAGCTTCAAAGACTGCCAAAGCTGCCTTTCAGGCAGTCTTTCCTCCTTTAGGCTGGAGGTTCTGAATCAACCTTGGTCATGAATCATTAATGGTATACAGGTCATCAGGCAGAGTAGTTGGTCATCTCCAGACAGACCTCAAAACTTAGTTATTTAATAGTATGTGTAACTTTCAGATTTTAAAATAAAGTATCCAAGAATAGACACACGTTCCATTTTTATTATAAAGCAATCAAAATATTAAAAAATAAGTATAATTAATTTACATCAGCTCTAATCTTCAGAAACAGAATAGTTTAACCACTTTTAAAGCCATCAGTGCCCTACTTTGAATAGTTTTTTTAAAAATGAAAGGATAGTGGCTTAATTATCCAGCTTAAAAAATCCAGCTCATTAAGCATTTCCTTTGATTCTCTTCATTGTCTTATTTAGGCCCATAGATTCATAAGACATAACAGGTAAATCTATTCAGCTCTACTGTATGTATGATATTCCCCCTGCAAATATCCTCAATGACCACACCCATGTTCTACTTAAATATTTCTAGTGTCTTCTTTCTGAGAGGAGGAAAAAGTGCTGTTTAGTAAGTTGCTCAGCAATGCCTGAGGCCCTACATGGATCTACCCAGTACCTTGGGAGGACACCTGGAGCTGGGTCTTTCCATGATGGGACTTGAGACATGACATGAAAGTGAAGTGAAAGTCAAAGTTGCTCAGTCGTGTCCAACTCTTTGTGACCCCATGAACTATACAGTCCATGGACTTCTCCAGGCCAGAATACCGGAGTGGGCAACCTTTCCCTTCTCCAGGAGATCTTCCCAACCCAGGGGTTGAACCCAGGTCTCCCACATTGCGGGCAGATTCTTTACCAGCTGAGCCACAAGGGAAGTCCACATAAGACCTTCAAAAAGTTGAAGTTTCCTGATTCTCTCAAGCTTTTTTTTTTTTTTAATCTTTTATCTTATATTGGAGCATAATTGATTAACAATGTTATGACAGTTTCAGGTATACAGCAAAATAATTCAGTTATACATATACATGTATCTGTTCTTTTTCAAATTCTTTTCCCATTTAGATGGTTACTTAATATCGAGCAGAGTTCCCTGTGCTATAAAGTAGATCCTTACTGGTTATCCATTTAAAATGTACATGTCAATCCATTTAAAGTGTACATGTCAATCCTAAATTCCCTAACTATCCCTCTTCCCTACCCTTCCACCATAAGTTCATTCTCTAAGTCTGTGAGTTTGTCTCTGTTTTGTAATTAAGTTCATTTGTATCATTTCTTTTTAGATTCTGCATATAAGTGATATCATAAGGATAGTTCTCTTTGTCTTACTGTCTTATGACAATCTATAGGTCCATCCATTTTGCTTCAAATGGCATAATTTCATTCTTTTTAATGGCTGAGTAATATCCCATTGTGTATATATATACCACATCTTCTTTATCCATTCTCTATTATTGGATATTTAGGTTGTTTCCATGGCTTAGCTATTGTAAACAGTGCTTCAGTGACCATTAAGTGCCTTTTGGACCATGTTTTTCTCTGATATATGCCCAGGAAGGGGGTTGCTGGATCATACAGTAGCTCTATTTTTAGTTTTTTAAGGACTCTCTATACTGTTCTCCATAGTGGCTGTACAAATCTACATTCCTGCCAGCATTCTCTCCACACCCTCTCCAGCTTTTATTGTTTGTGGATTTTTTGATGATAGCCATTTTGACTGGTGTGAGGTGATATCTCATTGTAATTTTGATTTTCCCTTCTCTAATAATTATCAGTGTTGAAGATCTTTTCTTATGCCTCTTGTCCATCTTTATGTCTTCTTTGGAGAAATATCTATTTAGGTCTTCTGCCCATTTTTTGGATTGGATTGTTGATTCTATCATGCTTTTTACTTTAAAGTCAAAGCTAAGGCCCAAATGGATTGGGTTAAGGGGATGTTACAGTAGTTAGGAACAAGGGCTTTGATGTATCAGAGACCTTGTTCTAACCTCACCTCTTCAGGTTTCTAGCTCTTTAGCTTTGAGCAAGGTGTATAACCCCCAAGCCTCAATTTCTTTATATGTGAATTAGAGATAGTAATATCTACTATGCATAGTTGACATAAGAGACACTGAAAGCACTTAAAATAATGGCTGACCAAGCTATTACTCTGTATAGTTTTTTCACTATATTTTTCCAGTATGATACTGCCTGATATTGCATATAATTTTGACATATACTAACCTTCCATGGTTCCATTATAAAGTTTTGAACCATGTGGAGTAAAAAAATACATACAATGCCACCTGTGTTATATAGGAAACTTGGAAATTATTGTGTGGTTTAGCATAATCATAAGGTATTCCAGAATGAATACAAGGCCTGAGTGTTTTACAAATTAAAGAGTTAAAGCACAGATCAAAAGTCTTGTCTAAGGGACTGAAACTTCTAATTTTTTTCTGAGGTTTACTATAAATCATCTTGTAGTGTTTTAGAAGTATAAACTTCTGATTTGTTTTTTAGGTACTATTTACTTATACTCTAGCATTGTGAGTAGTTGATGACTTATGTGGTATAATGGTGAGAACTAAGCAGATACCAAAACTCCATTGGCTTCCCACAAAATAATTTTTCTAACAAGACTGCTAGAATGTATAAATTTCTACCATTCTTATTTTTTGGACAGCTGGGTGTGGAGGTAATAGATGCCAGAAGCCCTGGCTGAAATTCAAAAAACTCTATGAAAAATATGTAATGTATAACATGAGTGACTGAAGGCCATTAATGTTCATTAACCTAAATCCCCAACATGACCTTTAGAACAGTGCATTTTATTAGTTTGCTTGCTTTTAGAAGCTCAACACTGCAGATTATAAAGCATTGAACACTGCTGGTGGGAGTGGCCTATTGCAGAGCAGGTAAGATGTAGGAAAGAGCTCTGGCCATTGAGTCAGGAGCCCTGGGTTCTGTTGCAGGCTCTGGTAGGGCTTAGCTGTTTGAGTGACAGGTTTATGTCATGAGAACATTGAGCTTTAGATTTGTATCCAGCTGCCTTTGGCAGGTTGTCATGACAGGGATCAGCCAGGAAACACACTAAGCTGGAGATGAGGAGGGCAGGAACAAAGGGAAGACAAACTTTGCATAGCTGTGCCTAGAGTAAGTTTTGAATCTGATCCTTGGATTCAAAAACGTGAACTAGTTTGAAATTAATGTTTAAATCAAAACTATTCAATCAACAGGGCACTTGAAAAGCAAATCAAATGCAAAAGATAAAAATAAACCTTGATCATCAGAATGAGTATTGCTTATCCCTTAAAATTTTTCTTTAACTAGAAAAACCTAAGCAGCATATACGTGCTCATTTTAGGGGCACTGAATTTTTTAAGAAGTCTATCTGTAAGTTACAGGAATTTCATATTTTTATTAGTGAGTGTCAATGACATTGACTTGAAAAGATCTGATGACCTTCAAGACCATAGTTGTCTCCAGGGGAAACAGCAGGGCTTCATTATTATTTTATGAATTCTGCTGTGAAGTCTAGAGGACATCATTCAATTTCACCAAATTATGAAAGCAATGGCATGACTGAACAACTGATCTCTGTGTCACTCTGTAATTTAGAGGAAATCTTTTAAACAATAGGACAAAAACAAATAGTTGCAGAAAAACAGTTTAGAAATATGGTATGGGAATATTACCTATTGTTCTTAGTTCTATTAAAAGTGTAATCATGGCGGGGGTCAGTTCATTGCTAAGGAAATATAGATAATAGAAAAGAAAAGGTGTTATGAGTCAGAGTTGGTCTTTTAATAATAACTTTTGGATTTTACAAAACAACCAGTTTTGGTATCGGTTACTTTCTCACTGGTGTATAATGAAGGAGCCTCCAAACTTTTGGATTTTCTAGACCAATAAAATGTATAAAGAATCCAAACAGACAAAACGGAGGAATATATTTCAGATGGCTAAACAAGAACAAAAAAACACTCCCAAGGAAAAATTCTACCACTATCATTTGATTTTTTATTTTTTACATATAACATAAAATTTGCCATTTTAACCATCTTTAAGTGTACAGTTCAGCATTATTAATTACTTTCACACTATTGTGCAACCACCACCACCATCTATTTCCAAAACTTTTCATCATTCCAAGCAGAAAACTAATTCCTCCCTTACATCTCAAGCTAGTCAGCAGACACTCAAGTGCCAGCTCTACAATGAGTCATTTGAAAATGCTGCATAAGGGTTTAAAAATGGTTCCTTATTTTTGTGGTATTTGTTATCACTGTGATAGGTTGAGATGTATAAGACTAACACTTTGGAAACTGTTACTTCCCTTAGGCTAGCCAGCCTGCCCAAGGATGAGCAACCAGGCTGGATTTGTATCCTTATGCCTGTGCTTACCACAGTCTACTGAAAACAGTCATTCTGTCTGTTTAATGACAATCTCTCTAGGGCACATCTTGTTATATTGTTCCTCCAGTATCAGAATAGTACCTGGCCTGTGATAAGTGTCTGTGACTGAATTAGACTAGTGCTGCCCAGAGCCTGCACTCAGCTGTGGCAGTAGACATGGACCCTTGCACATGCTTCATGCCATAATATAGCTCTAAGATGAAAACACTTTTATGAAAACAGCTAGATATATGTATTAAAGACACAATATTTAAAAAGAATACATGATTTAGACATTTATCTCTCATGGTATCTTACACATTACATTTGAGTAGGATATATAATTTAGGAAAAAAATATCTTACTCATTAACCTTTAACTCTTCATAATTACAGTCAGTCCTCCATATCTGGGTGTGCCTCTTTTGGGATTCAGCCAGTTGGGGATAAAAATTGTTTTAAAAAAATGCCAGGAAGTTCCAAAAAGCAAAATTTGAATTTGTTGTGTGCCCAGCAAGTATTTACATAGCATTTACATTGTATTTAGAGCTAGTTGCATAATATTTACATTGTTTTAGGTATTATAAGTTATCTAGAGGTGATGGAAAGTATAAGGGGATGATGCCTATAGGTTAGGTGCAAGTACTGCAACATTTTATATAAGGGACTAGAGAATCTGAAGATTCTGGTATCAGGTGAGTCCTGGAACCAATCCCCGGTGGATACTGAGGGATGATTGTATTCTGTTTCCTTCAGACCAGAATAAACCTAATTGTTTCTGAAGTTGGGTCCTGGGAGTCAGAAGCTCCCATCCTTTGGTCTTGATTCTGATCTGTCTAGTAAGCTTTGCATCAGAAACTTTTACAAGGTTCACCCCCACTGTCGCCACCCTCCCTGCCCATCCAGTCTTTACTGCCCTTTCAGAGGGCTAATTGCTTTTAGTTTATCAGAGACAGAGCTTTAGTTTCTTCCCCAACTCTTCATGACTGTAAGAACTCTGAGTCTCTATGACTCAGCATTTCAGGAAGGACAACCTGATGAGGATAAGAAAGAGGCTCTAAGGAAGATCATTTCTGGTCTCTGCACTCAATGAGTTGACCTGAGTTTGAAATGCTCTTGGATTTATCCCTAGCCTATCTTTACTTTCATCTGGAGTTCAAACACTGATCTGAAGACTTGTAAGATTATGTGTACTTCTTACTGTTTGCGTGAATTCAAAAGAAATATATATATTTGCTGAAACTAAACTATACCTGAAGGAATCATTGGAAACTCAAGAAACTAATAGCTTGTGGGAAGATAAGGTAGCTGTGTGGGTAGAGAACTCCTGAGAGATTTTCACTGTGTATACTATTCTTTCATATTTTAAAAACTTTTGAACTGTGTGTATGTATCACCTGCTCATACACTAGACAGAAATGGTATAAAAATACATAAAATGGTTGAGAGAATTTAATTAACAAAATAAACAAAAAACTTTGCCTAGAAATACACACAAGAAGCTGGTAACTAGAATTGTAGTATACTGTTATAATTGCAGGATTATAATTTTGTATAAGATCTGCTGCTGCTGCTGCTGCTAAGTCACTTCAGTCGTGTCTGACTCTGTGTGACCCCATAGATGGCAGCCCACCCGGCTCCCCTGTCCCTGGGATTCTCCAGGCAAGAACACTGGAGTGGGTTGCCATTTCCTCCTCCAATGTGTAAAAATGAAAAGTGAAAGTGAAGCCGCTCAGTCATGTCTGACTTGGAGCGACCCCATGGACTGCAGCCTACCAGGCTCCACCATCCATGGGATTTTCTAGGCAAGAGTACTGGAGTGGCTTGCCATTGCCTTCTCCAGAATAAGACCTATGGCTCTATTAATTATAATGTTATCTTTAAACAGGTCTTCAAAGCGTGAAAGTTTTATCTCATTTTTTTCCCCCAATCCTTTAAGATGCTGCTGACAAAGGTACTGACTGTCATCTAGTTTCAACTATAAAGGAAGAATCCAAAGCTGAAGATAAGGTAAGTGAAGGTTACTCTTTGCTGTAAAGTGATTACTGCTGTTTCTCACCCTCTGTGACTCTGCCTTTTGGTCTCACAGGCTACAAGAACATACTCCTCTCAACACCCCTCCACTCTCTGCCAGTACCTACCTGCTCTCTAACCAGCGTATAGTCTTTGTCCCCTGCTAGTTCCTGTCAGTCTACAGCTGAACCAGATTACCTAGAATTGTGTTTTCAGTTTCCTTACGTGCCATGTGGCCTGTATTATCTGATGTGATGTGATGTGCTGTGGAGCATTCGCTTAGGTATTGACCACATCCATCTTCCTTCCTGTTATGGCCAGGCCACTCAAGATGGCTGTTCTCTTGCTCTCTGTGTATCCCCAGTGCTGGCTTCATCTACACCCTACTCCCATGACTGACCCTCCTACATAGCTACCCCAGACCCCAGCTAATGATTGCTTTAGCTTTAGATCAGAATGTCTCCACCATGATAGCTTATCAAAGGGGAGGTGAGAGGCATTCCCCTCTGCTGGTTTCCCTGGTAACGAATGAAATAACCTGATTTTACTTCCCCCTATAACTGATAACCTTCCCTTACCCCTGGGAACGAAGACTACAGCCAGGTCCTGTCCACTCTCTGCCATACACAGTGGGGTGTTGCTCCAGGACCTTGCTTACAGGGATACATGCAAGCTCCCTCATCCATAAACCATTGATGATTTTATTGCTGATTCTGGGCTCTTTCTTCAGTCTTGAGCCTGGGCAAGTGCAGGGCCTGTAAGTCTATGAAGTTCAGCCCAACACTTGCCTTAGAGCTAAAGCAATTCTGTGATGGGTGCCCAACCCCAGAATATAGTATTGTTTGGGTGGTGTTGATCATGTATGTGTAACACATTACTATCATATCCAAGTTTTATAGTGAAAAAAATAATGATCAGAGCCTATAGGTTTTTTTCAGACAGTGGAAATCCCCCCACCCCCCAAAAAGGATAACTTAGACGAATTTTTGCCATATAAAAAGGCAAATTTCTTTGCTGGAAATGGGCATCAGGAGCCTCCAAGTAGCTCGAGGACATCCACTGAACATAGTTCAAACATCTGTGTTCTGAAATGTAAACCTAAAACTGTTACTATCTTGAAAAATACTATCTTTTTTTAATTACTTTTTCTTCATCTGACAGAAATGGTATGGACCTAACAGAAGCAGAAGATATTAAAAAGAGGTGGCAGGAATACACAGAAGAACTGTACAAAAAAGATCTTCACGACCAAGATAGTCACGATAACGTGATCACTGACCTAGAGCCAGACATCTTGGAATGTGAAGTCAAGTGGGCCTTAGAAAGCATCACTACGAACAAAGCTAGTGGAGGTGATGGAATTCCAGTTGAGCTATTTCAAGTCTTGAAAGATGATGCTGTGAAAGTGCTGCACTCAATATGCCAGCAGATTTGGAAAACTCAGCAGTGGCCACAGGACTGGAAGAGGTCAGTCTTCATTCCAATCCCAAAGAAAGGCAATGCCAAAGAATGCTCAAACTACCGCACAATTGCACTCATCTCACACGCTAGTAAAGTCATGCTCAAAATTCTCCAAGCCAGGCTTCAGCAGTATGTAAACCGTGAACTCCCAGATGTTCAAGCAGGTTTTAGAAAAGGCAGAGGCACCAGAGATCAAATTGCCAACATCCGCTGGATCATGGAGAAAGCAAGAGAGTTTCAGAAAAACTTCTATTTCTGCTTTATTGACTATGCCAAAGCCTTTGACTGTGTGGATCACAATAAACTGTGGAACATTCTGAAAGAGATGGGAATCCCAGACCACCTGACCTGCCTCTTGAGAAACCTGTATGCAGGTCAGGAAGCAACTGTTAGAACTGGACATGGAACAACAGACTGGTTCCAAATAGGAAAAGGTGTACGTCAAGGTTGTATATTGTCACCTTGCTTATTTAACTTATATGCAGAGTACATCATGAGGAACACTGGGCTGGAAGAAGCACAAGCTGGAGTCAAGATTGCTGGGAGAAATATCAATAACCTCAGATATGCAGATGACACTACCCTTATGGCAGAAAGTGAAGAGGAACTCAAAAGCCTCTTGATGAAAGTGAAAGAGGAGAGTGAAAAGATTGGCTTGAAGCTCAACATTCAGAAAACAAAGATCATGGCATCTGGTCCCATCACTTCATGGGAAATAGATGGAAAAACAGTGGAAACAGTGTCAGACTTTATTTTTTGGGGCTCCAAAATCACTGCAGATGCTGATTGCAGCCATGAAATTAAAAGACGCTTGCTCCTTGGAAGGAAAGTTATGACCAACCTTGATAGTATATTAAAAAGCAGAGACATTACTTTGCCAACCAAGGTCCGTCTAGTCAAGGCAATGGTTTTTCCCGTGGTCATGTATGGATGTGAGAGTTGGACTGTGAAGAAGGCTGACTGCCGAAGAATCGATGCTTTTGAACTGTGGTGTTGGAAAAGACTCTTGAGAGTCCCTTATACTGCAAGGAGATCCAACCAGTCCATTCTGGAGGAGATCAATCCTGGATGTTCATTGGAGGGACTGATGCTAAAGCTGAAACTCCAATACTTTGGCCACCTCATGCGACGAGTTGACTCACTGGAAAAGACTCTGATGCTGGGAAAGGTTGGGGGCGGGAGGAGAAGGGGACGACGGAGAATGAGATGGCTGGATGGCATCACCGACTCTGTGGACATGAGTTTGAGTGAACTCCGGGAGTTGGTGATGGACAGGGAGGCCTGGCGTGCTGTGATTCATGGGGTCGCAGAGAGTCGGACACGACTGAGCGACTGAACTGAACTGAACTGAACTGAAGTTGACTCAGTGGAAAAGACTCTGATGCTGGGAAAGGTAGGGGGCGGGAGGAGAAGGGGACGACAGAGAATGAGATGGCTGGATGGCATCACCGACTCTGTGGACATGAGTTTGAGTGAACTCCGGGAGTTGGTGATGGACAGGGAGGCCTGGCATGCTGTGATTCATGGGGTCGCGGAGAGTCGGACACGACTGAGCGACTGAACTGAACTGAAGAAGTATGGTGAGGGTGTTTAGCTCTGTTCTGCTGAGTTCTTTGTGGGCTTTTGTCTTTTCACGTTCATTCTTGTTTCATCTGTTATCTCAGAAGCTATAGTTTATTGATTAAGCCTATGAATTATGCCTCTTACATTGTATCACTTAACCTTTATGGCCTCAGTTTCCTCATCAGTAAAATAGAGTTCAGTCACCTTCCTCCCAGGGTTGTCATGAAGATTAAAGGAGGTCATACACTGAGAGCTCAGCCTGGTACCTGGCACCCTGAGTGCCCAGTAAATGTTGGCTCTTACTAACAAACACTTAGTGTCCCAAGTGTGCTAGGAATGCAAACCAGCTTCTGTCTTCAACACTGTCTCCTTTCCTGTGCCCTTTCAGAAGACAGTTCCCAGAAAGTACTGATTCCCAAAAACTTGCATCTCATCAACTTACGTTGGTTTTCCTAGTGGTTCTTAACAGCATAGGAGCTTAATTCAGTACCACCACTTTACAGCCTTAAAAACAAAACAAAACCCATATCTATGTAATCCAACTTCTTCCTGCCTCTTCCTCAGTTTTCTTTGGGGTTCCAGGCAGTCTTCATTTGGGGGTCGGGGTGGAATGAACATGTATGTAGCTGTCACCCCCACCTTGCTCCCCGAACTTCTCCTCAGAATCACTACGGCAGCCTGTGAGACAAGTTTCTCCAACGCTCGAGACCAGATCTTTTTTCATAGTGATTTAATTTCTTCTGGAACATAGTTATATCAATTGAATGGAACCAGATGGGAGCTGTTTTTACCTACCGCTTTGCTCAAAAGTTTTTAAGAGAAGGCTTAGGTGGAGGTTGTATGATTCCTGGTGGGTTAGGAGCACAAGAATCAGCCTGCCTGAGTTTGAACATCAGTTTTACCACTTAACAGTCAAATGACCAGGAGCAAGCTACAGATGCTTTCTCAGTTTCCGTGAGGATAGCCACTTTTATATAGCATGGTGGGGAGGACGGACTGAGATGGTCTAGGTAATGCATGTTCTATTGTGCATTCTATATTCTGTATTGTGAATCACACATAGTAAGTGGTTTTAAATGTTATAATTCATTTATCAGTATTATTGCCATTGGTAACTTCAATATAACTGGTCCCCAAACTAGAGACAGTCATGCTAGCTGTGTCAACTCAGAGTTGTTTGCATTCGTTAATAATTTTCAGAATTTAAATTTATCCACGTTATCAGTGATTTATGGATAATGAAATAGCATTTGATTTCCATTATTTGAAACAGAATAAAACCAAACTGAGTTATCACATAGAGAAATTAAGAAATACGTTATAAGAAAATAAAGTTGATTGTTTCATTAACAGTGAATTACAATCTTTGAAGAAACCTGCTTTCCAGGATTTTAACTGTAATACAGGCTTATTTCAAAGGGCATGGAGAAACTGAAACATTAGCATGAGTCATTCTTCTTCATTAGGCTGTAATTAACCATAGTCCCTAATTATGAGAAACATGTCTTCATGTGGTAAAGGGCCCAAATCCACTTGTCTCTGCTCAGACTATTTCCATTTTGTGGTGAAATGTAAGGTCAAGTTATCCATAATTTGCAGAAAGGACACTGTTGGTTTTCTACATTGCTATGCTCACTGTCTTCGCTTATTGTGAAAAACATCAGGA
This sequence comes from Moschus berezovskii, assembly GCF_049115385.1. Lineage (NCBI taxonomy): Eukaryota > Metazoa > Chordata > Mammalia > Artiodactyla > Moschidae > Moschus > Moschus berezovskii. Next base: position 27,338,197 of record NC_142467.1, on the reverse strand, counting down.
TAATACTGTCCAGAGTCAGTTCTGGAGGCAAAAAGGAACTGTTGATTCTTTACTTAATCAATGATCATGAATTAATAGCCTATAATGTGTCGAGTATTAAGTTTAGTGCTGAAACAAATGGAACACAAACGCCCAGGTGGGTAAGACTGAGAGAAGTGAATGGAGCACCACAGTCCCGAAAATAACAGGGAGTGGAAGGCTGTACTACTGCTGGGCACGACGCTCCTGCTAAAGGGAGTGGGTATTGGTTCCCACTGACGTCCAAGGAGAAGGCAGCCTGAAAAACGGCAAGACTTTCCATTTTGCAGCAGATACTGGAAATGCACATTTTAAGACAAATATCTCCTATTCTATTTTTAAATACTTGCAATTCATTTCAATTTTTTAAAGCTACCTGGGAAAAAAACATGACCACACATCAGTGATCAGGATTTAGACTCTGAGGGGTGAATATGTGACCTTTGTAACCTCCTTCACCGCCCCGCAGTTGATGCTGAGGGTTTCCAAACTTCAGACCAGGACAATCTCCTTGTCTCTGTCTGCATGTCCTCCTTCGTCAGGTGATCTCATCTAGCCCTACGGTTACACATATTTATGTACTGGTGATCCCAAAGCTTTCTACCAGTGTACTTTTCCTTGAGCTCTGAAATAGTAAATCCAAAACTACTTGCTGGTTATATAGTGGATGCCAAGCAGATAACTTGAGTGCTCCTCTCCAGTCCAAACTTGTTCTTCTCCCAGTCTTCCTCAACTCATTTTACGCCTATGCCATCCATCCATTTGTTCAAGCCAAAATCTAGAAGGTGTGTTTGATGTGCCCCTTCCTTTCCCTTAATCTCTACACCTAATCGATTAGCAAGTGCTGCCATCTCTGTCTCCGCTTTTTTTTTTCCCTCCAGTTGGCTCATCTTCATCCATCTCCATTGTTCCCATCCTGGTTCACACCACCGTGATTTCTATCTAAACTACCTCAAGACCCTTCTAAATGTTTCCTTACTTTTACTCTTCACCCATCATAATCCAGTATCCACTTGGTCTTTTGTACATGGGATTCATAGTATATCAGCCCCTTGCTCAAAATCAAGCAGGCAAACAACACCATTACGAACAGAAGCCTCTAGAAGTGGAAATCTTCTCACTTCAAGGATATGTTTTCAATGGTGTTTCTATTGATATTTAAAATTTATGATTCTTTAGAAATAAGATAGGACTCTTCTTTCTTTCCAACCTTCTTCACCCCATCTGAACACTTTACTGTAGTAAATGCTCCCGGTTCTAACTTGCTTTGTTAATTTTGTTCTTGATGGACTATGATCTTCCTGTGTTTTTATCCTTAATGTCCTTGTCTTGCTTGAGTGGACAGTGTTTGGAAAAGGTAGGTAAAATTCTTGTTTAACTCAGTGTTGTTTAGCACACTTCACAGCACCATCCTCCAATATGTGAAAACATACTACTTGGAGCTTATACATGTGGTAATTAGTCCCCAAGTAAGCACTGAAGTTAACAACAAACATGTTTAGTTAAAACAAGATTAAAATGGCTCCAGTTTGTACTGGTGATTTGATAATTATTTTTGAGAACATGTGTATTCAGTGCCTCTACCCCATTGGCTTTTCAGGTGGGGCAGTGGTAAAGAACTCAGATGCCAATGCACGAGATGTGGGTTTCATCCTTGGGTCAGGGAGATCCCCTGGAGAAGGAACTGTCAACCCATTCTAGTATTCTTGTCTTGGAAATCCCATGGACAGAGGGATCTGGCAGGCTACAGTTCATGGGGTGCCAAAGAGTTGGACACCACTAAACATGCATGTACATACCATACTGTAGCAATACAAAATACACAAAATGCTTTTGAGTGATTTGTATAGAACTTTTATATTTCTTGTGCTTTCACTGTCTTCATTTTGAAATAAAAATGCTTGTATCATAAAGATTCCCCCCCAAGATATTTTCACTTTGATATCTCTTAATTAAATATTTTTAACTTCTTAGCATTTTGATAGATTTTTGTATTCCAAAGTACATTCTGAAGAGTAGTTTCCATTTTATATTCAAAATAAAGAACCAAAACAACAAAGAAATCTAAATCTATTTTTTCTTGATCGCCCCTGCTAACAAGTCAGAGAGACAGGGAAAGTCAGAGAAACATAGCATGTTGAAATTACTCTAACATTAAGCCATTAAGTTATAGGTTAGTACAAGTGACAATCAAAGAAAAATGCTTCTCTATTTAATTGACTTTTTAAAGAAGAAAAAGAAAAAAAAAAAAAGAAAGAAAAAGAAAAAAAGCTTTGGGAAAGTTTCCAAATAATCATTGACTTCCCACATAATTTGCCAATTTCAGCCCCCAGAATGGAATAGATAAAGCAATGACTGTTTTAGTGTGAATTTGCTGCTACCTGAAAATATTATTAAATATAGGTTTTTATACCTGGAAATATTCCAAAATTCATTGTTTTAATAGATGCCTTATAAATAGCACAGAATTCAGACTTTTAGGCTACTTAGTAATAAGATTAGAAATATTCTTAAAATGTATTTTATGGGTTTAAAAAGTGAGTATGAATACAGTTTTATAATAAGATATTTTTATTTGGCAACTAATTATTCTTTTCTTCATATTTCCACCTCTATATAACAGTTATTTTAATTGCATTTTTATCACCTGTGATGCTCTAATAATATTGTCATTAAGCTCATTGAGGAGATGGTCTGTCCTACAGAGAATAACTCAGTGTTTTGCACAAAGAAGGCCAATGTTTAACAAATGCCCAAATGAGTAAATTATTTCAAAAGACGCACAAATGTGAAGAAGACTGGCCCAAGGGCTAGCAGATGCAAAGTTGGCATGAAAATATACACATATATTTCTGAATATAGATTAAAGTATTTATCAAAAGTAAATATCAACCTACAACCAACCTATAGTTTTTGCTTAGTTGAATGGCAGTTATCACAGTCAGTAGTTCTATATTCATAGTAATGTCTGCCTTTCTCTAGACCATAAACTTGAAGATAGACTGTGTGTTCTGATCATCATTCTATTCCCAGTGCCTATTTAGGTGCTTGCTGTAGACTGAACATTTATGCGCCCCCCCCCCCCCCCCGCCCCCTGGCAATTCATATATATTGCAGCCTGTTTCCCAATGTGATGATATTTGTAGGTGGGGCCTTTGGAGGTGATTAGGTTATGAGGGTGGAGCCCTCATGAATAGAATTGCTGCTGCTGCTAAGTCGCTTCAGTGCGACTCTGTGCGATGCCATAGACGGCAGCTCACCAGGCTCCGCCGTCCCTGGGATTCTCCAGGCAAGAACACTGGAGTGGGTTGCCATTTCATTCTCCAATGCGTGAAAGTGAAAAGTGAAAGTGAAGTCGCTCAGTCGTGAATAGAATTAGTACCATTATAAAAGAGGCCCAGGATAGGTCCCTTGTCCTCTTCAGCCAGGTGAGGACACAGAAAAAAACTAAACTAGGAAGCCAACTTTCACCAGACACCAAATGTGCCAACATCATAATTTGGACTTCCCAGCCTCTAGAACTGTGAGAAATAAGTTTCTATTGTTTACAAGCCACCCAGTCAATGGTATTGTGTTATATAGCAGGCTGAAGAGGAGTATATGTGTATTTGTGCAGTATTTTGCAAATATATATGTATATATGCCTGTATATACATTTTCATTCTTTTGTGTTTATTTATTATATATATGCTGACAATCTTATTTTGATTAAATGATAAACCTGTTTTTAATGTCGTAAGTTCTTATTAGTATATTTGATCTTACATATTAAACTTAGAAGAGATTTTAGAATTAGGATGTTGTTAATTTTTATAGTTTCATGATGAAATTCTCTGATATTTTTTAGCTAATAATTTCTGGATAGTGTTATTAATAGTGTATGTATTTAGCTAAATGCAATCTGGAAAATGTAGTTGACATTCATGGATTTCGCATAACTTAACTTTTAATGACAGACTCATAGAGTCTGAGTCCAAACAAGTTTTAAGTGAAAGAGAGAACACATATCTAGTTCTCCCACTAAACTCTGGCTCTGTAGATAGTTTATGATCATACATTATTAAATTCACTTTTGATCTTTTCTGCACCACCAGATCTTGATTCTGCAGATATTACATAAAGAACATGATAGCATTGCAGTGACCACATGTAAATCAAATATTCTTCAAAGTTCATGCCCATATTAGAAGGATTGCTGCATCCCACCTCTGGTTGATTCTCCTGGAAGTCAGATGTTATGTGCAGTATGGGAGCCATAAAAGCGACCAAACAAAATTTGCTACCCAAACTCAGAATCCTCTTATCTGCTGCCTCTCATTCTACAAACAAAACTTCTCTGCAATTTGCAAAGACTGACTTGGGCTTGATTAGGAAAAGTTCCTGGATTTTGGTCCTGAATTTATTTAACAAGCATATTGATCACCTACTACGTGCCAGTAGTATTTATTTAGGTGACAGGGATGCATTGGACAAAGATTCCTTCCCATATGGAGCTGATTTATGTTCTTGTGGCAGAGATGGACACAAACAATTATGTAAAAATAAGTAAAGTAGATACCCAAGGCTAGAGAGAAAAGGAAAATGAGATCAGAGGTAAATCGGGATGCCAGAGGAGGGTAGAACATGGTAGGCAGGGTGAGTTCATTAGGAAGGTGAAAAGTGATCCTAAATTTGAGGAAGGGCAGGGGGTTAGCAAGAGAAATGGTTCCTCATCAGCCATGCAACCTGGGCCAAGCAATATTTAAGCTCTGGGTCTTGATTTCCTCATTTGTACAATGGGATATTGACCTCGATGATCTATATTAAAGTCCTTTTAAGTTCTTAAATTCTGTTAACTATGATTTACTTTATGCCAACATTACAGAATGAAAGCTGTGACCCAGGTAATGTACACCAAGCCCACACAACGTGTCATGTGTTGCTAAATGCCATGGATGCTGCAGGATTTAAGAGGTGCTTGTTATGATAGTGGCAATTTAGAAGTATCTCGTTGCACTCATTCACGTATTTATCACATATTTTCAGCACCTACTGCGTGCCAGGCACTACTGTCTAGCTGGAGTGTGACAAAGCTGACAGTCTAATGCTAAGCTGGGATGAAGAGTGGTTCGGGACACAAGAAGGAGGAAACAGCCACACTGTGTGTGAAGTGTCCACTTCTGCAAGGAATTCCAGATCTGCATTGCTTTCTCTGCTTGCAAACAGATGAACTTCTGACAACTCTTTCTTTAAAAAATCTAATTGCTTTATCTTAAGGAAATGGCAACCCACTCCAGTGTTCTTGCCTGGAGAATCCAGGGACGGCGGAGCCTGGTGGGCTGCCGTCTATGGGGTCGCACAGAGTCGGACACGACTGAAGCGACTTAGCAGCAGTGGCAGCTTGAGATAAGCGACCATAAATTTTACTTATTATAATGAAGGGTGTCACAGTGGTAAAGAATCTACCTGCCAATGCAGGAGATGCAAGAGATACAGGTTCAATCCCTGGGTCAGGAAAATTCCCTGGAGTAGGAAATGGTAACCCAATCCAGTATTCTGGCCTGGAAAGTTCCAGAGAAGCCTGATGGGCTACAGTCCCTAGGGTTGCAGAGTCGGACATGACTGAGCACACACTGGGGCACATTATAAAAAAGGGAACTGTTTTCATCTCCAAGATTTCCTCTTATTCTTTTAAAAAAATTAAAGGAGCTTAGTTGTGTTTATCTGATACGTATATTAAGGGGAATAGTACTTAAGTTTAAAAAAATTCAGCTTCTACAAGTAAACGTGGTCAGATATTTAATACCATTGGGGAAATCTTAAATTGTACAATTTAAAAAGGGCAAAGAAGGCTACTTATAAAATGTTTATTTCATTAGAACTAAAGTAAGATATTGTTCTTACTGCTAGCAAATGAATTTGAAAAGCAAGAGCTTTTCCCACCAGTGTTTGTGTTCTTTTTTATTTAAAAATCATTTTTCCATGACAGTGAAGAAATAATCAACATGGCAATAACAACTTTCATCTACTGGGAACTTATTGTATGCTGGGTACTAAGCACTTTCCCATATATTATCTAATTTAATTCTCATAAAGTTTTATGGAATAAACAGTGATTGTGTGCAGTTTTATAGATGAGATAACTGAGACTGAAAGAGATTAAGTGAATTTCCCAAGGTCTAAAGCCAGAAAGTGGCATTAGGGGAAAAATTCTTAAACTGGTGATCAGAAGGCCTGCACCTGAAATACCAGAGGCAGGAGTCGCTAGATCACTGACATGGGTAAGAACAGGCAGTTACGTATTCAGTATAACTATTTTGGTTAATAGCAAACAGTCATAAAATTTCTCTGCTGTCCATATAAATGTTTTCTTAAAAACTGTATTTTATAAAGTATATTCATCATCTGAACTTCTACTGGTAATTGAAAGTCTACAAAGAATTTTTGACCAGTCTAAATATTTTAAAAATTGTGCTTTTGTGAGATTTAATACTCCATATAAAATTCTTCCTAATGAACTCAAGTTTCAAAGGATTTAGATATTGTTTGGCTAGGCACATCATGAAATGAGAAATGTAATCCATTAGTTGAGATTGTTATAGAGACAATATTAACAGTAGCTATCTGTTTCTGTAGATGTATGTGAGGCAATTACTATCCCCACACTGTCAACGGTATATGATATATAAGCGAATAAATTGATTACAGGTTTTTAGCAGACTCCATGGACAAGTAGTTTGCTTTCTTATTTTTATTGAATCAATTTGTAACCAAATTGATTCAATAAAAAATGAAAGGAAGCGAGTTAGTACAAGTGCAATTTTATCTAAAACTATGCCTTTCTCCATGGAAAGCTAGCACAATTTCCTTTTTCTTCACCAAAAAAGATGCTTTTCAGTAGAAACTCTTTGTATAGGAATCTATACTTGCCATTTTCCCCCCTGGTATTCTGATTTTCTTTAAAAAACAGATTAAAAATTTTTTTGCGTATACACATCTACAGAATATCCCATAGCTAGATAAGGAAGAAATCTTCAGAAAAAATAATTAGGTAACTCGTATGCATAAGAGTTAAGAACATGTTAACAAAGTGTTCAGCATCTTTATCAAGGCAGCCAAGATGAATTTGAGGGTGATGTGCCTGGGGAACTTAACAGTACAAAAATTTTTTTTAATTAATGGAAAATGAGAGACAGAAAAGTTTTCGCGGTAAAATGAATTTTGAATAATTTTCTATTACTGAGAGAAGCTTTTACTGCTTATCAGTATGATTCAGGACTTTGAGATTCAGATTACTAATTTAATGACTTGATTGCAAAATTCTTATAAAATTTTATGAAAGTTTCAGCTCCCTTAAATTCCTTCTGGGCCATGTTTGATAAATATAAGTTTTAAATGTGACAAAATAATCCAGTATTCCAAGTGAGTAATGAAAGATGTCTGCTTTAATGATTATCTGCTGTGCTATGAGTTTATTTTTGTATTATAAAAGATGCCTGAAATTATGGCAGATATTTGGAAGTGTTTCTCTGAAGGGCAAGAACATGAAAGTTCAAAATGAATGGTAAAATAAAGAAGAAAAAATTTTATTGACTATAAACTAACGAGAACAAATAATTGGAGCAATTTTAAAATACAACTATGGACATAGCATGACAATATCGACCCAAATCATATTTCAGTATTAACTTCCTAAAGCAAAATGTAGACCTTGTAGTTTTATTACTTGAAAGCTCAAGGCAACTTTCTAAGAACATTAATTTACAATTAAAATGAAATGGACTAGCAAGGCATTTTTGAAAAAATCAGATAGTGTAGGCAAATAATCTGGATAATTTTGATACCTTGTGTCAGCAATTCTTTTGCACTAAATTTCAATAGGGTATATGGGAATGGAAAGACTGGAGTAACAGAAGTTTTTCTTGATGAGAAAACTTGAATCTGACTTATAGGCTTCTTTCAGGAATAACTTTTAAAATGCTAATATACTTTAAAATATTTTTATACTCTGCATGAAATTTAGACTTTATGATTTATACATTGTTAATAATATAACAGGTATCTAGTCTAGTAATAACTTAAAACCATTGCTAAAGTTTATTCTCCATGAGATTTAAAACCGTTGTTAACAATTACTAGGTATTACATACCCTCTGACTGAATTGACTTTGACTTGACATTAAAAGGATGTTATCCTTCATCAGAAATCTCTATGTGTAAATGTCTTAAGTCTCTGGGAAACAGCCTTGATTCTGCTTTTATACAGTAAAGAAAACAGCTGAGTCAGCAGCTTGCATAGTAAAATTTGTGATTACATAATTCCTTTTTATGGTCCAATAGTGAAAAATGTAAAGCTGTTAGAAACATAGAGGTCTGAAAGAGGAATGTCTAAAATAACTAGACATTGTCAAATTCAGAGTTCTATTTGTGTAGTCATAATATATACAGAAAAATACTTCTAGCCAGACCTACACTATCATTTGACCTTCACAAGTCATACTCTTCAACAGTGGATGTAATTTTCTGAGACTGCACTTTTGACTTTGAAGATATTGAGTTATATCTTCTCAATGTTTTATTTCTTTTAGCAAACTTATAATGTTTCTGGTCCCCAAACTGACTTCATCTAAAATTCTTATCATCATATGTTTAAACTGTTAAATTCTGTAATTCTTATTTTAAATATTCAGCATATAAGGGCAAAAAGAGAAGCTCCAGCTCCTTTGGAACTATCTTTTTCTTATTGCATAAGTCTCTTAGCTTTCTTAATGTGGGATGTCCCTCATCTGAAGCTGGGGCTGAGGAAACAGCTGCATTGTACTGCAGTCTCAAATCTTGCTACAGCTCCCAGGCTTAGGATTCAGCTGAGCTGAAAAGAAACATGCAGGGGAAACATTGCTCTGTGGAAACTAAAGCTTTACCAAAGGAGATTTTAATAGGGTAAGTTCTTTTTCCTGAAACTTAGCTTGTCTGACTCATTTTCATGTTGTTTTTCTTGATGACTAACAGAATGACCTTACGTGTAAGTTTTACTTCCTATTTCTCCCTGTTTTTGCCCTGTCTTTAAATGAACTTTCTACCCTGCATTCTACTTAGAAGATAGCAACTGAAAAGCCTTGAACAATTGCATCAGCTCCCTGCAGTTGGATATGCTTAAGCCAATCCACTTTAATTGTCCCTGATTCTTAGCTCTACTGTAAGGCAATAGCATTCAAAAGCCAGGGAGCATGTTCACCAATTAGCAGAAAGGCAAAGAAAAAGTCAATGCAGCAGAACTAAAATTGAGAAGCACTAACATAAATGTTAAGAAATCACTTAACGTTTCTAAGTAACTTGAAATGGATTTAACTTTCATAAGAGAAGTTGCGTTTTCTTACCTTGGATATGAATAACTCTGTCATGATCTACAGTATAGTTGTCTGAATGATGATCAGCCCAGCAGATTGAAATCAGCACCAGAAGAAGTAGACTCTTCATCTTTGTAGCCCAATAATCTTCACTGTAAGAGCATCACATACAAAGAGGCTTGTGAGATTTGGAACCCTTTGGAGTGTTGCACTGCACAACTTTTACTGCCTTATCATCCTAGAATGGGTCTGTAAAAATATTTAACCCAATCTGCTCAGAAAGTTACTGTAGCTGTCTTTGGGAGCTGAAGACTGCAGCTTTGAACAATTCCAGTTTCCCTTATGTAGTCAGAGTCCAAACAGTGTTTAACTCTATCTTTACAGAGTTGTAAATCTAGAAATTTATTTAGAACGGTATAGTTTTGATATAGAGAGTTATAGCAAGTTAAAAGAGATATGACAAAGATATAAACAGACTTAAAAAAAAAACATTTAAACCTCTGAATTTGAAGTACAAGTTAATAAAACAATTTGATATAGCTACATATGAATATTTATCACACAGTTTAATTTGTAACTGAATATTAAGCCAGGGCAAATAAAGAATATTTGCATGAAACTTGACATCATCATTCATTTTACACATGGCTTTTCTAAGCAGGTTAGATTTGCTTGTTCTAAAAAGAAAAGAGGACACACAAAAAAATGCCTGATTAAATAGAAGCAGCACATTTGTTAGACTCACCATCTTAAACACTGCTTGGGTCTATGGTGAATAATTGAAGATTAGAGACAAACGAGGTTAGAATTGTGCATGCTATCACTGCAGTCATCCTGATTGATTTTTCATTCATTTCTACCTGAAATGCTGACGCATCAACTTGGAGTGCCAGGTAGGGTCTCTGCAGTTAGCAGAGCCTTGGCTGCAGGGAACATCCCTGCCAACCTCGCAGGGCAATTAGGCAAATGAAGAGCTGAAATTCAAGACAGCCAGGCACAGCTCTGGTCCTGAGTGACAGCGGCAGAGCCTTTGCCTGGCTATCCTCATTCAAGACCAATTTGATAAAAAGGGACACAATCCCCCCAAAACTTTGTCATTGTAAGGACCAAAAAGTGATTCCAAATGATACACACCAGATGACCTTTGCAGTATTTGCCAGGCAAGAATTTCAGTGTGGCTCCTCTGCTTTAATGTGGAAGCTGAGGCAGATATTAAGAAGGGCTTTCTTTTCCTCATGCACACAGCAGCCTTAACAATACTTGGCTATTTTTAAAACTGAAATTGCACAGTACTGGCTTCTCACACTAATTTGTTTTTTCCAGGAAAGCCTGACTCCCTGGAATACTTATTAAAGAGCTCCGAGTCTGTTCCTGGAGGTCTTTGCAGGCCAGCCTCTTCTCCAGAGCCTAATGCCCTAATCACAGACATCTCCCAGGTCCCTCTTGGGACCTCAGTACCTCTCTGTTTCCTCCTCCCAAAATCGTTATGATGCTCTGACTTCAGTCTCTAGTGTTTGCTTTAACCCTTTTCTTTTTATTATGTCACAGAAAGAAGATAGTGGATGAGCAAATTGAGAAACTTACTTTCCCAAGAAACTAAAACTTTCACCTTCAAAATTATATCTGATTTACTGATTTTATTTTCAGAAGTTTACTTGCTTGTTCCTCTGAGGTTTGTTGGGAAATGATTTTTTTTTTAAGCAACTGACTTTTGCCTATAAGAATACTGTTAACAAATTTTACCTGTTTTCAGTCCAGTATACTGCTTTGGGTGAAAATATATAATAAAGGTGACCTTTTGGCATTTGGGATGTAATTGGCACAATTACAGACACACAGGAGGTGTCCTGTGCTCTCTTGCTTGACATGGAGGAGAGGGTAAGTTGTGGAAGAGAGGGTAGGAGAAAAATATACAAGTGAGCATTAAAAAAAGACATTCAAAGAAGAGTCAAGATGAGCCGAGGCAGAGAATTTGCTATCTTTCACATTAAATTGAACATCTACAGTATAACTTGTAGAGAGTTGTATACTCTCCTCTCAAAACATACACATAAACACACACACACAGAGTTACGCATCCTACCACAGGAGTCATCCTGATTTGTTCTCATTTTTCCTAAGATTTATTACATACAAATTTATCTCCTTTAATTCCATATCATAGTATTAAATTTATATCACTAAGAATTCATTCCACTGTGTTATGATATTAACTATCCAATGACCCAATTTTTAAATGCAAACATCCCTGGGGGGAGGGTGGGACAGACAGTGCTGAGGATAAATAATAATAATAACAGCAGTTCCTTTTCATTGAATGTCTGTTATCTGCCAAGTGCTCTGCTAAGCACTGTGCATATACTGGCACATGCAGTCCTTATAATAACACTGTGAAACACAAGATTCCATTTTTCCTGACACAATCACCTTGCTGGAGGTCACTATCTAAGAAAGCAGCAATGTTTGTGTTTGCTTCAGGCAAAAGCAGCAGCTACTTTGAATTGCACTTATTTTTCTGAAAGAGAAATCTACTTATTTGTTTCGTTACCTTTTTTATTTAGGCTCTTTTACTTGAACCTACTATGCTCTTAAACATCTGACTTGTGTTATATGTGAATATAAAACTTCCCCCAAGAAGTATGAGGAGTCAGATGGCACTTTTCTTAGCCTGCTTCTGCCCTGCCTCATTTACAATACCATGCTGATGCCATGAGCACTGCCACGGTGGCTCATGTGTGGGTACGCAGACGTGTGGGTACACAAATATGTGTTCACACATACACACCATCTTTAATTAAAATAGCTGAGTACATTTCACATCTTCAGTGGTTTGTGATTAGAATAAATGCATATATCAGTGAACACTTGCAAGTACCCCACACTGTCATTAATGCAGTCCAGGCAGGAGAAAATGGAAATGATCTTTGTTACTCTGCTGGTATAACGACTGTCTTACCAAAAGACATGAAAATATATAAGCAAGCTTTAGGGACACAATCTTCAGATGTCTAAGCAAACTGCAGGCACACGAGGCGTTGCACACTAGACTGAGGTTCGTGAGGATGAGGGCTCCGCCAGCTATCTATGTGCTGATCCTCAAAGGAGAACTGCTTGTTTGCATTTATAATGATGTCTTCTCTGAATGTCTAGATATTTTTGGCTAAAATTTTTCAGTTTTTTATATGAGCAAAATTTAGAAACTTTGGGAGCTTTTATACAACCAGTTATTGTTGGCCTTGAATTAGCATTCTTAGTTCACCTGCAACTCACACACTTACGGTCTCCTTTTACAGGCTACCAAACTTTGGAAGTATGATGCTGAAGCCAGCTTCAAGATGAGTTCATATGGAAATGTCTGTGTTCACAGTCACAGACATCATAGGACTGTAATTTTGCAGTTCTGCTTTGGTGAAAATGGAGCTCCTATTTAGAAGCAAGATATCTACCCAACTTAAAAGCCTCATAGTTTTATGGACACAGAGATAAACTAACAGTCTAGTAACAAAGTGGCCAACTGCTATTTCTTAAATACCTACTATGCTAAAATTATTATTTAAGTAGACAGTGGAGAAATAAAACCAAGTGGAAAGCATGTATGCTATTTTCTGTGTCTTGAGAGGTATTGCCACATATTTCCTGAACTACCATTACAGTGGGTCCTCTGTATCTGTGGGTTTTGCATCCTCAGATTCAACCAGTCTCAGGACAAATATATTTGGAAAAAAAATTCGAGAAAGTACTGAAAAGCAGAACTTTATTTTCAACTATTTTTGTAGCGTTTACATTGTATTAGGTATTATAAGTAATCTAGAGATTTAAAATTAGGGGAGGATGTGCCTAGATTATATGCAAATACCACTCCATTTTATACAGAGACTTGAACATCTGTCAGTTTTGGTATCCACAGGGCATTCTGGAACCAGTTCTCACGAGGACACCTAGGGATGACTGTACAAGCTAGGTACTGTCCTTGAAGCTTCACCCATTTAGTTGTTATATCTCAGAACAACCAAATTGAAGTCAGTCTGTTTGTATATACATTTTACAGTTCTGGAAATGAGTCAGTGTGGCAAATTCCCCATCATGTCAAGTGAGAAGCTGGGGATCTGGGCAGTCTGATGTGACCCTAGAGCCTGCCTAATCCACCACCATCACTGGGGGTGTCCTGGTACCCTGAGGAATGCCAGCAGCTCTCACAGCTCTTTCAAGGATTCAGACAAGCTGGAGTGCTTCTCCCCAGGCTTCTCTCACTGGGTGGTAGGCATACCACTGATCACAGCACTGCTGGCACAAGACATGTGCATGTCCAAAGTCCGAATGCTTTCCTCACTACATGCCCAGCACCCAGAACTATCCTTTGTGCCAAGAAGAAGGGTGAATTTAAAACTGGACCTGGGAGAAAGGACTAAAAGAGCTAAGAAGGGAGTTTCTATGCTGTTTATAAAGATCACACGTGTTATTATGTAGAGGATGCTGAAGAGTTGGTTTGTTATGTTATTATGTTGTATATTATTTGTTGTGTTATTTTGTGGAGGATGTTGAAGAGTTGGTTTGTTCCTCCATTGAGGGCATCATGAAATTGACCAGCTTTCAATTTAGCACTTGAAATTTAGTTTTCAAATTATGAGAATCAATACAAAGGTTGCTAGAAACTGAATAAACCATAGAATCTCATTGGACAGAATTATTCTACAATAGACTGAATCTCCTCCTCCTTGCTATCAAGTCTGATCTAGTTAGAGTAGATCATGATTCACGGGTTCATGATCAGTGGTGCAGTGAAATGAAAAAAAGAAAAAAACAAGGGAGTGCAAAAGTGTACTTTTTCATTCAGTTCAGTTCAGTTCAGTCGCTCAGTCGTGTCTGACTCTTTGCGACACCATGAATCACAGCACGCCAGGCCTCCCTGTCCATCACCAACTCCCGGAGTTCACTCAAACTCATGTCCATCGAGTCAATGATGCCATCCAGCCATCTCATTCTCTGTCGTCCCCTTCTCTTCCTGCCCCCAATCCTTCCCAGCATCAGAGTCTTTTCCAGTGAGTCAACTCGTTGCACGAGGTGGCCAAAGTATTGGAGTTTCAGCTTTAGCATCAGTCCCTCCAGTGAACTTTCATTAGGTTAAATTAATTCAACTTTTAAAAATTGCTCTTTTTCTGAGGTAACATTTTTTTTGTTATCATTTTTACTGTTCAAATGGCCTTTATTTCATGGAATTACAACTTTTAGGATTTTTAAAGATCATATTTTATCCTTATTTAGCAATATATTTTTAATGACAGCCTTACACTAGCTCATCACTTGTTTTGTTGTTTTTGACTGGCTTTGTCTTCTGTTTTGACTTCGCAGGTGTGTAAAATGCAGAAGTCAGACCACTGACCCAAATGATGGCTAAAGAACTCAGACTATTGATGCATTTGAATTGTTCAGTGTGTGGAGGAACAGCTGGGCTGTTACTTAAGCCTCAGGATTTATAGCACACAATGGAGCAGAATGCAGAACTGCTTGGAATATACCCAATGCTCAAAAGAGAAGTCATGACTGAAAAAAAAAAAAAAAAACAACTTTGCTCAATTATACAACAAAATTCCCCGCAGGGAGTTAGTCTGTATAAACTCCAAGTGAACACAGCATCCACGCTGTCATCTTGCATTGTTCTATGAAAGTGCAAATGACTAAAGAAGCAGAAAAGAATTTATGATGCCCTGAATTAGATGTCCAGCCACAGACATCATAATGACCTCCTACTCAAGCCACCAGCAGCGTGCTGCTTCTTTGGCATGATTCACTGGTAACCTGAGAAGGTGGGGAAAGTCCTCGCTCAGGGGGAAGGAACTTTTTCCACCTTCTCAGGTTGATCCCCCAGTGGCTCAGCGGTAAAGAATCTGCCTGCCAAGCGGGAGACATGGGTTTGATCCTTGGGTCGGGAAGATCCCCTGGAGAAGGAAATGGCAACTCACTCCAGTATTCCTGCCTAGGAAATCCCATGGACAGAGAAGCCTGGTGGGCTACAGTCCATGGGGTCACAAAAGAGATGGACACAACTTTAGCAACTGAACACCAGGAGGAGGAAGGAAATGTGAGTTCTACAAGAAGTCTCATAATCAATACATCATGTCTCAATTTTTTCAACTACAAAATAGTAATATTTTGTTTCCTAAGGTGGAAAGTTTTTGAAAAAGTGTAAAGACTATGCAGCTTGTATTGTTATCAATACAAGTTCACCTCAGACCTTATCAATTTTTATGGCAAATGTAAGAAAAATAACAAACTAAAGATATCTCCTTCTCAAGGCTGGTGAGTTCTAAAAAGTTCACTATCTCTTATATGTGGAATCTAAAAAAAAAAAGGATACAAATGAATTTATATACAAAACAGAAATAGATCCACAGACATAGAAAACAAACTTATGGTTACCAAAGGGAAAGGGGAATGGAGGAATAAATTAGGAATTTGGATTAACATGTACACACTAGTATATATGCAATAGGTAACCATCAAGGGCCTTCTGTGTAGCATAGAAAACAATACTTAGATATACAAAGAACTATACTGTAATAACATAAAGGAAAAGAATCAGAAAATATACATATATATAACCCTGAATCACTTTGCTGTACACAACAGTGTAAATGAACTGTACTTCAATTAAAAAACAAAGGTCACCATTTGGAATGAACACAGGAATGAAAACACAGCAGAGGGCAGGAGCAACAGGAAGCCCATTAATAAAGCAAATGTCCGGGGCTGGGAGGGGTTAGAGGTGGGAGGAGACGGGGACGACAGAGAATGAGATGGCTGGATGGCATCACCGACTCGATGGATATGAGTTTGAGTGAACTCCGGGGGTTGGTGATGGACAGGGAGGCCTGGTGTGCTGTGATTCATGGGGTCGCAAAGAGTCGGACATGACTGAGCGACCAAACTGAACTGAACTGATTCTTCATCTAGTGGTTCAGGGAGCCAAAGCCAAGTTATCACGCCGAGGACAAGGAGGCAACAGACTGACCAAAGGTCACCATGATGTCTGGTAATGTTACAGGTTTAGACTAGTTGAACTTAAGGTCTTTACAATTCTCCATTAGCTGCATTTTAAATTTTACTAGTTTTTTTTCCTTCCTCCTCCATACTTTGAAATCAACCTATTTAATTCCTATTTTTCCCTAAATTTTTCATTTCAAAGATGCTTTTATCTTTTCTCATTTTGCTTTGCTGCTTCTGTTTCTCTATTTGTTACCGACAGACTTACCCATGCACTGTATCTTCATGTTTTTCTCTTTTCCCTATATTTATTGTATGTGTTACATTACTTGGTAATTGATGTGATCATATGATTTATCATCCAAACCAGAGCACAGGGTGAACAGAAAAACTATAACTATATGGGAAAGCAGTACCATTTAAATTGGGTCTATCCTAGGGAGAAGGGCGTATGTTATGAGTACGATGGAGGGAAGGCACACCTTAGTTTTGTTCTTTGATCTGCCACTTTCTAGTTGTGTGACTATAAGTGAAATCATTCAACTGCTTTGGTGTCAAATATTTGACCCATCACTTGGAATAGTTGATGACAAATATCAAAGTCTTCCACATGTTCACTGTTGTTCTTATTGGTATTTCACTTTTTCTTACCAGAGATATCAGACCCTCCAGTCTACTCACTTTGCATTTTAGGACTGTCCTCCTCGCAAACACATTCATGAATTTTTAAATGGATGACATCAATAATGCTTGTTTAAGTAGCATTTTGAATCACTTATTGCTTTTTGGCTCAGTGTTCTTTGCCTGCTCTTTCTTAGAGAATTTGGGACAAATTGATAGACTTTGGGACAAACTCAGCAACTCTTCACTTAATAAAAGCACATTAGCTCCAGCTGCTTGTTGACCCATCTGAACCTACTTAAGGTAATTCCTGAAGCGATTAGACTTCTCCAAAACCAACTTTATGAAATGATTCCACAGTGCTTTTGTTTGTCATTGCTTTTCTAAAACAAACATAAAAGCACAAATTATATTTGGTATTTATAGTGTCAAGTCCTCCAATCTCTAGGGAGTAAGGGAAAAAGCAATGCATATACATACTAATTAGCACAGTGACTTATTTGGACTTGTTTCTGAATCACTAATACTGGCATGGCTGAACAAATGAATGAAGAAAATACAGTAAGATTATGACACTTCCAGGTCATAACTACGTGAAACCCTAACAGAGTGATGCTAGGGAACATTGCTAGCAATTAAATGCTGGGAATATTCCATTCAATGTTTATTTACATGCAATACCTTCTGTTGGAATTGTATTGGAGAGTAGGTAGTATAAACTGTGCTTTTCCAATCTTGTGAGATAATGCCAGTGGACAGGTAGATATCAAAATCCACTCATATGACAAGAAAGAAAAAAAAACAAGTTGTTACTATAGTAATGCCTGTGCATTTACAATAGCAATCAGTAAAACTCTCTTCCCAGGTCATGCTAAGGAAATTCCAGACTTGTTCTCAATAAACTCCAATATTCTAGTCTGAATACTAATGGATAATTCACAGGCTGCTGGAGAAAAAATAGTATAAGAGATGGGAAGTCTTAGGATACCAAAGTTCTGGAGTGTTGTGGACATTGCCTCAGTAGCTTGGGCGTGTTCTGTGAGCTCTCTCTATGTGCCTTCTGCAGGGATCTCACAGCTACTCAAAAGCCTTTTAGTTACATGAGATTTCTAGGTTTTCAGAGTGGGGGCATATCTTCTATAATTAATAGTCTGTTTCTTGATCAGAGAGTTGTTAGTAGAGGAAGTCAATAAATATATGCTTAGCAATACATTTTGATGATAGTTGTGAGTTTAAAAGACAATAAATCTTTTGTCTTCCTTCCTGTTTACTTTGGGGAATTTATCCTACTTTTGTTGCCCTAAATTATTTTACCATAGAACATTAAAAATTAGACTATAACTAGCATGAATATTATATTGCTATGCAATTAAAATGCATCATTCATAGAATGTAGAAAACATTTATTTTCTATCATTAAAGAAAATTTTCAAAAATCAAAATACCTCATAAACAATTCTTAAATTTGTTGGTATGTAAATTAGCAGTGCTATCATTTCACAACTCACTCATAACTTCTTTTCTATTTTGATTGCTGTCAGGGTGTGTTGGCATTATAATCATGATCAAATTATGGGAGTAATAAGTCTACATACTAGAGGTTCAGTTCAGTTCAGTTCAGTCACTCAGATAGGCATACTTGTACAGGAAACACATCATTTTATAAATTCATTCTTCCTTGAGTTATGATCAAAATTCTCAGCACAAATAACAAGCATTACACTGAATAATATAAAGTTAGACCTTAAATTATTTTTCTTAATGTATAAAATCAAATGACTGGCTGCCATTATCAGTAATACTGAATGATTTTTGAATACTGACAAGGAATTTGGCACTAAATTAGGAACTCTACAAAGGTAGACGTATTCCCGAGTGAATTGCAATTCAAATAGGACTTGAACACAGGCATTTTAAAGAGACTGGAAGGCCCCTTTTAGCCAAGGATAGTTATAGTTTTAGTAAGCAGTTTTTTTCTGAAGCATTGTAAAAGAGTGAATATATGTGAAGGCTATTAAAAGCTTAGATTGCTATCTCATTGTTTCCTAACTAACATATAACATCCAAAAACAGACCAAAGTGAATAAAATACAATTTCCATTTTTTACTATTCTTTTACGTCAT
The DNA here is from genome assembly GCF_049115385.1 of Moschus berezovskii. Taxonomy (NCBI): domain Eukaryota; kingdom Metazoa; phylum Chordata; class Mammalia; order Artiodactyla; family Moschidae; genus Moschus; species Moschus berezovskii. The sequence continues at coordinate 27,319,127 of NC_142467.1, read as the reverse complement.
TTTAAAGCCATGGAAAATAACTCTTTGTATTTTAATGGGCAAATATGAATAAAATCACAAGTGTTAGGACTACTTTTAAATGTAGGTTACCTAAAAATGAGTTAAACTCCAGCTTATATTCATGCAACTAAATAAATGCAAACCTCTTGGCTACAGACTTTATAATTTGAAACATTTTTTGTTTTAATTTAAACTAGAAGTAGCGCTTATATGGATAGAAAACTGATCATAACATCACTTTGAAATAAACTGCTTTTGAAAGTACTTCTAATTAAACTTGCAAAACAGTGTTTTAAGACTATTTCATTTAAAATTTTAGCATTTCTTATAAAATTCAAAATTGCAACAGCTGTCAGTTAAATATCATATTAAAACTGAATCTAAAAATACAACTGCAAATCATCTACAGGACAGCTTTGGTGGATCACAGATGTGACAGTAACAAGTTTTCAACATAATGCAAAATCCAACTCTAAGCCCCCACTGCATCCCACATGGAATTCTAAACTAGTTAACAACAAGAATCAGGCAACTCACATATATTTTAAACGATGATCAAACTCTGAGAAGGTGTAGAATAATTTTAAATATATGTCAATCCTGACTTTTTACTAAGCACACTGAAGAGTTTTATGAGCAATGTTTTGCTGTGGTATCTGATCATACTAAGTCATGATAAAAGCAAAAATAAATCCATTTATGATCTTTAGCAGCAGAAGCTTCTCTCCTCTCCGCTTGATTCAGTCCCCACCTCTTTTGGCTGCAACTTTTAAGATATCTTCCAAGACCCCAAAGCAGGTTTACTATTGGTCCACATCCTACGTCCAAGCATGATCTCATCAGAATTCAGTTCATTGGCCTAGGGATAACAAAGGCTGTTCCAGTCCAAAAGGCTGTGTCTACACAGAACAAAAAGGGAAAATCCAGTATTCTCCAATTAACTTGGCAAATATTGACAACTAAGCTCATTAAATCAAGTTTCCAAATTGGTTTTGTGATACAAGACACAACCCAAGAATACATCTTAATAGATTTTTTAAAGTTATAGTGATCTTTGAATGTTTTTTAAGCTTTTAAAACTAAGTAATCCTCCTTTATATCTTCTTGAGCTGAGGAATTCGTTCCTTCTGAAAACAACCAAAATCATTTAATCAACCTTTATAGCACTGAAACTTAGTTAGAACTGACTATCTAGACTAAAGTATCTATATAATTTATAACTTTGGTAAAGAATGCCATTTAAAACTTTTATGTTCTGTAAGTATTAGGCTTGCCATTGACTTTGAAGTAATTATTCAGCTAGGAGTATAACGTCCAAAAATACGGGCAGTATTATCACAAGAAGTACACACAGTGAGTACACATAAGCCTCAAAGGTTTTTCAATGACCTAAATACCATCAAATTACACCCCTACCCCTCCACAGACTTTCCCTTTCAGTTTGCTTCCATCCCACCATTAGCGTTGCCAGTACGAAGTTCCCCTTGATCTTTTCTATTTCAAACTCGAACATGTTTTTTTAAGATATTATGGACAGCTTCACGTCCAAGCTAGTGAGAGGCAGTGTAAAAGTGACAGAGGTCCTGGATGAGTACTGTTAGAGTTAAGGAATAAATGGCCAATCATGGACAGTTACATAAAGATCAGAATTCTCATCAATGCCAGGTAAATGACATTTGTGTCCTATTTGTGTACTAAGGCAGAGTGGTAAAGAATCCATCTGCTGATGCAGGAGAATCAGGAGATGCAGGTTGGATCCCTAAGTTGGGAAGATCCCCTGCAGTAGGAAATGGCAATCCACTCCAATAATCTTGCCTGGAAAATTCCATGATCAGAGGAGCCTGATGGGCTACAGTCCATGGGGTCATAAAGAGCCGGACACGACTGAGCAGCTGAGCACAATGGCCTTTGAATAGTCACTTTCACCTTGCTAACTTCAGGAAGTATGCAGAAGTATCTCCATCTAGGTGGTAAAATATAATCCTGAGAGTAAAGTACCTAGAAAGCAAGGGATATGGTTCAGTTCAGTTCAGTTGCTCAGTCATGTCTGACTCTCTGCGACCCCATGGACTACAGTACGCCAGGGCTCCCTTTCATCACCAGCTACTGGAGTTTACTCAAACTCATGTCCATTGTGTCGGTGATGTCATCCAGCCATCTCATCCTCTGTCGGCCCCTTCTTCTCCTACCTTCAATCTTTCCCAGCATCAGGATCTTTTCAAATGAGTCAGTTCTTCGCATCAGGTGGCCAAAGTATTCTGAGTTTCAGCTTCAGCATCATCCTTCCAATGAATATTCAGGAATGATTTCCTTTAGGATGGACTGGTTGGGATCTCCTTGCTGTCCAAGGGATATGGTAACACTGTACAATTTCCAAAAATGAACTGCTATCAAAAAATTAAAAAAAAACCCAAAAACCTCCAAACTGAACTGTCAGTCATAACCCTCAGGTGTGGTAATAACTGCACACCTGAAAATCATTTTTAGTGTACACAATACTGCAAGGAGATCAAACCAGTTAACCCTAAAGGAAATCATCCCTGAATACTCATTGGAAGGACTGAAGCTAAACCTGAAGCTCCAATACTTTGGCCACCTGATGCAAACAGCCAACTCATTTGAAAAGACCTGATGCTGGGAAAGACTGAAGGCAGAAGGAGAAGAGGGAGACAGAAGATGGGATGGTTGGATGGCATCACCAATTCAATGGACGTGAACTTGGACAAACTCCGGGAGATGATGAGAGACAGGGAGGCCTGGAGTGCTGCAGTCCATGGGGTCACAAAAAGCCGGACACGACTGAGCCACTGAACAGCAACAAATCCTGCAAATACAGAGAGAACCCCTAAAAGTATAAATGTCACAGGAAATAAAATGTCAATGACTGATTCAGTGTTCATTTGCAGACAATAGTTTAAAATGCAAAAGTCTCTACCACTGAGAAGCAAGCAGAAAGAACAAGAAAAGGAGGAGGGGGAAGGAAATGAGGAATTGGGTGGGGGAAGAGATGGAAAAGAAGGAGGAGAGGAGAAGGACGGGGAAGAATACATCGCAACTGGGCTGTGGACAAGGAGCAGTGTTCTTAGTGCTAATGGACAGCAACACAGCACCTGGCAATGGAGGGATGACTTGAAGGACAGATATCCCAATAGAGAAACAATGGCCAGGCTATGAGAACAATCTGATCAGATCCAGGGAATCGTGTCCAACTCTTTGTGACCCCATGGACTGCAGCACTCCAGGCCTCCCTGTCCAGGGAAACAATCTGATCAGATCTAGACCTTAAGGGCTCCTAAATTATGTACTGTGCCATGTGAAGCCACAATTCAGTTATCCATTGAATACTATTATATGTCAGACAAGTAAAAATAAGGTTCAGCCTCAGATTGCAAAGCTTGTGTTACCCTTTGGGGAGGCTGCAAAGCAGGAGACAGAGCAGGATGCTAAATGCATAGAGGCATCTCTGTAAGATACCACGGGAGAAAGAGGAAGTGCTGTCTGGTAATTCAGTGTGAAGGGCATCACTTGGAGTTGTGAAATGCAGCAGCCTTGGCAGGCAACTAACCCTGGTGCCTGGGAGGGGATGGGAATGGTTTCACAAAGAAACTGACTTCTCAGCTGGATCTGAAAGGCAAGAAGGAGATAGAGACGAGGGGAAGGGATACTGCTGTCTGTGAGAATAGCATGTACAAAGGAAGTGAGCTGTGACAGACTTGGGCTGCTCATGTGACTGCATTTATTAACAGCTCCCTGTGACCGAAGAGTAGGATAATCAGAATGAATTGGCTGGAGACGACGCCGGATAGGTAGGCTGGGGCAGGGACAAGGCCTTGCGTGTCATGCTTATTTGCATTTTTCCTGGTGCTGCCAGCTTTTCTAAACAAAGTTCCATAACTACTAAGAGTTATTTACCTTATCTTTACACATCTCATAATTGTTATTTAGTCACTAAGTCATGTCCGACTCTTCTTGACCCCACGGACTGTAGTCCGCCAGGCTTCTCTGTCCATGGGATTTCTCAGGAAAGAATACTGGAGTGGGTTGCCAGGGGACCTTCCCAATCCAGAGATCAAACTGGCATCTTCTGCTTGGCAGGTGGATTCTTTTTTTTTTTTTTTTTTCTGGTGGATTCTTTAATACAGAACACCTGGGAAGCCCACATGGGTGAACTCCAGGAGTTGGTGATGGACAGGGAGGCCTTGCGTGCTGCGATTCATGGGGTCGTAAAGAGTTGGACACGACTGAGTGACTGAACTGAATAATACTCTAAAAATACAACCTTGTTAGAGTACATTACTAAGAGGGATTTTCTCTTTTTCTTGAACTATAGTTGATTTATAATGTTTCAGGTGTACAGCAAAGTGATTCAGTTATACATATATATATACATATATATACATTCTTGAGACTTTTTTCATTATAGGTTATTACAAGATAATGAATATAGTCCCCTGTGCTATACAGTAGGTCCCTATAGTTTCTTTTATATATAGGAGTATATGTCTGTTAATCCTAAATTCCTTATTTCTTTCTCTCTCCCTTTCCTCTTTGGTAACCATAAGTGTGTTTTCTAGATTTGTGAGTTTCTATTTTGTAAGTTCATTTGTATAATATTTTTAGATTCCACATAGAAGTGAGACAGTATTTGTCTTTCTTTGTCTTATTTCACATAGTATGATAATCTATAGGTCCATCTATGTTGCTACAGGTGACATTATTTTATTCTTTTAATGGCTGAGTAGTATTCCATGGTATGTATACACCACATCTTCTTTTTTTTTTTTATACCACATCTTCTTTATCCATTCCTTTGTTGATGGACATTTAGGTTGCTTACACATGTTGGCCATTGTAAATACTGCTGCAGTAAACATTGGGGTGCGTGTATCTTTTCAAATTAGAGTTTTCATCTTTTCTGGATACATGCCCAGGAGTGGGACTGCTGGATCACATGATAGTTCTATTTTTAATTTTTTAAGGAACATCTATACTGTTCTCCATAGTGAAAGTGAAAAGTGAAAGTGAAGTCGCTCAGTCGTGTCTGACTCTTTGCGACCCCATGGACTGTAGCCCACCAGGCTCTTCCGTCCATGGGATTTTCCAGGCAAGAATACTGTGTGGGTCACCATTTCCTTCTCCAGGGGATCTTCCCAACCCAGGGATCAAACCCGGGTCTCCCATATTGTAAGCAGATACTTTACCATCTGAGCCACCTGGGAAGTTGGCTCCATAGTGGGTATACCAATTTACATTCCTACCAATAGTGTGGGAGGGTTCCCTTTTCTCCATACCCCAAGAAGGATTTTCTTAATCATGTCATGTCATCTGTTTACTAAGGAAGATACAAACATAACACACTTTAATAATATTTCCAATTTTTATGAAAGTAAAATGGTCTTAAAAGTAATGTGTTAACTTTTACTATTGGATTCTCAGTCTTTAGGGTGGCCAGATTAACAAGATATTGCTCTAAATTCAATGATTAGTGTAATTATGGAAGACATCAACATTTTAACACATTTTCATTTTGGGCTATAGCAAAAGACTGTCAAGCCACATAGCTTAAAGTGCTTCTAGGAATATTTTATAGGATTTGAGAGCAGAATTCAGCCCATTTCATGGACACATAACAGCTGGAATGCAAGCTCCAAGAAAGTAGAAACTGTTCACCAGGCTATCTTCTGCACACAGTAGGAGCTCAGAGGTGCTGGTTTTTCTCTGTGTACTGCAGGATGAATGGCAGCCCTCAGTGTTGGATAGTATACAATCTGCACAACCATGTGCTATAGCTCTCCAGATATTAGACACACCACACACACAACCTACCGATTGAAGAAATCATCACATTTCATACAAATTTAGAAAACAGTCATTTAATTTTCAAATGATAAATGAAGCACCTAAAAGTGCCTGGCTCCATGTTAATGTTACAAAAGTTTAAGCCCCCTCAGGACCAAAAAAAAGTATTTTGTTAGTCTTTGTACTCCTGGTATGTAGTGAGTTTTCAGTGAGTATTGAATGAATGAATTAAAAAGACTGGCATTTCTGTGGTAGTAAATGCAGCTGATGGAGGGTGTCCTAGAGTTAACCAAGTAATTACTAGAGTCATTCAGTTATTCCAATTTTTGTATGGATTGTTGTAACCCTTTCTGGCCTACCTCAACCTCAACCTGTCCCCTTTCAACTTTGCTGCTTGTTTGAAAAAGTAATCTACATAATCTGACATAAAAGGACCACTTTTGGCCAAGAGCATATGACCACCTGTACCTTCTTCCAAGTATTTGCACACAAGCTCTTGAAGTCCATTTGTGGAACAACATAAGGCATAAAAGCTTGAAAAGCATTTGTATGGACTCTTATTGTTAACTGTCTACCTCTGTCTGCATCATCAGTCCCCAGCCCATCTTATCAATAGAACATTCCCACACCAATAGAAAATAAACACAGTACAAGTCATTGAAGGGCTCATATGAGTAGAATTATTTTTCATCAGCATTTCCTATTTGATTTCTTCCAGATTGTTTAAAATTGTACTAACCACCAATGGCAGAGACAAAACAAAACCTAGGTATGTAAAATGTAGTCAGATAGGAACTAAAAAGGGAAAGAACAAGACATGAGGCCAAATTATCTATCTCATTTCCTCCTATGTGCTAATTTAAAATTTGCTTAAGGGTCGTGACTTCTGATGTACTCCTTGCATGGTATCTGACTTCTTTCATGAAAAGGGAAAGGTATGACAGGTAAAACAAAGAAGCAGCTGTTGCTAGCAGTGAAAAAGTAGAAAGGAGAGCAAGGTCAGTCTGTCAAATTTAATCACCTTAGAGAGGCTCTCTGAACCCTGCTGTCCTTTTCTGCCATACTAATGGAAGCCTCCCTGGGCTTAGAAGGGAGACAAAGACAGTGAATAGTAATTGCAGCCATAAAGCAGGAAGTTTCAATGTCTTTGAACTTCAGATGGTAATTTCCAGCAATGAATGAATTCAGAGGCAACTCTGTCACCTCTTCATTCTCTTAATGCTGAGACGCGTCAAATCTAATGCAGACATAGGCATTGCCCCAGCCCCCATTAAATCTTACCATTTTAGAGATAGTCTGCAAGTGAACTTAGAAATGCTCACTGAATCTGTGATGCTGGACCAAGGAGTGGGGGAAGATGGTAAAGCAGGTGGGGTGCAAAGTGACTCAAAACAAAAGGAGGTCATTATAATTTCAGGAAGCTCAAGGACAGGATAATGTTTATTTTCCTCACATCTGGAAGGGTGTGTTATTTTTTCACTCATTCCTAAATTTCAAGGGAAGAATTTCATTCTGTCAAAATGCCACTGCTTAAAAAATAATAGGTTAAGTTAGCTGTTTGACAGTTAAGCGAGTTAAGGGGACAGGTGTTTGGAATAAGATTTAAGATTAAGATTTCCTCTTCCAAAAGAGGAAATATACTTAAAATAATAAAATGTATACAAATAAACTGGTATGAAAAAGGGCAACTTGTCATTAAAAAAAAAAACCCACAGGAAAGAAAAGAGGAAAAGACTAATCTCATTGAATCATTAACTTCAATGATCTGGTTTAGGCAAAATCAGTTTTTAAGAAATGCACAATTGGCAAATATTCTCTCACATGTAGTGAATGGCCTAAGGATGCATCTGCTATTTCTCCCATTGAGAAGAAGAGCATGGCCCTCAGGAACCTCTTCACTATGATTTGCATTTTTAGTGATAGTTTAGTAAGGTCTTTGCAAAATAACCCTGTTTGCAAAAGCATAAATTTCTATTTAGTCATATGCATAGACAGAATAAATAGCTACTTAATGACATCATATGAAAAGCATTTATTCAAAAATACTTTAGAAATAAGGATATAAAATGCAGTCTATATCACTGTTATGGAATCCAAACCAGGAAAGACCTCTTTAAATCCCATTGGATTGTATCTGGTGTCATACTTATGTGATTAGACACTCAGCTTTCCCAACTGTGATGCAACTGCCTTGATCAGAGCAGTGCCCACACTATAGTATCAGTCCTTGAATCTTCAGCATTTAGGCTAGAAGAATACCCTCATGACTATCTTACAATTTGTATCTATCAATTTTAATATTTTAGAACACCCTATTCTTTGATATTTATAATGGAAAGAGAAAAAAGAAAACATCAGGAAGACTGATAAACTGTTAATTTGTGCTTTTTGGTGTTAGAATGTCTAAATTCCGGAATTGCATTTATATAGAACATTCCTAGTTACTGCTCTTAAACAGAAACATCCAAAGAATATTTTTATCCCTTTATCCATGTATCTCTATGCAGCAGCATAGTTCCTGCCATGCTTTATTTGGTTCTCTTCACAAACTTTCCAGTGCCCACAATGGATCTGGCATGAGCTCACTGGCACGGTCCTACTTTAAGAAGTTCTCATTCTCAATTGCAAAATGAAGCTGCCTTCAAAATACTAGCATAATTGGCAAATCAAATTTCCTCCAATAATTAAAAACACATGAAAAACAAATGGTTGTTGACCTCTTTAATTGGCACCACGATTTTGGATAATTTCTTGGGATGGTATTTGCCAAATGCAGATCTGAGTCTTTTTTTCCTTTTGTGATAATGGGTATGTTCAGTTCAGTTCAGTCACTCTGTTGTTTCCGACTCTTTGCGACCCCATGAATCACAGCACGCCAGGCCTCCCTGTCCATCACCAACTCCCAGAGTTTTAGGAAAGCTTATTTAAATGGGAGACATTAATATCGACTGGGGAGACAGCCCTAGAAAATGATGCATTCAAGGCCAGTGGTGGACAGAAGCAGGAAACCTTCAGCTTACAGACAGGGAGAAATAGTTACTTATAATCCCACTAATAAAACCATGAGCCGAGGAAACTAGACAAGGAGCTGAAAGCCATGCCATTATTTGCCAACCAAAGCCCACTTGGCCAATCGCTGATGAAGGTCAGCAGCACCATGAGGAATGTAAATTCAATGTTCTGTATTCAGATAAGTACAATTCGTAGTACAGACATTGTATTTACACAGCCAAAAATGCCATTTACAGTGAGCTTGTCTGAAGGATATGCAAAGTCTACAATAGTCACATAGTCTACCTTATTTAAATTTGCTCAGTCCACTAGTCAACCGCTCCAATTATTAGGTCCCTGTTTGTATAAGATTTTCCTTTCTCATGACCATTTGACTATCCTTCCTATTTGGGGTGAGTGGGTGGAGAGGGTCTGGGGTTGCTGGATTAGTGTGCGTACTAAGTTGTTTTAGTTGTGTCTGACTCTCCGACCCTAGGGACTGTAGTCCACCAGGCTCCTCTGTCCGTTGGATTCGCCAGGCAAGAATATTGGAGTAGGTTGCCATTTCCTCCTCTAGATCAAAATGGAATGATCTGAATGCTAAGTGGTGACTGTCTTCACTGTCAAACTGTTAGACTGATACAGACAGTGAACTACTGAAAATCAGATCACAGGCATTTGAGTAGTGATGACTAACATTGTCAGCCCGTCCTGTGTTTCCCTAGAGGGAATGGTTGCCTAAATAGATATTTTTTAGGGAAATAAAAGCCCTCAAGATTGAAATTCAATTTTTTTTCACTGATTGGCCAAGAAGAGTAAGAAGGCAAAAGAGGTTTCTGGAAGAGAATGGAGTACCCATAAAAGCAACTTCAACTACTTTAGTTTTTTGCCTAGGGCAAGCTCTAATGAGGGGATAATATTGAGAGAACACAAAGGGATGATTTTGAACCCAAAAGTGGAATCAAATGTACAGACTAAGCCTAAGTAATAACCAATTTTCTCAGAATTGCAGAAAGTTCTTTACTTACTAAATGTCCTTAGGTATTTTAAATTTGTTACATACTGATTTTAATATAGACTGCAATATGTGTGTGCATCATTTACATATAAAAATAAGCAAACCAAGTAGTTTACACACACGTACATGTGTGCGTGCACAAACACAATTACAGTTGGCTAATTCTAAGTTCAAATGTACACACATCTTTTAAAAGAGTTTTTCATTGGATTCATACAGAATTTTTCCCTCTTAAAATCAGAACTAGAAAATTCTATATGAACAAACAAAAAACATTGAATTTCTCTTCATCCTTTCTTAGCTTCAAAGTTAAAGGACTAAAGTTATTTTACATTTACAGAATTATTAGTTCACTACTTTCTTCAAAGAACTATTTTTTAAAGGACCACCCAGAAGATTCAACTAATTGAGGAAGCAATCTTCAGTTTACTTGAAAAGAAAGACTGCATGGGACACATTTCCTGGCACCAGTACTCTGTCATATGTTTGGACTGGATATAATGCAAAGGACAATCTTAAAATTTGAAAATAACTTGGTCTTTTCTTTCTGTTCCTAAAACACCCAAAGCAAGAAAACAGTTAATAATTTCTGATACCTTTTTCAGAGAGGTTATTTTATAATCTGAGGTTTAGTAATGCCAGGAAAAAAAAAATGAACCACCCAAGGAGATCATAAAAGCCAAAGTCACAGATGTAGAAACAGGTTTTTAGCAGTGTGATGAGTTACTGAGTTTGGGGAAAGTGTAAGATGTTATTCAAAGTGAATTATTTAGGCCATGGAATTCTCATTAGGTCATGAGAAAACATCTGTAAATGGGAACTAAAAGGTTTTATGAAAAATATTTGAGGAATACATTAGGACCTAGAATAACAAAAATGTAATGGTAGAATTAAATTGGAAATCAGTAACAAAAATACATGTGGAATATATCCATGTATTAGGAAACTAAACTATAAACCTCTAAACAACCCAAGGTTCATAGAAAAAAATCAGAACGAACATTAAAAATTATTTTCAACTGAATGAAAGTGAAAACATTAAAATTTGGGGGTTTCAGCTGAAGCATTACGTAGTGAAAAATTTATAGCTTTACACACCTGCAATAGAAAAGAAAAAAAGTTTCAGGTCAGTGACTTCAGATTCCACCTAAAGAACCTAGAAACTGAAGAGTATTTGAAAAGCAGAAGAAAGAATGATAAAAATCAGCACAGAAATCAATGAAGCAGAAAGCAGAAACAATGAGAAAATTAATGAAAACAAAAGATAGTTTCATGAAAAGATCAATAAAATTGATAAACCTCTATCCAGGCTAATCTGATAAAAGATAAATTATTAATTAATAGGACTAACCATACCCACGTGTTGGATAGGATATAGAGCAACTGGAGCTCTCTTTAACACTGCTGGAGAGAATGTAAAATGGCACGATCACTTTGGAAACTGTCTGGCTGTTTATTAAATAAAAATGTGAACATTACCTACCATATACCAGCCATTCCACTCTTAGGTGTTTACTCCAGAGAAATGAAGGCATATGTCTATACAAAGACTTATGCATTAATGTTCATATCTGCTTTATTTGTAGTAGTCTAAAATGGAAACACCCTAAATGTCCATCAACAGATGAATGGATAAAAAACTGTGGTATCCAGATGGAAATACGATTCAGCATAAAAAGGACTGAACTACTGCTATACACAATAACGTGAATGAAGTTCAAACAAATGATGCATGAATGAAGCCAGATTTTTTTTTTAAGAGAACATAATAATGATTTCTTTATATAAAATTCTAGAAAGTACAGACTAATTTTCAGTGACAGAAAGTAGACAAGTATTTGTGCACACGGAAGAGGGAGAGTGGAAGGATTACAAAGGGAGAGTAGAAAACTTCCTGAGTGAGAACATTTTTTACTATCTTAATTGCAGTGATGGTTTTATAGGCATACACAAATGCGAAGCTGATCATTTGTGCACTTTGAACATGTCCTTATTATTGTATGTTGATTGTGCCTTAATAAATATTAAAAATAATCACCCATAATTCCAACTGAGATTAATTATGGTTGTATCTTATTGCATACTTATCCAAACATTTTAGTCAAATACAAATGCTTTTCATTTTTGCTGAAATGGAACCAAATTATTTGAACTTTTTAAAAGCAATTTTTTAAATTGAGTATATAATGGGCATCTTGTCATTTCATTAAATCCTCTTTTACATCATTTTAATACCTGCATGTTACATTATTATGTGTGTCAAAGATATACATATATTTTTTGTTTTGAGATTTTATTTAACTTTTTATTTTATCTTGGGGTATCATGGCATCTGGTTCCATCACTTCATGGCAAATAGATGGGGATAGTGGAAACAGTGCCTGATGAACTATGGACAGAGGTTCATGACACTGTACAGGAGACAGGGATCAAAACCATCCCCAAGAAAAAGAAATGCAAAAAAGCAAAATGGCTGTCTGAAGAGGCCTCACAAATAGCTGTGAAAAGAAGAGAAGCGAAAAGCAAAGGAGAAAAGGAAATACATACCCATTTGAATGCAGAGTTCCAAAGAATAGAAAGAAGAGATAATAAAGCCCTCCTCAGTGATCAGTGCAAAGTAGAGGAAAACAATAGAATGGGAAAGACTACAGATCTCTTCAAGAAAATTAGATAACCAAGGGAACATTTCATGCAAAGGTGGGCTCGATAAAGGACAGAAATGGTATGGACCTAACAGAAGCAGAAGATATTAAGAAGAGGTGGCAAGAATACACAGAACTGTACAAAAAAGATCTTCATGACCCAGATAATCACGATGGTGTGATCACTCACCCAGAGCCAGACATCCTGGAATGTGAAGTCAAGTGGGTCTTAGGAAGCATCACTACAAACAAAGCTAGTGGAGGTGATGGAATTTCAGTTGAGCTATTTCAAATCCTAAAATATCATGCTGTGAAACTGCTGCAGTCAAGCCAGAATATGTGAAAAACTCAGCAGTGGTCACAATTCTGGAAAAGGTCAGTCTTCAATTCCAATCCCAAAGAAAGGCAATGCTAAAGAATGCTCAAACTATAGCACAATTGTACTCATCTCACACGCTAGTAAAGTAATGCTCAAAATTCTCCAAGCCAGGCTTCAACAATATGTGAACCGTGAACTTCCAGATATTCAAGCTGGATTTAGAAAAGACAGAGGAACCAGAGATCAAATTGCCAAAATCCACTGGATCATCAAAAAAGCAAGAGAGTTCCAGTAAAACATCTATTTCTGCTTCATTGACTATGCCAAAGCCTTTGACTGTGCGGATCACAATAAACTGTGGAAAATTCTGAAAGAGATGGGAATTCCAGAGCACCTGACCTGCCTCTTGAGAAACCTGTATGCAGGTCAGGAAGCAACAGTCAGAACTGTACCTGGAACAACGGACTGGTTCCAAATAGGAAAAGAAGTACATCAAGGCTATATATTGTCACCCTACTTATGTAACTTATATGCAGAGTACATCATGAGAAACGCTGGGCTGGGAGAATCACAAGCTGGAATCAAGATTGCCGGGAGAAATATCAACAACCTCAGATATGCTGATGACACCACCCTTATGGCAGAAAGTGAAGAAGAACTAAAGAGCCTCTTGATGAAAGTGAAAGAGGAGAGTGAAAAAGTTAGCTTAAAACTCAACATTCAGAAAACTAAGATCATAGCATCTGGTCCCATCACTTCATGCAAATAGATGGGGAAACAGTGGAAACAGTGGCTGACTTTATTTTTTGTGGCTCCAAAATCACTGCAGATGGTGACTACAGCCATGAAATTAAAAGACGCTTACTCCTTGGAAGGAAAGTTATAACCAACCTAGACAGCATATTAAAAAGCAGAGACATTACTTTGCCAACAAAGGTCCAATTAGTCAAGGCTATGGTTTTTCCAGTGGTCATGTATAGATGTGAGAGTTGGACTATAAAGAAAGCTGATCGCAGAAGAATTGATGCTTTTGAACTGTGGTGCTGGAGAAGACTCTTGAGAGTTCCTTGGACTGCAAGGAGATCCAACCAGTCCATCCTAAAGGATAACAGTCCTGGGTGTTCATTGGAGGGACTGATGTTGAAGCTGAAACTCCAATACTTTGGCCACCTGATGCGAAGAGCTGACTCATTTGAAAAGACCCTGATGCTGGGAAAGATGGAGGGCAGGAGGAGAAGGGGACGACAGAGGATGAGATGGTTGGATGGCATCACTGACTCAATGGACATGAGTTTGGGTGGACTCTGGGAGTTGGTGAGACAGGAGGCCTGGTGTGCCGCAGTTCATGGGGTCTCAAAGAGTTGGACATGACTGAGGGACTGAACTGAACTGAACTGAAACCACCAAAGGCAGATAACCTTGAAGAAGATTCTTTTTTAACAAGAGTGTCCTAAAACTGTTCTGGTGACTTTATATAGTGACTCTTATTAGGACGTCTTACAGAGAGCCTGTTCATGCTGAATGACAAGCACTTTTCTAGCTGTCCTTAAGGAGCATATATACAGTTCAAACTGTAAATTATCAAGGCCCAGGATGCCTTTGTTTTACTTCAAGGAGAAATCCTATGGGCTCTGTAGAGCGTTGCTTTGCTCCTGAGCAGTCCTCCTTAATCAAAGGTTCACAGGCATTACACAGAACATACGTGCAATTATATCAAAATCTCAACTTCACAGGCAGTCAATACACTATAAGGCATTTTGTATATGCTTCGATAATTTCCAATAATATGTCAGGCTACAGATGAAGGGAAATATTTCTGTAGTTCATTCAAAATTAAGTTTCCTACACTGTTCATGCATGCACCAAAATTTCAGATTTATGACTCATGGGAACATTCTGTTACATAATGTAATATGTAAGCAAAGAAATAATTAATTCCCAATATATTTAGTATTAAATCAATCCTGTTCCATAGTGTAGGATAATAGGTTTAATTAACAGTCAACTGAAATATTGATAATAACAGGAGCATAATTCAAGCTATAGTTCTACTTTAAAATCAACAGCAGAACACAGGAATTCTTGTGTTACTGGGTTGAAACAAATGCTTTACTTAAGATGATACTTTTCTATTGCTATAATGTGTAGAAATAAGAGTTTTCTTTTAAAGTGGGAAGCCTGACATTCGAGCTATTGCAGATGTGTTGTTTCTGAATGACCTTTTGCTTTCCATCAGTCTGAGGTGGCAGTGGCTGGCCTAGGGCAAGTCCACTACCATTCAGAATTTACAGTTATTACTCAGGAGTCACAGGTTGTTCACTTCTTGTCTTTAGCCTGGATATTGCAATACTGGTGCAGGCAGGGTGGACTGGGGTGAAGGGAAACATTTTTTCAAAGAGTGTACAGTAATTATAATTACATTTTGAGTGCAGACTCAGTCGCTCAGTCGCATCCTATTCTTTGTGGCCTCCTGAATCTGTAGCCCGCCAGCCCCCTCTGTCCATGGACTCTCCAGGCTAGAATCCTGGAGCAGGCTGCCACTTCCAGGTGATCTTCCCGACCCAGGGATCACACCTGCATCTCCTGTGTCTCCTGCAGTGGCAGGTGGATTCTTTACCACTGTGCCACTTGGGAAGTCCCAAGATCACATTTGCTTTATACCAATTACAATAAATTGTATTTTCTGTTAACATTTAGATCTCATATTCTTCAAGATATATCATTTTACCTTTGAGAAATTAATGGATTACCACTACTCATAACTATTAGACAAGCTAGGTTTCAGTTTTTGATATTCTAACAGTTTCAGGATACAGATATTCAGGGATGGTAAGGTGCTGTTTTCATTCTGCTATCTGAAATAGTAATAGCATATAATGAAATAAAGTTACAATAAGAGTGCAGATGATCAATGCCTTCTGTTTTCAAAAGAAAGGTTTTTAACTCCACATTGACATTTATTTTCCATTTCTCTGGTGCACTGGCTATTTTGACAAGGATATTATCTTAATCATTAAAATAATTCTGTAAGCACCATCAATCAAGAGGTTTGCTTTCAAGTCATGATAATATAAATGAAGTGTTTTTTTTTTCTTTTAGTCTTAGAGTTTCAAGACTCAAAGCTTAGTACTTGCAATACGGCTAAGAAGCTAGAAGAAATAAAATGATCTGCAGAGTTTGGAACCATGTGCCCAAAACAACAAAATTTTACAGAATATAACATAATGTTTTGCATTTAGAAATAAATTGCTCAGATATGAACTGGGGAAGATATTGGACTTCATCAATGTAGCTTCACAGAGCAAAATGAGAACAATGGAAGGAAGTTCAGGAAGCCAATTTTGTGCAATGTCAGAAAGAACTTCTTGATAAGTCCTCTAAAAGTGAAATGAACCGTCCTGTGAAATACCAATGCTTTTTACCGCTGCAGGTGTTGAAGCAGATCAACAAACATCTGTCAGTTATATTACACAAGGGATTCCTACAGTGGGTGGAAGACTGGAACCGATTAGGTCCTTTGAACTCTGATTCCCAATCTAACCTTTCGGGTCAGAACCCTTTAGGACATCAGATGGATAAACAATCTACTAAGAAGAAAGACATTTCAACAATTAAATATAGTATAAGAAATAGAAAAGTATGTAAGTAATGGTGATGCAAATAAAAAATTAAGGAAGGATTGAGAGAACAGTGACAAATTCTAGCTAGCAGTACAATGTCAGATTGCCTAGAGGAGTCCTTATATTAAGGATTATAGTGGGTGTTATAATTCAGGTGGGAAAGATAATGTGGTACAGGATTCCTGCCTGAAAGGAGGGCCCTAGCAAAGAATTAGAGAAGTAGATAGAACTCCATGAATATCTGAAAAGAGAAGAGAAATATTCTGGAGCTTTTAATTAATCAGAACCTTTGTGATAAATCTGTATTTACTTTGGCTGTCAAGACCTTTCCGTGCCTTAAACAAATAGGTATAAGGTTGTAAAATACCTGACATACATTAAAAAAAATGAAATTATGCCATTTGAAGCAACATGAACTGATCTAGAGGTTATCATACTAGATGAAGTGAGTCTGAAAGAGAAAGACAAATACCATATGATAGCACTAATTTGCAGCATCTAAAATATAACATAATTGAACTTATCTGCAAGACAGAAATAGGCTCACAGACACAGAGAACAGACTTTTGGTTATCAAAGGGAAAAGCGGGTGCAGGAGGGAAGGACGGGGAGTTTGGGTTTAGCAGATGCAAACTATTATATGTTATACATAGGATGGAGAAACAATGCTGCTGCTGCTAAGCTGCTTCAGTTGTGTCTGATTCTGTGCGACCCCATAGACAGCCCTTGACCCCATACATCAGGCTCCTCTGTCCCTGGGACTCTCCAGGCAAGAACACTGGAGTGGGTTGCATTTCCTTCTCCAATGCATGAAAGTGAAAAGTGAAAATGAAGTCCCTCAGTCATGTCCAACTCTTTGCAACCCAATGGACTGTAGCCTACCAGGCTCCTCTGTCCATGGGATTCTCCAGGCAAGAGTACTGGAGTGGGCTGCCATTTCCTTCTCCTGGAGAAACAATGAGGTCCTACTATATAGTGCGTGGAACTATATTCAATATCGTGTGATAAACCACAAAGGAAAAGAATATGAAAAAGAATGCATATGTGTGTAACCGATCACTTTGCTGTATATATATATATATATATATGGTTTAAATCATCAACCTCTCAGTCATATTTATTTCTTCTTTGTAATCTAAAATAATATTATATAGTGATAAAGACAGGAGCCTCCCAGATTGCTTCCAGAATTTTCTTAGCAACAGGACTGTACAGCATCTGAACACAGACTGTAGGAACCGAGTCACCAGGTGCTATCTCTCTAGGCTTGAAGACTTTGCTCTCAGAGAAAGTAGGCTGAGTCCATGAGATCCACCCAGAATATGATCAAGCCAAACCACTGATTTGGGGCATTTTCCTAAAGTGAAAAGAGAAGCAAAATTTCCAACTAGCTAATTTTGCTACTTGTTAGTCTATCTAAAGTCTTTTGTTTCTGGAAGCTTTTAATATTCTCTTTGTTTCTGTCAGCAGTTTTTCTGTACCATGCCTGGCTGTGAGTCTTTTTATTTCTTTATTTTCTGGTTTTTATCCTGTTGGGTTTTGTAGTGCTCCTTGAATCCCTGACAGGGAGAGTCACAAGCTATTATTTCAAAAAGAGTGTCTCTGCCCCATTTGCTGACCTCCTGCTGGGACTCCAGTCTATACCCTGTGTATATTTTACACTTTTCTTCCCTCAAGGATCTTTCATCCTTTTTCTATAATGTCTCCATCTGGTTCTTTTTTCAGAACTACTTTCCAGTTTATTAATCACCTCCTCAGTGTGTCTAAACTTTTTGTAAACTCATGTATTGAGTTCTTAACTTTGGTTATTACATTTTCTCAGTTCTAAAAGCCTCCATTGGTGGTGGTGGTGGTTTAGTCATTAAGTCATCCAACTCTTGGGACCCCATGGACTGTAGTTTGCCAGGCTCCTCTGTCCATGGGATTTTCCAGGCAAGAATACTGAAGTGGATTGCCATTTCTGTCTCCAGGGGATCTTCCTGACCCAGGAATTGAACCTGGGTCTCTTGCATTGCAGGCAAACTCTTTACCGACTGAGCTATGAATAAGGGTGTATATATCCAAGAGATTTCCATGGGCTAGAGTCTACTTTCTGTTTTTGAAAACTGAAAGAAGAAAAAATGGTGCCATTTACTAAACTAGATAAAATTGAGGGAAGTTCAGATTTAGGAGAACAAGAGTTGGCTTGGGGTTAGTGCAGTTGAGATGGCAGGCTGACTTCCTAGTTGTGAGATGTTTGTGGTCTGCACACGCAGGAGAAAATTCTGGGCCAAATATACAGCTCTGGATGTCCTCTGCACACAGGGGACAGTGGTGTAACACAGCGGAGCAGAGGAAAGGGCATAGGGAGGAGGCGGGGGTCAGGGCGGGGCGCCTCGGGCTGAAGCTTCCAGAGCACAGAGCTGCCGGGAAGCAGGTGGAACCGACGCAGGTGGGGTCAGAAAAGAAGTCTGTGGTAACCGGGGGACTGCATTGTCACAAAACTAAGGGCAGAGATCATGGCGAGGGGAACACGGTCACCAGAATGAAACGCGACTAAGAAAACACACTGAAAGCAAGCAAACCATGGGCGACCCTGGGGAGGAGCGTTTCGGCGGCGGAGTGAAGGGAGCAAGCAGGCCGCGGTGGGCTGAGCAGCGGGCGGGTGAAGGGGTGGAGAGTGAGCACAGGGAGCCCGTGAAGTCTGGCTCTGAGGAGGAGAAAGATGGGTAGATAGATGCATGTGAGATTAGGGAATGTTTTCTAATTTTAGGAGAAAAAGATATGACCATGATCAAATGCCAGTAGGAAGATACACCCAAAGTGGGAGAGGTTGAAGGATACAAGAGAAAAAAAAAAGCCTGCGTGCATCCTAAGTTGCGTCAGTCACGTCCAACTCTTTGCGATTGGAAGGACTGCCAGGCTCTTCTGTCCATGGGAATCTCCAGGCAAGAATACTGGAGTGGGTTGCCATGGCCTCCTCCAGGGAATCTTCAAAAAAAATGGCCTAATTAATAGCAAATATGGGGTCTTCCCAGGTGGCACTAATGGTAAAAAAAAATGCAAATAAACAAAAAAACCCACCTGCCAATGCAGGAGACTCAGGTTCAATCCCCGGTTTGGGAAGATGCCCTGGAGGAGGGCTTGGCAACCCACTCCAGTATTCTTGCCTGGAGAATCCCATGGGCAGAGGAGCCTGGTACACAGTCCATAGGGTTTCAAAGAGTTAGATAGGACTGAAGAGACTTATACGCAGCATGCAGGATAGCAAACATCTGAAAAGATTGGAGGATTCAGGATCTAGAGCTCAAGGGGCAAGGTCTGCCTGAGATGCTTAGAAGCTAGGGAGACAGATCCTTTCCCGTTTTTTCCTAACAGAAAAGTCAGGAGATTGTTTTGGTGGCAAGACAGGGAGAGGGTTCTTTACAGATTGTTTCTCTTTCTAGTACAAATTAGGGGGGCTTGGATATCTGCTGTAGGGAACAAGCAAAAACTTTCAAGCAATATGGTAGAATAGCCACATAGCATTAATGATCCGGCTGAAGTCAGATACCATGAAGTTGTTCAGTGGCTGCATTCTACAGGGTGTTATGAGTTTGCCCAGCGGTTCCCAGCAGTTTGGAGCAGTTGCAGAGAAGTCGACTGTTAGAGAATCTTGAAAAAGGATTTGGGGCTGGTGGGTCCCTCTGCAGACACCAGGACAAGGCTGATGACAAACGTGACACACGGTGGAGAAGAAAGTGAAGACGAAAGGGAGCAAGCAGGTACAAGTAACGTAGAAGTCTGAAATGGAGGTTCCAGGACAATTCGATGAAAGAGTAGTCTAGGACTCCAGATTTCCTAGTTTGGGTGACTGGGATTTGAGGATTATTAATTTATGTATAAGAAGATCGGTTATCTTGGGACAGTCTTGGTTTATACCTGTTTTGCTGGAGTATTTGCTAAGTTTCACCCCGTTTCACTTTCAAAAGTGTCCTTGTTTGTATAATAAATTCAATGTCTTGGTATTTATCTAGAGATTACATGGAACAGGTGTGGAAGAAGGGAGATAATTAGTTTAATTTTGGACATGTTGAGTTCAAGGAATTTATAGGAAATTCAGGTTTAAAGATCAAGCAGATCAAACATTTGGGCAGATACAACCTATACTCACCCATAACACATAAATCAGTACAGTACTAATTGACTTATAATTTAGGGATTATCTCAAGTGATATACTAATCTGCAGATAACACATTAAATTCCTAGAAAATATTTGCATTGGATGCTTGAGGGCCTTTTCTTGGTTGTATTTGTGAGTGAAGTGAAAAATATTAATCATGTGAGAAACAGTTTTAACACCAACCAATTTGTCAATCTGGTATGACATATTAATGGACTCAGTTAAATTGGGTCATACCTCAAAACATCACAAGGTGGCAGCACAACTACTCTATGATATATAATTAACAAGGGAAAAGATTCCTCTCAGATATTCTGCAGTTAGAACATTTAAGAGTTCATAGCCCGTTGGACATTATAAGTGGGTGCATGCTAAGCCGCTTCAGTCGTGTCCGACTCTGTGTGACCCTGTGGACTGTAACCACCAGGCTCCTCTGTCCATGGGATTCTCCAGGCGAGAATCCTGGAGTGGGTTTCCGTGGCCTCCTCCAGGGGGTCTTCTCTACCCAGGGATTAAACCTGGGTTTCTCATGTCCCCTGCATTGGCAGGTGAGTTCTTTACCACTAGTGCCACTGCATTAGATAAATTTTTCTAAATGTATGCCTTTTAATTTAAAAGTAATTATTTGTTTTATCATTATTGCCAATTTGAAGATGTGAAAATTAAAAAGTTTTATTTTGAAATATGTACATTATTTTTAAATATTTTAAATAGATTAAGACACATGATGTCCCTATTCCCTGGTGGCTCAGGGGTTAAAAAGTCCACCTGTAATGCAGGAGACATGGGTTCGATCCCTGAGTGGCAAAGATCCCTTGGAGAAGGAAATGGCAACCCACTCCAGTATTCTTGCCTGGGAAATCCCATGAACAAGCCTGGTGGGCTACAAAAGTCCATGGGGTCATGAAAGAGTCAGACACAACCTAGTGACTTAACAACAAAACACATGATCACTGATATACATTTATGGGCATTCTTAAGATAGCTATTAGTACACAAGGCTTCCCTGATGGCTCAGATGATAAAGAATCCACCTGCAAGGTAGGAGACCTGGGTTCGATCCCCGGGTCTTGGAAGTTCCCCTGGAGGAGGACAAAGTAACCCATTCCAGTATTCTTGCCTGAAGAATGCCTATGGAAAGAGGAGTCTGGCAGGTTACAGTCCATGGGGTCACAAAGAGTCGGACACTACTGAGCGACTAAGCACACACGGTATATCATACACCAGCTATAAATGTCTTATAAATTTGCATTTTGATTGGTATATTGTAGTTAGATAATTTTATTTATAGTATCTTTTTAATACATTTATCTCACTAGTGAACATACACTTAGTAACTTCATTCGTCGGCCTTTGGAAGGAAAGCATTCAGAAATCTCATGAAGAAAGTCTGGCTTGCCATATTCTAGCTATAGCAACACAAATGGAGGCAGGTATGGTTATCTGATTTAGCCAGCGGATAGTACAGGATACCCGGTTAAATTTGAACTTCAGCTAAACAGCAAATAATCTCTTTAACATAAGTATGGTACCATACAATATTTGGGACATACATATACTAAAAATTAGTCAATTCCTCAATATATTTTACGTGGCAACCCAAGTAGGGAGCAATAGGAGGGAGAAGAAAGCTGCAGAGAAATCCAGGATTCTAGGCTTCAAATCTGACCTACTAGTTAGAGGTCTTCAGGACCAAGGAAAAGAATTATAAATGGACTTGAGCTAGGCTGCATTCTGTGGTGAACTCATTTATATGTTAAGCTAAACAACATGGGCTAGGGTTAATCAAGTACTCTGGTGAATTACCATCTACACCACACATTGATTGCTGATTTTCAAACAACAAAATACGACAACATATATTTAAAGCTAGCTCAGTTTTGGACAAAATTGAATAAATAACTGCAATTCAGACATTTTGGGGTCTTACCCACATTCAGGGTTATCATTATGAAAATCTGTCATTAGAGCATGAAGGCTTGGAAATGCCATTTTAATTTCGTTTAATCAACAAACATGCCTGGCACCTTCTGTGTGCAGAGGACTGACTTAGACTGTGAGTATAAGGATTAATAAGACACTGATGTAATTCATCTCGGTAGCCATTTATCGTTGATAAAATAAAAGTTAAAATCGTGTACAAATCATGGCAAAGTCATTCTTACCATTTCTCCCTGGGTTTTGGTCCCTGATCAATTGTTTCTCCCTTTCTTCCTCCCTAGAATGATCTCCTTTCTCTTCCGTGTGATTTTCAACTACCATTTTAATATTCAAGACTTCCAAATATCTATTCCAGCCACAACTTCTCTGCTGGGCCTAAGTATGTCCATTTAACTGATATGAGTTCCTGGCTGCCCCATGAGTACTTCCTAAATTAGACTCACGGTTTACTCCCAGAAAATTTGTTTCTTCGTTTGTTCCCAATCTTAGTCGATTTCAGTTCTCTTTCTGTTCTCCTCTGCCCTTCAGACATTCACACAATCCTCAAATTCTGTCCCCCATCCAATCAGAGTATCCTTACTAGATCGTGTGTCTACTATTCCATGTCCTTTCTAAACTCATTTCCTTCCTCCAGCCTTCATTGCCTTAAATTTAGAAATTAAAATTATCAATTAATTTTATTTACATTATTTTATACCAATAATTATATTTTTAAATCTGAGAGGAGTTTATGATTTTAATGACATTAAAAGATAATAAGACTGATAAGGACACACAGGCAGAGTCAGAGAATTACCTGGGGTTGGGAGGTGTTCAGATGTTTGAAATATAGACACTTGGAAGAGAAGGCAGGGAAATCCCTCAAGCTTCCCATTCAGCACAGTGCTAATGGAAACAACTGGAAGCATTTATAGGGCACCCACTGAACGTTCTGCAGAAGACTCTTGAGAGTTCCTTGAGCTGTAAGGAGATCAAACCAGACAATCCTAAAGGAAATCAACCTTGAATATTCAATGGAAGGACTACTGATGCTGAAGCTGAAGCTCCAATACTTTGGCCACCTGATATGAAAAACTGACTCACTGGAAAAGACCCTGATGCTGGAAACGATTGAGGGTAACAGGAGAAGGAGGTGACAGAGAATGAGATGGTTGGATGGCATCACTGACTCAATGGACATGAGTTTGAGCAAACTCCGAGAGATAGTGAAGGACAGGGAAGCCTGGCATGCTGCAGTCCATGGGGTTGCAAAGAGTCAGACACAACTCAGTGACTGAACAACAACAGCATAACAACAACAACACTGAACCTTAGGCATTCATATCGTCCAGCGAGGTGAATAATGCAGGTCAAAGATCACATTCCTCTAGACTGCAGGGAACAAGGGGAAGGAAACAAAGTCTTTCAAGCTGGGTCATTAGTCCTAGCAGTTTAAAAAGTGATGAACACATCTTTATAAGACCAGCCCAGTATCTTACAGGAACATCAGTGGTGGCATAATCAAAGGAGTATAATTAAGAAAAACATAAATAAATCTGAAACAACTAATAATATGACTACCCTTATGCCCTATATCAATTATAAAATGCTGCTGCTAAGTCGCTTCAGTCGTGTCCGACTCTGTGCAACCCCATAGATGGCAGCCCACCAGGCTCCCCCCTCCCTGGGATTCTCCAGGCAAGAATACTGGAGTGGGTTGCCATTTCCTTCTCCAATGCATGAAAGTGAAACTGAAGTCGTTCGGTTGTGTCCGACTCCTAGTGACCCCAGGGACTATAGCCTACCAGGCTCCCTGTCCATGGGATTTTCCAGGCAAGAGTACTGGAATGGGTTTCCATTGCCTTCTCCGAACTATAAAATGGGAAATATTTAAACAAATGATTCTGATCAGTGTTACTTTTAAAAAGCCAAAGCAAATTTTCAGTTTTATTTCCAATTAGTTTTCCAGCATCGATATTGAAATTTCTCAATACCCATTGGAAAGTATCTGAGCACACACTTTAGAAAGATGTGGGCTTTGATCCATTTTGTCGACATGATGGCTAATTCCTGTCCTTGTGTTATAGCCTATCCCTGTCTTCCTCCTTCAATACCTTGACTCAGAGGAGTTCTGGACCACATATGTGGATTCTCACTGCTCTGTCGCGGTATTTGGGGTGACATAAGGGCTCAAACAACAGAACATGAGAAACTATAGGTATTTTACCTGTCCAGAGGCAGCCACCCAAGCATGGTAGTAAAGGGCTGAGAGGACTCCAGCAAAGAGAACAGGAAGGTTCAAAATGAAGGGCCACGATGCCCCTTGCAATGGGCGAGGGGAGTTTGTGTCCGGGCAAAGCACTAAGGGGAGGGTGGAAGGACAGGTTGATCAGGCCAGGGGTTAACTGGACCCAAGATCCTATGTGTTTCTAGAAACAAGCCTTGAGGGAATCTCTCTAGCCTCACATATGGAATGGGGATAACAGAGATTGAAGACCATGGAGGCCTAAATCGGCTTAATTACACACTGTGGTGTAAGGATGGGAAGGCCCCCAGATGCTTGAAATTCTTTCCACAGAAAACAAAACATTTACTTTACAGAGATAAAAGGCTTGAAATGTAAATGCATGAGTGAAACTCATTCACACTTGGGTGTAATCAGTCAGTCAAGAAATCAATAAACAGAGAAGTATCAGATTCCCTGGGGGTGGGGGGCAGAGAGCAAGGGTCTAAGTTTAGGAGGTAGAAGCTGGGTGGAAAGTTAGGATAAGTGCCAAGGAAAGAGACCTAGGAGATTAGGAAGGCAAACTTCACCTACTTGGTACATTTTACTTGTGATTCATGAAGTGTGTCCATCTGTCTTCTCCACTGGCTTGTGAACTCCTTGAGCCAATGACCTAGCATTGAGCCTGGTGCAAATGGTAAGCATGAAATCATTCTGTGCTCATGGTGAATTTTAGTTCCAAACTGGTCGACAGCAACTGTGTGCAAATGAACTTTTCCTTTTCCTGCCCATCCAAAGAGACAGATTATTGGATTACCCTCCTGGGGTTCTGGAGTGTCAGAGCTTCCTTCCCAGGCCCATCTGTGCCCACACGACCAAGAAACAAGGCTCTTACTCACTCAGCTAGGCGATGGCAAACAAGGGAAAATGATTTTAAAGATGTCTGCTCAAAATTCTCCTAATATGAAAACTATGAGGCGAGGACATTTTGGTTGCTTCTGTTGCTCAAAAAGATACATCAGGATCTTGCAGTACTTTCCATTCATTATCCTCAGTGTGGGCTTTTTGATTTATTTTGGTATCAGTTTTCCTGGTATAGATAGTGAAGAGGCTAGCATGTGGCGCTAGCGTCGTGACTGGCAAATAGCAAGTGTTCAATAAATTTTTGTGGAATGATTGATTGGGGGTGATCCCCAAATTCCAAACAGTTGAGTCAAAACTGAGGAAAATTCACATCAAGTAGGTAGAGACCAAGCTGAAACATTATGCATAAAACTTCGTGAAAAGTTGAGGAAAATCCAGATTTACCATACAAATACTTGAATGTTATTAGCTGAATTGGATTTTATTTGATACAGTAAATAGAATTGGAACATAGTGACTGGAGTATAGGAACAAATCAAGTCAATTTTGTTCTCTTTGGGTTAAGCTAGGTTGAACAAAGTGGGAAATTTCTGTTGCCCTTGCAAGACTGGGACCTAGTAATTTTTCTAAGTTATTTGGAAAATTCTGAGTTTGTTTTGTTTGTTTTTGTTTTGTTTTGCTTTACTTTACAAATAGCCTCCTGGCCCTCTAGCAATACCCCCATCTCAGATACTACTCCCTTATCTAGCTATAAAACAATTAATAGAAGCTCAAAATAGTTGAGCAACATTTGCTGTTTTAAACAAATCCTGGCTTTAGTCTGAACATAGTTAAGAACTTTTCAGGCCCAGCAAGCCCCACTTTAGGTCTCCATTACTGGAAAAAGCCATTATGTGGAACCACTGCAGTACAGCCAAGAACGCAGTAGTATCAGCACATTTCAGAAAGCTTGGCTGATTCTCTCTTGTAGTTTGTTCTTTTCAAGTATCAGGTCACCTGAAATCATTAAAACTTCTTGTAACACTTTTCCAATCCATGGCTAAATTTCCACTTTGAGGTCCTCTGACTTTTTAGGCAATCCCTCACTAGAATGAGTCTACGATTCATGCTAAATCACAAGGATGATCAGATGAAATTGTTAACAGAATGCTGTGTTTCTGGTGGATAATAACTCATTGGACATAAAAATTAAGATAATATGCTTTATTTTACATGATTGTTGATGTTGATTCCAGCCATTACCTCCAATCAAGTCAGGCTATAATTTTGTGGCATTAATGAAGACAGACTTAATGAGCAGCTCTCCTTTCACAGTGTAGGTCTCGCTGCTGTACACAAAACCAAAGTCCCCTAAACAGGAAACTTCCATTCCACACCAGCAGGCCTAACTCGATTTGTGGATTACACCTCCAGAGCTCAGCAAGCAACAAATTAATCATTTTTTCCCCCAACTGAGGCATTTTTTCCCTTCCAATCTGAATTTCAGAACTTGTCTTGATTAATGCTGATGTGCTGAACACTGTTGCCATTAAGTCATATATCTTGAAAAGAGCCAATCGGAGTAATAATTCATATATCTCCTGGAGCAAAGTTTTTCAAAAGTCTCCATGCAATATTCTGATGGATCAATCTCCTATGATATTCTGATGCTTCTTTCCAACAGTGGCTTTCATTCTCATTGTTCTTACTTAAGATTTTTATCCATCATATCAATAGAAACAATGTCCCTGCTTCAAAACTACATATGAATAACAGGTATAGATAAAGTTGTTCTACATGCTGATTTTAGTCCCTGAGAGCAATATTTTGTAAAACTTACCTCACTACCCAAAAGCAACTTTTACTCTTATCCTTTTAATGAAAAAAAAAAATCTAAAGAATATGTGCTAGTATCTGTGTGCTAACCTTTTAAGCTAATTATTATTTGTCCACTTAAAATTAGTAGCAGTAAATTTTCCATTTACGAAAGTCATTCAAGATTCAAACTCTCCCCACTCTTTTTTTAAGCTAGGTCATGACATCTCTGCAGAAGACAAATTCTGTATTAGCGATGAGTTGTTGTTGTTCAGTTGTTAAGTCATGTCTGGCTCTTTTGTGATTAGAAGTGAGTTACTGTTATCCTCAAGGAGGCAGAAAGTTGAAGTAAAGAGTAAACTAATTTTTAATGCAACCACCAGGAGTTTAATCAACTCTTAAGTGATGCCTTGATTTTTAATTATACAGAAGTCACTTGCTGTATTTTCTACTCTGAGCACCTACCCCAACGTCTGGCCTGCAGTTGGTGTTCAATGTCAACTGAATGGAACTCAGAATTTTTTACCAAGAGGCTGGTGAGAAAGCGTTCTTCAATTTGTCCACTAGGTGGCACACAGGGACCACACTTCCCACATGGAACCGGCACAGACCCTCCCATTCATAGTGTAAATAAAGAGCTGCATTATTAATTTATACCATAGCATCCACTCTACACCTAATATTTGTTTAACCAGCTGTTTCCTGTAATCCTCCTTAAACACTATTGATTAAAATGCTAAGAACATTCAAGTTTCCATCCCTTTCCATTTTACCCCTTTTACTTAACAGACTAAATACATTTAAATATCATAGGCTAAGTACTATGGTTACTGATAACGAATACAGGAGGTCGGAAAATTAGAGGCAACAGAAGACGACAATGCAAAAGTGTTTTCAAATTTGCTCTGCATTTCGCTGGAATTTTAACTGGCTGTGAATACCATTATTTTTAAAATGTAATCTGGAAAATAAAACATAATGGGGCAAAAGGAAATGAAAACCAGTATTAGGGTGTTTCAAAAAAGGGAGCTATTTCCTGAATATGCCTCTTGTTCATCTTTTCAAAGACCAAGGGCTGTGCTACCTTAAGAGTCAAAGACTTCTTCAACTGCTCAGAAAATACCAACATTCCACACCCAAGATGCTAAAAGGCAGGACTGTTTAGTAGACCATCTATTCATAAAGCATCTTCGCTCGCCGAATGTATTTATCCTGGATGTGTTACTGGCTCCCAAAGGAAGGGAAAGGAAGGGAAACCACTGGGGATATAATGAATTGATTCTTCTCTGTGAGAGTACCTTCACTTCTTCTAAAACGGCAGTGTCAGTCATTCCTCTGAGATTCAGGGCCTAGTGGACAATAAATGGCTCACTTCATAAGAACACCATGTTCTCCTCTTGGTTGTTTCTGATAGAAAGCCCAGGCCCACTGAACACTCCACTGTGGAATACTGGCCTCTGGGTACTTTCTCTTTGGAGACCAGTAGTCTGGAGGTTGTTGCTTTTCTCTTGCTCATTAAGTTATGTTTAAACAGAATTAGTTCTTATTTAGTTTTCCCATTTTTAATCTGTTTCCAGTTTTGTGAAGAGATTACCAAAACATATAGCCATTCTCTTAGCTTAAAAATTAAATTATCAAGAACAGATAGCCCCTAAGTGACTGAAGACTAACGTTTAAAGAAATGCCCAACCACCTTTGGCATACTTTCTATTTTACTGAATGAAAGAAAAACTTCTTTATTCATAAAAATAATGGAACTGAACTTAAGACACATCAAACTAAAAATTATCCAAAGAGAACCACTATGGTGTATTTTTGGTAAAACAATATTCCCATCTTATGATTCCATTAAAATATTGAAGTTGCTGAAGTATGTGTAAAATGATTGCAAATTTAGTACACTGAAATAATCAAATAGAAATGGTTACCAGAAACTACGTTTGTAATGAATAAATATTACATTTCATGTAGAAATTAATTCTCAGGCTTTATTTCTTAAGAACCGTTAGCTTCCAAGAAGCCAGCCAGTATGTTTGATTTTATGACATCACACTGGAACGTGTACAGGAACACTTTCCATCCTAAAAACTCCCAAAGTACTGGCCACTTTGTGTATTTTTCCAAGGATAAATGAAAATAAAATAACTTATTTTCAAAATAATAAACCAACTTATTTGGAACACAACAGTCATAGTCAATGGAAGAAAACAACTTCATTTCAACCCCAGAGAGTTCAGATTTACTTAGGATGGTAAACAGTCTCACACAAATCATTCATTTAAGCAACTTTTAAAAGTAACCTTACCAACCATGACTTAAAAGGAATTTTTTAAGTGTATTAATATTGTCCACCAACATCATTCTATATACAAAAAGCATCATAGTTCTGTGATCTTAATTTCACAATTAAGTTGAGAAGCCTGGACCAAAATTGGTAACATCTCAAAGACTGTCACTCTAACAGGTATTACCTATGTGATTGCAATAACTTTCTTTTTCACATAAACTTACATAGTCTCTAAAAGAAAACTCATAAATCTGGAATGGACAAGGCCATTCCTCAGCATTTCCTTCAGCCTATACTATCCTTTTTTCAGGTGTTATAAAAATGCTTGTTGAAATACAGATGGAAAAACTGCCACTTGGAAACCATGCATCCACCAGATTTATAGTAGCATCAGCAAAATCTGGGATACTGGACTTCATCGTTGCCCCAGTCTAGACCGAGCTTGTTTACTGCAGAACAGTATTTTATCTGACAATATGAATCTTTAAAAAAAAAAAAAAAAGAAGTTGAAATGCCATGTCAAACGCAAAAGAAAATTAAAGAAAACAAGAAAAGTTACTTTAATGTATACGTATATTATGATATGTATTGCTCTCTGAAATCTTAAAGGAATCAAGGCTTAACCCAAAGAGTAAAAAAAAAAAAAAAAATTATGGGATTTTTACCTTGTCCTAAAATCCAGAAGTTCAGATGCTCTCAAGTCCTGCTGAAGTTGGAGCCTGGAGATCAAGTGAAGCCAGCGCTCTTTCCCCTCACCTTAAGTTTGTCTCTGGGCAAGTGTGTGTGCGTGTGTGAGTGTGTGTGTGTGTGTGTGTGTGCGTGTGCCGCGCAGAATGTCTCTTTGTGGCGCTGGATGGCAGAGGTCCTGCTCCTGGGAAGAAGGAGGCACTTTCTCACCAAGAGCAGAAGAAAAGCAAAGCAGCGTCACCAGGAAAGTTCTCCTCCCAGATCCCCTAATTACAGCCTAACGTGCGCTTCATGCAAACTTCAGGGAGGAAGGGAGGGGCGGCTCCATGCCCAGACCTTGTGGAACAGCAGCCTCTTAGATGACTTTCCTTCTGCTCAGATCCCCGAGTTACCCGCTCAGGGGTTCAGGCAAAGCGGGAGCTACAACCACAAGCCCCCAGCACTGCACACCTTCTGGGTCTGTCCAGAGAGGATGGGTCAAGGGGCTGTGGAATGACCGTGGGGCAGAGGGGTGAAGCAGGCAAGCCAGGACAGTGAATTTTCACTTTGTTTCTTAGCCTCTGCTTAAAATGAAGATCCAAGAGTAGGAGAGGTCCTCGCTTTCCCGTCTCCCTCTCCCCAAGGTATATCCAGGGTAATCAAGTAGAAAGGTAATTATGACAACAGCGGATAAAGCTTCCAAAATTTAAGGTGCCCTTTCACCCACACTGCCAGAAGTATGCTTTCTGGTTTACTGGATGAGTTTGATTCTCCTTTAACAAACAACTGTTATTGTATCCTTGGATGACAAAGCTCAAAGAACCTGGGTTTATTTATAGAGTGAAGAATGCAAGGGGCAGACAGGATGGGTGGGGTTGGCTTATGGATCCATACCCAGGATTAGAACCAGATGGGTACAGAGCGCGCGCGCACACACACATGGAGACAGGCGCGCGCGCGCAAGCACCCCTAAAATAACCACCGGGGAAGATGCTAGGACACGCGGGAAAACGCCTTCTGAACAAACAGACATTTATTTATAACTTCTGGGACAGTATATAGGTCCATTGATTCCCGCCTTGAGTAACCAAGGGTTTTGGAGAGGAAACGGCTTCATATTTCAATAACAGAGCCACCTTTGATGGAGCCTAGGAGGGAGGGAAAAAAAGAAACACACCGCAGGAAGCAAACGGCTGTTGCAGCCGCCGGGAGGAGGGAGCGGGGCTGGCCCGGGGTTGGGGACAAGCAAACAAGCCCAAGAGGCCCCTCGCCAGGGAGGACGCGAGACTCAGGCCATTTCGCTTGAGAGCTTGGGGCGCCAGGACGCCAGGGGCGCCCCGGGATCGCGGCTGCGTCCCCTTCTCTCGCCCGCGGGCTTAGGAGGCGCAGGCTGAGCGGCTGGCTCTTCACGACCGCTGCGGCTCCGTGTGTGCAGAGGAAGGGCAGAAGGGTCTGGAGAGCCCGGGGACTGATGCAGCAGAGGGATTTGTGGGGCGGGGGAATTGGGGGGAGATAAGGGGAGAAGGCAATAGCACCCCACTCCAGTACTCTTGCCTGGAAAATCCCATGGACAGGGAGCCTGCTGGGCTGCAGTCCACGGGGTCGCTAAGAGTCGGACACGACTGAGCGCCTTCACTTTCACTTGTCACTTTCATGCATTGGAGAAGGCAATGGCAACCCACTCCAGTGTTCTTGCCTGGAGAATCCCAGGGACGGGGGAGCCTGGTGGGCTGCCGTCTATGGGGTCACACAGAGTCGGACACGACTGAAGCGACTTAGCAGCAGCAAGCCAGTGAGGTGGGGGCATCGCTGGGACAGGGCTCAGGTGAGCCACGGGGACCAGTGGCAGGGGCGCCGGTGGAGCTGGTGGCTCCTGGGACAGCGGAACCGGCGCGGCGCGGGGACGGGCGCCAGGAGGGCATCGCGCGCGCTCGGCGCAGCTCACTAGGCGGCGAGCGGCGCTATTGTCTTGGAGATAAACCCTAAGCCGGGTTGGCTGCTTCCTCTTACAAGAGAGGCGGGAAAGAGGTCTTAAAAAGAAGATAATAAGGCTTCGTTCCAGCTTTTCCCCCTCGCTGTATTTCACCGGTTCCTGCCCCCAGGTTCACCCTTGTCATTCGGGTCTTCGGGTAAATTCATGTGTGCCTCTTGGAAAGATTTTATTCCGCAGCCAAACTAAACACCCACAAAGTCTCGTTAAGGAAGACTAGTTATATTCGCCACGAAATAATTAAAAACGAATCCGCCAGCAGACAACTCAACACCTTTCTTGTCATGTCAAAACCTGGGCATGGGCGCCCCCTTCTCAATTTTTCTGTTTGTCCTCACAGGGAACAGACCGCTCAGGACTTGACAATTTTATATCATTGATTTCCTGGCTATTCGAGACAGCTGTTCTGCTGTAGGTCCCCCCTTAACTGCCAATAAAAGTAAGATACATCTCTGCCTTTCAACTGTGAAAAGAGTTTTTATGCTGTTTCTTGTAAATGTTCAGGATGGTATGCACTTTGAGGAACATAAAGGAATTGGACTTAAAAGCAAATGTGTGGCTATGAAATCATATAAATATGTTTGAATACTGATCTTGTTCCCTCAGTTTAAACACCTAATTTCTGGGAGTTGCCTGGGCAGTGAGTCAGATCAGCTGGTTCATCCCTGGCAATTTTGCAGTCTTCTCCAGCCATATACAGGTATTCCAGCACAGCATTAAGAGAACATAATGTGTTCTCTTCAGAAATTGCTTATTAGCTACAAAAAAACCACCCATTATGCAATTTAGTCACTCCACAGTGAGTTAGAATTTTGTCTCTTTTCAGTTTCAGGTAAAACCCTACCATCTGAGCTAGGCTTTCAGAGTTATCTCATTAATCCTTCCCCATCCCTAGCTCCTACCTTCTCAGATAGGCTAGTTACTAGTGTGATCACTAAGATGGCTGTTCTCCTGCTTTCTGTACATCCCCTGCTGGACCAGACTCTTCTTTACTTAAACCCTACTCACTTGAGAGATCCTCCTACAAATTTGCCTCTAGCTCCAGCAAGTAATTGTTCTAATCTTTGGATCAGAATATCTCTACCAGGAGAGCTTATTAAAGGGGTAGTGAGGGGCTTGTGCCTCTGCTGGTGTCCCTGGTAACTAATGAGCCAACCTGATTTCAATTCCTCCTTTAAAACTAGTGACCTCCCCTTCCCTCCCGCTCTCTTGGAGTGAAGACTATCGCCATGTCCTGCCTGCTGCCACCCATGGTGATGCTCCAGGACCTTGCTTCTGACATGAAAGATTCTCTCTCCCCAGCCATTAAACTTTGCTGATATCTCTGGCGCTGACTCCAGGCTTTTGTTTAGGTCAAGGTTTGGCATGGATAAGACTTGTAGGCCTGTGGGGTGCAACCTCAAACTGCTGCTGCTGCTGCTGCTAAGTCATTTCAGTCGTATCTGACTCTGTGCGACCCCATAGACGGCAGCCGACCAGGCTCCGCCGTCCCTGGGATTCTCCAGGCAAGAACACTGGAGTGGGTTGCCATTTCCTTCTCCAATGTGTGAAAGTGAGCTCTTGTTAAAAGATCCCCAGTACAGTGTTTTTAATCTCAAATACTTAAACCTGTTAAGTTGTTGTTTAGTTGCTAGGACGTGTCTTGTCTCTTTGCGACCCCATGGACTGTAGCCCACCAGGTTCCTCTGTCCATGGGATTCTCCAGGTAAGGATACTGGAGTGGGTTGCCATTTCTTCCTCCGGGGGATCTTCCCAACCCAGGGATTGGACCTGCGTCTCCTGCATTGCTGGAGAAGGCCATGGCAACCCATTCCAGTACTCTTGCCTGGAAAATCCCATGGAAGGAGGAGCCTGGTAGGCTGCAGTCCATGGGGTCGCTAAGAGTTGGATACGACTGAATGACTTCACTTTCACTTTTCACTTTCATGCATTGGAGAAGGAAATGGCAACCCACTCCAGTGTTCTTGCCTGGAGAATCCCAGGGACGGGGGAGCCTGGTGGGCTGCTGTCTACGGGGTCGCACAGAGTCGGACACGACTGAAGCGACTTAGCAGCAGCTCCTGCATTGCAGGCGGATTCTTTACCACTAAGCCACCAGGAAGCCTAGAAAGATATTAGGAGATCCAAATGTCTTTTCAAGGAAACTCATAGCAAAGTCTACTGTGTGTGAAGTTTCTAATTATTAACATCAATAATTCATGTGGAAATGTTCCGTTCCGTTCAGTCGCTCAGTTGTGTCCGACTCTTTGCGACCCCGTGGACTGTAGCCTACCAGGCTTCTCCATCCATGGGATTCTCCAGGCAAGAATACTGGAGTGGGTTATCATTTCCTTTACCAAATCCTAATTTGTGTGCTCCATGCATGGTGAGGCCAAAAAACACTGGAGTTTGGAGCAGAGAAGGTTTTATTGCAGGGCCAAACCAGGAGAATAGGCGGCTCATGTTCAAAACCCCCAAAGTCCCTGATGGGTTTCAGGGAGAAGTTTTTATAGGCAAAATTTGGAGTGGGGGCTACAAGGTGTGTGACTTTTTGCTGATTGGTTGGTGGTGAGGTAACAGGGCTTTGCTTCCTGGAATCTGGTGCTCTCCCTAAAGTTCCCATCCTCTGCCTTGCTGAAGGCCTTAGTTCCTGAAGAAGAACTCAAAGACAGTGTTATGCATATTCCTTGGGGGGTTGGGAACTGGGCCTCTGCCCTGTTGCTGCACTATTGCTTCCTGACTCTTCCTCCCTTGTTTCTGCATTCCCTCATTCTCTGATTAGCTATTGTTTGAATCTGCCCTTTGGAACTCGGGTAAGATCCAGGAGGCTGAATGAAACCAGTTTCCAACAAACAAGAAACTGGGGACAGGGAAAGGATTTGTACCCAGGAGGACCCCCTCCCCCACCCCCAGGATCCTGCTCAATTTCAAAAACATGTCTTTCATGGCATAATGAGGTGTTTTGTTTACGTTTGGAAGATAAGGAGACCAACTTTCTTAAATTACAAGGAAAAAGCCAAATATCTTCTTCAACATTAATTTTTAAAATGGCTTATGTGCTTAAAATTCATGTGAAGTTTTACCTTAAATTGCCTGGCTAAGTGCTCAAGATACAGTCTAGAAATTCAAGTGGAAAATCAAAGTTCTGGAAAAGTAAATACCAATTTAGAGCTAATGGATATTAAAAAGACCTTGTTTAGCATAAAGCAAAAGTATTTTTTAAGAATGAAAAATAGGTCAGAATAGTGTTAATAAAATCTAACTTTGCATTCTTTTACTAATTGTAAGACAATTTGAGTAATTGGGATGAACTAGATAAAATAAAATATTCAACCATTTTTGACCTACCAAAAAAGGCAATTCATCTGGTTTAACCTAGTGCAAACTCAAATATGTGCATAGTATAAACATAGCAGGAACATTTTCAACATTTAAAACATATCGATATAAAATATCATGAATCTTTAATATGTGATAAATTTGCAAGCATAGTGGTATTTCTCCTGGCATATTATACTTCTAATGAAATATACATTTATATTCAAATGGAGATTATCTAAATTCATCACCTTTTCAAACTCTGAAAGAGGCTGCTCTATTATCTACTGAATTTCAGAGAACTTCTTCTCAGTGAATTTGTGTTTCCTGGAATTTTTGCCTTAGGCTAATATCATACCTGGCTGAACATCTGCTAGGGGAAAGGGTGCACTCTGTGGATGGGGGTGGGGAGGAAAGCTGTTTGACCTTTCCTGTCTGAGGGCTTGGAACTTCATTAAAGCATCTCTTGGGATTGTGGGATAACCATGAGAAAGATATCATTTGTAATTAAGTCCTTCCCACTGGCTATATTCCTGTTGAACTCCATGATTAAGATACAAATTCAATATTTTAAACGGTCACAAAGCATTTGATAAAAGGTTATTTGGCTTTTAATTCAATGGGTGGGATGACTTTCCAAGGGCCCACTTTTTGTACTCGCACTCTCAAAAAGTATCCTGCGGAGAGACTCTTCAAAAGGGCAGATGAAATAATTAGGCAATAAATTGTTCAAATGTTAAGAGCAGAGCTGTTCCAGAAGCTAGTGAGGCCACATGAATATCATACCAAGTGATAAATATCCTCAGTTCCAGAGAAGTTAAGTGCCTCCGTGTTCTACTGCTTGCCTGGTGGGTTGGTTTTGGCTTAACAGCATATTTCTTATAATCTATTGTTCCTTCAGCGTGTTTCTCTTGTCCTGAGCACAGAAACTCTTTCGTTAGTTTTTCAATACATTGATGTCTATTTGATTATTAACTAGGTTCTATTCATTTTGCAGTAGGGCCCAGATTTATTGATTGTTAAGAAACTTCCCTCACCCACCCTCACAATCCCATATTACTCTTTAGCTCACTCATTGGCCTATTTTATACTGTCTTGCATTTTACTTCTATTTTCATGTATTTAGTTGTTCTTTTTTTTAAAATCAGGTGTACTATAAATTCACTGAGGGATGATATTATATCTTTGCACCTTCAGTTGCTAGCACATAGCCTTGCTGGTAGAAGCTGATCAAAAAATATTGCTGTTGTTGAAGATGACAATGTCATCTTTTATATTCAAGAGGGAAAAGAAAAACAAATGAGGATAGCTAGTTATTAAACAAGCTAGTTCAGAGTATTTTGCATCTAATAGCCAGTGGCATAAATAGTAAATCATCAGAGGTTGATTAATAATTTGTATCACTGTTATTGATCTCATAGAATTAAAGGAAACATAATACATATTTTTCTTCCATGTTCAGTTGATGAGTGATTGTATAAAAGATAACAAAGGTAAAATATTTTACCCTTTTAAGAAACTAGGTTGATGTTAGTGGCAAAATAAGGTTATTGTCTTAGAATTACAGTATCAGTCACTTGAATATTGATTGTTTTGCTTATTTTTATAGTTATTTTAAATTTAGACCAATTATAACTATCAATAAATCTAGTCTTTATTGTATTTTGTTCTTGCTCCTTATAACCTTTAGAGAAAAGGATGTTAAGGTCTGATTGGGCTGGACTGATTTATATACAGTTCTTAGAGTAAAATGGGTGAATTAGCTAATGTGTCAAGGTTGGCATAGGGCAAGACTACTCAGGAGAGACCAAAGTGTAGGGAGTTGATTATTGGGAAGTGAAGGAAAATAGTCCAGCTTTGTTAGAAAAACAGAGAAAGACAGTGATATTTTGTATCAGAAACCTATGGAGAAGAATTTCAAAAGCAAATAATTGGTGAAATGCCAAGCTTAAAGACAATACTAAGACTAGAAGAGAATATTAACCTAAATACTTAAAAAGCATGCTTCTTAGTAAATTTTGACTTAAGTGTTTTGGAGTAAACACTTGGATGTTTTTGAAATTGTCTGTACTAGTCTATACTAAACTTGATAGATAAAATCTATTTCTTTCGTAGTATCACCAGAAATACAGAATTGTTTATTTATATCTTACTTTTAGGCAGGTACTAAGCAAGGCAGTATTTAAACTGATTAGTAATATCTATATATACATGCATCTATTGTATGGATACCCCCCTTTTTTTCTTTCATTAAGGTCATTGGAAGGCTCACTTGTAGTTTATTTTAAGCAGTGAGGAAGTAAAAGGATTTTGGAGGGAGCCTTTGAACCACACATGTGGAAATAGCCTTACATGTATTTATCTTAAACTTCCTTTCACAGACGAGCTCAGCCAGTTGATTCTACTGTAAATAGGAAATCTGTACTTCTTCCTCAACCACAATCTAGTTGTTCCAACATATGGCTAAATTAAGGCATGAAAGGTTAAATTGGAAGGAAGATGCTTATGAGTAAACAAAGAAAAGAGGAAATATTTCTCCATTTTGTGTCTAATTGACACTCCACTAGACTTGTTGCTGAAAGCACCACAGTTCCGCAGTAACTGTGCCCTGATGTCAACTCAAGAATATTCTCTTGCTGGTCAAATGCCTGGGATTGAATCTCTTTTGAGCTTAAAGGCCGGTAACTTTGGAATCTGAAAAATTTTGAAAATTTGCAAAGTTGAGGAGACTGTAATTTCAGCTTGTACATGGAAAAAAATGTCAATAGCTTTAGTATCTGGTGATCTCCAGGAATTTTTTCTCTGTTAAAGTTCTCTTTTCCAAACTCTCCTGCCCCTTCCAAAAACACTTAAATAGAAAGTATTTAGAGTGAATAGTACCTGAAATGATTTAATTCAATCCTTTACTTTCTGAATAAGTAAACCAAGTCTTCTGAGATTCACGAATTGTCCCCATAGTCACACTCTTTTCCTGAAATAAGTCTGTGAATTGTCACAGCCACCATTTCTGCAAATCGGAGTGGTACTTAGGATGCAGTTATGATTAATGTGCTTCTCCTAGAGCATAGCTAAGAATTAATTATTTTTTCCTCTCCATTTATTACCTTATATCTCTTATGGAACTTTGCACAGTTCAACTCATTTGTTAGGTATATATCTATCTCATTATACTGTGAGCACATTGCTTGTTCATGTCTAATTCATTCTTAAATCTTCCAGTGTTGCCTCCCACCCTACCTCAAGCTCAGAGCCTTGTACATGTAGGCATAGAGAAAAGCTTGCTGAATTGAACCACATCAAAACCATAGAGAAAGCTTGTTAGCAAGGAGAAATCCGAAAGTGATTTCAACTTTTCAGGTTTATCTTTCATTAAAAAGAAAAATAGCCATACATTTTGATTTAAAACCTGACTTGACTCATTTTTATGCCTTTTATTTCTTAGTTTCTGTCTTCAGCATCTTAGTTCCTCGCTACACAAATGCTTGATCTTTTCTGCTAGTTGGAAATTACCATGTCAGGAGTCTGACTCTGGAGGAAGTCGGAAATGTTTCTCACACCTGTAACCTCTTTTTCATTGTAAGTGTCCCTATCTTATTTGATCTTGACTCTTGTAGTAGCGTCCTGGTGGCTTCTCTGACTCAGCTCTCCTTTGTGGGCGTCCATTTCTACATGCCTATAATACTACTTTTTTCTGTCATAGCTGTGAACATAGCACTTCTTTTGTCAAAAACTTTTTGATGAGACTTGCTGGATAGCTGAGCTCTAAAAAACCTAAGATGTGTATTTAGTTTTGTGACCTATACATTAAAAATCTATACTGCTTTCTTTACTCTGCTTGGCCTGAGAGTGGCATTCTAAACTCTTTGAATTAATTGCTTTGTTTGGAGGCTATAGAAACTACCTTGGGTCAAGCTGAGTAAATATAGCTGTTCATCAGATGCTGGCAACTCCTAAAATA
This sequence comes from Moschus berezovskii, assembly GCF_049115385.1. Taxonomy (NCBI): domain Eukaryota; kingdom Metazoa; phylum Chordata; class Mammalia; order Artiodactyla; family Moschidae; genus Moschus; species Moschus berezovskii. The sequence continues at coordinate 27,279,596 of NC_142467.1, read as the reverse complement.
TATATTCTTTTATTACTAAATTACTATGCATGAATGTTTCTTAAATAGACCTCTGATGAATGGAATTTTGGACTCCAATTTCATAGACAGTCACTATGCTCCATTTCTGTAAATCTAGGCTCATAAAATAATAGACAAATATTTGTAGAGCAAAAAATTTACTTGATAATTTTGTATTATGATTTAATCACTCTGTGGATTTTCTTGTGGATAAAAGGCTTTGTGTTATTTGAGTATTACTTATTATGTGAGTACTACTATTAGAATTGCGTGCAAAGAGTTTAGAAGCCCTCTCCCTCAACTGGAATATTTGTAAAACATGAATAAGCTAAAAGCTATGTGCAGTGCCCTCTCAAGACCATTTAGTTTAAAAAGATAATTTTTAAGAGCAATTTTAGGTTGAAAGCAAAATTGAGAGGAAGGTATAGATTTTCCAGATGCGCCTCCTCTCACATCTGCATGCCCTCCCCCGACTGTCCCTACCTCCTTATCAGATGGGATATTTATTACGTAATGAACCTACGTTGACACATTCTTATCATCCAAAGTCCATAGCTTATATTACGGATCACCCTTGGTGTTGTGTATTCTATGGATTTAGACAAATATATAATGACATGTATCTGCCATTTCAGTATCATAGAATATTTTCACTGCCATAAAAATCCTGTGTTCCACTTATTCATACCTCCTTCCATCTAACCCCTGGAAACCGCTGAGTTTCCATTTTTAATGTGTCCAGATAATTTAAGAAGCTAACAGTGAACTTCTATGGGATCCTATATGGAATGAAAATTTATAGTCCTACAAGCCACTTAAAAAAGAACAAATTAGGGAGCTTTAAATACATGTTACTTATTTCAAAATATATCCTAATACTGTCTAATTCTTTATGGAAGGGGAGGAATAAAAGTTTTGAAGTAAAATAATTCAGTGCATCAGGAATATATTCCTGGCTCTTTAATGAAAGTGAAGCTTCATTTCTGCCTAATAGGATGGCATGCAGGCTGCCTCACTACTAACTCTTTCAATCTTTATGAATGGTAATAGTTTCTATTTGTAATTTTGCTATTAAAAGTCATGAATTACGTTTCAATCAACTGTACAACTTAAAGGGCAGTTAAGGTTCATAGCATTGTTTTAATTTCAGTGTAAAATGTGTGTCATTTGTGACTACCCTTTCAAAAGTGAACTCTGAAAATGACTTCTTTCTACCACAATTTTTTTGAGTAATTAAGCTTGAAGCATATTTTGTCTCACTGATTCTTCAAAGTTCTGGCTGTCAAAAGTTATATCATTTTCCTAGAGTTTAGAAGAAAAAAGCATTCTTAAATAATAAAATACTTAATTTTAATGCCTGAAATCCTTCTGTATGCTGGTATCTCAAAGAATAAGAAAATTATCCTTACGGCTGTAACATTCATTCTTGACCTCTAGGAATGGAGTAATTTGAGGCAATCCATGCTTGTTGTATTGATGGCATAACTATTTTAGTTAAGGTTTTGTTGTTTTTATTCCAAAGTGAAATAGATTTTACTCCAAACCATGGAATAGGAAACCATAGTTAATTGATCAACAAAACAACTAGAGGACTTCCCTAGTGTCCAGTGGTTAAGACTCTGCTTCCACTGCAGGGGCAAAGGTTTGATCCCTGGTCTGGGAGCTAGATCCCACATGCCATGGCCAAAAAAATCAATAAGTAAATAACAATAATTGTTTTTAATGCTTTAAACCTTTAGTTTGCATTATATCAAAATATTCATCATGAATTGTTCAGGCTGTTTTCCTTTTTTTCAGTCATCATGTAGACAATGGAAATAGTCATTAATAGAGTAAAAGCTTATGTTAGTTCAGTTCAGTTCAGTCGCTCAGTCGTGTCCGACTCTCCACGACCCCATGAATCACAGCACGCCAGGCCTCCCTGTCCATCACCAACTCCCGGAGTTCACTCAAACTCATGTCCACAGAGTCGGTGATGCCATCCAGCCATCTCATTCTCTGTCATCCCCTTCTCCTCCTGCCCCCAACCTTTCCCAGCATCAGAGTCTTTTCCAGTGAGTCAACTTGTCGCATGAGGTGGCCAAAGTATTGGAGTTTCAGCTTTAGCATCAGTCCTTCCAATGAACACCCAGGATCGATCTCCCTTAGAATGGACTGGTTGGATCTCCTTGCGGTACAAGGGACTCTCAAGAGTCTTCTCCAACACCACAGTTCAAAAGCATCGATTCTTCGGCGATCAGCTTTCTTCACAGTCCAACTCTCACATCCATACATGACCACGGGAAAAACCATAGCCTTGACTAGACGGACCTTGGGTGGCAAAGTAATTCTCTGCTTTTTAATATATTATCAAGGTTGGTCATAACTTTCCTTCCAAGGAGTAAGCGTCTTTTAATTTCATGGCTGCAATCAGCATCTGCAGTGATTTTGGAGCCCAAAAAAATAAAGTCTGACACTGTTTCCACTGTTTTTCCATCTATTTCCCATGAAGTGATGGGACCAGATGCCATGATCTTTGTTTTCTGAATGTTGAGCTTCAAGCCAACCTTTTCACTCTCCTCTTTCACTTTCATCAAGAGGCTTTTGAGTTCCTCTTCACTTTCTGCCATAAGGATAGTGTCATCAGCATATCTGAGATTATTGATATTTCTCCCAGCAATCTTGATTCCAGCTTGTGCTTCTTCCAGCCCAGCGTTCCTCATGATGTACTCTGCATATAAGTTAAATAAGCGAGGTGACAATATACAGCCTTGACGCACTCCTTTTCCTATTTGGAACCAGTCTGTTGTTCCATGTACAGTTCTGACTGTTGCTTCCTGACCTGCATACAGGTTTCTCAAGAGGCAGGTCAGGTGGTCTGGGATTCCCATCTCTTTCAGAATTTTCCACAGTTTATTGTGATCCACACAGTCAAAGGCTTTGACATAGTCAATGAAGCAGAAATAGATGCTCTTCTGGAACTCTCTTGCTTTCTCCATGATCCAGCGGTTGTTGGCAATTTGATGTCTGGTGCCTCTGCCTTTTCTAAAACCTGCTTGAATATCTGGAAGTTCATGGTTCACATATTGCTGAAGCCTGGCTTGGAGAATTTTGAGCATCACTTTGCTAGCGTGTGAGATGAGTGCAATTGTGCGGTAGTTTGAGCATTCTTTGGCATTGCCTTTCTTTGGGATTGGAATGAAGACTGACCTTTTCCAAAAAGCTTATGTACATGTATGCTTTTATTCTGTGGTGGGAACTGGAAAAGGGTTCATTACAGTAACTCTGTATAGGTTTGAGGTCACATGCTTAACTTGGACTTGTGCTTTATATATTGGCAAAATGATTGTCCATAAAGGTCTTTGCATCCTCCTGTCAAATACAACACATGTTCTGTCAGGGAAAGTTGTATGAGTCTTCAGTTGGAAAAATTCTAATTGGGCAGTTAATTTTGGCATTCCTAATTGCCTTGCCAGATAAATTTTTTACTTTTTTCTCAATATCATATGATTCTCTTCCTGAAAAGTGTTTACTGGCACACTGATAAAACGGGCTGTAAGCACTTCTGGTTTTTATTGGTACCTAAGGAATAGACCTTTGGAGAAGGCAATGGCAAGTCACTCCAGTACTCTTGCCTAGAAAATCCCATGGATGGAGGAGCCTGGTAGGCTGCAGTCCGTGGGGTCGCTAAGAGTTGGATAGAACTGAGTGACTTCATTTTCACTTTTATGCATTGGAGAAGGAAATGGCAACCCACTCCAGTGTTCTTGCCTGGAGAAGCCCAGGGACGGGGGAGCCTGGTGGGCTGCCGTCTATGGGGTCGCACAGAGTCGGACACGACTGAAGTGACTTAGCAGCAGCAAGGAAGAGACCTTGGGAAAAGGCACCCATTTGATCTGCCAAAATACTGAAAGACCTCTACGTAAGCTGTCTTGAAATTACAGTCTCTATAAAATGATATTTTAAACTGGATTAAGCTGTTATATATGAACAAGAAATAGAAAAGGGTCAGAATTAAGTTCTCTTTTCCTCCCATTATTTTCTTAAGGTATTTTTTCATAGGAGAAATGATAATCTATGAAGAATGAAACAAACTTGGAAGTAATTGACATCTAAATTTTTCCTCTTAAAAAAATTTCAACTTTAACGTCTCTGTCATATACACTTTGCCTCATATTTTTATGACTTGTTTGGTATATGTCTTTCTTGGTAGTGTTTAAACTACCTGAGGGCAGAAACTAAATCCATTTTATTCTCTACTTTATCTTTAATGACTTACATGTGGTAAGTTATTGACAAATATTTAACAAGTATTTTAAAAATAAAGTTTATTTTAAAAGTAATAAAAATAGAAAAGAGCAAAACCTCTTTAAAATTAGGTTTCATGTCCAGGGTGTCTTTAATGGAAGCTTTGAAGGACATTGACACTTGACAGAAAAATGTTTCCCTACCCTAATTTATATATTCTCACAAATCTTCCAGATCTATTAGTAAAAAATAGTATTAAATTCCTTGGAGCTGGGATGTTCCTACTTATAAATAGAGTAGGAGGCAATGTCAGTGGTATAATTTGAGGGACAGTAAGAGGTAGTTCTGTTCAAAAATAGCTCCCACCTGGAAGCCACAGTATTTGGAACTCTATCGTTGGAGTTGTTTTGTAGCTGTTAAAGGGTCTCTGGGAGGACCATTTCAAATTTATTTATTCTGGTTGTGAAAACAAGATGATATGCTGCCTCCTTTCTGGGGCAGGAATTGTAATTAGGAATTATTATATGAAAGGTAACAAACTTTTGATCAGTAAAATGAACATAGAATGTGCTACCATTTTGTTGAATAGGCAGAGATTTTTCCACCTGAAAATTTGAGAGAGAAAAAAAAAATATCTGAAAATATGTTTAAGTTAAGCTCAGGTGACAATTAAAAGCTTCTCCTCTAAGGAGGGTAAGCAGAGATCAAACAATATCAGATACAAGATTATTTGTGCAAAATTTAGGGAAAGAAATAAAAATGACATATTCCTGGAACATGGAAGAACCTGTGGAATATGAGTGCATCCAATGTATTGTTTAGGTATTTGGATTATGGATTGAATAGGATAGTAGGGCCAGAGTGTGAGGGACAGTGATTATTAGGACACACATAGGGATGAGGGAAGAAGTTGCTTAGCAACTCAAAGGCAAGTAGACCTTGTCAAAAAAGATGCCCTGGTTTATGGAATCACCATTTGCATATTCACTTAAGCCAGGAAATAAAGGTGGGAGATTTTACTTGTTTTACTGAAGGTTGACTATGATATTGGGATTTATAATAAGGTAAAAATAGTTACCATATGATTCTGCAATCCTGCTGCTGCTGCTGCTAAGTCACTTCAGTCGTGTCCGACTCTGTGTGACCCCATAGATGGAAGCCCACCAGGCTCCCCCGTCCCTGGGATTCTCCTACTCCTGGGTATATATTCGGAGAAAACTAATTCAAAAAGATACATGCAACCAACATTCATCGCAGCATTATTTACAATAGCCAAGACATGGGAGCACCCTAAATGTCCATTGACAAATGAATGGATAAGGAAGCTGTGGTATATATATATATATACAATGAAATATTTACTGTTGCTTAGTCTCCTAGTCATATCCAACACTTTGTGACCCCATGGGCTGTAGCATGCCAGGCTCCTCTGTCTATGGGATTTCCACATAAGAATACTGGAGTGCGTTGACATTTCCTTCTCCAGGGGATCTTCCCAACTCAGGTACTGAACCTGTGTCTCCTACATTGGCAGGTGGATTCTTTACTGCTGAACCACCAGGGAAACCCCATAACATCATATACTGATGCTGCTACTGCTAAGTCACTTCAGTCGTGTCCGACTCTGTGCGACCCCACAGACGGAAGCCCACCAGGCTCCCCCGTCCCTGGGATTCTCCAGGCAAGAACACTGGAGTGGGTTGCCATTTCCTTCTCCAAAGTGTGCTAGAGAAGCTAATCAAATTTTCTATAAAATTTAATACAAGAGAATTAGTTCAAATTTTCAAAATCACTCCTTCATATACTTTCATTCTTCCAAGACTATACCCTAATTTGAAATATATATTTGTGTAATGTGTCAGTAGATGAATTTTATTATCTTATTTTATATCATTAATGCCTTATTGCCCAGCTAGACTGGGCAATTCTCTCATTCTAAATCATACTCCAAATCCCATTGAGATGTGATTAGACATATGGAGAAGTTATTTGTAAATTTTACCTGATAACAACTATTACTCAGCCATAAAAAAAGAATGAAATAATGCCACTTGCAGCAATATGGATAGACCTAGAGATGATCATACTAAGTGAAGTAAGCCAATCAGAAAGACAAATATCATATGATGTCACTTATATATGAAATCTTAAAACAAAAACAAAACTTATTTCCCAAAGACTCACAGACACAGCAAACAAACTTATGGTTAAAGAAGGGGAAAGGTGGGGAGGGATAAAAGAGGAGGTTGGAATTAACATACACATACTACTGTATATAAAAGAGATAACCGACAAGAATCTACTGTATGGCACAGAGAACTAGGCTCAATGTTTTGTAATAACCTATAAGGGAAAAAAATCTTAAAAAGAATATATTCAATGTGAATCACTCTGCTGTACACCTGACACTAACATGACATTGTAAATCAACTGTACTTCAATTTAAAAAATATAAATATATATAACCGATTTACAGAATTAAGATAATGCTTATTGTATATTCATTAAACAATATACATTTGTATAAACAATATAAAAGCAATATACCAATAACCTATATCATTAAACAATATACCTGACTCCTAAAACCCTTGGAATTCCTCCTATCCTCAGGTGATAAGAGAAAACAAGCAGTCTTTTGCTATGTTAATGCGGTGACTTTTGGACCATAGGGATGGAGGCTGGTTGTCAGTGGAATCAGTCATGGGATTAGAGGGTTTTGACTTTCAGTCCCATCCTCTGAACTCCTGGAAAGGGAGAGAGGGCTGGAGGTTGAATGAGTTGCCGGTGGCCAATGATTTATTTAGTAAATAAATAAATTTATTATTTAGTTTATTTAGTTAATCATTTATTTAGCTTTATGGAGGTAATGAAGCTTCCATAAAATCTCTCTTCTCTCCTTTAGAGCTTTCAGGTTGGTGAACACATTGATTTTGGGTAGAGTGGTGCCTTCTGAGAGGGCGGGAAACCCCGTGTTCTTCCCCCACACCTTGCCCTGTGCATCTCTTCAGCCTGGCTGTTTCTGAATTATATCCTTTTAGAGTAAACCATTAATCTACTAACTAAAATGCTTTCTCTGAGTTTGGTGAGCTGCTCTAGCAAATTAATCTAACTCAAGGAGGGGGGAAATTTGGGGACCTCTGATTTATAGTCAGAAAACCAGGTAAAAACCTGGACTTGTGGCTGGAGTGTAAACAAGGAGGGGATCATGGGAACCTCTGATCTGTGGTCAGTGTGTCAAGAGCACAGAAAACCGCCTGGGAGGGAAGGGGCAGTCTTCATAAAACTGACCTCTCAACCTGTGGAATCTGATGTTCCCTCAGATAGTGCCAGAATTGAGTTAAATGGTAGGAACCCCTGCTAGTGTCCTGAGCTTTGCTTGGTGATGTGGGGGAAAACCTTCCACCTCCACAGCCACCTCTGAACTGGATGCTGTCCGCTGGTGTGGGGAAAGATGTCCACACGTTTGCTGACTGGAAGTGTTCTGTGTGGCTGTGTCAGTATGGTGAGAGTGAAGAAGAAATACAGGGGGATGGGACTGGTTTTCCCCTTCGCAGGTAGACTGAATGTCATTTTGCCTATTTATTGACTTTCTTGTTTGACATTTATGTTTTTCTATTTCCTGCTTTCTCTTTGGTAAAGATGGTACTATGTTCTGTGGTGGGTGGAAGGCAAACTCAGCGAAGAGGGAAGGAAAGTAATTCATGACTTATTCTCCTAGTAAATAGGCTCCTGAATCATTAAGAATATGAGTCACTTCCTACTTGTTTTCCTAACCCAATGTTTCCTCCACTGAAAGAATCAATGGAAAACAAGTAGAGGAGAAGCCAAAGGATGAAGCCACCACGGTGTTCGTGTTGTGACTATTTATAGTCAAGTCTGCGCTCTCTTCCTCCCCAGCAGCATCCTTGGGCAGGTTATCTAACCTTTGTAAACTGAAATTTTATCTGCTATAAAATGAAGGTCTTCATGGCAGCTGATTGCAGGGCTATGTGAGGGTTAAATGAGCGCGAAGAGATCATAACGAACTGCTCAGGAAATGTCAGCTGTTATTCCTCACAGGACAGACCCCCAAGCCTGCTCAGGCTGGAATGATCTCCAAGTTAAAGATGACCCAGAAATTCTTGAAGTATTTGGAGATCCCAGTTTGGACATCTTTCTAACCAAACGGTGGGAAATTATACAAAACCCCCTGAGGGCTCCAAATCACACCAGGAAGTAACTGCCTCTGTCATAAACATGGGGAAAAGGAAACCTTTGATCTGTAACAGAAGTGATATTTCATTGAGCAATTTTCTCCCTAGAAGATTTGAATCACAGTTGGCTGATGTTTCACAGGAAGTTAATGCTAACTCATAAGTAACTTAATAGAGAAATACTATGAACTGTAATCACAGAGAATTTAAAATACTACATGCTGGATAATTTACTTGAGAAACAATTCATGCCAGGCAGACTAAATAATCAACCTTTTGAACTTCCCTCTTGCACATTATAGCAGACCTACCTTTTTTTTTTTTTTCTTTTTTGGGCCTGAACTGTATCGGTTTTGAAATGTTACTGGAGAAGCTTCTGACAACGTCTACTTTCCCTCGTTTTTGATGCCTGACCAACTGTCAGTCTGGCTGCTGCCTCATCCGCTTTACTGCTCTCCTAACAGCATCCAGTGTCAGCTTTAAAACCAATGGATACTACTCGGTCCTCTTAAGCTACTCATACTATTGCCCACATTACGTGCTTTTCATATCATTTATTCTTTCACTTTGGTTTTCTCTCCTGTTAGCACAAATCTCTAACCACTGCTGTGTTTTGCTGGAGTTTTCTCTTCTGTCATCCCTGTAGTGTTTTCAAGGTTGAATCCTTGGTCTGTTTACTCTTTTCTGTTTTACTTATTCTTCTTAGATAATTTCATTTATCTACCATCAATGTGTCAATCACTCCTAAATCTGAATCTCCAGAGTTTAGAGTCTAATTTTCAGACATATGTCTGACTACATATCCAAAGTGAACATCTGCACCCGAACCAGCCCATCAGAAATACACTCCTTCTCTTTATTTCTTGTCTTGGCTTATGGACTCACATCTCCCTATTCAACTGCAGCAGAAAGCCTAGGAATCCTTCACTACTCTCACATCTTTATCCATATCAAAGTCCAGTCAGATTTACTTCCTAGCATTTTTTTCTTTTGATCTAAATGCCTGAGTCTTTACTGACACAGGCCTGTGTCTTTATTATTTCAATAATCTTCTAAATGTTTTCCATTCTTACCTTTTAAATAATAACAAACCCTGAAATATCAGTTACTACATTCCAATCTCTGTTCTAAGTGCTTTATTTATATTAACTCATTTAATTCCCAAGATAAGCCCCCAAAGTAGGTATTCTTATTATTGGCTTTTTACAGATAAGATCACTGAGGTGCAGAGAGGTTAAATAACTTGATCACAGAGCTGGTGGAGGCAAGATGTTAACCCAGGCAGTCAGGCTCCAGAGTCTATCCTCCTCTCTGCTATCAGAATAATCTATGCACACAGAAGTTTATGTTGTTTGCCTGCCACCCATAGCCCAGAGAACAAAGCTTAATCTCTTCAATGGGGCATAAAAGCTCCATGTACCTGATTTTACGGCTTCACTTGTCACTTCCCTCTTCACACCGTGTTCTAACCACACTCACCTCGTGGTATACTCTGGCATCAATCTCAGCAGCAACGATGGATTCTCTGTCTTTGCATAGACACCATGCAGCTTGGCATTCAGTTTCTTTGTTCTCAAACTGACAAATTTCTTAAACACACAGTTACGGATGCTGTAACAGTTCAGCCAATTTGTATAAAGGGTATTGTGCCAGACAGAATTCCAAGATGCCTCCTGTTTCCCCCAGTTCCTGACCCTTGGTGTACATGTACCTTAGTTATTCAAATAAACACTAATCTAGGTATTACTATGAAGGGATTTTTTTGCAGATGTAACAAAAGTACCAAATCAGTTTGACTTTGTAATAAGGAGATTGCCTTAGTGGGCTTAACTTAATCACATGAGCCCTTCAAAAGCAGGTTGTTTTCCACTCCCCACCCCTCCCAGGAGGAAGAAGTCAAGAGATTCAAAGCATGAGAAAGATTTGATGTGCTATCACTGGTTTGAAGATGAAGGAGGCCCCAGCAAGGACTGAGCAAAGCGTCTAGGGGGTGAAACTAGCCCCTAGCTGAAAGTCAGCATGGAAACAGGAACCTCAGTCCTCCAAAGGCAAGGAACTGTATTGTGCCACCAAGAATGAGCCTGGAACTGGTTTTTAAATACAAGATCACGTCATCTGTGAGTAAAAACTGCTTTACTTTAGCTTTTAAAATCAGAGTGAATCTTATGTCTTTTTCTGACTGATTTCCTTATCTAGAACTTCTAGTGCAATGTCGAGTAGAAGTGGCAAGAGTGGAATTCTTAGGGGAGAAACTTTTATCTAGTCTTTCTCCATTAAGTATGAAGCTAGCTTTGGGTCTTCTGTAGATGCCCTTTTCAGTGGAGGAAGTTCCCTTTTCTTCCTAGCGTGCTTGTGTTGCTTTGTTTTACTATGAAAGGATGTTGGATTTTGTGGAATGGTTTTTCTGCATTGATTGAGGTCACCATGTGTTTTTGCTGTTTCTTGATACAACAGTAATTGATTTTGGGATGCTAAAGCTATTTATTTCATCCCTGGGATATGTCTCTCTTGGTCATAGGGTCTAATCCTTTTATATGTTATTGGATTCAGTTTGCTGGTACTGTATTGTGATTTTTGTGATTCATAAGGAACAGTGGTTTGTAGTTTTCATGTCTTTGTCTGGTTCTGGTATGATGATAGAATAGACAAAAACAGAATTACATTAGAAATCAACAAAAGAATGAAATTTAGAAAATTCATAAATATATGGGAATTAAAACAGTCATAAATAATCGATGGGTTAAAGATTAAATCACAATGAAATTTCATTAAAGATGAATGAAAACAAAAACACAGCATGCTAATACATATGTGATGCAACTAAAACAGTGCTTTGAGGGAAATCAATGCTTTAAACACATATGTGAAAAAAAAAGAATCTTAGATCAGTAACCTAAACTTTTAAACTTAAGAAGCTATAAACCCAAACTAAACAGAAGAAAGGAAGTAATAGTGAATGAAAATAAATAGAATTGAAAAAATAAATTGAAAAAGGAAATAAATAAAACCAAAAATTGGTTCTTTGAAAAGACCAACAGAATCTATAAACCTGTATTTATAGACTAATGATTTTTAAAAGGGTTCAAATTAGTGAAATCAGGCTGAATAAGAGAGCATCACTATCTGAGCCCTAATTTCCTCATCTGTAAAGTGAAAATTATAATATATGCCTCATCAAGTTGTTATGGACGTTAAGAATTACTGACCACTGTGTTTGGAATGTAATAAGCGTAATGGGCTAATGTAATACGAAAGGTTGTTTCTGCCTTCCTCTTTTGTACTTCTAGTTTATTTTTTAACATTTCATTCTTTCCAAAGTCTAGTTTAAAAATCAGAAGTGATTATTCATACTTGTTTAAATCTACTTCACTGCTTATTTTCAGTGCCTTCCATATTCTAATCCCAATTTACCTTTCCATTTATACTCCTTCCTACACCCTGGCATTGATGCTTAGCTTTGGCTAAACTGTTTCATTCGCTCTACCTTGAGTTGCAAATGATGTAGGGATTTGTTTTCATGTATTTATCTGTTTATTTTCCAGCTCTGGCTTTTCTTTTACTTTTGCTTTCTCACTGGTACTCCGTAGACAATTGTTTTCCCCTCTAGCCCAAACCAGAGCAGAAGGAATGAGTCAAGGCATTTCTTTTGTGAGCGAAAGGCAGAAGCTTTTGGCTTCTGCTAGAAGATCTGTTTCCTTACATAAACAGCTTTCAAATTTGTCTTTGTCCCCAAACAACAAACATGTACACAAAGGTGTATATACCTTTCAGGACCTCATCCTGCATCCTCCTTCAACTTTTCTTTCATGTCCAGTTTGAAGCTCAGTGCATTTCTGCATACGACCGCAATCAATTTATTCCATTATTTTATCTTTTTATTTTGATTCATTTAATTGCTTCATGACCAAATCCTTGCCAGATGTGTGTACCAGAATATTGCTACAATATTACCTTGGATTGAATTACAAACACCAAAAGAAAATGCTCAAAAATTTAAAAGGTGTGGGTAAAAAAGTAAACAATATTTTAGGGGTTAATAAAAGTTTTTATGCAGTTTGTTCCTGCATCATTTTGCCTACCGCTTCTAAAATAAAAGTGAGTCATCTTTTAACGATGCCATTCAGAAAACATTAACTTAAGACAGCATCTACAGAATACCCACTGTAAAAGATTAGGCAATCAATGCACACACACATTTTCCCACTTCCTATCAAACAACTTTGTTCTGTTTTTTGTCAGGCATATTGCTATTTACATTGTTGAGGTTTATAGTGTTGACCTAAAAATAGACTGCCAGTTATTTCCCCAGCAAAAATGGGTGTAGTCAAGATTTTTAAAATTGCATTTCGGAGTCTGCAACCATAGTGAGCCATGTGCAAGTCCCCAGGCAACAAGGAGAGAGAACTCTTTTAAAGAGGGGAAAAGCATGTTGGGAGGTTTGTAGTAGACAAAGGGTCTATTAGTGGAATTCATAGTCCTAGGTGTAGTGGCTTTTCATTGGCAGCACTGTGAGTGTCTCTCATTGCCTGAGCTCTCACCAGGCAAGAAGAGGAAGTCTGTCTTCTTCCTGTTGGCCTCAGCTATCACGATAGGGTCTGAGAGCTCCTCCTTCTAGTCTCCTGACTTTATTTTAATTGAGGTTTCTATTTAATTTTTACACAACTATATACCTTCTTCAATTCAGTTCAGTTCAGTCACTCAGTCACGTCCGACTCTCCGCGACCCCATGAATCACAGCATGCCAGGCCTCCCTGTCCATCACCAACTCCCGGAGTTCACTCAAACTCATGTCCACAGAGTCGGTGATGCCATCCAGCCATCTAATTCTCCATTGTCCCCTTCTCCTCCCGCCCCCAACCTTTCCCAGCATCAGAGTCTTTTCCAGTGAGTCAACTCGTCGCATGAGGTGGCCAAAGTATTGCAGTTTCAGCTTTAGCATCAGTCCTTCCAATGAACACCCAGGATCGATCTCCCTTAGAATGGACTGGTTGGATCTCCTTGCGGTACAAGGGACTCTCAAGAGTCTTCTCCAACACCACAGTTCAAAAGCATCGATTCTTCGGCGATCAGCTTTCTTCACAGTCCAACTCCCACATCCATACATGACCACGGGAAAAACCATAGCCTTGACTAGACGGACCTTGGTTGGCAAAGTAATGTCTCTGCTTTTTAATATATTATCAAGGTTGATCATAACTTTCCTTCCAAGGAGTAAGCGTCTTTTAATTTCATGGCTGCAATCAGCATCTGCAGTGATTTTGGAGCCCCAAAAAATAAAGTCTGACACTGTTTCCACTGTTTTTCCATCTATTTCCCATGAAGTGATGGGACCAGATGCCATGATCTTTGTTTTCTGAATGTTGAGCTTCAAGCCAACCTTTTCACTCTCCTCTTTCACTTTCATCAAGAGGCTTTTGAGTTCCTCTTCACTTTCTGCCATAAGGGTGGTGTCATCAGCATATCTGAGATTATTGATATTTCTCCCAGCAATCTTGATTCCAGCTTGTGCTTCTTCCAGCCCAGCGTTCCTCATGATGTACTCTGCATATAAGTTAAATAAGCAAGGTGAAGCCTTGACGCACTCCCTTTCCTATTTGGAACCAGTCTGTTGTTCCATGTAAAGTTCTGACTGTTGCTTCCTGACTTGGCCTTTTTAAACCAAGTAACAAAATATTTGCATCCCTTTGAGACGATAAATATATTTTTCAGCATTTGTTCTATGGATGTGTAATATGATGTTATACATGATCTGTTGTATGTACGTTGTATAACCTGTGTGCTATCATAAGACATGCATGATATTTTCCATTTTTCTTACATAAGCAATATTCTGATCAGTTTTACAGCCAAATTATTGCTCAAATACTTAATTTTTTTCATCCTTTCTTTCCTAAGTTTATTGAGATAAAGACAAATTTAAAAAATTTAAAGTCCAGGTAGTTATTGATTATCATATTGACCAAGCACATGGGAATTTCAATTAATGTATACTAATACTGTAGTTCACCTGTAACATTAAAATATGATGTCTTTTGCCCCAAGCTTTTGAAAGTTCCATTTAGATAACATCTGAAAAAGATATGCTATCAAACAGTGCAGTATATTACTAATTTTATTGTTGAGGCAGTTTTATGAAATCACTGCCCCCACAACACTGCTTTTATGCTTTATTACCTTTTGACATAAATGACTACTTACAAAAACTGAAAACGCTATGAAAATGTCAGAACAGTCCTGGTTTCTACACATCCCTGGCTTTATAGACTCTAGCAGATCGTGAGGTTTCAAAGTACGCTATCATTAAGAATTCCTAACACATATCTTTTTGAAAAAATACATGACTTTTCCAAATATTTCATTTATTGACTATTGTAATCAGAATTCTAAATCTGAACTTTTAACATGCAGATTATTGTTCCCACAATTGCAGTATAATCCCACCCATTTTAGTGATGGCATTTTGTAAGATTAAGGAAAACATGATTAGGAGGCTCTGCCTCTGCATTGTAAATACAGAGATTAGAAGAATCGATGTTAGCTAGTTAGTACCTTTCATAGTATTTCCAAATAATAATGACTTCACAAAATGGGCTGAGGTTGGGGTTTATTTTTAAGAGTCTACCTGAATATGTGCTTAGGTTAAGAGAGGCAGTGTGCATTAATAATTCAAAAATGCTACCTTTCTTACTTGCCTAATTAGAAAAAGTTCTTCACTGAATCTATCGGTGGAGTGAAGTGTCTGTTTGCTACTACTGTCTCCACATCATTGGCTTTCCTCTTCTATTTGGAAGAATTTAACAGAGAAGCAAATGCTATTATAAATATGCCATGGCTTTGCAAGCAATAGTCAGTTAAATAAACATTCATTGAGATCCTACTTTGTAGCGGGTGCTATTTAGGTACTAGAGGTTCTGAGATCAGTGTTTTGTGGTTTCTGTCTTTGAGTTTACAATTTAGAGGGAGAAATAGTCACACAAACAGGTCATCTCAATATGATAGTTTAAAAATATAAGAGACTGCAAAAGAGACATAGGCATTTAGAACAGTCTTTGGGACTCTGTGGGAGAGGGTGAAGGTGGAATGATTGGGGAGAATGGAATTGTAGCATGTATATTATCATAAGTGACCAGTCCAGGTTTGATGCATAAATTTTCCTCTGTTCAAAAAAAAAAAAAAAGAAATAAATGTTATTATATAGACAAAAATAAAATAAAATAAAATATTAAAAAAAAATAAAAAAAAAAATAAAAATAATATTCAGGCAGAAGGATTCAGAGTATTTGGGGAAACAGAGTATTGACCCTGTCTGGCAAGATAAGGAATTCAATGCCTGAACTGAGTCTTCAAAGTCAAAAGCTAGCTACATAGAGAGCAGTCTATGCAGCTGGATGGACAGGAGCATTTTCCGCCTGGTTTTATTTAGTCCCATCTTGGCCAGTGGGCTGAGTGCAGTTGTTCAGACTGTGCCTTTATGTTCAGCCCATGCTGCTCTGACTCGCATTCTTATACCATTTTGCAATTCATCTGCCTAGTGGAGGCACTTTTATGTAATTTCTCCATCCACAGAGGTGTCTTTTTTATGTTTGTTCCATCAGAAGACCTGCTTTTCTTGCGATTTTACAAAGGTGTTATATTTTAGCTTTATACTGTTGGTCAGAGAGCAAGGCTTGCTCTTCATATCATCTTTAACTCGTAAGTTTGCTAAGCATCTAACGGTCCCTTGTCTTCTCTTCTGAAAGCTTCCATGCATCCTGAATTTGCTCCCTGTGGGTTGTCAACAGCTAGCAAACTGGAGAAGCAAATGGAGAGGCTGGTCTGCACCCCAGGCTGTCTCTCTGGTTTAGATCAAAGTCAATACAAATCAAAAGAAAGGTGGACAACTGGCTGACCACTTCGGGAGTGGATCTCAAAAGGAAACAACTGCACACTGAGTTAGTTTCCAGAAAAGTGAGCTCCCAGGGGCTCGAGTTTGCTTTGTTATCTTCTCATTTCTCCCTGGTGCCTCCCTGTCTTTTTATTCCTTCCTTCCATCTGGTTGCTTCTATAGACTCTACTAGTGGAAAACTTATACTACCATAGGCTCCGAATTTCTTTCTCTAGCATTGTTCTCAGGTTTTGTTTAGCTTTCTGCAGTAGGTGATTTATGTCTACCTATCCCTGTGCAGACCTGAGAGATGGAAGGGACCCTCTGGCTGGGGGATGGAAGAATCCACTAAGTTCAGAGAAGGTGTAGATGGAGGGGAAAACAGGTTAAAATCCAGAAATGCATATGTTATCGCATGTGTATATGCTGGGAATCACTAAAGAACTTTTAGGGAACATGCAGGGTAGTGGCCAGTATATATAGCCCCTTGTTTTATGACTCCTTTGTTCAGATAAACTCAATCTTTGAGAACTAGGTTGAATACTGGTACTGATTGGTCTCCCAGTACAATATCAGAACTCCAATAAGCAGGGAAATGCGCTCGGTCAGCTCTTGACTATCTTTGAAGTCACTGAGCAAATATTAACTCTGTAGATAGTAAAAGGTGATGGTAAATAGTTTAAATTCCTTTTTCCCCTCTTTGGGGGAGAGATAAGGAGGACTTTAAGTGTATTCAAAAGCCTTTAAAATCCTTATTCAGTATTTCTGAGGATCTCTGAGGAAAGATTGCAACCTGAGAAGCATGACTTTGAACAGAAGTTGTGTGATCTTTGGGGAAGTCCCAGCCCAGCAAAATCCTGCTATACATAGAAGTTAGAAAGAAAATCTGATCCCTAGCCAAGAAAACCAGCAGTGATTGTTCAGCGGCAATCAATTGACAAAATACATTTTGGAGAGGAAAAGTGCTGGGGATAGAATTATCTGGACAAATTGGGCACTGAGTTAATTCGATCAAGTCTCCAGGGAAGAGGTGGGTATTGATATGTAAGCATGACCTAGAGAGATTGCACCCACCTACTCTAAGCAGCAGTATCTGTTCAAAGTAATATTTGACAAGGTGATCAAAAGCCCACAGACACCCTGCCATTACCCTGTACACAACCTTATGGCAATGTTTCATAAGTGTAGGCTGAGGACTGCTGGGATCAGAGACTCCTGGAGTACTGTAAAATGTCCAGTTCCTGGATCCTAGCCTGACTTGACGGCATCAATATCTTAGAGTTAGAGTCAAGAAACTGGCTATTTTTTAATGACCCTGAGTACATCCTAGGTCTATCATTTAAGAATCATTGATTTATAGAATACTATGTGTTATATGTAATACTAACAGGCAAAATTGTGGGAGTCTGTCTACACGGAGAAGCTACAGAAGTAAGCTTGAAGATGTAAAATTCCGTGGTATGCATGTACCTCTTCATGGTAGGTCTGTCGAGATATATTGCTACTTAAGAGTACTCCTACCAAGCCAATCTGCTTCTCATTTAGGTTTTTTCTCCTTTAAAAATAATTAGAGAGTTTTTTTTTTTTTTAATGGATGAACTGGAAGTGGATGGGTGAGGAGGGAAGGGGAAAAAAGTCTGATATTCACATAGTAACCTGTTTATCAGAGAAGGCAATGGCAAGCCACTCCAGTACTCTTGCCTAGAAAATCCCATGGATGGAGGAGCCTGGTAGGCTGCAGTCCGTGGGGTCGCTAAGGGTCGGACTCGACTGAGCGACTTCACTTTAACTTTTCACACATTGGAGAAGGAAATGGCAACCCACTCCAGTGTTCTTGCCTGGAGAATCCCAGGCACGGGGGAGCCTGGTGGGCTTCCGTCTGTGGGGTCACACAGAGTTGGACACGACTGAAGTGACTTAGCAGCAGCAGCAGCAGCAGCAGCAACCTGTTTATAATTAAAGTGATAAATGTGGGTAAGTAAGTTGTACTGAATATTATGATGGTATGCTGTAAAGTGTTGAGGCACTAGCTCTTTGGGGAAAAAGTCCTGATTTTGAAGTTGCTTATTTTTGTGTTATAAATGCTTCCAGATTCATCCATTTCAACCTACCAATGCTTTAACAACCAGCTAGCAAAGTTCCTAAAATTTTAATATCAGTTTTTATGAACCATCCCTGGTAGCTCAGTAGTAACGAATCTGCCTGCCAATGCAAGAGATGTGGGTCTGATCCCTGGGTGGGGAAGATCCCCTGGAGAAGTGAATGATCACCTACTCCAGTATTCTTGCCTGGAGAATTCCATGGACAGAGGAGCCTGGTGGGCTGCAATCCATGGGGTGGCAAAGAGTCAGACATGACTAAGCGACTAACACTTTCACTTGACACCAGCCAACCAGCCAGCTCTACTGATTTTATATGTAAACTAGCATATTTATATATATTTTTCAAAGTGGATTTTGTAATTTATTATATTGAATAGTACATAGATTCTTCGAGTCCTAGTCAACGTTTGTGTCAATGTACTTTTTCCCTTTTGATGTTCTTTTTGCATCATTATGACTTTGATATGTTAACATGGATTTCCCTGGTGGCTTAAATGGTAAAGAATCCACCTGCAATGTGGGAGACCTGTGTTCGATCCCTGGGTTGGGAAGATCCCCTCGAGGAGGATATAGCAACCCACTCCAGTATTCTTGCCTGGAGAATCCCATGGACAGAGGAGCCTGGCTAGCTACAGTCCATGGGGTCGAAAAGAGTCAGACGTGACTGAGTGACTAAGCACAATAGCACATGATAACATGGCCAGTGTACTTTTCATTCAATTTGGTTTTCTAGAATTGTACCTTGCTCATGTGCTTTGAAAAGGAACAAAGAGACTTTATCATAGTAGTAGAAAATGAACTACAACTACTAGATGAAGTAAAAGTTATTTTTTTAGAAGTATTTATAAAACTAAATGGCACCAATATATCAGATACCAGTCTGATTAGTTTTTTAAAAAAAATTCTCCTTTGTAAAATGATTTGTTTATAGACTTGGAAGATAAAGAGGTATCTGGTTCAACTGTTGGAAAACTCTGGCAGTGAGTGGATCTGTCAGAGAAATACTTACTGTATAATCTTCTGAAAGGAAAATAAAGTATGAGAGAAATCTAGGAAGATCTTTTACTAATACCTACAGATACCCACATATAACTTTTCATAATGGGAGAGATTATTGAGAAAGACAGGTATATTTTGAGAAAACTTCCTATGATAATTCTAATTTAGTTGTTGTGTGACTATGGTCTGACACAATGGTCCCTGCCTTTGACCATCTCATTTTCCAGAAATACTTTGAAAAGTGAAAGTGTTAGTCTTTCAGTCATGTCTGACTCTTTGCGACCTATTCGACTGTAGCCCACTAGGCTCTTCTGTCCACGGAATTCTCTAGGCAAGAATATTGAAGTGGGTTGCCATTCCAATCTCCGGGGCATCTTCCCAACCCAGGGATCGAACTTAGGTCTCCTTCATTGCAAGCAGGTTCTTGACTATCTGTGCCACCAGGGAAGCCTCACTTTAGTAGGATATAAGACTTCCCTGATGGCTCAGATGGTAAAGAATCCACCTGCAGTGCAAGAGACCCAGGTTCAATCCCTGGGTTGGGAAGATCCCCTGGAGAAGGGAATGGCTACCCATTCCAGTATTCTTGGGTTTCCCAGGTGGCACTAGTGGTAAAGAACTCGCCTGTTCTTTACCGAAGCAAGAGACATAAGAGACGCAGGTTCAATCCCTGGGTGGGGAAGATCTCCTGGAGGAGGGCATGCAACCCACTCCAGTATTCTTGCCTGGGAAATCCCATGGACACAGGAGCCTGCCAGGCCACAGTCCATAGCGTCAGTCAGAGTTGGACACAACTGAAGCGACTTAGTGTGCATGAAAGCAAACATTGGGCTAGAGTTAGGATTATAGTACTTTGTTCTACCTGACAGTGCTCTTTTTAGAGGAAATTAGGAATTTAATATTTCAGAATGGTGGTCCAGTGGTTAGCACTTGGCACCTTCACCGCCACGGCCTGAGGTTCAATCCCTGTTTGGAGAAATGAGATCCTGCAAGCTGCACAGTGGGGTCAACCAATCAAATAATTGAAAAAAAAGTTATTTTACTGAGTAGTACAGGTAAAGTAACTAGAAGGGAGGAATTTTGTGGGGGCATTGATTAAAAATGCTAAACATCTGGATTGTATGTTATGGAGTGAATTGTCACCCCATAATCACATGTTGAAGCCCCAGCTCGCCAGTGACTATATGTCTTCCTGCTTTTGATGACACGTGTAGCTGAACGTGCAAAAACATCATTACTTGAGCAACAATAACATTTTTAAGCATGCACCATTAACATGTAGGACAAGTTAATAATCAGATAAAACAAAATCTATTTTCAGTGAGTTTTACTTCATAGTTAGTGAGAAAATTCTAACACACCTTGGAGAAATGTAGTTTCTTTAAAGAAAATATAGTTGAAGATTGGGATGGAAATAATTTAAGGTAGGACTCTATTGTTCAATAATCTGTATTTTGTTTTTGATATAAATTTTGCTCTTGCCCAAAACAACTTAAGGTGGATTTTAAAACAAACATGCATGTAACTGTGGTAAGTTCTCATGTCTGTTGCTATCTGTGGGCGCACTAAGGATAAAAAGTGGTCAGGAATCACATGGTAAAGGAGAAGCATTTCTGCTCACAGGGGATAACATGTTTTGCAGGAGTACAATTAAATTGGCTCTGGGAGTCTTGGTATTTCAAGGAAGGAATAATCTAATAGCTTGCATAGATCTCCTTGTTGGTGTTATTCATTTTATCACTTTGCAGTACATTTCATTGTCCAAACTCTGCTTAACATTCTGCTGTAGAACAAAAATAGCTATTTTCAAAGATTGAATAACGATGGATCTGTAGGGTTTCATCAGTTCACTTCGGTGCAGTTTTCCTAGTGGCCCTTCACTTTCCCCTGCAGCTGGGTAATGGCAGTATCCCACATGTTCTGGCTTCATGAACAGGAAGAAGGGCTTGCTGCTGCCCTATTTTTTTTTTTTTTTCAGTATCTACATCTAATATGTGTGTATATTTCCTGGCTAACACAAAGGGTGACAGAGATCCTTCCTGTTTTTCCTATCTTTGGGCTCTTCCTGCATTCTTCCCTCTGGTTCCTCTGCTTCTTCAGATTCCCTGTTGTCCATTTGTTTGAACTTTGACCTTCCATCTTGCACTCTCTGCAATAGTCTTGCTCTCCTCTCTTATATAAGATCTTTCCTATCTTTGAGGACTCTTCTTCTTTTTTCATAGATAAAAAATTACTCAGAGGTTAACTTTGGGTTCCAAAACTATAATTCAATTTATTAAAGTCACAAGTTCAAAACTTACTATTTCCTTAAGAACGAATTATTGTTTTTAGCTTACAAATCATACTATTGTAATTTCTAGGTCCAGCAAGCTTTTGACTACTGTTTTTGTACTGTTTCAAACTTAGTTAACTAATAAGCACCTTTAAATATATTTAGCTAAATTTATAAATTAAATATGTTTAGCATTCTTCTTAAATATTCAGTTGTCTGAAAGATATGTCCAAAGTGATTATTTTTCTGCATAGTAAATGTTTCCAGTTAATGTGACAAACATAAGTTCCTTTGATTTTATTAATATTTTTATAAGACAGTTTTCACTTTAATTGAACTCTATCCTGTGACACCTCATTCTCAAACTGAAGCTTTCTGCTTGATTCTATCCTGCTGTCATGTGTTATTGAGAATTTCCGTTAGAGGAAAAGCTGTCCAAATATGCATTTCTCTTAGTGCAGCACCCGCTTCTTTGGTTTCTGCCTGTTTTTGGTCCCTCTCCATTGCTTTCAAATAGCTGTTTTTCATAATTTGTCCAAAATTTTCATTGTTCTCTGTGGCAGTGTTAGTCTGATATCAACTATTAATACTTTGTCATTACTTAGACTGGACCTTCTAAAGCAGAGGCTGTTGCTTTGTTAACCTGTCACTGAATATAAGGTGAAGGCTGGGGAAATAAAGATACAGCAGATAGTTACCCAACAAAAAAAATGTCTTTTATAGGCAAAGCTGGAAAATTAAATGCAGAATTCATACATGTCTTGTGTCATACCAAAAAGGTAAAATGTCTGAAATTCTATTCTGCTGCCAGCAAAGCTATCTAGGCATACTAACTAGCAAGACTAAAGAGAAGCTATCTTTTCATTAGTGTGACCAGCCCTGCTCTGCATTTGAAAGTGGCTCACAGCTGGTCTTTCAAAACTCTGCCCTAGAACCAATGTGGTATTCTGTTCTTCCTCAAGTGGCTCAGATATCTGACAATGGCAGGTTGTTGGCCTTTTAGCTTGGGAAAAAATGACGGATATCCCTTTAGCATATTGAGACACTTATGCAGACTTCAATAACTGTAAATTCTGTGAGTCTAAACCCATAAGAGAATTTGTCATCACTCCATTTGAAAGTTATATGCTATTAAAATGCCTCATTTAATGGTATAGATAAAAAAATAGCTTGGAACAAGTACAGAGAATGATAGTGGAGGAGAGGATAATTTTCAACAATTATGTGCAATTTCATTACATATAAAATGTATCAGAGAAAAAGGAAAAAGAAAAGTAGGGAGATGGGATAAGCCATCTTAAAAGAGTAGCCCCTCCTGTGAACTAGTCTAAACCAATTTGGCTGGCCAGCAATATCACCTCCAATGAACAGGAATGTGTGAAGGCTACATATTCCCACCTTTGTGTTACCAGCTTATATTTTACGATAAATGCAAGTCTGAACCTCGACCCTAATTCTGCCTAATGTTAGCATACAGGAGCAAATAGAATCATATAATCCTTTCTTGTTACTTCTGGAATAGCCACCTTTCTGTCCTCAACCCCTCTGACAGGCATCTAACTAAAAGATTCAACCAGAGGGCAGTTCAACCAACACTTCTGGGGTCAAATGACAAAGCTGTCTTTGAAACAGTGGCCCAAAGCTATTAGACCCTCGTTTCCAGTGATGCCCAATTTAGATTTGTTGAACTTTAATGCTTCCTTTATTTAGTCTCTTATACGCTCTAGCCAATCACGTGTTTCAGAAACCATTCATTTAGGCACCAAAACCTTTTTTTTTAAAGGTAATACACATTTGCTATTATATTTTTCAATCATGTGGCTAGAAGTTACAGGAAGGATATTGGATAGGTGTTCCACCAGAAGCAAATTACTTTCTTCAATTTCAAGTTTAAGAGTCATTTATTACATTTGCTGCCTGCCCCAAATTAAAGCTGAAAACATCTCCCCCATAAGAGATATTTCAAGCTTTTTTTTGCAGATGATTTATTACATTAATCAATGTCTGTTCATTGTTTCTTTGAATTAATTTTATTGGAGTATAGATGATTTACAATGTTGTGTTAGTTTCAGGTATATAGCAAAGTGAATCAGTTATACACATACAGACACCCACTTTTTTTTTTAGATTCTATTCCTGTATAGGTCATTGAGTAGAGTTCTTTGTCAGCAATGAAAATTTACTAAGATTTCTTTGTGATTAGTAAGATTTCTTGTAAAGATTTTGATAAAATATTTGAAGGGTTTAAGTGCACTTCCAGTGTGTGGATTCCTCTTTAATCTATTTCAAATGGTCGCTGAATGACCCACCTTGAGGAATAGAGTTAACTATACCTAAATACATTACACTGCTTGCTGCCAGATTTTAAAAGTAATGTATTACACAGATAATAAAACACTCTCAATGACAAATCAGATTTGTCTAGAATCCATTAGCCCAAATGAATAGATTTGAATCACCACCCATGCACTGTGAGTAGATACTGCTAATAAATAATTAACTGCTTTCTTTTCTAGGATACATTTTCTAAATGCAGATTCACAATCTTCAGGAGCAAAGGCAGCCACTCTCAGTCCGAATTTTCAGTCAAGATATAACTTATCATCTTAGCCTTAGTCTTCCTTCAACTTAATATCAGACATTTATCTTATTTAAACATCAAAGTAATAATCAGCATTCCCCATTTCACATATTGTATGGCAGCAGCTTCAACAATACACATTTGATATTTGCAGTCATTGAGCTTTTTTGTTTTTTTCTAATGGAGACAAATGAAGTGGGAAGCAGTTCAGTCCTGAGCATCACAGCTTTACGAGAACTCACTATTGCGGATGATTGCTTGGAAGCTGTAGCAGTAAGAGACCACCTATGAGGAAAATGGAGATAATTACAAACAACAACCACAGCTGTTAACGGCAGCACTCATAACACATCCTCAGCATGAAAAGACTGCAACTAATGTAGCAGACGTTCAGCCACACTCAGGCACTGTGACGGACCCGAAGTGAAGGTGATGTATAGCAAAGCCAACAGTAACCGCAGGAGAGGTCAGAATTAAAGTCCAGAGTTTTCCTTGCACGAGAGATTTTTAATCATTTCAGAATTAAGGCTTAACTTATTTTGCATAAGAAATATATTACTTAAAGGTTATTTATCAATCAAAGCTGCAAGGTTTCTTACCATACTTTAACACTTCCTATAGATGGCACTTGAATCATTGTTCTTATTTTTCCCAGCTGCACAAAGAACCTCCCTTCATGCAGATGTTGTGCTCTATATTCTTTAGTTCCAATGCCATTTAGGAAACACTTCATAGCTCCCAGACAGGGACATATAACTTTCAGTAGCCAAGGACTAAATTATCTTGGACTTTTCTCCAGAAAAATAATTATGATTTATTTAAGAATATTCATTTTTGGAAAAACTTACTCACTTCATTTCCTGTAAAACATATTTAATATTAGAATTATTTAGTGTCTTTTATCCTGTAATGTCTTTTGCTTAATATCTTACCAAGCCCATAAAATAAGTGACAACCATGACAAGTCAAGTAATGCAAAAAAAAAAAAACACGAATAAAAATACTCATAGTCTAAGTCCATGGATTAATTCAAATTCTGATAATCACATATAATTTAAAGAAACATGGTTAATACTACTTTGAAATCAGCATAATCAGAATATATTAAGATTTATAAATCAGAGTAAGATGATATTACCATCATCTCTTTGGGTCCAAACCATATCCTGTTAATGTGAATTACATGCATTTGAAATGTTGAATGTCACATACAAGAAGGATGTTTTGCTTTTGGCAAAATGTTAGTATAAATGTGTTTGCTTAAGGGACACTGAAATGTAGAAAAATACTGATGAATTTAGGTTTTGTTTGAAATGAATGAGTGTTAGCTAGTCTGTAGTGAGATTTAACTGGAGGGGCTTCCCTAATGGCTCAGACCTAAAAAATCAGCCTGCAATGTGGGAGACCTGGGTTCGATCCCTGGGGTTGGGAAGATATCCTGGAGAAGGGAATGGCAACCCACTCCGGTATTCTTGCCTGGAGAGTCATAAAGAGTCAAATACGACTGAGCGACTATATATACATACATACACATACACACACCCTATTTGAGAGACAGATTCATGCAAACTAGTTGTAGCCTCGGCTAGAAAAGAGCTTCTACAGGGAATGTACAAAGGACCATCTAGTATCCTAAAGTACAGAGGAAGGCAAATAATGACATGTATAGTGTTCAGTTCAGTCGCTCAGTTGTGTCCGACTCTTTGCGACCTCATGAACCACAGCACGCCAGGCGTCCCTGTCCATCACCAACTCCCGGAGACCACCCAAACCCATGTCCATTGAGTCAGTGATACCATCCAACCATCTTATCCTCTGTCATCCCCTTCTCCTCCTGCCCTCAATCTTTCCCAGCATCAGGGTCTTTTCCAATGAGTCAGCTCTTCGCATTAGGTTGAGTGATGTTGCTCAGTCGTGTCCGACTCTTTGTGACCCCATAGACTGTAGCCTACCACCCTCCTCCGTCCATGGGATTTTCCAGGCAAGAGTACTGGAGTGGGTTGCCATTTCCTTCTCCAGAAGATATTCCCAACCCAGGGATTGAACCCGGGTCTTCCGCATTGTAGGCAGACACTTTACCATCTGAGCTACCAGGGAAGTCCATCAGGTTGCTGCTGCTGCTGCTGCTGAGTCGCTTCAGTCGTGTCTGACTCTGTGCGACCCCATAGACGGCAACCCACCAGGCTTCCCTGTCCCTGGGCTTCTCCAGGCAAGAACACTGGAGTGGGTTGCCATTTCCTTCTCCAATGCATGAAAGGGAAAAGTGAAAGTGAAGTAGCTCAGTCTTGTCCGACTCCTTCCGCATGGACTGTAGCCTACCTGGCTCCTCAGTCCATGAAATTTTCCAGGTAAGAGTACTGGACTGGTTTGCCATTTCCTTCTCCAGGGATCTTCTCAAGCCAAGGATCAAACCCGGGTCTCCCACGCTGCAGGCAGATGCTTTACTGTCTGAGCCACTAGGGAAGAGGGATATTAAGAGAATTCCTATATCTTATCTTCTATTTTCTTTCAGAAGAGAGGTGAGATCAATTTTAAAAATGAATGTGATAATTAGAAGCCTAGAAAGTAGCTCCATTTCTTTTTCAAGCCTTGGTTTTTTTCCCCCCCCAAATTTGTTTTCCCTCCTGCTAATGGTACTTTTGGGGGGACCTTAGAAAAACTTACTTTTCCCTTACCCTGAATTCATATCAGTATGGAGATAAAACAGTGAGAAAACTGATGTCTTACCTTCCTTAAGAGATCTTCTGTGTTAATAAATCAGTAAATTAAGCAACTTTTGAGTATATTTGAATGTATTCTCCATATAAAATAAAAGTTTTCAAAGCATTGTTGCATTTAGTATTTCACTTGATCTGAATAACAGTCCTAAAAGTAGAAAGTGAAGACATTTTTGTTATTAATATGACGCTAACAGCATCTCATATTTATAGGTCATCTTATAATATGCAAAGTGTTTTCATATAGCTTTTTCATTCCAGCTTCAGTCAAATTATCAGAGTACCAGAACAATTTGCAATAGAATAAATCAGAGTAGTTAATATTCATAAAAGTTGTTCAAGGTCACTGAAGACTGAAGAAATAAAAATTAAAATTACCAAAAAAAATTTTTACTTGTCAAATAACTGAGGGAATGGTATGCTCAATTTTGTCAAGGGCTCGTGTTGGCAGAACAGGTACTGTTATGTACAGCTGGTAAAGCTGTAATTTGTTACACCTCTTCTGAATGACATTTGGCACTAGGAATTTATTCTGAGGAAAAACGGGAGATATAAACATAAGTTTTCTTGTAAGTGAATTCATTACAGAGTTATTTATAACACAGAATGCCAGAAACCACATTTTTCTGGAAAATTGTAATTTGAGGCAGTTAACTTGGAACATGAGATCTTGGGAAGGTAGACCCTGTAATGTGAAACAATAATTGGAAGAAAGCTGGAATCATAGCTCCCCTATCTGCACTGATATCCCTGGAGTTTAATATGAGAAAAATAAAATGCTTATGTAGGGCACTATTTCTTTTTTGTTGTTGTTTTTTTTACAAGAGACTTGGAAAATATGGAACAAAGTTACATGTAGTTCCACTATATTTTACAATTATTTTTTTAAGTAGATCAATTAAAATTTTTAGTCAGAGTTTCAATATCAAACTCTCAAAAATTAATAGGATGAATATATAGGATGATAGAAGGATGTAGTGGATCTGAAAAGCGCTATGAACCAATTCAACCACTATGGACCAAAGTGTATTAAGATTTACACATTTTTCACACAACAGTAGGATACAAATTCTATTCAAGTTCCCCTAGACAATAAACTAGAAGACACTGGAACATATCCAGGGACATAGAACAAGGTGCAAAAATTTCATGGTCTAAATGTATCGAAATCAGAAGGGCACTATTCTCTGGGGATTCATTGATTATAGCCCAACCTAATTTTAACTGGCATAGGGATACTCGCTTGCTTGTGTATATATGAATGCATTTATTTAATCCATAAAATATATCTTAGGTAAACTTTCAATCTCTTTGTTACAAGCATAGAGTCTGTATTGTTAAGGAAACTGTAGGAGTGAGTCTACATGGTAATAACTTTGCCTATTGCAAAGCCAGTAGATATTGGAAGCCTAAAGTTATTTTAAAAACTATTGAAATGTATGTCTCTGATTAAACTGGCTTAGGTAATATCCTTTATTCTGATTCTAGGACTTGATGATCCTGAGATTTCTTTTAGCTTTATGAGTCTATGGCTGATTTAGCAGCCACATTTATTATTTAAAGAAAGCGAGAAAGATGGTGTTAAATGTTCCTCAAAGTGGAATTGAGGTTTTAATTATTACAGGACATATGGGTGAGAGAGACAGTGAACAGCTCAATTCCGAGCCTGATCATTTTTCTGTGAATATTTAAAAATACTACAGTGTGGCTATCCAATTAAAAAGCTCTTGGCTGGTGTTTGTTTGCTTTCACTAGGCACTAGTCATTCAAGTCATTACAGCACTTCCAAATTAATGAAGAGAAATCTTTTTGTAAAGTAGTGATTAAAACTCCCTTAATTTTCACTCAAACAAAATCAGTGCTACAAAAACTATGCAACACTTTTGGCCATGGCTGCATATTTTGTGATGTAAATTAAAGGCCACCATTAACAATGAAATCTGCAAAGCTGAATTCAGTGTATTGAGCTGTAGGAAATTCTCTAATTTCTTCTCTTTCTGAATTATTATAGTAAAGATGACAGACTTTTAAACTATTATAACAACTTTCCTGAAAGAAGGCAGTCTCTCTTCTGCAGATGCCCTCTCAGAAGTCTTCTCTCTCTCTTTTTTTATTGGTGACAGCCCTCACGTTGTTTAACTCTTCTGTAGCACCTTAGGTTATTTATTATTGTATCCTTTCTCCCTCTCCCCCTGCCTCTTTCTTCTTTCTCAGTTGTTGAAATCAAAGTGTTGGTGCTACTATGGATAAGGAGAAAATAAAACACCTCTCTGAATAATGTTCCCCCCGGACACTGACATAGACGAACGTCAGGGCAGTGAACCTGTCATGTGTGACCCCAGGTCATGTGTCTGCAGAGGATGGCTCTGAGCTTCTGGAAACGTCCTGCGCCCTCAGTTTCCGTCCTGCCCCCTGACCTGTTGTGCTCTGCCCTCTCTCTAGCTCTTGGATGAAGCTTCTTTCTTCCCTGCTGCCTCTTTTTCCTTTACCGTGTTATCCTGAGGCTTGAATAGTCTTAAGGTTCCATCTTCTTCCACACACCCACTTCTTTGGGGACCTCTTTTTAGGCTTGTGGTTTCATCTATTATGAAGAGAGACACCAAATATATTTCTCCAGTTCCAGCTTCTGGGCTCCTTAATGGACATCAGTACTAAAACTTGTATTTAAAGCCCAACTCCTTTTCTTTCCCCTTTACAAAGCAGTCCTTTGATGTCACATTTTTACTACTCTATCAGCACTTTTCCAGTCACCCAGACACTGAAATTCTGATATCCTTTCCTCTAATCAGGCATTCCTTTGCTGTATCTCCTGCATCCATCCTTTCCTTTCCATTCCCTCTGATACCAGGCTGGCTCCATTTGCTGTGAGATCAATTGCACGGAATCTGAAAGGACTACACAAAGATTAGTTTATACTCTCAGTGTTCTCAGCCTCTCCCTCATCACCTCCTTTGTCTTTGGGATTAAATCCCTTTATATTGCTTTGGAGGGTTCACACAGTTTACCTTCTGAATACCTTTGGAGCTAATTACTTCTCTCACACAAACCTTCCATTCCAATCCAACCTAACTAATCACTATTCTTTCCTATTATTTGTCTTTGTTCACTCTGTTCTTTCTGCCCAAACATCCTGAGTATCTTCCTCCAGCCAAAGCCCACCCTTTCTTTAAGGTCCGATTTAAACTTTAACCCCTTTTCATGCGCTTCTGTTAACGTGAAGTTATATATGCTGCCTTTTGAGCTCAATGGTGAGCTTTAATAACATTTTTTCTTATTTATCAATTTTTATAACACTTTGTTTCTTGGTATATTTTAATACATTTTATCTTTAGTTTTAGATTATAAACTACTTGAGGGCAAGGAGTTTATTTGTATTTTCCACAGTTAATAGGAAGGTGCAGCATATCAGATGACTGATTGCTGCCTGGAGGTTGTGTCATCTATTATAAAAAACTATTTACCTCCTTTCTTTCCATGAATGATGAATGATTCTGAAATTATTCAAGATAGCTACCTACGTAATAGGAACTGAATTTGTCTTGAAGACATATGTACTTAGTTTTATTACCACTTGTATCCCAATATGGGTTTTAGTCTATTATTAATTTTATTCTGCCCTTGGGGGATTCTCAGTATCGTTAGAGTTCCAGGGCTTTATTTACCTCTAGTAAATAATACCATCATGCACAAAAGGAAATCAGCAAAACAAATTTCCTCATTGTATAACTACACACAAAACTATTTGGGAACAGGAACTACTCCATAAGATTTCTCTGTTAAAATCCAGAAAGATTTGAAGACACTTCCAAGGCTAAAAGTAACACGTAGTCAAGTCAGGAGTCAAAAAAAAAAAAAAAAAAAAACCCACTAAGGAAAACCCTTATCCCCAGAAAGATACTGTAGTTATTGTTGTCTGGGGCAAGATCCTTTTCTGCCCCCCACAAAATAGTGTGTGTTGACAATTAAGCTAAGAGTGGATTCCTTTTCAGTCTTTGAAAGCAAGAGTTGGTAACCAGCAGTAAGAAAACTAGTATAATGACAGCAGCTTCCTAATATAAAAAGCCACTTGCTTAAATTTCAGCATGAAATCAAAAATTTTAAATAAATGGAATTCATGTTCTGAAAGGCAGTTCACATAATTTGCAGTACTTACACTATTCTTTCACAAAGAAGTGTAGGAGAGCATGACCAGAAAATGATTCAGTTACTGACAGAGAAAGTCCTTTGTCCTCAAATGTGAAGTAATTTTGATTTTTTATATATATATTGAAAGTAGCATTGAGTTATAGCCACCCTGGAGTTGTAAAGATCTAGAGAGTCCTCTCTTTAAAATAATTTTCATTGTTTCATCTATAAGTAGAAATATTAGAATTCAATTTTCCATAAACTGCATTCATCAAGTATTCATTAAAATATTCCAAGCATATTTCCCATATCCTCTTTTTTGCATTCTCTTTTCCAGGCAAACTAAATTAATAAGTCCTCACATGATATAATTCCCACCTCTAAATCTCTGCTCATGTTGTCTTTCCCACAGAAATCTCAGGAGATTGCAGTACATAGGCAATCCAATCTTAATTCATTTAAGATATAACTAACCACACCCTTTCTTATAGCAGGCAAACATGGATTCAAATTCAACCTTAAATTATATCAAAGTTGTCTAGCACATACTCAATTCCAGCTACTGGATAAATATGTCTAGCAAAGAGAGGACCTGTAAAGAGTTAAAATAGTGGGTATATAAACCATGCTGGCAGTTCAAAATGGTGACCTTAGAAAAATATCACGGTCTCTAATTTTTGGATCTTAAGATATTTGCTGAAAGAGCAAGAACATAGAGTTTTTAACATCTAGATTTCATTTTCAGGACTCCATAGAGCATTTTTATAAAACACCAAGTCTGCAGTCATTTCAATGGCTGTTTATGGCCTCTGTCTCAGCCAGTTCAAGTGGAGGTGAAAGCTGACTGCTTCAATGGTGCTCCCTATTTTTAAGTGGACCAATTTTCTTTTCTTTGGTAGTCTGTGACTTTTTAGCACTGCAGTGTATTGCTTGCAATCTGTATTTTGATTGCTAAGGCTTGAATACTTTGTTTTGGTAGTAAGGACTTTTGATTATTCTTTGAAAGTTCTAGCTTTAGCTGATCACATTTAGCATAGGCTTAGAAATTAAAGAAGCAGCATCTGATTAGATGCTTGAGAGATTGCTGAGTAAAAGGCAAAAATCTAACTTTCAAGTCAGAGGGTGAAATGCCTGTATTGAATTGACCTATCTATGTAAAATATAATTGCTGAAAATCATTCTGTCAGGTCATTTGTTGAAGTTATTGTACGTATTTGTCATGGTGACTCTGTACAATCGGGATGAATAAGGCCATGTTGTGGACATCTGCTGCTTTTGAATTGCTTTAATCTTTTCCTTTCGGAAACTATCCCTCCACGCAATTCAAGTGGTGCAAGAAAGTAATTATTCCTTCACCTTCGTGTGCTGTAGATCAAATCTGCCAACCTGTACTAATCTCAGTAGCTTAAGTACCTAAAGTCCTAAGAGAAGGAACAGAACTCAAGAAAAGCCACCCAGAATCCATGTTGGAGGTTCATGTGGCTCTTGAAGTCACATGTGACCTTGCCATTTTGTCTGACTTTTTAAATATTGAGGATATGTCTACTTGGTACTTGGAATCGCAAGGGCCCATCTTTCCTACTTCCTGGGGAGACTCTTCCTACAAATGAAGGCAACCCAGAGGGAAAGAAGAGCCAAAAACTATGTTAACCAATACTTTTTTGTTGTTTGTTTTTTGCTTAAGCCATTTTTAGTAGAGTTACCAACATTTACAATCAAAAGAATGCTAATATTCCCTTCCAATTTTGTTACACGAAAAAGGGTACCTAACTTCGCCTTATATACACAGCTAGTAGGTGGCCAGCTCAGGATTTGAATACAAGTCTCTCTGAGTCTAGAACCATAGTCACATAATGACACAGAGTAGTTTGGGGAATCCGGTACTAGTTAGCTACTTAAAACATCAAGATGGCTTTGGACTCTAGTTTCAAATTAGGCAAACCATTTTCTTCCCAAGTTGTTTTTGCGTACCCACAAAATGATAAGGGAATAGTTTCTGAAGGGCAGATATAAACCTGCAGATTCTAGCATATATTATTTGTTTTTATTAAGACAATCTTGGAGAATGTTTGCTTATCTTAAGCTTGGCAAGTGAGAATGTTTTATAGAAATCACCTCTTTACCTCTATCAGTGTTGGCTTGCACTGATTAAAAATTCTGATGTTTCAGTTCAGTTAGTTCAGTTCAGTCACTCAGTCGTGTCTGACTCTTTGCGACCCCATGAATCATAGCACGCCAGGCCTCCCTGTCCAACACCAACTCCAGGAGTTCACTAAAACTCATGTCCATCGAGTGGTGATGCCGTCCAGCCATCTCATTCTCTGTTGTCCCCTTCTCCTCCCGCCCCCAATCCCTCCCAGCATCAGAGTCTTTTCCAGTCAGTCAACTCGTCGCATGATGTGGCCAAAATATTGGAGTTTCAGCTTACAAAAAAACGATTAAACAAATGAAATCAAGGTGAATTAAAACCCTAAATGAAAGACTAGAAACTATGAAACCCCTAGAAGAAAATATAGGCAGAACACTCTTTGACATAATTCATAGCAACATTTTTTTCACCTGTCTCCTAAGGCAAAGGAAGCAAAGGAAAAGAATGAGATCTAATTAAACTTAAAAGCTTTTGCACAGCAAACGAAAACACTTACAAAATGAAAAGACAACCTACCGAATGGGAGTAAGTATTTGCAAATGATATGACTATAAGGGGTTAATATCCAAACTATCTAAAGAGATTATTCAACTCAATATTAAAAAACAAACAAAAAAAACAATGGGAAGATCTGATTTTCTCCAAAGAAGATATACAGATGGCATATGAAAAATGCTGAACATCACTAACTGTCAGAGAAATGAAAAACAAAATCACGAGGAGATATCACCTCACACTCATCAGAATGGTTATCATCAAATCAAAAAGTCTGAAAATAACAAGTGTTGACAGGGATGTGAAGAAAGGGAAGCCCTTGTATTTAATTGGTGGGAATGTAAATTTGTGCAGTCGCTATGGAAAATATCATGCAAGTTTCTCAAAAAACTAAAAAAAGAACTACCAATTGACCCAGCAATTCCACTCCGAGGTATATATCAGAAGACAAGGAACACTAATTTGAAAAGATACAAGAATTCCAATGTGTATTACAGCCTTATTTACAATAGAAAAGATATGGAAGCAACCAGTGAAAAAAGCACACATGCTTCCTCTCTTCAAAGCACTTGCATGGAGTATGGGATAAGCAAGCATTTGAACACTAGAGTAATCCTTAGAAATAATGGCAGATACATGTTCGCTGAGATGGAAAAATTCTTCCAGCATATTGTATAGAAAAGGAAGGCTACAATAGTGCATATAGTTTGATTCAATTTCTATAAATTAAAAAAATTCACTGATGTATATATGCTCATCCAAATATATGTGTATTATATATTCTAGCATTATATAACACATATAATATATACGTTATAAACATTTAGGTAGAACAACAAAGACAAAATAGTAACAGTATATATTTCTATTGACATACTTATTGGTGTCCTCTAATTTCATTTTCATGCTTTTTGAATTTCCATCATCCTGCTCTGTTATACTGTGACTAGAATAAGAATCACTGTGATGTTAAGGTTTGTCAAAGTAGTTCTCAAGGTGGGCTGGCCTTCACATTCTTGTTGGGTTTGAAATATTAGCTATATTATATGCAGCACATGGGATCAAGTGGCAGCTGTTGGAGGGGCATATAGATAAGCACTGCTGACCGGCATGCCTGGGAATACAATGAAAAGAATGATGTACAAAAGTTAAACAAGCATGTGAAATCAAAATCTGAGGTTGGAAAAGAGTCAATCAAAAAGATTCCAGCACAGTGGACCCAAAGCATCCTTATGTAACAGAGCAGCGTGAGCACAGCCCTTAGCAGGCAGCCATTGCTGTGCCTTAGTACTCCACATCCGGTTACTAAGCAACAGGTCCTGCTCAGCAATTGGACAGTGCATCCCTGGGCCCCGCCCATAAGCACCCAGCTATCAATGAGGTACCTACTGGTACGACTCCTGCTCAGCTATTGGTCAACTACACAGTGGGCCCTACCTGATGATAACTGTCAATGAGGGACCATTGGGGAAGTGATTCAGTCAAGAGTCCCTGGTGCAGTGGTCATGTGACTCTTGCCTTTGGGCACCTTATTATTATTATTTTTTTCTTTTATTTTAAATCAGGAATGTATTTCTGGTAGATGGGGCAAGTTGAGTTTCCCTACTCAATATGAGAGTTGAAGTGTCCCCAACAATATTAGTGGAGGAGACATTTAACACTTTCTTTGCTCTGATGTGTAATCTTATGGAGATGGTGTAGTGACCTTGGGGCAACAGACTGAGGATTCACCAAATCTTGGGGTCTCTAAAGCTCATTGGAGTAGAAAAAGCATACAACATGTTCTTAATTACCTTTTTTCATGTTAAGTGCTTGCTCTTAAGTTCCTTAAGCCCCTCAAGAACCCTCAATAGGAAGAGTGTGGTCTAGAGATGAAGTGACTAGACAACTCTGAAGTGCTGAAATGGGATGAAAAGTGTTCATACAGGGATGGAGGAGGCAGGAGTGTTGAAGGGAGACATATAAATCAAAGAATAAAGGGCACTGAAGGAAAGTCTGAAGGTCATGAGCAGAAACCACGCCCCTGAATCACCACTCCCCAGAATCAGACACACAGAGGTGTCAGCAGTGGGTAAGTTGTACCATGGCCTCCCTCAGCCTCCACTAGCCCATGTTGATGGGCAAAGTGGTACATTGTGATGTCTAAGACCCCAAGGCCACCATTGGCTGTGGGAGTGCCTAGCTGACCAATCAGATTGAAGGGTGTGGCTCCTCATTGTCCTCAGAAGGTATATATAGGAGGGGTCAGAGGCAGAGATTCTGGGTTAGGCCACTTCGTGGGATCACCATGACTAAGGTAACCAGGAAGCCACAGAAGCCAAGAAGAGTTGCAACGCAGTTTGCTTCAAGGATGAAAGGAAGAAAGACGACCTTTTGTCAACAGAGATACAGAGGCAGTGTGAAGGTAAGATGACTCCATCCATGCTCCCCGTGTTCTCCATTGACTTTGCTGCCCAAGACCTCTACACTGCCCTTGCCTGGCACAAAAACCCTCATCAGCCCAAATCCCTTTTTCATGAAATCTCCCTTCCAACTCAGTTGTTATACGGTTGTACAAATAGTCAATATAAGTTAGGGCCAAATGATGGGAATTGCTACAGAAATTCATGGATTTTGACCACCAACCTCTCCTGAGATGAACTTTCCTAATAGGTACGTTCATAAGCCAAGCGGGGCTGTTTCTCCTCTCTGGCTCTCCACTATGTTTGGATGACCTAGTTAGAAAGAGGTCTCTGCTTGGATGCCATGGAAAACTGTAAAATGGGGAAGCTGTTTCTCTGATGTCTGAGACATTTAGTGATGTCTTATACTCTGGTAAAAGTTCATGAACCACTAGGTATATCCCTTTAGGTTGAGATAAAAACAGATGTAGGAATTCTTTTCAAACAGAAAGATTTCAAAACCTGTTCTGAAATTTCCTCAATATGCTGGAAAAGAAGTTACACTGTTAAGGGAGATGGTGGTTAGCTGTAAGGAGAATTGCCATAGTTTCTTTCTTCATTTAAAGAAATTTAAATCTCTTAATTTATGGGGATAGAGTTGCAGGTATTCAATTAAGTGTTTCAGACTTAGTGTATACAATGACAACTTGTGAATGGTAAGTTTTTCAGGCATCATAGATGTTCAGGTTTTTGTTTTATCTTTTGGACTCTTGTTTACTCTAAAGCATGAAGAAAACTTTCAGTACACTGATTTCAGAAGCTAAGATTCAAATCGTCAATGTTTATCAGAGTGCACATTTTAAATTTAGTTCCCCCAATTTTTAGGACAGAACCTGACTTAAATATCCTATCAAAATTACTTTAAAGTAGATTTGTATTGCTTGCTGTCCATTTATATTTAGTTAAAAAAAGACTCCAAATTTATTGTTAGGAAATCTAGTGTTTGGGGGATTACAATAAATAAGCAGACTTGGCTAGCTTGGTCTCAGTTTTTAAAGTCTATAAAAGTATACTATAAAATGAAAATTAGAGAGTTAAACACAGTGAATTACATTAGCTTCTGTTCCCTCCTGAACCTGCAGTAAAATGACAGTAAAGTTATCTTTTAAGGTTGTAAATAAACAAGGACAATGAGAACGGAAGAGACAATGTCAGTAATGAAATGTTGGAAGCTGAGGAACAGATGGAGGGGTTATAACTGATTTAGCAGATCCCAGAAAGCTGAGTCCCAATCACACAGTAGGAAAAGCAAAGAACAAACTGGTTTATACCATGAGACCTCCAAAAGACTCCAGAATTGCTGATGTTGGCTAGTGCTGGAAGTGGGAGATGCAAGTGGGCGGGAGACAAGCGTTTGGGTTAAAAGTCTCTTAAGGAAGATAGTCCTCCAGCTGTTATTTCCTCTCTGTGCAGCTCATCACTGCTCCTCCCCAGCGTGGCAGGTTTGCTCTCTAGAGAAGGTCTCTGTCCTGTTTCTGTTCTAAGGCACATCGAGAACATAATGCCCCACTGTAAACAGGGAATGAAGTGAAGATTTATGTACTCTGTTAACTCACCAAGCTTGGCTGTTAGACTTACATCCTCAAGCAAGTACTGAAGAAGCTATCTCTGAGGAATCTGATTTGTCCCCCAAGTAGAGCTGCTGACTATCCCCAGTGAATTGATTTAGGCAGACAACACTAAAAAGAATCAACATTCAATACCCATTTGCCTCCACCACATGTAGACCTTCTAATCAACAGCTGATGACTCAGTCACAAATTTGAACATCCAAGGATCACCAAGTATTTGAGAAGGCCTCTGATGTAATTTGAAGGCCTCCAATTTCAAAATAAAGAACTAAACAAAGACATTAACTTGAAAGAGAGACCATGAAACAAGGAAAAAACAATGATCCAAACCCAGTTATCTTCAAAATAGTCAAAGAAATAAGAACATATACTGTGTTCATGAAATACGGGGCAGAAGAGTTAGAAAGGTTGAAAAATTCTCTCAGAGAACAGCAAAAAGGAAAAAAGATGCAAAAAAAAAAAATGAATAAAAGATAAAATCAGAGGATCAATGTAAATAGGAAGTTCAACATCTGAGGAATTTAGGGAGGAAAAAATAATGTCATAGAGGAAGTAATTCAGTGACATTATCAGCATTGCAAGTTATGAGTTTCTAGATTTAAAAAGAAGTCTGATATAAGGAATGAAGGACAAAGACCTCATACTAGACATACTATTTTGAAATTTCACAACATCAAAGACAAAGATAATAAGCTAAAAATCACTTAATTCTGATGGAAAAATGACTTCTAATCTAGAAATCTGTGCCCTGCCAAACTATCATTCAAAGTTGGGAATAGATCGAAGACATTTTCAGAAATGCAAGATACCCTAAATTTTATCACCTGTGTTTTTCTCCAGGGATATTAGTAAAATATGTGCCTAAAGTAAAGGAATAAACAAAGAATCAGAAAACATGGGATCCAGGAAAGACATCCAGCATGACAGAAGCAAAACAAATTTCCAGGAAAAAGTTCAAAAGAATAATTAGAGTACGAGATGCAGAGTATGCGTGTGTGTATGTATGCATGCATGTACAGGTTTGGTAAAGAAACTGGGCTGTGTAGCCTAGTTCAGTGCTGCTGTATTCATTAGATTAACTTGTCTCTTTGTTAGGCTTAATTAACATTGTTCAACACTTTTGTTAACAATTTCCATTTTGCCATATACATATATATGGTAGTCAAAGCAATAATTTGATGAATTATTAATTCTGTTCACCAGTTTATCCAGCATGGCATCTTCAGAGGCATGTTCTGAAGCATTTAAGCTTTTAATTTCTGTAGAAACTCCAGTGAAAGGTTACGATGAATCTTTATGGAAAAATTAGATTATACCAGAATCTGCTCAATAGGAAAAGGGGACATGACTGTAGGAAATGAAAGACACTGGAGGCAAATGTACTGTTTACTGGTTTAATCTAGCAATAAAATTGTCCAGCACAGCCCACTGATTCAAGAACTGTCATTGCACATCCTGTAACTGAGCAATGAAGTATGGTAAGAGAGCTTTTAGAAAAAACTATGTGAGGTTTAGATTATAAATAGAAATATTGACTTATAATCAACTCGTTTGAGGGGCACTCACCTCACTAAGAAATGATTCTTGTGACTACCTCTTTCAGATTCTTCATCATTTCATGTTTTCACACTGAAAATACCTTGTCCTTTCTTGGTCTAAACATGTGTCTCTTCATTTATACTCAGTGCTGAGCAGAATGACTTAGTCTTAGCTATAACCATGATAATTTTCCTTAAAATTTTATTCTTTGGGGAAAAGTTGCATTTTTATGCTGGATTCCTTTGTAATTAATAGCTTAATGTTGAGCTCCTTTTACTTCTGCATAAATGGTATCTGATTGCTTATGTATTCAGCGTACATATTCCTAATTTAAAATACAGAACCTAATCATCCTATTTCCCTTGCTTTGGGAGCCTTGTTCTCCCAGTTAACCATTCATCATTGGCTTTTAAATTGCTGTAGGCAAGCAGAAAAGTATTTCCTTCTTTATATTTTCTTAGTATATTTTCACGGAAAAGAAAATTAACAGAAGTATACAAGACTCCCTGAGAACATTTGTGGCCACTGCGATTTAGAAATATTATTGATAGAAAAAAAAAAGTATGAAATAAAAGAAACAAAAAGTTGAGCCGAAGGAAACTTGCAGTTTTGATTTTTAAAATATTTCTGAGATGAATAAGAATAAAAGTTTCAGGCTGCCAACCATAGAGTTTCAAAACCTACAGCCATGCTGGAACTACCACGTTCTCATACACCCTGTCACGTAACACAACCACTAGATGATGGTGGTACGTACAGACACAGCCACTCCCATTCTTAATGCAAAACAAGTAAATT
This sequence comes from Moschus berezovskii, assembly GCF_049115385.1. Lineage (NCBI taxonomy): Eukaryota > Metazoa > Chordata > Mammalia > Artiodactyla > Moschidae > Moschus > Moschus berezovskii. Next base: position 27,239,520 of record NC_142467.1, on the reverse strand, counting down.
GCAACTGTAATGAAATACTGTTTACAGCTTTCAGACTGGCGAAGACAAAAAGGCTTGCTGATATGCTTTGAGGGTAAGGGTGTGGAGAAGATGGCTTTTTATCCTTACACATGACTGGTGGGAATGTAAATTGGAATGATCTCCATTGAGGGCAACTTGACAATTCTTACCCAAATTTCCTGCTTATACTCTTGGCCTAGAATTCTACTTCTGAAAACTTATTCTCCAGAAAATGTATCCACATGTACAAGGATATTCATCGTGACTATTCTTTTGGCAAATAAAACAGTAAACCAAGGAATACTTTTGGCTGTCCATCAATAGACTGCTGGTTAAATAAATTATGGTAAATTTATGATAGGGACTATCTATGCTATATGAAAGAGACGTTATTAAGTGCGGAACAGTGTGTAAAGGTAAAACACTACCATTTATAGGGGGTTTTTTCCTTTTTTTTTTTTTTTTATTATTAAGAAAATCTGCATAAGAAACTGGTGACAGAATTTGCACTGTAGGGAAGGGAGGCTTGAGGAGGACTGGGATGGTCTGTTTCCATGTATGTTTTTGTATTGTGGGGGAAAAAATGATGCCAACACAACATTTTTCTGTCCAGTTAAAATTTCAAAACAGAATGGCAAGCCCAGTTCCATGGGCTCATGTTCCTACTGACCACTGCAACTCTAACCTGTCATCAGTTCAGTTCAGTCGCTCAGTCATATCCGACTCTTTGCGATCCCATGAATCACAGCACGCCAGGCCTCACCAACTCCTGGAGTTCACTCAAACTCATGTCCATCGAATCGGTAATGCCATCCAGCCATCTACCTCTAAATGTACAGAGGGAGGTCCTGGAGGTGAAGGGAAAATGGAGATCAGTTGGATGGAGGAAATATTATGAAATGAGTAATGTTAAGGGACCATGATGTTACTTTACAGTTTTTGGATGCTTAGAACATGCTTAGTGCTGATCAGTTTCCCATGTGTCAACCAACTTAAACCTCACATCTATCCCAAAAAGTATGTATAATCATTGTCTTCATTTTACAGATGAGGTAGACCTGAGAGATGGGGAGGTTGAGGAACCTGCCCCAAATCACACAATTATTAAATGACTACCCACAATGTCAATGACTTCAAGCACTGCACTCAGCAAAGCAAAAGGTCCCTGCATTCCCACCAGCACTCTTCTGCCCTTTTATGAAAATGATCAACTGTTCTCCAGTCCAATAAAAAGGTATTTTTCTCTGTCAACTCATTCTCAAAAAAGGAGACCTGTTTTCATTCATTATTTGGATTTGCAAATATTTACAGAGACTGTGTGGGCAGTATGAAGACTAGTTAGTTTCTTGGAAATTGGAAGGCTAAGCAAACAAAGGAATGAGTGAAAGGTATGCCAGACAAATGCCAAGAGAAGGACAGTGGGTTGTCGATATTAATATTAGAGAACACCATCAAAAGTCATAATATAGGAGGAACATTTTTAAAAATATTGACAAAATTCTTAATTTCCACAGTGAAAATGTCACAGCCATGAATGTTGAATTGTTAAATATGCACAACCAAAGATATTAAAAATTCAAGAGGAATGAACAAAACCAGAGTCATTGTGGTACATTTTGACACCTATCCCCTTCTGTCTCTGTCATGTCAAATAGATGAATAATGATATCAATAACAAGGAATAAAAGTAAAGGGGAATTAAAGTACATTTACTGCCTTAAAATGATTTATAAATCTGTCTCATAAAATTTGAATTTGCATTTATTGAAATTTTTAGTGGCCCAGGGATTTTGATGCTAACCTAACTGAGATTCCTTCCCTTAGACATTTTCTTGATGATAGAATATATCATTTTCAAGGCAGAAAAAAATATGAGCATACCATAGGAATTGTGCTCAGATGCAGACAACAGTAGAATTTTTAGGAAGGTGGGGAAAAGAGAGCCTCTAATAAAGTATCTGGAGTCATACTGTAAGATACTGTTAATTTTAGAGTAGAAAAGTGTACTTGCCTTGTAGCTCTTCCACCCCAATGGTGGACCAGGAAAAGCAGAATTTCTTTAACATCTTCCCACAAGCAGGATCTAATGGACTGAAAACTTAGGCCAGTCAGTGTACATGCCAAAAAAAAACCCAGAAGATACTGATGAGAGATCAGGATGGGTAAGGGAACATGGAGGGAAGGATCATATTTTGATGTTGACTGAGCACCATAATTTCCTCTGTAAATTGTCTAATCCTAGTCTTTACCCATTTTAAAATCAGGTGATTTATCTTTCATTATTGATTTACAGAAGCTCTTTATATATTATTATGTTAACTATTTTATATCTGGGCTTCTCTGATGTCTCAGCGGTAAAGAATCTGCCTGCAATGCAGGAGATGTGGGTTCTATCCCTGGGTCAGGAGGATCCCTTGAAGAAGGAAATAGCAACCCACTCCAGTATGGCTGGGAAATCCCATGGACAGAGGAACCTGGCAGGCTACAGTCCAGGGTAGCAAGGATCAGACTTGACTTCGCTACTAAATCACCACTACCATTTTATATTCAAATTATATCTATTATGTCCAAATATTTAAATATTTATCCAAATAATTATACTTACTATATTAAATATTAACACTATTTTATATATAAGTTTATCAAGCATATTCACATAGTTCTAGTGCATTTTGAGGCTTATTTTTGTCCCTGGTGGCTCAGATGGTAAAAGTGTCTGCTTGCAATGCAGGAGACCCGGGTTCAATCCCTGGGTCAGGAAGATCCCCTGGAGAAGGAAATGGCAACCCACGCCAGTATTCTTGCCTGGAGAATCCCATGGACAGAGGAGCCTGGCGGGCTACAGTCCATGGGGTCGTAAAGAGTTGGACACGTCTGAGTGACTTAACTAATTTTTGTGTGAACATTTTGTCTACAAATGTTTTTATCTGATATAGTGAAATGTGTTCATTGCCTTTTTTATGTCTTCTGGGTCCTTATTTTGTTAAGCAAAATTTAACAACTTCTAAATGTAATATTTTTGTGCCAAATTGGAATTCCTAAACTATATTTAGTAGTTCACCTTTCTTCTCTTTTAGGCATTTGAAATTATTGTATGGACCCCCTTTAACCTCCTGCAACTATTCCTTACATAAGTTTGGAGTTAACCCCTCACCCGGGGCTCAGTTTGGAAAATTCCCTTGGTGACTCTTGTCTTCTTTGGTCCACTTCATTTTCATTCTCTCGTAGCCCTCTGTGTTTTGCAGTCTGTGCTATGCTTGGATGTTCATTTCCTAAAACCTGCCAACGGAGAAGAAATAACTATAACTGCCTTGATCCATTAAGAGATATAGAATATCTTCATTTCTGCGTCAGATTTTGTTTTTCCCTATTGCAGTTTATAATTTCAAAATGTTCATTTCCGAAACAATGTATCAGTAAGCATACAACCATATTAACATATTCTTGATTAGTCTCTTTCTGTGAGATAGCCATTAGTCTCTTTCTGTGAGATAGCCACCCCACCACTTCTCCTCACTGATTCATGGCCCTCAGCTGTTGTCTTTAAGTGGCAATGGCAACCCACTCCAGTACTCTTGCCTGGAAAATTCCATGGATGGAGGAGCCTGGTGGACTGCAGTCCATGGGGTCGCGAAGAGTTGGACACGACTGAGAGACTTCACTTTCACTTTTTACTTTTATGCATTGGAGAAGGAAATGGCAACCCACTCCAGTATTCTTGCCTGGAGAATCCCAGGGATGGCGGAGCCTGGTGGGCTGCCGTCTATGGGGTCGCACAGAGTTGGGCATGACTGATACAACCTAGCAGCAGCAGCAGCAGGAGTCACCCCAATGGGGTGGTGGGTGCTGTCTCTGCTCTGTAACCCATGTTGAACCCCATGACTCTTTTGGAACTGCTTTGCAGGGACTCTGTTCTCTCACTGTTCTGTCAGGCAAGTACTTCTCTGCTGGTGAATCTTGCTTTGATTTTCTGCTTTGAACCTTCATGGTGCTGGAGCTTAGAGACTCTGGAAGAGTGGGCAAAGAAGTCTATTTTCCTTTGTATTATACTCTTTTCAGTTCAGTTCAGTCACTCAGTCGTGTCAGACTCTCTGCGACCCCATGAATCACAGCACGCCAGGCCTCCCTGTCCATCACCAACTCCCGGAGTTCACTCAAACTCATGTCCATCGAGAGGTGATGCCATCCAGCCATTTCATTCTCTGTCGTCCCCTTCTCCTCCTGCCCCCAATCCCTCCCAGCATCAGAGTCTTTTCCAGTGAGTCAACTCGTCGCATGAGGTGGCCAAAGTATTGGAGTTTCAGCTTTAGCATCAGTCCTTTCAATGAACACCCAGGATTGATCTCCTTTAGAATGGACTGGTTGGATCTCCTTGCAGTCCAAGGGACTCTCAAGAGTTTTCTCCAGCACCACAGTTCGAAAGCATTAATTCTTCGGCGATCAGCCTTCTTCACAGTCCAACTCTTTTAGTGGAGTTCAAAGGCTGAGTTATTTGGAACCAATGATATATTGAGTTCAAAGAGTACCTTAGTTTGAGTTCCTCAAAAGCCAGCTCCAGGGTTAGAACTTGGGAGCATGTGGTTTATTTGTAGAGTATTCCAGTAGGCATGGGATTCAATCCCTGGGTTGGGAAAATCCCCTGGAAGAGGGCATGGCAACCCGCTCCGGTATTCTTGCCTGGAGAATCCCTATGGGCAGAGGAGCCTGGCGGGCTACAGTCCATGGGGTCACAAAGAGTCAAACACGACTGAGTGCCTAAGCGCACACACACCAGTGAAGGAGTGGGGAAAGAGAATGAAGAGTCACTGATTGAGGTTATGATAAGCTGGTTCTATGGAGGAGCAAGGATGCCATCTGACTAGGAGCAGTCTGAGATATTAGATGGAATACACCACAGAATTGTCCACTAGAGTACGCAGGAAGCTTGGGTATTGATCTGCTGATTTCTAGCTCTCATTTGTTGAGGGGTGCTCGTGGGGCTGTTAAATCTCAGCATTTCTGAACAGTAGGCAAACTCCCAGGGCCTTGGAGAAAGCCCTAAGACTGAGAAATATTGACCTGGTTGCCTGTACAGGAATGTCCACCACAGCTGCTGGTGAATAGAGTGGACATGGACAGAGTCTGCCACTGAGAAACTGCGCCTTCAATTTATACTTAAAATTCCCCCATCCTGCAGATGCATGTTCCGGTGTGTTTTCTTTGAGCCAAGTTCCCCGTGAATACTATCATTTTTTGTGGAACTCACCTGCTGTCACACCCCCCACATACACTCTGTTAGCCTCTCTAGTTTTCCAGGCAGACCTAAGATGTCCAAACCCCACAAATGAATACAGGTTCAGTTATTTCCTAGCAATCCCATGAGACTTCCATGCAAATAGATTTCCCCGTAGTTCACAAGTTGCAGCCCATCACATATTTGAACTCTCAGCAGTGAACACAGCCACGGTCAAACTGATCATCACATCACACAATCTTAAAATAAAATTTAATCTTTTATGTCTTTTTCTTTTCTGAACTCTGTCAACTGGTACTTGACTTATTCTATATAATATAACATTGATTTACTTACAAACAGTTCTTGCCAGCTTTCCCTAGATACTCATAGCAACTGGCTTCTTAAAACTTGCCTTTTGTGCAGACTTAAAGTGACAGCATTCCTTTTAAAAGCCCAGAAAATTAATCAGTTCTTTCCTGTGTAGAATGACACTTAATTGTTGCCTCTTGCTTTTTGTATACAGACAGCGTCTTCCATTTATTTACTTAACAATGATTTCGGAAGACATGACATTAGGTCAGGACATTCCAAGGACAGGAAAGAATGACTGAGGCTCAGGTGATTATTGAAGTCCTCTTTCTTCCATTGATTTATGGTAAAGCTCCAGGCAAGTAGGCTGGCTCCTCTGCATTGCAGTTCCCACGCTTTTAATATGGAAATACTTATGTGCTAAAGAACTCCAGGGAAGGAAAACCAGGGGGCCAGATCAGCTGCCCCTGGCAGAGTAGGAAGCAGAAGGACTTGACAGGGAAACAGTCTGTCGGAGTTTGCAGACTCTTTTTAGCAATTGACATTAGGTGAGATTAACTTGTGTGGGGGACACCTTCCCAGTTAGCCTTGCATCTGAAGTAGCCCTTGTTAGGGTTGAAGTGTTGTTTGAGTTGTTTGCATTCTAACATTGTTTCCATATGGGTTGCAATCTGACTGCTGTCTCTCTAGAGGACTTAGTTTAGTGTTTTATCCATGATTTACTTAATAAATGCCAAGAGATGTATTGCTATGTATTGAGGCTATATAAAATAGCCCTATTTAATATTTTTCTCTGTATTCAGGGAGGGGTGTGATAAATTCACAAAGAAATAGAGAATTTTTCTTGCCCTCTCATTCTAGAACTGAGGAAAAACAAGGCAGTCTATCTCTGTGTTCATTTCTCTCCAGTTCCCACCTCTGTCTGCCCTTGTCTGTTTCACATACAGGCACATTCACAGACACATACATACTATGTAGATTCCCTTTTCCCTTCCAAGGACATTCCCCACACTTAAAGTTAGCCTTGACCTTGTCTTACCCCTGTGAAACCCACGGGAGAGGCAGTGTGGAATAGTGTAAAGAGCTGAGGTTTTGACAATAAACACAGTTTTGAATCCTGGCTTTACCACTCAGCTACATGACCTGCAAGATACACAAACTTTCCTGAGCTTCCTTCTCTGAAGGTCCCAATATTTGCCACCTCTTACAGTGAGAGAATAACACATCCCTTCCCAGGATACATGGCTTGCGGTATGGTCTCCCTGAGGGAAGATTAGGCTTCCAGCCATTATGTTACCCTTGTCCACGTGTCTTGCTTTAGCCAGTAGGTGAACAGAAGTCTCAAGAGCCATGTTGTGGTTCAACTGTTGGTCTTTGCTGCTGTCACAAGGTGAATGTCTTAGATAGGGTTTGTTATTTCAGTTTGGGTCTGGAAGAACAGGCAACATGCCACACAGACACCGTAGATCCACAGTGGGAGACCTACAACGTGAGCAGGAATCAAGCCCTTCTTGCTATAAACCACTAAGACCACACAGCACTTTAGCCTTACATGTCCTTATCTGTAAGATGGGGATAATAATATCCACTCTGCAAAGCTACTATAAGAGTGAGATAATTCTATAAAAGCTCAGCAATTGGTAGTCAACAAACAGCTTGGAGATGGCAGTTTAAAGGTTTTTAACTAAAAGGTCTAGAAGGGAGGGATTTCTGGAGCCCCTACCTCATTATTTTTAAAGGTACTTTCTAATCAAAGGAAGGCAATTCTTTCTAAAACAATCTCCTCCTTCCTTTTTAGGAAAATGTCAGCATATAATTCAAGTCACAGTTCTAATTTCATATCTTCAATAAAGTTTCACCCAACCCTCTGTCCCTGTGTGAAATCAATTGCCTCTCTATAGCCATAACAACACTGTATTATAAATGTTTACACGCTGAATTTCCCACGGGACTGTGTAGACCTTTAGGGTATAAACTGATTTTCGTATTCAAACATCTAACAAGCAATGGAATAGGTAGAAGTGATAGTGGAGCCTCATCCTAGAAACAGTTTTAATTTATGCTGAGAAACACAACAAAGTTAATGATTCTATTATCTGGCACAATAACAGGCACATCTAATAAAGTGCACTCAAATGATGGTATAACAAAATGCAGTAAGGATGCCTTAGAATTTTTCACCCTACTGTTCATCACTGGGACTAGAAGGAGAGTGGCTTGGTATGTGCATACTTTCCTTTTCTCTGTCTTAAGCCTACTCTAGTGGGTCTCAGAGTATGCTCTGTATAAATATGTCTGTGTATAATATATGTGCGTTTATTGTAGTTTAAGGGCAAGTTACTGGGTTTTTAAAGAAAACATTTTAATAACTTTATGGAGGTAAAACAGACACGCAATAAACTGCACAGATTTAAAAAGTACAGTTGAAAAGTTGTCATATGTTTATACTGGTAAGACCATCACCACAATCAAGATAATGAATAAACCCATTCCATTAGAAGTTTTCTTGTGTTCCTTGTAATCTCACTCCATTCCTCCTCCTTGGCCTTTCCATCTCTAAATGACCACTGACCTGCTTTCTGTAATATAAATTAGTTTGCTTTTTCTGAGCTTTATATAAATGGAATCATACAGTGTGTACTCTTTGTTGGCTACTTTCACTCACTATAATTATTTTGAGATGAACATTTGGGTTATGCCCAATTTGGGGCTATAGCAAATAAAGCTTCTTTGAACATTCACGTACATGACTTTGGTAGGCATATGTTTTTATTTATCTTGGGTAAATACCTAGTAGTGGAATGGCTAGATCATATTATAAGTTTATATTTAACTTTATAAGAGCCTGCCAAACTGTTTTCCAAAGTGGTTGACCATTATGCATCCACTAGCAGTGCATATGAGTGCCAGTTTCTCTATATCCTGTCAACACTTGGTATGGCCAGTCTTTTTAAGTATAGTTATTCCATGAGGTATACATCTCATTATGGTTTCAATTTGCATTTCTCTAATAGCTCACAATGTTTAGAATCTTTCCATATGCTAATCTGTTACACATATATTTTCTTTGGGGAAGTGTTCAAAACATTTTCCCTCGTATTTTATGGTGTTATTTGTTTTTTTTTTACAATTGCATTTTGAGAGTTCTTTATATTTTTTCAATACAAGTTTTTTATCAGAAATATGCTTTGAAAATATTTTTCCCATCTGTGGCTTGTCTTTTCATACTCTTAGAAAAGTCATTTGGAGAATAATCTAATTTTGGTAAAGTCTTCGTTATCATTTTTTTTTTTCCTCTTATGGATATCCTTGTAGTGTCTAAAGAATTGGTTTCTAACCCAAGGTCATGCAGATTTTCTATTCAATTTTCTTCTAAAAGTTTTGTAGTTTTTTAGGTTTTACATTTAGTGCTGTGATCCATCTTGAGTTAATTTTTATTATAGTATGAGTAGGGATCAAAGTTCATGCTTTTGCATATGGATTTTCATTGCTTCTGTCACTATTTGTTGAAAAGATTGTCCTGTTTCCACCTTTGCAACTTTGTTAAAAATCAATTGTCCATACCTTGGCAATTTTGAATACTGTTGCAGTGAACATGGGAGTGCAGATATCTCTTAGAGATAATGATTTTGTTTCCTTTGGGAATGCACTCAGTAGTAAATTTCTGAATCCTGTGGTAGGTTGTTATTTTTTCCCCAAGCAATCTCCATTCTGCTTTCTGTAGTGGCTGTACCATTCTATATTTCTACCAAGAGTGTTCCTTTTCCTGGACATTATTGCCAGCATTTGTTGTCTCTTGTCTTTTTGATAATAATCCTAGGAGGGGTTAAGCAATGTCTCATTGTGGTTTTGATTCACATTTCCCTGATGATTAGTAATGCTTAGTACCTTTTCATGTACTACTGGCTTTTTGTAAGCCTTCTAGGAAAACTGCATATTCAGGTTCTTTGCCCATATCTTAATTGGGTTATTTGTCAGTTTTGCTATTGAGTTGTATGAGTCCCTTGTATATTTTGCATATTAACCCTTTATTGGTATGTGGTTTGCAAATATCTTCTCATATTCATTATTAGGTTGCTTTTTCATTGCAAAAGCTTTTCATTTATATTTCCACTAGTTTGTTCTTGCTTTAGCTGCCATTGCTTTTGGTGTCAGTTTTTAAAACATCATTGCCAAGACCAATGTCCAAAAGGGCTTACCCCCATAAAGAAAATGTGGTATGTATACACAGTCAGTCAGTTCAGTCGCTCAGTCACATCCGACTCTTTGCAACCCCATGGACTGCAGCACGCCAGGCTTCTCTGACTGCAGCACTCCTGGAGCTTGCTAACTCATGTCCATCCAGTTGGTGATGCCATCCAACCATCTCATCCTCTGTTGTCCCCTTCTCCTTCCACTTCAATCTTTCCTAGCATCAGAGTCTTCCAATGAGTCAGTTCTTTGCATCAGGTGGCCAAAGTATTGGAGCTTCAGCTTAGCATCAGTACTTCCAATGAATATCCAGGATTGATTTCCTTTAGGATGGACTGCTTTGATCCCCTTGCAGTCCAAGGGACTCTCAAGAGTCTTCTCCAACACCACAGTTCAAAAGCATCAATTCTTTGGCACTCTGCTTTTTTTATGGTCCAACTCTCATATCCATACATGACTACTGCAAAAACCATAGCTTTGATAGGACAGACCTTTGTCAGCAAAGTAATGTCTCTGCTTTTTAATATGCTGTCTAGGTTTGTCATAGCTTTTCTTCCAAGGAGCAAGCATATACGGAATGTATACACAATGGAATATTATTCAACTTTAAACAGGAAGGAAATGTTGCCATTTGCAACAGTATGGATGAGCATGAAAGGCTAGACTATTTAGTGTAATGTTGAACAGAAGTGGTGAGGGTGAACATCTTTGTCTTGATCCTGCTCTTAGGAGGAAAACATCTAGTCTTTCACCATTGGGTAATGTTCAGTTCAGTTCAGTTGCTCAGTCGTGTCCGACTCTTTGCGACCCCATGAATCACAGCACGCCAGGCCTCCCTGTCCATCACCAACTCCCGGAGTTCACTCAAACTCATGTCCATCGAGTCGGTGATGCCATCCAGCCATCTCATTCTCTGTCGTCCCCTTCTCCTCCTGCCCCCAATCCCAATTAGAGTCTTTTCCAGTGAGTCAACTCGTCGCATGAGGTGGCCAAAGTATTTCCTTTATCAGGTTTGGAAAATTCCCTTATATCCCTCTTTTACTAAGAGCTTTTATCAGAATGAATGTCAGATTTTATCAAATACTTTTTCTGCATTAATTTGGATGTCACCTGATTTTGACATGTATATGAACAATTAGGGTGTACCTTGATTGACTTTTGGCTGTTTTTAATCGACTTTATATTCATAGGATAAGTTCTACTTCATTATGACACATTTTCAATTTTTAATGTATTGCTGGATTTGATTTCCTAAGATTTTGTTTAAACATTTGCATTTATAGTCATGAGTCATAGCCAGCCCTAGTTTTGCTTGTTTTTGTTTTCGTAATGCCTTTGGGTTTGGTTAAAAAGTAATGCTAGCCTCCATAGAAAGATTTAGAAAGTAGTCCATTCTCTTCAATTTTTCTCAGAGTTAAAGTAAAATTGGGATGAATTCGCCCCTACATGTTTGGTAGAATTCACCATAGAAGACTTCTGGGCCAGGAGTTTTCTGTATATAAAGGTTTTTTTAATTTACAGATTCAATTTCCAAACTAGATATGGGATTATTTCTGTTATCTCTTTTCTTCTTGAATGAAAGTAGGTGGCTTATATCTTCAAGAAATTTGTTTATTTCATCAACATTGTCATATTTATTTGCATGAAGCTGTTAGTAATATTGTCTTGTTTTTAAGTATATATAGAATCTTTGGTGATGTTATCTTTCTAATTGCTAATATTGATCACTTTGTCTTCTTTTTTTCCAGACAAATATACCTAGATGTTGGTTGCTTTTATGGACTCTACCAAAGCCCCGGATATTGTTTCATTGGCATCTGGTCTGGCTGGTGGGGACAGGCTCTATTCCGTGTCTTGCCCGAGTTTTAGGAGCTGCTCTCTGTCACCCTTCCAGGTGGCTCTGTCCCTGCCTGTGGGCGGTTCTTCACAGGCACTCACTGATCTCAACACTAAGGAATGTCAAGAGTGATCTTCTGCAGATCTCCAGTGTTCTTTTTCTGTGCAGTTCATTTCTTTTCAGTACTCTGTCTTGAAATTATACCCTCTTGGTCTCTTCAGACCCTCAGCTTCATCTTTTCACCTCAGGGAGCCCACCAGGCTCCACCTGAATTCCTATCTCCCTATAAACCATCTGGGAACTCTCTTGAGGCAATAATCTGAGCAATTATGAGGATCACTTCTTTTATTTTCTGTCTTCAGAGATCACTATTTTTCTTTGCCTGGCGACCAGGGTCCTTAAATTCATTGCTCCAAATATATTCTCTGGTTTTGGGATTTTTTTTTTTTTCAGTCAGGAGAATAAATCTAATCCATCTTCTAAAAGTCTCTCTTCCAAGATGGCAGAAGTCCCTCAAAGCTAATTTTGATCCTGTGATTTTTCACCTCAGTAAATTAAATCTGTGAAAGTTAATTGATTTGACTAAAGGTTTTACTGCTAGTAAATAAAGCTTAGCTAGGAAGAGTTAGACCTAGAACTCACAGCCCAGTCTTTATTTCACTCAGCAGTCAATCTTCAACAAACTTTCATTTAAAAAATTTTCATGTAGTCAGATATATTTTTGGGAACATATGCACAACTATACCAATTTTTGGTGCTTGATAATTTTAAGTAATTCACATATATGTTATTTAAAAAACAGTGTAATAAAATGATTTTTGCAAAGAAGATCTGCTCCTGTCTGCATGCCTACTGTTACTTTGGTGTAAATTTACCATTACCTACGATTGCGGTGCTAGCTGATCTACTTTTACAGAGTTTTTTCAACACGAATCATGCAAAACTGTCAGCTGTCAGCTGTGAGCTATGTTTATTTTGCATCAAATATATCCTAGAAAGTGAGAACTTACATCCTTATACTGTGGTTTTTATACAGAAATAATGCTTAAATTAACACATAGTGAGATTTAATTTCATTTACATATTTTAGAATTATGAGAAATTATTTCTGCCAGACTTGGTGAAAACGATGTTGTAGATTATTCTAAAAGTAGAGTTGGCTTATATTTTGTCTGTTATTGGCAAATATACAATATTAATTTCTTCCATCTTGGAAAAGCTGTAGTGCTGATTGAAATGTATCATAGAAGCGTTCTGGCAACTGAGATTTACATACACACACACTCAAAATATATTTATTGAATGGATAAATGAATACTTACATGCTTCTTCAAGTTCCTGACCCTAATTTTTCTTCCTTAATTTTTAATTGTACAAATATTCACTAAGTATTTAAGTACCAGGCACTGTAGAATACCCAAAGATGAATAAATTGTAATTGCTACACTTAAGGAGCTGACGGCCTAGTATACGGCATTAGTTAGGAGGCACATACTATAGAGGTCGAGGTGGTGCGTGTGAAGTTAATGCCATGAAAGAGTACAAAAAAAGTTCTGTAGGGACTGGTCATCTCACAACTCAGAGAGCAGTCACCTCCACTTGGGAGAAATTGGGAATGCAGACAAGGCATTTAAGATGAATTTGGAAATACGGGTAATGTTTTGATAGGTGGAAATAGACATCCAGGTAATTCCAAGCAGGAGAATCACATGTACTGAGATGTTCCATTTATCTGGTGACCAGAGAACCTGCAGAAAGAACTGAGTAATGGGAAGGATGACGTGGCAGTGACATTGGTTAGCAGCCGTGGAGTGAGCAGCAGAGTCTGTAATTAATGTCATTAGACATTGGAAGCCTTCACATATTTTAGTAGGAATTTAGTAGGATCAGAGCTGTGTGTGAATTTAAACTGACAGCTGAACATAGGAAAGAAGAGGGCAGTGAGGAGTGGCATGGAAACTTGGTTAGGCCACAAGAAAAATAATTTTCAGAAGAAACAGTTGAAGTACAAGTTGGGAAAGATTATAAAGATGTTTCAGAGGTAAAAATCTAAATAATTAGACAACTGATTAAGTACAGTCATTAAAGTAAAAGAGAAGGAAGGGATTTACTTAGCTGCAAAGAATTTTATAAATGTACTCAATTTGAAACTCAGTTTCTAATTTGAAACCACAGAATACTGAACTCAGAGATGAAGTATGTGTGAGAACATAGTAATCTGAATGTAAACTGTGTCCTTAATGTCTGTACACAGAAATCGAGGCCAGACCAGTTAAGCCAACACAACAGGGTAAATAAAGTTTGAAAAGTGCTCACATTAGTAGTTCTTTTTACTTTTTCTCTTTCTTTAAACATGAATGACCTCTAAGTGTTCTGAGTTTGCATGGCTGGAGGCATAGTCCTACTGGTAATGGAATCTGGAAATCCAGAGAGTAGGCTAATAAACTGATTATTACCAGTCATATGTTCTTTGACTCTGAACGCACTTGGACCACCAAAGCAAACAAAATCTTTCTCCAAGAATAAAATTGTATTCAAACTCTGAGGTCAAAGACATGAGAGGGAGTTTCAGATTCTTAGAGCAAATCTAATACAAAACAGTTTAAAGAACTGATAATATTTAAAGCCATGTTTAAATCTATTAATTGCAAGGACCATATAAAATTATGCAAACCCCTAGACCTTTCCTGAATTAGCATTGAGCTCACAGGCAACTGATACCAATGCTCAAATATTTTTTAATTCCAATAATCACTGTTGTCTCTTACTCATTTTGAAGATTGCATAGACATAATATTTTTCTCATACTACATGTGAACCCTTTTTGTCTTTCAGAATTATTCCTGATTTTGAATATTTCACTTTCTACCTATCGCCATTTATCACAACTTTCAATGATTTTATGATCTTTATTTTTAGTGAGATATAACTCTTCTTACCAGCACCTTTAATATTTCCACTCAATTTTTATGTATCAGATATGATAAGATTTATGTTCATGAAGCACGACAACACTGAAATGAATGTACCCAACTGCTAAAGTCCTCTGTTGTTTGGGTGCAGAAATGAAACATTTGCTTTGCTTATGAAAGTTAACAGGTTGAGAAGTTCATGAGTACAGGGGATGTGTGTTTATTCTGTGGCCTCAGGCCTTCCATCTCCTGAGAACATACTGGAAGTGAGTCAGTCTTTTCCTGCAGGTCAGCCATGATGGTGCAAAACAAGAAATTCAAGCCTTTTCTTTCTCTGCCAAGCCAAGAGGCAGGCTGTGTATGATAAATATTTCATTAATGTTTGGGCAGCATCTGAATCCCCCTATATAAGAAAATCACAAGAAACATTTATGAAAGGATTCTTAAGAGGGAACTTCTCATTGAGAAAACGCACCCAGTCCTCAGCTCACCAGCCTCTCTCAGGACTTGGGACTTTGGCCAGGCTCAGGGGGCACCATATGAGGGTGGGGTGTGGGGACTTTCTTCTCATCTTACAAAGGCTGTGCTGGTACAAAGTCTTGCTGATCACAACAGGTTTCCTACCCAGGGAATGAAGAAAATACTGTAATATTCTGCTTGATTTACACTCCTTTTTGTAAATTTCTTTCATTCTTTCTCTCCACTACTTAAGTGCTATGTGAAGTTGCCCTGATGCTGAATGTGCGAAGGAGGGGAGTGTTTAGAGAGAACCTCAGGATCGTGAATGGCATCAGTTATAAACCTAGAAATTAAAGGACAGCAGCAACAGAAAAGCACGTTGTTAGGCTGGAAATTGAACTAAAATATGTAGAATAGTCTTATGCAATATAGCAGTGATTAATTGTCATTTGTTCTAGAAAGCACATTTTAGAAAGTTACTTTCGTATTTGGAACAATGTAAATTTACATTTTCCAAGTCCAGTACTACTGATGGTTTCAGAGGATTGAGTGAGACTCAATATTTAGTCAGATTTCATTTTCTCGGTAAGGTTAAGTGGAAAGTTGAGAAGAATGTATCTTTTATAAATATTCACATTTACTAACACACACACACAAAGAACAATAAGGAAACCATGAAAAATAAAAATCCATCAAGATAAATAGGACCCCATTACTTAAATATATTGGGGAAATTTTAGGCAATAAATTGGCTATGATAATGGCTAATATCTTCAAGCCAAAAAGAATTATGTGTGCTTGTGACATTGTTTTGTGTTAATACTTGAGGTGTTTTTTTTTTTTTTAATTTTTAGCGTTCAGTTAGTTACCACATGTTCAGAATTTTGTAGAACTATCTTGATTTAAAACAGGGATTCTCAATACAAGGTGTTTTGACCTCCCCTGCCCTCTGCAGGGGACAATGTCTGGGAGCATTTTAACTGATACAACTTGGAAATGGGGAAGTTGGTGCACTGGCATCTTGTGGGTAGAGGAAGGAGATGCTGATGAATGTGCTTCAATACACAGGATAGTCCCTTACAACCAGGAATTATCCAGGAGCAAATGTTAGTAATGCTCTGGCTGAGACACTTGACTTGAAATATTCCATCGCATCATCTTTCTATATGCTCATCAGCTCATGTAGTCTGATATTCCTAATTTGGTGTTCAGAAAATATGACCCAGTCATTTTATTCCACGGAGAAGGCAATGGCACCCCACTCCAGTACTCTTGCCTGGACGGAGGAGCCTGGTAGGCTGCAGTCCATGGGGTCGCTAAGAGTCGGACACGACTGAGCGACTTCACTTTCACTTTTCACTTTCACACATTGGAGAAGGTAATGGCAACCCACTCCAGTGTTCTTGCCTGGAGAATCCCAAGGAAGGAGGAGCCTGGTGGGCTGCTGTCTATGGGGTCACACAGAGTCGGACACGACTGACATGACTTAGCAGCAGCAGCAGCAGCAGCAGGCTCAATTTAGACCAGGTTTTACAGCAAAATACTTAAAAACTATTCATTTTTGCTTGTAAAATTGTTGCCTAGTATAACACATGAATATATATATATATTTGTATTTGTTTTAGTTCAAGTCTTTGCTAACATTTTGATACAGTTTGTGCAAACTTATTAGGCCAGTTATCCATGGAAAACATTTTCTAAACTGACAACAGAATGCTTCTGCAAACAAAGACTAGAATATCAAGCTAATAATTTTCACAGAAGGAAATCTCAAAAATTAAATCGAGAATTCTAAGCTCTACAACGTTTCTTTTTTCCAGCAACATTTCATTTGTGCTGGCTTTCACAACTGTATAGAATAGTTACTGACATTCTTCAACATGGACTAAAGGTGAACTTTTTACCCAGTGGTTGCAGAATGACTGAACGTACTGTTCCTCCTTTCCAGGCCCTGCTGTTTGACAAAGAGGCCATTTTGGGTGGACACGTACCTGGTGGTGGGCGTGCAGCTGGGACCTCTGAGTGGGTGTGAATAATCTTTCTGTGGGTTGAGTTGTACCCAAGAACAAAGTAAGACCTGAGCCTCAGAATGCAGCCTCTGTACTCTCTTTTAAAGAGTTTTGTTTATCTTTAGGTTAAATAACATTCTAGAATATGTAAGCAAAGTCCCTAAGGTACATGGTGTAGTAGAACAGATTGCACAATAGTGAAGCTTGTGTTAGGCATGCCATATGCATGGTGCTCAATGGACATTCCATAATCATATGCATTATCAAAAAAAAAAAAAGATGTTCCAGCAGTAAGCTAATTTTTTGAGGGGTCACAAGTGTTATGCATCTGGAAGTATAAATGTAAATTCACGTCAAACACAACTCGTCTGTTAAAAGGTCAGAAGAATTATTACCCATCTTCCTGCCCCTGCCACCTCCTTGGCCTTATGATCAAAGCTCACTGTGTATTGACTTTCTAAAAACGAATATGAGAAAAATTATTTTGTTACTATCCTCCCAAGTTCCCATTCTTTAGGGAATACTAGTTGTCCAGGGTTGGTATCTTTTGATTCATCGTAAAGCATTCAAGCTGCAGTTGTGTGTTAATTTTTTCCTATTTAGTTAAACAAAAAAAAAAGAAAATATATGACCTCAAAGATATCAGATTCACTACAAAATGAACTCAGTCGAGGCTAAATTATTTTATTGTCACTGGGGAGAAATAAGGTGCAAACTACCAAATTTCAAAATATAGGAATAAAACTGAAAATATAACAGAGGTATTGCCCTTCAGTTCTAGATCACATTATTTTTAGAAGCCATTTAAGATATTTTAAGAAAACCGAGCCTGACTTATTTGCCAGGATAAGCACAGAGTAAGTCTCATTTAGGATGAGTTTTCTTATTGGCCTCCTACAGAACAGGAGTTTTAAAATCAAGGTCGTCGTTTCTGTGGGGTAAGAGCAAGAAATGTGAGAAGAGAAGATACAGGGTATGAGGGAGTATGTTGTGTTGGGGACAGAGTTTAAGGCTCTTGTGGCCCAATACTTGTCCATTTCTTATTGTCAGTACTTTCTATGGATCTCCTTCCTTTTTGGTTTGTTTTCTTTTGGGTTTACAACTTTCGTTCTGGTTTGACAAATTAGCAAATACATAACTGAAAGAAACTTTTCTGTGTTTATTTCTCTCTTACTTCAGTGCAAGTGTTTAAATATTCAGTGCCAGACAATACAAGGCCTGGTGGGGATAGAGATATGTGGGCCATGGTACTTGTTCCAAAGAAAGCTCTGCATATCTGCAAAATTGGCTGCCTCACTGTTAGATAGATGTGAAAAACAGATTCCCTTCAAATCCTGCCTTCGCCTCTGTGCTGCCCTCCCTTTTTAGCTTGACTTCAAATTTCCACCTAGAGAATCACTATTATTCAGGGTTGCAAATTTACGTAAGCCAATTTAGCTGTTTAGCAAATGTCAGGTTTTTTTGGGTAAATGTCAGAGTTAAGGGTAGGTACTGATTTTCTGCCAGCATCTCTATGAACTAATAGCCAGATGGTTAGTTACAATGAAAGCAAACTTGAGACCAAAGTCTGCCAAAGTTACCTGCATTTATTAGTGAGCTGTCACACAAACTGTCAGACTGTTCTTGTAGTCTGGGGAAACATCTATCCTTAAACCTTCTGGCTGGTACCATGCATGAAAAGTTTACTTTGAGGAGGATACAATGTTATTGTTTTTCTTATTTTTTATGACTATCAAGATATAATTAAAATACAATCATAAGCATTAGTTTATTGCATTGTGACAATTTTATATACCCATGTAACCACTGTTACAAATAAGATTTGGTATCTTTTCCTTCCCTACTCCCTAGAAAAAACAACCTGATACTTCTTTCCAGTCAGTTCCCCTCTCACAACAACTGTCTGTTTTCCATCCCTATAAATTGGTCTGTGTGCATTAGATTTCATACAAGCAAATGTATTCTAAACAAGTTTGAAGTTGAATCAGGACAGAATCTCTGTGGAGTGAAGGGATATACTGCCAGATGGGCTGGATTCTTACTCTTCCAATCACACCATGGATGAGGGTCTGCAAAGTCTTTCTAACCAGTCACGTGTCTTAAATATCACTCATTTTGCAAATGAAGAACTATCTCTTATACTCACTATGCTACTTAACAAATCCCCTGGCATGGATTTCAATAACAATACGTGAATCATCTATCTTAGGGGTAATTAAAGTTTTCACTCTTACAGTACATAGATTGATAGAGGAAATTGTCTTGTGATGATCTTGTTCCTGCATTTACCTCTTTTCCTGAATAAATCCCACTCACCCTTAAATGCACGATTCAATAGTCCTTTGTCCACCACCATCATCATCATTATTGTTTCTATTTCTCATGGTTTTGTGTGAGAACCTTTATCATTGCACTGTAAACAGTGAATTAACCACAAAATGTATGCTTTCTTGGCATGTAGATTTTCTCTTCAGAAACTATATTTTAGACATCTCTGAATTTTCCAGATAAATTACTGTATTCCCCAGAACAGAATGCTAATAATACTTGTTGCAAAGATATATGGAAGGATGGATGACAGATGGATAGTTAAAACACTCATGAGTTATCTGGGGCTGTTTCAAAGAGTAGTTTATCAAGAATTCGTAACACTGTCTAGTTTTGGGAATAGAATATTTTCACTGGGGGAGTGGAGGTTGATCACAGTTTCTCAATGGGCGGGCCAGAATGATGTCACCCGATCAGGAAATATATCTTCCTAAGGCACTAAAAAGAGATGGGTGATGATGAACTCTTTAAAAATATATTTTCTAAAAATAATAGATTTCTCTTTTTTTTCTAATTTTACCAAGTGTTTACATTGTTTCCTTGCCATGGCAATTCTTCCTTCCTCCCTTATTCTTTATGGGAGGTTTATTATATTACCAGAGAATATGAGGTTAATCATGTCATAAACTAGCTAGAGTTCTTTGCAAGATTTTATCTCAGAAATATTGAGATGACTGGCTTAGAATGAAAAAAAAAAATTCCCGGAAAACAGTAGTTCATATACCCATGACCATCTCCACCCTAGCCTTAACTTTTGCTCTCTGAAATGGTAAAATCTTCCTCCAAACAAAGAAGTTTCTGTACTGACATGTCTTACTGGAAAAAAAATAAACAACTCAGCCCAGGTTTTATTTGCTTCATGATGCATCAGGAAACATTAAAATTCTCAGTGTCTGTGACAAGTTATCAATTAATTGATCCTAACTTGGCATAATCGCAATTAATTTTTTCTTAATTTCGCATTTAGGACATGTGCTCCTCTATAACTGGAGAGGAAATTTTTATTGCCTAATAGATTCTTAGCACTAATTAAGGTTATACAATTATAGTTCAGTGAACTAAAAAATAATGCTACTGAGAAAATTAGCACACTACTTAGGGTTTTAAATATGAAACAAAGAAATGCCTTTATTCAAAGAACATCAGTCTTTTACCTCTCTTTTCTAAATCAGGGAACTACTCCATTTCCAGCTATATACTCCTTCTCTGCCTTGTCTTTCAATTTCATGATTCTCTCCTTTTACTCTGGTCCCCTTTGAACTATTTTCAACCCAGAAGTCAAAGTGATTCTTCAAATTGCAAATCAAATTATGTCACTCCTTCGCTGAAAACTTTGTAGTGACTTTCCATCACAGTCATCCCTAAAGGCTATCGCCATCACTTTATCTAAGGCTATAAGAAAGCCCAACCTCACTCTGAAACAAGAGACTCTTTCTTCCAAGTCTCCTCTCTATATAAACATCCTAGAGAAAATTTCTCAGAACAAAGGCAGTCAGTACGTCTGATCACAAGTTGTGTGGAAATATGACAGACCCATGCAAAGTTATTTCTTAGTAACTATGCATTTTATTTTTCTTGTTTGTTGCCTACCTCCCCCATTACATTTTGAACTCCAAGAAATTAGGGGTGTTTCTCCAGCATCTATGAGAGTATCTAATAATAGATACTTAACTTGTACATCCACTCCAGTACTCTTGCCTGGAAAATCCCATGGATGGAGGAGCCTGGTAGGCTGCAGTCCGTGGGGTCGCTAAGGGTCAGACATGACTGAGCAACTTCACTTTCACTTTTCACTTTCACACATTGGAGAAGGAAATGGCAACCCACCCCAGTGTTCTTGCCTGGAGAATCCCAGGGACGGGGGAGCCTGGTGGGCTTCCGTCTATGGGGTCGCACAGAGTCGGACACGACTGGAGTGACTCAGCAGCAGCAGCAGCAGCTTGTACATGTTGATCAAAGGGATGAATGGCTAGGCCTTCATCAGAGGGTACAAAGGAAGCTGGCTGACAGAACCTCCTCAGTTCAACGATGTGAATATAAGGCAAGCTTCTACCCCAGCTAATACTGATTCTACTACTGCTTAGAACACTGTCAGGCTCCTGGAAGGCACTCTGTAATTACTTGTTGTATACCTATGATTTATTATAAGGTACTGGATCATGAGAATACAAAGCTGAGAAGTCCAAGATGTGCAGTCAGCAAGCTGGAGACCATGAAAAACTGATGATGTCAGTCCCAGGGCAGATCCAAGGGCCTACAGTCCAGGAGAGCTGGGAGTTAAGTTCCAATTTGAGTCTGAGTCTGAAAACTGGAGAAAACCTATTTACTGGCTCAAAGATTGTCAGAGAGAAAGAATTCTTTCTTACTTAACTTTTTTTACTCTGCATAAGCCTTCAATGGATTGGATGAGGCCCATCCACACTGGAGAGGGCCATGTGTATTCAAGCTGCTTAGAAGAAAAAGTGAGGGCAAAGGTCAGATAATGGGGTAATCTGTAGAATCAAAATTTTGACCAGGGTGAAGAGAGAATGGGGTGAGGTAGGGAAATGCCTTGGGGTTCCCCCTGGGTCTGGGAGATACAGACTACTTGGTGCTCATGGAAACATCTATGTTCTCTTCTGCTAACCTAGAGAAGGCTCTGAGGAGACTTCCTCTCTGTTTGTTCTCTGTGCTGGGGAATTTTAGATAGGAGCTTCCCTGGTGGCTCAGCAGTAAAGAATCCTCCTGCCATGCAGAAGACAAGGGTTTGATCCCTGGGTCAGGAAGATTCCCTGGAGAAGAAAATTGCAACCCACTCCAGTATTCTTGCCTGGAGAATCCCATGGACAGAGGAGCCTGGTGGGCTACAGTTCACAGGGTCGCAAGAGTCGGACCTGAGTTACCAACTAAACTACCACCACCCATCTCTTCAGCTAACTACTGCTTTCTTTGTTACACCAAGGGCCTCAAACTGGAATGGGGAAGGGAGACAAGGGTCAATCTATTGAGTGAGAGTGGAAACCAGAGTAATCCAAGGACTTTGCCATGATGTACTGTTGCTGCTGCTGCTAAGTCGCTTCAGTCCTGTCCGACTCTGTGTGACCCCATGGACGGCAGCCCACCAGGCTCTGCCGTCCCTGGGATTCTCTAGGCAAGAACACTGGAGTGGGTTGCCATTTCCTTCTCCATGATGTACTTGGTTCTAAATATATCATGAAAAGGACCTCATTAGAAATGTAATAAAGTTTTACATTTTGAAGTTAAAACTTTATTTGAAAAAAAAAAAATCTCATCTTATCCAGAAGCACCCTGAAAATGTACCCAGAAATAATGTTTAACTGAATATCTAGGAATGGGACTCAAAACTGGCAAATTCTGGTAACTTGGAAGTGGAAGAAGAGAGAGACTCTCCTGGAGTATTTATCCCATTGAGTTTGTAGGAAAATGGACAAAGATCCTAGAAACCATCCTGGGCCCAGTCAGACAGACACATAAAACTAACCATAATCATTGTTATGGTTCTTCCAACTCTTTTTTTTTTTTCATTTACAAAGCATTTTATTATTATTATTTAATTTATTTTTTGATTGAAGGATAATTGCTTTACAAAATTTTGTTGTGGTCTGTCAAACCTCAACATGAATCAGCCACAGGTATACAAATTATACTTCCTCCAACTCTCAGTGAGTACTAATAAATAAAAGTGTTCCAAGGATTCGGTGAGTTCAGACCACTGTGTTCTGGATCATCATGCAACACAGGTGATCAAAGGTGACAGAGCGTTAGTCCTATTCAGTGAAACATGGCTACGGATGGTGATGTGAACAAACTCATGCTAAAGTAACTGAAAGTAAGGAATTCAGAAATACATGGAAGACGAAACAATTATCTTTAAAAGGTAGGAAGGATGACATGAAGATAATCTTGCTGTGTTTGATTGCCCATGAAGTTGACATAGTGACGAAATAGAAGCACTGTGCACTGCAAAAACATAATGTCCTTGATTTGTTATTATTAAATACCTGAAACATTGGAAAGTGCTGAGGGTATGAGACCCAAAGCAGGCAAGTTCTGGTAGGTTGGAAGTGAAAGAAGGGAGATTGGTTCTGGAGGAAAATGGGCAAAGACAATGTGGGGACAAGCCACCAGTGTGGCAAGAGTGCTCTTCTGGCATGAGTCAGCGTCCTCTTTGCTCACATAAAGAGCCACAGAATCTGCTTGCTCTCTACCATCTGTCTTCTTTTTTATCATAGAAAAATGAAACTTTTAACTCTCTAGTAACTCATAGAACTGCATCTCACTTTACTGTTTTCCTTGGGCTCAGAGACAGAGTACTTTAAGATTCTTTTCAAATAGTTCTTTTAAAGAAAGTGCTATTCAATATTTGATTTTTCCCCCATATGATACAGTAGTGCCAAAAAATAAGTCAGAGCGAAGCTCTAAGTAAACACATTATTAGAGCTATTTACTTTTTTAAAAATTAAGGTGTTTTGTGCAAAAATTACAGTTTCATATGTACCATCTATGTATTTAAAGAGTAGATTGCAATCATTATCCAGATGTCGTCTAATAAAAAATCTTAAAAACAGTTTGCACTGTTGCTTTTTCATTCTGAAGGAACCAGAGTGTCATGTGTTGAAAAGTACCCTAGGTTATTTTTCTCTGGGCAAAAAAAAAATAATAGTTTTGACTCATCAAAATCTCACAAGTCTTCAATTCATTCAAAGCTCTAGCTTCCCTTTTGGTAACTTATTCATGACTTCCTGAGAGTAGCCAATCTCCTAGGTAGAAATGACTAGATTTCTAGAAATGGTGCCCCAGGGAGTCATCATTTTGGCCTGAAAATCCCATTTCCAGGGGTAGAACATCAGGAATGGTGGCACACCCATTATGAGACAAACATTAGTAAGGAACTGAAGCATTTGTGCATGAAAATTTTTTTCCTAAAGTGTTTGGATGTATAAACAGAAAAATTGTACTGTTATTCAGTGGCTGTGGTCATGTACTGTTTGGTGGAACAGGATTAGGCAACTACAGACCAGCAGTGCTTCAGGGATTGGTTCCTATTGGGTAACGATTTAGGCTTGGAGGTAAGACCAGAGTTTAGGACTAGCCAAAGCCAGTTACTAAGGGTCACAATTGAAAATCCCAAGAACCAGGTGGCATGGATAACAGAATTAGAATTGTGATTGAGCAGTCATAATTGGAAACCAATAGAAACAAACAAATCAGATTGGAACTCTGGAAGTAAATATAAGACAATCTGATAAAATTTGACTGATAAAGACTTACTTGTTGAGTTTACTTAAAAAAAAAAGATTAGCTTCTGATCATCCTCATAAAACTCAAATGATAGTTGTGGGTATATATTTAAAAAAAATAATGGGAGAATTAACATCTTTGCAACGTTAAGCCTTTGCATCCATGAATATTGCTTTACTTATTCAAGTCTGTTTTTATGTTCTTCATTCAAGTGTTATGCCTCCTCAAGTCTTTCTATCTTAGATCTATTCCCGGCTTTATGGTGTTTTTGTCATTGCTGTTGTGTCTGTAACTGAAAATTTTTTCTATTACATTTCTAATGGATTTTTATTGGTGTGTGGGAACTGTAATTTTGATGTTGACTTTGTATCCTGCACACTTAAATTTCTTGTTAGTGAAAATTCCATAATAATCTCTTAGGTATGCAATACATATAATTTTGTGTCTTTATTTCCAATATATTGCATTGGCTAAGATTTACAGTACAAGAGAGGGATTAACTTCACTTGTTTTTTAAATGTATTTTTAAAAAATCATAAATGTTGAATTTTATGAAATGCTTTCTTTCTGCATCTACTATTATGATGATGTGGTTTTACTCTGTCACCTGTTCATTAGTATGATACTTGATAGTTTTCTATTACTGGACTCTTCTTATATTCCCAAGATAAATAGAATTAGGTCATGATGTATTATTTGATACACAACTTTATTCATTTCGATAATATATTATTTAAGGTTTTGGTATTTATATTTTTGTCAGATTGGTCCCTAAATTTGATTTGGTTTTAAAATGTACTTTATAAGTGTAGATCTGTCTTTTTCATTCCTAATAGTATTTGTGTTTTATTTATTTTGTTGATTAGTCTTATTTCTATTCTACTGTATTTGGTTATTTTTTGGCAAATCATGTTTTGATTTCACTGATCATTTTTTAATATTTTTTATTTCACTAATACCACTTCCTAGCTTTATTATTGTCTTGCTTCAACTTTCTTCAGCTTTATTTTGTTTTACTTTTCCTAGTTTCAAAATACTTACCTTTTCAAAGAAATAAATTCATACCTTTTTCTTTGTAGTACTTTCATGCCATTTGCTTCTAAGTGTCTTATTATTTCCATTGTAGTTTCCTCAGTATTCTATGAGCCACTTAGGAGTGCATTTTAAAGGTGTGTGTGTGTGTGCATGCATGTGTATTTTCATGTATGTTTAATGTAGAAAAAGTCTGTATAATATCATTTGAAATTTTTTGATATGTACTCTATTCTTTATTTTCTATCTTTGGCTCATGATTTTAAGGTTACTTCTACCTATTCTTAGAGTCCAGAACAGGGTGTTAAGATTATTTTTTAAAGCTTCTTCCCTGAAGTTATATTGGAAGGTATAGAAAAAAAACAGTTCTACAGGTCTCTTGATTTAATACTTGATCCTAACTATATCTGTGTTCAATGCCTTCCTAAGTCAGCTGCTCCATGAAAACAGTAACTGGAAGAAATGATTGGGAGTAGTTTTGTGTTGTTGTTATTTTTAAGTGTGTTTTATGGGAGAGAAATGCCTTTCCTGTCTGCTGGTTTAAGCAGTGGTCACTGACTCACCTGAACTGACTCAGTGTTTGGCTACCCACTCTCAGGAGCTGAACTTTGGCTATTTTTGCCTACTCTTGGACACAGGGTTCTGATGATACTGGTCATCAGAACTGTTCCACTCACTGTCTTGAGTTTGTTTTTTTTCCTTCTTCTGCTTCTGACTCAAGAAAAACTCTATTTTACTTTTGATCCTACTATCCCATTTTTGTTTTTTCCTTTCTATGTTTTATCCTGTGTGTTCAGATCAGAGGGAGTTCATCAAAGCATAAACTTCCTGCATGCTATTGACTTAAATGCTTTTGTGCTTAAAATATTTGGAATTACTTTTGTGTATGGCATGAGGTGAACATCTAACTCCTGCTGTTCTTTCTCTGTCTCTTTTCCAAATGAAATTAGTATCTCCTTTATTTAGTAATAAATGATAATTCAATCTGTCCTGTGAGATTTAAAGTACCACAAATTGATGGCCTCTGGTTGAAGTTGATTTGGAACTGACAGAGCTTTTCTGAACTTTTTTTTAACTTTTGGAATTAAAGTCACTTTGAAAGGGGCACAGTCTTTACAGTTATATACAGTCCACAGCCTTCTCTCTTGTCTTACTGGCTTTAAGAGCTCCTGAGTGTGCAAATTCTTACGTAAAACTCAGTCTTTTAAGTTTCCAAATCATGGATTCCATTATTTTTGACTCATTAGTGTGAAGGATTTTGAAAAATTTATTTCACATAATATTCCTCCCCTCAATTTTGCCTGCATATAGCTTTACTCCCTTCAAATTGCAAATATTGTATCTACAGAAGAAATGGTTAATGGCCAGTCTCAGATTCTGCATAAGTATTGGGAGCAATAAATGATCTTTTAAAGATCACTGAACCTTGCTTGGCCTTTACTCCCTCATCAGTTAAAATGAGAGAAATGGATTATCTGACCTTTGAGATTCATGTAGCAATGTGACTGGGTCTATATCCTATATCTGAGTAAAAATATAATAATACTAAACAGCACTTGAGAGAGCCCACCATATAGTGTGTGACTGGATATGATGCTCTGTCTAATCCTGTTAATTTTAAATTCTTAAAAAAATCATTAGTGAGTTGGAAGACAGGATGAAGAACATATTAATTACATGGGCAAATGATGCTGTTGTATATAAGCGTATGTTGCTAACATGAGGGAAAAGAGAAATGGTAGGTGTGGTTTATTCCCTATGCATGACCAAGAGAGCAAAGGACTTGCTGACTAAAATGCATACATTTCTGTTTGTTATTCTAGCACAAATTTTTCTTAATGAGCCAGATTCTTGAACTGTTTAAATTGTTCCCTTAATTCTTCCCGGCCGTTGGTGTTCCATGCCCTGGAGTATCAAAACTTCCTTGATGTTACCCTATTGTCCCAAATGTTATACTTCTCAAAGTGTAGTTTAGGCAATTGAGAAGATCTGACTCAATTTAATGTTCAGTTTTAGGTATCAGGGGCTTTGGCACATTATCTTGTTTTCTCCCGGGAGAGTTATAGTAATTGCATTAGGAACACCGAAGTGGTAACATGCTTAGCATTATTTATCTCTGCATTAGGCACACATAGGACCTATTTAGCTGGTGGGAGCATCGAAAGCATCATTTTCAGTTTCTAAAGAAATCGAGTTAAAAAAAAAATCGAGTTTTATTCTCAGTCCTTTGCGTTTCTTAACAAACTTCTCTTTAGCCTTAATGATCCATTCACCTTCTCAGATGAACATTAAAGTGTTAATAATAAAATATCCCAAAGAAACCTTTTGTTGATTTCTAGTTTTCCTAATGTTTTAGATTTGTTGATTATGACATAATTTTGGTTACTTAGTCTTTTATCCTTGCTGTTATTGTTGCTGCTACTGTGTTGAGCATCAAAGCAATTTCATTATTTTGACTTTTAATAAAATATTATTATTAATACTTCCAGATGCCCTGAAATGTTTATTTCAGTACACATGCTCACAGTTGCTGTAGCTCAAGTTCAAGACTGATATATCACTCTGTTATCAAATATTTGCCCTTTACATTCCTTTCCCTTCCCTAGGTTTTGTTTTAATTTTGACTGAAACAGACTGAAGTCACATCTTGGGTTATTCCCCCCCCCGCAGTCCCCATGAAAAACAAGAAGACAAGTTCATTTTTAAGTTTTACAGTTATTCACTATATAGTAGCTGAAAAGAAACATCAAAGATAGCAAACTAAACCATATTTGAGTAGATTTTAACACATTTTTATCTATTTTTCTCTTTAAGGATAGAGAACAAATATTTTAGATTTCTCTTTTCTTACTTTCCTCAATGAATGGCCATGATCAAATATCCTTCTTTCCATTTTCACACATTAAGCCAGTATTTATTTGACAAACCATTTCTTCTCTTTTGGGGCTTCCCTGATAGCTCAGTTGGTAAAGAATCTGCCTGTAATGCAGGACACCCTGGTTCAATTCCTGGTTCAGGAAGATTTGCTGGAGAAGGAATAGGCTGCCCACTCCAGTGTTCCTGGGCTTCGCTTGTGGCTCAGCTGGTAAAGAATCCACCTGCTTATTTTGAACACAAGTAATGTATACTTATTGTATACATTCCTGAATAATATGAATTCTTGAAAGTACAAAAAAGATACAAATCAAAAATAATGAAATGAAATTCCACCCATATTTATACTCCTCTGAGGTCATTGGAAGGACTGATGCTAAAGCTGAAACTCCAATACTTTGGCCACCTCACGCGAAGAGTTGACTCACTGGAAAAGACTGATGCTGGGAGGGATTGGGGGCAGGAGGAGAAGGGGACGACAGAGAATGAGATGGCTGGATGTCATCACCGACTCGATGGACATGAGTTTGAGTGAACTCCGGGAGTTGGTGATGGACAGGGAGGCCTGACGTGCTGTGATTCATGGGGTCACAGAGTCGGACACGATTGAGCGACTGAACTGAACTGAACTGAGGTACCTACTTCACCATTTTGCCTGTTTATGCACTGTCTTCTACAAATTTTTCTTCACACACAGAGGGTTCACAAGGCTTTGCCCAACTTAGCTATTGTCTTTGAAGAACGGTGCCAATTGCCCGTCAGGATATGTCTACGACTCTGAATTTTAAACATTTGAGTTTCATTTTAAAACAGATCAATTACATAATCATTTGCTAGACAAGCTCAGTCAAGGCCAGTGTCACCAGGATCAGGCTTCTGTGAACTTGAAACTGCAATAGAGAAGTGCTCTAACCATGTTAACTTGCAGGTGGGCAGTCAGAGACCAGTGCCCATGGACATGTGCAACAGTTCAGTCTTCTCCAGCAAGGCTACACATCTGAAAGAAAACTAACCACTTGCCAGACCATAAACATTAATGAAATAGCATTTTATTTCTTTGGCATCAAATGTTAACTGACCATTAAGTATAGCCCTCTAAGTTATAATCCAAAAAATCATAAAATAGTAATCAAGTTGGAAATATCTTAATTTGATTAATCTTATGATTTCTCTCAAAAAAATATTTCTGAATTTAGTTGCTGGTTTCCAGTTATGCACCAAACATATGTCATGTATGCATAGTCGAATCAGGTACAGGATTTCACAAACTGAATCTTCTTTATCTCCTGCCTCAAATCATGTTTCATATGACTAAAACTCTCAGCACAATGTCTACTGGCATTGCCCTGTGTATACAGAACTGTGTGAGATCAGAGGACATAAAATGGAAAACAATGGGTCAGACTTGGCTCATAAGTATCTTTTATTTAGGTGTGAATTAAAAAAAATTAAAATAAATCAGTTGCTAATATTTAAAAACTGATAGAGTACACATAAATGTATGGATTCCTTGCTTTTCCAGAGACCAGACAATAATTGGAACTATATTCAAATCTAGCAACAATAGACTTAGATCGTCTTACACATGGGGTGTGCACTATTTTCTGCCCTCATCCCACCACCTCCAGGCCTTCCATCTGCTGCTTTTACTGATTCACCTCTATCTGCTTCACAGCTACAGCTTCTCAATGTGTCACTCTGGTTCCCCTTACCACTGAAGCTCTTCAAAGGCTCACGGTATGATCACACTTTGCAACCCGTTATTTTTCTTTCCTTCAGTTCAGTTCAGTCGTGTCCAACTCTTTGCGACCCCATGGACTGCAGCACACCTGGCCTCCCTGTCTATCACCAACTCCCGGAGTTTACTCAAACTCATGTCCATTAAGTTGGTGATGTCATCCAACCATCTCATCCTCTCTTGTCCCCTTCTCCTCCTGCCTTCAATCTTTCCCAGCATCAGGATCTTTTCAAATGAGTCAGTTCTTGGCATCATGTGGCCAAAGTATTGGAGTCTCAGCTTCAACATCAATCCTTCCAATGAACACCCAGGACTGATCTCCTTTAGGATGGACTGGTTGGATCTCCTTGCAGTCCAAGGGACTCTCAAGAGTCTTCTCCAGCACCACAGTTCAAAAGCATCAATTCTTCGGCGATCAGCTTTCTTCACAGTCCAACTCTCACATCCATACATGACCACTGGAAAAACCATAGCCTTGACTAGTCGGACCTTTGTTGGCAAAGTAATGTCTCTGCTTTTTAATATACTATCTAGGTTGGGCATAACTTTCCTTCCAAGGAGTAAGCATCTTTTAATTTCATGGCTGCAATCAGCATCTGCAGTGATTTTGGAGCCCAGAAAAATAAAGTCAGCCACTGTTTCCACTGTTTTCCCATCTGCTTGCCATGAAGTGATGGGACCAGATGCCATGATCTTTCTTTCATTAGACTTGTTTCTCCTTCTGGAATGTTCCTTTTGTTGTTGCTGTTTGTTTCCACAGGTCCTTTCCCTATTTTCACAGTCACCTCTTGTCATTTACTCCAGATAAGCCATTGACAATATTCTGAAGTTTCTTAGAGTCTTACCCCTTACAGAATTCCTTCAGCCTGTGTTGCTTCCTCTCCTCAAAACACTCTTGTTCTCCTCACCCGCCTTAGACGTCATATCACCATCCTCCGGGAATGTGTATCTGTGCTGCATTTTTCTGACACAGCCTGCCTCTCTACCAGCTGGGTGAAGGGTCTCTCCCTTCGTCTGCCAGAGAAACCGTGGACACAGTTCTATGAGAACACGTAACCCACTTCTACCTCTAGAGTGTGTTTGTTGACTTGTGTGTAGCCCCTCGGTCTCTCAGCCCTAGACTCATTCCTTGAAAGCCATGACCAGGTATGTCTTGGTCCTGGCTCAGTGTGTACACACTCAACAATATGCTCAGCTTCATAGTAGGAGTAGAGTAAAGGAATGAGAAGGAAAGTATATATTTAAAGATACAGCCCATTTTGAGGTTTGATTAAAGAAGAAAAAAATTGAAAGTCACTCAGTCACGTCTGACTCTTTGAGACCCCATGGAATTCTCCAGGCCAGAATACTGGAGTGGGCAGCCTTCCCCTTCTCCAGGGGATTGGAGGTTTCATTAAATCATGCTTTATTTGATAACTTTTAGATGCTGTAAAGAGAAATATTGCATAGGAATCTGGAATGTTAGGTCCATGAATCAAGGCAAATTGGAAGTGGTCAAACAGGAGATGGCAAGAGTGAACGTAGACATTCTAGGTCCAGTGGTCATGTATGGATGTGAGAGTTGGACTGTAAAGAAAGCTGAGCGCAGAAGAATTGATGCTTTTGAACTGTGGTGCTGGAGAAGACTCTTGAGAGTCCCTTGGACTGCAAGGAGATCCAACGAGTCCTTCTAAAGGAGATCAATCCTGGATGTTCATTGCAAGGACTGATGCTAAAGCTGAAACTCCAATACTTTGGCCACCTCATGCGAAGAGTTGACTCACTGGAAAAGAGTCTGATGCTGGAAGGGATTGGGGGTGGGAGGAGAAGGGGACAACAGAGAATGAGATGGCTGGATGTCATCACCGACTCGATGGACATGAGTTTGAGTGAACTCCGGGAGTTGGTGATGGACAGGGAGGCCTGGTGTGCTGTGATTCAAGGGGTCGCAAAGAGTTGGACATGACTGAGAGACTGAGCTGAACTGAACTGAACCCTGAATATTCATTGGAAGGACTGATACTGAAGCTCCAATAATTTGGCCACCTGATGTGAAGAGATGACTCACTGGAAAAGACCTAGATGCTGGGAAAAACTGAAGGCAAAAGAAGAAGGGGGTGGCAGAGGATGACATGATTAGAGCATCACTGACTCATTGGGCATGGATCTGAGCAAACTCCAGGAGATAGTGAAGGACAGGGAAGCCTGGCATGCTGCAGTTCACGGGGTCTCAAAGAGTCAGACAGAACTTAGCACCTAACAACAATAACAACACTAAACTCACACTTCTAACATTTGATAGCATGAGATTTCTCCCATTCTCTTCTCTTCCCTGACTTTTGGAGGCTGAAAACATATCTGTGTACACATGCAGCACATACACATATCCACCACTCACACACACATCACCACTATTGCCATTACTTTCACATCCCAGACAGGAATACTTAGTAAGTATTCACTAATTTGGAATGTTTCAGTAGCACAGAAATAGAGATCTAGAATTTGCAATATAAATTTCAGACTTATTATGTGCTATAGTGTCTTATATAGTTTATTAAATTTTATGTTTAGAACTTGCTCCAAAAGTAAATAATAATAATTGGAGGAAGCATTTCATGTAGACGTAGAATGAAAGGAAATTCTTAACGCTTAAAAGAGCCTGCTAATTAGTATGGATTGTGTAAATGTGGCTGCTTTCAGAAAAGAGATTTGGAACTTTTAGATAAAGCTGCAAAGCAGTTGACTACAGAAAACTTCCTGATTACAGTATCATGTCTACTTGCAAACATGGGCTGTGAATACCCTCATCTGTGTGCCTACTTGGGAGCTGTTTGTCTTTATGGGACTTTACACAGCTGACAGCTAATGCAGACGTTTAAATGCAAAATCTGACACTGATGTTTTCCCCCAAATGACACTTCGATTCATAAATTATATGAATGCGGGTAGCACTATTCATTTATAAAATAATGCAGCATCACTTAGTAATGCAATTCAAAACATCTTTCACTTTATTTAGCCATTTCCAGCCCCATTACATGTGACGATGAAGAGAATAAAAATTGATTAGACAAAGAGTGAAAGTGGGCAAAAGCATTTCCCGGCATGTTGCCCGCCTTGTGGCAAAATGATGGAGCCAGAGTATTTTATTTCCTATTGAGGAGATGTTTCTTGCTTAGGTGGCCTGTTTCTGATTAAAATCATCTTTATAATATTGCATTTCACTTCCATAAAAAGAAAAATATGCTCTGTGCCAGGAAAGAGTAGTACTAGTTGCAAAAGAGAAAAAAAAAAAAAGAGGTTAATGTGGCAAGACAGGGTATCCTTGCTTCCAAAGCTTATAGGATGGCTGGTTTTGAAACCAAAGCAAATCTTGTCTGTTAACTTCTGCTGCTGCTGCTAACTTCTAATTTCTCTAAATTGGGTCAGTGATAAAAGTGGTAGTGGTAACTATAATAATTGCTAAGATAACAATAAGAGCTGTAATTTTGGGGACTTTTTTGAGTACGTTATATTACAAATAAATATATTATCCATAACTGTCAAAGCAACCTGGAAATGTGGAACCATTGTCCTAATTTACAAATGTGGACTCTGAGCCCAGTTAGGTGACTTCCTTGAGGTGAAAAGTGAGTGCCCAAGGCTAGACTAGGGCTGTCAACCCTTTCTCTCTCCTTGACCCTACAGAACCGAGGGGCTGAGGTGGCCCTTTGTGAAAACTAGGAAGTTCTCGTTGGCTATCTTCCTGAGAGAAGTTCGTCAGTCTGTGTGATGGGGGCACTCTTTACTTGCTTCCATACACTTTTTAGACTACTAAAAAAAAGAAAAAGTATCTTGCTGTTTAGAATTTTTTTAAAAAAATATGTATTTACTCTTTGGGTGTGCCAGGTCTTAGCTGTGGCACACGGCACTTTTAGCTGCAGTATGTGGGATCTAGCTCCCCGACCAGGGATCGAACCTGGGCCTTCTGCACTAGGAGTGGGAGTCTTAGCCACTACCAGGGAAGTCCCTGTTCAGAATTTTCCTTTTGAATTTTGGGGAAGTGGTCTGGATGCAGATCTTCTCTATTTCAAGAGGGAGAAGACATATCCGTCTCTCCTGTGGTACTTGGGGGTGGCATCCTGGCGGGTCATCCATTATGTGAACACTCAGGACATAGCTACTGCTGTCCTTGTTCACAGGCGTGGCCTGAGGGACAGCTCAAATTAGAGTTCAATGAAAAATAGCTTGTTATAAAATGAGGGAAGTAGTTCCCATTTACTTTTTCAATACATGGTATTAGGTATGGGGACCTTGCATTCTGAGCAGAAGGCTGCTAATTTCTGTGTGATCTTTATCAATAAGTACAAACCCCGTGAGCAGCATACTGGCAGAACACACCTCAGGTGGCTTGTGAATTACACAGCCAGATGGCCTCTGCTGCCCAAGGACTGTTCCAAAGTCATATACATTCTTTATTCATTAATTTCAAATTTTGCCTAACATTTTTACAGGCATAAGGCTTTTCTGCAAGGGGAAAAAAAATCCATTTTAATGAGAAGAAAAAGAGTACATTTGGACATTATTCATTTCCTAGGAAAATACAGTCCTATATATATAAAAGAGTAAATGCTAAGATAATATCTATGTTCAAAATATATTCACAAAGTGTTTTTGCATCTCATTTTTCAAAATTGCCTTACCATTATTTCCCTTTTACTAAGATCCTCTGTCTTGTTAGTAGCATACAGAGCCCCATAGACTAAATTTTCTGTTTTAAATATTACAGGAAGCTTATTGCATAGAACTGCTTTCCTTCTCCTCTTTTGGTTTATTTCTTTTTCTTAATCCTATATGATCCTGATATTATACTTTTAGCCAGTTGGACTCTTTACCAGTTCTATACAGGAAAAAATAAAGGTATTGAGTTGGAATCTCAGGCTGAAAATTTGATAGTTGGAAGTAAAGGAAAGGATTTAAGGAAACATGGTCAACATCAGAAAAGCTTTATGTTTAATAATAGCACTGCAGGCGGATTCTTTACCAACTGAGCCACCAGGGAAGCCAAAGAATACTGGAGTGGGTTGCCTATCCCTTCTACAGCAGATCTTCCCAACCCAGGAAGTGAACTGGGATCTCCTGCATTGCAGGCGGATTCTTTACCAGCTGAGCTACCAGGGAAGCCCTCAATACAGACCAAAAAATCATAAAATAATGGCTGCAGAAAATCTTTCGTTCTTTCAAAACTCCACCCTCAGGAATTCTCTGGAGGTCCAGCAGTTAGGCCTTTGTACTCTCACTGCTGAGGGCCCAGGTTCGATCCCTGGTTGATCCCTGGAGCTAAAATCCCACAAGCTGTGGGGTGCACACACACAAAATCCCAGTCCCATCTTGATGCATATCACTATAGTATAATTTCTGAAGCAACTGTCATGGATATATTATGAAAGGGCAAAGGAAATGGAATCAGATCTTTTTTGCATTTATATCAGTTCAATAGATCTACATGCTCTTCCCTCTGTTTTGTTTAACCTGAAAGGGGTGTTTTTGAAATTAGTGACACAGCACAGATGGCCTGTCTCATCAGTTCATCCAAAGGGCCTCTGCACAGTCCATGAAAAGACCATGTCTGTTCTACCCCCAAGAGGTTTCATTCTGCTTCTCTCTCTTGACCTGTCCCTGTTCCTGCCCTCTGGGGTCCAGCACATGACTCTCTTTTAAATCTTTTCTGGGGAGCCCAGCCTTCCATTGCCTGAGAAAAAGTGTAGCACTTAATCACACATTGCTTACTCCTCTGCTATGTTCCTCTGTTGAATGAGTCTCTTTCCACAGCACCTAGCCTGCGGGCCCCTTGAGGACTGGGAGACTGGTGTCTGTATCCCTCAGCACAGAGTGGAGTGTGAGCGCTCAGCAGGAACTCTGTGATTCAGAGCCTGCTTTCTGCTACTTTACTTTTATTATTTAATCGAGTGAGATTCTGCAGGGCATAAACTACGCCCTTGAAACCAAGGCACCCTTGGGAGCTATATTAACTTAAGGCACCTGGGCCTTATTTATTTACTGTTTCAATATACTGAGTTAGCTGTACCATCAATCACACCATCTGACAGTCCTAAAAAAATGCAATGCTCCTTCTACATTTTTCGGCTTTGATCCTTCTCTTATGACCTTTTGGAAGCAGTGGAGAGGGACTGGAAAGGTGGAGTGTTTCTCATGCTCTGTCAGCTTCTAGAACCTGAATCAGAAAACTCAAGGAGAACAAGAATTCCCTTCGTCATACACTTAAAAAAAAATAAAGACGTATGTTCCTATAAGTATATACAATTCTAGTATTTCTTTGACTCTTAGAGGCACGGAATGAGCTGGTGATATTTCCCTTCAGGTGGCATTTGTCCAGTTGGGTCTGTGGCTATGTTCCTGCTTTCTGTTTTTGTATAGAAGCCACAGGTTACAATCGTGTCTGAGATGACTTGGGTGAGTGTTTGGGGGCTTGTTTAGGGGTGAGTCATCAGGAAATCTCAGCCAAAGTATGTTTCCAATGACGCGTTCTAAATAGTGCTTCTCTGGCCATCAGGTTTTCAGGGAGCTCTGAGTTAGGAGGCTGAATCTAGGGGCAGTGAGCTCAGGGTAAGAATAAGAGGGGCAAATTAACCCCAGGACAGAACCACTACAAAAATAGCCAACCTCAAGAAGTGTGCAGATTTGAGATGTATCCAGGTTAGTGTTGAAATACCCACTGTTTGAAGGGGGTCTGTGCAGAGCCAAAAAAAAATGTCAAACTTATTATATTCAAGGAAGACAGAAAGCTGGGTCCAGTCCAGCAGTAAGGGTCTGCTAGGAACTTTGTGCAGAGACTAGGATAGTGGCCACTTCGCTTGAACTACGACAGACCCTGGTCCTAGCAGAAATTTGGGGTGAGAACCTAAGATTTGTTTAAACGAGTGTTAGGTAGATCAGACACACATGAAGGGATCTGAAGTCTTCTGCTCTTATGCGTCCTCTGAGCACCAAATGTATCCTGAAAGTGGAGGCGAGGGGAGAGGGCATCGGGCAGGCGGAATTCCTGACGTTCTGTGCTGGTTTGTGGCCACGCTCAGGCTGCTACGTGACCTGACTCTCATTGCCTCAGCGTCCCGCACTCAGCACACATTTATCCTGGCCTCAGGGCAGGGCCAGTGTTGGGGGAATTCTTATAAAGGCTCCGGAGAAATCAAGTCAGTTTGACTTTCACTTGAAATGGCATGAGGGTGGCCCCAGACTCTTGGGCCCAATCTAGTTCTTGGGTCTGCCCCAAGTTAACCCACGCCCTCAGTGTCTGAATTATCCGGATGGGTCTTCTTGCTTTCAAGACCACAAGGGCCCCTCTCTAGGCGAGAGCAGACTCCAGGATTAGCCTCAAGCAAAAATGTATTTCTTTGGAAGCCATCTAGGATGGAAATAGCCTACCCAGGCCGGCAGCTGTGTGGTACAGCACTGCTCAGCCCAGCACATTCTCCTTTAATGTGCGACTTCAGAGGGAGGGTGGGAAACTTAGGTGGAGGCTGAGGGGAGAGGTTTCTCAGAAATGTCAGTTTCACAAAGCAGCTCTTTTTCTCAGTCGAACAACTTTGGGCCTATTGCTTTCATTTCCCTCGAATATCTATCAGGGCTTTGTAACTTATGAGCAAACAAACTGAAACAGAAAGCCATTTTCTAAGTTAATTTTATATTTGGTACAGGATTAGAAACCAGGCTCTGTTCACACACCAGCTATAGCCTGTAGCACAGAAACCGTGTCTGCTCTTCCAGCCCATTGCAGGGATGTTCAGCTGGAAGGGGATTAAGGATAAGAAGAAAAAAACAAAAAAAAAGGTCAGTTTCTATTTGTAGGTAATTCTCAATGTCCCCTCTCAGAATCTCAATGACTTCTTTCTTATTTTCTTTTCCATGTGTCTCATGGCCTTAAGACTCATTGGAAACATGAGCGTCCTACATTCTCATCAACAGCCATGGATCATAGTGCCACTCACTCACATTTTACTGCAGTGTCCTGAGCTGCCCAGTCACCTCATGCTAAATTTAGGGTTTAAGTAAATAGAGCATTTTGGTTGCAGTGCTACTAGAAAGCAGCTGGAATAAGGATAAATGGGTCTGCTGCTTTTGTGTTGCTGTAATGGGAAACATAATTTTGTGTGTTACCTTTTGTTCTTTCTTTTTTATTCCAAAATATTTTATGGGAAAGCAAAATACCTTCCCACTGTAGCAATGGGGGGGACTAGCCTCTCACATAAATTAATTTCTTACTTAATATTTTTAAACTAAGCAAATACATAGATATTAATATTATTAGTTAATATTATTAATATATTTATACTAAGCAGATACATTTTCCTGAGTGGTTCTGAATAAATTAAATGTATATCCATGACTAGTCTCCAAACCAGAAGGACCAAGTTGAAGCAGTGGTCATCCTCTCAGCCTCTTTAGAACCCTTGGCTCTATTCTCTAATGATTCATATGGATGCATCTTGCTCCCCAACAAATATCTTGAAGTGAAGGACTAATGTTAAACTTCCTAAGACTCTCTGATAGCACCTGCCATTGACCTTGGCACACAGTGAAGCCAAGAAATCAAGAAATTTTGCTAAAGGGATGTGCCCTTGTTGACCTAAAACACAATAAAACAGCCAGTTATTTTACCAGCAAAATGGGCTTATTCAGTAATAGCAAAGAATTGCAATTTGGGAAATGCAGTCTGTGGTGAACGACAGGCAAGTCCAGAGACCTAAGGAGAGGAATTTTCTTTTACAGAGATGGAGGTGGGGGGGTGGGGTTAGGAGGAGCTGCTATAAAGAGACAGTCCATTGGAGGAAATTGGGAGTTCAAAGTGTAGTGGCTTTTCATTGGCAGAGTTATGACAGTCTCTCATTGGCTGGGTTGTTGCTGGGTGAAGAGAAATTCTTCCTTCCTCCGGTTGGGTTGTAAAGTAGTAACCTTCTTATTGTTAAAGTTGCAAAGTCATCTCTCTTTTTCTTTTGGTCTGTAGCTGATCTCAACTAGCAGGATGTGAAATCTTTCCTTCTGGTCCCTGACTCCATTTTAAATGAGGTTCCTGTTTATTAATTTTCATATCCTTACTGTGGAAATTGACATTTTAGGATCAAAACTTTAATTCCTATTCTACAACCTCATATGGACTTTCTAATTTGATAGTATATAATAAAACGATTATTTTGGAGGATAAAAAATAGACTTACTTAAAAAAATACTTTTTTGAACATATATACAGTACACAAGCTGCTATGAAATATAAACTTAAAAGTCAAGGCTGCTTCTTAACTCTGTCTTCACCTAGTTTTCTTCTGAGAGGCAAACAGAGTCCTCCTGTGTAACTTCCTAAAAATACTACATTCATTTACAAACACATGCATAGAGAAATGTATATATACATTATCAAATTCTAGGAAAATATGTACACTGTCCTACAATTGACTTTTTTTTTTACTTAACAGTATATTCTGGAGAATTTTCTGTCAACACATCGAAAGCTAATGCATTCTTTTCAAGAGCTGCATATTATATTCTATGGTTGTACATTTTCGCAAACTTTTCACTATTATCAATTACATGGCAAGAATATTTTTGTATATATGTCATTTTATAAATGGGTAAGTGTAGCTAAAGGATAAATACCTAGAAATAGAACTGTTGCATAAAGACATTGACAAATTGCTCTCTGCCAACTTTCTCTCCAACCAGCTTACAATGTATGCAGTGACTGTTTCCTTGACATGCCCTGTGATACCCAAGAAAGTCACATTATTAATGGCAAAATACTTACATAGCATTTAGCCTGTGCCAGGAGCTGGTTTATGTGCTTTACATATATTAGCTCAAGTGAGACTCCGTACAACCTTGTGAGGGAGGTACTTTCATCATCTCCAATATTCAGATGAGATAAGACACTTTGCCTCAGGTCACACAGCTAGTAAATAGTAGATGACATCTATGCCCAGGCTGTCTGGCTCCAGGAATTAGTTCTTGTAAGCATGACCCTAAACTGTGCTAATCATGACAATTCTTAAAAAATATTCTGTATGAGATATAAAAGGAATTTCTCAAGAAATACATGTTCAGCTGTTGAATAATTATTGCATCAGGCCCTACCACTGTACCCTTCTTGTTGCTAGTCTTCCACAGCACCCCGAGTCCCTCCTTACATTTCTTGAAGGCATAAGTTCCTAGTTTACTAGCACATTCTGGTCATAATTTGCCAGAATATCAATGCACACATAGATGAACCTTGCATTACCCTCGTCTATTAATTTCTCAGTCTCCTGTTCCTGAATAACCTTACACTCCACCTTACCTCAGCTCTCTTTCCTGCTATCATAACCAAGAATCTCATCATCATCAATAACTGTATCTCATTTATTTATTTATTTTGGTTATTAACTATTTTTTTCTAATTTTTAAAAATTTATTTTTTAATTGGAGGATAATTTCTTTACAATTTTGTGTTGGTTTCTGCTGTACAACAACATGAATCAGTTACGTGTAAACATATATCTTCTCTCTTTAAAGCCTCCTTCCCACCCACGCTGCCCCATCTTAACTATCTAGGTCATCACAGAGAACTGAGCTGAGTTCCTTGTGCTATACAGCTGCTTACCATTGTGTGCAACAATCCCTCAATCATGTCTGACCATGTGACCCATGGACTATATCCCAGCATGCTCCTCTGTCCATGGAATTCTCTAGGCAAAATACTAGAGTGGTTTGCCATTCCCTTCTCCAGGGGATCTTTCCAACCCAGGGATTGAACCTGCGGCTTCTGCATTGCAGGCAGATTCTTTACCACCTGAGCCACCAGGGCTTACCACTAGCTGTCTGTTTTACACATGGTGGTATATATGTCAATACTACCCTCTCAATTCGTCCCACTCTCTCCTTCCCCAGCTGTGTCCACAATTCCATTCTCTAAATCTGCATCTTTATTCCAGCGCTGCAAATAGGGTCATCAGTACCATTTTTCTAGATTCCATATATATTTGTTAATATATGATATCTGTTTTTCTCTTTCTGACTTCACTCTGTATAGCAGGCTCTAGGTATATCCTCAATCAACTGACTCAAATTTGTTTCTTTTTATGGCTGAGGACATGGAACTACAGACTGGTTCCAAATAGGAAAAGGAGTATGTCAAGGCTGTATATTGTCACCCTGCTTATTTAACTTACATGCAGAGTACATAATGAGGAACGCTGGGCTGGAAGAAGCACAAGCTGGAATCAAGATTGCCAGGAGAAATATCAATAACCTGA
The DNA here is from genome assembly GCF_049115385.1 of Moschus berezovskii. NCBI lineage: Eukaryota > Metazoa > Chordata > Mammalia > Artiodactyla > Moschidae > Moschus > Moschus berezovskii. Next base: position 27,198,111 of record NC_142467.1, on the reverse strand, counting down.
GATATGCAGATGACACCACCCTTATGGCAGAAAGTGAAGAGGAACTCAAAAGCCTCTTGATGAAAGTGAAAGAGGAGAGTGAAAAAGTTGGCTTGAAGTTCAACGTTCAGAAAACTAAGATCATGACATCTGGTCCCATCACTTCATGGGAAATAGATGGGGAAACAGTGGAAACAGTGTCAGACTTTATTTTTTTGGGCTCCAAAATCACTGCAGATGCTGATTGCAGCCATGAAATTAAAAGACGCTTACTCCTCGGAAGGAAAGTTATGACCAACCTAGATAGCATATTAAAAAGCAGAGACATTACTTTGCCAACAAAGATCTGTCTAGTCAAGGCTATGGTTTTTCCCATGGTCATGTATGGATATGAGAGTTGGACTGTGAAGAAAGCTGAGTGACGAAGAATTGATGCTTTTGAACTGTGGTGTTGGAGAAGACTCTTGAGAGTCCCTTGGACTGCAAGGAGATCCAACCAGTCCATTCTAAAGGAGATCAATCCTGGGTGTTCATTGGAAGGACTGATGCTAAAGCTGAAACTCCAATACTTTGGCCACCTCATGCGAAGAGTTGACTCATTTGAAAAGACCCTGATGCTGGGAGGGATTGAGGGCAGGAGGATAAGGGGACAACAGAGAATGAGATGGCTGGATGGCATCACCAACTCAATGGACATGAGTTTGAGTCAACTCCAGGAGTTGGTGATAGACAGGGAGGCCTGGCGTGCTGTGATTCATGGGGTCGCAAAGAGTCGGACATGACTGAGCAACTGAACTGAACTGAATATTCCATTGTATATATGTACCACAACTTCTTTGTCCATTTTCTGTCAATGGCCATCTAGGTCTGCCTCTTGTTTAGAACGCCACTTTCAAACATCCTACATTCAGACCAGTGGTTCCAATTTTTCTAAACCATTCTTCTAATACTTCTACTTCACTGGGGTCTACATTCTGTTGATACTGTGAACAAAGAAAGAGCAAAGAACACTGCTCATTGCTGAATTATATCAGAGTTAAATCATAGTTTATGGCAGTTGTTCACCAACAAAGTATCCACAAAGGAACTCAGGATAAAAAAGAGGATGAGGCACTCTTTGCTTTGGATAAACAGCCCCTAGATAATTAAATGTGTATCTCAGGAAGAATTTCAGTGACTCCAGATTCTTGCATTTTCCCATATATAGAAAAGCATTGAAATCATTAACTTGAGATATTGGTTGGTTGTTGTTAGCAGTAATCTTTTACCAAGATGTATGCCTGACTACATGTATTTCCTAGCATATATATAAATATATATACTGCTCCTCCCCTACCTCTTGGACCAACTCCTCAGAGCTCTCTCTTGGGTTATAGTCCTCAATAAGACCCTAAGAAAAAGAACAACAAAAAAAACTTATAACTCTTAAGTTGTGTGTTTTTCTTTAAGTAAATAGTACTGTCATTTATTTTTCATGTCATCTGCACATTGGTGCTCTCATTTTTCCCTTACACGATAGCTTATATTTCACAGTTCATTGCTACAATCAATTTTACCTACATTTTTGTATAGCCTGAAAAATATATCTGTTCTTTGCCTCCTTTCTATATATTCTTAAAACAGCAGGTGACTCTGTTAAAATCTAAATTAGATTAAATTGCTTGTTAGTTTAAAGCTCTCCAACGTCTTTCCATTTCACTCAGGAAAAAGACAAAGTGTTTTAAATGTTTTATAAACCTGTGTACAGCCTCTCTAGATGTTTCATACGACTCTCCCTTTTTCTCACTCTACTTAAGCCACGTGTTTCCACCAGAAGTCTTTGTATTTGCTTTGTGACTATTTTCCTTCCATATATCCATGAAGATCCCCCTCTCACTTCCATGATTCCAAGAAAAATAGTGTTGCAAGTATGATAATTTTAGTCACAAAAATCAAGTGTGGAAATGTTAACTTTGTTCCTTTTTTACTACTGAGCTCAACATAGTGCATTTCCCTTCATTAACTGAACTTTTAATCAAGCTTTAATCACTTGTTAAAACTTAGTGTTAAAAATCCAGTCATACTCTTTCTCACCTGCTTTTCCTCAAAGGTAATATAAATACTTGGTTTTTGAGTGGTTTACTTAATGACATGGGAATGGGGATACATTTGTTTCAGAGAAATAGGTTCTGCCAGGACTAATTTTTGCCTGAATTGTATCCTTCGTATTTGTTTGCAGCTTTCTTTGTAATAACAGAGAGCTGGAAACAGCTTCAGTATTCCTAAATGGAAGATAGTGCTTGGCACATTTTACAATGAAATGCCACATAGCCATTAAAAAGTAATGAAAATATATTTGAAAATACTGATTTGGAAAGATCATCAAATGGAGTGAGAAATACATGTAAGTGAGAAAAAAGATACAGAACAGGTATGCAACGTAGTTCCTATATAGTCTTTCTTGCTCAGTTGCTCAGTTGGTTCCAACTCTTTGCAACCCAATGGACTGAAGCACACCAGGCTTCCCTGTCCTTCACCATCTCCCAGAACTTGTCCGTTGAATCAATGATGCCAGAGTTATAATTAGTATGATATAAATAAATGAAAATATTTGTTTTAGTATACACAAGTAACCGCTTTTGCATACATCAGAGTCTACTTTAGGAAAAAGGAGGCTAAGGAGATAGTTTTCATGCAGTTTCTTTTTCATAACCTTATTTAAAAAGCATGCACATATTTTTAATTTCTCTGTTTAAATTTTAACATACATTAAATATTATTGAACTGAGTCATTTAACATCAATTTATTTCTTTGTTATTCAGAAGACAACAAATTAACTCTTAGAATTTTGCTGTGCGCATAGTACCATGCCAGGTACTGGGGAGCCCATAAAAGAAAAAGAAACATTCACCTACCTAACAGAAATTAAGATATAATAGGGCAAATAAGATTCAAAGAAACAGTAAGAGAAGAACAGAAAAATCACATAATACAGACTAATGTATGTAAATATGTAAACTGAGACAAGGAGAAGACAAATTGCCAGGGATTATCAGCTAAAAAGATAAAATCTTTTCAATTTGATGCTGAAAGAAATGTAAGGGTTAGATTGTCATTGTTTAATTGCTAAGTTCTGTCCAATTCTTTGCCACCATGTGGACTCTAGCCCACCAGGCTACTCTGTCCGTGGGATTTCTGAGGCAAGGATATTGGAGTGGGTTGCCATTTCCTTCTTTAAGAGATCTTCCTGACCCAGGGATCAAACCCATGTCTCCTGCATTGGCAGGCAGATTCTTTACCACTGAGCCACCAGGGAAGCCCAAGGGTTAGATTAAGGGAAAGAAATGGAGAATATAATCCATGAAAAAGTAACATACATCAGGGAGCTATAGTAAGGTCAAAGGGAACAAGCCAGCAAGTTCAAAATGTTTTAGGACAATGTAATGGCACAAGCTTGAGAATTAATAGATATGGTTAGAGACTGGGGAGGAAATAAATTTGAAGACTAACATAGAAATCAAAGCTTGGGTATTTCAGTCTATAGTGAAAAGATAAAATTTGGATGCAGAGAAGAGGATGAATCCAAAATATGCTGGAAAAGTAAAGACATTCTTATGTAGAGTCTGATTGAATGTAAGCACTGCAAGATAATTTTCAGGGACTGTTTCAGATAAAATATTTCTATTTTTCTTAGAGTACGTATCGTTATATATTGATAGAATATCATGTCTATCCAATTAAGAACTGAAGAACAGAAAAAAAATTAGTCATAATATGTCTTTACTGATAAAGACAGACACAAATAACTACAAATCTACTTAATAAAACTGTATGTAAACTCAAGATATAAAATAAAAACATAATAAAGAATAACCTAGATACAAAATTTAGATGTAACAGAAAATATTGAGAAACTAGGCAGATGGAATGAGAAAAATAAAAATGCACTGCTAACTCATTTCTCTTCAGGGACTGAAATGTTTTCATGGAACTCTTAGTACAACGTTTCAATCTTGACTCCAAACATTAGGGAGTAATGCTGTCTCCCTGTTACTTTCTTTGGACTGACCAAACTCTCCAAGATGGTGTTAAGAGAAGGGAATAAGATCCAACGTGTAGGCTGTTTAGATTGCCCTGAACCCGTACACAGAGAACCAGAAGACTGAGCATCTGCTTTTGCTCGGGGGACACTTCTTAATAAACAAGGATTCCTTTCAAGTAACAATGCCACAGTATGAGGTAACGCGGATATAAAACTACAAGATTCATTACTTGACATCTGTTTCAACTTGGGTCAGAAAGAGTAGCGATAGGTTTGCAACGCTCGAGTTTCTCTTGCATTTCTCTTTGCAGATACCCCATTCTCTCCCTTCATTGACATCATTCTTGTCCATCAGAAATCCTTTCCAAACTCCTTCCAGACTCTTCCTCAGTGTAGTACTCTCCAGGCCACATTATTGTTTACTTCATTTGCATGGAGATTTTCTTATAATTCACTTTCATAAAGTAGGATCCTATTGTCAGGTCAATATAATAAAGCTTCGGTAAGGACACTGAATGCTACTTGGTCTGATTTCTAATACATTCTCACTTTCATTTCTAAGTTAGGCTGAATAAGGTCCACTCAAAAATGTCTATTCCCTAGCCCCTGGGAGCTGTAAATACAATATATTGCATAGCAAAAGTTGTGTGATATGATGAAGGTAATGGAATTTGAGATGTGGAGACTATTCCTTTGAGTCTAATCACATGAGGCTTTAAAAGAGGAGACTTCTTTCCTGGCTCAAGTCAGAGACAGACAGTGTAAGAAGGATTCAGCCCATGCTTACTGACTTTGAAGACTGAGGAAGTAAGGGAACTAGATGCCAAGGAATGCAGGTGGCATCTAGAAACAGAACAGCTCTCAACTGACATCTAGGAAGGAAGAAGAACTTTAGTCCTATAGCTGTGAGGAACTGAATTCTATCAACTTAATAAGCATGGTTGATTTTTTTCCCCAGAGCTTCCAGAAGGGAGCATGGGCAGTTCCAACACCTTGATTTCAGTCTCTGAGACTCTTAGCAAACACCAGAGCCCACTGAACTTCTGACCCATAGAAACTGTGAAATTTATCAGTTAGTGTTGTATTTAGCTACTAAGTTACTGGTAACTTGTCAAGGCAGCAGCAGAAAGCTAATATAATTTCATCATGCAGTTAAGAGGACACAGAGCATTCCATGGGTTTTATTGTTTCTGTTCTTGTTTTTTCCTTTCCCCTTCACTGTCCCCCTTTGTTGTGGTTGTCACTAAGTCAGGTCCAACTCTCTGCGACCCAATGAACTGCAGCTTGCCAGGCCTCACCGTCCCTCACCATCTCCCAGAATATGCTTAAACTCATATTCACTGAGTCAGTAATACCATCAAACCGTCTCATCCTCTCTCATCCCCTTCTCTTGCCCTCAGTCTTTCTCAGCATCAGGGTCTTTTCCAATGAGTCAGTTCTTTGCAACAGGTGGCCAGAGTATTAGAGTTTCAGCATCAATTCTTCCAATGAATATTCAGACTGGTTTGATCTCCTTGCAGTCCAAGGGACTCTCGAGTCTTCTCCAGCACCACAGTTCAAAAGCATCAGTTCTTCTTTATGGTCAAACTCTCACATTCATACACGACTACTGGAAAAACCATAGCTTTGATTATATGGACCTTTGTTGGTGAAGCAATGTCTCTGCTTTTTCATATGCTGTCTAGGTTTGTTATAGCTTTTCTTCCAAGGAGCAAATGTCTTTTAATTTCATAGCTGCAGTCACTGTCCACAGTGATTTTGGAGCCTAAGAAAATAAAATCTGTCACTGTTTCAACTTTTTTCCCCATTTATTTGCCATGAACTGATGCGTGGGACAGTATGCCATGATCTTAGTGTTTTGAATGTTGAATTTTAAGCCAGCTTTTTCACTCTCCTTTTTCACCCTCATCAAGAGGCTCTTTAGTTCCTCTTCACTTTCTGGCATTAGAGTGTTATCATCTGCATATCTGAGGTTGTTGATATTTTTCCTCACAATCTTTATTTCAGCTTGTGAGTCTTCCAGCTCAGAATTTTGCATCATGTACTCTGCATATAAGCTAAATAAACAGGGGACAATATACAGCCTTGATGTAATCCTTTCCAAATTTGGAACCAGTCCCTGATTGCATGTTCAGTCCTAACTGTTGCTTCTTGACATGCATACAGGTTTATCAGGAGGCAGGTAAGGTGGTCTGGTATTGCCATCTCTTTAAGAATTTTCCATAGTTTGTTGTGATCTACACAGTCAAAGGCTTTAGTGTAGTCACTGAAGCAGAAGTAGATGTTTTTTTGAATTCCCTTGATTTTTCTATGATCCAGCAGATCTTGCTAATTTGATCTCTGGTTCCTCTGCCTTTTCTAAATCCAGCTTGTACATTTAGAACTTCTTGGTTCATGTACTGTTGAAGCCTAGCTTAAAGGGTTTTGAACATTACCTTGCTAGCATTTGAAATGAGGGCAATTGTACAGCAGTTTAAACATTCTTTGGCATTGCCTTTCTTTGTACTTCTAATGAAAACTGACCTGTTCTTGTCTTGTGGTCACTGCTAAGTTTACCAAATTTGCTGGCATAGTGAGTGCAGAACTTTGATAGCATTATGTTTTATAATTTGAAATAGCTCAACTGGAATTCCATCACCCCTACTAGCTTTCTATGTAATAATGCTTCCTAAGGCCCACTTCACGATGGTGTGATCACTCACCTAGAGCCAGACATCTTGGAATGTGAAGTCAAGTGGGCCTTAGAAAGCATCACTATGAACAAAGCTAGTGGAGGTGATGGAATTCCAATTGAGCTATTTCAGATCCTGAAAGATGATGCTCTGAAAGGGCTGCACTCAATATGCCAGCAAATTTAGCAAACTCAGCAGTGGCCACAGGACTGGAAGAGGTCAGTCTTCATTCCAATCCCAAAGAAAGGCAATGCCAAAGAATGCTCAAACTACCGCACAGTTGCACTCATCTCACACGCTAGTAAAGTCATGCTCAAAATTCTCCAAGCCTGGCTTTAGCAATACGTGAACCGTGAACTTCCAGATGTTCAAGCAGGTTTTAGAAAAGGCAGAGGAACCAGAGATCAAATGGCCAACATCCGCTGGATCATGGAGAAAGTAAGAGAGTTCCAGAAAAACATCTATTTCTGCTTTATTGACTATGCCAAAGCCTTTGACTGTGTGGATCACAATAAACTGTGGAACATTCTGAAAGAGATGGGAATACCAGACACCTGACCTGCCTCTTGAGAAACCTGTATGCAGGTCAGGAAGCAACAGTTAAAACTGGACATGGAACAACAGACTGGTTCCAAATAGGAAAAGGAGTACATCAAGGCTGTATATTGTCACCCTATTTATTTAACTTATATCCAAAGTACATCATGAGAATGCTGGGCTGGAAGAAGCACAAGCTGAAATCAAGATTGCCAGGAGAAATATCAATAACCTCAGATATGCAGATGACACCACTCTTATGGCAGAAAGTGAAGAGGAATTCAAAAGCCTCTTGATGAAAGTGAAAGAGGAGAGTGAAAAGTTTGGCTTGAAGCTCAACATTCAGAAAACAAAGATCATGGCATCTGGTCCCATCACTTCATGGGAAATAGATGGGGAAACAGTGGAAACAGTGTCAGACTTTATTTTTTTGGGCTCCAAAATCACTGCAGATGCTGATTGCAGCCATGAAATTAAAAGACGCTTACTCCTTGGAAGGAAAGTTATGACCAACCTAGATAGCATATTAAAAAGCAGAGACATTACTTTGCCAACAAAGGTCCGTCTAGTCAAGGCTATGGTTTTTCCCGTGGTCATGTATAGATGTGAGAGTTGGACTGTGAAGAAAGCTGAGTGCCGAAGAATTGATGCTTTTGAACTGTGGTGTTGGAGAAGACTCTTGAGAGTCCCTTGGACTGCAAGGAGATCCAAGCAGTCCATTCTAAAGGAGATCAATCCTGGGTGTTCATTGGAAGGACTGATGCTGAAGCTGAAACTGCAATACTTTGGCTACCTCATGCGACGAGTTGACTCACTGGAAAAGACTCTGATGCTGGGAAAGGTTGGGGGCGGGAGAAGAAGGGGACGACGGAGAATGAGATGGCTGGATGGCGTCACCGACTCTGTGGACATGAGTTTGAGTGAACTCTGGGAGTTGGTGATATACAGGGAGGCCTGGCGTGCTGTGATTCATGGGGTCGCAGAGAGTCGGACACGACTGAGCGACTGAACTGAACTGAACTGTCCGTTTTAGTTCATTGATTCCTAATACAATAGATTCTTTCTCAAATCAATACATCCCAGTCAACATACATTTAAATAATTTTAAATGTTAAAAAAACTCATGAATTGGATTTAAAATATGATATATGTGGTCTAAAACAGCAGAAATTATGAAAACAAACAAATGAGTCCATATGGCACAAATTAGAAAAAACGGAAAACTTTAAGAAAACATTATAAAAAAGATAGAAATTATTTAAGAAGTAAATGTGAATCAAAATAATACAATTATAAATCAAATGGAAGATTAGACTGTAAAATAAAATCCCAAATGACATACTTCAAGAAACGCAAAACGATTAACTACTAAAGCACTTAAAAAGCATATGTAATGCATTCAAGTTATAAGAAGGCCTTGGTTTCTAATCAGTGCTACATGGCAGCCTGAATGGGAGGGAATTTGGGGCAGAAACGATACATGTATATTCATGGCTGAGTCCCTTCGCTATATACCTGAAACTGTCACAACATTGTTAATTGGCTATCAGTTCAGTTCAGTTCAGTCGCTCAGTCGTGTCCAACTCTTTGCGACCCCATGAATCACAGCACTCCAGGCCTCCCTAATTGGCTATATTCCAGTACGAAATGAAAAACTTGAGAAAACAAACAATTTTAATCATAAGTAAGAAAGAAAAAGATGGCATTGGTTACAATAATTATGTCAGCAATGAATTAAAAGCAAAAGGCACAAAATAGAATAAAGGTCTTTTTATATTTTAAATTACATAATTTATATAAAAGATTTAAGCCATATGAATCACCCCTTAAATAAAATTTTATTGAATTATATAAAGCAACAGTTTGTAAATGTAAGAAGATTAAGAGTTAAAAATATCATGTAGTATTTCACACACAAAAAATGGTGCATGTGCTCTGAATTAAAGAAAAAATTTAAATATATTAAAACATGCTTTATAATTGAAATGAAGCTTCTTTACCAGTGGCTATTAATTTGCTGTGGCAAAAATGTACATGTTAATAAATTCCTGAAAAGAGATATTTTATGATTTATATTCCCTATACTAAATGCTTTACTTTATATCAGAAAATTGCAGCAACAAATTAACATTAAAGATCTAATCATTTAGAAACCTTAAAATAATTTACATAGTATTTGTTGGTTCAAAGTAGAAAGACCAGTACAATATAGAATATTAGAAAATCAATAACCTTAAGAAGGTACATAGAATCTGGCCAAGGGAGTAACTCAGAGGAAAATTCATTAATAACTGTATAGAGGTAACTAAAAAAGCAGGAGAGAGTTGCACTAAGGACCATAAAATACAAAAATGAGAAAGATGGTTAGATATGCTTTTCTAGAAAAATATAAATTACCAGAATTAACTGAGAGAAGGTATGACTACCTTAAAAAGGGTGGAACTCATTCTTAGCCCAAACTTGCCTAAAAGACACATCTCTTGATCCATTCTAGAAACCAAATTTGGGGCTTTCCTAGTGGCTCAGTGGTAAAGAATCCGCTTGCCAATGCAGGAGACATGGGTTTGATCCCTGGTCTGGGAAGATCCCACACGACTGGGAGCAACTAAGCCCGTGCACCACAACCATTGAGCCTGTGCTCTAGAGCCTGGGAGCCACAGCTGCTGAAGCCCATGTGCCCTAGAGCCTGTGCTTTGCAGCAAGAGAAGTCACAGCAAGAAGAAGCCCTCGCACTGCAACTGAAAGTAGCCCCCGCTCTCCGTAACTAGAGAAAAGCCTGCACGGTGACAAGGACCCAGCACAGCCAAAAATAAATAAATAAAAGAAATTCTTTTCAAAAAAAGAAAAAAACTAATGTGTTCTTGTGTTCTATTATTACTCTGCGTTCTAATGCCATTCAATAAGAGGATGGGAAAGAATGTAAATATGTAGGTGCAGTAGATGGTTTCTATCCATGATTCAGTTCAGTTCAGTTCAGTTCAGTCGCTCACTTGTGTCTGACTCTCCGCGACCCCATGAATCACAGCACGCCAGGCCTCCCTGTCCATCACCAACTCCCAGAGTTCACTCAAACTCATGTCCACAGAGTCGGTGATGCCATCCAGCCGTCTCATTCTCCGTCGTCCCCTTCTCCTCCCGCCCCCAACCTTTCCCAGCATCAGAGTCTTTTCCAGTGAGTCAACTCGTCGCATGAGGTGGCCAAAGTATTGCAGTTTCAGCTTTAGCATCAGTCCTTCCAATGAACACCCAGGATTGATCTCCTTTAGAATGGACTGGTTGTATCTCCTTGCAGTATAAGGGACTCTCAAGAGTCTTCTCCAGCACCACAGTTCAAAAGCATCAATTCTTTGGCGATCAGCTTTCTTCACAGTCCAACTCTCACATCCATACATGACCACGGGAAAAACCATAGCCTTGACTAGACAGACCTTGGGTGGCAAAGTAATGTCTCTGCTTTCTAATATGCTATCTAGGTTGGTCATAACTTTCCTTCCAAGGAGTAAGCGTCTTTTAATTTCATGGCTGCAGTCAGCATCTGCAGTGATTTTGGAGCCCAAAAAAATAAAGTCTGACACTGTTTCCATTGTTTCACCATCTATTTCCCATGAAGTGATGGGACCAGATGCCATGATCTTTGTTTTCTGAATGTTGAGCTTCAAGCCAACCTTTTCACTCTCCTCTTTCACTTTCATCAAGAGGCTTCTTAGTTCCTCTCACTTTCTGCCATAAGGGTGGTGTCACCTGCATATCTCAGGTTATTGATATTTTTCCTGGCAATCTTGATTCCAGCTTGTGCTTCTTCCAGCCCAGCGTTCCTCATGATGTACTCTGCATATAAGTTAAATAAGCAGGGTGACAATATACAACCTTGACGTACTCCTTTTCCTATTTGGAACCAGTCTGTTGTTCCATGTAAAGTTCTAACTGTTGCTTCCTGACCTGCATACAGGTTTCTCAAGAGGCAGGTCAGGTGTCTGGTATTCCCATTTCTTTCAGAATTGTCCACAGTTTATTGTGATCCACACAGTCAAAGGCTTTGGCATAGTCAATGAAGCAGAAATAGATGTTTTTCTGGAACTTTCTTGCTTTCTTCATGATCCAATGGATGTTGGCCATTTGATCTCTGGTTCCTCTGCCTTTTCTAAAACCTGCTTGAACATCTGGAAGTTCACGGTTCACATATTGCTAAAGCCTGGCTTGGAGAATTTTGAGCATGACTTTACTAGCGTGTGAGATGAGTGCAACTGTGCGGTAGTTTGAGCATTCTTTGGCATTGCCTTTCTTTGGGATTGGAATGAAGACTGACCTTTTCCAGTCCTGTGGCCACTGCTGAGTTTTCCAAATTTGCTGGCATATTGAGTGCAGCACTTTCACAGTGTCATCTTTCAGGATTTGAAATAGCTCAATTGGAATTCCATCACCTCCACTAGCTTTGTTTGCAGTGATGCTTTCTAAGGCCCACTTGACTTCACATTCCAAGATGTCTGGCTCTAGATGACTGATCACACCATCATGATTGTCTTCATTGTGGAGATCTTTTTTGTACAGTTCTTCTGTGTATTCTTGCCACCTCTTCTTAATATCTTCTGCTTCTGTTATGTCTATACCATTTCTGTCCTTTATCGAGCCCATCTTTGCATGAAATGCTCCCTTGATATCTCTAATTTTCTTGAGAAGATCTCTTGTTTTTCCTATTCTGTTGTTTTCCTCTATTTCTTTGCATTGATCACTGAGGAAGTCTTTATTTGTACCATGTAGAATCCTATTACTTTGGGTAGATAGAGTGGATCATAAGAGGGAAAGAATATTCCTTACTATTTCATTTTGCTTTCACTCGTTACTATTAAATAACAAAACTAATCTGATAGTCCCTTTGCTGCTGCTGTTGCTGCTGCTAATTCACTTCAGTCATGTCTGACTCTGTGTGACTCCATAGACGGCAGCCCACCAGGCTCCCCTGTCCCTGGGATTCTCCAGGCAAGAACACTGGAGTGGGTTGCCATTTCCTTCTCCAATGTATGAAAGTGAAAAGTGAAAGTGAAGTCGCTCAGTCGTATCTGACTCTTAGCGACCCCATAGGACTGCAGCCTATCAGGCTCCTCTGTCCAAGGGATTTTCTAGGCAAGAGTACTGGAGTGGGTTGCCAGTGCCTTCTCCGGATAGTCCCTTTACATATTCATAAATAAACTTTCCTTATGAGAAAACACTCTCCTCAAATTTTTAAGACTAAATCATGCCTGATGTTGTTAGTGCACATGAGCTTTACCGGTCTTTAAATACATATAATTTTTTCAAAAGCCATAAATTTAGAATAAAATAATTAAAAAACAAATTTCAGGAAAGTCAGGGATACAATGACAGAATCTTTGCATGAAAACCCTTTGGCATTGTTTCAAAAATTTTTAAACTTATCATTCAACAAGAGAAAGTCTGTTTAACACCCTCTGTGCTTTCAGAGAAATTAACACTTCAGCAGATGTCAGTGATGCTTTTTTTTTTCTCTTTAAGTGACGGCCTTGTTCAAATTCAAATTTTAGAGCAGTTTTTCTAAATGCACATCCATAAAACATTTATGGACTATAATGAAGATCTATTGTAGGAAATGTCTAAATTACCAGTTTGGGGAGGGGGTGGAAAAATTAATAGCAAAGGGAAGAAATAGACGAATGCCTCTGATTGACATGATTGTTCACTATTCTTTTCACTCCTCAAATTAGAGCTTTCTTTATAGCTGGCCATAAATACCTATTTCTATTTTATAATGTATGTGCTCCCATTCCATGGTGACCAAAAGGAGTTTTTCCTGTTGACTGTCAACTGTCCATCTTGCTGACAGTGCTGGAAATGAACAGCCTTGCAGACGTGAGACAGATTATCAATCCTGGGGAGAGTAATCTGCTCAGAATTGAGGGGCCCCATTGCTCTGAGATTGGTCTGGATGTGTACAATTATGAGGTCAAGTGAGAAGTCAATAGAGAAGATCTAGAACCTGGGGAGGAAAAATATGCACAAAACTGGAGATAAACAGAAACAGTGGTAGGCTCTGACCTGGAATGATACTTTAGATAAACTGTTTCATTCTTCCTTTCTTCAGTGTGAAAAGACTTTGCAGTTTTATGGCATAAATTTTCAAGTCTCCAATTTGGCTATGGGGAAAAGTGTAAAAATAACTGACTAGAATTTACACTTAGATTTACCCTTTCTATTTTCTCCCTTGTGGGTCAAAGTAGTTATGTATAAACCTTAACTAATGGTTTAGGGGTTAAAGATATCATACAGGGTTTCCCTGTAGCTCAGTTGGTGAAGAATCTGCCTGCAATGCAGGAGACCCCCATTTGATTCCTGGGTGGGGAAGATCTGCTGGTGAAGGAATAGGCTACTTATTCCAGTATTCTTGGGCTTCCCTGGTGGCTCAGCTGGTAAAGGATCCTCCTTCAATGTGGGAGACCTGGGTTTGATCTCTGAGTTGGGAAGATCCCCTGGAGAAGGGAATGGTTACACACTCCAGTATTCTGGCCTGGAGAATTCCATGGGCTGTATGGTCCATGGTGCACAAAGAGTGGGACATGACTGAGCAACTGTCACTTTCAGTTTTCTTTCTTTTCTCTGGAGAAGGAAATGTCTGCCCACTCCAGTATTCTTGCCTGGAGAATCCCATGGGCAAAGGGGCCTGCCAGGCTACAGTCCATGGGTTTGCAAAGAGTTGAGCATGACTGAGAGACTAACACTTTTGGCTACCCTGGTTACTCAGACAGTAAAGAATCTGCCTATAATGCAGGAGACCAGGGTTCAGTCCCAAGGTCAGGAAGATCCTCTGGAGAAGGGAATGGCAAACCACTCCAGTATTCTTGCCTGGAGAATCCCATGGACAGAGGAACCTGGTGGGCTATAGTCCATGGGGTCACAAGGAGTCGGGACACAACCAAGCTATTAACATTTTCACTTCAGAGATATCAATGATTAATCATCAGTGGGCCCAGAAATAAAACCTGTTCTAGGATCCACACTCTATTCTAATTTTCCTTTGGTTGGAAGGAGGGCACACCAATGGTACAAATTAAAATTTTTGTTCCATAAGGGAAAACAATATCCAAGAATCAAATTGTTTGTCTTTGATCACCAAAAATAGTATCTCCAGCTGCTCGAGTTCCATTATGAATTTCCCTTATAATGAAAAAGCTATGGAGGGCAAGGTGTTAAACATACCCTGGGATATAGGTGACATTATCCTGCAGGGTGGTACGTGCATGCCATGTCTCTTCTAGATTGCCTGAAAGCATTTTATAAGAAGAATCTGGTGGCACTTTTAAAACTCTTTACCAACTGGAATGTATGAGACTTCCTTTTCTCACTGCTTTATATTTACAGATAAAAATCTAACCAGCCTGGCAGTTTTCTAGTTAATCTGATTATTTGGGAGAGCCAGATTAAATAATTCAGTTCCCAGCTGGAATATGATTGACCTGCATGACCTGGTTTGGCAGTTTGCAATTATCCAATTGACACACATATTGCCAAATGACCATTTCATGGCAGTTTTGCAGTGTCTGGAACCACAGCTTTAAGCATCGGTCGCATGAGACCTAAGCTGGCTCTTGCTGCTAATGAGTTTAGTTACACACATGTCACCTGCTCACAGCCTCTTAATGCCCCAAATCCAGTTATAGAACTAGACAAGAGACAGTGGGAGAGTCAGAGAACCAGGGTTAGATGGCATTTTGAAGGGTTGGGCAAGGTCATGACTTTGTAGTGAAGGAGGAGGAGGAATATCTCAGGAATTGAGGAGGACTGATAGTTCTCATTTTCTCAGCCTCATTGGGGACTTGAGTTAAAGCAGCCAATAGACGCACATGGCATCTGCAGTGACTGAGAGTGAGTTCCTTGCAGGCTTCACCCTGATTGGATTGAGCATTTCTCAGGAATCCTATGAGGGTTTTCTCTTGCAGAGTTCTGGGGAGACAGCAGGGCTGCCCAAGAGCCCTACCCTTCTGGCACGTTCTGTTTGGCAGGGCCGCCTACCTGAGTGGCCCTGAGCCCAGGCTGAGTGGCCAGAGCCACCCAGCCTGGCTGTGGAGACAGGCAGAGTCTGAAGTCAGCAAAGCCCCAGTTCCAGACAATTTTGGTCATTGATTTAATTTCTACTTTCAAAAATATCCCTGAAGCAAGCAGTAAGCAGTGCATAAGAGATCTTGTGTCTTTTTTCCCCCTCCTTCTATATTATCCATGTCTAATTAAGAGGCATTTTTTCCCCAAATGGCTTAGTTTCAAGTAGAATACTCCACAGGGAAATACAGTTGTGACATAAAATTGCTGCAAAACCTGAATTGGAGGAATCAAGTCACAAGATGAGCTCTTACTTCAAGAATTTTCTTCACCACCACCCTTGGCACTGAAAACCACCCAGGTACATACCATATAAAGAGGCATATTTATAAAGATTGAATTGTCATTAACTTAAGCATCAAACATGACAGTGCAATTCTAAGAAATTTTAATCTTATAGCCAAGGTAAAAATCATCTAATATCTTTATCTAAAATACAGCAGAAATAGGCATCCTTGTGTGTAAGTGTAAGCTGGAAAGTAATATGTAAAATATTGAAACAAGATAAAAAAATAAATTATTTTAAATTACAGCCAAGCTTGACTTACACATTGGAAGCTTTCTAAACGGAACATTTTATGGAGGAGAAACAGTGGTTGTCAGAGATATTTTAGGTAAGATTTTATTTTTATTTATTAAAAAGATTTCAGAACTTCTTACTTACATGGGAAAAGAGGTAGGAACTAACTGATTTTTAGGAGCCCTTTGTAAATCTATAACTCAATAGTCTCTTTTCTGATAGTCTGCCCGCCATGTGTGGTTGGGAGACTAAAACACAGAAGTGCATGCTAGTCTCTGACTACTCTTTAATCCACTCTTTAATATTAAGACTGGAGAAGGAAATGGCAACCCACTCCAGTCTTCTTGCAGGAAAACCCCATGGACAGAGGAGCCTGGTGGGCTACAGTCCATGGGGTCACAAAGAGTCGGACATGACTGAGCAACTTCACTTTCGCTTTTAATATTAAGAAAGTCCTTCTTGGACCCATTCAAGGGCATTCAGTTTTTATTGCTTAGTCGCTAAGTCATGTCCGACTCTTTCGTGACCCCATAGACTATAGCCTGCCAGGCTCCTCTGTCCATGGGATTTCCCAGGCAAGAATACTGGAGCGAGTGGCCATTTCCTTCTCCAGGGGATCTTCCCAACACAGGGGTCAAACCCATGTCTCATGCATTGGCAGGCAGGTTCTTTACCACTAAGCCATTAGGGAAGCCCAATACTGAAGTTCAAAGCAATACCAAGAATTGGCAGTTATAGTGGCATGCTAGGATATACAGATCCTGTATTTCACTATAATTATCTTTTCTCTTTCTCTCCATCCTCCTTCCTCCATCTAGTCTGGAAGCAATTTTGTGAACAAATCATCAGAAGGATAGTCATTCTTGACAGAATTTGAGTTTGGATTTCAAGTCTTGGAAGGATTCTTGGATTGTTCAACAAAGCCAAGAAGTATGTTGTTTGGTGCAGAAGGGAGGGGTGCTCTAAACACTTGAATGTGTTAGAAAGCCATCTGTGTCTTTAAGATGCCCATTGAGAAAGGTGCTGGGAATGGGAATTGCCTAGTAAATATCATTGAAGTGAAAGGCTTGGGAAAGATGACCTAAGTGGTCCCAGAAATAATTCTCTTTCTGACTGATATATCTGTCTCATCCATCAGGTTTCCAAACAGACTTTGTCACTGCTGTCAGATTGCTGGTTCTCTGTGGAATATCAATAAGTTAATTTTTTGAATTCTTTTTACCCATCTCTGTGTTTCCCACAGACGTCTGGAATGTTGGTTAACATGGCATTGGTTATATACACTTGCAAAGACTCAGCAGCTTCCTGAACTTTATTTGCATCTTACTCTTTCTCAATGATTTTGGCAAAAGACAAAGAAAAGTTCATGGAAACAGGGAAAAACTGGGCTTGAAGGGTATTGAGGACAGGGATATTGTGAACTAACTTTAGATACAGAACAAGACACTGTTATTTAATGTTCAGTCTGAAATATGCCAGAATACAGAAACTCATTTTCATTGGATTGTTATTTTATCAAAATCAGACAAAATGAGACTGTCGGAAGCTCTGCATTGTCCTAGTAATTGCATGTGCCATCTGTACTGTGATTCTTAGCGATGGGTTCTTATTATTAAGCAAAGGGTTATGTTGGATGCCCAGAATGTCTTCATATTCTATGGATTTTTTTAAAAAAAAGCATGCTTTTCTTCTGACAAATAAATAGGAAAACAGAAATTATATAAGAACATAGCCAAAACCAAGCAAAAGTTAAATTAACCCTACTGGAACTGTCATTGCTCTTCATGTTGAAAAATCTCATATTCCAGTATATTCCTTTTGCTATTTTATAATCAGATGGGCTCTTATAGGTGCAATTCCTAGGGGTGGGTACCATTCCTAATATGGTCTAAGTATTCTCGGTGTGAAATGGGCCCAAAGTGCAACCCTATAAACTTCCATTCTCCTGGGGATAAAGATGAAGTGCTTGCCACCAACAGTTGGAGTCTGTGTCACTGTCCTCTCCAAGTTACTCTCTTGGGCCAGCTTCAGGCAAAGATGTGAAATGAGTAAAATGTGCCCCTGGTGCTCTAAGTCTTCTCATTTCTATTCTTCTGCATTCGTCAGCAGTCACTCCCCTTACCGTCTAACCTTGTCAGAATTTTGCTCTCAGAAAAAGAGTTCCTTGAAATCTTTTTAAGTCTTAGTATAAAATTCTCTGTGTCACCTCTCCCAGGGCAACTTGAATGTTAGTTTCCAATGCTAATTATAGAATGAGATTCTCTTCCCCAGGCAGGTTAGGAAGAGATTCTGGAGGGACACCAAAGAAAGCCTTCTCAGCACTGTGATACATACCTTGACTTCACACACACACACACACACACAATGAAAGAAGACATCAACAGCCATTACCTCTCCATCTTGTGTTAGAAAGCACAGTTACAGTCATTTGTATGTTTCTCACTAAATTCTGTACTATAGGTAAGTAAGACTCAAGTGAGAGATCAAGTGATTTTGTCAAGGTTACACAACTAGTCAATACAAGATCCAGGATAAAAAAGCTCAGCCAATGCCCAGTCTCCTTTCTCTGAATATTCTAATCATTTTTGTTGATTTGAGTGTGTACTAAAAGAGAGGCATTTTCTGGGCTTAAATGCATATAAAACTATGGGAGAAACCAAGTGAGAAAAATAGAAAATCTTCTCAGAATTCCCAGGGGAAGCCAGATCGATTTTAATGTCTGAAGTCTTCATTCATTTTTTACCATTTCTAAAGAGACACTTCATCTATCATCTTTGTGTCATCTCTTGCTTTGGTTAACAAATGGTGTTGCTCTTTGATCACTGGCTGATCTCTCATAGCTTCTGTGCTGTGAGGCATGAAACATTTCACATCACAAAACATGGCATTCTCACGATGGAGTAACTCAATATTTCTTTCCCTGGAAATGTTCAGCAGGGTCTGGGTGGTGTTTTTGTGCATTTTCTTACATTCCCTCTTTTGTTAATTTCATTACTGTCAACATTTTGTCATGAAATTCTTTTCTTGAAGATCACACACAAAACTAGTTCAGTGTTCTTTCATTAGTGCTACTACCTTCCCTATTCCCAATGGAAATGATTGTCGTGTCATTAGGTGGACTTATAGGAACTCAGAACAGGTAGGAATCCCGTGATAATGAAACTTCTCAATGTCTGACACTCCTATATTTCAGTTCAGTTCAGTTCAGTTGCTCAGTCGTGTCCGACTCTCCGCGACCCCATGAATCACAGCACGCCAGGCCTCCCTGTCCATCACCAACTCCCAGAGTTCACTCAAACTCATGTCCACAGAGTCGGTGATGCCATCCAGCCATCTCATTCTCCGTCGTCCCCTTCTCCTCCCGCCCCCAACCTTTCCCAGCATCAGTCTTTTCCAGTGAGTCAACTCGTCGCATGAGGTGGCCAAAGTATTGCAGTTTCAGCTTTAGCATCAGTCCTTCCAATGAACACCCAGGATTGATCTCCTTTAGGATGGACTGGTTGGATCTCCTTGCAGTATAAGGGACTCTCAAGAGTCTTCTCCAACACCACAGTTCAAAAGCATCGATTCTTCGGCAATCAGCTTTCTTCACAGTCCAACTCTCACATCCATACATGACCACGGGAAAAACCATCGCCTTGACTAGACAGACCTTGGTTGGCAAAGTAATGTCTCTGCTTTTGAATATACTATCAAGGTTGGTCATAACTTTCCTTCCAAGGAGTAAGCGTCTTTTAATTTCATGGCTGCAATCAGCATCTGCAGTGATTTTGGAGCCCAAAAAAACAGTCTGACACTGTTTCCACTGTTTTTCCATCTATTTCCCATGAAGTGATGGGACCAGATGCCATGATCTTCGTTTTCTGAATGTTGAGCTTCAAGCCAACCTTTTCACTCTCCTCTTTCACTTTCATCAAGAGGCTTTTGAGTTCCTCTTCACTTTCTGCCATAAAGGTAGTGTCATCTGCATATCTGAGGTTATTGATATTTCTCCCAGCAATCTTGATTCCAGTCTGTGCTTCTTCCAGCCCCGTGTTCCTCATGATGTACTCTCCTATATTTACTGCTCCTAAACTACCTATGCCTATCCCAACAAGGAGAAGCTAGAAACACAATTTCATACTTTAATTATTGCTATATTAAGCGAAGAGTATTTTAAGATAATGGTTGACTTGCATTAGCTATGCAGTGAAAACAGTGTTTTCATTTATTTAGCAAGTATTGATGGCCTCCTGTGTTACATATGCCAGGCATTGTTTTGAGGCTAAAAGGAAACACTGAAGAGCAAAAGATGCAGCCTGCTCTGCAATGGACTAGTTGGGAAAAGAGATATTAGTCAGATGAGAGTGCAAAAGAGTGTATGATTGTGAACAAAGATATGCTAGAAAGGAGGGGAGAGAGGGAGATGGAAAGGAAAGGCTTTCTATGTAGCAAAGGAACCTGGCCTAGAGCGTGAGGAGGTAAGGCGAAGCTTCTAGCGTTCATAGGAGGCAGTGGGATGAAAAAGAGCTTCATAAGCAGAACGGTAAGATCAAAGGCCTCGTGTTTACAAGGAAAGTGGAGAATTTAGATACCGAGAGAAGGCAGTTTGGCCTGAGTGCATGGACAAAGTGAGAGAGTGGTGATTAACAAGACTAGGGAGATAAGCAAGTAACAGGCCTAGTGGACACTGAGGCTGTGCTTTGGATGCAGTTGTTCCGTTTATCAGCTATGGGAAGCTACTGTGGGATTTTAAGCTTGGGGGATAATGTAATTCATTGGCTCTGCATTTGAAAAGATTCCTTTCTGCTCCTGGCAGACTTTGAGTTTGGTGAAAGGGAACCCAGTGATCAATTTTGTTCTCTAGTGTCCAATTATTATTTATGATTTTATTGTTAAGGAAGAGAAAAATGAGAAACAATAATGCCATCAGTAAATTTCTTTCTTTCTTTCTCCCCTCCCTCCGCTTCCTACCCTCATTTTTGGAGTGTTCTAAGAAATGTGGCTGTCTTTAGAGAAATATGAAATCTCTTTACCCAGAGAGAAGTACACCAAAGCACACTGGACAGATATCATAGAAATATCATAATATTTCTTTTAGTGTGAAAGGAAGCTCGTATTTGATTGACCGATTCATTAACTAAATACCACATTCTTACGGATGTCCACCCTGTGTCAGATACTGGTTCGAGAGATATAGTAGAGAGTTAGAGAGAGCTGCTGTTCTTATGCGGCTTCTATTTTGGGTGGAGTAGATATTAAATAATCAAGGAAATACATGGTATGTTAAACGATATAAACAAAAGAAAAGATGGGAGGGGGTGGAATAAGACATCATGAAGGGTACTTGTAAATATGTGTATGCTACCAGGAAGTTTTTTCTCAGTATGCATGTACATACACATATGCATGTGTACATATACTTGTATATACTTGTTTTTGTACAAATTCATATTGAGAGAAATTTCTCACTGATGTGGCACTTGAATCGGTCAAAATACTGACACCCTGAATGAAAGAAAATCAGAAAAATCTCTAAAAATTTTTGCTCCACCAGTTGGTGAAAGACACACTAGTTCAGCTGCTGAGTTGTGTCCTACTCTTTGCAACCCCCTGGACTACAACACGCCAGGTTTCCCTGTCCTCACTATTTCCTGGAGTTTTCTCAAACTCATGTCCATCAAGTCAGTGATGCCATCCAACCATCTCATCCTCTCTTGTCCCCTTCTCCTCCTCCCTTCAATCTTTCCCAGCATCATGGTCTTTTCCAATGAATCAGTTCTTCCCATCAGTTGACCAAAGTATTGGAGCTTCAGCTTCAGCATCAGTCCTTCCAAAGAATATTCAGGGTTGATTTTCTTTAGGATCTAAAGGCAGTTTAGATCAATTGGGCACTTTGATCTCCTTGCAGTCCAAGGGACTCTCAAGAGTCTTCTCCAACCCCACAGTTCAAAAGCATCAATTCTTTGGCTCTCAGCTTTCTTTACGGTCCAACTCTTACATCCATATGTGACTACCGGAAAAACCACAGCTTTGACGATGCAGACCTTTGTCGGTAAAGTCTTTCCTCTTTAATATGCTGTCTAGATTTGTCACAGCTTTTCTTCCAAGGAACAAGTATCTTTTAATTTCATAGCTGCAGTCACAGCCTGCAGTGATTTTGGAGCCAAAGAAAATAAAGTCTCTCACTGTTTCCATTGTTTCCCCATCTATTTGCCACGAAGTGATGGGACGAGATGCCATGATCTTCAACTATCTAAATGTTGAGTTTTAGCCAGCTTTGTCACTCCCCTCTTTCACTTTCATTAAGAGGCTCTTTTGTTCCTCTTTGCTTTCTGCCATTAGGGTGGTGTCATCTGCATATCTGAGTTTATTGATGTATCTCCTGACAATCTTGATTCCAGCTTGTGCTTCATCCAGTCCAGCATTTTGCATGATGTACTCTGCATATAAGTTAAATAAAAAAGGTGAAAATATACAGCCTTGAAGTACTTCTTTCCCAGTTTGGAACCAGTCCATTGTTCCATGTCCAGTTCTAACTGTTGCTTCCTGACCTGTATACAGGTTTCTCAAGAGGCAGGTCAGGTGGTCTGGTATTCCCATCTCTTGAAGAATGTTCCACAGTTTGTTGTGATCCACACAGTCAAAGGCTTTAGTGTAGTCAATGAAGCAGAAATAGATGTTCTTCTGGACTTCTCTTGCTTTTTCAATGATCCAACGGATTTTGGCAATTTGATTTCTGGTTTCTCTGCCTAGCTTGAACATCTGGAAGTTCTCAATTCATGTACTGCTGAAGCCTAGCTTGGAGAATTTTGAGCATTACTATGTTAGCGTGTGAGATGAATGCAATTGTGCAGTAGTTTGAACATTATTTAGCATTGCCCTTCTTTGGGATTGGAAGGAAAACTGACCTTTTCCAGTCCTGTGGCCACTGCTGAGTTTTCCAAATTTGCTGGCATATTGAGTGTAGCACTTTCACAGCATCATCTTTTAGGATTTGAAATAGCTCAGCTGGAATTCCATCAGTTCCACTAGCTTTGTTCGTAGTGATGTGTCCTAAGGCCCACTTGACTTTGCACCGCGGATGTCTGGGTCTAGGTGAGCGATCACAGCATCATGGTTATCTGGATCATTAACATCTTTTTAGTATAGTTCTTCTGTGTATTCTTGCCACCTCTTCTTAATAACTTCTGTTTCTGTTAAGTTCATACCACTTCTGTCCTTTACTGTGCCCATCTTTGCATGAATTATTGCCTTGGTATCTCTTAATTTTTTTTCAAGAGATCTCTAGTTTTTCCCATTCTATTGTTTTCCTCTATTTTTTGCATTGTTCACTTAGGAAGTCTTTCTTATCTCTTCTAGCTATTCTTTGGAACTCTTCATTCAGATGATTATATCTTTCCTTTTCTACTTAGCCTTTTACTTCTCTTCTTTTCTCAGTTGTTTGTAAGGCCTCTTCGGACAACTATTTTACCTTTTTGCGTCTTCTTCTTGGGGATGGTTTTGATCAGTGCCTCCTGTATAATGTTATGAAAGGCACACAGAGTCATCTTGCTTTTGTTTTTAAACATCAGAGTCATCTTGCTTATTTTAAAGTATCGTGCTAAAGTGAATTGTTGGTGATCACACCACTGCAACCTCACCTCCACTGCCACCTTCTCTTCTGCTTTATTCTGAATTCCTTATGGCTAATCTACTTCTGGCACTGTCTGGAGTGCCTGCTATTTGATGATTATGGATGCTATGAAGAGCATGTTTCGGAAAAGATCCATTTCATTTGCAACACAATTTAATTATAAAAGAACTTTTTAAACTAATGTTTTCTTGCTAATTCCTTTCTCAAACTTGGTCTCTCTCTTTTGTTTAGCAGATGTGTTTTCATTACACACCCATTTGGCGATTTTGAAACAAGTTCACAACAGAGCCCATTTTCTAAACAAATCTGCACAAATATGCAAACTGTGAACTTGACATTCAGCTTTACAGCTGTAACAACTGAAGAATAAATAGGAATTGCTATTTTGTTAGGAATTACTATCACAAGATTGAAGATTAAAATTCCCTTTCAGGGCAGTATCATCAAACACTATTGCTTATCCTGATATCTGGAAACAAAACACTATCTTTATTTGTAATAGAAATGACTTCAAAGTATTTAAGAATCTATTTCTTCAATTCAATAGTATGAAAATATGTCAAGTCTAAGCACATTTTAAAAATCACTTTCATGTAAATACTTTCAAGTTGTAAGTCTGTCATTGGCTATAATATTGCATAGAATTTTTAAAATGGATCAGATTGCTGAAAGCACACATATGGGGTTGTATTACAAGCTGTATGTTCTATGTTAATAAATGAACTCACGAATAAAAGTTATATGCCTGAAATACTAACCTGAAATTTCCATGTAGGGTATCAAAATAAGGAAGCAAAATTACAAAAAAGAATGTCGCAGGACATGCACACCTGGTATTCAAATCTTCTGATTTGGTACAAGCAAGTAGTCAAGAAATGCTTTATCACAAGGGCCCCAATTCATCTTGTAGACCCTTAAGATTCACAAACACATGCAAATAAATTGCCCACCTCAGGCTTGCCTAACTTTCAATAATGTTTGATATAGTAGCAAGATATTAAGGAAAATCACTAAGTTGACATCTCACCATGGTGATGATATTTGTTTATCATCCAAAATTTAATTCTTTTATTTTAAAAAGAGCACATGGAAGGGCCTCCCTGGTGATTCAGACAGCAATGCAGGAGAACCAGGTTCAGTCCCTGGGTCCGGAATATCCCTTGGAGAAGGAATGGCTACCAACTCCAGTGTTCTTGCCTGTAGAATTCCATGGACAGAGGCGCCTGGCAGGTTATAGTCCTTGGGTCTCAAAGAGTTGGGCACAACTAGTCCATGAGTCTTAAAAAGTCACACATGACTAAGCGACTATTACTTTCTTGACAGTTTTACATTATTTTTTGAACAAGCAAAAAACTATCTGAGGGACAATTCAAGAACCTACATGAACTTATTGAAATGATTTAAATACTTTTATTCTTTTGTGTAATTCTGAATAGCATGATATAGAAACTTTGAGTTAAAAACAGCTGTTATACCCACCAAAGTGATCACTGTATTTCTTTTTTTCCCAAGAATATCATGCAGGAATTAAAATTGAAAAAAAAAGAAAAAGAAAAACAATTGTTGAGTATGGTCTGATTTAGAGTCATGACTAAAAATAGTAAATTCCTTCAAGGATTTATGAAATAAATTATGAAAGATAATTCACATATAGAAAGATAATTCACACATACACATCTTCCCCATCCTTCTATAACCTAGAAATGAAAGGTAAGGATACTGTTAGCTAGAGAGTAAGGATATGAGAGAAAGTACTGAATATAGTTTTTGAATTATATTTTAAACTATGTAGGTGTTTGCTCTTGGAAAGTCACCTTCCCTTCTCATTCATAGGGTCCATAATAGTGAGGAGTAATTAATGATTACTTACTAGGTTTTCCAAAAATTTTATTGTTGTTCAGTCACTCAGTTTTGTCCGACTCTTTGCAACCCAATGGACTACAGTGTGCCAGGCTTCCCTGTCCTTCACTATTTCCTGGAGTTTGCTCAAAATCATGTCCATCGAGTCAGTGATACCATCCAACCATCTCATCCTGTCATTCCCTTCTTCTCCTGCCTTCAAGTTTTCCCAGCATCAGGATCTTTTCCAGTGAGTTGGCTCTTCCCATTAGGTGGCCAAAGTATTGGAGCTTCAGCTTCAGCATCAGTCCTTCCAGTGAATATTCTGGGTTGATTTCCTTTAGGATTGATGCGTTTGATTGCAGTTTGGTGCGTTCTCCAGCACCATAGTTCGAAAGCATCAGTTCTTCAGTGTCAGCCTTTTCTATGTCCAGCTCTCATATCCATATATGATTACTGGAAAAACCATAACTTTGATTGTATGGGCCTTTATCAGCAAAATAATGTCTCTGCTTTTTAATATGCTGTCTAGTTTGGTTATCTCATGCATTGAGTTGACTCACTGGAAAAGAGTCTGATGCTAGGAAGGATTGGGGGTGGGAGGAGACGGGGACGACAGAGAATGAGATGGCTGGATGGCATCACCGACTTGATGGACATGGGTTTGAGTGAACTCCGGGAGTTGGTGATGGACAGGGAGGGCCTGGCGTGCTGTGATTCATGGGGTCGCAAAGAGTCGGACACGACTGAGCGACTGAACTGAACTGAACTGAACTGAGTTTGGACATAGTTTTTCTTCTAAGGAGCAAGCGTCTTTTAATTTCATGGTTGCAGTCACCATCTGCAGTGATTTGGAATCCAGGAAAATAACGTCTGTCCCTGTTTCCACTGTTTCCCCATCTATCTGCCATGAAGTGATGGAACCAGATGCCTTGATATTAATTTTTTGAATGTTGAGTTTTAAGCCTACTTTTATACTCTCCTCTTTCACTTTCATCAAGAGACTCTTTGATTCCTCTTTGCCGTCTGCCATTAGGATGGTGTCATCTTCATATCTGAGGTTATTGATATTTCTCACTGATATCTTGATTCCAGCTTGTGCTTCATCCAGCCTGGCATTTTGCATGACGTACTCTGCATAGAAGTTAAATATACAGGGCCTTGATGTACTCCTTTCCCAATTTTGAATAGATAGGTTGTTCCTTGTCCAGTTCTGACTGTTGCTTCTTGACCTGTATACAGGTTTCTCAGGAGACAGGTAAGGTTGTCTGGTTTTGCCATCTCTTGAAGAATTTTTCACACTTTGTTGTGGTCCACATAGTCAAAGGCTTTAGCGTAATCAATGAAGCAGAATACATGTTTTTCTGGAATTTTCTTGCTTTTTTTTAATATCCAACGTATGTTGGCAATTTGATCTCAGGTTCCTCTGCCTTTTCTAAATCCAGCTTGTATATCTTGAAGTTCTTGGTTCACATACCTGTACATCTGGAAGTTCTCGGTTCTAGGCTTCACATGTTGAAGCCTAGATTGAAGGATTTTGAGGGTTATCTTGCTAGCATGTGAAATGAGTGCAATTGTACCATAGTTTGAACAGTCTTTGGCATTGCCATTCTTTGGGACTGAAATGAAAGCTGACCTTTTCCAGTTCTGTGGACACTGCTGAGTTTTCCAAATTAGCTGGTATATTGAGTGCAGCACTTTAACAGCATCATCTTTTAGGATTTGAAATAGCTCAGCTGGAATTCCATCACCTCTACTAGTTTTGTTTGCAGTGATGCTTCCTAAGGCCCACTTGACTTTGCACTGTTATGTCTGGGTCTAGGTGAGTGATCACACCATTGTGGTTATCTGGATCATTAACATCTTTTTAGTATAGTTCTTCTGTGTATTCTTTCCACCTCTTCTTAATATCTTCTGCTTCTGTTAGGTCCATACCATTTCTGTCCTTTATTGTGCCCATCTTTGCATGAAATGTTCCCTGGGTATCTCCAATTTTCTTCAAGAGATCTCTAGTCTTTCCCATTCTGGTATTTTCCTCTATTTATTTGCATTGATCACTGAGGAAGGCTTTCTTATCTTTCCTTGCTATACTCTGGAACTCTGCGTTCAGAGGGGTATATCTTTCATTTTCTCCTTTGCCTTTCACTTCTCTTCATTTCTCAGCTATTTGTATGGCCTCCTCAGACAACCATTTTAACTTCTTGCATTTCTTTTTCTTGGGAATGGTCTTGATCACTGCTTCCTGTACCATGTCAGGAAACTCCGTCCATAGTTCTTCAGGCAGTCTGTTTATCAGATCCAATCCCTTGAATCTATTTCTCACTTCCACTGTATAATCATAAGGGATTTGATTTAGGTCATACCTGAATGGCCTAGTGATTTTCCCCAATTTTTTCAATTTAGTCTGAATTTTGCAATAAGAAGTTCATAATCTGAGGTACAGTCAGCTTATGGTCTTGTTTTTGCTGATTGTATAGAGCTTTTCCATCTTTGGCTACAAGGAATATAATCAATCTGATTTTGATATTGACCATCTGGTGATGTCCATGTGTAAATCCAAAGATTTTAATGGTTAGCTATGGTGGTGGTTTAGTTACTAAGTCATGTCTGACTCTTGGGACCCCATGGACTGTAGTCTGTCAGAGTCTGTCCATGGGATTCTCCAGACAAGGATACTGCAGTGGGTTACCATTTCCTTCTCCAGGGGATCTTTCTGACCCAGGAATAGGATCTCCTGCATGCAGGCAGATTCTTTACTGACTGAGCTAGGAGGGAAGCCCCTATGGTTAGCAATTAGAAGATAGCAAATACTAATTTAGCCCCCAGTCATAAATTTTCTTTTCAAATTCAGGTTTAATTCTATCTACCTGTGTTTGATCCCTGGGTCAGGAAGATCCCCTGGGGAAGGGAATGGTTACACACTCCAGTATTCTTGCCTGGAGAATTCCATGGACGGAGGAGCCTGGCAGGCTGCAGTCCATGTGGTCACAGAACCAGACATAACTGAGTGACTAACACTTTCACTTTTTCAGTTTTAAGGAGAAGACTCTTGAGAGTCCCTTATACTGCAAGGAGATCCAACCAGTCCATTCTGGAGGAGATCAATCCTGGATGTTCATTGGAGGGACTGATGCTAAAGCTGAAACTGCAATACTTTGGCCACCTCATGAGACGAGTTGACTCACTGGAAAAGACTCTGATGCTGGGAAAGGTTGGGGGCGGGAGGAGAAGGGGACGACGGAGAATGAGATGGCTGGATGGCATCACCGACTCTGTGGACATGAGTTTGAGTGAACTCCGGGAGTTGATGATGGACAGGGAGGCCTGGCGTGCTGTGATTCATGGGGTCGCGGAGAGTCGGACACGACTGAGCGACTGAACTGAACTGAACTGAATCTTAAATGAATCTTGCACTTGAGTGTGATATCATGTTCATAAGAGGAAAAAAGTCTCAAAACACAAAATACATACTACAGATAATTCAGTAAAATGTGACTGAGGGAAATCTAAAGCAATAGCATTTCAAGACACACTGGTGAGTTAACCTTTTCCAATTTGGTCTTGGACCTTTAAGAACACTGTCCGACAAATTATGTTTATGCATTAAACCTTAACCAACATTCATTAGCAATAGGCACGTTAGTTCATGTAATCTCTTTTTTAAGCTCTCTGTTCTTCTAGGGGCTCAATTTGTATAAATAATTAATCATCAGTTTGTATAAATTATAACACACACCCAGCCAAGAGCAGACTGAAGAAGGCAGCTGGACACTCATACTACATCTGCGTGTTTTTGCCATATGTTGCTTTGGTTGAAGCATATAATCTATCTTCACACAGATATGTTGTTGGAAAAGAAGCATTTAATAGCCTTTCCAATTGTGAATATTCTTCTTTGATACTGTACCAATACTTGACATGTGGTGGTTTCTTTAAGATTAGTTGCCGTGTAGAATTTGAAATCCTATCAATGAGCTTTTTTTATACTATGTAATATTAAAACCCATAGGTCTGTCTTGCATTTTGAATACCAGTTGCACATGTACAATTGATTTTATAACATCATACATTTGTTACTTGGAAAATATTGGTTTATTGAGTTACATAGATTTTTTTGAATGTTGGTATAATTTACAAAGTCAAAAAATCATATTCATTTATATCCCACCAATCCTATCAGAACTGTCTGTAAGTCTGGGGACACTTTCAAGTTCACCATGGTAAATACAGTTTTTCAAAATAAATTTCCACTTGGCAATCTTATTCTATTACTTGCAATAAATATTGGGAGCTGCTTTTCTAAACTGATGGATTCACATCATTCATTTTTGAAAAAATAAAGATCCCAAATGTTCATGTGTGTAGCTATAGTTTTTCTTCAGTTGTTCTTTAAAATAAAAATGGTATTCTGCCAAAAATAAAGAAGGAAGATGGGAAAGAATTTGCATAAGTGCTTTACCTAGATATCACTGTCATACTTCTTTGTGCAGTAAAATTGCTTTATGTGTATTTCATATTCAGTTATAAAGAATATTTAAAAAGATATTTACTTAAGAACAGGACCTTAATAAATAAAATTCTTTTTATTTATCAAGGACCTTAAGTAAAACTGACTTTTAAAGAACTGGAAGTACATACAACTAGAGAATACACTGACCATTATTAAAGTTTGGCGCTGCTGCCCTGATTTGTGTCAAGATATCAGTAGATTTATTTACAATTGCTTTCGCAACATCAGTACAAATGTCAGCAGAACAAAAATAAAAATAACCTTGTTGTATTATAGAAATAGCTTTTATCTTTCAGATACCCTTGAATGGTCTGGGGGACTAAGAGCTCCACAGAACACACTTTGAGAACTACGTACTGTTCTATATCAATGATTCTTACCTTTGTTTTGTTCTTAGAGTAGAAACAAATCATATTATAATATTGAGAAGTTGATTAAAAAATTATAGTGATAATAGTAACTGTCATCTATTTAGTGCATCTACTGTGGCAAGTATATATTAAATAGCTTAGATGCATTATCTTATATAATCTGTACTGGAAAACAGAGATGTATTATTGTGCCCATTTTATAAAAGAGAAAATTGATAAACATAAAAGGTTAAGTAGTTTTCCAAGATCGCAGAACTTGTAACTTGCAGGATTGAGAATAGAATGTTGGAATTTCTGATGTAAACTGTAGCTTCTCTTAACCATTAGGTCAATTCATTTTTCAATAGATGTACCTATTTAAATATAAATTTAAGGTGATTCAGAGACCCAAAGAAGTCAATTTATATAAATAGTTACTGTTCTGGAATCTAGATCACTTTATAAAACTTCCAAGGAAGGCTTCCTAAGATGCTTTCCATGGAACAACATTCTTTACACTTTTTCCTACAGAAAATTTCAACTTTTGTTTTATCCATTCATTCCCATTTCTTCACCACTTTCTGCTCTTTGCAAATTTAGTCCCCCATTCAATACAGCTTTACTTTTAAGACTTTGGTGTAGAACATTGACCATGTCCTCTTTAAAGCTTAAGTCCTCTTTGAACCTGATGGAATTTCAGTAGTTCTCACTCACTCCAGACCCTCATGTCACTCTAGATTAATCAGGCATAACTGACTTCCTTTTCCAGAAGTGTGTTATTTTCTTTCAGATGCTAAGCCTTTGGGAACAGGAACTTGTTTCATCCCTATATTGTTTCCTGTGTGACATCATTGGTTCTACTCCTGATTAGTAAGACAGGGTGATAAGGGGGTGTCCCCTGACAGGAATTGATAACCCAGCAATGTCTGTTCATTTCCTAGTTGAGTTGATACTTCCCTCTCAGATAACTATGTCTCGAAATCTGTGGGAACTCTTCTCCCCGAGTGGTAACCAAGAGCACAGCGGATAACGGGCATCTAGGCTGAGAGAGTGTGACTGATCACTAAATGTAGCAAATGCTAGCTGTGTGAAAGCTGCATCTTCCCAGCACTTACTTCCCAAGTACTTACTGCAGATACAGTGTCAGAAGCTGGAAAGCAACAGTGAACAAGGCAGCAGGTTCCAGCCCTCAGAAGACTTGCTGTCTATCAGTTCAGTTCAGTCGCTTAGTCTTGTCCAACTCTTTGCGACCCCATGACCCACAGCACGCCAGGCCTCCCTGTCCATCACCAACTCCCGGAGTTCATTCAAACTCATGTCCATCGAGTCGGTGATGCCATCCAGCCATCTCACTCTCTGCCGTCCCCGTCTCCTCCTACCCCCAATCCCTCCCAGCATCAGACTCTTTTCCATTGAGTCAACTCATTGCATGAGGTGGCCAAAGTATTGGAGTTTCAGCTTCAGCATAAGTCCTTCCAATGAACACCCAGGACTGATCTCTTTTAGAATGGACTGGTTGGATTTCCTTGCAGTCCAAGGGACTCTCAAGAGTCTTCTCCAACACCACAGTTCAAAAGCATCAATTCTTCGGCCATCAGCTTTCTTCACAGTCCAACTCTCACATCCATACATGACCACGGGAAAAACCATAGCCTTGACTAGACGGACCTTTGTTGGCAAAGTAATGTCTCTGCTTTTTAATATGCTATCTAGGCTGGTCACAACTTTCCTTCCAAGGAACAAGCGTCTTTTAATTTCATGGCTGCAATCAGCATCCGAAGTGATTTTGGAGCCCAAAAAAATGAAGTCTGACACTGTTTCCACTGTTTCCCCATCTATTTCCCATGAAGTGATGGGACCATATGCCATGATCTTCGTTTTCTGAATATTGAGCTTCAAGCCAACCTTTTCACTCTCCTCTTTCACTTTCATCAAAAGGCCTTTGAGTTCCTCTTCACTTTCTGCCATAAAGGTGGTATCATCTGCATATCTGAGGAGAAGTCAAATAGTCAGCGTGTAATTAGACACAAGACTGTTCTTTACAAGCAAATATTTTAGTGGAATTCTTACCCTTGCTTAGGGGGAAAAAAATATCTCAGCAAAGAGGAAAATGTTCCTTTGGAATTAGGACCTGATAAAACCACCTATCTGGTTTCAAAATCAGCCTTTGCTGTGGGCAACAACTTGCTAGAATATGAAACCTCTTCCTGACCATTCCAGGCCTTCCTTTACTTGGAATGACTGTGCCCTCAGGCTCCTCTGTCTTCAGTTTTCCAGACAGAACAAACCAGCCCTTCTGTTGTATCCTCTGGCATTGAGTAAACCAGAAAGTGAAAGCTTTCCTTCCAAGGAGTCAGAATTCAAGATGCTTGTGTCTGAAGGCTAGCTCTTCTCTACTTATCTGCTTATTTCTTATCTACTGTGTGATACTGGACTTGTTTCATAAACTCTCCAAGGTTCAAGTTTCTCAAACTAGATTATAGGATAGGTTGACTGTGTTCATTTGTGAAATAACCTGGCACATAGTAAATGCTCAGAGTTTATTGGCTAATGATATATTAGTGATTGCATTCATTCTTTGACAGCACTTCCTGAATCTGTATGTGAATACTCAAAAGCCTCAATGACAACACTTCTCAATCTGCTCTGACATCTGCCATGGCTTCTGTCTCACTCAAAGTCAAAGTCATTCAAATGACCTATAGTAGGACTCTAAGTGGGCTTCCCTGGTGGCCCAATGGTAAAGAATCTGTCTGCCAATGCAGGAGAGGTGGGTTTGGGTTTTATATGGTTTATACCTTTTTTTAGATAAATGGATATATACCTTTATTGTTATAAAGGTATAACAATACCTGGGTTGAGAAGATGCCCTGATAAGGAAATGACAACCCACTCCAGTGTTCTTGCCTGGGAAATCTCATGGGCAGAGGAGCCTGGTGGGCTACAGTCCATGGGGTCACAGAGAGTCAGACACGACTTAGCAACTAAACAACAACAGGGCTGTAGGTAATCTGTCTCCTTTCCCATCTCATCCTCAGCTCTTGTTACTTTTTCTCTCCCTCACTTGTCTCCAGCCACACAGGCTTCCATGTTGGTTTATATTTCAGCAGGTTCTGTCTTTGATCCTTTGCACTCCTTTGGCCACCTCATGAGACGAGTTGACTCACTGGAAAAGACTCTGATGCTGGGAAAGGTTGGGGGCGGGAGGAGAAGGGGACGACGGAGAATGAGATGGCTGGATGGCATCACCAACTCTGTGGACATGAGTTTGGGTGTACTCCGGGAGTTGGTGATGGACAGGGAGGCCTGGCGTGCTGTGATTCATGGGGTCGCGGAGAGTCGGACACGACTGAGCGACTGAACTGAACTGAACTGAACTGAACCCTTCCTGGCCTGATCTTCCCAGGGATCTTCCCATCTTTTCGGTGAAGGACCGCCTGTCCCAAGCAGCTACCCCTGCTCTACTCCTCTTAATGTTAGCCTTAGCTCATTTCCTTGCTTTCTTTTTCCTTATAGCACTTATTATGGCTGTGCATCTTGTTTCTTACCTAATCCCTATTTTAAAATAACCTTTTGAAGTAGACGTTTATGACTTTCATCCACCATCCAAATCCTGAGCAGCTGGAAAGTTCCTGCGTCTAGTGGGTGCTCAGTAACCTTCGCTGAAAGAAAAAAGAAGTGGTTTTCCTCCCTTTCCTTGAACCCTTTCATAGTTTCATTTGCAGGAGATATTTAGCAAACACCACTTTAATTTATGCAAATAAATTTTGGTGAATGAACTGAATTAGCAGGTTGCCTAGTCGATTTTTACCTTTAAAGAGGAATATGAAAGATGCTTTCCTGTGTGAACAAGTCTTTCTACTCTATGGAACTATGGGTTTTCACGGCTCATACCAGAATCATTTTCAGAAATCCCTTATGAAAGTATTTATTATTCAATGCTTCCCCCTCCCCATAACCAGACTACTCTATAACAAAAAGTATAAAAAATATTTATATGACATTCAAGTGTGTTTTTTTATTTTGTTTTTTGAGCCTGGAGTCTTGAAAAATGTAGAACTTTATCTTTGCAGTTGTGAAATTTTCATTTGGACTTCTGAATAATAATTTTTCATCAAAAGGTTTAAATTGCTCATGACCCGTTTTTACTCCAAGAGGCAGTATCATATTTACAAGGGATTCAAACACATAATTAATTCTAAAGCAGTATCAGGTTGCAGCCAACTCTTACAGGAGTTGGCTTTACTGTGACTCCGCTGTTATTACCATTTTAGAATCAAATCTATAGCCAGGTTGCTGTTTGCTTTTCTCAGTTGCTTAGTAGTTTGAGCAAATTATGTAATACTATTTTTAAAATATTCACTCTCAGATGTATCCATTCAGAACATATCTTTCAGTCTTAAAGTCATCAGTTTTTTATCTTAATTTTATTATTGGAAGCCTTTGCTTCCCCTGTGGCTCAGCTAATAAAGAATCCACCTGCAATGAGGAAGACCTGGGTTCAATCCCTGGGGTGGGAAGATCCCCTGGAGAAGGGAAAGGCTACCCACTCCAGTATTCTAGCCTGGAGAATTCCATGGACTATAGTTCATGGGGTCGCAAAAGAGTCGGACACGACTGAGCGACTTTCACTTTCACTTGCAGAATATAGGTGATGTATGTATACATTGCAAAGAACTCCAGAAATAAAATACATGGCTAGAAAAGATGAACACATATTGGTGGAGGATAAGACTCTTTGACAGCAGGGGAAGTGAGTAAGTAGAATGTTAGTGATGCTTAGACAATAGCTGCTCTAAAAAAATACATATTACAGCTCTCTAATACTTAATTATTAAAGAGACTACAGAGATTAATGGTAAGGGAACTTGGGAAGAAACCAAATTAATTTTCTATCATGTTTTATTATCATTATGAATTTTTGATCACTGAAGAAGAAAATACTTATTTTACTGATTTAGTATTATAATTCCAAATGTAAAACGAGTTATTAAATATAAGTTATAAGTATGTGGGTAAGAAATTACAAAATTTAAATGACTATAATTTTGAAGGAAAAAGCGAGAAAAGCAGAAATGCACCTCCATTTGCACTGGGGAATTTGCAAACATGGGTGTTCTGAACCCACTCACAAATCTCTCTTCTTTGATGTTCTTTCCTTTTCTACAGACCCTTTGGTGGCAGAAATGGCTCATGACTTTCTGAAAAGCAACTCTCCTGCCAAATTCTGTCTTCTGGGCCTGAAACTGAACTTTAAGGGTGATATATGAAGGCTGACTTTCTCATCAGGGCTGAGGTTAGATCTGTGGGTTCCAGCTAGTCAGGCATATCAAGAAAGACTGTGTATGCCAGGTTTAGTTTTATCTGGTTTGTTCTATAGTTATTGTCATGATTATTACCTAATTACACTTAAGCAGTTGTATGCAGGACTTTTTTCATATTAGAAAACCAGAGACTATACTAGCAAGGGTGAACTTTACATGTATATTTTATTTTTCATCATAATTTTATCATCTATTGGAGACAAGAAAATAAATTCCAGGGAAAATGGCCATCCACTTTACTAGTTATGAAACTGTATACAAATTATTCTCTCTGGGACTCAGTTTTCTCATTTGTAAAATGGGAAATGTTAAGGTGATTGTGAAGATAAAATGATTTCATAATGGAACACACTTAGAATTTTGCCTGGCTTATAGTATACTCTTTGGAAGGAAAATTATGACCAACCTAGACAGCATATTAAAAAACAAGGACATTACTTTGCCAACAAAGGTCCGTTTAGTCAAGGCTATGCTTTTTCCCGTGGTCATGTATGGATGTGAGAGTTGGACTGTGAAGAAAGCTGAGTGCCGAAGAATTGATGCTTTTGAACTGTGGTGTTGGAGAAGACTCTTGAGAGTCCCTTGGACTGCAAGGAGATCCAACCAGTCCATTCTAAAGGAGATCAGTCCTGAGTGTTCATTGGAAGGACTGATGTTGAAGCTGAGACCCCAATACTTTGGTCACCTGATTCAAAGAGCTGACTCATTTGAAAAGACCCTGATACTGGGACAGATTGAAGGCAGGAGGAGAAGGGGATGACAGAGGATGAGATGGTTGGATGGCATCACCGACTCGATGGACATGAGTTTGGGTAAACTCCAGGAGGTGGTGATGGACAGGGAAGCCTGGAGTGCTGCAGTCCATGGGGTCGCAAAGAGTCAGACACAACTGAGCAACTGAACTGAACTATAGTATATGCTTAATGAGTATTAGCATTTTATTTTATTTTATTTTTTTTCCAGTTTAAACAAAAATTTATCTTTTGAAATTTATGTTCCAAAAATAACATCAAACTATAACATTATATTCTACCCTGCTGGGCAGTTCAGTTGCTCAGTCGTGTCTGACTCTCTGCGACCCCATGAATCACAGCACGCCAGGCCTCCCTGTCCATCACCAACTCCCGGAGTTCACTCAAACTCATGTCCGAGTCGGTGATGCCATCCAGCCATCTCATTCTCTGTCGTCCCCTTCTCCTCCTGCCCCCAACCTTTCCTAGCATCAGACTCTTTTCCAGTGAGTCAACTCGTCGCATGAGGTGGCCAAAGTATTGCAGTTTCAGCTTTAGCATCAGTCCCTCCAATGAACACCCAGGATTGATATCCTTTAGAATGGACTGGTTGGATCTCCTTGCAGTATGAAGGACTCTCAAGAGTCTTCTTCAACACCACAGTTCAAAAACATCAATTCTTCAGCAATCAGCTTTCTTCACAGTCCAACTCTCACATCCATATATGACCACGGGAAAAACCATAGCCTTGACTAGACGGACCTTTGTTGGCAAAGTAATGTCTCTGCTTTTTAACATACTATCAAGGTTGGTCATAACTTTCCTTCCAAGGAGTAAGTTGTCTTTTAATTTCATGGCCGCAATCAGCATCTGCAGTGATTTTGGAGCCCAAAAAAATAAAGTCTGTGTTGGGGGGTTTTAATTTTTGGTTTAATGAAATTGCTCTGCAATATAACATCCCAGGTAATAGCACTGCTATTGGTCAAATGCTGCAAGTGAACATTTTTTGGAGATAAAATTATGCATGCCTACCCACTCCAGTATTCTTGCCTGGAGAATCCCCATGGACACAGCAGTTTGGCAGGCTGCATACAATCTGTGGGGTGGCAAAGAGTTGGACATGACTGAGCGTCTAAGCACATATATACATACATACTGCTTCTCTAACCAAATCCAGTTCTTTAACTTTATTTCTGGTCACTGCCATCACATTTTAGTGAACAAATCTAGAATCTAGGGCATACTTCATTCTTCACTGGAAGAACTTCAGGCATTTCATGTAGATAAGTGATTCTCAAATGTCAGCATGCTTGTGGAATACTTAAAGCACCAATCGTTGAGCCCTATTCCCAAGGTTTCTGACTCATTCCCCTAGGGTATTGTCCAAGAATTTGCCTTCCTATCAAGTTCCCAGGTGGTACTGATACTATTGATACATGGACACACTTGGAGAATCAAAATGAAATGGTATACTTTTTTAGGTGTCTTATAATTCCTTTGGTTGTTGTTCAGTCACCCAGTCATGTCTGACTCTTACTGCAGGACTCCCTGCCCTTCACCATCTCCCGAAACTTATAACGCCGTCCAGCCTTCTCATCCACTGATGCCCTCTTATTCTTCTGCCTTCAATCTTTCCCAGCATCAGGGACTTTTCCAATGAGAAAGCTGTTCGCATCAGATGACCTTAATACTGGAGCTTCAGCTTCAGCATCAGTCCTTCCAGTGAGTATTCAGGGTTGACCAGTTTGATCTCCTTGCTGTCCAAGGGACTTTCAGGAGTCTTCTCCAGTACCACAGTTCGAAAGTATCAATTCTTTGGCTCTCTGCCTTCTTTATGGTCCAGCTCTCACAACTGTATGTGAACACTGGGAAGACCATAGCCTTGACTATATGGACTTTTGTCAGCAGAGTAGTGTCTCTGCTTTTCAACACACTGTCTAGGTTTGTCATAACACTCCTGCCAAGAAGCAATCATCTTCTGACTTCATGGCTGCAGTCACCAGCCACTGTGATTTTAGAGCATAAGAAGAGGAAATCTATCTCTGCTTCCATCTTTTCCCTTTTTTTTTCCCGTGAAGTAATGGGGCCAGTTGCCATGATCTTAGTTTTTTTTTTTAATATTTAGTTTTAAGCCGGCTCTTTCACTCTCATTCACCCTCATCAAAAGACTCTTTAGTTCCCCTTTATTTTTTGCCATTAGAGTGGTATCATCTGCATATCTGAGGCTGTTCATGTTTGTCCCAGCTATCTTGATTCCATCTCGGAACTCATCCAGCCCAGCATTTCTCATGATGTGCTCAGCGTATAGGTTAAACCCCAGGGTGATAGCAGACAGTCCAGTAGTACTCCTTTCTGTATGCTTCCCTAATCTGTGTGTTTGTCTTTACTTGTTTACATATAGACCTCTTGATTTCAGGTTTCGAATTAGAAACTGGTGAAGGCTAGGTCCTAGGAAGCTTTGAAAGAGAAGCAATAACAGAATATCATAAAAGACGACAGAAATGACATTTTGACAAAATGGCATTCTTTACACTTTTATATTGCATTTAAAAAATCATATTACATTTGCTGCTGCTGCTGCTAAGTCACTTCAGTCGTGTCTGACTCTGTGTGACCCCATAGGCGGAAGCCCACCAGGCTCCCCCGTCCCTGAGATTCTCCAGGCAAGAACACTGGAGTGGGTTGCCATTTCCTTCTCCAATGTGTGAAAGTGAAAAGTGAAAGTGAAGTTGCTCAGTCATGTCCGACCCATAGCGACCCCATGGACTGCAGCCCACCAGGCTCCTCCATCCATGGGATTTTCTAGGCAAGAGTACTGGAGTGGCTTGCCATTGCCTTCTCCGCATATTACGTTTACTTTCCCTTTAATAGCTGCTTTGAAAAATCTTACAGAGATTTCCTCTTATACCCATCTTGCGGGTTGCAGGGCCACCATTTCTAGTCCTGTGGAGCAGCGCAATATATAAGTAATAAGAATGATTAACTCTGAGTATTTCTTTCTAAAAAGGTAACAGAATATTTCGCTGTATTAATCTCCTTTCGTTTGCTTTTCTTTTGAGAATCTACATTGCCGAGCAAATCAGGTTTGGAATGTAGTGTGATGTGGGGCATATTAGACCCAATGGATGAGTGGCGATTCTGTTTTTTCACGGCAATTTTCCAAGCTTTTGTGGCATATAAGAACATTATTAAGAGGAATGGCAGCATCTCAGTTCTAA
The DNA here is from genome assembly GCF_049115385.1 of Moschus berezovskii. Classification (NCBI taxonomy): domain Eukaryota; kingdom Metazoa; phylum Chordata; class Mammalia; order Artiodactyla; family Moschidae; genus Moschus; species Moschus berezovskii. Next base: position 27,158,691 of record NC_142467.1, on the reverse strand, counting down.
GAGTACTTAAAAAAAAAATCAGCCCTGGATGAGTACTTTTCGGGCTTAATATTACAATCTCAAGATGAGTCACAATGGTTCTTGTTTTTTTAAAAATATTAAAAAAAAAACCCATAGATAAAATACAATGAATGTTGAGCCATTTGAAATGAGCAATTGATGGGTGATAGAAGGATCCAATCAGCTAATCATGGCAGTATCTAGAGACTGTGTCTTTTTACAGTTTGCTATTTTAAGAAATAGCCATTAATACAAACTACAAACAAAGCACGTTCAAGCCCAAGGATAAACTTTCTTATTTAATACCACAGATCATTCCATAAAGGATGTACGAGTTTCCATCACACCTGTAACTAAATCTGACCTTATACTGGAAACACGTCACCTTGTTGGGTATACACATTTTAAAAAGAAACACTCATTTTAATTTAAAATATCTAATTTATTGTATTTAACCCAACATTAATACATAGTGACTCAGGAGATCCTCTCCCAAACACCGCAGTCAGGAGGCCATTTGTAAGACATCCAAAGACAAGTGACCACAGGCATGAGGCCTGGGAAGGGGGTTTGAAATAGCAGCCAAAGAAAACTGTATCTTGTTAAAGGGGCGTGTTACTTAGAAACAAAGCTGCCCTTTTGAAAAGTGTAGGTTTGGAATGTTTCCAACACTGGGGTGACACTAAGCAAAATAAGAGTTAAAATGGAGTCCTTCAACCTTGCTGTCTCATGATTTTGGAAGTTAAGCATCAGGCTGTCCACCGGAGATGCCATTTTAGGACTGGAACAGAGAAGCAGCTGAAAGGAAGGCAGAGCACTTTGCTGAGACAGGATGTGCCTGTGTGCAAGCTCCCAACAGCTGTGTCCTCAAAGAGGATAAATGAGGGCATATTCACTCATTAATCAACCGAGAGGGATCACACACACAGAAAAAGGCTCCAATTGAGTTGCTCGGATGTTTTGGTCTTTAAGCGCAATCACTAATTGCCTGGAAATGTGCCCGCAATTCTTAGATGGCCCTGGGCTCCTCTCATTGTGAGTCCTGTCCAAATAGCAAGAGCCAGCTCCCAAAATTCTGTCTACATCTGGAGCCTCAGATCTCAACACACTCAGCTGCTCTCCCTGATTCTGCCAGAAAGAAAGTGGCAACCTGGTTTGAAGTGGCTGGAGAGATAGGGCTGGGAATGAAGGGGTGGAGCATGCCATCTCTTTCAGAACAGTCTTAATGACTTAGTTCGGTTCCTCTTGGGTTTTCATTTGTTTTACATCCCATGTAACTTTCCTTCCTACAGGAGACGTTGAAGATGCCACATTTAACGCTTGTCAGTGAGACAGTGCGAGTCTGCTTACAGCTGAGTTCCCTATGAGCCCGAGAGAAGAGCTATTTCCAGTTTAGAGTGAGTTATAAGACAAAGCTGTGCTGTGGGATCTAGACAGCAATTCTTCACAGCAAGACTTTATTATTTAAAGAGGAACTCAGAGACACTTTGATTTGCTATGCTGTGAGGGGCCCTAGATTCAGTTTCTGATCTCGTTCTTTGTTTTCCCTAAGAGGAAAGGAGGCTAGAGAGGGGCAATCACTTACAGAGGTTACTCAGTCGTGGATCCAAGACTAGTTCCCCAGGGCTGTGGTTCTCAGATACAGTGCTTCAGTTTGAAGTGAATTTCCAGATCATTCATATTCAAACGGGAGAACCAAAATACATTCTGAAGTGAAAGATAAAGGTTTCTTCCCAGAACACTGGCTTACTTTGTTTTCATTAGGAATAGTCAAGTACTAAATATTAATTATTTGCAGTGTATATTTTTAAAAGAGAAGAGGGAATGAGTAAGGCAAACATATACCTATCTTGGTATAGTGAAGAAGTAACAATATTTTAGAAAGACTTTTAAAAGAAATTTAGAATGGATTAATTAATACTCTGAATTTTATATCCTGGTTAGGCAAGATGTGGACAGGTGGGTTTGGTTGGGGACTGAGAAGAAGCAAGACTTTATTATTAAAATCCCCTTACCTTTTCTTTCATCCATTTTCCTTCAGCTCTCTAAACATGGCATAAGTGTTCTTTTTAAAATTTTTATTTTTTATTGAAATATAGTTGATTTATAAATATTATATTAGTTTCAAGTGTACAGCAAAGTGATTCAGTTATACAGTATATGTAAATCTATTCTTTTTTCAGATTCTTTTCCCAGATAGGTTCTTTAAAAAGTGTTCTTACATCCTCTACCCTATGTGGGCAAGTGCAAGAGGTAGGGTTGAGTCTCCAAGCTTTGGTCAAGCTGGGTAAGCGTCTGCTGAGGTGTACGTGTTTTACTGAGCCTTACAAAGACCCTTCCTGGGATGAAGCCAGCCCCAAAACTTAAATAGCAAGATAATGACAAACATGGAGTTGTTAACAAACTTCTGAAAGAAACACTGTGTATATAACAGGAAAGACAGAAGAGGTTATGCCTTTGTAGATTCTAACGTGACAGGTAGGTTTTCCTCAATAGATTTTTGACACCATGGAGTAGAATTTTAATGTTCATAAATGAGGCTAGCTTTGGAAGTTTCTAACACATTTACCTTCTTAGCAGTTGTACTTTTTCTTCAAGAGTATAATCTTTATAATTTGAGAAGTTACTGTACATCAAACCCAGGTTTACTCGTGCCTCAAAAGAAAGACAGCAGGAACCATATAGCAAACAGAAAAACAAGCTCCAAGGCTATTCTCATCAATACAGATCAATAGATCAACAGTGGTATAAAGATGCTAAAGCACTGTCTTTGGCAATTTAGTTCCATTCCACTCCACCTCTTCTTTAAATTTCCCTCTCCTCTGCTGTCAGTCCTGCTTGCTCTCCAAAGATAGGCTTTTTGACCTTAAGATAACTTTGCTGGTGGTAAACGTTGGAGGTAAGAATAAGCATGGTAAGTAGTTTTGTGAAGAATCACGCAAGTTCTGGGGTGGACTAGAGTAGAACTGGAATATACTACGAGGAAGCGAGAGAAGGGAGCAGGAGGTGTAGGGTAAGGGAGTCAGAGAAGGTGAGGTTCAGAAAAAGAACAAGACCAGCACTTTACAGGAACAGATCACCTTTAATGAGGCTAGAAGGGGCAGCAGTCAGATTAGTGAGCTGCTGCACTGATCCAAGAAAAGAGTAAGTATATACAGGCATAAATGTGGAAATCTACTGTCTTAAGGGGGTCTGTTCTTCTCCAAGGTTGTTCAGATTAGTTATCTCTTTTTTTCAGGTTTTTTTAAAAAATTAATTTATTTTAATTGGAGGCTAATTATTTACCCGGGTTTGATCCCTGGGTTGGGAAGATCCCCTGGAGAAGGAAATGGTAACTCACTCCAGTATTCTTGCTTGGAGAATCCCATGGACGGAGAAGCCTGGTAGGCTACAGTCCACGGGGTCGCATAGAGTCAGACATGACTGAGCGACGGAACGGAATTACTTTACACTAATGTAGTGGTTTTTGACAAACATAGATATGAATCAGCCATGGGTATACATGTTTCTCCCATCCTGAACCCCCTCCCCCTCCCTCCCCATGCCATCCCTCAGGGTCATCCCAGCGCACCAGCCCTGAGCACCTTATCTCATGCATGGAACCTGGATCCGTGATCTATTCCACATATGATAATATACATGTTTCAATGCTACCCTCTCACATCATCCCATCCTTGCCTTCTCCCACAGAGTCCAAAAGACTGTTCTTTACATCTGTGTCTCTTTTGCTGTCTCACATATGAGGTCATTGTTACCTTCTTTCTAAGTTCTATATATATGCGTTAGTATACTGTATATATGCAAACAGTTAGTATATTGTTCGGTGTTTTTCTTTCTGACTTACTTCACTGTGTATAATAGGCTTCAGTTTCATCCACCTTATTAGAACTAATTCAAATGCATTCTTTTTAATGGCTGAGTAACATTCCATTGTGTATGTACCACAGCTTTCTTACCTATTCGTCTACCGATGGACATCTAGGCTGCTTCCATGTCCTGCCTATTGTATCTCTTAAACGGCTGGGGCAAGGAATTCTGGAGATCGGCCAGAGGTTGGGACCGGCTGGGAGCTGGTCATAATCAACCTTAATGTCCATTTTTTTTCTACTGTTGAGAGAGTTCTTTGTTTTGCATAGAATGGTGGGGAAGACTTAGAGAGGCGTTTTAACTCCAGGCTATTTTGAGCTGTGTAACTTTCCTTCAGGAGGAGCTAGGGCTGAATCAGAAAGTACCACTTCACTCAGCAAGCAGGTCTTGTACCAAACTTTGGATTTGGGAAGAAAAGTGTCTTTATGAATTCTCATTTTTTATGCATCTTTGTAATAATTTAGTAGTAATAACTTACTGCTGCTGCTGCTAAGTCGCTTCAGTCTTGTCCGACTCTGTGCGACCCCATAGACGGAAGCCCACCAGGCTCCTCTGTCCCTGGGATTCTCCAGGCAAGAACACTGCAGTGGGTTGCTATTTCCTTCTCCAATGTAGGAAAGTGAAAAGTGAAAGTGAAGCCACTCAGTCATGCTAACTCTTAGCGACCCCATGGACTGCAGCCTACCAGGCTCCTCCGTCCTTGGGATTTTCCAGGCAAGAATACTGGAGTGGGTTGCCAGTACCTTCTCCGAATAACTTACTGCCTATCCTAAAATATTTTAATATAGATACTTCTTTTGTTCAAAAATAAACTCAAGTTCATTGTAAAACACTGTTTCATTATAAGCCTTCCTGCTGTTAGTCATATGAATATGTTTTCACAACCATGCCCAGGTAGGGGCTCATGGGAGAGGCTGCCCACGGTGCAGGCTATCAGGGATTCATTGTCTGGGGAGAATTTAAGAGCAAAAGTAAAACCTTTAGTGAATCTGCTTTTTATTAACACTATTTTCCCAAAATCCCAAAGAATGTCAGTAATAAAATATTCTTCCTCTCCAGAGAGACTTACTCCCACTGTCTTGCCCTTTCTATACTGCTGTTTTTCCTTTAACAAAATTGGATCATTCTATATTTTTTCAGTGTTCAATGAACCTTGAACATTTTCTTTTATCTCACTTATCAACATCCTTCTAGGGCTTCCAAGGTGGCACTAGTGATAAATAACCTGCCTGCCAATGCAGGAGACATTAAGAGATGAGGGTTCGATCCCTGAGTTGGGAAGACCCCTGGAGAAGGAAATGGCAACCCACTCCAGTATTCTTGCCTGGGAAGTCCCATGGATAGAAGAGCCTGGCAGGTTACTCCATGGGGTTACAGAGCCCGACACAACTGAGTGACAGTACAGCACAATATCCTTCTATATTATAAATTTTGTATTTGCCTCCCATGTCATCATTTACTTACACAATCCCATGTTTTTGATTAATTTAGACTGCTTCTAATAATTCTTTCATATTTAATTACTTGTATTTTAAAAAGGTAACTATGGACTCAAAATGTATGGGAAAAATTTGACTTTTTATATTAATTTTTTAATGTTTATTTTTAATTGTTGTGTTGGTTTCTGCCATGAAACAGTGTGAATCAGCCACAAGTATACATATATCCCCTCCCTCTTGAACCTCCTTCCCACACTCCCATTCCACCCCTCTAGGTTGTCACAGAGCACCAGGCTGAACTTGCTGTGTTATACGGCAACCTTCCAACGAGCTCTCTTTTACACATGATAATGGATATGTTTCTTGTCTTTTTAAATTAGAGAAACACTGCTTTACAACATTGTGCTGGTTTCTGCCGAGAAACAAAGGAAATTAGCTATAATTGGCAGTGTGTTTGTTTCAGTGTCATTCTCAATTCGTTCCATCCACACCCTCCTCCACTGTGTCCACAAGTCTGTTCTTTCCATTTGCGCCTCTATTCCTACCATGCAAACAGATTCATCAGTACTATTTTTATAGATTCCTTGTATATGTATTAATATATGACATTTGTTTTTCTCTTTCTGATTTACTTCGCTCTATAGAACAAGCTCTAGGTTCATCTACCTCAGTTCAACTGACTCAAATGTGTTCCTTTTATGGCTGAGTAATATTCCACTGAAAATATGTACCACAACTTCTTTATTCATACATCTGTCATTGCACATATAGGTCGCTTCTATGTCCTGGCTATTGTGAATAGTGCTACAATGAACATTGAGGTTGTTGTCGTTCAGTTGGTCAGTCGTGTCTGACTCTTTGTGACCCCATGGACTGCAGCACGCCAGGCTTTCCTGTCCTTCACCATCTCCTGGAGCTTCCTCAAACTCATTTCCATTGAGTCGGTGGTGTCGTCCAACCATCTCATCCTCTGTCATCCCCTTCTCCTCCTGCCTTCAATCTTTCCCAGCATCAGGGTCTTTTTCCAATGAGTCAATTCTTCCCATCAGGTGGCCAAAGTATTGGCGTTTCAGCTTCAGCATCAGTCCTTTCAATGTGTATTCAGGATTGATTTCCTTGAGGACTGACTGGTTTGATCTCAGTCCAAGGTACTCTCAAGAGTCTTCTCCAACACCACAATTCAAAAGCATCAGTTCTTCAGTGCTCAGTTTTCTGTATAGTCCAACTCTCACATCCATACGTGACTAGTGGAAAAAACATTGCTTTGACCAGATGGACCTTTGCTGGCAAAGTAATGTCTCTGCTTTCTAATATGCTATCTAGGTTGGTCATAGTTTTTCTTCCAAGGAGCAAGCATCTTTTAATTTCATGCCTGCAGTCATTGTCTGCAGTGATTTTGGAGCCCAGGAAAATAAAGTCTGTCCCTATTTCCTTTGTTTCTCCATCTATTTGCCATGACGTGATTGGACTGTATGCCATAATCTTCATTTTTTGAATGTTGAGTTTTAAGCCAGCCTTTTCACTCTTCTCTTTCACCTTCATCAAGAGGCTCTTTAGTTCTTTTTCACTTTCTGCCACTAGGGTGGTGTCATCTGCACATCTGAGGTTATTGATATTTCTTCCAGCTATCTTGATTCCAGTTTGTGATTCCTCCAGCCTGGCATTTCGCATGACATACTGACATACTCTGCATATAAGTTATAAGCAGGGTGACAATTTACAGCCTTAACATAACTTCTTTCTCACTTTGGAACCAGTCTTTTGTTCCATGTCCAGTTCTAACTGTTGCTTCTTGACCTACATACAGGTTTCGCAGAGGCAGGTAAGGTGGTTTGGTATTCCCATCTCTTTAAGGATTTTTCAGGTTGTTGTGATCCACACGGTCAAAGGCTTTATTATAATCAGTGAAGCAGAAGTAGATGTTTTTCTGGAATTCTCTGCTTTTTCTATGATCCAACCTTCAACATCTCCCGGAGCTTCTTCAAACTCATGTCAATTAAGTCAGTGGTGCCGATGTTGGCAATTTGATCTCTGGTTCTTCTGCCTTTTCTAAATCCAGCTTGAATGTCTGGAAGCTCTTGGTTCATGTGGCTTTGAAGCCTAGCTTGGAGAATTTGGAGCATTACTTTGCTAGAGTGTGAAATGAGTGCAATTGTGCAGTAGTTTGAACATTCTTTGGCATTTCCTTTCTTTGAGGTACATATGTCTTTTTCAAGTATAGTTTTCTCAGGGTATATGCCCGGTAGTGGGATTGCTGGGTCATATGGTAGTTTTATTCCTAATTTTTTAAGGACACTCCATGCTGTACTCCACAGTGGCTATATCAGTTTACACTCCGACCACTAGTGCAAGAGGGTTCCCGTTTCTTCACATCCCCTTCAGCATTTATTGTTTGTACATTTTTTGATGATGGCCATTCTGACTGGTGTGAGACATACCTCATTGTATTTCTGATTTGCATTTCTCTAATATTGGCAATGTTGAACAGCTTTTCAAGTGTTTATTGGCCATCTGTATGTCTTCTTTGGAGAAATGTCTGTTTAGGTCTTCTGCCCATTTTTTGACTGGATTGTTTGTTTTTCTGATATTGAACTATATGAACTGCTTATAGATTTTGGAGATTAATCCTTTGTCAGTTGCTTCATTTGCAATTATTTTTCTCCCATTCTGAGGGTTGTCTTTTCATCTTGTTTGTAGTTTCTTTGCCGTGCAAAAGCTTTTAAGTTTAATCAGCTCCCATTTGCTAATTTTTGTTTTTATTTCCATCACTCTAGGTGATGGGTCAAAGAGGATCTTGCTGCAATTTACGTCAAGGAGTGCTCTGCCTATACTTTCCTCTAAAGTTTTATAGTTTCTGGCCTTACATTTAGATAAGACTTTTAATAGTGAGAAAATTTCTTTAGATAGATTTTACTATTGACAGTCCCACAGCAGCATAAGAGAATAGGCATTCCCCAATAGCTGTGCCAACACTAGAATTTGCCTCACAACAAAGCAACATAAAAACATAAATAAAGACTTGATCAGTTTGGTAAATTGGTGGTTGTATTTGATTGTGTTGTAACTTACTTTACATTGACTAGTTGTGGGGCTGATTATTTTGGTATATTTATTATTTTTAATTCTGCTCTGATAATCACCCTCTTAACGTCCTTAAATGATCTCGCCCCTCTTTTGAACTGTGTGTATATGTGTTCACACATTCATAAAAATCTGTGTAGTTTAGGAGCATTACCATCTATTTGTTGTATATGCTGCCGATATTTCTATAAAGTTTTTCTTTTGTTTACTGATTTTGCATCTGAAATTTTGGATTAACTAAAATTTTTTTAAATTTAATACTATTGTATTCTATCTTTAATAACATCTAAAATCAACAGTGGAAAGGTCAGTTTTCATTCCAATCCCAAAGAAGGGCAATGCCAAATAATGTTCAAATTACCACACAATTGCACTCATCTCACACGATAGATAGCAAAGTAAGGCTCAAAAGCCTCTAAACCAGGCTTCAACAGTTCGTGAATCATGAACTTCCAGATGTTCAAGCTGGATTTAGGAAAGGCAGAGGAACCAGAGATCAAATTGCCAGCATCCTTTGGATCATCAAAAAAGCAAGAGAGTTCCAGAAAAATGTCTACTTCTGCTTTATCGACTACACCAAAACCTTTGACTGTGTAGATCACAACAAACTGTGGAAAATTCTGCAAGAGATGGGAATACCATACCACCTGACCTTCCTCCTGAGAAATCTGTATGCAGGTCAAGAAGCAACAGTTAGAACTGGACAGGGAACAATAAACAGTTCCAAATTGGGAAAGGAGTATGTCAAGGCTGTATACTCTCACCCTGCTTATTTAACTTATATGCAGAGTACCTCATGCGAATTACTGGGCTAGATGAAGCACAAGTTGGAATCAAGATTGCTGGGACAAATATCAATAACCTCAGATATGCAGATGATACCACCCTAATGGCAGAAAGTGAAGAAGAACTAAAGAGCCTCTTGATGAAAGTGAAAGAGGAGAGTGAAAAAGCTGGCTTAGAACTCAACATTTGAAAAACGAATGTTATGGCATCTGGTCCCATCACTTCATGGCAAATAGATGTGGAAACAATGGAAACAGTGACAGACTTTATGTTTTTTGGGTTCCAAAATCACTGCAGACTGCAGCCATGAAACTAAAAGACACTTGCTCCTTGGAAGAAAAGTTATGATCAACCTAGACAGCATATTAAAAAGCAGAGATATTGCTTTGCCAACAAAGGTCCATCTAGTCAAAACTATGTTTTTCCCAGTAGTCTTGTATCGATGTGAGAGTTGGACTATAAAGAAAGCTGAGTGCCAAAGAATTAATGCTTTTGAACTGTGGTGGTGGAAAATACTCTTGAGAATCCCTTGGACTGCAAGGAGATCCAACCAGTCCATCCTAAAGGAAATCAGTCCTGAATATTCATTAGAAGGACTGATGCTGAAGCTGTAGCTTCAATACTTTGGCCACCTGATGTGAAGATCTGATTCCTTAGAAAAGACCCTGATGCTGGGAAAGATTGAAGGCAGGAAGAGAAGGGGACGACAGAGGATGAGATGGCCAGATGGCATCACCGACTCAATGGACATGAGTTTGAGCAAGCTCCAGGAGTTTGTGATGGACAGGGAAGCCTGGAGTGCTACAGTCAATGGGGTTGCAAAGAGTCAGACACAACTGAGTGACTCAACTGAAAATCATCAGTTAGACCATATAGCCTCAGTATTTCTTCTAGCATTTTTCTTCTTTAAATTTAATGTTATATTCTGTTGGGAATGTACTTTGGAGTATAGTACATTGAATCAATTAAGGTGCTTTATTGAATAATCTTTGTATTCTCTCCCCTCTGGTATAAAGTGATACTATATATGAAGTATGCATATATACACATGTACACACAATTGGATTTGAGGGCTTTGTTTTATATTCTATACATTCTATAGTTATAACAGTATTATGCTATCTTAATAGTTGCTCTTCCATGTTAAGTACAGTATGTTCCTCTCATTAATATTCTTATAAAATATTTTATTGAGTTTGTCTCTCATTTATTCTTTAAGATATACTAGAAAGTCACATCAAGAAATTTGCAGAAGAATTTTTTAGACTTTGTGTTGGAATTACACTAGTTTCTAATTTAATTGCATGATTTTATGACATTGAAAGAATTGTACCTTTTTAAGTTTAAGATTTCCCTTATAAATACTTCATGAGTACTTAGAAGAAAATGGGGGCAGTTTGTGTAGAATTATTATTGCTAGTTCTATCTTCCAAATTCTGTATTTTTCCTTTGCTTTCACCTACTGCTTCTTAATTTATTATTAACAGTTATTTTTGTTTGTTATTTTGATTGCTATTCATCCCTTGTGGATTGGAAAGCATTATCAATAATTTTTATAGTTTAAAAAGCCAGAGAAAAGTATATGTGTTTATATTTATAAATTTCTTATATTTCTGACAGTTTAACTTCATTTATGTTGCTATTTTATTAAGTATTATATAAATGTAGATGACCATTGTATATTTGTTGAGAACTGGGTCTCTTAGCAATATAAAATAGTGAATTTCTATCTCATTTAATAGTTGTCCTTGAACTACTTTTGTAGGCTGTTTATATCACTGCTTTCTGTTTATTTGCATTTTCTTATAATCCTGTGTTCCCTCTTTTATTTTGATTCTTTTACGTAATTTTATCTTAGATGCTTCTCATATGAAAAGTGTTTTTATATTAGAGGAAAATTGTTAATTTAAAATCCAAATAGACTAAAACAGCATCTGTCTTTAGGAACTAAGGGAGGATATGGGAACAGGTGATGGACTAATTCATATTCAGGGAGGAAAACAAAATCTCTGACTCCCTTGCATTTACATAGGCTTATAGAACAGTCAAAATGAATAGTGAAATTTCAAAGCCTATTCTTCTGGATTGCTAAAAGGTGAGACCTAGAGTAAAAGAGCTATTTGAATAGTGATATTACTAGAGTTTGGAAAAGCAAAGGCAGGATGGAAGGATATTTGTGGTTCAAAAGCTAGATAGATTGCCCTGTTTAATGAAGGGAGGATAGCTGAGTTTTCTGTCAGTACAACAGGAGTTCTTGGAAATCTGAGGGATCTTGTGATATGCAAGGTGTCTTGAGAACAAAAGAATATGCAATAAACAGATGTGTTGTGGCTCTGCCATGGTCTCAAAGCTTCAGTGATGTCTGCAACCCACACCATTACTTATCTAGGGAGCTGGACATGGGGAAAACCCAGGAGGGAGGCAGGAGTAAAAGCTGGAGAGATAGGAGGTTAGATGCAAGTGAGATTTAGAGTTTAGAAGTTAAAGACTTTGACTCCAGCAAAAGCTACAAGAACATACCAACTCAGAACATTGATCTTCCTGTAAATTGTGAGGTAATACAATGAGCATTTGTTTTAATCTCACAGAGCGTATGATCTCACCTGACATCTGGGTTACATATGTTTAAAATTTTTGTTTAACCTAGACTGACCATCTTTGCCTTTTAATAGGAAGCATAATCTACTTATATTAATTATCTTATTTGATATATTTGTGTTTATTACCATCACACTTATACATAGTTTTCAGAATGGATACATGGACAGATGCATATTTTTTAAGCACCTGACTAAAAATGTCTTTATAACTTTTACACATGAAGAGAATCAAGAGTGGAAAATTAAATCTTGGTTAAATTTTTTATTATTGTTGTTTACTTTTCATAACTCAATAAACATTGCTTGATTACCTTCTGGAGTTAGTGTTGGGAAGGAGATATTTAAATTCAATTTGAACTTTGTTCTTTTGGGCTTCCCTGGTAACTCAGCTGGTAAAGAATCTGCCTGTAATGCAGGAGACCCCAGTTTAATTCCTGAGTCAGGAAGATTTGCTAGAGAAGGGATAGGCTACCCACTCCGGTATTGTTGGGCTTCCCTGGTTGTTCAGCTGGTGAAGCCAGCTACAATCCACCTACAATACAGGAGATCTGGATTTGATCCCTGGGTTGGAAAGATCCCCTGGAGAAGGGAAATATGACCCACTCCAGTATTCTGACCTGGAGAATTCCATGGACTCTATAGTACTTGGGGTCGCAAAGAGTTGGACAGGACTGAGCGACTTTCACTTTTGTAGCTTATCTGCTTTCCTATTTGGTAATTGAGGGTCTTCTACCCCTCGATTTTGTGAAATGTAAGTCATAACTAGGATATATTACCATATTAACTCTTTTCATTATTTATATCTTATTTTGTCCAGTCCTTTAGATAAAGACTTTGTCTTTCTTCAGCTTAAACATTTTTTAAAAATTTCATCTAAACCCCCCTCCCACCTCCCTCCTCCCTTTATCCTCCCTCTGGGGGGTTCAGAAGGGGGAACTTATGTAAACCCGGGGCGAATTCATGTCAATGTATGGCAAAACCAACCAATATAATATTGTAAAATAATTTGCCTCCAATAAAAAATAAATTAATTACTTAAAAAAATAAAAATAAATTAAAAAAATGTTTCATGCAAAAAAAAAATTCATCTATTACTAATCTTGTAATTAAGTTTTTTTAAAAATTCTGGGATGTCTCATATAGGTTGGATTCTCTGACTCTTTCCTCCATACCTAACGTATTTCATGACACTATATTTATCTTTTTGTCTTTCTTTTCTGAATTTAGGTTTGATTTCTTAAGTTCATCTCCTACTACACTAAAGTAAATATGCAAAAACCAATGTACTGTTCACTCTCATTGTCAAGGTTCAGAATGCAAGTAAGTAGGAGGCATATTTTCAGTTCAGTTCAGTTCAGTCGCTCAGTCGTGTCCGACTCTTTGTGACCCCATGAATCATAGCACGCCAGGCCTCCCTGTCCATCACCAATTCCTGGAGTTCACTCAAACTCACCTCCATCGAGTCGGTGATGCCATCCAGCCATCTCATTCTCTGCTGTCCACTTCTCCTCCTGTCCCCAATCCCTCCCAGCATCAGACTCTTTTCCAGTGAGTCAACTTGTCGCATGAGGTGGCCAAAGTATTGCAGTTTCAGCTTTAGCATCAGTCCTTCCAATGAGCACCCAGGATTGATCTCCTTTAGAATGGACTGGTTGGATCTCCTTGCAGTATAAGGGACTCTCAAGAGTCTTCTCCAGCACCACAGTTCAAAAGCATCAATTCTTCGGCGATCAGCTTTCTTCACAGTCCAACTCTCACATCCATACATGACCACGGGAACAACCACAGCCTTGACTTTAAAAACAATAATAACATCAAGTTAAATCACTTTTCTTTATCATTATGTGGTAGGAACTGTAATAATGCTTGCTTAGGGTACCGATTATGTCTCTAGTCCTGGTAGGACTACATATTTATGCACTAAAATAGTCACTATAAGAGTTAACAAACAGATCATTAACTATGTCAATTCTGCTTTTCTACATGGCCAATTGAATTTTGTTTTTGTTTAGAATTGAAATCAATGAACTGCTGGTGTGATATTCTTAATTGGTAAGTGAAAATTTTAGCTTATAAGTAAAACATTTTATTGCACTTAAATAGTAATAAATATATAAATTCTAAAAATAAAATGCTATTTTTTAAAATGGTAATTTAAAAATAGTGACAATGATCATTACTTATTACTACATGATTGTGGTTTTTGTCATATAGAGGAAGGAGATTTTTAAAACATGATCTGACTTTGTCATCAAATATGCTAGTCATGTCACTGCCAACCATGGTGATATCAGCTTTTTTCAGAAGCTCACTCTATGAGGAAATTTGATCAATTAGGTTTTCTCTTTGAAGCCCCATTAACACTGACAATCTGCTTGCTGTGGCCATCTGGTCTACCCAGTCTCCTTTCTCTCCCTGCATCTGACGCTGTGTAAGTGAAACTACGTAGGATCTTTTCAAAGTCTCCTACCCTTGTCTCCTAGAAAAGCTGAAGTTTTGCAGGTCTCTATGCCTCTTTTAGTGCAGTCCTGTCTCCGCTTCCTCTTGAAGAAATTCATCAAAGCTTTCAATTCTTTAAAAAATTTATTTATTTATTTTTGGCTGCGCTGGGGTTTGCTGCTGTGTGCGGTGTTTCTCTAGCTGCAGTGAGTAGGGGCTCCTCTAGCTGCGGTGTGCAGGCTGCTCATTGCAGTTCCTTCTCTCGTTGCGGTACATTGGCTCTAGCGTGCAGGCTCCAGTAGTTGTGGTGCATGGGCTTAGTTGCTCCATGGCAGGTGGGATCTTCCCAGACCAGGGTCAAACCGATGTCCCTTGCATAACAGGGCAACTTCTTAACAACCGGACCATCAGGGAAATCCCCAGCCTTGGATGGAATCCTTTCTATTTTCCAAATGGGTAGGAATTTTTCTGTATTTTGCTTTCTAGTTCCATATATACAGAAACTATGAGGAAAATGTGAGAATGGTGGGGGCCATCTATGCTCCTGTCATTATCTTTCCCTCAGTTTTCTGCTTCTTCTTGATTTAAATCCCCCCTACTCTTACTCTCATTAAATGCATTTCTGGAAGAGGCGTTAATAAGCAGGCATTGTGTGTGTGTACACGCAAGTATGTGTGATGGTGTGCATGTATGTGTATATGGATTAATTTTAAAGACTTACAGCTGTTAGAAGAAAGCTCTTGAGTAATCCTGTAATTACAGTGCACTGTATAGTTTAATGAAACCATACAGTTTTTTTCTTTCTTTTAAAGGAGTTAATGTAAGAATCTGAATAAGTGTACTGTTACAACAATTTCTCGACAGAAATTTTAAAGTTTATGCATGCTTGCATTCATAAAAGAGGAGACCCAGAAAACCACTTTGACTAGTTCAGGAAATATAAACTTTATTTTCTTAAAGAGAACACCCACAGTAGCTTGTAGAGGTAGTAGAACAGCTTAAGAACTACTGTTTTGAAGCTGAAAGTTCAGCATCAGTTTAGGGAATTGTGGTATCCCTAAGACTTTAAAACTCTTTATTTCTATCCTATATATTTCAGAGCTGGTGTTTTTCTACTGTTAGATTTATCCAATATAATGTACTTTTGATGAAACTGATTCTACAGAATGTGACCAAATCACTGGCTCTGAGGGAAGGCTAACAAGTTCCTAATATTGGCTGCAAGTACTGTTAGGAGCCCTAACATCTGAGTAGCCAGGATAGGCCTGAGACCTTGCTTAGGCCTAAGTTTCGATTTCGTGGAGACAGGGTGGAAGCTAAGTTCACAGAAACTCCTCCCTAAGAAGATCCCGCGGGTGCCAAAATTAAGAAACTCCTCCCTCGAAAAGTCCCCTGGTGCCAAAAATCAGGCCAATCAGAGGAAAAAGGGAAATCCCCCAGAAAAACCCCGCGCGCGCATCAACTGGCCAATGAGCTTCTGCGCACGCATGAACTGGCCAATGAGCTTCTGCCAGCTTGATCTTTTGAACAAAAATAGGTGCTTATGTAATCTAAGACTATAAAAACCTCTATGACCTGGGCTCGGGGCTCTTGTCCACACTCCACTGCGCTGGAGGAGGCATGAGCTCTAGCTCGAGCTAGAAATAAAGCCCATTCTTGCTTTTGCATTGCTGCGAGTGTCTTATTCTACCAGTATGGGGGGACCAGACTCAGGGCATAACAGTACAGCAAGGGTATAAAACTCCTAGAAAACATCAGTGGAATTTAAACAATTCAGGACTAGGCTAGAAATCTAGGATTAATAGGTAGAATCCTGTTATTGAGATAGTATTATTTGCCAAGATTAATAGTTAATTCAATGAAAAATTAGTATCTATTATGTTTAAGAGTTAAGTCCATATAGAAGGAAGACAGAAGGCTATTTCATAACGGCAAATTTTTAAATGAGAATAGTACCCTGGGGGCAAAAGCAAGGCACCTGCGAGTGTGGGGTTGGGGAGGAGGAGAAGACATTAAATTTTGACTCCTGGGGTCTCTCTGGTTCACCTTCTGAGTATAAGCCTCATTCCCACGCCACACCTCATAAATATGTCTGTTTTCTTGGGTTCCAAAATCACCAAGGACAGTGACTGCAGCCATGAAATTAAAGGATGCTTGTGAAAGTTTGCTGCTGAGAGCCAAGATGTGAATGATGTGATTCCTGGCCTCTGGGGGAGAGGAATTCAATCCGGGGCCAGAGACAAGGCTTGATCACTCAGAGCTTTTGTGTAATATTAAGTTTTATTAAAGTATAAAAGAGAGAAAGTTTCTGACATAGACATCAGAAGGGGACAGAAAGAATGCCCTCTTGCTAGTTTTTAGCATGGAGTTATATACCTATTAACAAGCTACTAATTAGAGAAAGGAAATGCCTCAAAGCTGAGAGTTTCACCAAGCCTTTCACCTACAACATGCATTTTGAGATGGCGTTGGCACAAGGTGAGTCATCCCTGGCCATAAAACAATTGACATGAATCTTGAAGAAAGGCAGTTTTCTAAGCAAATACATAGTTCATTAACACAGCTTAAGAAAACATTTCCATATGGAAAAATGCAGCGGTTAGCTCAAGGTCTGAGATAAAGCTAAGTTCAGGTGGAACCAGGTGTCGCCATGACAACACAGGATGAGAAGAGAAAATAAAAAAAAATTGAAAAACGCCTGTCACTTGCTGTTTATTTTTTCCTGTCACTTGGGGACCTCTGACCTCCCTACTGAGGCTATTAACACTCTCACTTGATCCTTGGAAGAAAAGCTATGACAAACCTACAGCATATTAAAAAGTAGAGAGATCACTTTGCCGACAAAGGTCCATATAGTTGAGCTATGGTTTTTCCAGTAGTCATGTATAGTTGTGAGAGTTGGACCATAAAAAAGGCTGAGCACTGAAGAACTGATGCTTTCAAACTGTGGTGCTGGACTCAAGAGTCCCTTGGACTGCAAGCAGATCAAATCAGTCAACCCTGAAGGAAATCAACCCATAATATTCACTGGAAGAACTGATGCTAAAGCTCCAGTAATTTGGCCACCTGATGCGGAGAGCTGACTCATTGGAAAAGATCCTGATGCTGGGAAAGATTGAGGTCAGGAGGAGCAGGGGATGACAGAGGATGAGATGGTTGGATGCTATCATTGACTCGATGGACATGGGTTTGAGCAAATTCTGGGAGATGGTGAAGGACAGGGAAGCCTGGAGAGCTGCAGTCCGTGGGGTCACAAAGAGTTGAACACGACTGAGCAACTGAACAACAATGTTCTATTTTTTATAAACTGTGAGTCATTTCCTAAACACACGTTTCATTTCATAGCACTCTTCCTTTGTATATGCTAATCCCTCTCTTGGCATGCTTTTCCTATTCTTGCTTGCCTGAATAACCCTCCTCATGCATTAGGGCCCACTTCACATGTGCCCTGTTCCATGAAGCTTTCTCATCAACTATAAGTAAACAGTATAAGTTGCTAGGATCCCTGTTCCCAGTCCATCACATTCACCAAGCCCAGCATTTTGTTTCCACCAGCACCTACCACATTGTTCATAAAGTTTGTATTTTTCATGTCTCTTCCTACTAGACTGCATGGTCCTCGAGGACTAAACAGTGTCATGCATTTTTGCATTTTCATTATCTTATATAGGGCTTGCTTTTTAGTAGAAGAAGGAAATGGCAACCCACTCCAGTGTTCTTGCCTGGAGAATCCCAGGGATGGGGGAGCCTGGTGGGCTTCTGTCTATGTAGTCACACAGAGTCGGACACGACTGAAGTGACTTAGCGGCAGCAGCAGCATATATGTTAAATGCATGAAGGAGTGAAGGAAACAATACTATAATGTTAGATTTACCTCCATAACATAGACAATTTTTCTAGGAATGGTGAACATAGAATTGTATTTGTATTATTCAGAAAAAAAGAAACTTCAAGGGCTATGCTGCTTCCTTTGGGAGATGGGCTTTCTAGAACAATGGAAAATTAGAGATACTGATATTGTTCAAGGGTACCTAGGTACTAGGGCTTCCCTGGTGGCTCACTGGTTTAAAAAAAAAAAAAATCTGCCTGCCAATGCAAGAGATGGGAATTCTATCCCTGGGCCAAGAAGATCCCCTAGAGAAGGAAATGGTAACCCATTCCAGTATTCTTGTCTGGGAAATCCCATGGACAGAGGAACTTGGTTATAGTCCATGGGGTCACAGAACAGTCACACATGACTTGGTGACTAAACAATAGCAACCTGAATACTGACAATGCTTTCTCCTTATAGACGAGATACTCCCTGTTTTATGCTAAGTTTGTATCTGGAACAGGATATTTGTAAATAGTCCCTTCTAAAGAAGAATATAGATCATTGGTTAAAGTTTTTCTGGATTGGGGATGAAAAAAGGACTAAGTGTAAAAAGGGGACTGGCAGAACACTTTTTGCTTCCTTCTTAACACTTACAGAGGCCTAAAAGGCTAACCTGGAAGCTCCAGGAAGAGGGACAGAAAAGCCACACTAAGTGTACTCTTTCTGCAGCATCTTCTATAATGCCACATACAAATGGTTCATAACTTAAAAATTCATAGCAGGTGTACATGTAAGATCTTTCCCTGCCATCTGTGGTCCACCTGCAGTGCTGCAAATTATTTATACTGGATTGTGTTGATCACTCTCGTTAGTACTACGCTTATCAAAGATTGTCTATACGAAGAGGAATATCCTTGATTTAATAGAAAAACTCCTTGGGTCTCCAGTTAAGTTTTAATGGAAGTGAACTTAGAGTGAGTGTTAGTCACTCAGTCATGTCTGATTCTTTGCGACCCCATGGACTGTGGCCCACCAGGCTCCTCTGTCCATGGAATTCTCCAGGCAAGAATATTGGAGTGGGTAGCCTTTCCCTTCTCCAGGTGATCTTCCTGATCCATGGATCAAACCCAGGTCTTCTACATTACAGGCAGATTCTTTACCATCTGAGCACCAGGGAAGCCCAGAATGAACTTACTTTGCAATTAATGTGTATCTGTGTAAATCAGCATCTACCTTTTGGGTATTCACAAACATGCTTGTTGCTTAATTAAGATGATATTCTGAGTCAAAATAACACAGCCACCCATGACCTAATTGATTTGTCTACATGTGAGCTCACGCATCCTTTGTATGCTAGCTCCTATTTCTAAAATTGGTTGCAGTTTAAATGGAATGTTTCAAAATCTGACTCTGCCTTGAACAATTCTATCTATAGTAGCTAGTTATAGAGAATTATGTCAGCACTTCTTAACTGTTGCACTAAGAAACGCTTGTGTGTCTACAATTCCATGATATTATGCTGAGATACTGATTTCTTTAATCCCAAGCATAGCCAGGAGAAAAAAAAAAAACATGGAATGGTACCTCTGGCCACAAGCAATCCTAAACTTTGATTCCAATCTGCTGGTCAAATGTCATCTTTCTTCTTGTCTGTGCCATCATGTGAAAAATGAAGAGGCACTGAATTCTAGCATGTTGATATAAAAAAATCCACCAGGTGTATCTGCAAGAGAACTATAAAGATGCTGAGAGGGTCATAGAATAGTGGTTGGGAGCCTGTACTTGATGTGCGATGTGAGTTTGAATCCCTGGTCTCTTCTTTACTACTTGTGTGGAATTAGACAAATTACTTAGCTTCTCTATGCTTCACTTTTCTTAACTGAAAAATGGAGATAATAACAAAACCTAGCCTACTGGACTGAGAGGATAAATTAATATAGCCAAAGTGCTTAGAACATGCCTGATATACAGTCAAGGTGATGAAAGTATTTACTGTTATGATTTATTTTCTTGTTGAGGAATAAGTTCAATTATCGTATAATTGGAAGGAAAATTTGTCCCTTGTGCTTAGTATACCATCATTAAGATGCATTCATCTCCAATATACCATAAACAAGTATAATATGTCTATAGTTATTCATGTAAAATACATAGCATTAAGGGCTTCCCTTAATATTCTCATACTCTCATTGACATCACTTTGCAAACAGAAATTGCTTATTCTTGATGAGTCTTATAACAATTCAAAAATTTTTTTCTTGGGCCGTACAAATGACTTATTAATTAGATATATGGCAGGGATGAAAAATATGCTGATGAATAGCAATCGTTTGTTGGCCAGATAATTAGGCTCACCAGAGTGTTTTACTAGGAAAACCTGGTGGAGCATATAGGACACCAGAAGCCCCATCATTCCTAAAAGGGCAGTCAGGTTGATGGATCAGCGCATCTGCTTGGTAGAAGAACATAGACTTTTGTTCGATAGATTAACACAAAACAGAGCTAAATTTGTGATTTAATTGACTCAAACTATAAAGTTTCATACATAAAATTAGGCCAAATGTGATGGTTATAAGATTCTTTTTAAAACTGTAGGTGGTGCATGTGTAATTTTTTAAATTTGTAATTAAAACTGACGCTTTAATATTTGAACAGCATCTTCTTTTGTGGTACCCAAAGAATTGCAGTATATGTTGATACAGTTCAGGAATCTTTTTATCTGTGCCATTGCATGCGTGCTAAGTCACTTCAGCCATGTCCGAATCTGTGCAACCTGTGGACTGCAACCTGCCAGGTGCCTCTGTCCATGGGATTCTCCAGGCGAGAATAGTGAAGTGGGTTGTTGTGCCCTCCTCCAGGGGATCTTCCCAGCCCAGGGATCGAATCTGCATCTCTTACATCTCCTTCATTGGCAGGCAGGTTCTTTACCACTAGCACCACCTGGGAAGCCCATCTATGCTATGTTTGAGGAATACCAACAAAGTTGTTTTTTTTTTTTCATTTCATACTATCAACTCAATGCTTCAGTTCATTTCCATCCAACACACATCTGATATCTGCTTCCTCCCTGAAAATTAAGTCTACCCATTAACTAACATTGCAATCAAACCATAAATTAATCATGTAGTTTATTCACCCCCCTGCTGCCATCATCCCCCAATAGCAACTTAGATGCCTCTGAGAGTATGTTGACTATGGAAGTGCACAAAATGGCATCTTAATGACCTGAAAGGGCTAATACCCTTCTGTAAGTGCCTTGCTAAATATCACAGAGTGACTTGGACGCTGGGGAAAGCTTGGCTCATTATTCCACTCTGCTGAGCTAAATCATTTGGGTTCTCTTTATGTGCTGTTGGCCTTTCTCTTTGCCTCTCTCTGCTCATGCATAAAGGATATTGATTTAAATAAAAGATACTGTAAACATGCACTTTGTTAGGGAAATCTGACTATGCAAGTATAATTTCAAAGGTCAGAGTTCTAACAATGCTTGATTTACATTAATTTGTGCTTGAGGAAAATGCCTACTTGACTAAAAGAAGAAAAGAAAAAGAATTTAATTCACATATTGCTCTGTGTTTTTCTATCATGTTCGTCCAGAGCTGATCAAAGAGGAAAATCATATTTTCTGGAAAAATCCCACACTTGGGATCACTCAATGTAGCACAATAGATTAAACCTCTGAGAAAAATATATAGTCTGAACGTAAATCTGAAAGAATTTGGGACCTCCATCCTAAACCGATTGCCATAGTGAAATAAACAGTTTGTATTTTTAAAGATTATTTTACAGCTTTTTCTAGGACAACATAATTGTTTAATTCTGTAAAGGTATTTTCCATAAAGGTCTACCTTTACTGACATGGAAAAACAGAAAAAAATTTTAAAAAGATGACTATATGCTCTGTGAACTGCAAAAATGGCAAATAATTTAACTATTTTGCATACTCCAGTAGCAAATCTGCCTTTCAATGCCCTTATTTTTCTACATAAATTCACTTTTTAGTGCTGATTTGCTTGTATTAAAATGTACTTCTATTAATATGGATAATAAGTATTTTTTAGAGTGCTGCTCCTTTTAAAGTATTTTCAGAATTTTTAATTTACCATTTTATTACTTTATTCTGTATAGTTTTAAAATATTTATTCATTGCGTAGCAATGAAGAATATTCAGTCTATGCAGACTTTCTCTAGTTGCAATGGGCAGGCCTACTCTCTAGTTGGAGTGTGTGGTCTTCTCATTATGGTGGCTTCTATTGTTGGAGAGCACTGGTTCAAGGCACGTGGGCCTCAGTTGTTGCAGTGCGTGGGCTCAATAATTGGCGGTGTGCTGGTTCTAGAGCTCAGGCTAAGCAGTTGTGGTGCACAGGCTTAGTTGCTCCACGGCATGCGGGATCTTCCAGGACCAGGGATCGAACCTACATTGCAAGGTGAATTCTTAACCACTGGACCATGAGGGAAGCTCCTATTCTGTGTATTTAAAAGATAAACATGAATTAAAACTTTATAAATTAATGATCAAATGCACAATAATGTCAGAAGCATAAAATCCCCCTATGTAGTATCATGTATTTTTTTAAACAGGGTTTGTTTGTTGTTATTGATGGATTTTTTTTTTGTTTTTGATGCCAGATTTGGTTCCAATTTACAGATTTATCTCTTACTAGATAAATTGTGAAAGGGAGGTGACAAGTACCACCTTATACATTGTTGAGAAACTTGCTGATAATAAAGTGATCGTTTAGTGATCATTTTATTGTGTTCAGTCTCCCTGCACAGTATTAAAGACAGTACTGTTCCTTTTCATTCTTATAACAAAGCTTTAAGGTAGACAGCGAGACTGTAATATTTACTGATTAAAAATGAGAAGTTAAGAGAAGTGAGGTAATATTCAAGATCCAGATACCTAACAAATTGCAGAAACAGGATTGGAATCTTGGAATCTGACTTACACAGACACACACAAAAGCTTAACGACTGAATTGTATTGTTCCTAACTATAGGGATGTAGAAAATCATCTGGAATCTGATAGAGTAATAATTGATTACTATATTTAAATATTTGCTATTGCTTTGATATTCAATAAGAGATGGTTGAATGCTCAGAATTCAAAATTATAATATAATACTGGAGTTAATGAGTTTTTACTTGTCTTGATAGTTGAAATTTTAGGCCTACAATTGACTTAGCTTATTGTTACATTAGTTATCTTTGGTGGCATTTATTTTTCTCTGCTTGAATTCTGACTTTAAGACTAGTACTTCCCTTCATTGTCAGATCCTCTGAAATTATATATACTTTTGACAGATTTATAATCCTTCAGTTGTCAGATGCTAATTGTAGTATAGAGAGTCCATTTTGTTTCTATTTGAGGTATATGCAAGTCATTTATCTTTCCATGCCTATAAGATTTCCTTAGGCTTCCTGACCTAGTTCATGAAGCCTTTCATTCATAAGTAGTATTTGCCACCTCAATTTGCAGCTCTGCATTTCTGCTGCTGCTTTTTTCATTGACTCCATACTCATTCCCTCCCATAAACCCCCTACAGTACAGAATATACATAATATAATTTTTATGTTGCTGTAATATTACATTACCATTTGCTTCTGTCTTCACGTGTTGCTAAAATATTCACTTTGTCCAAGAAGAGAATATTAGTGCTCAGATAGTTCATATAAAATGTTTTCTGAATATTCTTCATTGTTATTCAAATATTTTCAGTCATTTTGTTCCAAGGTGGGCATAAGACTTTGTTTCGTGTTACAGCTTATTTTTCCTTTTTAAAAGCCCGGAGTATTGTGCACAGATAATGGAATCATGATGAAGTTTTGTAAACTTGACGTGTGCTTGTTGTTTTCAAACGAGTGAAAGCTATTCTGTCTTAGGGATATTCCTGAGTATCCTTGTAAGACTGAAATGAATGGTCATTGCTAGTTCTAATGCTCCTTAAACTACTGTATCTTGAATTTTTTCTGGAATAGAGAGCTGGGAACAAAGGTCAAAAGACTCTTTAATATCTGTAATGACATTATTCAAGTCCATTACGTTACACACCATTACACACCAAAAGTTCATTCATTAAAATACACATGCCTAAAAAACATAATTGGAACAAAATTTATTACATGCATAGATATATATCTCCTTGGTGTTGTAAATACTTGTGTATACATAAACATGGGCTTCCCAGGTGGCACAGTGGTAAAGAATCTGCTTGCCAATTTAGGAGATTCAAGAGACTTAGGTTCGATCCCTGGATTGAAAAGATTCCCTGGAGTAGGAAATGGCAAGCCATTTGAGTATTTTTACCTGGAAAATCCCTTGGATAGAGGAGTCTGGCAGAGTCTGGTGGGCTACAGTCCATGGGGTTGCTAAGAGTTGGACATGACTTGGCATACACACATATATACATACATAATATGTACATATATTTCACATATGTATATATATATGCAATCATATAAACTCTACAGGAATAATATTACTATGTTTATTACACTAGAAAATATATATAATTCAGTTGAGTAGTTCCTTTCATCGAAAAGAACTAGATGATTAACTGTATTTTGATTTGGCTTCCGTTATGTGGTTAATAGCTCTAGTTTTCCATTTCCCTCTGTGCCTTGGTGTATGTGTGCATCTGTGGAGTCAATTTATTTAATGCAATAAAACCTAACCAAAAAGAGCTTTTCTAGATCATCTTTTCAATTATATCAATGCAACAGAATATCTTTTGAGCATTCATTATGATACTGGGTAGTTCTCTCTCCTTTTAAGAGTGAGAACCTGAAAACTAGATCCATGTCCCTCAATATCACATATTTCTTAACTACTTATATTAAGCATTTGGGTTTAACTGTATCACCATCCCCATAGTTTAAAAATTATAACAAAGGCCCAGTCAAATAGTCACCAAACTTTAGAGTTGCAGTGAACTCTATGGGTTGTTTAACCCAGATTCTTTATTTTATGTATTTTAAAAGGAGCTTTGTATGTGTGTGTATTATAAAAATATAAAATTAAAAAAATTAGAACAAAATGCTTGATATTAAAAGATTGTAATTTTTAACTTTCAGAATTTTCTGTGACATTTTAATGAGAAAGGAAAAATTATCCTTTAATTTTAAAGTTTCTCTTTGCACTTTTATAACAGCATCCCTCCCTGGGAAAGAATCTTTTAAAATGGTCTGGAGTAGCCTCTATGGGATAATGGTTTATAAATACATTTTAGTTAGTTCAGTGGTAATTAGTGACACATGAGTGAAGAACCATATTTTAAGTTCATGGATACTGAGCTTAGTGAATGATGTTTTGCTTTATAAGAGTCTGTTGGGGGCTGTTATGAATAATAATGAGGAAAGAACATATATTTGCATCTATAGTTAATGCTCCCTGGCAGCAAGGCCTTGAGAATCCTCAGTGTCTGGGTATGGCTGCCTGAGTGACATTCCAGACTACCCTCCCCAGCACAGCAAAGCTGCAATCAGCGTATTGCTGCAAGGATCATTACCTTTTTGACACCACTTTCATTGCTTCTTTCATTCTAAATTTCTTTGAGAATGAGTTTTATTCATTCTATAACTATAATACATCTAGTTTTGACACTTTTTATCAGTAATTACAAAAGAAGCAGTTCACTGGAATTTGGAGCAATTCAGATATTGTCTAACTCAAGTGTAACTCTTGCTTTTGGAGAGTTCCCGGTCTAAATTAGGACCAGCGTTCCTACTTTGTACACTAAGCCTAGAGAGAGTATCTGCCCCAAATCATCTCATTAAGGCATCTTTTGGACCTCATTAAGGCAACCATTTCTAAACCAACACCTTTCCCATCCTTCTCTGAGTTCTTTTCCTGCTTATGTTCGTTCTAGCACACATCACTCCCTGGCACACTATTTAATTATTAATTCTCTCAATCATTTTCCAGTGGAAAGTAAGCTTCATAAAAATAATTTTACCTATTTTACTCACCTTTGTATCTTTAGTTCTAGAACACTGGCTGACACTTTATTGTTGGATGAATGAAAAATGATGAATTATAAGAACTTTGAAGCTGGTTATATATACTCTTATGGTTCACAATTCCAAAATAGATTTCAGCATTTATTTCTACACTAATTGAATTCTGACTATGTGTTTAGGCATTATGACAAGTGAAGATGAATAAGATAGAATTCTTGCCCATATAGAACTTACTGACTCGTGCTGTGCTTAGTCGCTCAGTTGTGTCCAACTCTTTGTCACCTTATGGACTGTAGCCCTCCAGGCTCCTCTGTCCATGAGGTTTCTCTAGGCAAGAATACCGGAGTGGGTTTCCATGCCCTCCTCCAGGGGATCTTCTCAACCCAGGATCGAACCTAGGTCTCCCACATTGCAGGTGGATATTCTTTACCATTTGAGCCACCAGGAAACCAAGAATACATGAGTGGGTAGCCTATCTCTTCTCCAAGGCATCTTTCTGACCCAGGAATTGAACTGGGGTCTCCTGCAATGCAGGCAGATTCTTTACCAGCTGAGCTACCAGGGAAGTCCTAGTGACTCATCAGTTCAGTTCAGTCGCTCAGTCGTGTCCTACTCTTTGCGACCTCATGAATCGTAGCACGCCAGGCCTGCCTGTCCATCACCAACTCCCGGAGTTCACTCAAACTCATGTCCATCGAGTCGGTGATGCCATCCAGTCATCTCATTATCTGTCGTCCCCGTCTCCTCCTGCCCCCAATCCCTCCCAGCATCAGTCTTTTCCAGTGAGTCAACTCGTCGCATGAGGTGGCCAAAGTATTGGAGTTTCAGCCTCAGCATCAGTCCTTCCAATGAACACCCAGGACTGATCTCCCTTAGAATGGACTGGCTGGATCTCCTTGCAGTCCAAGGGACTCTCAAGAGTCTTCTTCAACACCACAGTTCAAAAGCATCAATTCTTCGGTGCTCAGCTTTCTTCACAGTCCAACTCTCACATCTATACATGACCACTGGAAAAACCATAGCCTTGACTAATTGGACCTTTGTTGGCAAAGTAATGTCTCTGCTTTTTAATATGCTGTCTAGGTTGGTCATAACTTTCCTTCCAAGGAGTAAGCGTCTGTTACTTTCATGGCTGCAATCAGCATCTGCAGTGATTTTGGAGCCCAAAAAAATAAAGTCTGACACTGTTTCCACTGTTTCCCCATCTATTTCCCATGAAGTGATGGGACCAGATGCCATGATCTTTGTTTTCTGAATGTTGACCTTTAAGCCACCTTTTTCAGACTCCTCTTTCAGACTCCTCTTTCACTTTCATCAAGAGGCTTTTTAGTTGCTCTTCACTTTCTGCCATAAGGGTGGTGTCATCTGCATATCTGAGGTTATTGATATTTCTCCCGGCAATCTTGATTCCAGCCTGTGCTTCTTCCAGCCAAGCATTTCTCATGATGTACTCTGCATATAAGTTAAATAAGCAGGGTGACAATATACAGCCTTGATGTACTCCTTTTCCTATTTGGAACCAGTCTGTTGTTCCATGTCCAGTTCTAACTGTTGCTTCCTGACCTGCATGTAAGTTTCTCAAGGGGCAGGTCAGGTGGTCTGGTATTCCCATCTTTTGAAGAATTTTCCACAGTTTATTGTGATCCACACAGTCAAAGGCTTTGGTATAGGCTGTTCTATTAATCTGATTTTCTGAGGATGGGTTTTAAGGCTGCATAACTGGAAGTGTTTCCTTTACTTGTAAAGTAAGGGGCTCTATTTGAATGTCATGAAAGATACTTACTACTAATCCCAGAATAGAGTTATTTTTATGAGTTAAGCCATTGTTTATGGCAGGCAGTGTTGAATGCAAACATATTAGCAAGGGGTGGTAATTTATTAATGCAATGACACTTAGGTAGTACATTTTCATTGCAATTTTTTATTGAACTTACTTCTGTACCGGGTGAGTCTATATCTGTAATCACAAAAATACTTGAAGTGGCGCTGGAGAAGATCAGGTTTGTGGAAGGTACAGGCTAAGGACTGAGAGAAGTCTCGGTGGAGCTCAGAGTTTTGTCAGGAGTCTCAGTCTTACCACGGATGAGGACCTGAGCTAAGCAGGGAAGAACATGAGGCCAGAGCACCTGGTTGGCAGGCATTAAAGGGAAGGGAAAGTTATGAATTATCATCAAGCTCTATAGTAAATGCAGATATTAGAAGTCATCCAGGTCAAGCCTGCATCTTTAAAAAAATTATCTGTTTTAATTGAATGAAAGATTCTTTATAGTGCTTTACAATTTTCAAAAGTTTCGCACACACAATTTCATATAATCCCATAACCCTTTTTTAATCCCCTACCCCTATTTTACTCCCCCTTCCCTTTCCCCCACTGAGAACCTCTAGCTTGTTCTCTATATCCTTGAGTCTTCTTTAAAAATTTTTTTTTATTCACTAGTTTGTTGTATTTCTTTTTAGATTCTGTATACAAGTGCTATCATACAGTATTTGTCTTTCTCTGTCTGATTTATTTCAATTAATTTCACTAGCATGATGCACTCCAAATCATCCATGTTGCTGCAAATGGCAAAATTTCATTCTTTTTTTATAGCTGAGTCATATTCCATTGTATACGTGTGTGTGTGTGTGTATGTTTGTATATATATATACACATATATATGCATGTCTATATATATATATATACACACTCCACCTCTTTTCTAACCATGTTGATGGCCACTTTCATTGCTTCCTTTCCTTGGCAATTATAAATAATGCTACTATGAATATTAGGGTGCATGCATCTTTTCCAATTAGTGTATCTGTTTTTGTCAGATATATATCCAGGAATGGAATTGCTGGGTCATATGATTGCTTCCCTGGTGGCTCAGATGGTAAAGAATCTGCCTGCAATGCAGGAGACCTAGCTTCAATCCCTGGGTTGGTAAGATCCCTGGAGAAGTAAATGGGAACCCACTCCAGTATTCTTACCTGGAGAATTCCATGGACAGAGGATCCTGGCAGGCTATAGTCCATGGGGTCACAAAGAGTGAGTGACTAACAACTTTCATTTTCTTAAATAATAGTACTATTTTTAGCTTTTTAAGAAACTTCTATACTGTTTTCCACAGTGGCTGTACAAATGTACATTTTGACCAACAGTGTAGGAGGGTTGCCTTTTCTCCACACCCTCACCAATATTTGTTATTTATTTTCTTTCTGGTGACAGTCATTCTGAAAGATGTGAGGTGATATCTCATTGTGGTTTTGATTTGAGTTTAGCTGATGATTAACAGTGTTGAGCATCTTTTCATGTGCCTGTTGGATATCTTTGGATGTTTCCTATTTGGAAAAACATCTATTCAGTTCTTTTTTTTTGTTTGTTTGTTTGTTTTTTTGTAATTAATTTATTTTTTATTTGAGGCAAATTATTTTACAATATTATATTGGTTGGTTTTGCCATACATTGACATGAATTCGCCCCGGGTTTACATAAGTTCCCCCTCCTGAACCCCCCTCCCACCTCCCTCCTCCCTTTATCCTCCCTCTGGGTCATCCCCGCATGCCAGCCCCGAGCATCCTATAACATGCATTGACCCTGAACTAGTGATTCATTTCACATATGACAACATACGTGTTTCAATGACATTCTCCCAAATCATCCCACCCTCACCCTCTCCCACAGAGTCCCAAAGACTGATACACAGATGTATAGATCAGTCTATTCAGTTCTTTTGTCCATTTTTTAATTGAGTTGTTTGTTTTTTGATGTTGAGTTCTATTAGCTGTTTATATATGTTGGATATTAACTCTGTATCAGTCATATCATTTGAAAATATCTTCTCTCATTCAGTAGGTTGTCTTAATTTTGTTTTTGGTTTCCTTTGCTGTGAAAAAGTTTGTAAGTTTAATTTGAACTTGTTTTTTTTTTTTTTTTGCTTTCATTTCCATTTATGAGATGGATCAAAAAAATTTTTGCTGCAATTTATGCCAATGAGTATTCTGCCTGTTTTCCTCTAGGAATCTTATAGTATCTGGCCATAAATGTATGTCTTTATTCCATTTTGAGTTTATAGTGTTAGAGAATGTTCTAGTTTCATTTTTTACAAGTAACTGTCAAGTTTTCCCAAAATCATTTATTGAAGACACTTCTTTTCTCCATTGTTTATTCCTGCCTTTTTTGACATCGATTAGTTAACCATAAGTGTGTGGGTTTATTACTGGAATGTCTATCTGGCTCCACTGAACTATGTGTGTGTGTTTCTGACAGTACTACACTGTTTTAATTACTGTGGCTTTGGAATATAGTCTTAAGCCAGGGAATTTGATTCCTCCAGCACTGCTATTTGGCTATTTGGGGGTCTTTTGTGTTTCCATACAAATTTTTATATTATTTGTTCTAGTTCTATGAAAAATGGCATTGATAATTTGATACAGGGTACACTGAATCTGTAGATTGCCTTGGGTAGTAGGGTCATTTTGAGAATATTAATTCGATTTGCATATGGTCAGTTGAGTATTTGATTGCTATGGTTTTATGATCATTCAACATCCACTTTTTCTTTTGGTAGCAAGCAATGGCAAGCCACTCCAGTACTCTTGCCTAGAAAATCCCATGGATGGAGAAGCCTGGTAGGCTGCAGTCCATGGGGTCGCTAAGGGTCGGACATGACTGAGCGACTTCACTTTCACTTTTCACTTTCAAGCATTGGAAAAGGAAATGGCAACCCACTCCAGTGTTCTTGCCTGGAGAATCCCAGGGATGGGGGAGCCTGGTGGGCTTCCGTCTATGGGGTCGCACAGAGTTGGACACGACTGAAGTGACTAAGCAGCAGCAGCAGCAGCAGCAGCACTGAGTATGTTTAAGGATCTGCCTTTCTTATATCCCCAGCTCTTGTGACATAGTGAGGACCATTCACAGATTCCAGGGGTGGCGTATGAGATGTCAGCCTAACCCAACCAGAATAAACCATCTCCCTGAACCAGTGACATCTTACCATGACTCATGCTGTGTGACTCAAGTGACACTTTGCTACTTCCAGTCTTTTTCTGGTCCCATGAGGAAGTGTTCTTTGTTTCTAGTGGACTCAGACTTGAAAGATGAAAGACCGAAGCTGCTTCAGGTGTCTTGATGGTAGAAATCTGTCTGTGACTGGAGCCAAGGTTGAGGACTTGAAGCCCACGGGAGGGAGAACACAGCCTGGTGCTATTGTTGGAACCTTTATACCAGACAGTGTTTGGAATAGAACAATGCCTCCTGGATTTCCCAGTCTCCCGAGCTATTGAGCTTCCTTTTCCCCCCTCTTTTTCTTTTTTATCCGTGCTTGGATTAAAGATTGGATTTGTTTGGTTTTGCAGTGTAAATGTCCTCACTGACACACTGGTGGATTTCTAGTTAGTTCTTACTTGTTTGGTGTTTTTGTGTGTTTTTTGAACCCTGACATAAAGAGTCAAATAGGTGAATGTGTCTGTGTGGTACAATTTGGTGGAACTAGTTTTAATTCTAATGATATGGCCACAAAAATATTAGTATAGTACAGAGGTTAATAATACCAAGTTTGGAGTAGAAAACTAGGAGCTCAAATCTTCTTTCTACTTCTGAGATCTTCAGTAATTTCCTGAAACTCACTTCTTTTGTGTCTTTTAGACACACAGTGGAAATAATGGTTATCCTTGCACAGTGGGCTCATGGTGAAGATTAAGTGAGATTATATGCCTATAGCATGCTACAGCCCGGAGAAGGCAATGGCAAGCCACTCCAGTACTCTTGCCTAGAAAATCCCATGGATGGAGGAGCCTGGTAGGCTGCGGTCCATGGGGTTGCTAGGGGTCGGACACGACTGAGCAACTTCACTTTCACTTTTCACTTTCACACATTGGAGAAGGAAATGGCAACCCACTCCAGTGTTCTTGCCTGGAGAATCCCAGGGTTGGGGGAGCCTGGTGGGCTTCCATCTATGGGGTCACACAGAGTTGGACACGACTGAAGTGACTTAGCAGCAGCAGCATGTTACAGAGCCCTGCATGTGGTAAACAATCAAAGGTGTGTTATGGTGATTGATATTATGTTGTGCTAACAACTGCTTAGTCATTGCTAAGTAAATGATACATTGAAAAGAGATTGTTCTAATTTGGGATGAGAAGAATTTGACTTTATTCTCTCCTTCAAAGATTTCATTTTTAGTCTCATTCTGCTCCTTTTTCAATTTTGTAAACTTCATTTAGGCAATTATTTTTTAGGCTCTCATTTTTTCATATTTTTCTCAAAAGACCCTTAGGGGATTTTATTTCCATCCTTGATTTCCTTCTGCATGGCTAGATATTTAATGGACAGCCTACCTGCTAATAAAACATACTCTGAGAAACTATGCCTAATCCATTTATTTTTATTTCCAATTGTTTTTATACACTCTCTAAAGACGCTACTTGCAAGTTTTATTTTGAGATCCCAGTCATTTTTTGGTCTAATAAATACCATTTTATGTTTCTGAAACATATGTTAGAGCAGGTAGAAAAATAAGTCTCGCCTGTGTTTTCAGTTATGCTATCTTCACAAAGTAATGGTAAAACTTCTTTTGCACTGATAGAACAATTTCATGTATATATATTTCCATTGAAGGTTTATCTTCATTTTTGGTAATTACACTATTCAGGGGTTTGAAATTCTCTGATTATGTATTAACTCTCTCTCATCACTTTGTGTTAGCATGTACCAGAAGCATGATTTTAAGTTAGAATGGACCACATGCTGAGAAAAATGGGATAACCCAGGCAGTGAGAACTTAAGTTTAGTAACCTGGGACTCTCGTAGTCTCCTTACTGGGTGATTAATGAGGAGCTGTGTACATCAGGTAATCCAAAGGCAAGATTTTCCAATTGCATTTTTTTGTTCTATATAATAAAATATTGTGTGTGTAACTGATGTCTTTTCATATCCCAGCAATACTCCAATATGGAGAATTATTTTGAAGAAAATTATATTATTTATAGGTCTTCAAACAAAACAGCTTCTACTCTACTCTAGGGTCTGAGCTCCTAGGATCTAAACAAAAGTCTGCAACTGATTTAGAATCAGTAAAATTTTAAGAGCTTATGCAAACCAGTGGACCTAGCACCGCTTCTATCAACCACTGTCTTGAGTTTGCCATTTGGGTAAAAGCCCATTTAATGTTCTTATCAATGATACATGAAAATATAATTTTTTTAGGATAAAGAATTCTCTTAATGTGATTCAGTAGCTTGAATGATATAGACTTTTATGAATTTTGTGCAATCTAGTTTGGGGATTAAAATGGGGATATCTATAGTTGATAGATTTATCCTCTAGTAAATTTCTCATTAGCAAAAATGGATTGTCTGAAAGCGGAAAGTATCCTTAAGTAGTCTGGTTTCTTTCTGCAGCCAGAGTAAGTTTATCAGTCTGGAGTCTTAACTACAGAAAATAAAATGCATTCTAGATGGTTTAATCTCAAGGGATTATTATGATTCATATAATCATTGGTAGACCTGATGAAAGAGATGCTCAGAATGTTCAGGAATAGATTCCCAAACTGTATAGCAGAGCTGGACTGCAGATGGATCATGTAACTCTTCAACAACCTGTTGAACCAGGAAGTTATCAGCACACCTGTCAACTCCAGCCCCCTGAACTTGTGCCACTATGTACACCAGAAAACTTTATGCCATACATCCTACTCCTCCCATGAAACTCAGCTTAGATTCAGAA